>NC_054828.1:19307922-21807922 GCF_018345385.1 Vulpes lagopus | reverse complement strand
TTCTGCTGCATTACAGTGGCCTTGAGTTGTTCAGTACTTACCAGGGAGGAATCCAAGAGCCTTCGGGTTTAGAACTTGGGTCCTACCATTCTTATTACCGCGACACTTTCCTAGGGAAAAGTGCCTTCATATCTGAGTTGCGAATCTAATGTTACTTGGTAGATATCACAGCTTCTGATTTAACTCAGTGACACTGTTGGAAAAAAAGACATTTGTTCTGATGTGACTTTAAAAATATAAAGATCTTTCCCAGCTAAAGTTTGCATTCCTTATAATTTGCTAGTTATGTTCTTCATTTGTAAAATTCAGTTAACTTTTTCTTTTTCATAAGGTAATATACATTATAGAAATTATATAATTTTACATGAGTTATAATAAAAAAGGACAACCTATGCTTCACTCATACATAATCTCACTTCCCAGAGACAAAAACTTCAACTCTTTCATCTGTTTCTTCTGGTACTTAGGTTCATATTATCATATAACTCGTTTCTGCCGCTTTCCTTTTTTGATTTTCAAACATTTCTTGATTTTTAAATTTTTTTAGTCTTGCCTACTACTGTATTGTTCCTGTGGAAGACAAGGTATCAATTAATTTAAACCTTACTAACTCCCCTGCACTCACCTCTTTATTTTGCCTTCTCATCCTTTCAATGTAGTTTTATCAAACATTTTTATTAGATAGGGGTGTTAGGCTGGCTCATTTGGTTAAGCATCCAACTCCTGGTTTCAGCTCGGGTCATGATCTCAGGGTTGTGAATCAAGCCCCAGGTTGGGCTTGACACTCAGAGAGGAGTCTGCTTGACATTCTTTCCCCCTCCCTCACCCTCTCACTCTGCTCCTCTCCCTACTTGCCTGCTCTCTCTCTCTCTCTCAAATAAATAAACAAATAAATAAATCTTAAAAATTTTTTTTGTTAAATAAATATATGTTGACTATCATTATGACTCTAAAACTGAGCTATTTTAGGGAGGACTGTAGTTACATCTCCTTTCTTTTTCTTTTCATGGATTTAACAATTGCCTCAATTTCGCCCATTTGTTTCCTATTACCTATAGTGAATTCATTTGTAAATTCTCCCCCAAAAATGTACAGCTCCTTACAAAACTCTATTACTTTGTCTTTTTTTCCCTTTTTCATCCATGCAATAGCCGTCTGTCATTTTTTTTTAAGATTTTATTTATTTATTTGAGAGAGCACAAGCAGGGGGAGGGATAGAGAGAGGGAGAGAAGCAGACCTCCCCCCCCCACAATGGGAAACCCAACCTGGGGCTTGATCCCAAGATCCGGGATCATGACCTGAGCAGAAGGCAGATGCTTAGCTTAATAGACTGCGTCACCCAGGCATCCCGGCCTCTATTGCTCTACTCCAATCTACATTGATCACACTCTAGCTGTAGAAGGATTTCCCTTCACCATCATCTTGAGAATTCCTATTCTTCTCTCCTGGATTGGATCTTCTGATCCCTGTTTTCCACATCCTCCTCTTTCTTGGAATACTTATCCATTTTGGTGGAACATAGTCTCACGTAGCTTCTTGAGAAAGGGTGTATGGGCAGTCAAATCTTTGAGATCTTGAATGCCTGAGTGCTTTATTCTAGGAACATGTATCACTGCCATTTGGCTAGGTATGGAATTCTAAGATGTTTTCCGTTGAGAAATACATTATTCTCATTTATATCCCTGAAATATTGCCTGGTTGACTTGTTTTGTTTTGTTTTTTTACCAAAGACTTTTAGGGTTTTCTTTGTCTTCGGGACTCTAAAAGTTTTCAGTGATGAGTGGTGTGGATCATTTGAGGCTTTTTTGTCTTGAAATGTGTCTCCTTCAGTTCTGGGAATTTATCCTGGGTTGTCTCTTTGATTTACACCTCCATTTTCTCCATTCATTCTATCTGGCACATCTATTATCTTGAATGGATCCATTAATTTTCTTATTTTTTTTTCTATTTTTCTTCTTTTCACTTTTAGTTTGTTTTTTTTTTTTAAAGGAGATTTCTTAAAATTTTAGCTTTCAACTGTTCTAACTGAATTTCATTTTTGCTATCATAAATTTATTTTTTAGAGCTCTGTTTTGATCTTTGAGTGCTCTTTTTTATTGAAATCTGTTCTTGTTTCATGAAATAATATCTTCCTTTATGTTTTGGAATATTAACTTCAGTTATTATTATTTTTTAAAGTTTTTTAATTTATTCATGAAAGGCACAGAGAGAGATGCAGAGACACAGGGAGAGGAGGAAGCAGGCTCCCCACAGGGAGTCCTTTGTGGGACCCGATCCCAGGACCCCAAGACCATGACCTGAGCTGAAGGCAGACACTCAACCACTAAGCCAACCAGGCCTCCCTAACTCTAGTTATTTTTAAATGTCTTTATACTTCTGCATTTTCTCTATTTCTTAGGAGCTTGTTTACTGTTGCTTGTTTTACTTATTGCTTTTCTTGTCAGAGATTTTCTTAAATCTCATATCTTTGGCTGTATACCCATAAATTATAAGATTTCTGAAGCCTTAGGTAAATCCCCTGTATTCCTCATAACATAAGCAGCTATTACTTATTTTAATTAGCAAAAATTAGCATTGACAAAGTCACATCACATTTCTGATCTATTTTAATTCAATTTTAATTAAATATTCAATGTCCGGTACTACATTTAAAAAGCATTTTAAGAATCAGAGCTTCCATTTGTAAAAGTCTGAGTCCGCATTTCTGGTACCAGACTCTAAACTGTTCTTAAAAATAAGTATTCCTGGGACACCCGGATAGCTCAGTCAGTTAAGCATCTGACTCTTTTTTTTTTTTTTTAATTTTTATTTATTTATGATAGTCACAGAGAGAGAAAGAGAGAGAGGCAGAGACATAGGCAGAGGGAGAAGCAGGCTCCATGCACCGGGAGCCCGACTTGGGATTCGATCCCGGGTCTCCAGGATCGCGCCCTGGGCCAAAGGCAGGCGCTAAACCGCTGCACCACCCAGGGATCCCAAGCATCTGACTCTTGATTTTGGCTTGGGTCATGATCTCAGGGTGATGAGATTGGGGGTGGTGAGTCCTATGCCCAGGATCTGTGCTTGGTGGGGAGTCTGCTCCCCCAAAGAAGCCTGCTTCTGCCTCTGCCTATGTCTCTGCCTCTCTCTGAGTGTCTCATTCCCTAAATAAATAAATAAGCCTTAAAACAAAATAAATATTCCTGGTTGAACTTTAACATGTTAGTCTCAATTGCCGGATGTCATCTAGTAAGAAAGCAGGGTGCTGGTCACTCTGGAAAAGAAGTATATAATGGGAAATGAGAGAGAGGAGAAGGAGGCTGGGTGGGGAGGAGGCTTAGAAATCTGCTGTAGGAATGACAAAAGGAAGTGATTTGCCTGGATCAGAAGACTTAATCCCCACGTAAAACTGGGGTAATGGCTGGATCATGAGACATTTATTATGCGCCCAGCATGACGTACAATACACTTCTTACATAGATTATGTTATTTATTCTTTATAATTTTATGATACATTTTTTCTTATTTTGCATATGGGGAAACCTCAGGTTCCGGGAGATGAAGTAAAATGCTTACTTTTTACCTGAGAAGTAGCAAGATAGAATTGGCAGTCAAACCTAAGTTTTGCCTGAGCCCAACACCCATGATCTGGAACATGCCTAGCCTGTGGACTGTAAGAACATGCCTAGCCTGTGAACTGCAAGATAAAATGGGTCTCTATGCTGCTGACCTCAGAAAGAACTAGAAATGGACCTGTAGTTTTCAGTATGATTTCTTACTCAGAAAATAACATTTTCATACTTTTTACTTCTGGGCTTTTAGTCCCCATCAGGCCATACCAGCTATTCATCGAGTCTACTGAAACATGTACCTTTCTATTTAAGATGCAGTTTTTTTTTTTTTTTTTTTTTATGATAGTCACAGAGAGAGAGAGAGAGAGAGAGGCAGAGACATAGGCAGAGGGAGAAGCAGGCTCCATGCAGAGGGAGAAGCAGGCTCCATGCACTGGGAGCCCGACGTGGGACTCGATCCCGGGTCTCCAGGATCGCGCCCTGGGCCAAAGGCAGGCGCCAAACCGCTGCGCCACCCAGGGATCCCTAAGATGCAGTTTTAATTATAATTATACTTCAGCTCTCTCCTGAGACAGGCAGTAGGCTTTTATTGGCTCTTATCTAGGGTGTTGTTTTCACAAATCCACACCCCATGGACCCTGCACAGGCAACAGAATCCTGGGAGTTCTCATTGGGTGCTTTCCTGCTGGATCATTGAGGTGATGACAGGTGCCTGAAGGCCACCTTCAGACCCTGGTCCAACAAGGTTATTACCAACTAAGGCGTGGATGTGGTAGTTAGAAACTTTTCAAGGATACAAGCTCTACTCAAGGAAGTAATGTATGGAAATGAAAACCCCTGTTACTCAAAGTGCTTGTAATTTGGAACGACCAAAGGAGAATGGCAAATGTGCACTGTTTTAAATTGCTTTGCATTTTTGTAATCGTATTGTCGTTACCAGGGTATGTGGAACTGAGGTCAGAATCCCTGAATCATGAATAGCAGGTGATCAGCTGGTGAAGGAAAGCATGATATCCCTCTTCCAGTCCCTTCCTTGGACTAGAAGACTTAAACACACAACTGAAGTCTTAGTTTAAAGTTTTTAAATTCCACCAGAGACTAGTCTTCATTGTCCTATTGCATTCTGCCGGGACTTGCTGCAGAAACCAGCCCTGTTCCGACCCTTAGGCCTAGAAATGTCAAGAAAGCATGAGGGAGGTAAATAGCAGGGCTCCCCCGAAGGATAGAAGTGCTGCCCCTCAGTGGCCCACTGACTCTTTCTTCTTAGAAATTCAGTTTTTCTCAAGAAAATCTGAGCTGGGGTGCCTGTCAGTGGTTGAGCGTCTGTCTTTGGCTCAGGTCGTGATCCTAGCATCATGGGATCGAGTCCCACATTAGAGTCCCCCAATCTCCCTCTGCGTTATGTCTTTGCCTCTCTCTGAGTGTCTCATGAATAAATACATGAAATCTCTCTTTTTAAAAAAAAAGAGAGAAAAAAAAATCTGAGCCAACAGGCCCCCACTTCCAGGAAAGTGTTTGCAGGGAGAATCCGTCCTTCATTCTTTTGCAGCTAGAACAGCCAAAACCTCTCACTCTGTCTGGAGGGGCAAATGCATGCATCCTGACCTTGCTGCCAGGGCAGGCCCCCAGGGAGGTTATGGACTCAGGGGTTGTTATTATTATAAATAGTCAGTCTCACTCTCCAAATAGAGGCATGTGTGGCTATCTCAAGTTGCATGTTAACAGAGTTCTAGAGAAAGCAAAGTTTCCAGTTGCCGTTTTGATAAACACATTCTTGGAAAGGGTAGACTGCTGCCTGAGGGACCCTGGGGGAGATATTTTGAGCGAGTCCAGGGCCATCTGTCTGTACTGGTGCCCACAGTGAGAGGCACCATCTAGTTCAGTTCTCAGGGGTGATAAAGTGGGATCCAGCTAGCAGTTTCAGTCAATACCTGTATGACCATCCAACTTGGAGTCAGATGGGGACCTGGATCCTCAGAGGCAGAAGGGGTAAGGAGATCTCCTTCAAAGCCCTCAGCCATGATTTCTGCTCTGTTCCCTTTCACTTGCTCTTTTAGTCTGAGCCAGCCTGTCCTTTGACCCGCAGACACACACTGACAGCCTTCCACTGGAGGGAGGGAATCTTGAGACATAGTTTATTTACTGGTAAGTTACTTGGCCCCAGTTACATGTTATCTGGGACATTGGATGTGTGTGTGTGTGTGTGTGTGTGTGTGTGTGTTCAAAGGCCCTGTTGACCTTCATCGTCTACTTGACCCTCTAGGGAGTGGTGTTTTTCCTTCAACACTCCCCACTCTTGAAGTTTAGATACTTCTCTCAACCCCCAAGGTCACCATATTCATAGGAATATTTTCCCACAGGGTCCCAGATCCACCCTTCAATTTCAGGAGTAAATGACTCTCCTGAAACTCATTTATATTTTCACTACTTTTGGGTTTCCTGAGTAAGTTTCCATAAAATTTCTAAACTGACATTACCATTATTATGAGGACATAATAATGCTCCACTGCTCAGCCCTGGGCTGTCTGAGTGGAGTGACCATTAACACTTCCAACTTTGTGGTCCCTGTCTTCCCTTATTCCCTCTTCCTCTTCTTCCCTTTGTCCCCTTCCTGCCTATTTCCCATTTTTAAAAGATTGTTATTTATTTATTTATTTATTTATTTATTTATTTATTTATTTAACTGAGAGAGAGAGAGAGAGAGAGAGAGAAGAAGAAGAAGAGAAGAAGAAGAAGAAGAAGAAGAAGCAGGGGGAGTGGCAGGTAGAGGGAGAGGGAGAAGCAGGTTCCTCTCAGAGCAGGGAGCCTGACATGGGACTTGATTCCAGAACCCTGGCATCATGACTGGAGCTGAAGGCAGACACCCAACTGACTGAACCACCCAGGTGCCCCACTTTTCAGTTTGTTCATCTGAGATTCCAGTTGATAATACAATTGCCACAGGGCTATTATGAGGTTGACATAAAATAGGAAGCTTTTGACACAGTGCCTGCTACATTGATTTTAAAGGCTTCTTGAATCAAGATTCAATTAGAATAGCACTTGTATCTACTCCTTGACGCAGCCGAAACTTAGAAATTTCTCAGTTCACTTTGCTTGGAAACAAGAGGCATTTTTTATAGTTTAAGGGATCCTCTGAGCTAATAGTTTGAAATGTCTCTCAGATGTCATGTTCATACTCTTATAGTTAAAGGGAATTAAGGGAGGCTGAAGAATCTAGGAGGCTTAGAATTAAAAAAAAAAAGGAAAGAAAGAAAAACACAAGAATGGGAACTACCTATGAAACAAACAAATGGAAGTAAAACCACAAAATTATTACAGAAAATAGGTAAGACAGTCACACCACCACGTAGGCACCTATACGAACTAGATAATAGACACCTAGAAAGTATGATTTGGATCGACAATGTACTAAAAAATGTAAAGTCATTAATTTGCCTACATGAAATCTGGGTTTCTCCTGCACTCACACTTACAGCGAGACTCAGCTTTTCCAATATCAAATTGGGTTAAAGATTAGTCTGATCCAATTTTAATCAGTCCATTTAGGAAGCGTTCACTCAGTCTTTGTAAAATTCACATCCTCTCATATAGCTTCTCCATTCCTCTTCTGCTTCTTTACAAGAGTGGGAGGTGGCTTCTGTAGCAACCTCATGGCATGAGAGGAAGCCAAGGTGTTGGAAGCCTTGGACATGCTTGTTTTGCCCTCTGGTTGTTGGAAGACGTATCTTGCACCTGATTACAGCATACCCTGTGGATGTTCATTATTTTGTCCATGGTGGTGCAACCTGTGATCTGTTTTTCAGATAGGACTTGGTGATGTCTCTGGACTACTCAGTATTTTCTCAGCTCCTACTAGAGACTTCAAGACCTGAAGAATAACACAGCAGTGCGGTCCTAAATTTTCTTTTGACACGTTTTACCCCAAAGCAGGTGCTGGAGAAGCTGGCAATCCAGAAATACTGATGAATGAGGACAAAAATGCCTTAAGAAAAGCCTGTTTTCTCTAGCAAAAGGACCAGTAAAGAGTCAACCTAGCAAAGAAGAAGGATAAAAAAAAAGATGTACAATGCAAGCATCAATTTGAAAGGCAGGGGTGGTCACATTAATCTTAGATAATATAGATTTCAGAGCATAGAAAATTATAAGGACCAGGGAGATAAAAGGATCATGATAGAAAAGTCAGTCCACTGAGAACATAATAATATTAAGTATGCATGCACCAAATAGTAATGCTGCAAAATATGTGAAGCAAAAATAGATAAAATCGAAAATAAGAAATGGATAAATCCATAATTATAGTGGGAGACTTCAACACCTCTCTTTCAACAATTGAAACAACAACTAAAAAGAAAACTAGTCAGAACATTGACATTTATAGAACATTGGCATTTATAGAACATTCCACCCAACAACAGTCAAATACAATTTTTTTAAACATACATAGAAGGTATGCCAAGACAGATCATACCCTGGGCCATAAATAAATCCTAACATGTTTAAAATAATTAAAATCATATAGAGAATGGTCTGACCCCAATGGAATCAAACTAGATACTACTTACAGAAATACAACAGAAAAATTTCCCAAATCTTGGAAACTAAATATCATACTTCTTGATAACCCACGGGTCAAAGAATAAGTCTTGAGGGAAATGAAAAATCCATTGAACTAAATAAAAATGAAAATACAACATATCAACATTTGTGAAACACAAATGTACAAGTGATGAGAGAGGAATTTATAGCACTAAATGCATACATTAAAAAAAAGGAAAAGTCTCAAATGAATAATAAGTTTCTATCTCAACAGACTAGAAAAGGAAGAGCCAAATAAACCAAAAGCAAGGAGAAGGAAGGAAATAATAAAGATAATGGCAGAAATCAATTAAATTGAAAACACAAACAATAGAAAAAAATCAGTGAAACAAAGTCTATAAAAAAATAGGTTTTTTTTAAAAAAAGATCAATACAATGGAAAAACCTCTAGCAAGACTGACAGTGACAAAAAGAAAGAAGACACAAATTACTCATATCAGAAATGAAATTGGGGATGTCACTACAGACCTTGCAGACATCAAAAGAATAATAAAGGAACACTACAAAAAAAAACTCTACACATAAATTGAACAACTTAGAAAAAATGGACAAACTCCTCAATAAACACAAATACCCCAGATCACCCAATATGAAATAGATAACTTGAATAGCCTCATAAAACTTAATGAAATTGAGTTTGTCATTTAAACTCCAAAATCTCTAGACCCAGATGGTTTCACTGAAGAATTCTACCAAATGTTAAAAAGGAAAAAAAAAAAAAAAAAGAATTAACACAAATTCTACCACAGTCTCTTCCCGAAAACACAAGGGGGTAAAAACATTTCCCAACTCATTTCATGAAGCCAGTCTTATTCTGATACCCAAACCAGAAAAAGACATTACAAAAGGGAGAGAGAGAAAGGAGGGGAAAGACATTAAAAACTTCAACAAAATATTAGTTTATAGAATTTATACTATATAAAAAGAATTATATATCATGATCAAGTGGAATTTATTCTAAAGATGGAAGGCAGGGTGAACATTTGCAAATCCATTAACATAATTCATTAAATTTACAGGCTAATGATCAAAGCCATTTAATATTAATTGATTAAGAAGAATCTGACAAAATCCAACACCTATTCAGGATAAAGATCCTCAGAAAACTAGGAATAATGGGTCATTTCCTCAACTTGGTAAAGAACATTTATAAAAAAACCTAGAGTTAATATTGTTCTTAGTGGAGAAAGATGGTAATCCTCCTAAAAAACAAGGCAAGAACGACCTCTCCCACCACTGCTATTCAACATAGTACTGAAAGTTCTAAACAGTGCAATGAAACAAATAAGACTAACAAAGGAAAGAAAAAGCATACAGATCAAGAAGGAAGAAATAAAATTATTCTTATTTGCAGATGACATGATTGTCTATGTAGGAAATCCCAAGAAATCTACAGAAAAACAAATCAAAAAACTCCTGAAACTAATGAAATCCCAAGAAATCTACAGAAAAACAAATCAAAAAACTCCTGAAACTAATAAACTAATAAGAATTTAGCAAGGTTTCAGTTCATAATATTGACATGCAAAAATCAATTATATTTCTTAATCCTAGCATTGAATCTATGAAAACCTAAATGAAAAAACAAAAAGAAAATACTAAATGGTGGTGAGGATATGGAAAAATTGGATCTTTCATACAGTTCCAGTGTAGTGTAAAATGGTAGAGCCATCTAGAAGCTCCTTCAGGCTAAATATGGTGTGGTTTTTTTTTAAAGATTTATTTACTTATTTGAGAAAAAGAGAGAACAAGCAGGGCGAGGGACAGAGGGAGAGGGAGTTAGAAAATCTGTGAGCAAACTTCTTGGTGAGCATGGAGACTGACACAGGGCTTGATCCTAAGACCTTCATGAGATCATAACCTGAGCTGAAACCAAGAGTTGAACACTCAACCGACTGAGCCACCCATGTGCCCCCAAGGATAGTATTATATCTAACTTGGACTATATATATGACAAATTCTTTATGAATATTTTAAGCTTTTTAAAAATAGTTAAACCAAAGGTTAGTGCTTAAATGCCTAGATATGGAAATAAAGCTTACTGGATAATTGCATTACTTTCTGTTGGTGGGAATTTAATACAAATCATCCAGATGTTTGACAAATATTTATTGAACTTCTATGTTCTAGGCACTGATCTAGGTCCCAAAATTAAATGGTGAACAAATATATCCTAAGGTTGTTTCACAAAAGTGACATTTGAGCCAGTTGAACTTAGCCTTGGAATAAGCATTAATCTAGAACCACTCAAATATCTTAAATTTGTTTGCTTTATATCTATTATATTTAATGTATTTCAAATTTAAAATGAGAAGTGTTTTAAAAATATTAATTCATTTAAAATAATAACCTCATTGTGTGTTTATATTACATAAATATTTTTTCAAAAATGACATATTTTATGTATGTATGTATTTACCTATTTTGAGAGAGAGAGAGAGAGAGCATGTATGTGCTTGAGCTGAGGTAGAGCGGTGAAGATGGGCAGAGGAGAGGGAGAGAGAGAATCTTAAGCAGGTTCCATGCTCAGCATGGAGCCCAACGTGGGGCTTGATCTCAAACATTAAGATCATCACCTGAGCCAAAATCAGGAATCAGAGGCCTAACTGACTGAGCCACCCAGGTACCCCTAAATATATTTTTCAAAACAAAAATATTTAATTGAAGGAGTGGCATTGTTCTCCACTTTTTGCAATGTCTGACTCAAGAGAACACAGATAAATTTTCAGATCTGATTCTACATTTAGTCTGTTGTGATATGTTGTTTGGTTGAAGTGAATAAAGAAAATCTGGGCTCACATGGATATTTAGGTTGGAAGAGAGAAGAGGTTTTTTTTTAAAAAAGATTTTATTTATTTATTCATGAGAGACACAGAGGGAGAGGCAGAGACACAGGCAGAGGGAGAAGCAGGCTCCTTGTGGGGATCCGATGCAGTACTCCACCCCAGGACCCCAGGATCACAACCTGAGCCAAAGGCAGATGCTCAACCACTGAGCCACCCAGGCATCCAGAGAGAAGGGACGCCAGTCTTTTCACATAACTGTGGATAATATGCTCTGACTCTACATTAAAACTTGACAAGTGTCAGTTTGTTACAGTTAGCTGCAGTGTGGAAATAAAAACCATATTAGTGAGCTTTTGTACTCTAGTACATTAAAATCTATTGGCCTGTCATGCACTTTAAATAGATCTTTTAGCTGTGTGCAATTTCTAACTTCATGTGTTGGCCATTTGAAAAGATATTGGTTTATGAGCTATGAAGATATATATAATATCAAAAGATGATTATCACATCATATAAAATAATATTTGCTAATATAACCACTGAACTCATGAGAAAAGCCCTTATTTATAAAGAAGCTGTCAAGCTCATGGTCATGGATACAGATTTTATAAAAGTTCAAGTTTTGCTTGAAATTTATAATTTTAGGGGATCCCTGGGTGGCTCAGCAGTTTCACGCCTGCCTTTGGCCCAGCGTGTGATCCTGGAGTCACAGGATCGAGTCCCGCGTCGGGCTCCCGGCCTGGAGCCTGCTTCTCCCTCTCCTCTACTTATGTCTCTGCCTCTCTCTCTCTCTCTCTCTCTCTCTGTCTATCATAAATAAATAAAAATAAATTATAAAAAAAGAAATTTATAATTTTATCATTGCCAACAAATGCTAATTCCATACATTTTCAAGAAAATGTCTGCCAAATATCTAGTGTGAATAGCCACAGGCTGTCAGGTATTCTTTCAGGTAAACATGGTTTTTCTGAAAAAGTGGTTAGTTCAGCTTGTAACTCTTAGAATCTCACAAGTGCTTTTTCCTTAGGACAACTATCTTGCTTTGATAGGCAGCAGGAGTGACTTTTTGCACAATTCCCATTCAATCACACAGACTATTAAAAAGAAGCATATTTTATACAATTAATAATTTTTACTGGGTTAATGGGGACACTTTTAAATTAAGTAGTTTGTTTTCCCGTGAGTGCAAACATAATGTGTGAATAGAAGTGAAGAATAGAATGACCTCTGGTATGGATAAATATGACTGCTTTAATTTGTGCTAAGGTACCAGTGGTTTTAGCTACTCCTTCTTTTGCAATCACATTTTAGTATTATTATAAAAACTGCTTTGACCTTGAGGACTCCTTGAAAGAGTATTGGGGATCGTCAGGGACCTGCAGGCAATGCTTTGAGAACAGAAGGGCAAAAGAAGACCAGAGGATTGGATGGGTGTTAGAACATTTCCATCATCTTTCACACCTGAATCCATTCACTGGAAAGAATACAATGAACACCCATGTGCCCAGTTGAGTGCCAGGGAGACACTGAAGAACAGTGCCTGTACCATCATAGAACTTACCTGTTCAGTTGGGGAACCGAGGCAGTGTAAAGAATTGGCAAATTGTGAAGTTTCCTGCTCTCTCCTTTGAAACTATTTTGCTAACAGCCAGCATCATACAACATACCAATTTACTGTCTTTTCTTATAATCTTTGCTGATGCTACATGTGATGACATTGTCCCATTAATGAGATCCTTTCTGATCCTGGCTCAGATTTCAAGGTCTGTTTTGGGATCTCTGAAATTGCAGTGCCATGGTTTGAATCCCTTAGTACTTACTGACCTGAGCAGCAGAGTCAATGAGCTCAAGTTTAGACAGTTACAGGCCTTGTCCGTGATCTGGAGGGAAACCTACCACATCCCCATGAGCATTAGCAACTTGAAATAAGATACCAGAAGTCTCAGACATCAGTTTTATTTTTATTAACATAAAATAACAGAGTGATCTTTTTCCTATGACGCTGATTTCTTTTTATTTGAGACTAGAGATTATATACCTGTGTGTTTTTACCACATTATAAATCAATATAGTGTAAGCTAGTGGGTAAAAACACGGGCTTTGTCATCAGAACACGGGCTTGAGATCTGATTTCAGTTTCATTTCACATCAGCTGTGAGCATTTGGACAAATTACCTAATCTTTGTGCGTCTCAGTTTTATTAATTGATAAATGGAGATAATAATACTTAACTCCTAAATTTGTTAGATGATTTAATGATATAATTCACATAAAGTACCCACAGCATCCTCATGAGAGAGATTTTTGTGACCCAGAAAAGTAGCAATTATTTTTAATAAATGTTTAATAAGTTTTTCTGATGGACACAGCTCTTTACTTGCCTTCTTCAGTTTTTGAACTTACACATGGGCTGCAGTAATTAATATGTTCTCAAATCACTATTTAATGAATATCTGTTGTGTACCTAGCTCTGTGCTAGGCATTTTGGGGAATTAAACACAGGTATGTGATCTTAAGGAACAAATGATCTAGCATGAGAGACAGAATGTATAGAGAGGTGCCATGAAACCATGTATAGAACATTAAAAGTTGAAGAAGAACTTTGGAGGTCACCTATCACAACCTTCTTGCCAGTGAAGAAAGTAATTTATTATGGAAGATAAATGAATAATAGACCAGCAACAAGCTGGATGGATGTCACTAGCAGAGTGCCAATAATAGCTAATAATAACACTGATTGAATCCTTATCATATGTCAGACATTGTGCTTAGTATTTTGCATGTATTATTTACTTAATCCTTGTACTAGTATCACTACCTTTCCAGGAGAAACTGAAGCTCTGAGAAGTGAATACATGTTGAGAGCACAAATCTTAGAACAGCCTCAAATAATATTTTCGGCTATTCAGAATTTTCTTAGATCATTTCATACTGGACTTTAGCCTGCCTACTCTTATGAGTTCATGCTATTTTCTATTTGTCCTTGCTTCCTTCATTTATATTTTAAGTATAATATAATCAGAGATTATCTTTTACTGCCACATTGGGTTTTTTTTACATGTCTCTGTCTCTCAATTTTTTTTAAATTGGAATATGAATATATTTCTTTATTAGGATGCTCACAAGAATGACACACTAGCACTGTCCTTCTGATGTGATAAAGAATACATACATCTGACCCACATTCTGGCAGGAAACAGGCATAAGGGCTCTCAGAGCTGGTACCAAGTGTCCATTGAAGACAACTCCATTCACCAGAGAGGATGTTTCCTTGATTCCAATGTCTCTGCTGTAGCTTCCAGCCAGGGCTCTGTGACTTGCTCAGACTTCATTCCGGCGTCGGTGGACCCTCTTTTTTTTATCCTAGCCACTTCTCAACTCCTTACATCAGCTGCCCCATGTCTAACTCACCCAGGTAGCCTCTGGAATTTTGCAGCACATCTCTTTGGTATGCTGCTGCCCTGCCACCCTCAGGGGCATGTTTGGGATTTGGGGGAAAGGGGAACATCACATTACCAAAGCAAACAGCAGGAGCATATTGGCAAATGACACTTGGACACACATCTAACAACCTCAAAGAATACACGCTTTCTCCCCTAATGACCCATAATCCCCTAGAGACCAAACACATGTGGAATGATTCTGTACTCCAGGCACAAAGGATACAAAGTGAATGGTGTTTACATCCATCATGTCCTACACGCAACAGGAAGTGAGCTCGAACCAGACCTCTAACGAGGCTCTTCCCTGCATCTGAATGGTGTCACCACTCTGTTTCTGCCTGTTCTCGGCATTAGTTCATTTTTCAAAAGGGAGGATAGGATGGTAGAGAGAGAGTAGAATGGGAGACAGAGGTGGGGTGGGGGATTGATATACAGAGAACAACCTGTAAAACAAAAATAATACAAAAATGCAAAACCCGGATTTAGTACTAGAATTTAACAAGAGAAGGTAGCTGGAGAAACTACATGCGAACAGACGATATGATACACAACCCCAGGGGGAGGACTGGACTCAGTGAGGAGTGGGACAGAGGCCAGTGGTTTACACTAAGAGCCTTTCAATGGACTGCTGAATGGACTGGATCTGCTGCTTCAGCTGCGAGCCTGCTTTGATGGTGACAGAACAGGCAATGACAGGCCTGGACACCCCGCAGGCCCGCCCGAGGGCCTGCTTGGAGCGCACAAACACGTAGGGCACGTTCTTATCTTCACACAGCACCGGAAGGTGCAGGATGATTTCCAGGGGCTCAGCATCTGCAGCCATCACGATGAACTCAGAGATGCCTCTGTTGAGGGTTTTGGTGGCTTTGTTGGCTCCTTTCCGAAGCTGCTTGTAGTTACATGACTGCTGAACAAGGTCCAGTAGTTTCTTGGTGAGGTGGGCATCTGCAAGGGGGTAGGCCTTCGGATTTACATCAGCCTCAGTCATCGCGCCTGCCTCGGTGGTCTCCTGCCCGGTACCGCAAGGACACAGAAATCTGTCTCTCTCTTAATTGACCTTACTTGCAATTACAAGCTTTAATGTTTTGTGGTAGTGTCTTTGGTACCTATTTCAAGAGCAAACTTTAGGCCCTCATTGATGAATCATATTGTGACTATTGGTGCATATGTGCAACCCTGAGAATTACGCCCATTCCCCTTCCCAACCTTTGCTCTTGAGGATTACCTCATCTTTGTGTAATAGAACATCTGTCACCTCCTTTTCCCCATAGAATAATATTTTAGAATTTCCTTAGGTGTTTCCTTTTTTTCCTGTTCCAATTCCAGTGGGAATTTTACCTGAGCAGGTCGGAGGGTCTCTTGACCAAAGCACTGGTACTCAGAAAGGAGAGGTCAGCAATGAGGAAAAAGCACAGTTACATGGATGCTTCGTATGAAAAACTCATCAGCAAAAACCTCAGCAAGTTTCATTGCTTGGGTGTTGGATAAAACCATCCTAGAGCATAGAAACTGAGCAAATTAAAAATTTCAGGTAATGAGAACCTGACACGTGTGCTAGTCAAAGTTATGCACACCAATCTCTTGCCAGTGCACTGAAGTAGATTCTCCTTTTCAGTGAGAGGCTGTTTTCTTGCTGAGTCCACTTTTCCATTTTGGTTTTAATGACCCATCTTTCCAATTAGTCTTTAATAAATATCTTTGAAACAATCTTTATATTTTTTTTAAAAACTTAGTTTGTGGGACACCTGGCTGGCTCAACAGTTTAACGCCTGCCTTCAACCCAAGGTGTGGTCCTAGAGACCAGGGATCGAGTCCCACATCAGGCTCCCTGCATGGACCCTGCTTCTCCCTCTGCCTGTGTCTCTGCCTCTCTCTCTCTCTCTGTGTCTCTCATGAATAAATAAAATGTTTTTTAAAACTTAGTTTGTTTCCTATCATCAAAGGAAGTAGAACTTCTACAATGTTTTCACTTTCTCATAAAATTGAGAAAGCAAGAGTCTTAAAGCATCAACAAAGAAAAGAGTGCTGTTTTCCTCTTACGACTTATGTAGGAAGATGTCAATGATAGCCGTAGTACCTTATGTTAGCCTCCAAAATCCTGATGTCAGTTCATCAATGCCTGGAATCTAGTGGGAGTGGTGTGGAGTGTTGACATTGGCAAAGAACTAGAGTGAGGCATGGGTAGAAGAAAAGCATATCCAAATTCCTTGTACCTTCCCATGTGAAAGTGGTGGTGATGTGGCTTTGGGAACATTAGGCTGATTTATTAATATTGATACTGCTATAGGTATTGGAGAAAAAAAGTGAGAAAAATCCGAAAATTTTGATTTAGTTTAATAGAAGTAATGTTAATTTTACATATATAAACTCTTTACTTCTTGTGTATCTGTTTCATGTAGCAGAGTAATAATTCCACAGCATTATATGCCTGTCAGATTAATGCCTTTGTGAATTCACTTAACTACTAGGAGGATGACATGTTCTAGGTTTTCCAAGAATAATCCAGTTCCAAACATTTCGTCCATTTGTCTCAAAAAATTAGTAAGACTTCTCATTGAAGAAATTCTGTAACCAGAGAAGTTGTTGAAGTAGTCCACAAAATTCAACACTAAACCCTTATTATCACTGAATTATAGGGCTAGTTGCTTCTCAGTCATGGCATTGAGAGGGTGAAGAGAGGTGTGAAAAAAGATCATTTTTGTATGGATTAACCCTAAGTGACATTGGTAACAGGGACTGTTTGGAGTGTTCTTGGCATCTGAAGTCAGGGCTGTGAGTGCCCTGCCTACATCCCCTTAACTGTCCAGACCACTCACCCCACATTACTACGAGCATTGCATGCAAAAGGCTCACAGATACCCCCTTCAGACAATTGCCCTTGGTCAATGGGAGCTGTCTGGCCCTGTGACACCTGGGAGATTTTGCCCTCCCCTGCGATGGCCCTCAGCCAATGACTGGCTGATACCGGGTACAAAATCTGGGCTCTTTGCCACTAAGGGAGACAACTCTGTGATGCCATTCATACTCCAGAGCTCCCTACGGGGGTCTCTATCAGGATGAAGGTAGATGTCAGCTGAATCCACACCTTACCAAGCCCTCTCCTGCTTCTTCTTTTGTGCTTTATATCTTTTTTTCTTTTCATGCTTATTTCTGGGTAATTTTTTCCTAACCATTCTTCCAGTTTATTATTCTCTCCATAGCTGTCTCCATTTGGCTGTTAAATTCAGCCACTAAGTTCTAGTTATTGATTTTGGTTATTGTATTATTTTGTTCTAGGATTTACTTTCATTCTTTTTAAAAAGTTTCTTCTTCTTTTCTGCTGAAATTCTCAATTTTGTTTTCATTCACAAATGGTGAGTAAGGTTTGTTTTTAAAATAATTTACTTTTTTGGTAAGTAAAGTTATTTTAAAATCCATGTTTGATAATGCCAAAATCTGGAGCCCCAATAGTCCTATTTCCATTATCTGTTGTTCCTCTTGGTTTCTGTTGTCTTGTTTCCCATATACCTTGTAATTTATTGCTTGTGTATCAGATATTTTATTTGTAAAATTGTAAAAATAAGTTGAAGCCAAGGATGATGCTTTTTCCAGAGAAGATTTTACATTACCTCTGTAAGGCATTTAAAAACCTCAGATACTCAAGTATCCTTCAACGCTTTGCAATGGGTTGAAGTTATCTAATAATCTACAAGGGCCCATCCACTTCTATTTCACCTTCATTCTTAGTATATAACCTAGAGTGAGAGGTATTCACCAGCAGCAATGGCCTTCTCACTGCACTTGCAAGCTCCAGACTCCAACAACTATCCTCTTAACTTTGCTGAGAGGTTGCTAAAATACCTGGTCAGTTTCTCAGCTACCCCCTGAGGGATGGGTCAATATTATTAGGAAAAAAAGCAACTCCCAGGCTTATCCTCTTGAGGTTCTGTTACTGCCAGGATCCTGGCTCACACATCTTCACTGTCTTGTTAGCTTTCCAATACCTATTAATAGATGGTTTTTAATTTTTTGTGCAATTTCTCTAGTTGCATTCAGAAGGAAGATTCGTCCAGATTGTTTGGCCTGACATTATCAGAAGCAGAAATTATAGAACAAAATGTTTATGTAAGGTTGCCAAGGCATGACATTTATAATAATAAGAAGAATAATAACAATAATAATAATAACCATCAACCTCTGATGTGACCTGGAAGACAAGGAGACAGGAAAAGAAACAGTACGTTTCACAGACTTACTATGAAGCATTCCCAGTCTGTGCCTCCTACTTCTTCACCACATTTTTTCTGAATTATTTTTACTGTTTCAAATCAGTTGTTAATGGTTTCAACCACAGTACCATTATTTTTTAATCATCTCTAAGCTTAGTCATCTTTAATATCAATATTTTGAAATGAGAAATGGAAATAGACAGGTAGTCCTTTTCATATCATTATCCATGCCATATCCCTCTGTTAGAAGCACCCCTTCTCTTCTCAAGACCCAGGGTCCGGGGATCCCTGGGTGGCTCAGCAGTTTGGCGTCTCCCAAGGTGTGATCCTGGAGTCCCGGGATTGAGTCCCACATCAGGCTTCCTGCATGGAGCCTGCTTCTCCTCTGTCTGTGTCTCTGCCTGTGTGTGTGTGTGTGTGTGTGTGTGTGTGTGTGTGTGTGTGTGTCTCATGAATAAATAAATAAAATCTTAAAAAAAAAAAAAGACCCAGGGTGCTTATATTCATCCTTGACCAAAGGCACCACCACTGTCCACCCCCAGCCAGCCTAGACTTCCTGCAGTAGAGCCTCATGAGCCCCCTCCCATTATTTCCAGCCAGAGCTTTAGAATGAGCCACAATGATGGAGGAGACCATGGAAGTCATTATGTGGGGTCATTGTATTCAATTATTAGGGAAGCATATCCAGGAAGGTTAAGAATAAGGCATTACTCCTTTCCATCTTTCATTTGGGAGACATTTCCATGTACTATAGGACTTGATGGACATTTCAAATTTCCAGGGAAGAGGAAGACTTTTGAGATAAGAAGGAAAGTGTAAGTGTATTGTATTTTAGTAATTTTGCCTCAAGTCATTTCATAGGAAGGGAGCAGCACTGGAATCTCTTTGTATAATTATAACACATTTAGTAAAAGAAAAAAGAAAATACAAAGAGGGAGAGCAACACAGCAAGAAGGTGAAGAAGAAGGGAGAAAGGAACAGAAAGGCAAGAAACAGATGGTCACCGACACCTCCCTGCCTCTAGGTTCCTACTGCTCACGTCAAAGGATCTTCTTATCTTCTGGTCCTGTGGGCTTCCCAGCATTGTCTACTCTTTCTCCTGTCTATATTAAAATAAAGATATTCAATTTTATCTGACTTCTCTTCATTCTGTGGCACATGCTTATCTTCCTTCTCCCACAGAACCCCAGTTGGGCGGCACTTTACAAGAACATACTTTCTAGGATGCATGTACAATGCATCTTCCCCTGGAAACTTCCCTATAGGGGAAACAAGGCTATGGTTCTGTTGACATATTCCAGAATCTTGGTGTTGTGATCTCTTTTCCAGAGTCATGGCTGGTTTGACTCAGTTACCTTCCATCAAATTGCTATGTCTCATTCTTTGATGTATATGAATGTGACATGCAAAATTAGGTCTACACGCTAGAGAACGTGAATCTGGGGAGATCATGCCTGACAAATGAAACTCCTGCTGTGTCCCTGCTTGTTACACATATCTCATTTTATCAAACCTGAATATGTAAATTAACTTCTTAGGTCAAGTAGTCTTTGTAGAAATCAGTCAGATAAAGATAAATGTCTTTATTTTTAATATGTCATTATTAATTTATACAAATATTTTGGGACCTGATAAAAAGTAAGCCAATTTAATATGGCAATTTTGTACAGAACAGACTCTGCTAAATGTAAGAGCTTTAATGCTCAACATACTTCCCACTTTGCTGATAATATGAGGAAAAATTGATTATTGGCTTTCCATACGGTGAATCTGCCCACCTACTGAGTCCCACTAAGCCATCAACATACAACACCAGGAACCTGTTTTCTCACTCTTGTTCTCATAATCCCAGCAACCTACATCTTATGTAGATAACTGGCCAAGGACATATCAAGATTTCTTCGAGACTTGTCTCCCTGAGATGAGGCTCGACCTTCCAGAGGCAGCCCTCTGCTCCCACTGCCCCTGTGGGTCAGACAGACCTCATGAACGGTGCCCAAAGCCTGGGAATAAAATCCCGCTGACTTTTATTGGTTTTCCTTTACAAAGTTGGCTTCCAGCCTACGTCTGGCCTCAGAATGAAGCCGCTCCAGGTTTTCCCCCACCATTAGATTCAGAATGAAATCTCCTGGCTGCATCCATCGCGCCTCCTCCCGTGGCTCTGACTGTTGTCAAGTAGGAAACAAACAAATTGCCCTTCAGGGTGTCTTATTTCCAGGGATTATTTTTAGTTGAAACCAGCACCGCCCCCAATTTTTTATATCTGTAAGGCACTGATTTATCTTCTGTCGCTCCTTCTGGCTTCTCTTCCTTGCCCCTTTTCAAGATTCACTGCCAAAGCAGTTTATGGTCTTCCATTCTCTCATTTCTCAAGTGCAAGGACGAGAGTAAATATTGGGTTTCACCTGGTTCCAAAAGAGACCTGCAGAGATGGGTTCAGAGCAATGCTTCCTGTCTGTTGAAATGACCTACCCAGAGTAGAAGCTGTGTTTGCCAGTTTTATCACCACATCACTTCTTGGGCACCAGGTCAGTGTTGATGCTTTTCTCCTGGTGACATTTGCTCCATCAAACATGCGTTCCATTAAGAAGACCCTCATCGCCATGCATTCTCTTGTGTCACCCACATTTCTGATGGCACCAGGGGCCACCCAGGAAATTCAGTGTTCGGTTCATTGGATGTGTGGCTATTTCCTTTGCTGAAGCTACCTTAGGAATATAGTAGGTGGTGTTTATATAGCGATTATATATATATTCTGTTTGTATTACTTTATACATGTTACTTCATTAGAGTCTTAAAAATTCTGCAAAGCATGAGAATTAACAAAAGCATTTTATAGATATGGGAACAGACCTTGGTTTAGTAATACACTCGTAATAAATGGCACTGGGTTTGAATATAAGTATTTCTGATTCTTTTTTCAATTTCTTCCTAACCAACCATTTATTTTCAGAGCAAAAGCTTTAAGGCTTGTGTCCTTTAGTCACCAAATGCTTTCAGAGGACTCAGTTGTACTTTGCAAGCTGTCACTCAGCGCTAAGCGTATGTGTTGATACTGCATACCCAGGGTGACTTTGGCAATCAGCCTAGGCCTGTGCCCAAACTCTTCTGCTCTGTCCCTGGCAGCAGGTAGCAGTTTCCATCCAGCCCCACAATGTCCTGTGTGCCCCAGAGCAGGAACGGCAGCTTGGGCTGAGAAGTCCATAACCCCGAATGCCTTCTCCTGCCTACAGGATAAAAGCCATGCTCCTTGGCAAGGGAGCCAAGACTTTCATTAACCACCCCCCAGCTTTTGTCTCTAAAATCACCACCTGCCATCTCCTGCCCACCTTTCTCTGCTCCCAAACACACCTTTGAACACCTGCCATGTTCCTTTGTACCTCTGTTTTTGCACATGTCACCCCATGGCCCATTGTATTGTCTGCTCACAGTCCTTCCCTCCCTCGTCACGGTCACTGGGGGTGAAGTGGATGCTCTCTGTCTCCTGGTGTTGGACCTGGCCATGAGCCTTGCTCCGTCCAAGGGAAAGGGGACAGGACTTCAGTGTGCCCGTTCTGCTCACTCCTCTTGCACTTTTCCTATCCATCATGAGGAGAATGTGCTGAGTGACTGCTGGCCCCCAAGCCAGGAGATATGGACAGCACAATAAAATCTAGTCTACAGCCTGGAGCCAGGTCCAGCTGAGCCCAGCAAAGCCCCAGCCAACCCGTAGGCTGGAAAGTGCTTGCTATTTTAAGCCACCGAATTTGGGGTCATTTATGACTAGACTTAGTGCATATTAAATGTTAATTATTTATTTATTACTCTCCCCCATTCATGTGCATGTACACACACACTTAGGAAATTGTTTTCCCACCTGAGAAAGTTCCTATTCACTTTCCAATACTCAATTCAAGGGAAGACTCACCTCCAGCAGAGTTGGCGTCTACACCCCCTAGCGCTCTGAACAGTACGCTTCCTACCATGCATCACAGTCATCTCCCTGTTAGGAGAGGGCTGAACACAGAATTTGGAGCAGAATTTTATAGGGATGAGGTGTTTTGTGTGTGATCTGTAGCCAATCTTGTTTAATTGATAGAGCAGAGTCAGGCAGAGGAAGTGGCAGAGCAGGTCCTCAGGAGGCTTGAAGTCAGTGGTCCTCTGCTCCGGGAGACAGGGTCAGGATGCTTGCACTAGAAACATGTTTCTCATGAAAGGATTAACACCCACTCATTCCTCCACTGAGGTGCCCTGCAGCCAAACTCTCCCAGCTGGCCCTTTCCAGTTTAAGGCATTCAAGGTTACCACCATTAAAATTTGTTAAGAGAAAGCAGGCCAAATTGGACAATCTCAAAGAAATTTATTAATCCACAGTAGTGAGTTGTCACCTTAGCATGAATCAATTAGCAAGCAAATGAGCAAAACATGAGGCCCTGGTGGGATGGAAATAGGAGCATACATTTGGCAGGGGCAAGATGGGGCTGCAGTGGGCCCAGCAGGGCCTTTGGCAAATCCAGGGGCAAGTGAGAGCCCTTGGATCAATTGTTCTGTAGACGGGGCAGCTCCTAGAAACTGGGGACAATGAATTCTGCAAAGAAACTTGGCTGGGAGAGAAAGGGATGGATTAACCAGACCTCGGCTCAGTGGGTCCCGTTGCGGCAATCAGACACACGCTTGCTTCCTTACAGAGCATATACACACATATCTGCTCTTTAGTGTCGGACTAAAAGCTCCCCTTGCTTTGTTAACTTTGATTTCTAGATCATAATGCAGCAAGGCAGTTTCAAACAGAGAAGTCTCCTGCTTTGGGGACCTGCCTGAGATCTGCCTTGGTGTCGCTGTGTTGTTCTCTCTGAGCACTTCAGATGTCCTTTGACGGCACAAGCCCTGGCACCCCAGTCTCCCTACTACAGAGCTGGCAGGTGCCCACAGACTTGGCCGGCCAGGGACCGGGAGCGTGTGGGACGTGTGCCTGGGGCTCGCAGCCAGGTTCCGGGCCCTGGCCATGCAGCCTTCTCTAACTGACCCCTGCCCTCTGCGGAATGCTGTGTGGGCTTGAGACAGTCCCCGGGGACTTGCTGCTGGCCGCCTCCGGCCGGTGTGAGCAGGCCCGGCGGGACAGCTCTGCAGGCCGAGGTGCCCGGCAGACTGGCACAACTGGCTGCATGCTGGCTCCAGAGAGGTCCCTCCTGTCCTTCGGGGTCAAGCAAGCAGGTGGGGGGAGAGGGATTTGGACTGTGCCGCGGCGGGCTGTCAGGAGGCACGATCCGTGCTTGTGTAGAGAGCCGGAGTGTGAGGTTAGAATTAGCCGGAAGGACCTGGGTTTGAACCCTGACACCCGTGTGCCCTGGTAGGTGACTGGCTCCCCGAGCCGAAGTCTTCACAGGGGAACGGTGACAACAGTGGTACTGTCTCCCAGGGTGTTGGGGGTTGGTGGAGAGAAGGCCGGCACAGAGCCTGGCCTGTCTCCATCTTCAGTAATGCCGCTCCCATTAGTATCACTGCCCTGGGCCAGAGGACCTCGGGTTGGAGTAGAGGAAGGCTGGCAGAGGGTCCGTGGGGAGGGCGGGTTCTGACGCTGGTACACAGCACTGCGCAAGTCCTGTGCTCATTCCCTCCCCACCCCCAAGGGAGTAAATCCTCAGAGAGCAGATGCCAGCCGTCATGCGTGTGCCCCCTCTTCAGGTGCATCTCCAGGAGGCCCCAAAGACCCTCTTGCTCAACATGTTAGCTCCTTTTACACACTGCTGAGTTTTGTCACCTCACCTGTTGTCCCACTGAGGTACTTCCCGCGGAAGGTCTCTATAGGCTGAATTCTGGGCCTTTAGTCCAGCCCAGGAGAGGGACCCTCCACTCCCCACCTCAGGCTGTACCCACTTGTGGGCTCGCAGGTTCCCCAGGACCTTCCTCCTTCTCCTCTTGCCATGCCCCATTTAAGTGCAACCTCTCTGGGGAAGCTCTGTGTCACTCCCCACATGGAGCTCTTGTTGCTTCATTGCCAGCAATTTAGGCCACTGAAATGCATGGTTTGCAGAGGTATGCTCTGAAATATATTTTTTAAAGATTTTATTTATTTATTCATGAGAGACTGAGAGAGGCAGAAACATAGGCAGAGGGATAAGCAGGCTCCCTGTGGGGAGCCCGATGTGGGACTTGATCCCAGGACCCCAGTATCATGCCCTGAGCTAAAGGCAGATGCTCAACCACTGAGCCACCCAGGTGCCCCATGTTCTGAAATATTAAAGGAAATTCAGCTCCACGAAAATTTACTGGCCCTCCTTTATACAATGGGACTAAAAGTATTTTTACGAGGTTTTTTAATAAAAATTAAATGAGTTAATATAGATACAGTACTTAGAATAATGCTTGGCTCCCAGTAAGACCTTATAAGGGCTTTCTGCTATTAATAGTATACTTACTCACAGTAGATGTTAAATTATATAGGAAAATAGAAGGAAAAGGAACCCAATTTAGCCTTTTGTCTTGCATAGATGTTTGATTTCCTTCCTTCCATATCTTAAAAAAAAAAATTTCTGCCCAAAGTGGCTGTTCAAAATCTACTGAATGCAAAGAATGCACTGGTTTAAACATCACAGAAAAAAATTAGCATGCAAGTCACACAACATTGCTTACTGGAAGACTCAGGCATTCAAACCCCATATGCACCCATTAAACTGTAGTTTGTCTTTAAATAAAAATCTTTTATTCTTAACTGACAATAAAGAACCAGCATTGGAAAAAATAGCAAGTTCGATGCCGGTGTGAAGTCAGAGAAAACTGTCCCTTGAGTATTCCTTGGGTTTGTTTTAACCAAATTAGATTCAGTTTTGGTGAGCTCAGAGTTGCACTTGCTTTGCAGTCATGTAGGGACACATTACTACATCATTTATTTTATATCCACTGGGTTTCAGAGCTCTCAAAGGCTCTTGTCCTAGACTGAGAAAAAGAACAGACCAGAAGGACATTAACATTTATTGAGTTCTGATCCCGTGCCAGGCAGTGTGCTCTGGGTTTAGATGATCTCATCTGGAATGTGGGAGAAATTCGAATGGAACTGTTAAAGATGCGGGATGCAATTGAAATATTTCAGCAATCTGTAATGCAACCAACCGTGGTCTCTGTTGTCTCTGCCACCTCTTGGGCATTCATGCATGCTTCAGTGCAGAGGGTATCTGTGGCATAGCACAGCCCAGTGTTTCAAGGAGAACAAGATGGTGAAATTGATCTCCGTGCTCAAAGCAGTTTATACATGAGAGCGATGCTAGGACCCATTCACAGGTAGTCCAAGTAGCAACGTATGACACGTGAACTAAGACATTTCAGAGTCCAAAAGTTTGGTTATAATTACACTTTGGATATCTAGGGCTAAATTCTTAGATTTGTACGATAGTGTATCCTACATGGATATTGTGTCTGTCAAATAGTCATTTATTGCTAGAACTGAAGAGAAGTTCTGTTTTTTTATTTGAATTCAATTAGCTGACATATAGTACATCATTAATTTCAGATGTGGTGTTCAATAATTATCAGTTGCATATAACACCCAGGGCTCATCACATCATGTGCCCTCCTTAATGTCCATCACCCAGTTACCACATCCCCCCACCACCTCCTCTCCAGCACCCCTGTCTGTATCCTTTAGTTAAGAGTCTCTCATGGTTTTTCTCCCTCTCTGATGACTTCCTATTCAGTTTTCCCTCCCTTACCCTATGATCCTCTGTGCTGTTTCTTATTTTGCACGTATAAGTGCAACCATATGATAATTCTCTTTCTCTGATTGACTTATTTCACTCCGTATAATACCCTCCAGTTCCATCCATGTTGATGTAAATGGTTTAAGTATTCATCCTTTCTGATGCCTGAGTAATATTCCATTGTGTATATATATATATATATATATACCACATCTTCTTTATCCATTTATCAGTCCATCTCGGCTCCTTCCACAGTTTGGCTGTTGTGGACATCGCTGCTATGAACATTGGGGTGCAGGTGTCCTGACGTTTCACTACATCAGTATCTTTGGGGTAAATACCCAGTAGTGCAATCGCTGGGTCATACGGTAGCTCTATTTTTAACTTCTTGAGGAACCTCAGTTTTCCAGAGTGGCTGCACCAGCTTTCATTCCCACCAACAGTGCAAGAGGGTTCCCCTTTCTCCACATCCTCTCCAACATTTGTTGTTTCCTGTCTTGTTAATTTTAGCCATTCTCACGGGTGTGAGGCGGTATCTCATTGTGGTTTTGATTTGTATTTCCCTGATGCCAAATGCTGTGGAGAATTTTTTCATGTATCTGTTGTCCATTTGTAGGTCTGTTTTATTACAGTAGGCATATTGAATGTTTACTAGATGTTAAAAAGGAATTTCAGTTTTTGCTCTTCAACTTTAACAGGGAGAAAATAAAATGATAACCATAAGCAGTGCACAAAAGGAGGGGCAAGTGTACAAATTAATTCCTTATAATTATTAATAGTGGTAGACATAGATAGATACATATTAATGAATTTGGAGAACCATATAGCTGAATCCTATAAACTATTGGAATGTTTGGACAATAGATTATTTAATTGTGTATTTAAACTATAAAACTACATGAGAAATAGTGTCAGTTTAATAGTAACCACAGGTGTCATTCAACCAAATAGGTATGAACTAGCCAATCACATAGAGTGCCTGGAACTCCACCCCTTCAGGAAAAGGCTCAGGGTAAAGTAATGCTAGTGCGCTGTGTCCTTGCATGAGAAGGTGTCACCAAATTATATCAACCTGATGTAGATCTGCTGATAATAAGCTGCAGATACAAAATAGGCAGGCAGGAATTTCGGAAAGTCAGCTTTTAAAAAAACCAAAGGCGGGTGCCTGGCTGGCTCGGTTGGTAGAGTGAGGGACTCTTGATCTCTGGGGGGTGATTTCAAGCATCCTCCCCCACTCAAGCCCAAAATAAATAAATAAATAAATAAATAAATAAATAAATAAATAAATCCAAAGGAAAATCAACTCTGCCATCTGGTGTACAAACCGGTGATTGCAACTTCTTTTTCCTTTCAACAAAAAACACACCACCTAATCCAGTTACTCTTGGTTTCTGAAGGATCCTCATGACCTGGAGATCTTCCAGCTGGGTGGTTTCACCAGGTAGCTGAAGCCTGTTCCAGATTTTTCCAAAACTGTTTTTGGGAATTTTTCTAAAAGAATCACTCATCTAGTGCCTACAGTGAACCCAACCCCATCTTCCTTTGGTGACTCAGCTGGCTCATTATGAACATTAATTACCTCACTGTCTGCAATTCAGAGATAACCTCGGGACTGAATGAGATCTGGCCCTACCCTAGGGGGCCCATGGATAGTACTCTCCTCGTTTGCTGCACACACTGTTTGGATTCTTGCCCTGTGCCTGTCCCTGCCCTGTTCTGGAAGCTGGCCAGGCACCGGGACCAGGGTACCCAGAAACCTGAAGCCACAGGCAGAGATGGGTTGGACAGGAAACAGGTGGCCTCCAGATACAGAGTCAAACCTGAAAAGGAAAGCAGAATGTCAACAGGTCAAATCAGCAGCAAACAGTGAGTGGCCAGAAGCAAGCGAGACACCGGAAGAAGGAAAATAGGGAGAAAGTTGAAGTGGAGACAAGAGAACTCGGTCTTCACTTTAAGGATTGTAGCCCAGAAGAAATTTGTCCGTTTTCTTGATGGGGGCCCCAGGTCACCTGTCCTGGGCTTGTTCCAGATCTGGTTACCTCCTTCATCGCTGCCAGCACAGGGGCTCCCAACCTTTGTTGGAAGGGTCACCAGCCAGGAGCAGCTTACGAAGGCAAATCCCCTGGCCAGGCTTTCCTAGGATAGTGCACTAGAAGGCCTGGGATGGGACCTCCAGGTCTTCCCATTTTTAATAAAACCTGCAGACAACCTAGATCCAGATGGTACAAAGGCCCCAAGCAGAGAAGCTCACTTCCTAAAATCCCATATTCAATGTTCTCTGCCCCATGCCTGAATTGAACCAGTAACAGATCTGCAACACAAAAGTTATGTGTGGTTTCTCACACATATTGACCTCTTTATCTAGAACCCTGTTCTCACGAACCTCATTAATACATACAGAGCTCCAGTGATGCTGGTTAGGTAATATTTATTTGAAATAGTTCTCTTAAAAAAATGAAATATTTCTCTTTTGGGGGGAAATATTTCTTTAAAAATAAACGAAGTAAAACATGACACTTTTCCCCCAAATGAAGAAACATAATGGTGAAATTACCCTTAATTGCTCTGACACTAGGGGTAAGTTTGCAAAATAGACAATTGGAATCTAGGAATTGATTCAGACATCAGAAGTTTACTTTCTGATATTCAGCTTAAGGATTAGTGCCTGCTTGCAAATTTACCAAATTCTGTAAAACAATGTGTTTTTGCCCATCTCAGCCAGCCAGTCCGTAAACCTAACTTAATTTTAACAACTTTTGAAGTGTGTTTAAAACCTGTCCATTTTTATCATTGTATGGAATCTGACAATGCAGAAGATTTTTCCTAACATTTTTTTTCCCACTGAAAGACACATTTCATATAATGAGGAAGAGAAATCAGTAGTTCTTTTCTCCTTAACGATTGCTTGTGAATCATTCATTAATAGGATAGCCTCAAAACAGATTACATTTAGAGTTTTTGTTTCTTCAAGTAAAGTTTTTCTGAAATTCTTAAAAATTGGTGGCTACAGGTAGGGTGATCATGCATTCCATTTTTCCCCCTAGGGAAATAGTAGTTTACACCTGTTGTCCTGGTGTTCTGTATAATTAATGCTCCATTCACTGGCAAAAAAAAAAAAAAAAAAAAGAATCTGTTTGAATGAAAAGTCAGATGTTTACCTAGAATTAGGTAAATAGTATCAACTCACAGCAAACAAAGGGGAAAAAGAGAGACAAACCAAAAACTGGACTTTTAACCATAGAGAACAAACAGATGAATGGATGGTTATAAGAGGTGAGGTTGGGGGTGGGGAAATGGGTGAAACAGGTGATGGGGATTAAGGAGGGCACTGGTCTTGCCAAGCACCAGGTGCTGTAAGGGTTGAATCACTGAATTGTACACTGAAACTAATATCACACTGTATCTTAACTACACTGGAATTCAAAAAATAGTATCAACTCAGAAGTAAATAGTATTCTATTCTTCAGATTTGATGCAACTTTCACTTTTCTTGTAAAAAAATGCTCTTTTTTATTTAAATGGAACATCTTAAATTGAGTATGTTTTGTTAAAAAAGAAAGAAAGAAAGAAAGAAAGAAAAAGAAAGAAAGAAAGAAAGAAAGAAAGAAAGAAAAAAAGAAAGAGACACTTCTTTCTATATAACTTTGGAAAAAGCATTCTAAAATACAGCTTTTTGGGAAATTCTACTTCTGGCAGTTTTTATAGACAACCCACCCCCTAGAACCCTCTAGTTGTAGAAATAAAATAGCTGAGCTTAACAAAAATAAGTTTGAAAACAATACTTAACAACCAGGCAGTAAGAATGTGAGAAGCCACTACTCCAGGTGAAAGGCACACCCAGAAAGACAGGACTGTCATTGGGCTCTGCTTTCTCCCGTCAAGACACCTGTCTGCCCCCTCCCACGGGGGCGCTGGGGACCATGTGGAGCTCCTGAGTCCATCAGAGTGCTGGGAGTGGGGAAGTCAGGTCAGGACCTACTGGAGAGGGGAGAACCTAATACTCTTTTCATGCAGGACCCTTGAAAGATTGTACCCTAGAACCATCATGGTCCTAAACGAGAACTGAGCTTTTAAAAAGCCCAGATTTGAATCTAAATAATCCCCAAGAGATACAGTAGTATTCACTTACCCCACCTGCCTACCAGAAGCAAAGGTAAATTCTAGTTTGGTTAAGATGAGGTCATCCCAGAGTCAGGTAGGTCCCTAATCCAATGTGACCGGTTTCCTCAGAAAAAAAGGAGAACTTTGGACTCAAACAGGCTGACGGGGAGGACACGAAGCGAGCATGAGGGCAGAGATCAGGGCGTTGTCTACCGGCCAAGGCTGGCCAAAAAATTCCCAGCAAACCACCAGGAGCTGGGAGAGCGGCAGGAACAGGTTCTCCCTCCCAGCCCCTGAAGGTGCCAATCCAGGGGCACCTGGGTGGCTCAGCAGTTGAGCGTCTGCCTTGGGCTCAGGGCATGATCCTGGGGTCCTGGGATCGAGTCCCGCATCAGGCTCCCTGCAGGGAGCCTGCTTCTCCCTCTGCCTGTGTCTCTGTCCCTTTCTGTGTGTCTCTCTCAGGAATAAATAACTAAAAGTCTTTTTAAAAAAGAAAAAAAAGAAGGCCCAACCCTGCGCACACCTTGATTTCAGACTCCTAGCTTCCAGAACAGTGAGACAATATATTCCTGTTGTTTAAGGTCCCTGTCTTGTGCTTCTTGTTACAGCAGCCCTAGCAGACAGGCAGAGTGGGGGGAAGGTCATGACACAGGGAACTATAAGCTCCTCTTGTCCCTTGCTCTATGCACACTCCTGTTGACCAGACTCAACCTGCAAGCACGTCGGGGCAGGCCAGGGCCACAGAGGGAAGTGTGTTTGGCAGAATGCAGCAGGATGACCGGGGGCTGTCCTCATGTGCCCCTCTGTCTTCTGTCCACACACTGGTTTCTGGAAAGTATCCTTCAGACCTCCAGAAACTGACCAAGTGGCATTTATCATAACCGAAGAGGTTTAGGCTTGGCAGGTCAGTGCAAGAGCTTGGCGCTCCTCATCTCCTCCACCTCCCGCCACACCCTGGGTGCTAGTGATGGATGGCCTGCCTCTCAGCTCCAAATTCACCCTTTGGTGGCTGCTCGGCAGCAATGGGAAGAATCCTATTGAGCATCTCTCCTGACAGCACAACATTCAGCTTTCTTAGTAAGGGCTCCAGAGAGAAGTAGGGAGGGCACAGAGGAAGGGGCTTCCCTCATGGTCAGTGACAAGCCTGCAGGAACATTGGTGATGCTCTGCCCCAGCCACATGCCAGAACGTGACCTTGCAGCCCCACCTGGCTGGCTGACTCCTTCCTTGTGCCTCCTGCATCTCGGTGCTGGGGACTCTGGCCTCCCAGCCACAGCACCACCTCCACGCCCATAAGCCTGTGAATCTGCTCACTGGCTGTGGCTCTCCTGCACCCCAGTTATTCCTGTTTATCTGGGGATTGTCCACCAGCTCCTTCCTGGGCAACCCTGCCAACTGCTCTGCCATCCATATCTCCCCCATGGAGGTCGGTACCCAACCTGGGGAGGGGACTCCCCAGGCCAAGTTCATCTTTCCTTGGGCACTCTCCTGCAGCCATGTGGAACCACCAAAAAACCTGTCTGCATCTTATGTTTCCTTTGCAATCATAACTTAACAATTCCTTCAATTAAACATCCCTGGTTTAGATTACTGTGTGGTCAGTCCTGTGTCCTGATTAGACCCAGGCTGATACACCCTAGAAGGCAGGTATGGTTCATTTTCACGTGAAAAAAAAAAAAAACTGAAGCTCAAAGAAATCTACAGATGTGATAAAAGCCACTCAGCTCTAGTCATCCTTAATCTGAGACTCCCCTCAACTGGAGGTCCCCCTTGCACAGAGCAAACTGTAAGTGAGCCCTGTTGGGCTCGGAGTGCCTCACTGGTGTCTGAGTTATGCGGATGGTACTCCTAAGGGGTGACATCCTTTTTTATTTATCTGCATAATTAAATTGTATAATATATGTGGGTGGGTTCCCCGAGAGCATGACTGGGTCACTGGGATGCAAAGTCTTGCCCTTCAGGCAGGGCTGGAGGGATGACTTAGCCGGCTAACTCTCCAATTGTTTGTGCATCCATTCAAACACATTTATTAGAGAACATCTCTTCATTTCTCCCCCAAGTCAGTAGCAGGAGAGAATTTCTGAGGAAAGGAACAGGCACGTCTAGCTCCTCACAGGAACACCATATCCACGCTCCTTGCTTTGTTCAGTATTTTGGGGTTGGGGGTTGTATGTCTGCTCCAACTGCTCCAGCAAGAATACCGTAGTCCAGAGGTTTAAATAACAAGCATTTCTTCATCGTGGTTCACGGATCTGGGGGCTGGATTGTCTGAGCTCAGGGAGCCTGCAGAAATGGCTTGCTGACCACAGTCTTCTTGTTGCACACCCACGCAGCTGAGAGAAATCATTTCTTGTGGCTCTTCTTACAAGGCCACTAATCCTATTCGTGGAGGCTCCACCCTCATGACCTAATCACCTCCCAAAGTCTCTACCTCCTAATACAATTACAGTTGGGGTTAGGTTGCAACACATGAATTTGATGGTTAATTTTGCGTGTAACTTGCCTAGGCTATGGTGTCCAGTTGTTTGGACAAACAGTAATATAGGTATTGCCATGGAGGTGTTTTGTAGACCTGGTTAACATCTGTCAGTTAAGAGGCGCCTGGGTAGGGATCCCTGGGTGGCGCAGCGGTTTGGCGCCTGCCTTTGGCCCAGGGCGCGATCCTGGAGACCCGGGATTGAATCCCACGTCAGGCTCCTGGTGCATGGAGCCTGCTTCTCCCTCTGCCTATGTCTCTGCCTCTCTCTCTCTCTCTCTCTCTCTCTCTCTGTAAGACTTTCATAAAAAAAAAAAAAAAAAGAGGCGCCTGGGTGGCTCAGACAGTTAAGAGTCTGGCTCTTGGGTTTGGCTCAGGTCATGATCTCAGGGTTGGAGGAGTGAGCACCGCCCTCTCCGACAGGCTCCACACTAGGCTCTGCGCTCGGTATGGAGTCTGCTTGAGATTCTCCCCCCTCCCTCCGCCCCTTCCTCCACTCGCACACACTCTCCCTCTTTAAAAATAAAATAAATAAAATCTTTTTTTTAAAAAAAATCTATAATCAATTGACTGAGTAAAGCAGATTATCCTCCATAACCGGGTGGGCCTCATGCCATCAGCGGGAGGCATTGAGGCAAAAACTGAGGTTTCTTTGTTTTTTGGGGGTTGGGTTTGTGTTTTGTTTTGTTTTGTTTTGTTTTTTCAGAAGAGGAATTCTGCCTCCAGACTATAACATAGGAATCCTGAGTGTGTTTCTAGCCTGCTGGCTTGCTCTACGGATTTCAGACTTGCCAGTCCCCACAATCACAGGAGCCAATTTCTTAAAATAAATCTCTTTTTATAGATCTCCTACAAATTCTGTTTCTTGGGAGACCCCTGGCTGATGCAATGGACAAATCAGGCAGTCCTGGGGGAGGGATGAAGGATCTGGCATTTCTGCTAACGGAAGTGGCTCAGTCATTAAACCCTGGGTGTGGTCAAATCTGGAGGAAGCTTCCAGGTCAATTCCTAGCATCACCTGGAGAGTCCCTGAGGGATGAGGAGAAAAGTGTGTCCAATAACAGAGGACAGAAGGGGTTGGCAGGTTAGTGCCTCCCTGTAGAGAAATTCAACAAGGCCAGAACAGCCCATCCTGAGGGGCTCTGGGCTGGAGAGACTCCAGGCTTTGAGGGGACTCGATGACCCTCAGTGAGTTCAGAGACTCAGTGCCATCTTGTCACTGGCCAGGGGGAGGGAGGAGGCCAATGGATAAAAATAAATCTCTGGGGCAGCCTGGGTGGCTAAGCAGTTTAGTGCCGCCTTCAGCCCAGGGTGTGATCCTGGAGTCCCAGGATCGAGTTCCACGTTGGGCTCCCTGCATGGGGCCTGCTTCTCCCCCTGCCTGTGTCTCTGCCTCTCTCTCTCTCTCTGTGCCTCTCATGAATAAATAAATAAAATCTTTTAAAATAAAGAAATAATAAATAAATAAATCTCTGGGTACCTTAATATGACCTTGAACTACAAAAAGAGTGATTAAGCCCTTGGTTCCCATATAGGTTTTAGAAGTCTCAAGTCTCAAGGACTTGAGAGCCATAGAGAAATTACATTTAATAACTTGTGCCAAAACTTTAAACCTGAGGTCAGCTGACTGGCTCGTGGACCAAATCTGGCATGCCTCTTGTTTTTGTATGTCCTCTTGCAAGAGAGGATTTTACATTTTTAAAGTTGGGGGAAAAAAGCAAAGAAAATACTTTTTATGAATATATTATGAAGTTCAGTTATCAGTGTTCATAAAGTTTTATTGGAACACACCTTTTCTGTTATATATAGTCTTTGGCTGCTTTTGTACTACTTGACAAAACTGAGTAATTGGGACAGAGACCACATAGCACATAAAGCTGAAGTAGTTAGTATCTGGTTCCTTACTGAGAAAAGTTTGCTGAGTCCTGTACTGAATCATCACAAAACCTTTAGTCTCTGTGGTAGGGTTATAAACAGTGTGCCATGTCATAGTTCCACAGTGTGATGAAGTACCGAAATACAAAAACATATAAACAAACACACATATACACACATATGTAAAATCACAGATGTTTTCATTTCAACTCAAGAAAATTGCAAGAAAAATATTAAAAAACAATTAAAAATATTTTAATAAAAATTGCTTCCTGACTCAAAGAGGAACGTGCCCCCAAACTGGGGAAAGTCCTAAACTCTATATTGAAGGGTCGCTGGGTGCTTTGAGCTTATTGCCACAAGGCGACTGAATGACGTCACAGAAGGGGCAGATGATTACTAAAGACTGGTTTTATGGGTGGCAACACCAAGGCCAAAATCAAGATACACCTTCCCCTGTCAGGGACACAGAACCAGGTACTGATGGGGTCCCCCTGTCCTCTGACAGGTCACCTTGCATTCCCCAATGACATCATAAGCATAGGCGAATCTAAAATCATTCCTCCATGGAGAGATCAAACACAACATCATCATGCTCTTGGTATTTCCAAATGCAACACTCTCCCTAGTAGTTCTAAAGTTTGGGGGCTGCCCAAGTAGAATTTAGAAGAGAAAGGGAATGGGGACATCTGGGTGGCTCAGCGGTTGAGTGTCTGCCATTGACTCAGGGCATGATCCTGGATTCCTGGGATCGAGTCCTGTATCAAGCTCCCCACAGGGAGCCTGCTTCTCCCTCTGCCTGTGTCTCTGCCTCTCTCTGTGTCTCTCATGAATAAATAAATACAGTCTTTAAAAAAAAAAAAGAAGAAGAAGAAGAAGAGAAAGGGAACAGCAAGCATAGCTAGCCTCCTGTTCCAGGTCCTGGCCCCTTCTCTCTTGTATTTGGCCTGAGAGACTAGAACCATAATTTTGTAATGCACTCCAGCTAGTTGATAGATTCATTTTCTGCAATTGGGAGAATGCATCTGATGCAGGTGGGGTATACAAATCCAGGGTATGGAGGAGTTTTGGAAATCCTTAATATTGCCCAGAAAAAAACTCTAGATGGACAGAACAAGACCATAGTGCACTGGCCTCAGGTAATATTTGATTAGTGAATGAATGAATAAGTGGATCAGTAAGCCAATCCAGATGTCAGAGCTCTGACATCAGCTGGAGAAGAGCAGAAGGAGTAACCTTTGAGGTTGGCAGTGTGTCAGCGGGCTGGCAGGGGTCCAGGTAATTGTCTGGGCTTGGAGTCCCAGAGAATGTTCCAATGACATGCTTCCATAGTGTGCTGAGAACTGAGGTAGGGGAGAAGTCATTTCATTTCTTTTTTTTTTTTTCTAAAGATTTTATTTATTTATTCATGAGAGACACACAGAGAGAGAGAGAGGCAGAGACACAGTCAGAGGGAGAAGTAGGCTCCCTGTGGGGAGCCTGATATAGGACTCCATCTCAGGACTCTGGGATCATGACCCAAACCTAAGGTAGATGTTCAACCACTGAGCTAACCATGCATCCCTCTTTTCTTTTTCTTTTTTTTTTTTAAGAGTTTACTTATTTATTAGAGAGAGAGAGAGAGAGAGAGAGTGAAGGAGAAAGCAGGAGTGGGAGAAGGAAGAGGGGAGCCGGAAGCAGACTCCCCATTGAGCAGGGAGCCCCAAGAGGGGCTCCGATCTCAGGACCCTAGGATCTTGGCCTGAGCCAAAGGCAGGTGTTTAACCAACTGAGCCACCCAGGTGCCCTGAAAAGTCATTTCTTAATTCACACCTGGAAACCTGGGCATAGGAACTACCAACAGAGCAAGTAGCATGTGCCTTCCCTCCCAGAGCTCTGCTATATCCTGGACCATCACTGTTGCTGTTTGTTTGTTTGTTTTGATTCTCTTGCGGCTGCATCTCTGCCTTCAGGATCAGGGAAGATATTTTTCAGAGTGTGCTTGGTAGCCACACTCCTCCAACATCCTCCCCATTATATGTGGTAGCTGGTACAAAGAGTCATTTGGGCACAGGAATCACCTAAAGCAAAATTTACAAGAGCCAGAGGATGCGGTTACAATTCAGTCTGTGGCTAAAGTATTTATGGAAGAAGAGCTACCTATTGACATGCCATGCTTGCTGGTGGGATCTGCCACAGGCTGCATTTGCTGATTTGCTACCTCATCATCCACACTGGTGTGCAGGCTGGAAACCACCCTTGTCTCCTCATCCGTCACATCCCACCCAACACCAGTTCCTGTCTTTGGTCCACATTGTCCTCTCCAGCCATCTGAAGAGATTAGAGCCTAGACAGCCAGTGTCCAAGCACCAGTCCTATGAATCAAGGCTCCATGACCTCACTCATGTATGACGAGGCCCAACCAAGACACTTTGAAAAGCAGGATGGAAAACGAGGACAGAATTACCTACCATAAATGCACTGTTGGGGAAGAAATTTTCCTTTACCGTTAAGTGACTTCCAGGCTATTCTATGTTACTTAAAGTTGTTGGAAGCACAGACCTGTAACTTCTGTCCCTGAAATCTTAGCTTGTTCAGTCATCACACCCACAAACCAGACAGATGAAATCACAGCTGACACATGAGGAGGTGTGGCCCGTGAGGTTCAACAACCCAGCACCCAGCTGCGGAGTCAGGCTTCAGGGATCCAAGATGGCAAGGCCTAGAGCCTTGGCTCCTGTGCAGTCAGCGTGGAAAGAGTGTCCTGGGACAGTGCCTAGAGCAGTGCCAGGCACAGAGTGGACACTTGGTAACCAGTGTTTGTTATAACTTCTAAACAACGGTTGATAGATTCGGGCTCAACTGACCAGTAGAAAAATACACCTCGTGTCAGATTCGTTCACAAACCTGGTGGTTCAAGACATCCAAGTACATGGAGCCCCCTTGAGAGCACGGGGAGGGCTGGGGCTGGGACCACAGGGCCCCCCACCTTGCATTTTCAAAGGTGGTGAGCTTTTTTCCTCCGCTGGGAGGAAAGTCACTGAAGCTTGTGTCTAATTAACAAAACACTGCCTGTTGGGGAACACTGAGAGTTTTCACTACACTCAACATCCAAATTGTGTTTCTCTTAGCCATACGTGTTCCGCCTCTCCTTCTGTGTGAGTTCTCGTTGCTAGATGAGGCGGTAACTCCTCATGGGTTGGGACATTTTATATTTAGTGCATCTGATGTGAAATACTGCTGAAAATATGACACAGACGTTAACTTTTTATGATCTCTTTTAAAGCTTCCTTTATGGAGTACCCAAGAATGTTCCAGATGGGCCCCTATCCCTCTGCATGTCTTTCCGTGAATGGACGGTGGCCCCAGACAGAACTTGGAAGCTGTCTTTGTGATTTCCCCTGAGCTAGGACCTCAGGGAGCTCTGCCTCAGCGCCCCCCCTCCCTGTCTGCAGCGCAGCCTGATGGCCGGGGCGGGTCCCCCTGCGAAGCTCCTAGCACAGCCCCTGCGCAGCACGCACCTAAAATGATCCCATCAGTTCCTTTGCGCGGCTCTGTGCCTCCTCCTATTTTGTTTTTCTTGTTATTCTAGCGGTCCCCCCAGACAGAAGCCAGCGACACGTGGAGGGCGCCCCGCGACTGCTGTCCTGACGCCCTCCCGCCCCTGGAGGCGCTCGGATTCCCCTTGCCCCGCCTCCCCCTGCCCCGCCCGCGCGCTCGCAGCCGCCTTCCAGCAGGAGGCAGGTTCCCCGCGATGACGCGCGTGCCATCTCCTGGTCACCTCAGGGACCAACACACATAGTTTCTCAGGGTTTTCTAAGGCCAGAACTGCGGAAGTCAAGTACTGTTACTGCACACCTTAAAGAGAAATGGGCAGGGTAGCAACTCAAAGAGTTCTCAACTTCTTTGTGTCTTGGCATCTTTGTTTAAATGTATGGCAATACCATGGAGGACAGGCGAAATGATAGAATTCTTTGTCTAACAAAATGACCTCTATCTGAAGAGGTGAGGGTGTTGTTGTTGTTGTTGTTTTTTTAGTGGTTAAAATGTTGTAGAAAACAGCAAATGATGATTCTACTGGGAGCCTGTAATTAATATGGGTGTTTTGGATCAGATGGGCTCCTTGGTGGTGTTGAATGAGGTTTACTTCTCCTACTCCCCAATCTACTCCCTGCGCCCAAAGCAAAGCAGAACCAGTCTTCGATGTAGTAGGGCTTTCTGAGCAGTGATGATGTTGCCTCCCTAAACAATGCATTTCTTCATGAACCAGGTGGTATGTGTATGGGGAATGCACTCACTGGGCACCCTCTTCAGATGCCACCACCTCTCACTTCAGGAAAAAGCTGGCCCAGCCATTCCAATAACATAGGGTAACCATGAAACAGACACTTTTCCCCCAGCAAAGCACCAAGGAGAGGAATCCTTTTCAAGGGGAGGACACCTTTGTGCAGAGAGCAATCAGGGCAAGGATGCAGAAAGGAATGGCCTCCAGAAATGCGTGTGGTGAGGGAAGCCGCTTCTTAGGCTACCAAGGTGGAGCCTGTCTTGGGAATGACACAGCCAGGAAGTCCCTTAAGTCTGCCTGTGAAATCAAGCTGCCACTAGCAAGTGAGACAGGTGGGAGCGTTGAGAAAGTCCCTATAATTTTAACTACGTGAAGCGTAGGATGTGTCACCCCTGCCCAGACCCTGACCTCCCATCACTCACCGCAGCTTGTTATAGTTGTACAATACAGCTATATTTGTGTCTTAAACCAAAGATGCATTTTTGGGTACCGGAGTTCCTCCTTAAATGTCCTTTGAAGTCAGCATACCACATTGCACTGTGGTGCGCACACAACTTCCTGATAGGAACCGGAAGGCATTTCTCCCTTATGTGCAAATAATAAAGGTCTATGATCACGTTAATTCATTAACAGAAAGATACTAATAAATAACTATTGTCATGTAAACCTCACAATTTTGACGAAATGTTCTCAACTTTTATTTTTCGCAGTTCCTAAGGCAACTTACTTCATTCAGTTTGTTTTAAATGTACATTTCAGTATTAATCCATATTGGCCATTACACTATGAACTAGAATGGACAAAGCAAGGCTTTCTAGGCACTTTTTTTTTTTCTTTTGAGACAAGAGAGAGAGAGAGTGCACAGGCGTGTGCTCGTGGGCAGGGCGGGAGGAGGGGCAGAGGGAGAGGGAGCCAGAGTCTCCACAAGTCTCCCCTCTGGCCACTGAGGGTGGTGCCCCACTCTGGGCTCAAGCTCATGACCCTCAGATCATGACCTGAGGAAAATCAAGAATCTGATTCTTAAAAGACTGAGCCACCCAGGCACCTCTCTATGGGCATTTTCAATTGAATTTTTGTTTATGTGTTTGTTTAATGGCTGAAGCCAGTTTTTTATTTGCAAAATTTACATTTCTTTTCTTTTTTTTAAGATTTTTTTAAAATTTATTTATTCATGAGAGACACGAAGGAGAGAGAGGCAGAGAGAGACACAGGCAGAGGGAGAAGCAGGCTCCATGCAGGGAGCCCAAGGTTGGACTTGATCCCAGGACTCCAGGACCATGCCCCCGACTGAAGGCAGGCGCTAAACCGCTGAGCCATCCAGGGATCCCTACATTTCTTTCTTGTATAAAATCCTTCCAGCCAAGACTGTATCCCCTATGGCTATAGATCATTGCATCCACACCCTGGCAGCAATTCTTACCTATTCACATGGAAACTTTGCTCTGCTTCTCCAGCCCAGGCCTGTCCTGAGCTCCAGAGCCACCCGAACATTAGACTGCCTCCTCAGCATCACCTCCTGGATTTTGCAAACTCAACACCATTTCCATGGTTTTTCCTCCCCTTCATGCACCTCCCCTCCCACGCACCTTACACACCAAACTTGTGTTCCTATCTCACCAGGAAGTGGCAGAAGCTGAGAACCAGCAGGCCTCCCTGGGCTCCACCCTCTTGTACAACCTTGGCTTCAGGTCAGGTCCCTTGGCTGTGCATTTGAATCTTCAGTTCACTCTTTTTTCTCCAGCTCCATGACCATTACCCTAGTTCTATCACTTGGGTTTTTTAAATTATCATTTTTAAAAGAACTTTACTTACTTATTTGAGAGAGAGAGAGCACAAGCAGGGAGAGTGGCAGGGAGAGGAGAAGCAGGCTCCCCGCTGAGCAGGCAGCGACATGGGGTTGATTTTAGGACCCCGGGATCATGACCTGAGCTGAAGTCAGATGCTTAACCGACTGACCCAGCTAGGTATCCCAGTCCTATCATTTCTTGGTTTTTAAATGTAATTTTAATTTTTAGCACATATTTTTAAAAAGATTTTATTTATTCATGAGAGACAGAGAGAGAGAGGCAGAGACACAGGCAGAGGGAGAAGCAGGCTCCTTGTGGGAAGCCGGATGTGGGACTCAATCCCAGGACCCTGGGATCACGACCTGAGCCAAAGACAGACACTCAACCACTGAGCCACCCAGGTCCCCCAATCTTTAGCACATATTTTAATTGATAATACCCCAAATAAGAAGGTATAGAACCATCTGCACTGAAAAAATTCCTTCCCCCCAGTTCTCTAGCCAATCTATAACTGTCCCTCATGCAACTCATGCTACCTCGTCCCTGTGTGTCCTTCCAGAGAGTGTAACATATCCAATTACTCTACTATGCATCTTGGCTTATTCTAATTAAAGAATTTATTTGATGCTCGTTCCACAAAGAGCTTCTTTTGTCTTTGAACAATTGCATGCCATCCTATTAAGAAATAAACCGCAGTTAAACTAGTCTGTTATTGACAGGCATTTAGGTCATTGCCAATTTTTCCGTATCTATGAAGTAAATTCCCAGCAGTGAAGTTACTAAGATTAACTAAGAATAAAGCCACCATCATTTCTCCTGGAAGCAATAGCTTCCTAGCTGGTACCCTTATCTACTTTTTTTTTTCCTTAGGGTTTTATTTTTAAGTAATCTCTACATCTAACATGGGGCATGAACTTACAACCCGGAGATCAAGAGTCATGTGCTCTTCTAACTGAACCAGCTAAACCCCCTTCCCTCATTTACTCTTGACCTCCTGTGATCTTTACTCTACAGCCAGAGTAATCATTTTTCCTTTCAGGTGTCCATTGTCCCAGCACCATTTGTTGAAAAAGACTCTTTCCCCTCATTGAACTGCCTTACACTGTTGTCTAAAACCTATTAGCTCTACCTCTCTCTGTATCGATCTCTATATGGATCTCTATTTCTGCCTCTGAGCTCTATTTTGATACATTGACCTTTATGTCTATCCATACATATATTTCACAGTTCTGATTACTAAAACTCTTGCTGTTGTGAGTCTTTTCTATTTCAATATAATTTTAGAATTAGCTTGTCAATTTCTATTAAAAAAAAAAAAAAACCCTGCTGGAATGTTGATTAGGAGTCTGTAGAGTCTACATAGATCAAGTTGATGATTTGGGGGGAAATCAACTTGCAGAGAATTGTATCTTGATAATATGGAGTGCTCCAGTTGATGACATAATATATGACTGTTTTTATGTAGGACTTCTTTAGCTTCTTGCATTGATACTTTGTATTCTGTAGGGTATAGAAGCAGTGACATCCCCAGCAGCAACAGCACATCTAGGGCCATGTCTTGGTCTTGGCTCACCATCTCCAACAAGAGGAATAGGGCCCCTTAGAAGTGCTAGTTGACTCCAGGATTGGGGCATAGATGATACAAGGAGGAGGAAGAGGGAGGAGGAGGAACTAAAAGAGGAGAGAGAGGATGAGGGAGGAGGAGAAGGAGGAACAAATTGGAACAATCTGAGAGAAAAAAATTAAGTTTAAAGTATTGGATTATAACACAAAGAATAAAATAAACATCTCTAAGTCCACATTGATATCAGTATGTTATTAAATAGTAGGCATTAGGGACAACTCTTCCTTATAGAAGATTAATAATTAATTATTAATACAGAAAATTAATTAGCAATATAAATAATACACAATGCATTGTTTATACAATGCAAAATATGAATAATATAATGATTAAGGAATAATAATAAATAATTATTAATTAATGACTAATAAATGTAGAAGGATTCAGAGAAATAAAAAATCACCACTAGAATACCATAGTAGTAATTGCTTGCAGGAAAGATCCTCAACGAATGCTAAAATTAGTAGACATAATTTTAAGGAGAAGCAGGATTTGGCATAGCCTTTAAGTATCACTCCCCAAACATTTACTAATAACTGTAGTTAACAGTAATTAATTATTATACTTGACATATTCTTTGATACTCCTCCCTCCATGGATATTAACTCTCCTCAGCCTCAGTGTAGTCAGGACTTATTCACTTGTAAATATGAGTTTGAAAAAAGGAAATAGTAATTTTACATTAGGAAGACCTGGCATGCATCACCTTAGCTGCATTATCAAAGTTCTAGTGTCATTGGTAATAAGATGTTTTGCCAGCGTGTACTTCCAATATGATGCCTTGAGAAGGGCCCACCACTTCTGTGATCTTCTCCCCGGAATCTTCAGTCTTATCATGACAAAACATCGGACCAATCTAAACTGGGGGATTCTATAAAACACCTGGCCAAGAACATCTGTGTGGCTCAGCTGTTGAGCATCTACCTTTGGCCCAGGGCATGATCCCAGGATCTGGGATGGAGTCCCACATCAGGCTCCTTGCCGGGAGCCTGCTTCTCCCTCAGCCTATGTCTCTGCCTCTCTCTCTCTCTCATGAATAAATAAATAAAATCTTTTAAAAATAAATAAATAAAACGCCTGGCCAGTACATTTCAAAGTGTAAGGTCACGAAAGACAAGGACAGAATCAAAGGCTGTCACAGACTGTAGGAGACTCAGGAAGACAGGAGGACCCCACACAGGGGCCAATCCTGGTTGGATCCTAGAATAAAAAAGGCCAGTAGGACAAAAACTAGGGGGGAATCCAGATGATGCCTATCATTTAGTTAACAGGATTGTGCTGATGTTAATTTCTTAGATTTGAAACTTGTACTGTGGTTGTTCAAGGTGTTAACACTGGAAGCTGATTGGAGGGGTTATAGGAATTTTCTGTTTTATCTTTGCAATTCTAGGTCTACAATTATTTCAAATAAAAAGTTTATAAAAATCAGGCAATAATTATGGAGCCAAGGGAGATTCAAATATCAGAGTTACCCTGACAGAGATTTAAAAATAACTATGATTAAAATGTCATGAAATTAGATGACAGGATGAATACTGTAAACAGACAAGTAGAAACTGTAAAATAGAATCAAATGGAAATACTTGAAATAAAAGGGACAATAACTAAAATGAAAAACTTAACGGATGTATTTAACAATAGATCAGACAAATTTGTATTAAACAGTTCAGAAGAGAGAAAAAAGGACTAAAAAAGAAAAAAAAACCTCAGAAAAGAGAATGAAAGATGTCAGACACACTAAAAAAAAAAAAAAAATCTAGTGCATGTGAAATCATACAAAAACAGCCTCCTCCTCACTTCTCCACAGCATGCCTTTCTGATCCCATCTTATCAAGTGATCCCATTTTTTATCACCCTCAATTAGAGGAACAAATATAAAACTTAAATATTTATATAAATTGATATTAATAGTATTAATATAAACAATATCCAAATATCATTTAAGTATAAATAATACAGTCAACAAACAGATAATGTTTATTTAAAATGTGCTATATATGGGGCACCTGGCTGATTCAGGTGGTAAAGCATGTGCGACTCTTGATCTTGGGGTTGTGAGTTTGATCCCCATGTTGGGTGTAGAGATTACTAAAAGAAATAAATGAACTTTTTAAACAAAGCACTTAAAATGTGCTATATATGCTGGACACTTTTGCTAGGTGCTTAACCTAGCAAATAAAGAGCATTTACTATGTGTCAGGCACTTAACTCCATTACAGCCTCTAGACTAGCCCTGCCCCCTCCAAACTTCAGTGGGCCACCAGTGCAGTAGGCTCCCTGCAAACCAGAAGCCAGGGGGCGGGAAGTTATCCTTACTACCTCCACTTTTCAGAAAGAAAAATGTAAGGCCTCAAGCATTTCAGTTGTTCACCCAAGTGAACACTAGGAGGAGTTGAGGTCCCAACCCCAGCAGCCTGGTGCCAGAGCTTGGGCTCTCAAGTCCTGCTGCATTCATGATGGCCCAGCCTGATTCAAGGCAAGGAAGCTAGGGGCTGAAGCTGGCCTAAGTTTCTGGCCATGCCTATTGCTCTTATTAGCATACAGCACATTCTCTAGGGTCTCACTGGGGGCTTAGAACTGCCATGACTAAAGCCTACAGGGGAGTTTAAATGATTCATGCAATGGAAGGAAAGGAAAGTTTGGGGAACTACAGCAGCCAAGTGCAAGGTAAAGGGCCTAGACCATTGGGAACCATTCCTGGGAGGAAAGGGAAATGAAGGAATTTGTATTTCTTTCTTGGAAAGACTTGATGATTTCATGAGATCAAAGCCTTGGACAGTGAGGGCTGATAAAATAAAAAGAGGTTTCAAAGCATGCTCTGCGAGGCGAGAGTTTCAACATACAGATTATCTTAGCCCTCCACCCTGAAGGGTGTGCATTGGGTTGCCTTTTCCCAGGCCACTCATGACAAATTAGGCCTTCAGCTCCTTCTAGCTCCAGTCCGTTGCTTTCATTTTCTTCTAATAACAACAAAAGGCGCATCTGCTCCTTCACCCTGAGATAGAAAACAAAACAGCATTCACGCACACTGGATGCCTCACAGTGCTGGTGTCTCAGAAGTCAGGGGATGCTATGACGCCACGTTGTGCTTTCCTTAATGCATTGTTTAATCAAATGTGCTGCAGTTACAAAGTCATTTGACTTTCTTGAGTTCTACATTTTATTTTTTAAATATTTATTTATTTATTAAAGACAGAGCAAGAGAGCAGAGGGGAGGGGCAGAAGAAGAGGGAGACAGAGAATCCCAAGCATACTCCCCACTGAGCACAGAGCCAGAAGCGGGACTCCGTCTTATGATCCCAAGATCACAAGCTGAGCTGAAATCAAGAGTCAGATGCTTAACCCACTGAGCCACCCAGGCACCCCTCTTGGGTTATGTATTTTAGAAGCAACAATGACTCAGAAGGTCTTGCTTTTGGGTAAAATGTGAGTGTCTACATTCTTTAGGCAAACCTTCCAGAACGCAGAGAGGTCAATCACTTGCTGATGTTTCAGAGCTGTAGATCATATCCTGGCAAGTCCAGGCCAGCACCATTCACCTCGTGTTTCCACCTGGGTGGATTTACCAAGGATGCTGAGGAAGGAGGAGAGACCAACATGGTCTGGCTGGAAAGGCTGGCAGTCAAAGCTGTCAGAGTGGCAGGAGCCCGTAAGGCAGAGGCTCCCAAACTTTAGTGGGCCCAAGCATGTCCAGGGGAGCTTGCTAACGGGCAGAGTTTGGGGGGAGTTACTTCTAGAAACTCTGATGCCATCCATCATTCTGGAGTGGGCCCAGGTGATCTGACAAGAACTGGGGCCACAGTAAAGCCAGCCCAGAGGAGAACAGATATGGGAGGTGGAGACCCATGGAGTTCTTGTAATGTCTTTTGAACCATGGGAGCAAGACCCAATGAATCTCATTCCTTAATGTGTCTTTAATTTGCAACAGAAACAGTATTGCTATAGTAAATAGTGAGGCTTGTCCAAACAGCGTCAGGAGCAGCTGGCCCAGAGAGAGCAGGGAGCAGGGAGAGATCTGAAGCTGGTGAGAAAGAGTTTGGTGGATGCCGCAGGGGAGCAAAAGCTGGCAGCTGCTTGTGGGATCACAGGGACACTCCCCTCTTTGGCAATGCCCAGGGCCCCTGGGGGCTCTCTGTGCGGAGGCAGGGAGGTTCTGGGTGCACAGGGAGGGACAGAACAGGAATTAAAGGCCTTAGTGTCAATGTCACATGTGCCTCTGCAGCTGGTAGGCATTTGGGAACTGGGTCTGAACTTGGCCCACTTCAACCCTACCCCCTCCCGCCCCCACAGGACTCCACTTCCTGGGCTGACTCCTAGTTATTCTACAACTTCAACTTTTAAAGGACCAAATACTCCCTTCTAATCAACATCAGCCTATTTCCTACTGCAAATAGGCTGTTGGGAGTGATTGCTTGAATGAATTTTTCTACCCTGGGGCTGAGAGCAGCTGGCTACAGAATTTGTGGGTCCAGTACAAAAATGAAAATGTAGAACTTCTTGTTCAAAAGATAGGAATAAGGCCCTGTTGACAGTATTAAAATAAATATAGAGCTTTTTCCTTTTTTTTTTTTTGTGGTCTCTCAACTTGTCATGGTATCATCTGCTATATAATGTCATTGTAAAGGAAGATGACAATATTACATTATTAGCATGAATTTTACTGTTCATACTTATATTGTACAATGCTGGTTTTAAATGCAAATATAAGGATTTAACTCATATTTGAAATCTCCAAAATAATCCAATTCAGATTACATAGCTCATACGTGTATATTTCCTTCATAACAGAACAATGGAAATGCTATACAAACCTAAATCTACTGGGTTTTATTTCACTTCTTCCTACATGAATATTCATTCTACCAACACTATATATTTAAAGATATTACTTATTTATTTATTCATGAGAGACACAGAGACACAGAAAGGCAGAGACAGAAGCAGGCTCCCTGTGGGGAGCACCTGAGCAAAGGCCGACGCTCAACCACTGAGCGACCCAGGCGCACCCTATCAACACTATTTTTAAAGTAAGGAAAGACCAGAAGAAAGAGGAGCTGTAAGTTGTCTTTCCCTCCTGGGTTATTTTCATCACAAGTGGGACAACAGTAAGAAAGGATGTGGTAGGGTTTATTGATTGTGTTTCTGAGAATGCTAATCGCCCTCAATTCGCATTAGAAGGTAGTTCAGGTTCAGAGGCGGGCTGCTGGGGGCTCTCTGGACACCCCCAGATGGTGTCCCCCCGCCCCCCAGTCAATGGTAGATACATTCAACTTGTACTTCTTTGAGTCTTGCTGAACTCCCATAAGCGGGTCCGTGAGAATTCTGTCCTCATGGGACATTCTGAGCATGCGACCCTCCCTGGCAGGGGTCACCTGCCCGTGGAGCCAGTCAACATGATTTGTGCAGTGCAGGAAAAATGGTAGAGAGAAATTTACTACTTTCAGCAGATCAGACCAAGATTCATGATGACCTTCAACTGAGTAATTCTACTACAGCCAAATCAATGCTAGTTAGATGTTAAGGTGATGGTAACTTGTCATGTCAATTATTTGCCAATTTCTTTTGTGACCTAAAATTTGCTCAAAGCATTTTCTAAAATGAGATAAAATGAACAACAAAAATGGTAATATATCCCATTTTATTATTCTCTTCTTGCATAACTTCATTATATGACCAGTGCCTTAAATAGCAAGATTATAAAGCTTGTTATCAAAAATAAAGGTGGGTTTATATCATTGCTTTTTCTCTGATCTGATTTTTTAAAACTCACATTAAAAATTAAACCTTACTTTAAGACTGCAACTTTAAAACAGATTTCTCTTGAATTGTTGAAAATGATATTAGTCTTCTAAAGAAAAAGATGAACACTCCTGAAAAGCGCAACACCACAACACACATGACTAAAGTGTAAGTTGCAGATTTTTAGAAAATAAAAGAACTCAGTTCTTTTATCTCTGCTCTAAGAGAAATAAGAACTTTTTATAAGGCAAAATTATTTCTGTTAATGAAGGAAGAAAAAAAAATCCTTACCTATTGACATTTCACGGGCAAAGGGAAAATTCTCATTTTCCCCCTGCTGAATGCTATGGACAGAACATTAGCCAAAGGAGAAAAGCAGGTCCTGCACAGATTGTGTGGGAACTTCCACCAGCTGTTATCAAGAACTGCTCTGGACACCTGCAGAAACTGCTTTCAGAGGAGAGCCAAATACCTTTTAGAGATTTAGTTAATCACACCAGAATCTGAAATGCCCTATTCCTCTTTAGGTGAACCGAGAACCTTTTCTTTCTAACCAGGACAAGTAATTCACTTCAAGGACCACTCGGGGATTTATAGTAAATATTGTTTCTGACATGTCTAAAAGGCAATGGTGTGTTAGTATCTTGCCAACATTGCCCTTTTGTAGAACATGACTAGTAAGGGGTGAGCGCCATCTCCTACCTGTCATTTCCCTTCCCTTTTTGCACCAAGCTTCTCACACAGCCCCTTGGTGTGCGTCTGGTTCACAGCTGAAGTATGTCAGCAGGGTGGTGTTTAATGCTCTGGATCCTGGGAAATCTTGGCAAAAACCCAGGTGCAATAGGAGGGTGGGAAAAGCTGTCCTCAGCATCAGTGAAGCTCTGCAGTCATTCAGTAAACTTGCTCAGGTATGAAACCAGTGTCTGTCTACCTGTCTACAGGTACAGCTGCTGCTACTGGTAAATCCTTCCCCCGGTATTTGTCAAAGTCGGATAGAAGGTGCTATTTTCTTTGTATGTGGCTCCATGAGGGAGGGGATCCAAGGGACCCATTCATGCTTGTTTTCTTCAAGTCATCTTCAGCATCTGCAGTCAAAATGACTATAGTTCTGACCTGTAAAATTGATTTTATTTTCAAGGCAATGAGGGTTTCAAAAGAAATAGCTGCTATGCCTTTTAGAATAATCACACCCATAGTTTACAGGGATGTTGATAGAAACACAAATATTTTTATGTCTGAGTCTCACTAAGATTTACTCCTTTATTTATTCATTTCTTTTTTAACGTAGGTGGCACTGTGGGGAATGGAAAACAAAACCAGGCAAGGATAGTCCGATTCTAGGGTGTTACAATACAATGCAGGAGATGATGCCTGAAGGTAAATAAAAATGATGAAAGAAAGTGATAAGAGTCATAAAGCAGGTAGTATGAGGTATTGCTGGTGTTTAGAAAAGAGATTGTTTCTGTCTACAGGGATTCAGAAGGGCTTCACAGAGGAGCCAGAGCTTATGCTGGGTCTGAAAGATGGAGTGTCTGTAGGGTGTTTTCTCATACCACAGGCATGGTGTGTTTCTAAACACCAACTGGTTTTCCAATTCTCTGACACCGACTGGATGTTCTCCAATTCCATTCAATTCTGACCTTAATGAGCTTGAGTTAGCACAGACCCCACAGGTTAGGGGGTCAGTCCCACAAAACTACTTCACTTTAGAGTTCAGTCGAGAGTCTCAGGATTTCTGACCAACTGGCTATAAATTTGAGAGTTCCCACAATCCCCTCCTCAGGTTTAAGAATTTTCTGGAATGACTCACAAAACTCAGGAAACACTTTGCTATTATTGGCTTATCATAAAGGATACAACTCAGGAGCAACCAGATGGAAGAGATGCACAGGGCAGAGAATGGGGTAGGAGGCCACAGATCTCCCACACCCTCTCAGGTCACGCCACCCTCCTAGCACATCTACATACTCAACCCAGGGGATCCTTGAACCCTGTCGTTTAGGGGTTTTTCTGAGGTTCCATTACATAGGCATGATTGATTAGATTATCGGTTGTGATTGAAACCATCTAGCCCTTGTCACCTCCCTAGTGATCAAGGGGTGGAGCTGAAGAGTCCAACTTTCTAGCCACAAGATAGATTTCTTTGGCAAACAACCTCCCCTCCACCCAGAGTCAATTCATTAGCTAAATTCAGGTGTGGCTTGCTCTGAGTAGCAAGGGAATCTCCCCTTATCACTAGCACTCACGAAATCCCAAGGGTTTTAAGGGATCTGTGCCAGGACCTGGGGACAAAAACCAAATAAATATTTGCCATTATACCACAGAGTGATTTCAACACATTAACATAGAAACAGGAAGAACATGGCAGAGCTACCAGAACTTCGAACCCCACATTGGGAATGGCAAGTTCAGCTTGTGGTGTACAGTCCGGAAAGGAGTCTTAGCAAAACAAGTTGAAAAGGTTTAATTTAAATGATAAAGGGGTGTCACTGAAGCTTTTGAACCAGAGAGTGACTTGATCTTTCAATGGTCAGGACAATTATTCTGCAAGAGAATGCAAGGTGGGGCACGGAGGAGGGAGACAGCCCATGGTGGTCAGGAATGACAGGTAAGAGACAGTGAGCTCTGAAGGAGAATAGAGGTGATGGGAATGCAGAGAGCGGGGCAATTGTTTGGTGTGCGAACAAGAGAGGAGGGAGCTTTAGAATCTAATCTGATGATGCAGATTTGGGGGGTTTTGTTTCTTGTTTTTTGCCAGTTTAGATCAGAGGAGAGTCCTGTCCTGTGCACGGTCCTGGTACAAGGGGAAGAGGCTTCCCAATAGATATTTCCAACCTTGTGCATTTTCTTCTCTAAATGTGTCACTGCTCTGTCTTTTCTAGCTATGTGGCATTATAGGGAATTATTAGTGATCGCTTTATTTTTGCATTTTCATAAATTTGTGGACAGGGCAGTTGACCTGATCTACTTTCAGAACTGGAATGTTTGGAGACGTCTGAAGTGCTCATTGCTAGAGCCCCTTATCTGGGGACATGCTGGGTATGCATGACTTGGTACTTTGAAATGATGGAAGAGGAAAGCTCTTCAGACCAAAACTTTCCTACAGTCCATAGTTTTCCACTGAAGACTCTGCCTGTAAATTTCCTGCTCAGTTGCTTGGTCACTGTGCCAACATGGAGGAATAATGGTGACTCTACTTCATGCTCTTCATTAGATCTGAGCTTCTGAAATTGACCTCAAGGGGAACAGATTTTGCCACCCCAAAATCTGTCTCTTTGGCATAAGGATTATTTTGAGCCAAAGGCATTCAAACCCCAGCAGATTCAAGAAAATCACTTTGCCACTCCTACACCTGAATGAGCCACTATTACCAGCAGATACCTCTCTGTCTAAGAAACTTATCTCCCTAACAGGGCAACCTGTATTTTCCAAACATCTCCTCTGCTTTCCTGTGAGTAGCCTTCCTTTCCATTGTACCCCTAGGCCCTTACCCCTTTCCTTAGTATAAGATGTTATGTGAGCCTCAACTGCTTGGCTGCCTTTGGGCATCACACTTTATAGGGCTCCTAAATGTATGAAATGCATTTATTTTTCTCCTGTTAATCTGCTTTATGTCATTTTAATTATTAGACCAGCCAAAGACCTTCAAAGGGAAGAAGGGATATGTTTTCCTTCCCCACAAATCTAATATTAGTGTTTCCCAAAATGTGTTATAAAGATGGGGAAATATTTTCTGAGTCAAACAAGCTTGAGCAATGCTGGGTTGGACAATGGAGACCGTTTACTTTGCTGCAGGACTTAGTCTTTGGCACATCAGTGTGCTTTGTAAAGCCCTAAGGGGAGTACAGTTTGTTGCCCTTCCCAAATTTAGTTGATTAAAATCCACTTTTCATGCATCATATCTTAGCCTAGTGTCCTTAGGAAGTACCTACCTGCAACGTGCTTTGACATAGGAGTCCTCAGCTAGATGACCCAAAAGACCTGTGTACCCAGAACCTGTAAAACAAGGCATTCCCGAAGTTCCGAGCTGAGGGGCTGAGACAGACCTTCCTTTCTGCCAGTGCCGTGTTTGTGTCGCTGGGCCTGCAGCAGCCTGCACTGTCTCCCTTCCCGCGCATGATGCTGTGTGTGGTTTAGTCCCCAGCCTGTGGCTGAGCATGCTCATTGCAATGGGACCCACAGGAAGGAGGAGGATGCAGAGGGGAACAAGGCAGTGTCTTAGAGTCCAGAGGCCTGAATTAGCAACACTACGGTGCCTTTCATCAGCTTTCTGATCTTGGGCAAGTTGCCTAAGCTTTTTTGAGTCTCCTCTGAAAAATGAAGGTAATAATCCACCGTACCATCTAATGTTACACATCACTTTCGTGTATGCCAGGCACAGTTCTAGACACTGGGATGCAATGTTTACCCAATCCAGGGATTTTAAACACTGTAACAGTGGGGCTCCAGTTCATGCTCCATAGTCCTAGTTACTGACATGAAGAATCACGAATGAGTTCTTCACAATTTGCTCGCAAGGTGACATTAGTTGTTGAAGGCAGAGAACCAACAATTTGGAGCTGAATTAAAGCCTGTGATGAGCACACAGCCCAGCTGCAGCATCATGAGAATTTCCAAACGCAGAACTCAGCCATCATATCTTGTCCCATTGCCCCAGGGAAGCAAAAACTGACAGATCAAGGCTCTTTTCCAGAAATATGCAACAGAAAAGACAGCATTTCCCCTGACAAGTCTTCTATATCAAAGTGGCTCCACATAGAGGCTGAAGCTCAGTGGGAACACTGAAGTGTTGAGTGGAAAATGTGCTCTTCGAAGAGCAGAGCCAAGACGCTGACAGGATGCAGGGTTCTGGGGAGATTCCCCCCAACCCCCACCCCGCACTGGGCAGCAGAAGGACGGCAGTGAGGAGGGAGGATGCTTGTGGGCTCTGCCCGGTGTGCGTGCTCTGTTCCATGGTTCCTTCTCAAGGAAGCCATGGCCTGGGCTTACAGAGTGAACACACCATCAATTGATGTATTTTATCTCCTATAATCCGCACCACGGTGCCTCAACCCCTCTCTGTTCAATGCCAGGGAAACTAAGGCTCAGAGACACAGTATGACTTGCCCAAGGAAGTATGAAGTTTGAATGACATATTAATAAGCTTGATCTATTAAATCATGTTTATTTTTACTGATTATACTACCTATATCAGGAAACAGGAAACAGATGGCATACTCAAAAATAGGGTAATTCAAGGAGATTTCTTTACTCTGAGACTACTGATGAAGTTGTGGGTGAGTCTAGTACCATTTGGTAGCAGCCAAGCTGTTAGGCTCCTGGAAGAGGAGGTGAGAGTGGCTGCCCGGGCCCAGGAGGAGAGCTGCACAAAGCAGCTGTTTTCAGAGGAGGGACATAGTCGTGTCCAGGTGTCCCTGTGGGGAGGAACTACTCCCCTGCCATGGTCCCTCTCTCACTCCCTCCCAGTCCCTCCAGACCATCCTGAGCAGAAGCCAGGGGGCAAGGGACCCTTGATATGGCACATGGAGGTCAGCCCTGGGCACAGAATAGGGCAGAGAAGGGCAGGATCTGAAGGGTGAGGAGTAAAAATTAGCTCAGACCCACGTGGTAAAAATGTGCCTGGTATTGCCTTAGTCTGGGATAGTAGATACAGACCAGCCCGTTGACGAGTGACCAGGGCCCCTCCCTGGGACATGCTGACTGAGCCCCTGCCATGTCAGAGAGCACAGAAAAACCGTGTTGTCTCAGAACACAGAAGCTCTCTGAAGCTCGAGTGTTGGGAGGAGGCATCCCACGCCAGACCTAGGTCACTGATGAGATGCCTCCATTTCCACTCCAGGAGCAGAATTTCAGATGAGGGGATTCTAGACACGAATTCCACATCCATCTTACTTTTGTGACTTCCAAGAACACAAGACTCTGCAGTTCAGACCCAAAGCCAACCCACCCGCATCAGGCCCTGCTTTGCTCTGAGTTGAGGAAAACCCTGTTGCCTGTACATTTCCCCTGCCTCCTCGGCCCCCCTAAATCCTGGGCGCCTCTGTCCTTCCTCTTGGTGGTATTTGTGGTTCTGGGCACCTCTGCCTCCTTGCAAGGAGCCAACAGACCCAACTTTGTCAGATTCCACGTTTGTCTTGGGGCTTGGACGTGGGCAAAGGATCCAGGAGAAATCTGGCTCACCCTTCCTCCTTCTACAGTGTAAGGTGATGACCAGTTTTTTAGATCTCTCTCAAGCTTTCAGGGAAGAGCCTGGGTACGGACCCTTGCAGGTAACCTGCTTCTTCACTCTGGCATGTTCAGCAGGTTTCTCTTTTCCATTAGACTTTTCTATGCCTGTGAACATTCACTCAAATGTGTGATTTTGTTCGTCCCTATCCTACTTCGTGTTCTGTGAGGCCTTTCAGGTGGAGATGAGGCTCCCCTGCCTCTCCATCTTCAGCCCTTCCAGAGCAGGTGCTGGACCTGGAGAGATGGGAACAGGGCTGCGTCAGGCACCCCTGGGACGTGGGAGAGCCTGACACCCCACCCGCTAGTTTGAGGGATTGCTTGGGTTTTCTGGATGCCTCCGAGGGAGTTCTCCAGTGCTTTCCTGACTCAGAAATTGAGCAGCAGCCCCCTCCACACACCTTCCTCAGCAAAGCCTTGTGACGGCAGGCATCAGGCCCTCGAGCTCAAACATTGCTGCTCCAGATTGAGACCAGGCTGTGCCACCGTCTTTGCCTCACGAGTTAGCAGGTGTCTCTCTGCTCATGAAGACTAGGGATCATTGGACCCCCAGGAGGTTGCCAGGCCCCTTTCCATCCTGCTCCTCACTGTGTTGAGAAGGCGTACAGCATTTGAACCCCAGTTGGGGCACTGCCTGCCAGTTTCACTGTGGGGTTAAAGTTGATGTCCTGCCCTCTGCAGACACCGGCCCCTCCCTTCCTCCCCACCCACGGCCCCCCAGGGAGGACTATGCTGCCATCACCATCTCGACCCAGCCGCTGTTTCCTTAAAAACTGGCAAGATCCTAACCCCTAAATTCTTAAAAAGGGGGCCCTCACATTCAGATCCATCCCAGTCTGAAACGAATGGCACCACATTAGACCTATTTATCCTGCCATGCAGTTTGGGCTGTGGGCCCGGAGGAGCTACTTATTTATTTATTTATTTATTTATTTATTTATTTAGATTTATTTATTTTACAAACACGTAACATAAAATTTATCATCTTAGTGTTTTTCAAGTGCACAGTTCAGTAGTGTTAAATGCATTTGCGTTGTTGTGCGACTGTCCCCACCAGGCATCTCCAGAGCTCTTTCATCCTCCCAGACTGAAACTCATCCCAGTTAAACACTAACCCCCTATTCCTTCTCCCTACTCCAACCCCTGACGGTCGCTTATTCTACTTTGTCTCTATGAACTTAACCACTCTAGGAACCTCATGTAAGTGGAATCACACGTTATTTGTCCTTTTATGTCTAACCTGTTTCACTGGGCGTGTCTTCAAAATTCACCCCTGTTGCAGCATGTGTCAGAATTTTCTTCCTTTTCAAGGCTGAAAGATATTCCATGGCGTGTATACACCATATTTTGTTTTTCCATCTACCCATCGACGGACCCTGAGTCCAAGAGCTTCCACCTCTTGGCTATTATGAATAATGCTTCATGAGCTTGGCTGTTGGCTTTTCGAGGCCTGCCAATCAAAGAACTTCTCTTGGTATCTATTGATCAGAATGGATCCGAATGGGTGGCTCATGAATCTGCAACTAGAAAAGAACTTTCCCGGTAACACAGGAGCCCCAGAGCCATGAGTGGACTCAAGTAAATCAGGTCTGATGGTTCAAGTTTGTGGGAGAGGTTTCAGTTGTATAGATCCAGCGACAACTAGACAAGTAAGCTCTTCTCCCACAGAGAACACAAAGCACACCCATTCTAGAGACCTCTGCTAGTCACGCGATCCCTGAGGTCTGCAGGTGAAAGTGCTCTTAATTTGTCCAAATGCCCTTTGCCGGGTGGTGAGAAGAAGTGCTCCCTGCTCTATTCTCATAACTGCTTCCTTGCCAGGAATGTCACAGGAGGCCCTGTGTTGCCGGGAGAATCCTGTGATGTTATTTCTGAGAGGCTTGACACTCCTGCATGAAGCCCTCGGCAACAGCCCATACATACAATGTCCCGTTGATTAGAGACAGCTTCCAGCAGTGCCCAGCTGTTCGTGCTTTCGAGAAGGCTTGCACTCTCCCTGCCAGGCACCCACTTTTCTCCTTTGGTGACCGTTAGAATCTCCCAGACCTGGAGCACTGCCAATCTGCGGTCCCCACCTCTACCAGACAGACAGGGAGCAGGACCAGACTGGGGGCACTGGGCATACTGCCTGTCTGTGGGCCCCACGAAGCCCAGTGGAGGGTGGTGAGCAACCTGATTATTGTCTGCTGGATAGAAACTCAGCAACTCCATCAGCCAGGGCAGTCAAGATGATGGGCTCTGGTCTCCTCTGAAAGCTGTGACGTAACAGGTGACCCTGCAACCTAGCTTGCGGTTGCAGAGGTGAACTCTCTGAGTCTTACTGCCTCTTCCATCCCCCGAACAGCCACCCGTGGGCTCTTGAGAAGACTGGGCCCCTCCTAGCCCTAGGCTTCCCATCCTTGTGAGGCCAGTTGCAAAGGCGTAGAGCAGGCTTGACTTAAGTCTCCCTGTGTCAGAACCAGCTGGGTGATCTTTGGCAGATGATTTAGCCCACGGAAGCCTCGGTGTCCAATCCACAGCCTGGGCTTGCTGCCCCCACCTTCCCAGGCTTCAGGGTGTGAAACATATGGCAGACCGTGCTGGTGGCGGATGCCATCCCCCCACACTCTGTGTCCCCTCTCACGTACTTTGAGCTGTGACAATTTGTCCACACTGCATCTCTGGCCAGGATTGCAGATCTTTTTCTGGTGGCAGTAAGGTCTAAGTGGTTCAGCTGAAAATCAGTATTAGAACTCGTGTCTACTTATTAGGGAAAACAATAATTGTGCCCCAGATTGCCTCCATTGCTTATCTATGCATCCTAGTTCTTGGTAGCATTGAGATGGAAATCTGCAATGTAGGGATTTCTCTTATTTTCCCTGTTAGATAGCTCCGGCCTTATTTTGAGCAATTGAAGATGAAATGGAACCGATTGTGAGAAGATGATCCGTCAAGAGAGACTGAGATGGGGCAGTGCAGGCCGCTGCGTGTGGCTCACGGGTGACGCCCAGTAGCACAGAAGCCCATTTCCCTGGTGACAGGACAGCTCACCCTAGCCGGGAACAGCCTACAGTTTGGCAGTGGTGGGCTGTGCTCCAGCCCCATTGCCTTAGAAGCGAGGAAGCACAGGGAGGCCACAGTTCCAGCACTTTGGGCTCTGTATGGACCTTTCTGAATGTTGGCTTGCTCATCTGTAAGGTGAGGAGCACAGCCCCTGCCCTGTAGGGGTGTTTGTGAGCATTCATTCAGTGGATAAGGACTCTGCGGCCCCTAGGACAGTGCTAGCACCTCGTGGAGGCTCAGTGCCTTGTGGCCAGCCACTGGGTGCATCCAGCCCTTTCCATTCCCCCATCAGGTGCGTCCACTCCTTTATTCTGGCTGCCTGACAGCAAACGCTCCCTCTGGTGACAGACACAGCATCTGAGAGTGCTCTGGAGTGATATAAATGGAACTGGAATTCATTCAAGCCATTCCTAGTGCTTCTGGGCTGGGAACTGACTTGAATCATCTTTCTGATCCAATCCGCACCCCGTACCGACAGGTGTTAGCCTGCTTGTGCAGAGATCAGGCCCCGTAGGGAAGGCTCCTTTCTCCTGCTCTACACCCCTGGTCAGCATCATTCACCAGCTGATGTCAGGGAAGTGACCTCTGTCTGGGGCGAGCAAACTCTTCCTTCACATGACACCTACTGAGCATTGTTCTTCCCTGGGCAGGTTCAGACTCACTGGGCACTCAGGCTGTGAAAATATGACAACAGGCTGTTGCTCATAAATGCAACAACTCCTTCCATGATATCTTATTGCTCAGACCTCAGGAAAGGCATCTGAGTCTGTGCACTCCTCTGCTCCCTATGAGTCTTGTCCAAGGTTATTCATATCCATCGGGGCACTGCCATTCTAAAGGAACTGACAGTTCTGTATCTGAATCTCTACCTGGAAAATTAATCTGCTGAAGGCTTCTCATTGTCTTAAGCAGTTTCTAGGAATATTTGTTGTGTTGTAGTGAAAAATACAGAATACAGTGCACGCACAATGCAATTGCCTGGTGGCTGGGTCTCATCCACGGACATTCTTATTTAATTGGTCCAGGTTGGCTTTAGTACTGGGAGCTCTACACGTTCCCCAGGGTTTCTAAAGTGAAGGCCAAGCTGAGAACCAGTGCTTTAGAGGGACCTCAGTGCACATCAATGACAAGGTGTGGAATCTTGGTAGTCAATAAACTTCTCTGAACTTCAATTCCTCCTCTGTGAAAGGATGGATGGAATATTGATCCCAGAGCCTTGTCTTGAGGATAGAATAAGAAAGGTATAGGAAGTGACTGCCTAACACAGCAGGTGTGCCTGCAAAATTACAGCCTCCACACAGGCACCTGGATGAGTGAGTGACAGGTCTTAGGGAAGATGTGCACCCTCAGGAGAGCCCTCAGCATACTGGATTGGAGCCTACAGTTGAGGCCATGTCCTATGGCTTCTCCCTCCACTCCCACCCACTGCTAACTGCTCCACCTCCAGGCTATGCCAGGCGTTAGATACCACCTGTACAATTTGCATCACCCATCATGCGCTGGGAAAAGACCAAATATTTTGAAGGATTTAAGTTTGTTATTTCCAAACACTTCAAGTACTTAGAACCAAGTTTCTGGTTCTTTATCTCCTTGGGGTCATAGACCTTCAATATTCTGATGATCTTCTCAAAAATGTTCTTAGGCACATCCAAAGCAGTTTGAATACGGCTCAAGGATGAATATTGAGGCACTGAGCCCGTGTTGAAAGCACCAGATCTGAATGAACTCAATGCTGTTCCTAAATTGAAAAAAAGGAATCACAAAGCAATTTTTTTTCCTGGTCAGACTTGAGACGGTGGTAGAGTCAGGAAGAAAATTCAGAATCTCTATCCCATTTCAACTGGTACTAAGGACTCATTTTACCCTGCCCTTTACAAAGGCAGGAGATGGAAAGGAGCTTAGAGTCCCTTGTACTTGACCTCTACATGAAGGAGAGGTACAAGAAAAATGTTTATTAGGAGGGCTTCCCAACTCCAGTGACCTGCCACCCTCAAATGTTCCCAGAGGGTTCTGGGCTAGCCCTGCCACAGCAATGAGCTCTCCAGGGGGCATTTGCCTGGCTGCTTATCTGTCTCCCTCTGAGGGTCAGGGACATATCTGTCCTATTCCCTATGGTGTCCTTGGCACCTGGTCTGGGGTAGGCAATCAATAAATATTTATGGAATGAATAAGGGAATCACTTTAAGAACAAATTGGAGTAGTTAAAATACATAAGCATGACGAATATAACCAAAAATTCAATGCAGTATCCACGCAAAACTCTTTGAATTTTTATCATAAATATTTTAACATTTAGTTATGTTGGCCTCATTTGTGTCTTTTCTTTTTTTTTTTTTTTTTTCATTTGTGTCTTTTCTATTTCCCACTGCTTCCCCCCTCCCCTCTGCCCCTGTGTCCCTTAGTGTTCGATACCTGTAGATAAGAACCTGTCAATTCTAATCCTAGGGACTCAACCAACAGTATTAAAGGGCATCTGGAATATTTTAAAAACACTGTCCCCTCCCAGGGAACATTAAATGCTATCACAAGGCTGGCATGAGATACAGATGACCATGCCTTTGTGCTCTCTTGATGAGGTGCTGTCATGAATATTAATTCTCTAACCTTAGAATTAACGACAGCCCATGGACTATGTTCCCAAACCACCAAGAGATGAATACGGAAACCAGCAGCCACAGTGGGGATGGTGCCACGCAGGCAGGCAAGGGGAGTCTTTGAGGCAGAGTCCAGGAAACACCAGGATCTGGGAGGTGATTCTACTGTTTGGTGATGAAAAAGGTGGCAAGGGAACCCAAGAAATTGGAAGCAAAAGCAAAACAACCATTTGCAGAGACGTCTTTGAATCCTGAATGCCTCGCTGCCACCTCAGATTCTCACAGAATGGATTTCCACCCCTTGGAGAAACTATTTGCTGTGGACTGACCTACTTTTCACATTAAAGATATACACACTGAAGTGTTCTTCTCCCTTAGCTGGATGGTTTTTTTTTTTTCTTTTTAAATCCTTCTTTTTCAAGCTCTGACATGGCTATACTGTGGGATAGGACTCATTAACTAAGAAGAATGATCTATGGAGGGCGGTCCTAAAGAATATGCCACGATGACAGGATGTCCTATATCTGTGCTATCTGGTACGACAGCCACTAGCCACATCTGTCTGCTGAACACTCGAAATAGGGCTGCTAGCATGACCGAGGAACTGAATTTTAAATTTTATTTAATTTTAATGAATTAAAGCTTAGCCACATGTATCTAGGGGCCACAGACCAGACCAAAACACACTGGATCAAAAGATTCCTAGTTTTATGCTGTCAAAGAGTGGGGCGGGGGATAGCAACAGCAAATGGTAGTGTTATACATTTAAGGCAATCCCCTCTGTGAAAATACAGTCACCAAAACAAAATAATACATTTACATTTGTGCATGTAAATGCTTTGAAATGCATTGGAAAATGGCTGAAATTATACCCAGCTGACCACTGGGGTAATTACCTCCAGGGAAGAGGAAAGATGAGAGATCAATGAGGTCTGTTGTTTAATCAGCTTTGTTTAAATTTTTTTAAATGAAAATGTATTAATGTATGATTTGTATGATGCAATATGAGAAAGGAGAACATTTTTAAAATGCTTTCTTTTTTTTTTTTAAAGATTTTATTTATTAAATAAAGAGGGGCAGAGACACAGGCAGAGGGAGAAGCAGGCTCCCTGCAGGGAGCCCGATGTGAGACTCAACCCCAGAACCCCGGGGATCATGACCTGAGCCAAAGGCAGACGCTCAACCACAGAGCCACCCAGGTGTCCCCTAGCTTTCTTGCCGGATATACCTGGAGTTATTTCTCTGTGGTCTAGTTATCATGGTAAATCCACCTGAGTCTGGTATCTGAGACCAAAGGAGCCAGAGAACAGGTAGATGAGCTGTTAGATACTCCTTCTAAGGAGCCCAGAGGCCTTTTCTAGCAGGTTGCAGGGAGAAGTAAAAAATGCACAAATGTGCACACCCACCCACCCGTGTGCAGCAAGTAACATGGAATCCTCTGTTCTCAGCCTCAGTTGTGTGGATACCTAAATCTAGATGTGGAGTCCATCCCAAAGACTCGAGGTCAATTTGTCCGGAATGAGCCCAAAGCAATGGGGTTTTTGAAAAGCCGCCCTGGTGGTTGTCTCATGTGCCAGCTTTGAGAACATCTGGGCTGAGGACAAGGCAGAGAAAAATACCCAGCCCCAGGAAGCTGCAGAGCGGCATCAGCGCCCCCAGGCTGGCTTGCTCAGCCAGGCGCCTGGCGCAGAGGAACAGGGCATCTGAACTCTGCAAGGCCCAGGCTGGGTTCCAGTCTCTGCGGAAGTCATCCCTCCCCCACTCTGGCTTTAAATCAGTGGTGGCATCTCCGTACAGTGACTGGGGACCTTTGGCCTCCATCCCTGACTGCAGATCTGGTTTCCAACCCCCTGCACGTGGTTCCTGTGTGGACCTCCCATCAGCCCTCATTGGAGACAGCCACCCCTGGACCTCTCCTCTCCCCCTGACTCCCTAATTCCAGATGCAGTGGCACCACTGGCCTGTTGCTCCAGCCAATGTTGTCAGGAGCGGACAGACTCCTTTCCTGCCCCCTTCTGCTGGCTCTGCCCGCACGAGGGGGCTCTGCATGGCCATGTCTTACCTCCCCGGGGCCAGCCTGGCCCTCTGAACTCTCCCGCAGCGCCCCCCTTCCTCCCTACTGCAGAGGCTGCAACACAGAGCAGGAAGAAACGTGTCAGCACAGCTGTCCCTTCCCACCATTCCATGCTCAAAACCCCCCAGCAGCCCCCTGCGCCCCTTCGAACAGCATCCTTAACCCTCCCTCCCTTCCAGACTCATCTCCTGCTGGCTCCTCCTTCCTTTGCAGACCTTCCCGTGGGCCTCCCCGTACACTGTACATTCCCTGCCCTGGAGCTTCTGCACTAGGTCACACTCCCTACCTTGTGCCCTCACTTGGGTCTCTTCTCAAATGTCCTCCTTGAGGGGCCTTTGCTGGCCTCTTAGATCTCAGTCAAGGAGCCATCTCCCTCCCCTACCAGTATCTCTCCTGAGTCCCGACCTGGCCTTGCTTTCTACGCAGTGCTAAGCTAATAACTGCCAGAAATGACTGCTTGCTTTTGTTTGCCTCCTCCCAGGTCCTCCACTGGGAAGGAAGCACCTGAAGGGAGGGCAGGGATCATCTCTGTTGCTCGTGGCTCTCCTGCCACCTCCTAGAACGTGGTCCCATGAACACTGGCACAGCAGATGCTTTGTGTTCCTTGACTGAATGAGTCTTCGTTGCCAGCTGCTGACTTCACAGAACTATGTGTTTGCTCGTCCGACATTTTTTAATTGTATATCTTAAAATTATTTTTAAAATTATTTTTTTAGAAAGAAAGAGCAAGAGAGAGAGAGCGCACATCAGGAGGGGGATGAGGCGGGGAGGGAGAGGGAGAGAGAGAATCTCAAGCAAACTCCCTGCTGAGTGCAGAGCCAGACTTGGGACTTGATCTCACCACCCTGAGATGATGATTTCAGTCAAAATAAAGGGTCGGATTCCAAATCTACTTCGTCACCAGGCTCCCCTTAATTGTAAAATGTAAAATAATTTATAGTGTGAAATATACATAATATAAAATTTAACATGTGAAGTAGTTTTTTTAGTGTATAGTTTGATGGCATTAACACGTTGTTGGGGATCCCTGGGTGGCTCAGTGGTTTAGCACCGCCTTCAGCCCAGGGTGTGATCCTGGTGTCCCAGGATCGAGTCCCACATCAGGCTCCCTGCATGAAGCCTGCTTCTCCCTTGATCTGTGTCTCTGCCTCTCTCTCTCTCTCTCTCTCTCTCTCTCATGAATAAATAAATAAAATCTTAAAAAAAATTCACATTGTTGCACAACCATCACCATCACCTATCTTTAGAACTTGTTCATCTTTCCAGATGGAAACTGTACCTATAAAACCATAGCTCCTGACTCCCCTTCCTCCAGCCTCAGCCGACCACTGTTCCACTTCCTGAATCCATGAGTTTGACTACTTCAGGCCCCTCATAGAGATGGAATCCCATAACAGTTATCTTTCTGTGTCTGACTTCTTTCCCTGAGCATAACATCCTCAAGATTCATCCAGTTGAACACGTGTTAGAAGTTCCTTCCCTTTAAAGCTGAACATTATCCCATTGTGTGTATGTAGCACGTTTTGTTTGTCCCTTCATCAATGGCCATTAGGGTTGTGCTCATTTAACTTTTAGATATAATTCTGTGGCAAGAGTGCTCGCCACATGTAAGGTATGGGGGGCAGAAGTATACCGTCTAATCTAGTATAATCTATGGCCCACGCATCCAGAAGGGCAGCCAAGCAGGGTGTTTCCTGGACCCCCAGGGCAGCTTTTGGGGAGTCGTGGCTGGACCTGAGTGGCCTGGTAGTGTTCAGGCACAGAACGACTTATTTCAGCATCAACATTGTACTTAGTAATTAATAACAATAGTTTCTCCTTCTCCTTCTTTCTCCTTCTTCTTCTTCTTCTTCTTCTTCTTCTTCTTCTTCTTCTTCTTCTTCTTCTTCTTCTTCTTCTTCTTCTTCCTCTTCTTCTTCCTCTTCTTCTCCTCTCCATGCCTAGTATGGAGCCTAACACACAGCTTGAACTCAAGACCCTGAGATCAAAACCTGAGCTGAGATCAGAGTCAGATAGTTAACCAATTGAGCTACCCAGCACCCCAACCTTAACTTCTAATTACTACCACAGAACTTCTGAGAAGCTGGAGATTTCAAGTAACAGGGAGAACTCCTGGCCTTCGTGTCCTTTGGTTTGGGGCTAAGGTGCTTCTCTGATAGCCTGAGAATCTCTCCTGGCTGTCCTCGCTGGCTGCCTGGCCTCCTCCTCATGCCAGCCCTCTCCCCCACTCACCTCCCAGCCCTGGGCATCAGGATCTGAGTGCCAAATGAAGGAACAAACAAGTCTACCACTTTTTTCCTCCTGGAACTTGAGGAAACAAAGCAAAGTCTGGCTGAATGTGGTTGTGTTGAAGGTGAAGAAAGTCACAGCCATTCCTTCAAGATGATTCCTGTGAGTGATGCTGGGACCCAGGCCAACTGAGGAAACAAAAGTTAGCTCAGCTTTCTCTCCCACTCCACTATCTCTGGGTAGAACGGTGGGTGACGTGCCCCTGTTACTAAATCCCTTTCATTTATTTATATTCTCTCTCTCTCTCTCTCTCTCTCTCTCTATCTCTCTCTCTCCCCCGATATACAGTTGAAATCACACAAGTTAAAAGTAGAGCATGATTTTGCTCCATGATAGAGGTGATGAAAGTAAAAACCATGTGTCCACCATGAACCAGGCCTGGGATCGTAACTTTCCATGGATTTTGTCATTGACTCATCACATCAGCTCAGGGAGGAGGAGGCTATTATTGAACCAGTTTTACACTTGGGGAAATTGGGAAGAGTCATTTTAACTCTTCCTACTGTTTATAAGCTGAATTATTCACCTCCAGGCCCTGCAAATGCTATGTTGAAATCCTGACCCTCAGTTACCTCAGAAAGTCACCTTATTTGGAAGGAGAGTCTTTACAGAGGTAATAAGAGGAGATCATTAGGACTGGGGTCCTTATAGGGAGGTGACATTCAGACACAGATGCACACAGGGAAAACTGTGAAGGAACACAAGGGGAAGGCCGTGTTATGACAGAGGATTAGACTGATGCGGCTGCAAACCAAGGAATGCAAGATGTGGCAGCCACCCACCAGAGGCAAGAAAGAGGCAAAGCAGGATGCTTGCCTGTAGGCTTTAGTTGTGGCTCTGCCAAAACTCTGACTTCACACATTCATTTCTGCTGTTTGAAGCCACCCAGTTTTGGGTATTTGGTTACTGCAGCCACAGCAGATGAATATACTCTGTGACCAGGAATTATCAAGTGACCCAGGCGTGGCCAAACAAAACCCCCCTAACGACCCCCTGTCCATCATGATCATGGCTCAGGGAAGAGCAAGGGATCCACACTAGGTTGATGAGGAGCATCACAGCATTTGCTATAACTATAGGGAAGGAAAGGTGTTTTTTTTTTCTGACAAATCCCTCGGCTGTCAATGCTGGCTTGGCATGTCTGCTGATCACCTGGATCCAGCCATAACTGAAGTCATTGCCATTTTAGTCACATAAGCCACAAGCTCTTTTTTTCTCTTGAGCCAGTAACCAGAGAGTGATTATGTCAAATGGTCCAGCTGTTATTGCAGCTTTGTGCCTGGTGTCTGACCTGCCAGCCATCTTTCCTCAGCTCTGCCCATGAGACCCCCTTAGCATGGGGAGGGCTACTGGAAGCTTCTACTGCCGAGCCACCAAGCTAAATAACTGTTTAGTAGTGTTGCCAAAAATATTAGCCTCTTGGAACAGCTTGATGTCTTTTTCTTTATACATTTTCCCAAGCAGGGTCATGAGGATGGCACCTCTGTGTGCCGGCTGGTTTATTCAGCAGGACCAAGGAAGGATGGTGGGGCAGAGGGAGAAGTGTCTGAGTTTCAACAACTTTCAGAGGAAGCTTTGTGCTGCTTCTCTGGGCTAGAACTTCATGTGAGTGCAGACGATGGCACAGTGAGGGGAATGGAAGCTCCATCTCGAATCAACCTTTCCAGACCTCACTCCCAGGGTGACAATTAGGTCTGCTGTGAGAAGGAAACAAATTATCTTAATAGATGGGTAACCCTGGATCCTACTGGAAAAAAAAAAGATTAAATCATCGGGGACTACATATTTTAAATAAAAAATTGGTGTTTTTGTAAAGAGTGTGTAATTTTACTATTTCTATTCTGTGCCCTCAATGCAATTTAGATATGACATGTCAAGCATGCACTCAATTTTGTTCTTAAAAGAAAAAACCAATCTTGTGTCTCACTAGAATTCAGCATGTTTTTGAACTGACAACATTAATAGACAGCATTGTTGAAATATAAAATAGAACTTGCAAGAGTGAAGAGCTTATCTAACTTCAGTGAACTGTTACTGAGTATCTTCTAATGGATAAGGAATGGTTAGAGAAGGGAAAAGCAAATAAGCTCTGACTCTTGCCCCTGAAAAGCTGCCAGTCCATGGCAAAGAATGCTAAGGCCTTTGGGAAGGAATTTTAGTAGGCTTTTGGATTCAAGAAACAAACAAACAAACAAAAGTCTAACTCAGTTAACTTATACTATACCAGAAGTTTACGAGCTCAGAAGACTTAAAGTCTTAAGGTAGTTTCACCTTCAGGTTAAGCTTGATTCAGGACCTCACATGCTCTGACCAGGATTCAGTTTCTTTCTATGTTTCCTTTATCTTTTCATATGTTGTCCATTTTAAAAAGGTTTTATTTATTGGAGAGAGAGAGTATGTGTGTGTGTGTGTGTGTGTGTGTGTGTGTGTGTGTGTGTGCAAGGGTGAGGGTGGGGAGGGGCAGAGAGAAAGGGTGAAGCAGACTCCCTGCTGAGCAGAGAGCTGGACTTCGGGCTCAATCCCAGGATGCTGAGACCATGGCCTGAGCCAAAGGCAGACGCTTAACTGAGCCACAGAGGTGCCCCCATATCTTCCCCATTCTTGGCAGTGTCCTCCCCGTTCCTCTTGCCCCAGCCGTACTTCCAACCCTTTCACTCTCCTGCTCCCTGGGGATCAGGAATAGGTACCAAAAAAATAACGCATTGAAATTTGAAGACAGAATATGCATTGAATTGACAACAAGGGAAGCACATTCCAGCAGAGAATATCTTGAAAGGCGTGAAAAAGTGAAGCTCCTGGAGCGTGTGGGGGTGCAGAGAGTTTGGTGCTGCCAGAGGAGAGGGTTCAGTTGAGGGAATATGAGTGAGGTATGTGGGCACCAAGGGGCCACTGATCTCTGCCCTGAGCCCAGGGGAGGAGGTGGCCCTTTATTCTGAACGTCGCGGGGGAGGGGAATGATTCTCAGCCGGGTGTGCCATGATAAGATCTGCATTTTTAAAAAGAAAACTAAAAAGCCTGACTCCAGCCGGCCTAAACAATCCAGGAAGTTCATAATCTTATATAACTGAGCTCAGAGGGAGGGTGAGCCCGGCTTGGCAAGATGGGAGCTCAAAGAGGCCCCGGGGGACTTGATCCCCTTCTGTTTCTCTGCCCTGTCGTCGTCTGTGGGCTTCAACCAAAGTCTGCCTGCCCTGGGGTCACAGGACTGCTGCCTGCGGCCAGTGGGGCCATACGCTGTCCTATATGCATCCAATAGAAGGGGTCAGGGAAAGGGAGGGGTGAGGGGAAGCGGGAGGAGAGAGGCAGTGGGGGCAGAGAGGAGGGAGGGTGGGAGAGAGGGCGAGGGGGAGGGAGATAAATTCTCTGAACACTCAAAAATTCTTCCCAAATGGACTGATCAGGATTTGGAAGAGGAGTGCAGGGCAGGAAACCAAAACTTCCCATAAGGCAGCGCCCCCCCCCCCAATCCCTTAACACGCACCCAGGGGGCCTGCTGTATTTTGGAATTTAGAATGTTTTGGGTTTTGACAATAGCGACTCTAGCAGCGCCCCAGACTCAGCGGCTCTGCAGGGGCTGCCCGGGCGCTCCTGCTCCAGGAGGATCCCCGGACCGGCTCCCACGGTGGGGGGCAGGCCTCCGGGGCCAAGGTCGCTGTGTGCAGGGGGGAGGGGCTGTGCTCCCGGGGGGCAGGGGGCGGGGAGGCTCCTCGCGAAGGCGGCTCCGGGGCTGCGGGGGCTGCGAGGTGACGGGGAGGCGGGCGGGGCCCGCGCGCACCAGAGCTGGGGCTGCGGGGACGCGGGCTAGTCCGGGGAGCCGAGCGGGTCGGGGGAGGGGCCCTTCGCCGCCGCTAGGGGGCGCGGAGCACGGAGGCGCCGCCGGGGAGGGGGGGAACTGCCCCGCGGAGCCGGCGCAGGTGGCTCCGGGAGTCGTCTTCGGGCCGAGAGCTCCAACTTCTCTTCGTGCGTGTGTCTCAGACCCCAAACCGTGAGCGTCATAGTGTCCTAAACGCGTGTGAAATGTGCCTGTGTCGCGCCTCACAGACGCGTGCGTACGTGGAGTGTGAACAGCCGCCCCGCCCCCCCGCGCGTGGGGTCCCTGCCCCCGCGCGCCCCGCCCCGGCCCCGGCCCCGGCCCCGGCCCCGTCCCGGCGGGAAGGCCCCTGGAGGGGGCGAGGTCTGGTCTGTGGGCACCGGGGACACCCCACGGCCGCCCGGCGAGCCCGGGGCGGGTGAGGGCAGAGGACCGGGGCGGGAGCCCACGTGGAGGCGGGGTCAGTGGTGACACGGACGGGCCTGAGGTCGCTTCTTCAGCCGCCAGAGGGACCGCACGGTCGCCAGCCCCCAGCCCGGCCCGGGGCAGCCGGGGTCAGGAGAAGGGGGGGGAGGGGCACGGCGGTGCGAGCGCCAGGGCGTCCGGGGCCAGGCTGCAGCCCTCCCGGGGGGGCCCAGACACACTGGAGCCGGGGACAGGTTTCGTTTGCCGGACGCGGTTCTCACCTCCGTGAAGACAGCGACAGGGGACCACCTCCGAGGAGCGTGTGAGCGTGAGGGGCGCGGCCTGCTGCGGGTCACAGAGGCGGTGAGGCCCAGGCTCGCACGCCCCACCGCCGCCGAGGGCCAAGCCAGAGGCCCGGGCTCCTTGCAGCCCCACCCGCATCCGGGCCCCTTCAGGGGTCGGGGTCCGCCTCCCCCCAGGGCTTCCACACACCCTGACCGACAGCCTTCTGTGCTGGCCTTGGGCCCACTTTCTCTGACTGGTCGGTCTGGAAACCCAGCTCTCCACAGACACCTCACCCCACCTGCAAACCCAGAGAAGGGGCGGCCTCTGTCCCCCAAGGCCGCGCCCGCCTGGGCCCTGGTGCAAACCTGGGTCTCCCGCCACACCTTCTGTCAGGCCTCGAGGGCCGCTTCCCTGGATTTCCTCCCTGGGATGCTAACAGACGTAGGCCACGCCGCTCTGGGCCCCCACTCGGTGCCAGGCCTGCAGCCCTGAGAGGAGCCGCCCGCCTCCCGCTGCCTGCCCGGCCAAGGCCCGGGTTTCTTCAGAGTGGGAGCTAATGCATTCACCTTGACGAAGCCCAGCTCTTCCCTCTCACGGTGAGAATCACCTCAGCCCACAAAAATAGCTCGAAAGGCGAACACATGACTCTGACCTCGTCAGGAGAATTAAACCGGAAAAAAAGCTGTTCACGTGGAAGGAGTGTGGTGAAACCCATTGGTAATAAATTAATAAAATATTCCATAAATATTCCATGAGAAGTGTCCACTGGGCATCACCAGGTGGTCTGTGGTCCCTGCTGGGAAGCTACAGGACCCATGTAGCCAATGGGAAGACTGCAGGGCGGGGTGCTCACAGCACCCTGATGCTCATCTCTCTGGGGTGGCGGGCCCATTCAAGCCAAGGTGCGATTGTTGTAAACCATTTATGATAATCTAACAAAAGCATATAGATGAACTAGTTTTGGTACTGAAGTGGGTTTTTTTGTTGTCGTCGCTCCTGCATTCAGCATTTTATTAACCAGTCTATTTGAAAGCTCTTCATGTGTAGTGAATAGAATAGTTTTAAGGCTGGGATTTATCTGGCAATGAGGGAGGAAGAAAAGCCTGGTTAGAAAAAAATCCCCTAAGATCCCTGTCACGTTTTTTTTTTCTTTTTTTCTTTTTTCCCCTGTACTATTTTTTGCAGGAAGAATCTTGTTCATCCTTCACTCTGTTCTGGAGCTACAGAACTAAGGAGGATTTTCAAGGTAATTTGTACCCAAGGACAGAAAAAGAAAATTCTATTAGTCACTTGGACATCCAGATAGTCATTTTTCATCCTAGGCATTGTTGAATCTGTTTGTCCCTGCCCGTCCACATGAAGGCTTTAAGTGATTCCTGTAGGACCCTGGCCTGCATGTGGTAACTTCAGGTGTACATAGAACATCTCACCCTCTTTTGCCTGGGATCTCATTGCCTCAGTGTGCAAGGACCAACATGGGGCATGCACACAGCACCCCAGGTCAGGTGGTTTTCACTTTGGGGCCAAGCTTGCCTCCATGAGACCTCTGAAACACTTCTTCCTGCCCCACTCTTTTTTTTCTTGACCCTTCTTTTCCAAGGGGACGTTCAAGTGGACGAGCCCCGTGTACACCCTTAAGAATGGTTGCTAATGTTGACCAACTTTCACAGCATGACTTCAGGATGTTCCCTTAGTTAAAGGTCTGATCTCCAGAGGTGGTGATGGGGACGGCAAACATTATGGGAAATGCAGAAGACAGCATCCCCTCCCCCCGACACGGAGGTGGAGGAGCCCCAGAGGGTGGACATGTGAAGTCTTTCTCCTGCCCCAGTCCAGGCTTCAGTGTCCCCCATGCAAACATCCCTTGTGTGCACACGAGGGCTGTGCAGCGGGAGAGGTGACCACAGGGAGGGCCAGAGTTTCCCAAACTGCACACAGCAGCACCCCTGGAGGGTTTGTGGAAGCCCACATGGCAGGAGGGCAGGCAGCCTGTTTCTCATGCCATGAGTCTGGGATGTGGCTCAAATATCTGTATTGCTAACCCATTACCAAGTGATGCTGATGCTGATGCTGTAGACGTAGGGACCTCCCTGAGAGAACCCTTGACACAAGCCAGTGATGCCAGAAGTAGAGTGAGCCACATGCCAGGATGTTGGACCTCTACGTAGAGTTGTTCTTTGACAGCCATTCACTGCAGCTTCTCTCCCACACATGCCAGGTTATCTATCTGAGTCTTCCTTTGTCGAGTACTGAAGGGTCTAAGGCTTACCCTACTTGCAGACTAACCTGTTAGACTACCACAGATTCCCAGGTGCTGGCAGAGGATGTGAGATACCTGGGTCAGAGACAAAGGGCAGGTTATAGATTCCAGCCAGAGCAGCAGCCAGAGTATCAGCATTTCCACCAGTTCTCCCAGTGCCAGTACCCACAGAGTGACGCCAAGAGGGCTGGGGGATGCGTGGCCCCATTTTTTTCCCCTGCATTTCTCATTTTTATTTGACAGAAAAAGTTGCTCTTGCTGTACAGATTTTAAAAAACCAAAATGCCTTTAAGAACGTGAAGAAAAGTTAAGGGAGGGGCCACAACCTCACTGGGGGCAGTAGAGGCCAACTAATTTCCACTCCTGCCCCTTCCCTCTGGGAACACCTCACACAAGTTCCCAAGTTCCAAACCACCGCCCCCCAGGAACTTAGGGGTAAAAGGGGGCATCATGGCCTCCCCGACCCCTTCTAACTCAAGACCAGGGTGTCCCCAAATGTATCCTCCCCTCCCACAACTCCCATTCTCATTTCCACCCACCCCAAACCCCCCAAAACGTGAACCAGGAAAAACTCACAGAGATTAACATTTCACAGGAACAAAGAAAAAAGGGGGGAGAGAGCTCTGCACTTTGTAATGGGCAGTAAGCCTACCTGACTTTTGCCTAGGAAGGAGATATTTCTTTATTCTACTGACACTAAAAAACACACTTGCTCCAAGGGTAGACACTGTTCTCATATTTCAAGGCTGTTTGCCATACAAACATTCTGAAAACCAGGGTCTGGAACAAAGGCATCCTGTGCCTCTTCTCTCAAGATGTGCAGAAACCTGAAAGGCCAATGGAGGATCGTCTCCAAACACATTTGCACTCCTACCAACACTTCTCTTTGAAAATTGCCAAGAGGCAAAATTTGTTGAAGGCCACAACGGTAGGCAGAATAATGCCTACCCCGCCCCAAGGCATTCACATTCTCCTCCCTAGAACCTATGAATATATTACCTGACATGATGTAATAGTCTCTAGGGGCTCCCATAACAAAATATCATATGCTTGGTGGCTGAAAACATCAGGCATTAATTTTATTGTGCTTTTGGAGGCTAGAAGTCTAAAATCAAGGTGTTGGCAGGGCCACGGTCCCTCTGAAGCTTGTAAGGGAGGACCCTCCCTTGCCTCTTCTAACTTGTGATGGCTCCTGGCATTCCTTGGCTTGTAGATACAGCACTTTGCTTCCATTTCCACAGTGTGCTCCCTGTGTGTCGTGTCTTCTTATATGACACCAGTCATTTTGGATGAGGAGCCCACTCTGCTTTACTGTGACTTCATTTTAACTAACTACATCTTCAATGACCCTGTTTCCAAACAAAGTCACATTCTCAGGTACTGGAAGTTGGAACTTCAAGGTACCATTTTTGATTGGGGGGCACACAATTCAATTCATAACACAAAAAAATTCATAACACATGACACAGAGGACTTCACGTTGCCAATCAAATCGACTTTAAAATAAGCCGATTATCCTGGATTATTTGGGTGGACCCAAGGTAATCACAATATTCCTTAGAAGTGGAAGAGGCCAGTGAAATAGCCGATCGGAGTGATGAAATAGGAGAAGGACTCAACTCGCCACTGCCGGCTTTGAAGACAGAGAGGGGACCAGCAACCAAGGAATGTGGGCAGCCTCTTGATGTGGGAAAGCACCAGGTGTCAGATTCTCCCCTAGAGCCTCCAGAAAGATGCTCAGCCTTGCTGACAGCTTGATTTCTACCCAGTGAGGACTACCAACTTACAGAAATGTAAGGTAATAAATATGTGTTGTTTTGGTCCACCAAGTTTGTGGCCATTTGTTTTTTGAGGGTTTTTTGTTGTTTTTAAAGATTTTATTTATTTATTCATGAGAGACACAGAGAGGCAGAGATATAGGCAGAGGGAGAAGCAGGTTCCCTGCAGGGAAGCCCAATGTGGAACTCCATGTATTCCAGGATCCTGGGATCACAACCTGAGCCGAAGGCAGACTCTCAACCACTGATCCACCCAGTTTTCCCAGCATTTGTTACAGCAGCCTAGGAAATGCCAGCAACATCGATCACAGCTGGGATACAAGTTCATTTCCCAAGCTATTTCCCACGTTGTCCTGTATGGCACAAATTAAATATCTTTCATATATCATTGTTTGCCATTTATAATCCACAATTTATGTCTATAACTATTTCAGAATCTCAGAAAGAAGGAATTCTCTTTGCATCCCTCATTTTACCTTATTTGCAGTCTTGCATTTCATGGCACCACTTTCAGGTGACTGGAATCACAGCACTGCTTTACATTAGGCTTTGCTTTGTTTTTCAATTAAAATCTTTTGTTGGTAGAAGATAGAAGGAGTGCTTGCTTGCTTAAGGTCTGTTTATCTAGCCTGATGACGCCATGTTTGTATAACAGGAGCTCAGGAAGTTAATCAATATTTGTGATGAGACAACACCCTCCTCCTCAGTGTGCACAATGGCTTGGAAGGTTTGAGTTGTTTATATTACAACTATGCTGGCCACTTATTCTCTATATTGTTTGTGCTTTGAGGGAAGAGACTAGGCTCTTTGCATTCTCCAAAGCCTTATACATCTGAGACTTTTACTAAATAATGATGAATTATCGAAGCTGGGGATAGTTGTTTTCTGGAGATGTTTACTTGTGTTCTGGAAGCTTTGATTTCCTGTATCTTTTTATTGTTTTCTGTTCTCCTGGCGTCCCTCCAGTCACCACCTCATCTTTCTGTAACTAAGCTTCCTGAAACAGAACAAAGTACTCCAGGTGTGGTCTCATTTTAGTCTCTGAACTGTGAGGTAATGCTTCTCTTCATAATGATACCTTGTTCTTACCTGGCACCTTACGAATAAATTTCACTGCTGGTGAAGAGAGTATGTGTGTGCGCCCGTGCGCGTGCGCATGTGTACACACACACACACTCGCTCACTTCCAAAAGCTGGGCAAAAGTAGGTTATCGGCTCCTTCAGAAATCAGAGAACTGCCAGCTAGGTGCCTCCATATTTTTTCAAGGGATCCACTTAATAGCACAATGTGTTTCTGATGAAAGCTAATAATTTTATCTTGAAATTTTAGAATACCTGTCCTCTTGAGTGTCAAAGAACCAGGAGAAACGTGAGTTTACCTTTATAACATCCCTATGGGAACAGCACCTCTGCTTTTAAATGTGACCCATTATTTTGCTTGAGTATAAGGTGGGAAGCTTTTGGGAAAAATCTACCCAGAGGGTGGGGCTTCTGAAAGAGTATCCAGAGTGATATCAGCGAAAGAGTATTCAGGAATGTGGCTGCCAGGGAGGGAGATTTAACTGCAGTTTATTTGAAGGAGAATGTAGTTTTTCTAGAAGAATCAAATAATTACTGAATAATATCAGATAATGAGAGTTTTCTGACCTCTTAGGATGTTTTGGTGTCAGTTGGAGCTCACCACTTACCACCATCCAGAAACATGCAGTTGAACAGCCTCAGGGTTAAGTGAAAGAGGAGGGTTTGGATTTGCACGGAAGTTTCCAAACAAAAATTTAGGTGTCTGAGTTTAGCCTGGCATGGGTTACACTAATCTCCTGTGGTTGGGGTGTTGTGAAAAAATTCCTGACATAAATTATGGTAGAAAACCTGAATTTATGTTGTCTTTCATCTAGGTGTGGGGGCTGCCTTGCCATTGGCTAATGCGTCAAATATGCTCCAAATGTCCTGGTAGATCTAAAAACACCAGTTCTGGGGCTTCTTTGTCTCATTAACATATGTATATAGCTTTTAACTCATCAAATTTTTTCAAAGAGATGTTTATTATGAAGGAATTTCCACCTGCTGGACACCAGTGCTGCCCAAGTTCCTCTGCCACATGCTAGCATAGCATTCAGCCTAAAAATCTTTCAGACCAGGCTAGATTAGCCCTTAGTCTTTGGATGTTCAAGTAACAAGCATGGTGGACAAATGAAAATATAATTTGCGGCCCCTTGTAAGCTTTATAGCCTGGTATGGTCATAAAGAATATCAAGACCATGAGGACTGGTTAAATGGGATGAATTGCACGAATGCCATGCTCAACATTGGAACACGATGCACAAGGAAAAACCAATCGTACTGATCTTGTCTTTATTTAAAATAGTGACATTTTGTTCATGCTGGATTTTTTTGCATTAATTCTGATTTGTTAAGATTGCAGGAAACATTATTTATCTTGATGACTGAATTTTTTGGTGTCCCCTTTAATTTTGCTGCCAAGGCAAATGACTCACCTTAGTCTTAGTGCTGAGCCAGAGGTTAGCTCCATCCCCTCCTGAAGCCCCACTGAGATGACTATACTGGGTCTTTCAAAGTCATAAACCCACAAAGGCAAAGAGAATCAGAGAAGACCTTAGAAGGTTCGAATGGAATGGAAAAGTGGCACTTGGCTTAGTGGATTGGAGAAAATGATGCCCCCAGCTGGCAGTGTCAAACACTGAGAAACAACCTTATTTACATCATAAGATCCACTTTCTTTGCACACAAACTCTTCAAAACTGGTGGAAGCAAGTGCTCCTGTGACTGGTAGTGAGGGAGGACTGGATAAAGTCTTCTTTAAGAAGTGGCTAGATTCAGCAGTGGCCTGGAGGTTTATTTTCTGAAGAGACTAAACTGAGGTTATCTAGTCTGGGAGCACCAAGTGCAACTGAAGGAAGAATATGGAGACAGGAGAGTAAGAGGTAGTTTACAAATAAATGTTCAAAACTCCAGACTCCTTCCCATCTTAGGATAGGAACTGGCCATATACCCTTCAGGTAGATTCAAAGTGTCTTTTCTGGGAAACCTCACCAGGTGATGAGAAATACCTAAAACGCTGACCCTAGGAGCTCCTAAGGACATGGGCCAGCCTGACCATCCTATAGGAAATACTGTGGGCCATAAGCACCACAAGTCTTCCAGTAAACCCTTAGCAGCCCCCTCTTACACATTGGCTGACAAGGATCATCAGGCAAGATACACAGGGTTGAGTATATCCCAGCAATAATGAAAAGCAAAGCAACAGGAAAAGAGCATCTTGTAGAAGCAGAGACCACTCAAACAGAAGAAAATAACAACTTCGAGGAGGTAAGAGAAGACACTACATCCATAAAACAAGAAGAGCATCTTGTATAAAAGGAATATGCAAGGTACAAAATAAATCTGAGAAAATAAAAATATGAAAAATGACATTTAAAACCCAGTAAGAAAGTTGAAGGGTAATGTAGAAGAAATCTTCCAGAAAGTAGAGTAAAAAGATTTTTAAAAATTAAAGATAGGAAAAAATAAGAAAATTAGAGAATCAATCCTGGTAACAGGAAATCAATGAGTGAATCACAGGAACAAAAACAAGAAGCAGTGGGAAGGAAATTAGTTAGAAATAACAGAGGAACCCTTCCTAAAACCAAAGAAGGCTATTTTCTAGATGAAAAGGGCCCACCATATATCCTGTCCAAAGTATGAAAATGGTCTACACCAACCAAAGTACTTCAGAATTTCAGAGTGTTGGGGACAAGGAGAAGACTCAAAGCACTTTCAGAGACAAACATGTGGCTCACAGGTAAAGAATCAAGAATCAGAACGACATTATATTTAAAAAGATAATAAAAGGAACTGCTTTGGAAAAAACAAAAAAAATCAGAATGACATTAATTAGACTTCTTGGTATCAATCTCAGAAGCTAGAAGACAATGAAGCAATGCTTTCCAAATTCCAAGAAGAAATTATTTCTGTCCTAGAATCCTATTCCTTGCCAGAAAAATCCACTAAATGTGAGGGTAGAACAAAGACCTTTGAGGATATACAAAATTTCAAGAAATTCACTTCATGAAGAAATTACTGAGGAAGCTGCTACATATCCTCCAAAAAACCACAGAAGAGGAAGAATTGGAATATAGAAAACAAAGGATATGGCAGAGACATTTCTTTGGAAAAAATGACCTGATATCCTCACATGTTTGGATATATAGAAAGGAGATTTACACAAGGATACTGTTTGGGTGTATGGTGGTAATAAATACGCAGGGAGTTAAGTGCATGTGTGCATACACACAGTACAGTGAAAAGCTCTGGGGAAAACATAGTATTGTGCAAAAAAGAAAAAGTAACAGTATACTGTGACTCAGCTGTAAATAGCATTTGCAAGCATAATTATATAAACACCAAATACTGCTACAACCAAGCTATGTTGTAACTGTATTGATATTGAGAGGATGAAAAGTCAAGAAACCCGCGTGGATACAGTAGGGTACCATGGTTATGGGTTTCTGAGAACAGGCTTGTCATCTTCCATAAAGGGAAGTTAACAGATAGGGCCTAAAATGGAAGGCTCCAGGAAGAGGAACGCGGGCATGTTATTTGTAGATAGGAAAGGAAGTACAAAGGGATGTGCTAAACTCGTGGCCAGTGGGTTGCCTCTGGGGGAGCGAAACATGCTAAGGAGGTTCTGCTGTTTTTCATAAAAAGCCTTGTGGAACAATTTGACTTTAAAATATGTGCATATATAATTCTGATAGGAAAAACCCACAAATTAGAAAAGGAAGAACTTTGATCTTCAAGAGCAGTTCACAGAGTCATGATAAGGACCAGGAAAGGGGGAAGGTGATTCAGATGTGCACAGATGCAGTGGCAAAAGGTGGGTGGCCAATTTCATCCACACCTTCTTCTTCAGAGTCAGAGAAGTCGACAGTCTCTCTGGGAGAGAAGGGATCTCCAATTGCACTGCTGCTATATTGCCATAAAGACATGGCAAGTGTCTGAGTGTGTTTCCAGGGTAGGACGTATGGATGATAATTTGAATTAATGATTAAAGATTCCAGTGTAAGCCTGGGTAGCATGAGAATTAATTATAGATTTGATTAAAGAGATTCGGGTTCATTAAAAGTTAAGTGTTCTTATTCCTCAGAACTGTTGATCTCAGTAAAATGAAGTTCGCTGTTCTTGAGTGGGTCTTGCCCAAGGTCCCTGAATGAAAGCTAAAACAGGTTAAGTACCCTCTTTCCCAGTTCCTCATGCCCCTGTCATAGGGGTCACACCTCATTTCCATGCACACACTGCTGGTGGAATGTCTTTAATTTTTACCATTTCCCCTCGGGCCTGCTGCACGCACTGGATACTTGAATTTGTAATTAAGCTAGAGTTGATGCTGTCTATGCACAGTTCTATATTTTCTAAGATTGAAAAGGTTTTTCTGCTCCCATTTGGATGACCTTTGTAATAAAATTCAAGATAAAGCTCTCTGAAAAATGTAAGTACAAAGGGGTGCTCACTTTTAGAAGAATTAAAATAGGAAATTATCGATGTCAGTAACAAGAGAAACAAGAGCTCTGGGACAAAGCCAAGTTTTAGTATTGCACTGGTTATTTCCACTGGCCCCACCACTCCCTCATTTTCTGCTTTTCCCTGTCCTGTGTGTCCCAGGACTCTGACTTGTATTTGCACCTTCCCTTGGCTTCTTGGCCCTTTGACTTCTGGTTAGGGATGCAGGTTTGGCAGGGGAAGCCCCGTTGGGGGTGGGGGTGCTGTAGCTTTCTCTGGGCTCCACTACATGGCACCTCCCTCTGTCCCTTCAAGTCCAAGAGTGGTGACAGTTCTCACAGATACTAGGCACCCTCTCTTGATGGCTCCGTGAAAGCCATCCACACTCTGAATAGTTGGTTAGTTAAATTCATTTCAATTAGACTTTCTGATGATGCCGTCTGTTTTCTGCCAAGACCTTGCCTGAGAAGAGTGTGGTTTTCAGCTATGTCATCTATTTGTCTCCCAGTCTCCCTCAGTAACTAATGAGTTCCTAAGGGCGATGGCTCGCTCTCATTCATCTTTGCTTCCCCAAGGTCTAGTACATGGCCTGGTGTGTTGTAGGCATTCAATATATGCTTGATGGATGAAACAATGTACCCATTAGTGAATTCCTCTACGTGGGTTTTTTTTTTAATCGAAATTTAAACAGTATTGGTTTTTCCAGTCCATGAGCATGGAATATCTTTCCGTTTGTTTGTGCTGTCTCCAATTTCTTTCATCAATGTCATATAGTTTTCAGAGTTCAGGTTGTTTACTTCCTGGGTTGTTTTTATTCTTAGGCATGTTATTATTTTGGGTGCAATTGTAAATGGGATTGTTTTTTTAAATTCTCTTTATTCTACTTTATTATTAGTGTGTAGAAATGCAACCAATTTTTGTATATTAATTTTGTATCCTGCAACTTCACCAAATTCATTTATCAGTTCCAGTACTTCTTCTGGTGGAGTCTTTAGAGTTTTCTGTACATTGTATCATGTCATCTGCAAGTAATACAAGTTTTAATTCTTCCTTAATGTGATGTTTTATTTCAGAGAAAAAGTCGAGGTTATTTAACATATCTAGACCAGGAGATAAGAGTGGAGGTTGTACATTTGGAATAGAAACATGCACTATTGTCGATGGTTTACAGTCATTAATTGTTTAGGTCAAGCCTCCCTACCTTACCTTATACAAATCTTAAGATTATAGGCCTATAAAACAGACTGTTTCATTTGAAGATATTGGATAAAGGTGTAAAACAGAAGCTCATATACAAAAAACATGGAATGTTTTTGGACACTAAGTCTGCGATTTTAGATGCATTCAGACATGAACAGAATATTCCATTTCTAGGGATGAAAATAATAAAGTTCATTATTATCTCACATAACAAAAATTCTAGAGGTTCCAGGTCCTTCTCTGGCTCCTCATAAGGCTGACTGTTGGCCACCCCTCCCTCTTTCAAAGCCATAAAATGGTGGCCTCTTCCCAGGCACTAGCTTCCCACAAGCCCAATAAAAGCAGACAAGGAAATTCTTTCCACTTGTTTGTTTCCTTAGTGAGGCCTTTAGCAGGTGCCCACTACTGTCCATTGGCCTTGGTTGGCTTTCAGACCCATGAGCTAGCTGCAAGAGAGGCTAGGAATGACTATCTGGTGTTTTCAACATCTGCAGTGGAAGGCAGTGTCTACTAGCAAGAAAGAAGGAGCAGAGGAGAGAACTGTTGGATGAACCACCAAGAGTATAACTCATAACTGGGGATCCCTGGGTGGCTCAGCAGTTTAGCACCTGCCTTTGGCCCAGGGCGCGATCCTGGAGTCCCGGGATTGAGTCCACGTCGGGCTCCCGGCATGGAGCCTGGTTCTCCCTCCTCCTGTGTCTCTGCCTTTCTCTCTCTCTCTATGTCTATCATAAATGAATGAATGAATGAATAAATAAATAAATAAATAAATAAATAAATAAATAAATAAATCTTTTTAAAAAGAGTATAACTCATAGCATAACTCAGAGAAACAGAAGAGCCGAGATGACAAAACTGCCAAGGGTTCCAAATACGCTTAATTGAGAAGATTATTTTATCTATAAACTATTTCCGTTCTTTGTATAGGTTGCCTTATTTACTTGAGGGGGCAGAAATGGTGATGATGTCAGTCTGTCTCTTCTGTGACATGAACCTGATACCGACAGTTAATATTTATAAGGGCATTATGCAATCTGCACACAAAATCTGTCACAAACCCTGAGCGCGTACACACCTCTTTGTACTGAATTCTCTTTATTCCCAGTTATACTTTCCTTGTTTATTAAATGTACTTGCATTTCATAATAATGACATCTGACAGACCAAAAATTGTTTCTCTGCTGTAGGTCCTAATAATTGCTTAAACGATAAAAGTTGTCTTGCGTTAAAGCTTACAGTAAAATATTATAAAGGATAAGGTGCTATTATTCTTTTTCAATTAAAGAAGAAATATAAACGTCATTCATTGTTTGAAAGAGGACAGAGAAAACATGTATCAAGGTCCCTCTATATGTTGTATGTCTTGCATGTAACCTCATGGACCCTCACAACAACTGTGTGTATGTGTCTTGTGAGTGTGTAACATATGGGATATGTATGTGTATCATTTGGGATATTTACGTAGGGGGTATATGTGTGTTTGTGTGAGTGGTATGTGTGGTGTGTGTGGTATATGGTTAGTATGTGTGGTGTTTATTATATGTGTGTGGTATGAAGTTTGTGTGTGTGGCGTGTGGTATTTCGTGCCTGTGGTGTGTATGTGCAGGTGATGTGTGTGGTATGTATAGATGGTGTGTGTGTGGAATATATGTACAGATATTATATGTATGTGATGTTTATGTGCAAGTGGTGTGTGTGTGTGTGGCATGTATGTGTAGGTGGTGTGTTGGGGGGGACATGTACATGCAGGTGATGTGTCTGTGTGTGCGTATTGCTATCTGCTTTGTACGGTGAGGGCGCTGATGCTCAGGATAGTTGCATTGTTCATTAGTGGTAAAGCCCAGGTTCAAGCCAGGTTTATCCATGATTTCTTACAACCCCATCCTGCCCACTCCCCATGTGGTATGGCTGGTTCAATGGCTGTGTGACATTCTGTCAGAGATTTGGAGTCCCTAATAAGACTGAGGCCCAGGATCAAGGGTAGGTGGATCAATTTGCTAAGGCTGCTGTAACAAAGCGCCACAACCTGCATGGCTTAAAACAACAGAAATTTGTTCTTTCTCAGTTCTGGAGGCCAGAGGTTCAAAATCAAGATACCAGCTCAGTCAGTTCTTTCTGGAGGCTCTGAAAATAGGATATGTTCCAGACCTTTTCCTGGCTTCTGGTAGTGGCCAGCAATTCTCAGAATCCCTTGGTTTGAAGACATGTCACTCTGGTCTCTGCCTCAGGATTCACATGACCTTGTCCCCTCTGAGCAGCCTCCCCTCCCCTGAGGACACTAGTCATTGGATTTAGGGTCCACTCTAATCTCTTATGACCCATTCTAATGACAATAATTATATCTGCAAAGAACTATATCCAAATAAGGCTACATCCTGAGGTTCTAGGGGGAGGGGCATGGGTTTTGTTTTTGTTTTTGTTTTTGTTTTTTTTTTGGAGGAGGTTACCATTCAACTCAGTATGATGAGCTTTGAATAACTGAGAAATTGAAAGAATTTGACTTCTACCTGGCATATGAGCAGTCAGGAAACATCTAGAAAAGGCAGAGTGACATCTGGTCTTCCAATTCTTTCAACAAATGCCTACTGAGCACCTACTAGGTTTTCTAAGTATAGGAATCCAACAGTGAACAACACAGAGAGGGTCCCTGGCGTCCCCGGCTTCCTTATCTCTTCTGTGCTTTGTTGCCCTACCTTCCAGTGCTAACGGGTCAGGTGACCTGTGTGAGCAGGTGTAAGCTAGGGCAAGATTTCCCCCACAGGATCCTCTTCTCCTTTGTGCTGGTCCAGGATAGAGACCAACCATCATCATCACACCTGGCCACAACCCACCTAGCATTTCATATAACACTCTTAATGCACATTACCCTGTTTAATTCTCTTGAAACCACTTGGACATGGTTCTTATTTTTGCTTTACCCACAAAAACAGTCAGTAACTAATGAAGCTGGGACTGGAATATGGTCCCCCCATTCTTACACCTTTGTTTCTTTTCCCCAGTGTCTTTGCAGCCAGACAGATAACACAAAGGTATGAAATGACCATCAGGCCATGCAGCACAGTGAGGACCATGATAAGCAGGAGCCTGAAGATAATAAATACAGATTCTCACCCAAATTTTAGAAACTGCTCTGTGGATGTATGCCGAGATTACAAATACACACGCCCTTTGACTCGGTGATGCCGCTCCCAGGAAGTGTGTGAAACAGCCCAATGACCATCAATCCTGACTAGTAAGATAAATGTTGCTCTATCTGTACAAAGGATAAATACGCAGCTATTAAAAATGACATAGTTTTTACTGTACTATCTCCAAGATATATAGCAAAGTGCAGAAAGCATTTGTGCAGAAGTGTACATATTTGCCTGCACGATTATGGAATATCTCTAATGTGCAAGAAACTGGTCACCAATTACCAGCAGGGAGAGATTCTTTTCATAAATATCCTTTGACATGTTTTGGCTTTTGAACCACTGAATACATTTCCTGCTTTTTAATAATGAAATAAAATACTGTGTAGGTCAAATGAAAGGGGGGCAGTCTGTTTTGTGACCCTTTCCCTGGGCCCAGGGCCATGTCATCACCACCGTTCAGGGTGCACCGTCCCTCCACCTTATCCGCACCCAGCATGCAATTGGACTCATTAAACTTAGTTTGTTGACCCAAATCATTTAATTCTTTTAACTCTGCAGGCCAATACTTAGGCTGTTTGGCCTCAACATTGGTTAACTGTCTGCTCAGAGATGCTGCTCCCTCTGGGCTCTCTTCAAATGGCATCGGTACTCTCCCAGCCACCCCAGGTCACACTTCAGTTTCTTCTCGGCCAACCCCTTCCCTCACCTTAGCCCTGTCTCTGCCCCTGGTCCCCACACCCCAGCACATCCAAACACATTCCTCCTCTGTCTGCTCTCTGGAAGTCTCTGAAGCTCCCTCCCTTCTCCTGACCCTCCCTATGTGAGACATTGGTCTTCTTATCGCTAGCTGATGCTCCGGAGGGACACCCTTCCATCAGGATTATCTAAAGACACAAATCTCATTCTGTCATTTCCCTGTCTAAAAGATCCTTTGGTCCCCAACAAGAGTTCAGCTTCTTTAGCATGGCCCATGGGCCCTCTCAGGAGCTGGCCCTGGCCTACCTTCCCCTTCCACCCATGCCTCTGTCAACCTCTCTGCCTCCACCCTTACTAGTCTTCCTCACCAGTCTTCCTCACCTTTGGTATCCATCAGGCTGGAGCAGATTGAGCTTCTATGGGGCTGGAAACTTAGACCATCAGGGCAGGGGAGGGGTTCTCCAAGAAAATGAATACAAAACTACTAGTGCAGATATCCTACACAAAATCAATGTGTGTTACAACAATAAACAGTCATAATGAATTACACATTTTTAAAAGCCTTAGAATGTCCAGAACCTAAGATCGTCTTTTTGTGAATTAATTCTATGGCATACCTTTCATAGTCTGAGAGCCTTGTTAACTGGCACTGATCCATTGTTCTATAAAGGGAACAGAAGAGAGAGCCATCCTTCCTCTAGTGTGGTGAATTGGAAATTCCTTTCATTGTCGACAATTAAGTTTTGTTTTCACAACTCATTATTAGTCTTGTCATGCTAAGAAGCAATCTCTATGTTAAGACACATCAGACATGTGACCATACACACAGACATTCTTGCTACCTATAGCACTGTTACAGGCTTGGGCTTGATAGACACAGGAATTCTGGACCATTCCAGTTGGGGTAATTTGCTTCAAAAAGAAAAAGGACCACATGGTGTGTTTGTAATGGCACAGGCTGTGTGCCTCCCAGGTGTCTGTGACACCGCCCTTCCTGTGGGCTGGCTGTGGACTGAGAAGGAGGGCAGACTCCCAAGAAGTGTTACGAGATGCCGCTAGGAGTCTGAAGGCAAATGAAGGCCAGGTGGTCCGGGGCTAGGAGGAAGCCAGCCTCACATGTCCCCAAAGTGAGACAACAGACCACTGGTAAGCAGCTAGCAGGGCCACGGGGCCCTGGAAGAGGATGCCTTAAAAGGGAAAGTAGCACGGCCCCAGGCAAGTTCCTTCTGTGGAACTTCATTCTAATCTGTAACAAGGAAACAAGGTGGGGCACCTGGGTGGCTCAGCCTTCAGCTCAGGTCAGGATCCCAGGGTCCTGGAATCGAGCCCTGAATCAGGCTCTCTGCAGGGAGCCTGCTTCTCCCTCTGCCAGTGTCTCTGCCTCTCTTTCTGTGTCTCTCATGAATAAATAAATAAAATCTTTAAAAACAAAACAAAACAGAAAAACAAACAAACAAACAAAAGAACAGGGCAAGGACACTTGCCTGCCAGTGACATAGACTGGCCTTTATTCAGACCCTATCCCTCTCCTTCCCCCTCCCCCTCAACTGGGGAAATCCAATGGGGCTGTCCTCACCACAGTAATGGCTGATCCAGTCTCTCCAAGCCCACCACCCATCTGGCCTGATCAGGACTCTGGCAAAGAACACTTCAACCTTCCTGGGGCTCAGGTATAAGCCCCAAAGAGAGAAGCCCCTCTATTCCCCCTGGTTGGGAACCTTGGGGCCTTCCTTCCACTGTGGTGGTGTAGGCCTCACACAGTTTCATGAGTCTGCTACACAGATGGACAGAATCGAGACTCTTCTTTAATCCTTCTACCACAGGACTCTAGATGCCAAAAGCACATATTTGTTTTTAAAAGTAACAACAATCTTAGGAGACTAGTCCAACTTATTTGTGTTGCAGGTAAAAACAACAACAACAACAACAACAACAACAACAAAAAACCCAACTAATCAGTACCTGCAACCCAATATTGGTTCTCCTAAGTCTTGTTTCTACAGGCCCTTGTGTTTTTTTTAGGGATAATTATGATTTGCCACACAAATCAATGAGTTTAAAGTTTCCCAGATAATATGCATTTAGTAGGAACCTTCTAGAGAAATGTCTGAGCAAAATAGACAGCTGGAGCCCATCAGCCTCTCAGGCAGGTCATTAAGGGACCCAGTCGTGACTGGGTGGGTGCCACCCCCAACTGCTGTAGCTTGGAATCCTGTCAAGAAGGGGATCCAGAAGAGCATTCACCTGAGTACCTACTTTTGGCAGATCCCAGAGAGGAACTGGAGCTCAGAATGTGAACAAAGGTCATCGATATTGAGAAAGACCATAAGAGGAGAGAAATCGCTGTGGGGGAACCAGCACATGATTCTACCAAGATTAGGCCAAAGACATCTTTAGATACCCCTGGCATCTGGCCTTCAGGCCCTTGGGCTGGGCCTCCTCATGGGACTCACACAGCTGTGAGGCAGAAATACCTGCCTGGGGCACCTGGGAGGCTCAGTCAGTTAAGCCTCTGCCTACCTCTGGGGTTCTGATCTCCAGGTCCTGGGATGGAGCCTTTAGGATAGAGCCCTGCCTAAAAGCTCTCTGCTCACTGGGGAGTCCACTTATTCCTCCCTCCCCGCAACTCATGCTCTCCCTCAAACAAATAAATAAATAAAATATTTTTAAAAAAGAGAGAAAGAAATACCTGCCTCAGTGCCAGAGGCTCTATCTGGTGCCTTTGCAAGAAGGATAGGTCAAGGGATCCCAATGTCTTTGTAGGTCTCCACTTATCTGGCCACTTGTTGGAACCTTGGATTAAACACAACCCCAGATTCTTTTGAGCAGGAAGGCTTGGGCCCCTTTGCTCAAGCAGGCAGTCTGAAGAGGAGGAAGGTAGGAAGGTGAGCCTCAAAGATGGTGGTTCTTTCCCTAGTGTGTGGAGAAGGCCCAATGTCACAGTGTGAGTGGTGGCTGGTATGACTTGGTGTCCACCAGGACAGCTTCCTCCCCTACCGGTAGGTGAAGGGAGACATGATCTGAAAGGAAGTGTTCGTCAGCCTCTTCTCCCCCTACCAGCCGCAGCCCCCACTCCTCAGGGGTGAGCCCAGGCCTCCCTCTGCACATGTGGGCCTCCTCCAGCCTCTCCTGAGCAGAGAAGGCTTTGTTCTCCACAGATCCCTGCCTTCTCTTCTCCTCCCTCACCTTGTTACTGAAACAGGTCAGACAAAAGTTAAAACAACTGCCATTCCCAGTTGCACACTGAGCTCCCACTCCATGGAAAGCCTAGAGTAATAGCTGGAACAGAGAAATGGGGCAACAAGGGGCCCTCCAAGTGATAAAATACTGGTCTTCTTTGCTAGGAGCTTGTCAGAGTCAAAAGATTTAAATAATAACACAAGGCCCTAGGGCCAAGAGTCATGTGAGCAGTGAAGAGGGCTTGCCCCACTGGCCCCCCAGAGCATTCTGCAGTGAGAATTCAAGGATGCGCATGAGGGCAGTGTGGTGTCCAGGAGCCAGGAGACCTGCACACTGATAGGGCTGGTTGTATGGGTCCTATTACGGTGGGTGAATCCCTCAGCTCAGTGATTTCCCCTATGGCCTACAGGCAGGGCGGCTCCTCCAGAATTACTAAGGGACAGAACACAGGTTGGGTTGGTCTAGAGACCTCGGATCTCCTTCTCACTCTGCAACCAGCACTGGCATCTTGTATTCTCAGCCTCCTGGACCTTAGCTTCCTTCTCAATGAAATCATGGTGTGATGGCCTTTCAGGCTTTCCAGCTCCAAAACTGTAGGATATTCTAATGAAATAATGTATATGAAAGCTATAAAAAAATTGTGTGTTGGTAAGGCAGTATTACATTATTATTATTACCTCTGGCAATAAAGATTTTGTAGAGGAAGTGGAACGTGAACTTGGCCTTGAAGGAATAGTAGGGTTTGGATTGTGTACCAAAGTGTGTAAAGGCCAATGACAGGTCAGCTGAGAAAAAGAGGGAGAAAGAAGTGACCAAGCAAAGATCTCTTTAGGGGGACAAGCTGATGAACGATAGGTGGCTGTGATGTGAAGGTGGGGCTAATCAGTGACATCCTCCTGAGATGGTGGGGCTCAGGCAGCAGCATCACCTTCTAGAAATGCTCCAGGGGCCCTGGCCAAGGCCACCAAGGTCACACTTCCCAGTGGCTAAGTGCTGTGAAGCATAACACCAGCCCCCCTTCCAAAAAGAAGTCTGAGAAGAGATTGTGACTTCCTGGTTGACTGTCCTTGAAAGCTTTAACCTCACAGGGAGCTTTCTTCTAAATGTGCTAGAGGCTCCCCTTTCCTGGAGCATCAGAAACCACTTCTTTGATCACTGAGCAGCCATGGCACAAACGACTACTTTTATGAAAGTCCATTTTTAAGTGCTTGGCATACCGCCCTGAGAAATCCCCACACTTCACTGGCACTGAAGAAGTCATGAACTGTGTTGCTAACATTGACTTTGAAGTTGTCACTCCAAGGAGAAGCTGTCATCGACGTGGGAAGCACTCACATTTAATTATCACTCACAGACACTCCTCAAAACTGTTCCTGGATGCTTCAGCTATTATTCTGGCTGCTTCTAAAATAAAGTCTTGTGATTATTTTGTGTGTGTGTGTGTGTGTGTGTGTGTGTGCACGCACAGATGGCCCACAAGGCTGCCCGTCTTGTTTTATGAAATTGGTTTATCGAAAGATAATTACAGAGCTCAACAGAAGAGGAGATGCTTTCTTCCTGAGGATGCTTGTTGCAGAGAGGGAGCACGAGTGACCGTGTCTGGGGGAGTCCAGCACATGCATTTGATGTCAACTGCCAAGGAACACAGGCTTCAGGTTGTCACTCTTGGAGACAAAATAGCTTTGCAGCCCTGGAATGGTGGGTGTTGTCTCCCAGCACCACTGTCTGCTTCCCAAGACTTCTTCCATCCCTTGGTCACCAAGCACCTGACCTAGAGCAATGTTAACCGCTGCTGGCATTGTCTCAGGAAAATGCTCACGCAGGTTCAGGAGGAGAAAGGCAGGATCTGTTTAGGCCACTTTTCCCTGACATCAGCCCACAGTGCAGCTGGCCATGGGCAACGGGGCCACCAATCTCAGGTGGCAATATGCTGTGACAGAGTTGAGCAGATGAGCCAGAGCGTGTGACTCAAGTCAGGCAGGACACAGGGTAACACAATGAAGGACTCATTTCCGCGGCCTTGTGGCTATCCCAAGTTCTAATGACTGTGCAGTGATATTTCCAGGGCTCTCTCAGAGGAACATGGGCAGACCTTTGACACCAGTACCAAGGTCCCTCCTTCCCAGGGATATCTGTTTAAAAAATTTCCCATGATGTCCTCCTCATTTTTATTTTTTTATTATTTTATTTTATTTTTTAAAGATTTTATTTATTCATTCATGAGAGACACACAGGGAGAGGTAGAGACACAGGCAGAGGGAGCTCCCCTGCAGGGAGCCCGATATGGAACTGGATCCCAGGACCCCGGGATCACGACCTGAGACAAAGGCAGTTGCTCAACCACTGAGCCACCCAGGTGCCCCATCCTCCTTGACTGATTGATTGATTGATTGATTTTCCTCCTCGTTTTAAACCAGTGTGTTTATACCAAAACCACAATGTGAGGGTGAACAAGAGTTCTGAGTCTCAGACACCCTGGCCTTACCTCATCTGACCTTTCCTAGCAAAGCAAAGTTGGGAACCAAGAAACAAATGCAAGGAGACAGAAAGGTGGAAGAACAATGCAGAATGCCCCCACAAACTGGGCATCAGGTGGCTGATGAAGAGGAGCCGAGACCTCGTCATTAGAATAAGTGTCTATTCCCAACCCGGGTGCCCAGAGCCAGGACCAGCCCCAGAGAACCCGTGTCCTGTAAGACTGAGCAGGGGGAGAGGCTCCTTGGGTAAGGCCCAATTATGGAAGAGCCACTGGCAGCCCACTGTTAGCATTTATTTGGTGATTTAGGGAATGCCAAAAAAACCAGGTCTGTGTGGTACAAAAGTTTCAGAAAATCCGGTGCCTGGGAAAAGCTTTTAAGATGCCATGTCCTGGGACGCCTGGGTGGCTCAGTAGTTGAGTGTCTGCCTTGGTCTCAGGGCCTGATCCAGGGTCCTGGGGCCGAGTCCCACATCGAGCTCCCTGCAAGGAGCCTGCTTCTCCCTCTGCCTTTGTCTCTGCCTCTCCCTGTGTCTCTCATGAACAAATAAATAAAATCTTAAAAAAAAAAAAAAAAAAAAAAGATGCCATGTCCTGCACTACTTTTTAGTTTCTCCAAACCAAAGTGAGCGACTAACGGCCAGAGGTCAAAGCCCTCCCCCACTCCCTTTCTCAACCTCCCCCTACTTTATAGCTCTGGAAATTTCTACCACTGAAAAATCTGATTACATTGCCTCCAGCCAGCTAGCATTAATGTGAAAGTGTATTGCCCAGGAAGGAGTGAACGAAGGAACCCATTAGTGACACCAATGCATTGGCCCCAGTGTGTTTGTCAGGGAGTTGGGGCTGAGAGGAGGGAAGACAGGGCTGCCCCCAGGACAGCTGGACCAGAATGAGGAAGGGATGGAAAGGCGTGAGTGGCAGCCAGCAGTGAGTGGTGCAGGGATAACAGGGTGCTGTTAATGGGGAGGAGGAGAAGGTGCCGGAAGCGGACTCACCTACTTACAGTTTTGCCTAGAGCCAGCCCTGCATTTAACTTTCCCAGAAATAAACCTGTCAGCAAAGCAGGCAAGGGCTGTTTGTATTTGCTGGGGTTTGCAAAAGCCCCTGTGCTGTGGCTAGACCTTTTGGCCTACATGTCACCTCCCCTCTCAGGTGAAAAATGCCTCGGGCTTGGGGGGGGGGGTGGCTGCAGGCAGGGCAGCTGAGAGCCCGAGCCTCTGGCTCTAGGTAACAAATGAATTTCCAGCTGAATTCCCTCATCTTGAGCATGTGAGCAATTTAGCACATTCCCAGAGATACAAAGGCTTCTGTAGCTTCTGCCTTTTGGGACTTGCTTAGACTTCAGTGAGCCTTTTTTACTGTTGAGGATTCTGCTAATTCATCTCTTTACATTTTTTTAAATTTTCTCTGAAAGGGGAAGAGGAGAAACCATCCTCTCCGTACCTGAATAAGGCCAGATTCCTCTTTCTTCACAGGCATTTTTAGCTTCCTGACCAGAGCCCCGATCCATTCACCTTTTGTTTAAAGGTCTGCCCTCTTTTAACAAAAAGTTTCAGAAATATAAAATCAAATAAAAGTATAAGAAAAAAACAAACAAACAAACCACTAGACATGAAGTGACATATTACCTCAGCCGATTCTGAGCTGTGTGGCCTCCTTCAGCCTGGCTAAACTCTCTGGTCTCCGATTTTGTTATATAAAATGGAAGATGTAGTGCAAGGTTATTTCAAGATTTGAAATTTTGGATTCTAATATTTGGGGAGTACAATAGAGCTTCAGATCTGGTCCTTTCCAAATAACAATGAAACCCACCCCCAGATGGATGGAAGGGAGCCTCTGGAAACATATTGTTCCTTCAATACAGAGCCTGCCACCTGCCAAATGACATCTGATCCAGCTTCTTTCATGGTATACCATTTATATAACCTTCTCCAGTCTTCTAATCAGTCCAACATGAAACCTAAGAATATGATAGTTACTATGCCATACCCAGGGAGAGACCCAGATGGAGTCCTTCCAGAAAAGCAAATGAAGGAAAAGAACAGAAAGAAAAGGAGATTTATTGATCTTTCTAGAAGACTGCTTGCAAAAGGGAAATGTACGTGGGAGAATTTCCTTCTATCTTGCCTCTGAAACAGCTCCGAATGAATAGATTCTTCCCCATGAGGCATACCTGCAAGAAGTTTTGCCCCATTTTCTGCCTCTGTCAGAGAACTGAGGAGTCAGCAAAAGTTCATAACCAGCAGTTGAGATATCAAAGAGCCTACCTTCTGTGTTCATTTCTTCCACTTCTGATCTAGCTTCCAGAGTGTATTTTATGGTCCACAGCACTCACCAATTAATTATGTATAAAATATAAATAATGCCTAGGATCAATGTGATAAACTCTTCACATGACAGTAAAGAAATCTGTACTGGACAACATAAATTTCAGGGATGCTCACCTAACGCAACTGGCAAACAGGTCTGCCAAGACTTTGTCTGGAGTCTCGATTGCCAAAGCTGTGTCTTAATGGGTCATTCCTCTGGAAAGACCTGATTGAGTCAAAGAGGAAAATAAAAATTGATCACACTTGTATCTATTTGCAACTTTACAGTGTTAAGTGGTAGCCCCAGGTATGAATCCAGAATAATTCCACACATAACTATAATGACATAGACAGCACTTTTGCCTACTTAGTAATTGGTTCTCCGTTTTGTAACATTGTTATGGAGAAGGACATCTTGAACCACAGTGCCAGAGGCTTCTCCTCTCTGCCTGCCTTCTGATCCTGAGAGCAATTGTTTTGAAGCGAATGGCAAACACAGTTCAAACAGTATGGTTGACGAGTCAGGGAATAACAGTGTGAGGTGCGAGCCAATTCCTTTATTAACATTGTGAGTTCCAAAGCAGTGATTTGAAAACATTTTTAGTCCACAAAATCCTTCTTCAAACACAATCTAGCGCAGAAACCCTGGACATCAAATAGACAAGTGGAGAAGCTCTGGTTGGAGGAACCTCAGGGAGAACAGCCAAGGTTGGGGAGAGGGAGAGATTTACTTGAATTTGGTTTGTTCCCTGGGGCGCTTCTGCAAGCCTGAGATTCTGTGAGTGGTTTGAATGATCTCTGATCATAGGAGTTCATCACTTTCTGCCCCTTTTAGGCCTTCAGGGCAGCAAAAAGAATGGTACTAGCTTTGATTCACTTTTGTTGGAAATCTGAGAACTAACCAGTTTTATTTTTAATTTAATACACAGGAATACAGAAACAAAAGGAACATTTTAAAAACTTAAGTTGGAATTTTTATTAAGTATAACTTGGAGGAAGAGTAAGGATACAGTTGTAATGCAGTGATGTGTCCAAGCTGGCTCACACGGGCTAATGAAAGCTGTTAAATTTCCAGGAACTTCCCAAGATAATTGTTAAACACTTCCGTTATTAAAGATTAAACTATGTATTCAGCAATCACACTCCTTGGTGTTTATCCAAGTGAGTAGAGAACCTATGTCCATACAAAAGCCCGCACACAGATGTTTATAGAAGCTTTACTATACTTGCCAAAAATTGGAAGCCACCAGGATGTCCTTCAGTAGATGAATGGATAATGGATAAGTAAACTGTGGTACATCTGGACAGTGGAATAGTATTCAGCACTAACTAGAAATAGGTTATTAAGCCATGAAAATGCAGGGAAAGAACTTCAAAGCATGTCAACAGGTGAGAGAAACCGTCTGAAAAGGCCACACACTGTATGACTCCAACTATATGACATTCTGGAAAAGGCAAAACTATGGAGGCAATAAAAATATCAGTGGTTGTCAGGAGTCAGGGGAGAGAGAGGGATTAATAGGCCAAGTACAGAGGATTTTTAGGCAGTGAAGTGATTCTGTATGATACTATAATGATGCATTCATGCCGTTATGTATTTATGAAAACCTAGAGAATGTACAACACCAAGAGTGAACCTAATGTAAACTATGTATTTTGGGTGATGATGTGTCAGTGTAAGGTTCTTCAGTTGTAACAGGTGTACCGCTCTGGTGGGGGATGTGGATAATGGGAGTGCCATGCATGTGCAGGGGCACAGGGTATATGGGAAATCTCTGTGGTTCCCACTCAATTTTGCTATAAATCTAAAAGTGTACTAAAAATAGAGCTTCTTAAAAAATTGAACAGTATAAATTTCAACTAAATGAAATATCCTAAAAACAGAGGTGATAATCACAAAACTCCTCATTTCCTCCTTGTTACATATTGCAGTATCTATGTTACTAAGTTTTCCTCTCTCTATCGCACCTATATAGTGGAATTACAGTGCAGGGGTGTGCTGCTGTGCTAATCTTTCCAACTCTATGTTAAGTGGTCTCAATTTGGTAGCCTGGAATGAAATCAGCCGTGGTGGGAGTATGTACACAATGGAAATCACTACATATAGGACCTTTCCCCCAAGAGAGTTGGTTATTAAGAAATCTGTGGCACACCACCAATACTGTGTAGTTACTGGACTCAGATAGTAGGATCAATAACACATACACAGTTGAAGATGTTGATCGAGGTAGAGCTGTTGGGAAAAGATTACAGACATAGATCTTCATATATGATTAAACTAAGTGATTCACTCTAAAGTCATCCAAGTGCTCTTTAAAATGGTTCCATGGATTCCCTTTTCTGGAAGCCAGGAACTCCAACCAATCTCATGAATTAGATCACTCAAATTTGAAGAAATAAAATATGCCTTGGGAGTAGCTCTCTTGCCATCAGAATTACGGAGATCTTGTTCTGAGTGATAGAACTTAATTGCCAAACTGTTTACTATAATTAAGTCTATCAACATGGTTTGCTCCTGATGAAAATATCTGGTATATTACATCTTTTGCGAATGGAGTCTTTTATCCCCCTTATATTATAAATTTATGATTCAATAAGAGTTCTCTACAAAATATGATTTTTTTCTTCTCAAAGATATGAAGGACTTAGGGGTACCTGAGTGGCTCTGTTGGTTAAGCGTCGGACTCTTGATCTCAGCTTAGGTCATTATCTCAGGGTCGTGAGTTTAAGCCCTGTGCTGGGCTCCAAGCTACGTGTGGATCCCACTTAAAAAAATATGAAGAAAAAAAATATGAAGGACTTAAAAAAAAAAGAATATCACCCATAAGAGGAGGTGGTTGCAGGCCCCATTATTTCACCACGAACACTATTATATTGTGGTTCATCTCATCAAGATTATTTAAGTGTGTCTGAAGAATGTGTCTACCTTCTACTAGCCTTTGCTTCCATCCATAAACTCTGAAATTTTGAAGTAGAGTACAAGCTGTCTGTGCCTCTTTTGAATTAGTGTGATGATACTTCCATGCAAATCAAAGATGGAGGCACTGTCACTGGGAACTCACATCAGCACAGCAGTTTCTCCAGAACTCAGTGCCTCTCAGCCTTGGCTTGTCTATCAGCATCACTGGATGGGGGGCGAGTAGGGCAGGAAGGCTTCCAGAAGTACTGAAGTCTAGACCTCATCTCCAGAGAGTCTGCTTTAATTAGTCTGAGAAGGGTCAAGGGCATCATTAAGTTGTGAAAGGTTGGGGAGAGGGATTCTTTCCAGGTGATTTTAATATACGTGGAGGATTAAGTACCACTAATTGAACCTCTATAAAAATCATTTGACAGAGTTGATGTGAATTTGCTATTTGTCCATCTGATACTTAGGGGGAGCAAGTCAGATATGCTCCTCCTCTATGATGACATTATGCCTATGTCTTCCAGTTACTGAAAATTGGAGTGGTTCCACAGGAATGATATCAAATAGGATCACTGGGTTTGTTAGACAATCTCCAATGTTGAAAGGGTCTGTTTTGCACCCTCACCACCTTCCAGGCCACTCTGTGATGATTATGCTTCATTCTGCTTGGTATCCTAGCAGTGTCTTGGGACTGACCCATTTTCTAAGCCAGATCTGAGTTTTTCCTACCAATTTTGTGAGACCTGTGTCTTTCAAAAAAAGAAAAACAAACACAAACCAAAAACTCCCCCCCCCCCTTGTTTTTGCTTAAAATAGTCAGAGGCATATTTTGTTCCTTGCAGGAGAAAAGATTCCTAACTGATGCTTTGTCATACCCTTAAAGGAAGCGGAGAACTGTAACTCATTTTTGTAAACAATTCTAAGCCTAAGAACATGAAAATTCAAGAAGAAAAAAAGTTGGAATACTTGCTCTACAAAAAAAAAAAAATATTATGAAGTATGTACAAAAAGATCAGTGGAATAGAACCGAGACTCTAAAAGCAGACTCAAACATATGGAAACTCGGGGGTGGAGCAGATATAGCATCAGACACTGGAGAAAGAATGGGCTACTTAATAAAGAGTACTTGGGAAAATTAGCTATCAAGGTAGGGACAATAGATTATTTCCAGATGCGTTAAAAATTGTGAATGCAAACAACAAAACTAAAACATTTGGAAGAAAATATAGGAAAATACTTGTATACTATTAGGGTGGGAAAGGATATTTTCAAGTGAGAACAAACACACCTGATACTGAGTGGGAAGGACTTATATACTTGATTGCAATCAGGTGAAAAGTGGGGCTCCTGGGTGAGTCAGTTGGATAAATGTCTGCCTTCAGCTCTGGTCATGATCTCAGGGTCCTGGTTTTGAATCCCATATTGGGCTCCCTGAGCAGGTTGTCTCTTGCTCCTTCCCTCTGCCCCTCCCCTCCTGCTTGTGGCTAGTTCACTCACTCTCTCTCAAATAAATAAATAAAATCTTCAAACAAAACAAAAAACTATTAGGTGAAAAGTTTTCCAGGAAAAGACACTATAAAGTAATTTAAAGGACAAGCCTTTGTTAGGAAAAGGCTTGTAATTCACAGAACCAAAAAAAGACTAGGACAATAGTAACATAAGCAATTTCTACAAATCAATAAGATATAAACAGACCAAGAGAAGAACAGGCAAAGGATATGAATGGGCAAAACACAGAAAAGGACAACCGCATAGCTCAAAATATAACGAAGATGTGATCATTCACGAGTAATCAGGAAAATGTCAATTAAATGGCAGTGAGTTATTGTAGAGCCAACAAGTATTGACAGGGATGTAGAGAAATGGAAACTCTCAAACTGCTGGCAGAAGTATAAATTGTTTCACCAACTTTAGAGAGCAACTTGGCAGCATTTGATGAAAGTGAAGGTGTGCATACGTTGTACCACTCAGCAGGGGCACATTTACGGTTCTGTCCTGGAGAAACTCATATACGCAGGATAGAAGATGCATAAAGGTGCTTGTTGTACATTGTTTGTATCAGCAAATGAAAAGAACAATAAAAAAAGTCAATCGATGGTAAACGGGTAAATTGCAATGTGTTTATGTGGTGGAATGCTAGGTAGACTGAGAGTGAAAGCTGATGAGCTCAAGGAAGCATACTTCATCACTAATGACTTGGCAAAACAGACTGCCAAGTTAGTGGGGAGAAAGCGAGTTGGGCTGATCAAATCAATACCAATTTTAAATTACTCCAAACAATAGTATCTATAGAAAAAAATGCAAACACATTGTCAGGAAGAACCCTCCCTGACTTGGGGGTCACGTTTACCTTACCTCTAGTGAAGGGCGGAGGGGAATGAGGTGAGGGAGCCAAAGGCCATGGAATCACCCACAGTTTTGGTTCCAATCTGGGTGGTGGTATGGTGCTGTCATTTTCTACCCTAGTTTGTTATATTTTAAGTACTTTTGTTAATGAAAGCCCAACTTAGCTTGTTTCCCTTTCAACTGAGAGATGGCTTTGGTATTTGTCATGCCCAAACAGGTAATTATTTTAGTTACCTGCCCTGAGGATCTTCACCCCACGTGATGTCCCGTATGAAGCCCCAGCCTGCAGGCCCTGGTAACCCCAGGCCGAGCTGCTGTGAGGGCGGAAGGCCGTCGTGCAGTTACCAGCCTCTTTCCTCCTCCTGGTAGTCAACAGATGTGTGTGTGTGCGCTCGTGTCACCTGTAGCCTGTTGCTCTCTCGTGACCCACCCACGTTTGCTCTGCCCTTCCATCTCTGCCTGCCCCTCAGCACAGCTCCACATGCTGCCAGCTCATGTTTGTGCCCTTTGTTTGCACAGACTCTTCTATTAGTCTGCACTTGACCTTCCAGCATTTGGAGCCTCTTTCCCGGCATCCTGCTCTCCAGCCACCGACTTTATGAACACTTTGGGCTGTATTATCCCCGTCAGGGATGGGGCTGTTCCTAACAGGGTAGAGAACAGACATCTGGGCAGCCCGGGTGGCTCAGTGCTTTAGCGCCGCCTTCGGCCCAGGGTGTGATTCTGGAGACCCGGGATCGAGTCCCACATCCGGCTCCTGCGTGGAGCCTGCTTCTCCCTCTGCCTGTGTCTCTGCCCCCCGCCCCGTCTCTCTCTCCTCTGTGTCTCTCAAGAATAAATAAATAAAATCTTTTTAAAAAGAGAGAGAGAGAGAATGGACATCTATGAGACTCCTTCTCCATCCCCAACCTCCCCAACCACAGGTCACTAATCACCTATTGAGAATATTCCTCAAACGTGTCAATCATGTGTGTTGTGAAACACCTATATTGCTGTATTTAAATCCCTGCCACCTGTCTGTCTGTCCATCCATCCTTCCATCCATCCATCTACCCATTCATCTATGTATCCATCTATTTCAGTGTCACACCACAGTAGTGATCAAAAGTTAATTGTTCCTGAGGAGGGACAGGTAATAGAAATGGTTTTATTTAAAGCATACTAAAGGTCACACATTTTGGTGTGTGTATATATATATATATATATATATATATATATATATATATATTCCCAGATTTAGGGCTATTTTTTTCCTCAACAGATATTGTAGAGTACCTTCAAACCTGCTTTTCTCTTTGCATAATTTATTCCAAACATCTTTTCCAGGTCGATGACCTTGAGCCACAGTATTCCCAGCAGCACTTGCGAGCTGGAAGTGGCTGGTGGGCTCCAAAGATGGCATCTGGCATCCCTTGTCACAAACAGGCCTCCCAGGCACCCTCCTCTCAGTATTCCTGGCTGGTTTGGGGCAGCAACAGCCTGCAAGTGGTGTGAACAGGGTTCAGACCCACAGACCAAGCATCTGTGCAAGGTGCTCAAGGCTTTGGTTCAGGCTGAGGCAGGGCTGGGAGGGGAGAAGCGGTCGGGGAAGCTCTCCCTGCACCAGCACACTCTAGCATGGGATGCTGAGGAGCTTCATCCAAAACTGATCTCTCAGGCTTGTATCAAGGTAGAAAGGTAGAACTTATTTCACATTTTGTTAGCTTGAGCGGGAAATTAAATACTAGACATGTGCTCGGTAAGCCTCCCATTTGTCTTCCCCTAGATTGGCAAATACTAAGGGTAGACCTGCACCCTTGTGTATGTAATCTTTGTGCAACTGCTTCTCTGGCAATATTTGCAAACTGAGTAGTCAACATTCAGATTCACAGATTGAAGAACCACCCTGTTTTGGAATACCTGTACTGGAATCACACCTTACAGGTCAGGAAGAGTTTTCAAATAGACCCATGGTTTCACCCAAAGGACAGTTGCTTTTCTTCTTTTCATACAGAAGGTAGTTTTGAGGTTCAGCAAGTTTGGATGGCCTGCCCACATCTCACCTCGCCAGGTCTGCTCTCCCATCCTCTGGTGTCCTTCTTAACTCTCCCGTGCTGCCTTACTTGTTTTTTTTGTTTGTTTGTTTGTTTTTTCAGGACCATCCTCATTCCTGTCTTTCTAGGGCTGATTATTCTAGGATGGCGTGGTTGGGAATGGCTAGATACCATTTCTAATAACAGCCTTTTGGGTCTTCTTTCCTCTTCTTGTTGTGTGACTTGTGCAAATGGCTTTCCTTTTGGGCAAGAGCTCCTGCAGTGCATTGGGCCAGAGGAGCCACTCTCACCCAGATCTGTTTTCATGGGGCTGCGCTTTCTCAGAAGAACCTCCTGTGATGCAGTAAGAAGCAGATAGATGATTCAGTGGCAAGATGGGAGCCCTAAAATACCATGACCTTCCCAGGTCCCAACAATAGAATTAAAATATTCACAGAATGGGAGCACCTGGGGGGCTCAGCAGTTGAGCACCTGAGAAGGCTCAGGTCGTGATCCCAAGGTCCTGGGATCAAGTCCAGTATCGGGCTCCCTACATGGAGCCTGCTTCTCCCTCTGCCTGTGTCCCTGCCTCTCTCTGTGTCTCTCATGAGTAAATAAATAAAAATCAGTTAAAAAAAATATATATATTCACGAATGGAAACTTATTTAATCCCTGGGGTCCTTTGCTTCGTACCAGGTTGTTGACAACAGCATCATGTCATGATGAGATCTCTTGCATTTCAAACTTGCTGGGCCGCAGGGGAGAGTGAGGATCTGTCTTGACCCTCTTCTTTTCTTCCTTCTCTTCTTTTTTTTTTTTAATTTTTAAAATTTAGATTCGATTTGCCAACATTTAGTATAACTCCCAGTGCTCATCCCATCAAGTGCCCTCCTCATTGCCTGTCACCTAGTCACGCCATTCCCCTACCCACCTCCCCTTCTACAACCCTTTGTTTGTTTTCCAGAGTTAGGAGTCTCTCATGGTTTGTCTCCCTCTCTAATTTTTCACACTCAGTTTCCCTCCTTTCCCTTATAATCCCTTTCATTATTTCTTGTATTCTCCATATGAGTGAAACGATATGATGATTGTCCTTCTCTGATTGACTTACTTCACTCAGCATACTACCCTCCATTTCCAACCATGTTGAAGCAAGTGGGGGATATTCCTCCTTTTTAATGGCTGAGTAATATTCCATTGTATATATAGACCATATGTTCTTTATCTATTCATCTGTCAAAGGACATTGAGGCTCCTTCCACAGTTTGGCTATTGTGGATGTAGCTCCTGTGAACATTGGGGTGCAGGTGACCCAGCGATTCACTACATCTGTATCTTTGGGGTAAATACCCAGTAGTGCAATTGCTGTGTTATAGGGAATTTCTATTTTTAACTTCTTGAGGAACCTCCACGCTGTTTTCCAGAGTGGCTACACCAGTTCACATCCCCACAAACAGTGCAAGAGGGTTCTCCATCTTCACATCTTCTCCATTGTTGTTTTCTGTCTTGTTGATTTTCCCCATTCTCACTGGTGTGAGGTGGTATCTCATTGTGGTTTTGATTTGTATTTCCCTGATGGCAAGTGATGCGGAGCATTTTCTCATGTGCTTGTTGGCCATGAGTATTTTCCTTCTCTTATTTACACCCTGGCCCCTCTTTCCCCTGGTACTGGAGATTTGCTCTTCTCTCTTCATCTTTCCACCAGATCAGCCTGTCCTGCATCTTTCAGCCACTACACTGTTGGAAGGACCCGTGAAACTCATTGGGTTAGGGCAGCAATAGCAACCAGTAGCTTCTGTGCCCCTGGATCTCTAAGCCCTGAGCTGACCCGACCATGCTACCCCTGGAGAGCACTGCCTGCAGAGCCATTCTCCACTTGCTTCTCTTTCTCCTTGGCTAGTGGGTACGGCATAGGATCCTTTTAACTCAGAAACCTATTCTGCTTGCAAAAGTTTTGAGCCGGCTGAGTCCCCTTAGCAGTTCCCTCTGTGCCCTCAGCAGTGGTTCTGTCTCCATGTACATGGGACGCACCCCTGGGGCTCTCTGGGAACCCAGGGACCCAGTCCTGCCTCCAGATAGGCAGCCTGGGAATGAACTGGCCTGCCAGCCGACAGTCTGCAAGACTTTTTCAAGGTATTCTGGAGCCTTCTGAGGAGGGTTACCCACCAGCCCCTCTGTCCTGGGGTGCACAGGTTGGAGTCCTTGGAGTCCTCTGTGACAGGGTTACCCACTAGGGCCCTCCATCCTGGAGTGCACAGTCTCCCAGTCCCCTGAGGGGGTTACCCGCTCACCCCTCCATCCTCAGTACACAGTCTGGAGCCCTCTGAGGGGTTGACCCACTAGCCCCTCTGTCCTGGGGTGCACAGTCTCCCAGCTCACGCTGCCCCAGGAGGAGTATGTGCTGCTCCTGTCATCACTCCCTCTGCCCCCTTCCCTCCCTGTCTCCCCACAGCCGACTCTTATCAGGCAACTGCCTCTTCAGTGCTGGTGACTCTAACCCCCGAGAGGCCTGAGAAGAGGATGTTGGAAACATGCAAAAGCTGAAGTTTGGGAGAAGAGAGGTCTGGGATGGAGCCAAAATCTGAGTGGACAGTGTTTGGCTGACTTACCTGACCTTTGACCCAAGCCCCTGGGAAAGCTCACCCTCCTCTTTCATTTTATTTATGGCTTCATGCATGCTTCCTATTTATGTTAACTTTCTGACAGAAGAAGACTTTTATCTGGCCAGATCCCGAAACTGGAGGATTCTATCCCCTCTGTGTGACCAGCTGCCTCTCTTCCAGGCCTGTCTCTCCTCCTACATCTCAACAGGGTTTCCAGGTCTTTCCATTTGCGCTTTTAGATTTTAGAGATGCTGCAACACTTGATGCACGAAACCTTCTGTGATGTGATTTTGGAAAATTCAGAATCATTTTCATCATTGTTCATCAGGAACAGTGCATAGCTCAACCTCTGTGATGAATGTTTGCTGGCTGCTCAGGCTCCGCACATGGTGAGGAAAACAGCAGATGTGGGAGGCGGGCTTGGTGGCTCTCCAGAACGCAGCGCATCCCCACACGGCGCAGGCTAACCGCGCACTAACTCACCACGGTAAGGTTTCTGAAGGACAAAGTTTTTACCCTAGTGGGCATGAAAGAGAGGGAGGAGCAGAGGGAGCCGTGGGCCCATGTAGGTGACAAGTACAGGTGTCCCCCGTATCCGGAGGCGGACCGTTCCCATGAAACCTTTCATGAGCCAAAATGGAATAAAGCAAAGAAGCAATTACATTAATTTCCATGGAAATTTTCTGAGTTTTCCCAGACCCAAAATAAAGCCTCTCTTAGGCTTTTCTGATACCTTAGGACATATCTGGCTACAGAAGGAGGGAAATAAATGGCGATACAGCCCAGGTGCTCACAGACACAGTCCAGAGCTCTGATCTCTGGAGCGATGCTCAGATGCTGAATGTGGCTCCCCAGGAAGGAGCTTGGGGCATGCTCCTGTGCAACAGCTTACTGCAAAACCAACCCTAAACGCTATTGTCACTTCTTATCTTTTTTCTTAAAAGCAAAAATCCTCTTAGGGTTTCTTTCAGTTTAGTGCAAACAGGGACTGATGTAGGTCTTTCATAAACAGAAGTGGTGTGATGCAAACTTTGGAAAAGTGGGGATCCCTGTCATGGCAAAAAGATGCTAGACTCATATGGAAAGAGGAGGGCTTCAGTCTGAAAATGAACGACCTTGGTCTGACCTCTGCTAGAGCAACATGCAAAAGGGGAAGACAGGGAGCCACTAGGTCCTTCTAGAAGACACCAGGGCCCTCTGGCACACAGCAGTTTTGCCTCAGACACCACAGAGCACAGATGTGAACTCATGACATCATCCTCTGACTAAAAGACCCCAAATGCAAAACCAAAGGTTTCCATTTTTAATTTGCTGAGGGGCTAGCTAAGCTTTCAGGAATAGGAACTGAGGAATAAAATCAGGCCTCTGTCAAAGGGCTGAAGCCAGTTCTGGAGGTGGAAATCTCTGGAAGTATTTGTCACGGTCGGCGGGAGAAGTTCCACAGACCAAGACACAGCTCTTCTCAGGCAAGCCTGCCTCTTCTCAGGCCAAATGCTGGAGGGATGACTTTTTATTTGCAGAGAGCATTTGGCTGATTTTGTTATTTGCCTGCCTTACATTTGGGGCACACAGGCCCCAGTCTATTGGGCAATCACCAAGTATTCTTTGCCTCTTCCTGACTGTGAGGTGGACTCTCCCCAAAGGGAAGTTGACACCAGGTAAGAAGGAATCATCCACCCAGTCATGCATCACCTGGAATATGAAGTTAGGGAAGAGACACAAGCTCTCTGAGCAAAGAGGACACTCAGTTGGTGTCCTCGTGTTGTCCCTCAGTACTGTCTGTGCCCTGGTCTGTCCCAGCCCTCAGTGGTCTGTCCCTCCCTCCCTGCTTGTGGTTGGCACCATGGAAGTGCCGACCCTCTGAGACCGCCCCTCTGACGCCTGAGAAAGGCGTTGTGTCTAAATCAGCCCGTCAGACTTCGCTGATTCTATCACTTGCATTTCCCAAGAAACGGATCAGAGATAAAGAGAAATATGGAAATTTGAAATAAAGGGAAAATATAGACAAGAAAAAGTGTCTGCAGAGATGACAGCCAAGGGAGGCAAGAAAGTGTGGGAAATCTGGTTGCTCGGTCAAAGAAAGCTACAGAGAAGCAGGAAGATAGTGTGGCAAGAAAATTACAGAAAAATCTCATTACTGTAGCCAAGGGAATGACGCATTAGAGATAGTCAAAATAATTGCATAGGTCGACACTTCATGAATTATCAAAGATTTAAAACTTCTTAACATGTTTTAAAAATATTTCTTTGTAAAAAAAAAATATTTCTTTGTTGTTGGAAATTAGGCAGAGCTGCCAAAATATTTCCAAACCCCACCCAATGAAGGGCAAACCCAAATTTTTAACCCAGGTGATGTTTGTGAAACATGGTGTGTGAAAACAGTCCTTTTAAAAGGAAATAGAATGCCTTTCAATTTCATGAAATGAAAACATGAAATTTCATGTTTCACTTATAAAATTTCAGTGTGTTCTAGCAATCGTGATACTGAATCCCTTGAAGTAAAACTCTGAAATACAGTATTCAGAGTTTTACTTTTATTTTATTTATTTATTTATTTATTTAAAATACTTTATTTATTTACTCATGAGAGACACAGAGAGAGAGAGGCAGAAACACAGGCAGAGGGAGAAGCAGGCTCCCTGAGGGGAGCCCGCGGTGGGACTCAATCCTGGGATCTGGGATCACGACCTGCGCTGAAGGCAGACGCTCAACCCTTGAGCCACCCAAGCATCTCAGGGTTTAGAGTTTTAAATAAACATGTAAGTTTGTTAAATAATATTGTGATGGTTAATTTTCAGCCTCTAAGTCTATCGGTTGTAAGGATGGGGCTCTCTGCCTGCCAAAGCTTGCCACCTCTAATGCACCTGCCCATACTGAGTCCTGCATTGGTCCACTTGCTGACCCACAACACCGGAAAGGGAGAAAGTTCACCACTCTGAACCACTCCTTTAAATGTACAGTGACATTTGTACGAGTGTTTTCAGATTTAAAATTCGAGAGCTGGGGTCCCATAGGAACATAACTCCAAACCAGGCTTTTAAAATCTGGTTTTAGAATCTGAAATGTGGCTGCCTTGTCTTTGTTATTTTGCTTATTAGATAATTGTGTGTTAAGGAAGTGGAAGTAGAAATCACCAGCGGACAGTTTTTCAAATGCTGTACACAGGACATTTAAAAGCTGAGCAGGAACCACACAATCCTTGTTATGCAGGATTTCCTTTGGAGAAAGTTATTCTTAAACTGATCAAATTCTCCTAATTCCAGAACCTTCCTAAAGCATCTATGGAAGACAGTGGGGGATGAGCTTACAGAGACAGAGGCCATCCTGTGTAATGTGCCCTAAGATTTCCCACATCCCCTAAGGTGGATATTGGACTCATGGACCCACCACCTTCCCCTGATAGTTTCATTCTTCTCCCCACAGATGGCTCAGCTTCCAACTTAGAAAAAAATGGGATGCAGCTTGGAACCCTAGATCTTTAGTCAATATGTTTACAGATGCTGAGCACTTGAGATCCTGCCTGGTGGGAAGCAAATCCCAGGCACTAATGGCAGTCATCAGGAATGAGGCAATGCAATTGTATCAAGCAGGCTTTTTGTAGGAAACCACAGGCATGAATCATATAAAAATAATGGTTTATATTTTTCAATACTATTTGCAAATATACATATATACTTAATGTTTATACATCCCAGCAATGAGCAAGGCCATCATCCTATAACAAATGTGTAAGATTTCTAAGTTAACCTTTCCAGGACATTGCCCTCGGATATGGACAGGAAGGCTGGGCTATGCTTTTTACGAATGAGGTCTACATTCTGAAGACTAATACAGTGCCTGGCCCAAAGCTAGTGTTCAATAATTGTTCAAACAACTAAATTGGGGAGCTTCCTAGCTGGCCATTAATACACTCACTGTTCATTCTGTACATTACTGTCATTGTCGATCTGATGCCTGCATGTAAGAAAAAGACAGACTTCTCAATCTGGCCATGAAAACCTCTATTTTGGGCTTTGGAACCTACTATCTCTGTGATATACACTTTCATTAATTCCTCAAGTATTTTCTGATTGTCTTCTGCAAACCTGCAGTAGCCCCTACAATGAATAAGTGCCTGCCTGCAAGGAGCTGGCTAAAGACCATTAATCTGGCAATCACAATCCTGTGTGAAAAAGTCAATCATTAAGGGAGGCACAGGTGGGCCTGGCACCATTTCACCTACTCAAGATCACAGGATCAAGTCTGTTGGCAGTTATGCTTTTTTAAAATGTTGTGATAAATATACAGGTATGCACTGTATTTATTATCCTTTCCCTCATGTTTGTGTCTCAAGTATCCATAATATATGCTTTTTGTTGCTTTTTTTTTTTTTTAAAGACATTGTTTTGCCTTCTTAGCATTCTCGACTCTGTCTTATGCTTGCTCCTGCCTCTATCTGCTGCCAGGAGAGCACTTCTGATCCCAGCTGCCTCCACCGCTGCTGGGTGGTGCCGCGCATTTTCTGCTTATGCCATGTCTACTTGGGACCCACAAATACTCTTTCATGGAATGAATTAAAACAACAGCACAAATGTCTTCTACTCCCTTCTGACCTTGTCTAGAGTGACTGTTTCATGGCCTGGCTCTTTGTTTCTTAAAAGGACCATTCCCAAGAATCATTGAATAAAGCCAAAAAGCTCTAAAGACCCTTCAACAGTTTAGAGTCCCAAAACTGCAGGAGCACCTTTAAGACAGCTGATGGCGGTGAGGGTCAGCTTTCCCACCCACCTGAAGGAGCAGAGTCAGACCTGTGCTGGCTGAATATTGCTTTGTGGTGTCTGGGTTTCGTTCCCTGTTGTCTGCGGGGGAGGGAGGGAGGAGGAGAATGCTTCATCTGCCTTCACATGGCAGTCCGCCAATTTCCTGGCGCGTATCTGGATCACTTGCATCTTTGTACCTTTCCTGGGGTGCAGCCGGGCACCCAAACGGCAGCACCAATGATCACGGGGAAAATGTGCTGTGAGAGGTTAGGCTCCGGTGCTTCATCTCCAGCAATTTCTTGTGCTTTTCGGCTTCAGCATCATATCAGCCTGATATTTTCCAGGGCCAGTCTACCACTCTGATAGAAGTTTTGGGTTTTTCTCCCGCTTTTAACAGCTCGAAGCTGAGCAGACACCAAGATGCCATTTAGACTGCTTTTCCTTTAAGACTTGTCTTAATCTGTTCAGGCTGCCATAACAAAATACCATAAAGTGGGTGGCTTAAACAACAGAAATTTGTTTTTCACAGATCTGGAGGCTGAGAAATCTTACATCAAGGTGCTGGCAGATTTTGTTCCTGGTGAAAGCTCTCTTCCTGCTTTGCAGAGGACTATTTGCTGTGTCCTCAAATGGCAGAGAGAGACTCAGCAAGCTCTCTGGTGTCTCTTCTTACAAGGGCACTAATCCCATCACAGGGGCCCACCCTTGTGATCGCGTCCAACACTAATTGCCTTCCAAAGGGTCCATCTCCAAATATCGTCACATTGGGAATTAGGGGGTTCAACAAACGAGATTTTCAGAGACCCAGTTCAATCCACAAGGTTCACACCACCTTGGAGCATTACGATTTAAGCTTGTGGGTGTTCACTTGTAAAGTCAGTCAATCACGATGGACATATTGAGATGATTTACTTTGTTCTCCAGAGCTGTGGCCCCTTGGAGGAAGGAGCCAGGCCCTTCCTTGCTGGTGCAGTTGCTGCGTAAGGGGATTATTGAGGTAGTACAAGCAGTTCCAGAATTAGTGTTGGCCTTTGCTCCTGCTCCCTGATAACCCCTGCTGTGAGGATGCCTTCCTGTTGGGACAGTGCTCTCAAAAATCATTTCAGCCCCAGAGGCTTCTGTTCGAATGGAACATGGTGTATATAAACCAGATGAATTGCTTTGTTAATGCAGGAAGCAAATAGAGTAGCAATTGTTATTTTTCTAATTGTTTAAACCTTCACCTCACATATTAACTAAAAAAAAAAAAATTCAGTATATGTCTCATGAAATCTCCCTTCCAAAAGAAAATGTGTGCACATGCACACATACACACACACACACACACCCCAATATAGTTTTCAGGAACCCCAGGGATAGCTATCCAAGATTGTGGCCCGGTGACTTGCTGGCCTGCAGCCTGGCCATTGTACACAGGTCTTAAAGAGTACAGCAGACACTTACCCACTGCTGCCAGGAGCCTTCCCAAGGACAGAGCTCTCCAAGGACCAACCAGGATTTCAGGACAAGAGGATTCCCTCACCCAAGGACACCCTCCCAGCTGGGCTCCTGCAGTCACTGTTCTGACTGCACAATCCTCAAAAACAGTTGGCACCAGGACCACTTACAAGGCCTCAGGACTAACGTCCTTTTCCCACCTGGGGCTCTACCCCAAAGATTCAGGCAGTTTTTCCTTTTAGGCCTACAAAACATGAGAGGTACCTTCCCAGACCCCTTTCTCTAGACCACAGGGCTACTCTCCCACCCTCCTAAAGGCACTCCCCTCATTTTGGGCAGGGTTGCCTTCTGTGACTCACTCCGCCTGAAGGAGTAAGGGGAGACTCTCACAGATGATTCTCTGATGAGGCTTCCAACCACACCAGAAAGCCGAATAAGCACAAAGAATTAAATCCAGGTGTCTAGGAGTAGCAAAGAGGACTGACAGCAGCCTCAGGACTTCCTGGAGCAGAGTTTGAACATCCACTGGCCTGCTGATGCTCATGTTTACCAGGCCTCTTGGTGATGTTTTCTGAGGCCCCACCTCAGTCCTTCAGATCTTGAGAAATGACAAATGTAGTGGATACTGCACTGTGTACCCAGACCCCATCGGCAGGCTTTGCTGCTGACCACTCACATCTCTGGGACTTGCCCTTGGCCTAAGGAAGCTGCCTTACCCAAGGTCATATGCCTTCCTAGGGAGAATAGGCATCCTGAGAATGGTCGTTGTGGAGGTGCAAGGTCCCAGTCCCTCACCTTGACTTGAAACATCTCTAAAAGATGCCCCAGGCGTAGAGTTCCCTGTGGGATGGACTGGAGCCTCTGCTACCCAATTCCACTTTCTCTCCCCATGGATATTGATCCTCAGAGCACTCCCACAAAACCTTCACAAAAATCTCAGAGTCTCGGGGTCTATTTTCAGGGATCCTGACCTGTGACAACCACTAATTATGGCATACACTATACCTGAGCCCCAACACAGTCACTACCACATCTTCCATAACCAAAAACATCAGAATAAAACAATGGAACCAGACTTATCTCTGGTCAACAAAGCCATGCAGTAAAGAAAACATACTGGCACTAAATTTGAAGATATTTGAAATTTGACATCGAAAACGCTTTCTAGATTGAGATGGTTAAAGACAACAGGTTGAACCAACACATTTTATCTCCTCTTCTTCCAGAGATCCCAATAAAATTATAGGAAAGGAATAAATAACATATAAATGCAAATTTAATGAAGAGAGTCACTAATAGACAAGACACTTCAACAGAATGATGGGAGAAGGAAAGCAGATAAGAGGGGGGAGAATGTGCAGGTTGGCCTGGTTTTGAGGAAGAACAGCAGATGAAGGAGTTCAGTGAGCCTGGCCAACCCTGTGGTTCAGGCGTGAACCACAGCTCTGGAGCAGGCTCAGGACATGGGGCTGAACACGGGAGATGGTCTCATGGTTTTGAATAGGCCTGTCAACCCCACTATCCCTTTTCTTTACATGTTTCCACTATTATTTAACTTCTTTAATCATCTGCATATATTCCAGTTAAAAACAACGAAACAATATTTTAAGTGGAGAAAGGGGACTATTTTGAAGAGGATCACTTTTCACTCCTCCTTGCACTCCGTTTGGTCAGACAAGATCTCAAACAGACTGTATAAAAGACGGCCACCACTGAGTAGAGAGGGAGGGAGTTGCTCTGTTAAAGGCTGGATTCAGACAGCTCTGTGGGAACCCCCAGGGACTCCAGGGACTGAAGTTTGAAAACCATGGGATAAACTATGAGAAATCATCTGCCTTCAAGTGCTTTGTCCCTTTCAGAAGAGGGTGGGTTACCATTTCCTGACCCTGGCAGGGTCCTGGGCATCAGGTTAGCTGCATTTGAATTTCAGTGTGCCTCCTCTCACCAGCAGCCTTAGGGACCCAAGTTAAAAGGAAAAGCACATCCTAGAAAGATTCATAGGAGTAGAGACCCTTGAGATTCTTGCAGGGTTTGTTACATTCTGGAGCCTTCTTCCAAACCTGTCAAAGACAGTCTCCTAGCTTCAGACAGAAGCGCTGGAAACACTTCAGGACACTGCTCTCGGGATTTTCCATTCTCTGCATCCTGTGGTTCCCTGAGTGCTGTGCAGAGGAGGAGCTGGGGACACGCTGTCCCGGGAAGGAAGGGGTTGAAAGAGACGGCTTCCATGGAGATAAGGAGACAGAGTGATTTAGTGTGAGCCAATTCACAGATGGTCTGGGATGATTTGGAACATACTCAGTCAGGAAAATTGGGGGAGCTGAGAACAGCGTGTCTGTATTTCATCCCGGAGAGTGTGGGAAAACAAGCGGAGTCCCCACTGAGCGTGCGATCCGTCTGCCTCCCGGGCAGCAGTGCAGAGACAACTCACAGGAACATATGAAAAATTGAGAGTGGAGATGCCCTGGATATTCAGCAAGCAGAGAAATCTATTCCCTTGGGGTAGTTAACGATGTCCTCAGGTCAATGTTATACATGGCTTTTTCATAGCATTATTTTAAAGAAACTATAAAGGGTTGGTAAAAAAAAAACAACAACAACAACTAAAAATGGCCTTTTTTATAAACAGGAGAAACTGGTGAGTGAGGGCTCTGATTATGGGACAATTCAGTTTCTGCTGATACTTTGTGTGTCCCTGGACACCCATCCCTCCTCTGGGCAGAATGGAACGTGGATTTCATGGGCTTTTCATGGCTCCCAGCAAGGTAAGTCTGGCAGGTGGTCTCCTTATTTTACAGCAGAGAGAAGATTCCCAGGGACTGGGGGGCCCTTGCTAGTAAATGACAGCAGGGGACATTGAAGCCGAGGTCCCCACTCCTGCTTCATTCAGCATGCCAGTGCCTTGTCTTCCAGAAGTATGCCGCAGTACTTGGCCACTGTCTGTATTAATCAGTCCTTCAGGTGAGTGAGATGCCCTCCCAAGTATGAGACTTCCCCACTGCACAGCAAGTAATTCGGGATCTCTGAGTGAAGTGAGGGAGGTGTAGATTTGTTACAAGTTCATCCGGTGATTCTAACATGCAATGAAGGTTGAGCTGGTTCTGATCCTGCTTTGAGATGAAGGCGGCTACTAGACATACAAATTAAGGAGAATGGTCAGGGTTAAGAGATCAGCACAGGGGAAATGGAGAGAAGCAGGGTGAAACAGGAAGTTGTTTTAAAATGTCCCCAGGATTTTATTTTAATCGGATGTGGTAAGATGACAGGGAGATAAGGCCTTGAAAGGAGAGTCATCACTCAAAGTTCCCAAGAGGGTGGGGGCATGCCTATGTTGCAAGGTTGCCAGGGGAAGTACCAGGGTGGGTCTGGAGGCAGAAGAAGTGAGGGGGAGGCAGGGGCCAGGGCCTTTGTTGTGGTTTTCCTGGTAAGAAATGGGTGATGCAGGGGTGGCAGGCTGAATAAACTCAGGATGGCATAGCCTGAGTAATTTCAGTAGGACCTGGCCATAGGGGTGGTCCCCAGTTGTCTGGTATCTGGCTCAGGGGTGCATTAGGGAAGGGTGGGGGTGGTATATTGTCTGAGTGTGTGACAGTTTGCTAAAGGAAGTGAATGGGGGGGGCCTCTAGGCTCCAGACTGGTTAGTTTGCATATCAAAGAAATGCTCTGAGGCTGGTTATTTGCTATCTCTAGGAAATAGCTAACCCTGGGAGGGGCTGTCCTCCCCAGGCCCACAAGGCCCTGAGATGTCAAAATATCATAAAATAGAAAAAAATTAAAAACATAATCAACACAGAAATCAGGTCAGACACACCTGGGCTGACGCTCAGGCTTGCTGTGTGGCAGCCTGTGTAGACTTGACTCTTCTCGGTGTCCGTTTCTTCCTCTTTAAAATGGAATTAATACTCGTATCCCGTAGGGTTTTCTGGAAATGATAAGATGATGGACTACAATGTTTGGCTCCCTTGGCAAGTATTCAGCACATGAGAGCTACAGTAAAAATGAGCAACAAAGCAGTGGGCTAGGACCTGAGTGGAGGTAAGGAGCAACAAGTCCTGTACAACTCGTACTTTCAAGCTTCAGAAAATGACAGAGCTACTGACAGAGGTGGGGTGCAGGTGCATGACCGCCTGGATGAGAAAAGGACAGACTTGTGTATGCCTGTCTGCATCCACATCCAAGAGCAGTCATCTTGGCCCAGAGCTGTGAGGTTGGGTCTGGAGGGTGGGTTACCTCTGAGAGAGAATGTGTGGAACGAGCAGTGAAGGTCGCACCCGCACCCCAGGCTGGACCCCATTAGGGGCCAGAGGAAGGCGACCCTAAGGAAGGAGATCCTGAGGGCCTCAGAGATAGATGGTTGTTCATAGAACCCAAGAGAAGGAGGCTTCTAGAATGCGACAGCAAAGCCTTCATCTAGGGAGGTTGTAGTATTTTGTTATCTGAGCACCTTTGTAATAAAACTAAGATCAGGAATGCCTGGGTGGCTCAGCGGTTGAGCATCTGCCTTTGGCTCAGGTCATGATCCTAGGGTCCTGGGATCAAGTCCTGCATTGGGCTCCTTGCATGGAGCCTGCTTCTCCTCCCTATGCCTATGTCCCTCTCTGTGTCTCTCATTAATAAATAAGCAAAATATTTCTAAATAAATAAATAAAACTAAGATCAGCCTCTCCTTTCTCTTCTCACCCCATCTGGTTGATGTACTCAAGGTGCATATAGCTCCTGCACATCTTTGTACGTATGGAGCCAACATAATGCATAATTCAAGAAATGACTTTTAACTGAATTACGTTGAAACTGAGATAATTTAGGCATCATTCTATCTGGAAAGGTGATTTCAATTGAGGGGTGACATTAAAGAAAACTCCCTCTTTATTTGTGTGTGTGTGTGTGTGTGTGTCTGTGCCTGGGCACATGTGGGGAGGGCTTGGGAGTTACAACATTATTAGAGCAGATGCAGGAGAAGCCATGGAACAAAATGCAGTAGGAAGAAGGGACTGAGTCACCTTTCCCAGAAACAGTCAGAGGAACCCACAGGCCCACCCCTGGAGCTGGTGTGCCACCTCGTTAACCGTGGGACCTGGAGCAAGCGCTGTCCTCCATCCTTCCTTAAAAAGTGGTTTCAGAATAGACACGTTACACTGCTTGGGCTTGATTACTATGAACTCAAATTGTCCGAAGCCATAGCTATTTGAAAAAAAATCTTCTTATTGAATGGAATGTATTGATTTTACTTTGGAGGAGCATATTGGTGTCCTACGGATACTGGCACAAGTCACCACAAGCTGAGTGTGTCAGATGACACAAGTTTATTATCTTACACTACTGTAGGTGGGAGTCTGACTCGGGTATTACCAGGCTAAGAGAAAGTTGCTGACACTTCCTTCCTGGGCCCTGAGGGGAGAGGCCATCCCTTGCCTATCCTGGCTTCTAGAGACACCCCACCCCCACCCCCCACCGTGTTCCCAGGCTCATAGGCCCTTTCCCCAGTTTCCAAGCCGACTCCCTGTGGGCAAGTCCTTTCCAAGTTGCTGTCTCTTTGTGTGCTTTCTTGTCACCTCTCTCTCTCTCTCTCTCTCTGACTCTTTCTCTCTCTCTGACTCTGACCTGCCTCCTGCTTTCCCTGATCAGGACTCTTGTGATTACATCAGGCTCAGGGACCATCATCTCCCCATCCCGGTGCTTTCACTTCATCACACCTGTGAAATCCCCTATGCCATGGAAGGTACAAATTCACAGATTCTGGGAACTGGGACATAGATATCTTTGGGGGCAGGTGAGTGGGCAGGGCCTCAGTCTGTCTACCAGGAAGGAGTAAGGGGTAAGTGCACAAACACAGGCTTATGGGGAAGCTTAGAATTTTCTCGGGGCATGCAGAGAGATGTAGAAATGATATCCTTGGAATTCCTGCCTGTTAAAAGTGGGAGATTGTGGATTGACTACTTTATTACCGGTGGTCCAATCTGGTGTTGAGTAGGGAGTGATGGGGGGGGGGGGGGGGAAGACAGGTCAGTAGCTCAAGGGGCTAAAAATGTGGTGATTCTAGTCCATGCACTCCTGCAAACAGAGGACGTGACATTTTTCTGAGTCTGGGCAACCTTCCACACATCTCATTAGCCCAGGAGAGTCAGAAAAAGTCATTAGCTCAAGAATGCTCCTTATAGAGCCCTCAGTTTTTACATATAGTCTAAAGATTATAGGTAAAAAAAAAAAAACAGTGGAGTCCCCCCAAAACGTTGTGACCCCAGCCTAACAGCCTTGCTTGGGAAAATCAAGGCTGAGAGAGGCAACATAAACTCCTGAGAGCTGGGAAATGACTCTGGAGTGTGCTTGAGTTGAACTGGAAGGCCTACCAGCATGTTTGACCAGCAGACGGGGGTGGGGGGGGGGGCTTTTGTGTTTAGGGAAAGGTGTGGGGATCATTGTGTCAGTTAGAAGCAGCTACCCAGAATAAGAAGAAATACAATTCCATTTTCAGGTCATTGGTTTTTATTTTGTTTTGGGGTGCCATATATCCCAAGAAAAGGGTGCCAGCAGGCTGCCGTTAGTAGGGCAGGCCCTGGTTCTTCTCAAGGGAAAGCTGGACGGAGCCAGGCGTGTTTGTTCAGTTCCCTTGTGCCTGAAGGCCACCCCCCAGGAGACGGAAGGTAGTTATGCACACTCTCTGTGTGGTGCTGAGCGAGCTGTCCAGGGATGTCCTCTGATCCCAGCCCCATCTCCCCAAGCCAGTGTCCTGTTTACCCTGCCACTCTGCACCCAGACCACCATCATTTGACCTGCTTTCCTCTGGGTTGATCATGCCCCTCTCTGGGCAGCACATTTAATGTTCAAGTTCTCTGAGGAAGAAAAATTAAAACGAGCTATACTCAATTAATTTGAAGGCCTTGGCCCTGCCTGGAAAGGAGATGGACACTTAGTCACTGGAAATGGGAAACAAGCACCAAAAGCTGGACAAGGCAGATCCAGGAAACAGATTCTGCCAGGCGCTGTGCTTTGCACACTCATTTGGTCCTATCAACAACGCTATGTTCCCAGGTGTTATTCCAGTTTGACAGATGAGAGAAGGGAGGCTCACAAGGCCCCCAGCACACACTAGGCTTATTTCCCACTTCTGTCCCAGCTCCACGCCTGGTATACGTGGGGAATGAACCCCAGTTCCCGGTGTTCTCAGAGAGCATCCTACAATTCAGGAGGCTGAAAGATTCCTCAGATCTCACTCTGGGGCTCCAGACCCAATGCAGCTGGACTCATGGGGTTCATTGGATCTCAGGATGCTGGCTTGCTTTGGAATGCTCAAAAAATCCTTCTTGTAGAAAATGCAAAATGAACCCGATTAGCACATATACCATGTGTGGTGTAAGTAAGCCCCTTTTGCTATTTGAATGTTATTCAAATAAAGGATTATAAGCCATCTTGGCAGCTTACATTACCATCTCCAAATGCAAAAAGAACCAAAAAAAGATCCAGCTTTTAGAACAAGGGATTTGTTATTTGAGCATAAAGAAGAAAAGCAGTCTTTCTTTTCTAATTCAAAATAATGGAAACTCAGGTATGGAAAACAGAGAAGAGGACATTCTAGACTAATCCTTTCCCCTCACTCCACCTCCTACACACACAAAAGCAGGAACTCCTTCCAAAACATCTCTGAGAAACAGCCTTTAGCTCCTTCTGTGACAGGAACAGGCTTCCCTCCCGAGGCGGCTGGACTCCACATCGTGTGACAGTGGGCTAAGTCCCTGACTCATGTTTTAACACTCTAGCAAGAAACAGAATGGGGAGGATTGATTCCCTTTTTCCTCTGCTCTGCTCCTCCTCAGGAAAGGAGGCCTGTATTAGTCTCCTCTGGCTGCTATAACAAATTCACACAAATTTGGTGACTTAAAACAACACAAATCCACTAACTTAGAGTTCTGGATGTCTGAAGTCCAAAATGGGTTTCACTGGACTAAAATTAAGGTGCCAGTCGAGCTACGTTCCTTCTGGAGGTTCTAGGAGAAAATCTGTTCCTTTTCTTTTGCCAACTTTTAGAGGCTACCTTCTGTCCTTGGCTCATGGCCCTTCCTCCATCTTCAAAAGAAGCAGCGTAGCATCTTCAAATCTCTCTGATTCTCCCACCTTCCCCTCCCCCTTTACCTGCAAGTACTCTGTGATTATAGCAACCCACCCAGACAACCCAGGATAATCTTCCAACCTCAAAATCCTTAATCACATCTGCAAAGTCCCTTTCAGCCCATAAGGTAGCATATTCCCAGTTCCAGGGATTGGGATTTGGACATCTTTGGGGTCTTTGTTCCACTTACTATAGAAGTTCAACCCTGGTTTATTTTATTTTTTTTTTTTTTATTTATTTATGATAGTCACAGAGAGAGAGAGAGAGGCAGAGACACAGGCGGAGGGAGAAGCAGGCTCCATGCACCGGGAGCCCGATGTGGGATTCGATCCCGGGTCTCCAGGATCGCGCCCTGGGCCAAAGGCAGGCGCCAAACCGCTGCGCCACCCAGGGATCCCTCAACCCTGGTTTAAAAGGCAAGTTGAAGGAGCACCACGCAGACCTGGGGTGAGGAGATAGAGGACAGATTTGCAGGCATGGGAGCAGCTGAAGCACCACTTCGGTATCCCAGAAAGAGGCAGGGCATCAGCCTGGAGATGCTGGATGGTCCATCCTTCCAGGTGGAGTGGAACCCTAGGTCCGTAGCTTTCCACCTAATCCCAAGTTTGGCATGGAAGCAATATATACTCCCTTCAAAGAATGCCAGAGCTTAGTTGAAGTTCCTCTACCTCCTGGAAAATGAGACTTGGGCAGGGTTTTCATATGTTTTAGAAAAATTAAATAATGCAATATTTCTTCACCAGAGTGTAGAGATCCTCAGTCTATAATTGTGCCTCATTCATGTTTCTTCCTATAGTCTTAGAACTGCCCTTGAATGAACAAGTAAGAATTAGCCTGTGAGTTTTTTCTCCTGACAGGAGTGGAGAGGTCATTCAAGACTCACCTCCAGCCCCACCTTCTTTAAAGACTCCCCTCAACATCTGTGGCCAAGGGACATCACCTTCTTCCCATAGCATTTACTCCACCTTTTATTTGGCACTAGGTATATGTACTCTTGTATTACAGTCATCTTTTACAGGTACACACTCAACATTCCAACCTTGCCTATTTGACTGGAGGTGTTTGGAAAGGCAAATCTACAAACTGTTCATCCTAAGCCCCCTGCACAGCCTGGTAACACAGCCAGCATGGTAGGTTCTAGAACCATATTAATTGTCAATGAAGGAGCTCAAAAGGATTGTATCTGGAAAGTACAGTCACTTACAGTGTGATAGATATAAGAAAGGCCTTGGGATTGATGGACCTAGTCTTCCTGTCTTTTGTCTAGTTTATAACCCCAAATTTCCATACTACCATTAATTCTCAGTGTAGTTGCCGAACTTGTTTTTCTGAAAAGCAAAGCTCTTCACTCCTAAAGGCAAAACTCTTGGCTTGGCTTGATGATTCTACTTGTCCCTCCAGACTCACTTTTAAACTACCTCTTTCCTCATCACCTCCTGCAATTGCTAACAAGCTCTCGGGTGATGTGTTGCTAGTTCAACACACACTCTGAGTAGCCAAGGCCCACAAAAGTAACATGAATGGAGTGTTTTCCAGTCATTTGTTTACATGTAAACCTCTTGCACCAGAATGAGCAATCCCCTATAGGCAGAAGCTTGGATTTCCTGAGTGCAGAAGCACTCAGCCAGTACTTGTGAAGGACAGAATGAATCTTGGTGTCCCTAATGATTAGCTCAGTACCTAAAACACAGCAGGTACTTGTTAAATGGTCATTAAATGGTTGAATAGATTCACAAGGATTTTAGGGACATGTGCCTTCAAAACAGTTGGCTTAATTTTATCATCACCTTTCAAATAAAAATATCTGGGAGTACCCTTTCATGTTATAAACCTAACTTCCCATTTCAACAACAATAATGATAAGGCCAATCATTTAACTAAAGAAATTTTGGATATATTGAATTTTGCCATTCATTTAAATGGGAAGTAATAATAGAGGTCTTGCCTTATTCACCTGAGGTAAGGCATTAAGAAAGAAGAGGATAAAAAAAAAAAAAAAAAAAAAATTAAAAAAAAAAAAAAAAAAAAAAAAAAAGAAAGAAGAGGATAAGAGTCCTTGTTTTCCAGAACCTTCTATTTTCCACCAGCTGCCGCCCAATGCCCTCAATACTCTTGAAAGAAACCAGAGGACAGGCTCTCTGAGGTTCTTGAGGTTTACCCATCAACAGATGTCACTGAAGATGGCCAGACTGATGTGCATACTTTGTGTCCTTTTCCATCAATGGGTATTTTGTTGTTTAAAAGAAAATGCCAAACATATGCACTAAAAATGTATTGTATATTGTAATTACGCACAATTTCATTTGAAGGCCACTTTCCCTGGCCCTAAAATATGCAAATAATAGGAGCCTGCTTCCTTGAGCAGAAATTGGTACAGTTGTGTGGAAGGAGACAAAACAAGACAGGTGCCTTCCCACACACCCTTTTTTCAGGATGTGTATTAGTCGAGACCCTTTAGGCAGAATCAATAGAAATTCACTCTGGCTAACTAAAGCAGAAGAGGAGTCTAATGGAAGGATAGAAGAGGTAGCTCACAGTCAAGGAAGAAACTAAAAGGACATGTGGGGCTCAAGAGCGTAGGAACCAAAGGACCAAGTTCTGTAGGTGCCACCGTCTGCATGAATCAGCTTCAACCATTTTCCAGGTATCACTCAACTCAAGATTCACATGTCCAGAATGGATATTCTTATTGGTCTGGCTTGAATGGCATGTCCATCCTTTGGTCATAAGAGAACCAGATTACTAATTGAAATATTGTCAGAAATGCTCACTGTGGAGGAAGGCGAGCATCTCAGGAAAAACTAAGTAACATTATCAGGAAAAAAAGAGGAACAGAGGCTGAAACAACTAATGTCTGCCATGATGGAACGGTACAGTAAAACTACAGTCGGTCCTTATCTTTCATGGACTCTGTATTTGTGAATTCACCCACTCACTAAAGTTTATTTTCAGTCACCAAATCAATACTCTGGGTGCTTTCCTGGTGGTTCACAGACATGTTACAGGGGGCAGGGGATTTGAGTTGACTCATGTGCTCATTCCAAACCCAGGTGGGACAAGGCACTGGTCTGCCTTCTTGTTCCAACCCTCATGCTGTAAAAAAAAGCATCTTCTTCCCAGGCTGTTTCATACTATGAAATTGTTTGCATCTTTGAACTCTTTGTTAGTGACATTGTGTTTGAAATGGCCCTCGGGGCTGTGCTGGAGTGGTGTCTGTGTTCCCAAGCACAGGGTGGCTGAGAGATGCCTTATGAAGAACACAGGGGTGTGAGATGTGCTTCGCTCCCGCATGAGTTAGAGTGCTATTAGCCATGAGTTCAATGTCAATGATTCAACAGTGTATATTAAATAAGTTGTCCTTAAAAAGAAGCACACAGAAAATAAGTTGACGTATTGATCTGTTGACCAGAAGCTTGCAGAAACCTAATTCTGTATTTCTTCTAGCAGCAGAGGTTCAGTATTCACTAAATTAGTGTTTGAGGTGACTTTATAGAGTATAACTACAATGAACCCATGAACAACATGACTTTAGACTACCTGGATCCACTCAGATTTTTTTCTAAAATAGAGCCCTATAAATGTATTTTCTCCTCCTTATGATTTTCTTAACAATTTCTTTTCTCTGGCTTACATAATTGTAAGAATACAGTGTACAATAAATATAACATACAAAATACGTGTTAATGCACTATTCTGTTATGGCTAAGGCTTCTGGTCAACAGTAGGCTGTTAGTTAATTTGGGGGGGACTCCAAAGTTATACGTGGATTTTTGACTATGTGGGGGCCAGTGCCCCTAGTCCCTGTGTTGTGTGAGGGTCAACAATCCTGTGAATAACAAGGTTAGACTCTAGATATATTGAGATACTTGGTCTTCAGACTTCTAATTGCTTCATTACATTTCTCTCAGATTTACAGTTACTTCATTTGACTTCAAACTAATGATTTTCTCCCCATTCTTGCATATTTATGAGTTGATTGCCATTTAATTACGTGCCATGTCAACATCTTGGGCCTTCTCACCCCAGTGTAGGGAGGGAAAGAAGACTGGGGAGACAGGCAGAGTCTTCCTGAAACAGATATCAGAGCCTTCCTATCAGGTTGAAAAGATGACAATCTTTTTCCCATTTAAGGAAAGCAATCAGCTCAGCTCACACAAATGCTGCATTTCCCTTGCAAATGAGCTTCATTACCAGCTTGTTTTATGACTTTTCTCTTAGCTAGAGTGAACTTCTTTCTTATGGCTCTGGGTCCTAGTAGAAAATTGCCAAGGCTTTGAATTATGTTCTCATCTATAATCACACTTAATTATGAAGTTTGCCACAAGGCTGTGTGTGAGTATATTGGAAGGAGTATCTGGTCCAGTGAGATTTCTCTCAGCTAAACACACACCCTGGATTTGTAGAAAATATTCTTTTAACATACTTTACCTTTAACATTGAACTTATTAATGCCAGGTTTATAGTCCTTAGGGAACATTATCAGGTAACCTGGCTCAAACTAAAATCAATACCAAAGTCTGAAAGTTCCGAGTCCATATAATAATTATCCTCCTAATGGTACCATGTGACTTGATTAACAATATCCATTCTGGACATACACCATTTTACAAAATAGCTCATTTGCTTAGGGGAACTTATCCTGCAATTGTGTTGATCGAAAATCAGTTTTAAATGACAATATCTTCAAGGGTCAAGCTATCTCTTTCTTTAGACAGTCAGTGTAAAAATAGGCAGTGAGAATGTGTTAATAATTTACAAAATAAAAAATAAAGATAATCAACAAACATATAATGGTAAGACTGAACTCACCAGTGAGGGAGTAACATGAAAATTTAAACAAGTTACAATTGTTCACATATTGATAAATACTGTTTATTAAATAATTTAAAAACCAGTATTTATGGAAGTGCAAGCAGATGGGCACACTCAGAAGTGGCTCCATGGTGAGGAAACGGGTGTGTCCTCATGAAAGGGAATTGGGCAGCCAGTGTAAGCACTTGGAGTAATGTATCCTCCTAAATTTATCCTAAGGAATAGTGATCAGCTTCTCCTCCATTAAAGGATATTTGATGTACAATGATATTCAGTGAAGCATTGTTGATATAGTGAAAAATTGAGAACACACTGTATATCCATAATAAGGAGAAAATGAATAAGTTTTTATCTCTTTTTAAGACAGAGTATTATGCATCTATGGAAATTGTGTTTTTAGGTAACAGACAAGGTTAATTAAAACCACAGTGAAATAATATTTTATACCCATCAACCTGGTAAAAATCTGAGAATCTGACAATAAGTCCAGGAAGCTATATGAAATCTATGCACAATGGGCAACGTCTAGTGCCCCACAATTCCACTCCAGGTATAGTTTCTTAGAGAAACTCTCCACAGCCAGGAATGGTAATAGCAATGATGCTTCTAAAGGAAACACACAGGAAACAACAGTGCACTAGAGGGCTGGTGGATACTTCACAGCTCACCAGGTAGTAGTGAGTGTGAACAGCCTAAGTGGCACAAATCCACATTCATGAACCTCCAAACAAAATAGTATCTCTGCAAAATAATGAGAAGATAAAAAGCAAAATAAAGAAAACTAAGGCATTTTTTTTCAGTTTAAAAGTACAAAAAAAATCCCATTGTATCTTGCTTAGGAACCAAAATACATGAGGGGAAGATATAAAGAAATGGACAAGATAGTATTCACCAAAATCTGCAAGAGAGTTGCCTCCCAGTGGGGGAAAATGATTTACGACTGATAGAGGTGCACAAAGGAATTCAGCAGGATCCGAAATATTTTCTTTCTTTGGCTGAGAGATGGCTACAAAGATGCTCTTCCTGTCTTTCTGTCAGTGGTAAATAATGCACTGTTCTTTTATTTTAAGTTTTTATTTAAATTCCACTATGTTAACATAATGTTATATTAGTTTCAGGTGTACAATATAGTGATTCAACATTGCCACACATGACTGTGAGCTCTTCATGACAAGTGCACTCCCTAAAAATGCACATTTTTTAAAGGAATATGTGATGGTATGAGAAGATTCAGTTTCATATAAACTGAAAAGGCAAATATGAAATTGCATTCAATGGAATTCTGTATATGTGGTGCATATATACGTATATAGTACACACATACCTCTTAAGTATGGGGGTCATGAGTGATGTTCATTTGCTTCTCACATTTATGCCCCTCAAAGTTAAATATGCTATTTCTATTACTGAAAAAAATCATTTTTATTGAAATGTTTTGAATGTCACACTTGTATCCTATTGGACCTTTGATTGGTGTATGTTTTAATCATAGTTTCAGATTAAGTTGCAGGCTTCTTGGGAGCCCTCAACAAATGTCTTTTTTCAGTAGAGCCAGATGCAATTTCGGAAGGCTCTCAATTACAAAGTAATATTCCCCTTGGAGACAAAAATAATCATAGCAGTCAGAATTGGTGATAGACCTCTATTAGTAGTTATTGGTCCTGGAAAAGCCATCCATTGAGAAAAGGAACACGTGTGTCAGTGAGAGAGAAAGAACGCTGATTTCATTTATTTTAAATCCCTTCACACGTCCCTGAGAAAGAATGGGTGACAGTTTTAGAAAAATGCACTTGGTTAGTAGTTGGTACTCGACCAACTGAAAAAAAACAATCACATCGTTTTTTTCGACCTGGTTTCTGTTTTCCGTTAACATTTCTTCTTCAAAAGGCTTTCAGACATGAGGGAATTTTAGAACAGAGAGGAATTGCTCAAGGCATGCATGCTATGTTGGGTGAGTAGAGGTCTAGAACCCTAGGTCCTAAGCATTATTTTCGGTCAGATGTGGGGAGTTGAGAGGAATGACACATAGAGGCCAGGACTCAGAAAGATTAAGTAGTATCTTTCCCATCTGCTTGTTCAGCAATAGAACCTTCCTTCAGAATTCTCTTTCAGAATATGTAGGCCATGCAAACAAACAGAATAATAGGGTTCAGTTAGCTCTGCTTCTAAACTGCAAAATATTTCCAGCGAGCTAAATATGTCCCATAAATAATTGAGTGAGTGCTACTTTGTTTTCAGATCCACTCTCGTGATATCTGAGAATCATCTTCTTGGAAAATTGATAGTATTTTCCTTTTTATCATTCTGGGTTTTTCCACCTTCTCTATGACCTAAGTTCTGCTGGCAGTCAGGTTGACCCAGGCAGTGGCTGCTAGGAACCTGGCAAGCCATCTCTTCGATTCACCTGGTGTCGAGGCCTCCAGGACAAGTCAAAGAGCCCAGATCTGAAGATCTAGACTGGCAGAAGGATATCCACCTTGTCACTTAAGAGCTCCAGCTAAAGTGTGAGGCAAGGGGAAAATTTTCCGTGAATGCTGGTCATGCTCTGAAGGTAAAATGTAAAATTATACTTATTTTTCAGCATTTGATGGAAGTATAACTAAAACAGACAATTGCACAAACCATGGATACACCACTTGATAAATTTTCACAAGGTGGCACTAGGGTTTAAATGAAAATATATGTAGATAAGTCAGTAACTTGTCTTTCTTTTCTTTTTTTCTTCATGTAAAAATATAGACTCCTTAAAATCACGCCCAGGGAACAGAAGCCAGCGCAGAAAACAAAGTAAAACAGAGGACTGTTAGTCCTAGGAAGCTCAGCCTGTATGAAAATATCCATAAAAGTGTTCTCTGTAGAATACTGACCCTGAACACCAAGCCAGCTATGGGGGCGGGGAGGGGGGGGCGGGGCGGGGGGCCTTGCCACCGGGCAGATCCCACAGCCCCCATGAGTGGGGTTTCTGGTGGCCAGCCATAGCCACCCTCCATGTCTCAGCTGCCCTCCTCCACTTCAGCTTTGGCTTGGAGGCAGTGGCTGGAGAGAACAAAATGATGAGTGGGGTGACCTAATTTGTGTGTAGCAGCCACCCAGGGACAGCAGCACAAGGTGGTGGAGTACTAGGGTGGGACAATCCTCTGCCCATTCTATTCATGTTGTCTATAGGGGATACTGGGAGTGCTCTGCCTTTATCCCCTCAATCCTGGCTCCCCAAAGGCCTCCCCTAGCCCCGGACATAAGGGCTGCCCTGAGGTGTCCACTCTTCATAAAAGGACTGACAGTATGAGAGTCTATAAACACTGGAGCTTTCTTACCCTCAGGGCAACTCTGCCATGTAACCCCACTGCCCCAAACTCCCTGTGGCATTGAGTGGACACTGGCTGCCAGGGGTCTCTAGTGGATACTGTAGCTTTGTTTGGCCTTCTTCCCTCCTCTCTTCTACTCCCCAACCATGGGCCTTTCCTGGGAATACTAAGGAATCCCTCTGATGTCTCTCATGGTCTGCTTCTGAGGAACTCAAACTAAGATAGTATCATTTTGGCTCCACATAAATATTCTTAATGCTTCACCTTGATTCATGAAACTCAGAAAGGAAACAAGTTCCTATGTATTGCAGGGTGGCGCTTGATCTTGAGCCACAGTTCAATCTAAGGAACACTGCTAGTGTTACTTTCTTGATGATTTTCATGAAAATGCTACTTTGAGACAAAATTACAAGACATGTGATTTAGGAAAAAGGAGAAACTGTATTACCCATATAATCATTTGAACCAAGCTGTCTTCTGAGGAATAACTCAAAGTCCCTCAATACTGGAGAAAGAATTTGTGTTCTCTGTCATCTATATTAGCTCACTGAGAAAGATCCCCCACTGATGAATAAAGTGAGAGAGGAGGTGTGTGCCAGGAGTGGGTAGCAGAGTGCTGGGTCTGCTCTCTGAGTGGTTTCTCACCAGGCCCTACCTCCCTAGCACCTGTGATAATCTAGTGGACTCATTCTCCTGCCCACCACTGCTCCTTGCCCATAGTTCAGGGATATACCCACTCTGTTGGCTAGAAAAAGAAGATATGGCGGAGTGGGCATGGCCCTGCTCCACACCTGTGGCTTAATAACCAACAGAAGTTTACTTCCTTGTCACAGAAAGTCCAGCCAATGGGGATGCAGGGGCTCGGGTCCATGCAATCATTCAGGGATTTGGGCTAATGGAGACCCTGTCACCTTCAGCACAAAGCTTTCAAGCAGCTCTGGTCTTGACGGTGGCAGATGGGGAGAAAGAGCCAGAGAGAAGCATACCAGGTGGCCTAGAAATGACATGCCTCGCTTCTGCTCATCCCATTGGCAAGTACTCTGATGCCTGATGCCTCTGTTTACAACTGAGATCATTTTTTGATCATTTTGAACCTAGAGAGAAGGGGCAAGTATAGGGGAAGCAAGATTTCAGAGGCCAATAAAATGCACTTTGGTAAGCAAATAATCTCTACCATGATTTTATGCTTGGAAACTTCCTGTTGACTATTTATACTGAGGTTTTATAGCAAATCCCTTCTAAATGTTTTCATGAGAATGCATGTGACACATTTCCTGATATCTGCTAACAGTTGATTTTTCATGGAGCAAGCCATTTGGGGAGGTAATGTGGCATCAAACACTGCATCCCCAGCATCTACACTTACTGTTTGGAGGTGAGTGTTCCACCTGCTTGTCCAAGTGGCTGGCAGTGTTTGGTATGTAACTGGGAACACATTACCCTTGGAAAGTATCTGTTTTACCTTTTGTTTTGTAAATATGTCTCAGTTTACAATGCAAAAAAGGATTTCCTTCAGTACTTCCAAGTTATTTTTTTTTTCAAATTTTTACTCAACTTATTTTCCCACTATTTTTTTCTCCTATCAATTCTGCTCATGATCTGATAGCTGGATCACAAATTGTCTTCATTTTGAAAGTACATAAACTTACTATCTGACAACCCCAAATATGGACAGCCACTTGGCTTTTTTCACCACCAAAATGCCATGGTGACAGGGCCATTGCTTTATGTCCCTTTTTTGGGGGACATAAATGTCCTCAGTTGTCACTCCATAGATTGTCAGTGTGCATCTTCTAGAAGTGTATTTTTTCCCTTGTTAGAGACTGAACATCAGTCTTTGGGTAGTAATTGTTGTGATTTTTATGATTAACATATTTGGCAGCTCATCCATTTATTCATTTGCTTACTTATTCATGCAACAGAACTTTATGAGTTTGCTGCATGTCATTATTAGACTTTGCTAATGGCTGTCAAAAATTGCAAGAAGTCTTGCTGGAGAATAGCATCAAAGAGCTGGTAGCAAAATAAAAGGGAGTGTGAATGACTCACCTTCTCAAAGCTTAGGGGTGAACCAGAGAGTGAAAGGGAGGAAAGAAGAAATGAAGAGAAACCTAGGGTCAATTTCCTCTTGGAATATGAAGTCCAGGAGACCCTCTTGGCCTGGCTCCACTCACCAAACTGGCTGGATACATCAGCCCTTACTCCCCATTCCCCTCTGAGGTAAACTGGCTGGGGGCAGTGCACCGCATCCTTCTTTGGGCTTGAAGATCTCTCTAACATATACCCAGGCTGCTCTGCTCTGCTCCTTGAATCATTGCTCTGTAAGCAAGTTTTCTTTGTTTCCAAATTCATTCTTAACATTGTATAATTTGCTTGAATATTATCTAAGCCAATGAGATGTGAGGACAAAAGAAGAAATAATTGTTGCCTGAATGGCCAGTACATTGAGTGCTTTGGAAAGAATCACTAGCCTGAACCCTCCAGTGAGCCACAATGAACTTATGTTTACAAGTGCAATATATCCCGAACAGATGCAGTCCAAAGTTGGCTTTTAAAATGTCAACTGTTAAGATCTCTTAAAAAGGGGTAAAGGTTAATAAGATTCATAGCCTCGGCAAATGACAAGAAAAGTCAGTTCATAAAAAAACCTATGTACATATCACATTGAAAAGTTTCTCACAAGTCATTATCAAAGCTATGCAAATTAAAACGAGAATTGACTGTTTCATATAAAATTGACAGATGGAAAATAAGACTCAGTGCTGCAAAGTATAAAGTGAGAAGGCATTCCTGTTCAGTCTTGAAATGGGTTTGTACTGAGGAAAGTTTCCTTAAAAGCATTAGGTTCATATATATCAAGAGCCATAAAAAAACATTAATTCCTTTAAACTTAATGACTCTACTTCTTGGAACTTATTCTAAATAGTCAGATACTTGGTCAAAGATGGATGCACAAAGATATTCCTCACAGCATTATTACAGCAAACGGTTTGAAGACACCCAAATGTACTAAATTAGCAGATATATGTATATGTATATTTATATATTTATATGCATATATATAGAAATTATATAGCCATTGAACATCAGATACTTGAACAATAGTAAATGATACGTGGAATTGCCTACTTTATAATTTGAAAAGAAAAAAAGAAACTCACAACCTTGTATTTTGTATATACAAAATGTCTTTCTTATTTCAAAATTACCCTACATGTTTCATGAATAGAAAAAAAAAGTATTAAGAAAATATACCAGAATGTTGATTATGATGCTGAGATGATTTTTCTTCTTTTATATTTTACTTACTTTTCTAATTTTCTGCAGTGAAGATTTTATGTATATAACATTTATAAGAAAAACATGTTATTTTCAAAACGATACTAACAAGAATCAAAATGTCACACACACACACACACACACACACACATACACACACACACACACAAGCATTCCAGGAACAGCTGGTGATGTTTCCTAATCCAAGATATAGCCCTGGTAGCTTAAAATGACAGGTGTCAGAGAAAAGGCCCATTTTGTCCTCGGGAGAACAGCTCTAATCTGGGTGACCACAAGATTTCACAAACATTTCCAAGGATGTTTTTCCAGATTAATTTCACTTTCTACAAAGAAAAATATATATCACTGGGATTATAGAACAACAGGTTGAAACCTAATTATTTGATGGTTGAATAATTTGATGGCATCCTCATATTTCATTGGCATGAAGGCCTTACATTTTCATCAAATTGTCCAGGTTGGACCCTCTTGGCCTTGAGACTTTTACTTGTAATGACACCACTGCATCTGTAGTCATAAAGATATTAATTAGCAAACTGGAATAAGAAGTTTTTGGCATGCTTCTCAAAATTAAATCCAGCCTAGAGTTACTATTGTAAAGGGCTAGGATGATTTGTTTCTATTTAAGTCCCAACAAACACCCAAGCAATAAATTTACTTAAAAAGTACAGATGAATTTGAAAAATCTACAAATTCAATAACTGCAAAACTTCATCTGTGAATTTTATAATTAATTTTGTTTCCAAGTAAGCAGCCTAGAAAGCAGCTGAATGCTCTCCCCAGCAACATCACTCAATGACTCAGAGTTCCTTTTTTCAGATTATCCTAGTTTTTCCAAACTCCAGTCTGATACATTTGGAATAATCTACATGCTGCAGAATGACAAATGGGTGAATAGAAAACAGATTCATCTTTAGTTCAGAGTTCCAAAGATCAGAACTCTGACTTATCCACAAAGAAAACAGTGTTTTCCGAAGAAAGGAACTACTAAAAATTGTCCTTTTTTCTATTAAGTTATTATTCAAGCCACATAGTCAAAGTATAAAAACATTCTTAACAAAATTTCCTATTATGAATAACCACCCTTTTAAATAGAATAAGCAGTAGAAGCTAGTAACTTTGATTTAATCAATTAAATTCGATGAAATAATGCCTGTTAAGAGAACTGGGGAGAAAACTTGGCTTTTTTTTCTGGAAAGGGCATGGAGGTTTTAGATATCCACATATTCATTTGGATCTAAAAATGGCTCACGGCTGCCAAAAAAAGCTAGTGAAATTTTAAGCTGTATTAATAAAAGTACAGTGTCCATTACAAGGGGGATAATAGACCCATTGTTCAGCACATTTGCGGAGGACGGCCCATCTGGGGTACTGTAGGCAGCTCCACCAGTGAGGCCTGCCCCGGGCAGGACTCATGCGCTGGGCAGCCTGGGAAGCATGTCAGAGGATGAGCAGATGGGTGGGCTGGAACAGGCTAATGGGGAAGCGGGGTGGCATGTGATACAGGTATTCCAGCATCTGAGGAGCCATCATGGGAAAGGTGATTCAACTGACTTTGGGACTTCAAAAGGCAGAACCAACTGATGGGATTGACAAGGAGGAAGGTGTGAGGCTCCCGCCTTAGAGAGAAGGGCAGTGCTGTTCTGGGAGGCAGCCTGGGCAGCCACCGGGCTTCCATCCTGCAAATTTGCAAGTGTTGATTGGCAGAATTTTTGTGCTGGAAGGGACTTTCACAGGTGGTCTGAAATAATGTCCTCCCTTCACATACAAGAACCTCGAGGCCAGCTGATGATGAAATCGCACATGTCATCAGAGGTGGAGAGGGGAGGGGCCTCTTTCCTGACCACGTGGTGGCCTTACCTGACCACATGGCCCGAGTAATTTATTTTCACTGCACATGGACATTGTCTATATCTCTACCTCACATGCTGATTGAGACATGAGTTGAACAGATGACCAATAAATTCTATTATGTTTCTAGTGTTTGCAATGAATGCATGATGGCTCAGCCATAAAAGGTGAGTGGAGGGAAATGGTACTAACCCCCAGCACTAAAGAGTTTGTCATCTGATTTAAAATTTAAAAAAAGAAAAGGAGATATTATATACAAGTGGAAATAATCTCATCACAAGGCAATCTCTGAGTGAAAAGTTGTTATGGATGCCCAGTCATCCAGGAATTCTGGGGAAGGGAGGCTGAGCTGGAACAGGGAAAGTGAAGGAGTTGAAGGCCCAGTAAGATACAGAGTAGGTGGGAGGAAGAGGGGTTTGCAGGGGAGAAGCCAAGGGAGACAGCCACCATGCACCTTCTTTACTGCTCTCAGGATCCTGGGGCCATAGTTAGCAGTGCTCGTAACCAAGTAGTTGATTTAGCACGGTATGGAAAGCCGTGAAGGTACACCTCACAGCATGTGTCCTACCCCAGCTCCGTGTTTAAGGATCGAACTGATGACACCCTTGGTAGGCCTTCTCAGGCTCAGGGGTTGCACATCTTTCACCAGGAGGGTTTATACAGCCTGTCATCACCCCCTTTTCCCCCTACTCTTACCGGGGTCCTATGTGCAGCTGTGTCCCATAGCCCAGAGCAGCCTATCAGAGAAAGAGCTGATGTGTGGAGAATAGGCAGGAGATTTATTAAGGGTTTATGGCCATCTCAACAGGGATTTCTTTTTTTTTTTTTTCCTTTTTTTAAGATTTCATTTATTTATTCATGAGAGACACAGAGAGAGAGAGGCAGAGATATAAGCAGAGGGAGAAGCAGGCTCCCCCTGGGGAGCCTGATGTGGGACTCAATCCTGGGACCCCTGGATCATGACTTGAGCCAAAGGCAGTTGCTTAACCACTGAGCCACCCAGGTGCCCCCAACAGGGATTTCTGCAGGGGTTTTTATGGGGCTTCAGAAACTTGAATTTACAGCTTTGTCTATTCCTAGCAAAAATGTAGAGTCAATTGGGACACAAGGTTGCTAATCCTCAGCAACCAGGCACAGCCAGGGAGGGCAACTCTTGTGTCTTTCTCTTACTGTCAAGGCAGAGAATAAATGACACTCAAGGCAAACAGAATGACTGAGAACTGCTAGATTCCTTCCTTGCCAGTTTTTCTCTTACCCTGAGTATTTGTAGAAAGGGAGCAAGAGTTTGAGACAGCCCCACCTGCTGCTCTTAGGTGTCACGTTCTCTTTTTTTCAAATGGGGTGGGGGTGGGGTGATCACCCACAATGGGTCATCGGGAAGTCACAGCAGGATGAACAGGTTCTGTAAACACTTGATTTTCAGAAGAGATGATACAGGGTGTCCCTGACATAACTGTGAGCCAGGAGGAAATTCTCCCAAATGAGCAATGAGCAGCTGCAGGTGTGAGGAACAAATGAGGAGCATTCCCTCAGATGCTACCAGACCAAACCAGCTCAGGTTTGGTTTCTCTCTATGCAAAGTAGGGATTTTTAGTTCTGGGAACAAACATTTGAAAGATACAGGTCTTGTTTATACCCTCATCCATTGCTGTTGACTCTGAGGAAAAACGGGGGCCTGTGGAAACCACCCTGTTAGGACACGGGAGCTTCTTGAGAAGGGCACTTTTCTCCCTGTTTCAATGCACTTGTTTGTATGTATCCCCAAATGACACAGTGGTGATTTATTCGGTGACAATCAAAATTGCAGTTTCGCAAGGGTCCCGACTCCAGGAAGAGAGAGCTCTATTGTAGTCCTCTGTCCACATGCCTGGCTGCTTTGAGAGAAAATTAATGACTTTGGAGACTGACATGTCTGCAAGCTCCTGAGAAAAGGGGCATTGCCTGTTTTTGCTGATCAGAAAGCTCTGGCATGAGATTGCTCGATTGCAAATGAAACCATTCTGCCTCAGGGATGCTACTTTACCCAGCCTGGGACAGGCAAAGGAGAGGAGGTTTGCTTGCCTGAGTATTTGCAGCGTTGCATTCTCTGTCTGGTCATGCTGAGCTCCCCTGGCTGCGGAGACCCGGTGTGCTGAAAGATCACACTCAGGAGCTCCTGCAAACCCCACGTCCTTTATTGTTGGGAATGACTTAGAGCACCAGGGATTGGAGGGGAGGGTAAGGAGCCAGGCGGTGGGGTAAGGCAGCTGCGCCGGATGAAAAATTCACCAGACTTGGCGTCAGGAAACCTGCGTGCAAAACAGTGCCTGGCACACAGCAGATGTTTAATTCAAACAAAATAATGTCAACAAAGAAGGCAGAAAAACTCACTTTTTTTTTCTTTTTAGGGGAAAACAAACAAAATACCTAACCAGATGACTCGAAGATTCTGCTTCCTTCCTAAGAAGGGTTTCCTTTTTGTTCTGCTTTCCCCGACCTGGAGCACACAGCACTCACCCGCCGCGGGCCTTTCCCCTCCCGGGCTCATCAGCCTGGGCTCCTGTGGCTTCTGTCTGCCCTCGCTTTGGTTTCGTTAGAAATAACACCTGCATCCAAAGCTGATTCCACCACTTTCCAGCTGTGAGACTTGGGACTTTCTGGTCCCTCTCCCTCCTTGCTAAAATGTGGATAAAAACCCCCACCAGAGAGGCATGCGAAGGGCCACAGGCTCGACGTGGGAAGCGGTGCCTTCTGAGGCCTGACCTGCTGCGCACATGTAAGGAGCTCTTCTGTGACGTGATGAAATGTGGACCAGAAGGAGGAAAGACAGGCGCCTGTTGCTCACGTGCAGCAGTCTCCTCTGAGCACAAGAAAAGCCACACGGTTACTCCTGCCCATGGGCCTCTCAAGAAGACAGGGAGCTGGGGAGACAGGTCCTTCTCAGCCTCCCCACACCTTTGTACTGAGATCTTCAACCTGCAGTGCCTAAGCAACCAAACCAACCTTCCTTGCAAGGGCTTGGGGACATGTGTGCTGCTGCCTAGGCAGCCACTGACAAGCCACTGATGGCTTTGACATCCCTCACTCACATCCACTTTGACCCCCAGGGAACTGGAGCTAGGGGTGCCTGGCTTCCTGCCCCCGCCCCCCCCCCAACTCAGGCAATGCTACATCTACTTAGAAGCCGCAGTATCACTTCCAAGTCCCAACAGGCTCTATTCGGGAAGCAGAAAGCCTGCCCCAATGGTTGACACCTTCAGTCACCTGCTCCACAGAGCACACTTGTCACCCCTGTGACAGTCATGTCTTCTGTGACCCGTATCTTAGCAAGAGATGGGGGGTATGTTTGCTCAGAAAGCAAAACTCAGTTGTCACAATCTGTAGAAGCTCCTGGAGGAATCTCATTGGGAGAAGATGTCTTTTAATCAGAGAGCCTTCAGTTTTTCCTTGTCCTTAAAATCAGCATTACGGTCTGAACTGTGTCCCTCACAAGGTGCTGTCATGTCCAGTGGGAGTCTGGAGGGTATTCTGGAGCCTGCGAGGCATTCTACAGGGTTGCTGGTCAGTCTCCCTCTCTAGATCTCCTAGTCTAGATGGAGGACTCATTCCTCTTTGGACTTTCATTTTCTAGCACATTCCTGGTACATAGGAATAAAGAATGAATGAATAAATAATGGGCTACATGAATAAATACGACTGTTTTTATAAAATACAGACAGCATCCAAACAGGAGCCAGCCGACATCCTTGACAATCAAGAGAGACAGGACACATTGCAGTCATCAATATGCCTTACTAATTGTGCACCTACTGTGTGCAGAACATGTTGCAAAAAAGGAAGTGGCTTCACCAGGTTCCTCTTGCATAGTTTGGACATAAGTTTTCCAAAAATCAATTTTCAAAGGCATTTCTCTCACATCAGTTTCTCTCTGTGGCCCAGGAGGAGGTGTCTCTGTAATGTGTGTGTGAGGGATAGGAGGGAGGTGGTGAGGAGAGAGACATTGGAATGTCACTCATAAGCCTCTGGTGGATTAAATGAGGCGGGCTGTCATTAAGCTCTTAGCTCACCTGATTTGTTATGCGAAATGAACATTACCTGCTCTTTCCTCTCGTCGTGAGGGTATCAGATTTGTTCCCCATGGAGACATAGCCACATACCCTGTTATTCCAGCAACATGTATGCAAACAGATCAATGGCATGACAAACGCCACAATAAATTGTTTCTCTTCCATCGGTATATTAATAGCAGCAGTGACCGCTAACATCTCCCCACACCTGTGAGATCATTTATCTCTGGTGCCCAGGTGATGGATAAAAACTGGGATGTTTAAGATGGGCGGAAAGAATCTACAGCTTTGCTAAAATAAGTGCTGGCAGGGACCTGTTCTCAGTCAACTGAGAAGATCCATGTTGGAGTAGAGAACATTATTGATCTATTTGGACAGAGTGTGGCTTTCATTTATCTTAGACCCTTAGCTATTTATCTTCAGATCTGGCTCAGGACCAGTAAGAGGGGAACTGGTATCTAATGATTAGAAAAATTCCTTGGAGTGAGGGCTTCCAGGGTAGGCCCCACAGTGAGCCTCCCCATCCTCTACTTGCAAGTTGGAAAGTCTCTCAGACCTCCAGATTTATAGTTGTAAAATGAGAAGGGTAAAGTATTATGCACATAGTACAGATTTGTGAATTGCAATGATCCTGGGGGTATCCAGCATCCCAGAGGGACAGCTGGGAAGTCTAGTACATCCCAGTATCTAGTACAGTGATTCTTGGGCTTTGGTGTGAACCTGTTGGAATCACATGGAGACTTGTAAAAACAGGTGCCAACCCCTCACCCTAAGATTTCTGAATCATCGGGTCTGGGGTGGGGCTGAGAATCTGCATTTTTAACAGATTTCCAGCTGGTCCAAGGACCTCACCTTTAGATCTAGTGGATTTAATGGCATGAGTTGTATAATCATATGGTGAAATCCAGCTCCTCTACTTCCTGGTGGTGTGATCTTGGCCAAGATCTCCAAGGCTCAGTTTCCCCATCTGTAAAACAGGGAGAATAACCAGTGGATGGTAGGATGGTTTTGAGAATAAACGAAGAATTGTGAGCAGAGCCCAGAGCCCAGTACATAATCAGAGGTCACTATCATGTGTTGCTTTTATCTCCCATCCCAACTAAAGGTTAGAAGCCTAGAGAATTTTAACAACGTCCATGCCCACAACTGAGTTTGAGTATTACTTATTTTTTAAAAAAGAATTTTTTAAATTCATTCATGAGAGACACAGGGAGAGGCAGACACACAGGCAGAGGGAAAAGCAGATTCCCTGCGGGGAGCCCGATGTGGGCCTCAGTCCCAGGACCCTGGGATCATGACCTGAGTCAAAGGCAGATGCTCAACCACTGAGCCACCCAGGTGTCCCTTAAGTATATTGCTTACAAGAATTCTGTGCTTAAAGAGTGAGTGTGACAGACCCAAAGTCGGAGTCTCTATGATTGCTTAGGATAAGCAGAAGGTCACTTGCCAGGCAGAATGACAAAACAAGGAAGGCTCCCTTCCCCTAGAGCCTGGCAAGGTGAATGGTGGAGTCCTGGGGATGGAGTCATGTGTTGGCAAGGGACCTTGACCCCTGGGTCAGGAGGCCTGGGCTCTGGTCCCTGCCCCACATGGGCTGTCTGTGTGCTCTTGTCTCCCCTTAAAGTGTCCCTCTGACCTACTGACCCCCTATCTCATTCACAAAATGAGGAGGTTAAATCGGATGACCTCTTGGGCCTCCAAACTTCTAAGAATCAAACACTGAGAGTTCCTGCTTGAGCAGCAAGTGTAATGTGTAATGCCTGCCGGGACAGGAGCAATTCTTGAGCAATGGAGGGAGAGGGCTAAGAGGCAGGGCCAGGGCCTGAAGAGGGAAGGGAGGGACAAGGAAGGGGAACCTTCCTTCCAAATTCGCCCAGGTGCCTCCCACCAGAACACAGATTCCAGGGAGGAAGAAAGGAGCACCTTCTCAAGTCTGATTGGACTGAACTCTGCAAGTAGCTTCCAACTTTGGTGGGTCCTGAAGCCTGCTGGTGTAGTGACACCCAGGAAGAATAGGATCCTGGAAACTACTGGGAAATGAGAGGGGCCACAGAGACCACACACACATCGAGGCCAATGTCACAGAGAGGGCTGTCTTTGTCCTGAAAGAAAAAGAGCAGTGCTGTGTGTGGTCCCTAAAGACCCAGGTAAATGTGTGCTCAGAGACCACTGAGGGTTAGACATCACTAGTCTTTAAAGAACTACTGAAACACTGAGCTTTTTGAGAAATATCCCTCTGAAGGTTTCAATTTGTTTTTGTTTCTGATGGAGGAGAGCAGACAACATGACATGCTAATAAATGCATGAGCCATGGTTTTCCAGTGGGTTGAGATCCAAAGGGCTCTAAAGTTGCTACTAGCAACTCTTTGCCCTTAAATATAAAAAAAGTTACAGGTAGATGATAAGGAGGAATCTTTGAGTATGCAGAAGGACTACAGTAAGATTTCCTTCTAGTGCAGAGATGGCTGGGTGGCTCAGTGGTTGAGCCTTTGGCTCATGATCCCATCCCAGCGTCCTGGGATCAAATCGTGCATCAGGCTCACCACAGGGAGCCTGCTTCTCCCTCTGCCTGTGTCTGCCTCTCTCTCTGTTTCTCTCATGAATAAATAAGATCTTTAAAAAAAAAAAAAAAAGATTTCCTTCTACTGCAAATGGAAACCAGTCTCCCATTGGACTGAGGGCTTCATCCTGGAGCTTCAACTGGGGAAGGCCTCATGGTGGACTGAAGGACCCTCTTACCCAGAGGGGAAAGGGGAAGGATGGGGAAAGGCAGGGTACCTGATAGTGCTTCTAACAAGGCCACGGATGGGACATAGGGATGCGGAGGAGGGCAACCAGAGCTGTGAAACCAGAGCTGCCGGTGAAGGGAATGTCAGAACAGGGAAGGGGATCTTCCTAGCCTTTGCCGCTGCAGCCCACTCAGGACCAAACCTCATTTGAGAATGATGGCTTGTCTTTCATGTGCTATCATCTACTTATAAGCAGCTCAGCAGCCTCTCAAAGGAGCCCCATCTTTATGATCCAGACTCCATTCCAAGGAAATGGGGATACAGAGAGGTGACCTGTCCCAGTCTGTAGTAGCACAAGAAGCCTGACTCCCAAGCCTCTGCTTTCACTACCAAGCTAGACTGTCCTTCACAGTAGGCTGCCTGCAGCCGGCCACGAAGCAGGGGTAGGGTGGGGGTCGCTCAGCAGTAGCCTGTAGAGAAGAGAGAGACACTTAGGGTTTTGACCTGTCTCCTCCCCTCTTGACCCTCAGTGATAAGGAAGCCCCCCTGTGAGCTACTTGTGATGAACTTGACAGTGTGTATCCTCGGAATTATCCGGAGGTGAAGCTAGCTTTCCACACCTAGCCACTTAGTTACAAATCTTTCTTCCTGTTTACCAAAGGTGGAGCTGTCAGGGGAGTCCACTCAGAGCCAGAGCACTTAGAAAACCTAGTGCGGGGGGCGAGGGCAACAATTAAAAAGTAAATAAATTGGGATGCCTGGGTGGCTCAGCAGGTCAGCGTCTGCTTTGGCTCAGGGTGTGATCCTGGGGTCCTGGGATTGAGTCCCACATCGGGCTTCCTACGAGGAGCCTGCTTCTCCCTCTGTCTCTGTCACTGCCCCTCTCCCTCTGGTAAATAAATACAATCTTAAAAAATAGATAAAAAGTAAATAAATCAGCATCTTTACTTAATCATGTGCCTACAGTAAGCAAATTAAAGAGAGAGGCTTTGTTAATGAGTGGCAAAGAAAAACCAGGGAGGAAGCCTCAACCTGCCTCCCTGGGTTAACCTTCAGCGGGTGGGAAGGTCAAGAGCCCACCAGGATAGGAAGTGGCAGCAGGTGGGGCCAGGTGTGCTGAAGTGCCAGGAAGCCACCCCTGTCTAGAGCTCCCAGGGCTAAGCTCTCAGCCCGCAAACAAGCTCAGAAATCATCCTCCCTGCATTAGGCTTTGCAATCAGCCTGCCTTCCTGGATGGAAGGATCTGGAGTGTGTACATGTGCGTATTATGTATATGTGTATATGTAGGTGTGTATATATATATATATAAATACCCTGTATCTCTGTCGACTTATCTATCATCTATCCATTGATCTATTGATTATCTGTCTGCAGTGGGGACCACCCCCTAGCTTTCACCTCTGTTCCTGTTCCTTCTAGAGCACCAGGTCCTGATTTAGAAATACTTTAGACTAGGGACACCTGGGTGACTCAGTGGTTGAGAATCTCAACCATGCTCAGGGCATGATCCAGGGGTCCTGGGGTTGAGTTCCCCGCAGGGAGCCTGCTTCTCCCTCTGCTTGTGTCTCTGCCTCTCTCTGTGTCTCTCATGAATAAATTTTTTTTTAAAGAAATACTTCAACAATACTGTCAATAATTTGTCACATGGGATTCCATCTCAAAGTGTCTAAAACTAAATCCAATTCATCAGTTTTGTAAAATATCCATTCAACTCCCTCTGTCCCATTCCTCTCGTTAGTGTTCTGGAATAGACATTTTCCACCTGGCCTCCTCTTCAGGCCTCTCTCCTCCTCCCCGCCCCCCTCCCCACACCCCTGCAAGGCCTGGCCTGTCTTCCAGATGGGCCTCAGTGCTTTCAGCCAGGCCCTCATGAGGCTCCCCGGGCTCAGCGTCCCTGTTTCTGAGGGTTTGGGTGAAGCGGCCTGGACTGTGTGCGCAGGGCCTCCCCGGTCTCCCAGCCTCCAAAGCTCCACCGCTCGGGCCTGCCTTGGGTTCATAGCTCATCAGCTCAGCCTGGCTTCTTTCCATCTACCAGCGGGCCTTGGGAAGGAGCCTTCCCGGTGACCCGTGGGCACCACCTGTGCCGCCCCTCTGCCTGTGTCCCCGGAGCCCCCCTTAGCTCTTCCTGGTTCACGGCCGATCTCTGCGCTGCCCGGTCGAGCTAATTCCACTGTGGTCAGGTCAAGGCAGACGCATGGTGTGCCATCTTACTCTGGGTGTGATAAATTCCCTGACGAACAATAAACAATATACTGAGGGCTTGCTACATGCCAGGCACTGAGTTAAAAACCCTTTTGGTGGATTATCTCATCTAATCATCCAGTAACCCTATGTGGTAGGTATGTGTTACAGATTGAATTGTGTCCCTACCCCCAAGATGTGTTCAATCTCTAACCCCTAGTCTGTCAGAATGTAACATTGGGTCTTTACGCAGGGAATCAAGTTGAAATAAAGTCACCAGAGTAGACAAAAACAAACAAACAAAACTCTGGGCTTCTTTCATGGGTGTATGTCTCACTTCACACCTGGTTTAAGGGCTCCTCCAGGGCTATGCTTTCTAAGAGCTAGAACAGGTGTGAAGAATAATAATTAATAATAATAATAATGGCTGGATACATCAACTGGGGTACATCTGGGTCATGGCGTATCATTCTGTGCTAAAAAAGAAATGAGCCATCAAGCAATGAAGAACCATGGAGGAATCTTAAAAGCATTTTACTAAGTGAAAGAAGCCAGTCTGCAAAGGCCACGCGCTGTGAGAGCCCAACTGTATGACATTCTGGAAAAGGCAAAACTATGGAGATGATAAAGTGATCAGTGATGGCAAGTGGTGGGGGGAAGGAGGGATGGAGAGTGCTATTAGTGCAGTGAAACTATTCCATATGACTAGCATGGCAGATACATATTTATATACTTACCAAAACCCATAGAATGTACCAAGAATGAACACTAATTAAATGGTGGATTTGGGGTGAGAGCGATATGTCAGTGTAGGGCATCTATTTTAACAAACATAGCATTCAGGCAGGGGATTTTGATCATGGGGGACCTGTGGAAGCAGGAGTATATGGGAAATCTGTGTCTCCCACTCAATTTGCTGTGATTCCAAGACTACCCTAAAAAATAAAGTATATTTTTAAAGACGATGTATAATAGCTAACATGTATGGTGGACTTTCCTGTGTTCCCATTAAAAGCACTCCGCATGTATTATCTCATTTAATCACGACAAGGACTCCATGAAGGGGATGCCATATGAGTCCGTTTGACAAATATGGAAACTGGGGCCCAGAGAGGGTTAGAAACGTGCTCAAGGTGACACAGAGGTGTAGCTCCGCAGGTAGAAAATCAGCCCTCTGTTCCATAAAGGCATCCGGCCCGGGTGGGATAGGTGAAGATCCAGAAGCATTTGCTGCTGCTCCGTGTGCACAGCAAGTGCTGTCTCCGCGGGCTGCAGCCGAGGTCTATGACAGGGTACTGAGTAAACAGACAGTGAGTCACTGGCTGGAGCCCGATGGAAATGAGGTCGCCAGGCACCTCTCCGTAAACAGAGCGTCTCCTCCGGCCGTGACAATGATTCCGTTTGAGCAGAGAGCTAGAATGTCTATTCCCACCAGACCTAACCTGTATTTTCTTGTGCTGTCTGTCTGCCTCTCCCTTGTGGTTTGGGTAAACAGCGTCTCAGGTGGTCTAGCCAACTCCTGATACTTTTTGAGAGGTGTCTTAGCTGGTACATTTTGGCATTTGGATTTTGTCTTTGCATTGTTCTGGAAAGTTCTTTCCCAGTTTTTATTTTTAGTTTTTTGTCATGAAAACGTGGTCTATAGAGTGTACCATCGTGTTCACTTTCAGTTGCAGTAGAAAGTGGCAAGCGGCTGGGCCCGAGGCCGAAGGAGGGCAACAGGGGTGTTAAGTGAGGCTCCACGGTCTCCCCGCAGCCTTCACAGGCCCAGGATGGAAAGGCCTATGAGGTGGGTCTGGTCTGAGCTTTTTCCTTCTCCAAGCAGACTCAGGGCCCCAGGGAGGTTTTCTTACTTGCAGGGGGCCCCCTGCCTTCTGGAACAGAGACAAGTTAAGTAGGCAGGGCTCCCAACTCCCAGTCTCCACCCTGCCCCCAAGTTATCCTCTGGGTCTGCCCCACTTCTCTCCATCTACCAGGTGAGCTGAAACCCTGAGCCTGGGCCTCCACCTGGGCACCCTCTGTGGTGCAGCCTGGGGCCTGCCCCTGCCGGCCTCAGCTCAGCTTCCTGTCTCCAGCCCTCTGACTTAAGGTGGACATTTCCAGCTTCTCAGCCCTGACCAGGGAGTGCTGGGCACCCAGAGAGCGCTCTACGCTCATCCCAGACAAGTGACACTGCGCAGTGGATGGGCAATCCTGGCTAGAATACTTGCTTCTGGTCTTCCTCCCACTGCAAGTCCAAGGAGGGGGTGGTTTACTTAACTTGGAGAGAAAAGAGTTCTGATAAAATGTCAGCACAAACATATCTGATGTGTCTCGTTTTTTTTAAAGATTTTATTTTTATTTATTTGACAGAAAGAGAGGGAGAGAGCACAAACAGGGGGAGTGGCAGGCAGAGGGAGAGGGAGAAGCAGGCTCCTCACTGAGCAGGGAGCCCCCGAGTGGGGCTCAAACCCAGGACCCAAAGGCAGACACTTCATTGACTAAGCCACCCAGACATCTGACATGTCTTAAAAAGTGGCATTCCCTTGATTGAAAATCTCTCCTTCATATGAGACATAAAGCAACAGCAGCGAGCAGGCCTGCTGGGGATGTGGATTGGGACCACAAGGACTCGTGAGGTACCTCTGTGCACTGAAGTTATCAGCTAAGCAGAGCCGGTGTCAGGGATCCCTAGTTCCCAGGGGTGGTTTGGTCTGGTCCACCTGCCCCCCAAGCCTGGCTCTCCCCTAGAACACCCTGAAGAGCTTCCCACCCACTTGAGGGATCTGATGTGAGTTGGATCTTCTAGCTCCTCCCTCTCACCAGACCCCACCCCCACCCCTCTCCCAACATATCAGGTATGGCAGCTCCCATCAGCCCTATCTCAGTGTAAATCTCTCTATGGCAGAAATATTAATTCTTTAAAGGCCTTTCTGCTGAAGTCCCTGTTCCTCTGTCACCAAAGTTTGGCCATTTGACCACTGCCGACTTCTGTCACTGTGGTTACACCCCTTGAATCTCCCACCTCCTGCTGCACCATGATGCCTTCATTGGTTTATTTCTGCCAAGTTTCAACTTATTGGAGATGCATGTCCTAAGACTAAACATTGAGGAAAGACTCATGGCCCATTAAGGGAGACAAGTTCATGACTCATGTACACTCTGAGTTACTCTTAAATGCTATTTTAATTTAAAAGGCAAGGAGTGGGTAGATTCCAAATTACATTCCAAAGGTGACTTGAGGATTACTATTATGTTCGCAGCACTTGGGAAGGGTGTTCTACATATGGATCTTAGTTTCACACTGTGTGTGTGTGTGTGTGTGTGTGTGTGTGTGTGTGTGTGTGTTATAGGTTACATAGTGTGTGTAAGTGTGCGTGTATGTGTGTGTTATATGGTTTATAGAGTGTGTGATGTGTGTGCGTGATGTGGATAGTTGGGTCGTGGGATATAGGATTGGTGTCGTGTCTCCTGGGAAATGGGTTTCTGTAATTGAGAGCAGATTCCCTGCTGGAACCTGAGACCTTTGTCTGCCAGAAAGTTGCAATGGCCTTAGGCCTAAAAAGATAAGGTGTCAAATTGAATATGCTCTTGAGGTAGCCAATCACATGGAAGCAGATGTGGTTTCTGTGGATAAATGAAACCAGATCCTGACAAGATGACCTCCGTGAGATAATCTGAACAGGAGGAAGATGGTTGGCTTTAAAAAAAAAAAAAAAGAACACAAGGAAAAACAGGCAAAGATGTCCTGAGTTTGCGGGCACGCACACACACACACACACACACACACGCACACACATGCACACACACGCACACACACACACCCTGCCAAAAGCAGGGGTAAAATGTCTGAACCTCTTTTTTTCTTAAAATTTTTTAAAGATTTTATTTATTTACTAGAGAGAGCAGGGGGAGAACCAGAAGAAGATGGAGAAGCAGGCTCCCTGCTGTGTGGGGCTCAATTCCGTATCCTGGGATACCCAGTGGAAGGCAGATGCTTAACTGACTGAGCTACCCAGGCCCCTCCTCCCCACTTTTTTTTTAGTCAAGTTTTAGATGGTACTCTCATCATTCAAAAGTAAAATGTTATCAAAAATAAAACTCCATAGTTAAATTGCAAGAATACCCCTGTGGTGATAGAAATTCACACAATGAGTGAGAAGGTATTTTGTTTATGACTGTGTACTTTTTTTTGTAATGTGTATTTATAGAGATTCCCCTTGATTTCCAAAGGGAAAGTCTACAAAATCCAAATCTATTCTTGGTGACTTATATCAGAAAAATCTGGGTGCTGACACTAGGCTGTTGGTTGGGAAGTGAGAGGACCTGCCTTGAGGAAGACACTAGAACCCAGCTTTCTGTATACACAAATGTAACTGGCTTATGAGAGAGTCATGTGACACTATCAGTAGAGCTGCAAACTGAATTTGTAAGATGTCTCCTCTGTGCAAATCTTAATATTTTAGAGAAGGTCTTTGTGATTATATGACCAAAGAAGAGAGTCCCTTTGCTTTCATTGTGGCTATGGGAATTTTGATGTAAAAATTTCCATGGACTTTTAGCATCTGTCCTAAGGAGAGAAGGACCTCATCTCAGTTTGACTTCTATTTTCTCTAACCTTAAAAACTTAGCTTCCCTTCTCAAGTTGTATTGCATTTTTAAATGCAGAAGGAGGAGCAGAGAGAGGGAGAATCTCAAACAGACTCCCTGCAGAACTCAATTTCATGACCCTGAGATCATGACCTGAGCTGAAGTCAAGAGTCAACACCCAATCGACTGAGCGATCCAGGCTCCCCATATTGCATTTTAACTAAGTATTTGATAAATAATGTTTTCTATAGCATGTCCCATTTATTTTCTGAACACTTTCATATATGCCTTAAAAGATCAATTACATATGGGATTTGGTATGAGCATATAATTAAATATTTGGAAATATGTATATGAAGTAAAATTGCCTTCATAAATTTCCTGCCACATTTTCCTTGAAGGGCAGTTAAAAATGGAACGCCATGTTTTAATTCAGTAAGGAAATAAATATAGAATGCATTTAAATAAAATAAATCTCTGAGATCGAGAATAATATATTTTTCAAAACAACTTAAATCTACTTTACTTGAATTCGGTGCCAGTAAAATATCATAATAACGTGGAAAGCCTAGTCTTTTTTCTTCTCATGAAAAAGAAATTTACCTGAACATTATAATTAAGACTGTTAGGAAGCAGAAATCTTATAATTACAGAAAATTATTGCCACAGAAAAAATGACTAACACTTTTAAGGTAAAAAACAATTGGATGACTCGATGGATGGCATTAAAACTGTATTTGCAATGAACTGGATATTTGTGTCTCCCTAGAATTATATGTTGAAATCCTAATCCCCAGTGAGATAGTATTTGGAAGTAGAGTCCTCTGGGAGGTGATTAGGTCATGAGGGTGGGGTCTTCATGAATGGGATTATTGCCCTTATAAAAGAGACCCTAGAGAGTTCCTTTGCCCCTTCTGCCATGTGAGGACACTAAGAAAAGAGAGCTATCTATGAACCAAGAAGTGGATCTTACCAGATGCTGAATCTGATGGCACCTTGATCTTGGACTTCTGACCTCCAGAAATGTGAGAAATACATTTCTGTTGCTGGTAAGTGACCTAGTCTATGTATTTTGCTTTGGCAGCCATGACAGACTAGGACAGTATTCTAATTTAACATTTTTCCACAATATCATGCAAATAGAAATGGGTGGCGAGTACTGGTATATTGATTAGGTCAGGAAAGGAAAGAAAATCCAAGTCCATGTTCTCTGGAATGACTTGCTTGAGAGACCTTTGTCTTTTCAAGAAAAAGTTGGAAAATGTGTAAGATGGCATCAAATGGCCTCATCCTCAATCTCCCCATCCCCAGGCAAGGACTTGGAAGTTTTCATTTATGAGATGGTGGAACACAACAATCAACAAGGTACAGCCTGTGTGTGTCATTGCTGTGGTCTGGGCTGTGGCAGAGGTGAGAAGACGCTGTGTGGTATTCTGACTATCAGCCCCAGCCAATGCAGAGGGCAGGGAGTTGCCTCTGGTAGAACTGGTTGGACCAGAATCCCAAATCTCTGCAAATCTGTTGAGGTCCTAGACAGCTTCTTGTTTTATGGCAGGAGGTAATCGAGCCCTGACGCTGCATATGGACAGTGTCCAGCTGGAAGACCCGAATTTTAGTTCCTTTTCTCATGTTTAATTATCTACATGACTTTGGGCAAGAATTTAACTCCTTGGGAATCTTGTTTTTTTTTAATCTGGAGGATGAGGTAACACATGTAGATGGTCCCCGAGGGTCTTTCCAGTGGTAAAGTTCTATTCTACTTCAAAATAGACAAAATCTGAAATCACCACAACCAATAGAGTGAATCTAGTTGCAAACCAACCTATAACTAAACAAGAAGTTCTAAGCCATTAATTTGTATCTATGATAAATGTGTTAGAGGTTAACTTTCCCAACCCAAGGTGAAAGTTGAAAGACCAAGAGTCTATGGGAGGAAGGATGTATTGTACCAAGAAAGCTAAAGAAGTCAACCAGCACCCCTAGATGTTAGGGTCAGAGGTCCTGCATCCCATATTTTTGGGATGGAATATGTGTCTTCACCATCCACTTCACTGTAACCTTTTAGTTAGCAGGGAAGTAGATTTGTTTTTCTACAGTTTCAAGAGTCTGTTTTCTCAGTAACCACTGTCTTCGACAAAGAGTTTCTCTCTTTAAAAAATACAATTTTAAAAGTAGTATGCACTGTGACCAAGTGGGATTTATTCCTGGAATGCAAATATGAGTCAGCATATATAAATCAATGGATGTGATATACTGTATTAACAGAATGAAGGACAAAACCCACATGATCGTTTCAATTGATGCAGAAGAAACATGTGACAAAACTCAACAAACTTTCATGATTAAAAAAAAACAAAACAAAACAAAACATGGAACAAGCTAGGAATAGAAAAAATGAGGACACCTGGATGACTCAGTGTTTGAGCATTCGCCTTTGGCTCAGGTCATGATCCTGCAGTCTCTGGGATTGAGTCCCACATCATGCTCCTCTCAGGGAGCCTGCTTCTCTCTTTGCTTCTCCCTCTGCCTATGTCTCTGCATCTATCTCTGTGCCTTTCATGAATAAATGAAGAAAATCTTAGAAAAAATCTACCTCAACATAATATAGGTAATATATGAAAAGCCAACAGCCGATAAGGGGCTAATATCCAAAAAATAGGAAAAACTCCTGTAACTCAATAAAAATAGCAAAAACCTGACAACGCAAATAGAGGATTTAAATAGATATTTCTCCAAAGAAGATATATATGTAACCAATAAATACAGGAAAAGATGCTCAATATCATTAATCATTAAGGAAATGCAAAGCACAATCATAATAGGATACCACTGCACACCAGATAGTATGCCTACTGTCAAAGAAACAGAATATAACCAGTATTGGTGAAAACGTGGAGACATTGGAGTTCTCATGCCCTGTTCGTGAGATATAAATGGTGCAACTGCTAGGGAAAATAGTATAATACTTCCTCAAAACATTAAATGTAAAATTACCATATGATCCAGTTATTTTACTTCTGAGTGAATACACAGGAGCATTATTCACAGTAGTTGCAAGGTGAAAAAAAAAACCCAAGTGGCCAGAAAGAGATGAACAGATAAACAAAATATGGCATATACATACACACAATGGAATATTATTCAGCCTTTAAAAAGGAAGGAAATTTTGCCACCTGCCACAACATGGATGAACCTCGAGGCCATTATGCTCCATGAAATAAGCTTCTCATAATAAGACAAATACTGTATAATTCCACTTGTATAAGGTATTTAGAGTAATCAAATTTATAGACAGAAAGAATAATGGTGGTTACCAGGGGCCAGGAAGAGACGGAAATGAGAAGTTGTTTATTGGGTACAGAGTTTTCTTTTTGCAGGATGAAAAGAGCTCTGGAGATCAAGTGCACAACAGTTTGGTACACTTAACAGTGCTAAACTGTACATTTTAAAAGGGTCAAGATGGTGAATATTATGCTACATGTATTTTACCACAATTTTTAACGATGCAACTTTAAAACATGCATTGTATATAGAATGGATTTTTTTTAAAGGATGTGTTTCTCTCCTGGGGGGCAACAGGAGAGTCTACTCAAGTAGACTCCCCATTGAGCATAGAACCTGTCTTGGGGCTCGGTCCCATGATCTTGAGGTCGGCCTGAGCCAAAATCAAGAGTCAGATGCTTAACAGACTGAGCCACCCAGGTGCCCTTATAATGGATCAACATGAAATCAGTTATCCCAGATTTTATTTTGTATATAATCCCTTCCAATCTTTTTCATTGTAATTTTAGAGTTCTAATCCCAAGGTACCTACATTGTGGGTATCACTTTTTTTTTTTTTTTTTTTTTTTTTTTTTTTTTTTTTTACTTTACAGTTTATCAGAAGTTCTTCCTAAGTGAGCTTTTAGAGTTTGGGTGTGAGGGTTGAGTTCTGTCCTCTGGACCCTGGTTTGGGATATGTTACTGAGGCGGCTGGGAGGAGGCAAGGGCCAGAGCACTGGGGACCCAGAATAAAGAGGATAACACAGTGCCTGAAGGAAGAGTCCAAACACCCAGTCCAGAGGAACTAGGAGTGGCCACAAGGTAAGTGCCCAGACCCAAGGCTCAGAAGGAAACATGGGTGGGAGTGAGCTGTGACACATTCTCAGACTAATGAAATTTGTGCTTAGGTGGGGAGCATGACTGGTCTGTTTGGAGCAAGTGTGATTCTCATTTATTTGAGGTCCTAAACTGTTGAATTTCAGGTCTGCCCCAGGGACAATAAGAGAGCCACTGGTGCCAAATGATTAGAATTACTTAGAGCAATGGCTTCCAGGGTCTGCTCCTGACAGGGCCTCCCCACATTCTGCCAGCAACATGAAATGTCCCTCAAACCTCCAACTTATGGTCATAAAATGGGAAAAGTAAAGTGCTTTGCACACAGTAAAGATTCATTAAACTGATGAATGATCCAGGAGTCCAGCATCCCAGAGGGGCAACCAAATAGCCCAGCACAGTGGTTCTCAGGCTTTAGCAGACATTGGAATCACAGGGAGGTGGAGGGGAGTGCTTGTAAAAATGCAGGATCATTCCCTCCGCCCTGTCCCCTGTTGGCTTCTGATTCAGTGGGTCCAGAGGATAGGGCTGCGAATCTGCATTTCTAACAAGTTTAGATGATATCAATGCTGCTAGTCCAGGATTTTGAACTCCATATGTGAAGGAGCTTTGTATTATTCATCTTTGCACCCAATATAGTGGCTTGTACACAGAGGTTGCTCAATAAATATTTGCTACTTCCCCACAGTTAGGTGGGAATGGGATACTGCGGGAAGTAGATACTGCGGGAATGGAGCAGTACTTAAGGGGGTTAAAGTCAGATGCCCACCATCATCTTGGGCTCAGGCACTTCAATTGCTCATACCCTGTTTCATTACAGAATGCAGGACAATACTATACCTCTCCCTTAAGGTTGTTCTGCGGACAATTCAAAATGCTGTCTGAGGGACTTAGCACGCAGCTTTGCTCAGAGTAGGTCTTCGCTCTCCTAAAAGGCAAGGAGGAAAGCCGGATGAACAGCAAGGTAGAAATCACCAAGACACAGCTCCTTAGCAGGTTTGCTGAAAGCCAGCATTCATTCTCAAAGTCACCAGATAAACAGATGCACTAGACAAAATACAAAGTCCATCTTCCTTCCCAAGGAAATTGAATATTGGCTATAGTGGAAAAATTGGTATGCAAAAGTTGCTAACTCAGTGGTCCTCAAGGACCCAGAGTGATGTTTATCTTAAAGGCCAGCATTTCACTATGAATCAGGGGTGTCCATCTCAGGCAATGTGCCCCATCCATGGCCCCTGTCACGGGAGTTTGCGAGGCTGCATTAGCACTGAAGACAGCAGCCATCCCAAACCAGTGAGAGGGAAATGAGAACCCCAGGGCACTCCAACCTCTGCAGACAGAGGCCGGCCAGACAGCTCTGCCCAGAAAACGTCCCGTATCACTAGAGAATCTAGATCGATGTCTCGGGAGGGGTTATGTCTGATTTCAAAACTTCTACTTATAAAAAAATTCAATCCTTTTATAGGATCCCTGGTACACCCTCCAACCACACTTCCACCAGCAGGCTCCTTAGTTCGCCAAAGAAATTTTTGAGAAAGTTAAGAATGTGTGTTTGGAAGGGCATCTGGAGAATGTCACTCGCTGAGTCCCTGTTACAGTATCACAGAGCAAAGGCTGGGCTTGGAACTGAGGGACATTTGGCAAAGGAACCAGCATGGTAGACATGAGGGCAGCTTAGAATGAAAGCTAATGTGACTGTCTCCATGATCATGTGTGCAAGGATGGAGGGGAGGCACCACAAGCTCTCCCGTCACACTGACATATGTATAAGCTGGCTCTGTATCGACTCCACATACATAGGAAATGATCAGAGGGTATGTGCGCCATGCCAAGAATGCCTTCCCTGGACATCAGAGAAGAAAGAACAGGGAATGTATGTGGCTAATATCATTCTGTATTGCTTGATTTTGTTTTCTTTACAATCATATTAACATTACAAATTCTTACAAATTTAACAATGCATTTAGTAGGGCATGCAGAGTTTCCCTCTGACATGTGCTTGTGGCTCAGGACCCCAGATTGCCAGGGATTGTTCAGAGCCAGTGCTCCCCGGGCCTCCTGCTTCTCGGCTCAGCTGTGTGTGCATCTCAGTGGTGAGAAGGAAGGGGAGAGCCTGGAAGCAAACCTCAGGCAAATGTTCTGCACGACCAGCCCACCTATACCAAGGCTGGAACATTCCAGAACATCTGCAGAAGCTATGCGTTGGCTGATGGGGGCAGGAGGCGGGGGAGGCAGTGCATGTTCAAAGGTTCAGTGTGATAGAGGATACTCTGTTTGAAAGGAAATGCTGTGGGAATTTGACTTTTGTTCTTTCTGTTTCCCTCATCTGCCAACTTTTTCCGTCCCCAGATCTCCTTCTGTCCATCAGAGCCTCCTGATATACTCTTATTTTATGTTCCTAAGTGAATTCAAAAGCTGTGACGTACACACCTGAAAAAGTGTTTCTTCCCCCTGCATGTGTTGCCAGATCCCCAAACGGTTTGTTTATAAAGGCCTGTTTCGCGGCCCCACCTCTAGAGATCCCATAAAAGAGGAGTGGGTGGGTGCCTAGAAATGGGCACCTTAGACACTCTCGGTAATTATAAGGCAAATGTCTGACAGCCAGAACTTGAGTAAACTTCAGAGAAACAGTCAAAATCCAATTCAGGGATTACCATATTCCCACACATGGCCAACATATTCTGACCAATATTCTGACCCCAGTTGCACTGGCTCCTTGTTCTCACTCTGAAAATAGGGGTTATTCAGTGTGTCTTTGCCCTAAAACTTATGACTTGGCAATATATATAGGCTAACAGGAGAAATTGCCAACTTGGTTCATGGTGGCTTGTGTTTCCTTGGTCACATCACTCCGCAGACTCTACCGCGACCACTCCTGTGTCAGATGGTGTGGGGGTGCTCAAAATGGGTGGCTCTGAGAGGCGCCTCATGCAAGAAGATCTTCCCAAATATGCCATCCTAGAAGGTGAATGTGGTTACCTTTTTATCCCCATCCTGCCTGTTGTCTTTCCTCTTGCTGACACTCAGTTTGTTGTGTAAGTTACAGCTTTTTGTCCTGCAGTGAATGTTCTCCTTTCATCCTCTCCTGAAATCATTTCCTGGAGTAGGGAGGAATCATTGTTGCTTTTGCCTCGCCATCCATGATGGTAGGCGCCCAGAGCTGGAGTTTCTGTTGCAGGCTATGTGGGAGCACAGAGATTTCATCCCTGAGAGCACTTTGGTTTTGCACGGCTTGAGCATTTGCAACATGCCAGCCAGGAAGGAGACCTGAGGAAACACGTTTGTATCCAAGGAAGATCCCAACCACAGTGACAATGGCGAAAAAAGGTGAGAAGTTTCTAAAACAAAGGATGTGTCCCTTGATGTGATACTGCCTGGCACTGGCTTCCATTCTGATCATCTCACTGATCAATGCGCATGAAGAAGCCCCAAGCCATGACATCCACTGCACTCATTAATTGAAAAGACACCGCAGAATCAGCCAGAGGATATTACAACGTGCCAACTCCATGCCCAACTCAGAGTGAAACTTTCATGGCAGGGATACAGAAGTTTTAGACATGCTCTTTGTCTGGCAAGTGTAGAATATATATAAAACCAAGCTGTCCATATACAAAAATAATAATATGAAATGTTACCTACTCAAGTGTGGACAATATGACCATGGGAATTCAGAGTGGAAAGCTCATTCTAGGTGAGAGGGGTTGACGTGATAGAGATGGAGGGAATCAAAGACAGAAGGGGGAGCATATGAAACCATGGAATGACCATGGTCTGTATCCCAGTTGCCCACACACAAATACAGGCAATAGGCCCAGGGCAGGGGGGTGATGATAAAGATGGTGAATTCAACTGGGTCCATAATGAGTCTGAGATGCTGGATGAATGGAACTCAGGGGGGAGTTAACTCGAAAAGAAGCCCACAAATGGCAGCTTAAACAAATGAGGGGTTTATTTCTTTCAGAAAACAAAGAATCCAAATGTCAGTAGTCCAGGGCTGCTGTTCAAGACTGTCTCTCGCTCCACACTTTTGTTCTCATAGTTCACAAGATGGCTACTCAAGCCCTGGCTTCTCAACCACAGAGCAAGTGGAACAAGAAGGAAGGCAAAGGCAAAAGGCATATGCCAGGGCCTAACCCCATCCTGTGGTCTTCAATGTCATCAGAACTTGGTGCCCCTGCCACCCTCACTGCCCCCAGCGGGCAGAGTCTGACCCAACAGTCACTCCCTGTGCACTCTCTTTTTACCGAGAGAATTCATTGTGTGGACACTGGGCTAGGAACCAAGAAAGAAAAGATCAGAATGACAACTACTATCCACAGTGCATCTAAATGGGCTAAGCATTGTACCCAAAACTTTACTCACCTTTATCATGCATCATCTACCTTTATTTACATAGTAAGATTTTATTCTTTTGATGAAAAGAAAAAAAATAATGCCAAGGTCAATCTGTCTCCCAAATTGTATTTTCAATGTGAAACATGGTCTCCCTTGCAGGGTCAGTGGGGGGTGGGGGGGTAGATGGGTGAGCAAACGGGTACTGTAGTTTGTGATAAATACTATTATGGGATCAGGAGGTAGTTGGAGACAGGATTCAGCATGTCCTTCGCCTGGGCTATTGTAGGAAGACGCGTAGAGGACGTGTAGTCTTAAAAGATGAGCAGAGAGGGCTATTGGGGGGCCAAGTGAGGAAGGCATCCTGATTCTGTCCAGATGGAGCAGTGAGCACAAAGGCACTAGGGCACAGAAACACTTTTCATCCTACCGCTACAAACAGTTCATTACAGATAAAGAGAAAAATAAATATGGGGAGGGAGCAGGGAACCATTCAGGTTCCCTGGCCAGAGGACCATCCAGCTGGCTCTTTCGAGACAAGAGGTAATGTGTCCCTGAGCCAAGTCAGTGAAAGTGAAGGTGAGGAGAGAGGGGGGCAAGGTAAGTCAGGGGTCCTGTGTGTGTGTGCATGGTGATGGGGAAAGGCATTAGGGGTGACAAAGAAATCGAATTTATTTTCAAGGTTCCTAGAACCAGTGAATAGCAACATCCCTAAGTAACTGGAGGGGAAGTAAATTTTGTCAGAGAGAAGATAATGAAACCCACTTTGGGGTACCTTGAGTTTGGATGATGGTGTTACCGGGGTGGCCCCTAGAGTATGGGGGCCCTGGGCAAGTTTTGCATATGTGTGTTGTAGTCTCCATCTCTCCCCGTTCTTTATTGCTACACATGTCCTTCCTGCCTAATTCCCTATCTCCCACAATGCCATGGCCTCTTTGTATTGAACAACATGCACCTTCTGGCCCCCACCACTCCTTCACCCACCTTTGTGTTCCGCTCGCTCCACGGTGACCCAGGACACCACGACACCCACCTGCCATCCATCCATGATGCAGCTCCATAACTTCTCACAGGTCTTGCTGCTCTTGGTTGTGATGGCCACTCAGGGTTTGCAGGAGAGTATGAGCAACCATTCCTTTTCTGGTCATGTCGGATTTGCCACTTGGTATTTTACAATGTACAAGTGGAGCAACACATCTCCCAGTCAGATCTTCTGAACTCTCCAGCCCACAATTGTCCTGTTCCCAGAGCAGGGTCCCCTTGGGTGTTGACCTCACCCCTTGCTTCCATGCAAGCCCCCAGTGGAGAGGGTGGCATGTTGCTCAAATCACCCACCACTACATTGTTAACCACAGAATGATCCTCATTCCTGAAGAGACTTTTTTTTTTTTTTGAGACTTTTTTTTTTTTTAAATCACTCATTCTAGAATAGGAATAAGCAGCAAAAGTCTGTTAAGTCCTAGGATTTTCTCCTTGCTCCTCCGAGGCATTTTAAAAAACACATTTCCATTTAACTTTAGCTTCCTCTTGAATATTCAACTAATCATTATCTAAATGCCAGGGAGAGGAGTGTAAATAGGTCTTACTCCTTATCACCAACATTAATAAATCTAGAACCCCAGCTGTTTCTTTTCTGCTGACTTTTCCTTTCAGAGTTGCAAGGAGATAGTCAAGTCGGCCAGTGGCCAGAGGGGACTCCTGGGGAGCATTTGAAGGACATTATAACTCTGATCACCTGCCATCCTGTCATTGTATTTCCGCTCTAGTGTACAGGGTACCATCCACATGAGCTAACCCCGGCCACCCAGCACGAGGCCTGGGCTCTGGCCACGAAACCCCTGCCTGTGCCAGCTGCAGTCGTCTAGCCCCCACCAGGGTGAATAAATGCTTTGTCTGGTGCACAGACAGAGTTTTCCCCCTTTCTTTTCTTTGAAAAGAAACATCAGGAAAACTGACCTGGCTTCTGAATGCTAACACCAGAAGCATTTCCTGAGCCTGTGTTTTGCCTCCCAAGCTGTTAGTGTGGAAACTCTTTTAGGGATTGTACTTGAATGCTCTAGTCAGAATAATCCCTGAACTTCTAATAGTTGAAGGATGTTTTTCATGAATCAAAAAACAGCTTGCTAACCCTCCAGCTGGAAGGTAAGTGTCTGTGTCTTGATAAGAGTGGTCTTTAGTTTCATATGAAGGAAATCTGAGAACAGGGAGCATATTCCAAGGCTGCAGTCACTCTGAACAGGGTGGGTCAGGGAGGTTCTGAAAACAGGATCCTGTAGTCTCTTGCTTCAAACATCAAGAAAACCAACCAAGGATCTGAAAGCTAATAGCAGAAGCATTTCCTGAGCCCATGTGACACCTCCCAAGCTGCTCATGGGGGAGCTCATGGCTGTCGTAGGGGGGAGGAATCCACAGAACTTCACAATGTGCCAGCTTTACCTCATAGCTTTGCCACCCTGAGCCCTCATATTCACTGCTGATGCTGTTGGGCAGCCTTCTCCTGGGACAGATCATTCAACCAACTCTTAAGCACTTTCCTCTGAGAAGGTTCTCCACCAATGATCCTGTAAATGCAACTAATTCATAGACAATTGCTTTATCATTATGAAAGAGAAGAGCATCCCACTAAAACATGGCCTTTTATATTTTAACATTTTTCTAGAATCCTTGGCTTTAGTAAATGGAAATTTGGAAGCTATCCTGGCTACCCTGTCTTTTCAGGTTTCCCCAGAGTAGACTCTTGAAATGTCTAGGGTGAGTAATCTATATACAAGGCTGTCCCAAGGGAGATCTAGAGAAATAGGGCAAGGAGAAAAGAAAGTCAACAAAGGATGTTATCTATGGACTTATATGGGATGGATGGATGTTGTCTATGTTTGCATTCCCCAAATTCATTATGTGGAAGTCCTAACTCCCAATGTGATGGCATAGAGATGGGACATTTGGAGGTGATTAAATCATGAGGGTAGAGCCCTCATGATGGGATTAGTGTCTTGTAAAAAGAGATAAGAGAAAGATGACTCTCTCCTTACCGTGTGAGAACACGTTAAGAAGGCAGCTATCAACAAACTAGGAAGTGAGCTCTCACGAGGAACCAAGTTGGCTGGCATCTTGATCTTGGACTCCCTAGCCTCCAGAACTGTGAGAAATAAGTGTCTGTTGTTTAAGCCCTGCAATCTATGATAGTTTTGATATAGCAGCCGGAGCTAACTAAGACTGTACCTTACTATCCAGCAAGTTCCTATTGAGGGCAACTGCTGTACTCAGTCCATTCTAGGGGCCTCTGAGAGACATTCTGGAACATGTGCCTCACAGGGGAGTTGGGATATTTATCTACCAATTCAGGGCAGTGGTTGATGGTTGCTGAGTGGTGGGGTGTTCATTCTCTAGGTCTTCTGATTGCCAGGGCTCTGGAGTTCAAAGGAAGTCCTCAGGCTGGGAGATGGAGGTATCACAATTGGCCACCAAAGGTGCCCACGATAAGCCCCAGGGAATGGGTCAGGCCAACTGTGGAGTTTGCTATACTTCCCCTTGAAAGGGCTAGTGGAAAGTGAGACATCATTGCAGGGGGCATCTGGTGAGCAAGGGCAAGCATTGTAGGAAAGCAGGTCAGGTGGAACTGGGAATAGAGGCTCATGGGACACAGAAGAGACCCTGGCTTTGCACGCTGAGTGAAGAGAAGTCACTTCAAGACTTTGAGAACAACAGAGAAATGTTCTGATGCACAATTTACAGGGACCACCTGCTTTGAGAATATGCCTTAGGGAACAAGGGTCAAAGATACCACTGAGGAATCTATCATAATAATTCCCTGCAAGGGATGCCCAAGTGACTTTCAGGTAAACAGCCAATTCTTGATTTCAACTCAGGTCATGGTTTCAGAATCCTGGGATCAAGCCTTGCATCAAGCTCTGTGCTCAGCAGGAAGTCTGCTGGAGATTCTCTCTCTCTCTCTCTCTCAAAAATAAATAAATAAATCTTTTAAAAAATTAATTCCCTGCAAGACAAAGAGAGTGGCTTGCACCAGAGTGTGTCCAGAAAGATCATAAAAAGTAGTTTCATGGCAGTTATATTTTGAAGGACAATTGCACCAGAAAATGCATCACAATCCCTAAGATCTGCTTACCAGCTGAACAAGCATTGTTCTTGCCAGTGGGAAAAGGAAGGATGGTGCTGGGGTTGTTACAACTGGCCTTTAGGAGACATAGCATCCAGCCCCAGGTCCACTCTTACCAAAGACTTTTGGTTACGTGACTCACGTCACCTCAATTTACTCCCTTGAACTTCAGTTTTCTCGTCTACAGGACAAAAGTGGTTACTTCTGCTTCAAAAACCACATGATTCATTTTCATTAGGAGCCTGAATGTGTCACAGCTACTGGAATCGCCTGTGGTGACAGAGCACCGGGGTGCTCTGTCACCCGCAGCCCTTCTTCATGATGTCTGGTCTTTCCGCATCTCATACACACACTAGTGTCTCACCATTGTTCTGATAGAGACACAGTTAAAATTAATATATACTGCTTTGTTGAGAAGTAAAATACCAGCTAGTCACACAAAGCCTACATTTCACCTTTAAACCCCCAGCACCCCCTTCAGGGAGGTGAAAGACTGGAGAAAAGATGAAGGCAGCACAGCACCAATCCCTCATCTTACAAAGTGGGAGACTGGACACAGTGCCTGCAGCTGGTGAACAAGAAATACGCCAACAGAGGAAAGAGGGAGGCAGGTTGTGGTTACAACCCCTTGCTCGTCACAGTCGTGAATAGTTAAGTTAGTAGTTAAAGAAATTCTGGTCAAAGCCTATGATTTAGAGATGTGTTGATAGCCACATAAAAATGCAAAAGAGAGTAATTCAAGGGGGCAGTGTGGCTGGGAGAGAGAGAGAACTGGACTCTGGGTTTTTAGGAACCCACTCAGAGTGTCCAAGGTCACAACCCTTAGGGGGAGAAGGAGCCAGGATTTGAGTTGAGGATGCCAGCCCCTGAGTTCTGCTTTCAAATGAAACAAAACAAAAATCAGAAAGCAAGCAAGCAAATTAATAGTTTTAAATGACTCTGTAAATGTTTACCAAACGTATTATATCAACTTCATTAGTTATTAAATTCAAAATATATGAATGTTTTAAGACACTTGAAAACAATTTGTGGATTTGACCCTTTGTAAAAATCCCCTAGCTGGTACCGTGATTGTGGAGTCACTTGAAGGCAAATAATTTCAAGAGTAGAATGACAAAATTATTTCAAATTTTAGAGCCAAAAAATTAATTTTCTAGACATGTGAATTCTATTTTATTTTTTTATTGAGATATAATTGACACTTAACATTATATTAGTTTTAGGCATACAGTATAATGCTTCAGTGTTTGTATATATTGAGAAATAATCACACAGTAAATCCCGTTAAATCTATCATCATACATAGGTACAAATTTTTTTTCTTATGATGAGAACTTTTAAGATCTCCTCTCTTAGCAACTTTCAAATATAAAATACAATATTAACTATCTTCACCAAGCTGTACATTACATCCCCATGACTTATTTTATCAATACTTTTTATATATATTATGAATTCTAAAAATAATTGTACCTAAAATTTATAAAGGTCTAAATCTTCTGTTAGAAAAAGTTGAGCAGGAAAATAATATCTTTTTTTTACCAGCTCTTTATTCTATTTTATTTTGAACTCAGGTAGTCTGTAGAATTTTTTTATTATTATTGAAAAAGCCCTAACCTTCATATATTCCACGATGACTCAAAGATACAATTGCATAGTTGGAATAAATGTTTTATGATACATTCTGATAAAATATGCTTCAACTGCCTTAGTGACTAACTCACATTGAATCTGAATGAAGTCACATAGTAGTTAATCTGTTTTTGTGAGTGGAAAAATGGTTTGGATTCTTTTCTCCAGAAAAATCCTGGTCACAGTGGTAACAGCAGGCTTTAGATTTGTACATTCATTCATATCTCTTTCTTTTTTTAAAAAAAGATTTTATTTATTCATGAGAGACACACAGAGAGAGAGGCAGAGACATAGGCAGAGGGAGAAGCAGGCTCCCTGCGGGGAGCCCCATGCGGGACTTGATCCCCAGACCCTGGATCAGGCCCTGAGACGAAGGCAAATGCTCAATCGCTGAGCCACCCAGGCGCCCCTCATATCTCTTTCCAATCAGCTCTAACTCAAGGCCTACCCCAGATATAGGATGATGGAGATTTAAACAGGTATGTTATCACTAAACTAACTCCGCAAAAGCAGGAAAAGTAAACTTCTATTGCCCGATAGAACATATTTGCTGGATTCCGTGAAAGTAGAACATGACTCTCATGGGGTGATTAGAACAGCGTTCATATTTATTTCCAGTTTGTAAGTCGTTTAAAGAACACACACAAAAACACACACAAAAACAATTTGATGCGTGATAGTGTAGAAGCCACCCAGGGACTTAATCATGACATGTCTTGGGGGTCCTTCTTGATCGAGAGATCAAGAGATCCTCTTCATCTGAGGACCCAACTGTGCCTCCCCACTTCTGTTTCAAACCTCCAGACTTTCCATGGTGCAAGGAGCAAAACTAAATCCCTTAAGGAGGCTCCCAGGAGCCCCAAGTGGTAACGGCTAGGCCTCTCCCCACATGTCCGCCTCCCTCTTCAGGTACCTGCCCACGCTTCCCAGGGGCTGGCTGGCCCATCCCACCTAGATCAGTCTCCATTCCAGCCTCTGTAGCAGGTCTACACTGTCCCTCTGATCACTCATGTCTTGCAGAATCTCTGTTTCCTGGGGTACAAACACCTCATTTAGATACATGCTTAATAAAATATTACTGTTTCCCCTCAAAATATTACTGCTTCCATTTAATATATAAGGTAATAAAGTTTATATGTTTTGCTCTTGTAAACAAATTCCTGTTAACAAACCTTGCAACAACAGCACAATCCAGAAGGATCTTTTTAACACTTAAGTGAAGTCAAATGAATTCAATTTACGTGCTTTTATTTCTTATTTATTTTTTTGCAGATAGACATGATGGAGATAGCAATAAAAGCCTTGGGAGCATATACCACTACAGACAATAATATTCCTTAAGGAAAGTGGAATGGAAATTGGAGGAGATGTGGGAAAGGCTTTACATTTCAGCGTATTAATTAAGAGCTTGTCCATGCGCTTTTGTAATGAATAAAAGTAGCTGTCAAATCACAGTGCATTGAAATTCCACCGGAAGTGTTTAAGAGAGTGAGGTGACAGCTCACTTTAAAAGCCAATACTGACAAGGGCTGGGAATCGCCTTCTTAGCAGCTATTCCACTTGATGCAAAAGGAAGAGGAACATGTAAGAGCAGCAGTGAGTCGCAGAGCACTGGTGTGTGAGTCCTCCGAGGGGAGTGGTTTCCAGCTCTTTCTGGGCTCTCTGCCAGAGGACACGCGCCGAGCTGTTCTGAGAGGGTGGCCTCCACAGCAGCTCCCGTAAACACTCCACACAGGGAACAAGGCCCCCGGATCCCCCTCAAAGGCCCCCTCGGATCTTACCTGAGATTTTCTGGAAGCACATCCCCATAGGGAGACTAGGAACAAGTCTCTCAAGACAAGCCCAGCACTCCCAAAGGGCCCTGGTGTGTGTGTGTGTGTGTGCTATGTGTGTGTGCTGTTGCATCTTGTGTACGTGTATGTCGTGTGTTGTGTATATTGTACATGCTGTGTGTGTATCTTGTGTTGTATGTGTATGTTGTGTGCATGCCGTGCATACTTTGTATGTGTGTTCTCTGTATGTTGTATGTGTGGTGTTTGTTGTATGTGTTGTACGTGTGTATTGTGTGTGTGCAGGAGTGTGTGTAGAGGGGATTGAGGGTGTCCTGCCTCTTATTCAGCTTTCAGCTCTAACTCAAGCTTCTAATTCTGACACCAGGCAGCTCACATCCCCTTGAAACATCTTCACTTTCTTTATCACACTTGGTAGTTGTGTGTCTCTTTGTATGTTAATTTGTTGGGCATATTCCCCCCATTTGTTGCAAGAGGATAAGAACAGCAGCCAGTTTCTCCTCCACTGGATGCTCCCACTCCACGCAGTGCCCAACACTTGATTACCCATGAATGAATGCATGGATAAATTAATGAACTCTGTATATGGCTTTGTAGGTAGACACTACATGCTTTTATCCCTGCTGAGTATATTTATTTTTTAACTCAGTCATTGTTGAGGAAAGAAAATTTTAATATCATTCTCACTTAATAGGTATTAAGCACTGCTTATTCGAGACTGTTTTTAGAACATCAGAAGTGTTGATTTTCACTTCAGTATGTCTCTGATGTAGACAAGAGAGAGTTATTCTCATTAAAAAAATCTTTTAAATGACATGCCAAAATTACTACATCGCAGTGCAGTAGATGAGAGCTGCGTATGGTTTTCTAAAAGCCTTCGGAGCGTCTGTGCTCGTCTTTCACCATGTGTCTTCAGAACAAATTCAGATTGATTCTTATCAGATCCAAATTTCTCAGCCCCAGGCCTAACACACATGCCTGTGTAGATGATGCCAAATCAGCTAGGACTTCTGTGGCCAAGAACTGTTAGCACAGACTCAATTTCTTCTACATGTCCCGGAAGCAGGGGGCCTAGATGCTCCGCCATGATCCTCATGACAAGGTGCTGCTTTTGTGACTCCCACATCTGTGCTTAAGAGAAAACTGAGTGTGGGGCACCTAGGTGGCTCAGTCAGTTAAGTGGTCCAACTCTTGGTTTCTGCTCAGGTCATGATTTCAGGGTCATGAGATCAAGCCCTGAATTGGGTTCCATGCTCATCAGGGAGTCTGCTTGAAGATTCTCTCCCTCCGCCCCTTCCTACTTCAAGTAAGTGAATAAATCAAAAAGAGAGAGAGAGAGAGAGAGAGAAAGAGAGAGAAAGGAGAGATCTTTCCCTCATCTTAATACAAGTCTAAAGCAATGGGATAAGACTCGCCCAGGAAGATGAGCCTATTCAAGGGGACTGTATACATAAAATTAATGACTAAATATGTAATTTGTCTCATGTCTCCCAAAACTATCTAACATAAAGGAACTCTATGTTAAGCATCTTTCTTAATAGAAATTGTACACATGCTATATAACATCTGATAGAGATTTAAGTGCTAACCCATTATCTATAGCAAAACTGATTTGAAATGACTGATCTGATTCCACGTGTGTTTGGGAGTTGCTTGGGGTTGGGGCCAGGGGGACAGGGGACAACTCCTGGAGAAAGGAAGTGGCCCTCAGCATTGTCCTGCACAGACTGGCCCCTGTCCCCCGGAGCCCATTTGGTGGGGGTGCGGAGTGGGGCCTGCTGACCATCTGCTCTTCTGGCCAGGTGCTTTTCTGTCAATTTTTATGGAATGCAAAAGTTTTTTGTTTTATTTTGTTTTTTTTGTAAAGCTTAAAAAAAATCTATATCTTATACTTAAGCTTCCATACTTAAAAAAAAACAAAAAAAATAAATAAACAGAAACTGGGACACACAAAAAAGTGATGAGCATATATGGCCTTTATTATGCTGTAGTATATTGTGAATGTTGAATTTCTTTCAAATGCTTTTACTGCATCTATTGTGATGATTGTTTGATTTTTTTGCCCTTCCTTTTGTTAATGTAATGTATAACACTGATTAATTTGCCGATGTTGAACCACCCTTGCATATCTGGAATAAATCTTACCATTTGATTGTCTTATATGATCCTTTCAGTATATTATTAAATTGAGTTTGCTAATATTTTGTTGAAGACCTTTGCATCTATGTTCATCAGAGATTTTGGCTTATAATTTTCTCATGGTATCCTTGTCTGGTTTTGGTATCAGAGTAATGCTGGCCTTATAAAATTAGTTTGGAAGAATTCCTTCTATTTTTCGGAAGAGATTCAGAAGAGTTGACATTCCATTCTCTGAATGGTTGGTAGAATTCACCAGGGAAACTGCCTGGTCCTGCTACTTTTGTTTGTTGGGAGGTTTTTGATGATTGGTTCAATCTCCTTACTAGTCAACCATCTGTTCAGATTTTTCATTTCTTCATGATTCAGTCTTAGTGGATTGTATGTTCCTAGGAATGCGTCCATTTCCTCTAGGTTTTCCAATTTGTCAGTGTATGATTGTTCATGGCTGTCTCCAATGATCCTTTGTATTTCTGTCATCAGTTGTAGCATCTCCTCTTTCCTTTTCTGATTTTATTTGAGTCTTTCCTTTTGTTTCTTGGTGAGCCTAGCCCAATTTTGTTATCTTTGCAAAGAATCAGCTCTTAGTTTCACTGAACTTTTCTATTGTCTTTTAAATCTCTCTTTCATTTGTTTCTGCTCTAATCTTTGTTATTTTTTTGTCTTCTACTAATTTTGGGCTTCATTGGTTCTCCTTTTTCCAGTTCCTTCAGATGTAAAGTAAGGTGGTTTATTTGAGCTGTTTCTCCACCCCTCCCCCCCACCCCAGGTAGGCCTTTATATTTCTATAAACTTCCCTCTTAGAACTGATTTTGCTGCATCTCATCCATTTTGGGATATTTCCATTTCCATTCGTCTCAAAGCACTTTTAACTTCTCAATTTCTTCTTTGATCCATTGGTTATTTGGTAGCATGCTGTTTAATCTCCACATATCTGTGAATTTTCCAGTTTTCTTCATGTAATTAATTTCTGATTTCATACCACTGAAGTGAGAAAAGATGCTTGACAGAATTTCAGTCCTCTTAAATGTATTAAGACTTGTTTTGTTGCCTAACATGTGATCTATGCTGAAAAACATCCTATGTGCACTTGAGAATGATGTGTGTTCTGCTGCTTTGGGGTGGAATGTCTTGTATATATCTGTTAAGTTCATCTGGTTTAATGTGTCATTTAAGGCCAATGATTCCCTATTGATTTTCTGTCTGAATGAGCTACCCATTGATGAAGTGGGATATTAAAATCTGCTATTATTGTATTGCAGATAAAATTGCTATCTATTTCTCCCTTTAAGTCTGCTAATATTTGCTTTATATATTTAGGTACTCCTCTGTTGGGTGCGTAGGTATTTACAAATGTTATATCTTCCTTTTAGATTGACCCCTTCATCATTATTTAACACCCTTCTTTATCTCTTATTAGAGTCTTTGTTTTAAAGTCTGTTTTGTCTGATGGAAGTATCACTACTCTGACTTTCTTTTGATTTCCATTTGCATGGAATATCTTTTTCCATCTCTTTGCTGTCAGCATGTGTATTTCCTTATATCTAAAAATGAATCTCTTGGGTGCCTGAGTGGAAGTCAACTAAGCATCTGACTCTTGGTTTCCACTCAAGTCATGATCTTAGGGTAGTGTGCTTGAGCCCTGCATGGGGCTTCACACTCTGCCTGGGTCTGCCTGAGATTCTCCCTTCCTCCCTCTCTGCCCCTCTCACTCACATTATCATTCTCTCTCTCTGTCTCCCTCTCAAATAAACAAATCTTTAAATAAAATGAGCCTCTTGTAGGAAGCATATAGATGGGTCTTGTTTTTTAACAATTCAGGCACTCTGTCTTTGGATTGGAGAATTGAGTCCATTTTTTTAAAGTAATTATTGATAGGTATGTACTTACTAACATTTTATTGTTTTCCGGATGCTTTTGTAGTTCTTCTCTGTTTCTTTCTTCTTTTCTTACTTTATTCCTTTTGGAGTTCTATGACTTTCTTTAGTGGTATGCTTATATTCCCTTCTCTTTATCTTTTGTGTATTGATGATAGGTTTTTGCTTTATGGTTACTATGAGACTTACATAAAGAACTATTATCTATTCAAGTTTATTTAAGTTGGTAATGAGTTAAATTTGGTCTCACTGTATAGCTCAACATTATGATGCTCCTTGCCATAATTTATGTTTTTGATGTCATATTTTATGTTTTTTAATCTTATATGTCCCTTGGCTAGTTACTGTAATCATAGTTATATTTACTATTTTCATTTTTTAACCCTCATACTAACTTTATAAGTGATTGATGCATTACCTTTACTAGATATTTACCTTTCCAGTGAGGTTTTTTTCATTGTGCTTTTGTTACTAATTAATGTCCTTTCTTTTCAGTTTAAAGAAATTCCTTTAATGTTTCTTCTACAGCCAGCTTAGTGGTGATGAACTCCTTTAGCTACTTGTCTGGAAAACTCCATGCCTCTCCTTTACTTCTGAATGATCATTTTGCCAAGTTGAAAGTGTTTTTCTCTCTCAGTACCTTGAATATATTGTGCCAGTCTCTTCTGGCCTGTGAAATCTCTATTGAGTAGTCTGCTAATAGTCTTGTGAGGGTTCCCTTCTATGAAACAAGTTGTTTTTCTCTTGCTGCCTTTTATCTCCTTTCTATAAACTTTTGATATTTTATTTTTTTATTTAAATTTTTTAAGGATTTTATTTAAAAATAAATAAATATTATTTCTCCCCATGGGATGCCTGTGTGGCTCAGTCAGTTAGGCATCAGCCTTTGGCTTAGGTCATGATCCTGGGGTACTGAGATCGAGCCCAGCATCAGCAAGGAGTCTACTTCTTCCTCTGGCCCTCTCCCCTTCTCATGTGCTCTCTCTCTTTCAAAGAAATAAATAAGTTCTTTTTTTTTTTTTTTTTAAGAAATCTTAGCCAGAGCAACTATGCAAGAAAAGGAAATAAGAGCATCCAAATTGGAAAGGAAGGAGTAAAATTGTCACTGTAGATATAGAGGACAAACAGATGACAGGATATAATTTATAGAAAATCCCAAAGGTCCCATCAAAAACTATTGGAACTAGGGACCCTGGGTGGCTCAGCATTTGAGTGTCTGCCTTTGGCTAAGGGCATAATTCTGAGTCTGGGGATCAAGTCCCACATCAGTCTCCTTGCAGGGAGCCTGCTTCTCCCTCTGCCTATGTCTATGACTCTCTCTGTCTCTCATGAATAAATAAATAAATAAAATATCTTTTAAAAAAACTACTGGAACTAGTAAATGAATTCAGTAATGTTGTAAAATAAGAAATCAATACACAAAAATTTGTTGTTTCTATACATTATTAATGAAGTATCAGAAAGAGAAATTAAGAAAAACAATCCTATTTACAATTACATCATAAAGAATAAAATACCTAGAAATAAATTTAATCAAGGCAGCGAAAGATCTGCATATTGAAAACTACAAGACATTAATGAAAGAAATCAAAGAACACGCAAATAATGGAAGGATATTTCGTGCTTATGAATTGGAAGAATTAATATTTTTAAAACGTCCATACCCAAAATGATCTGAAGATTCAATCCAATTCTTATCAAAATTCCAATGACATTTTTCACAGAAATAGAACAAACAATTCTAAAATTGTATCTACCATAAAAGACACTGAATAGCTAAAGCAATCTTGAGAAACAAGAACAAAGCTGGAAGCATTGCAAACTATATTACAAAGCTATAGTAATTAAAACAATGTGGTACTAGCACAAAAACAGACACATAGATCAATGGAATGGAATAGAGAACCCAGAAATAAACCCATCACTTATATGGCCAATTAATTGGAACAAAAGGAGGTAAGAATACACAATGGGGATAGGACAGTCTTTCAATAAATGGTGTTGGGAAACTGGACAGTTACATGTAAAAGAATGACATTGGACCACTTTCTTATACCATGCATGAAAATCAACTCAAAATCATGAAAGATTTGAACATAAAACCTGTAAAACTCCTGGAAGAAGACATAAGTAGTGATCATCTTGACATGGATTCCAACAATGATTTTTTTAAATCTGACACCAAAAGCAAAACCAAGAAAAGTAAACACAACAAGTAGGACTACATCTGCTAAAAAGTTTCTGCACAGCGAGGAAAATCACCAACAGAATGAAAAGACAATGAGAGACAATATTTCCAAAACATATATAACTGGCTAATATCTAAACTATATAAAGAATTCATACAACTAATAACAAAAACACAAACAATCTGATTTAAAAATGGGAAGAAGACCTGAACAGACATCTCTCCAAAGAAGACATCCAGATGGCCAAGAGACACATGGCAAGATGTTCAACCTCATTCATCATCAGGAAATTGCAAATCAAAACCACAATAAGATATCACCTCACATCTGTTAGAATGGCTAATATCAACAACACAAGAAACAACAAGTGTTGGTAAGGATATTGTGCACTAAAGCCTCTGTGGAAAACAGTATGGAGGCTTCTCAAGAAATCAAAAATAGAACTATTACATGACCCAGCAGTTCCACTTCTGAGTATTTACCTAAAGGAAACAAAAACACTAACTCAAAAATGTATATGCATCTCCACGTCTATTGCAGAATTATTTATAATAGCCAAGATATGGAAAACAAACTAGTGTCCACTAATGGATGAATGGATAAATTCACACACACACACACACACACACACGCGCGCGCGCGCGCACACACACACACACACACACACAGGAATATTATTCAACCATAAAAAAGACAGCAGCTTGTCTTTTGTAACAAGATGAATGGACCTTGAGGGCATTATGTTAAGTGAAATAAGCCAGACAGAGAAAGACAAATACCACGTGATCTCAATTATGTGCGGAACCTAAAACAAAATCAAAAACCAAGCTAATAGATACTAAGAACAGATTAATGGTTCCTAGAGATAGGGGACGGGGAGGGGGAGGGGAAGAGAAAGTGTGAACACTTCATGGTTTTTGGTTTTTCTAGTTTAAATAAATTAAAAATTTAAAAAGTGATGTGATTGACACTCTGAAATAGGAGAGTCAAAATGTGTTCACTAAAAACTGAATAAATTCACACGTTTTCCAGTTCAGAGTTTGGATACATCCAAGAGTCTTACTCTAAAAGAAGACTATAGTGTTACTGCATCGCTGTGGGATCCCATTATGCATTTAGTTCAACAAGCACTGGCTGAGTGACTGGGACTGTCCTTGATGTCCAGTGTATTTCAGTGCAGACATAAGTTCCCTGTCATTCATGCAACATTCCTTTTGGTTGGGGAAGGAGGATAAACAACAATTATAAAAGGTGGTAAGCAGTAGGAGAACCTTTTTTTATAGTGGGTCAGAAAGGAGATTAGGAATGGAGACATAGATGTAGGTTGTAATTATTTCAAAGGGGTTACCATAGGCTTCAGGGTGACATTGGAGCAGCAGCTTGAATAAAGTGAGTATATGGCTATCCAAGAAAAGAATGGTTCAGGTGGGAGGAACAGTCAGTGATAAAGCCCTAAATTTGAGGGAGGACATGTAGGGTAAAGGACAATGGAGGAGGGGGGGTTAGAATCAATGGTGCGGGTCCTGGTGGGGTCAGAAGGTATCTGGAATTTTTCAGGGACTAGAAGAGAAACCTGCAAAGACAGGAAGTTGTGGTCAGAACATGGAGTGAATGATGCTGGTCTCTGTTTGTGAAGAAATATCAGCCTTTGACCAGGGAGCAAGCACATCTGTCCACTCCTCTGTGTTAGCAGTGGGAAGTCAGGATTCAGGGTTATGTGAAGCGCTCAGTTACATTACGGGCTGCCCAGCCTGGAGCCCACAGGGATGACCTTCTATATGACTTCTTCCCTTTGGGAAGAAAGTAACAAGGATCTGCAGCCTGAGGAAAGGGGTCCTGCCTATGACTGAGCAGCCCTAGGGATCCATTCACCTTGACAAAGCCATGCAGCTTCTCCCACGAAAACAAATGCATGTGTTAAGCCAGACTCGTCCCTGAGGCTTAATAAGTTTTAGGACTTCCCTCAGTTCCTTTGTGTTGAACAAAACGAAACACAACAAAACACTGCCTCAGTGTTAGCAATAAAAAAGGTAAAATTAATATTATTATCAGGTATACTTATAATCAGGTATACTTATAAATAAATGCATGACTTTCTGGGGTGCATTTCATTTGTCCTCCAAATCTGATACAGTGCATTCTGTGGATACAGTGTGTTTCAACCACCCCTTGTTTTTATGCAAGTCACCACTCTAAAAACGCTCCATGTCAGAAGGAGTTACTTCCAATTATGTCATGTTGTCACAATAAACCATCCTTTAAAAGACAATTTAATCATGACATCTTAAATGACTTGACATAGCCTTGACCTTAGCTGTTCACTTGAAATAATGATAGGTCGCCCTGTTGGACTTGGGGACCCCTCCCAACTCAGCATACGTCATTAATACCGCAACACCCAACATGTCCCGGGGTTGTTGGGTTTACAAATTTCCTTTTTTTTTTTTTAAGATTTTATTTATTTATTCTTGAGAGACACAGAGAGAGGCGGAGACATAGGCAGAGGGAGAAGCAGGCTCTCTATGGTGAGCCTGATGTGGGACTTGATCTCAGGACCCTGGGATCACAACCTGAGCCAAAGGCAGATGCTCAACCACTGAGCCACCTGGGTGTCCTGGGTTTGCAAATTTCTGATGTCCTTTAGATTGCTCTACCAGGCTGATGACAGATTGCTCCTGCTCCAGACACATTAGTCTTCACATGATCACGTTGAGAAACCGGCCCAGGAAAGATCTAAATTTCAAGGAATTAAAAAAAAAAAAAAAAAAAAAAAACCAGATGCTACAGATCTGGGGATGAGTTTTATTCTTATTTTAAAGATTTATGTATTAGAGAGAACAGCAGGGAAGGACAGAAAGAGAAGGCAAGAATCTCAAGCAGACTCCCTGCTGAGCAGGGAGCCCAAGGCTGGGCTTGATCTCACCATGACCTGAGCTCAAGTCAAGAGTCAGTCACTTAACTGACTGAGCCACCCAGATGCCTTAAATTCTTGGAGTTACAGACTTTCACTATTTAAGAATCTGCTTAGCCTTATAAAAACTATTTTAGAAGAAATTTCTGAATTTCCTGATTTGGCCTTTAATTTAGATACTGAAATTCTAACATCAGAGTCTTGTGCCTCTTTATCATGTTAAATTGTCCCTCTCACCTTTGGCGTTTGATACTAGAAAGCAGAAAACATAAGCTTCTGAGTCAGCAAATCAGCTCTTGACTAACATTCTGTCAGACTGACCTTAGAAAGATTCTTGTAAGAAAGGAAGTAAAACAGGGATCCCTGGGTGGCGCAGCGGTTTGGCGCCTGCCTTTGGCCCGGGGCGCGATCCTGGAGACCCGGGATTGAATCCCACGTCGGGCTCCCTGCATGGAGCCTGCTTCTCCCTCTGCCTATGTCTCTGCTTCTCTCTCTCTCACTGTGTGCCTATCATAAATAAATAAAATTAAAAAAAAAATTTAAAAAAAAAAGGAAGTAAAACAGTCTTTATCTTTTTTTTTTTTTAAGATTTTATTTATTTCAGAGAGACAGAGCTAGAGAGAGAAGGCATGAATGAGCATGGGGGAGGGGGAGAGGGAAAGGGTGAGGGAGAAGAAGACTCCCTGCTGAGTGGGGAGCCCAGTGCCTGGGATCATGACCTGAGCTGAAGGCAGATGCTTAACCAACTGAGCCACCCAGGTGTCCCTGTCTTTATCTTTTTGACAGTCCCACCTGCTAGTATTTTTTTTTTTTAACCTTAGAAGAGGATATCCAGATTTGAAGATTCTGAGTGAATTTTGATCTTCAAATTTCTTGATCAGATCAGCCCAACAGACTAGAAACTTTTCCAATGTCCTCGGAATTGCTAAAGCATAGAAGAATCCTTCTAGCTTATCTGGGATAAATACCATCCATCAAACAAACAAGCAAACCTGCTTTCTGTATAGACCACAACACAAAGTTACACACTAAGTTTGGTTAGAAAAAAACAGTGTCTAAATCGAGAGCAGCTAATGAAAACCAGTCATCTATGCCTTAATTTTCTATTATTTTCTATGAAAGAAGAGGAAAGATTACTTAGTATGTTAAGAACTCAATTTTTTCTGGGCAATTAGTTCAGAGAGAAGAGTTGGTGCTTCATGGATGAGTAGATATGAAATTATAGGGCATCAGGAATGGAAGAAATGACAAAATCTTCTATCCAAGCCCTTCTCTCCAGCAGGGGGACTGAAGCCCAGTGAGACTGGTTCTCCCACACAACACCCCTCTTCTATGGACCAACATATTTCCACTCTCAGGCCCATCCTGGAACCCATCCAAAGAGGATCAGTCCTTGTGAAGAGGACTCACCCTGCCTCCATGCTCAAATTGGCTTACAAACTAAGTTCTCTCCAGATCAGAGACTCCCCACCATGGCCCATCACCTTCCCCTCTCATAGACCCTGCCAGAGCAGTGCGCCATTAACATCTCACTCCTGGTTAGTATGCTTGGTGGGATTTTCATCCAGCAATTCTGAGGCTCCCTTCAAAGCTTTATCCAAACTACCATTTTGCTGAGAAAAAAAATAGTAAACAGACATGAGCAGAACTTCAACAAGTGAAGGCCTTCTTTCTAAAGAGCCACACTGGGCTCCCTGTCCCATAAACTGCCAGGAGACCTAAAAGGGAGCAATTACATCTGCTGCCATGGGACAGCATGCTCCCTCCCTTGACCTCCACATTTCACCAGGCTTGTACCTTGTAAGATGGAAACATCTCTATTTTCTAGAAATTTGAAATCTCAAATGGAACCGAACAGTTGCAAATACTCCACAATTCTTGACATTGTCCCGAAGCAATTGGTGTCAGAGTATTTCATTTCACGACTCTTGACATCTGCCTCTCCAATTAGTTTTCACTTCTGTTCTGGCTTCCTCATTGAGTGCAGGTGCTCGGCTGACAGGCACTGTCTACATTACACTTGACAGAGCACCTGTACTGGGGGGAAGACATTTTTTGGTCTCCATAACTTGGTACCTCACGGATGTCTAGAGTACATTCTTACCAAAGTGTCTATTCTTGAGGATGCACAGCTTGTCTTGAGGCTCACATTTTAGAGCCACCTTGGAAACAAGTATGTGCTGCCAGAGTCTCATGGGTGGGTTAGACACAGCAAAGTAGACTTTATCTTAACAGCATTTCTATGAAGATATAGGTAGCACCGACTTCCCTGCCCTCTCCACCCTTCTTTGTCATCTTGTCTTGGCCCTAAATAATACAAAAAGGAGTGGAGATTTGGCAGTGATCCAGCTGGTTTGATTAATATAGACAGGTTACCTGAATAATTTAGACTGCAAAGTGGATTCCTTTAGACACTAAGCCACTCCACCTTGCTAGTGGTGTACATTTATCAAATTAAATGGAAAAATGCCAAGACTCTGTCCGATGTTGTACTGAGAAGTTACAGCCCGAGACTTGGACGAGATCGTGGGCTGCTTGAGGTCTGTAGCAAGGATTGTATGAGAGCTTTAGTTCATGATCCATGCTCAAAATTAGGGCATTGTTTTCTTTTTTTCCAGAGGTTTTCAAACTGAGTCTTATTTGTGAAATCCTTTATACAAATAAAATTTTAGAGAGAAGCTGGAGAGGTAAACAGAGCTGATTGGCCATACACAAAACACTTCCCCCCACCTTCACAGCACACTCGGAGATGCCCTAATTCACAGAAAACTTACCACTGATTAAATCTAGGTATGCAGTTTGTGTGGTCAGGGAAAAGAAGAAAGAGAATAGATGGCATACAGGAATTTGGATAATTTGAAGGGGTTTTATTTACAAAGGTATGGCACAGTGCAGAGAATCATAAAGGGGTGTGCAGGAATTCAGGCCAACAGCAGGGAACTGCAACTGTGCCTACGTCTGGAAGGAAGAGAGAAGGGAATGGTTATCACAACATGGAGAGAGAGAGAGAATGGGATACTTTGAGAGGGCCAGTGACTCTCTGTTGAGGCCTAAGGAGGAACCAGGAAATACTCTGACCCCCATCCTCCTATTCCCTCCCTCCCATCTCCTGCTGATTAAACTCAACCAGTCTCCAGAAGATAAGGAAGTCGGCTGATAAAATCCAAACATATCATCCTTGATGGGGATGAGCCAGGGTGATTGTGGAGCTAGAACCAGAGGAGCAAACAGAAGTTTTCTGGGTACTTGCTTTCACTACGTCTAGCTCTTCCTTCCCATCCCCTGACAGCCTCACAAAGATCATCCCCTGACAGCCTCACAAAGATTCAGCCTCTCGATACTGAATTATTCCGATGGCTTTCCCACTTCAGCCTTCCTAAAACAGTGGGAGGTCAAGGTTGGAAAATTCTTGCCCATGTTCCAGTTCATCTGGTGCTTGAACCCTGCTGGAACATTCCTACAAACATTCTTTACTTCTAGTGGAAACCTATTTCACCTTCAGGGAAACTGAGAGTCTGACAAGTCTCCAAAAGTTGCGCTAAAATCTACTTCTCGGAAACTTCCACCCTTTGCTCTTAGTCATGGGAGCGCAGAGAAAGTCAATTCTCTCTCCCACCCAAGAGCCATCTGGCCCTACATTCTAGAACCCAGATACCCAGTGTCTACCCACCTGGACGCTTCCTACTGCCCAGCTAGTGGGAAAGTCCTAGTCGCCTCTGCAGTAGCCTGCGTTCTGCAACCATGCTGGCTGACTGCTTTTAGGTTTGATTTGATGTTCTTGGCACACAGAAAGCCCTCAACAGATATTCATTAATGAATGAATATATCTTGCCTGTAATTCCTCCTCTTGATACCCTCCTATTTCAATTATTTAAGCTAAGTAATGTGCAACTGCAGCTTGAGACCCCTGCTGCTTTACTAAATGCCAAGACTTGTTATCCTGACTGTTATTCTGCATTCCAGTGAACGTTTTTTCTTCTTCAAATTTTCACATCAAATAGTAGAGTCTCAGAAAGATTAAGGGCGTATTCGTTTCTAAGGCTGCCATAACCAGTGACCACAGACTGGATGGCTTACACAACAGGAATTTCTTTTCTCACAGTCCTGAAGGCTAGAAATCCTAGAGCAAGTTCAAGTTCAAGATCAAGGTGCTGTCAGGATTAGTATGTCCTGAGACCTCTCTCCTTGGTTTGCAGATGGCCACCTTCTCACGTGGCCTTATCTCTCTGTAGGCCAAATATTTGCTTCCAAATATTCTCATCTTGTAAGGAGACCAGTCATATCAGGTTAGGGCCCACCCTAATGGCCTCATTTCAACTTACCTGCTTCTTTAAATACCCCATCTTCGGATAAATCACATTCTGAAATATGGGAGTTAGGACTTGAACATACAATTGGGGGTTGGTGAGAGCAACACAATTCAGCCCATAGCAGAGTGTCGCCTGATCTAACCTCTGTTCTGGTCCTTTTGAGGAAAATCCTCCAAAACATCAGTCATCATTGTACCACCAGAGCCCTGCTGGAGTACTTGTGAAGCTGAGACTCACCGCGTCACAGGGAAGCCCATTCCTTTTGGTAGAGTTTTTGCACATGTTGAACTAAAATAATCATCCTTTAAATGTCTCCTTAGCAAGAGGCAGCAGGTCTGCGCTCTCTGCCACGGGTGAGCTCTCCATTTACAGACAGACTCAACTTCGCTGCTCGCCCACAGCACGCAGAAGGAGATGCCTCTATTGGACCCCAACTGAAGCACTCAGTTTGAACAATCTCATTCCCAAGTCAGAGCTGCGGGAGAGTGAACAGCCTGGAGAGGTCCTTTCTCACGTCAGAGTGCAGAGCCAAGTTATTAGGTAGAGATCCTTCTCCCCCCACTGTATTTTCCCAGGGTGGCTACAGTTGGAAATGGCTCCACTCCCTCCCACACATCCACCAAGGAACTATCGAGGCCTCAGTTCCACGCAGGAATTCAGAATCGACATGCTCCCGTGGGTTTGCCAACATTTTCATAGTTCTTTAATGTTGACACGGGATGAATCAATTCCGTAAATTTGGTTTATGAACAGACAGGCCTTTGTTCTTCAGAATGGAATACTTGCAGCAAGCGAAAATTGTACAGGCAGGCCAAGGTCAGGGCAGCTGCCAGCAGATCACCCACTGCTCTTGGCGGTGATCAGCAGCCCCAGGGGGAGCCTCTGACCCTGCGGGGGGAGGGGGGCAGGCCAAGGCCAGCGCCCTTGCAGGACATCTCCTGCTTTCTTTTGGCCATAACCAACCTATGCGTTAATATTTTCCCCATTCATGTGAAGTTTTAATATCATGGCAGCTTAAGCATTTTAAAGATACAGTTCTAATTTATGTCTTTCCTGGTCCAAAGCCTCGAGTGTCTCACCACTGCCTAGCAAATTCAGGTAAAACTTGTAGAAATGCCTTTAACCCTGTGCCACTTATATTCCATGTGTCATCTGCTTCTCCATCCCCACCATCTCACTCCAGGCTCCTCACTCCAGGATGCTGGCCTAGTGGCTTCTGGTTGGGTCCGGACAATGGGAGGAAGCAGAAAGAGACTGGAAGATGGGGAGAGAGAGGGGGTGGTCTTCCTCCCCACTCCCTGCCTGCTTAGGGCCACTCCAAGACCCCAGCCCCTTGCTGACTTGCCCTCCTCCAGGGTCTGGCTTTCCCTGGGCTCCTTCTTTCCCCAGATCTGGGAATGATCTCGATCAATGTCTTCACATCTCTTGCTGATCCCCTTACCACTGCCTGAAGCCTCTTTACCTGTCTCACATGGATTCTCTTTCCTGCTAACACCATGTGTCTTCTGGAAAAGATCCTGACCTGTTTCTCCATTCTCTCTGACCTTCCTGACTCCTACCCTGAACTTTAATAAAACTCTTCCACCTGCTATACCAAAAATCCAAGGACTTCAACTCAGAATGAACATCAGAATTACTTTAAAAAAAATGTTTTGAGGGGCACCTGGGTGGCTCAGTGGTTGAGCATCTGCCTTCAGTTCAGGTCATGATCCCAGGGTCCTGGGATCGAGTCCCACATCAGGCTCCCCACAGGGAGTCTACTTCTCCCTCTGCCCGTGTGTCTGCCTCTTTCTCTATGTCTCTCATGAATAAATAAATAAAATCTTTAAGAAAATGTTTTGAGACATCCACTCTCAGAGATTCTGGTTCTGTTGGCCTGGTGAGGTAGATTGGTGTGGCCATGTACCAGGGAGAGCGGAGGTAGGTGGTGAGCATGTGGTTAGGCAGGAATAGCGCTAGGCCAGGCACTGCTTGGTGAAAGTGTTCTGGGGATTCTAATATGCAGCCAGGCCTGAGATCCACTGTGCTAAGTATTCTGCTCCCTGCCACTTTGCCTTAGCACATGCCCTCTGTTCTCCATGGGACACACCCCATCTGCCTTCTCATCACATCTTGAAATCCCACCTTTAAAGCCCATCTCAAGTGGGCTTTTTCCATGGAGTCTTTCTTCATCTCCACCCAACCAGGGCTAACATCTCAGTCCTTTGAACACTCGTGGTATTTATTCTTCCTCTTGGGCCTTAGATGACAGTTGTTGGGCCAAGTGGCCTTGTTCACACAATGACCGCATGTGTTTGGAAAGGACCTCAAGGTCCAAGATGAGATCATCCAACTTTGCCCTCAGTGATGAAGCAAGGCCCAGACCATACTGGGTCTGGGGTCTTGGTATCACAGCCTGGTGTCCTGTTATCATGTTTCCAAATGTAAAAGGCTAGAATCAATTTCAATTTAAATTCTAAGCCTACTCTCCTTACACCTCCCTAGCTATGTAACTCCACCTCACCTGAAAATGTTCTGTATAAAATCAATGCTATAATCACGTTGTAGAACAGAAGTGTTTTGTTTGGTTATTACATCTGAGTATTAATTAATTGTTACAAATCACAATCAATAGACACAAACACTGTGTTCAAAACAATCCAATATTTTCTATAAAAACCTTAATTTACTTGGCTTTCAGGCTCTAATGCTAATACCCAGAATACATGCTTTAAAAATAAACTGCTTCTTTGCTCCTGGGAGATGAAGTAATGTGGCAATTTCCCACACGGGGCTCTGGCTGTCATCTTACTTAGGTAAATGAGCAGCCTCATCACACTTATTTGCTGTCCTTCTTCCCCACAACACATCATATCCCTTTAACCTTGCTTAAAGTCTTGTGTGCGAGCCCCTAATACCGTAATTGCAATTAACTGCCGACCGTGTGTGCAAATGACGGCCACCTCCTCCATGCTTTGCTTATTTGTACATCAGCAGCCCTACTTCAGTGACTCTAGGACAGCCTTGGGGGAATGAGGGGAGGTGCACCATTATTTGCTGTACCACCAAGGATAAATATACAGGCAAGCTATCAATGGTAAGATGCCACTGACTGTGCCCCACATCCTGATGAGAGAGGTGTTAAAATATGAAAAGCTGTGTACCGTAGGGTGTGTGAAACAGGATGTTCCTCGCCAATCCTGGCTTCGCTGTGAGCTGCCCATCGATCCCAATTCCACCACCTGTGATTGTCCAGAGTGGCTCAGGATAGCAGATCAATGATCCTTATTCGTGGCTACCTCCCTTCCTCTCTTACCACTATTGTTTCTTATTAGATTCCTTTGCATTCAAACAGGCAGTTCCATTCTTTAAGAGGGGAGACTTTATTGGCATAAGAAGCTTTTCTCGTGTACAGCTAGAGCACAGTAAAGAACCAGAAGACATTGTCTTGCAAATAGTCAAGTTCATTGGTATCCTCCGTCGATCCTTCTGGGACCCTTTTCTGAAACAGTCAATTACTTCAATGACAGTAGCTAAAGTTATTTACTGTGCCAGAAAAGTTCATTACATTACACCATTTTGAAATGCCACATTGTTTCTCAGTCGAAAAAGAGTAATAAATAATGTTGTATATATTTTCATTTCACCCACGAGCTGAAATCATTTTTTAGGTTCAACCGTTTTCATCTAAACTTTTCTACTGTGCAGCATATAATAGAAAAATCTATTCTTTTCAATACCTGCGATTTTTTTTCTTAGATTTCCCATCAGCTCTAAAATAACCCAGAGACATTAAGACAAAAGAACTGAGGACATAGGAATGTGTTTTCAGTGATTTGACATAGAGGGGCCACCCCTATAAAAATAGACCTCGCTGCCTATTCTAAGCAACATGATGCAGAAGATTCTGGAGCAAGCTTCAGGGCTGAGACCATCACTTGGCAGCAAATTTAGATTTTCCTTTCCTAACTTAGGTCATGTTCTCTTTTGATGTTTAAAATAAACTGTTTAATTTAGTCTCTACAATCCTAATTTCTGGTAAGGGAGAAGTCTGAGAAATTGGAAATAAAGTCCTTCCTCTGTGTGTGTGTGTGTGTGTGTGTGTGTGTGTGTGTGTATAATATACCAGAGACAGTGAGCATATTGGCTGAATCAGAGAATGTGTCTTCCATTCTGAGCTCTTCCAATTACTAGCTGTGCACCACTGAGCAAGTTACCCTCAGAGCCTCCTTTTCCTGATCTTTGCAATCGTGACAGGAACAGCCATCACAGAGGGTTGCGATGGGCATTAAATGTGCTGGGTGATTAGTAACGGCTATCAATATTTTAAATGCATCTGCTCTTTGACCCCGTAACTTTGTAGGAATTTATATTACAGATATACTGGTGCAATTGCACATATATGCACATGTATATATGCCTACCATATGGAAATACTTCATGTACTTATGTATAAGAAAAAAAAAGCACCAGAGAGAAAATCTAAGGCAATGCAATGTGGCGCAAGTGATTGAATAGCCTTAATATAGGAGTGCTATTTTAAATTAAATTTAAATTTAATCAAGGAAAGAATACCATATTATAAGAATGGGTGAAGGGTGACTGAGTGGCTCAGTCGGTTAAGTCCCAAACTCTTGGTTTTGGCTCAGGTCATCATCTCAGGGTTGTGAGTTCTAGCCCCACATGGGGTTCTGTGCTCAGCTGAGAGTCTGCTTGATATTCTCTCCCTCTGACCCCCTTAAATATAAATAAATACATCTTACAAAAAAAAAAATGAATGGGTGAAGAATAGAAATATCCAATTAAGAAGCAATTTAGAGACCTGCTAGCCATGCAAATATATGTTAACATTCACCAGAAATAAAACACGCAGTATAAAATAAAATTAATACCTGCCATGTGTCCATCATGAAACTGGCAAGATTTTTAGAGATAATAATAGCATTAGGCATGTGGAAATACACTTCCCGTGCTCTGATGGGCATGTAAATCATCCAAACTTTCTAGAGTATATTTTATTTTAAGATTTTATGTATTTATTTGAGAGTAAGAGAGTGATAGAACATGAGTGGAGGGGGACGGGCAGAGGGAGAGGGAGAAGCAGACTCCCTGCTGATCAGGGAGCCTGATGTGGGGCTTGGTCGCAGGACCCTGACCCTGAGATCATGACCTGAGCCTAAGGAAGACACTTAACTAGACTAAGCCACCCTGACGCCCCCTCTAGAGTGTATTTAACAACATGTATCAAACACCTTACCCTCTGCACTCCCTCTGACAAAACAGTTCCTCTTCTAGAAATGTACCCCGAGGAAATAAATACATATGTACCCAGAGACCCGAGGACTTTGAAACAGTGTTGAAAATAGGAGGGGGGACAGGAAACAATTTAAATTTGCAACAATAAAAAGAAATTGGTTCAATAAATTATATAGAAACACTATTCAGCCACTTAAAAAGATCCTGCTACAGAAAGTATTTGGCAGCAGGAAAAAAAAGTCACAATGTGTTAGTTGGGGGGTTGGGGGGGGGGAAGTGGTTTAAAACAAAGCAACAACAACAACAAAAAGTAGAAACAGACCTGTAAATACACAGAGTGAAACTGGTGGTTGTCAGAGGTGGGGTGTAGTGGGGGGATGGGCGAACTGAACGAAGGGGAAGGGGGGCATGAGCTTCCAGGATTGGGATGAACAAGGCCCGGGGAGGAAAGGTACAGCCCAGGGAACGTCATCAATGGTGTAATAGTGCTGTGCAGTGACGGGTGGCAGCTGCATTCTTGGGGAGCATGGCATTATGTGCAGAGAAATGGCATCTCTGTGCTGTACACCTGAGACTAACGTAACAGTGTGTCAACCCCATTTTAGCTAAAAATATAAAATAAAATAAAATAAAATAAAATAAAATAAAATAAAATAAAATAAAATAAAGAAAAAAGAAACACAGCAGTTTACAAATCTGCAATTGTGGCCTCAGCTAGAGGGCATTCCCCTGCCTCTTTGCTTCCTCTTTCTTCTCTCCATCTGAGCCCTTCCTCCTCTTTGAGATCTTGGAGTCCATTCCTTGAGAATCCAGGGGGAAAAAAATCCAGACAATCCAGAAAAGCTCCCTGATTTCACATGCTTGCTTCATTTCATGTGCCCCCTTTGAGGCATATGTCACAATTGTCATTAAATGTTTTATTAACTGGTTTTTGCTCTGTGTCTCCCACTGGAACATAAACTCTAGAAGGACAGGCAGAGAGGTTGGTCTGGTTTGCTCCCCTGGTGTAGCCCCATGCCTAAAACACTGAAATTTAACACGATTCCTTCTGGAGAGAAAAATATCTTGCTCTTTGTGTAGTGAAGACACTGCTTAGAAATATTAATCTTTGTGTTTTTCTTTCTCACAAAAGTTGTTTATTTTTTATTGAAGCATAACTGACATATAACATTGTATCAGTTTCAGATGTACAACATGTTGATTTGTTATTCGCGTGCTTTGTGAAATAATCACCGCAGTAAGTCTAGTTACCCTCTAATACCATACAAGATTACAGATTTTTTCCCTTTGACAGAAATGTTAAGATTCACTCTCTCAGCAACTCTCGAGTACGCAATACAATATTATTGACTACAGTCACCATGCTCTACATTCCATCCTGTGACTTATTTATTTTATAACTGGAAGTTTGTACCTGTAGATCCTCTTCACTCATTTCACCTACTCCATCCCTCCCCTCCGACCACCATCAACCTGCTCTTATCTGTATCTATGACTTTGGTTTTATATTGGTTTATTATTATTTTTTTAGATATCACATGTAAGTGAAATAATACTGTATTTATCTTTCTCTGACTTATTTCAGCATATATTGACTTATCTCAATTAGCATAATATAATAGCCTCAAGATCCATCCATGTTGTTGTAAATGGCAAGATGTTATTCTTTTTTATTGCTGTGTAATATATACGTGTGTACATATATATACGTGTTGTGTGTGTGTTTCCCATCTTAATGTATATATTTTTTAAAATTTTATTTATTTATTCATGAGAGACACAGAGAAAGAGGCAGAGACATAGGCAGAGGGAAAAGCAGGTTCCCTGTGGGGAGCCTGATGGGACTCGATCCTCGGACCCTGAGATCAAGACTTGAGCCGAGGGCAGATCCTCAGCCACTGAGCCACCCAGGCGTCCCCATCTTAATGTATATTATACCGCATCTTCTTTATCCATTCATCAATGGGCACTTAAGTCGCTTCCATGTCTTGGCTATTGTAAATAATGCTGCAGTGAACATGCAGGTGCATATACCTTTTTGAATTAGTTTGTGTTTTCTTTAGTTAAATACCCAGAAGTGGAATTGTTGAATCATATGGTCCTTTCGTTTTTAATTTTTTGTGGAACCTCCATACTGTTTTCCACGGTGGCTGTACTAGTTTCCATTCCCACCAACAGTGCACAAGGGTTCTTTTCTCTCCACATCCTTGCCGACACTTGTTTCTAATTTTTGATGATAGGCATCTGACAGGTGTGAGGTTATAGCTCACTGAGGCTTTGATTTGCATTTTCCTGACATTGAGCATCTTCTCATGTGTCTGTTGGTCATCTGCATGTCTTTTTTGGAAAGATGTCTATTCAGATCTACTGCCCATTTTTAAATCAGATTTTTTTGTTCTTGAATTGTGTTCATTCTTTACTTATTTGAATATTAGCCTCTTCATTGTATATATCATTTGCAAGTATTTTCTCCCATGTAATATGCCGTCTCTTCATTTTCTAGATAAAACAAAGCCAGAACTTCTGATTTACCACACTGGCTTTTGTTCAAGAAAACACTCTTGGGAAGCAAAAGGGAAGGCCCATGGAGAGTAAGGCCTTGAGAGTGCCTCAATAAACTGGATGGAAAAATAGAAGACCTGGATGAGAGTCACACAGGGCACACATGTGGGCTAGACGGAGACTCTGAGGAGGAAGAGGGAAGTAGCCTGGGAGTGATATGACTGAGAAACCAGACAACATAAAGAGAACTGTCGGTCGTGAGCCCACAGAACCTCCACCACCAATGAGTGGGTGCCCCAGAACACCTATGCCAGGGACCCCGAGAGCTGTTATTTCCTTTGAGGCCTCGTAGGGGTAACTTTGTCAAATCTCGGTGTTCTCATATATTAAGCGTGGTAAAAATGCCTAAATTCCAGGGCCATTGTGAAAAGTTATGACATGTATTTGGCAAAATAGATGACTGATACAATGCTTATTATGGTAGCCTGCGTATCCTTTCAAAGTTTGGGTGCTTGTTAGTTTTGAAATCTACAAGTGGCTCTGATTTTTTGGGTTTCCTTTGCAATGATGTATGACTGCAAGTTCCCGCAATACCAGATTCCTTTTTCTCTCAACAATCGCTAGACCTTAAGTGCTATTAAACCGAATAGACTCAGGTAAATCACTTTTATACTTTCTAGGAAAATACTAAGTGTATGCTTTCGTATTCATGTATTAAGATAACCGCTTTGTTAGCATAGTAAAATAACACCATCTACGTTAATAAATCAGTTTGGCTTATAATTCCCTTTTCTTGTACTATCTTTGTCAAATTTTAGTATCAATTTTATGCTTACCTCAAAAATGAATTAGGGGTCGTTTGTTCTGTTTTGGTTTTCAATTTTCAGGAAAAGTTTATATAAGATTATAATTCCATTCATGGTAGGACCTAACTATAAAAATCATCAAGGGCACCTGGGTGGCTCAGTGGTTGAGTATCTGCCTTTGGCTCAGGCCGTGATCCCAGGGCCCTGGGACCAAGTCCTGCATTGGGCTCCCCACAGGGAGCCTGCTTCTCCTCTGCCTATGTCTCTGCTTGTCTCTGTGTGTCTCTCATGAATAAATAAATAAAAATCTTTAAAGAAAAAAATATGGAATTAATGTTTATTTTATGGGAACATTTTTAACTGCTGCTTCCGTTTCTTTAATAAGATCATTCTAGTTTTCTATAGGTCAGCTTTTGGTGAATTTATATTTTTATTATCTGTTACAGACTGAATTTATGCCCCCAAATTCATGTGTTGAAGCCCTAACCCTCAGTGTGACTGTCCTGGACTGTATTGCATTCACCTTTAAAGTTAAATGAGGTCAGTAGAATGGGAATCTAATCCAGTGGTACTAGTGTCCAACAAACAAGAAGGAAAGATACCAGGGGTGTGCACACAGAGAGAAAAGGCCAAGTGAGAACATAGCAACAAGAGGAGCATCTGTAAGGTAGGAAGAGTGGTCTTGCCAGAAATCTACCCTGATGACATCTTGATCTTGGACTTCGACCTTCAGAATTGTCAGAAAATCAATTTTTGTTGTTTTAGCCACCAGTCTGTGATATTCTGTTATGAGCATATATTATGTCCTGAACAGACTAATGTGTTGCCTTTCTCTCTCTCTCTCTCCCTGTCCTTTTTTAAAATTATATTTTATAAGTTATTTGCAGAAGAGTCTTATGGGAGAGCCCCAGTGTCACTGTCAGATTGCTCCCCACAAAGATGGTATGTTTATGTGTTTTTTCTGTCACTGCCTCCATCTGGAACAAATGCAGTTCGAGCAAGAAATGGTCAGTTCCCTTTCTATGTGTGTCTCTTTGGAGAATTATGTTCTGTTGACTTTGCCTAAAGACCCAATACCAGGCATCATGCCTCACTCTTATCCCACCCCCTTGTGTGCCTTTAGTGTATCTTGTAGCTCTTGATCATAAATTTTAAATGGGATTTATTAGTGTTTCCTACTTTTTTATATATTGTTTCTTGTCCTTTTGGGCAGATTTCCAAGAGGAAAGTGGGGCAGAGATATATATCTTTGACACCATCTTACAACTTGCTGCCATTCTGTGTTTTATAGAAAAAAATATTATATCCAAAGAGTGTATCTTGGTCTTTACATTACTTTCCTTCCCAAGAGTTCACCCTTTATTATTATTTCTACTTTTGTACCACTCAAACATTACAGGTAATCTGGCCATAATTTGTTTGGTTCCTCATTGTCAGTCCATGTCTCATATTTGCCCATTCCTCTCTGAATACTAAGTCATACCAACAATTCCCTCCACTTTCCTATTTGCCTCATTACATTTAAATACAAATACTGAAGTGAGGGCAAGACTGACCAGTCTATTTATTCTTTTCAATTGCTCAGTCTTCAAAGTTGATCAGAGATGGTAAAGGGAGACCAACCAAAGACCCTGTTTCACTTTGTTTCCATTAGCGGTAATAAGAAATGCAACGGATCTGATTTCGAATTCACCTTCGTCTGTTTACTAGCTGCAGGATCTTCTTTGGATTATTGTTATTTTTGGGTTTGTATTGTTTTTATTTTTCTGAGCCTTGATTTACTCAGTTATAGAATAAGGGTAACAAAACTAGAATGTTGTAAAGAATTGATGAGAAAACTCTGGGTATGGCGCCTGATGTGTGCCCCCTCATAAATGCCCCTTTGTGCATCGTCATGCCTCTGCAATGCTTTAGGTGCTTAATGCATTTCCATATGCTTTCATTTGTGCCCAGATCTGTGGAAGTTAAAGCATGTATAAGAAAAGAAAAGCCTGTGCAGACAGGGCTAAGCCGAAGGGTAATCATGGCTGAGAACTATGGGAGGGATTCAGAGGTCCCACTGCCTCTGCTCAAAAGCTCAGTCCGCCTTGAGGAGCAGAGGGGAGAGTTGAAAGCAGACTCTCTCTCATTGCTTTTGCAAAATGAATTTGCCAGTAAAAGTCATTTTATAGAACATCCCAAGACTCCTGATAGATTCAATTATGTGGAATAGAATCTGCTGGTGAATATAAGAAAAGTGTTGTCCCAGCTGCATGGTGGGAAATGCATGATTTAATTCCCATGGCCTCCCAACGGCTACCTCATGTCAGTGACACTGGAGAATATTCTGGCACTCTTATTCGACATACTCATAAGCCCTTTGGTTTCATAAGAACAGTACCCTTTCCTCAAGTTATTTCTTTCTGTAATTCGTTTGTGGTATAAATTAGGGGTGGGGGGTATCAAGGCAGCCTCCAGATGCCAGGACGGCTTAACCTTCATGTTAGAAAGTCACTTAGAAGCTGGTAGATCCAGCCTCCATTCATTTTCAGAATTCATCAAGTGACAGCCCCAGTGCTGAGCTGAACTCACTGAGGTTTTTTGTTGTTATTTAATTTTTTTATTATAGTAAAATACACATAAGATTAATCAGTTTAACTATTTTTAAGTGTACAGTCTGGTGGCATTCAGAATATTCACTTTGTTATGCAACCATCACCACCATCCAGCTCCAGAACTCTTCATCATCCCCAACAAACTCTGTCCCTGTTAAACACTATCTCCTCACTTCCTCCCAACCCCTGGCAGCCATCGTCCTACTTTCTGTCTCCTAATTTGACTACAAGGTACCTCATATAAGTCCAATCATACAGTATTTGTCTTTTTGTGACTGGCTTATTACACTGGCATAGTGTCCTCAAAATTCATCTGTATTATAGGAGGTGTCAGCCTCCTTCTCTTTTAAGGTGGTATAATAACAGTCTATTGTGTGTATCTGCCACATTGTTTATCCATTCATCCATTGATGGACACATTGCGTTGCTTCCACGATTTGGCTATTTTGAGTAATGTTGCTATGAACATGTCATCTGAGTTATGAGTGAAACTGAATAACATTTAAAAAACTCTTTCGAGTGACCAGTACTTGGCCAAATGGGATCTGGAAATGAATGAGCTCACAGGACCAGTGGGAAGGGATTCAGATCTCTGAGCCTCTGTTCTTAGTCACTGTGGGTGACTCATCACTGGCTTGGTCCCAGTTTTCTCTTGGAAATTATCATAGGCGGGAATTATGGGGGAGGCTGGATTGCAGGTCTGTTCAGGAGGCTCCCACACTAGCAAATGCCAGAATCAGCTGGAAACACAGTGGAGAGGCATGGTCACATTTGCCACCTGTGAGACCCTGAGAACTTTTAGACCAACATTTTAACACATGACATATTTGACATGAGATTCTCAGTGTGTCTGTCTTGTGATTCTAGGCCATTTACCATTATCATTTGCATTGATACTCTCTTTGAAAAAAACAAAGTCGATGCAGAACTGGAGCCTCCCATGTTGTGGGCTGGTCAAGCAAAAAGACAGTATTAATGTAAATAAGAAGCCAAAATGTTCCAGAGCAAAGATTCCTGTTTATTGGGGTGTGGATTAATGCATAGCACATTAGTGTTTTAGAAGATTTTGTTACATGCAATCAAGGCTTGTGTAGAGAGTAAGGTCCGGGGGACAGAGATCCTATTAGCTAATATATTTATTTGTGAAATCTATACAACCTTGTATCCTGGCAGTGACTATCAGGCAGTTCTTACTATCCATATTTTGCATAGTAGGAAACTGAAGCTCCTGGAGGTTAAAGCAGTATCTCCAAGTTCACACAGCCAGTAATTGGCAGAACTAGAAGTCTAGTCCAGGTTTGTCTTAATCCAAAACCAATTCCTTTCCCATCCTTAATCCAGTTCTACTGGATTTACAGAAATTGAGAAAAACTCATAGTCCACATTAGATAGACCAGTGGTTTTTAAAGTGTGGTCTGTGGCCCAGCAGCATCAGCATCACCAGGAAATTTGAAAGATATAAATCCTTAGGTCCATCCTCCAGGCTTATTTCAGATGCTTGGTGGGGGGGGGTGGGGTGGGGGGGGTGTACAGAACATTCTGTGCTTAATTAAAAGCCCCTTGTGTGTGGGGGAGAGGGTATTTCCAATGTCCCTTCCAGTGTGAGAGCCCCTGGACAGACGATTCCCAGTCAAGGGGAGCAGGGGGTTATCTGTTCTTTCACATCATCCAGGTAACAGAATGAAGAGGTACGTGGAAATGGCAAGGATTGGAAGTGGGTGGTGAAATTCAAATACAGGCCAGACAATATTTTGATCCCAACAAGTTTTAGCTCATTTTAGATTGCATTGTGAGTTTCACACATGTAAGAGTGTTAACTCTGATCTCATTTTTAATTTAGCCAATTACCCTTCTCTCTTTCCACGCCCCAGCTGTCACTTCCTGCAGTGAACTACCTCAGGCGCCTGGCATTTATTGAACAGATACTACCTTCCATCTTTGAGGAATTTCATCAGCAAACACTTCCCTGCTGTCTTTTCCTGTGCTCGTGCATGCTGCAGTTTTACCCCAAGATTTTGGTTCTTTCCATGCATGGAGCTTAAGGCGGAGTCATAGCAAAGGAGATGATGCACAGGAGCTTACAATCCAGCCATCTGATTTGCACGCTATTTGTTGACACTCCCGTGAGCACCAGAAACAATAAGACGGAACAGTTCAAATGTTTGAACAAGATTCACAGGCAATTTTCAGCCAGTCAGATGTCAACAGTGGTAAAACAGATGAAAATGGGGCCTTGACATTTCAAAGCCGCAAAGCTCTGACCGGAGTCCTTGCAGGAATGCACTGAAATGTAACACCTTCCAGCCCAGACTCTGACCCCCGGCACTCCTCAGTTGAAGGATTCGAGGCACCGACCTGCCTACTTCGGCTCAGCGGTTTAGCGCCGCCTTCAGCCCAGGGCCTGATCCTGGAGACCCGAGATCGAGTCCCACCATCGGGCTCCCTACATGGACCCTGCTTCTCCCTCTGCCTGTGTCTCTGCCTCTCTCTCTCTCTCTCTCTCTCTCCCTCGCTCTCTCTCTCTGTCTCTCATGAATAAATAAATAAAATCTTTATAAAAAAAGGGCAAGACAGGAGTGAGTTGAGCAGATGCTCGGCAGAGAGTGTAAATGATGAAATTTGAAGGAGTCACTTCCCCAGGGTTGGGGGCTTCCCGGGGGCCGGGGGCGGGCGGGCGGGGGGGGGGGGTAGATGAGAGAAGCTCGAGGACAATGACGGTCTTTCTGGAAATCTAGCTTCCAGGAATGCTTTGTCTCACTCCGTGTCACGCCTTTGCCAATGTCATTGTGAGCACAATCAGCACACAGGAAGAGTGAAAATAGCCGCGCTGGAGTCACAGTGAATTAAGATCTTTGTGCGAGCCGCGTCAGCAGGATTGACTCAGCAGGAGCTACTTGTGGATGTGGGATGCGGGAGCCCCTGGATAGGGCTGCTCCCAGCCTGCGCTCAGCTGATAGGACCCCGCTGGCAGAAAGGCGGGGGGCCCCGGGTCAAAACCTGCCCCTCCCCGCTGCTGTCTGTGACCTTAGGGGGCCCTGCCTCCCCTCTCCGTGACTCTCAGGGTCGCAGGTCCTGTCTCACACGGCTGGTGTGTAAATAGACATAAAAGCCCAGGCCCCTGGCTGGCTCTCCAGCGATTATTATATAAATAATCCTCGTGCTTACTGGGGAGCCCGGGTAGGGTTAAGACATGTTGGATCTCAACAAAACCTTTGCACGCCTCTTCAGCTTGCGGATGTGTTAGATCAATGCCACCTCAGGTATTATATCCCGGGAAAAAGAAGAGAAATTCATATTTGCTGAGAACAGAGCACCTGGAGCACTCGTGCATTCCAAACTGCCAAGTCCTTACACACGCACTAAAGCCGATGGCATAGTTTTTAGTGTCTCGGGTTATAAATAAAGCAACAGAGATGGAGCCTTCAGACATGTGTCAGGATTCACAGAGGATGAGAGCGGGAGGCCAGGATGCCTGCGGTCCTGCTCTGCTCACAGCTCCCTCGTGCTGGCACTTCCAGGTCCTGTCATGTTAGAGAGTCCAGAACTTCTAAAACATGCCGGTGTCCAGCTTTTCCCCCGGGCCCACTATTGCCACCCTAGGTCCCCATGTGAGGGCCCACAGCCCCTCATATGGAAACTGGAGCCAAAACTTCTGTTTTCACCAGAAACAAACTTGCCCGTGACCTTTCAAGCCCAACTTGGATGGAGTTACTCGTCTAAGAACTGAAAGTCCCTGCTCAGGTACTACTTGTGCTCTGCCGAAAACATACTGCTGCCTTTAGGGGTTCATTTGTGAACTGGCTCATTTCAAATGCACCAAGAACTTTGAGTCACAAGCACAGAAGTCGGGGTAGGATGACAATCACAGCAGTACCTTTATTATAAAGGTGGCATGTACACAGTGGCATGTAAACTAAAATGCCAACATCCATGGGATTTTTTTTATAATCAATCTTTCTGCAGTTAATTTTGAAGGAGAGAAAAATAATGGACAAAATTTAGAAGTCATTTGAAGAACATAACTCTATGGAATTTCTCTCAAAAGTACAGGGAAAATTGTCAGAAGCCCATCGCCAGAGCATAGCTCTGATCATTTGGGGCTATTTGCCTTCTTGAATCTTTAGTACTTCCACCAACAGACATGTAATGGGAAGGGAGAGGTGAGACCCAGCATCAGGAGGAGCTTGAGCAGAAGCATCAGAGACGCAAAGTAGGAAGCTGTTTAGAAGAAATACAGGTGGGTCTGGATGAGCTGTGGAGGGGATGGGGAGGACTGTGGCAGAAACTGAACTAGGAAGGTAGCTCTGGGCTCATGGGCGAGGGGCACTGTCCACCATGCTGGCCCATGAAAGTGTCAGGGCCATAGACACAGTGCCAGAGGCCTACAGACCCGTCAGGCCCTTTGAGATCTGAACAAAAATCATTAGCTCTAAAATAAGGGGACAGTGGGGTACCTGGGTGGCTCAGATGGTTGAGCATCCACTACTTGGTTTCAGCTCAGCTCATGATCTCATGGGTCATGGGATCAAACCCCTCATCAGGCTCTGTGCTCAGCAGGGAGTCTGCTTGAGGTCCTCTCCCTCTGCCCCTGACCTCATTCACACTAACTTTCTCTCTCTCCCTCTCCTAAATAAATTAATCTTTAAAAATATAAATATAATAAATAAAATAAAATAAAATAAAATAAAATAAAATAAAATAAAATAACACCTGCAAAGGAAGCGAACAACATAACTTCATGTGATTTTACAGCAACTCGAGCTCCATTTCCCAACGGGCAAATATTCATATTAAGTTTTATTTTAAATGCCTCATGGCTGTGTCTTCCATGCTGTAGACTCCTACATTCTCTTTTCAGCACCAACACTAGGAGGTTCTGCAAACATCTCGAATGCCGCACGTCCACCACCAATGGTGCAGTTATATCTCTCCAGTGGATCCAGCCCAGGGCTTGGAAGCACCCTGGCTTTTCCCTTCCATTTTTAATACTTTGTCAGGAAATCCTGTAGCTCTACCATCAACAGATGCCAGCAATCCTATCACTTCTTTTCCTCCTCTCATCTTTCACCCGATGACTGGAAGAGTCCCCTAAATTGATGTCTGCTTCTTTCTCCCGTTGCCCCTTCTTTCCATTCCCAGCCCAGGCAGGAACTCTTCTAAAATCCAAATCGGAGCATGCACCTTCACCTGCTCAGACCTTGTGGTGCTGCCCGGTCTCACTCAAACCAGAGCTGTGATGCTCATAGGGGCCCGTGTGATCTGGCCCTTCTCCCACCACATCCCCCACCCAATCGGTCCATCACAACAGCCACTGGGCCTCCAACGTGGTGCACACCAAAGCCGCCTCAGAGCTCCAGCTCCAGCTGTCCTCTCTGCTTGGAATGCTTTTGCCTCAAATATCCACTCAGCTCACTGCATCCTTTCCTTTTGGTGTTTGATCCTATCTTCCTTCTCAATGAGCTCCTATTCCAAGAGCTCTATGTCACGCTGTGACCTGTCCCCATCTTGCAGCCAACCACCTTGCAGTGCTCTATTTCCCTTTATCTCTTCCCCCGTGGCACTAACCACCTTCTAATGCACTGTATAGTTATTGACTTATTTTTATTGTTTGTCTCCCCTGACTAGAACATAATCCCTGTGAGATCAGCGTTCTTTGTTTTGTTCAGTGGTGTATCCCCTGCTCCTGGAACTATTCCTGCCTAGTGATTAGCACTCAATAAATATTTGTTGAATAAACAGTGGATGAATTAATTTGGCAGAAGCAAGGAAGATTTATTGGAGAGGGATAAGGAGTAGACAGGTGGAGATAGCCATCTGAAATTCAGGATTATGCTGAAGAGACAGATCTGGGCTGAAGATACCGAGCCTGACAACGTAGGCATAGAAAATGCAACAGCAAAAGTAATGTATATGCAGTTTTGACTCTTGCTTCTTCCACTTAAAAAATATATCAATCCTCTTGTCATATGTTGCAGTTCTCATAAGCATCATTTGAAATGATTACACTATTCCACTGAGTGGTTACATAATAACTATCTCCCTTCTGTGGGCATCTTGATTTTAATTTTTCACTATTATTAATGATAATGCAATGACTATCTTCATGTATTCAGCCTTTGCTATATGCATTTTGAGTCATTTCACTGAATAGACTGACAAAGCCTAGCAAAAAACAGTTTTATGATTCCCCATAAGAACTGTACCCAATTTCCTCATCTCAGCATTGTTGGAATGTAACCATTACACCATAATATTGGCAATGTTGCCAATTAATATATGGAAAAGTTGGCTTGTTGTCTTCAATATATATATTTCTATTTCTGTATGATTTTTTATTTGCATCCTTTCCTTATTTATTCACTTGAAGCTTACTGTTTTTATCACTTTGTATTAATGATTTGCCAAACTGAGAAGCTTAAAAATGCTATTTTAATTTGCTTTTTCCTATTAGGAGTAAATTAAGCATTGTTTCATATGTCCTAGAGCTAGTCGTATTTCCTGTCCTATGAATATTTTATATCTTTTGTCTTTACCTGTGTTTTAAATATTCAATTATTCATTCAATTTGATAATTAGTCTCTTTTAATGATAACCAATGGTTGTCAAGGGTCCAGGGCCAATGAGTATAGGACACTCTGTTCCATGAGATCATGTGGGGACCCTGGGACCCACACTTCTTCCCTCCAATTGCAGTAGTCCCCAGGCTGTTTTTCTCTCCTGCAGACACCGATGATTTGCCACCAGCAAGTCTGAATCCAGGTCTGCAGGAAGGGAGAAAGGATGAAGGGCATGCAGTGTTCTGGGTAAAGAAAGTGCCCTGGAAGTTGTACCATTTACATACTTGCCAGGGAGCTGGGGAACACAGCCAGGCAGTGATGGAGGTGCTCCTCTAAAGCTCAGGGTGGTTATTAATAAAGAGGAAGAAGGGAATGGATCCATAGGGAAGTGACCAATCAGTGCTATAGGGACTAAGGAGATTTTTTTTTCCGCCAAAACCTGCCAAACACTTATCCAGACACCATTTATTTTTTTAATAATAAATTTATTTTTTATTGGTATTCAATTTACCAACATACAGAAAAACACCGAGTGCTCATCCCATCAAGCGCCCCCCTCAGTGCCCGTCACCATTCACCCCCACCCCCCGCCCTCCTCCCCTTCCACCAACCCTAGTTCGTTTCCCAGAGTTAGGAGTCTTTATGTTCTGTCTCCCTTTCTGATATTTCCCACACATTTCTTCTCCCTTCCCTTATATTCCCTTTCACTATTATTTATATTCCCCAAATGAATGAGAACATACACTGTTTGTCCTTCTCCGATTGACTTACTTCACTCAGCATAATACCCTCCAGTTCCATCCACGTTGAAGCAAATGGTGGGTATTTGTCGTTTCTAATGGCTGAGTAATATTCCATTGTATACATAAACCACATCTTCTTTATCCATTCATCTTTCTATGGACACCGAGGCTCCTTCCACAGTTTGGCTATTGTGGACATTGCTGCTAGAAACATCGGGGTGCAGGTGTCCCGGCGTTTCATTGCATCTGAATCTTTGGGGTAAATCCCCAGCAGTGCAATTGCTGGGTCGTAGGGCAGGTTTATTTTTAACTCTTTGAGGAGCCTCCACACAGTTTTCCAGAGTGGCTGTACCAGTTCACATTCCCACCAACAGTGTAAGAGGGTCCCCTTTTCTCCGCATCCTCTCCAACATTTGTGGTTTCCTGCCTTGTTAATTTTCCCCATTCTCACTGGTGTGAGGTGGTATCTCATTGTGGTTTTGATTTGTATTTCCCTGATGGCAAGTGATGCAGAGCATTTTCTCATGTGCATGTTGGCCATGTCCATGTCTTCCTCTGTGAGATTTCTCTTCATGTCTTTTGCCCATCTCATGATTGGATTGTTTGTTTCCTTGGTGTTGTTTAATAAGTTCTTTATAGATCTTGGAAAGTAGCCCTTTATCTGATACGCCATTTGCAAATATCTTCTCCCATTCTGTAGGTTGTCTTTTAGTTTTGTTGACTGTATCCTTTGCTGTGCAAAAGCTTCTTATCTTGATGAAGTCCCAATAGTTCATTTTTGCTTTTGTTTCTTTTGCCTTCGTGAATGTATCTTGCAAGAAGTTACTGTGGCCGAGTTCAAAAAGGGTGTTGCCTGTGTTCTCCTCTAGGATTTTGATGGAATCTTGTCTCACATTTAGATCTTTCATCCATTTTGAGTTTATCTTTGTGTATGGTGCAAGAGAGTGGTCTAGTTTCATTCTTCTGCATGTGGATGTCCAATTTTCCCAGCACCATTTATTGAAGAGACTGTCTTTCTTCCAATGGATAGTCTTTCCTCCTTTATCGAATATTAGTTGACCATAAAGTTCAGGGTCCACTTCTGGGTTCTCTATTCTGTTCCATTGATATATGTAGACACCATTTATTAAATAAGACACACCTGTCCCCATTGTTTAGGGATGATGCCTCTCTTGATATAACATTTATTCCAATAAAAGTGTTGTTTCCTTGGATAGGAATCTTCATTACATATCTTCATTATGCTGTTGTAATTATTCGTTAATATTTATCAACTAAAAGGACATATTGTTTGTCAATTAAGTCACCTAAATGAAATGATTTAGGTTTACAAGGAGAAAACATTTACCCCTTCTTGCATTAATAAAAGTAAAGCATGATTATATGCTCAAGGGTAGTAATACAAGCTCGAAAGACATCTTAAGATTCCAAATCCATCTTGCCAAGAAAAGAATAACATTCACAAAATACATGTAGGACCATGTTTAGGGTGGGCGTTAGATTCTCTTTGCAAGTCTTAATAAAAGACAAAAACAAAACAAAACAAAACACAACCTTAGTGTACTGGAATCAAAACAGAGACACGATACAAACAGGCTAACATAATTTTTATAATGTGAGAGAATGGCAATCTCATTTCCTTCTGTGCTGAAAATGCTACAGAGTGAATGGTGGAGGATTGATAAGATTTGAAATTTCTGGGGCAAAGTGGTCAAGAATGATAAAAAATTAATAGAAAATGAAAATCGTGTTTCTCCTGAGGTTTGAGGACCCACATCTGTCTCTTGTGGGAGTGGTTTCTTCAGCTCAGGAAAAACTTCATCCCTGTGGACTCCGAGCATCTTTGCATGGGGTGGGGGGTGGGGGTACACTGTCCCTGGGAATTCAGGAAATCTTGATGTATCAGCTCCACACTTAGGAATGCATAAGGTTCCAGGCAGCTGGAGTGAGAGACAGGCAGGAAAAAAGAGCTGTAGGAAAGTCCTGAGACATCTGAATGGCCTCAGGAAGACTTTCCTGCTGTATCCTTCCCTCAAGTGAAAGGGCCACCCGGCCCCTAGCGCCGCAGGTCCACCAGGGGGATGCTCACAGCAGGCGGCTGACATTCTCCTAACGTCAAATCAGAAGGCAATCTCAAGGCTCGGAGCATCTCAGCTGCTCAGTGGTTTCTGGTGTAACCAGGCTGAGGTGAGTGGCTCCGTTTTCTCAGAGATCAGGAAGGCAGTCAGAGGAAGGGATGGTGCCCCCGTGAGCCCTTGGCTTTGCTGCCACAAGATGTTTCCACATTCTGCTCAAAGACGTGGAGGAGGTGAAGAGCAGTGTGGCTGCTGGAGGCCCAGCCGGATGGGAGAGGGAGGGAACTGGGATTATAGTCTGAGAAAGAATCATTGTGTTTTCATTTATTTGAGATTTTATCTGCGCTGCCAGAAAATTTCAACACCTAAACACAGAAAAACCTTATGTATAAAATAAATAATATATTTGTCAAAACCCTGAGGAGGGATAGTTTTTGAAGCACAGAAGTAGCACAGCAAGTCATAAAAGAAAGATATGACTGAATAAATATTTAGCACGTAAATGAGAATCTGTAGACTAGGACAAACTTAGTAGAAAAATGCTCAATATATTTATTAGCTGAAGAGCTCATGTGAGTAAATAAGAACATTAAAACCTTGAACACGAGCAGGTCATTTAAGATCAGGGAAATAGAATTAATGACCAAAATACGATCCCCACCAATGATTCTTGCTTGTAATTGAAATTATGTAGATGAAAACAACAAAGTGGCCACAGTTTTCACTTTTTAAGTTGAATTAAAAATACTACCCAATTTTAATTAGAGTGTAGTGAAACTTGTTCATTCACTGTTACTGCATTATATTTCTTAAAGAGAATTTAGAAATGTGTACAAAGGGTAAAAAAAAAAAAGATTAATTTCTTTTGCTCCAACAACACTACTTGTAAAATTCTAGTTTAAGGAAATATCCCTAAATATGGAAAAATATACAGGAAGGCAATTACTAAAGACTTCCCATGAAAAAGTCAAAAAACCAACAGCTGGATTCTGCAAGCTCACTAGTAGTATGCTGTACATTGCAAGCAGTAATTATAAAAATTATAATGCGACATGGAGAAAATATTATTGAATAAAACAAGCTGTGAAAAATTGTATGGGCAATAAAAAAAATACAACCAACCATGAAAGTAAAATGTACATTTGAAAAAAAGCCTGGAAGGAAATATGCCAAAAAGGTAATCATATCTGGTTTGTGGTTATGAAATGATGTGAAATTTCTTTATTTAAAAAAATTGGGGGGGGGGTAAGATTTATAAGACATCTAATTTTTAAAAACAGACTTATGTCATAGATTCCTTAAAATTCCTGGAAATTCCAGGGAAGAGAGGTGCTGATTATGCGGGTAATGAGAGCATATGCTGGCGCTGAGAAGGACAACCTGAACATCTCAAGTGACCCTAAACCCATGTCTTTGATCCATTCTATCTTCAGATCTGGTCCAAGTCAAAAGACACCTGCATTATTTCCCATGGATGTCATAATAATTACCATGAACTTAGTGGTTTGAAGCAACAGAAATGTATTCTCTTTCAGTTCTGGAGGCTAGCAAGGTGGATTATGGTGCTGAGACCTTGCTGTCAGTAGCGCTGAGTTCCCTTTTGGTAGCCCAGGGAGAGAATGTTTCCTTCCCTTTTGCATCATCTAGAGCTTCATTCTCCATTCTTTGGCTACTTGTCCCTTCCTTCCTTTCCAAAGCCAGCACACAGCATCCTCTCTCTGACTCTGCTTCTGTTGCCTGGCCTTCTCTTCTCTCTGCCCAAATTGCCACCCTCCACTTCCCTCTTGAAAGAATACGTGTGATTGCATTCAAAGCCCACCTGGATAATCCAGGGTATCTCTCCAACTTGACCCTTAATTTAATCACATTTGCAAAGACCCTTTTTCCATGTAAGATAAAGGTAGTCTTGGTGGCCATCACTCAGCCTGACTGTGTCTTGCCATTGTAGATGTTGAAGAATTAAGAACTATAGTCCATGATGAATGTGTTGACTTTTCTTAACAATGTTGATGGTTTCTTTGGTATATAAGTTTGTCAAAATCCATCAAATTGTATAGTTTAAACAAGTGTCATTTGCAAAATGTCTATTATAATACCTCAATAAAACTGTTAAAAATAAAGTCCACTGCAGCCTACATGAAGAGCATTCTCTGAGCAAACTTGAAAATGTCCATTTGGAATTAGTTTTGGATTATTTTAGAAAGTTGGGAAACAGGGGATCCCTGGGTGGCTCAGCAGTTTAGCGCTGCCTTCAGCCCAGGGTGTGACCCTGGAGACCCGGGTTCGAGTCCCACATCGGGCTCCCTGCATGGAGCCTGCTTCTCCCTCTGCCTGTGTCTTTGCCTCTCTCTCTGTGTGTGTCTCTCATGAATAAATAAATAAAATCTTAAAAAAAAAGAGAGAGAGAGAGAGAGAAAGTTGATAAACAGGTAAATTGAGCTTCATATTGAAGTCTATAGGAACTGAAGTTAAAAAAAAACCTGCATTCCAGAACCCAAGGGAGTCTTTATTCATCTATAACTCTTTTCTTTGGGGAGTACAACCCCCTCCCTACCCCCGGGTGACAGAAACTTAACTGCAATGACTTCAGTGTCCTCTCAGACACACAAACATATTCACTTAACACTTTTCCTGAGGTTGATCTGCATATGTAGTGTCAGACCACAGTGGCAGGACAGGGGAACAGACAGGAGACCTTTCTGGGTAATGACATCTATCCTGGCTGGTACTCCAGGGATGTCAATCTTCTTTGGTTAAGCCAGACTGCCATGGGTTCCCATGGAGTCTCACCTCAACCTCCACAGGGTCACATTGGGTCTGGCTGCACTGGCCATGCTGTCCTCTGCTAGTGGGCTAATTGGACACTATAGCACTCCTTCAGGCTCTAGGAAGGATCTAGAAGTGATCTAAAGCTCCATTCGGTTGTCCCTAAATGGAAGGTCTTGGCACCTCCTGGGGAGAAGGATCACAGGAGCCTGGGTGGTATTTCACAATATTAACTTGTGATAAGCAGTTGAATGCACGTGCTTTTCCATGCCTCTTTCATGCTATGGAACAGATAAATTTTACTTCAATAGCTTTGAGAGCAAATGTCCATATTCTAAACTACATTGATCTCCATCATCAAGTCACATTAAGATAGGTTCCCACAGAAAGAAAGATCTACAGAAATGATTGAAAGACATTGATGGGAAGCAATGTAAACACATAACAATAGACTACCCTAAAAATTATGTAAGTCAGAAATGTCAGTTAAAAAAATAATAATTCTGGGATCCCTGGGTGGCGCAGCGGTTTAGCGCCTGCCTTTAGCCCAGGGCGCGATCCTGGAGACCCGGGATCGAATCCCATGTCGGGCTCCCGGTGCATGGAGCCCGCTTCTCCCTCTGCCTGTGTCTCTGCCTCTCTCTCTCTCTCTCTCTCTCTCTCTCTGTGACTATCATAAATAAATAAAAAAAAAAATTAAAACAAAAATAATAATAATTCTTTATCTTGCCAATTCTGAAAATTTGAAGTTTGGTGCATAGCATTCACTTAAGAAGAAATATAGTTGTATTAAATGAAAATTTTCTGTGGCTGTACCATTTATTTATTTTTAATTTGATGATAGAAAATAGAGACACTTAGGAATCATTTTTAGGCATAAAGGAAGCAACCCAGATGCCAGTAGCCCATCTGAATTCTGTGTCTACCTTCTGGTTGCCCTAACTCCCTTTATCACGGACCTGCTCTTTAATTCTCTCTTTGGTTTTACCTCTAAGCTTTTTCCTTGAGCTTGTGTCAATCCAGCCTTCATTCAAAGTGGAAGACAAATCCCCTGAGCTTATGGCAAGGAACAGGAGAGTTGGGTGTCTCCTAAGCACTGCCAAAGTTTATAAGTCAAAACTAATGTGTGTTTCAAGAGCTGCTTGGGGAAGAATTCTAATATCTCTGAGGATCCCTATTGAGGATCTGATCAAGAATGTACTGCCAATTGTTTGCATTATAAACAGATAATTACCATATTTCAGAATTCATCACATTCTAGGTCAAGAATAATTTCTAAAGACATAAAAAGAATGCTTGAGATGGAAGAGGAAGACCCACTAACTTATCCTCATCTTCAGTTTTAGGGTTAAGATGGTAAATGTCTATACATTTGGGCTAAAAATAGATATGCCTCTTTAGTTAATGTACAGAGCCTTAAAATAGTTTTTGGCATAACTCCTTCCTCCCTCGGCAATCTTACTGAGGAGAGGTGGGGCAGCTGAGATCTCAGGAAATCAAATTGTTACTGCCACTGCAACCCCTAGCATTCCTGCAGAGCTCAGAACATTCCAACAGTTAGGTTCCGTCAAGGTTAGACAAGAATGCACCCCAAAATAACTTTTACCCAAGCACGATCTGCACTTGGAATGACTGTGGAATCATATATATTTTGAGTTATAGTACTAATTGATGAAAACTAGAGCTTTCCTTGCTCATTGTTCTAGATCATCTTCTTTTGGGTGTTTCTCAAGAGGAGTGACACTCCATTTTGTCCTCAATTTGGGATTATTATTATCTCCTCTTGTCTACTCTGCATTTCAGGATATGAGTTAACCCTTCATACAAATTTCTCTGTGTAAATATAAATTTTTTCACACATATATCCAATGCTTTATTTAACCCATCACACAAATTATTTCTTATTAGCAGCAGCAAATAACAGGCAATCGAGCTTCCACCCAGGAAGTTCTCCGTGCAGCTGTCGCTATGAGTGATGCAGGGACTTGGGCCATGCAGAGACCTTGGCACTGTTGGCTCCTACTTTGAGTAGTAGCTAAAACAGGCACAGTACTGAAATCTGGGCACACGCCAATTAGCAAGTTCTAGAAACTGCCACAGCAGCTAGTCAGGACAGCAAAGGCTCAGCCGCAGTATACCTGTTGTTTGTCAACCCCAATTTGGGGGAAGAATTATTTTAACCTTAAAAAGTCACTTTATATGCAGTGAGGCGTGGTGGCAAGCTGGCAGGTAGCGACAAGGTATGATTACAGAGGAAGAGAGGCATGGTGGGCTGTGTGGTGTGTCCTGTGGTTCTCATGGAAAAGTTTGGCTGGCCAATTCCTGTTCTGGTGGGCACACTATGAAACCCTCAGTGTCTGTGATGATGGAGTGAGTGTGCCTTCCACCACTGCCACCAACATCCTCCTGTTCTGAATTGTATGGTTACAAAATGCTGGCCACATAAGGGTAGGGAAGCTGTCATTTCTTTTCAATTTCAGGAACAGAGTGATGTCAGCCACATAGTCCTACTCACTGTGATTTGGGATGACTTAGGTTGTGGGAGAGGTATGAGGTTTCTACAGAGTACCCTGTGGTCAGCTGGCTCAGAGAGCACATCCAGAGATCTACATCCTGGTGTAATACTCGTGCAATACCCTCCCTCTTGATTGTGGGCAAGACCCAGTCACTTGCTTCTAATAAACAGAATATGGAAATAACTACAGGATGCCATTTTTGAAATGGCCACAAGACAGCTGTGGCTTCTGTCTTGAGCTCCCTCTCTTGGTCTTTCTCCTGCTCAAACTGACGGGAGGCAGCTGCTAGGTTGTAAACTGACCTATGGAAAGGCCCATGTGGAAAAAAATTGAGGGAGGCTCCAGCCAAGAGCCAGTGAGTAACATAAGCCGCTGTCCAACATCCTCTGTGGAACTGAATCCTGCCAACAACCATACTGGTCAGTGCAGATGCAAACTCTCCATCCCCTCCTAGAGCCTTCAGATGAGACCACAGCCCTGGACAAATAGTGTGACTATAACCTCATGAGAGACCTTGACAGAAGCATCCAGTTAAACTGCACCAGGAATTTGGATCCATAGGAAACATGAGATCACCTGTGTATGTTGCTCTATATGTTAAATTATGGAGTAATTTGTTACACAGCAAGAGAACTAATATATAGCCTGAGGCACATCACCATAATCTGAGATAAAGAGTATTTCAATTGTGTGATACAAGGTTTTCTCCAGAATCTTTCATCATACAGAAATCTTCATATGGCAGCATAAAAGACTAAAATATTGTCCCAGCCAATAAGTCTAAATATTTACTCCACTAAAAGCTTTTTATCAGAGTTGACAAAATACCAAAATGACCTGCTTTCCATTTTTGTTGTTATATGTAAATTATTCCATCCATCTTTCTGCAAAAGTATAGATGAGCAGTGAATGAAACCAAAAGAAACCAGCTTGAGGGAAGACAAATGAGGACTTACAAACCAAATAATCAGAAAAGTTGGCACATCTGATCCAGACAATGACGAGGGAAGGCAATTGGATTGCACCAGAGAAGGAAGTGCTGGGACAGTGAGACAAGAATATGCTTGTGGGGGTGTGTATGTCTAATTTGGATAGCATTTCAGTCTTCTGTTTCAATAATTTTGAAAAATAGAAAAGTTGTTTTTGAATTCAAGTTAGAAGAACAAAGTCTTTAGAAAGAAAAGAAACTGAAAAACCAATTAGTCTAGTGATTTACCAAATTCTTTACTCCTCCAAAACTTCTCACAAAAATAAGATCTTAGGTAAAGCTCTCATGTGTAAAACAGAAAGTATGGCATTTTGTCAACATAAATTTATTTTACACATTTAAATCCATAACCTGTACTTAAAAAGTAAATCATCAAGAACAATAATATGAACACAAAATTTGGGAGTTGGGACTTAGGGATGTCAGGTGCAGTCTTTTGGCTGCCTCCCCTGCTTTTAGGTGTACAGAACTAAAACAGTTAAAATTCACAAACACAACTAGTTCCAAGCTGTACAAGTTTTAAAAACCACTTTCTTGCAACCTAGGATACACATCAATTAAGCTAATTCAGAAATGTGATGAATAGTAAGAGAACAGAGAAATAGTAAGGCAATTTTAATTATCACTGAGCAGAAAATCCTTTTCAAACATAACCACAAACAATATAAAATCATTTTAATATTTTAAAAATCAGTCACAGTAGCACAGCTCTTTGTCAGATAAGAATTTGAGGTTTCTAAATAGTCTAATTTACTTTGTTTTGCATGTTGAGTAAAAACATTAGCTTTCAGTTTCGCTGCTGACATTTTAACTGTAATTTTAGGCATGGTAACATAGGGGCCTCGCATTGCCAAATTTAGTTCTTTAAAAATATCCACAAGGCATGCAAACAGCACAGTCATGCTATATTTGAGAGTTTCAGCTAAAGATGCTTCTATTACACAATAGTAATTTTCTCTCTCATTTGAAGTATTTACATGCCCTGATGCCTCTCTTCAGTATAACCAGTGAACTTCAATATGAAAAGTAAATTCTGGAATTCATCGCATTTATCACTCTAAATAACTGAAAAGTTTGCAATGGGAAGACAATCCTTTAATAAAGTTGTCAATTTATAGGACGTTATCCAACACTTAAATAACAAAGTTGCCTTTTTGTTAACAGCCAGGGCTTGTTATGCAAATATACTACTTGCATACATATCAGCAATAATTTTTATGCAAATACTTTTTCTATCACTCGTTATACAGACATTGCTACATTTTTTATGAGGTTATTTGTGGCGTGTTATTTGAGTTACAATTTTCTTCTCTGAATTGTCTATGGTGAGTGTTTGATAAAGCGATAAATATCCCTTTTATTTGCCTGTAAAAACATATAAAAAACAATCAAAATAAAGAGATCACCAACATCCACACACTTGCCTATTTCAAATGTAAAGATTTTACTAAGCTCAGATTTTAAGCCAATTATTTCAGAATCTTGGGTCTGTACTCTTGGATTCTATTTTAGACTATGTTGTTGGACAATGGTAATTATTGTGTCATACAAACCTTCTATCAGCCTACATTTCATTGGTAATACCAACAAACAGAAGATTCAGTAACACTTTCCACATGTTAAGTATGGTGAGGGGTCTGAGATTTTACCCAGCTTGTAAGCTAAAAAGTTATCATGCCATAGTTTCATGAATGCTGGCAGAAGACAGGAAATTCCCAGATCAGAGACAAAGGGCTTTCATATTCCCAGATAGCGAGTGGCATGAGCTTCATGTCTGCTTCATGTTCCCCTTCCCTCTCAAGTCTCCTTGGATGAATATCAAGTGGCCCAGAAGATATTATGTGTGCAGTGGATGTTCATCAGTGCCCAGAAACCCAAAGCTCAGGGAACTCGAATTCTTACAATGGGCTACGAGTCAATGAATCTACCCAACCATGGCCATGGAGGGAAGCATTATCTTTATTATACTGGATGGTCAACAAACGTGCTGCTGGCTATTGGGCAACACTGTCTTTATTTCCAAAGGTCTTTGCTATATGACAAAGAAAAAACTGTCTGAAATAAAAGTTGTCAGGGCCTCTGTTTGTGAGATAGGCAAAAACGTGAGAAACCCATGGAGAATTGTCTCTCAATACCCAACAGCATATTCTCCCCTTTCCTGAAATTTTGTAATTTAACTTAAATGATTCTATGAGTGCCTTTTCATTTCCAGATTTTGCTTTTTTTCTGGAGAATCTTCAAAGTTATTTCATAGGAATCCTGCACTTTGAAAATCACTGTCCAAACCCTTATTCTACCATCAGGGGAGTGAGGCACAAAAGTGACTTATCCAAGTCATAGATATTTAAGTGTCAACTCCAGGTAATGAAACTACAAATCCAAGCAGGAATAGATGACAGCCAGATTATCTTTTTTTCAACCTAAAAAAATAGATTGTTTAAAATGTATAAGGGCAGAGAACATCCCAGGGCATCCTGATTTGGTTTTCCCATTAAGACAGAGACAGGACTGCAGTGCAAGAAGAGATCCCAGGAAACAGTGTTGGGGAGCAGGGGAGTGTGATAAGATAAGGAAAAAAGACATAAGAGATTTGTTAGGAATCCAGTGACTACTATGGACATCTGGGGCTTAATCACCCAGAGAACCCTGGGAACTGGTGTAGGACGTGCACTTCAGTTATCCCTCCAGAGGGGTGAGGAAGCTGGGTATTTGTCAATGAATTCCCATCAGTCATTGGCTGCCAGAACTCTGGATGGTGTTAACGTCCTAGCACTTATTCCTTGCCCTGCACTGGGGTAGAACAGACACTATTGGCCAGAGAGAGCCTAAAGGCAAAACATAGTGGGTACTGGCATTTGGAAGCCAGGCCTGTGGGTAGGGAAATGCTGTCTTCCAAGGGGATGTGGCTGGATACCAGCTGCATCTGCTATACTGTGTGCAGCCAACCTTTAAGTAGTGGCGTGAATTTGAGTGATTCTGCTATAGTCTAAATTCTCCCTCTCTGCATTTGGGTGAAGTTCTTCAGGCCTGATGGAAATACTTCTGGATGGGGTTAAGAAGCCTTATCAATGAACTGGTGATTAAAAGAAGGGATTAAAGAATACAGAAAGTATTGATCAGGGTGAAGAGGAAAGCCTATCTGAATAGAATTAAAAATATTGGCAGAAGAAGATAGCAAGACAAACAAAAGGAATTAGAAGACAAAGATAGCCAGAACAGAAGACCCACGGGCCTGGGCAATTCTGGTTAAGGGAGCTCTTCAAGGGACGAAGGGCTGTAAACAGGCAGTAGATTACAGACTCTCTTCTTAGACCATGTCCATGGAGGGGCAGCTGAGTTAGAAACGTCTTTATTACAGATTAGAACAATGACTCCAAAATTGGGGTAGGAAGGTTCCTTTTTACATAATTTTTTAAAAATATTTTCATGCATTAGTGGTAGTAGCTTAAATATCCTTTTGATTAGAAAACCACGTGATGGAAAGTTAGAATGAATTCGGTAGCACTGCAAAATGAACATGTGTTTTATTCATCACCACAGTGTCTGTATGCGTTTGAAAAATAGTAGTTTATGCATGTGCAAGATGTGCAAGACATAAGGTTTGCTCAGACCACTGGTTGGCTCAGGGACAGACCACGGTGACCCTCCAGATGAAGGTGAGCCAGGTCTGAAAAGAGGTCATGATGGGAGGTCCCTGAAAAGTCTACCATGAAATTGTTTTAGATAAGTGCAATACACTGCATGAGGCCTTCCTGAGATGAGACTCACCCCACACTGCTGAGAAATCTGTCTCTTGAATTTCCTCCTATGAGTCAAGATTAGCTGTGCACCCAATCTACCTTCATGCAGAACAACAGTAAATGGCATGATAGAAAGGAATTGGTGCAGAAAAAGCAAAATCCCATAAATCTATAAGTGCTATTTTTAAGGAGTATCCTTACATAAATGCAACTTTTATTCTTGGGTTATGCAATCCAAGCCTACATGGAATCTGGCTTGGGATGCTCAGTGGCATTCTCTGATTGCAGGAATGCCTGTTTTGTCAAGTCAGTTGCATGTGTGTGTGCATGCGCATGTGTGTTATTCTTTATAACAACTTTTTTCAGGGTCTAAGGCAAATTGGCATAGGACTCCCTTAATTTTGTCTCATACCCTGAGATAAGGATTTGAGTGCAAGTAATTTATTTGGTAGATGTTTGTAACTAAATATCCCCCTAAACTCATATGATAAAGTACTAACCCCCAATGTGAATGTATTTGGAAAGAAGGCCTTTAAAGGAGTAATTAAGGTTAAATGAGGTCATAAGGGTAAGGCCCTAATCCAATACAACTGGTGTCCTTGTAAGAAGAGGAAGAGACAGCAGTGTTGCATGCACAGAGAAAAGGCCATGGGAGGACATGCTGAGAAAGTGGCTATCTGCAAGCCAAGGAAAGGAGCCTCAAGAGAAACCATCCCTGTGGGCATCATGATATTAGACTTCTAGTCCTCAAAGCTGTGAGAAAGCCACCTATTATTATGGCAGTTCTAGAAGACTAAATGAGTTGGTGTTTCTGGAAGTATAGAGAGGGAATAGGGATGTGAGATGGGTAAGAAAGGAACATAACCAATGGGTCACTGCTGTGAGCAATGGGGGCTTCCTTGTAGAACTGCCAAGAGTTAAGGAAGGTAGGGTATCTACTTACATATGTACCTCCCCATTGCTTGGGTTGCTTGAGGGGATTAACTCCCTAGAACTCTGCCTTGCCCTCACTTGACATAGGAAGACACCAGCCTATAGGGAAGAAGGGGATCTGTCCAATGAAACCGCCACTGGGCTTTGGAGAGGCCATAGTGGCCTCTACCACAGTCATTTGGATTAAAGAGTAGTATCTACTTTTAGGTTGCCCTGGTGTTTATAAAATTAGTACAGGTTTTACACCAACTTCTTCAATAACATCACATTTTTTTCTCCCACCTATACTAACTGGTTAGGAAAAGTGGTTTGGAGTGCACCCTGCCTCTTACTGAATCTTGAGAATCAACCTATGAATAACAGAAATTGAGAGGTTTTGAGGTCTAAGGCAAATCACACTGGCAATATGTGTGTATTCGTGAAGTAAGGTTTAAATGGTCTTCAAGGGTTAGTTTGGAAAAAATTTTAAAAGGTCAGCCTTAGCCTTAGGTAAGGCTTGATAGAGATAGTTTTTGAGGTAGATTTGAAGATGGGGAAGGGACCACAAGCTAAGGAATGTGGGAAGCTTCTAGAAGTCAAAAAATTAAGGAAACAAATTATCTCCTGTAGCCTACAGGTAACACAGCTCTGCCAATGCCTTGAATTTAGCCTAATGAGACCTGTCTCACAAAACTGTAGGTAATAAATGTGCATAGTTTAAACCTCCGACATCATGGTAATTTGCTACGGCAGCAATAAGAAATTAATTCCCCAGCCAGTTTGGCTCAGAGGGGCGCTTTGGTGAACTTGTATTTCCCTCTAGCCTGAGCCCATATAGGTGAAGGTATCACACACCCCCCAATCCTGGTCCACTGCAGACATCGAAAGTGTTTAATAAAATCAGTGAGGTGGGGGAGAATCAGGAACTCTGCTAAGAATTCAACATGAACTCAAATAAATAAAATCAGAAATGAAAAAGCAGAAGCAACAACTGATATTACAGAAATACAAAGGATCATAAGAGACTACTTTGAATAATTAAATGCCAACAAATAGGACGACTGAGAGAAATGAATACATTCCTAGAAACAACAATCTTCCATGTCTGTATCATGATGAAATAGATAATCTGAACAGACTAATTACAGTAAGGATTAAATCAATAATCAAAAACTTCCCAACAGAGAAAAGTCCAGAACCACCAAATCAATTCACTGGTGCATCCTACCAAACATTCAAAGAAGAATTTATACCAGTCTTTCTCAAACTCCTCCAAAAAATAGAAGAGGAGGAGCTCATCCAAGCTCATTTTATGAGGCTGCATTACCCTGATACTAAAACAAGACAATGTTGTCCTAAGAAGAGAAAATTATAGGCCAATATCCCTGATGAACATAGATTTTTTAAAAATCCTCAACAAAATATTAGCAAAGTGAACTCAACAATAAATGAAAACGGTCATATACCATGATCAAATGGGACTTATTCCAGGAATGAGAGTATGGTTCAACACATGTAACTTAACCAATGTCATACATTACATTAACAAAATGAAGGGTAAAATCATATGGTCATCAAAATAGATGCAGAAAAAAAATTTGACAAAATTCAATATCCATTTATGATAAAAACCCTCAACAAAGTATTATAGAGGGAGCATACCTCAATATAATAAAGGCAATACATGACAAGCCCACAGTTGTCATATTTAATGGTAAAAAGCTGAAAGCTTTTCCTCCATGTGAACAACACATGTATGTCCACTCTTACCACTTTTATTCAGCATAGTATTGGGAGTCCTAGCCAGAGCAATTAGGCAAGAAAAAGGAATACAAGTCATCCAGCTTAGAAAGGAAAAAGTAAAACTGCCACTATTTGCAGATGACATAATATTTTACATAGAAAACCTTAACTAATAAATGAATTCAGTAGAATTGCAGATACAAAGTCAATTGCAGAAATCTGTTGCATTTCTACACACTAATAACAAACTATCAGAAAGATAACTTAAGAAAACAATTCCACTACAATTGTATCAAAGTGAATAAAATACCAAGGAATAAATTTGATCAAGGAGGTAAAACTTCTGTATACTGAAAACCATAAGACATTGATGAAAGAAATTGAAGAAGACAAGGAGTAAATGGAAAAACATTACATGCTTATGGATTGGAGGAACTAATATTGTTCAGATGTCCATACTACCCAAAGCAATCTAAAGATTCAATGCAATTCCTATCAAAATTCCAGTGACACTTTCTACAGAAAAAAAAAAAAAAATACAACCTAAAATTTGTATGAGCCACAAAAGACCCTGAATAGCCAAAACAAGCTTGAGAAATAAGAACAGAGCTGGAGGCATTATGCCCCCTGATTAGGAATTAATATTACAAATCATAACAGTACTGGCACAAAAACAGCCATATAGATAATAGAACAGAATGGAGAGCCTAGAAGTCAACCCACTCACCTATGGTGACTTTATTTATGACACAGAAGCCAAGAATGTAGAATGGGGAACAGACAGTCTTTTCAATAAATGGTGTTGGGAAAACTGGACAACCACATGCAAATAAATAAAACTGGACCACTATCTTACATTATACCCCAAAATCAAGTCAAATTAGGTTAAATATTTGCATGTAAGACCTGACACGATAAAATTCCTTTAAGAAAACATAGGCAGTAAGCTCCTCGACATTTCTGTCTTGGCAATAAGTTTTTGGATTTGACACCAAAAGCAAAGGCAACAACAGAAAAAATAAACAAATGGGTCCACTTCAAACTCAAAAGCTTCGTTTTTTAAAAAAAGATCTTATTTATTTATTCATGAGGGACACACAGAGAGAGGCAGACACAGGCAGAGGGAGAAGCAGGCTCCCTGTGGGGAGCCCGATGTGGGACTCAATCCCAGGACCCCAGAATCATGCCCTGAGCCAAAGGGAGACACTCCACCACTGAGACACTCAGGTGCCCCAAACTCAAAAGCTTCTGAACAGCCAGAGAAGCCAAAGACAAAATGGAAAAGCAACTGACTAAATGGGAAAAAATAACTTGCAAATTATCTGATGTATGCAAATTATCATACAAATCAATAGCAAAAAACCAATTTGATTTTAAAAATGGGCAGAAGACCTGAATAGACATTTTCCCAAAGAAGACATACATATGGCCAACAGGTACTTGAAAAGATGTTCAATATCACTCATCACTGGGGAAATGCAAATCAAAACCATAATGAGATATCACCTCAACCTGTTAGAATGGCTGTCATCAAAAAGACAAGAAATAACAATTGTTAGTGAGGATGTGGAGAAAGGCAACCCTTGTGCACCGTTGATAGAAATGTCAACTGGCACAGCCACTAAGGAAAATAGCATGGGAAGTCCTCAAAAAATTAAAAATAGAAATAACACGTGATTCAGTAATTCCAATTCTGGGTATTTATCCAACGAGAACAAAAAACAATAACAAAAATATGTGAATCTTCATGTTCATTGTGGCATTATTGACAAAAGCTAAGATCTGGAAATAACCTAAGTGTTCATCAATAGATGAATGGATAAAGAAACGGTGATGTGTGTGTGTGTGTGTGTGTGTGTGTGTGTGTGTATCATGGAATATTATTCAGCCATATAAAAAAAATGAAATCTTGATATTTACAACAACATGGATGGAACTTGAGGGCATTATGCTAAGTGAAATAAGTCAGACAGAGAAAGACAAATATTGTATGACCTCACTTATATGTGGACTCCCAAAAACAAAACAAACAAAACAAGCTCAGAGACACAGAGAACAGATTGGTAGTTGCCAGAGGCAGACGGTGGTGTGTGTGTGTGTGTGTGTGTGTGTGTGTGTGTGTGTGTGTAAAGTGGTTCAAGAGAACCAAGGATACAAACATGAGTTATAAAATAAACAAGTCATGGGGTGGGGGGGAAGTAATTCACCATGCAAGTGGTTTAATGAGAAAATAAAATGAGTATAGTTTATTAATATTGGTTGTATTTCACAGGCATCCTGTGAGCCAATACTTGTATAAGAAGTCACACACAAAAAAATTTCACAACCACCTGTTACCTTTGCTTTTTTAAGCCTTATCTATAAGATGGGGGTCATCATGCTTCCTTCATTGGGTTGTGAGGATCAGACAATGTGCTTGGCCAGTGGTAAAAACACAATAAATGAATAATCATAACATTAATAATTACTCATCATATACATAGGTAAACATTTGCACTAAAAACAATACTTTGAAATGGTTTTATCCCACAGCATTCCTTCAAAAAGCCATTATTAACTGCTGACTTTGTAGGAGATACTCTGGGGAAGTCAAAGAAATCTCTCTTGCTTTTAATCGATTTGTCATGTTTAAGTATCATAAGGACATAAGTGATTATAAATCAAGGCATTTGTGGCTAAGTGGCCCAGGAGCAATGTGGGGATGAGGGACACTCCAAGCAGAGAGTTTACAGAATCCTGAATGGAGAATGCTTCGGGAAGGATGGGCGTCCCAGACTGCCAGGTATCAAACTACTCAGGATCATTTCTCAAACAGCCATTTCCGTGAAATGGTCCATCAAATGCACAGACCATAGAGCTGCGCCCAGCGGTGCAGCACACACAACAAAACAAAAGAGGTATTACATCATAGCATTTCCAGAACATACTTTCTTGTTAACTTATTTGTGTTTCAGTAAAGAATGTGATTAATAAAAGCACCATTCTCTTCACCAAGACTCTAGTTGAGAATTGCTTTATATTTTAGAAGCTTCCCCTTTTAAAATATGCAGGTGACACACTGAGTAACTAGACTAGAGGTAACTGGACCCCTCGTTAACTGGAAAGCACCCTCTTTTGGGAAAAAAAAGTAACAAATGCAGGAAAACACATGAATTTCATCAATTTTTTGAAGTCATTTTGGCACATGGCTCTGACTTTGTGTAGATTCCACCCAGTACTCCCTACATTTAGCAGTGGAAAATGAGGATGCATGCTCAGAATGATGACTCTGAGGCACCGTGTGCACCCTAACATCAAAGACAAGCCTCATTTCACATACTTGACTGCATTTTTTAAGGTAAGATATCAGCTTGCAAGTTTTTTTTTAATTTTAATTTCAACTTATGTTCCAGCTGAAAGGGCTTTCTGGTTAATCCTTACCCAAAATGAAAATTTAATTTAGCAGAACACCTCCCTCCTGAGGCATTCTGATTAATTGAGGGTTTATTGTATCTAACAGAAATGTTTCATATGGGATGTTCCCCTCAAGGCAGATTTCAAAATGGAAATTTGAGTAAAATCCTCTTAGCTTTTCTAAAGTTATGGGGCTCTCTTAAAAGTTCTCCTATCAAAATGAATTCTTCCCTGCTGCTAAGAATCACAAACAATTTGAACTTAGATCATTTTTATATTTCAGAGCAAGCCAACTTCAAGTTTGAAAGTTATACTGTATAGATCTATTACTATAGTAAGCTTTCCTGGACAAACTGCATAGAACAGACTGGGCAGTGTGTGAGCACGCTTACTTGTTTTTAATTTTCCTTTTGCCCTAAATCATACGCAGCTTTATACTATCGCCTCACCTGTTTTCTTTTATTTGAATAATTATCCAAGGCATCACCACTTCCTGAAGTCCAGATCATAATTTGGAGCTAGAAGCAGGATAATTGCATTGACAAGACACAGAAAACATTTTTTTGGGGGGGGGGGACAGGGAGGGTTTTATGAACCTTACTCTTCGTGTGTGTGTGTGTGTGTGTGTTTTTTTTAAGAAACTTAATTCTGCCAGTTGCTGAGAGATGAATGTCATGGGTTTCTAGCCTGTCCCCTCTTGAATCTGAAGAGGTAATGAGAATACTCAGGAGTTTGGGTAAGAAATTACCACACTATCTTCAGACTCATGTTTCTGTTCCACGCCCCCCCCCCCCCCCCTGCTAATGTAGGTAAAATGAAATACCGAAATCTGTAAGTCCACAGTATTTGTTCTGAAATTCTTATGGTGAGATCATAAAGGCCTCTTTTTTAGATCTCCTCACTAATGCTCACAGTCCTGTGTTGCCTTTGGCAAACTCACAGAGGTGTGGAATTTTCATCCATCATTACAGATCTATTAAGTGTCTGATCCTACTGGGTACAGAGAATAAGGTGCTAGAGCTGCAGAAGAAAATCAGACTCAGTCCCTGCCCTCAGGGTGTTTCCATCCATGCTAAAATGGATGTCACAATTAAGGAGCAGTGTGGTTTGTTACCCCAGTGGAATATTCTAGATCGAGAGCACTAATAGCTACTCTCCCAGCCACAGGTCACTCAAGGGTAGGAACTGTGCTTTGCTCATTTCTGTAGAACAATCTCTGTGTAGTAAGTTGGCAATAATGTGCATTAAATTTAAGTAAATGGACAAAACCAGAACTGTTTATCCCTAATAGATCAGTTTATCCTGCTTTCCGACTACTGATATTGATACCATCATCTTTGTACACATCCATATCTGAACCCTCAGGTTATATTTGATGCCCCTCCCCCTCTGCCTCCCCTTATCCGATCACTTGTCAATTCCTTGTCTTTCCCCTTAATTTCCCCTGCACTGATGCCCCTCCATTGACTCCACCCTAATTTGAATTATTACATCTGAGTAATGCAAACGTAACACCACTCTTCCTACCTCCAGGTGTTCCTTGGTTTGCATGCCAAATGAGTTGTCCTGCGACCAAGCTCCCATAATGTCCACACTTAATTACCATATCTCCTTGGTCTTACCTCCCCTGGATCCTTGGCTGGCATCCTCCATTCCATTGAGGCAAATAGGGGCATTCCCTGTTGCCATGGAATCTTGCCACATTTCCCCTCTGTGCTCAGGGTTCTAAGTTTCCTCCATCTGGAATTTCCTCCCTGTCTCTAACTTTCAAAATCCTATAGTTTGTGGATGCCTGGGTGGCTCAGTCACATAAATGGTGCCTTCAGCTCAGATCATGATCCTAGGGTCCTGGAATGGAGCTCCATGTTGGACTCCCTGCTTGGTAGGGAGTTTGCTTCTCCCTCTCCCTCTGCCTCTCCCATTTGCTTGTGTTCTCTCTCTCTCAAATAAATAAAATTTTAAAAAATCTTTAAAAATTTCTTATAGTTTGTGTCATTTAGGGGTTTGGGTAACAGGAAGGGGAAGTGCCTCTGGTGGCCTTAAACAGAACAGGGATTTATGGGAAGAATATCAAGTAGCTTGCAGTGGGGCTGGAGATGCTGGGAGAAGGGGTGAGAACCAAGCAGCTTAACGCCTCCGTAAGGAGGTTCCAGGACCCTTCCTGTAAAAGCAAACTGTATCTCCTCTTCCTCCGCTCTGTCACCCTCTTCAGTTTCAAAGTCTTGAGGGAGAAGGTTCTACTGGTCAATTTCAGACCATTCATTCTTACAGGGCTTTGGGGAGGGAAGAGATGGAGAAACCCACTCAGTTCCCCTCCACAGTCAGCCAGGGGCTGCCTTAAAACCAGGAAGGGGGCTGTCTAGAGGGCCACCAAGGTCTCTCAAGGTCCATTCCTGATGCTACCACCTTTCATGAAATCTAAAGACTCCTCTGACTCCCAGAACATATTTTGCTTGGGGTTTTTCATATTTAGTTTTATATTAGAGTTATTTGTATCCTGGTCTTATCCTTCCTCTGAGATTAAAATCTCCACTTATTTTTATTTCTCCTGAATTATCTCTTATAATGCAAATAGACCTATACAAGATATGTTTAATTAAATTGAATGTTAAGATAGAAGGTCATACAAAAGCTGACACGAGTGTTTACCATGTGCTGACAGATAGTTGAAACATGTTTACATTATCTCACTTATTCTCACAGCTTTTTGTAAGAGTAGTGTTATTACTATTTGAGGCCCAAAGAGGTTAAATGATCTTAAGTCACGGGCTTGTAGGCAGGCTGCATGCCTCTGAAGTCTGACCCAACACCCTCAACTTTACCTTGGATTTCCCATGAGTCTAACGAGGGGTCTCTGAATGGAGCCCTGAAGAAAGAGAGGGGTGAGAAATGCCTTCCTATGTCTATATGGTCAAAGTAGAAATTGGTGTGACTAAGTGGGACACAGGGTGGGGAGCAGAGTGACCAGAATAAATAGCTTAGATTGCGACAGAGTCAACAATGAGATTGTTGTGGTAGGACTAAGTTTAAGAACCGTTAGAAAGACAAGTCTTAGGATTTAACTTTGAAATGATTTGGAGGGAAAGGTTTATACTTTTTCTTTTCTCTTTTTGTTAGACAGGGAGAGGAAGGGAGAGGAAGAGGGAAAGGATGAGAGATAATTTTAAGCAGGCTCCATACCCAGTGCAGAGCCCTGTGCAGGGCTTGATCTCACAACCCTGAGATCATGACCTGAGCCAAAACCAAGAGATGGAAGCTTAACTGATTAAGCCACTCAGGCTCCCAAGGTTTGTACTTTTTCACTTTCAATATTTCATTATGGAAGACATTTCAATATTAACAGCATACTAACAGAGTGGAATGCAGAGACATTCATTTTCAGACACAGCATCAGCTGAAAAGAAATGTCTTCCCCATGTTGGGTCTCACAGTGGGTCAAATGGTGGCCCCCAAAGATATGTTCATGTGGAAACTGAATGTGATCTTATTTGGAAAATGGGTCTTAGTAGCTGTTATCAGGTAAGGATCTTAAGATCATCCTAGATGGTGGCAGGGTATGAGTGCGTGTGTGTGTGTGTGTGTGTGTGTGTGTGTGTGTTCTAAATCCAATGGCAAGAGAGAAGGGGATCAGGCTATGGGAAGACAGAGGCAGATATTGAAGTAATGTTTCCACAGGTCAGGGCAGGCCTGGAGATACTGGAAGCTGGGAGAGGCAAGGAAGGATTCTCCACTAGAGCCTTCTGAGAGAATATGCTGACTTCTTGATTTTAGACTCTGGCTTCCAGAAGACTGAGAGAATAAACTCCTCTATTTTAAGCCATACAATTTGAGGTAATTTATTAAGACAGCTTCAGGAGGGGCACCTGGGTGGCTCAGTGGTTGAGTGTCTGCCTTTGGCTCAGGTCATGATCCCAGAATCCTGGGATCCAGGCCTGCATCGGGCTCCCCGCAGGGAGCCTACTTCTCCCTCTGTCTGTGTCTCTGCCTCTCTCTGTGTCTCTCAGGAAACAAACAAACAAAAAAAAGACAGCTCCAAGAAATGAATATAGGCCTCTTAGGCTCAGTTCCTCAGCCTTCTCAGGAGCAAATGCTCATCTTCTGCTGTCAGAGAACTTTTGAGGAACTGTGGTAGGCCATGGGGAGCCATGGTTATTTCTTGAGTAGGGGAAGGACAAAATAGAAGCAATTTTTAGGAAGGTTACTATGACAATGATATCCAAAATTTGGGAGGTGGGTGAAAGTGAGCCACAGGAGGCTACTTGGAAGGCAATGGGGTGTACTGGAAAAAACAGGAGTTTTGAAGTCAAGTATGTTTAGTTCTTTTTTTTTTTCTTTTTAAGTATGTTTAGTTCTGATCCCAGTTCCTTCACTTACTGTTTCCATTTTTTTCATATGTATATGAGGATAATAGGATAATACTCTGTATATGTATACCTGTAACTCACACATGATACTATTACATATATTATATGTAATTATTTTATACACACACAGATACACACACACATATATAAAAGAAGTTTCATAAGTGTCATCAGTAACAATGTAAAAATTTGGATGGTGTCACTGGAAAGAGAAAAGAAGATACAAAGAGCCGTTTCAACAACACCAGGACGCAGAATCATGAGGATTTAGACTGAGAGGGATCCCAAGGTCATCTTGCACTCTCTCCTCACTGCCTTTGGGGAGATCTTGGAGAGAGGGAAGGAAGGAAGAAATGAGATTGCAGTGAAGTTTCTCCAAGGAGCTGAGATGTCTGGTGGATTCTTGGCCAAGCCTGAGACCGTGGGAGGAGGAGCTACTTTGGGAAGAGGATAAATTTCATTCTGAACCTGGTGATATTGAAGAGATGATGAGCTGCCCAGAGAGACTGCAGACAAGCTGGGGAATTCTCTAAGGCTACAGATCTGAGAGTTAATCACTGAACATCCAGACTGGAGGCATACAAAAAAATGATCAACTCTCTTAAAAAAACAAAAAAGGCACAAATCATTATAAAAACAAAGGGCCAAATTCTGCATCAGGAATATTACTGTTAGAGGTCAATATGCCCTCCAAGAGAATGATGTAGGAAGTTCAGAAGGGTAGCTGTGTTAGATAAATGAAAATAAGTGAATTTCAGGTAATAGCAGAAATGCCATGTGCTTCTGAAGACTGCATAGGATAAAGATTAAGAAAGCGACATTGGATTTTAGATAGAGAATGTCCTTGGGGACTCTACCTTTGTAAAGGAAGGAAGAAGGAAGAGGAATTCAAGAACCGCGATTCAGTGATGGTTTACAAAGCAGACAAGTTAAAAACTGGGTCAATGTTATTATATGGATTTTGGGTAAACTAATTTAAAATTGGGTCAGACCATTTATTATAATTCTGCCTTCCTTATTAGTAAGACAGAAGGATGAACTGAGGCAGCTCTTTCCCCAAGGGCAAAGAGAAGGAGGCTATCCAGATTCCCTGATCTTGGATCCATCCCTGCTCAGTACACTGTGCCTACTCCCAGCTAGTGACCTACAGAGTGTGCCCTACAGGCAGGAAGGGTGCCAGGGACTGACATGGGAGCTAGGTAAATATGATCTCTCCATTTGTTAAATTTTAGATCGGTTAAGAAACACCTGTGCAAGGTTCCGCAGTTGAAAAAGCAGATAGTCAAAGGCTGTACTGCGACTTCAAAGGTATAGTGGTTCTGGTTACCCAACCTGGATACTTCCTTTTGTGAACGAGGCAGAGGATCAATGATTCAGCCTTGTCACCTTGGGTAAGTTATTATTGCCCTTAATAGTAATGAGAAGCCAGGAGCCTAAGAAAGAATCTCATTAACATGGATCCAGGCTATTCCGCCAGGAAATCAGAATCACTTGAATAGTCGGGTTTCCTTTTGGGAAGCCGTGTGGGAAGGAGACTGGAGCACAGGCAGCTGGACGCGTGTGCCTGTTAGAGGGGAACTCGTGTTTCCCCTTCCTCCTGGGTTTTAATCTTCCGAATTTGTTTACAGGTAAGTCCCTGCGTGTGGCCAGGTGACCGGACCAGTCCACTGGTAGTGACAAGGCCTGGGGGGGGGGGGGGGCGGGGAGGGGCCCAGTCGCTGGCAGCTCCTGCCGGGTTCTGCCGGGTGGGCGCGGGGCTGGACCGCAGGCTGGGGCGGCGCGGGCCGCGTGTCCTCTCTGCTCTCTAGAAGCGCTTCCGACGGGAATGATGGAGTACAAAAGTGTCTGTTTGGGAAAGTAAATAGATACAAGGCAAATAAATAAAAATGCCCAGAGGCAATTACAGGGAGGAAGTGACATTTTTATGTAAGTCACTTTCCTGATGGACCCCAGGCCTGCTGTGCCGAGGGTGCCGTGGGAACGCTTCCGGGAGGGGCCGGCCGCCAAACAACTAGAGCGTCGCGATAAGAAAATCAAACAAAAAGAGGATGGAAAGGCCTCGCAGCAGTCACTGGGGGCTGGAAGTTGCTGCCTTTCGCTCGTGTGTCGTCCGCCCGCCGCCAGCGCTGCCCCAGTCCCCGCGCGGGCAGGGGCAGCGGGCAGCGGGCAGCGGGCAGCGGGCAGCGGGGACCCCCCTCCGCGCGCCCTCCCCGCGCCCTCCCCGCGCCCCGGCCGAGCCCCGGGTCCCCGCGCCGCCCGCGCCGCCCCAGGTGGGAGCCGGGCCCCCGCCCCCGCCCCCCTCGGCCCGGGCCGGCCCTGGGCGGGGTCGCGCGCGGCCGGGGAGGAGCGGCGCGAGGAGGAGGAGGAGGAAGCGCGCGGAGGGGCGGGCGCAGCGCCGGGGGAGGGTCGCCGCCGCCGCCGCCGGGATCGTCAGGCCGGAGCCGCGCGGCCGAGCGGGCGGCGGGCGGCGGGCGGCGGGCGGCGGGCGGCGGGGGCTCGCGGCGGGAGGCTCCGGCGGCGGCGGCGGGGTCGGCCCGGGCCGGCAGCGTCCGCCGCGCGGCGGGAGGCGGGAGCGGCGCAGACAAAGAGCGGCGCCTGGGCGGGCGCGGTGCGGCCGCCGCCCCGGGACCCGCGCCGCTGCCCTCCGCCTCGGCGGGCGGCGCAGGAGGTAAGGGGGCGGCGGCGGCGGCGGCGGCGGCGGGCGCGGGGCGGGGGCCGCCAGGTTGGGCCGCGCGGGGGGCGGCGCGCGCCCGGGGGCGGGGGCGGGGCGGGGGCGGGGGCCGGGGCCGTGCCCTGGGTGCCCCGCGCCGCCCTGGGCCCCGCCGCGGCCTGCCCCCCGCTGCCGGCCCCGCACCTCCGCACCTCGGCGCCCGCCTTCCGGGCCCCCCTGTGCGGGCCGGGCCGGGCCGGGCCGGGGGCGCTGGGGCGCTGCCGGGACCGGGACCGGGGACCCCGGGCGCGCGGGGGCGGGGGCGCGGGGACGAGCGGCCCCGGGAGGAAGGGCCGCGGGAGGCCGCGGGAGGCCGCGGGAGGCCCGAGAACTTGCTGTGTTTACGGCAACTCTCGTGACCCCGCACAGAGCTGCTGTCACGCCGCGCGGGGGAGGCCCTCGCCGGGGCTGGGGGCTGGGGGCGCGGGGGCGCGGGGGCGGTGCCAGGCTCCGCGCCCCGTCCGGGTGGGCAGGACCTCCCGCCACCTGAGAGAAAGTTTCTCCCGACGCTCTGCCCTCTCGGTGCGTTCGGGGCGATCTAAGCACCAAGTGGTTCTGGAAGAAGCCGGCGTGCGGTTGGGTTTAAGGCGCTGAAGGCGCCTCCCGTGAGCGCACCGAGTGTGGCGCTGCGTGGAGGCGTCTACTTTGCAGGAACCTTTGGTGCGTGGACAGCGGCGACCGCCTTGGAAGGTCTGCGGGGGTGCGGGGGTGCGGGGGTGCGGGGGTGCGGGGGCGGCGGCTGGCGAACCCCGGGCACCCGCCTCTTAACCAGCTGTGTAAGGGCTTCAGGGACTGGGCAGGGACGGGGACAGTAGGCCTCTGTCACTTCAGACAATTGCCGTTGGCAGTTTCCCCTTTATTTGTTTTCGTTTATTTTGCCAACAGGTTTAAGGCTGAATCTGCCAACTTTGTGTCTGTGTAAGGGGACGAGCAGGCCCCAGCGCTGGGCCCCCTCCTTCCGTTGAACCAAACAGAAACTGAACCGCGGAGGCCAGCGGGCACGGCCTAGCCCCAGACCTGCAGGTAGGAGAGGCCCTCCCTGGTTCGGGCCCTGGCTTCTGGGAAGGGATTTGGGTAGGAATGAGAGTAATTCGGGTGTGTTTCATACCACTGCTGGTATATCGTTAGCGGCCCTGCTCTGCAAGTCTTAAAACGACTGAAAATGAAATTAAGCAGGGCTACTATAACTTATCAAAACAGATCTAAACTTTGCTCTCTTAAGGCACCTACCGGGCCTTCCTGGGTGGGTGGGTGGGTGAGTGAACAGGATTCAGGCATGTGCGGCGTTTTATAAAAAGAATGGTGGCCAGCAGCTCGCAGAGAAGAGATGGGCTTGACTGGGGAGGTGGGGCTGTTGATGGAGATCTTTAGGTGTTTGGAACAGGGATTTCCCGAGAAATGGGTGTTAACCAGGCTCGTGAAGCAGTGACCAACATGGGAAAATCCTCCCTTAATTATTTCTCCTCTTGAGGTTGCTTAGATGTACTTTGGATGGCAGGAAAAGACCGGATGTTTGTGGTCTTCTGGCTGCAGCTACTTGGAGGCTGAAATTAAAAACTTTAAGCAGCGGGGAGCTTGTGGAGGTGCATGGCTCCGCTTCCTCTCCGATAGGCCTCACCTGGGCTCAGCTCGGAGCTTCTCAGCTGCTACCTAAACACACAACAGTATTGATCATGGGAACCGTGGATGAAATTGGGTGGCAAACCGCCACCCGTAGAACTGAGTGCTCTATCACCCACCTCTGCCCACTCATGGAAAAGCTGGCCCCGATTGATTGATTGGTTGATTTTTTAAAAGATTCTGTTTGTGAGTAATCTCTACACCCAATGTGGGGCTAGAACTCACAACGCTGAGATCAAAAGTCCCATGCTCCTTGGACAGAGCCAGCCAGGCGCCCCGAAACTGGCCCTTTTTAAATGGGTGGGGCTTGCGTAAGATGCATTTCTAATAGCTGTGCTCAGTTTCCAGGCTTTGGGTTTTGCTTTATGACGTGGTCCATGGTTACATCTCTTCATCCCTGAAATCTGTGACCCTGCCCTGTCATTTGCATTGGGGGATTATTGAGGTTTTCCAACTGACAGCCGATCTTATGTACACTGTATTTGAGAAAGGCACTATCATCCATATTAAATACACCGGAAATCTTCTTTGCGTGTGCACAAACTAGATAACCTTTTGAAATACCCCAAAGACTCCCTGATTGCCTGGAATAACCTGGAGTCCTTTACTTGATAACTTGCATTAGCTTAATTTGCCCTGGCTAAATGAGGCTGTTTTGCTCTCCGGGATACACATGCTTCTAACTGCCCAGACTGACTTGCAGCGTGTGCTGGGGGAGAGAGGGTTCTCCATCATTCAGAACAAGGCTGGCTAGCTGAGGAGCTGAAAATTGCTGGATCTGCAGGGGAGGGCAGTGGACAATGTTTGGGAAAACTAGTAAGCTGAACTTTATTTCACAAAGGAACTGGAAACTCCCCACCACTCACCCCAGAGGCTTAGGGAATTAGTTTTCCCGTCCAGAGGGATAGCAAATGGCACTTCCAAATTGTTTCTCTTTTCTCAGATGAGTGATGGAAACCCTTCATGACATATTTTCAAAGGGCCTAAGCTAAAAATGCTGTCATGTATGTTCAGTGCTTGAATTCAGGTGACTTAGAAGGAGGCCAAGACAGCCCTCTAACTGGTTATCAAAAGTATGCAGCTAAAGTAAAAATAGTTTCCAATTTCTTTAGGTCACGTTAGTAACACAGTTTTAACAATTAGACTGTTCTTTACTACATTTTCCATTGAACAGATCCAAACGTATGTATACTTCTGAAGGTGTAATCAACATTAGTAAGTTATATCACCCCCCCCACATACGCACTCTCTCTCTCTCTCTCCCCCTCTCACGCGCGCGCACACACACACACGTGTCACAATCTGCCCTGTGGTTTCTGTGTTTGTATCTTAAACATGTGGTTTGCCGTAAATTCTTACTGAACACATGAATGCTGAGTTCTGAGCCTATTGAGTTATTAGGGCTCTAGGTTCCCACTGAGATATAATAGAAGCTCTCCAGAATCTTTGTACGTTCTGCTCAGAAGCTGTGACATGGTGGAAGGTGTTGTCCCTAGGACTTGTCCAGATAATGGGCAAATATGGCCTCTCTCTTGAGTAAATTCTCAATCACATGAATCATTTATAGTCCTGAAGCTAAACTTAACAAAACAAACAAAAAGCAAAACAAAAAAAACAAATCCAGTTGCATAAACCACCTGGTGGCTTGGCTCTACATAGTACTTTTCAGTAGATTGTGGGTGTCAACACCAACTGGAAATTTGGGGCAAAGCATTTGTTACCCTGGCTTAGTTAGTTCGTTAGCACCACCTTACTCTTTCATCCCCTTCATATTTTTAATGTTTTTAAGGGAAGAAACTTCAAGTATATTCACAATTTAAATACTGCAGTTTCCTCTTGATAGCTCAGCTGGTTAGTGGTTAGTGAAGATCCAAAGTGCCATAGTCAGATAAAAATAATCGATATTAATACTCATGCATTAATTTATAGTTTACAGTTTGCTTTCCACCAGTGCTGTCCTATTTAATATTTGAAAAGATAACAAGGTAAAACGGGCTCTAGTCCTTATTTCTGTGTGAGGAGACCAGAGCTCGAAATTGAGGCAAGTCCTTGCCATCTGAGCCCTGTGGCCCTGCTAAGCAGGAGGTAGATAAGGAACACCAGAAGGTGCTGCATCGACGTTTTTGTGAGGCTCCTGATCCGCAGGCATGTAGCGCAGCCGTGGATCCCTTTGCCATTTGCAGATGTGAACAAATAGTGGTTGGGAGCAGATTCTCGGTGTGAGTTGACTCTTTGAAGATGAGCGGTTTCAGAGGAGACCGTTTTGGTGAGCAGTTTCCGTGAACTTTTGTCTTTGCCTCTTTGCCAGGAGCTGGCATGGCTGTGGAAGTCTGCAACAGGGTGCTTACTCTTGCTTACTATGTGTATCAGTCTGCTCTGGATGCTGTAACGGTACCGCACAGTCCGTAAAGCAGAAATTTCTTTCCCACAGTTCTAGAAACTGGAAAGTCCAAGGTCAGAGTGCTGGCAGATTCAGGTCTTGGTGAGTCTCTCGTCCCGGCTTACAGAAGGGCACCTTCTCGCTGTGTCCTTGTGTGTCCTCTCCTTTCTGCCTGCAGAGACTCTGGTGGCTTTTCCTCTTTTTACAAGGTCACCAGTCCTGTGGGATTTTGGCCCCATCCTTATGACCTCACTGACTCTTAATTACTTCCTTCAAAGCTCTGTCTCCAAATACAGTCACATTGGGGGTTAGAGCTTCAACATTTTGGGGGGGAGGGGGAGTTCAGTCCATACCAGTGTGTAACTCTGTGTTCAGAAACAAGGCTGATTGTTGTAGGAAGTCCTTTTGCTTCCTTCACCCAGATCTAGCAACTGCTTATTTGAGGACACCTGCCAGGGATGGTTAGAAGGCAGAGGTAAGGAGGGGATGGCAGCTCATTAGTTGTCATACAGCCTCAAAATGGGGAAGGATCCTTGGCACTGGGCTTCCAGATGCTGGTTGGGTTCTAGGTAGGATGATTAAGGAGAGAAATCAGTGCTGACTTGATGCATTTATGGATGCTTCTCCTCAGTATAGGTAGGTTTTTTTGGATTAGGGTCATGATAAAATATCAGATATAGGGAAGGCGCCCACTGGGTTTTGTATGGCAAAGAAAGTGTTTCCTGGCCCTGGGTGAAGAGCAAAGTGGGAGGGAAGGCCATCCACTCTGGGTCTGCTGTTGCTGTGACCCTGTGGTCTCTGCGATGTGAGCAAGGGTCCCTTTAGTACTCATACAGGACAGAGTCTGGTAAGGTCCACCCTGAGCTCTGTATGCATTCTCTGTGGCCATGACTTAGGCCAGTTTGGGTTGTGAAAGATGATTATGTATGGCAGGGGGGATGTCTGTGGGATGGGCAGCCCTCTAGCTCCAAATCTGTATGGTTCATTCATTTATTTATTTAGTCTATCTTTTATATGAATTATCCAACTTCTTACCCATCATGCCTGCCTAAAACTCTTGAATGCCACAAGCTGACATCTTAATGTCACCATCTCCTAACCTGCCTGCCTTCTCAGTTTATCCCCATCATTGACTCACTTGATCATCCCTGAATTCTCCCTTTCTCTCATATCCTGAACTTAGTGATTTTGCCTCCAAAAGATCGCTTAGCTCTGCTATACTTGATTTCCTCTTCTGCATGGACTCTCAGAATACCTGTTTGACCACTCTTGCCAATCCGACCAGCTCACTGTGCTATAACATTCCAGACTGGCTGTGGTCCACATCAGATCAGTGTCCTTACTGTGGCATGGGTGGGTCTGCATGATGGAGCTCCTTCACTGTTTCTCCCTGCTTCTAAACATGCCCCCCCTCTCAAGCCCACCACGTTCCTTTTTTTCTTTGCAAGTGTCCAGGAGCCCTGTGAGGCTAGCGGCTGCCTTATTGCAGAATGCAGGTTGATATACTTTTTATGATGTCAGCTTCATTTATTCTGTAGGTTTCAGAGTTGAGATAGCTAAAAAGACTGAGTGGAAACAATTTAGAATAATAGTAATGGCAATTATTATTATTCCTTAGTGGGACAGATACGATCTGCATAGTTACAGACAGTAATATAATATTTCATGCACTCAGTTTTAGAGTACAAAAATCACATTCGATTACATGTAATTAAAATACTTTGGACATTTACTAAGATTTTAAGATGTGTTTTGGATTCTAGAGGTTAAATTACCAATTTAAAATAACTTTTGGGTATTAGTATTTAACATAATACTGATGTATGTTAAGTACTTGATTTATAAGTACAAAAGCTAAAATATTTTCTGTAGTGATCATGAGTTTATCATTAAGACTTACAAAATCACATATTATAATTATTGTTCTAAGCACTTCATACAAAGTAATAACACATTGAATCCTCTCAAAAATTAAGTGTAGATACTTCCTGTTTTTGTCCTTACTGATAAGAGTTTGGAGAAATAGCAGGTTACCTTGCCTACGTGTTCCATAGCTAGCATGGTGGCAGATCTGGAACTCAGAGTCAGACTTTCTCACTTCTGAGTCTGCTCTCATCCACGAACCTAGGCCACGTCTCTTCATTAAGATGTATCTGAAAATACATAAACAGAACCATAAACTTTTATTAGGCAAATATTTGAGAAACATTGATGGACAACCATCAATAAAGCGTGGAGCTTGGGCAGCAATGGAACTTCTGGAACTTCTTTTAGCAGCCAAGCAATGGAGGACGCCCTGAGCTTGGGAAGGACGGATTTAGTAGTTAGAGCCACTCACATGGTCCTGGAAGGCTAGCTGTGTGGTGTCACAGGGGAGCATTACTGATGATGGCCTTGGTTCTTGGCCTTGGCCTTGCTTCTCCTCTCAGTCTCTCCTTGCTGTATCCTGTAGGCCAGTGCTCCTCAGGTGGGCATCAGCATCCCTGGAGGGCTTACCTTAAAACTCAAATGGCTGGACCCACCGTGGAAGTCTGGAGTGAGGATGCCCACTTCTGCTGAGTTCCCAGGTTACGTGTGTTGGGATGGGTACCACATATTGAGAACCACTGCCAAGGACTTTGCTCTATGACACCAGGAGAGTGAGAAGGTTTCTCTCTTGGGTAGTAACAGCATTGTAATTCGAGAGTAGCCTGCCAGCCTGCCTGTAGGCCCTGTTGTGCAGGTCTGCTCAACTGGGCCCTTCCTAAGTGGCTGCGTGTCGGGTCCTCACCCAGTTTCTACCACCGTGGGGACTGAGGAAGGAGGACTGAGGATTTTCTTGCTCTTCCACCTAGGGCCTAAGACCTTGTATTGTTGGATACCTTTTGGGAGGCCATTGTTAGCTGCTGCTCAGTGAGTTCCTGTGTCATAAAGAGAAGGGAGGGAGGGAGGTGCTTGAAGTCCTGGAGCCCAACATACCAAACCCTTTTCTTTCGTGCTTTTATGCTGTCTGTGCAGGTCTTAAAGAATCCCCACATGGCTTTGAAAATCCACTGCTCGGATCATAAGAATAGGCCAGGTCGGGCATCAGTCTGGATTTCCAGAAGGCTTCTGTTACAGGCTTCCTATGGGAGCATTGATGTTGGTTGCCACTTCAAGTGAGATTCTTAACTTACCCTTCTGTTTTTGGGAGACCCTTAGGACTGTTGGGTAGCCTTCTCCCAGAGCACATAGAACTGAGGTAGAACCAAGAGTCTGGCATCTCTGTTGGGGGAGGCGTCTGTACGTCTGTTCCAGGACTCGGGAACACAGTGGTTTGGGATGGGATACACCTTGGGCAGCTGCTTTGAATTCACAGGCTTAGATTTGCTGTCAAGTGTTTCTCCTGGGGCCAGGTCTGTATGAAGCCTGTTCTGGCAGGAGTAGCAGCAAAGATTTATTTACTTACACAAGTTTAGTAATTCTCCCAGTGGGGGTGGGCATAGGGTGGGGGTGGCCAGCTAGTAAGAAATGGTACAAGAAGCTGAGGTCACAGCGAGATGCCTAGAAAGTGCCCGTGGCTGTCTTTGCAGACAAAGCCCATCAGTGTCAACATTGATTTTCCTTAGAGGATGTGCCTGAGTTTAATATCTTATGAATTTTGGCTGAATATTTAAGGATGTCTGCAAGTCAACAAATATTTTAATTATGCCACTTATGAGTCTGGCTGTGGAAGAGAACAGTTGCTTTGTCCCCTTCTCTTGTGCCAGCTGTGTCCATTTTAAGGACAATCTCTCTAAAAGCTTATTTCCTGGTTTACAAGTCTGTGTTGGGTGGGAATGGTGGGGAGAGGTCTGAATCGGTGATAAACAGCCCTTCTGCTGCTCTGAGTGATGGAAGCCAGCTTGGACATAATGCAAACTGAGAATTTTTAAGAGATCAAGAAAGAAGAAGGGGTTCTGGGAGTTATTTTAGACACAGTTTCAGGAAATTTGATGTAGGTGAGTAGTGAATTTTTTTTCAAACCACTTAAAACCTATTTAGGAACAGAATCTGGCAAAACAGATATAAAAGCTGGTTTTTCTATTCTTTTGGTTCTCCCATCCATGTTTCACCTTTGCATGTGATTTACTTAACGTACGCCGCCACCCTGACCATTTATCTTAAAGTCTGTTTTCCATCTGTCTCCAGTACCTACACTCATGGTTTTTCCTTCATATGCTTCTGGTGCAGCCTCCCTTGGCCTCCCCTACTTTGTAGTTAGAAGCTGTCCCTGCTACCTCTTCACTGAGCCATCCTCCTGTATTCACACCTTCCCAGACTTTTCTTGGTCTGTTTTATATGGTTTGGTAGATAAGACCCAGGGGTGACTGTAAACAAACTTTGCAGTTATCCTCTCAAAGGAAAAAGGGGACTGGGGATCACACACACTTGGCTGTCATAATTTCCATTTTGGAGCATGCATGGGTAGGGCCGAAGCTCACTTGATGCGTCACAGATGAAGGCTCAGGTGTTCACTACATTGCTGCTGAAACTTGATTGTGCCCCACACGCAGCACTGGCCAGGAAAGCTGATTGCACCTTCCAAACAAGGGAGGTAGATTGTCCTTTCCTTGGTGTCTCAGGCTGGTGAGAGTTACATGTTGAAGGAAGAAGATGTGTTTTCAGCATAATGCACGTTACTACATGCAAATTCCCATCCATTTTTGGATCTTACCGGCTGTTAGGTATGGATTAAGAAATAAAAGCAATTATGTTTGCAACTATAGAAATGCCTTTTTAATTATTAATATTTTAAAAAAACTTAATTGAGACTTACACCTGCAGTCCTGGCCAGCCCCCGTGGCCCAGCGGTTTAGCGCCGCCTTCAGCTCAGGGCGTGATCCTAGAGACCCGGATCGAGTCCCACATCGGGCTCCCTGAATGGGGCCTTCTTCTCCCTCTGCCTGTGTCTCTGCCTCTTGCCCTCTCTCTCTGTCTCATGAATAAATCAATAAAAATCTTTAAATAAAACCCAAAAAAACCCTGCAGTCCTATGTATAGATGAGGGGTTCTAAACTGGGGTGATTTTGCCAGTGTGGACGTTTGGCAATTTCTGGAGACATTTTTGAACTTTCTCGACTGGGGAGTGCTCCTGGATTCTAGTGGGTGGAGAGGCCAAGGGTGCTGCTCAACCATGCTTCCGTGCAACAGGACAGCCCCCATCACAGAAAATTAACTGGCCCAGAATTTCAGTATTTCAGCAACCTTGATGGCAGTGAATGCTTCTCTACTTTACTTAAACCCTTAAATTAATGGCACATATATTCTTTCACACAGTTGCCCATATGGAGATCATTTTTTTCATCCATTTTTATAAACATGAAAAATATCTATTTAGAGAGACACTATTTATACATCCTACAGTTATATAAAGGGGAAACCTACTTTAATATAACTGACTTAACCATGGTTTATCTGCAATACTTTTTATGGTAAAATATGGCATACATTGCTTTTTCAAATTTTCTACGTCTACATATTTAGATCCTGTAAGTATAAAATGTCATTTTGTAGGAAATATTTTGAAATCTGGCTGAACTGTGATAAAAACAAACGCCCCTTAGAATGTCCACTTACAAAGAAGTAATGGGGTCACTTCTCAGTTGCATGTATGTATGTATGTATGTAAGAGAGCAAGTGAGCAAGTGGGGGGAGGGGCAGAGGGGGAGAATCTCAAGCAGACTCCCCGTAGAGCGTGGGGCCTGACCTGGGGCTTGATCTCAGGACCCTGGGTTCATGACCTGAGCCCAAATCAAGAGTCAGTCACTTAACTGAGGCACCCAGGTGCCCCTTAATTGCTTTTAATAATTAGTTTTCAGAATTTGGTCCATTCACAACCTGTTTGTGTAGCTCAGAATCCTTTCAATTGGTGATTGTGCATAGGAAGAAAAAAAGTTATTACTAAAGTTCATAAGACTCTAGGTTCAACCTGATAATCTTTGAGCTGGTCACATCTGTTAGCTTTCAAGTGCTTCACTCCCATCTTTGTATAGCTCCGAAAAATAAACACTTCAGGGGAGAGCGCATGAAAATACCACAAATTAGACCTTATCCAGGGAATCGGAAAGAGAAAATTCTAATTTGGCCGCCAGTCTCTGCCTAGGTTAGTGGCAGGGCTGCCTATTAGCGGGCCTGGAATATGACGTAGATATCCGTGCCTTTTTTCTTCAGACATAGTCTCCCACTTGACAAAGTCCTATATTGAGCCCTGAAATTAAGAGGGCTATCAATTAAAAGTCTCCTTGACTTTATCTAGGTCTATTTTGTATAAATCACTTCCTGCTGTACAGCTCTTCCTTTTTAACTTTGTTGCTTCTTCTTTCTTCCTGTTCAGTTAGGGAGATAAACACAAAATCAGCACTTTTTTCAGTTTTTGAATTTCTTTTGGTGAAGATCCTTAAAAAGTACAGTGTTTTCTTTTCCAAAATGGTCCCATCCTCAGTGGTTGGAGAAGGGCCTCTGCAAAGTTCATAGTCACTCTTTGGACAGACTGGAACATTCTAGGTCTAAAACAATGTAACATATCTCCTTGTTCTTTGCCCAGGCTTAGTATCCTTTGGTTCTCACAGCCTGGGTGTGGAGGGAGGCCAGTACTATCAGGAAGCCCTGTGTGCATGAGGAAAGTGCAGGACACAGGGCAGTAACTGGCCCAGGAGCCGCTCCAGCCGCACGCTGTCAGCAAATGCTTTGGGCCTGGGGTGTGCATGAGCTGCTCTCCTCCAGAGCCATCAAACCCTGGACTTCCTTCGGACTTTGTAGGCTGTCTCCTCCCTCAAAATAAAATGTTGGCCCTTCTGCAGTGACATCTTGACTTTTAATTAGAAAAGGAGCTGAAATAATACAGTATCATTCTGAACTTCATTAGCAGCTAGTCTAGATTCGAACTGCAAAAATAGCACTGTTGCGTCTGAGGAGGGGGGGTGCAGACGCCTTTCCACCTGCTGCTAACTTGGCATAGGTTGGACAGCGCGTCTGTAACCTCCTGACCCCTGTTTTGTCTTCGCTGCAACGAGGCCTCAGCGCTCCTGTTTTTGAAGACCTTATATGGGCCTGCTGTTCCCTGTTTAAAAATTTGAACCGTACCGTGCCTTTTCAGAGAAGTTTCTTCAAAGGAGGGTGGCGTGAGCCGACTTCTGTGGCCCGTTTTGTTGCTCTTCATTTTTTTGTGAATCGGGTTTGAGGATGGAAAAGGCACGTGTGTGCAAAGGTAGAAAAGACTGCGTTACTCATCCTGCTCTGACCTACAAATTGGACTGCTGGCCCAGTTTGGCTGTAGCTCTGTTGTCATACACCTAGTACTTTCGAGCACCAACTACATGAGAGGCACCCTGCCAGGTGCTCTGGTACAGAAGCCTGCCGTCCCGGAGCTTGTAACCCAGTACCAGGTGGTGCAACAGGCGCCCACCCAGCTCTCATCCCAGTTAGCTAGTGTATAAAAGGATGGCTCGTTACCTCTGTGGGGGGTCCTGTAGGGAATACAGGGAAAGATGCAGGGGAAGTCCCCAAGGCCAGGTGGAACTCATTTCACATATTCCAGGGAAGGATCATGTTTCCTTTGAGATCTTCAGGAAATCAAAGAGCCCGTGACATGCCAGCTGAGCAGAGATGGTCTCACCTGCCAGGAGTCAACCTCTGTCGCCACCACAGCTGGGCCAGCCCCTTCTTCCCAGGATTGCCACTGTTCTCCTAGGGCCTGGCTGAGGCTCTAGCCAGCCGTTTGCTTAGGATGAACACTTGAATTTGGGGGCAACTAATCCATCATTTCCAGAGAATGTAAACTCTACTTCTGTGTTATTTATTTGCCTGAGACTTTTAGAGCTTAAAAATTAGTAAAGCTACTTCTTGGTGCTTTTAAGGGAATGCTGGCATTAGGTAGCACACTACTAGCTCCTTATCCCCTCCCTTTTTTTTTTTTTTTAAGATTATTTATTCATGAGAGACACACAGAGAGAGAGAGAGGCAGAGACACAGGCAGAGAGAGAAGCAGGCTCCATGCAGGGAGCCCAACGTGGGACTCGATCAAGGGTCTCCAGGATCACGCCCTGGGCTGAAGGCAGCACTAAACCACTGAGCCACCCGGGCTGCCCTCCTTATCCCTTTTTTAAATTGATAATGGCATAAATGCTTTGCACCATTATATTTTAACCTAGAAAAGATTTATTTAGCCAAACTATTACTTCACTTGGGTTAGTAGTGAATATTGTAAACCACTCCTGTCCAGACATTTCCCAGGTTTATTTTGTATCCTACTGATAGTCTAGTTTGAAGTGTATTTCCTTTGAAGGTTAAACTCTGTTATTTTGTCATAGGTTCTTTTTAGAGTATTTTAAATACAGTGTTTCAGATTGTTGACTTCTGCTTTTTCTACTACTCAAATCATTGTGCCATATGACAGCACGTTGGTATGAAACTAATTTCTAAAGGTGGGCCAATTTTGGTGTTTCTGTTTAGCTCTGGTTAGCATCTGGAAATAACTTAATGCTGGCATTCCAAACAATTAAAATCATAATTAGTGATTTGTCTTCCATTTCATATGGAACCAGTTTATGTTTCACTTTTGATGATGTGGATTAGTGTAAAATAGTTTTTATGATATACTGTAATTAATTTGTGATACACTGTAATTAATGCTTAGTGCTCGAATTAACTTAATTTGAGAATAATGAGAATGTAGCTTGAGATATGAGTTACGTGATGCAATTTTAAAAATTGGTTGGAATACATTGATTCCTGGCTCTTGGGGGCCTGAGTAGGAGAGAGTTTAACATATGTTCAATTAGTTTGTTCTGGATCTTATTCAAGGGAGGAAGTTTTTGTTGTTGTTTACAAACTAATGCAGTCTATTATTTTGCTTATTCAAGTACATATAGTGTGCTCTCTTTTCAAAGAACAGCACAAAAATTGTACTGCATTCCAACCATGTAATAACCTTATTTTATTGTGTTAAGCTAATTGGGTATATTTATCTCCTTTGTTTACTCCAGTTTTTACCCACTTTTCCAGAGTACAATTTGTCATTCTTGAAAGTCATCCACATTAATGCTTTGCATATGTGTATGTAGTATCATATGTGTAGTGTGTATATATTTTCAAATCAACCTTTAATTTTAGAATAGTTTTAATTTTTTTAAAAGTTTTTAAAAATTTGAGTAATCTCTGCACCCACCTGGGGCTTGAACTCACAGCCTCCATATCAAGAATCACATGCTCTTCCGATGGAGCTAGCCATGTGCCCCTGATTTTAGAATAGTTTTAGATTTACTATTTTTTTTAAAAGATTTTATTTATTTATTCATGATAGACATAGAGAGAGATAGAGAGAGAGAGAGAGGCAGAGACACAGGCAGAGGGAGAAGCAGGCTCCATGCCGGGAGGGAGCCTGACGCGGGACTCGATCCTGGGACTCCAGGACCACGACCCTGGGCAAAGGCAGGTGCTAAACTGCTGAGCCACCCAGGGATCCCCCTAGATTTACTATTCTAAAGGTCCTATTGTTACATTATTGTTAACTAAATCCCATAGTTTATTTGGATTTTCTTAATTGTTACCTCCTGTCCTTTTTCTGGGTCCCACCCAGATTTCCATGTGATACTCAGTCATCATGTCACTTTGGTTCCTCTTGGCTGTGACAGCATCTCGAGGTCACCTTGGATCGATGACCCATACAGTTTTGAGAAATACCAATCAGGTGTTTTATGGAACATTCCTCAATTGAGATTTGTCTGATGTTTTTCTCATGCTTGGACTGGAGTTCCAAGTTTTGGGGAGGAAGATCATAGAAGTCAAGTGTCATTTGCAGTGCATTGTCTCAGTGGCACATATTGTCAATGTGACTCGTCACTGTTACTCTTGACCTTGATCATCTGTTTGCAGGCTTCCCCACCTCTGTCCATATAGAAAATTTTGGGAAAAAGTCACTTAAACAGGGAGGAGTTACATTCTACGTCCTTGAGAGGAATTCTGCATGGGAGATTTATTTATTTATTTATTTTCTCTGAGTGGGGAAGGTTTTCAGCTGGTCACAGGGGCTTTGTAGCACTGCCCTTGGTGCTGTTCCAGAGGAGGGAAGTTAGGAGCCACTCTGTAGAGTATGGTCGTAGGGTACATATTAGGAACACAGATTCCTGGGGCCTGCTTTGGCCCTACTGCCTTAGTCTTCTGGGAAGTGCTGGTTTGGAATTCTTCCTGTTGAACCAGTTGCCCAAGAACTATGCTCTGTATTTCCATTGGAACCCTCTCTTCTGCCAGTAGCATCTAGTCCCATGGCTCACCTGCAAAGGGCCTCTGTCCTGACCACCCCCACAGTTTTAACCCCTTCTGGATATTCTATGTAAGTGGTTCCCTGTGTCAACACAAGATCATTCTTGCCTCAGTGCAGTGCCCTCAGAGCTCCAGCAGAGGGGAAGTAGTGGAGTTGCAACTGAGAGCCCAATGGGCAGGGCCAGTCTGGGTAGCAGTAGGGAGGCCCTCAAATGCTCAGACCTGTCTTAAATGGTTTTGTCCTATGTGTGTGCACATGAGAATAAGCAAGAGACTGTGTGACAGTGGGGGAAGCCTGTGGACACTATGCAGGTTTGGGCAGTAAGAACGGCCAGCAGCTGTTCATGATTCCTTGTATTACCCATGCCTCTTGCTGTGCAATGACCATCTATCTCTTAGGCGATCCCTGATTGCAGGGGGAAGGCAGTGGCTTGAAGTGGTTTCTCCTGTTGAAGGAGGTGCTTGGTGAGAGGGAGCTCCTGTAGACACAGGCCAGAGTCTGCTGCCCCAAGCATGTGCTGGTGGTCCCTACCACCTGCCCAGGTGCTATGACACAGCTCTAGGTGTATGTAGGAGGAGAGGTCTGGGCCCAGGTTGGAGCTGGCTCAGCAGCTGGCTTGAGGTGGGAGGAGGGCTTGGGAGGGCCCCTTTTTCTCTAGTGGCTGACTGAAGGTTCTAGAGAATCTTTCTCCAGAGCGAGTAGAGTGGTTGACTTTCTCTTGGGTGCAGAAAGGGTCAGAATTAAGGCCAGGAGCCCATTTCACTTTCCTTTTTATACCTCTTCTCTCTCACGGCAGTGGTAGGATTTTGAGGGTAGGGGGTGGAAGGCTTCCTTACTTTTCCACTCTCCCCAGAGCTACATGGACAAGAGAGGTTCGGTTGTACTCATTTACACAAATATAATTTGTATTAGTGCGTTTGTTCATTAAAATTGACTGGATGTGAGCATCTTCAGTGGCTTCTTTGAACATGATTTCCTTTTAAATCCATGCCTCTGTGTTCAAAGTATAATTTACAATTTCTATTTTGACCTGCAGATTTCTAATTTTTAAAAAATCTTGTCTTTTTATCTGCATTTTTGTTTTGATCCAGTTTTTGTGAAGTTTTGGTGGCCATTTGTACAAGAATCACTTGATATGAAAACAAGAACTCGCACTTTGTTGGGAAACATTTAAGGACAATATTTCTAGAAGTGGCTGGCCTTCGGTTTTCCTTATAACATACGAGATTTTTGAGAGCATAGTTTCCATATGTAAGAGTAGAGTTGAACAAAGTGAGCTCTAAAGAGAGCTTTTTCCAGTTCTCAAGCTGGCAGAGGCCTTGCCCTAGGAAATGGGTCCTATGTAATAGGCAGAGCATCAGACTGGGGGCTGTGTCAAGGCCATGGGCTGCTCCCCCTCCCCACATTTGTAGGCTTCCCGTTATTTACAGCAACAGAAGTTCCCTCCTGTAGCCTCCTTGTGCCAAGTCTAGGGATTTCCTGAATCTGATGGCCCAGGTTCATGGCATAATATGAAGTAACAAGTGACTCCCCAAAGTGGGAATCTTGAACCTAGGGTCCCACTTTGTGAGTGAATGGACTTTGCAGTGTGTGTGTGGGGGGGTATCCAAGCACATGAGGTGGGGAAAAAGGTAACATTTTTATGTTCACTAGTTTTTAACTGAAATTTAGTATTTCCTTCCATTGTGGATGCAGGTAACACAATCCTTGACATTCACAGTCTCCCAGAAATGACTGGGATTTTCATAACTGCATCAAAGTGGTTGCAGATACTTTGAAATTTGAGCTACTCTTACTTGAAATTATGGTAGTTATTAGATCTGCTGCTACACTCTTTTGTTCAGGGAGTTAATAAAGAAGCACATATATTACAATATCTCAAATGTGTTTTTTAAATAATATTCTAATAACTGTGTTTTAATTCAGTTGCATAAATTGAAAACCATTTGGAAGTATTGTGAGGAGTCCCGAGGCCTCAGCGCTCTGACTGGGGGTAGGCGGCGCGTCTCTCACTTCTGTCTCATAGCCCTAGGCCGGAGGTGGTCTGCACAGGCCCTGCAAAAAAGTGATTTAATTTTGTTGCCTGGCAGAGCACTTTCCAGTCCCATTTCCACCTGGGAGATGACAGGACACCTCCCCGGTGGGCTTTAAAAAAAAAAAGGATCTTTTCTGCAAAAAGCCAAAACCAACCAACCAAACAAAAAAACAAAAACAAACTAAAAAGAATTTTATTTCAATTAGATAAAAAGCCTAATCATGTTTTGTAGATTTAGTCATTTAAATTGTCAAGGTAGGAAAAAAAAAAAAATATATATATATATATATATATATATATATTCGGTTTACTAGTGGAAAGAAAAACGAATATAAATAGTGCTCTGGGATTTTTGATCATTTAGTAGAACGATGGGAGTGGGTTGTGGATTTGGTACCTGTGGGTTTCTAGTAACTCCCAGCATCAGGAAAATGTCAATGACTTTTAAAAATCTCTCACATAAAAGAGTTGGACTGTGTGGTTCTCAGCAGCGTTGTAGCAAAATGGTTTCCAGAGTTTTGACCCCATGTTTCACAGAAAAATGCCATAAAAAGTAGTTTGGAAGAAGAGTCAATGTGCGCATGGCTTGCACTGTGCTCCCCTGTACATAGGAGTATAAATACAATCTGCTGGAAATTCCTGTAAAATGACGGACGGTGTGGAGGAAAATGCCTGAAGTGTTAATGTGACCGTGGCTACTATTTATCAAACACTTTACATTTCAGACACAGGCTCCCGTTCCATCTTCACCACCGCCTTACAGGCTGCCCTTCATCCTGTGTAACAGGTGAAGCAAGGCATTTAGAGAAGCTAAGGGTCATCCGAGTGTGAGTCCCGACAGCTCTCTGTCTTCGTGTGGGCCCGTGTTCTCCTGGCACACGTGTGCAGGTGGGTGCAGTGCGGGCAGGCCGTGGTCCACGTTCCTGACGGTCTCCATGCTCACGGGGACTTGAACCTCCTTCCCTGCCGCCTCCTGCATCTGTGGGCACCTGAGTCCTGCTGGGCCTGAAGGCACAGTCACAGAGCTGCCTCCAGACTCAGGGGCCCTGCCCTCCAGACAAAGGCTCCAGGAAGCACACTGGGCCTCCTTCCTTGCTCTCTGCTCCTCCTGGGGGGGCTTTGCAGCTCCTGCCAGGTCTGAGAAGAGGTGAACCAACGCTCACATGCCCTACTGAGACTAGCTTCCTGAGACTTTTTTTGGCACTGCCGTGTTTTCTCTTAATTTTTCTTTTCTTTTTGTTTCTTTGGTGAAGCTTCTTTTCATGATAACAACATACTAACTCTTAAAGATGGTATTTGAAGATGAAGATGCCTCCTGCAGTCTTATCCCAAGAGAGAAAGTTCATATTTGTAGTTAGTCCTTGGAAGTATTTGCAGTTTCTATAAATTGTACATGTTATGTATAATTTCATATTTTTCTTAATATGAACATTTCCTGCCTTTATTAGTTATCTTTGTACTGTTTGCTTGTTGAGTGATATCCCAAAGAGTTGAGAGTTTTGTCAGTTGGAAAAGCAGCCTATTGACCTGGTCATTTGAGTGTTTGCTCCAGGAGATAAGGTGCTTCTGTGCATATGAGCATATTTCTTTTCTTCCACTGAGTTGTTTCTAGAGAATCCATTCCTGAGAGAGGGGTTACAGAGTTAAATGGTAGGGACATCGTTCTGGTTCTTGATATATGTCACCATAATGCCCTTCTAAAGGCTTGTGCCAGTTTTCTTTCTTTCTTTTCCTTTTTTTCCCAAAGGTTTTATTTTTTTATTTGTGAGAGACACAGAGACAGAGGGAGAAGCAGGCTCCCTGTAGGGAGCCCGATGCAGGACTCAGTCGCAGAACCCTGGGATCACACCTTGAGCCAAAGGCAGATGCGCAACCACTGAGCCACCCAGTGGCATCCTGTGTCAGTTTTCAACAGTGGAAGGTGTCAGTGTCACTCAAACTAGATGCTTTTGAAAGCATGTCAGTGGCCCCTCCATAAAGGCATTTTGAGTTCATGTAGTCTAGAGAACCTTATCTCTGAGAGATCCTAAAACAGTGTTGCTGCTGTTTAAAAACAGGTTGACTAGAATTTGTTAATACAGTGACTACCATGTCCTTTCAAACAGGCCTGGTGTAAACACAGTTCTTGAATGTCAGGGGCTCCGCAGGCGCTCATGGATTTGAGAACACCCACGCGGTCATTCTCAAGGCTCAGCTCTGCCACTGGCTCTTGGACTGGACTTTCTAGCTGGTGGGCTGTTTAGCTGTAGCACATCTTTTCCCTTTGAGGGTGAATTTAGTTTTTGTGAATAATAGATTGGAGCCTTGTTTGGGGCATGAAGTGGGTGACAGAAGTGGATTATCCTGCTTTGGTCCCTGGCCACTTGGGCCCGAGGGAATGAGACTTCTGTTATCTCTGAAGACATTTTCAGGAGTTGCAAATATTTTTAGTGAATTTGCCACACTTCAAACAGGCAGATCAGTTCCCAAGGGTCCAGTCCAGCGTGTGTGTGCGCGCGTGCACGCGTGTGCATATTATTATGCATATCAGCTGTGTGTGGTTGAGTAACAAATTAAGAGCCCAGGTGAGCCATACTCATCAGACTCTAGAACTGCAGAAACAGAGATAATAAACGTGTAGTTTTAATCTGCTAAGCCTGTGGTGATTGGATACCCACTTGTAGGTGACTAATACAGTATGTAAGTGTGAGCTGTCCTGACTCCTCCACAGTCAGACTTCCTTAAGACTTTCTGGCTGCCAAGTGGGACTCCGCAAAACTAAAACCCTACTTCTTTATTAGGTTTTAATGACATTCCTCCTAATTGGCTCAAGATATAGTAGAACTCACTTTATGGTAAGCCCTTTAAAAAGATTTATTAAAGAATATGAAAGAATGAAGGGGGGAGGGTTGGCAGGAGTTAAGTGGGGAAAGGTGAGCAAGGTATGTGTGGGAATCATAGCGTGAGACACGGAATGTGGGTGCTCCTTTCCATCTGGGAGATGTCTTTGCTGTGGGTGGTACTGGGAGTGACCATAAAGTGGGACAGACTTGATAGATGTCTTTCTCTCTTATTTCATTTAGATGTTATTTTTTTCTAGTGCTATATTCCCCTTTATATTTATGTATCAGGCACCGTTCAGGGTGGTCAGAAACCAGGAAGCAGGGGGCTCTCCAGGTGAACACCCTGGCTAACCTCAGTTTAATTTCCAAACCTATGCTTTTCTTGGCCTTCCTTCCACCTGACAGGCATGCAGGGATTTTTTTCCCACTTTTTTTTTAAGTAGCCTCCACACAGTGGAGCCCAACATGGGGACCAGAACTCACAACACAAGATCAAGACCTGAGCTGAGATCAAGTGTTGGACTCCTAACTGACTGAGCCACCCAGGCACCCCACAGACTATTTCCATTTGTAGTGAGTAACGATTTATTAGTTAATATTTTTAAAAGTGTTCACATAAGTTTAATGACTGACTTGAGCTGCCTTCTTCCATTTTGCTTTTGCCTATAGAGCAATGGTCAAAACCTGGAGTCAGAGAGGGGATGAAGTAGGTCTCACAGAGAATCCTGACATGGTCAAGTATGACTCCTCCCATGTCAGGGAGTATTTGCCCAGGTGCGCATCACCTGTATGTGTGAAGTTAACCAGGTCAGATACACACGCATCGGTGCCAGGATTATGGTGTTTACCCCTTCCTGGTCAGAAATAGGGCTGACTTTGACCTGGATGCCCAGACCCTCCCTGTGTTTCATCTCATGTCCTCCACTATCTATATCTATATCTATATCTATATCTTTTTTTTTTTTTTTTTTATGATAGTCACAGAGAGAGAGAGAGAGAGGCAGAGACACAGGCGGAGGAAGAAGCAGGCTCCATGCACCGGGAGCCCGACGTGGGACTCGATCCCGGGTCTCCAGGATCGCGCCCTGGGCCAAAGGCAGGCGCCAAACCGCTGCGCCACCCAGGGATCCCTCTATATCTATATCTATATCTATATCTATATATCATCTATATCCATATCCATATCTCTGTATATCTATATCTTCATTCCCTTGAGAGTTTTGCCACATTCATCAATTACATTGAATCAAATGTAATTTTTTTTTTTTAAGATTTTATTTATTCATGAGAGACACACAGAGAAAGGCAGAGAGACAGGTAGAGGGAGAAGCAGGCTCCAAACAGGGAGCCTGACATGGGTCTCGATCCCAGGTCTCCAGGATCAGGCCCTGGGCTGAAGGCGGCACTAAACTGCTGAGCCACCTGGGCTGCCCTGTAATTTGGTATTAACTAGATACCTCTAGTGCCAGTGCCCAAATGGCCTACTTGTGGTGTCTAAGAAAAGCTTAGATGCCGACTGGTAAAGTAACTTACAGAATTTGACTTCCCCAGGTCAACCTTGTTACAATAACCTAATTACTATTTTGTGAAAAGGATCCTTTATAATGTTATATTTTGGTGCACTGATAGAATCATTTAGGAGTAGCTATTTCCCTTCATGGTGTTGTTAAAAAACAAAGCTCAACTGGGTCAATTTTCTAAAGATCTTACTGGCTCCATTCAATGATTTGTGAACAAGGAAGCATTCCATCCTGCGTAGAGAAAGGAGCTCCAAGGAGCTGTAGAAAATGGAAGAAGGGAGAAGGAACAATCAAGTTATAGTAGACAAAAAAGCCGATTAGTGACAAGGTCACTCTCCTTTAAGGGATGGCAGGGGTCTGTTTACCTAATTAGTGCTGATGAGGCAATTCTTCATTGACTGGCTTAAGATTCCATTTCTGGGAGAGTGGAAACTGTGAAGTTTGGTGACATGGGCCTGTTTTGTTTTAATGTTTATTTCATTATTTTTTATTTTTACCAATTCCCTGTTTTGGTCAGATGCTAATAAACCTGAGAGATGTGATCAAAGTTTATGGCATTAGCGCTACTCAGTCACCACTTGGAAGTTGAGTTTTGCCAAATCTGTTGATATTCACAGGTGATGGTGTTTTTTTGCTGACTTTTGGTGTGTTATTCACAAGTCATGACTATAGGCTCATGTTCACATTCAGTCCCTCTCTTCATTTCTTTCTGACATTCCATTCTGTCTCTCTCTTTTTAAAAATATTTTGTTTGTTTATTCATGGGAGACACAGAGAGAGGCAGAGACATAGGCAGAGAGAAGCAGGCTCCATGCAGGAGCCTGATGTGGGACTCAGTCCCGGGTCTCCAGGATCATGCCCTGGGCCAAAGGTAGGCGCTCAACTGCTGAACCACCTAGGCATCCCGACGTTCCATTCTCAATGAGATCAGTTGCTTGGTGGGTAGTTGCTGTGCATGAACGTGCATTTAAAGCTTGTGAGAGACTGTGAACATGAACATGCATTTAAAGCTTGTGAGAGAATACGGTGAACCAGGAAGATTATTACGATTTTTTTAAAGATGTATTTATTTATTATTGAGCACACTTTGGGGGGGCACAGGTGGAAGGAAGGACAGAGGGAGAGAGAGAATCCCAAGCAGACTCCCTGCTAAGCACAGAGCCCAGTGAGGGGCTTGATCCCAGGACCCTGAGAACATGACCCAAGCCAAAACCAAGAGCTGGCTGCTTACTCCACTGTGCCACCCAGATGCCCCTATGATTATTATAAGCAGGACAATTCCCAATGTCTGGAGTACCTCAGAGCCATAGTCCCCAAAACCCATAGCCATCAAGATCAAATCCCATTGAAGGAGTCCCTTTCTTTAGCCTGCTGGCTGGGTACAGTGGTCTTATGCGGTACAGTGGTCTTATGCAGCTGAGCTCAGCTTCCCCCAAAGTGTCCATTCAGTGCAGCAAGTAACATTGACCACAGTGCAGACACTTCCTTGCTCTGCTGAAACAACAATCAAGAACAACTTTGGCTAGAGAGTCCGGGGATTTTTTGTTGGCAGCTATGATTTTCACAGGGAATTCTGCAGTACGTAACTTTAAGGGTTAAGGTGAGGTTCTGGCAATAGCTTCTTTTGTACTCACCCTTGCCAAGAGCCAGTGATCTACCAAAGGAAGCTATCTAGGTAGTCACGAATGCCCCCTGGTAATTCCTGCTTGAGTTTGTGGCTCAGGGCTGGGAAGGTGACAGCGAGGAGGCCAGTCAAATGTAAGTCTGTGTAGACCACACAGGCAGTTTTGTTCTGGTTACTCTCATGTCTCCTTCTTGGTACAGAGCTCAGATACAGGGTTCCCTGGGTTTGGGCTTGTTAAATTGAGGCAGGGGAAAGGGACCTGACCTCATAGAGAGGGAGCTTACTTAGTTCCAGAGAAATCAAGGTGTTTGGCAATCAGAGAAGTATGTGATTGGCAGAACTACAGGATTGGCAGCACTGGGGCCAGTCCAGCAGTAGTTTGGGGATAGGGCGATCCCTGTTTGCAGCAGCCTGAGCATATGAACAGTGGCATTATCTTTCAGGCCAGAGCAGAGCAAAATATGGGCAAATGAATCATAAAGGCCTTCCTGTTTAAGAATTAGGAAAAGGATGGTCAGGGAGGGAAGGAGGAATAGAGAGGAACTCACTTGGTCTGATGTCTTGGGCAGAAGCAGTCTACCTTGATGTTGGCTGTTTCTCTTTGTAGCCAATTTGATTTTGAGGTCTCTAGCATTTGCACAGGACCAGATGTCAGGTGGGGCCTTCTTCAGCTGTGAAATATGCACCCCACGTTTCAATACCTTGTAATATGGCAGCCGTGTCAGTGATCCGGAGTTCCTGGTAGGGTCCTTGTCATGAGTCTCACTTCTGCAAAAGCATCAGAGTAAAACAGTAAGTAGTCTGTAAATGTCAAAAGACATAAAAGATGCTCATCGTTAGGGTTCTTCGTAATGGAAATGACAAGGAAATTTGGTTATTTGTGTGATGCACAACATTTTAAGGTAATAATTGCATTTATGACTGGTAAAATTATGCTGGGACATATCAGATTTCTAGGAGTATCACACATTTTCTAGAACACTTGTATTAATGACCTTTGCTCATACAGGTATAAGCTAAGGAGGTTTCGTATCTCTTACTTGATAATGCTTCCCACATAATTTAATAGCAAATAAACCTAATTAGTTTGATATTTTACCAGATGAGAGATAAATCCTTTGAGATTTTCCAGGGACCCTCTGGGAAATTTCAGAGTTACTTGAAGATGGAGAAAAACCCCCATTTAGAATTTGATTTTAGGAAGTTGTCAAAACGTCAAGCAGTTTGAATGTTTGACTAAATAGGATCACAGATCATTATGAAATAATACTTCATTATCTGTTTAACCAAAATGACAGTAGAAAATGATGTTAAAGGCAAATGCAGATGGTTACATAGCTGTGAACAAAATTTAGCTCTTTTAGTATTGAGAAGATTGGATTTTCTTAAGTAACCCAAGAGCTGATGACAATGTGAAGCATAGGAAGTTATTTTGGTTAAAACATGAAATCTTTGCTGCCCAGGCAGGTTACTTATTTATTTATTTATTTTTAAATTTATGATAGTCACAGAGAGAGAGGCAGAGACACAGGCAGAGGGAGAAGCAGGCTCCATGCACCAGGAGCCCGATGTGGGATTCGATCCCGGGTCTCCAGGATCGCGCCCTGGGCCAAAGGCAGGCACCAAACCGCTGCGCCACCCAGGGATCCCCAGGCAGGTTACTTAAAAGATAAGGCAACTTTCACCATCTCTGATCTAAAGCATACCCAAGGTCCAAGAGAACACAGTCCTTTTAGCAGGGAGAGAATCAAATTCTAATTTTGTACCAGTGCACTTTTGCTATTAAAACTCATTAGAAAACTTAATAAATAAATCCATTCCAATCTTAGCCTATTTGACCACATGTAAAATCCCTCTGCAGGATTCCATTTCCACAAACCTACAACTGTTTTTCTATCCATTCATATCTTGTTCCATATGTATGTTTTTTCTCCTTCTGAAACAACCATTTTACTTTCCTTACCTGCTCTTAATACATACATAGTTGTTCCCCTTCACCCTTGCTATTTCTAAGGAGGTTCAGGTACTTCTATTTATTAGGATTCTTAATCCACAGAATCCTTATTTCCTAGCAAAAACTAAGAAGTAAGCAATCACAGACTGTCTCCTACGCTACCATTCTGTGGATCAGCAAACAAAGACATTTCATAACTTGAAGGGGTATATTCTTTCTCATAGTGGATTTCTCAGTGTTGCATGAAACATCTTTACTAACATACCCACATACCTTAAGTTTCTCTATATTAAGCCAAAAGTAAAATTAGATACACCTATGATCAAGAATTAATGTGTTATTATTTATTTTATTTGAAAATGATCTACATCATTCAATATAGCAAAATTCTAAAAACTTTTATCCTACTTACATCTATCTAAATCACTTGTCTTTAATATATTGACTATTAAAGATTTTATTTATTTGCTAGAGAGAGAAAGAGAGAACATGAGTTGGGGGGTAGGGGGAGGGAGATGCCAACTCCCCACTGAGCAGGGAGCCTGGTCTGGGGCTCCATCCCAGGACCTGAACCAAAGGCAGCTGCGTATAACCAACTGAGCCACCCAGGCACCCCTGTTTTTAACATTTAAATTACCCATGAAAATTTTGCAAACATTAAACAAAGTTAACTCTAATATTATACTAAGATATTTTTCTTGCTGACAGACTTTGTAACAGAGGGAACAGTCTATCTGAGTAGAAAACCCAGGTAGAATACAGGTAGTATATTTAATGCTGGTAGCTCTAAATACATGCCTGTTTTAATTAAACCAACAAGTTGAGACTTGCTTTTTTTTAAGCCAAAGACTATCCCCAATCAGGTAAACCTGAAAAATATTTGGGTTAGTTCTTTTATATCTAAGAGTCTAAGAATATTTAATTTGGTAAATGCTTATTTCTCTTTAATTACTCTTTTTTAAAGTTAATTTTGGCAGTACCATCCAGAGGTTTTTTTTTTAAAAAATCACACATCTACAGCATATGTAACATACACACAGACACAAACAGACCTTACAGCTGTTGTTTTATAATTTTAAGCACAAGATGGGTACAGTAACTCACTAGTTTCTAAAAGAACAGCTAGATCCAAATTGTGTTTCTAGAAGTTGCAATAAGTTAAGGTTACCCATCCTGATGGTTTAAACTTTTTACCAATATTTGTAGAGAAGACTTTCAGGATTTTTCATTTCCCTCCTTTTCGAATATCCTTGCCGCAACTTTTCCCCGCCTTCTGATAAGAATTACCTCAGTTCCTAGAGAGACCATGTAGAACATTTACATCTCAAAAGCACAGGGAGAGAATGCAAGCTTCTCCTTCTAAGGATTTCTGTTTCCTAAATCTTGAATTTTGTGAGCCTTTGAGATGAATGGGTGAGGTTTGGGGATTGGTTAAAAGGATAAGTGGATTTTGAATCGCCTCCAGAGCTGCATTTGCATTCTTGTAAAGACTCAGTTTGGAAGACAAAGGCTTTAATTCCTCGAAGGATGGGGTTGTGACTTAAAGTCAAAAGGGCTGACCCTCCTGCCCAACTACCTTATTGTCAATTCGTGTCTTTTTATACAGGGAGGAGATATTCAAATAAGATGGAAATCTTTAAAAAGATTCCTATGTTCTAGATTTAGAGGTTTGTCTTCCCGATGTTTTCCTTCCCCTCTTAGGGTAAGCCTAGCTGAGAGGTGGGAGCTAAAAACCGTTACTATCAGGTCTGAATATCTTCCGATTTGGCCAACTTCTGACCACAGAGCTACTTAAAAAATCCTTTTAAATAGCTTGTCAGGTTTCAGCTGGGAAAAACAGCTGGAAAGAATAGTCCTGGCAGTCCTGAACCATCCCTCTCCACCCTTGGATACAAGAGGCATTGGGGGGGGGGGGCGTGCAAAGGATGCTACTGGCACCCCCCCCCCCCCACCCCGCCCCCAGCCAAAAGGGAGAAGACTTAGACAATTCTCAGGACACAGAATGAGACACACAGATCACCCTTTGCCAACTTCTGCCAGTTTTCCCACAGTTTATCTAGAGGCTCCAGAGTAGGGTTTAAAGTAGAGAGGGGTATAGCTCTAGTATCTACTACAATTTGGTAAGGATTTGCATTAATTTCAATTTTAGTTTCCCCTTGGCTGTTGAAGGGAATAACTGGTAGTTATTTTCTGGTAGTAATTTACCAGAGAAATCTCTCAGAGTCCCGCTAACCCTGGGAGGGGCCCATATGAAAGGTCTGCAAGGATAGATATGGGGATGTCTGTAAGGCCACTAGTTTGGCTGACCTCGGTTTTTTTTTTTTGTTAAGATTTCATGTATTTATTTGAGAGAACATGTGAGAGAGAAAGCATGAGCAGGGGGAGGGATAGAGGGAGAAACAGGCTCTTTGCTGAGCAGGGAGCAGGATGCAGAGCTCAGTCCAGGACCCAAGGATCCTGATCTGAGCTGAAGGCAGACATTTAACAACTGAGCCACCCAGGGTCCCAGGCCAACTTTTGTTTACAGTTTGTAGTCTCTGCCTAGTGAAAGACAATTCAGGCAGAGGATCTGCAGACCGAGTATTTCAGATTAAGGTTAGAGGGGAGCGGTAGGAGTGACATCTTAGTCTTTTGTTTTAGGTACCTCTTATGTCTTTGATTTTTTATTAACCTTTTGCAAATAATCTTTCAATGAAGCAATTTTGGGGGCTTCTGCATGCCAATCAAAATAGGTATCCTATTCTGTTTGATTTGGGAACCCTTGCTTTCAAATGAAATCTTGAATGGTGTTGTCTTCTCCATGATGGCCATTGTACTTCTAGCTTGTCTTCATGAGATTTTTGTCATTTCTTGGAGGTATCTACAGCTTTCAAGACCACAGTTCTTAGGTATAAAACAAGCAGGTCTACCAGAAGTTGGCATGCTCAAGTCTTTGAGACTAGAGGGATACCATTCCTTAGCTAAGCCTTTGGTCCCTTGGAGCCAAATTAATACCTAAGAGCAATGTGCCACTGGGTTGGGGATTGGATGGTGCTCATTACCTTGTACCTCATTGCATGGAAATTTTCTTAAGGTGGGCAGGTGTCCTGGAGTCCATTTAACCCGTGTTGTGACCAGCTTATCCTAGCACAAGAGCCTTAGAGTTACGTGGCAAGCACTCCTACAGCTGTTCACTGCTTGGCCTGCTGTGCCCACCAGTTTTGCAGCTTTGGCTTCTGGGATTCCCGTTAAAAGTGGATCTATTACTCCTTTACTTCACTTGCACAGTAATACAGACCAACAGTAACCAAGGAAACAGCTGTGGACTTTAGCAGTAACCAGAGAGATGGTACCGTGGACCGGCCAAGGGAAGACCTTCGGTGTGCAGCACCAGCAGCTCCCAGTGTGGATCTATAGGCCAAATGAGCAGATCCCAACAGATGGGGACTAGGAACTAACCAGGGGCTAGGGATCCAGGGGGGATCTATCTGCAAGCTCAAGCTGATCTACTAAGCCTTGGACTGGGACCGTGGACCAACCAGGGGACCAGTCAAGGCCAGTTTAGACTGACCTGCCAGCCCTGGATTGAAAAGCCAATTACCTCGGGAATTCTTCCGGAGCGGAGCTCGGAGCTCAGAGGACCTTATCCACGGACCCTGGAAATGGCAAGAAAGAGAACTCAAAGGGTTGGCTCCCTGAAGAAGTCTCTTGTATCCTACCACTGCCACCAGGCTCTTGAAAAAACAAAGCTCAACTGAGTAAAGTGAAAAGATCCTGTTTGCTTTATTCAGCGATTCCTGAATTGGGCCGCATCCCACTTAGCAGCTAGAAAGGAGCTCTGAGAAGCTGTACAAAATGAAAGGCTTTTGTAGGTGGGAAGGATGGGAACAAGAAGTTATACCAGACAAAAAAGCAGGTCGGTCCTGACAAGGTCACTTTCCTTTAGGGGATGGCAGGGCAGGGGCGGTGGACAAGGGGCTGGCAGGCAGATTACCTAAGGAGTGCTTCTTAGGCAATTCCGCACTGACTGGTTAAGATTCCGTTTCTGGGAGAGTGGAAACTATCAGCTAAGTCTCGGTTTGGTGACCCCAGATTTAGCGTGACTCAATTTTGGACCTGTTGTCTTGTTTTTTTAAAAGATTTATTTTATTCATGAGAGACACAGAGAGAGGCAGAGACACAGACAGAGGGAGAAGCAGACTCCCTGCAGGGACCCAGCTGTGGAACCCATCCCAGACCCCGGGGATCATGCCCTGAGCCCAAGGCAGCCGATCAGCCACTGAGTCACCCAGGAGCCCCTGTTGTCTTGTTTTTAACTGTGCAGAGCAGAGTTGGCCAGTGCTGGCCCATGGCCAAATCTGGCAGCCTGTTTTTGTGAAGACCGCTTTATTAGAACACAGCCAGGCCCCTTTTATTTACACAGGGTCTGTGGTTGCCTTCATGATACAAGGGCAGCGTTGAGTCATTACAGCAGTGACTGTATGACTTGCAAAGCCTAAAATACTTACCTGGTCCTTTTCCAGAAAAAGTCTGCCAGCCCTGCTGTGCAGGAAGGATGGGAGTGCAGCAGAGTCCTTGCTCTGTGACTTCATGGGTGCAAGTGAGGCTTGGTGCCTTTTTCTCTGGTAGGAAGAGGATTCTCATCATCCATGGGATTTAGGATGAAATTGTACCAGGTACTGGGTGGTTTCCAGCACAAATGAAGCACATGATGAATATTGATTCCTTCTCCCCTTGATTACGCACATCCCTCACTCCCTTTCTCAGGTAGTTGCTTTCTTTGCCTGTGAAAATTTGAGATGAAAAGTGCCTTTCAGGCCCTGTGTGTTCTGAAATGAAAGCATTTAAAACAGCACTATCCCGTAGAACGATTATGCAAGCCACCAATGTGAGCTAAATGTGTAACTTGGAATTTCCTATTTAATCTCATTGAAAAAGTAGATGAAATTATTTTTAGTAATGTATTTTCTTTAGCTCAAAATCATTTCAACTTATAATCAATATAAAAAATCACTAATGCTGGGGTGCCTGGGTGGCTCAGTCTAAGTGTCTGCCTTGGGCTCAGGTCATGGTTTCAGGGTCCTGGAATCCAGTCCCAGTGTCAGGCTCCCTGCTCAGCGGGGAGACTCTTTCTCCCTGTCCCTCTGCTCCTTCCCCCTGCTTTTGTACTCTCTTGATCTCTTTCTCAAGTAAATAAAATCTTTTAAAAAAATCATTAATGAGATATTTGATTTTTATTTTCTTTTCCTTTTTTATGTTTTGCATGAGTCTATGGAATCCAGAATGTTTTACCCTAATAGAAGGACGCAGATGGACTTGCTGCATCTCGAGTGTTCAGCATCCACATGTGGCTAGGGGCTACTGAACTGCACAGCTCTCTGCCTTTCTGACACCAACTAGGCATCCTTTAATTCAGTTCAATTCTGACACCAACTCCTTGGAGTTAGCTCAGATCCCAGAGATGAAGGGCTCAGTCCTATAAGGCTCCCTTTCACTTCAGATGGTAGTCTCAAGTTCTGACCCTCCCGTACTTTTGACCGACAGGCTGAAAATTAGGGGTTCCCATAACCCCTTCATTAGGTTTGATAATTTGATGCAAGGATACAAAAGGATAATTTGATGCAAGGATAATTTGATGCAAGGATTGCATATATTGGTTTATTACAAAGGATCCGGGAACAGCCAGATGGAAGAGGTGCATAGGGAAAGATGGGCAGGGGGAGGTATACCTTCTCCAGGCCTGCCATCCTCTCCTAGCACATCAGTGTGTCCCCCAACCCTGGAGCTCCCTGAATCTTGCTCTAGAGTTTTTATAACCTGGTCTCTAGCCCTATTCCTTCAGTTGTTGGGGGCTGGGACTGAAAGTTCCCACCATCCTCATGGAGTGGTTGGTCTTTCTGTGGCCAGCTCCCATCCTGAAGATAGTGGAGGGCTACCCTGAGTCACTTCATTAGCATAAACTGGGGTGTGGTCGTAAGGGGCTGATCTGAATAATAAGATGTCCCTATCAGGAAATTCCAGGGGTTTTAGGAGCTCTGTGCCAGAACCTCGGAGCAGGACCAAATATATTTTTTATTATACCACACCAGGACAGCCCTAGAATGCCTTCCCTCCCTTCTTCCTCCCCAGCTGGCTGTGCCCTATTTAAGAACACTCCTCCTCTCTAAAACAGCTGATGCATTCTTATTTTACATTCTTCTCTATCCTCTCTTGACTAATCATGACTGTGCTAACTCCCCCAGTTCTTGGTTCTCAGGAAGCAAATGTAGGAAAGATACAGTAACATTTCTAGGGAAGCTTAGAGACACAAACTGATTAAATGTAGCAGGAAAATGGTGACTCTACTTACAACAACGTACAGAAGAATAACTCCACTGTAGCAAATAGGCATCTAGGGTGCAGGTTTTCTAAGAAGTGGGATGTGTGGGTGAAGCCACCACACCACCTGCTGCCATGTGGAAGCACAGGGTAAATTAGATCTGGCCGAGAAGGCCCACCAGTCCACACAGCTCCCGTCCTGAGGAGTTGGGCTATTCAGGCACCTCCATAGTGTGGCCCATGTGCATTGAGGCATCACTGAAGGAACTGGTTCAGGAAGAAGACTAGGAAAAACTAGGATTTTTATTCCTCATGTAGTCTTTGGTCTCCCTTGCTTGCATGATGTGTCTATATTCTTAATGTTTACTAATTCAACTTGGTCTTGCAATTTTAAATCCAGGGTTCTGGAATGAGAGTGGTGGGGGCACATCTTGGTCCATCACTAGGACTGGGACTTGGACAAGTAACCTCACCTTCTGGTGCCTCAGTTGCTTTCACTGGAAAATGGACTGTTATGAGGATTAAAATGTGCAAAACACTGAGAACAGTGTCTGACATGACATTACATAAGTATTTTTGCATTTGTATAATTTCATCACATAAAGCACTAACTAGTAAAGAAAAGGTATATTGCAGGAATAAGGAGATGGTGACAGAATGGGAGCCGTTGTAAGTGGGCCATGGTTGCTAGAGGAATTTCTAAGAATCGGAATTTTTTAAAATGTAATTTTTTGGACATGGCTCACTCAACATTCTTTTAACTTTAAGGGCGTGATTAGAATTTCTGTTTGACTTGGTTGGAAGTAGGGTCAGCAGCTCTATCTGATGTTAAAGATCTTTTTAAAGGGTGGTGTTTGCTTCTGGCTTTTATCTTTCTGAGAGATATATGTGATAAGAGGTATCAGAATACTGTGCTTCTCTGAATGCTGAAGCTTACTGTAAGGGGTGTTGTGTGTGTGTGTGATCACAAATGATCACATTTAAAATATATATATATATTTTTTAGGAATAGAAGGCTATAGGATGTCATTTTTAAGGGATCATAGTTGTGCTCCAGAAACATAGGCCGTTGTCTTTAAAACAGTGAGGTCGCGATTCCGAGTTTGATTCACGTGGTCAGTCATAGGAAGCTATCTTGCCAAGGATGTGGACCTTGATAGTAGTCTGAGGTGTGTTTATTAATTTTCATGTAGATATCTTTATTTTAACAGGTCAAGAAAAACATTTTTGAAAAAGTATTTTTAGCCTTTTAAAATATTTAAAATATTCAAGAAAGTCATTTCAGGGAAGTAAGCTCTATTACATTACATTGTTTTTTAAATTCTTTATAACTTCAGTTTTCATTGTTGACAGTCCTGATGTTAATATCATTTCTGCCCTCTCCCTATTTTTCATTCTGACTTTACAGTAGGAAACCGGAATCTAAGTTATATTTTGGACAGATCTTTCAAGACTGGTTTCTCATTCTCATCATATGGCTTAAGTGAAAACTATGTTCTTTTCTTAATGACTAGAGGATATTTTTTTAAAAGCCCATGTTTCTTAAACAGAGGCTATCTTTTATCTTAGCTCAAGCAGCTCTAACTAAATACCATAGACTGAGTGGTTTCAACAACAGATACTTGTTCCTTACGATTCTGGAGGGTGGGAGTCTGAGATCCAGGTGCCAGCTGATTCAGAGGTCTGCTTTCTGGGTTGGAGACAGCTGCCTTCTTGCAGTCCTTGAGACGTGGAGAGAGAAAGGGGCTCTGGTCTGTTCCCCCCCCCCCACTTTTTAAAAGATTTTGTTTATTCATGAGAGACACAGAGAGAGGCAGAGACACAGGCAGAGGGAGAAGCAGACCCCCCATGGGGAGCCCAGTGAGGGACTTGATTCCAGAACCCCAGAACCATGACCCTTCCTCTTCTGATAAGGACATTTATCTCAGCATGGGTCCCCTCCCTCATGATCTCATATAGATAGACCTATAATCACCTCTCAATACCATGACCCTGGCCAGTAGACTTATTCAGTAACAGAAGCTTTGAGACTTCCTTTGACTTCATAAACCTTTTTAGAAATAGCATGTACTTTGGCTGAAAACTACTTGCCACTATTTCTTCTTTTTCTCTGTCTGAATTAAAAACCCTTCTGGGCATGGGACGCCTGGGGGCTCAGCAGTTGAGTACTTGCCTTTGGCCCAGGGCATAATCCTGGAGTCCCGGGATAGAGTCCACATCGGGCTCCCTGTACGAAGCCTGCTTCTCTCTATGCCGCCTATGTCTCTGCCTCTTTCTCTGTGTCTCTCATGAATAAATAAATAGAATCTTTGGAAAAAAAAAAAAAAAAAACAACCCTTCTGGCATCAAAACCTCCTTTCCTATGTGAGGGCCTGCCTGTCACTCACATCTATATTTTTCCCCTACAGCTGTTCCCAGAAGCTTTCTCAGGCAGCCTCCCCCCTCCTGGTGCAGTTGGAGGGCCTAGTCTTCCGTTCCCTCCCTCGTATCTCCCACTGGCAAAGATGAGGCGTCAGAGAAGGTTTGCAGGCTCTGGGGACTCGAGCAGGGAAGCTACCCCTCGTCTGCCAGGCTGCCCGTGGTGGAGAGGGTCGGGAGTCTTGGCTTCCCAGAGGCAGATGGTCGGCCTCAAAACAGTAGTGGAGAGTTGGGAGCACTGGTTGGTTAGCGATTTCTTTTCAGGATCCTCCCATCGGCCTCCCTGAGACTCTTGGGAACTCTTCACCTTCCTGGCCCTGAGTCTGAGAACCATGGATTTGGACTGTTGATTTGCATTTTCTCAAGGATCAGCTAAAACCCGCAGTTCACTTATTTAGTCCCTGGAGAGAACCTTCCAACCTCATGGAATGAATAGCACTAAAGATCTTATGCATGTGCCTGTGTTTAGTGAGGGCAGGGCCTAGGACGAGGGAAACACGGCTTGCCTCCTTCCCAGTGGGTGTGGGCACCATCCTGGGGTGCCCTTGAGCCCCGCTGCAGGCAGCTGGTCCAGTCTCAGAGTCTCCAGAAGTAACTGGGTCTCCAGTTCTCCTCCCATCCCCACCGGCACCCCCACTAGCCCAGCTTGGGGTCACCCTTGTGTTGTGACACACGGCTGCACTGAGCCAGGACTTGAGTGTCCCTGCAGGTCAGCATGGGGTCGTTGTCGTAGCGGACATGGAAGGACACAGCAAAGCTGTGTTGCCTCTGACTTCAGGGAGCTTGAGGCATTACAGCCTCCTGCTCACGTTTTGTGTCCTAAGTGCTTCTTTCTGGAAGTGGCCGCTTGTCCCCACTCCATTCACACAGCGGGTACAGCAGAGGTGTCCTGTTGGAGCCAGCAGCCCTCCTTGTGTGCTCCCTGTCCCTGGTCTCCTGGTCCTGCCATGTGCCCTCTGAATCAAGCCAAGGATGGTCCTGGTCATTTCCCTGCCACTAAACGAAGCAGTTTCTTGTATCTTCCAGTGGCATTAGTCCCCTATCCCTTGACCTCCAGCCATAGGCTGTAGGCAGACCTGTCTCCCTGTCCTGAATGCATCTTGTCTTGCTCATGCGACCCTCCTCCCTGGAACTCTCCCTTGTTTCTTGTGGTGTTTGTGACCATGTACAATGTATGTGTAACCTGCTGAACAGGGAACTTCAAGTTCAGTAGAAAGATTCCTGTGGTGTTTGTAATCTGTGCCATTTCAGGTAAAATCTCTCCTAGGGGCACCTGGATGGCTCAGTGGTTGAGTGTCTGCCTTTGGCTCAGGTTTGTGATCCCAGGGTCCTGGGATCGAGTTCTGCATCAGGGTCCCTGTGAGGAGCCTGCTTTTCCCTCTGCCTATGTCTCTGCCCCTCTCTCTGTGTGTCTCATGAATAAATAAAATTAAAAAAAAAATCTCTCCTATAATCATCCCCAGTACCATGGCCATAATGTATGTGAATTTGTTAAGGCTGGTGTCCCATAATATCTGTGACTGGGTGGCTTAGAAACAGCAGACATCTGTTGCTCACAGGACTGGAGGCTGCAAATCCAAGGTCCGGGTGCCATCAGGGCTGCTCGGGTGAGGGCTGTCTTCTGGGTTGCAGATTTCTTGGATCCTAATGGAGCAAAGATGCTCTCCAGGGTCTCTGTATAAGGAGTCTAATCCCACTCAAGGGAGCTCCACCCTCATGGCCTAATCCCCTCCCAGAAGCCTCTCCTCCTGATACACCTCCTTGGAGGTTAGGATTTCAAGATAAGAATTTGGAGTGGGACACAGTCACTCAGCCACAGTGGCATCCCTTTGACACATACATGAATGCTATAGCTTCTAGGGTATGTATCTTTTCCTTGAAAGATTTCAAGCATCAGTCACTCCCTCAACAAGTATTTGAGGGCCTACTTGGTGTCACACGATGATTTAGGCCCTGGTGATCCTGCAGTGGAAAAAGTGGGTGCAAGCCCCTGCTCCCATGAACGTGTGCCCCGTGGCTTCTTAGGGAGTGACAGTAGTGTGGCCTTTTGCTTTGCTCTTATGTACTCTTTTGAGTAGTTGAGTAATCATTTGTGTAACTGATTTATTTTGCTTAAAAAAGAAATAGAGCCTCCATAATAAGGGAGATACCAGAGACATCAAATGAATTGTGCCTCTAGAAATCTGGCATGAGAGGTGTCTTAGGGAGGGGTGTTTTAGGTATTTGAGTTCTCTTTGGCCTCAGGACCCCGGCCTCTATGCGGTGTGTTGATGGTCTGACCGATGCTCACTGTTTTCTGTTTGAGTCTCTGCGGTGGTGTTTCTGGGTCTTGGAGCCCATTCATTTGCCTTTTAGGGCAGGTGTCCACTGCTGGACTGGTCAGCCGTGGCCACTTACCAACCTGACTGCAGGGCCTATCCTCCCTCATGGGCGAGGTAGGGGCAGGTCTCAGCTTGCCTGGGGCCCGGGCATCATGAAAATCTAGGTCCATAGGCAGACCCAGTTTTAACTCACATTTATTTAGCAACTTGTGGGAGGCATCTCTGAGACACCGATTAATATATATCATCTCTAAAGCAAACTTTTGAGTTATAGGCTTATTTAATGAAATCAGGCTGAAGAAGTCATATGTGATGTATAATTGAAAAAAATGCTTTTAAGCATCATTACTAGATTGATTTGTTTAGAAATTAATGTCATATCCTCTGAATACCTTGTGATCTGATTTTGGCTTAACTTTATTTTGTAACAAATAATAATAAGTGGTGTTGATCTCCCAGTCCTGCCCTAAATAATTTGTACTGTGTGTGACACAGGGGTGCATATCTGATGAGAATTTGTCAGTTTTATCTAGATGTTAAACTCATAATGGAAAATTCTGAAGCACAGAGAATACTATAGCCCATCACTCAGCTTTAGCAGCTCAGGACTCATCTTTGCTCCTCTCCCTACCCCCCCCCCCCATGTGCCCTGCTAGATGATTGTAAAGTGAATTCCAGATATATATCATTTCTTGGGATTATTTTTAACCAGGATGTAATGTTCAAATTTAACTTTATTTATTTATTAAAAATTTTTATTTACATTTTCGTGAGAGACACAAAGAGAGAGAGGGGCAGAGACAGGCAGAGGGAGAAGCTCCCTGCAGGAAGCCCAATGTGGGATTCAATCCTGAGACTGTAGGATCACACCCTGAGCCAAAGGCAAGACACTCAACCTCTGAGCCACCCAGATGTCCCCAAATTTAACTTTAAATTGGTGTGTTAGAACTTGCTTTTCCTCCGACTTGCTTATTTTTCTCATTGTCATTATCGGACCTTTATATGTAAGTTCTTTCTTGTCTCTTTTGGGTTTTAAACATTATTTATGAGTTTATGGTTGGACCTTAGTTACCTCTGCTGTAGGTAAAGTTGCTGTCTCACCCTACCTTTACATGAAGAATAATCCAGCTAATTATACCCTTTTGAAAGTAAGAGTTTTTTTTTTCCTTCTTGACCTCTCTGCCTGGTTCACTTAACCGAAGGCACCATGTTTCCCTGAGTGTAAGTTTTAGGAGCTATGTTGGTTCACTTGGATTCTTTTAATATGGAACTTTTTTTTTTTTTAATGCACTAATCATGCTCATAATTTCCTCATAGGTAGGGTTGGAATTGCTGCTTGTCAGAGTTCTCTTCTGGTTTTGTGGTTATAAAAAAAAAAACCCAAATCTAGCAGAAGGCAATAATTGTTGACCATCAGTTGCTTAGGGATTGAATGACTTCCACCTAAGGAATAAGTTGAAGAAAATGCACCTGTTGTACTTTTGGTTTGGTCTGTTTTGGCATAGTACCATCTGTGTCCATTACCGTGGGCCACCTCTGGGCAGAAGTGGTATGGACAGGCCCTGTGTGGCCCTCAGGTCCTCCCCAGGGAATCTCAGAGGTCTGCTCTGCTGTCTCATGTCACTTGCTTCCCTTTTGTGTCCTGAAGGGGGCGGTGGTGGAAGATCCCCAACTTTTGTTCCAGCCACGGTCATCGTACCCCCTGGATTTTCTCTAACAAAATCAGCTACTTGCCTTTTGTCCCTTTCTTCTTGAAGCATTGCAAATATCTTGAAATTTCAGTATTAAGCAGCCAAAGAAAGCTGGGGGGAGGGCTTTGGGGCTCTGTGTCACCAGGTGTATGACAGGTGGGCCATCTGGCTGGCTGGTAAAGGGTCACCCAGCTGTGGTCAGGGCTGCTCCCTGTGCCTCTCCTCCCCATCCATGGAGGGCTGCTGCACCACACAAGGTTATCCCCTGGCCCAGCATATCCAAAACTTTTATGACATTTTGAGCCTGACCAGAAAAAAGAACTTGTGGATTTTCTTCTCCGTTTGGATGCTTGAGTGGCTGATGCAGGCTGACTGGCTGTTCCTCCTCCAGCCTGCCCAGCTGGTTTGAGCTCCGTGGTGCCAACTGAGTGATGTCAGGTCTGCCCAAGCTGTGGGGACCTTTAGTAGACAACAGGTGACAGTGAGGAGTGACACCGCCCTCTGGTTTCTTTCTGTTTTGCCTTAACTGCCAGCCATAATTTTTCAGATGGCTTCTGCTTCACTCTGCTGTGGGGTTCTTTCCTTCCTCTTCGGGGCCTCTCCGTTAGCAAAATAGAAACTTCTTAGGTATTTCAGATGCACAAGGTCTCGTCCAGGGAATGGTTACAAAAGTGTACGAAGTCTAAAGGAACCAAAAAGGAAGGCATGTTACCCAAAGATGAGAAACGGAGCAAGCATCTGGGTCTGCAGGAACGAAAAAAGGACATGGGAGTCCCCCAGGGCCCAGGAGCAGGTGCTCTCCACCACCGTCCACCCCCCCCAACTCCCCCAACCACCCCCCCCCCACGCCAGCAGGAAGCCTGAACTGCTGGTCCCGCCCTAGGAGCTAAGGCACAGGCTGAGCCTCAGCCACTTGCTGCTGCTGTGCCAATGCTGTTTTAGCGCTCCTGCTGCTGCCTTGGGGTGGGGGGTGGGCAAGTCCTCCCACTCCCTCCTGCCTTTATTTTTTTTTTAATTTTTAAAAGATTTTATCTATCTATCTATCTATCTATCTATCTATCTATCTATCTATCTATCATCTATCATCTATCTATCTATTTAGGGGGAGAGAGAGAGCATGAGCTCAGGGTGGAGGACAGTGGGCAGAAGGAGGGGGAGAGAGAATCTCGAGCAGATTTCCTGCTGAGCAGGGAGGCAGTGCTGTGATGCTGCAGGGCTTGATCCCAGGACCCTGAGATCATGACTGGAGCAGAAATCAAGAGTTAGATGCTTCACCGACGGTGCCACCCTGGCGCCCTCCTCCTGACTTTTAATTTTGCGCCAGGGCCTGTCTTTCGCAGAACCTGAGAATCCAGCTGGCAAGGGCCTGGGAAACGTACTCCCCATGGTACAGAGGAGAGCACGGCTGCCGGGTGGTGGTCCCAGGGCGCATTGGGCACAGGACTCCCCAGAGGGCGGACACAATGAGCTGCCCCGGTGCCACCTGGCACATGGGGGATGGAGCGGGGGCTGCTGTTTCATCTCTGCGGGGATCAGTAGAAACAGACTATTGATAATCCACCAGCTGTGCATCATGCAGACTTTACTTTCGGGATGGGAGGGAAACCAAAACAAAAAGTTGAACATGACCACTTTGACTACTAGAAATGAATATAGATGATTCCATCACAGCTGCACGGTGGGGAAGTTACCCGCCATCCACGTGTGCACTGCACGTCCAGGTGCTGCTGTGCAAAGACAAGTGAGGCACTGCGGTTCCCTCTGGGGTATTGTGTCGGGCGGGGCGGGGGGCAGGACCTCTCTGAAGCCCTGGGACAGACTGTTGAGCTCCTACAGAGTAGGAGCAGGAAGTGACAGTGGCCCCTCCTGCACAGCCCAGCTGCAGGGCAGCTCGGCGCTGGTGATGGTAATGGGGTGCACACAACTGCATGGTGCTTTTGCTCACCCTTTCAGCCCATTTCCGTCTGCCAGGAACAGGAGGCTTTCTTGTTTTAGACCGTGACTTTATGGGGCTCCTCACACTTACTGTTTGCATCAGCAAACAGCTCCTCCCTGCCCCCCCCCATGCACCCCATTGTGCTCGGAGAATGGGAGGGTGGCAGGGCCAGGGTGGCAGGGCCGGAAGCCCTCGGGAGCTCCCTGAAGCAAGAGACGTAATTGTCCTGAGGACAGGCTGTCCTAGGAAGGGGTGTCTGCAGGGCTTTGGGGACACATCAGGGTCCTGGAGAGCCCCCCTGCCTCTGTGCTCTGCCCCTCCCCACACCCTGCAGACTGGCTGTCCCTCCCCCAGGGCCGGGGCTGGGCAGTCACCAGCAACAGCACGAGGCTGTGTGACTGGCAGAGGTGCTGCTCTGTGTCCCCCTCTCAGGAGGGCACTTTGGTCCACGTTGGCCAGATACCCACCCTGAGCCAGGCAGAGGGCCATCCCCTATGGGGGAGGAGGAGATGGCCTGGAGAACATGACTGCCCTTACTGTATGCACCTGGGCATGGGGAGAAGGGCTGCTGAGGGTGGAGGGGAAGTCATTGGTTCTGAGCAGCCTCCTGGTGGGGCTCGTCCAGGGCAGGCTTCCCCAGAGTTATGCCAGTGCTGTGGCCACAGCAGGTGACAGGGGCATCGTCTGCTGGAGCCCCTGCTCATGTCTCCTTGGACTGTGCGAAATAATGCCCTTAGAACTGCCGGTGTGGGCATCAGTTGGTCTGATATTTGGTATCAATTGGTCTGATATTTGATCAGTTGGTAAGGGCTATTTAAGAAAGAGCCTTAGGAACTTGCCTTAAGAATGTATTTTTTTAAAGTCAGAAATTCGGTTTTCATGAAATATCAAAATTGAGAAATTATTGAGAATAATTTGATTAGGAATGGCTAGTACATATGTTTGTTATTAGAATCACTCCTGAAGAGCACCAAGAAGACAACATTCAGAACTTTTCATCTTTTTGCATTAATTTAATTAAAGGGGATGCACAGGGTTGATTGCATCAACCTTTTAGTCCATGACCTATCAGAGAATCGCAGCGTTTCCCTTTACCACCTATTAAGTGAGAGGTTGCAGCGTGACAGCAAAACGTGGCTTCCTGGCGCAGAATAGAGACCCTCAGTCCAGACAGTGTAGAGGACCCACCGGTGGGTGAGTGGAGGGTGTGTGTAAAGGAAGCTAGATGTATAGATGTATTCCACTAACGCAGCGTTTGAATTGGACCTCTTGGTTCATCTGTGGTTTAAAGCCCACACTCCCACACATGCACACATACATCCCTAGCAGTGGATTTATTTGGTGGAGTTCATGGGATTAATTTTCTTAGCTGTGCCGAAAGGAGGAGCTGACATGAGGAAAGCAGCGTGGGGACACCGTGGCCTACGTGGGTGGGTGCGATCAGACTCCCTTCTGCCGTCTTACATAATATCATACATGCGCCTACACACTCTACAACTGACTGAATTCTCTGGACTTTGCTGTTCCTCGATCATTTAATTCAGTTCTACCCTCTTCATAAACTCTTCCTCCTCCCATTTATTTAGGTGTTTTCTTTTTTTCCCCCTTGTGGTCTGGCATTACTTTAATGGGTATTTAGGATGCACTGGAAACAAGGCATACATTTCTTACTAGAAAAAAATTGATTGTGAGATTAATCAAGAATAATAAACGTAGAATATTTGAAAGGTTTTTGAAGTGAAATTATCAGTGCAAAAAGTTTCATTCACAGTGTGTAGGTTAAGTGGGGGCAGGATTGTCATAAATATCTAGATCTGTCACTGTATTTCCATAATATGGTTTTCATTTATGTAAGTGTATCTAAAAGACACACACCCTTATTTTTAATTGGTATCTGGGCTAACATTCTTACATTCATCCTCAAACCTGGTTCTCCCTCAGGCCCTACATTGTGCCCAAATGGGTGAGGAATAAAGTGACCATAGTTCTGGCTACACCAGGATGCCTCTGCGAGTGGAAAGGGGTATTAATAATGACGCTGAGCCAACAGTCACAGATCAGAAGGTACCGTGTGGTCACCAAGCCTTGAAAAATTGACCTCCTCTCTTTGCGTTGCCAGGATCTAGCCTTTCTCCCTCACCTGGCCATAGTCCTTTCGTCCTCCTGCTTCTGGATTTTTCTCTCTCTCATCATCCTCTTTTATTGGTACCAGGGTTGATTTTCTAATACACAGATCTACTTGTTTCACTTTCTCTTTGTGAGGTCTGGGGTCCCCATTTCATGATAAGTCTGGGCTCCTTAGTGTTATTAAAGGGCCCTAAAAATCTGATCTTTGCTTCATCTGCCACCATCTAGTAATGTTTAAGTTTTATGAACATAATTACACTGTTTACTTCTAACAAGGCCTTGAGCTTTCACACTCCGTGCCTTTCTTTGTCCATGCTGGTGCCAATGTTTGGCCTGCCTCCCCTACTACCACCACTACTCACCTCCTTGCACATGGCAGGACTGTAGGGGCATCTCTCCTTTGGTGAGTCTGGATTCCCCGAACTAGAACTAGTGGCTCCTTCCTAGGAGGTCTCCTGGCCTCTCCTGTACATCTGTCTTTGAACACTCATTCCCCCTACCCCAAGAGGCAATACAACGTGGTCGTACAGATCTGATCCCCTGATATGGATCGTGGCCTTCTGCTCAGCACTGCGTGACTTTGGTTTGGTAGGGCTCCTCGTGCCTCAGTTTTCCCATCTAAGAAATGGGGACCCTAGAAATAGTTATCTCCTAGGATAGTTGTAAGGTTTAGAAAGAGCAGCGCCTGAAAGGAGCCTGTCCCTTGATGTGTGATGACCTTGCGGTTGTCTGTGACCGGTGGTCGCTGTCCACTCTCTGTACCCATGTCTCTTTCTCCAGCTGGCATCTGAGTCCATAAGTAGGACGACTCTGGCTGTGTAGTTGGGGCCACTGGGTGTTTGCCAACTAGATCGGTGCCTGTGAGTATACACTTGACCCTGCTGATTTCTTGCTATAATGCTTTGGATTGACATTAAATACTTAGAGCTGCTAGTTTCATTGGTATCAGTGTGACAGTGAAGACCTGGAGCCCCGCAGGTCCCTTAAACCAAGGGAAGGGCTCCAGGATAAAGACCCAGTTGCCCCCTGGGCCTGTCCCCTTCCTTATTCTGTTCTTGCCACAGAAAAGAAAAGCCAAGGGAAGGGAAGGATGGCCACATGCTACCCTGTAACTATGACTATTTTAAAGAGAAGAAGCCTGTAGCTTAGAGATGCAGGTTGTAAGCATCCCCCTCCCCAACTGGAAGAAGTTGTTATCAGGTTTCTCCCTGAGTGGGAGCCTTTCACTAGATGGTTTCTTGCTCCTCCCATCACTGGTTTTGAATGGTTTGAGTGGGAGGATGACTTTCCTGGTCTGATCATCAGCAGACAGGATGCACAGGCCTGGGAACTAGTGATGGGCTCTCGTTCTCGCACAGGGGGCCAGGTACATCCCTAGGGACCTCCCACAGACCAGAGTGGGTGCCGATCATCCCCTTGCCTCCAGTGTTCCCTTCAGACCAGTCCCGTGCCTTCCATCTCTCTGCCTTAGGTGACGGTTGGGCTGAAGGCCTTTTGAGCACTTGAAGGGACATGCCCTACATACTCAGCACTCTTAACTGTGAAAGTTAATTTAAGTTCCACATGAGTTTCTACTTGGGGAGTGCTGGCCACACATCATGTTGTATGTTCCCATCACCCCGCTCTTGGATTCTGCTAGTAGCTAGTGTCTAGCTTTTGAACTTTTCTTTTTACCGGGTTGGAGAGTAAAACAGGTGGCATTAAAATTCCCTGGAAGGTGGTTTTAAAATCCTCTCAAGATGTGCTGTGCTTTCTGCTGAAGCAGCGGGGGAAGCAGAGTGAGCCGGAGTCTTAGCGCCTGCTGAATTAGTGCCAAAAGGGCTTGCGGCAGGCCTTACCGGGCCCTTTTCTTTAAAATATGCAATGATTGAAAACTGAACAGTGATGGTAACGAAAATGCTGAGTGGTGTTTCTAAACTTCTAAGTGCCCAAAGGGCCATTTGTAACTTAGCCTGGGCTTCGTTGGTCCCCATCCCCTTGGGGAGCCTCATAGATTGCCACTAGGAAAGAGGCTTTCCTGAACTTTCCTCTTGCATACGTGTGCTTTGAAGACCAGGCCTTCCTTAAACCAGGGAGAAGCGCAGCCTCCCCCTACAGACTTGAGCTTGTGCCTGGTTAGCCCTGCTTTGTGTAGCATGTGCTCGGAAATGCTGATAGCCATGTCGGGGAGCAGCTGGCTGGCGGCCTTGATAGGTTCTTTTGAAACGAAGAGCCTAGGTCTGTGCCTTGCATGAATATCTTTATTACAATTCAATGACCTCGTCATGCACTAGGTACTTTTCTACCTGTGGAGGATGAGGGTTGTGAGAGACAAGTAGTTTACTAAGATCTGCAACGTCCTGGGGCATCTGAGTCCCCAGCAGAGTCTCCCTTCTGCACAGGTGGAAGGAGCTGGGGGTGGGGGTGGGAAGGGGCACAGTGTGGCATCACAGGTAATGCTACTCTTGGCTGCCCTTTGCTGTCATATTACCGAGTGCTGATACCAGTCTGATACCAGACTTAGTAAGATGGACTGAGTTTGCCTCAACTGCTAATCATTTCTGAAGGGCACTTGGTACTTTGTAAAGTGTTCGTGTATGAAACTGTTTTGTGTATTTGTAATTGTTTCGGTGCTATAATGTTTTGTTATATATATATTGTTTTGGTGGTGTTGATGCTTGGATTTTAATACAAACCCATACCCCCTGGGAGTGACTTTTTGTTGACTTTTCTCCATTGAAGCTTTTAAATTTTATGTAAATGATTGAGTAATTTCCTTTGTTCTTTCTTCAGAGCATTTTAAGTTCTGAAGAGCCTTGTTTTGTGGTCACTGAGTCTACTGATGATTGCACTATGTTTCTTTCCTTAGAGATACACAAGCAGTTGTCAGAGGTGTTTGTCTTTGATCATGCTCTAGAAGAGACTTTTCTTGCTTTGTATATGACTTTGCAACCATTTTAAAAGCCCTCAAATGGCTAACGTTGAAGAGAAGTTCGTTAGGTTCCTTATCCTGGGTTTGGCTCCCCGCTGAGTCTTACAAGCCACCCGGCCACGGTGTGTGGATGGTGCAGGCCGGATCCTGCGGGAAGGGTGGGCGGCTGTCTGGCCTGAGCTGTGCAGCCCCCATGTTCCCAGAAGCAGACTGTATACCTTTCCTGGGGCTGCCGCCACCAAGTGCCACAGACTCAGTGGCCTGAAGCAACAGAAGTTTATTGTCTCACAGTTCTGGAGGCTAGAAGTGTGAAGCCCAGGTCAGCAGGCCACACTCCCTCTGCACCTGGAGGAGAGAACCCTTCCTGGCCTCTTGTGGCTTCTGGTCACCTCAGGCCTCAGCGTTGCTTGGCTTGGTGCTGTGGAGCTGCCATCCCTGCCCTCGTCATCATGTGGTGGCCCACAGGAGTCTCTGCCTTCTCATGGGGACACTATCCTATTGGGCCAGGGGCCTGCCCACCGCACTCTGTTGTGACATGTGCTGTTGGGAGGTGGAAAAGGACATGAACGCGAGCTTCATCAGTGGCTGTCTTGGCTTTGCCTTGGCTCACTTGTTAGGTGCTGGCCTGTCGCTGGAAGGGGCTTGCTTGTCCAGCTGCCATGTGACAGGTAAGTCAGGACACCACCACCATGCTGGGCCACTCCAGGTGGAACATGGTAGCATCTGTGGAAGACTAGCCACCTATCTAAGAGACAAGAAGACGTTTAACAATTCATGAACCTTTTGCAAAGTTTCTCAAGATAAATCCCTTTCCTATAAATTAAAATATCACACTTAGCAAAAGGCAACTTTGTCTTATTTTACTTTCCAGAAGCAAAATGCAGAGTGTAAAAGTTGACATATATTCCATGACCCACCGCATTGAATGCTGTGTCCCCTTCATTTGATCATGGTTTGGGTAACAGATTTACAGAGAACTCCGTTACTTGCGGGCCACGCATTTTACCACATCAGCCCTGTTTCCTCTTTGACAAAGAACAGAAATATATGTTCTTGTGCATCTGGACTTTGCAGCTCATGTGCGTGAACAGAACTGAAGTCATCCTTGTTACAGGTTTTGTAAAAAGCAGTTTTAGCTCTGAACTAGTACTTCGCTCATTGATTCTATTGAAAATGTAACTCTGCTCTTAGGAAAACATGGCTTTTGAGTTTCCGTCTTTTCTCTAGCTGATGTCAGAACTTCCTGGCTAGTCACAGTGTGCTAAGTGACATACTTAGGAGCCACAGGGGGCCTTGTGATCATTTAGTTGGTTGGTTGGTTTTCCATTTTTAATTAGTGAGGTTTTTGTTGTTGTTGTAATTGCAAAAGTAACCCAGTGCACAAGGACTGACCTTCTTATGATCACCTGGATGGAGGCATGGTTAGCAGTCTCTGTATTAATTTGTGCCTTGTCAGATTTTACCTAGATGGTGACTGCCCTGCAGGTCCATGTGAGTTGCCTTTGGTAGAACTTTAGGTACAGGGCAGAGCTAGTGGTTGAACAATGCCCCTGTGTGGGGTCCTGCTGTGTCGCTCACATAGAGCATGCTCTCGAGGGTAGAAAGTTGGCTCTGAGCTGGCCTTACTCGCTGGCTGTAAACTATGCTTGCCGAATGGTACGTGCTAATTTGGATAGCCAGTGAGAAGTACTTCCCCCTGCAGATTGAGCTTGGGTGAAGAGGAGAGGAGATTCACTTGCTTACATAGCAAATTATTTCATTTCCTTTTCATGCCAGGGATTGTGGGTCCTGCTTCCACTGAAATGAAGGGGCATGTGACATGCAGAGACCATTCCTACATGCGTTTCTACTGTGTACCAGGAGCTGTGCTAGGAATGCCCGGAGGAATGCACATCACTCTTGCCTTCCCACGTCCCAGCGGGAAGGGTCAAGAAGTATACAATATGAAGAGGTTTTCGGGTTTTAAGAGGTTTTCGGGTTTTTCATGCATTAAGTGAGCATGAATGCACAATTATCATTCATTTATAGTAACGCTAATCACTAAGGTTTATGTGCAGCACATGTATGGGTCAGGCCATTGTAAGTGCTTTCCATAAGAGTCTCACTTAATCTAGTGAAAGTTATAGCACCTTCAAAATTGTGGACTAAGGGCATGAAAATTTGGCCTCTGGAGGGAACATCTGTCTCCTTGCTCTGGGTCCGGTTGTCCAGCTGCTGTTTCAGGCCCTAGGGCGGTGGGCAGGGTGAGCCCTCTGGTCTCTAGGTTTCTGACATTTCCCATTTCAGCATTCTGATGATATACATAGGTATTTCATCCTATAGAACTGATTGTATAGGATATATGGCTACAGGTAAGAAATTGTGAATGCAGATTAACTGTCTCACAATTCAAAATGTTTTCTGGGGCAGGCATGGCTATCGCCAGGAGCCCGAGGGGGCCGTGGTGTTTGTGTGCCGGTGGGTGCAGAGCAGAGGACGTTTCCCGCTCCCCATCAGAGGAGCCCATTTAGAAGCTTCCTTCTCCTGTGACGTCTGTAGCCACAGGATAAAACAGTCATGGTGTTGTCAGGGCGGAGGGACATAGCAGTGTAATTCCTATTAATCACAAAGATAAAATTAAAATGGAGTAAAAGTGACTCAATCCAAAGACATCCAGTAGGAAGCTGAATTCTCATTCTGCATGGTTTATGTATGTCCTTAACTGGAATGGACCCACCGATGGGTCTCCCTGCCATGAAACATGGGGGAGAGTGTAAAACAGCCAGCATAGAGGGGAGGCCACCAAGCTTGTCGGACCAGCCTGTGTCACTGTCAGCTCAGGTGTTAGTAGCCTTCCTGCCATGGCTGGGGTCACCCTGTCAGGTGCACGGTGAACTTTGCTATTGTGCTTTGTTTGAAAAAGCCAGGGAGGACTCAGTCCCATGCCGGATGTCCCCCCCAGGCTAGCAGGAGGTTAGCTGTAGGGTGCTTAATTCCTCCTAGTAAGTGCATGTCTGTTTATTTATTCATTCTTATCTGGCGTGCTGAAGAAAATAGATGATCATAGCTGGTAGTGGTGAAATCCTTCTGGTCTAGAAAGACACTCCAGGGAGACACTAATCATTTAACCCAGACCATTCTGTCCCCTACACTTATTATCTTTTGCCTATTTTTTTCATCTTTTCATCTATGTGTGTCCACTCTTCACCCATCTGTCGAATTTCTCATTTGCCTTCTGCCTTATTTGCTTTATTCTCATGTCCCTACCATTGTACAATTTCCCTATCAGTTAATTAATTCCCTTTTCCAGGCTTTTATCGATCATCTCTTCTGTGGAGGGCTCCACGATTAGTAGACAGCCTCCGCACCTGATACAGGGAAGATGGAGAAATATATACAGATGGCTCTGATACCAAACAAAACACTTATTTTGAGTCTGTGTAATAGCAACCGTTACCATTAACCACGCAGCACTTGCTGTGTGCCAGGCCTGGCTGTAAGCGCTCACTCGGTTCACCTGGCCCTGGGAATAGCTAGTAGGCAGTGGGGTCAGGCATGTCGGGAAGGTCTCTGGGTCTGGACACTTTGTCTCCAGCCTTGGGGTTGGCCTTGAATTCCCGCTTGGGTCTGGCATCTGCTCCTCTCAGGCATGGGCTGCTGGGAGGTCCCTTCAGCTCAAGGCCTGCATGTGTGTTTAGGAAAAGGAAGAATTGCCACTCTCACCAGGCCATGAGGGATATGATGTGTGTCAGCTCACAGCCCTTCTGATTCCTGTCTCTACCACTGTCTCTCATTTTTGTGTCCTCTAGTTCTGGACTCTGCCCCTCCTTCCTTCCACCCTCCCTGCACACCAGCATCACCCCCTCCTGGGTCTGCTCCCTTCCCACTTGTCACGGAGACCAGGAGGGCTGCCCTCTGGGCCCGCTGCCTTGGTGCCAGCTCCTGCCTGGTCGTATAGCTGAGTGGCTTTGGGCAGCTTTCCTGACCTCTGCCCCTCAACCTCTCATTTCTCACGAGTAATACTCTGAGTGCCGGCCCTAGACTACTGTCATCAGATGCAGAGGAGGTGACCCTGCCAGGCCTCAGTGGGGCCCGGCACACTGCCAGAGCTTGGAGGCCCTCAGCCTCATGAGCGTGGTGGTTTATGTTTTACCTCTTGCATCTGCTCTGTGCTTTGCTTACACTGTGCCTGGGTCTGGTTCTTGCCCCGCTGAGGGGTGGTGGCAGCCACACAGCTGCCTGGTCCTTCTGCCCTCCTTATCTGTGAAGCCCATGGCCATGCACCACTCAGCCATCTTTCCCTTCCCTGGGTCCTTTCCTTCATCTGGAAGGAGGATCAGCTCAGGGCTGTGGAAGGTGTGGACACCTCAATCCCAGCTCTGATCCAGTTGCTGCTGTTGCTCAGGACAGCTCCCCAACCTGGGCTGAAGTGTGCACCCCCACCTCATGTGCACCCAGCGTGGCTCTTTTGGGATAGAACGTGTAAGGAAGGAATCAAGGTTAAGTAAGTTCCTGAGGGTAGAACCCTGAACGGATGGGATGCTTGTCCTCCCCATGAGAGCATCCGGAACCGTCTCTGCGCCATGTGAGGACACAGCGAGAAGGCGGCTGTCGGCAAGCCAGGAACAGAGTTCTCAGGAACCAGATTAGCCCACACTTTGATCCGGGACTTCCAGCCTCCAGAACTATGAGAAAGTATATTTCTGTTGTTTAAACCACCCACTCTGTGGTCTTTTCTTACGTTCGTCCCAGCAGAGTAACACAGTGAGCCTCACTGGGCCCTGCACTGCTGGGGAGACCACTGCCCCCAGCCCCTTCGCATGCCCGCAGCTTCCCTTGGGCGACAGGTGAGGCCCTGCTCTCTGGCCTGGATAGCAGTGAGGGGTGGGAATGGGAAGATCAAGGATGATGGTTTTTTTGGTTATTGGTTTTTTTTCTTTACTCTGGACCCCTAGCTGTTCTGTAGGAGGAAATCTGTCCTCCTGTGTGAGCCCGGCTTCTCCGTGATGAGACAGGCGTGCGGACCTCTGGTTCCCAGGTCACTCGCTGGCCACCTGCAGGCCCCTGGGGGCTGAGCGGAATCCTGCTCCCCAGGGCCAGATTCTGCTGGGACCCCACCCTTCTCGGGTGCACCTGCCGCACTGGGGTGCAGAAATGAGGACCAGGATTGTGAAAGCTGCAAAATGCTGCCTTTCTTTCCACTTTAGCTGATTGGAATTTTGGGGGTTTAGAAGCGGGAGGAAGGAGAACAGATCTGAATATAGTAAGTGTCTCTCATCAGCTATGTGAGTTGGAGGTCAAAGTGAGACATTATCGCTGTCATTGGTTATTCCTGTGGTGGAATAAGCCATGGCCTAAAAGTAGGTTCAAAAAAGAGGGAAGTTCTTCTGCTGGCCACCATTTCTGTCCGCACCATTTAGATTATGACCGTTTGGCCTGGTGCTCCAGTTTCTTCTCTGGTTCATACACGCAGACTCATCCTCTGTCCAAGTTAACTTTTCTCATCAGTGGGGATAGATATTCTGAAACTGTTGCTCGTGTTTATCTCTTAACAAGTACTCTGAGTAGTATTTACATGTATGTGTATATCATCTCATTCTATGGGAAGGTGTTATCTCAGGTTGTTCGAGAACTGTATACGTCGTATGAGATCTTCTGTTGGCCAGGGCAGATCTTACCTTCCCCGAGACACCGCCTCTTCCCTAGTTTTTAGATTTTGTTTCTTTTCTTTAAAAGTTCTTTATCCATAAAATACATCCTTTTTCTACTTTCCCTCTATTCCTTCTTTTAATTCTTAAATAGCTTTAAATCAATTATGAGCCATTGTAATTCACTGCTGTGTGCTTCAAGACAGAAGCCATCTGTATTAATTTCATGTGTTTTTGACAGAGGGAGATGACAGGGCAGTGGATCTCTTATTTATTGCCTTGAGTTCTTAAAAATGTATTCTTGTTGCATTAATCTCAGAATGCTAAGCAGATGTAGACAAGCTCCAACTTAAAATATATGACGACTGTGATGTATCTAATGCACGTGTCTCTGCCAGGCTTTCCTTCTTCGGGCCCGTCTCCTGTGCTCAGGCTGGGGGGAAGCTATTCGATTCTCCCATTTATTCGCCTTCCTTCCTCGGTGGATTGACCGCGACCTTGTGGGGGTGGGTGTGTGCCCAGGCCAAGGTTGCCTTCGAACGTGCACTTGACCCATGTGCACAAAAAAAAGTTTCTTAACTTTTTTCAGTGAGAAAAAATTATCCTGTTTCTTATGATCCAAATGAGAGAGTTCTTTGCAATTGAAGAACTGTTTTGCAGAGTCTTTTTGATGAAAATGATTCTCTTGCTAGATAACATTCTAATATGGGCAATAAAACATGTCTTCGACACGCATTGTAAAACGTTTATTGCCTATTATGATCTCTTATGAGGATCTTGCCCTGTGGTTCGTGGTTCTGAAACTTGAGTTTGTTCCAAATTAACTAGGGGGCTTGTTGAGACGGACCGCTGCCCTCAAGCCCCCAATTTTTGCCTCTGCAATCTGGAGTGGGCCCCAGTAATTTACATTTCTAAGAAGCTTCCAAGTGCTACTACTGCTGCTGCTGATCAGGGTACATGGGGAGAACCACTGCCCTGGCCCAGAAAGTATTGGCCACAAACAGCAGTTAACTACATTTCCACAAATGGATGTCGACTTCTGCCTTTCACTCATGGCTTGGAGGAGGAGCAGAGAATCACAGTCTAATGCATAGTAGAGTCAGTCATGTGTTAAATGCAAATGCACAGAAGTGGCTTATCTTCACAACATCTTAATTTTTATTGCTTGTGCTATGTGAAATGTTATTTCCCATTTGTAGAATGGGAAGAATTAAAAGTTGATTTGTGAGCTAAAAATATGGTAAGCTACGTCTTTGTCAAAGCCCATAAATAGGCCTGCACATTTAGACATAAAAGCAAACCATGAAGAAACAGTGCTCGTGTCCTTAGAATTTGTTGATCGGATTACAGTTGCAGACTCTATTTCTTCACTTCCTGCAGCTTGTGTAACTGCTTGCCGCCTATTTTTAGTAGGTCTTGCACTGCTGACTCAGAGTGGTACCCAGTGCCACGGCCTGTGCTGCTTGGTGCTGTGGGCTGGCAGGTAGCCAGGCTCATAGGATGGGTAAGGTTATATGCCTGGGCACCAGGTCAGGTGGTGTGCTACTAAGTGGGTCCTGGCCACCTGCCCTGGCCCCTTCTTGCTACTTCACATACCTGAGAGGAGCTATAGATGGAGTCCCAAGTCTGGGGGCTTGGGAACTGTGCAAGGTGCTGTACCAAGCGTCTCACCATCTGATGGGACATCTCACTGCCTCTCACCTTCTGGCCCATCTTAGTCTCGGGCAGAGGGGTCAGCACCAGGGTGGTCTGCTGGAACCCCTGGTCCTTGGCTCTGTTCTCAGCACACCTGCCAAGAAGTGTAAATAGGTAGAGCTTGTCTTTGGTGGGCTCCACCTCTGTTTTTAAGGCTGCTGTCTGAGTGGGCCTCTTGCCACCAGCTGATGTGCACAGGCAAGTTATGGGAGGCACTTTCAGCCCTGTGCTCTCCTCTCTGACTCTTACCAGAGCAAGAGTCTAGATGGTCAGCCCGGGCTCCATGTGGCCGACGAGGAGAGCTCTTGCCCACAGGACTTCAGAAGGAATCAACCAGAATGAAAGTTGATTCCCTTTCATGCTGACACACAGAAACCACTAGCGTAGTTCTCTTGTCATTGGAACTTGACAAGAATTGGAATGACATAGCTTGGGTGCTGTCTCCTCCAGCCAGGAAACCTTTGGGGCTCTGGAAATGCCCTAGAGTAACACAACTGGAAGGGTGCTTGAGTCACCCCGAAACCCGGGTGAAATCCTTGGAAACACCCTGAAATCCCAGGGCTCAGCTGTTCTATACCTTTCTTTTCTCATTTGTTAAGTGAAGGGCTTAGAGCCCATCTGTAATCCTTCCCCCACTAGGATTTAAATTCTAGTGATCTGTAAGAGAATGATCTGTAAGAGAATGTAAGAGAATTTCATCTGGAGAACCCTGGGGAAGTGATGTCAATTATAGCCACGCTGATAAGAATTTGGTCATTTCTCATCTCCCTCACTTAATCTCTTATGCCTTCATTTCTTTGTCCTTGCCCCACAGAACAATGAACGGGCACAGATGGAGGCTCTGTGAATTTCAGGGTGCTGCTGTTTGGGGCTGGGAGTTGTATGAGATGTGGGTGCTTAAAATACCGATTCAGTGAATGTACCTTCTCTCCTCCCTCGGTCCTCACCAGCCAACATTTCCCAGCAGTTTTATCTTGGCTTAATGTCCTTGGGATGTCCTTACTCTTTACTAGTATGTCAGCAGTTTATTATGTGTTTATAGAGTTTCTCTGATGGGCTTAACTTCTTCAGAGTAAGGGACATTTCTGATGGACTCACTTTATAACGACGGATTACGGTGACCTGGCGAAGTGGGTGCTTTGATAAATATCTTAATTTTTATAATTTCACAATTCAGACAAACCAGTGCCACGCATTCTCACTGCAGCCTGTGAGCTGGGAAGAGTGTCTGTAGTTTGATCAGTGTGAGGATGACTCAGCAGCTGTTGCTGTGCTTTCACGGGACACTAAAGGTGTTATTGCCTGTTGTATATTCCACGTCTGAATAAATTCTCAATTTAATTGAATGAATTGATTGTTCTTTTTCTTTGTGGGGGATGGAATTCAAATTACCAAAAACTTATTTTTTTTTTTTTGAAGTATCTTCACAAACAAAAAGGAAGAGCCTTAATATCTTAGCAGTTGATTGTAAAAAGCAGGCTTACAGGGCGTCTGGGTGTCTCAGTTGGTTAAGTGTCTGCCTTTGGCTCAGGAGTCCTGGGATTGAGCCCTGTGTTGGGCTCTCTGCTCAGTGAGGAGCACTCTCTCTTGTTCCCTTTCTCTCTCTCACTCAAATTAAAAAAAAAAAAAAAAAAAAAAAAGGCTTATGAGTGTGTCCAGATTCACCTGTGACCTGCTGGTGTCCCTTCCTCTATTCAGTCCTGCCATGTTCCACGGAGAGACCAAGGAGATTACAGGAACGAGGCCTGTGGTGGCCTCACTGGCTCCTCGCGATGGGCTCTGGGGTTGTTTTACTGGCCTTCCTATGGAGGCGATGGTTTGGAGCCTGGTGGTTCCTGAAGGCCCTATTTTTGGGCATTTGTAAGCTATGATTTTCTCTTATTTTTTTTAATACTTTATTTGAGAAAGAGAGCATGAGTGAGCCTGCAAGCACGAGTGGGGGTGGGGCAGACAGAGAAGCAAACTTCCCCGAGTCCAGGAGCTGGCCCCGGGCTTGATCCTGGGACTCCAGGCATATGACCTGAGACAAAGGCAGATGCTTAACCAGCTGAGCCACCCAGGCACCCATAAGCTGTGACTTCTTAGTTTACAGGATAATCATAGTCCGTGTTGATTTTAAAGGTAGAAACCATAGCATGAACCCTCATGAATACCCGTTATCAGAACTTCAGTACACGGCTACCCGTTAATGGCCAACGTCGGTCCATCTGAACTCCTGCACACCCCAGTGGCTTCTTTTTGAAGCAAATCCGACATACCGGTTCATCTGTAAAGATCATAGTAAGTCCTCTAGTAACTAATTCCGTACTATTGCCACACCTATCACCGTGTTCAGATCTCCCCAACTATCTTAAAAACTTAGTGCTGTTGAGTAGTCTGTGATTTCTCCACCCTCCCATCCCTCACCCCCCCCCCCCCCCCACGGGGATTGATTTGTGGGAGAAAGCAAGTCTTTCGGGTTTCCAGGGCTGCAGCTCACTAACCCCCCCCCTCCCTGACACACCCCTCAGCCCGCGTTTCCTGTAAACTGCTGGTCAGGTCTGGAGCCCATTCGGCTCTGATTTTCAGGCAAGACTACATCGTGGGTGGTGTGTGCGCTTCAGGAGGAGGGCATGAGAACCGGCAGCCCTGGTGATCACCGCCTCCGTCCAGAATTCACCAGGCTTGCAAAATGATGCCATCCTGGTCATGTCATCCCTTCCCCGCTCCTAGCCAGACGAGGAGAACGCGCAGCTGTTATCCCGAGGTCCGCTGACACAGGAAAGTCTTGCCTTTTCTTCGGTAGTTTTTAGAATAAATAGTTCTGGTTCCAGAAGGCACCAGCGAGGTGGTTTGCTTGTATGTTTTTAGAGGCGTTGGGAGCTCATGATGTAAGGCATTTCTGGAGTATTTTCATCACTGCAGCTGACATCCTTGTTGCACTCAGAGGCCCGGCCGCAGCCTCCTGGGCTGCTTGGGGTTGCTCCATGTTCCGCTCTCATGCCCAGAGCCCGGGACATCGCCACCCAAGGCAAGGGGCTGCTGTGCTTCGGGTCCTTCCAGCCGGGCCCTCCCCTGGCGGGGGCCCCACATTTCAAAGACCGTGGTCCCATTAGGAGGAAGTGGAATTTGGGGACGGGTGTTTTGGAGTTAGGGAATCTTTGCTTCCAGGCTGGCGGTTGGATCTGGGCCTTTTCAGTGGACAGAGGTGGGTCTGTTCATTTGTTTGATTTGGTGTGTTTTCTGACATAATCCTCTGTAAACTCACATAGATATTTCTTTTTTTTTTTTTTTTTATTAACTTTTATTGGTGTTTAATTTACCAACATACAGAAAAACACCCAGTGCTCATCCCGTCAAGTGTCCACCTCAGTGCCCGTCACCCATTCCCCTCCAACACCTGCCCTCCTCCCCTTCCACCACCCCTAGTTCGTTTCCCCGAGTTAGGAGTCTTTATGTTCTGTCTCCCTTCCTGATATTTCCCAACATTTCTTTTCCCTTCCTTTATATTCCCTTTCACTATTATTCATATAGATATTTCTAATTCAAAATTAGAATTACTAGCTATCTCACTTCTTTGTTTTTTTTTTTTTTTTTTAAGATTTTATTTATTTATTCATGAGAGACAGAGAGAAAGAGAGAGAGAGGCAGAGGGAAAAGCAGGCTCCATGCAGTAAGCCTGAAGTGGGATTTGATCCAGGGACTCCAGGATCACGCCCTGGGCTGAAGGCAGGCACTAAACCCCTGAGCCACCCAGGGATCTCCAACTTATGTGGTTTTATATTTGTATCGCTTTTGCCTTATGCTGAAAGTTTCTTCCCTAGGAACATTGGCATGAGCATTTATTTGCTTGATTATCTTATTTATCGACAACACATGTTTAGGGATCCCTGGGTGGCACAGCGGTTTGGCGCCTGCCTTTGGCCCAGGGCACGATCCTGGAGACCCAGGATCGAATCCTACGTCGGGCTCCCGGTGCATGGAGCCTGCTTCTCCCTCTGCCTGTGTCTCTGTCTCTCTCTCTCTCTCTGTGTGACTATCATAAATAAATAAAAATTAAAAAAAAATTATTAAAAAAAACCCCACATGTTTAGAGTAACTACCAACATTTTTACCAACCATGTGAGTAGTGGAAACAGCAGAAGATGTCTTTGTCCTTAGGGTTTATCCTACTAAAGAAATACAGTCAAATTACCCTGTTTCTAAGTCTTTTGGAATAATTTTTCTTTCTGTTCATGCCACCAACTCAATATATAATTTAGCTAACTGGTTTCCATTTGCTTTTTGATATTTAGGAATTAAAAAAAAGTTAACATTGGCTTTTAGTTATGTAGATGGTTCCAGAGCTAGAGGAAGTGTGCTCAGAGAAGTCTCGTTCTGGGTCTTGAGGCTCTTTTCTCTCCAGCCCTTTTCATTGCTGTTTGTAAAAGGATGACTTTTTCCTTCCCCCTATTACCTATTGCTTTTTAATGCAAGCACAGACATATATTCATCATACAATTCACAGTTGTATATTTGTTTTTAATATTTCTCATTTTCTTAAATAAGCAATAGCATACATCACCCACTTCTCCCAAACTAGAGTTGAGAGGTTGTCTTCTAATTATATGGCATACTATGACTTAGTTAATCATGACACTGAGTTTAACTGAATGTGCCTACTTATTCAGTGATTTTGGAAGGGGTAATTATAGCAACTGCCATCTAAATATTTTAATCACATTCTGAAATAGTTAGAAAATACATGAATATTCCTTCTTATTTTTGCTGTTTAAAAACAACAGCACCACTGCCACTTGGTCTATTTAATTTACATATATTCTAGTTCAGTGGTTCTCAGCACGGTGATATCGTCCCTCAGGGGACATTTGGCAATGTCTTCAGTGTCTGGAGACATTTTTGATTGTCACCACCCCAGGGAGGATGGGGATTGCTGCTAAACCATCCTACGGTGCTCGGGAGGACTTTGCAACAAAGATTGATCTGCCCCCACATGTCATTGTGCCACTGGTGAGAAATGCTCTATTTCAACAGTGCTTCTGAGAGCTTGTGTCACCTTACTCATCCTCCCTTTCTCTTTTCTAGCTCTTCTTCTTGAATAAATATGTCTAGGACTTTAGGAAAACAAAAGTCAGTTTTTAAAAATTTTATTTTTTAAAAGATTTTATTTATTCATGAGAGTCACAGAGAGAGAGGCAGAGACAGAGGGAGAAGCAGGCTCCCTGTAAGGAGCCCGATGTGGGACTCGATCCCAGGACCCCGGAATCACACCCTGAGCCGAAGACAGACAAACTCAACCGCTGAGCCACCCAGGGGCCCCCAGAAGTCATTTAAAATGAAAAGACATGAGGGGCACAAGAGGCTCCGGGTGATTCAGTTGGTTAGGTATCTGAGTCTTAGTTTTGGCTCAGGTCATAATCTCAGGGTCTTAATTAAGACCCAGCCCTGTGTGGGGCTCTGTGCTCAGTGGGGAATCTGCTTGAGATTCTCTCCCTCTGCCCCCCCATAAGTATATAAACAAACAAACATAAAAAAAAAAGACAAGACGTGAGAATATTAATGACATGTACCTGACAAGGCTTGTATAAAGAAATATAACTTAGTACTTGAAAGCTCTAGTTTAGTTTTCTCTGGTATAAATCATATGTGTAACCAAGTATTTTGGGGGATGGCAGGTGTAGGCATGTGGAACACCAACCAGGTGTTTGAAGTGATCGAAATTGAGATTTTGGTGAGGTGACAGTGTACTGGGCACTGTGGGTTCTAGGTTGGTCTTGCCGTACTATCCATTTATGAAAGATTGTTGTTTGGGGCACCTGGGTGGCTCAGTTAATTAAGCACCTGCTTTTGGCTCCTGTCTTGACTTCAGGGTCCTGGGATTAAGCCCTGAGTTGGGCTCCCCGCTCAGCGGGAAGTCTGCTTCTTCTCCCTCTGTCCCTTACCCTGTTCATGCTCTGTCACTCTCTCAAAAAAATAAAAATAATATCTTAAAAAAAGATTGTCATTCAAAGGCACAGTGGGGTCATTTGCACTTGGTTGTTCCCAGAGAGGGCCTGGAGTCAGAGCACAGGGTGTAGGGGCCTTTTGATGTTTTGATGTTGAAAGTGGACATTGTCCGGTCCTTGATGGTTTCAGAGCCTTGTCCACCTTTTGCCTTTGGCGATGAAGAGTATCCAGGAGTTTAGTGTTATTCCAGGAGTTCCTAATATCACTGTTCTTTCCCCTTAACACTTCCCCACTCTTGTATCCAGTAAATTAAATGATTTGTGTGTGTGTGTGGCGGGGGGGAAACACATCAGTATTACTCCTTGACACAAGTAAATATGATACAAATTCGATTCCGGGAAAGGAAATATATATCACTAGAATAGCTAAGACATTAACAATGACAGTGCACAGGTTTAGCAGCCCTCTTAGGAGTTGGTTTTCTAGGATAAATTTTATTAACATTTTACCTGTGAGCTTTAACACTTCTTTGTGAAAGTGGATTTCGATGCTCCTGGCAGGTGTGAAAGAGTGTCTGGATTGTTAGGAGGGTGGTCTTTCAGAAATAAATTGAGTCATCAAAACTCCTTCTTGGTTTTAACTTTGTGGCCTGAAAATAAAAACGCTTATTATCCTTTTTAGGCCTTTGACTCCCATCCTATACCACTAACCCTTCTCTGTCTGCATCTTTGGCCCCCACAGGAGAAAAGCTGACATTGATTTATAAGCCTTTTTCCTTTGCTAAATTCAGAACCTTACAAAATACCCCTATTTCAGCCTTCCTACTAGTTTTTAGGGGGCAGCCCTTAAATATTGATAGGGTTCTGAAGCTTGGGTCAATTTTTTTTTCCCCTGCACAGAAATAAAAAAAGATTTTGTGCTATTCTGAGTGTTGAGTGTTGCACTCACGGTTCTAGAGCATGAATGAAGGTACCACCAGCATATAAGTCCGTGTTGTTCGATGTAAAGGGCAAAAGATGGTTTGCATCTTCGAAGGAAGAAAAGTTGGCGTGCTTGAGCAGCAAGCTACCAGTCTGCGTGGGCAAGTGGAAGGAAGTCTTTAAATAGTCCTGTGCACACTGCAGGAAACCACGCATAGGACAGGGGCTTGAGGATTTAAGGACTTCAGGGTCGGTGGGGAGGGAGTTTAGCATCGGCCTCGTCTTGTTAGGGTTCCTGCCAGGTCCTTGGGAGAGGGGTGCATAGTCACAGTCAGTAAGTCCTTGGGTTTACAGCAACTCCCAACCAAGATGAAATGCATTACGATTCTCCCATAGTTAGAGTGAGGGAGCTGCAGCCAGCAGCTGGGGTTTTGTAACCCCAGTTAAAACAAAGCACCTTATATTGTGGATGCCAGTCAGCCTCTGCCTCTCCATGGAAGCAGGATGCTTCTAGAAAACAAAACCAGTTCATAAATTTGGCACTGAGAACTCTGAGCACTTTGGTGTGGACTCATTAATTTATGGTTTCATAACTTTTTTAAAGCTACTGGCACTAACTGCAGATTTTTAAAGAGTTTAATCATCCTAAGGAAGGTCTGACTGGAGGATGACTAGCTGCATTAATCTGATTCAGTTCATTTCCGAAGAGAACAAAATTATAACTACATTTTCGTTAATTTACGGGTGTGATCCATCTATTTCAGGGTGAATATTAAATTATCTCCCAGCTCCAGAAGATGTGTTGTTGAACATAAGTATCTATAGGATTTAGTATTCTGTGAAAGGAGTAGGCGTTAAGGTTAGCTTGTTGTAAGATTTGTTTTCTATCTGCTATCATTTTGTTGAAAGAAGTTTTTATTTGAGGGAGTAATGCATAGGAAAACAAACAAACCCCAAACAAGCAAAAGGCAGCTGAAATCTAACATGGAGGGAAGCCCACCTCCTATCCCAGGCGCCAGATGGCCTCACCAGCTCACCAGAGGCAAGGTTTATGGTTTCTTGTATGTCCACAATGTTTTGAAAGTATCTAAATAATAGGTACTCAACTCATTAGTTTCCCTCTGTCCCCCCCCCATTTCCATCTTATAATATAAATTTCATTATTTCTTTTAAAAATAAGTAAAACCATTAAATAGTACATTTTAATTGGTGAATTTTTATGGTGTGTGAATTATATCTCAATTTAATAGAAAGTTACCTTAGAGTTTGGAGACTGATTTTAGAGGGAAGAAATGAAGGGTGAAATGCTTTCATCTTCATATCATCAGATACAAATGGTGAGGTTCCTCAGAGATCCCTGTAGCTTGGATTCAAAACATATTTTTATGGGTTATTTCAATGGAGAAGCCTGTAGTGAGCTCACCAAGGTTACTGATAATTAAGTTCAAATGGGTCATGAATCTCAATATAATGAGAATAAACTGCCGGGATATACTTGAGGCAGCTTAACTAGGCAGCCAAGTGGTAGTTAAATTTCTTTACAGACAAATGCATTTGGGGAAAATAATCTGAAGTGTTCTTACCATATTTTTCTGAATTAACTATCAATTTTTGAACTCTTTCTTTCCTATTTAGAACTTAGAGACATTTCTCGTGAAAAATACTTTGTATGCAGATGTACTGTATTTTACTGTTTACCTAGTGATGGACATTTAGGCTGTGGCTATTTTGATATGTCTTACCCAATTGCTTGCTTTTCACAGAGTTGTGCAATTTTGCTTTTTTGTCAACTGTGCACAAGCATACTTGCTTCCCTGTAGCTTCACCCATGTGCCATTTTATCACACGAAAAAAAAAAAAAAGTCTTCACTTTTCTTTTGAAACACACTTTAGCTCACCAAAATTACAAAAATGGCACAAAAAAATTTCTGTATACCCTTCATTCAGCTTTCTCAAATGTTAACATTTAAGTAACCATAAGACAGTGGGCAAAATGGGAAGTTCACATTGACACCGAGTTGTTACCATATATTCTGTTCTCTGACAGTCTGATAGAAGCAAAATGGTATCTTCATATGACTTTATTTTATTGAAGTCCAGCATTTATCTGGAAAGCAAGATGTTTTCCTACCCAGTTTCCGTTGCCTCTTTTCTTGATTTGCTGGTCTTCTAAGCAGTTTTAAAGAGCTCTCCCCAAATCAGGAAGAGTAGGTATTGGTCTGTGTCACGAAAAGCAAAAATCTCTTTTCTTTTTATTTGTCTTTTGAATTTGCCTGGGGTGTATTTTGCCATGTCAAAAAAAAAAAGTTTTTATTTTTATGTAGATGAATTCAAACATATTTTGTGGTTTCTGGATTTCTAGTTGTAGATTTAAAAAAGTTTTTCCTTCAAGGTTGTAAAGAATTTCTTCCATATGTCCTTGTATACTTTTATTTTTTCATGGTAAACCTTAGATGCATTTGGAATTCAGCCTGTTGTAAGATGTGAAGTGTGGCTCCATCTTCTTCCAGATGACTACCAAAGTATCCCATCACTGTTTATTGAGAAGGCTTGTCTTTCCTGCAGTGACTAGAGCTAGCACCCTTTATGATATACTAAATTCCCAGAAGCACTTGGGTCTATTTCTATGTTCCTGTTTGCTAGTTGCAATATATGCCATGCCAAACTGGAAGAGATGAGTTTTTTGAAAACTTTCTCTTATCTTAAATAAACAAAACAAAATAGCATTCTATGAAAGTCTCTAAAAAGCTAATTACTGTGTTTGCATATTAGCAAATGAGACAGCAGAGGCCCAAAGATCACCGAGTTGTTTTGGCCTGGGGTAGAAGGCAGATGGTACCTTCTATTGTGTCCAGAAGTGGGTAAAATAATAATCCATTGCAAGAAGGCATATTGATGATCCTTACCTGGCAGGCCCTTCTGTAGTCTCACCAACTGTGTTCTTGGATGTGGGAGACAGGTTAAGGATGAACGGGGAGAATTGTGATTGAAAATAGTTAATGACTTTTTTTTTTTTTTTTATTTAAGAGAGAGAGGGAAAGCATAGGGGTTCCTTGAAGAGCTTTCCTAGATAAGTTTAGCTTCTGGTCTTTGGGAAATCTGTATCATTTAGAACCACGGTGCTCCTAGGACATAGTTAAGCCTCTCTTTCCACCAGTGTTTGACAGAGATCATAACCAGTTCCTCCCTTAGCACATGCTCCTTTGGAAGGGGGTTCAGTGTAGGTTTCTGCTCAGGGGCACTATTGAGTCAGGCTGTCCTTGGTTTCCAGCTCCAGGGGCAGCATGCACAAGGTCAAGAGCAAGGTCTCTCAGGTTAGCGGACTCCAAATTGTCTCAGCACCTGTGCACTCAGAGATCCTCAGTGCATCCCCTAACTCCTCTGCTGCAAAGGGGGTCAATGGAGCATCCTGGTGTCAGCAGTGAATGTGATAATGTAGGACAAGTACTCAGCCTAGTGTGTGACACCCAGTAAACACCGAGTAAAGGATTACTGTTGCACTGGTCTGTTTCTGTTCCTTGTTAGTGGGGAAACTCCGAGGTATGCAGTTCCTGGATTTGCAAGCTGTGGGAAGATAGGATATGATTCTGGAGTAAATGAGAGAGTGGCATGTACATGTGTGAGTAGCACATGGCAGGCCGAACCCCAGGTGAGGTCAGGTGAGCCTTAACATTCGAAGGTCTAGAGCAAGAGGATGCCCTCTCTGCCCTTGATCTGTCTGATAGAGGGACCCAGAGTGGAGGCATGGTGCCTGGTGTCATATATGACCAGTAGCAGGAACGGGATGCATCAACTTTCATGTATGTATTGGTTGCTGTTTTTTGGCAAAAAGAATTATCCTCAAAACAGAGAGTACACAAAAAATATCCCAGAGAAGGAATTAAAGCTCTCAAAGAGATAAGTTCATCTGGGAGGAGAGTACTTGACCGTGTTGCGTTCCTCCACCGAGGTTCCGATAAAGTATGCGCGCTCACAGGTGGACAGCAGAATCCCTGTGGATATTCCTGGCGTGGCCTTGAAGGAGAGAACGACCAGGAGGCTACAGATTGCAAATGTTCTAATTTTCTAAATGGAAACAAAAAAAGCAGAATCAGGAAAGGGACCTTTAAACAGATTACAGAATGGAGATGAAAGCTGGCAACGGGGAGCCTGTCGGCATCTCTTCTCCCTGATGCTGTGTGGCTGGATGTCAGCAGGGTGTCTGGATAAAGTCAGACCCACTTACGTCTTTAGTGTTAACATACCTTCTCCCCTGGGGCCCTCCCCTCGGACCCTGGTCACTGTAGAGGAGCCTTTCTGGGACATTGTCTTCTTGAGGATTGGTCTGTGGTCACCTGCTCTGTTCCCCCAAATTCGATCCGCTTACCAGTGCCTTGACTTCCTGTAGCATCTTGCACACACCGGACATGGCTGGGGGACAGTCGTGTGGTTTTTACATTCAGAGTCTGTTTCCACAAGAAAAAAAGGGTGCACAACATCAGCAGAAAGAAGAGGAGACAACCTGAGGGACAGGGCACATGAGACAGAGGTAGTTTGTCACACTCAGTGGCGTGGAGGGGAGTGGCTCATGGCACAGAGGAACGGTAGGAAGTGCCAGGACTGAGAAAGGACATTTCTCAACTCCATCCGTCATCCTCTCATCTCCCAGTTGGCTCACCTTATCTCCTCTGATACCAGCTGCTAGGATTGTTCGTGGTGTTCTCTGGCTGGCCCAATTCAGAGGTTGGGGGCTAGGGGCAGGATGGTCTCCAGCTCGCTCCCCTGCTATGAGGAGAGGCATTTCAGTGTCTCGTAAGGGGAACAAAGTGGTGTTTGCTCTGAGTGCCTACTACATATCTGGAGTGTTGCTAGGTGCTTGTTATGCTGTTTAGTATGTATAAAACATCTGTAAGATAATCCTATCTCTCTATCTTCTATAGATAAGAAAACTTAAGCTTTAGACATAGTAAGCCAGCTGGCCGAAAGAGCCAAGGAGTGGAGCTTATCTTTCATTCCAAAGCTGAAGCTCCTTGACCAAATCAGGTAACAGGCCCTTCTCCTTTCCTATTGAACTATTATGCAGATTAGTGATCTTTGGAGGTCCATCCCACAGAATGTGTGGACTGCCGGCTTGACCTTCCCTGGGGTCAGGGGAAGTAGCTCTTTGGAGGGCCGTACCCACAGAGTGTGTGGACTGCCAGCTTGACCTTCCCCGGGGTCAGGGGAAGTAGCTCTTTGGAGGGCCATACCCACAGAACATGTGGACTGCCAGCTTGATCTTCCCTGGGGTCAGGGGAAGTAGCTCTTTGGAGGGCCGTACCCACAGAGTATGTGGACTGCCAGCTTGATCTTCCCCAGGGTCAGGAAGTAGCTCTTTGGAGGGCTGTACCCACAGAGTATGTGGACTGCCAGCTTGATCTTCCCCAGGGTCAGGAAGTAGCTCTTTGGAGGGCCGTACCCACAGAGTATGTGGACTGCCAGCTTGATCTTCCCCAGGGTCAGGAAGTAGCTCTTTGGAGGGCCATACCCGCAGAATGTGTGGACTGCTAGCTTGACCTTCCCTGAGTTCAGGTCTCAGATGTGTATGTCCTTGGCCATGATCTGTGCCAGAGCATGGTTGTAAGCTTGTGTTTCAGATTTTCAGATGGTAATCGGATGGAGTGATTGAGATCGTCCATGACTGAATTAGAATCTAGAACACTTGCAGAGCTGGAACTGAAAACTGGCATGCTGAGGTGGAACAAGAGGATTAGTGAGGTAGCAGATGCCACTCAGAATATACCTGCTGGGGCTGTGGTGTGGGTGTGATGCTGCCCGAGAAGCCTGGCAGGGTCAGGCATGGTTACTCTGCAAGGTAGCCCAGCACTTCCCTTTCCCACGTGACTTCCTCATTTCAGTTTGCGTGCCTCTTACAGAGGTGATTGATAATGATCGGTAGCATCCAGAATCCACATTTTGGCTCTTCCAGTTGTCTCTTGTAGGTGCCTCATGGGGCAAAGCATAATCTGCCTTGTATGTTGTGTGTCTAGGACCTGGCACAGTACTGGTAGGGGTTCAAAATATACTTGTTGGATGAGTTAACATGACGTCTGTCTAGAAGTGAGGACGGTGTTGGGATGGTAGGTTTCAGAGAACCTCAGCATTGTTCCAGTGAGGAAGGTTTTGCTTGGAGAAGAGACTCCCAAGAGACACCGTAGTGAGATGAGACTTACTTTCTCTTCCACCAAAAATTATTTTTTACCTAAAACTATTATATGTATATATATGTGTGTGTGTGTATATACACATATACTCAATACACATATACACATATATACTCAATATACACATATACTCAATTTGCTTGTCTCCTTAGAATTTTATTTTAAAGCAAATATTTTGAATAGCACACATCTGTTTTAGAAGGTGCCTAGCACAGTTCAGGCGATTTTTTTTTTTTTTAATAGGTGAGTTTTCTTGTTGCAAATGAAATAAAGAAGCACTGCTGTGTCACTCTTATTTGACTTTGGTCCATGACCAGACCCAGTTCCTTAGGAAGGACAGCATCTGTGCTGTGCCTTATTTATGTACAGTGTTTGCACATAGCAGATGTGCAACACATTTTCATTGAGTAAGTGTGACTTTGATTCTCCTAGCGAGGTGACTGATACTGCCTCCAAGGAAACCGAGGCTTGGGGCGAAGTAGCAGCCTCAGCATCCTATAGCTAGTAAGACGTAGAGTGGGAATTGGCATCTAGTTTAAAACAAAGTCTTTGCATCCTTTACATCATGCACAGAGGCATGGCAAACTTCATTACCTGTATTAATCTTTCAGATAACCCTTTATTCAAATATTTAGGATTAAGAGAATAGGGCTTCTTGAACTGGCCTTTTATACTTTCTGTTCTTTTCTCTATGGTAGTGGTTTTTACTTGGAGCTGGGGTTTTAACCGCCTAGAAGCTTTCATAAACTGTAGATACTCTAATTCAGTAGATCTCAGGTGGGATCTGTTTGGAACGAATTGGCAAGCTAGGGCCCTTTGCATTTCTGGAGCATGGTTAGAACGCTCAAGATTTGAGCTATTGTGCATAAGCTGAAGATACTGTGTACTCTGCAGAGTTTTAAAAGTGATAGATTGTAAGGTGAAGGAGAACTTGAACTCATGAGCTGAGTCTGTTTTGTTCCTCAGCCACTCAAAAGGTTTGGCTTTGCTTGCATGTTTTAATGGGACAAATCACAGCATAGAGGCAGTTGTGAATTTCAGAGTTTATTAATTTCAAGACATACTCCATAAGGGGTTGGTTGAATAAAATGGTGAATTCAGAGAAAGTTTGAAATCTCTTCCTGACTTTCTTTCCTCTGTACACAAAATTGCATTGTGGAGTGGAAGGTTGTCATTTCATAATGTGTGTAAATGAAGGGATCAAGCTGGTTTTTTTTTTTTTTTTCTTTTTGATACTCCCACTGGGTGCGGATTATCTGAGAAGACCTGGCAAACCAAGGAAATGGGCTTGACTTTCTGCCAGGTGGTCATTGAAATGTTTTTTTTTTTTTCTTTGTGCCCAGTTGAAAGGCTGGGTATGTAGATTTTCACGCTCTCGTCTGGTTTCAGCCTTGGAAGTGCTTACACAGCTAATCTGGCATTTGTGATTATTTCCCCTTCCAGCTCACCAGGAGGCTCTTTGGGGATATTCAGACAGAAATGACTTAATTGGATTTCAGCCCACACACAGTATTTGAATGGCTTTATGGATGGCATTAATTGGGCAGCTGCCATAGGAAGTCATATATATATATATATTTCAAAGTACCCTTTGATTCATACCCTCTCATTGGTTCATTGGTAATTTATTTAACAAATGAAAATCTCAGGAAAAAATAATTTAGAGCAATACAATCAAATATGGTTTATAAGTAGAACCATCATTTGGTTTTGGCATAGTTATGTCATTTTCTGTATTTAAAGCTCTGTGTTGACCCTTATACTCTGGCTCATGGACAGTTGTATAAGGGATTCAGGGTCGCTTGGTTTGCAATTTGGGAGGAGAGGATTCTGGGCCAGATGGCACTGAATGCTGTAGGGTATTAGACAATTGCAACAGATCTTACAAATATAATTAAAGAAGTGAAACTTTATTGGATGATAAATGTCTGATATTATCATTTTACTGAGCGCCTGCCATGTGGCCAAGCCATATGGACCTCTGCATGTGGAGGTCCCTTCCTGGAGGCTCTTCCTGTCTAGATAGCCTTTAAATAGGGGAGTTTATGATTATATAAGAATGGTTTCTCTAGGAATGTCTTCCATTCTTATAGAATGTCCCCCAAAAGGGAACTGTTTGAGTTCATTTCTGAAAAATGAGCTGATTTAGCTGGACAATGACTTTGGGAAGCTGGAGCGATAGTTACCTCAATATGGGGGAAGAAATAGTATACATAAGTCACAGAATTGTGAAAGCATCTGGCATTTGGGGAAAATGTGGGTGAAACATACTCTCACTGTTGTAGGAATATTTAAAAGTAGCTAAGTATACTTTCAGAATACAGTAGTATTAAAATTTCTGTTAATTTGGAATAATCATAAATTTGTCCTCTACAGGTTAAACTTTATTAACTATTAGCCCTTTAAAAAATATTTATTATTTTTGAGAGAGAGAGAGCGAGCAAGCACGAGCAGGGGGAGAGGCTGAGGGAGAAGTAGGTTCCCAGCTGAGCAAGGAGCCTCTTGTGGGCTTGACTCCAGGAACCCGGGATCATGACCTGAGTCCAAGGCAGACACTTAACCTACTGAGACACCTAGGCACCCAGATCTTTCTTGTTGTTGGGAAAATTTAACTTAGTTTCCTTTTCATTCCATGTTTTATGAAATTTTATGGAATACATTTAAGGGATACTATAATATCTATATGAACATCACCTCTACTTAAAAGTGGGGAAAAAAGTTTATTTAGTATCCATCAGAAGTAAAATAGGATAATATGCAGTGAAATGTTTTTCCCTGCAGTTTCTTAGTAGCAAATTCATTCTGTGGGAGGCTTCTCAGTTACCAGTAATTTACAAAATTAAAACAAACAAACAACCTTCCCACAAAATATTTCTCCAGAACTTAATTGTTCTATGTGCTTCCAGGGACTTCTCAGATGCCAAAGGTCATGGAGAGTTCCCAATCTTTTTTAAGTCATTACCTTCATCAGGTAGCAGTAAAAACCATGCCCCTCACCCTCATATTGACAGTCCTGTTTGGATTTCTTAAAAGCCCGATGATGTGACCTTGAACAAAGATAGGGTCTTGCATAAACACTTCAAATCCCTGAAATACTGAAGTCGGCCTCCGTACATGTAGCTCATTCACTCGGGATGCAGCGATTTAATCCTGAGTTAATTAGAACCCAGGCCCTCACCTGAACAGCTCTCTCTGGATGTTTTTGTCTCGTGATGCCCACGCATATCAGCTGCAGGCTTGGAGGATTTGTTGTTCTCCTAAAATTAATGTGTGGTGCTAAAACAACGCCGAGGTGTTGAACTTGAAGGTTTCTAATTTGATTCTGGGCTTAGATTTATATAAAACAATTGAAATGTTCCTTGTAGGAAAAAAAACAAAAAAGGACTCTTGTTTTGGAGAAATACAGGGGCAGTATTTTCAATAGGGTAGTTTGGGAGCATGAATGCCTTTCTGGGGTTGTGTAAGAATGTCCATCAGTGAAACCATGACACCTTGAGCCACTGTTCAGGGCCCATCTGTCCACAGATGATTTTTCTTTTTAAACCAATTTCTTAAAACCCAGCAGAACATCTCATTCAATGCTTAGACTATTTTTTTTTTAACTTTTAGTCTCAAATATTAGATACCTATTCTCAGTTGAAGAAGTAGAGTGGCACCTTTTCTTTCTGCAGGGGCCAGAAATGGAGGGGAAGCATCATACCCTTGATCCCAGGGAGGATCATGTGTAAAAATGGGACCAGCAGAAAGGATAAAAGCAGAGAACTGCACTGATACATTAGTACCTCCAATTTGTTTTGTTATTTACTGAATCATTGATTCATTGGGTTGCTATCTGGTACCAAGTATGGGGTCAGCGCTGAATCTCTGCCCTTGAGAAAGTCTTCTCCCATCAGCTGAGTCCCTTGTGCTAACTGCCCATTCACTGGAAATGCAGGGTGGAGGAACATGTAAAACAGCATCAGGGAGATGAAATTTACAACGTCCAGAATGCTGGATACTTATTCTACAGGACAAATGCCCCAATTTCTTCAACAAATCATTCTTCAAATAAAATAGATTAAAAGTGACTTAAAAGACATACAAGACATTGTAATTTATGGACATTATTTGGATCCTGGGTCAAATAAATCATCTATAAAATGACATAAGAAACTTGGGAGAATTAGAACACTAAATAAGAGGTTTATATTAAGGAATTAATGATTATTTTAGGTGTAATAATGGAGTTGTACTTATCTGTTGGTGATACACACTGAAGTATGTGCAGAGAAAATAATTTTTCTATGGGATTTGCTTTAAAATCACTTAGAGTTGGACCGGGTGATTGGCTATAGGTCCATAAATGCCAAGGTTGAATGTTAAGGTACCTGGGGAGACATATCCTGGTTATTTTTGTCAATGGTTAAATATCTATGTTAAAATACAAAGTATAATGATGGTACAGTGTGGTGAATGCTGCAATAAGACTTTGCACTGAGGAGGAAAGGAAGCATGTTCTGTGTAGAAGTGTGTTCTGTGTCTCTTTGTAGGAGAATCGGGAGTGTGTTCCCAGAGGTAGCAGTATTTAAACTGGATTTTAAAGAAAGTATGAAAACTGGAGAATCTGTTCTTTTGTGCCCAGAAGGAAGGAGGCAAGGAGATGTTCTGTGGATTTTCTGGTGGACTGGGTACTGGCTGGTTCCTTCCATTCGTTCACTCCTGCATTCATTTAGGGCATATTTTTCAGGTTCCTGTTGTATGTGGTGAGAATTCATGGGTTGACAGTCTGGTGAAGGAGATGGTAAATTGGTTTGCTGAGGCTTCCATAACAAAACACCACAGACTGGGGAATAAAACAACAGAAATTTGTTTTCTCACAGTTCTGAAATGCTGGCAGATTTGGTTTCTCCCGAGGCCTCTCCTTTTGTCTTGTTGATGGCTGCCATCTTGCTGCCTTCTAACATGGCCATCTCCCTGTGCTTGCACATCCCTCGTGTCTCTTCTTATAAGGACACCAGTTATATTGGATTAGCACCAGTCTGCATTTAACGTAATGACCTCATTGAGATCCCATCTCTAAATTCTGTTATGTTCTGAGGTACTGGGGTTTAGGACTTTCACATATGAATTGGGGGGGTTGGATAAAACTCAAACCCAGAGGGAGAGAGTGTTTAACTGACCCTGGAGGCATCTAGAAACTCTTCCCAGAGGAGGTGCCTTGAATCTCTTGAAAGAGGGTAGGATCTCACCCCCTTGCTGAGTGCTGGGTCAGGATGGGAGGGAGCCGAGAGTTTACTGGGAGTTCCCAAAGATGAGGTGAAGGTGGGAGAGAGCTTTGCAGACCAAGAAGATGAGCAGCCATTATAGCAGTGGGGATCTGAATGGCAGCACCAGGAAGGATGGTGAGGACTGGTTTAGTGCCTGGTGGGGCATGGATGAGAGGGAGGGAAAGAGCTCTTGCCCTAGGGTGACCAGATTATGCTTCTCAGAAGACCAGGCAGTGAAGAGAATCAAGAAAGTAAGACACAGTTGTAAACATGTTACAGAAAAGAATAAAGTTAATAGTAAAATCATACTCTTCATCCCTGTTTCTACTCCACCAACCGCCTGTGCATGGCCTTGCCTCCTTTTTAAGATTCTACCAAAAAAAAAAAAAAAAGTGAAATGTGAGTGTGTGTACACACATGCCAGTGAGTGAGAGAGTGAAGAGGCGGGGGGTTGGGAGAGAGAAAGAGGATTTGCTCACCCCTACCCTATCTGTTGCCCTTGGCTTTTCCCTCATTCTTCCAATCCTTTATTCCCAAAAGGTAAGGGATATGAACTTCAGCAAAATAATCAAAGTAATTCTTACACATATTCATAGTTAAATCTTTTGAATCACTGAGCGTACTTGAATTATCTCAATAAGATTTTGGAACCTTTGTGTGTATCTGCCCGCCGTTCGTTCGTTTGTTCCTTCCTTCCTTCCTTCTTTCCTTCTTTCCTTCTTTTTAAACAAAAGAGGGGTTTACGCAAGTTTTATTCAGTAGTGCATCTTAGCATTTACTTTTGTCAGTATGCATTTTATTGGCATTGTAACTACCTGAACAACAGCTAAACCCCATGTCATGAAGGATGCTAGCGAGCCTTCTAAACATGTTACACCCATACCTCATTTTGTTGTGCTTGACTCATACTGGGTTTCGTACAAATTGAAAGGTGTGCGGCAACCCTATTGGTGCCATTTATCCAACGGCATTTGCTCACTTCGTGTCTTTGTGTCACATTTTGGTGAGACTTGCAGTATTTCCAACTCTTGCATTATGATCACATTTGTTATGGTGATCTGGGATCAGTGATCATGACTCACTGAGAGCTCAGAAGATGTTTAGCATTTTTAACCAATAAAGTATTTTTTTAATTAAGGCATGTACCTTGTTTTTTGAGACCTAATGTTATTGCACACTTGATAGACTGCATTCTAGTGTAAACATACCTTTAAATGCACTGGAAAGCCAAAAAATTCATGACTTTCTTTTTTGCAATATTCACTTTATTGCAGTGATCTGGACCTGGAGCCACCGTATCTCCGAACTATACTCATATATGTAATTAGATTGTCTCATTATGGTATTGAGATGTGTAGCCAGGCTTCTTCTGCTGATTTCGAAAACTGATTTGGACTAGTGGGAAGATCTTAAGAGTAACATCTTATCAGACCTTTTGGAGAGTGGAGTATTGTTGTATTGAAGAGGCTACCATCAACTCTATAAACAAAAATCTTTACAAACCATCAGAAATGGCATTACTAATCACATTCCTATCTATTAGAATTTTTCAGCAGTGGACTGTAAAATTTAAATTCATATTAAGATTTACATTACGACTTTTTTGTTATGGTGTTTTAGATAAGCTTTAATAATTTTTTTGGTACCACATCATCAATTTTTGATAATTCTTAAAGCCATTTGCATGTCAAAGCTGCAGAATTGGGACGGAGGAACCCTTGTCATGGAGGAGGAAACAGGCACAGAGTCACACAGGGTGTTTGGCTCGCTGAACCGGGCCTGGAACCCCGTTCTCCTGATCCGTGGCCTCATACCATTTTTTCTGGTCTCTCTATATGTGGTTGACGTCACTGCCTATAGTTTTGTTCTTTTCCTCAGTCCCAGAAGGCAGAAATCTCTGTTATTTTAGAACATAGGAACCTCAGAGCTGAAAATCTCACCATTTACCCTCTTCCCCAAACACCTGCCTTAGCCACATGTGATGTCTCTTGGAGGCTGTTCAGAGATTTATAAATCAGTCCTTTTTTATTTTTTTCTATTTTCATTAACCAACTTTTAGTCAATAGATAATAATCAACTGAGAATCAGCATTACTATTTATTTATTTATTTATTTATTTATTTATTTATATTTTTTTAGCATTACCATTTAGAACTGGTAGAAATCTAGCCCACTGCAGAGGAACTTGGTATTTGTCCTGCTCAGGACTGTTTCATCTTGAGTAAAAAATCCTCATTTCGTGGGACTTTCTGAAATTTGGAAACTAGCTTATGGCCTTCAGTGCTCTCGGGCCCTGACTGGGAACCACAGCACGTGGTGTCAGGCCACATGGGAAGAAACCAGGCTTGAACTTTAGCCAGGCCATTCAAGGAGACCTGTGTGTAGCTTTGTTCAGCATCTGAAACTAGCACTTTCCCACCGGAATAAAGTGTTCCACCAAGTAGTTCAGGAGGAATGAAATCTAGCTAGTTCTGCCAGAAGTCAACAAGGCAGCCCAGCCCCATGTTGTTCTGGTCAAGCGGTGGCCCTGCGTGTTCATTCTGCCCTGGATATCCACAGAGGCCGCGGTGGGGCTACGTGCTCTGAAGGGGGTCTTGTGGGGACAATGAGGAGGGAAAGAAAGGAAGAGATGACACTGGGGCATTTGTGAGCCTAGAGGCCTAGGGTGGTCATGTGGGTGTTTTGTTTTCTTTAAAGATTTTATTTATTCATTCATGAGAGAGGCAGAGAGAGAGAGGCAAAGAGACATAGGCAGAGGGAGAAATAGGCTCCATGTAGGGAGCCCGATGTAGGACTCAATACTAGGACTCTGGGGTCACAACCTGAGCCAAAGGCAGATGCTCAACCACTGAGCCACCCAAGGGCCCCTGTTTTTTACTTTTGAAATAAAAGAAAAAAGACACGACCTATGGATTAAGGGGTTGGAGGGGGATTCTCTCGGTGTGCTTGGCATACGTAAGATTAGGTTATAGTGCATGCCTGATGTGGCCTGTGCGTCTTCAGGTTGTGTCAGTACCCAACCCAGTCAGATGATGTTTTCCAGTAATTCTGTTTTTGCTGCTTTAACACTTAAGTGAAATTGTTCCTTTGAAAATAAAATGTCTTATGCCTTCATGGCTTGTTTCCTTGCTGCAGCATTATGCTGTCCCTCCCCTACTTGAGGGGCTGAAGCCGGCCTCCCAGGGTAGCAGGTACTCCAGACAGGTGGCAACCACAGACAATATTTGCCTGAGTCTCAAGGTTTGACCTGCTAGTGGTCATCTTTTTTTTTAAGAAGAAAAGGGAAGGCTGGGCTTTGAAACCAGACTGGGGTAAGTTCAGATTCTGGCTGTGGGGCATCTGGTGGTTTAGTTTCTGAGCTGAATGGTAAGATTTATCTCAGAGTTGCTGTGAGGGTGGAGCACAGTGCAGTGTCTCACTGGGACCACAATCAAGCTCTCCTCCCTGCCTGTTACTCTATTCTGTGAATCCAGGAGGAGAGGCAGTATGACCTGAGCACCCAAGGCACTGAGCCTTTGGGAGATTTGAGTTATCCGGGAACATCACCCAACATAAAGTGGGTAGAGCTATAGTGTCTGGCACTAGCTGATGGGCCATCAGCAGAACCGGCACACACCCTTATTACACCCCTTAATGACTCCTCTGGAGTGAAATGCATCAGTGACAGACATGATCACATCACCACGGGGTCTCCTTGCAGACTAAGGTGCCCAGGAAGCTGCCTGGGACCTCCCAGAGGACGCATCTGGCTGCAGCAGGCACTGGAAGTTTCAAGTTCAACTGAGATAGCCACTTGGGGCATCTTAGTGCTTAGGCCCTGGCCCCAGGACCTGTAGCGCTCCCAGATTTGCAGGGTGCCACGGAGGCCCTTGAGCCCAGAGCATGCCCTCACAGCTGAAGCAAATGCTGCAGCCAGCCACCCCTAAAAGATGGGGAGGAGACCCCAGTTGTGGTTTAGGTCTTTCAAGACATAGTTGAAGAAAATGTCAGCGTTACAGAGAATTCAGATAATCCCGTGGATTTCGCAATGATAAAATTTTGTGGTTATTAGAGGTCTACAGTAATGCAGGGAAGGAGATCTATTTGGTAATAGTGTTAATTCCTTTCTAGTCCTACCTCTCCTCTTATTTCTAAAGGTGGAAGCATGGGGAGCTAGTGGATAAATATTTTCAAAAACAAACATAGACCCGTTTCGTACCCTTGCATCTGCCGAAGTGCACAGCGTAGACCATCCTTGAGTGAATTCTTGGGTGAGAGCCTTCTGCACTCCAGCTGACCTTGTACCTAGTAGTGTTTGCGGTCTGAAGTGGTTTTTGCGCAACAGTGTCTGCTTTCCTGATGAGTTTAGATCTTCTTTGTTTTTTAATTATTTTTACTTTTTTTTTTTTTTTTGAGAGAGAGAGAAAACAAGTGGGAGGAGGGGCAGAGGGAAAAGCAGACCCCTCAGAGTGGGGGAAGCCCCATGCAGGACTCAATCCCAAGACGCTAGGATCATGACCTGAGCCACCCAGGTGCTGGAGTTTAGATCTTTGTACTTAAGATCTGATTTGAAATGTTTGTCCTTAACAGAGGTTTTGAGTATGCCTATAACTCCACTACATAAAACGTGGGCAGAAGGCAGGCTATGTTTAACCCCCAGGCTGGACAAATTTTGATCCTTCTGTTTATTTCCACTTGAGGTGTATGCTTAGTCCATTGACAGTTTGTCCACAAAATGCTTTTCTCCAAGCAAACACCTCATTGTTGTGCTTACATCCTAGACAGCCATGGGCATGTTTAAATGAACATAAAATGGTCTCCCTTTGATTGGAGCTGCTCTATCAGTTCAAATTCTGCTGTTTCATCTGGCTTTTCCACCTTGCCCACCACTCTGAGTATCAAAGGACTGGGCTTCCAGATCCGCCCATTGTCCTTTAACTCTGGGCTAGTAAATACGTTGCTGTGGCATCAAGCTTACCATTGCTGTGGTTGGTCTAGAATTTGGGAGGCCTGTGTTCCTAAGTAAAGCCTGTTAAGGAAAACCCTTCACCTCCCTGAGAAAGTTAACTCATGAAAAAGTGGGTGTTAGTAACACTCGTAGAAGGTTATTGAGAGAATTTAAAAATCTCACTGATGAGAGAGCACGGTGGGTCCAGAGGGAAGGCCCATATGCAGATAGCTCCGGTAGCTGCATGGACACCCCCAAACAGTGCTCTAGGGGGATCCGACTCCAGGCAAATTCACTTTTCAATTAAAATTTTAAAAGTCCAGCTTATACTCCTGAAAATACTAACATGGAAGTGGTATTTGTGGGCATGGCTGTGTTTATTAGTTGGTGGCTTTCTTCAGTAGGTGCTGTAAAATGAAATAAGAATATATGGTCAGGAACTGAGTCCAGACACCAAAGTTCTATTTCTGGAAACCCTGTCATTTTATTGTAAACATTTAGCAGAGAGAGGGCTGTTATTATCCTAGTACACATTTACTGTCTTGCCCCAGTCTAGTCTTCCTGTTGTGTTTGGGCATAACCTTTCCCCTGCATTAGGTTGTGTATTTTTTAAAAGTCATGCAGCCTTTGGATCTCCTGGGTGGCTCAGTCCATTAAACATCCGACTCTTGGTTTTGGCTTGGGTCTGGATCTCAGGCTTGGGAGATTGAGCCCCTCATTGGGTTCCACACTCAGTGTGGAGTCTGCTTGAGACTTTCCCTTTGCCCCTGCCCCCCTTTCTCTCTCTCTCTCTCTCTGTCAAATAGATAAATCTTTGAAAAAAAAAAAAAAGTCATGCAGCCTTTAAAATAATGCTAGGAATGCACAAAGAGGAATTAATTTTTTAATCAAAATTTATGAACTTGCTGTATAACATTTTTATGAAAGTCCTACTTGAATTATCTTTTTCTATTTGACTAAAATAGAATTTGATTTTTCTATGGGGTATTTAACGTTTTGGGTCATAATCATGCCAGGGATGAATTAATAGATCTTCTCTGAGTGAACTGTAAGGACAGATCCCCTCTGGGTTTGAAATGTAATTAAAAATGTCAGTGAACTCTTGGAGGCCCACGGAGCTTCAGGGTCCCCTCAGCAATGCTGGGCAAGGACAGGAAATAGTCACCCAAATACAGAGAACCTAAGGCAGCAGCAAACTCTTGGCAAGCGGGAGGGAGAGGCTGCTGGCTTCATCTGTCAGGCTTCTCTTGTCTCAACTTCTTTGTAGTTTTGGAATATTTTTCTCTGATTTCCTAGGAGGATGCTATGGGTCCAGTAGGGGGCCTCTCAATAAATAGCATAAGAAACCTCCAAAAGAGGAATGAGTCTTTAAATGTAAATATCCGGGCTCTCTGCAACCGGGCTCCCTTAACTAGGCTCTCAGACTTGTTTCCTTTCTACTTCGCACCCCTTTCTTTTGTTTTTGGCAGGGATATGGGGAGGAGTTGTTGTGGGGGGAGGGCTAGAAGAATCTTGGGAACACAGGTGCCTTGTTGATGACCACCTGCCCCCACCTTCCCTATCTCTTCTCCCCACAGAGGTACCTGCCTGCCCCAGAGCTAGTAACAGGGACCCCAAGGTAGAGGAGGAGAAGCTTTGTTTGGGTAGAGGTCAGTAGGTACAAAGCAATTTTCTTCTGGGATGTATTAAAGATACTGGTTTCAGACAAATAACTAATCGTGCAGTTACTTAAAAGCAAGCAAGCGGCCCTAATACATGACTTGTTTTGTGTTTTTTTTTTTTTCTTTCGCTTTCAGATTTCCTATGTTCCCTTGTATACAAGTGATTTCCCAGATCATCATTCTCTGCTGAGATTTGGGTTGGATTCGAGAATTTGGAGAATTCTTGCAGCTGTGTAACTTCAGGAGTGTGACCAGCTGAGAACGTCACCTTTTGAAGAGTTCTGCATTTTGCCCATCATCTCTTATAACTGAGTGCCAAAGGTGAGTCTGCAGGCTCCTGCTCAAAACCGGTGGGAGAAGTTGGTGCTTTTGCCTCAAATGCTCGATTTGCTGGGTAGGTTTTACATTAGTAAAACAGCAGTAAGTGTGGCCCTGATTGCTTGAGCCACATCAGACTTGAGTTTTCAAAGGCTCTGGTTCAAAAATGAGATTGCCGTCCCTGCATCAGCATGTGGTGACATTGACTAGGTAGGAAGCAAATTGGTGGGTGTCCTGGACTTGTAAAATGCCCCTGTGACCCGGCTCTGCAGCCCAGCAGGTGGCCTGGAGCCGAGCCTTCTTATGTGCTGCTTTGCAAGGATGAGATACACAAGAACTGCCTTCAGGCTACTTATAGTCTAGTAAAGGTTCATTCCGACTTTGCTGTTGGGAAGATAAGTCTATGTGAAGATACGCAAACAATAAAAGGATTCTGGGGAATGTTGGGCTTGTCTGTATGAGAAGTCTGCTCATGAGTGTTAAAACTGTACCCGCTAATACCGCATCCAGGGGTCCTGTAATAACAGATGCTGGACAAAAACGTGTGTCCATAGGACGGAAATGTTTCTCAGCCCTAACAAATCGTTTGGGACGTTTGATTTAAATATAAGAGTTGCAGTTTGCAGTTTGCAGTCTGGTTGGTCTGGTGTTCTATCTGGCTGGGTGGTGAGGAGTGCTTTATGAGAAGGTATGATTTCATCTCCAGCAGGGACAGTACCCAGTTCATCAGCTGTACTTCAAACCCTTATGTGGCTTGTGTTATTCACAAATCATTTTAAACTATTCTCAGATCTGTAACTTTGGACTATAAATCTCTTGATATGGTATCTGTAAGTTTATTAGTGTAATAGAAATTAAAATTGTCTTTCATTTGCTCTAAAATTACTATTAAACTTCCTATAAGTGTGGGGGTTTTTTCCCCTCTACCCACCTTTTTTTCTTGTTTTTGGAAGCTTCTTCACTGATATTCCTTTTTGATGTGTGGTAAGCAGAACAGCACAGAAATAATACGAGGTATTTCATAAGGGTAGGATTAAGTGGCTGGGTGTCTTCACCTTATTATCCTTTATGGTTTCATTTGGAGGAAATGACACATCTCATTTATTTTAGAGTATTGTTAATTGTGATTTCCAGACCTAGACCCTGGTTTGGAATTGAGAGTTTGGAAGTCATATTGTGCAGCCTGATTCTACACCCTTCTTTCTTTCTCTCACCATGCTCAGAGTTATCCTGACTGCATCCTGGACGTGTCTCTTCCCAGCTTTACAGCCTCTCCTGCATTGATGGGGCACTCCCGTGTCTCTCTCGCTGACCTCATGTAGGATGAACACTATTGGGGTATTAGACATCCAATCCTAGGAGATTTCCATTACACAGGAAAGCTCTTACCCGTCACAAATCAATTTTTTTAATACTCATCGAAGTGGAACCTTTTACGACTTAGTCTTTTTATAAATGCAGTCACATATTTCATGGCAATAAGCAAGAAATTAGTGCAAATCCTCCAATCTGATCATCAGAATTCATCAGTATCAGCATCTGACACTTAATGATAGTAACACACTTTATCATTCCTATTTTCTGAAAGTTTCTCTTTCGGAGAGTGGTAAGGCAGGGAAGTAACATGCTTACTCCCAGCAGTGTATTCTGCACAAGTGCTGGGCAGGTGTCCAGTACTGTTAGGCAAATGGTTGATTCCTATGTACAATTAGGTAGAGAATCATTCTTAACCATGAAAAGATACTTTAAAAAATATCCATACTCATTTCAAATAATTAATTTTTATAAGCTCATGACATCCATGGCCAAAATCCTGATTAACTTATTAAAGTTACTTTTGTGGTTAGATAAATGTCCAGTGGGAAAATCATTAGATGTATCCATTCATATAATAACTATTTATGAACACCAACTGGATTCTAGACTATTTTTCTTACAGTGTTTTAGCACTGAGTTTTAGCAGCTACAGAAATAGATAAAATAAGTTCTTTTTTTTTTTTTTTAATTTTTTTTTTTTATTTATTTATGATAGTCACAGAGAGAGAGAGAGAGGCAGAGACACAGGCGGAGGGAGAAGCAGGCTCCATGCACCGGGAGCCTGATGTGGGATTCGATCCCGGGTCTCCAGGATCATGCCCTGGGCCAAAGGTGGGCGCCAAACCGCTGCGCCACCCAGGGATCCCGATAAAATAAGTTCTTATCAGCCTTCTTCGTGGCCCTGTGGGATGGGGCAGGGCCCTGACAGCTCTGGTTGAGGTTCTTACCGTGAGTCCCTGGTGCCTAAGTCAGGGTGAACTGTCCCTTAGAGAGGAGTCTGGAAAAACCATGGGATACTATGTTTGGAGTGGGTTTTAGAGAATGAGGGAGTGTTGTGCAGAGACATAGTGGGTCCCCATGGCAAGGACACGTGAGGCAATTCACTGGGTAATGGATCTCAGAGTCTCCAGATCATTTAAGCAATAGTGAGTAGAGACCCAGCATGCTCTTTGGTGAGTGGTCTTTCAAGCACTAGTGGGAAAAGTGATTTTATCGAAGGGTATATTTTGGAAAGAAATGAAAGCTGCACTAGTCCAGTGAAGTGGTACATCGGACGTTAGCCTCGGATGCATTTCCCAGTTACTGGGACTTGTAGTTTGCCCTGTTCCAGCTGAGACCTGCCCCAAGGGCTGGGCTGCAGAGAGCAGTTTGAGGAGAGTGGAGTGTCCAAGCTGCATCTCACAGGGCCCAGGACACTGCTTCCAGGTGGTGCACCTGCCTGCCCTGTATTCTTGGGAATTCCCCAGCCCTACCCTGCCTGCTGTGGGGCGTGGAGACCACAGGAGAAGCATGGTGGCAAAGTCCTTCCATTTACACTGCCACGTCAGTGAATGTAGAGCCTGCACTTAATTCTTCCCATGTATAATTGAAAAGTGACTGTAATTCACTGTCATTGGAGGCTGGGTAGTGTTTCCTGGGGATGGAAGATGTGAAGGGCGTTGTACACCAGGCCAAAAATCTCTTCTCTTTTGAAAAACTATTTGGAGACATTTTCAGGATGGAAGCCCAAGGGGTAGGAGGACGTTACGGGGGAGGAAAAGACCATGGCTTAGTTGAAGAATTAGGAGCAAAAGGGAAGCAAAGGATCCTTTTTTGGCTTCATGGAGGTATGATGGACAAAATTGTAGCATACTGGACGTGTATGTTGTGGTGATTTTGATACACCATTGACACCATGAAAGAATCCTGACCATTTAATTAACACATCCATCACCTCACCTATTTATCTTCATGTCTGTGTATGTGAGAACATTTAAATTTACTCCTCTTAGCAGATTGCAATTAAATAATACAGTGCTATCCACTGTAGTCACCATGTTATACATTAGATCCTTTGCCTTATTCATCTTACAGCTGAAATTTTGTACCCTTTTATCAACTTCTGCCTATTTCCTCCACCTTCAGCCCCTGGCAATCACTTCGCTACTCTGTTTTTGGTTTGTTTTTTTTTTTTTCCCTTCGGTTCCACGTATGAGTGGTCCCACACAGTATGTGCCTTTCTTTGGCTGGCTTATTTCACTTAACATAATGCCTTGAGGTCCATCTGTGTTGTCAAGAATGGCAGGATTTCCTTTTTTCTCACAGCTGAATAATATTCTGTCGTGGGTATTCATCCCTGGACAAAGACTTAGGGTGTTCTATCTCGGCCGTTGGGATAATGCAGTGAGCACGGGGTGTAGATATCTCTTCGAGATCCCATTTTCATTTCCTTTGGATATAAATCTAGAAGTGGAATTGCTGGATCATATGATAGTTCTGTTTTTAATTTTTTGAGCAACTTCCATGCTGTTTTCCATAGTGGCTTCACCAACTTACCTTTCCATCAAGAGTGAGAAAGTGCTCCCTTTTGTACACATAGTTGCCAATACTTGTTATCTCTTGTATTTTTGCTAATAGCCATTCTAGCAGGTGTGCAGTGATATCTCATTGTGGTTTTGATTTGCACTTCCCTGATGATGAGTGATGTCGAGTGCCTTTTCATGTACCTATTGAGCAATTAGATGTCTTCTTTGGAAAACTGTTCAGATCCTCTGCCCATTTTTTCTTTGTGTTTTTGCTATGAATTATATGGGTTCTTTGTATATTTTGAATATTAGCCCTTTATCAGACATGTGATTTGTAGATAGTTTTCTCCATTTCATAGGTTACTTTTCACTCTTGTTGGTTTCCTTTGCTGTATAGAAGCTTTTGAGTTTGATGTCATCCCACTTGCTTATTTTTGCTTTCATTGCCTTTGCTTCTGGTGTCAAATCCAAAAAGTTGTTGCCAACACTTATGTCAAGGAGCTTACTGCTTGAGTTTTCTTTTAAGAGTTTTATGGTTTCAGGTCTTACTAAGCCTTTAACCCATTTTGAGTTAATTATATCTATAGTATAAGCTATTCTTTTACATGTGGTTGTCCAGTTTTTCAGCACCATTTATTAAAGAGACTATCCTTTCCTCATTGTGTATTCTTAGCTACTTTGTTGGAAATTAATTGATATATATATGTATGATCATATATATGATAATAATTCATCATATATATATATGTTTAATTCTGGGCTCTTTGTTCTGTTCCATTGGCTTGTATGTCTCTCTCTCTCTCTCTCTTTTTTTAATGATTTTATTTATTCATGAAAGACACAAAGAGAAGGCAGAGACATAGTCAGAGGGAGGAACAGGCTCCCTGCAGGGAGCCCATTGTGGGACTCGATCCCGGGACTCCAGGATCACACCCTGAGCCAAAGGCAGACACTCAACTGCTGAGCCACCCAGGCATCCCCTGTATGTCTCTTTTTATATAGATACCATATTATTTTGATTATTATAGCTTGTAGTATAGCTTGAAATCAAAAGTGTGATGCTTCTGGCTTTTGTTTGTTTTCTCAAGGTTGCTTTGCTATCATACGATTTTTTGTGTGTGTTTATTTATTGAGAGAGAGGGAGAGCACAAGTGGCAGGGAGAGGGAGAGGGAGAAGCAAACTCCCTGCTGACTGGGGAGCCTGACACAGAGCTTGATCCCAGGACCCTGGGATGACCTGAGCCAAAGCAGACACTTAACCCACTGAGCCATCCAGGTTCCGGTTCCATACAAATTTTATTTTTTATTTTTATTTTTTTAATAATAAATTTATTTTTTATTGGTGTTCAATTTGCCAACATACAGAATAACACCAAGTGCTCATCCCGTCAAGCACCCCCCTCAGTGCCCGTCACCCATTCACCCCCACCCCCCGCCCTCCTCCCCTTCCACCACCCCTAGTTCGTTTCCCAGAGTTAGGAGTCTTTATGTTCTGTCTCCCTTTCTGATATTTCCCACACATTTCTTCTCCCTTCCCTTATATTCCCTTTCACTATTATTTATATTCCCCAAATGAATGAGAACATATAATGTTTGTCCTTCTCCGATTGACTTACTTCACTCAGCATAATACCCTCCAGTTCCATCCATGTTGAAGCAAATGGTGGGTATTTGTCATTTCTTTTTTTTTTTTTTTTGTATGTGTCATTTCTAATGGCTGAGTAATATTCCATTGTATACATAAACCACATCTTCTTTATCCATTCATCTTTCGATGGACACCTAGGCTCCTTCCACAGTTTGGCTATTGTGGACATTGCTGCTAGAAACATCGGGGTGCAGGTGTCCCGGCGTTTCATTGCATCTGAATCTTTGGGGTAAATCCCCAGCAGTGCAATTGCTGGGTCATAGGGCAGGTCTATTTTTAACTCTTTGAGGAACCTCCACACAGTTTTCCAGAGTGGCTGCAGCAGTTTACATTCCCACCAACAGTGTAAGAGGGTTCCCTTTTCTCCGCATCCTCTCCAACATTTGTGGTTTCCTGCCTTGTTAATTTTCCCCATTCTCACTGGTGTGAGGTGGTATCTCATTGTGGTTTTGATTTGTATTTCCCTGATGGCAAATGATGCAGAGCATTTTCTCATGTGCATGTTGGCCATGTCCATGTCTTCCTCTGTGAGATTTCTCTTTATGTCTTTTGCCCATCTCATGATTGGATTGTTTGTTTCCTTGGTGTTGTTTAATAAGTTCTTTATAGATCTTGGAAAGTAGCCCTTTATCTGATACCCCATTTGCAAATATCTTCTCCCATTCTGTAGGTTGTCTTTTAGTTTTGTTGACTGTATCCTTTGCTGTGCAAAAGCTTCTTATCTTGATGAAGTCCCAGTAGTCATTTTTGCTTTTGTTTCTTTTGCCTTCGTGGATGTATCTTGCAAGAAGTTGCTGTGGCCCAGTTCAAAAAGGGTGTTGCCTGTTTTCTCCTCTAGGATTTTGATGGAATCTTGTCTCACATTTAGATCTTTCATCCATTTTGAGTTTATCTTTGGGTATGGTGCAAGAGAGTGGTCTAGTTTCATTCTTCTGCATGTGGATGTCCAATTTTCCCAGCACCATTTATTGAAGAGACTGTCTTTCTTCCAATGGATAGCCTATTTGTGTTTTCTTCACTTTCATCAATGTCTTACAGTTTTCAGGGTACAGATGTTTGGCTTCCTTGGTTAAATTTATTGTTAGGTATTTTATTCTTTTTGATGTAATTGCAAATAAGATTGTTTTCTTAATTTCTCCATCCTGATAGTTCATTGTTAATGTTCAGAAACACAACTGATATTTGTATATTAATATTGTATCTTGAAGCTTCATTGAATTCATTTATTAGTTCTGACGGTTTTTTGGAGGAGTCTTTAAGGTTTTCTATATATAATATGTCACTTGCAAATAATGACAGTTTTACCTTTTCCTTTCTGATTTGGGTGCCTTTTGTTTCTTTTTCTTGTCTAATTGCTCTGGCTAGGACTTCTAGTACTATGTTGAATAAAAGTGGTAAGAGTGGGCATCCTATCCTTTTTCCTAATCTTTGAGGAAAAGCTATTAGGTATGATGTTAACTGTGGGCTTTATTATTATTTAGAGGTACATTTCCTCTATAGCCAGCTTGTTGAGAGTTTTTATTAGTGGATGTTGAATTTTTTCAAATGCTTTTGCTGCATCTCTTGAGATTATCATATTTTTATTCTTCATGTTCTTAATGTAGCGCGTCACATGGATTAGTGCATGTCGAATTATTCTTGCATCCCTGGAATACATTCCATTTGATCATGGTATCTGCTCTTTTAATATGCTATTCAATTTGTTAGTATTTTGTAGAGAGGTTTTCTATACTTGTCAGTGATATTGGGCTGTAATTTTCTTGTAATGTCCTTGTCTGGTTTAGATTTTAGGGTGATGCTGGCCTTGTGAAATGAGTTTAGAAGTGTTATCTCCTCTTCTGTTTTTTAGAAGAGTTTGAGAAGTATTGGTACTAATTTTTCTTTAAGTGCTTTATGACCTCACCAGTGAAGCCGTCTGGTCATGGACTTTTGTTCGTTGGGAGGTTTTTGATTCTTGATTCAATCTTCTTACTAATAATCAGTCTATTTAGATTTTCCTATTTCTGTAAATTTTCGTCTTGATAGTTTATGTATTTCTAGGAATTTGTCCCTTTCTTTTAGGTTATTCAATTCTTGGTGTGCAGTTTTTCATGGTTACCTCTTATGATCTTTTATTTCTGTGGTATCAGTTATAATGTCCCCTCTTTCTTTTCTGATTTTATCTATTTGATGAGTCTACAAAAGGTTTATGTATTTTTTCTTTTCAACCTGCTCTTAGCGTCATTGATCTTTTCTACTGTCTTTTTAATCTCTGTTTTATTTCCTTCCTTGTACTAACTTTGGGTTTCATTTGTTCTTTTTCTAGTTCCCTGAGGTGTAAAGTTATGTTATTTGGGAATCTTTATTTTTTCTTAATATAGGTTTTTATCACTATGAACTTACCTTTTAGATGCTTTTGCTGCATCCCATAACTTTTGATACATGGTATTTCCATTTTCATTTGCCTCAAGATAATTTTTTATTTATCTTTTGATTTCTTCTTCCAGCCATTAGTTGTGCAATAGCACATTGTTTAGTTTTCACGTAACTTGTAGATTTTTTTAGTTTTTGTCTTACAATTTATTCCTAGTTTCATACCATTGTAAGTTATAAAAGATGCTTGATATGATTTCAGCCATCTTAAATTTATTAAGACTTGTTTGTGGCATAACATATGATAGATTCTTGAGAATGTTCTGTATGTGCTTGAAAAAAATATTCTGTTGCTGTTAGGTGAAATATTTTGTAAATATTAAGTCCATCTGGTCTAGTCTATGTATTTTATGTACAAATTTCCTTATTGATTTTCTGTCTGGATAATCTATTCATTAATGTCAGTAAGGTATTTAAACCCCCCACCATTACTGTATTGTTCTGTATTTCTCCCTTTTTGTTTGTTAATATTTGCCTTATGTGTTTTAGGTATTTCTATATTGGTTGCATAAATATTTACAAGTGATATATTTTATTGGATTGACCCCTTTATCATTATTACATCATCACACTTTCTGTCTCTTAATTACATTTCTTGGCTGAAATTCTATTTTGTCTGGTAATAAGTATAAGTACTCCTGCCTTTTTTTGGTTTCCATTTGCATAGAATAGCTTTTCATCCCTTTATTTTCAGTCTGTGTATGTCCTTACATCTGAAAAGTGTTCTTTGCCGGTAGCACGGAGAGGTGTCTTATAGTTCTTATCTATTCAGCCACTCTTTAGCCCATCTTTTGATTGGAAAATTTTAGTCCATTTATATTTCATGTAGTTATTGATAATTATGGACTTACAATTGTCATTTTTAAAAATTGTCTTGCTTCTTGTAATTCTTTTATTTCTTCTCTTTGTCTATTCCTTTGTGAATTGATTTTCTCGAGTGGTATGCTTAGATTGCTTTGTCTTTCTTTTGTGTATCTATTAGAGGTTTGTGCTTTGTGGTTACCATGAGGCTTATATAAAACATCTTCAGTAAAGTAAACAGCTTACTTTAAGCATCTGATAACAAGTCTGTATGCATTATTTTCTGGTCTACTACAGAAGCAGCAATGATTTGTTTAATCACACATTGGGCAGAAGAAAATTAAAAGCCAACCATATTAGTCACTCTTACTTTCATAAAAATCCTATCCAGTAATACGTCTTTTAGTAAAGGGACGTTTTTATTTCTTCTCTTTATATCAACCTCAATTTGTATAATATTTTTTTTCTGAGTTTATATATTTTGTAAAGTTCCCTTAACTTTTCCGGTCACTTTTTACCATATCCCAGCATTTTTTAAAAAATATTTTAGAGATGGCTGATAACTCACTTGGTCCCCACAGGGATTATTTAGAAAGACCTTTTACATATAAGACCCATCTCTCAGTCTTTAAGTTTTAAGGGCTATGGCTGATATTGGGAGGTGGAGATATCTGGAAGTAACTTGTTGATTTATGCCAAAATAGAAGGAATCATCCTGGACCCTTACTGCTACTCTCCCCTGCACTGGGACTCTTGAGGAATCTGAGGTAGGGATTCTATAGCTGGACTAGTTGAGTCTTCCTTAAGGGATATTGAGTGGGGCTAGACATAGCCTTTGATGCTCTAGTTTTTATAGCAGCTAGATGTGTGATAATTGATCAAATAAATACCCAGTAAGTATTGGCAGTTGCTAAAAATATTGCATTGTTGATTCTACCACAATTAAGCTGGTAATATAGCTAGTGAAGACACTTGCCTGGTACTTGGCACAGGGCTTGCGATCTCTATTGTTATCTCTAATCTGAAATGCAGATCTTATTACCTCCATTTTATAGGAAGAGACACTAACCCTCAGGAGAAGTTAAAAGGATTGCCTGTGTTTAGAGTTGAACTTGGATAATAGCATTTTGACCAAGGTCATGGTTTAGAAGTCCATGTTCTTTCTCTTCCCCATGTCCTGACATACCCTGACAATGACATAGTAACCACCTGTTGTGTGAGCACCTGAACCAGGAACTACTTGATGCTCTGAGAAATTAAACAGCTTGGCCAAAGCTCAGTGCTTGTAAGGGCAGAGCAGGCTGTGCACCCACATCTTCCTGACCCAAAGCTTTTTATTCTTATTAGACCATGAGCTTTATTTATTTACTTAATTTTTTTCCATAGAAGAGTTCCCAGCAACTAAGTATAGTTTGAAAGCAAGTTTCTTCTGGAAATTTAAGGAAGGGAACATGAAGAAAAGCTTTGGGGAGGTTTGGAGGGGTGGGAGACAAGAACCAGAATCCCATGGAGGTCCTTGTACCTCCTGAAGTCCCCAGGGTGAGCTCAGTCACTCAGAACCAAGCTGAGGCCAGAATGCGCCTTGAACTTCCATTTGTGCTGTTCATAGATGGCATTCAGAGTCACCTTGTACTGGTGACTCCTAACTTATGAACAGACCTTTGAAAAAAGTTATGTGTAGGAGCAAGAGGACCTCAAATACTTGCTGTGTGTTAGGCCCTGCCCATGGTCTGTTCAACTTCCACAGTGCTTTTGTACAGAGAGAAGCTTCACAAAATTGCAATTTAATGTTTTTTTATGTAGTTAATGAAATCATCATTTTCTAGTGGTTGAAGTGATGATCAAAATTTAACCAAGCATTTTTCTTTTCTGTTTTACCTCACATGCCCTAGCAGTGTGGCTTCTTGGAAAGCTGGACAAACCAATTAAAAACACAAAAAAAGTCCTTGCTCCCCACACACCCCTTCTTTTCTCTCTGACAGATTGTAGAAGCTGAATTCGTGGCATTCCTGTCATTTTTCCACTGTTCTCTGAATTGTACCTTACAGTTTACAAAGGAATTTTCATATAAACATTCATAAATTCTCCTTAAAACCAGGTGATGTGGCTCCCCCTTCTCTCCCCACACCACCACCATTTTATAGAAGAAGGAAATGAGCCAGGAGATCGTGGGTTATAATTACTTGCCAAATATGGCACAGCATTGTATAGTGTCCCGTAGCGTGTTTGCATGTTGGATTGTACAGTGACCTAGCAGCACACTTCCTTTAAGAGCCACTGGATCGGGAATGTCGATAGAGTAGAACTATCAATATACTAAGAAACAGATCACACGGAGCTTTAAATGACAACATTGCTGTAGGCAAGGTTCCAAAATTAGGAAAGTGTTCTTTCTTGACCTTCCTGCAGAAAAACAAAAAGCACATTGCTGCTATGTACATGTGTCACAGGGGAGGGGGATGTAGGCTTTTAGCAAATTACAGATCATCCATAACTTACATGCATTTACATCCCAATAAACCTATATGAGTGGAAAATATTATTAAGCCAAAAGGCATTTAATGCACCTGTGAACGTCATAGTTTAGCCTTGTCTATGTTGAACATGCTTAGAACGCATACATTAGCCCACACTTGGTTAGAATCATCTAACACAAAGCTTATTTTCTAATAAAGTGTTGAATACCCGTGTGCCTTATTGACTACTATACTGAAAGTGAAAGCTAGAATGGTTGTCAGTGTACTGGTTGTTGATCCTCATGATTGCATGGCTGACAGAGGCTGTGGCCGCTGCCCAGAATCATGAGAGAGGATTGTAGCACATACCGCCAGCCCGGGGAAAGATCCAAATTCAAACCCTGGAGTACAGTTTCTACCAAATGCATGTCACTTTCATGCCATCATAAAGTCGAAAAATCCTATGTTGAACTGTTGGAAGTTGGGGATCATGTGTAGACCTGGAACAGGTAAATCTGTTGGAGGGTGGTGGATATGTTTATTACCTTGTTGGTAGTGATGATACCAAAGTGTGTGCATAAGTACAAACTCATCAAATTGTACACATTAAATATGTGTGACTTTTTAAATACACTAAGTATCCCTTAGTAAAGTTGAAAAATAAGTTGCTGTGTCAGTATGAGAATTGTGTGGTGATCTGAAGGGGTATGGAGACTGCAGAGCTGTTTCGCACAGGAAGTGTGTCTGGTCCTGGAACACTTGATTGGGGCGGCGGGGACAATCCTAGGGATCTCTGAACTTCCACCTTCTTGTGTCACTGGTGTGCTTCAGTGTAGAGAGTACAAATGCAACCCGAGTTTCAAGATTTCTGCCTGTCAAAATGGCTTCTCCTATTGACTTTTATTATAACGTTGTAAAAGTTTTCTTTGCAAACAGTTCTGGCTCCAAGAAGTTAAGTAAAAACTTTACGACTGGGGAACCTGGGTGGCTCAGTGGTTGAGTGTCTGCCTTTGGCTCAGGTCATGATCCCAGGTCCTGTGTTTGAGTCCCACATTGGGCTTCCCACAGGGAGTCTGCTTCTCCCTCTGTCTGTGTCTCTGCTTCTGAATAAATAAATAAAATCTTTAAAAATATAAAAAAAAACTTTACGACTACATCAGACCATAGAAGATCACAGTTTAAGGGGAACGATTTTTGGTACAGTGTTAATGAGCAAGATAGTAACAAAAGCAGTAGGATCACCCAGTGCTTGTTGAGGGCGGTGGGTAACTGTCCACCTGCCAGCTCTATGGCCCTGGGCGCCCACCCTGCCTCTCACTGTGAAATTATATTTGTCTTCTTGGCCTCTCTGAGAGTCGAACTTGACCAAACACTGACAAGTTAATTGGTGAGATCTGAGTTTGACTGCTTTCTGGAAGAAGTAAGGGAGATCCTAATTGTCGAATCCCTCGTGGCAGTTCCTTACCCAGAGCCCTGGGCTCTCCGAGCTTCCCGCGTGGAACGCCGTGCCAGCCACAATGTGGGCAGGCCCTAGTCAGGTGTATCCCAGGGCCACCATGGACCCCGGCCAGACCGAAGCCCAGAGGGGAAGCAGAATGCTCAGTGTGCAGGTGGAGTGCTTCTGCAGAAGGCTGCGCATCTGATCTGAGACACCGCCCCCTTCAGACTTTTTTTTATTTAAAAGGTTTAGGGACCTACCGCCTATGATCTTACCTGGAGGTTTTGTGTAGGTTTTGTAGCGCTTACAAAGACTACGAGACCCTTTCCACAGCAAGATCAGCTGGGCTGGGGAGAGCTGTTGATCCCAGGAGCCTGAGGTAAGACGTCTTTCCTGTCAGCAGCCTGGCTCTAGTGGCCACCTCTTATGTGGGAAGAGCTGCATGCTGGCCATCTTCAAATGACTATATCGTATAATTCCAAAATTCCATATTGAGCACGGTTTTGTTAAATGTTGTTCATATTCTCTTGGTGGTTAGATTCCAAGCCTCTTTGACCTGTGCTCCAGACAGAGGCCTCTGGAGAAAGTGGTGTGTGCTCCGGCGTATGGTAGAGGGACTGACATCTCTTCAGTTGTACTTTTCACAGCCATGTGTTCACATCTAGGCCTTAGTTTCTGGGTCAGTGACATGGAGGGACCAGAGGAGTGCAGGGCTGTGATTTTGGAGTCCAGGGACAGTACCACGTGGATAGTTTGGTACTACAATCCTGGCCAGTACCCCACAGAATTTTGTGGGAAGAAATATTCACGGTGTGTGAGCCACCATAGGCCCCCTTCTGGCCCCATCTGGCAGGAAAAGCTTCTTAATCATCTCGCATGTGCCTTTCACCTCCAGGACAGGGGACCAGGGATTCCTGAGGAGTACAGGCTGCCCATGCTGCTGACTTTCGCTGGCTGGGTGGGCCAGGCATAGAGGGGGCTGGTAACCTGAAAGGTGCTTGGGGATAGGAGGAGAAGGTGTACCACGGCCTCTGCCTCACTACTTTCTTTCCAGAAGCAAGCACGCAGGCCTCAGGGAGCTCTGAGTCAGTGCCTGCTGGGTGCATAAGGGAGCCACCAACCTGGAGGGCCAGACCGGCCTGGGCATCTCATGCTGCAGGCTTTTCAGGGATTCAGATGTGCTGACACAGGGAGAATCGCTGGTGCAAATGTTTTCAGCAGAACTCTTCCCAAACCTGCTTCCCCCTCATGGAGGCACTTTTAAAGAACACAGACCCCAGGCCCAGGTCCCAGCTCTGGGGCTTCGATTTAGAGAAGCCTGGACTTTTTTTTTTTTTTTTTTTTTTTTTGCTTTATTTTAAAGCTTGTCAAGTCATTCTGACAGCCAGTTTGGAAACTGCTAATGTGGACTCTGGATTTTATTTTAGCCATAGAGAGCTAAAGGGCAAATTTGGGATTGAGAGCATAGTGAAAGCAAGAAAAGAGGGGTAAGGTGGGTGTCCCAGTACAGTGTTCCTGTTTCCTAGATGAGCCGGACTTGCATTCATGCTAGGCTCGCCCCCTGTATGCTCTGGGCCACTTTGAAATGTGCATTTTCCTCGAAGAGCCACTAGGATGCTCAGACTTGACTAGACCAACCCAGAATGAGCTGGGCATGCGTGTCTGTATGTTTTTGCATCCATCTTCCTACAGGAGACCTTCTACTTTGAAGTCCTCCATTTGAGAATTTTCATGTATTCACACTGTAGATAATTCCTGAACCTTAAAAAAAGAATCCATTCCATGACTGATTACAGTGTTTATTGGCCGTTCTGAATGTAGATGAGCTATCCCTCGAGGGAAACTGGTCTTCTGCGCAGAAATCTAGCAGAATATAACAAAGATACAGGGAGCAGGCACGGGACACCTTGATTCTTTAGAACATACCAGAAATAGGAGTGTTAGTACTTGCTCTCCATGCCTTATGCTCTCTACTTTGGAGATTTCAGCCCGAGGGATGATGGGTTCCTGCAAAATGTGGTTCAGGGTCAGTGGAGAAATCACACAGCAGAGCCTATATTATTTAGTTTGAAAGAAAATAGTTTATTTTTTTCTAGGGGCTTTGAACAGAGCCCGCCCTTTTGCTCAGTGGAACCAATATCTGGGTTACCTGCAGAACCCGGGAGACGAGTGAAATAGTTACCACTTTATAAGAGGCAGCATACCCAAAGTCGGTTCTGCTGTCAGTGATGGCACACGACATGTTTGGCTCCCAACCCACGCCCTCTAGCCTTAGGATCAAAGTCCCGTACATCCCGGTGTCCTGGTGACCAGGATTGGAGCTCCTGGTACTGCAGGATCCCTACAGATCGGCTAATAAACCAGATGATTGAGTTATGTCCTTTGTGACTCTAGAGCTGAGTTTGAAGATGTTCTGTGTGCCTTGGAGGCTGACCCCATGAGGCCCAATTCTGACCCCCTGGCTGTTTTGCTGGCAGTATGGAGGATGCTTGTGGGGAAGCTTGTCATTTTGACTGTCTCAGGAACAGAAAAATCAAAGAGGCTACTGTAGAGAACACCTGATTACTTGGGGTTTTTCCCCTGCGAAAACAGAACTAAAGAAACCAGAAATTTCTTATTCCCACAGAGCCAGATTCCACCTGGATTACCTAGTATAGGGTTCTGACCTCTTTTGTGTGGTCCTAGGACCCCTGGGTTTGGCCCATTCCTGACTTATCCCTACAGTACCCCTCCATTCTTAGCACAAACCAACCAGGTATGTGTCTAACCTCTGCGGAGCTTCTGTCTCTCCTGTCATATCCTGGAACACTTTAGAGACCTCTTATGTGTATGTGTATATGCTGACAACAAAAGGATGGAAAAATCTATACCATGCAAGCATTAATCATTATCAAAAGAAAAGAAGGAATGACTGTATTAATATCAAAGTACACTTCAGACTATGGAAAATCCCAGGCACAGAGGGTCCCATTCAGGAGAGCACATTACATTTAGTTGTCATGTGTCCTAAGGCTATGCTGTTTCCTCAGACTTGCCAGTCTTGGTGATCTGGACAGTTCTGAGCACTTGTCAGGCATCCCTCCATTAGGATTTAGCTGACATTTATCCTCATTGGTAGACTGCGGTCATGGGTTTTTGGAGGAAGACCATAGGGGGAAAGTGCCATTTTTCATCACATAATATCCAGGGTAAGTACTGTCCATCCTTCTCCTCAGCATGACGGAGGCCTTGACCTGCTGGCTCCAGAGTTCTTCCTCATGCCCTTCACACGCTGTCCTCCTTGGAAGGAGGTCTGAGTACAGCTCACACTTAAGTGAGCGGAGTTAAGCTCCCCCTCCTTGAGGGGGAGGAGCTACATTATTTATTTGGAAATCTTCTAGGGATATTTGTCTTTTTTTTTTTTAAGATTTTATTTATTTATTCATAGACACAGAGAGAGAGAGGCAGAGACACAGGCAGAGGGAGAAGCAGGCTCCACGCAGGTAGCCCAATGTGGGACTCAATCCTGGGTCTCCAGGATCACACCCCAGGCTGCAGGCGGCGCCAAACTGCTGCGCCACCGGGGCTGCCTGATATTTGTCTTTTCTCGCTTGCTTACTTGCTCATTCATTCATTCATTCATTCGAGACACAGAGTGCGAGAGAGAGAGAGAGAGAGAGAGAGAGAGAGAGAGAGAGAGGCAGAGACACAGGCAGAGGGAGAAGCAGGCTCCATGCAGGGAGCCCGACGTGGGACTCGATCCCGGGTCTCCAGGATTACAACCTGGGCTGAAGCTGGCGCTAAACTGCTGAGCCACCCGGGCTGCCCATCTCTCATTTATTTACTCCATTGCCTGTTCTCTTGTTCTCTTGCTTTTTTATTCTTTTTTTAAATTCTTTTTTTTTTTTTAAGTAATCTCTACGCTGACTTTGGGGCTCAAACTCCTGATCCTGAAATCAAGAGTTGCATGTTCTGCTGATTGCACCCACCAGAGTCCCCCATTCCCTTGCTTTTTAAAGCTCATTTCACTACACACCATAAGCCTAAACAACACTGTTTAGTCTGCTGGTGTCACGGCTTTCCAAAAATGGTACCGTGTAGGATGTCCTTTGACTGTTATCCCTACTCGGCATGGTATTGGGAGTCATCTACGTGGTTTGGGAAGGCTTGCTTCCGTGTCACTGCTGTGTAATACAGAGTTTGGTGACTGCACACTCACTTCTCCCTTTTCCCCTTGATCAGGCTCTTTATTTCTCTTCCCTACCTGTTGTAGCAGTGCTGCTGTGAGCATTGACATACACATGGTAGTTTCTCTACCACCTGTGACTTGGAGTGGCATTGCCACCTTGTACAGTATGCCCAGTTGAGCTTCAAGGGAAAGTCCAAATCATCTTTCATAGTGATCATTCCATTTTTGTCTCCAGCCTTCCTAACACCTGTATCATCAACCTGTTTCATTTTTATCCATCTGGACTCAAACAGCGTCTTACTAACTATGATCTCAAATTATGAATGCAACAGAGCTTTTTGTGTGTATGTATTCACCATTTGTGCCGCCCTTCTGTGCAATGACAGTGTCCTTTGCCTGCTTGTCAATCGAGCTGTTGGTCTTTTCCTTCTGGAATTGTAAGGGTTTTTATGTATTCTAAATGCCAGTCCTTTGTCATTATGTGCGGTACTTACAACACTTTCTTTACAAGTATATTTCATCAGATTTTAATATGTGGAAATCAAGAATTCCTACTTGAAAATCCAGACGTTTTTAAAACTAGAATAGAGTCTTTATTGGTGCCAGCAATGGATACCTCTAGTTATAAACTTTAATGCTTACATGTAAAAGGGAACCTTATATTCTTCTAGTTCCGCTGAAAGGGCCACATACATTTTGTGTTGTTTCAGTGTCCAACTGTCTATTTTGAAATTGGGGGTTGAAAAGGATAAATACAAAGTTTTTCCGGTCTAGAATTTGATTACCGGTACTCACATTATCTTAGCCAAGTGTGTAATCTGGTCTTGGACTGTGCATTCTCAGACGTTTCCTGGGCTTGCCTCAACTGGCATCTTTCATTATCTGTTGCTGCTCTAATCAGTTGCTAGAAAGAGTTGGAAGATTCACTCTTCATTATTGATCTGCATTTCATGAATATTTATGTCTATTCCATGTACTTTTATCCTTTTCCTCAAAGTAGCTGAATAGTCTAAAATTTGAAATTTTAATTGGAATTCTTCTGTGGCTTCCATCATGAGTAAAGAGCCCGTATTATGTAGAATAACAATGGCTGTCTCAAAAAGTAAGATTGTTTTAGATGAGGCATCTTAAATTTGAATCCAACTGCAAACCAGGACTTCGGTATGGGACACAGCCGCCTTTCAGTACCTCATACCCACGAGTGGATTCTTCTGGTGGAGGCCGTCGACAGCTGCTGATAAAGAGCATCCATGGGCCATTCATCCACTCACTCCTTCAGATGCATGCTGGCTCCACGCATAGGCTCAGGCCCTCCTAAGTGCTCTGTTTACAAGGACACAAAGTCCTTGTCCTCAACAAATTATATTCAATGGGAGAAAACAATCAGTAAAGACATTCATGAAGTACTACTGGCAAGTGCCTTGGAAACGAGAAAACAGACCGAGGGGATGGAGGGAATGCAGTGGCTATTTCAAAAAAATCTTTTTTAAGATTTTATTTATTGATTGATGAGAGGTACAGAGAGAGAGGCAAAGACATAGAGGGGGACTCGATCTCAGGACCCCAGGATCACGACAGGAGGTGAAGGCAGATGCTCAACCACTGAGCCACCCAGGCACCCCCACGGCAGCTATTTTAGATAAGGTGGGGCAAGCAGGGCTTGTATAGCACAGTGAGGGAGATGATGACATTTGGACAGAGGTTTGAGCAAAGTGAGGGGACAAAGAGTCTGCAGATAGCAGGGTGACAGCCTTGTAGGCATTGGGCACCCTGCAGAGGCCCCAAGGCACGAGCTCACCTGGTGGGTTGTTCTGAGAAACAGCAAAGTGTGAGGAGCAGGAGGATATGAGCACCAAGAAAAAGAGCCCAAGGTCAAGGGATCTGAGGCCTTTGTAAAGGTTCCGGATTCTGTTATAATGTGATGAGAAGCTGTAGTGAGGTTTGGACAAAGGAGTTACAAAGATTACCATGTGTTGTGTACAGGCCTTGCAAGGCCACTTAGGGAACCAGTGGGGTTGGGGGGAGGGGTGGACCCAGAGAGACCATTTAGGAGAAAGTCAGACAGTCCAGGCCAGAGGGGCTGCTGGCTTGAGCAGGGCAGTGGAGGGGACGAGGAGTGGGTGGGTTGGAGACATTTTTTGAAAGTGAGCCCTTGGTGTCTGCTGAGTTGGGTGGGTGGTATGGGAGAAGAGGCTGTAGGATGGCTCCAACATTTTTGACTTGACAAGTGACTGGATGAATGGATATCTTTTATGTCATTTACTCAGAAGGGAAAATGTTGGGAAACAGGAGGGTTTCGTTGTTGTTGACTTGGGGAGAATGAAGAGTTGTCCCCGGGCTTGTGCAGTTTGAGAACCACATTAGACATTCAGGTGGACGCAACAGTAGGCACTTGGCTGGAACATTCTGGCATTTAGGGCTAAGAGCAGGAGTGAAGGGGCACCTGAGTGGCTCAGTGGTTAAGCATCTGCCTTTGGCTCAGGGTGTGATCCCGGGTGTGATCCTGGGTCCTGGGATCAAGTCCCGCATCAGGCTCCTTGTGGGGAGCCTGCTTCTGCCTTTGCCTGTGTCTCTCCTTGCTCTCTGTGTCCTAAATAAATAAATAAATAAAATAAATAAATAAAATAAATAAAATAAAATTTTAAAAATCTATATTAAAAAAATCAAACACAAGTGAAGACTTAACTTTTGGAAGCGACATGCATGGAGATAGCGCTCAGAGCCAGGAGGATGGATGGAAGCCTCCAGGCAGCAAGCAGACAGAGTAGGGGCTCGCAGACAGCCGGCTACTGCTGCATCCCTGTGTCAGAAACAAAGGAGCGGGCAGCAGGAGAAGAGGTAGTGGGGAGGAAGAAAAGCAAGACTGTGTGATTGGCTGGAAGCCAAGTGAGGGGTGGGTTCAAGAAAGGGCTGATGGACAGTGTCAGCTGTCAGCGTGCAGGTAAGATGATCCAGAAAGGAGAGGAGTATTTATGACACAGTATAGTGGGAGCTCACTAGAGGCACAGGGGGGTGGCATCCAGGGCACAGAGGAGGGCCAGCCTCAGGAGGGGGCCCAGGTGCTTGCCTTGGGAACCAGAGGGACAGTGGTGTGTTTGTAGGCACAGGTAGGCGTCTCCTTCTGACTGCTTCTGTTTCTCTCCATGAAATAAGAGCCAAGGTCATTCATCACTTGAGACTGCAGAAGGGGTGGGGGACGTTAGTGGAGGGAGAGGGACGATCTGAGTGAGACCCCTTACGGGGGTGGAGAGTTCACCTGGGGCATGGAGCAAGCTGCTGGGCAGCACCCAGGGCTCACTTGGGCCGGTGATCAGAAGTATACAGTGGGACTGGGCGGCAGCACATTCCACTGCCCTGGGGCAGCAGCGGCTGGGTGCTACCAGGCTTTTCTAAATGCCCCCTTGGGACTTTGGGTGGCCATGTCACACCCCTGGTTTACAGCAGCTGAGATCTCCTAAGGTGCTCCTGACATACATCACCGAGTTTTGGTTCACCTAAACCAAGGAGGAAAATAATTGTGCTTGTGGTAGTGTGAGGTATGTGCAGCGGCCTACAGGTGGGGTCGGGGAGGCCTGCTTACTGGGGGAGGTGTCCGGGGAAGGTGGTAACTGGCTGTAGCCCCAGTGAGGGCGTGTTGGGAAGCAGGAGAGGCATTCCTAACAGCACTGCTGCACAGGCGGGAAGGCCCAGAGCCCGAGAGCAGGAGTCCCACAGAGTGGCAGCTTTACTTTCTTGGACGATACTGTAACCCAGGAGCTGGGCTAGAGGCAGCACGGGAGAACGCTCGTGTGCAAAATGCACATGCAGTGGGATGCAGGTCCTGCTGGTTACTCTCAGGTCAGAAATCTTGATTCTGGAGCTGAGGCAGGAGATGTACAGGGACAACCTAGAGTATCTGGTAAGGCCAGAACATAAGGATGTACTCACAGTACACATGTTCTCTCTCTCTCTCTCTCTCTCACACACACACACATACACACACACACACTCACAACGATGGTGGAGTGTCAGAGGAACTCGGAGCCAGCTGTAAGAGTTCCCAACAGCCAAAGTTAGAACAGTTTGAGCCACAAAATAAATAATACTGGATTGTGGCCCAAAGTATAAAATAAATATAAGTCTACACTGATATACATAAGTGAATACATTTTAAAACGGGAAGAAAAATAAATAAAACGGGAAGAGACAAATCTCCTGTGTGGGTGCCAGATAATGTCCGTGGACCCCCCTCTCTGAGGGAGACGGAGTGGAAGCCCCACCCCCGTGTGTCCTTCCAAACAGCCCAGCATGGAGAAGGGACAGAATGACGCAGGAGTGGGGAAACCTGACAGACACACACACCTGAGCCAGGTCAGCATCGCGAGTGATGAGTCAGGTGCATAGTAACTGTCCTTGATGTCATTTGATGAAAACGGCACTCTGCCTCTGTGCTGTTCCTCCCCAAACCCCTAACACCACTCGTATGAGGAGAAACACGCCAGGTGCATCCCAGCTGAGGGACATTCTACAGAAGATCTGACAAGTATCCCTCAAAACTGGAAAGGTCATGAAGATGAGCCACATCTAAGAAATTGCAACTGCCAAGAGGAGCCTGGGGAGACATGAGAACTGAATAATGTGGTCTTCTGGGCAGGATTGCAGATTTTAAAGAAGAATGATAACTAGATAAAAAGCCAAGGACATCCAAATAAAATATGGACTCTGGTTAATAATGTACCAATATTGGTTTATTAATTGTCCAAATGTACCGTCCTAATGTAATATGTTCATATTAGGGGAAGCTGAAGCTATTCTAAAAAATAAAATTTATTTCAAAAAATCAGGCATGGACATTAGAAAATCTTATTTCCTCCTTCTGTTTTCTTAATGGGAAAGACATCCTTAAAAGAGTTGCATATTTGGAATAAACATCAGTATTTATCTTTATGAAACCATTTGTAGGCACAACTGTGTAGTGAGTAAACCCAGAGTAGCCTGGTCCCCTCTCGTGTACTGGGTCCCTGTCCTGGGCCAGGCTTGGTCCTCAGCATGAAGGGTGAGGGTCCCCATCCCATGGCCAGGTATGGAGGGGCTTTCTATAATTTTTCTTTCCCCATTAAATAGGAAAATTGAAAGCAGAGAATACTTAGGAATGTGGGCATAAGCCTTGTATACCTGAAGAACTAAAATAACTTTGGCAGCTTAATTATATTTGAACATTATGAGACCTTGATAATATGGAGTGTTTTCGAAATCACTCTGCTTCTTGTTTCACTCGTGTTTGTTTCAGAATTAGGCAGAGGATTTTGAATAATAAGGTGGTCAGGAAGAAGGTCAAGTATTGATTAGTGTAGCTGAATTCATTAGTAAACCAAGGACGCTCATGACATTTACATTTTGATAGGTTTATGAAATAGATACTAAAATTATGACAGTTAAAAATCACTTTTCCAGGGAAGAAATTAGCAATGCCTAATAAACTCCTAAAAATGGAGACTGGTGGCAAGGTGTCTACTTTGGGAGCAGTGGGTATGCGTTGTCTGAAAATACTTCACGCTCTCTCAGCATGGTGAAGGAGGGTCGCATTTCACCAAAGCGATCAATGTCCATTTTCATAGATGAGTATTTCTCTTTTTTCTTTTTTTCATTTCAGCTTTATTGAGGTGTAATTGGCAAATAAAATTGTAAGATATAAAGTATGCATCATGGTGACTTACTGTATGCATGGTGGAAGGGTTCTTCCCCCCTAGATGTGATCCATCACATAATTTACTTATTGTTTTGGTTAGAACATTTAGTTTCTGTCTTACTGGGGCACCTGGGTGGTTCAGTGTTGAGCGCCTGACTTCAGCCCAGGATGTGATCCTGAGGTCCTGGGATTGAGTCCTGCATCAGGCTCCCTACAAGGAGCCTGCTTCTCCCTCTGTGTCTCTGCCTCTCTCTGTGTCTCTCATGAATGAATAAAATCTTTAAAAAAATAAGTTTTCTCTTAGCAAATTTCAGTTATCCAATACAGTGTTATCAACTGTAGTCACTGTGTTTTAGAGGAGATGTCAGAGCATATTCATCTCACAGTTAAAAGCCTATATCCTTTCTCCTAACCACTCCCCATTTCTCAGGCCTTCCCAGTGACTGGCAACCACTTTCCTGCTCTGCTTCTATGAGTTTGCCCTTTTGGTGGGGAGGGGGCAGTATTTTTCCATTGTTCTCCTTTGTCTCATGACCCTGTTACTGTGATGTCTTCTAGGTCAGTGTAAGGTAGTGTCTGTTGGTTCCAAGTGAAGTGCAGGTGTTTGGAATTCTGTGTTTTACAATTAATACTGTATAATGAAATTGGCTTATTACATTGACAGTGAGTCTCCAAAATGATGTACTCAGGCCTTAACATTCATAACCTGCTTCTCAGCATTACGAATGTCTAGGACACTCATAAGCTGAGAACGGTTAGCAAACGTTAGCAACATGGATACTCTTGGGGCCTGAGTGGTAAATTATGGATAAAAATATCATTAAAAATAGCATTTCCCAGATTCTACTGAAGCAACAGAGCTCCCAGTATTATATTTCCTCTGGAAAATTTCCTAGGCACTAATGAGTCCAATTGACTTACTAGTCTAGTCTTTGGAATTCACATAGTAAAGTTAGCTGCTTGGTGATGAACTTCTGCAGATTCACATTTTGAAGTATTTTTCTTAATATGATTCAACTTGGGGAAGAATCTGATCTTTGTCATAGAGATAAATTAATAACATTCACTTAAAAAGAAAAAAAAAAAAAGATGGGGAGGGGATATAACAGAAAACCCGAGATGCATTATAAAGTATAAAACTTTCTCTTTTTTGAGAATTGCCATCCACTAACAAATCCTGTTCAAAGGATCTAGTACAAAGAAGGTTTCCTCAAGAAATTATGTGTACCTCACACCCAGTAGGATGGCTACTATCAAAAAAACGAAAATAACAAATGGCTGTTGAGGATGTGGAGAAGTTGGAACCCTCATGTAACTGCTGGTGGGAATGTAAAATAGTGCCAGCTATTATGGAAAACGGTATGGAGGTTCCTCAAAAAAATTAAAATAGAATGATCCCATCCACTTTGGGGTATGTACCCTAAAGAATTGAAAACAGAATCTTAGGGAAGTATTTGCACATCCACATTCACAGCTGTGTTATCCATAATAATTAAGAGACGGAAGTAAACTACTATGGCCATTTGATGGATGAATAGATAAACAAAATGTGGTCTATATACAGAATGGAATATTTTTCAGGCTTAAAAAGGAAGGAAACTCTGACATGTGCTACAATGTAGATGAACCTTGAGGATTTGATGCTGAGTGAAGTAAGCTGGGCACAGAAGGACACTGTATGATTCTACTTACACAGTAGTCACATTCATAGAAGCCGAAAGAATGGTGGTTCCTGGCTTCGGGTGGGGTGAGGTAGGGAGGGATGGGAACTTCGTGTGTAACGGATACCTGGCTTTAAATTTAGAAGATGAAAAAGTTCTGGAGGTGGAGGTTGCACAACAGTGTAAATGTACTTAATGCTACTAAAGTGTATCCTTAAAATTAGTTAAAATGGTAACTTTAATGTTAGGTGTATTTTACCACAATTTTAAAAAAGAAATTGTGTGGCATATTGTGTGCTTGAGCTTCTGCTAATACTGTATCAGTTTTTAAAAAGTGGTAAATGCTTCTCTGGCTCATGAGGGTAAGTGCCATCAGCAGGGCTAAGTGCCGATGTGCAACAGAGCCAGCACCCCGAGGAACAGAGGCCTGGGAACAAGAACCCTGGAGCCAGCAGTGGGAAGCAAACTCCATTGCAGAGCCCCAGGGGTGGGAAAGGGGCCAGGAGCACCAGGAAAGAGCAGGCCTCAAAGAAGAAGAAAATCCAACAATCCCCCCCACTCTTGGGTATTTTTTCACCTTGGCTTTCTGGAATAAACATCAACAAATACTTTAAATTTATGTTTTAGAAATATCTTGGCTATGTCTACTTGTCTATAAAATGTATTGTAGTAAGTGCTGTGGACACATGAAAATTCTCCCTAGGCTGAACGCAGGCAGATATCATTCCTATTAGCCATAGTGGGAATTGGGGTGTACCCAAGACCCATTGGGACCTCTTGGTAAGACTTCTAAAATAAGATCGATGGTGCTATGGCATCTCAATTTTATGACACTACCCTAGAGCATTGGTCTTATTGTTATTTTAAATTCTCTCATTCTTTTTAAATGACACTCTCATAATCCAGAGCAATAAATTTTTTAATCCCTGTAAAAGCTACATTGAAGTCTAGCAAGTCTTGTGATTTGGCATCACGTGGTACTGGGGAAGCAAAAATGTCTAACATTTACCCTGCACGGACCAGGTAGGGGCTACTTCCTGTGGATTATTTCATCTCATCCTCACAGAAGCCCCAAGCCCACCGACAAGCACAGCGGTGGAGGTCAGAGAGGTTAGGCAACGTTCCCCAACGTCACCCGCCTGGTTGATGCTAAGACTGGATTTCACACCCTGGCCTTCTCTAGCCGGAGAGGAATATCACAAAGGAAACCTTTGCAAATTCAAAGATGAAGAGACTTTACAGGTTACAGGCTTTGACTATCATCCAATAAAATGAGCAAACAAATCATTAAAAAATCCTCTCCAAAATAACCTATGGAGGAAGGCCACCAGGCTCTTTGTGCCTCAGAAGCCTATGCCCAGTCCCGTTCAGCCACACTTAGCAGGAGCAGCTGCAGGTGGTGGCAGTCTGCTCAGGGTAATGACAGTACCGATCGATGGGCCTGCTCCTGCATCAGGAGGGGAACAGAACTCTTCAGCTTTGTGTTTTGGAATCGGGGAACGTCCCTTGCAGCTGGTCCAGTCTTCCTTTACCCCTCCTCCACTGGGATATTAAAGAGCCCACAAGGCCTTCCCAGGTCGCACCTGGAAGACTGGGAGCTCCTGCTGTCTCTCTCTCCCTGAGGATTCTCACTTACCACATCATCAAAAAGAACTCAAAATTCAAGACTCTTTTATCAGCATTGACCTTCGGGATTTCCTTCTTCAGCCATGCTGCAACATTCTACCAGGAATCGCTCCCAGGTTGTAGGGCATAATGGATATAAAGCTTGGGCTTTGTTGTGAGACTGTTCCAGGGGCTTCAGCTTCCTGCCCGGGCCCTTTACAGCTCTGTGGATTTGGACAAGTTATTTAATTATACCCCAGGATTATCATTCATTGGCTTTATCTGTAGAGAAGTCGTATTTCAGATGGTCACTGTAAATGCCGGCCAAGCTAGTACTGACAAAACGGTGTCATGGGGGGACCAGGTGAATGTGGTTGCTCACGTACAGCCGTGCACCCCTCAAGTACTCAGTTGGCAGCTTATACTGGCATCTCTCCTCCTCTGTGGCAAAAAGGTGCAGTGAGCCTAGCACTCCTGTTTATTTTCTCTTTTACATGTGATGCATTTTTGTGCCTTGGGGAAGTAGTAAGACCTTGACTCTCGTCGTGGCTTAATTACCAAGAGTTGGAACAGCCACCAGATTCCATGTTTTGTCCTACTTAAAGTTGAAGCATATTAGCTGTAATTAGTGATCTTGCTTGGAAAAAGCCACCAACTGGCCTTTCTCTTCCTCCACAGGAGACCACAGGTTCCTGCCAACTCCTGTCAAATGAGTTGGCATTCGGCAAGTCTTTTAGCTACAACCCAACTTGAAACTTTAATAAGGAAGTTAGAAGGTATTTTGGTTGCTTTCTGGGGCAGTTTCTTTGAGTAGATCTTCTTAATGCAAATGTACTATTTTTAAATAGTTGCCGGTAGACACCAACGGAGGAAGGCTCTGGAACATATGATGGTGTTCCCTTTTTGGACCAACCTTCACATAACTACTCGTTGCACGGCTATCCTATTGGCTGCTATAGCAACCTGCCACAAACTCAGTGGCTTAACACAGCCCAGGTTTAGCCACTTAAACATTTCTGGAAGTCAGAAATCTGATACCTGAGCTCACAGGGCTAACATCTGGGTTTCAGCAAGGCTATGTTCCTTCTGGAGGCTCTAGGGGAGAATCTGTTCCTTGCTTTCTCCAGCTTCTAGAGAGGTCCTCTTCCTTCGGCTTACAGGGAAGAGTTGTGTTTTCAAATGAAGCACTGCAGTATCTCCACATTTCTGGCTGTTCCGCCTCTCTCGCCTGCTGATAGGGACCCTTGTGATTGCATTGGGCCCACCCAGATAATCCAGAATAATCTCCCCCTCTCAAAATGAGCCAATGAGCACCCTCGGTTACCCTCTGCCACATAATCTAGCACATTTGCAGGTTTGTAGATGTTAGGTTCGGGATACCTTTGGGGGCTGCTGTTCTCTTACCCCATCTGCCAAAAGCCTATAGTTGAGTGAATTTCTATAATAATTGGTTGACTGTGTTGAAGGCATGAAATATTTAAAAAAAAAAACAAAACTTTATACCCGTAGTGAAGCTGGTTGTATTATTTGAGTCAGACTATATGTTGAACATCAAGGTAGGGAGGCAATAATTTTTTTCATGTAGTCTTGGTGTCTTTTCCTACATGATTACTCTCTAGACCAGTTATTTTGTCCGTAGACACATGGATTTCGATAGGTCTGTATCCATGTGTTGCACATATGTATTTTTCTGAAATTCCAATATTCAAGAGGTAAAAAGTTACACCTTTCTGGTCTGTCTACTTATCTGTCTATGTTTTTCGACTTAAGTTCAAGGAATCCTATTCTGTCTGTTTATATTGCAAAGTGGGATTGGCAGTTTTTTTTTAAAGTTCTATGACTCTGGTCTTTTCTGCAGTGGGCTAAATTGGTTTGTTGGTAGAAGGGTAAATGAGGGAGATGTATATTTATATATTTCTTTTAATTTTTTTTAAGATTTATTTTTCTTTTATATATAGAGAAAGATAATATGGGGGGGAAGGGCAGAGGGAGGAGAGAGAGAATCCCAAGTAGTCTCTGCCCTGAGGGTGAAGCCTGACTCAGGGCTCCATCTCACAACCCAAGATCATGACCCGAGCCGAAGCCAAGAGTTGGATGCTCAACCAGCCTACTGTGCCACCCAAACGCCCCATGAGGCAGATGTATTTTAACCTGGAATCATCAGCCTGCCTTATCTTTGAGCTCCCCATCAAACCAGGTGGCTGAAGCCTAAATTTAAGCTCCTGTCACACAGTGGGACCTCCCAGACAGGAAATGGGCAAACAGGCAATCTCAGGTGGTGCTCTTGAGGAAGTAAAGCAGTAAATTGTCCACTAACTGACTCCTGGAGAGGAGATGCCCCAACAGTGATCCTGCCTTAGATGGGGAGGCCAGGGGATGTGTCTCTGTGGAGGTGCTCCTTGAATCAGAGCTGAAATCACAAGAGAGTAGACACCTAGATTTGTCTTACTCAGCAAGGAGCCCTGATGCCTTGGAAGAACGTCTACTGTGTTGGAAGTGCGTAGTGAATCTTGACTGAAGGAAGGAGTCATTAGAACACAGCCCCACCTTACCTTTGTAAAGTATGCTGCAGTGTACAGAAGATTTTAATCATGACTGTAATTCTCATTTTTTTTGAAGTATAATTAACCTACAATGTTCTGTTCATTTCTGGGGTACAACATTGTGATTTGATGGTTCTGTACATTACTCAGTGCTCACCATGAGAAGTAGTCACCATCTGTCACCATAAAACAGTATTAGAGTATTATCGACTGTATTCCCATGCTGTACTTAAACGTGACTTGTTTATTTTATAACTGAAAGTTTGTACCACTTAATCCCCTTGATCTATTTTGTTCATTTCCCCACTGATGTCCCCGCTGGCAACCACCAGTTTGATCTCTGTATTCAAGAGTCTGGATTTTTTTGTTTTGTTTTATAGATTTCACAAAATCATATGGTTTTTGTCTTTCCCTGACTTATTTTACTTAGCTTAATACCCCCTGGGCCCATCCGTGTTGTCGCAGATGGCAAGATCTCATTCTTTTCTACGGCTGAGAAATATCCTATTGTAGATAAATACATCTTCTGTATCCTGTGGCTCCTATCCTTGAGTCTTTTCTCTGCTGGGCAGTGTGTTTACGGGTTTCTTCGCAAGCTCCCAAGTGAGGTGCTGTTATTATTCCATGTTGCACATGAAGCAGCTGGGGTAATGTGGCATAGTGGGACCCCAGCCCATGTCTGTCTGACGCCAAACCTCACCCTCTCAAACACTACGTTATTGTGTTTCTCCTGAGCATCAAGAGTATCTAATGAGGCATAGGAAGTGCTGTTATTCCCATTTTACAGAATAAGCTAAAGTCTGAGGTGGACCTACACATGGTTTGGCTAAGCTTAGCATCACAGTCCCTTGACTCATGTCTTTGTTATCATGACTCACCATGGTCCTGGAGACCTCTTCGGAAACATCTATTATCATTTTTGAGTGTTGGAGGAACCTGGGCTATTATGAATAGTGTGTAACTCCGCCATAACCCAGGAGGATGCAGTTAACAGGATCGTTTTTAGAAAGAAAATAGGGTCCTAGAATAGGATCAATTTATTTTAGGAATTAGTGAAAACTTTTATGCCAAGAAACTTTTTTAGCTATTTTAGACTTTTTTTTTTTTTTTAATCTTCTCCCACCTAAATCTTGAAAAAGTATCTTCATTTGCTAGGTTCTTTGAGGGTTTCTCTTATACAGTATAACATGAGGTTCTTGCTAAGCTTCATTCTAGAATGGCCACGTGACATTTAAGATAGGATCTGGCTGTATAATATTAAGTATGTGGCTCTTTTTTCTCTGGGTTAGACCTACATGATAACATAATTAGCTGTAGTTAACAAAGGCAAAGATGAGATTTTCTTGAACCACCTAGGCTGGAGTGATAAACGTGCATTATTCTTGGGATCTGACCTCTGTGATTCTTAGATTAAATAAGAACACTGTCTCTCACTTAACATTCAGCAGTTAGAGTATACTTTTTCATACTTTCTTCTGTTAAGGCTTTTTGCTATTAGGAAATTAAATCTAATTTTATTATGGAGTAATCTTGATTCAGCTGCATCTCTTTCTATTCCAATGTATCCCCACATGCTGTAGTACCTGGCCCTTCACTGAAACTAATGTGTCCTCCCGTTGGGCCCCTCCGAACTCTTGCCATTCCCTCCAGATGGGCCTCCAGGTGACTTTTCCAACCTGTGTTGGCAAAGAGAAGGAAGATCTAGGGTGATGTGTTGGGTGGGGGAAGGGTACTCAATTTCACATTGAAATGGCTTAAAACAAAACAAAGCAAAACCAGAGGATATCCTGAGGAACACTCGTGCACTGTTAGTGGGAACGCAAACTGGTGTAGCCACTGTGGAAAAGAGTATGGAGGGTCCTCAAAAACTTAAAAATAGAACTATTCTGGGATCTAGCAATCACACTACTGGGTATTTACCCAAAGAGTACAGAAACATTAATTCAGAGGGATACATGCACCCCTAGGTTTATAGCAGCATTATTTACAGTAGCCAACTTACAGGAGCAGCCCAAGAGTCCATCAACTGGTGAATGGATAAGGAAGATGTGGTGTATATATACACCATGGAACATTATTCAGCCACAAAAAAAGAGTGAAATCTTGCCATTTGCGATGACATGGCTGGATCAAAAGAGTATAATGCTAAGTGAAAGAGAAAGACAAATACCAAATGATTTCACAAAATGAACAAGGAGACAAAAGAGATAAAGCAAGAAACAGACTCTTAACTGTAGAGAACAAACAGATGGTCACCAGAGGGGAGGTGGATGGGGGGATGGGTGAAATAGGGGATGGGGATCAAGGAGGGCACTTTTTGTGAGCATAGTGTTTTGTATGGACGTATTGAATCACTGTATCATACATCTGAAACTACTATTACACTGTATGTTAAACTAACTGTAATAAAAAAAACTTAAAGATATCAGAGATATATATTCTATTTACTTTTTACTTTAAATGACTTACAGGAGTCATTTATTATTAATTCTTTTCCTTAGTGATGTGTTCCTGTCCTCTGGTTCTTAACACCTTTCAGGCCTGGCGAGCTCACCTCTGACTCCACTGCCCCACTCCACCCCAGTCCCACCCATTTTCTAAGTTGAAAATCAGTCTCTTTTCCCTTCCCCCCATCCTGCTTTCCTTACCTTTCTCTACGCTCACTACCCTAGACCCAGTTCAGCATCACCTCCTTCCATCCCCTTACTTTTACTCCCTTCTCAGCTTCTTTCCAGTGGGGCTGCCATTCATTGGCTGGCATTCAGAAGCACTGGAGTGAAGCAGTTGTTGATTGGTGGACTCCATTGGGGTGAGGCAGTTGTTGATTGTCTAGCCCTCTGAAGCACTGAGGCGAAGCACCTGTTGATTGGCAGACTTCACTGGAATGAGGGAGGTATTGACTGGCTGGCCTTGTGAAGTTTTTATATTGATGAAAAGCTGTCACAAATCAGTTAGAATAGGTTTGAAACCCATAGCTGTCATTTCCTAGGTGCAAGGGAACTTTTTATTTAAACCTGGCCTAGAATCCTAAATTTCTTAGGTTGGAATAAGCCCATCAAAATATAGATCACACAGTAGACCCTCACCTAGGCACCCACAGAAGTGGGCACATAAGCATAGATTTGGGAGTCAACAGATCTGGGCCCAAATCCTGATTCTGTCATTCAGCTCGTCGCTTAATCTCTGTGATCCTCAGTTTCCTAAAAGATAACACCTCCCTGAAAGGTGAATGTTCTGGAGATTAAACAGGTTGACATGTGTCAGGTACCCAAGACACACTCAAAATTTTCATTATAATCCAAGGTCTAAGGACCCAAGGAAAGCATCCTGAGGTGGCATTCTGTGACTCAGATCCCCCTTACTTGGTTTTTCCCTCCTAAGGCCTGTCAGAAAGATGAACTGTAAACACCTGCTGCTCAGACCTCACTCCTTAAGATTGTGATATATTTGGTCTGTGGTAGAGCCTAGGCGCCATATTTAAGCTCCCACATGATGTTCCTACATGACGTACTCTGAAGCACACCCTGCCCGGCTAACTTCTTACCTAACAACTGTTCGTGCAGTTAAGTTACACAGGAAAGTAATAAATTGCTCCGATTGGTCTTACGCGATGGGCTGGTCTTGTTAAAAAGTCTTGAAAACTCTGTAATTAAGAAATAAACCTGGTATTCAAATGGAATATTCTCTGAGCCCCAGTCCTATTACTGCTCTCATTATTATTTAAAAAAGCAAAGAAAAATGGCTTTTATGACTTTGAAAAGTTTAACCCTAACAGAAAAGTCTGGAGAGAGAGAGATACATAGTATGGACTGGAGATCTCCAATAGTATGTAACAAAATGGTCTACAGTTTGGAAATGAGCATTGTATAAACTCTGTCCTCTTAGATGTTGCATACATTATGCATGAGGTTTATTAAATATTTCCTCCTTCCCAAAAGGTTTGTTATCTCTACAGTTGGAAGTTAATTCAAGAAACAGGAGAACATGTATTATTTATAAGTCTCTTTAGCATCTAGTAGAAAGTGTCATGTTATTTAAAAATGGTATTCATGCTTCCATGGCATCAGCGTGCATTGGTTCCCTCTATAATCCTGAAGTCATCCCTAGAAAGTAGTGAGAAATTGTCTCTGTCCGAGGGGAAGAAAGAGGGTGTTAGTCAAGAGTCTTTCCACTATCCCTTCCTTTCAAGTTTTAAGGAAACCGACTCAGTTGAAGGACTGGATATCGAATTTTTCTGCTGGAAAAAATACTGAGCCATCTTGTACCTAAAAAGTATGGAGCTGCTGACATTGTTGATAACTGTATTCAGTTTAGTCATTCACATACGCCTTTGCTATATATTGCTTCAAAAACTGACTTAACTAGATGTATAATATACTATATTTATTTCTTGTTGTTTTAATAAACTTGATATTTTGGGATGATTTTATATATGGTTCACTCTTGATATTTTATGGGTCTCAACAAATGTGTAATGACGTGTATCCACTATTAAAGTATCATCCAGAGCAGTTTCACTACTTTAAAAATCTTATGCTCCACCTGTTCATCCCACCCTCCTCCCCTGCCCCTGGCAACCACTGATCTTTTTACTGTCTCCATAGTTTTGCTTTTTTCCAGAATGTCATATAGTAGGCATTGTTAAAGAAAAAAATTATTCATGACATTGTTTAAAGAAGGGTAAAGCAGACTTAACTGAGAGGCTTACTACGGTGGGGTTGCATTTGGGCTCAATTCTAAATAGAAGAAGGAAAAATGGGAGTTTATAGCCAAGGAGTAAGGTAGGCCACAGATGAATGCAGTCACTGAGAGCAAACATCCGGTAAAGGAGGGACTCTGACTAAACTGACCTGACAGGATTCTCCCGGAAGGCAGGCCAGGCGACTGGGCACATGGCCTGGGCAAGAGTGGAGGGTTCTGGCTAAACCAGCCCAGCAGGGTTCCTGCTAAAATTGGGACACGCAGAGACAAATTTGGAACTACAGGTGTTGAGGCCTAGTCTGGGAAGAGGATTTAAGTAAGGTTTCTCCATCCCTTTTTCTGGCTTGATAGCTCATTTCCTTTTTATCACTGTGTAATACTCTAGTACCTGGATATACCACAGTTTATCCATTCACCTCCTGAAGAACATCTTGATCACTTCCAAATTGTTCCAAGTGTGAATGAAGCTGTTTTAAACGCTGTGCAGGGTTCAAGAGTAATTTTATTTTATTTTTTTAAAAGATTTTATTTATTTGGGGGAGAGAGAGAAGGAGCAGGGAAAGGGGCAGAGGGAGAGGGAGAAGCAAACTCCCCACTGAGCAGGGAGCCCAATGTGGGGCTGGATCCCAGGACCCTGAGATCATGACCTGAGCTGAAGGCAGATGCTTAACCAAGACTGAACCATCCAGGCGCCCCTCAAGAGTAATTTTATATGTATAGAAAAGTTGCAAAGATAGTACAGAGCATTCCCATACCTCCTTTACTCAGTTTAACCTGTGTCACACGGCCATGGTACTGTTGGCAAAACTAAGAGTTGAACCTTGGTATATGTTACTGTTAACTAGACATTATTCAGATTTCACCATTCCTTCCACTAATATCCTTTTTCTGTTTCAGGAGCTGATCCGGGATATTAGATTTATTTTCGTTTTAATTTGTAAGAACAGTTAGGGTGTGTGTTCGTTAAATGCGTTCATATAACTCAGCATATCTTGAGACGGTGGATACAAACATAGCTACAAGGAGCTGCTGTTACTTAATCAAGTGAACACATTTAATTATGACATTGTTACTTAGAATTTTTTTGAAAGTTTGTTTCTGGTTTTGGCACAGCATGCAGATTTCCCAGTGTACAAAATGAGGATCTGTTTTACTAGGTTGCTGTTTCTAAACAAAATGCTAAAGCTTGTTGAAAGAAGGTCATTTTGAGGTTATTTCAAGACCCAGGAGGAAAACCGGTTGCCAAGTTGTAATAAAAGCTGTCAATGCATAATTTTTCAAGTTGATGCACAGGATGAAGTGTTTGGTTGGTTCTCTAATGAGCATCTCCAAATGTTTTGCTGGCAGAAGGACTCCATGAAAGATGACAGAGGAAGTTATTGTGATAGCAAAGTGGGACTACACTGCCCAACAGGACCAGGAGCTGGACATCAAGAAAAACGAGCGCCTATGGCTACTGGATGACTCCAAGACGTGGTGGCGGGTGAGGAACGCGGCCAACAGGACGGGCTACGTGCCGTCCAACTATGTGGAGAGGAAGAACAGCCTGAAGAAAGGCTCCCTCGTGAAGAATCTGAAGGACACACTAGGTGAGTGTGCCCCTGCCCTCGGACCCAGGTTAGAGCTGAACCACTTCCTGTTACGAAGGCGAGGAAGCCTCGTGTTTTTGGAGGGGCGAGTGTTCATCTTTTTAGTTCGTGTGTGAGTGTGTGTGTGTCTGTTTTTTGTTTTGTTTTTTTTTAAGGTCTGTTCTAAGTTGCCATCTTTCTAGTTGTCTTTTTATTTTTGATCTCTGGAAATGAAGAGACCAAGATGGAGAAATACCATGCTTGTCATTTCCTAGAGATCTTAAGAGTCTGGAGTCTTATGTAAGTTGATACTTCTGCATGTTGGGGATCCCTGCCCATGTTTTCTGTCTCCTGGCATCAGTAGTCTGTTCCCAAAGTGGAGTCACCACCTCCAAAAGTGTCTGCCGCACGGCCTGCATCACCCTCCTCCCTGCCCAGGCCTTCTGTGTCTTCCACAACCCTGTCCACCTGGCCTTCATGCATAGAGTGGGAAGGAGTGACAAGCACTTTAAGCCAGGTAGATTTTTTTCCCTCTCCTCAATTGATGACGTCCATCCCATGGTCCTGGCCAGTGTTTGCTCAAGTGGCCATAGGCGTGCACCAGTATGACATCAGGGGCTGTTGGCGGTCACACAGGTGGGGACTGTTGGGAGTTCAGTGCAGTGGGTTCGTCACCCGGTTTTCTTCCCGCACACCCAGTATCCCAATGTGAGATAGGCCACCTTGGATCATCTAAAGTTAATGGTGTCCCCTCTTGCATATCCGACCTACTTATAGTAATCACTGCTTCAGATTATGCGGGGGAGTAACTGTGAGGGCCTTGCTGTTGCAGGATGAGCCATGCTGCCGTTTATAAACGTGAATGTTGCCTCCTTCTATGAGTATCGTGTGGGCTGTACCTGAGATGCTGATTATCACTTAAGAGTTTGCTATGAAATAAGTCAATATTATCACCTGTGTTACATTTACTTGACTTTTTCCATTTTATTTTTAACAGGAGAATTTGTTCCACGTCGGGTGGGAGGGAAGCAGGTGGGAAAACTGGAAAGAAAATGATACACCGAATGAAGTGGGTGTTGCCAAATATTTGTCTTACATTTCATGCAATCTTGAAAAGTCTATTACGTCTCTCTTCAGACCCATTTAAAGACTTCATTTATTGGGTAGTGTTTTGATGTCAGGGCGATGGAGAAAGAGAAATGAGACACAGGCCTGAGTATGAATCACACCAGCCTTCGCAGATTCTGAGGCTGATGTAGAAATTTCATTTTGCATGAGCAGTCTGATTCTTTTTCCACTAACCTGAGACCCCTGTCATTTTATTTTTCCTCCAAGCAAGTCACTTGAAAGAAACATTATTGTCCTTTACCTATAACTCTTAATTGACTGTTGTAGAAATACAGGTATGTGAACAGATAAATACCTGAGCTTACTTTTATTTATTTTCTTCCAGTATCAGCCTCTTGCCCACCAAAGTGCCTTTTTTTGGGAGAGACTACAGATTCTTGACTAGTTTTATTTTATTTCTTGTCCATTTTAAATGTATTCTTGATACCATAGCAAAGAATGAAATACTGAGAAATTGAATGAGTTGATCAGAAGGGAAATGAGACAAAGCAAGCACTCTGCTCTGAACCATCTAGAAATTCTCTTGAATACCTTGTCTTTTTTTCCCTCCTTTACTTGGTAGAAAGAGAAAAGACAAAGCCTCAAATTGAAACTATTAACCAGGTGTCTCACTCGGTGTTTACTTTTTCCTGAGTTGTAATCTGCCCAGTGTGCTGGGGGTACTGTGGGCTCTCAGCATTAGGGGAGCCTCTCTGGGTGCTGGGTGCCGGGGGTACTGTGGGCTCTAGCCTTAGGGGAGCCTCTCTGGGTGTCCAGTGCTGGTTTCTGGGGGTACTGTGGGCTCTCAGCCTTAGGGGAGCCTCTCCGGGTGCTGGGTACCAGGGATACTGTGGGCTCTAGACTTAGGGAACCCTCTCTGGGTGCTGGGTGCCAGGGGTACTGTGGGCTCTCAGCCTAGGGGAGCCTCTCCGGGTGCTAGATGCTGGGTGCCGGGGATACTGTGGGCTCTAGGCTTAGGGGAGCCTCTCTGGGTTCTGGGTGCTGGGCGTACTATAGGCCCTCAGCCCAGGGGAGCCCTCCGGGTGCCAGGTGCTGGGGGTACTGTGGGCCCTCAGCCCAGGGGAGCCTCCCCAGGTGCCAGATGTACTGTGGGCGCTCAGCCCAGGGGAGCCCTCGGGTCCCGGGGGTACTGTGGGCCCTCAGCCCAGGGGAGCCCTCCGGGTGCTGGGTGCCCTGGAGCCCTGGGCTCTCTGGCCCCCCTCCCAGATGGCCACCAGCTCCGCCAGAACACTTCTGCCTCAGCAGTCAGCCAGTTCCATTTTCAGAGAACACAGATTGCTCGAAAGCTCTTCCTTAAATAGAATCAAAGTTTGCTTTTCTTTAACTTTCTCCCTCTGGCCCTTGTCACGCCCTGAGAGCTGCTGAGCGCCCGGGCCCCCTCCTGGCAGCCTCCAGGTGTGCCCCCACCGCCAGGCCGCACGCACAGTTCAGGCGGAAGCGTTGTGCTGACCTTTCCAGCGGCTAAAAGCTCGAATGCAGTTGTTTTCACCATCCGTATCTGTGGGCAGTGCCTCCCCCATGTTTTTGTGTATCTTTTTATTTTGTGCTCACCACTCTGACCTAGAGCTTGCTTTTCTTGCAAAAAGGGAGACCTTGGTATTCCAGCGTGAGCTTTCCATTGCCCTCTTGAAGGCAGGCACCCCTGACGAGAAATCACCTCAGTGGCGTGACTTCTTAGTCCCCCACAGCCGGGCCTGACATGGCATCATTGTCATCAAGGAAGGTGAGAAAACTTTGTGCAGCCCAGCCTGCCTCCCACCGTCCTTGTGGCTACAAAGATTGGAGCCAAGTGTTTGTGGCTCCCTGCTTAACTGATTGTCCCCAGCATGCTGTCACGATTACAGTGTCACTTTAGTTGGTTATGCAGCCGGCAGGAATGCTCTCTGCTGCGTATTAGGAGTGGAAATTATGTTGAAACCTACAGGGCAATGTGTCGACCTTCCAGTAGCTACTCATGGTGTCCTGCACATTTGTGATTTTTACGCTATGGAAATCCACCTGATTCCTAAATCCAGAGTAGGATTTCCCTGGCAGATGCCTGGCTTGGAGTAAAATAGCACTGGACTCCCCAGCAAAGTCACAGTGTTATGAATGTGTTTCGGTCTCCGAAGCAGAGAATTGCAACTCTGTGGGGCTCCCTCCTGCTTTCTTATACTCAGTTGCTCTGTTGAGGTCAGCGGAAAATTCAGTTTAGTCACATGCAATACTTTGTTACAGTAACTTCTAGAAAGCAGTACCTTTGACAAAAAGATCTCTGTTAGGAAAGGATTAACGTTCTTTCTTTTTCTCTAATAATTTATAATCGAATAAAACAATATGGGCTCTTATTTGCACATGAGCAAAACATTTATATACTGGATCTCCTCTCATATTCAACTTATGATCATGAATAGTCAAAGAGAACTTTCCCGCAGATAACAAGGGGCAATTGTTAAGAACTCTTTCTGCTGGCAGAGCCCAGTTGATATTTTGAAGGGCTCAAACCGCGCAACTCTTGGCTCAGCGGTGAAGAGCATTCCTGGTCTACAGTCTGGCCTTGACATTGCAGCCTGCCTTATTAAGTCACATCTTTTAAGATGAGGGAAGCTGCTTCCAGGGAGGTATTTTTCAAAGATTTTCCTTCAGAATACTGAAGAGCAGTTTTTGTTACAACTTCGTGACAGCCCTGGGGACCCACAAAGCCCCCCAAGGTTAGCTCCCTTCTCAGTAGCTCACTTGAGTCCACGTGCTGACTCGGATTACGGAAAACGACGTAGCTCCACTTACAAGCTATTCATAAGCTCTTCGAGAGAGTTTTTTCCCAAGGCGCACGGTCCTTTGCTGACCACCTTCCTGGGTGTCTGGAGCCAGAAGCTACCCACCGTTGTTTCTTTAGCATTTTTCTCACTGTGACCACACCTGAGGCCAGTTAGCAGCCTGCCAGGGATTAGCACCAGGACTCCCACCTCTGATTCCAAGCCAGACCTGGGAGCAGAGGGAGACTCCCTGATGCTAACGATCTGTAAAATAGCCCCTGTGCCCTTTTGAGCTAATGCATCCAGCTGGGGAGGAGGTGGTTCCCATGGGTGAAATTCCCAAGGCTCAGAGGCAGAGTCACTGGGATTGACTTCAGTGGCTAAGTGACTTCCACAGGAAACTGGTCCTGGTGTGTGACGGAAATGGGACTTCAACACAAACTTGGGGTTTTGTTTTTTCTATACCAAGTCCAATATCCTGGTTTAGTGGGTAGGCATTTGATAGAATTCTGTTAACAGAGACAGGCAGTCAGAATGTTAGAGGAGATTTTACTGGTACCAAGTCCTTGAATTTAGAGATGAAAAACTTACCAGCAAAACTTAAACGGGCTCAGAGAATCAGGCAGTAATAACGTACTGATGTTAACTTCCTAATTTGATGGCTGTATCGCGGTTGTGGAGGAGAATGTCTGTAAGTAGCAATGTACACGGAGTATTTAGGTTGGCGGAACATCATATAGACAGGGAAGCAGCTGTCCAATGTCTCAGGGAAAAGAATATTTTTGTGCTGTTGTAACTTTACATTCAAATGAATGGACAGACGAGTGGCTTAGGTGCCACCCCAGGGCTCTGAAGTAGGCTCGTAGCAGAGGAGATATAACTCAGGTTCCTCCACCTTCGTCTAGGCATCTGTTTACCCTGCATTCTGCATCAGCCTTTCAGAGATCAGAGTATCACTGAGCACCTGCTGCCATTGGCCCTAAAACATGAGGATAACACTGGGTGGAAACGTGTCCAACTGATTCTTCATAAGAATAGTTTCCCAGAATACTTCTGTGATTATCCAGAGTCTTCTCCTTATTGCTAGCTTGCGAGTAAGGAAATCCCTGCTGCTTACTGGATCAGCCCGGACTGTTTTGAGCCAGTTCAGTGAATGCTTTTCTGTTGGAGGCAGGGAGAGTGATGGTCGCAAGGGATCTCCTGGGCTCACCGCCTCTGGGATTGTGTGGAATATGAGGGAATTTCTGTTTAGAGGCCATAGGATTGTGCTTATAAATGTGCTCAGGGGGCTTGAGCCAGGCCTGGTGGTCAGTTAAAACTGAGCAGTAATGAACGCCACAGCCTGTGGAGGCGGGAGCTAAGGTGAGTCTGGGCTGTCCCTTCCTTGTCTGTCCCTGGAAGATCCCTTTTGAACCCTCAGCCTCATCCCCTGCTGGATGACCTTTGAAAACAATAACAAAGCCTTTGAAAGAGGGATGTAAACACGCTGTGGGGATCAGTGTGGTGTAACAGGGTCTGTCTGGATCAGGAGGGGGAGCCTGGCTGGACATCATTTCATCCAGTGGGATATGAAGACAGGACAAAGTTTAGTCCCTGACTTTCTGGAGCTTGTGACAACTGGGAACATGACACAAATAAGCAGGCACAAATAAGAAGTTCTCAGTTGAGCAGTGGCACTGTCTCTGCCTGTCTCGTTGGAAACTGGGCTGGTTTGTGCAGTGAGGGCCTCTGTCCTACCCTTCACAAGGCAGGATGAATAGTGGTTAGGAGAGAGACTCCACTACGTTCAGATCCCGTCTTTGCCAAACTGCTGAACTTTCTGAGCCTCAAATGCATCATCTGTAAAATGGGATGAGTGACTCCTTCTCTCCTGTTGAGAATTGAATGAAGTCACTGGGTAAAGAATACCCAGACTGAGTGGACCCTTGGGAGAGCAGCTGGAGCTTCAGATGAGCAAAGAGAGAACATAAGCCACAAGATTTGGAGGCTGGAGCCACATTGTGTTGGAGGACGTTCAGGGAGCAAGCTGGACTGGAGTGAGGGAGAGCCTCCCTGAGGGATCCGAATGCCCCACACAGCAGGCCCTGAACACCAGGCCTGCAACCATTTGAAAAGGGAACCCCCAAGAGTTTACATATGGTGCACACAGAAAACCATCAGGGCATACAGGAAGCAACCTGGTCCTGGTCCTCAGGAAAAGACTGGCAAGGGTCTATCTGTCCACAGGAGGCTGGGAATGAGGCTTCAGAGCATCCCAGAAATGAGGTCATAAGTCCTGAGCTGAGCTGCGGAGGGGGATTTCGCAGGAAAACCCCAGGACTCTTTGTTGACTGGGTATGGAGCAGCTAGAAGTAGTAGTATTAGCCACAGACAACTCTAGGGTTCTGAGCCTGAATGAATGTCCAGTAGAGAATTCAGCCAGTAGAAAAAGAAATGGGACCGTGAAGGCAACACCCTTTTGAGAGTTTGAGGTGTTCGCAGGACATCCATGGAAGCATTCAGTAGCGTGCTTCAGGCATGAATGTCCACATCAGGAGACAAAATCCAGATGTTTGGGATAACATGCTTCCTTTTTTTATTTTTATTTTAAAGATTTTATTTATTTATGCATGAGAGACACAGAGAGAAAAAAAAAAAAAAAGCAGTGACATAGGCGAGGGAGCAGCAGGCTTCCTACAGGGAGCCCAATATGGGACTTGATCCCAGGACCCCAGGACCACGACCTGAGCCAAAGGCAGACACTCAACCGCTGAGCCACCCAAGCGTCCCAGTGCTTCCTATTTTTAAGTGCATTTTAGTTTTGGACTAATATATTGATATTTTTATGTAGGGCCCGCAGTGGAGACCTGACGTGTCTGCAGCCAATGTAGTAGGGACCTCAGATAGGCTTTCAGCATTTATGTTGTCTCAAGGACTGGTCCCAGGCCTCCTGTCCCCTTTGGAAAGCTGTCACCACAGCTCTGCCATGACAAGAGGGCCCACGGGAGGCCCTGTGATAGCTGGCCCGAGCCTGCAGGCTCCCTGAGCCAACATTCCCCCGGCTCCCAACAGTCCCTACAAAGAAGTGTCACCCCACACCCTGCAGCCAAACCAAAAGCTTATGCCACAAAAAATTCAAACCAGGATCCCAAATGGATTTTGTGTGCGTGCTTCTAGCGAGTGGACAGTAGTAACCATCTCCCTCTGAGTGCCTCGCTGTACCCTGGTACCTCGCTAGGTGCCTGCACGCGTTTCTGTTTTCATTTTCACGATAACCTGAAGAGGGACGTGATGATATCCTGGTTTCCCCTGTGAAAACACGGACACTGAAAAGTTAAGCGACATGCCCAGGAGCCTGCAGTGAGGGACGGGGTTGGAACTGAAACCACGTCTGCCTGACTCCCACCTCTGTCATTGTCCGTCGGCTGCTAGAATGGGGGATTCCGATCGGGCAGGGCTGGGGGGACAGGCGCGCGTGCCTGGCGTCGGTGCCCGTGCAGTCCCCTCTCCCCGGCCCCATCCGCCTGGCTCTGGCTTCCTGCGGCTCCTGCTCCCACCTCTCAGGTGCTCGGGACCAGCTCCCTTCGGTGAGCACCGTTTTCTCCCTGACCCCCAGGGAGTCACGTAGTAATTCTGCCCAGTTCCTTCATGTCGAGGTGAGCAAGAGCCATTAACTAAAATGATTTAGAGGCAGAATGTCACGGGAACATGTCTCCTTGTCTGTACGTTGATTTTTACTTCGGGAGCGGTTGGCCTGCAGCAGGCCCGTGCCGCCGACCCTGCGCACGCACGTTTCAGCTGTCCTGGCCACTCACGATCTCACTGGACGCAGGTATTCCTCGCCCCTGTGACCTTGGAGATGCCGAGACTTTCTACAACTACCATTTGACGCCACATACTTATTTTAAAAAGCCTGGAAAATATGAGAAAATACAAATCACCCCTGACCTCCTCAGCCAGAACCCGTCCCTGGGTCTGTAATCATGTGTGTCCGTTTTCTCAGAATTGAGACACGTCTGTAATCAAAATCACATGGCGTGGGTGGCTTCTTGCCATCGCTAATACTAGCTATTACCCTGCTGTTAGTCCAGAGGTGGCGAGCTCTTTCTCCAAGGTTTATATTCCTGGTCCCAGCACATGCTGGAAAGGAGATTGGCCAAGTGAGTTTTGACGTCTACTTCCTGGCTGGTCGGTGGCGGGGACACTCACCGAGTTCTGGATATCCTATCAACCCTGCAAGAGGAGAAGCTGATTCTTTATGGCACATCTGTCATAGAAGTAGTGTGTTTCCTGGATGGAATGTTCTTCAGGAGTAAAGAAAATCACTGTTAACGTTCCTGGAAGTTACTGAAACATGGTTCCTAAGCTATGTCTGTATGTCATGAGGAACTAGTTCTTCATTTCGAGAAAATGCAAAGCCAAACCCTTCCCCATGAAAAGTTTGTACGTAACACATGAAAAGATCAGGGTAACTCCTTTTGCTTTTTTTTTTTTTTAAATCTTGGTATAGCTAAAAATCCAGTGTTGTATTCATTTCTGGTGTGCAGTATAGTGATTGAGCACTTCCACATGTCACCCAGTGCTCATCATGACAGGTGCGCTCCTGAATCCCCATCACGTAGTAGCTCCTTTGGATTTTGAACATTTGATGCCTCCAGCCAATTATCATCCCCTCATGGTAATAAAACCTGGAGTCTGGGTTTTCAGAGTTACAGTTAACACATCAGGTTTACCTCTCTGGTCTCTGGTGCATAATCTACCAGTTATGAACCTGAGTCACCTATAACATCTCATAATTTGGAATTCTTTAGGATTCTGTCTTGTGAGCTTGTTCCCAATCGAAGTGACCTGCCAAACGTATTGCCCACATAATATGGAAGCTTCTACGGCAAATGTGGTGCCAGTGACCCAAAATAAACTTGGATTTGTTTTTGTATCATAAGCGTCCAAGTATTTAGAACCAAAAATGTAAAACAACTCACAACAGATTAGTGGGAGGCTAATTAGAGCTGAGACAGATTGTGAAAAAGAACGCTAACGAGAGAAAAACCAGGAGAGACGATGGGAAATGAGGAGGGGTCTGTACCCCCAGAAAATCAGGAGCAGCATTGGCATGTGTAGGCCCCAGGCAGGTGTGTGAGAGTCACACTGCTCTCTCTCCTGAGCCAGCCGTTGCCCCCTCGTGTCCTGAGGCAGGACAGGAACACAGGTGAAGTAGTTCCCAGAAACCGACGTCTCATTTGCTCCTTGTTAAAATGACCATTTTTCTGCTTTGGGTTTTCTAAAGAACATAGAGAACTCCTTCTTGACTATAGAGTTCTTCGTGTGGGAGCCTTAAATTTCAGAACAGAGAAACACGAACTAAAAATGCCGAGGAATTAAAGTAAAATCTTCTTAAGCATGTTTCCAACTGCGTTTCCCCATATGGCACGCTCTCTTTTTTAGATCCTCTCCATATGTCTCAAGTGTTCCTTCTCTCTTACATTTTTGAGTCTGTCCCCTGGGGGCAGGCATGGAGTGCAGAAGAGGGTATTTGTTTACTCCCATGTGCTGCAGTGCTTGATGCTGAGCCCCTTGGATCCCGGCAAGGCCCGGGCTCACCTCCTCCTGGTGCCTCCTCCTGCTGACCTCCCCCGCCCCACCCCAGGGGGCAGGTGGGCACCTGTAGGGCTCCTGCCTGACCCACACGAGGCTGGAGTGTAATTGGTGGGCTTCGGGCAGCCCTCCATGCTGTTGATGCCCTCTCTCCACGCCTCCTCCACTCTGCAGTGAACTCACAGACTCCGCAAACACCCCCGGTCGCCCCAGTGGTTCTTGCAGCTGGGAAGCCACCTGGAGGGCAGCTCTTCATCGCTTTTAAGGCTGGGGACAACATGTTTCCTCATAGCCAAACAGTCTGTGGTGGCTGTTTGCAGGGAATCTCGCTTGATTTTGTATTTTGGGTTTCTCAAGGAGCAACGCAGTTGATTGTCTGACTTAGAAAATTGGGGTGTTTATAACAAGAGCATGAACTAGTAGTAAAACTGTGGTTGCTCTTACACTGGTAATTTAACTTGGCTGAATCCATAATGTTTAACCTGAGGTGCTAAGAAAAATGCTGTGGTGACCATTTGAACCCCTTGTGGTTCTTCTGTGGGTTTATTTATTTTTTCTTATCCTAGTGCATATAGTTAAGCTTAAAAAGTGGCGTTTGTTGAAGATTTTGGGCTTGAACACCAGCCTGAGGCTTGAGATAGCCTGGCCTAAGCTTTTCTACGAAAATCAGGCAAATCAAACAAGTTGCCCAAGGTTGTGAGGCTCCTTCACAGCAAAGCCAGGTCTCTCCAGGTTCAGGTGGGGCACTGAGATGGAAGCCAGAGATGAGGGAGGGCCTGGAGGCCAAAGCCCAAGAGCCTCAAAGATCTCTTCTTGGAGCACGGGCAGGTACCACCTGGCATGTTAGTAACTGGTGCCTGTCCTGTCCTGTCCTGTCCTGTCCAGAGCGGCATGTGAGTTGCTGAGCCTTTCTGCTCATCCCTACTTAGAAAACGGGGCTCCTTTTTCACCCTCTGCAAAGGTCCATTTTGCACTGATTGCACATGCTCTCTCTGACTGATCATGGGGGCCTTCATGACATAGCTGCTCCTGACCTGGAGAGCAGGAGGGAGTGTGAGGTCCCCACAGAGCATTTTAGGAAAAAACCAGGTATGTGTACACTGCTGTTGAGAAAGCACCACCTCTGCTCTTCTCCACTTGCTCCTTTGTCCTCAACCAGGAAGGGAAACAGATGTTTAATAATAGCAGGAAACACAGTGACAGCCATTGCTTGGTCTCTTGTGATGTCTTAGACGCTGCGTGTGCTTCATGTGCCTCCCCAGGTACTGGACCCTCCTACCAGCCCCCAGGGGCCGCTGATACCCTCGTATTACAGATGAAGAAACCGAGGATAGCGCGTTGCTGTAGAATGTAGATGCTAGAGGTTGAAAGCTAGTTGGTGTGAGAGCCAGGCTTGGAAGGCGGTGTGAAGTATGGCTCAGTATCTTTGCCAGCCACTTGCCACCTTCGTGTTCCCCCACGAATGCGCCGTCCCTTTACTCGTTTGCATTTATTTATCATACTTCATTTTACTTAGCAGGTACAGTCCTAAAAAGTTGCATGCGTGCCGGGCTTCTGCCAGGGGATTGACGCTCTCAGTAACGTGGCAGCCTGCCGCAGCTGAGCCATGCCACGTCTTGTACACCCCTTTGCATATTCAGAAATGCTCGTGCTAATGGGACGGGAGTATGTGTTGATAGGTACTACATATGTATTTTTAATTAAAAATTATAATTAAAATTTTTAGAAATTCTTTTCATGGCATCTGTGTTACCATCCGACTTTCACATTTGATAGAAAATCCTATGCTCTAAGTGATTTGTTTTTTCAGGCTTCAGTGTTCCATCATGTTATTTGCCTGGCTGCTTACACATGGGCAGGCTTGCTTATATGCCCAAAGATGGAAATTCCAGTTCAGAGCCCTGGACGCGTGGCCCCGGGTGATGCTAGGCCCTTTGCTCTGGCACCTGTCTCTAAGCTGGCTCCCGGGGTGGCCGCCCATTGGAAGAGAGACCACCGGGGTGGAGGGATGGCCGGTAGTAACTCTGTTTCTCCCTCAGCTGGCAAGCCCTACCCAGGCCGGTGGGGGTTTACCTCGGGTGTAACAGCCCCCTTCCATCTACACGTTGAGAAGCTTACTCGTTGTGATCATGGCCTGCTTCTCAGTAATGTGTTAACACTCCTGGCAACATGGGAGTGTATCATCGACTTACCAGTACATACGGAGTACTGGTGGGGAGATGGGAAGTGGAGCTTATTAGCTGAGCAAACACTGAATATCAGGCCCTGAGGCCACAAAATAACTAAACACCGTCTTTCTCAGCACAGTGAGGTGAACACTGAAATCGAGGTGGGTGAGCACTATAAGGAGGGTGTAAGGGTGACGTGACATTATTTTAGTGTTTACAGATCTTACTGCTGAGCAGGTGTTTGTGATCAGCCCTTGCTTTACTGAGGGGGAAAGGCCCATGGGAAGTTACTTACTCACCGACCCTGAGTCCTGCCCACGAGCCTGTGGGTCATATTGCCTGTGGTCTGGCCATGCAGACTGACTAAGCGTCTGGAAAAAAACCTTGGTTTTCATTTTAAAAGCTACATTCCAACAACTAGAGGAAGAAAGTTCCCTGGCCAACTCTAGTGCAGCCTCCTTTGCTTCTAGCACAGCCCAGCTGTCAGAAGGTTATATTCTCTCCTATTGTCAATCCTTACAGAAGGGTGGAACTGTGGCACCCAACAGCAGTGACAGTGAAGCTGGGAGTTTTTGCAAATGAAGCTGTTGCCCAACAAGAGACAAAAGCCACCAAGGATGCATTTAGTCCTTTGTCCCAGAAGTGGTTAGAGACCTAGGGTTTCCCCTTCTTTCAGCATATCCAATCCCTAATGGCCAGGTGGAATTTTTTCTGCCAGTGGGACACTAAGAAGAGAATGGAGTTGATAAGCTTTTTGCTTTGCCCAACACAGTTCTGCCCGCCTCAACTGTGCATGTCTTCACTCCAGCCCGGCCCAGCCCTCTGGCTTCGTCCCACATCCCGCTCGTTTTCCAGAGCATGGCCCCAACCTTCACGCCTTGCTCACAGCCCCGGGCAGCCTGTCTCCTCTGCCCCCACCCTGCCTCTCCTCTCCCGAGCTCATCCGTGATCAGCAGTTGGTGACATGTTTGAGCCTCTGTATGACAAAAGGGACAGATGCTAACTGAAACAGCTGAGTGAGAGCATTTATGCTTCAGTCTATTTTGACTTAGATTTGGCCTTGTCTGAAATAAGTTGCACTGGAGAGCCTGTCCCCCTCTCTTGAGCTGCACTGGAGAGCCTGTCCCCCTCTCTTGAGCTGCCCTTGGGGTTTCTCTGATAGCCCATGCCTAAGATACTGGCCACACTGAATTCATTCATCCTAAGTCAGATATGCTGGCCTTCATCAGATGGAGGTTCAGTTGTGTGGGCCGGTTAAGCCCGATGTCTATGGCCACCAGTGTCACAGATTTCTCGTGATTTCTTACAGTTAAGTATTTTCAGCCCAGGATTCTCTGGGCTTAGGAAGCAGGCACACCAGCCCAGCAGTTAACCCTGACACGGTAGAGATGCCGGTCCCCATCTCCACCATCCCACCTCCACTCCCATACCCAAACCTGAGTGTTCCCAGTCTACAACTGTATTCTCTTTGACTTACCCAAATATACCACTTTGCTAAGTGGGAATTGACAGCTTGGCATACTGAAGAAGGTAGGTTGGGAAAGGAGTGAGAGCAGGGGATGGGCAGTTGTATTTTTCAGCACTCTTAATTGAAGTGACAAAGACAAACCAAAAAGTAGACAAGGTGGAAAAAAAAAAACAAAAGAAGAGGAAAATTTCAAAAGGGAATCAGTTGGCTCATATCACTGGGAAGTATGGTTGGATCCAGGGGTTCTTCCTCTCATTCTGGGCCTTACCCTGCTCTGGCCTTCATTCTTACAGACTTCTACAAACTTGGGCAGCTCCAGATGGCGAGAGCTGGTACCCCCTTGTAATTGCAGCAGATGTGAGTCCTGGGTCTTCCACAGATGGCACCATGAGGTGGGGATGGCTCCGCAGAAGCCACAAGAAGAGGAGTTCTATTGAATAAGAGAAGGGATAAAGGATACTGAACAATTTAAAGTAACAACAGATGACCACTGCGTTGATTTTTAAATGGTCACCCTTCAAAACATCAGAAGTTTAATAAATTTGAGGGTTTTTCCCCCTTTATATATCAAATATTTTGATCATAAATTTCAGCACTGGCTACTCTTTGAATGGCAAAAGCTAATCTGGCATAGCTAGAACACTAGACACAAATTGAATGCATACATAACAGCACAGGAAGCTATTAGAAGCCAAACATTAAATAGATCCTCACCTTCTATGAAAAGTTACTTTGGACACTTTATACCTTAATCAAACCTTGTCAGAGCTCCTTAACATTTAATGATAAAAACCCTTCATAATTTTTAGTTCACTCTTATAATAGGTCCTAACCCTAATGGGGGAAATCCCCACAAATTATTGACCTCCAGTCTTATTGTAAATGGCATTCTAGGTACAAAGAAACTTTCTAGTTAAATCTGGTTTATGTTGCGGATCCGATAAGTAACAAAAATAAAATGTCTTTGCCATAGACCCCCTAAAACTTGAGTGCACACCATCTAAATGAATTGACTTGAATATATTTCTGAACTATCAAATTTGTTTGACATTTTGTCTTACATCTCCAGATCTCCAGCTGGCAGGTGACAGTTACAGCATATTTTGAAGTCATCTGTTATAACATCTCTTTCTCTTAAAAGGAGTATTTAAAAGATTTTGACTTGAAAATCACCAACATTAATAATGTATGACATATTTAAGCTTTTATTAGAACTCCGCCTTTAATGTATGTAATTTTATTCAAGAAAGTTAAAATGTGCTCATTGTCAATGAAAATGTAACTCAGGAACAGAGATCCAGGGTTTGGTGCAAGAAAATCATCACAAAAGCTAAAAAGTGTGGTTTATGTTTAGATCCAACTCCCCTATTTGCCACTTCAAATAATATTTTTATTACTATTTTTAGATGCAGATAAAGCTCATTGAACAAATTGTGCCTGGTCTTTAACATGACAGCTGTGGAGGCAGCTCTGTCAAGGAGCTTGTTCACATCCTTCCTTAGCTATAAACCCAATCCATCCGAGGCAGCCCCGTGCTCAGGGTTCCGTGCCCTTCTGTCCAGCCGGGTTGCTAACTGACCCGGAGCCCCAGCCAGTGTTCAGGTGTTCAGGCTCTCTCCAAGGCTTTCACCCATCTTGATATGTGGAGCACATTGTCCAGCACCGACCTGCCCAGGACCCCTGGTGGAGCAAGAAGAGCTCTGAAGCTGCTGGGTAGGGGCAGGGGCAGGGGGTGAGCGACTAGGCGGGGCAGGGGGGGGTGGACCACAGTTGTTCTGAGAGCCTAATCTTTACTATAGAAGTTAAAATCTGGTCACTCTGGAGCACGTGCCACGTGAGACACCATCTTTTTCCTTTTTTAACAGTGATTTCAGTTCTTTGTTCTTTCATTGTGCAAAGGTGTTGCAGGTTATACATTATTGAACAAGCTGTAGAGAAAGTCATTACCTTGCAAAAAAAATGTTAACATCACCTAATACAGCATGCCAGCAATTGTAGAGATGTTCTGATGATCCCATTCTAGATATTCTCATCCATAATACGGTTCATGCAGAGCACAGTGCAGCAAAACCTCCAACCAAAACGCTTATGCACCAGATAAATTCTGTGCAGTTGGAATTTATGATTGACAACGGAAAGGAGAGCCACCCATCATTTGAAGTCATGCCAGATCTTGCTGATAACACACCAGTACTCCCCCATGCTTCAGGTCTCACCTGGCAGGGTCTGGAACTGCCTGGTATCGGGCACATATCCAGCTCCCCTACCTAAGAGGGGTGGGTGGGGAGGAGTGTGGCAGGGGGGAGGGTTGTGGTGAGGATGGGCAGGGTGCTGCTTTTGGGCTCTTCCTGTCCACAACCCAGGCTGCTCCAGGAATTCACGATTGGGCCCTGGTGAGCAGGCCCCATGGGAAAGTGTGTCTTCCAAAACATGGCAGGGAGAGAGTGTGAGCAGTAACACTGGTTAACGAGGGCTTCCGGTCTGCCACATTTGGTTAGTTACTGTTCATTTATAGTAGGTAAAAATTGCCTGAGACTCTGCAAAAGAGTGTGAGGATTTGCCTCTCCTGCTGGGGAAATATGTAAACTTTTAAGAGAAAGAAAAAATCACGGTATCTTTGTTAGAAAATCAAAAACACACATTGGAGTTCAAGGAGCTTTTGCTACAACTGGGAGATGTAGGTGGTATGACTTTAATGAAAGAAGTAGTAATGGAACAGATGTGTGGGAAAAATAGCCCCAGAGAATGGAGGGGGGACTGTGGAATTCCCACCCTACCTGCTTCCCTCGAAGGGATAACACATTTGCCTTGAAATTAGAAACGTTGCTTGGAGCCTGGATGTTTCGGGGTGGCGTGGGGCTTGGGGCTGGCAGATACAGCAGCACAGCCATCCTCTGATACGCCCGTGAAGTATCTGCATGTTCTGCATACAGAGATGACCCTGGGAGCCTTCGAGATCTCATAGCTGCCACATGGCAGTGGCCGCGTGGCCTCATGCTCATCCTGATACATTTCTTATCCCAGATCTTCACTCCCTGAACCCCAGCCCCACTTCCGCCTGGAGACACGGGCCATTTCCATTCTCTAGGATTAGAGGAAGCATTCCTCACTGCTTTGGAGGGTTGGAATGGAAAGTGAGGATGGACTATTGACACTCCATGGTCCTCATACATTTCTTATAGAAACCATGGCCCAGGGGCGCCTGGGTGGCTCAGTCAGTTAGGCATCTGCCTTCGGCTCATGTTGTCCTGGGATCGAGCCCTGCACTGGTCTCCCTGCACGGCGGAGAGTCTGCTTCTCCCTCTGCCTCTGCCCCTGCTTGTGCTCTCTTACTTGCTGTCAAATACATAAAATAAAAAAAGTAATCATGGTACAAATCATGATGTATTAGCCATGGAAAGCCTGCTACATATCAGCCTCTTCATGGAACTGTGTTTCTTGACTCTTCTGGACTAAATAGGCCTTTATTGGTGTGCCAAGTCTTTGCCACTTTACTGGCTGTATATGTTAAGCCAGTTCCGTGATCTCCTCAGCCTCAGTTTCCCCATCTGCAGAAATAGGGAGGTGCTCACTTTGTCACAGGACTGTTGTGAGTGTTCAGATCACATGAATGTCAGTACAGTCAAGTTCCTTCCTATTCCCAGACACCTGTCTCTTGAATTTCACTGCATCAGCAGCTACATGTGACATTGCTCCCTTGGAATAATGTTTCTCGGGTGCCAAAAGCTTGACAGGCAAGCTTTCTATTTTGGTGGCCATCTGGCACAGGTAACATCGTTGCCAAGACTGTTGAAAGGACTTTGGCCCTCTCCTGGTAAAATACCTGTCTGAGAAAACAGAAATTCAAAGGCCTGACTTGGACCGAGTAGTAATAGCTATTCATAGAGTGCTTCCTGTTTTATATTACAATCTGAATTATGTCCCCTAGAATGCGTATGTCGAAGTCTTAACCCCCAGGAAGTCAGTGTGTGACTGGACATGGTAAAGGTTCCTTTAAAGAGGTAATTGAGTTACAATGAGGTCTTTAGGGTGGGTCTTAATCCAATGTGACTGATGTCCTATAAGAAGAGGAAATTAGGACACAGACCTACAATGAAAGGAAGCCCGTGTGAAGACACAGCAAGAAGGCAGCCATGTGCCAGCTAGGGAGGGAGGCCTCAGGAGGGACCAGCCCTGCCCACACCTTGATCTTTTTTGACTTCCAGCCCCCAGGACTATGAGAATATAAATTTCTGTTGTTGAAGCCCTGAAGTTTATGGTACTTTGTCCTGGCAGCCCTAGCACACTGATACAGTGCCACAGTTGTCCACATTTTATGGGTAAGAGAGCTAAGACGCAAATTGAGTAAGTTGCCCAAGAGCATATAGCTAATGAGTGGCCTCCTTGGGATTCAGTTGTTCTGCTGTATTCCATGACCCCCTCCCTTTACAGAGTTGCCTCAAAGACTATTTGGATCCCATTCAAGCAAAACAGGTGAATTTTCTGTGGTGTGGTTGCTATGTGGAATGTTCCAGTCTTGACAGAGAAATTTAAGTTCCATACAGGCAAGGAGTGTGCCTACCTTGTTTTTCTTGGTCTCCCCCAAAGTCTAGAAAAGTGCCTGGTGTAAAAACTCAGTGGCTAATGTAATTTTGTGCTTGAAGAGTCAGCAAAGTGGCATATTCGTAAGTCAGCTGTGAAGTGTCTTCAACAAAGTTTTATGAGGTCTAAGGTCTACTGTCTTTTCTGCTGATCTTGACATCTTTCTGTGCCCATGAGTAGTCTAAATCCTGCTCTTCTGTTGGTATTTTCTCAAGTACCTTTCGTTACTCACAAACTTGAAAAGGTCTGTTAGAAGGTTATTTGTAGGAGTGCCTGAGGGGCTCAGTGGGTTAAGCGTCTGACTCTTGGTTTTGGCTCAGGTCATGATCTCAGGGTCATGAGATGGAGCCGCCACACTGGGTTCCATGCTCAGCAGTGAGTCAGCTTGAAAGATTATCTCCCTCTGCCCCTCCTCTCGCACGTGCCTTCTGTCTCCTAAAATAAATAAATAAATCTTTTTAAAAAGTTATTTGTGTTATTTCTTGAAGTCTTGTTACAAGTAGAAATTGTCCTCTGCCTGTTGCGTTAGCATGCCGACTCCTTGATGAGGCTTAGAATACCCTGGTGCCTGAGCCTTCAGGACAGAAGTGTATTTTCGTGTACGGTCTGCCTTCTGGATTCTGAAGCTAGTGAATCACCACAGTGCTCTCTCACGCATAGCTAAACTAATGTAGGTTTGAAATCGCATGAAAGGATTCGTTCAAAGATTTAGAGGTTTGTGTTTTCATGTAAAGTGAGTTAACTTGTAAGAAGAAGTCTAAAATTTTAACTTGGTTTAGTATCCTGGTTTACTTTCCTATTCCCTGTATGCTTGAATAAAATGTGTATTTAAAAAAAAAAAAACAGAAGCCATTCATTTGAAGAATTGGTATGTTCACTTGAAAACCTTGTGAACAGTCACTTCACACCCGTGTGCTGTCCCCTCATGTCTGCTATCCAAGTGCCTTTTAGTGTGCGGAGCCACACTGGTGGTGCTGAGCTGGGCACGTATCCAAGGGGAGCAGAGTCTTAGGCTAGGGATGGGTCTGCTCTAGAAGGCAGTGCACAGCACTCCACAGTCAAGGATGATCACAAGGCAACGTTTTGTTCCCCCCTTGAACTCCTGGCCCCCTCAACAAAGGAGTAGAAGCAAAGGTAATTCTTGGGATCATTCTGTCTTTACTCCATTTGAAGAAATAAAATGAGAGAGAGGTATTTTATTTGACGAAATAAAATAAGCTACCATAAAAGTGCTTTGGTGTCATTTTGCAAGGGTGGGGAATCTGCAAATGGCCAGTCTCCGTACCATCAAAACCTGCACATTGACCAAGTTAGGAGCTTGTGTGGAGCTGGTGGGCAGGCAGCCATCTAAGGAAAAGCTGGGGAGCATGGCCTGCCCTACTGGTCTAGTGGCACACCACAGCTCTGAGCGCTGATGTGCCTTCTCCCCGTAGGCTCCCCTCTCAGGAAGGCTCCAGAATTCTCTGCATTCCACCCAGGCTGCAACATTTTTACCTTAGGGCTTTTCACGCTGGTTTCCCCACACACAGGAAGAAATAAGTTTCACACTGCAGCTCCGCACTCGCTCCCTTACGTAACTGAAGCAACACACTATGCTTGATGCACTTGGGAGGTTTTTCTATCTTACTAACTTAAATAAAACCAGAACATACACACACACACACACACACACACACACAAGATGGTCACAACCCAGTAAATTGATTTTATGATCCACTAGTGGGTTTTGAGGCACAATACAAAAAATTCTGCCTTAGACCTAACAGATCAGCTGACTGCTTCCAATTGGCTCATTGCAACATGTGGGAAGTGAGTCCCCCACCCAACCCCGTTTTGGAAGGACAGAAGCGCAGGAAGAGAATAAAGGAGGGGAGGGTGTTGGTTTGTAGCCAGCGGAGGGTCGCGGGTGTCCCCGGAGTGGCCCAGGCACGCAGCTCTGACCTGTGCCCCGGGCTGGCCTTGGACAGGTCTGCGTCCATCAGTCCATCCGCCCGCCCCTGCAAGAAGGCGGAAGACCTCCGGGCTGAGCCCTCGGGAGGCGGAAGACCTCCGGGCTGAGCCCTCGGGAGTCCTCCAGGAGCACCACCCTTGGGGGGCGCCGGTGCCCTGGCAGTGCCCCTCCGAGGTGGGGGAGGGGCAGGGCGTGGAGCCCCCGGGGCGGGGGCGGGGGCAGGGCCAGGGGCAGGGGAGGGCCAGGGCGGCCCTGAGCGCTCAGCCCCGCCGTGTCTCCGCAGGCCTCGGCAAGACCAAGAGGAAGACGAGCGCGCGCGACGCGTCCCCGACGCCCAGCACGGACGCCGAGTACCCGGCCAACGGGGGCGGCGCCGACCGCATCTACGACCTCAACATCCCCGCCTTCGTCAAGTTCGCCTACGTGGCCGAGAGGGAGGACGAGCTGTCCCTGGTGAAGGGGTCGCGCGTCACCGTCATGGAGAAGTGCAGCGACGGCTGGTGGCGAGGCAGCTACAACGGGCAGATCGGCTGGTTCCCCTCCAACTACGTCCTGGAGGAGATGGACGAAGCGGCCGCCGAGTCCCCCAGGTTCCTGAGCCTGCGGAAGGGCGCGTCCCTGAGCAACGGCCAGGGCGCCCGGGTGCTGCACGTGGTGCAGACGCTGTACCCCTTCAGCTCGGTCACCGAGGAGGAGCTCAACTTCGAGAAGGGCGAGACCATGGAGGTGATCGAGAAGCCCGAGAACGACCCCGAGTGGTGGAAGTGCAAAAACGCGCGGGGGCAGGTCGGCCTGGTCCCCAAAAACTACGTGGTGGTCCTGAGCGACGGGCCGGCCCTGCACCCCGCCCACGCGCCGCAGATCAGCTACGCGGGCCCCGCGTGCAGCGGGCGCTTCGCGGGCCGCGAGTGGTACTACGGCAACGTGACCCGGCACCAGGCCGAGTGCGCGCTCAACGAGCGGGGCGTGGAGGGCGACTTCCTCATTCGGGACAGCGAGTCCTCGGTGAGTGCCTGCGGGAGGCCGCGGGTGCGGGTGCGGGTGCGGGAGGCGCGGGGCCTGGGCGGTGCGCGGGCTGCGGTTGCGTGTGTGCAGGTGGGGGGGTGTGCGCAAGGGCAGGCGCGCTGCTCTTCTCCGTTCCCTCTGGCGCACACGGCAAGTAGCCGGAGGGTGTGTGCAGCTCCTGTTCACATAGAGCCCCACGTATTCGCGCATCCAGGTCAGCTAGAGGAATCCCGCGGCCCGCAAGCCTGCTTGGGGTTGCTGTAACGGACTGTGATGGACTGCGGTGCCCCGTGGGTGTAGGAACCCACCTGGGGACCTACTCCGGCAGGTGGGACGGCAGGTAGAATGGTCCTGCAGCTGCCGAAGGCGGTTGTGCCGCTCTCCTGAGATTGTCCCCTCGATGTTCTACACACTCCGACATCAGTTTCTCTCCAGGTTTCCCGTTCTGTGAGTGACCCCACTTCCCGCAGCCCAGGCCCTGCTGGTTGACTTTGTTTCCTCTCTAGGTCCCAGGCATGTCTCCTGGTCACAGCGGGAGGGGCACCTGGTTTCTGACACGGCCTTTTGTTGGTCGGTTTGTTTTTCTTTTGAAACCAGACTATCCCAAGGGCACGGCGACCGCAGGCGGCATCAGGGAGTTCATCTCCAAGAAGCTTTTAAAGCACTTATGAGCAGAATCGAAAAGGAAAAGACAGGGCTTGAAAGAGACGAGTTTGTGTGTGTGTGAACTGAATCAGAGGTATGAGGCCGCCTGACTTGCAGCAGATCCTTTTCCAGGGATAGGCGGATTGGGGGTTTGAATTTTTGGGTATGCTGAGCCTGTCTGGAAGAACTGAGCCGGTTGTCACACACGGTAACCTTTCCATGGGTACGTTATGGATTTTGTTGATCTCTTTGCAGATATGCCTTCCATATAATAAGATCCCCACCCCCACCCCCCACCCACCCCCCACCCCCACCCCCAGAAAAAAACATGACTTCTGCAGATAGAATCCATGGTGGTTCTGTTGTATTGGTTCTGGCAGGTTTCAGTTTAATTTTTTAAATGCATACTGTAAGACTGGTAAATATGTGATCTGCACCATAATTGGTATCCTCTGGGAAGGTTGATACCACAGTAAGTGCATATTCAAGACTCTTGCAGACTGATCTGAGAGCAATTCCAGGCCACAAGAAATGTTTTTCCTCTTCTGAGAGAAAGGCAGCTGTGATCTGTTCTTCTTAGACACAGGAGAAGCATCCTGGTGGTAGAAACCAGACCCCTCACGGTGTCAGCAAGTCACAGGGTTGGCGGCTGCCTTAGACGTGCTGGGGCTAGCATACCAGACCGGGGTATTAACTACATCTGAAATCTGAATGCTGAGATTTTCTTATCCAGCCGCCAGAGCTTATCATTTCTGGCAGGACATCAGATTGAATCGGTCTCACGTGACGTAAGTTCTGTGCATAGCTTCCTTTAGATCCTGCCGCTGGAGGCTTAGGAGAATGCGGTATGTCACACTTTTAACTCTTTTGAGCAAAAACGTAGAGAAATCACTGGAAAACCAATTACAGCATAAGGTGATTGGTCCAGAGTACTTAGGTGATAAATGTTAATCCAGCACTAGAAAGTATAATCTTGATTTAAGAAATTTTAAATTTGAAGGGTGCCTGACTGGCCCAGTTGGTGAACTGTGCGACTCTTGATTGTGGGGTCGTGGGTCGTGGGTTCAAGCAAGCCGCACACTGGGTGTAGAGACTACTTAAAAATTTAAAACAAATTTTGATTTTGAATTTGAAGATACTTCTAGAATAGAGAGGGGCTAAAGCAATCCCCACAGCGTGTATGCCTCAGCCCCATTCACTGTTCTTCCTGCCTAGGGCTTGAGGACAGGGTAGGTAAGTAAAGCACCCTCCAGATTGCTGGCCTTGGAGTAGATCTACTACTGCTTTTCCGTAGGAAAAACACACCCAGCTGGGATCACTCTCTGGACTCAGAGACCAAATCCTTTTGGATGGGGAGAGATACAGGCATACCTCTTTTCATTGTGCTTCTCTTTATTGAGGTTCACAGATACTGTTTCCAGTCTAATTGGCACCATTTTCCTCCAGTATTTGCTCACTTCGGGTCCCTGTCCCATTTTGGTCATTCTCTAGGTATTTGAAACTTTTTCATTATGTTTGTATTTGTTACGGTGATCTGTGATCAGTGATTTTTGATTCCCTGAAAGCTCAGGTGATGGTTAGCATTTTTTAGCAGTAGAGTATTTTTTAATTGAGGCAGGTACATCATTTTTTTAGACATAATGCTATCGCACACTTAGCAGACTGCAGGATAGTGTAAACATAACCTGTATATGCACTGGGAAACCAAAGAATTCATTTGACTCAATTTGGGTTTTTTTGCGGTGGTCTAAAGTATCTCTGGGGTACACCTGAGCTTATGTTATCTGGGTTCCATCTTAACCCTTGAATAAGCTCCAGGGTGTTGTTTGTCTCAGATTATTACAGAATATACTGACTTTCTAAATAATTGAAACATTAATTGTTTCCATTCTATTTTAACTACTTTGATAGGACCCATTACAAATTTTTTGGATTTTAACTCAGAAAACTAAGCTATGACACACTCATGGTGTGACTCTAGGGCAATGGAGACAGGAGGACCTGCATCAGCTCTGCACCCTCACTAGCACTAGCTCAGCCAAAGAGCACCATGTGACCTGACCATATATGCACAGCTGCCTCCCGGTGGCTTGTGCCATTACACGTAAACTCTGCTGTTCTGCTGTTGGGATGCCCGCCTTGTGCCAAAGGGATGCTCTTGGAGTCTCCAAGGCATGTTGCTCTATTTCTTCCAACAGCAGACCTAGGTCTGCTTTTCTCACTCACATCCGGGTCATTGCGGAACTATGTAGATGGACAGGCAGACAGATCCATTCCGTATTCATTTTCCACCATCCACTGACTGCCTCTGCCTCTTGCCAGTGCTCTCCTGTCCTTTGCTCTCCTTCTTTGTCTCTTTTCCTGTTCATCTCTGAAGATGGCATTTCTGGGATGAGAGCCTGGCTTTCAAAGCAACCACCAGACCGATGGGAGCCCTCAGTCTAGCACCTGTAATCTTGCAGCACATCGTCTCATGCTAGGGCCAGAAAGGTTGCTGAGGGGGTCTGCATTCCTGCAGGACTCAGAGGCATCTTCATTTCACTTCCTCTTTCTCTCTTGCCATCTTTGGGCCTGGGACCGTCCTCTGATCGAGGTTACCACGGACGCCTGACTTCTGAATAAGCACAGTAGCATTTTTAGAGCCCCGCTTCAAGATACATCTTGTTAAGATATCCTGAGTGATTCCAATGTAAATAAGCTAGGCTCTTGCTTGACATTATCCTGCATTTAAAAATACTCAGTATTATTTTGTTTTGAAAAATAAAAATATACCCAGTGCTGAGCCTTAGGACATGTGTGCTTTTGCAGAAGAAGTGCATATTTTGGAAAAACAAACACAAACATTGCCGCATCCTGTGCTATCCAGTGTCTGTGATGTCCTGGGTATTTTGGGGAGGTATCTGGCAGGCATGTGTTTTCAAGGAATGACCAGACGAACCCCATGATCCTGTTCGGGCTCTCTTTTCTGTCCTGAATCTCAATACCTATCCTCTGTGTTTTCTACCATCTTCTCTCCCTTCCTCCCCACTCTATAATTGTCATTTATCCTTAGCAAGCACGAGGTGAAACAGCACCATTTCTCACTCTCCATATTCCCTTATCCTGCCTACACCTGCAAACCCCTAGCTCATTAAATTTAGAAAATTTGAAGTTCTTACCTGCCCTCTTTGTGCTCATCATACCTGCTTATATATTTGCCACATTTATTCTGTGGATATGGTGGGAAAGCTATGCTCACAGTTAAGAATAACCAGCAACGAGGTTTCTGGTAAGCAGTGGAAGTTGGCAATATTTTAGTTTTTCAGTTGCTCTGCCCTCCTCGTCCTTGAAAAGATCATTCGGATAGAGACAGCTTTCACCTGGGGTGCAGTCTACCAAGGGGCTAGCTGTACCGTCTCCATCTTTTCCTCTGCAGGACTTTAAAAGTCCGGAGAGATCTCCTTTTGCTTCACATGTTTTATGTTCCACAGTAGGATGTGGATACTAATTTCTGTTCATTCGTTTGTTTCTGATGGAGACAAACTACCTCGCTAAAGATAATGTTAACGTACGCGTTGGCCACACTAACAGTCATGTGTTCCAATCCTCACTCCTTTTTTAAGAAAAATCCATTAAGATTATTTGGCCAGGGAGAGGCAGAAGAAAAAAATTAGTATAGTTCCTTGTTACAGTTTCTGAATTCTGTTTCTTACAGAAATCATCTTTTTGTGTGTACGTGTGCCAAAACTCTGTTTTTGGGTCATATCCCTTTGTCGCTGTAGATCAGTGATACTCAAAATCTGCTCTGTGCCAGCATCTCCTTGAGGCCCTGGTAAAATAGAGACTGTCAGGCCCCACCCATAGAGCTCCTGATGCTGACCCTTACCTGAAAGAACCTGGGAGGCGAAGCTACAAGGGCCCACTTCCCATCGTGTCACTGAGAGTTGCTGAGTGGCCTGCCTGCTCTTTGTGCCTCGTGTCTCTCCAGGTCCTAGCACCTTTGTTCCTGCTGTTGGGTTCTTGGACTGGGCTGTCTCTTCCTCCAGACCTTCGTACAGGTCTAGAAAATTCTAGAATACAGCTCCCCTCCACTGCACCCTCACCAATGTAATGTGCACACATCCTTCAAGTCTCATTCCAGCCACCTTTGCGCCTACAAAGCCTTTTCTGACAGGCAGGCCTGGGCCACGTGCTCCCCACATGCTCCTGGGGGCATTGGGCAGTCTGGTGCTAGGGTAGCATTCCTCCTGAACCTGGCTATGTTGCCCCCTTCAAAGGCCGTGTCAGCGTAGAGCGTGCATATTGTGGCATGTTGTTGGCCATTGAATCCTACTATCTTGGTGGGACTCCAAGAAATAGTATTTGTGTTAACTGATGAATTGACTATCCAGAATGTGCATGATAGATTGAGTAAGGGAATCAGCAGCCAACCAGTGCAGCATGCTGGAGATTCCTAAGTTCTCTCTCTCTTTGCCTCTGTTCTCCTGGGCTTGTGCTAAATGCACTGTTGAGCTTGAATCAGAACCGTGCCTCTGGCTTATTCTTTGCTGCCACGAGAGAGGTCCAGATACCCTGTCTTCAGGCCTGCAAACACAATGAGGAAAGAAATGCTCATCCAGTAACCACTGGCAACAGAAGAACAAGTCTTTCAAAGCAAAACAAAAAAATATGTCCAAGTAAATAATTTATCCATGACCATATTCAGAAAATTTTCATAAAAATCTCTTGGATCATGAGCTACCACTTATCTAAATATTTGCTCTCATAGAAAATCACAAGTACCTGTAAGAAATGGTTTTCCCCAAAAACATTTAAAGGTGTAACGGCAATTTTTAAAAACTGGGTCAGGGAAGTTTTTTAGCATTTAATCTATTAGAAAGGCTTATATGGCAAACATGTGCAGTACCAGTGTAGGCCTCTGGGTTTTTTGGGTATTTTTTTTTTAAACCCAATTTCAAAATTTAGCTGTGGCTACAGAAATAACTAAATGTGATTGTCTTCTAGACTGAGACTTCTGTTTGGTTTCTACAAGAGGTAGAAAGAAGTTAGGCTTACCTTCCCAGTAATCCAACGATTGCTCCCCTAAATTAGCAGTGAAAGAAAATCATAGGAATTAGGATCTTTTTGAACTGTGCATTTCTGTTTTGTTTTTCACAACCCATGCGTGCGTAGACACAGACTGAGGGGCAGGTGAGGCTGCAGGCCCCAGCACGTGTACACTGGCCAGTCCAGCGGGGTGCTTCCTGCTGTAGATGTGGTTTCTGAGCTAGGGAAGGACGATTATGAGTTCCATCTCCAGCCTTCAAGATTATGGAGTGACAGATGCCAAGGAGCCGGGACAGATGGAGAAGTGTTTAAATTTGGCTCTGGTTGACACTTGGTAAACATAAACATGATATTCTTGTATGTAAGGAAACACCTGGAAGGCAAGCTCACGTGTCTTTTCTTCTTAAACTGAGTACCCTATACTGCTGGCCAGGAGTCTTTGCCAGGTGTCCCTTGAAAACCATTCCTTTGCAACCTATAGAAGGAATTCCATAAGAAGTGGATACGTTAGTTTTAAGATGTGTGCAAGATAAGCACTTGCCCAGCCCGTATGATTTCAAAGGTATCTTACTAATACCACCAATGTTGAAATATTCCAAGAGAGCCCAGTGGGGGTCCCAGCCTAAGCCAGGCAGTATCACGGTATCATTTTTGGGAGGTTGAGAAAAAGTGATTCATAGAAAAAAAAGTAAACTTTAGGGAATCGCTGTCACCTGACCACAAGCCAAAGGAAAGCAACCGTTTTTAGTTCAGGAACCGTATCCGAGCCATGTCTCCCACTGCCCCATCCCCCTGCTCCCAGGAGAAGCTGTTAACTAGGGTCACCAGGTGTTGGAGATGATCTAAAGGAAATGTCGAGTTCGGTGTACCACCACTGTGCCCTCACTAGGAGGCAGTGCATTGGACCCTGTGGCCTCCCCACCCACCTCAGCATTCCCTGCAGTTTGAGACTGCACCCCGCGGCCCCAGACTACTGCATGTTAGCTTCCATGGCAGGAAGAACACATGTCCTTGCCCGTCCTGATGCCTTGGCTCCCTCTGTCACATTCCTGTTTCCACCAGAACTTCACAAAGCTTTTTAGACCAGCACAGAAACCTTACTTAAGAGATGTTTTTTATAGTGGCAAAACGTGCATCATATAAAATTTACTGTTTTAACTATCTTTTTAAGTTCAGTGGCATTACAAGCATTCACACTGTTGTGCAACCATCACGACCATCCATCTCCATAACTTTCAGTTTCCCTAATTGGGATTGTATAGCCACTAAGCACTACCCATTTCCCTCTTCCCCCAGCCCCTGGTGACTTTCTTCTGCTTTCTCTGTCCGTGAATCTGACTACTCTGAGAACCTTATATGGGTTCTCTTGTAGTCTATCTTAAATCATGTAGCATAATGTCCTCAAGGTTCATTCATATTATAGCATGTGACAGGATGTCCTTCCTTTTTCAAAGCTGAGAGTCTGTTTTATGTATGGACTGTATTTTGCTTATCCATTCTTCTGTTTGTGGATACTTGGGTTGCTTCCACCTTTTGGCCGTTGTGCATAATGCTGCTGTGAATATAGTTGTGCAAATATCTTTTCGAGTCCCTGCCATCTGTTTTTTAGATGTATACCCAGAAGTGGATGGCTGGGTCAAATGGTAATCACTGGTTAATTTTGGGGGGACCTGCCATCAGTTTGCACAGCGGCTGCACATAGCACATTCCTACCAGTGATGCACAGAGTCTCTCCACATCTACGCTGACAGTTGTTACTTTCTGGTTTTGGGGGGGTTTTGTTTTTCACGAAAACCATCCTAATGGGTGCGAAGTGACAGCTCACTGTGGTTTTGATTTGCATCAGCACGTAATCTCTTACTCTCAGCTTCACTGTTTGCTTGTTTGGGGATGTTTCATGTGGCACTATTACTAAGCAACTCCTCCCCGTAGCCTCTGTAGCGTGGCAAGAGCCGGGTAAAGTAACAATATAGTTACCCCCGCAGAGTGTATAACACAGAAAGCAGTTCATTATGAATTAGGTCCGCAGGTAGTAACTATGAGTGGAATTGTATGCGAACGGCCTGCTCACCCCCTTCTTCCTTACTGTATTGTTTCATTTTTTTAAGGGATTTTATTTTTATTCATGAGAGACAGATAGAGGCAGAGACATAGGTAGAGGGAGAAGCAGGCTTCCTGTGGGGAGCCCGATGCAGCACTTGATCCCGGGACCTGGGATCACAACCTGAGCCAAAGGCAGATGCTCAACCACTGAGCCACCCAGGCATCCCTTGTTTCACCTTTTTTGAAAGTTCCCACTAGATTATAGTCACTGGAAATATTACAGAAACAAATCTAACTAGTTCTGCAAGCAAATGGGAAAAGACACATGTAAAATTTTCCTTAGCTTCATGGAAGTAATTCTCAAAGTGTGGTTGTTGGACAAGCATCAGTGTCACCAGAACTTGCTAGAAATGCAGATTATCAGGCCTCTCCCCAGGCCTGCTGAATCTGAGTCTCTGGGGTGGCACTCTGCATCCTCAGCTGGGAGCAAGGTCTCCCAGCAATTCAGATATTGAGATTTGGGAACCACAGAACTGTGGCATATAAAATTGGTTCCAGCCCTTTTGAACAGCACCATGTTTTATGGTAAGATTCTGAATTGAATTACTATCATTTATTATTGATCATTTGCACTGGGCATGCCATGGCAAAAAGGTATTCTAAAGTCTAGCCTGTGAGGTATTTACATTTAACTTTAGGAAATGCATTTTGGAAGGCAGGGAGGCATAAACACACATGCACCTACCAATTTGGAAATGGACAGTAAACACTGTCATTTGAAGATTAATAGATGGGACTCTTCTGTGGTTGACAAGTGAGTTATGTAAAAAAGTTCATTTCAGAAAATAATAAGAATGATAATATTTGATGATGTCATATATGAATTGGCTTTAGGCCTGTGGAAGAAATAGTTCAAAGACACATATGTAGAAGAAGAGAAAATGCCAGTGAAGAGATCTGATGTAGAAACAAAGAGAATAGTATCAGCTGACAGCTAGTGGCCTAAGTATAGACAGTGAGTCAATTTTGATTAAAAGAAGGCCATATTGGACAACTAGGGCAGGTGATCTAAGAATGATAAAACCAAGAAGCAGCATTTTTGAGATAAGAACAGAGAGAGTATTGATCAGCGGAATACAATTTGCCTCTGATCATTGGTTCTCAGATTTTTTTTTTTTTTTTTTTTTTTTTTTTTTTTTTTTGGTAAAGGAACTACTTCTAGACAAAGAGCCCCTTCCTTAAGTAAAAAAAGAGAGACATCCATTTTACCAAACAAAAGGAAAGAATGATTCAGCTACTGACAAGAAACCAACAAGGTGACCTCTATTTGGAAGTACAGGGAGTGTTAAATATATGCATAAATTGTATATGTTGGCAAATTGAATTTAAATAAAATATGTTTTTAAAAGAAAAAATACATATGCATAAATGATGTTCAAAAACCTGCAAGACTGGAAATCCATCCAGTCTACCCGGGATGCTGGGCAAACCACACAAACGACATTTCTACTCTCCAAAATGAAAGATAAGTAGAAGTTTGAAGAATCAGGAGTGCCTGGGAGCAAGGTCCCACCCTCTCCTGTTATTTCTTCCCAGCCATGTGCTTAGAAGAAAATCATATTAATACTTAAGCTATCAGGGATAGAAAAAGAAATAAAGGACATTACAGACTGTTCTCGGCATCCATTTTCCCCCATCAATGAGAAGATAGTGATTAAATCTTGAGGAAAGGAGAGAAATATTTGACCAAGTCATCTGTTTTTAAAAATGCAAAGGTGCTTTACAGCAGTATTTATAACAGTGGAAAAGGAGGTGAAGCTATAGAAATAATACTATCAGAGAGGGTGTTCTTTGATTTTCTCTTTTAAAAGTGTCATTTGTGAACAGAAATTGCAAAGATGTCAGAATTACCTAAAGGAATGAAGAATGGAAGAGACGGTCCAAGTGGGAAATTCATAAGTTAGTACATTAATTGAACACCTACTCTGATCCCAGTGTGGACATGCAGGGTTAAATCAAGTTCTTATACTTAGAGGGATTACATTCAAATAGAAGATCTAAAACCTAAACAAAATGATGTATTAGTAAAAGCCCTGAGAAAGGTTGATTGTCTGCCAATCTATTAATTGTCCTTCCATTCCACTTGGAAAATGTCTTCCTTAAAAGGGGAAGGAAGAGTAGAATGAACAGGTTATCCCAATTGATAATTCTTCATAATCTCCGGTTCAAAAGCTATGAGAATAGAAAAATCATTCCTTTAAGGAACAGAGAAAGAGAGTACAAGAAGTCATGGTCTCATGTTAGAAAATTTGAAAAGTTACAGTGTTCAGTGAAGAGAAATGATACCAATAAGTATAGCCTTTGGAGAAGAAAAGGGAAGAAAACGTGGATAGTGGGAGGAAGCTCAGCAATAGGAATTGAAAGTAGATGTTTCAAAATGGAAGAGAAGCTTCAGGACTTAGTCTAGTTAGATTTAGAGCAGCCAGAGAAAGTTTAACAAATATGGTGACTGTGATAGCTTAAAAAGATGTCTGCAAATTCTTTGATGCCCTTTTCAAAGGGTAGAGCCCAACTGCCTCCCCTTCAGGAGAGGCTTCACTTAATGACTCACTTCTATTGAGCAGAATGTGGTAGAAGTGATGTTAGGTGATTTCCAAGACTGGATTGTGAAAGACATTCTGGCATTGCTCTCTCTTGGATCACTTGATCATGAGGGAGTCACCTGCCAGCTTGTGAAGACTCAGTAGCCCTGTGGAGAGGCCCATAAGACCAGGAACAGAGGCCTACTGAGTGGTTCATGTGAACAAACCTGGTTCTTGGAAGCAATTCCTGAATCCCTAGTTGTGACTTCAGACGATGTCTTGACTACAACCCAACAGGAGCTGAGTGGTTTCAACTCAAGGCTTAAGGTACTCCCAAATTCCTGAACCACAGAACCTGCAATTATAAGTGTTTGTTGGTTAAACCACTGAATTTAGGGGTGATTTGTGACACAGCAGTAGACAAATAATAAGGTATTTTTGGATAGAAAGAAAGGCGACAATAGAAGATGACAAAGTTCAAGAGACACAGTTTTACCATTGGTTGTTTAAAGAAAGAGCAAACAAGTAGCAAACATCATGTTGGTAATGTTTATTTTCCCTCTGCTGGAAATCAGGAGGAGACCTCAAAGACACTGGGTGGCACATTGTTCGGTGTCCATCTATCAAGTGCTTATTACGTATCAGATACATCTTTTCTCCTACATATATAAAAATGAGATATAAATGACCCTCTTCCATAAGGAGCTTGGAGCCTAGTAGGAGAGACAGTTGTAAACAAGTAGAGATGACACCGTGACCACGAGTGGAGCAAAATGTGGTGCTTCTGCAATAGGAAGTAGACCTCTTCTAGTTAGTTTGGAAAGTTAAGTGTTCTCAAGAAATTCTAGTCAAAAGAAATCTTTTTAAAAATTGACAAGATGCTGATTGCTATCTTTATAAAGTTTCATAAAAGGAATTTAAGGAAAAGCCCTAAATGACAGTGTTTGCTTAATATCTTCCCAAATGTTGTACTCCTGACATTACTCTAGTTCATTAAACTGTTCCAGTCTCTTCCCAATTTCAGGAATTATCTCTGTTTTGTGGTTGAGAAAATTGAGACAGAAAACCATCAGGAAATCTGTCCAAGGTCACAACACTAGTTAGTAAAGGAACCAGAATATGAACCCATGAAGCCTGCTTCCAGAGCCCATAATACAGCCAGCTGTCCTGCTTCTCAGTAGTGTAACTGTAATAGAGACTTGGAGTCTGAACAAATGACAACTTGTCCAGTGTTACATGACCAATTTCCACTTCTGGTCATGGTGGACTAATTTCTCATAGACTAACACTTCTGCCAAAAACAGCTCAAAAAGCTGGTGAAACCTTGAAACAGTCAAAAGCAACCAAGAAGTAAGTAGTCTTTCAGGAACCTACAGTACTGGGGGTAAAAACTGGAGGTCAGAGCCACCAAGGAGGCAAGGCCCCAGAAGAAAATCCAGGCCTTTAGTATGGACTCCCCAAAGTCTACATACTAGATGCAAAGGCAAACCTGAAATTTAAAATACCAAAGACAAGACCGAATTACCAAAAACAAAGGGGGGGAGGGGGAATAGAAACAGATTCATAGAAGCCCAGACTGTAAATGTGTAAATGTGGTCTTTAAGATATATGGATTAGTAGGTTCAAGAAATTCAGCCAGATGAATTTGAGTAGAGAACTAGAAGCAATATAAAGGAACAAAAGTGATAATTATAAGACTAAAAAATACAGTAACTGAAATAAAGAACTTGGTGGGTTTAACTGTAAATTAAATGCAGCTAAAGAAAGGATTAGTAAATGGGAAGGTAGCCCAGAGGAATTAGAGATTTTAGGATACACACAAAAAAGGACAGAAAATACAGAAAGAGCATAAGAAGTTTTGCTATGGATTGAATGCATGTCTTGCCTCGTCCCCGGCCAATTCACACGCTGAGGCCCAGTACCCAATGTGATCATATTAGGTGAGTGCATGGGATTTAGCCCTTGTGAATGGGATTAGTGCCATTATAAAAGAGACCTTGGAGAGCTCTCTTGCGCCTTCTGCTGTTTGAAGACACCATGAGAAGATTGTTCTCTATGAAGCAGGAAGCAGGCCTTCATCAGATACCAAATCCACCAGCTACTTGATCTAGACTTTCCCACCTCCAAAACTGTGAGAAGTAAATTTGTCTTTAAATCGCCCAGTTTATGGTGTTTGGTTATAGAAGGCTGAACTGAGATTTATAGGACCCAAGTGATTTAACATACATGGAAGTGGTGTCCCAAAAGAGTGGATGATGAGGAGGAGAGGTCAGCAAGAGGGTAGAAGAGGTATTTGTTTAAATTTTTTTTTTTTTTTATAATAGTCACATAGAGAGAGAGAGAGAGAGGCAGAGACACAGGCAGAGGGAGAAGCAGGCTCCATGCACCGGGAGCCTGATGTGGGATTCGATCCCGGGTCTCCAGGATCGTGCCCCGGGCCAAAGGCAGGCGCCAAACCGCTGCGCCACCCAGGGATCCCTAGAAGAGGTATTTGAAGTGATAAATGCCAGTGTCACATGACTAGTGGATTGCCAAGCCAAGTCTCCTATTTTCAAATTTAGCACCTTTAAAACATTTTTTATAGTGACATATACCCCACAGAAAATGTCTATTAAGAAGTACATGTTCAAGCAGGTCCAGGTCAGGAAATAGGACATTGCCGGTACTCTAGAAGCTACTGCCCACTCCCAGATTAGCCTCCTGATTGTACCACACCTCCCACTAAAGGTAATTGCTACGTCTAATTTTATGATAATCATTTTCTTGGTTATTTAAGCCTATGTGTGTATCCTTAAACAGTATATTTTAGCTTTGCTTGCTTTTGAATTCTATAAACAGTACCCTGCTGTAGCTATTCTTTTCTTCCTTCTTTTGGTCCATACTCTGTGGGATTTATTTAGTCCATGTTGATGCATCTGTGTCATTGTTTGAGGAAGTATATACCTCATGTTTATCCATTTTCCTGTTGGTGGATGTGAAGAATGTTTGCACTTCAGTGTCATTATAAATAATGCTTGGACATTCCTAAACCTGTACCCTAGGACACATGTGCATGCTTCTCTAGGGCACATCCCTGCAATGAAATTGCAGAGTTCTTAAGAATGCCATCTTCAACTTCTTTGTGATGCAAAAACAGTACTGGCTTGGACCCCCAGCAACCATGAAGAGTCCCCCAGGCCAGCACACTTTCCACCTTAGAATCACTGTGGCATATTGGCCTCCCAGTGAAGGACACTCAACAGACTTCAGCTCTGGGCCCCAGCGTGGAAAGCTTAATAACTACCTCACATGGGCCTGTGTCTTCAGGTCAGTAACACTCTAAAACAAAAACCTGTGTGGAGAGAGAAGGGGGGACTGGAGTCTCTTCGGGTCCTCTTTCTCAGTGTAGGTATTCAAACACAACCCCGTTAAGGTTCTTTGACCAGCTTCAAGTTAGAGTGCAGTCATAGTATCAGCACACTGCTACTAGTCGAGGGGAGTGTGGAATGGTTCTTTTTCATCCGACTCCCTTAAGTCATTCCAGAAAATGGACAAGATGTGGATAAGGCTGGTGGCATCGCCTCCCCAAAGCATCCTCCCCTGGCTCATGCTCTTTCTCTGGAGGCAGAGTTGTTTTGGGTCTGGAGCTGCTCCATCTCTGTCAGACCCAGGGAACTGGCCCAATTTAAGGGAGGCAAAGAGATTCTGTCCACCATCCTAGCTGTTCATTGAGGCAGTTCCACAGGGGAACATCGAACAGGGCCAGATTCCTTAGGACAGAATCCGAAAGGCATCCACACCTGGAAGTGAGGGTGGCCACAGAGCTCTCTCCTTCAAGGGGCTACTTAGCCCATCAGTCATGTTTGTATCTTTTTCTCATGACTCTGAACATTTGAAAACACTGCTGGTAGTTGGCCCAGGTTTCGTTTCTGTTCTCAGACTTTATCAGCATCCCCTGGATGGCTCAATGAAACACAGATGGCCGGGGTTAAAACACAGATGGCTGGGCCCTACCCTAGAGTTTCTAATTCAGCAGGTCTGGGGCGAGGCCTGAGAATTTACTTTTTCTGACAAGTTCCCAGGTGATGCTGCTGCTGGTACTGGTCTTGGGAGCACATCTTGAGAACCACTGGTCTAGCTCATCTTCAGGCTTCACTTAGTACTTGTTAGTGATAACATGTACCCACATTTTAGTATATAGATTGGAAAATCTACTCAGGATGAATCGAGAATTCCCCAAGCATTCAGCATTCCTGCTTGACATAAACTTGGTTCGTTCTACATCCTTAACTTTTAAGATTTCTGCTTAAGAGCCCATGAAATTAAAAATTACCTTCTCCACTGCATTGGTGCTACCGCTGTAACACACAAATACACATGGTGCACCATGATGTTAAATTAAGGAGCTTAAATTAAAAGCACATTTCCCCGTTCAAAAAGTCATCTTTTGATCATTTGGCTTAATTAAAATTGGGTGTATCATGTACTTACCCTGACTCACATACTACCTCCACTATGATGCTGCTTAATCTGTGAATTGATTAAAGTCTCTATAAAACTAGCACAGTGCCTGGCTTGTGCTAAACTAGAACAGTGAGACCAGATCGCCTTCTGTCTTTATCTAAAAGGCACAAGCTTCTAGCACAGAATTTATATATTTATAAAATGTAATAGAAGCTTGAAACTAAACACTGTTTTAAGGAAAACCTGAAGCCCTCAGGAGAGAGTTGAGTGTTCATAACTTCTATGTCCGATTACACATGGTTGAGGTGCCCTCATGCTCTAGGACCAGTAACTGTTGTGACAGCAACAGTGATGCCAGTGCTCCAGGCCTTGCTTCTGTGTGGAGGACCTGTCAAGCAGTACCTCTTTAACCTGGTTCTTTTTTCAGAGCCATACACAGCAACCAACTTGGATAATAATATGGAGGATCCCAAGGTTAGGTTGGTTATATCCATCTTGTTCAGTCCTGTGAAAACAGTCATGATTTGAGAATTGAGCAGTCACATGATTACTTAAAATTACCCAAAATGATGTTTTGTGCTGTTTAGAACATTGTTATTAGGGCAGGTCATCTGTGACATTAGGCTTTGTGATGATGTGTTTCTGAGAAGTCTAGTGGAGGAAATAATTTTTAAGTTCCATGTCCTCCTCCCCACCCCTTGACCCTCTTGTGGCCATGATTCTGAAAATCATATGTAGCCTGAGGTTGAATCAGAGATCAATCTTTCTGTGTCTCCCTGAAAGTTCATCCCACCAGCGCTTCCAGGGTCTCCTCCAGGGCATCAGGTCCTGGGGTTAGCATGGATATAAGATGGAGGCTTTTCCCTCAAAGATTTGTTTCTCTTTGGTCTGTTTGGGACAGAGGGATACATAAATACAAACTGAATACAGTTGTCTCTTGATTCTTGCATGGCAGCAATGACTGGTGGGTGAGCCCCACAGTGCTTTTACAGAGTTAAATGTCCTCAGATACCCATTTCCCTGGGATGTCATTGGTTTTATGGAATTTTTACTTGTTTTGTGAGATTTGCACACTTTGGATTAAATGTTTGTAAAGTCAGCCTATAGACAGTGGCTGAAATCCTTGTTAATTTTGTACCCATGGGCAGGACGCAAAGCTGGATGGGTCCTCAGCAGCAGGAAGTTGCTGGATGTTGAGAAGTGCTGAACCTGCTTTAGGAATTCAGTTAAGAACTGTAGTGGGCTCCCACCATCTGTACGGCTGTCTGTGGAATATAGCAGTGGAGAGGATGTGGTCTGGCTGGCCTAATGCATAGTGAAGGGATAGGACATACGTGTAAAGTATTTATTACAGAGCAGTTACTAGACTACACTCTGCTCCTACCACTGGAAGCTGTTAGCCTCATGCAATATGGCAAGCCAGGGAGGGGAAGAACTTATCTTGATTGAAAGAGAGGATGAGGTGGCTTCTTCAGGTGGAAAAACCTTTCAGCTGAGCCTTGCAGGAATGGTCATCCAAGGTGAGGGGCAAGATGGTTCAAAGAACAACAGGAACAGGAGTGAGAATGGAACTGGAGGTGGGACACACTTTCTGTCTCATTGATTAGATCTGTCAGGCAGGGGCCTGGTGGCACACCCTGAAGAGGCACGGCATGCGGTTGGCTTTTCTTCTGGAGCCACTGAGTGGGGCCAGCCTCCTTCCACTTCCGCATCAACTCTGCTGGCTCGTCAGTGCCTCAGAAGGAGCAGGACCAATTTTAATAAAAATAATGATATTAAAGTTTATTCAAATATAAGTAGGCATGGACGTAATCACAAATTCAAACACTTCTCAACAGAATCTGTGCTTAAACCATGGTACAGCTGCCCCCCTGGGATATTTCAAACCATGTTTAACATGCAGCCAGAGTTTTCAACTGCTCTTAAAGTATTTATTTTTAAATAGCTTAGAGTTAGGAAATTTTTGATGGCTTCATTTCTAATAGAACAAGGGAAATTTCTAGCTGCTGCCTATATGCAAATCACTTTTTTAAAACTACCAGTTGATCAGGAGTAGGTTGGGAAATTTAAAAATTTAAGTTTCTTCAGCATCAGGTTAACACCAGTATCCTACATGCCCTGGAGTCCCCAGTGTTCGAATAACTAAGATACATGGGGCACAGAAGCTGTCCTAAGCAAGGGGCAATTTTTCTTGGATGCGGGACACGCGGAACCTGGGGCGGCCTCGGGCGAGTGTGCGCGTCCGTGCACTTCCCCGCGTGCCCTGCTGACTCGTGTTCTCTCTCCTCCCCAGCCCAGTGACTTCTCCGTGTCTCTGAAAGCATCAGGGAAGAACAAACATTTCAAGGTGCAGCTCGTGGACAATGTCTACTGCATCGGGCAGCGGCGGTTTCACACCATGGACGAGTTGGTGGAACACTACAAAAAGGCGCCCATCTTCACCAGTGAGCACGGGGAGAAGCTCTACCTCGTCCGAGCGCTGCAGTGACGGCCCCGGCCCCTGCCGCCTGCGGGCCTCGGTGCCACACTCGCTCCCCGGAGCCGGAGCCGCGATCCGGGAGGAAGCCGCGCTCAGCTGGGCCCCGGGCCCTCCTGCAGCGGCCTCGCTGCGACCGGCGCCTCGTCGGTCCTTGGCTTCCTTTGCCTCGTTGACCTGTGCGTCGGGCGGTCTGTTTGCCGCGCGCCTCCCCTTTGCCAGGCCGGGCCCTGACACCCACTTTCCGGCCCGCCCCCCACTCCCGCCCGGGCTTAGAGAACGGCAGGTGGAAGAGGGGAGGTTGGTTCACTTCATTCCTGCTCCGCTGAGAACAGCCTTAGCCTGTTCACATGGTTCGTGCAGACACAACCCCTCGTTAAAAAGGTTAAAAAGACATCGGGCACAGCTTGAACGCACTGCGGCTGCCGTGGTCCACTAAGAACTCCAGGACAGCTCAGAAAGCGGGGGCGGGAGCTCCGCAGAGGCCCCCGGCCCTGGGCCTGGCAGCCGCGCTCTGTGCCCTCTGCCCTCACCTGGCTCCCAGACTGTCCAGGGAGTGGACGCGCCTGCTGGTAGCAATACCGGAACCACCAGATGAGAGAGTAGTGGGGAAAGTCCAGTGCCTTCGGGGCTATGCTTGCAATAAAAGGATCTCCTTGAAAGTCAGTCTGCAGAAGCGAGACCCGTGACTCAGAAAGACAGACGTTGTGGTCATTTACCCCCAGATGTGCCATCCGCATAGTGCTTTTCCTCTCGCCCTTTGGCTTGTTTAAATTTCACAATTATGTATTTAATTCTCAAAGTAATATGTATCCGTAGCCATTTGTTGACACTAATAACAGATGATTAAGGAAAACAGCTGATCTTTGGGGAAGGGGAGCTACCGTACACTTTACACACACACGCAGCCACACCATATATATATATATATATATATATATATTATATTATACATATATAATATATATATTATATATATTATTTGCTTTACAGGGAATTTTTCAGGGTTTACAAGAGAATATGTGATTGGTAGCAAGAGACACACAGAATGTTTATGAAGAAACTGCATTTTCTTTTTTCTTTACATTTGAACTTCTTTATAGTTTAAATATTACAGTCTTGAGATGGCACATTCCTACAACTGAAGAAGGGGTCTTGAGACCTCCTAAACTTGCATACTCAGTTTTTTGGATATTGTAATAAAAAAAAAAGTATTATGACAAGACTATGTGTGTATTTATCTTTGGTAAAACTCAGACTCCCTTACGGGAGACTAATTGCTCTAGCATTTACTGGACACTCAGTGCCTACAGGGAAACAATTTTTAGAGAGGAGTTTAACAAATTTATTATTTGCGTGTTTTCTTTTTCTACCACCACATATTTTGTATGCTGAAATAATAAATTTTAATTAGTGAAACTCCAAGAGAAAGCAGAATCTCAAGCTTGGTCGTAACGTTACTCTTTGGACATTATTTGTTCAAAAGTGTAGTAGTAAACTTTTGTCAGTCACACTGCTCAGCACCAGCTTTTCTCTCTTCACCTATGTCCTAACTTTCATTTGCTCGATTGGTAAGTGAACCTCAAACAGTGGCAACATGCCAGGCACTGGAAACGAAGTCACATCACGGGATTTGTGGTTCGTGGGCCCATGACAGGAAATGTATATTTAGTGTCCCACGTATGCCTGACACAGCGTGCTCACTTACTCCTCATCACAACCCTGTGAGGTGGTCCTGCTCTCATGCCCCTTATATAGATGGAGAAAATGAGGCACAAAATAAATGCACAAGTTCATGTGGCTGGTACGTGCGTGGTAGGGCTGGGTTGTGAACCCAGAGAGCCAACTTTGGTGCCACCCCCTCCCAGCACCAGCCCACAGGGGCCTGCCTCCAGGAGAAAGAAGATATTTGGTGATTGTTTGCACTTAATCTACCATTCCTGTTCTCTCTGAGTTCATGGTATCTCTTTGTTGCCTTTGATACAAATTAGAAGTCTGGGGCCTGGTACCTGGACTTGGGATACCCAGTTACATCAGACTATATATCCAGGTGAGTGACGTGGATCATTACTTTAGACAAAACACATCTATTCTTTACCTTCTCCCTCGAAATCACAAGGCCTTCTGACATTTTCAGATTGTTACTATTGCGTGTTCCATTTTGACTTCATGTTAGAATCCCTCTAAATAATGAGTGTCTGGATAGCTGAAATACTTGGATGTACACATAGCAATTAAGAAGGAAGCAAGTGATTAAAGGACACAATTTTGGCTTCAGCAACTTCTCTAAGGATTATAGTTAAAACTGACCGTCATTCCCAATCTTGTCCCAAACCACCATGGGAAGTCCTCCAGCTGCGTGGGGCAGATCAGGATTCGTATTTATAAAAGTTACAGCATCCAGTGGAGGGTGAATTGACAGCCCCCAGTATGAGCCTCTTGACAGTGGGGAAGGCAGTCAAGGCAGGGTCCCACGGGGTTTGGAGTGTGGACCGCAGACGCTCCGTCCAGGTGGCCCTTCTGCCATAACCTTCCTACGTGTCCGAGATTTCCTGGGCAGATCTCGTCTTGCCATTCCCTTGCCCCTGCACAGATAGCAAAGGACAATAAAGGTCAGTCATTTTATAGTTGTGTGACTCTGATCATTTGTTTGCATTAAATGTGCCTTCATTTTTCAGAAACAGCCCTGCTGAGTTACGACCCTGAACAACCAAGCCCGCACACGTGACGTGTACCAGATGCTATTAAATCATGTTTCTCAGGAGCTAAAACTGGCCATGTTTTCTCCCAAAGTGCATCACAAATTATAGTCTTAAATTATAATTAGACTCTTTAGGTCTACTGAAACTCTGACATTTCCAAACAAAGTATTTTTGGTGCCAGTACAATTTTGTCTTTGGTTTCTATATGTGAAGTGGTTTATAAACTCCTTTTCTACCGTTTCCACCACCCGATACCAGAATGCCAAATTAATTTTAGACCAAAGTTTAAAACTATGAGAGCATAGAAAAGCTTGAAAGTATTCTTCTGAAATAAAACTTTTCAGTAAATACAGGTCTCATCTTGGCCACTTTCTCGCTAGAACTCAGCCATAGGTGTGTGATTCATGTAATTACCATTTGTGTAGTTTCAGGCCTGACACTTTTCAGGGGTGCTGTCACCCCCCCTCCCCCGCCCCGAAGCAGTATCCCTCTTCCAGACTTGGGAGCTGCTGCCAAAGCCAAGTGTGGTAGGACCGCCTGGTTATCCTCATTAGCTCTGTCCCTTCAAGAGAATTAGCTTCTCGGAGTGTATTTGTCTACAGGCAAACGGGGCTCATCGCCATTTTTGAGATTCATGGGATTTTATGAGGATTCTCTGGGGTGGAGCACTTGACCAACTTTGTAGGGCACGCTACACAATGCTAATCGGTGCTGGTCAGGCCAACTGGATGTCACATAATCTACTTAACACGTTTCCTCATCTGTTGGAACTCTGATGCCCCCACCAGCCACGGGCTTCCTCTTGAGGGCCCCACTGCAGAGGTCTGGCTCCATGTGGTCTGGACCGGAGATGTCCGTGCCAACCCAGCCCCACTTTTTAGAACTTAGACTCTTCAAGTATGCAAGGACGTGTGTTCCAAGAAACTCCTCATTCTAAATATGTGACCTATCTTTCATTAGAAGCCCAGGCCCCAAACCATACTTGACCATACATCCCCTTACATTCTTACCTCAGGTAGTTGACAAATTTGCATCCCTAAAAAAAAAAAAAAATCCTCCCTTGAGGAGCAAACATCTTTGTCTTCTTAACAGGAGTGGGGGGCGGGGGGGAGCAGGACAGAACACCCTCCACGTTTCTTCTGTTTCTTAGCCTGAGCTGACAACGTAAGAGCCATTGAGTACCTGGCAAATGTTGCATAGGCCAACCAATGTCCAGAAAACCTCTGCCTCCTGTCTTAGCTCAAGCTGCTATAACAAAATGCTATAAACCAAATGTCTCATAAACAACAGATTTATTTTTCACAGTTCTGGAGACTGGAGGTCATGATTGGGGCGCCAGTGTGATCAGATTCTGACGAGAGCCCTCTTCCGGGTTGCAGACATCTGACCCACCATGTTGTCTCCTCAAATGGTAGAGAGAGAGCCAGCTATCTCACTGGCCTCTTCTCATAAGGGGGATAGTTCCATTTGTGAGGAGAGTACCACCCTCGTCACCTAATTCCCTCCCAAAGGCCTCGCCTCCAAAAGCTATCACATTGTGGATTAAATGTTAACATGAATTTAGGGGCAGTGCAAACATCAATCCTTAAAGACGACATTAAGGTATCCCCACTGCTCTGAGGAAACTGGCCATTGCTGTTCTAAATACAGCTCACTCAGACCTAGAGGGCTTATCGTTCCAACCATTCAGAAATGTCCTTTCATGCGGTTATTCAACCATCAGATTCCAATTTGAAGGGAGCAAGGGGCAGGCATCTGCACTTTTAACATGCTCCATGGAGATTCTAATGTAGATGGTTTGGGGCCTACACTTTGGATACTGTCCTAGTCTACTTGAAACCTTTGGAAAAACCACCTGCTCCCACCTCCTTGTGCTCACGTTATTGACAACACACACCTTCTATAGCACGTCCTTTTTTTTGGATCATATAGAAATATCAGACCTTGAATGAGTAGAGTGGTCCTTTTTTAAGGAATAATCTTTCTTCGCCTCAACCTCCATGTAGGTTTCTCATATCACAGCTCCTAGCCATGCAAGCTAACTGAAAAGACTCACTGCATCCTTGGAGGATCCTGTTACTTGACAGTAAGTTATTACTGAAGATGGATGAGGCTGACAGCTGGTACAGAAGCTCACTTTGACAGATTTTTGAAATGCATGGCCTCCTCCCCAGGGAGTGGGCATTTGGCCAACTCTTCAGCTTGGGGACCAGGTTCTGCAGCCAAAGTGAGGAACCAGAGGACTCAAGATTTGTACTCTAGCTCCTGCTGATGGATGAGGGCATGTGGCTTTCCAAGAATAGGTCATGGCCTGGGGAAACTGCAAGTCCAAAGAGGCAGTGATCTGATTTTCATGGGCATCAAACCCTTTTGGCATCTGTCCTGGAAGTAAGCCCGCCCCTCTCCAGCAGTGTGACCATCAAAGTTTGGAGACCTCTGTACCTTCATGGCCTCAGAAACCTGGCACAGAGCTGCACTTTGTACACAGCCATTTAAGGATGATATTATAGTTGTCAGACATTATTATACATGTAGATAAGGTGAACTGCTTTGCATAATACTATAACATAGCTAGAACCTTTGTATAGCTTGTTAAATGATCTTAATGAAAAGGAGGAAATCGATTAATATGCCAAGTTATTTTCTAAACGAAGCCTACTACTGTAACCCTAGATTCCAGGCCACATCAGCTTGTAGCACCACAGAGGCACCGTATTCAAATGATTTCTACCTCGAACTCCCATCTAGTCACAGATGGGATTCAGATGCCAGCGGTATTCATTTCTACAAAGACAAGCAGTTCCTTTCCAGGGGTGTGAATAGTAAAGAGTAATAAAGAAGGAATGACCTCACAGCTAGAATTCAATTCCACAAGGGCAGGGATATTTGCCTCGCTACCTAGTGTAACCAGAATAGCCCACTGCTTGGCACATAGTAGGTACTCAGTAAGTATTTGCTTAATGGCACTGAATGAATCAACCTAAGAGAAAAGAACAATGTGCTTTGCAACCTTTCATGTCTAAAAACGCCTTCCTGTTGCCCATGGAAAAGAATGGTTGCTTGGCTGGATATGGTTCACAAGTCACAATTTTTTCTTCCAAAATTCTAAATGAAGCTCTGTCACTTTGTGGGATTTAGTTAAGCCAGTTTTACTTCATCCATGATAGGAATATCCCCTCCTCACCGATATCTCTTGTTCCTGCCCTTCTGGTGTAGCCCCACCTCACTCAACCCCACAGCATCTGCTTCCTCTGTGAGGTCGTCATCTGCCCCTAGTATACCACGTGCTATTCTCAACCACCAAGAATTTGGTCTATTTTCTCACAGCACCTGCTATACTAAATGGCAACTTCTGCCCACTATCTTCACCTAATGTCATCACTCAACCATCTCTCTTCCTGAACCTCTGCTTCTATCTTAGCACCCAAGTGTTCAGCAGCTCCCTCCAGTCCAATGGAGATGATGAAATCCAGACTAGACTGCTGACATACTCCCACTCCCCTTCCAGCCTCAGCTCCTCAGTGCTTCCTCACCACTGCTCCTAACTCCACACGGAACCCAGGCACACGTGTCTCCAAGTCCGCTCACCTGTCAGGAGGCCATTTTGGTAAATGAGTAACTTCCTCTGTCCATCAGACCCCACTGTTTCAGCCCCTTCCCCATTCCCTCTACCCTGCTGCCTCCCCTCCAGGAGATCTACAGCATTTACCCGGGTCTGGGGCCATAGTGGTTTTCCTGGTTGTTGTACTTGTTGTGCTGGCTGTTGCTGGCCAACCTCTCTGGCATCCGTATCTTTTTCTCTCCACTCAGACTATCAACAACTCAGTTTAGGTTGAACCACGTGAAATTGCCTCTTTTTCCAGGTCATAACTGACTGAATAATGGCAATTTCATATAGTTCAATCTAAAAACTCTTCTCAAAGTGCTTAATACTATGCTCCGTATACATAGTAGATGCTTAACAAATATTTGTTGGTTGATTAACAACAGAAAAAGAGACCCTATAAGGGGAAATAACATCCTTCTTTCTAGTTTAATAAGAATTAAAACAAATCACCTTAAAACACTAAAAGGAAGCCTTGATGTAATCAAACGTTAGCTATAAAGAGTATATTCTAAGACCCAGTGGTATTTTGATTTATCCTGAGTTTGCACATGTAAACCACAGAAGGAAACCTGTGTTTCTCAGGCTCTTGTGTCTCCCTGTCTGAAAAAGGTCATATGGTGTCTGAAATTGAGTCAGGGTCTCATTCGGTAGAACTGTTGTTTCTTATTTTCTTATCTGTCTAATCTACCATAGAGTTTCTGGAAAATACCTTAAATTGGACACCAAATGTGCCCTGTGACCTATTGTGACTTTTTTAAAAATTGTGGTAAAATACACATAACAAAATTTACTATCTTGGAGCACCTGGATGGCTCAGTTGTTTAAGTGTATAACTCGATTTGGGCTCAGATTGTGCTCTCATGGATCTTGAGATCCAGCCCCACATTGGGCTCTATGCTCGGTAGAGATTCACTCTTTCCTTCCTCCCGTGCTGCACGTGCACGTGCTGTCTCTTTGACTCTCTAAAATAAATAAATAAATCTTTGGGCTGGGTGCCTGGCTGGCTCAGTCAACTAAGTGTCTGCCTTTGGCTCGAGTCATGATCCTGAAGTCCTGGGATTGAGCCCCACGTTGTCGGGCTCCCTGCTCAGTGGGGAGTCTGCTTTTCCCACCCCCTGTTCATGCGATCACGCACTTTCTCTGTCTCTCAAATGGATAAATAAAATCTTTTTAAAAATAAACCTTTTTTTAAAAAAATTACTATCTTTATAAATTTTAATTGTACAGTCAGTGGCATTGAGTATATTTACATTGTTGTGCAACCATAACCACCATCCATCTCCAGAATTCTTTCATCTTCTGAAACTGAAACTGTCCCCATTGAGCCCCATTCCCTCTCCGCTCAGCCTCTGACAACCATCATTCTACTTTCTAACTCTATAAATTTGTTTAATCTGGATATCTCCTATAAGTAGAATCATACAGCATCTGTCTTTTTGCTGAAAGCTTATTTTACTTAGCATAATGTCCTCAAGGTTTGTTCATATTGTAGCCTGTATCAGAATTTCCTTCCTTTTTTAAGGCTGAATAATATTCCATTGTATGTATATGCTATATTTTATGCATTCATCTGTCAGTGGACATTTAGGTTGCTTCCACCTTTGGCTATTTTGAATAATGCTATGAACATGGACATACACATATCTCTTTAAGTCTCTGCTGTTAATTCTTTTGGACGCATACTCAGAAGTAGAACTCCTGATCATATGATAATTCTATTTTCTCTTTATTTATTTATTTACTCATGAGAGAGAGAGGTAGAGACACAGGCAGAGGGAGAAGCAGGCTCCCCGTGGGGAGTCCAATTCAGGACTCGATCCCAGGACCCCAGGATCATGACCTGAGCCAAAAGGCAGACACTCAACCACTGAGCCACACAGGTGCTCAGGTAATTCTATTTTCAATTTTTAGGGAAACCACCATAATGTTTACCATAATGGCTGCACCACTTTATGTCCGCACCAACAGTACACAAGACTTTCTATTTGTCCACATTCTTGCTAACAGTTGCTGTTTTTGGTTTTCCAATAGTAGCCATACTAATGGGTATGATTACTGTGACATTTTTGTAAAGATTAGAGGAAAATGTCACATGATTATAGCTCAGTTTCACGTTCATAACTGCATGTGTAAGCTTAAACTTGAGTGTCTGCATCCTCAGACCCACACATCTTCTGGCACTAACAAATACATTCAACTTACATTATACTATTTTGAAAGGTTAATTTTTATGTATCTTAATTCATAGGTGCAATGCAGAGAGTACAGTTTACCCTAATTTTGAAAAAAAATGAAATCTAAAAGCACGAGATTGTGAGACTGGAGATTAGTCTTAAAAGGAAATTGATTCTAGAAAATAATTAACATTTAAAATCAGCCAAGTTAGCAATAAAGAATGCAATCCTGTTCCAACAGTTACCACTCCCCTTTTGCCTATGACTTTAATAAACGAATTGAATCCCTCAGGGTGGAGACAGGCAACGCATCCCCTTCCATTCATATATGTAGCTCTTGGTCCAACCAATGAGTGCATGTTGATCCCTCTGGTAGCTTGTTTACGTGCTAGTGCAAAGCTGATGGTGTGGGAAAGGGGACATGCAGAAGTGGGAGGGACAGGAGAGCAAAAGAGAACTGAGCAATGACAGAAGGAACAAGACTCTGTTGTTACCTGGAAGGAAGAGGGAATGGTGGACACAGATCGCTTGTGGATTTGGTGATCACACAGTGACAGGATGTCTGTCCAATGGCTTCTGTCTCCCCATGAAGTATGAGGCCATCAGTGGAAGATTTTTTGTGTCCTCAAAAAATGGTGTTTGAATCTATAGGAAAGAGTGTCTGAAAGGAAGTTACTTGAGTTTTAAAAAACAAAATACAGTTACCAAACCCTGGTTCTTCCTTAAGTTTCTTAATTCAGTTTACAAATTTTGTTTTATTTATAAACCGAACACGAAGCAATCCCTTTTAATTAGTTTGATTAATGTGTCTGTCCATATTAACATGAAGTTAAACTCCTTTAAGCATTTTATTTTTTTTCCTTTAAGCATTTTAAATTGCATTTATATGTCCATTAATTCAATTTCCTGTTTAAGGACTTCAATGATCTAATTAATAAACAAACCTTTCCAAGTACTTAAGTAATCGTTGGAAATCTAATAAATTCAGCTTACAAACACAGTGAATCTTAAGCTGTCTTAAATGTTCCATTGCTGTTTGTACAGGTACTGAGAGTCCGACCTAAATTCAGAAGTCTAAATTCATTTAGACTTTTTAAATTAATAGGCCAAATTCTCTTAAATTTTATAAATACATAAGTTACCAAATACACACAGATTTTCTTACCTCAAAAATGTCAATGTTGTAGCTTCATCCCAGCAAACATTTCTAGAATTTAAAGAAATATTTACCTACAAAAGCAGGGACACCTGGGTGGCTCAGTGTTTGAGTGTCTACCTTTGGCTCAGGTCGTGATCACAGGGTCCGAGGATCAAGCTCTGCATCAGGCTCCCTGCAGGGAACCTGCTTCTCTTTCTATGTCTCTGCCCCTCTCTCTGTGTCTCTCATGAATAAATAAATAAAATCTTTTGAAAACAACAACAAACAAACAAAAAGAGCAATCATAGCCGTCCCCAATGATGTTGGCCAAAATTTCCTAAGAGATTTCTGGGATTACCTTCTCAGCTGCAGGGATTTTTTTATGATCAGAGAGGTCCCAGCCCAGACAGTGATGGAATTCTTACTGTGACCCTCAGGGAAGGGGGGTGTTGGGCTTTGCCTGTGGTTGTGTCATCCCCTTCCCATAGATGGTCCCCAGCCTAACCTGCTGCTGTTTCCCTCTGCAGGAAGGCCTACAATAGCTTCCATTCTGTCAGATGCAGTTAATCTCTGTAGTGAGAATCCCCATTCTAGAAGGGATTCTCGTCAAATACGTCCTTCTTCTAGGGCCACAACTCTTAAATAGACATCTAGCCCCTAATTGAGTCTCTAATGGCCTTGTCTGGCTCTAAGATCACTCCAGGGATGGAGGCAAGGCCATCAGTTGATAGAGATGCCTAAGGAGACTGAGGGATTAGGGTTTGAGGAGAGAAGAAGTGCTGAGGAATAGCTTTCAAAGAGCACAAGGGTTTTATTGACCTTACGCACTTGGACCCCACCAGATGGTGAGCACTGGAGGCAGACAAATGCCACTCCTGAGCACTGACTCTGTCCACTGTTTTCTTCTATGTAACAAGAAGTGGTTTTATTTGTTTGAGGCTCACAGATGTTTTAGCACCTGTTTATTCCAGGCTTAAACACTGTTGTAAAAACACAGTTGCACTCAGGTCACTTCTCAGGTGTTGATTGGTGGTCACTCCATTATAAAGAAAACCAAACAAAATTGTAGTGGAGGCTTTACAGTGACTTATACGGGAGAAGCAGTACAGAATTCCCATCCACAGACCCGTTCTCAAAGGAAAGGCATGGGCCTAACTCCAAAGACTGGTGAATGAATGCCCATCTATCTGTTGTAAGCCACAATAATTTGTTCAAGGTGTAGGTGTCATTTTTTTGGCCTGCCCAATTTTAACTTTTTACTTTTGAAATGCTTTCTTACTTAAATTACTGATTGCCAGAACAAATGACATTGGATAAAATATCTTCTCCTATAGTTATAAAGCAAAACCACATGATCTACACTGGATAAAGGGGAGGAGAGTAAAGAGAAATTGATGAAGGAAGAAAGACCCCTATGCATCCATGGACTCAGAGGTCTATGTGATATTGAAAGATTAAGTAACCAAATTGGAAGGATAATCAGTTGTGGTTGCCAAATAGGACTTGTCAATTGCAGTGAATGATCAAGAAGGAGAGGAAGGAAACATCACCGAAGAGAAGAAAGTCAAGCTGGATTCATCTGGATGACCTTGGCCAATTCTTGCTCTTACAAAAATGTATTTCAAAGGCTTGCACTGACACGGATGGTCAAACCCACTGCATTTACAGACAATAACACTGAGGCTCAGAGAGATTGTAGGAGTAACATGGGAAGAGTGTTTGATCAGCAATGTCTGTAGCCATAGGCTTCTTCTAACAGATGGCCGGGATGAGCCACCTTTCACATGAGGCATGCCATGTGAGGAACTCTTGAGTTTTTGAAGATTCATCTTGCCAGCATGAAGAAAAAGCCTGTGACAGCCAGGCCTGACAACTTCAGTGCTGATGCCAGGTACAATTTCCTTTTGTGAGTCCATCTCAGTGGTCCTCATGCACTTTCAAAGGTCTCAGAGATGGTGGGATTCTGCTGGCCAACCAGCTGGGTTTCAACACTAGGATAATTGGGCCAAAGCCAAGGCCACACTTCTGAGCCCAGAAATGACTTCCTACTCATTGCTGGTGGGAGTGAATTGAAGGAGTCATCTTGCAGGTGGAAGAGCACAGGTGTATCCCAAGGTTGGGAGAGAGGAAGGTATGTGCTACTCAAAGAACAAGACACAGATAGGTGACCATTGGTCACCAGTAGGTATTCTTGTCTTTCACAAGCAAGCTGAATAGTGTTATTTTCTGTCCTATTGTTGCTGACCATTGAAGGTATGTGGACTTGAAAATAAGCACTTTCTCAGAAGCATCTTGAATGTTCCTGAGCATTCTAGAATGTTATCTCGAATGTTCTTGCTCCCCCACTGAACGGGTGGCCAGGCACTGGAGGTCAGGGTCCTCTACCTCCTCTGCAGACCACTATGAGGTGTTTCTGTGTTTTGAAAGTGGACCAGACCTTCTCATTCTGTCCCAGGAGAAAATCTCTCTCTCAGCTGAGATGTCTGGGGGAGGCTTGTCTCTGTGGGCAGCAAGGTCCTGGTGTTATTATCAGCCGGTAACAAGAGTAGGCCTCTGTGAGTGGCACCCCAGCCTTCCCTGGGACCACAGAAACCACAGCCCCGACTGATGTGGGGACAGCACACACCAGCAACTCCCCAGGCAGCCCTGCACAGCGTGGCCTAGAACTGGCGCCAGGGAGGGAACTGAGAGCCGAGACACACAGACCAAACCCCCAATCCAAACTCCAGTGTCCAGTTGACAAGGTGGTCATGGCCACTGCTGCTCCCTAATTACTGAGCCTCCCTTCCTGACTTCCAGAACCTAGGAGACTCTGGAATACATCTCCATCTCCCCGGGCTGCTCTTTGCTCACTTGAACCATCTCCTAGTGGATAGATATCCTTTCCACTAGTAGCAAGCCCCCAGCACTGCCATGCATACAGTTACTGCAGGTGGGAGATTGCATTTCTAAAAATAGCTCATCCCACCTGCTTTTATGGAAGTTTGCCACTCAGCCATCAAAAGATGGGGGCTAAGTCTCCTCCCCTTGAAACTGAATGCCTTTCATGCTGTCTCAACTGATAGAGTAAGCAGAACGACGCTACATGATTTCAGAGGCAAGGTCACAAAAAGCAGTACAGCTTCCACTGGTTCTTTGTCTCGAGATGCTTACCTTGGGCACACAGCCACTATGCCACGAGGGAGACCAGGCCCATGAATAGGCCCCCATGGAAAGGAGCCAAGGTTCCTGGCCCTCAGCACTGGCCAGACTCCCAGCCAACCACCAGCGCTGGCTGGCAGCTACATAAGGAGGGATCTTGGATGCAGATCCCTCCACCCTTAGCTGAGCCAAGTAGTTGATCTCCATGTGGAACAGAGACCAGCCCTCCGTGGTGAGCTCTGCTCAAACTGCAGATTTATGAGTAAAGTAAATGATTGTCATTGTTCTAAGCCATTGTTTCAGGTGGCTTGTTTTGTAGCAATGGATAACCAGAGCGCTGGGGACACACGTCCTGGCTCCATTTCCCAGATTCTCATCCTTTCATGCTCTGCTCCCTCTTCCTCAGCCGCCACCCTTCCATCCATACATGCTATCTTCAGATCTAGTCTTGCTGTGCTCTCTCTTGCCTCAAAGCCTTTGTGCCTGCCCTTCCCTCTGCCTGGACCATTCATCTATTCCTAGTTGCCACCCTCTCGTACCTAAGAATGTCTCCAAGATTCCATTCTGAAATCACCTATTCAAGAGGCTTGTCTCCTTCTTGGTTTGGACCCGCCATGTGTGGTCTCACATGGATCTGTGCTTATCTTCACTGCAGTACTCACCACACTGTACTATAAAGGGTCCGTTCTTCTTTTCTCCTGAGATGGTGAGCTTCTTGTGTGAAGAATGTGTCCTCTTTGTTTTTGTGACTCCAGAGATTAGCATAGTCTGCTAGACACTGAAGGATTGCATCCCCCCAAATTCATATGTTAAAGTTCTAGCCCCCAGTGGGATGATATTGAAGGTGAAGCATTTGGAAGGTAGGGCCCTCACAAATGGGATTAGTGCCCTTATAAAGAGACCCCAGAAAGCTCCCTTGCCCTTCTACCCTATGAGAACACAGCAAGAGAACAGCCATCTATAAACTAAGATGAGGGCTCCCACCAGACACTAAATCTGTTGGCACCTACCTCTTGGGACTTCCCAGCCTCCATAACTGTGATAAAAAAAATTTTGGTTGTTTATAAGCCTCCCAGTCTATGGCATTTTGTAATAGCAGCCTGAACAGACCAAGACAGTGTTTATCATAAACTACATGCTCAATAACTATTTAATGAAGTACTAATTCCAGACACACAAACTGATGGCATGGAGCTGAGAGAGTATATGCCATTTTCTGAGCTAAGTAAGTCCTGATGAGACTTTCAGGTTCCATCTTCTCTAGTGATCTGTGCCTACTTTTATACAGTCAAGTTCTTTCCTGGAGGTTTCCAATTGCCTTTCTTGGTTGTACTCAAGATTAGCCCAAGCCAGACCATAGTCTCAGCATATCCTGATTCTAGAGGACCTGCCCCAGAGGTTTCTACTACTGTGAAGATTATCCGTTGGTGCTCAAGGCACAGTTGCAGAATAGAAGTGGTATAGGATTGTGTATGAGCGGATATGGGGCTACCTGGTGACTGTGTCCCAACCCTGGAATGGTAAGTTACATGGCAATGACTAACATTACCTGTGATAACTAATGTTAACTAATGATGTACATAAGTAGCCTACTTTTCACCTGAGGGAGGCTCCGGTAAACAAAACTGGCATTCGACAAGCAGGTGACCAAACTGATAATGATCAATACTAAAGGAAATATGAGGAGAAATGCTAAAGCCCCAAAATAGAACTAACAACTGAAGGAAACAGGGAGAATTCAACAAGCATTTTAAAGTGAACAAAATGAATCTCAGGTCTGAAAGAATGTCACAGTTATTAATAGGAAAAAGTGTGGAAATGATGCGGCTATTGACATCATGGGAATGTTGTCCACCTTGACAATGTACACATAAAATTCCAGACAACAAAGTCGATAGGAGAAGAGGGAAAGAGAGCATGAAGGAAAGCACAGGAGAGCCTGTCAGTAGTTGATAGATAGTATTTAAAAGTGGAAGTTGTTTAAAGTCACAAAGTTGACCTACAGAGAAACAAAAAGAAGGATGTGAGGTATGGAAAGGATCAGAAGAGGAGGTGGAATGTAGTGCAAGCAAACTGGATTCTCATCCATCTTAGCAGAAATCTCATAATACCCAAAACTGATATATCTAGAAACTGTGGCATAGGCCAATTAATGAAAGACACAAAAGTCAATTGCCTGAGGGTGGAGTACAAGAGGCGGGGGTTATGGGAGCTTTCTTCCTATGTCTTTACTGGCATGTTCCCAAGCTTCTCACAATAAAGGATAGCTTACCTATGTGATAAGAGTATGTAAAAATATATGAAATAAAGGTGGAGTTGCATTATATGCACATTTATCACCACAAAAATTCGAGTATGTGGTATCCAGACAGAGAAAGGTCGGGCAGGAAGCTGTGTGGTGTAGGTGGCCCCGCTGTGGGGTGAGCATGGAGTCTGCTGGAAGCAAGTGTGAGATGGGAAGTGGAAGACTGCTCTTCTTGCACATGGTCCCAGATCCTGCATGAGCTACCATGCTGAGTGTGATCCTGATGCTTAGAGGTAAGAGTTTTAGTAAAACACAATGTCCTAAACATTAAACAGCACCACTGCCCTCAATATGCAGAAGAGCCAGTGAGCCAGTGAGTGGAAATCTCAAGTGGAATGGACCTCTAATAGCAGGAGTACCATAGACTTGTACCTAAATATTTTTAATTGCTGTCTATATATTAAGTCTTAGTAATTATATTCAACTGTGCTATCTGTAGCCGGATCCATTTGGGGCAAGCAGAAAACTACTCTATTCTTCCATTATTCCTTCAAACTTATTCTTTGCATCTTTCCTGTCTATGCATGAACTCTTGAGCAGGTCTTACGGTATTTTTGGCCCTTTCAGTCACAAAACCAGTCTTGTTTCAATAATTGAAAATTCCCCTCCAATGTGTGTGTGTGTGTGTTTTTGTTTTTTTAATGTATTAATGAGAGACACAGAGAAAGGCAGAGACACAGGCTGAGGGAGAAACATGGGACTCGGTCCCAGAATCCCAGGACCACAACCTGAGCCAAAGGCAGCCACTCAACTCTGAGCCACCCAGGTGCTCCTCCAATGTGTTTCTGAAATGTCCATTTGAAAGCTCCCCCAGCTTGGGTGCACCTGACTGGAAGCCCATGGAGTAGAAGACAGTATGGTGGACTCTTCCCTATTCCTCACTGCACTACCCCTCATCTCCTCCTGACTGAAGGATCTAGAATGAGACAGAAAGCTGGGGTCAGGGCAAGAAGTCCAGTTCTGATTAGAGTGTGTATGGATGTACAACCTCTGGCTTAGATCCCTGAAGGGTGAGTTGGTGAATTCTTGGAATCTCCCCACCGAGACATGTGTGCCATGTCTGTCCTCTGCTGGCTCTCTCTGACTCTACCTGAGTCTCTGAGCTTCCTCGGTGGAGGCTTCCTTACCTCCCAGGCAGTCCTCTGAGGTGGGATCCCCTTTACGACAGCTCCAAGCTGGCTTCTTTCTGCAAAGTTATGAACTGTTTTCCAGAACCTATCTGCTTTGTTCTTCACACAGGTACACATTGCTCCCAATGCAGTCTGTTCTGTCTACTCCAATCCCAGGAAAGAACGGCTGGGGCCTTTAAGCTTAACAGGTAGCTATTAAAACTCCCTCTTCTTCCCAAGCTCTGGGTTTCATGAACTCCAGATTTCCAAGTGGTCCTCATGAACTCCAAATCCCATTGCCTGAGGTGAAGGAGGAGCACTTTCCCAGGGGGTGAGCAGCAACACTCTCCTAAACATTCCTCACCCTCAACCTCTTCCACCAAAACCTACTCACTCTCAGGTGTTGATGGGTGATGCTGGCAGAACTGATTCCACTAACTCTACATGCTTAGTTTTCGGATATGGCGCCTATAATATTGCCTTAGGAGGTGGCACCTGCCATCTTGTTCTCAGGCTTTGGGACACCTGCCAAACTGCAAGGTAAAAAGAGCCTAAGTTAGGCATCTTATCACACCTTACAGAGTTTCCCCCAGGATTTAAGGTTTCATTAAATAATGGAGGTCTGATATTTAAGTTATCATTTAGATTCAGACTTTTCTGTGAATGTTGATGAAGTAGAAGTGAATTTGCATGAGGGTCCCTGACAGAATGATTAAATGTGCAGCCGTGTGGGCAGGGGGATGGGGAAGGCAAGGAAAAAGAGTACCCGGTCTCTCTGAAAATGGTCCCACCCTCATGCTGGGTTTCCCTCTGAGCCCACTAGAGGACACACAAGCTGAGGAAAAGGTGTCTCTATAGATGCAGTGAGGCCAACTTAGTGGACACCAGCAACAAAGGCCATAATGAAAGAATGTGAGGAGTCCACACAGGAGCAAAGAAGTTTCTCAGGGTCTAGGTGAGATTCACCCAGTTTTTCCATAAAGAATCAGGTGGGAATCCAAGCGGGGCTGAAGACCCAGCACTAATGAATCAATTGGAGGTAGAGAAACCAGTGATATCCTTGGGACAATCACAACTTAAAGCCTGTAGGCCGGTGTGTTAGTATTTCAACACAGTGTTGAGCTTAAAAATCTTGCCCCCACCTATGTCCTCCAGAAGACAAGAGGCTGACGCCTAGAGAGCACTCTTTGTAAGCTGATGCCCATGAAAAGACACCACTGTTTGGCATCTTGGACAAAGGACTTGGCTCCATTGGTCTTAGCCCCACATCTCTGAGCATTTTAACTTCCTGTTTCACAGAAAGCAGCAGATGCCTCCATATGTCCCATGTCTAAGCATGGTCGAGAATAACCATTCAGAAATTTCACCTTCTGCAAAATGGGTTAAACTATTTTTTTTCCAGGGGAGACTGGAGCTGTCAGTGCCAAGAGAGCCAAGCTACCCTTCATTTTTGTTTACAAACAGTGTCAAATAGGTCCTTGCATGTGATGACAACATAAAAAAAAAAAAAAGACAAGTGCATTCTAATGATTTACTTGGTTAGAAATCATTGCAGAATCTTGAGACCTCACTAACCTTCCTTAGACTTCAGACTTCCAGAGTCTTTTGTCTGAAAACCCACTTAAAATGCACAGCAATTCCATACCGATTTGATAAGCTTTCCTCTTGCCACTTTCTGACACCCACAGGCCATCAGTCCAAAAGAGTGGCTGAGACTGTCTCCTCTTGTCCAGCATTGTCCTTCCTCAGCCACAGCCATGCTCTCTGTGACCCCTGGGCTCCTTCCTGCAGGATGCGTTTGCACAAAGACCTCTCTCATAACTGTTTCTCTCTGTCCCTAGAGGTCCCTGGGCTGAGTCCCTGGGTTGCAACCCAAGCCATGGCTAAATGCAGTGACACAATCGGGCTATTGTGTGAGCTGGAAGTCATCGGGAGGGCAGCAGGGGCCCAGAGCTGACTCATCAGGCACACCTGCCTGGTCCATTCGTCAGGGGTCTGGGGCAGGCAGAGCTTCCTGCAAACCCTGGCTCTTAGTCCATGCCTCTGCCCCCATGAGCACTAGCGGCATCTCTTCGGCCTCCTGCTGGCCCCTACTGCATTTTTCCTAGTCTTTCCTTCTCTCTACCAAAGCAAAGGCCAGAGCCCAGGCCCCAGGCCTGCTCCAGTTCTTGAGCCAGTCATGACCAGAGCTGGCCACCTATCTGGGAGTTCACACCCCACCCAGAGCTAATTGCCAGTTGGATCCAGTGCTCCCCATACCAGGGATGAGCTCCTTCCAGCCCATCATGACACCTTAAGGCTGCAGCATTTTGAGCCACATGAAAAGGCCAGTCAGCTGGGCAATAGTCCTGGGTATCAAGGCTGATATGGCAAAGCTAGAGGTATGAAATGGAGCCCGAGGGTGACAGAGGTAGAGGGAGAAGGAAAAGAAGTGAGCCCTGGGTACACCAGCACTTTCAAAGGGTTGAAAGTGGGAGCAAATGAAGTAACACAGGTGATGTCCAGAAAAGGCGATAATACAGAGGAGGGCAAGTGCCAGTGAGGCCTGGCGGAGACTGGGGTCCGGGATGGAGCAGTGCTCTAGGGCCCGCCATCCAGGGGAGCCAGAGTACTAGGAGCAAGTTCCAGAAAGACAGGAGGCAGGCTGGAGAGGAAGTTCTTGAGGGAGTCAAGGCAGCTTTGAAATGAGCCTACTGGCTTGGCCCAGCTCCCTGTGGACGTGATCTACCAACAGTCACCACTAGCGCCATGTAGCCGAGAACTTGAAACATGGCACGCCCAAATGACGACATACCTAAGTGTTAAATACGTACCAAATTGTGAAGACACACCAAAAAAAAAAATGATGTGAAATATCTCATTAATAAGTCTTTAAATCTATAAGATGTTGAAACAATAATATCTTGGGTTAAATAAAATACCTTACCAAAATGAATTCCAACTTCCTTCACTGCACTTTTTAAAGTATGTCTATTAGAACATTTAAAAAGACATAATTGGGTGGCAGTATGTCTCTCTGGGGGCAATGTTTGTCTGGGCTGTTTACTCACCTGAATTCCCAGGTTCCCCAGCCCAGTCCCCTTCCGGCTTTCCCTCCCTCATCTCTGACTGCTACATGATCCTGCTTTCAGAACACAATGTATCCCTGGCAAGAACAGGATGCTATGAAACATGAACAGTGACAGAACAGAACAACCTCTTGGAAATGACAAATAAGATGGCCTTAGTACTAGATTTATTAGAAGGGCTGTGTAATAATGTTGAGGAAATCTTCTAGAAATGGAGAGAAGAGATAAGAAAACTGTAGGATATGCCAGAGCTAACAATCAACTATTAAGAATTCCTTCCCCAGTAAAAAAGGGGAAAGTGGTGGGAAGAACAATGTCGAAAGTTCTGGGAGGTGAAGGAGAGGAGAGAGAAGTTCAGGTCAAAAAGCTACATTTAATCCCTCATACTAGGAAGTTGGTAGAAAATGTCTACACCTGAAAAACTGATAAAGAGCAGTATAACTGCATCATATTTAGCTATTTGGTCCAGAAGTAAATACTGAGTGATGGTCTGTAAAGAAAGGGACAATTGGTGGCACTTCAAGCCAGCCCACAGCTGCGGACCCTCAGCCCCATTCACATGACAGGACAAATATCAGTATAAAAGCCAAGCTTTTAGAGGATGCTGTAAAACAATATTTTTATGCATTTGACATGGAAAAAATTACAAATAAGACACAAAAAGCAGAAATCTTGAAGGAAATAATAAACAAGGACAACTCCACTAGAAACCAGGATTTCCATTTCTCAGAAGACACAATCCAGAGAGAAAAATAAGGTCAGGTCATGAACTGGGAGAATATATGCTCAACACTTTCTCAACAATAAGAACTTACAAAAGGAAAAGAGAAACACTCAATTTAAAAAGGGTGCACATATACACAGGCAATTACACAAGAGGAAACATAATGGCCATATAAAAGGATGGTCATCCGGTCAGGGAACAGGGGAATGCAGATTAGAACCAAATTTTGATTCTGTTTCAGACCCGTAGGACAGTCCTGGTGTGTCAGTGCTGTGAGTCACCATGTACTGCTGGGAGGAAGGTCAACTGGTGCGACCTCCTAGGGAACCAACCAGCAATATCTAACCAAGGTCAATGTAACCATAGTATACGGCTGAGAAATCCACCATTAAACACACAGCAGGAAATTCCATATATATATGGCAAAAATATATATATATATATTCTACATATTTGTCTCTAAATGCCTATGTACACATATTTCCATAGTTTATATAATTGTAAAACAATATCATCTTCCATACATATAGATGGAATTTTGTGGCATATGCACAAGAATGTCTCATAACAACACCATTTATAATAAATAACAAAAACTATAAACAACTGAACATCCACAGATAATGAATGCACTAGCTAAACAAATAATAATGAATGACCACAGTCAGAAGAATCCAACGAATTTGTAATTTGAATTAAAAAAAAAGTTGCAGTGGAATATATTTAGTGTAAGATGATTTATATGAAGTTTAAAAACAGGCAACACAGTGATACACAATAGTTAAAGCTTTATATGTACAGTTACACATATGTAACAGAAATGGATAAAATGAGTCCCAGTGATTAATAACAAATTCAGAACAATTCCTGCGGGGGAAGGGAAGTAGACAGAACTGGATCAGGGAAACCCACAGGCCCTCCACCTGTATTGGCAACATTAATTCCTGAAGCCAAGGAGTACAGCAGTACAACTCTTTTACTTTCCTTTCTTTTTAAGACAGTTTTGAATTATGAAATATAATATGCCCATTCAAAATGCATAAAAAAGTCCATGTACTGTTTAATATATTTATAAAGCAAATACCCACATAACTGCCACCCAGGTCAGCAAACAGAGCATTGCTTTTACCCCAGAAGCCCTGCCTGTAACTCTTCTCCATCAAAACACCCTCCTTCCCTCCAGAGGCAACCGCTATTCTGACCTCAATACCCCTCTCGATCTCTATAGTTTTTACCACCCGAGTGCAAATCCTTGAACAGTACAGTTTAGTTTAACCTGTTTTTGACATTATATAAATGAAATTATACTGTATTATTTTGCATCTAGCTTCTTTTCCTCCACAATACATCAGTAAAAACACTGCATGTATGTGTATATGCGCGCGCTTCATTTTTACCACTGGATAGTAAATCTATTGTGTTAACCTATTTTAAAAATGCATCTATATTATTCTGTTCTTGATGAATCTTTGCTGATTACTGGAAATGAATAGTGTTTTTAATTATCTAAATTTTAATGTGCCTCCTGAAAAGTTGTCTGTTTTAAAAAAAAATAAAATGGAGGAAAAAGCAAAACTGTTAAAAATAAGGAATTTTTTGCTGATTTCTTTCAGGGCACTAATTCTAGCTCAGGCAGTAATAGCATCATAGTGAATTTGTTTCCAAACCTCACTATTGTGTAGAACACCAGTGGTCCTGGTTCTGCTTTGGCAGCCATCAGAATCCCCTAGAAGGTTTGTAGAATTCTGGATCCCACCCCCAAGGTGTCTGACTTGTCGGTCTGATTGAGGTCTAGAAAATTGCATTTCTAATAGCAATCAAACTTTGAGAACAATTGCTGTAGACAATTCTTGTGCAGAAACTGGTAGGCATTCTGAACTTGAAACATCAAATCAGAAAGAATAACATGTGCATTTTTGTGTCACAAAATTACTTTAAAGACTTTTTACCTAAAAGCTCGTTGGCATCTGAACAGTGCCCTTGTCTGTGTGAAGATGAAATTTCAGTAGAGCTAAACCAGATTTGACTGAAGCAAGTAAGTGGCCTACTGCACTCAATTTCTCAAGCTGACTCTATTGTCTCAAAGGGTAATAACGTGCAAAAAATGAGTTTATTCATTCTTGGGATATCCGTAATTGCTGCTTTTCTAACTCAGCGTGTTATGAGAAAAGCCATTAATGGGGAGTCTTTATTTATAGATTTGACTTGGGAGACGTTAGCAAGCTGTATTTGCAATCATTCACAGTCAGTGAGCATTTTGGGGAGCATTATTACTGATGGAGAATACTACTGCTCAAAACACAATCATGTAAAATTATGAAGCACTTTCTGGACATGAAAGTCAAAACTTTGTCAACATATTCTGACTCGATTTTATAACTGTACTTATCTAAGTTACCTCTGTCATGAGCAAATGTTATCCATGTATTACTCATTCATTCATTGAACAAATATTTATGAGAATCTGCTATATGCCAGATCCTGTTTTAAGTCTTGAGATCCATCAGGGTGGGGTGGGAACAGCAAAAATCCTCTGCATTCATGGAGCTTATATTCTAGCAAGAGGTGGAGACAAATTAAATCATAAATAGAGTAAGTGAGTAAAATGTCTATTTTATTAAAAGGTGGTCAGTGCTAGGAAAAAAACAGAGCAGGGAAAGGGGACTCAGGATTGTGGGGAGTTAAATAATGTGGTCAGAGTGGGTCTCATTGACAAGGTGATATTTTAACAAAGGCTTAAGAAAGGACCCAGCTATGTAGAAATTCAGGTAACAAATTTGGGTAACAGATGTACAGCAAACATGAAGGCCCTAATGTGGAAACCTGCCTGCTATCTTTGAACAGTTGTGTGAAGAACAGGCGCTCAGTGTGTCTGGAGCAGAGAGAGATGAGGATGGGGAAAGCCATAGTGTGTGAAGCCACGGCAAGGATCTTGGCTTTCAGGGCACGTGAAATGCAGGGTTTGATGCAGAGGGCAAATATGGCCTGATTTAGTCTTTTTTACAACAGTTTTATTGAGGTATCATTGATATACCATAAACTGCAAATATTTTAAGTGTACAATTTAATGTGTGGACATGTGAACACACCCACAAAAGCATCACCAAATCAAGCTCATGAATAGATTACCCCTGCCCCTTTGTAATTTCTCCCTCCCACCCCTCCTCCAAGTAAACACTCACCTCTTTTCCGCCCCTTGCATTTTATAGAATCACAACACGTGTGCTCTCTTCTCTGGCTTATTTCAGTCGATATTTATTTAGTGATTCATCCAGCTCGTTGCATGTATCCATAGTTCATTCCCTTTTAGCGCAGAGTAGCGTTCCATCACATGGACATACCAAAATTTATCCTTTACCTGTTGGTGAACATTTGAATTGCTTCCAGTCTTTGACTATGTCAAGCAAAGCCGCTGTCTGACATTGGTGCACAGACCTTTGTATGGATATATGCTTAGACTGGCAAGGCTGGGTCATATGGTAAGTGGATTTTCCGAAGTAGTTGTACGATTCTGCAGCCCCACCAGTTGCTCCACAGCCTCACAGCTGGCGAGGCCCATCTCTTACATTTAAGACATTCTGATAGGTGTGTAGTGTTAGCCCACAGTGGTTTTCATATGCATTTCTCTGATGATTATGATATGGAACATGTTTTCCTGTGCTTCTTCGCCATCCAAATATCTTCTTTGGTAAAGTATCTGTTCAAACTTTTGCCCCCAAACCAGGCTATTTGTTTTATTATTGAGCTTTTGAATCCTTTATTCTAATAGTCTTTTTCTGATATGACTGGCAATTATCTTCTGCCAGCCTGTGTGATCTGTCTTTTTATTCTATTAACTGTGTCATTCAAAGAGCAAAGATTAACTTTTTCTTTTATGGATCATTATTTTTGGTGTTGTAACTGAGAAATCTCGGCCTAACCCAAAGTCACAAAGATTTTCTTCTTGCTTTCTTCCGGAAGTTTTACAGTCATACATTTCAGACTATCATCTACTTTGGGTTGACTTTTATATATGGTACAAGTTATGAATCAAAGTTTATTTTTTTGTATATATTAATATCTAATAGTTCCAGTACTGTTGGTTTAGATGACTAAATTCTCTTTGGATCTTTGTCAAAACTCAGTTGTATATATATGTGTATATGTGGGTCTATTTTTAAACTCTGTTCTATTTATCAGTGTTTATGCTGGTAACAGACTGTCTTGATTATTATGGTTTTATAATAATTCTAGAAATCGAGTAGCATCTATCCTCCAACTTTGTTCAATGTTATCATCTATTCTAGGTCCTTTGCATTTCCATATAGATTTTAGAATCAGCTTGTTAATTTCTACCACAAAAAAGTCTACTTTGATTTTGATTTGAGACTGTTCTTTTATTTTTTTTTGAACAGTTGACATACAATGATATATGAGTTTCAGGTGCCTAATCTAGTGAATTGACAATTCTATGCATTATGCGATGTTGACTACCATAAACATGGTCACCATCTGTCACCATACAATGTTATTACCATAATATTGACTCTATTCCCTATGTGTTTTTTTAAAATTTGTTTATTTATAGTTGGTTTTTTTGTTTTTGTTTGTTTGTTTGTTTGTTTGTTTTTGTAATCTCTCTACCCAACGTGGGGCTCAAACCCATGACCCTGAAATCAAGGGTCTCATGGTCCTCTAACTGAGCCAATCAGGTGCCTTTCCCTATGTGTTTTTAATCTATAGATCCATTTGGTGGAAAAGTGAGTCTTCCAGCCTATGAATAAGGTATATATCTTCATCAGTTTAAGTCTCTTTAATTTCAGCAAAGGTTTGTGGTTTCCAGTGTGGGGCCTTTCACATGTTTTGTCAGATTTGTCCCTACACTTATATTTTTATGTGACATTAAGTCATATGGATCTTATTTCATTTCTGATTGTTGCTAGTATATAGATAGGTAACTGATCTATATCTTGATATTGTATGCTGCAATCTTGCTAAACTCATTCATTCTCATAGCTGATCTTTAGATTCCATCATATTTTTTATATAGACAGCCGTGTCATCTAGGACATAAAGTGGAGGTGGTTATCAGAACCTGGGGGCTGGGCTTACCTGATGGGCCCTGAGCCCATAAAGCCCCCAGGAGGTAGACACAGGATGGAAAGAAGCTGCTGCTGGAGACAACACTCAAGGCTCCCTGCTTGGGCTCCCAGCACAGCCTCCAGTTGGTCATGTGCAGCAAAAACCAGGTGATGTAGTCATCTGAGCAAACAGCCTTCCCAGCCAGGTCTCCTGCCATAGAGAAAAGCAGATGAAGGACAAAGGAGGGAGATAATTGCAAAGGGGCCATCAAACAGCACAAACATTAAGATGTCAAGAATATGAGGAGGAACCAAAAGGGATGCTGGGCAAGGGCAATGGTGATGCAGGAGGGAAGTCACACTAACCCAGCGCCTGCAGGCAAATGAAGAAAATTCCAGGCAGGTGGAAATGATCAGTGGTGTTCAGTGGCTGCAGAGAGGTCAAGAGAGGGGCTGAGAGATGACCTTAAGTGGGCCACATCATATAAAGGCCAGCAGTGGGGGACACTGGATGGGAGAGAGGAGGTGGGGAGGGACGTACAGACAGTTCTTCTGAGGCTTTGCGAGTAACAGGGCTGGAGCCTTAAGAGCTGGCAGACTCAGGAAGCGTGTGTGCATGCACAAGAATGCACGCGTGTGCATGTGTGCTAGAAGTAGTAGCAGTATGTGTGTACGCTAATGAGAATCAGGCAGTCCCCCTTAAACCACTCAATAAATATGAATTAATTCAGACTCCCTGTGTCAGAGGACAGAGACCACCTCAAACTGAGGCGAAAGAGGGAGAAAGACAACGCTCCTGAGGTACAGAGCCAACCCCCAGCGCTGAGAGACTGGCAGGGGCGGGAAGTAAGAGAAACTGGAGGCCGGGTGCCCAGGGCCTCAGCACGGCCTCTCCTGGGGATGCCCTTCCCGCTTCCCTCGGCTTCCTTTTCACTCACTGTGGTCAGTGCTGTACACGTGACAGAAATCACGGCCTCTGAGAGCTCCTGAGATATTTTTTTATGGCTTCAACCACTAGATTTGATGCAACTGTCTTGGGTTACAGCCCAGAGATTCAAGAGGGGCTCCCCGATTGGCTCAGACTAGGGAGCTGCTTATTCCTGGAGCAACGACCCGTGGCCTTCGGTGGCCGAGACGCCTCATAAAACGGTCCCTCGTGGAGGGTGGAAGGTGGAGGGTGGAGGGGCGGGGAGGCGCCCGGCAGAAAATAGGACCTCGGCAAAGACCAGCGCTCAAGACAAAACAGTCCTGGGGTTGGAATTTGTCAGCAGGTGGCTGGTTCCAGCTGGTTCTCAGCCAGTAGAAATACGTTTCCAGAGCTCTGGGGGATTATGCCAACTATGAAGATAAAAGTGGATGGAGGGGATCCCTGGGTGGCGCAGCGGTTTAGCGCCTGCCTTTGGCCCAGGGCGCGATCCTGGAGACCCGGGATCGAATCCCACGTCGGGCTCCCAGTGCATGGAGCCTGCTTCTCCCTCTGCGTATGTCTCTGCCTCTCTCTCTCTCTCTCCGTGTGACTATCATAAATAAATAAAAATTAAAAAAAAAAAAAAAGTGGATGGAGTGGGCAGCCCTGGTGGCTCAGTGGTTTAGCGCCGCCTTTGGCCCAGGGTGTGATCCTGGAGACCCAGGATCGAGGCCCACATCGGGCTCCCTGCATGGAGCCTACTTCTCCCTCTGCCAGTCTCTCTCTCTCTCTCATGAATAAATAAATAAAATCTTTAAAAAAAAAAAAAAAGTGAATGGAGTCAGGAGAGGTAAACTGAGGAAGCCGGACGCCGGCTCCTCCTCTTGTCTCCCAAAGCAGGTCGGGCGGTGTCCCAGTGCCCTCCCAGGCTGCTGGGGCGCGCAAGTGAAAGCCCCGTCCCCACCCCCCCCCCAAGGACTCGAGACATCACTTAGGATCCCCGTCCCGAGTCAAAGGGGGTTGGTTAAGTTTGGGAAGAGCCAAGTGGCCAGAAAGGCAGAGGGGGAGCCCCGACTTCAGCTGGTGTGCGGGGAGCAGGGGTGCGCCGCCGTCAGCCCCGGGTGTGGGGCTGTTGCTCATCCTGCAGCCCCTCCCTGGTGGCCGGGAATGTGACCTGCTTCTGCGGAGCGGCTTTGAGCGAGCCCGGGGAGCTCCTCCCGGGGTCTCCAGGCAGGGCCCGTGGGACACCCTGTTCGGCCTCAGCCGGCTCGAGCGCACTCTCCGTGGGCAGCCGAGCCTCGGGAAGGAACGCGGGGGGATGCGGCGGCTGCCCTGGGCGGGGACCCCCAGCCCCCTGCCCCGGGCCCGGCCTCGCCCCGCGTCCGGGCGGCGCAGCCAGCCGGCCCCAAGCCCCGGGAGAGGGGCGCCTGCTGCTGTCAGACCCGGCAGGGATCCCACCTCCCCACGTTGCAGAGGAAGAAAGCAGAGGATAGAAGCCGTAGGGAGGCCTTCGGAGGCCCCTTCTTGAACAGTGACTGAGTCCTGGTACGCACGAGGTGCTTAGTGCATTGGCTCAGAATGCTGTTGCATAGAACCTCGAGAAATGGTCCTGGATTGAAACCTACAGCCGATCCTTGAACCACACAGGTCGACATAGACGCAGATTTTTTTTCAGTAAATATAGTAGAATACTGTAAGCGTATTTTCCTTATGATATCGCTAATAACATTTTCTTTTCTCTAGCTTACTTTATTGTAAGAGTACAGTATTATAATACGTATAACACACAAACTATGTGTTAACCGTTTATGTGATCAGTAAGGCTTCTAATCAACTGTAGGCTATTAGTAAAGTTTTGAGAGAGTCAAAAGTTATGCATGGATTTTTTTTTTTTTTTTTTTTTTTGAGAGACAGAAAGCAAAGGGGCAAAGGATGCAGGAGAGAGAATATGAAGCATACCCAGCATGGAGCCCAACGTGAGGCTCTATCTCATGACCCTGAGATCATGAGTCAAAATCAAGAGTCCGAGGCTTAACCATCTAATCCACTCAAGCACCCCATACATGGATTTTTGACTGCTGGGGATCAACATCCCTAATCCCCTCTGCTATTTAAGGGTAAATTGTATTTTATTCCTTTTTTTTTTTTAAGATTGTATTTATTTATTCATGGAAGACACACAGAGGCAGAGACCTAGCCTGATGCAGGACTTGATCCCAGGACCCCGGAATCATGCTCAATCATTGAGCCATCCAGGAGCCCTTGTATCTGATTCCAATTGGAGACTCCTCCCCCTTTACTCCCCTTTACCCACATGTGCATTGAGCCATCACAGGACATGAACAGTACAGTGAGGCCACCAAGAAGCAGTCATTTCTATTATTGGAACCTGGGGGAGAACAGCATCCAAGAAATCTTACAGAAGCCTTGTGGCCATTTCCTCATGTATCAAGAAAATGTGAAAGCCATCTCCTAAGGACCAAATTTATACTGATCGATGAAGTGCTTCGCCAATTTAGACAGTAAGAGGTTGTTTAATTATAGCAGAGTACTGGTGCATATTACATCAAACATTTGTTTTACATCTGAAAGCCCTGGAAATGGAAATTAATAGATTCACGCAGGAATGCACTTACTTGCGGAGGCCCAGTGATTCCGAGTAGACCAGCAATTACTCATTTTCCTTTGAATTCATTTCTGTGATGGAAACACAAAAAGTGATTTCAAGAAGGAAAATCGTTGCATGGAAATCTGGCATGTTTTCACAAGGACTGAATTGCTCTTTTGTTTCCTGTCCCGCAATATGAGATTGTCAGCTGAAACTGGGTCTCTGCTGTGTTAGCAGAGGCAGAGAAGGCTCTGGCATCCAGCGATGGCCCTGCCCTGCAACCAGCCACCAAGGAGTTTCCAGTATTTGGAAGAGAGCAGAAAGCAAGTCCTCAGGAGAACAGGGGCACTGCCAACATGAGGATAATAAGGGAGCATTCCAAAGGAGAGACAGCTGGCAGACATGGTCCTCCACGAATCAGGATCAAACATTAATTTCATTGTTATGAAGATAAAAGAACAAAAGGGATTAAAGAATTATACCAGATAAGGCCAGGACTTCTTTTTTTAAAAAAAACCCAAGTCATTAACTCTGGGAAACAAACTGAGGGTCACTGAAGGAGAGGTGGGGGGGATGGGGTGACTGGGTGGTGAGCATTAAGGAGGGCATGTGATGTGATAAGCATTGGGTGTTCTATGCAACTGATGAATCACTAAATTCTACCCCTGAAACTAATAATACACTATATGTTGGTTAATTGAATTTAAATAAAATAAATTAAAATAAGATAAAATCCACATCAATTTTGTATGTGCAGACCCTGTAGGAGCTCGATTTTCTGGCCCCCATTAAGCCCATGCCTGGCACAGTGTTGCTGTTCTGTTTATGAAAAATGTTAAGTGATGAAGCCATGGAGATTGAATTAAGAGAAAGAAAATACCTGGGATGGCAAGACCAACCTATAGGTGATTTTTTTTTTTTTTTTTTTTTAAGTGAGCCAGATGTGGGAAGCCAATGGCAGGAGCTGGAAGTTTAGCTGTGGTCTGAACTGGGAGGGGCCTCAGAGTTTCAGGGGTGAGGTGGAGGAAAGGGACTGGGATAGAACATAATAGCAGCCAATGTTAGCAAGATGGATTGAAGTAAATGAGCTTCTTGGCCCCCTTCCAGCCGTCCCTCAGCCCCAGCCTGCAGTGGCTTACTGCCACCAGGCCACAGACAGGCTCTATCCTCCACTGCCCCACACTCTGGGCAGGTTAGAGCTTGGATATGAAATAATAGAAATGATGATTATTGAGTAAGGTCCTTAATCCAACAGTTTGTAAATCTTCCAAGCTATCTGTTGGAAATTGATTATATTTTTCCGCAGAGGTGAATGAATTAGGCATTGATATGAAGCTCTCTTGCTTACTCCCAGTATACAAATTACATATATATTTTTAAATCTCCTGTGATCATATAAATCAGAGGACAATTAAGTTCTCCCGAGGCCTGGGGGACAGAATATCAAAACCAGGCAGAGAAATATGGTCTTACCTGGTAGAATAACAGCAAATTCCTCTCGCTATTAAATCAAGCGCCATTTTGCCAAATGCCAGTGAGCAAAGTATTCTAGAAACTAGAGGCAGCTGTGGTTTTCTCTCAGACCCAGAGTGGTATGCCTGGTAACCCTGGCCACTTCCAGGGAAGGAGAGGATGCGGGTGGTGCCAGAAGTCACGGAGCCCACACAACCTCTCTGATGCATGTTTGTGGATGCTCAAACAAGGTGTGGGGACTCTGTCCTCAGTAGAGTTAGAGTCACATAAAATGTTGGCACTCTTAAGGGTGTTTGAGTGGCTCAGTCGCTTAAGGGTCCAACTTTGGGTTTCCGCTCAGGTCGTGACCTCATGGGTGGTGAGATCAAGTCTGGAGTTGGGCTCCATGCTCAGTGGGAAGTCTACTTGAAGATTCTCTCCCTCTACCCCTCCTGCCACTCATGCATGCACTCTCTCTCTAATAAATAAATAAATCTTTAAAAAATATATTTGACTCTTAGGGAGTCGCAATATCTATTAATACATACAGGCTCTGAACATTCTTGCAACATGGAAAAGGTAACCTGGGCTGGTCCAGCATGCATCAAGTTTACTCACAGGTTTTGCATATTATACAACAGAGCACAAAGAGAAGCAGCCAATTGGAAGATGTGCCTAGACTCTGTTTATGGGTGAGGAGCTCTCCACGCAGAATCTCTGCAGGTCATTTTTGGAGTCCACTTCCCAAGGCCCTTTTTAGAGGAGTCCCTGTGGGAGGAATATTTTTGACTCAAGTGGCATCTGCTTGGGTGGTCTCTGATTCTGGAGACTCAAGAGAGCCTGAAGGTTCAGCATGGGGAGTCCAAAAAAGACAATTCTGGAAGCTCCTCAGGGCTCTTCCTGGGGTCTTGGTTTAAGAAAAATTGTGAAAGGGAATCTTAGGTTTCCTTCTAGGTCAGTGCTGGTTTAGTCGAAAAAAATGTAAGCCACAGATAGAATTCAAAATTTCCTAATAGCCACATATAATTGCAATTAACTTTAATAACATATTTTATTTAGATCAACAAAATATTTTACTTAAAGATGTATTCAATATAAAAAAAATTAATGAGATAGCTTTTTTTTTTTTAAGTAAGTCTTTGAAATCCAGTATATACTTAACACTTATGACATATGGAAGCCCAGGCTGGCCACAGAGCCACACATGGCAGTGGCTACCGTTATGGGACAGCCTAGCTCTAGATCAGCAAGCAGCAGTGTCCGTGCAATAAAGGAAACTGGCTTCCAGCCTTACTCCACTGTTTGAAAATGTTTGGGTTCAATTCTGACTTCCTCTCTATGGTGGTTAATTTTGTGTCAACTTGACTTTGCTAAGGAAACCCCTTTAGCTGGAAGACATTCTTTCTGGGTGTGTCTGTGAGAGCATTTCCAGAAGAGATTAGGATTTGAATCTGTAGATGAATAAAAAAAGATTGCCGTCACCAACACCTGTGGATGGGCATCATCCAATCCTTGAGGGCCTGAATAGGACAAAAAGTTGGAGAAAGGGCAAATTTGCTATCTGAGCTGGATGTCCATCACCTCCTATCTTCGGACATCAGCACTCCAGTTTTGGGTGCTTCTGATCGGCCCAGGACCTACACTACTAGCCCCTGGTACCCAGGCTATCAGACTTGGGCTGAGTTACACCACCCGCTTTCCCGGTTCTCCAGCTCGCGGGAAGCAGACTGTGGGGCTTCACAGCCTCCACAACTGTGTGAACCAGTTCCTACAACAAATCTCAATCTATGTATCTCTGTGTATCCTACTGGGTCTGCTTCTCTGGAGAACCCTGGCTAATACAGCCTCTAAAACAGGAAATCTCAAGGGTGAGAACTCTTACTCATCACAGAATCCTCTAGGCCTTGGCATTTTATCAAGATGTGGTTCATCAAATACATACATTTGTTTTGTTCTTTCCTTTTCAGAAAGTATCTTGTGATCTCTGTTTCCTCAATAACACCGCACGCCCTGCTGCTTCTCGGCACATATGCGTTTAGCACCCTCTCTTAAGAGGAGACTTGGGATTTGTCTCTGCCTGAACTACTCCTTGTGTCTCCTGGACTGTGGCTACCCAGGATTGTCTCACATGGAGCAGGCAATCAGTTTCTGTTGAAGCAGAGGTAACTGAATTGTTTTCAGCATGATGCAGGAAACCGAACAGGCGTTGAAAATTGGACAGACCCAGGTCTGAGCCCTATTAAGGGTGCATGTTTGAATATGACAAAATCGTCCCCTTCATTACTCAGATATTTATTTAGTGGTGTCAAAAAGAAAATCGCAGGCCCCAAATGACATCACTTAGATTAAGGCCCCAAGTCAGAAAACCAGGACTTAATACCTAACCTACCAGTGTTGTCAAGCTCTCAGGGAATGTAACCTTTAACTAGTTGACATGGAATTTCCCGATCAATACTGGGAAATTTGCTGATAGGCCCATCTTCTCCCCTTAGGAGGACAACCTTGCCTAAACAAGGAACTCCTTGCTAATAAATTCCTTTCTTCTCCTTCCTCTTTTTTTTTTTTTTTTTATGTCCTCTCTTTGTCTTTAAAAACCTTTCTTTCATTTAGCTCAGAGGAGCTCCCCTGCTAGGTGGGATGCCGCCTGATTCAGGAATTGTTAAGAACGCCAATTAGATATCCCAATCACTCAGTTGAATTTTGTTTTTTAACAGTGACCTCCATTTCCTAGCCCTGCTGAGGAGAGAGGTCTGTGTTGGTGTCTTCACTGGGGCCTCATCAGGGGAACCATGGTTCTCCCTGGGACCAAGCCCCTGGAACTCCACCCAGTCACTGTCATCTGCTCTGGTGGTTGCTGCAGAAGCAGGGACCCAGCAGTAGGTCATCTGTGGGCTCAGCTCAGAGCAGTGAGCTCACAGCCAACACCAAGGACTGCTGTTCACCTCTTTCCTTACCTCGACATCTCTGGATCGCAGCCTGGTTTCCTGGCTATGTGGAGTACTAGCCCACAGAAAGCCAAGGGTGTCTGAATGGTTCTTTGGGCATCAGGCCTAGCATGTAGTTAGGCAAAGAGCAGAAACTCATGGCTGCCTAGAGGGCACAGAGGTCACCCAACCATTCTCCCCATTTCCCACCACTACTTTCTACCTTTTTTACCAAGACGCCCTCACCACCCGGAAATCCTACAAGACCAAGTTCCTGATCAATTTATATTCTAGCTTTCCTTTTGAAACGAGAGGGAGAAGGCCTGCCTCCCAGGGTTGTTTGGAGAGAAACATGCATCAGCAGGAGGAAGTTATTTAGTGGCAGTGTAGATAGAGGTGTCCAGGTGTGGCCTGGAAAGGGAAGGGCAGCCTACAGGCCCTAAGGGAGCCCTTCCTGCTCTTTGTTTTCTAGAACCAAAGTGCAATGGACAGACTTAAAGGCTTTCCCTTGGCAAGGCAAGACTTCCAAGCAGCCAGAAGAGTCCCAGTCATGGCCAGCACTTCTGAGCTCCGGTTCAGGCCTGGTGGCGACCACTGACTGGCTTTCCCCACTGAGGAACAGGGGAGCAAGACACAGTTTCCCCACTGCCCAGAGCTTTGAAGCATGGGGGATGTCCACTGTTCACACAGGGGCTCCCACATCGCCTCAAGGGTCCAGGGTCAACTCTACCATGGTGACCCACCCAGGCTCGCCAGGTCCCTTCTGCTTCACACCCTGTCTCAGGCTCATTTTACTACTTTCTCCTACTTTAGTTGTTGTTGTTGGGGTTTTGTTGTTGTTGTCTTTAAAGATTTTATTTATTTATTTGCAAGAGGAAAGAATACAAGCAGGGGGATTAACAGAGGGAGAAAGAGAGGCAGGCTCTCCACTGAGCAGGGAGCCTGACACGGGACTGGATCCCAGGACCCCAGATCATGACCTGAGCAGAAAGCAGACGCTTAACCAACCCAGCACCCCACTTCTGTGGTTTTTAAGCAAATCTTCAGGAAAGTAGGATAGGGAAATAGAGAGATGGGGAAAACCGAGTGACCCTGCTCCTATCTGACAGGCTTAACATGTATTGGAGTGAAGAGCCTAAAATTAATGTCGGAAAAAATTTTATTTCAAAAGAAGTGGTCTTGGAGCAAATCGCGACTGGAACTCTGGGAAGGGGTGCTCTAGCTCGGGCTCCTGTGGGTGGTGTGACCACCCCAGCCCTTGAGGGGCTCCCAGGGGCGGGGGAGGCTGGGGGCTGAGGCTCCATGCCCTCAACCACTGTGCTCTATCTGCTCATCAAACAGCCACACCTTCAATATGAAAGTGTTTTTCTGTGGGGAGATTGGTTTTTAAAAACACACTATCTAGCTTTTTATGATCTCCATTTTTCTGCGAACATGGGGCCTGGGAATACTGGCTCCCCTTGAGAAGCCCCGGCTTCGTGCTGTATCCGGTCAAGGCCCGAATCCATAGTGAGCTGGGCACAATACTTTGGGTCTGCCATGATTTTTCCAGAGCCTTTTCTGTGATCCCACTTCCAGGAATTACAGAGGTTTCTTCTATCTGGAAGAGAGACTTGCCAGGTGAGGGGATGGCCACTGACCAAGAACCTAGCATCTACCAAACTGCAGGGAGGAATAAAAAAGCCTTGTGACTTCCTGAAACCAACGGCTGGACCCATTGTTTAGACTTCATCCCACACTGGCCTCCTTTCTGACCCACAGGTTTATACTCCTGAGGAGCATGTGGCCAAAACAATAGGTCTTGGATTTTTCCCCTTCCAAAAGAGGAAGAAGGCCCATATGGCTGAGCTGGCCAGTGTCTGTTCGGCCTGCCCCCCTTCCTGCTGCCCTTGGGGCCGGTGCCATGCCTGCTGCTGGTGGCTGATGTTCTCACAGATGTTGGGAGCAAGGATTCCCTGGTCCCCTCAATGTCCTTCTAGCCAGACTAAGAATCAAACTGACAGAGACAGATAATTAGAGAAAAATAAATTTTAATTTCTTACATATTAGGCATCCACACAGACGTGGAAACTCCAGAGACAGGTAAAAATGAGGCATTGATGTCATCCTGAACTAAGGAGAAGGAGGGCAGGAGTCTGGGACTTCAAAGGGAAGGAATGCAATTCAGCAGAGAGATGAAAATGTGTAAATGTGTGGTCAACTGTGTGTTTGTTGGACGCCCTCAGAAACAAGGGGACACAGAGGACTTTGATCAGACAGGCCTTGCTAGGTTCCTCCTCCCTGTCTCCCACACCTCATTCACAGTCTGATGGAGTGATCTATGGGGATAGCTCCTTACCTGGAACAGGTCCTCTATCTCTATTCCTTTTAGGCAATTGTGGAGGGAGGTAAAGAGCTTTTCCTGAATTTGCTGGGTTTCAGTTGCCTTTTTAACTCAAAATAGTCTTCATGGCTAAGTGACCCATCTTGAGGCACCTGCCCTCGGCCCCTCCACAGAACAAGGCAATCCACTGATGTCACCAGAGGGAGTACGGTTACAGAAAACTCCTGATCTCTGAAGTTCTGCGAGGATGTCACTGAAAAGCAACATCCAGGTCATGAGTCCTTAAAAACAACTGCAAGAATAAGACTATGGATTTGGGGAGACTAATAATCCAAATACAAGGCAACTCCAGATGACCAGCTCCATTGGAGCTGGGGCCAAGTGTGCAAGGTTTAAGAGGCTGCAGAAGGACAAGGAGGAATTTCTCCACACACTTGCTCCAAAGGAAATTAGAAAGCTTGGAGGTACTAGCTTTGACTGGATTCAGCCTGAGGGGCTCCGATGCCTTTACATTCTTAAGCTACCCCTGTGGCCTGTCCTCACTTTGAGGATGGAGATGGCATAGACAAGGAGCAGAAGGATAGATTTACTTGGTGGCCACAGAAATACCGTAGCCATTACTTATTCCTTGGACTTGGAGACATGCTAAGGAGATTAGGAAGGATGCTTGACACGTAATGGTGGGAGTGCTCGCGCCTCCTTTATCCATTATTCTAGAGTATTCATTTAGTGACTGCTTGTGTGCCAGACAAAGTGCTAGGCAGTCAGGAGGCAGTGTTGGGAGAAATCAGGCCCCCACACTATCCTCTGAAGCTTACCTTCCAGGATGGGAGGTGGTCAGAAATCACATCTGCCCTCCAGTCCTAGAATTCTCTGGAGCCTTGAGGGAGGCAGCTTGGGGACAGAGAGTTAACAGCATGTGATGAAGCTGGAGGAACAATTTGAGACTTCATTATTCCAAGAGGTGGAAGATAGAGCATAGAGAGACCCCAGCCTCTTGCACCAGGGTGGGGTAACCCTGTTTTTTGGCCCAGATGTGGAGACCAGCAAGGAGCAAACAGAGAACAAAGGGGCAGTGCCTTTGCCTCTAGGCAACCACACCTACAGGGGCCTCCTCTATAAGGTAAAATAGCAGATGGGGACACCTGCAGTTTCCTACCAATTTAGTAATTCTAGATAAATTCAGGAACAATTGATCCATAATAGAGAGTTAAGGGAAAATTAAGGATCCCGAGATCATTAAAAAAGGTTTTCAGCTTGTCATACAGAACAATCAATGAAAGCTGATCTCTTCCATTAAAAGAAGCCAAAGGCATTGGGGTGGAAGGTGGTATCATAAGGTCTAACTGGGCATTCTGGAAGTTTCACAGCTGAAATGGATCCCGTCCATCACCTGACCCGCCACCTGCCTTTCTTACAGAAGAGTGCAGTGACATCCAGGGTGAGGGAGATGTGCCCAAGGCCCAAGGAGCCAAGTTTGGCTCTACCACCCCGAGATTGTGCTTTGCTAAACTGGCAAAAATGCCACTGCAGACCGAGAGAATGTGATTCTTTGATCTTGCTGACACCACTGTCGCCCTCAGGGCCAGCATTTTGAAGGCAGCTTTCAGAAACAAAGGTTTTCTCTGATGACCTTAGAGAAGTGAAATCAGCCTGGAGAGGGGAAAAAATCTCCACCCAAGCTCCATTTAATGGAGTAAAGATCTTTTTAAGACAATGAAAGACAGAATAGCTTAAAAATCATAATATTTTATTTAAAAGAAGATTGGATCAGAAATGTAAAAGCCTGCTCAGAAACAATAGGGCAGGGATCCCTGGGTGGCGCAGCGGTTTGGCGCCTGCCTTTGGCCCAGGGCGCGATCCTGGAGACCTGGGATCGAATCCCACATCGGGCTCCCGGTGCATGGAGCCTGCTTCTCCCTCTGCCTGTGTCTCTGCCTCTCTGTCTCTCTCTGTGTGACTATCATGAATAAATAAATAAAATCTTAAAAAAAAAAAAAAAAGAAACAATAGGGCAATTAGGAAGTTGTTTATGCAGTTAGTGATGCAAATGTGATATTTCAAAATGCCCCTGACTCTTAGTTACTGGAATAAACTTAGATTCAATCTAGCCTGAATCAGATTTTCCTCCTGAGATCAGTATGTTGCATCTCTCCAACCTGAAAGCCGAAAGCTTTAGAAGTTCTCAGGAAATGACAGTTAGATGGGTTAAGTGTAACTCTTAGTAACACACCTCCTCTCAACTAAAAATTTCCTTGTATTTGAAAAAAAAACCCAAAAACCCTCTCCTTCCCCCACCAACTATAGTTAAGCTCTTGAAGATATAATTGGCATTTGTCAAACCTTTCAAAATGATATCTAAAGCTTCTTGTCGATAGTTTGACAGCCAGTTTCTGGTCTTCTGGAAGAAGCTCACATCAGGCCACCTCTAGTTTTGATGCCTCACCCCGCCCCTTGCTGCTCACCCCCAGAGAACACCAGAAAGTCAAGATCGAGAAGCTAACCCCGTTATGCTTGCCCACCTCAAATCATTCATTGACTGTGGCAAGGAATGTCTGGCTACTTGCAGGGCAAATCCCTGTCACACTAGGCAGATGTGGGGACTTTATTTTTCTTGTAGCTGCGAAGGTGGCATATTTGGAATAGAGGGGTCCAACTACAAGATACTTTTCTTAGAAGTTCGGCTACCCAATAACTGACAGCGATGGAGTGTGATATTCCCTTCTGGATATCATCATGCACCTGCTATGTGGATCAAGTCTTCTGTCCAGACACCCCACCCAACATACACACTCACACGTGCACATTCACACACACACTTGCATTCCTCTACCAATACACACTGCCCCCCTCCAACACACATACTTTCCAACAGAACAGCCCCCAACCTCATCTCCCCATGATCCCAACCCCTTGTTGGGTTACCCTTGTAAGACCTTCCTAGATGTTTTCAAGCTTGGATGACCCAACTAACAAGCAGCTTAATTGAGAAACAGATTCCCAGTCTTACATTTCTCAGACCCTGGGAGCGAGTGTCACCTTTGCCAATGTTGCCGTCGTCTTCCAGTGAGCCGACAGGAGCTCAGGATCATCTCACACTTCTCATTCCACAAGAAGCTACCATGTCCTGCTATGCCTTCCTCTTCATGCTGGCACACTGTCGTTAGGCTTGCCCCTTGCTATCATTCACGTCCAAGTTTGGTTTTCTATTTAAGGAGAATCTTAGCTGGTTTCCTTGTCCCTAGTTTCTATCCACTAAAATCTATCCAGGACTCTGTTCAGTCAGAGGAGTTTTACAAATTTCACATCTGTAGTTACTTCTCACCCAACTATTGATGGCTCCCAATTACCTGTAGCATGAGAGTAACTCGGTAGGTTACTCTGGCCCTTGGGGGCCTCCACGAGCAGCCGTTGTCTTCTCTGAGGCTGTGTAGTAGGGTGAATAAGACTGAATTTTCTGGACCAAGCAGGGCTCAGCCTTTTTCCCAGCTCTGCCACTCACTGATTGGTGACCTTTGGGCCTTAGATTTCTCACCCATAAAATAATAACAGCCACTATTATTGAGTGCCTCTTGTATGCCAGGCCCTGGCTTAAGCTCCTGTGAAGAACTGATCTGGCCAAAGTGCCCATCCACAGGGTCAAGTCGTGTTTTTATTCTTGCTGGTGTTTTCAGTTGATCTAGGGAGACTGTGGTGATCAAAGATGGGTGGGAGGAACAGGGCAGCGTTTTTGAATCAGCCCCACCTCATCTTTTCCACTGGGCAGAAGGTTATAGTGAGGGCAATTATCAGACTGAGTCCTGAAATGTTCCTCATTAGAAAGCCCAGAGGAGTCAGATGAGCTCTTGGCACAAGTTTGGGGAAGTCCACGTTTCCCTGTGCTCTGGGCCCTCTGACAACTCTTACACAAAGGGTTTCCTGAAGGCAGATGTGGTGATATATCAGGGCCTGGACCTTCCCATCTTAGAATTCGATATGGCAGGGGAATGCTCCATGAAATGGCAGAGGCTAGAACATCGGGAGTTGAAGTCACCATTCCAGAACATGCTAGGCTGCTGGGTTCACCTTGTTCCTATATCATTCCTCGTCATCACTAATTTCAGTAGTGAAATATTATTTCTGATATCTCTCAAGCTAATTTTTAAACAAGCTCTAGGGGATCCCTGGGTGGCGCAGCGGTTTGGCGCCTGCCTTTGGCCCAGGGCGCGATCCTGGAGACCCGGGATCGAATCCCACGTCGGGCTCCCGGTGCATGGAGCCTGCTTCTCCCTCTGCCTGTGTCTCTGGCTCTGTCTCTGCCTGTGTCTCTGGCTCTGTCTCTCCTTCATCTCTCAAGAATAAATAAATAAAATCTTTAAAAAAAATTAAAAAAAATAAATAAACAAGCTCTAATGTACATACTTGAATAGAAGAATGGAAGTGCTGGTCACAACCTCTGCTGGATGCAGGGTCCTGGTCAGGGCCTTTCAGATGCATTTAAAGTACAAATCGGGAGTCGATTAAAACTACCATGGTGGAATGTTCCAAAGTAAATGGTAAGCAACATGGAAACACTTTCATATTCTACTAGTAAGCCTCACAACAACCCTGGAAGATGGGCATCATGACCTCCATTTCAGAGGCTCCCAAGTTTAAGCAACCTATCCCAAGATAAGACAGCTGGCAATCCATGGAGTGGAAGTGCCGACATGGTCTGCCTGACTGCAGGGCTCCCACTTTTTATCACATCACACAGCTTCTCAGTGCCTGACTGTGCTGGCACAGAGAGAGCGACCATCACTGACCTCTGAGGATGCACGGCCTGTCAAACCCTACCTTGAAAATGTGTGCTGAATCCAGCCACTCGCCTCCTCATAGTCTTGGTCATCGTAGCCCTCTGTCTCCGGAGCTCACCCCAGAACCTTCCACCCGATGTCCTTCTTTCCCACTAATGAGCTTGCCCCCTAGAAAATCAGAAGGATCCTTCAGAAGTAAAAATTATATGAGGTCATGGCCCTGCTCAGATCCCCTCATGGCTTCTCATCACACTTAAAATATAATCCAAAATTCTCCCTGTGACCCAGTCCCTGGCCACTTGCTCCAGCCTTATCCAGATAGCTCTTGACTGCTTTGTTGTGTTTCCACCAGAGCATCTGACTTGCTCTTCCTTCATCGTCTTCTTCTTCTTCTTCTTTTTGTAGTTTAGCTGACCACGATGGTATATTAGTTTCAAGTGTAAGACAGAGTGATTCCACAAGTCTATACCTTATGCTATGTTCACCATGAGTGCAGCTCCCATCTGTCACCTGACGATGCTACTATAGTACCATTTACTGGACCCCCTATGCTGCACCTTTCCTCCCCGTGACTTATTGATTCCATAACTGGAATGGAATGTGTACCCACACTTACTGTTCCCATCCTGCCTCCCCCAAACCCAACCTGCTGTTCTTGAACCCCATTCACTCCACTTCCACACCTGGCGGTATACGTGTCTTCTCCATGCCCGTACTGTGCTGCCATGTCTGGCCTCCATGCTGTTCCCTGTTTAAAGGTCCACTCCTGAGAGAAGCCTACACTGAAGCAGTACCCAACTTCTTACCTCTCTAGATGTGTCCTTGCTTTACTTGGAGTCACAGCACTTATCACTGCCTGACACTGTGATGTATACTCATTTGTTTAGTCACTTACTGTTTTCCGCCAACCTGGGAAGGTAAGTACCATAAAGGGAGAGATTTGTCTTATTTGTTTACTGCTCTATTTCTGGTGTCTGGAATACATGTCTGGCAAGTAGTAAAGTTATGGAAGGTTTTTTCAAACAAATAAATAAAAGAACGTGCAAAATCCTGGAAACTGTTACATCTAACAAATCGCAATGTGCAAATTTCAATGATAGTGGACCTTATTCTACAAATTTCTAACATTCAGTGGTGGGTATTTTTCACACCCACCCACATCTGGTTCTCTTCTCATTCCACGCACTAGGAAGATTAAACTACTAGGTGGGACCAGTGATGAGTTTTGGCCAATGGGTTGAGAGCAGAGGTGACTTAAGCTGCTTCCAGTCAAAGATTTTGACTCTGGTTCAAGAACCTCTAGAACTCTCTTTTCCATGAATATTGAGCTTCCAGATGGTGCAGGATTAAAACAGTAGGGTCTCTGTCAGCCTAGGTCCCCATGTGACTGTATGAGCCAAGGTTCCCTACCAGCCCACTTCAGATGTGCACTACAAGTGAAAAATAACTTTTAAAATGCTAAACCACCCAGATTTGGGGCTCTGTCTTTACCAGATTCTCCCCTAAACCAATCTATATACACATTCCATACAGATAAGACGGGAAAAGAAGAGTAACTGACAGAGTTCACAGGTTTCATTTGGGATCACCTGCTATTGCAAGGATGACAATAAACTCTGGAGTGTATAGTGAAGTGATACCTTGCCTTTCTATTGAGAAGACCCAGTTCAGGAGCATGGAGCAGGGAGTCCAATAACATCATGAATTAAAATTACCTAGCAGACTAGCTCACAGAGGTAGTGTAGAGTAGGTGTAACCTGGGTCTGAGTCCAGGTCACTGAAGTATCTTTCTGCATTAAGAACAGTAGGGATACTGGGCCTCACCACTTATGAAAGCCATTGGACTTTAAAAAGGTCCTCTGCACTTGACGGGATGAGCACTGGGTGTTTTTCTGTATGTTGGTAAATTGAACACCAATAAAAATTAATTTAAAAAATAAATAAATAAAATCCTGCCAGCAAAAAAAATAAATAAATAAATAAAAAATAAAAAAAAATAAAAAGGTCCTCTGAATAACATAGAGTGATTGACAATTGGAAAGGAATATATCATTGATCATAAGGGCCTCCTGCTGTTGTGTTTGTTCCTCCCCAACCCCAACCCTACCCACAGACATCCATAAACTTGAGAGAACTTGATAGAATCAGGGATCATGGCTCAAGGTTGAGGCCACTTCAGGAAAGACACATTATCCTTCATAAAATAGTGGATCTAGGCGATAATCTCCAGAGGTGCTAGAACACTTAGATGAAGGATTAATGAAAAACTTCTTATTAGGTGGGGCAGGCTGACAGCCCATTGATCAACACGACATCACCAGAAGTGCAGTAACCTCTTCATGAGGTGCAATGTGAAATACACAGCAGCACTCATGAGGAATTCTTGCCAGAAGAACTGAGTCATAATCTAATCAAGCCTATAGCTCTACATTTACTGGAAATGTAGAGAAAAGTGGAACACATGAGAAGACACCAGGACAATGCAGTCAACAAGATCCTGAATGTAGGAAATTCTGCGTAACTAAGACGATTCACGAAAGATTTTCTTCATGAACCCAAGAACACCTATGGCAAGGTGACCTGCTGTGGCTGCCACTTCTATCCCTAAATTTGGGAGAGATGCGATGTCTAAGTCTCTTCTTCAGAGGGAACTCTAATCCCTGCACACCATATCCTCTCCTTGGTGGTGTCACCAGGCTTCATTAATTCCAAGACATTCATTCCATGGACACCCACCATATACCTGACTCATGTCTCAGTATTTATCTAGCTTCAGTGATGCATTTCTGTAGAATGGACAAGTCTATCTATAGTCTGCACCACATGGGATTAGTAATGTAGTATATTTAATAAGATTTAATAAGTCCTAGTTTCTCTCCAACCATTTCTAGACCAATCCACAGATAGGCCTCTCTGCCTATTTTCTTCTGTTGTCCACTTTCATCAAATCTTTACAACCTCAATCATCTCTTTCACGTAAACTCTGCTTCCTCCCAGAGGAGCCAAACTTCCCTGAGTCATCCTCACAAAAGAGATCACTTAGATCTTAATCAAAGAGAAGGAACTCTAGGGAAGGCTTTCATGATGAGAAAAATGCACACGTCTGAATCATTCAGAAACAGGCCACTATGCAAGGGAGCCCTTCGTTTCTCTCTTCATCTCTGTCCCTGACACTTCCTGTTTTTATCAGAACTGGATAGTAGGTAGAATTGGGCTGACCCAATGGCCCCATTGCAAATTTGCCTGTTGTAGACCACAGTGTGGTCAGAAATGTTCATGAGAACTTGGAGCATCTCAAAGGAGCACAGCCCCACTGAGACTTTGTTCCAGTGTGTCAAGTTTTTGATGGCAACTGCCTTGCCACAGTTAGAGAAGCCTATAGAAATGTTGCTCTAATTACCTGGCATCATACCTGATTTCCAGGGCCAGCATCTGGAAGGGACCTTGCTGTTACCTTTTGACTAATCCATGTGCTCACTGGTAGCTGCTGGGTGAGCAATGGAATCAAAATGACATCTGACACTAATTATTTTTGCATGGAGGGAATCACATGCAGGACATACCTTTCTTTTTTTTCTCACAGAAAGAGGAAGATTTTCTTTTGCAGTAGTCAAAGAACTGTTTTGGAAAGACTCTGAGACAGTGATGATTTCCGCCTGAGTATGGAGAGTAAGAGCCATGGCTCCTGCCACGAAGCCTGGCATGTAAATAACTCAAAGGAGCACACTTGAAGGAGAAGGTATTGTCATTTGTACTTTTCTATTCTGCCACCAGATTTTAGCAGAGTCTGACTTAAGCCTTCACTGTCTGCACAGTTTGAGCGTACTTGAATGTTGAAATGCTAGGGTGTTGGCAGGTCACTTCTTTTGGAGAGGCCATGTTATTCTTGGCTATTTTTCTATAGCTGAGTTAAGAAGGTGCGTTACTGGCTGCAATTGTTCTGTACCCAGATCTTGGGCACGTGACTTTACAGTTTTCCCCCTAAAATGTTGAACATATTCTCTTCCCTAACTTTGGCCGTGTGACTTGCGTTAGCCAGTTAATTGAAACAGAAGTGATGGTGTACCTATTCTGAACCCAGGCTTTTGGAGGCCTTGAAGTTTCCACTTGCTGTCTTGTGCCTCTGCCCAACCATGAGAAGGGCTTCCCTTAGATGGCTCCTGTCCTTTTCACCGGGGTCGCAGAATGGACATGCATTGAGCAGAGCTGAGCCCAAACCTCAAGGAGAAACCATGCCTCATTAGACTCATGGTTAGAAGCAGACTGGCCCAGCCAAACCCAGCCTAGATCAGCCAAGTCCCAGTCACCTCTGAGGTTCACAAGCTAAGTGAATGCTTACTGTTGTATGCTGCAAGATGTGTGGTTGTTTGTTACACAGCGTTATCACATTGTGATCATCTGATACATCCATGTTTGACAATCTTTTGAAGTGTTGTAAACTTGAGGTGTAGCTGAGAGATCAGAGTTTATATTTTTGAATATCTCTAGTACAGCAACAAGGTATCCCTGTTATTGGGGCAAAAAAAAATAAAAAGGCTCCTTTGAGAGCCAAACAGCATTGCAAAGTGGGAGACTTCTCTCTTTTTCAAGGAGTGCCTTTACCTATTTAGTCACAAACTAACAGCTCTGGAAGGATTTCTTCTTGATCCCATCTAATGATCCCATCTAATAGTTGGACAGAAAATAATCTCTATCACTGGATATACATTGAAGGAAAGTTTGATTAAAAATAAATGTGTTAGGGGGATCCCTGGGTGGCGCAGCGGTTTGGTGCCTGCCTTTGGCCCAGGGCGTGATCCTGGAGATCTGGGATCGAATCCCACGTCGGGCTCCCGGTGCATGGAGCCTGCTTCTCCATCTGCCTGTGTCTCTGCCTCTCTCTCTCTCTCTCTGTGTGACTATCATAAATTAAAAATAAATACATAAATAAATGTGTTAGGGATGCCTGGGTGGCTCAGTGGTTGCACATCTGCCTTTGGCTCAGGGTGTGATCCCCAGGGCCTGGGATCAGGTCCCACATCAGCTCCCCGTGGGAAGTCTGCTTCTTCCTCTGCCTGTGTCTCTGCCTGTGTCTCTGCCTCTGTCTCTGTGTCTCTTATGAATAAATAAATAAAATATTTTTTGAAAAAATTAAAAAATAAAAAATAAAAATAAAAGTGTTAAAGAATGAATAAGTCAATACAATAAATTGTTGAAAAATATCTGGTTTCTTCATTTATCAATTTAACAAGTATGAATTGAAAGCTTCTTCTGTTAGGCAGCAGAACTGCAGCAGAACTATAGCAGGGAACCAAGGAAGCCCTAGTCTGGTGAGGAAATGTTCTAGAAGAGTTGTACCACTTTTCCGTCAGCGCTGCCCACTTGATCATTATGCACTCTAACCAGATGAAAAAAAGAGCCAGTCTGTTTGTAAAGGTACCCAAGTAGCTTAAATATAATAGTAACAGACCATAAAATGGTAAGAGCTTGGTTCAAATGTTGTAAGCTTCACCAGTAGAAAGGCAACTTCATTATTTCTAAAAATAAATTTGGGGCACCTGGGTGGCTCAATCGGTTGAGTGTCAGACTCTTGATTTCAGCTCAGGTCATGATCTCATGGGTCATGTGACTGAGCCCCATGGTGGGGCTCTGAACTCAGTGGGGAGTCTGCTTGAGGATTCTTTCCCTCTGCCTCTCCCCCACTCACAGGCTCTCTCTCTCTCAAATAAATTAATCTTTAAAAAATAAATATAAATAAATTTTAATTTTAAAAATCACACTTAAACTCCTAGATATAGTTGCACACCCAGGTTCACAGCAGCATTATTCTCAATAACCAGAAGGTGGTAGCAACTCAAGTCTCTAGGCATGGATGAATGGGTGAAAAAATGGGATATACACATACTATGGAATATTATTCAGCCTTACAAAGGAGTGGAATTCAGACACATGCTACAATATGGATGAGCTTTAAAAACATTATGCTAAGTGAAATAAGCTAGACACAGAAAGAAACATATTTTAGTATTCCATTTAAATGAGCGACCAAGAATAGTCATATTATTAGAGATAGAGCATTGAATGGTGGTCACCAGGGGAGGCAGGAGGAGGTTGTGGAGTTCTTAAATGAGTTTGAATTTGGGAGGATGAAGAAGTTCTTGAGAGCATTACCTGTATGGCGGTGATGGTTGTACAATCATGTGAATGTACTTATTACCCTTGAACTGTACATATAAAATAACTAAAGTGGTAAATTTCTTGTTGTATAACTCTTCTCACACTTTAAAAGATATATTTAACAATTTTAAGGCAGGGACGCCTGGGTGGGATCCAAGGATCTGGAATCGAGTCCTGAATTGGACTCCCTGTGAGAAGCCTGCTTCTCCCTCTGCCTGTGTCTCTGCCTCTGTCTCTCTGTGTCTCTCATGAATAAATAAATAAATCTTTAACAAAAATTTAAAAATTTTAAGGTAAATAACAGGGGAATGTAAAAAATGCTTTAAAACTAAGTTCAAACACTTTCAAATAACGCTTTGATGAAAAGTTAACTGTGTAGCCAGGGAAAACCTTGATGTTCAGCCAATTTTTTTTTTCCTGAATAATTCAACTATCTGTAACCAAGAATGTAAAATTCATAAACACATTTCCAAATAAGCAATATGGGCATACCTGGCTAAGAATAATTGTGAAAGAGGGGAAAAACAAAAACAGAAGCCTGGATTACAAAGGCTTGGTGATGTTGGATGGGGCCCCTGCCCTCTCTGGTCCTCAGCAGGATCATCTGTAAAGGGAGGGGTCCGCCCCAAGAGTAAGAACTCTGCTTTTTTTGGCAAAATGAGTTAGGTTAGATATGGTCCTTCCTTCATGGACACTTGTAAAGCCAAGCTTTCCTGCCAAGGTAAATGCCAGTTCTGGCTCCTGTAGGCAGCAGGTCCCCCCCTCCTGCAGTGTGAAATCACTTTGCAGGTGTAGAAAGCCGGGACTCACTTCGTTTTGCTCTCATGCCATCACTTTGGTCTGGTTGATGTTTTCCCCTCGACTCTAACTTGTCTGCCCCTCTCTCAATAAATGATGAGTTTTGGGAAAAAGAAGGGCAATACTACAGCCATGCTAATTAGTACTTGCTTCATGGAGACAATAGCTCATCTATTTTCTAAGAAAAAAAAAAGGAAAAACTGTCAGATATGGCACCAAGGGTGTCATGTCTTAAATCTTTTTTTTTTTTTTGTCAGGAAGGGAAAAAGAAGATATGAATGAGTCCACACACAGTTGACTCCTCTGTGCTGGAGGCAGCAACTTCTGCTTGGCTCCAGTAGGATGACGCATGCTCCGTGGAAAGGCAATCGATGGTGGGGAGGGGAACCCTCAGTTTCCCTATGGACAGCTTCATAATAGGTAGCTGGAAAGGTCTGTGCTGTGTTGTGCCCCTGGCCTGTTGCGGGAAAGGCTGAAACAATGCAAGTCGTGGCCCTTCAGAAACGGCACACTTCAGAGGGTCAAGGGAAGATTTTCTTTCTTTTTTTTTTATACTTTATTTAAGACAGAGTGAGAGAGAGAGCATGAGCGAGAGGGAGAGGGAGAAGCAGGCTCTCTAATGATCAGGGAGCCCAAAGTGGGGCTCAATCCCAGGACCCAGGAATCATGACCTGAGCAGAAGGCAGATGCTTAACAGACCCAACCACCCAGGTGCCCCCAAGGGAAGATTTTCAAGGGGAAACAAAAGCTTTGCATGCCTAAAAAATTTGCAAATGGCAACCAGGAAACAGATTCAAGATACCCGGATACAGCTCAAGTGTCTCTGCTGAAGAGAGACTTTGCATAATCCACCAGTGTTTTGGAGTAAGCTTCTGAGGCATTCCTCAGTCTCTGCTGCCTTGATGTCTGCCAAGCAGAGCTCAGATTTCTAGAAGGTTTTTAGCGTGTGTGGGAGTATGAGTAGAGCGAGTAGAGCGCGGCACACTAGCAGCTCCAAGACATGCCTGTCACTAGGAGTAATTGGTGTCAGGTCAGGGCCCAGGAACATGACAGGAAATGGCCCATTTGGGTTCCCTGGGATGCCCACTCTGAGGTAGGGGAGAGTGTGCAGGACGCTCAGGGGTGTGTGTACCAGGATCAACATCTGTTGACCGGAGGGGACAAAAGCCAGAATGCCACCAGGGGCTCTGAGCAAGATGGCCCTGCATGGGGAGGACGGGCTGGGCCAGACTCATACCCTCATGTGAGTCAGGCACTGGATATGGGATATGGGCTGCCTTTGAGAAGGAGTTGTGACCTTGGGCAGGGAAGGCTGCCTTCAGGCTAAGAGGGTCCCAAAGAGGGCTGGCGGCCAAGGGGGGTCTCCTGGTACCTGGGAGAATATGACCTTCCTTCACGAAAGGGAATCTGAGCTTCCCAACACTGCATCTACCAGAGGGACTGAGTGATTGGAAGGAGGGAGGGAAGGCAAGAAGGGGGGGGACTGAGGAGATGGTTGTATTAGGATGCATGACAATGGTAGGAGGAACCAGGTCATTTTAATTTTACTTCTTCGTTTGCAAAGATCATCTTTATGTTATGTAATCACCAACAGGATCAAATATATATGGGAGCCCTGAATAAATTGCACAGAACTCTAGCCGTCAGTATGAGGTCCTATTACGTAATGCTCCAAGAGTCAGGAAGCCACCCTGAAAGCCTTTTGGTCCCCATGCCAATACTTGTCAGGTTCTCTCGGGCATCACAGTCACCTGGGGAGTGATGGAAACACAGGTCTCCAGGCCACCTCGAGAGTGTCTGATGCAGCAGGTCCGGGTGGGGCCTGAGAATGTACGTCATTATGGACAGGTGCATAGTTCATCAGTGCATGGGCATCTATCTACCTCCAATAGTACATAACCGTCCGGTTCTTCCTGGAGACCTCTGACTAATATCCGAATACACATCTCAACACACCAGCCCCCCCCCCACCCCAACAAAAGGCAGGTTGAACAAAGCACGGGGAAGGTATTTGCTGCTGCTTACATTTTAGACAGTAGAGAAAAGTGAGCAGGGTCGTTAGAAGCACAGGGACTGTCGTCAGAGGGACACAGGGGCTGGGATAGTTCTGATCTGCAGGGACGGCGCGGCACCGTGGGGATCGGGCCCCGTTCTGGGTCTTAGCGACGAAGCAGTGGTGTCAGGCCCCGGTGCCAAAGCTTCGGAGAGGCCTGAGAAGCACAGCGCGGCCTCCGCCCCTCCCCCTTCTGATGTCTGATCTGGGTTTCAAACCAACTTTCCCGTCCTGACCTCCTCTCCTGAAGTCAATCCTTCTCTTTTTTATTGCCTTGCCTTTTCTCTCCAACTGGCCTCGTTGTGAGTCTTGAAACGTCAAAAATGCCTCTTTGACCCAAGCCGTAGGTCCCTGGCGGGATTGTTCTTTGACAAAAGCTTGAAAACACCTGCCCCGCGGTGTCCCTTACAGCCAAGGGCCCCTTGCCTCCAGCAGCGCCCGCTAATCCTATAATCCAGGCCGATTTCTACAAGACCATACACGGTTGTTACCCGTCCCAGTTCCAAGTAGGTCAGGGGCTAATGTCAGCTGATTAGAGGCTCCCAGGGACCCTACCGATTTGGAGGCAATGGGGTGTCTTGTGACTTCAGAGGCCACATCTTTCTGAATCAACACAGACGCCGGAAGATTGCTAATCTTGGTGGCGCTTGAAGCAATTTAAAGATAATGAGCCTCTGTCAATTTGAGAGGAAGATAACGTTTATATCGTAACACCCTCTGCTGAGCCATTTTGGGATATAGTAGGGCTTTCAGTGTTTCTATAAAAAGGAAGTTTAACAAAAACGTGTTTCCAAATGGGAAAGTGCAGCCATTTGTTCCATGGGAGAGTGCAGTTTGTTTAGTGAGAGCCTTTTGGCCCAAACAGTAGAGCGAGTTAACTAGCGGAGTCTGACAGCCCACGTTTCAGTTCTTGGTGGGATGGAGGCGGCATCATGCCAGGCGTCCACGTGTGTGTGTAACACTGAGCTGGGCTTGACACTGGGGATCCATCCATGACTTCTGGATTTACCGAGTTAGGCAAGATGACTCGTGGCTACCTCCCTACCCAACTTTCCTCCTTCCTTCCAGCCAGACGATGTGCGAGTGGATGAGCTTCCAGTGGCCCTTAGAGTTCATGGTTTACGGCAGCCCAGGGTGTCTTTGTCACCAAGCACAGTGCTTACCCAGTGCCACGTCATTCTCCTCCTTGGTGGCTCCTGCTCCCTAGCAGTTCCAGGGGGCCTCCTGCCCGGACTCCGGTCAGGCAAGGCAGGTGAGGTAAGGAGCAGCCTGAGCAGGCTCCTTTCTTGTCTACTGAGCACTTGTGGGAGACCCGGGGGCAGTCCATAGCTCTAGAAGAGAGGGAGCCATAGCTGGTAGGAGCCTGGGTTTCTGCAGGACTGCATGGAGCAGAGGACCCCTTACCCCAGCCCCCATTGCCACCAACCTGCTTGTGAGAAAGAAAACTTGATTGTGTTTTTTTTTTTTTTTTTAAAGGAACATTCTTTTTTTTTTTTTTTTTTTTAATTTTTTATTTATTTATGATAGTCACAGAGAGAGAGAGAGAGAGAGGCAGAGACACAGGCGGAGGGAGAAGCAGGCTCCATGCACCGGGAGCCCGATGTGGGATTCGATCCCGGGTCTCCAGGATCGCGCCCTGGGCCAAAGGCAGGCGCCAAACCGCTGCGCCACCCAGGGAACACGTGGAGACCACGTGTTTCAGAATTTGCCTACATGTACTAAATACTGACACGATGGTGGAGCCTTGAGAACCAAGCAAATTTCACGGAGGAGGGGTTCTCAAGGCCCACCCATCTCTGTGGGGAAGTACCTGGGAGCTCCACACAGGTCTGCCTAGGGGAGGACCCGATTCTTAACATTTTTTACTGGGTTTCCAAACAAAACAAGCCTTAGAAAGAACAGCAACCTGGTTAAAAGGAAATGTCACTTCAGGACTGTTTTTTTTAAAGAGTTGATACCATTTTTAAAATATCTGACTTCTGGGGCAGTATGGTGGGGTGGGGGCATGGGGGTGGTGTCCCTGGGTGGCTCAGTCCGTTAAGCATCTGACTCCTGGTTTCTGCTCAGGTCACTATCTCAGGGTTATGAGATGGAGCCCGGTGTTGGCCTCTATGCTCAGCACAGAGTCTGCTTCATATCCTCTTTCCCTCTGCCCCTCCTGCTTGTGCTCTCAATCTCTCTCTCTCTCAAATAAATAAATAAATCTTAAAAAAATAAAAGAGGAAAGACATAGGGAGAACATCAGAAGAGAGAGAATGACAAAAGGACAGGAGGAAGAGGAACAGATGGCGAGAGACGAGAAATAGGAGGTTAGAGACGAATGGATGGACGGACAACAGCGGCTCAGATGCTAAGACACTGGGACGGGACCCCCCTCTCTGAATCTCCACGGTGAAGCTCCCCTGAGACCAGGGAGAGGAGGCCCAGGTGAAGACTCTGAGGCTTCACTTTCATTTTCAGTGACACAGGAGAACGCTGGTGGCGCTTTGGTACAAACCCCCTCAATATCACTTCTGCTAAGGAAGCAGAGACTAGACAAGCCCTGTCCCTGTTTGAGGGAAACACAAGGTTTCCCCGGTTGACAAGGGTGGCAGCTCGTCAGTCCCTGGGCCCCGGGGCCCCGTGGCACCCTGTGCCCGGCTCTCTTCCCCGATCCTTGCTCACTCGCTCGGGGCAGCAGAGGAGCAGAAGCCTTGGATTCTGGCCGCGGGGCTTCCAGTTGCTGCCCGCGTGAGCCCGGGCCTGGCATGTCCGTAGGTCCCTCCTGCATATGAACTGTTACTACTGTTGGTCAAAATCCAGCTCCCAACTCCCTGCTAGCAGGGTGGCCCTACTAGATCCCAGGCTTTGATCCATGTGACGGGTTATGTGAAAACAGCAGAATAATGGAGATGTGGATATTCTCTGCCTTCTTTTTCTTCCTGCCTGCTTGCAGCAGGTGGCGGGCTTTGCCTGGATCTGGGGGAGGGGTTCCCCTCAGGGCCCCCAGGGCCTCAGCTTGGTGCTGTCCCAGGTGGACCTGAGAGAGAACCAGAGCACAAGGGTACTTCCCGCTTGATGGCAGACGGAAAGGGAGAGAGAGAGGGAGAGGGAGAGAGAGAGAAAGGAAGGCTCCAGGAAAGGAGAGTACAGCCAGTTACTACTCTGGGGACCTGGAAATTCTGGAAGAATCTCCGAAGTCAGGGGAGGATGCCAGGGTCCTGACAGGGACTCTGGGGGGTTGCTGATGGCAAGATCCCACACTCACTGGGTGAGGGCTGCTCCCACCGCCCGCCTCTGCGTGCTCAGGCGGAGGAATGAGGCTGCGGGCCCTGGGGAGCACGGCCACCTGTGAGCATGACAGATGGCAGGGGCGGGGCGATGGCTTCTGCTGCAGATATTCTTTTTATTAATATTTTCTTTATTTATTCATGAGAGTCACAGAGAGAGAGGCAGAGACACAGGCAAAGGGAGAAGCAGGCCCCATGCAGGGAGCCCGTCGTGGGACTCAATCCAGGGTCTCCTGGATCACACCCTAGGCTGAAGGCGACGCTAAACCGCTGAGCCACCCGGGCTGCCCCTGCCACAGATTTTATTTTATTTATTTATTTATTTATTTATTTATTTATTTATTTATTTATTTATTTATTTTGTCCATGTATTTCCTGTCACCTTTTTTTTTTACTTTCTTTTTTTTTTAATTAATTTTTATTGGTGTTCAATTTACCAACATACAGAAAAACACCCAGTGCTCATCCCGTCAAGTGTCCACCTCAGTGCCCGTCACCCATTCCCCTCCAACACCCGCCCTCCTCCCCTTCCACCACCCCTAGTTCGTTTCCCAGAGTTAGGAGTCTTTATGTTCTGTCTCCCTTCCTGATATTTCCCAACATTTCTTCTCCCTTCCTTTATATTCCCTTTCACTATTATTTATATTCCCCAAATGAATGAGAACATACACTGTTTGTCCTTCTCCGATTGACTTATTTCACTCAGCATAATACCCTCCAGTTCCATCCACGTTGAAGCAAATGGTGGGTATTTGTCGTTTCTAATGGCTGAGGAATATTCCATTGTATACATAGACCACATCTCCTTTATCCATTCATCTTTCGATGGACACCGAGGCTTCTTCCACAGTTTGGCTATTGTGGACATTGCTCCTATAAACATCGGGATGCAGGTGTCCCGGTGTTTCATTGCATCTGAATCTTTGGGGTAAATCCCCAACAGTGCAATTGCTGGGTCGTAGGGCAGGTCTATTTTTAACTCTTTGAGGAACCTCCACACAGTTTTCCAGAGTGGCTGCACCAGTTCACATTCCCACCAACAGTGTAAGAGGGTTCCCCTTTCTCCGCATCCTCTCCAACATTTGTGGTTTCCTGCCTTGTTAATTTTCCCCATTCTCACTGGTGTGAGGTGGTATCTCATTGTGGTTTTGATTTGTATTTCCCTGACCTGCCACAGATTTTAAAGAAGGAAGCCACGGTCTATGTCCTCACGGAGTCTGAGACACTCCAGTGACAAACTTCAGTTCTTCCGAAATTGCCTTTTGGTTGCTAGTGTGCCCTCAGCCCGATGTGCTTGCAGCCTGGACCATGTGGGCATCTGCTCTCTCCAGCCTCTCCCCAATGTCCTCGCCACCCTGGGAACGTGTCCGTGGCTGGGCTCCGGGCACACTGCTTCTGGCAGGGGCTTCTTACGGCCTGAGCCTGGAAGTCTCCACGGGGGTTGGAGGCTGCGGTGTGCTCCTGTGAGTCCTGACACGGCCTGGGAAGTCTCAGGCCCAGGGAAGACACAGGAGGCGAGCGATGAGAGACCCCGGGGATCAAGGAAAGGGTCATCAGAGTTCAGGCTGGTGAAGAGCTTCTCACTGAGGATGGGCACCCCTCCGCTGTGTTAATAAAGCTCCTCCTGTTTGCTTCTGGGAATGGAGATCAAGAGAAAACTTGTTTGGGGCTCCTGACCAGATGCCGCTTAGCTTCCTGAGCAGAACTCATTCTGAAACACCCCTCTGAGGCCGGGGACCGAAGCAGTGCATCCCCAGTGTCATGGGGAGGGTGCAAAGTGAGCCTGTCCCTTCCAGTTATTGAGTGTTTACTGGGCTCCACAACTGACCTTCAGTCAGGGACCTGGTTCCTGCCACCCACCCACCCCAACCCAGCTTCGGTTTGTTCATCCATAGGCCGAGGAGAACAATCTCTGGCCGCTGAGCTGCACTCAGGGACCTGGCTTGATCAGATGGATGAGGAGCCTGACTGGATTGTAATGGGTGGAAAGGTGTCACCTGCTTTGGGGGCCGGCATTCACCAGGCAGGGCTAGCAGGGACTGCTGAGCACAGCATCTTTCTTGGGGTGGGGTGGGGGGCTCCCATGGTCCCTGCGTCCTGGAAGAGTGATTCCCATTCCTTCATCCGAAGGATCAGACCAGTGTCTTGAGACCCCTTGGCTGCCTGTGGATAGAGATGTTGGGCTGTGTTATACCAGCTGCGTAAGTGCCACCTAAATCCTGATCCTATTTTAAATTGTCTATTAGAGGGAATAGCCAACACCATGAAACCCTGTTAAGTAAATGTAGTTCACCCGACGCCCCAGCCTCTTTCCTCAGCTGCTGACCCCCAGAGCTTTTTCCTTTAAAATGAGCCCCAGTCCATAGCACAATGGGGTGTTTGCCCCAAAAAAGCAGCATTTGCTCCCTGTCTAACCTCTTTGCTGTGCAGAAGGTGAGCGTGAGTAAGGAGGAGAGCCTCTGATATTTAAAATGGTGAAGGGAAAATTAAGTGGAGAGATAAAAGTAAGAGGGATAAAATGAAATTTCCCCCAAGGACAAGGCTGTGGCAGGCCACCACCGCTCCTCACTGCACAGGCTCTGCCAAAGCACCCTCTGGCTTTCCTAAAGGTTTCCCCAAGTTTCTGGCTCTCATTCATTCTTCTTTTGATTTCCTATAGTACTTCCTCTATCCTTTCCCAGTGGATGGGCTTGGAGGGCAGGAATTGTCATTTATATTGACATACACTTTTCACAGCACAGAATGCAAAGTTCAAAAAGTCAAAAATATGATGCCTCCCCAATCTATTAGATCATTAATGAGGGGAGAGATATAATAATAATGCTGGTTCAGAAAGCAAGTTAAGGAATTGGGTCTGGGTAGGAATTTTGAAAAACAGAATGCCAGAATCAGAACGTTGGTTTAGACAGATCACTGGTTAATGTTCTATAGGACAACCAAACCACGGCTTCTCTAGTGGGCAGAAATTGCCAAGTCACTTCGCAGTGTCTGAGCTCTAATCAGTAAGTAGCCACGGCAAACAGAGGTTTATGCTCCTGGAGGCTGAGAAATTCCTTGGGTAGGCCTGTTAATGCCTCAGAGTGACACTAGAAAGTACATGTTGTCACCATTCCTTATTTACAAGTTATGAATTTTTCCTGAGATAGGTATTCACTAAATATTTACAAATGGTCATACGAATGACATGTAAATCTAATATCATGTCTTACAACTTGTTTTTTCCATTTCTAATCCCCATGATCTATTCGGTATAGCTCTTGGACCCTTTCCTGGACTGTGGAAATTTGAAGGAAGCAGGCCCATTGACAGGAGAGTGGCTTTTTATACTGTAAAGTTAACATATTTTAATAAAGTCCTGGGTCACGTGTGCTGTCTGAAAATACACAGCATTCAATGGTATTATCCGTGCCATGTGGATACCATGTCAATAAAAGTCAAATTGTATTTAACTTAATCTCATGCAGGCCCAGGCTCTCCTCCCCTGCAGACCTCCTGGCTCTTGAAAATTTTCCATATAACCAAATTATTAAATAGCACTTGAAATACAAGCTTTTATTCAGCTGTAAGTTGACCCGGAGTCATTTCACATGGCTAATGGCTTACAAAAAGCCACACATTTAAATCCAAGTCTCCAGTAAATAGTAAGGGCCGGCTCAATGAAAATCAATTAGGAGAGTTTTTAAGTGACCGCTGTTTAAAACATTTGGCTAAGTTCTTATTTTACTCCTCCACCCCCAGCTCTATGCTAAGAGGTCGGAGCTTAGCTCCACTAAGAGCAGAGTGAAGACCCTCCAAAATCACCTTCATTCATCCAGACAGAATTCTGTGCATCTGTCATTGGTGACACCGTGTGCTGGTGGTGGCAGCATGGTTATGCATGCGGCTGCATAGAACTGGATCCGGAGACTTGCCCCCTATGGCTCTTCCATGAGGGACACCAAGCAAGGGGGTTGGGACCTGCTGCTGCCTGGTCTCTGTACCCAACACCAACATATGGCTTTCCTTCCCACCCCCAGCCATTCTCTGTGATGACAGCTGGCAACCTGCAATTTAATTTGATTCTGACACTATCTACCTGGAGACAGCATCGGATCCCTCAGGTTAAGACCTCAGTCCCACAAGACTGCTCCCCACCTACTTTAGATGCCAATCAATCACAAGTCCAGGTGTTACCGTGCTCCTGGATGACCAGCTATAGATCAGAGGTTCCAATGACCCCCTCCTAAAGTTCAATTAATTTGGTAGAGTGGCTCACAGAACTCAGGGAAACATCTTACTTACTGGATCACCAGTTTATCACAAAAGGATATAACTCAGGAACAGCCAGATGAAAGAGAAATATGGAGCAAGGTATGTGGGAAGGGGCATGGCGCTCCCCTGCTCTCTGAGCACACTACTCTCTCTGATTCTCCACATATTTACCAACCTAGAAGCTCCCTTAACTCAGTCCTTTTGGTTTTCTTACAGAAGTTTCATCACATAGGCATGATTAATTAAATCATTGGCCACCTGGTGATGAAATTTAATCCCCAGCCTTTCTCTGTATATTGGGGGAGGCTGGGCAGGGGTGGGGACTGTGGGCTCGGACCCCTCTGATCACCTGGTGGCTCCCTTGGCAAGGAGCCTCCAACCTTAGGTAAGGTAGGGGTTCTCCAAAAGTCACCTCATTAGCATAACAAAAGACACTTTTTATAGCTCTTCTCACTTGAGATCCCAAGGAACTCGGGAGCCCTGTGCCAGGCATGTGGACCGAGACCAAATATAGATTTCTTATTATAAATCACAACATCATAGGGGCATAGACCTCTTTGAAAATCTGTTGAAAGTGAAGTCTGGGTTTCCTCCTTTAAATACAGGCACACACATACACCCACCTACCCATGTCAATATAATTTAGGGAACTGATGTCATGGAATCCTGTGAGAGACATCTGGGATCCAGTAAAAGCCCCCACACTAAGAGTGACAGTTCTTTTTATGTGTTTACAAACACACCAGACTTCCATGGTCAAAGAAATGCATCTGTGAAGAATTCTGGATGAACATAAAGATGTGAGGCTGGAAACCCTCTCTGGAGGTAATTAGAAGACCAGTTACTCTACTGGTGTGTGAGGCCACCTCTGGAAGCCACTCTTCCCCAGGATGGGGCAAGCCCTTGAGAACCTCACTCACTGGGGGAGCTATTGCACCAGCTAATGAGCCATGGTTTTCTACCTGCTGTGTTTCCAGTCCACTGGCTCTTCAGCCCGTCTCTAATCTGTGCACAGTGGACTCCCCTTCTGGCGGAGTCATTTACATTTGGGCACAGGCACGTACGTGTGTCTGTGTGTGTGTGTGCGCGCACACAAGCTTCCCTCCTGGGGATTGCTCTTTCTTTGCCCACTCATTTAACAAAGTGGCTTCACAAAATCCCCAGTGTGTGAATTAAAATTCAAACTGGAACAAAGTAAATGAAGGCTCTGAACCTCTTAGGGTTACCAGGTTAACACAAGGATCGGGCTGCTCAGAAGTGTCGTGGAAAACAGTATGGACGGGGCGGTTGGGGCACTACCGTGGAGGGCCTCCGATGCTTAGCCATGTTCTTTTTGCTACAGAAATAAAACCAAATATCATCTGTAAATTGAATCATCACCTCTGTTACGTGTTTTGTATATCTGATTTTTATACATTAGCCTCTGGGGCAAACATAGCCTTTCTTCCTTTCTCTCAAAAACAAAATCCACATTATAGCTCAAACAAAAGACAATCCCAGCCTCCCTTGCCACTACATGAGGCCATATATGGATTTTCTAGCTAATCAGATGCAATCAGAAGTGCCTATGGGACTTTCGGGAAATTTCTTTACAGTGGGGCCAACATGTTACTCTTTCTTCTTAGACTACCTTGACCAAAGCAGCTGGAGTTTAAGGACCAGGAGGATGGGGACAGGCCTGGATACAATAGAACAAAACCCTGACAGATTCGTAGAGCCACCAAATAGTCCCGGACAGGCTATATGCTCCACCCTGACCTCTTTTATGCAGAAGAGAAATGAACGTCTAGCACACTTAGATCATACTTGCTCAGGACTCTTCATGACATGTGACTCAAAGAAACCCTATAGATGCAGCCTCTCTGCCTCTCATCTGTTTTATTTAAACTCATCTTCTAAAACAATGTAGTAGGCTTTAGATTCCTCAACAATATCTTTAAACATTGTTAGCTTCCTTTATTCCCTTTTAATTTTTCCTCTCCATTGGAGATTCTTGGTAAAGACCAATGGGATGAGTGAATGCAAAACTGTCCTTTGGCCCTTGTGATCACACTTTCCATTATTTAGAAACATGGAATCTACAAACATGACCCTCTAGATTGGAAGACACCTTCAAGTTGACTGACTTCCCTCTCTGCCCCCCATTTATAAACATTTCCTGTCACATCACAGCTCTGCCCTTTCTTCCCTGTCTTCACTTCCAGCCCTGATAAATACTTCTTTCACACCACCTGGAAAAATTTGCTGCAAACAACTAAGCCGTGTCCCTCCCTTCTTTTGGTTCCACCCAAAGGGTCGATGGCTTCCAGAAAAATGTTCCTTTGGCAGTAAAACAGAAAGGCTAGCATTCAGTAAGCATCCCACATCCTGTATTTACAGTGTCTGCTGCCACCACGTCCTGGCAAGGGGACACTCTCTGAATGTGAACCGTTGGAGCATCATCTGCTAGAGCCCAGGGGCGAGTGACTGTGCTCTCGAGCTGCTTGCATAGCTGGTGGGTGGACTGGGTTGGAAGATGAGGGAAATAGTGGAGTAGCAGTGGTGGGAGGAGGGCTCCAGCCTCCTGGAAGGGTCAGGAACCCACACGGGTCCCCACAGAGGCAGTGGTGTGCACCAAGCAAAACTGAAGGTGCCAGGCCTCCCTAGCAGCGGCAAACCCAGTTTCAAGCCGACCACACTACAGCTTTACTCTCCTACCTTAAGAATTCAAGTAACTTCTATTCAGTAGTGGAACTTCAGCATCCTGCTTCACCAGCCAGATGCGTCATCAGCCTCAGTGGCTACAACCACAGCCACAACCGCTGCAAGGCGCATGACAAGTTCACCAGCGACCTCTAGGCTACCGCATCAGGACACCGCTGGCTACCTCCCAGGCGCCTACCACTCGCCCCTGGGGCTCCCCAAGGCAGCACACAGCCTGGGTTTCCTCCTCCATGGGCACCCTTTCTCAGGCTTCTTTGCTGGCTCCCCCTTTGGCTTAACTCCAGATGGGGAGAGCCTCTGGGATGAAAGGAGGCCTATCATTTTCCTCTGTCAGCTCTCCCTAAAGCAGGTTCATTCAGTAGGCAGGCTTCACAGCCCTGTATGGTAACCGTCCCAAAATTTCTTTCTTTCTTTCTTTCTTTCTTTCTTTCTTTCTTTCTTTCTTTCTTTCTTTTTTTTTTTTTTTTTTTTTTTGAGATTTATTTACTTATGAGAGAGAGAGAGAGAGAGAGAGAGAAAGCTTGGGGGGCGGGGGTGGGGTGGTGAGGAGAGGCAGAGAGGAGGCTGACCCCCTGCTCAGCTCTATCTCCCATCTGGGAAATCATGACCTGAGCTGAAACCAAGAGTCTGATACTTTACTGGCTAAGCCACCCAGGCACCCCCATCTCCAAATTTCTCTAAGTCCGACCCTGCCTCCTGAGCTCCAAGCCTGGATGTCTAACTTTGGGCTTGATGTTGGCGCTTGCCCTTCCACCATTGCCCCATACCTGCCCCCCTTCCCTGTTTCAGACCCTGGCTCCCCCAGCCTCCTGCTCATCCCCATGACCTCGGAGCCATCTGTCCTGGTAGTGCTGCTTCCAGATCTCTCTTCCCTCTGCTCATGTCTTTTCCTTTCTCTCCTTCACCCCCATTCTCCTTAGTCGCCATCATTTCTCCTGGGCAGATTACAATGTCCCTCCCATTTGCCGCCCAGTCAGTTCCCCACGTCGTGTCCAACATGATCTTTCTCGAAGGTAAGTCAAGTGCACGTGCCCCACTGAAAGCCATCAGTAGCCTCCCTTTGCTCTTCGCATAAAATCAGACTCCTCAGGACGGCCTGCAAAGGCCCCGTCTCCCCTGTTACTTGGCTCCAGCCTAACCCTATGACCCCTCTGTTGCCTGCCCCTCCTCTGAAGCCCCTCTGCCCTCCTCTCTCTTCCCCACAAATGCCAAGCACTATTCTATTCCCGATGTCACCTGTGTATTCCCTCCACACCCCTCAACTCTCCACGTGACTAACTTACCCTTTGTCTTAGAGTCACGTCCACGGCTCCAGAGGCCCCCACCCACCCTGCATCTCCTTCTCTATCTCTTCACTGGATCTGTTTCCTTCACAGCCAGAAGCTCCAGGAGGCTGGACATGGCCTATCTCCATCATCATGTCCCCTGCGTCCCCAGTGTCCAGCAGGGGGTCTGGCTTCTAAGTATTTGCTGAATGGATGAAGGCCCGGGGGGAAAGTCTTCTAGGGATAATTGATGAACTGCTCACTCTGTGCCAACGTCTGCCGTCTGCATGGGCCCCTCTTACGTACATCAGCTCTTCTGGTCACCCCAAAGTAGGGCTTCCTATCCCTATTTTAGAGTTGGGGAAACAGGCTCAGAGGTGAGTGACTTGCCGCGGGTCACCGGCCTTTCTGGGGGCAGAGCTAGGATTCGATCCCGGGTCTGTCTGGCTCGGCTGCCCCCACTGTCACTTTTCACAGAATTTTCACAGAAACGCTAGAGCCGCGTTGAGTCTTCCTCAGTGGTTCAAACCGGCTGAAGACCCAAGGCAAGGCCCTCACTCGGAGCAGCTCTCCGATGGCCTCTCTCCCAGAGAGGGCATGTCCGATGGCCTCAACTGGCCCCTCCCCAGCAGCCCTTAGCAAAATCTGAGACCAGAGGCGTCCCCAGCAGCGAGCGCCCCGCCGAGCTCGGGTTAGCGGACGCCCGGAGCGCTTGGCCGCTGGAACGCACCTGAAGGCGGGCGCGGCCTCCTGGGGCCCGACTCCGACCCGAGCTCCAACCCGAGCTCCCCGGGCCCAGGGCCGCGCCTCGGGGAAGCCAGAGCCCGGGCTCTGCCTTCGGGCCACCAGCCCTGAACGGGGAGGGACGAAAGGAGAAGGCCCGGGCTGCGAACCCAGGAGCCAAGCCATGGGCAGCTTCTCTGGGTCCCGCGGGCGGACGGGCTTAGGACGGCGACAGGGGTCTCCGAGGAACCGCCTGCGGTGCCCTTCTGGGGCCAGGCAGGCCAGGAGGAGGGCGAGAGGAGGTCAGCCTCCACCATCAGCGGCCTAAGGACCAGGGCTCCGAGAGAGGAACTGGCGGGGCTGCCCCCCTGCAGGGTCGGGAGAAGCGCGTGGGCCCGCAAGGACCTCTGCAGTTCCCGGGGGACCCGGCGGCCGTGGCCTGGCCAGAGGGAGGGGGAGCTCCAGAGACAGAGGCGCCCCCCCCACCAGCTCCAGGGCTGGCAACAGGCTTTTATGTATTTTTTTTTATTTTATGTATTAATGAGACACACACACACACACACACACACACACACACACACACACACACACACAGAGGCAGAGACACAGGCAGAGGGAGCCGGATGCGGGACTTGATCCTTGGACTCCAGCATCACGCCCTGGGCTGAAGGCAGTGCTAAACCCCTGAGCCACCCAGGGATCCCCTGGCAACAGGCTTTTAAAAACTCTTTGGTGACATGGAATACACAGAAATATGTGCCTATGGTAAGTGTATGCAGCTCAAAGGATTTCCAAAACACACCAGTGTTTTTCCAGATCAAGAGACAAACTGTGCCAGCCCACATCTAAGGAGCTGCCATTTGCCCATAAAGGAAAATCCCACGGGAAGGTTGATGGCTTATTTGAATCTGTGAATTTCTAGCAACATGGTGGACATAGTCAGGAGTCTCATCATACGTTGTCAATTAACTGGATAATGAGAAATATCAAAAAGTCACATTTTGGGGATCCCTGGATGGCTCAGCGGCTTGGCGCCTGCCTTCGGCCCAGGGCGTAGTCCTGGAGACCCGGGATCCAGTCCCACGTCAGCTCCCTACATGGGGCCTGCTTCTTTCTCTGCCTGTGTCTCTGCCTCTCTCTCTCTGTCTCTCCTGAAAAAATAAATAAAATATTTTAAAAAGTCACATTTTAATTAAACAACATTTTCCTTTATTAAATCTCTTCCATATCATGAAACAACATTACACAGATTCTTTGCAATTCTCTTTAGTCTCAATGTCTTTGCTCAACTGATAGCAAAGGTCACAGGTACCAAAAATACACAATGGGGAAAAGGTAGTCTCCTCAATAAGTGGTGTTTGGGAAATTATTTGAAAAACCCATATACCAAAGAATGGAATTATAGCCTTATTTAATATCTTATTTCATACCGCAAATGGACTCAAAATGGATTAATGACTTAATGTAAGACCTGGAACCATAAAACTCTAATATGAAAACATAGGGAAAAAGCTCCTTGACATTGGTTTTGGTAGCAATTTCTTAGATATGACACCAAAACACAGGCAACAAAAGCAAAAATAGAGAAGTGGAACTGCATCAAACTAAAAAGGTTCTGTGCAGGGGAAAAAAATCAACAAAATGCAATATAACCTACAGAATGGGGGAGAATATTTGCAAGCCATAAATCAAAATATATAGGGAACCCCCCACAACTCAATAACAAAACATCCCAAATAACCAAATTGTAAAAATGACTGAAGAAACTTAACAGATATCCAAGAAGACATACAAATTGCCAACAGGTATATGGAAAGGTATTCAGCATCACTCATCAATAGGGCAATACAAATAAATCTAAACCACAATAAGGAATTTCCTTATACCAGTTAGGATGGCAATTACTAAAAAAAAAAAAAAAAAAAAAAAAGTTAAGTGTCAGTGAGGATGTGGAGAAAAGGAAATCCTTGTATATTATTAGTGGGAATGTAAACTGATACAGGCACTGCAGAAAACAGTATGAAGCTTCCTCAGAATATTGAGAATAGAAATACTATATGATCAGCAATCCCACTTCTGAGTATTTATTCAAAGGAATCAAAATCAGGATCTCAAGAGATATCTCACCCCCTTGTTCACAGCAGCATTATTCACAACAGCCAGGACATGGAAGCAACCTAAGTATCAATGGATGAATGGACAAAGAAAATGTAATAATATAGTACACTGAATATTATTCAGCTTTAAAAAAAGAGAAGGAAATTCATCCTTTGCTTCAACATGAATGAACCTGGGAGACATTATTCTATGTGGAATAAACCAGACTCAGAGAGACAAATACTACATGGTCATGAAATCTAAAAAAGTCAGACGTAGAAAGGTGGTTGCCAGGGGCTGGGTTGGGGGGATGTGGTGAGGTGTTAATCAAAGGGTACAAAGTCTCAGGTGTACAAAACAAAAAAGTTGTAGACGTCTACTGTACAACACAGTGCCTATAGTTAATAATAGTGTTTTGAATATGTAAGCATTTACTGAGTGGGTAGATCTTATGTATTCTTATCATGTGTACATACACACAAAGGGGACTGGAAAAATCTTTTGGAGGTGATGGATATGTTTAAGGCATGGATTGCGGTGGTTTATAGCCTCACGGGTGTATACTTATCTCGAAGATCATCGGGTTGTATATATTAAATATGTACAGCTTTTTGTACGTCAATCTTGCCTCAATAACATGATTAAAAAGCAAAGTTTCCCAGAGCCAAGAAGAAGAAGAAGAAGAAGAAGAAGCAGCAAAATGTTACCAGTGCTTCCAGAATCCTGCCTATGTCCCATCTGGTCACAGGCCCCAGTGGTAACCCCTCTCCTGACCTCTAACACCACAGCTTTGTTTCACCTATTTTTGCACTTTACATAAATGCATTCTTTTGTGCTTAGCTTTTTTCATACAATGCTATGTTTATGAATGCACTAATTCATCGTGCTGTCTGTGCTTCTAGAACATTTGTTCTCATTAGACTATAGTATTCCACTGTGTACACACACCACAATGTGTTTATTGGAGATTTATTTTTAATACACTTCTGACTAGTGTCATTTTCCAGTCTGGATGAAAATGAAATGTAGGTGACAGCAGTCACCTCTTTAAAGATGAGAGCTCTCCATAAATTCTATTTCATCCAATTAATGTTTAGGAATAATTTCTCCCTTCTTCTCCATTAATCTATTTTACCCTTATGTATTTGTAGCACAATTTATACAATAATTGGCCATCACCCCGGAGTGTCCCCATAGAGGTGCTGGACTAGGCTCTAAAAAGAAGAGTTTCTAGGACTGACAGGAACCATCATGGAATGTTACCATGGGTGAGCCAATTCCAATGACCTGGAGTTAATAATATCTTCTCTGCCTCCTCCCAAGGCCACTCTGAGGATCAAGTAAGCTAAAGTAGATATTACAAAACTGCCAACATGGTATGATAACAGCTTAACAAAAAAGAGACATGTGTGTTATATTTAGGCAAAACAAAACAAAACAGGATACACCATTAGAGGTAGTAAGCTTACGGAAGAATTAATTTTCTTAATTTTACATGGTAAAAAGTCCATATATTTTACTTAGAACACACATGACTTTTAATAAGAAATAATGTTACAAAAGTCAAGTAATATTTACAGAAGAGCACTGAAATCTATAAATGACAAATTAAATAAAAGTTTTTATATACTGCTTCATTGACTCACATGGAAGACTTTGTGGTGTTCTAAAAATAGAAATGTTTGTGCTGTAATCTAATTTGGCAACACTTAGAGCAGAAACAGCCCCTGCTGAAAGATTAAAGGAAAAATAAAGTGCTTCACAGTTGAGGCTGCCAAGAGATAAAGGGAGTCTATGTTCCTCACATTACTTTTCTTAAATAAGCAGGTGGTTGTGGAGCACAAGGGTTACGTGTCTGAGGAGTGCCCGCCAAACCATGCTTTTCCCTCTTTTGTGAGGTTCTAGGTAGATACCTGTTTGTAGGCGCCATGATGATAAGGGAGCAGAATACGGTCTCCCAAGGAAAGCAAAGAATCAAAAAAACTCAAGCTTCAGACGGAAAGCAAGGACACCCAACAGCTAGTGGGAAACTATGCTCCCACCTTTAGTAAACCAGATCCCTCAGAACAAAGGAATAATCTCACTATCTAGGGTGTGACAAAGCCAACTCTCCATTGTTTGTTACCTGGAAAATCTAAATGGAATCGGTAAAGGGAGGGGACTTTATTGGATTGGGGGAGGGGGATTATGCTTTGGCATTTGAGGCCAGTTTTAAATGTAAGAAGCACCTTGTTATTTCTAAAGGTCCACTTGCAACAATCCATTGTTTAAAGAGTGTGGCCTGCAGAACAGCCACATCTAGATCACCTGGGAGCTTGCTAGAAATAAAACTCTTGGGCTCCCCTACTTGCTACTCTGATCCCTCACTGACTGAATCAGAATGTATGTGTGTGTGTGTATATATATATATATATATATATATATATATATATATCTTTTTTTAAGATTTTATTTATCTATTCATGAGACACACACAGAGAGAGGCAGGACACAGGCAGAGGGAGAAGCAGGCTCCCCACAGGGAGCCCGATGCGGGACTCAATCTGAGGACCCCAGGATCACAACCTGAGCCAAAAACAGACGCTCAACCATCCAGGTGCCCCAGAATGTATATTTTAATACAACCACCAAACAATGCATTTTAAAATTCAAGACATCCTCAATAAGGAAATTTGGGGAAATAAGGAAAAATAAAGAGAAGAGTTTGGGTATGTTTGCCTCTTGTTCCCACCTCCCCCAGCCCCTAACCCGGTGCACTGATCTCTGTACCTAGTCACATCCCACACTTGCACAGTTTGGTAGCTGGGTTCTCACTTAACTTGGTCATAAATATTTTCCTATGTTATCACAACCTTTTGTTATGATCTGCACTATGGTCCATCACTGTAGCTAATTTACTTCAATTATTTCTAGTTGGACCCTTGAGTGACTTAAGGTTTGTTTATATCATAAGTAATTTCACAATAAATAATTTCGTGTGTAGCAATTTATATATTTAGGATTTCCCCCCCCCCCGGGAGAAATTTCTGGGAGAGATTCCCAGAAAAGAATTTAAGAGTAAGGCATTCTCTTTATAATAAGACAAATACATTATTATTATAAAAAGTTTTTCAAAATATGAAAACACAAATCTATATATCTGATAAATTTGCACAGAGCCCCCCCCCAACATACATGCATACCTACAGATACACACACACAAACACACACACGGGTGTATATAAAAACTAGCGAAATCTGAATAAAGTCTGTAGTCAAGTTAATCATATCCCAAGGTCAACTTTCTGGTTTCAATGAGTGTATTATAATTACATAGATGTAACCACTGGGGGAAGCTGGGTGATGAACACACAGGATCTTTCTGCACTGTTTTTCCAACCTGCTGTGAGTCTATAATTAATTCAAAATAAAAAAGTTAAAAAAGTCTATGAGAGAAGAAAAAGAAGCCATAAAAATCCCATCACTCAAGCACAAACTCTGTTAATGTTTGGATATATTTCTTTTCAATCTTTTTCTGTGCAATAGCTAAAAATAATCATGCAAAATAAAAACCGTTTTAAAAGCTGTTGCTCTACGCTGTGCTTGGTTAGGCACAGCTTTGGTGAGACCCGTGATAACCAGCAAAGAAGAATGGGTTCTGAGAGTTCCGTGTGAATAATGCTGACCACGGCACTTACAAAGGACCACCTTCAGAGAAACATCAATTGCTCATTAACTTGGAAGCTTTATCCCTCACAACGCTTTTCTTCCCTGTCTTAGGCACTATTTCTATCTCTGTCTTATCCCTGCACCTACTCCATTTCTTAATTTGATGGTTTTGAAGAACCCGGAAAATGCAGGTTCGGAGGGCTATAGCTGTAATTTGGTTTCAGGAGGTGCACATAGAAGGGAAAAAGAATTTCTCTAGCCAAGTGCTCAGCTCTGGTTCTGGCTGCATTTGCAAAAAAAAAAAAAAAATGAGTAAGGTGCTTGCAGTTAATTAATGCCCTGCTTCCTAATGGAAAACACTTAAGTAAATAGCACTGGAGAACCCTTGAACTCCCCTCCAATTCCACGCTCTGTGCGCTTTCATGAAACAACCCCATCTCCATGACAACCAAGAACCTTCTTTAAAACTCAGCTCAGGTGGCATCATTTGTGAGACACCAGCTCTGGGAAGCCCTGGCCTCTACTTCATGCTCCCGTTTACCTGAACCCATGCCTTTCTTCCCCAGGCTGTGAATCCGAGATGTTTTGTAGGGGCTCATTCTTTGTTCGATGCATTCTACAGTATCCTATGTATTTAGGAGTAGGTTCCCAACAATTGTTTGTTGATGGAAGGAAAGAAGGAAGAAGGGGAGGGAGGATGGGTGCAGAGGAGAAAGGAAGGAAGCAAGGAAGGGAAAGCAAATGGCTTTCAGTGAAAGCCATTGTCAGTGAATGTGAAAGCAGCTCAAACCACTGTCCCATCTCTTGGAACTCATGCAACTTCTTGTTATGACCTTTGCTTCCTTCTCTCTCTGAGCCCTGCATCAACATGGTGGGCCTGTGTCCATAATAAGGTTTCTGGTGTAATGTCTGGTGCCTTCATTCTATTCTCAGGTGAGCTGTAGGTAATGCCACCCCAGAAAGGGGCTGGCACCTCATGGGATCATGACTGGGCCTGCTCAGGAGCAGGTGGAAGGACCTAGCAAATTATGCCCTCAAGACACTTCTCTGGTTCTGCCCTTTGGGGCCCGTGAGTTCCTTCTTGAAGCGTTGCTACATAGAGTGAAATGTGGAAACAGGGCTCAGGGCACGTTCTGGCTTCAGCCATTTCCATGACCTTGGACCAGGTACTTCAGCGACAGTCGTTTCTGCATCTAGAAAGGAGATGGGTGTATCGATCTTTCAGTTCTTTCAGCTCTGAGATTCAGGGGTGTCTTATCAGGCAGGTAAGGGTCAGAATCCTGAAGGCATGATGATAAAGGAGTAAGGGATGCTTTTTCCTGCCAAAACTTCAGGGTGTGGAAGCAGGCAGGGTGGCTTCAGGCTGACCTTGGTTAACCTTCAGCCACTAGGATGAGAGAGAGTTGACCTCTTTATTTTTCACCAGTCCAGTCAAGTAGGCATTCCTTCTTGGATGGTTGGAAGCAGGTGTCTACTTCTGCTATTCACTGGAATGGCCTGGGGACCTTTAGAAAACACTGAGGCCTCTGTTCTACCCAAGATATTCTGATTTAGCCCTTCTTGGCAGGGATGACTCACCCATGAGGCACACTGCTTGGGGTACACAAAGTGCTTTTATTTGGTTTAGAATCAGAAGAAGAAATTAGCTTTTAGTTCAAAGAAAAGGTTTTAATATGTAATATTAATATATTTGTCTTTATACCAATGCAGCAATAAAATATGATTTCAGTATATTTTTAGAGGAAAAGGCCCTTGAAAATCATAGCATGGCCCTGGGCAGAGGTACCCGTGTGGCATCATGAAGTTTAAAATCTTCTCTGGCGGTGCTAATGTGCAGCCAGGGTTGAAAACCAATGGCTTAAAATGGCTTTCTATCCTTGCATATCTCTAACTGGCCTCCCAACACCTGGCCAGAATTTACAGTTTTAGAAAAATTGAAGTTAATTTAAATTCCTAGATTTTCAATTAAATTGAAAATCTGTCTCTAGGAGTCATCACTCAAATACTTTTCGAATGTGGCAGTTACGGGGATGAGCAGGCCATGAACAGGTGTATATTGGTGTGTGGATAGAGGAAGGTAATTCTGCTGGTGGAACCACAGACACAAGGTGTCTCTGGGTACCTGGGGGTGTCTGGATGGGCTGGGAGGGGGTGCTGATGGAGATGAGCCCACACGGCCACCCGGATAGCAGATGGGTCTTCCTGCATGTGTGGGGCCCAGGGATTTCCAAGTTCTTCATTTGTACTTGATCTCATTTGACTTTACAACACCACCAAGGCAGGAAGAGCTATCCTCACTACCTCATTTATAAAGTTGGTGCTGGCCGTACATCACAACAGGTGCCTGCTCCAAACCACCACCAGGTGCTGGGACCACCCACCATGGCAGGTGATGCACTGTCACCCCTGGAATTTTGCTGACTTACAACCCTGAATCCGAACCAAACCGAATGCTAGTGTCACCCTGTGTTTGGGAGGAAAATGGAAGTATTTAATCTTCGCCAGGTTTTCAAGGCCTGCCATTGAACTTTGCCATCACTTCCATAATTATACAGTGATGCCAGAGCATCCATATCTGAAATGCTCAGGTGCAAGAGGCAACAGGTGACCTTTTTTTTTTTTTTAAATATTGTATTTACTTATTCATGAGAGACACTGAGAGAGGCAGAGACACAGACAGAGGGAGAAGCAGGCTCCCTGCTTGGAGCCTGATGCAGGACTGGATCCCAGGACCGCAGGATCACAACCTGAGCCAAAGGCAGATGCTCAACCAACCACTGAGCCACCCAGATGGCCCAACAGGTAACTTTTTGTCCTCTCTTTGGGAATAAGTTCAATGGCTGTGTTTTGGAAGCCACTCCAGAGTACAGGACCACAGAAGCACCTGTTGGCTTCCTGAGGGGCCCAGAGAGTGTAAACACTGACCACTATCCCCTCCTTCCCACTGCTCCAATAAAAAAGAAAAATAAGTAAAAGGGAGACTGTTTGCTAAACTGGAGATCAACAATCTTGATCCTCCCTCCTGGCAAGACTAAATTGGCTTTACTCCATTAGCCAGCATGGAAACTTTTACAGTGGAGAGAAAGTACAGAGAAAAAAAATACTTTTTTTTTTTTAATTTAAGGAATGAGCATGAAACATTAAGAGATCAATGCAATACTATTCCAAAGATCTGAGGGCTTCATTAAAACAAAACAAGACAGAACATGTATATTTGGGTAAATCTCTTATCAAGAGAGGGGGAAAAATGATCACTATTTTAGAAGGAACCAAATGTACTATTTTTTTTAAAGATTGTATTTATTTATTCATGAGATACACAGAGAGACAGGCAGAGACACAGGCAGAAGAAGAAGTAGGCTCCATGCAGGGAACCCGATGTGGGACTCGATCCCAGGACTCCGGGATCACAACCTAAGCCAAAGACGCTCAACCACTGACCACCCAGGCATCCCCAAATGTACTATTTTAGCCAGTAGATATGTTACTTGGTCAATCTCTAAGACAGTGGTCTCCATTTTATTTTAAACACCAATCTTATCATTCAAAATGTCTGAGCAGGTCGCCCCATCATTTATTTAGAAGGTATACATGAGGGCATCCCGGGTGGCTCAGCGGTTTGGCGCCGCCTTCAGCCCGGGGTGTGATCCTGGAGACCCAGGATCGAGTCCCACGTAGGGCTCCCTGCATGGACCTGCTTCTCCCTCTGCCTGTGTCTCTGCCTCTCTCTCTCTCTCTCTCTCTCTCTGTGTGTGTGTGTGTGTGTGTGTGTCTCATGAATAAATAAATGGAATCTTTAAAAAAAAAAAAAAAGGTATACATGAGTGTTTCTACACACATCTCTTATGTACACTGTAAAACCTACAAAAAGAGACCACGTGGAGACACCGAACAAGCCCAGTAGGTCTACCGAGGATGGCTGCAACAGCTCTCTCACGTCTTTGCTAGAAACATGGGACATGTGGATACACATTTAGCAAGAAGATGTTGTTATGGCAAGACAAGCCACTTCCAGTTTCCAGTCCAGCATGTAAGGAGCTCAGATGTCTTTATTCTAACAAGTAAAATGCTGAATTAACTGAAAAATCAGCATCTCTTCTTAAATTCATCACAAAAGTGAGCTTGCCCAGGAAAGCACTGCCCCCAAGGTTGGAGATAAATAGTCCCCTACAGAGAATCACAACTTATCAGAGCAAACATCCATGAGCAGAAATCTCTATGGAAACCAGTGCAGAAGCAGGAGAACCTAAACTGGAACTGGCGAATTTCTGGAGGCTCAGGGTGGCCAAACCTGAGAGATAAAAAGTCCAGGAGGACCCACAATGAGGGAGTGCCACACTTCTGTGTGTTTTACCTCCTAGATACCTACCAGATACTCACAGTGAAGATCAAAGAAAAACACCCTCCTGCTTCCAGCAGGGGGAGGGGAAAAGGAACCATTCTGAAATATAGAGCATTCTGTTCTTCCCCAAAGTCTTACCCCCTAGAGAAACTAGTTACCCAGAGCCTAACCAGCTGGCATTTTATCAGAGCCTAAGCACCCTGGAGGAAGTCAATGCCCAACTCCAGCCCTCTCCAGCCATGCTATCCCACCTAATAAATTTAATAAATTTTAGCAGGGGCTAAAAAGCAGTAATAAAGATGAGGGGCATAGGCTCATCAAAAGACTGAGACTCCATTGTAGGACTGGAGAGCATTTCCCCTTCTCCCTACCCATGTTACAGCAGGTCCTTGTACCCAGTACATCATGCCTGCCTGGCTACACAAAACTACAAGGCACACTTTTCAAGGCAAAAAAACGAAATTTGAAGAGATTGAACAAGCATCAGAACGAGAGTCACATACTGCAGGGATGTTGGAATTACCAGACCAGAAATTTTTTGAAACTATGGTTAATATGCTAAAAGGCTTTAAATGGGAAAAGTAGGCAATGTGCAAGAAAGTTGGATAATGTAAGCAGGAAGACGAAAACTAAGAAAATTTCAAGAAGAAATGCCATAGGTCAGAAACATAGTAACAGAAATGAATTCTTTTGATGGACTCATTTGTAGAGTGGAACCAGCAGAGGGAAGAATTTCTGAGCTTGAGGATTTGATGACAGAAACTTCCAGACTGAAAAGCAAAGAGAAAAAGGACTGAAAACACAGAAGAAACTATCCACGGACTATGGGACAACACAAAAGGTACACACACATAAGAATACCAGAAGGAGGAGAAAGAGAGAAAGGAACAGAAGAAATATTTGCAGCAATTACAACTGAGAATTTCTCCAATTAGTGTCAGTGGATAAACCACCAGTGCTCAGAGAACATTAGGGAGGAAAAATACCAAAAGTAAAATAAAACAAAATAAAATAAAAACCACACTACTGGGCAAGTCATATTGAAACCTCAGAAAACCAAATATAAAGGGAAATATCTTGAAGACCGCCAGAGGAAAAACCAGATCACCTAGAGGACCAAAGATAAGAATTACATCTGACTTTTCCTCAGAAATCATGCAAGCAGGAAGAAAATGGAGTGAATTATTTGAAGTTTTGAGAAAGAGAAAGAGAAAAAAACAACCTAGAATTTTTTACCTTGTGAAATTACCCTTCAAAATGAAAGAGAAATAAAGACTTCCTCAAACAAAAATTGAGGGAGGTTGTATCCAGTAGACTTTCTCAGAAGTATGGCTCCCTTACTAAGGTATTTGAGGGATGGAGTATTAGTTTTGTAGCCGTATTAGTTTTGCGTATATCTTGTCCTAACTTGCTGTAGTTTTTTTTTCTTTTAAAGATTTTATTTATTTATTCATGAGACACACAGAGAGAGGGGCAGAGACATAGGCAGAGGGAGAAGCAGGCTCCATGCAGCGAGCCCAATGTGGGCTCCATCCCAGGACCCTGGGATCATGACCTGAGCCAAAGGCAGACGCTCAAACACTAAGCCACCCAGGTGCCCCTGGTTGTAGTTTTTTAAAACCAATTTTTTAAAAATAGCATTACAAGAAGTGGCTAAACAAAAGTAGAAGTGAACTAGCTGGATATGCTTCCTGTTTGCTCACATCCAGAATTAAAGAAGTGAGAAAACTAATATTGATTTTTCAGGGGGCGGGTGGTGTCATCCTAAGGCCAAGAATTACACCATTCATTTTACGTGTCTTAGAAGATGGAATAATGCTAAGTAGCAGCTGTTATTTTCCCCATATTGCTGACAGGAAATGGAGACATCTTAGCAGGTAGTAGAGCAGGATTTGAACCCAGAAGCATTGTAATCTATGAAGAAGCAGTCCACCTGCAGCCCTTGCCACAGGAAAATGTCAAGGGATGTCCCACCAGGCAGAGTCCTGAGTCCCTTGCATTTTAGACTAAGAGCAGAAAAAGCAAAATAACTGCTTGGAGCACATGAGAAATAAAAATCCTCCTTGTTTACTGCTATGATCTGAATGTGCGTGTCTGTCACCATCCCCCAAGTTTATGTTTTGAAGCCTACCCCCAAGAGGATGGCACCTGGAGGTAGGACATTTGAGAAGTGATCAGATTGTGAGGGTAGAGCCCTGCTGAATGGGATTAGTGCCCTCAGCAAAAAGATCACATACAGCTCCCTCGCCCCTCCTGCCATGTGAGGGAAAAGTGGGAAGGTGGCCACCTGTCTGGGTCCATTTGCGCTGCTATAACAAAATACTGCAGACTGGATGTCTTACAAACCATCAGAATTTCTCTCTCTGGAGGCTGGAGGTTTGAGGCTGGGGTGACAGCATGGGCAGGCGGGGGCCCTCTTCCAGGCTGCAGACTTGTTGTAACACACTGGGCATCAGGTGTCTAACACATGATTTGGGGGACAGGTGGGGAACACAAACATTCAGATCTATGAATGAGGAAACGGGCACCAGATCTGCCGACACCTTGATCTTGAACTTTAAGATCTTGAGCCTCCAGAACTGTGAGAAAAAAATGTGCTTTCAAGTGAGCCAGTTTATAGTATTTTTTGCCATAGTCGCCCTCATGTGCTAGGACACTCACCTTGCCACAACCTGGCTCAGGGGAGAGCCTGGAGGTGTCCCTGTGTAATGTGCAGGAGGCAGCAAAATAGATTGTCCATCCCCTCCCCACACTCGGCTCCATTATCCGTGGCAACAGTTTCTCAGGAGAGATCTGATGCCAAAGCCTCACATTCCTCCCCAACCAAAGCCCTGATGGTGGGTCATGGGTGGGCAACAGGAGACTGGGGTATGTTTGGGGCTCAAACAGAGTGGTTTGGGTTTTTTGCTTTTGTGTTTTTTTAGGAGGAAAATGAAACTAAGGAAAGTTAGATGATGAGAGGTTGTAAGACGGTTTGAATTAAGGGGTGGTGGAACGGGAGGTGGGCGGGGGGTGGGGTTGACTGGGTGACGTGCACTGACGGGGGCATTTGATGGGATGAGCACTGGGTGTTATTCTATATGTTGGCAAATTGAACACCAATAAAAAATAAATTTATAAAAAAAGAAAAAAAATAAAAGAAACGATGAATACCCACCATTTGCTTCAATGTAGATGGAACTAGAGGGTATTATGCTGAGTGAAGTAAGTCAATCGGAGAGGGACAATCATTATATGGTTTCACTCATATGGGGAATATAAGAAATAGTGAAAGGGATTATAGTGGAAAGGAGAGAAAATGAGTGGGAAAAATTAGAGAGGATGACAAAACATGAGAGACTCCTAACTCTAGAAATGAATAAGGGGTAGTGGAAGGGGAGGCGGGTGGAGGAATGGGCACTGAGGAGGGCACTTGATGGGATGAGCACTGGGTGTTATAATATATGTTGGCAAATCAAACTTCAATAAAAAAATTAAAAACAAAAAACAAAACAAAACAAAAGACTGACACTAATACTCCCATGTTCTAATGCATGTCTTCTCTCCGATGGCACATCTGGTGACTCTTTCTATGCCAGAAGAAAGAACCAGACTTGAAAGCCGAAATCTTGCTGTAGTTTATTTGGCAGCAAAACCTGAGCTGAAATGATGTAAGGCTGTTCCTGGTTTCCATTGGCCCCATTGACTGTGAATAGACATCCCTTTCCTGCAGCAATATCCGTGAATTTGAAGACAGGCACTGCCCCAGGCCCAGCCCCAGCCAGGGATGCTTTGTAATATAATGTAAGTAGTGACTACTCTTCTAAAAGCCACAATATTCTAGAATCCTTTGCACAGGACCTGTGTTAGCTGAAATGATGTAAGGCCATTTCTGGTCCCCCCGCCCCCAAGACTTTGGCATGTGAATTTTCCTTCTTCACTAAACACTGGGGTTACTGAACCTCAAATTGATCCTCTCCCCCATTCTTTCCCAGATGTCTACCAGGTAGGGTTGCAGGATGACCTGTAGTTTCAGTCTCTTGGGTTGTTACCCAGCCGTCTGCACACACCATCATGCCCTGACCAGATGAACATCGGCCTCCCTACAGCACACTGGGAAGAAATCAGGGAAGCTGGGGTGAACACCACACCACAGAAAGTGGGAATCTAGACCACAGTGTCTACAGCAAGGCAAAGGCTGTAGACAGGCTGTTCTTCCTCATTCTGGCATCACGTGGGCAGCTGGTGATTCTAATGCTCAGACCGGAAACCAAGGTTGTCTCCCATAAACTTGGCCTCGATGGGCACTATTACTATTAATAAAGATGGTAATATGGTAATTGCAGGATCATTTGTAATGACTAAGCCCCTCCCCCACAATCCTAAGTGATCTTCCCCCCTTCTAAAGGGGACTGATTAAATAAATCATGAGACACCCATGCAATGGGAAACCAAGCAGTGACCAAAATGAATGATGACATGGGGCAGGCAGTGTGTTGTGGGGCAGTACGCCTCCAGTCCAGCAGGTGTGCAGAAGGAGTTAAGTGTCCTGGAGAAATTAAAGCAGGGGGAGGATAGGGCAGTCATGGTGGGAGAGGATTGGAGTTTTGAATAGAATGATTAGGAAGTGTCTCCCTGAGAAGGCAACATTTGAACAAAGACCTGGAGGAAGTGGAGGGGCAAAGCGTGTGAACATCCAGGGCAAGAATCATCCCCAGCAGCAGGAACAGCAAGTGCTAAGTTCCTCAGACAGAAGCATATTTGAGGGGAAGGCAACAGAGAAAATTTCAGCTTGGTGGTGGGTGGTGAAGTGGAAGGGAACCTCAGGTCTCACTCTGGGAGACAGAGAGCCATTGGGGGGAGACATAGAGCAGAAGAACCCCATGATGTGAGGCTTTAAAAGGGTCACTGCCAGTACTCCTGGATGGCTCAGTGGTTGAGCCAACTGCCTTCGGCTCAGGTCATGAGCCCAGGATCCTGGGATCGAGTCCTCCATCGGGCTCCTGCAGGGAGCCTGCTTCTCCCTCTGCCTGTGTCTCTGCCTCTCTCTGTGTCTCTCATGAATAAATAAATAAAAATCTTCAAATGACTGAATGAATGGGTCACCATGCTTGTGGTATGAGAATGGACTGTGGTGGGCAAGGCAGAAGCAGGATCTGGTGAACCTTAACCATGTGGGTGGTGTACAGAGGAGATGGGGGGCCAGATTTAACAGGGTTGGGATTTAGCCAGCTGATTGTGACAGATTCAGAAAGGGACAAACAGATTGAGGTATGTGCAAAGAAAGAGATAATGATTGACACTAGGGTCACTCAGTTCTGGAGAAAAGGAAAGGGAAGAAGAGAAGAAAGAGGCAAGATTGGGGCACCTGGGTGGCCCAGTGGATTAAGTGGCAGGCTCTTGGTTTTGCCTCAGGTCATGATCCCAGGGTCACAAGATGGAGTCCCTGAGGCCTCTGCATTCAGTGGAGTCTGCTTGTCCCTCTCCCTCCCCCTCGGCTCCTTTCCCCACTCTATTCCTCTCTCCACATGCTCTTTCTCACTCTCTCTAAAATCAATAAAATCTTAAAAAAAAAAAAAAGAAAAAGAAAATGAAAGATGGAGGAACAATGGAGGTTGTTGGGATGGATGGTGTCTGTGGGTTGTAAGTCCCAGTGGTATTGAGGAGTTGTTGGAATCTGAGTAAGAGAGGACTGAGCAGGAAATAGGCTAGGGTCATTGGAGAATAGAATACCTGAAATTAAGACTATGGACAACATTGCAGTTTCTGGTGATCTCACTGTCAAGGGCATGACCATGGAGAGAGGCGGTTGAGGAGAACACAATCCTTGAAGGAAGGAAGGTCAAGAACTGACATCCCAGGATGTGAAGGATGGTACATGTGGATAGATAGTGAACCAGGAGTCAAAACTTCCTGAAATGAGCATCTCATGACTTAGGAATGAGAGTGGGAAGATGACTGCTTCAAGGACAGCTAATACTAATTCAGGCAGTGACAATTAGCAGGATTGCCATCCGACCCTCTATGATCTCTGCCTCCTGTGGTGTCCTTGTATGATTGCCTCCCATATTGTACCAGGGTTGGTTGCCTGCATAACCACTAGATTATGGCAGAAACGACGGCATGTCACTGCTAAGATGAGGTTGTAGAGGACACTGCAGCTTCTGTCTTGGTCACTCTTTTTCTTGGAATACTGTCTCTCTGTAAGAATAGATGTCAACTACCACGTCATGAGCAGCCCCCATGGTAAGGAAGCAGAGCCTCCTGCCAATGGACACATGATTCCTCTAGCCCCACTCAAGCATTCAGATGACTGCAGCCCCAGCTGATGGCTTGCCTGTAACCTGAGCAGAGATCCTCAGCCAGCACCACTCGCTGAGCCACTCTCAGATTCCTAACCCTCAGAAACTTTATCACATAATAACATTTGCTATCTCCAGCTTCCATGGTTCTATAGTTATTTTGTTCCTACACACAAGTAGAGACATAATTCAGATTTTTGTAAGTGTTTCCATAACAAATACCTAAAATATGAGAGGCAGAGGCAATGGGCAGTAGCCAGGGGAACTTTACAGAGAGCATTTGATAAAAGCCTAAACTACTTTGACCAGAATGTTAGAAGGATTTGAATTTAGAGAGACTACTGTTGAGGGTAAAAAGAAAGGAGGAGAATCTTATTGAATGCTGGAGGGAAGGGGATCTTTGTTACGCAGTGACAGTATTTAGCAGCACTACTGCCTGCAATATGTAGGCAGCAAAAAATGCGTTTAGTGAACTGGGTGGTGTAACAAAGGGGAACTGAAGGTTCCACCTGCTTTCTTTTTGCTTCTTATAGTAAAATATGAAAGAAGAGAGAGATACATTGAAGGAAAAGAAGCAAAGGTTTGCTGTTTTTGAAGATTTCCTAGCCTCTCCAGATGGCAATTGATGCTGAAATTAAGCAATGGCTTCTGAGCAAAGATCAAACACAAGGCACTCTCATAAAAGCATATTCCAGAAATGAAAACAGTGTGTGACTCTAAAATCCTTTGTAAAGACCTCAGAAATATCAAAGGTGGTAACTTAGGGTGCCGTTCAATCAGAAAAAAAAGGCCCTCTAAAATTTTAAGGGTATGCTTCACAGACTCTTTCAATAATACAATAGAGTTTTTAAGAAGCTTACAAGGACTACACCTCAGCAGAAATCCCAGGTAAAGAAGGACTTCTACTGAAGAGAATTATGGGTGTGGTTTTCATATAAAACCCCAATAAGATTCACATGAGACCCACAATGTTGTAAGGGGAATTATAGCTCCAGAAACACCTCCAGCCTGGACTGACACAGACAGTTCAAAATGAAAGAAGATTCAAAATAAAAAGAAGCCTCTGAACCACCATCCCCCCCCCCAACTTCTAGAAGCAGGGGAAGTTGAGAAAACTGTTCATATTATGTGTCATGCATTACCTGTCATGAAAAAGGTAAGTAACTCAGAGGATTGAACGAGGAGCCCAGAGCACAGAACCAAGAGCCACGTTGCTATTTGTGGGCAGGTGCAGGATTAAGTCCTAATCCAGGAACTGGCAACATTTGCTCAGTGGGACTTCAGAATCACTATGGACCAGTGGCTCCTTTGGACTTCCATTTATCCTTTTGGACACAGGCATGTCTAAAACGTTGTCCTCTGCCTGTCTCCACCAATGTTGGGTATACAAAGGAAAGATAACTTGTCTTTTTATGTCATGGGCTTCTTCTGCACCTGAAATTGATTTTGATGATGAGATTCTGGACTCTGAGCTGATGCTGTAATGGGGTAAGATTGGCAGAGATGAGGTGGGATTAGCAGAGTGTGAGATGGACATGTGAGATTAACATGTGAGAGGGACGGAAATCACTGGTGACCAAAGGCAGACCGAGGTACCCAATCCTCAAGATGCTCCCAATGACTCCTGCCTCCCAGCAGTCCCCTCACGCACTGTATCAGAGTCAGTCTGTATGACCAGGGAAATACAACCAGAAATGCTGGTATGTTATGTGTGAGACCAGGTTATAAAAGGTACTGAAACTTCTGACTTCATTGTACCCATCCTCTGTCTCCGCATTCACTCACTCTGGTGGAAACCAGCTACCATAGCTGTTGGGAGCAGCCATCTGCAGACGTTTACATGGGGAGGAACCGAAGCATTTCACTTGCAGTTACCTGAGGGATTCTATAAGTGAATCATCCAGATCCACTCAAGGCTTTGGATGACTATAGCCCTAGTCCAGACCTTTACAATGACTCCATGAGAGGTCTCCAAACACAGTTTCCCAAGAACGGCACCCCCAAATTATTGACCTCTCAAACTGTGATACAGTAAGTGTTTGTTGTCTTCAGATACTTAGTTCCGCGTGTAATCTGATATATAGAAGTGGTAATTAGTACAGTGGGATGGCTATTAAAGCTTCTGCCTGGGGAAGTGGAGGCATAGAGAAAAGACATTTGGGACATTTTTCCCAAATGGAAAAAGAAGAAAAAAGTCAAACAAATATTCACAGTTCTGACTGAGAAAGGACACAGTTGTTAGGGGGAGGTGAGTATCACTTTTCCACTAAGGTGAGCCAACTGTTGCTCAAAATTCAGCAGAAATCTCTTCCCTTAAAAGAGGTGGTGTCCTTGACTTCTCCAAACATCCTGAAGCCAAACTTCAGAAAAGATGCCAGCCTGGGAACAATAATAAGTGAAAGTGATGTTAGGCGTGATGTACAGAAAGAAGAGAAGGTGAGCTTCGGAGTCAGGAAGCCTGGTTCAGCCCCAGCCCCTCATTCACTGGCTCTGTCACACTCATAGTCTCATGTATGCTCAGCCTCTTTGACACAGTCATTGGTTAAAATATCCTGTGGATTGACCTGAAGATAGACACCCAACTGCAGTCCCCCTTCCCTGGCTCATGCACAGATTGAAGGCATTTGATAATGTTAGCCACCTACCCCACCACACCCACCCTGGCCCCTAACTAATTTCTAATATTTCAAGAATACTTTTCTCTTTTTCAGGTTCAGAAGTATCCATTACTGGGAAACATCCACCCATCAACCCACCAGTCTATAAACTCAATTGCAGGTCACACTTGGTGGTAGTCTAAACCATGCCTGGAACTTAGTAAGTTTTTATGTATTTGCTGAAAGTAAGTGGATAAATGTATGAATTATGTAAGCAAAGAATGTGCTTCAGCTATTATGACTGGTTGTTTACTAAGCCCTCTAATTTAGATCCATAAGGTAAATTATCCATTAGGCAAATTTCAACTTTTATTCAGGTTTGGTTACTGGTGAATGTGGAAGTAGGGCTTAGAAGTCGGGTCTCTTGTGGTCTAAGACAGTTTTCCTCATTGATAAAGAATTTGTCTGGTCTTTGTCCCTAGGAGGAAGCTTCCAGGCCCTTGGGACTTTCCAAGTCATAACAGTATTTTTGTTATTTGTGGTGGACTCCAGGGACCATGCCTGAGTTCCTTCTAAGATGGCTCAGAAAATTAAAAAAAAGAAAGAAAGAAAGAAAAAAAAAAAAAAGATGGCTCAGAACAAAAAGCTGGTCATGCCTGAACCAGCAACCAGGTTTTCAGAGTTTTAATATTACCTTGAACCAGGTAATATTAGCCCCACCTTCAGGGAGATTGAGTTCAATCATGTGCTCAATGATTTAAACAATCATGTCTACTTTATGAAACCAGGATAAAAACTCTGGGCACAATCTCCATTAAGCTTCCTGGTTACATGCATCTATGTACTAGGACAGTAGTGTACCTTGATTCCATGAGGAGAGGACACAGAAGCTCCACATTTGGCATCCTTCCAGACCTCACCTATGGATCTCTTCTTCTGACTGACCCTGATTTATATCCTTCATTATAAACTGAATTGTAGATATATAGTGCTGTCTTGAGTTCTGTGAGTCGTTCTAGTGAATTATCAAACCTGAGAGGATCATGAGAACCCTCTGAATTTATAGCCAGTTGGTCAAAAGCTTGGGTGGCCAGAAAACTCTGGAACTTGTGCCTGAAGGAAGGGAAGTATTCCTGGGGATTGTGTCCTTAAACCTGTGCAGTCTGTCCTAACTTGGGTCGGTTACTGACAGAACTGCATTGCAGTATTGCACGCCTACTAAATTTGGCTGTCTCCATCATATTTCTCTCTGGGATGTACAGATGAGCTATTTTTTTGAAACTAACCTTGTATAAGCTACCTAAATAAGCTCAGATAGGCACATATAAGCAATTTTTAATACATGTGCAAGTCGCAATATTTGAAGGAAAAAGATGCTGGAGTGAATTTATCAGCAAACCCAAGGTTTCCAAAATGAAGGGTTATAGAAATTCAGCCAGTATAACATTGTAGATAAAGATGTGGACTAACTAATATCAATAATGCATGAGGGGCGCCTGGGTGGATCAGTGGTTGAGCATCTGCCTTTGGTTCGGGTCATGATCCCAGAGTCCTCGAATCGAGTCCTGCATCAGGCTCCCCACAGGGAGCTTGCTTCTCCCTCTGCCTGTGTCTCTGTCTCTCTCTCTGTGTCTTTCATGAATAAATAAATAGATTTTTAAAAATAATAATAATTATTACAAATACATATCGAGATGTTAAAAATGTTAACCAATTTAGACTTCTAGTAAATTGATTTGTGCTCAATTAAAATTTTGCATTATTGGAATCCCTAAGCCAAAATTATTTTTTCCAGTTTATGTGCTTATTAATTTATTTGTTTTTATATTATTTCAGCCTGCTTCTTTAAGAAAATATTCATGAGGTTATTGAAGTCACAAAAGGCTTAGCATTGCACACAAAAAAGTACAAATTAGTCATGATCCCTGGTAGGATGTTAGCCTTTGGAGATTTGGAAATCCTTTATTCTATTAGAGCCGTAGTCTTTCAGCATTTGGTTTGATTTTCTCAGATGTGACAGGGCAGAGGACCCCTACAGAGAAGGCTGGGCTAAAAGATAGGGACCGACTCTTTAGCCAAGGAGAACCTGGGCCCAGCAGATGGCCTCGCCTTCTCAAGAGTCTATGGCTCCAAGTTGGGTGACCCCTGCCCTCCCTCAGGGGGATGACATAGAAGGCACTCAGCCCTGGAGTCTTGCTCCGTCCTTTGTGATGGCTGGTGTTGCCAGACAAAGTCCCAACACCCTAACTCATCTGTACCCTCGAGTCGAGAACACTTTCACATGGAAAGGGCCACATGACAGAATTAACGAACATTATCTGACCCACAGGGTATGTTGCAGAGTCTTTTCTGCAGTTTGGGTTTGCTTTTGCTTTTAAGTCACGTGGCAAAGAACAAAAGGAACCTCTTCAAAGGGCCAGCAACAGTCTTTTTGCTTCGTAAATAATTTGTCAATGAAACTACAGGTGGGAAAGATATATTTTGCCTGACTCGAGTGCCTTGGAAATTGAGAACTTGTGTGTACAGAGGCTTTGAACTCTCCAGGAGAGCGAGGAGGAGCAGGAACGTCTCATTTCCAAGGCCCATTAGAGCAGAAAATGCAATCCCTCCCAGGCCCTCCATCTGTCAGGTAGGCTGGTTTTCACCCCTCCCCTCTCCTGCCTTCCTGCTGCCCTTGGCTCAGGATTCTCCAGTCTTTGCCCTCACCCTGTGTGCCCACCTTGCTCTCTCCCCATCACCAAAGGATGGCAATTGTAAGTGAGCATGTGAGTCTCCTGGCCATGGCAGGGCTAGTGGTAGGTCCTCAGCTAGCCATGTGGCCCCACCCCGGGCTCAGGCTTTCTTGTTGAGATCTCCCTCCACCTTTCTCCTAGGTCCTCAGCTTGGTCACTTCACTCATGTTGAACATATTTATTTCATCGTCCTGTTCTCCCCCAGTTGTTTTGTATGTTCCTACATTTCCTAGATTGAAGCTAGCCATACATTCCTACTGACCCTGAAACACATTTCCATTCTTCTTCTTGGTCTGATCAAGTATTCCTGAGGGCAGTGTGGTATTTTACCCCAGCGTGAGACATCCGAATGTTCATAAATAGCTCTCTACCCACCAAAGGAGCCCAGTCATGGCAAAGCCCTTGGAAAATAATACTTCTTTTTTTTTTCCTTCCTCAGGTTCATCTCTGTTTATTTTATCAAAACAAAACTAAAAATCACCATTCAAAAAATATTTGAGAAGAAAATAACACTTCTTTCTCCAAATTCTGTGGTTTATTTTCTCAGAGAAATAAAGACTGATTCACTGCTGAACTTCTGTAAACCAAATAGTGTAAGCTATTCATTTGCTCAAACAACAGCAACAACAACGTTTGTTATGATTATTTTTGAGGGTTTCCTCCATGCTCCGCACCAGAATGTAAAGATGAATAACTTCACCCTCTTCTCCAGGCCCTAGTGGTCTAATGTAGGTGGAGGAAGGGTAACAGGGGAAGCACAAAGCAGCCGGCCGAGGTTCAGAGAGCCAGATGCCATGGTGACCTGGGCACGAGGGCCATCTGTCAGTCTGAAGGAGGAGTCAGGAATGAATTTCTGAAATATAAGAGGGAACTAGACAGGAGAGAGGGCTGGAGATGTGGAGGACGCTTTAGGCAGAGTTCAAGGAAGTTCTAGTGGTTTGAGGAAGCAACCACATAGAGTGACAAGTGACTGTGGTGAGCTAGGATGGGACATCTCAGGAGTAGCATGGCCACCATGCCAGACAGGTTTGAAATGGAGTATTCCCGTGGAGAACTTGTGCTCCAGCAGGCTTGGGCATCTCAATGTGTATCCTGGGGTAGGTTCATCTCCTCCTTCCTTGCAGCATCTCTTCATCCCTTTGATCTCTCACTTTTGCCCTCTCTTCTGAGAGGCATCTCACATCTGCAGACCAGTGGCTGACTCCTCTGGTCCTACCCGCATGTGTACTTTGCACAACACAGTTATTGTGCTGCCTAGTCCATCTACTAGCGTCCTTCTAATGAACTTGTGAGCCCCTGTCTTTGTGTCTCCTTCAAGAATAAGTCCTAAAAAAAAAATTAAAAAAATTAAAAAAATAAAAAAAAAGAATAAGTCCTCATCCATCATGAGCCATTACATGAGAGAACCAATTAACTCATACTACGTACTAAAAACATATGTGACTTTGATGTATTACATATCATCCAAGAATTTTTATTTTCACAATAGGACGAGTGTTGAACTAAAAATGAATCTCCAGAGGTGCAATTTCAGGAGAATATGGCAAGCATCCACTTCTGTCCAAATGAAACCATAAAGGTGAAGATCACATCTATCTATAACACTATTCTGGACACATCCTAGGAAGTTTTTATATTGTCTTTTTACTTTTTAATTTATTTTTTTAAAAATTTATTTATTTATTCATGAGAGACACAGACTGAGTGAGAGAGGCAGAGACACAGGCAGAGGTAGAAGCAGGCTTCTTGCAGAGAGCCCCATGCGGGACTCCATCCCGGATTCCAGGATCACGATCTGAGCCAAAGGCAGGCACCCAACCGCTAAGCCACCCAGGCATCCCTATATCTTCTTTTTTAAAAAAAAAATTCTGGGCACAATCCTTTTGGAGATGACAGGAAAAATCTTGTTTTGTTTTTGAGAGTCCTAGCTAGTCTCTGGCTAATAGTGATAGTTGTACCACAAGTTATATTGTCAGTATCATTTCTTTAGAAAGTACTGTGTAGTTCTCAGTATGGGGCTACGGGGTGAAGGCTAAAGGGAGACACCCCTTCCGAAAGAAGGGTGCAGGGATTTTTGTTGAAGACGTAACAGGGGTTCCTGGAAAGAAGAAGAGAGGGTGGTCAGGTAAAGAAGGAACAGATTCGAGGGAATCATTTCCCAGATTAACATGGAAAGAGCAAAGGGTGGAGACGAGACCAATGGTTCAGGCCCAACTGTGGCCACCAGCCCGTTAGGGCACTAGGTGCTATGGTATGTCTGTGAGCAGCTGTGCCTTCAGTATGGCCTGGTAAGCTGCTGAACAGGATGGCTCACTTCTGAGACATGTAGAGGGTGGCACGAGCTTTAGTAATATATCAACCGCTTGCAAAGAATAATGGGAACCTGCTACAAGAGGTTGGAAATTTATGGTCAATGCAATCTGGAAAATATATAAATCAACTTAGCATCATGAGGCCAAGATACTCCCTGGGGGCTTGGAACTAATCCTCTACACCTGGACACACAGGTCTAGCTTATTACAGGTTACCTCTGGTATGTGGCATTCTAGCACCTGGAAACCTTCATACGGTTCATGCAGTTAACCGCAGAGGTCAGGAAGATTCTGAAATGTCTTCCAAACCAGTGGACAGAGACAGAATAAAGCACAAGGAAAACATGAAATTTGTTCTACATTTTAAATTCTCTACTTGGGTTTTGTCGGTGTCGAGCTAACATTTGACCTCCTGACATGTGCTAAACCCTACCCTGGGCTCTGAGGGATAAGATGGTCTTTCTATCCCCATTGTCTAGCACAGTGTGCGGACACGCTGGAGGCCCCATGTTTAGACCCTACCACACCAACTAGAATGGGAAACACAAACTACGTCTATACCTTCACTTTGGCTTTCCTTTTTTTAACGATTCAGTGGTTTTGGTGTATTCATAGAGTCGTGGAACTATCACTTTAGAATATTTTCATCATCCCCAAAAGAAACTGCCCCATTTCACCCCAGTTTTTTCTCATCCAGCCCTAGGCAATGACAAGTCTACTTTCTATCTCCATAGACTTACCTGTTCTGGGCATTTCATATAAATTCAATAATGTCACATATGCTCTGTTGGGACTAGCTTCTTGCTTAGTTTAACGTTGAAAACATGAAATTTGAAATTTTCATTCATTTTGTAGCATGTATTGATCCCTCACTTCTTCTCACTGACAAGTAATATTTCACTTGTCTGTATGTACCTTGTTTTGCTTGACCACTCATTGCTTTTGTTTGTTTGGCTTGTTTGTTTGTTTGTTTGTATGATTAATGCTGCTATGAAAATTCATGTACAAGTTTTTGTGTGGATATGTGTTTTCATTCCTTTTGGATATATTTGGGGATGGGAACAATTTGGGGAAAGGAATTCCTGGGTCACGGTGACTCTAGGTTTAACCTTTTGAGGAACCACCAGACTATGTTCCAAAATGACTGCACCATTTTACAGCCTCCTCAGCAGTGTCTGAAGGCCTCAATCTCTCCACATCTTCACCAACACTTGTTATAATCTGCCTTTTTGATAATAACCATGCTAGCAGAGGTGAAGTGGCATCTCGATGGGATTTGCATTTGGATTTCTATGACGGCTAATGCTGTTGAACATCTTTTCTTGGGCTTGTTGGCTATTTCTGTGTCTTCTTTGGAGAAACATCCATTCAGATCCTTCGCTCATTTTTGAAGTTGGGTTTTTTCTTTTCTGTAGTTTTTTTCTATTGTGTTTTCTATTTTTTCTCCTTTTCTGTGTTTTGTCTTTTCATTTTTTTATGGTACTCACTGAAGCACAGACGTTTTAAGTTCTGAGAAACTCTAATTTATTTTTTCTTCTGTCACTCATCCTTTTGGTATCATATCTAAGAAGGTTCTGCTTGACATGAGGTCGTAGAGATTTGCTCCTGTATTTTCTTCTGAGACATTTATAGTTTTAGCCTTTACATTTAGATTAATGATCCATTTCTGTGTTATGAGATGAAGAAGGGGTCCAACAACATTTGTTTGAATGTGCATATTCAGTTGTACCTGTACCATTTGTTGAAATCACTATGCCATCCTTATTGGATTGGATTGTTTTGCCACACTTGTTGAAGATCAGTTGCTGGTTTATTTCTGGACTCCTAGTTCTATTCCATCACTCTATATATCTGCCAGTACCATTCAATATTGATTATCACAGTTTTGTAGTAGTTCTCATAATCATTGTGAGTCCTTCAATTGTTTTCTTCTTTTTCAAGATTGTTTTGATTATATAGGGTCCTTTGGATTTCTATATGAATTTTAGAATGACTTACCACTTTATGCAAATAAGATAGCTAGGATTTTGATAGTGCATTGAATTTCTAGATCAATACAGGGAGTATTACTATCTTAACAATATTAAATCTTCCAATCTACAAAAATGGAAGGTCCTTCTGTTTATTTAAGCCTTATTTAATTTTTCAACACTATTTTGTAGTTTATAGCATGCAAATTTTACTTTTTAATTAAATTTATTCCTATTTTATTCTTCTTGATGCTATTATAGCTTGAATTGTGTGTGTGTGTTTTTTTTTTAAGATTTTACTTATTTATTTGACAGAGACAGAGCACACAGACACAAGCAGGGGCACAGGAGAGGGAGAAGCAGGCTTGCTGTTGAGCAGGGAGCCCATTGTGGGGCTCAATCTCAGGACCCCGGGATCACAACCTGAGCTGAAGGCAGACACTCAACTGACTGAGCCACCCAGGTGCCCTTGAATTGTTTTCTTAATTTTATTTTTATACAGTTAATTGTTAAAACATAGAACTACAATTAGTTTTTCTGTATTGGTCTTGTAGTTTCCACCTTGCTGAACTCATTTACTTGTTCTATTAGTTTATTAGTCATGTCTTTTAAAGTGTATATATACAAGAATATGTCCTCTGAAAATAAGGATAGTTTTACTTCTTCCTTTCCAATCTGGATATGTTCATTTCTTTTTCTTGCCTAATTCCTATGGCCTGAAATTCTAGTAGAGTGTTGACTAGAAGTGATGAGAGTGAACATTCCTTGCCTTATTCTCAATCTTAGGAAACATGTGTGCCTTTAACTACTGAGTATGATGCCAGCTGTGGCTTTTTGGAGATGCTCTGTATTATGTTAAGGAGGATCCCTTCTATTGTTCATTTAGTGAGAGTTTTTATCAGGAATGAGTATTGGATTTTGCCAAACATATTTTTGCATGTTTGAATTATCATATGTTTTCTTTATCCTATTAATATAGTGTATTATATAAATTGATTTTCAAATGTTAAAACAATTTTGCATTCCTGAGATGAACTCCATTTGGTCATACTGTATACTTTTATTCATATGTTGCTTGATTCAATTTTCTGAGATTTTGAAAGAATTTTGCATCTTTATCCATAAGGAATAGGATCTGTGGTCATTGTTTGACTTTGACACAAAGTAATGCTGGCTTAATGAAATGAGTTAGGGAATGTTCCCTTCTCTATTTTTGAAAGAGTTTGTGTAGGATTGGTATTATTTCTTTCTTAAATGCTTGATGAAATTCATCAGTGAAGGTACCTGGGTCTGGGTTTTTCTTTGTGGGAAGATTTTAATTACTAATTCAACTCATTTTACTTGGTAGAAATCTATTACATTTTTTGTTTTAGTCAGTTCTTATATTTTGTGTCTTTCTAGGAATTTTTCCTTTTCATCAAAGTTGTCTAATATGTTTGCATAAAATTGTCCATAATCATGTTTTATAATTCTTATAATTATTGTAGGGTCTGTAGTGATATCTCCTCTATCATTCTTGATTTTGTCAATTTGTGTCTCTTCTCTTTTTTCCCCCACTCAGTTTAGCTCAGGGTTAGCAAACTATGGCACATGGAAGAAATCTGGCCTGTGGCCTGTTTTTGTATTGCTCAGAAACTAGAAATTTTTTTTTTTCGTTTTTAAAGAGTTGTAAAACAGCAACAACAAAGAATATGAGAGACCATACATGGTTTGCAAAGCTTACAATATTTACTATCTGGCTCCTTACTGAAAAAGTCTTCCAACTTCAGGCTGGTCAAATCGATTGATATGTCAAAAAACTGGTTTTTAGTATCATTGATTTTTTTTTCTATTCTTTTTCTGCTTTCTATTTCATTGATTTCTGCTTTGATATTTATTTCCTCTATTATACTTATTTTAAGATTGATTTTCCTTTCTTTTTCTATCTCCTTGAGTTCAAAGGTTATTTTATTGATTCTAGATTTTTACTTTTTTTTGAATATAAGCATGTAAGTCTAAAGCTTCATCCAATAAAAGTTGTTATGCTGTGTTTTCATTTTCACTCAATTCAAGAAATTTTCTAATATGCCTAGTAATTTACTTTTGGCCCATGGATTATTTAAAAGCATATTGTTTTATTTCTAAATATTGGGGATTAGGTTGAGGAGGTTCCCTTCTATTGCTGGTTGGTGAGAGTGCTTTCTGTTATTTATTTCTAGTTTAATTTTCTTTTAGTTGAAGAACATATTTTGTATGATTTCAGTCCTTTTAAGTTCCTTGAGATGTCTTTATGGTTAAACTATAATCTATCCTATAAAATGTTCCATTTGGGGAGGCCTGGGTGGCTCAGCAGTTGAGCATCCACTTTTGGCTCAGGGCGTGGTCCCAGGATCCTGGGATAAAGTCCCACATCTGGCTCCCTGCAGGGACTCTGCTTCCCCCTCTGCCTGTGTCTCTGCCTCTCTCTCTCTGTCTCTCATGAAAAATAAACAAAATCTTAAAAAAAAAAAAAAGTAAAATGTTACATGTGCATTTAAGAGGAATATATATTCTTTTATTGTTCAATGGAACTGTATACATGTTAGATCAGTTTGGCTTACAATGTTGTCAAGTCTTCTATATCCTTACAGATTTTTCTGTTTAAGTGTTCTATCAATTGCTGAGAGAGGAATAATAGAATGTGTAACCATAAATGTTGAATTCAATTTCATATTTCAATTCATTTGTTTTTATTTTATAACATTTCAGGCTCTATTATATGCATATATATTTGTAATTATTTCTTCTTGATGTATTGACTCTTTGATCATTCTGAAAACGTTCCTTTTTGTCTCTAGTAATATTACTTTTCTTAAGTTCAATTTTGTCTGATATTAAATAGCCTCTCCAGTTCTCTATGGTTATTGTTTCCATGGTACATCTTTTCTTTTTATTTTAATCTATTTGTGTGTATAAATATATAATATGTCTCTTAAAGATAGCATGTCATTGAATAATCCTTTTTCTATCCATTCTGATAATCTATCTTTTGATCAGTGTTCAATCTCCATATTTAATGTTTTAATGATGAAGTTGGATTTCTACCTACCATATTGTCATTTACTTTCTATATATCTCATGTTACTTTCGCTCCTCTGTTTAATAAATAAATAAAATGTTATATTAAACTAATATTAGATTTACAGAAAAGTTGAAAGATAGTAGAAAGCATCTGTTATCTTTTTTGTTTTCCGTTATGTTAAATATTTGTAGGTGTACCATTTTAATTATTTTATTTTTACTTATTTATTGTGTATCTATTTTTAGTATATGCATATAAAGATAAATGCATATAAAGATACGCATCTTCAATGTATCACATCTTCTTTGGATTATTACTGATTAATTCCAGTAATATATTGCAACTTTGCTCCAGTAGAACTCCATTTTTCTCTTCCTCCTCTTTTTGCTATTATGATATATATTGCATTTATGTATGTTATAAATTTAATACAATGTCAAAATTATTGCTTTAAGAAACCATACATTTATTAAAGAAATTAAGATATAAAATCTTACATTTGCCCACATATTTACCATTTCTGGTGTTTTCTTTCTTTTTTTTTTTTTTTTCCATTTCTGGTGTTTTCTATGCATTCCTGCAGATTTGATTCCTTTCATCTCAAAGGATTTTCTTTGAGATTAGGTCTCAGTTTTTGTATTTGTGAATGTCTTTATTTCACTTTCATTTTTTTTTTGAGATTTTATTTATTTATTCCTGAGAAACACAGAGAGAAAGGCAGAGACAGAGGCAGAGGGAGAAGCAGGCTCCATGCAGGGAGCCAGATGTGGGACTCGATCTCAGGACCCCGGGATCACGCCCTGAGCCAAATGCAGATGCTCAACCGCTGAGCCACCCAGGCATCTCTATTTCGCCTTCATTTTTGAAAAAGAATTACACTGCATATAGAATTTTTGGTTGGCAGATGACTTTTAGCACTTTGAACATACAATTCCAAGACTTCTGCCTGCATTGTTTCTGTTGAACAGACATTAATCTTTTCAATGGTGCACTATCTGTGAGGAGTTATTTTCTTTTGCTGCTTTCAAATTTCTTATTTTCTCTTGCTTACAATGGAATGATTGGGTCCAGGTGGGAATTTCTTTGTGTTTTTCCTATCTGAGGGTTGTTTAACATCTTGGATCTCCGGATTATTGTTTTTAATTTAATTTGTGAAGATTTCAGCAATTTTTTTCAAAAAACTTTTTTCTTTCTCTTCTCATGTGTTTGATTTTGACTTACAGATTTCTGTGGTTCATTTCTCTTTGATCTTTTTTCTCTCTGTTCTTCACATTGGATACTTTCCATTGACCAGTCTCTGAATTCACTCACCTTTCTGCCATCTGAAATCTGCTAATGAGCACATCTAGTGATTTTTTTTTCATTTTATTTTTCCAGCTTTAGAATTAACTTTTAATTTTTTTATAATTTCTTTTTCACTACTGTGATTCTCTGTTGAGTCATTGTTGTATTTTCTCTTAAATCTTTAAAACGTATTTATAATAGATGATTTGAAGTCTTTGTTAAATCCAAACTCTGGGCCCATTCAGAGTCACTTTCTATTGCTCTTTTTTCCTGAGTATGAGTGATACTTTCCTATATTCAGTCTAGTAAAGTTTTAAACTGAATATTGTAGAAAATACAGTATAGCAATTCTAGATTCTGTTTTATTTTTCTCGAAGTTGTTACTGTTGTTCATCATTATCTAAATTTAAACCTTGGAATCTATCTTCTCTATGGTACATGATAGATGTGTCTACTAAGTTTTTTGTTCTTATATTTGTTGCCTGCCTTTCCTAAGGGCTTCCCTTATGTCTATGTAGCACTCTGGTTAACCAATACTTTAGGCAGTATTCAAATACCTCAAGTCTGTAAGGCTTACATCCTTTGCTGAGGCACCTGTGTGTGGGTTGGAGAAGGCATTCTAAGTAGCAACTAGACCGAGTCTCCCTGAACTTTCTTTTTTCACCTCAGGTCCATGGGTCTTCTCCAAGGTGAATAGTTTTCTAGTCACCCAGAGATATGTAACGGGCTTATCTTAGCCCTTTTATAGTTCTCTTATTTCTAGAATTATCTTATTAAACTTCTATTTGGCCCATTGCTTGGCCTAACAGTGTCCTCAATCTCAGGCTATTGAAGCTGCAAGTTTTTCTTTGTTAAAGAAACCAGACCTGGACAGTAGTCAAAGTGATACCAATAGATTTTATTCAGGAACTACTGCAATAGGGGAAATGAAACTTCTGTATCGACCTGGATTCAATTTCAAATACAGCAAGGACAAGTCTCCACATGATAAGGGGAGCAAGGGATGTGGATCAGTGAATTAAAAAATTACTGAGGAGCTATCAGGAATGGGGGGGGGGGTAGTTTTTTGCCAAACTGACCTAAGATAATTCTTTCTGGAGGCAGGCCAGAGTGATCAGATATCACTTGGAGGATGGGAGGGGATGAGGAATTTGATCAGATATTGAGAGTGGGGGAGTCTCACTAAACTGGCTTAGCAGGAGTTTTGCTAAAATTGTGCTATGCAGGCTTGAGGACAAGACCCAAATGTGAAGCCAAGGCTGAGAAAAGTGCTTAGAGGAGGCTGACTACTGTTGGTCAAGGACAGTCTCTGTCACTTTCCTCCTTCCCGGTTGAATCTGCCACTTCTTTGCCAACAAAATCGTAGGGGATGTTTACCCCAGCCCCCCACCCCAAGGTGTACTGCCTGACAACAAAGCAGTTGTTTTTTCAGCCAGTCTGACACTGGCCAATCTGCCATCCTTACCAGTGGAACCATGGAGACCAGGGTATAGAAGCTGCCCCCATCAACAAAACCATAAACTATTACTCAAAACGTGAGCACTTCTTCAAGAATGTTTCTAAATTTGTTGTCTGCTTTTGTTTGAATTTCAGTCCCCTGAGATCGTTATTTCAGACAGTTGTGTCTAGGTTTAGATACATTTTTCCAGACAGGAATTGCCAACATCTTTATGCCACCCACCATAAAGAGCCTTTGGAAGTCCCTCCAAAGGCTCTTGGTCAGGGTGTTTTACATATCACATTGTTTTATGAATAACCAAGTGGACAATACAGAAATGAGTGTTTTTAAACCTCTTTGGCAATAGAATTTTCTCTTATTTTTTCAGAGGCACGCTGAAATATCTGTGTAGTGTTTTTTGAAGTGTAATGTGCGGAAGACTTACCTGCAGAGGCTGTTTTTTTTTTTTTTTTTTTGATTTTATTTATTTATTTTGAGAGAAGAGAAAGACAGAGAGAGAGAGAGCACAAATGGAGGGGAGGGATAGAGAGGGAGGGACATGTAGACTCCCCACTGAACAGGGAGCCTGATGCAGGCTTGGTAGCTTGAGCCCAGGACCCTGAGAGCATGACCTAAGCTGAAGACAGATGCTTAACCTACCGAGCCACCCAGACACCCCCTGCAGAGGTTGTTAAAAATACAGATTTCTGGTTCCTGTCTCAGAGATTCTGGTTTCATAGGTCTGGGATGTGTGCGTGCAACTCCATACAGATTGTCTGAAGACCACACTGGCACCTTGGTTCTGTAGATTGGTCCAGTTCTCAAGGTTCCTGATCCTCTCCACAAAAAGCATTTACTTTGTTTCTCATAGGGTTTAAAGAGACTGATATAGGAGAGATAGTCCTATGTGTTCATCATATCTATTTTTATGTCCTTCCTTGATGGGAACACATAAAACTGTACCCAGCCCCTTGTAGTTGGGAGGGGCCTGTGTGTCTAGATCTGGCCAAAGGTTCATGCACAAAAGTGATGAGTAGATGGCTTCCCAGCCACAGCAGCAAGAAGCCTGCGTCCTCTGTGCCCCCTCCGGTGGTGGGGGTGGCCTTGGTGGAGACGCAGAGCTACAGGTGTAGTAGTCTTGATCCCTGAATCTCTCACGGACAACAGCTGCCCCTGGACAGTGAAGGACTTTGAGTAGACAAGAAATAGCTTTTAAGTGCTAAGTCGTTGAGGTTTGGAGTTGTTCATTACTACATCATGAACCTAGCCCAGTCTGACTTAGGGTTACAGGAAGGGCAACCGTGAAATCAACTTCTGAAATAGCTCAAAGGATTGAGGGGGAAAATTGCTATTAACAGGAAACCTACACTCTCAAAAATGAATGATTGGCAAACCCTGGTGTCATTTGATCTGCTCCTTCCGCATAAGGTAATATTCACAATCCACACGCCTTTCCTGCAGTTGTTAAGGTCTTACTTTATAAGTGGAAAACAATGTCGTTGACCTAATCTAAAGGACAGATAGAATAAAATGTCAATTAACTAGAGCTGATGTATCCAGAAATGTCACTAGTAAAACTATTTTCAACAATCCGGGCGAAGACAGGAGTCTTCCTGTTGTAATCTTCAATGAAGTAGCATATTTTGTTAATTAGAATCCACAGCCTAAACCCTGAGCCTTCTCATTATTTGATGTTTTATATGCAGTGATTTTAACAATATACAAACAGAAAGGAGGAAGGGAATGGACAGTGTACTTCATAAGAGAAAAAGAATAATCAAAATTAGTAAAATTGCGTTCAGCAGGAAAATATTTAAAGTTCTCTATCTAGGAAAAATACCAGCTGAATTAAATGCAGCCGGTTATATTTTATCTTTAAACACTATTAGCCTAAAAGATTCATGGCTTTCTCAAGTATGCGTCCCACCACCTGCCGACCCCCACCCACCTGCCGACCCCCACCCTGATTCCAAACCAGTCTGTCCTTCACCTGCCCTCACCCCTACTCCCTTGCATCAGAAAAGAAAATACGGCGCATGTGTGTCCTATCACTGAATTCATAATTGGAAAACATGTTGGTTTTAGGTTGGAGGAAATGAAAAGCTAGCTTGCAGCTCATGGAAAACACTGTGAACCCGTTTCGTGATAACAGATACACTAGGAAAGTGAAATTGTCAACCTTTCCTGCTTTGCCTTTATTAACTTTGACATTTGCATGAAAATTGAATCCTGGTTTCCTGGGGGCTCATCTGCTCCTGCAGCTTCCTCCTTACCTGAAGGCTTAATCCTCTGTTGGTGACATGATAATCAGGTCTCCAGCAAGCAATTATGATGTCACAAAGAGGCAATTACCACTTCAGGTGAAAAAAGTAAACAGCCCACACAGATGATCACTTGAAATCTTCATGATTATCTTAATGCAATTTTTCCTTGTAAATACTTCATATGAGAAAATGACTGTATACCCAGAAAAAGAACCCACAAAGTAATGATAAATGTTTGCGTTGTAGGTCCTGAGCCAAATATTAGTACATTAGTACATCCCCTAAGTCCTTACTTACCAGCTCTCAGAGTATCTTCTCCCTTCCTCTGATGTCCACTACCGAGTTTACTGAACTGCACCCCCATAGAGATCCATCTGTTGGACTAAATTCTCCTCCTCTTTCAAAGCCAAATTGATCAAAAGTTGGGATAATGTCATGGAATAATACCATTAGGAAAAAAAATTTGCTGTACAAAAATTTGACAATGTATATAAGCAAAAAGAAGGCAATAAAAAAAATCATCTAGAATCCTACCATCAGACAAACAGTGTATGTTCTCATTCATTTGGGGAATATGAATAATAGTGAAAGGGAATATAAAGGAAGGGAAAAGAAATGTTGGGAAATATCAGGAAGGGAGACAGAACATAAAGACTCCTAACTCGGGGAAACGAACTAGGGGTGGTGGAAGGGGAGGAGGGCGGGTGTTGGAGGGGAATGGGTGACGGGCACTGAGGTGGACACTTGACGGGATGAGCACTGGGTGTTTTTCTGTATGTTGGTAAATTAAACACCAATAAAAGTTAATTAAAAAAAAAAAAAACACAAAAAAACAAAATGTAAAAAAAAAAAAAAGAATCCTACCATCAGGAAAAAACAATACTTTTGGTTTCAGTGTTTTGTTTTGTTTTTTTAAGATTTTACTTATTTATTTGAGAAAGAAAGGAAGATCAGGAGCAGGCGGGACAGGCTGAGGGAGAAGCAGACTCTCTGCTGAGCAGGGAGCCTGATGGCAGAACTCGATTCCAGGACCCCAGCATCATGAACTGAGCCTAAGGCAGACACTTAACCGATTGAGACACCCAGGTGACATGGTTCCAGTCTTTTTTTCTTCAGTGTATTGGGGTGTGTGTGTGTGTGTGTGTGTATTTTGTTTTATAAGAATTAAATCACTAAGTGGCAATCAGCTCTTTCATTTTACTATGTTATCATGAATGTCTTTGTATTGTAATATTATGTTTTGAGTAAAGAAAACCAATAGTCTTTTTTTTTAAGATTTTATTTATTTATTCATGAGAGACACAGAGAGAGAGAGGCAGAGACACAGACAGAGGGAGAAGCAGGGTCCATGCAGGGAGCCTGCTGTGGGACTTGATCCCAGATCCCAGAATCAGGCCCTGAGCCGAGGGCAGACGCTCAACCACTGAGCCATCCAGGCGTCCTCCAATAGTCTTAATATTCAGAAGTAATCTAGACAGGCCAGTTTTCAATGTGACTAAAGAGACAATGTTTGCATTTGGCCAGCCAGAGTGTTAAATTTACTTGACAGCCAACTTGGCTGATGATTGGGCAATTGGTTGCCAGGAGTGTCCAACAGTGATAACCCATCAAGTGGGACAGAGCGAAGTAAAGAGGGTCATTTATGCCAAGACCATCTGCAAAGTGCTTGTGCCTTAGACTGCTGAAGTCCTAACAGTAAATTCTATTCACCAAATTGCTATAAGCCCCTGTCCTCTGTAAGTGTTCTCTTTTCTAATACACAGTAATAATGTTTTAAATTGTCAACCTGAAAAGGCTTCCATACATGGTGACTTCCCTTTAGAATGCAAATAACTTAGAGGGAGTCTCCTCTACAAAACTATCTGTAGATACTCGAGTTAGTGCTAAAAAGTAGAGAATGTTGCCTACAAGAAATGATCCCCCGACTCTTTCAGATCTTCCTACCATCCTGAAGCTGTCTGATTCAGTAGGACTCTGGCAGAGGAAGTGTCAATGCCTGCCATAGGAAGAATGCCATGGAATGGAAGGAAGAGGAGACAGAAGAGGCCACTCAGGCATGGTTTCCAAGGCATGGTTTCCTAGGGGCAGAAAACTGGAGTTAAAACCTTAAGGAGTAAGGGGCAATGGTATGGTTGCAGGAGGTAGATGAACTACAGAAGAAAGGAAATTAATAAAAGTGCTGCTGTGCAAAATAAATGGAAACTCCTTTGATATTTTGTGAAGGAAGTGGGGGAAAACCTGAAATTAGTTTTAATACAGTTCAATATAATATACAGTAATCGAAGCATTTCTTTGAATATAGGGTTGAAATGAGACTGGGCCATGTGGAACCTTGGTGTATATTTAGGTTTCTTGAGTAGAGAATGTAACACATGCCTGCAATGGGTCAGTGCAGACACATAAAGGATTTATTATAGCAGATGTCAATTTTCTTGTTGTTATTTGCTCACAATTCTATCACCTCTACTAGACTCTGACCTAAAGCAAAGTCCTTTTGTTATTGATGAATCTCCTCCATAAGCACACGTATTAATTAGGATAGTCCCAGGTGGCTATCTCCCAAAATACAGAGACTTCCTAACACATGGTGATATAGTGTCTTAGACGAGTTTAAAGTTTACTTCTCCTTCACATATTTGTCAGGAGGGAGCTGGTCCAGAGCTGGTTGGATGGCTCTGTCATCTTCAAAATATAGCTCTTACCTTAGGGTCCAAGGTGGTTTCTTCAGCTCTTGCCATCACATGCATGTCTGAGCCAGCAATAAAAAAAGAGGAAGGGAATACTCTTCTTAGTATTCTTCTGAAGTAGAATCCACCCAGTGTGGAGCCCAGCGTGGAACCCAACATGGAACTTGAAGTCACAATCCTGAGACCAAGACCTGAGCTGAGATCAAGAGTTAGACACAGGGCAGCCCTGGTGGCGCAGCGGTTTAGCGCCGCCTGCAGCCCAGGGTGTGGTCTCCAGGATCTTGTGTTGGGCTCCCTGCATGGAGCCTGTTTCTCCTTCTGCCTGTGTCTCTGCCTCTCTCTCTCTCTCTGTGTCTTTCATGAATGAATAAATAAAATCTTAAAAAACAAAAAAGAGTTGGACACATCTGACTGAGCCACCCAGGCGACCCACTGCTCTTATTTTAAAGACACATCCCACCTCCTCTTTCATGTAACTTAGTTACATGGCTCAACTGCACTCAACTGCAAGGTAGGCTGGGAAATGTCACTTTTCCTGTGTGACCAAGTGGCCAGCTAGAACTTGAATACCGTAGAAGAAAGAGCAGATATTGGAGGGATGACTATGCATCTTCCAGAGTATGTTGCAAGTCCTACTTTTCCACAATGTCCTCCCCAACTCTTTCTTCATTGACTACTCTCTGTTCTGAGTTCTTGTCCATTCTACCCATTTCACCCCAGCCTAAGTTCCTCACTCGGGGTAACCCTTCCCTATATCACATATAAGGGTTTCATCCCTCAACCTCTGTCTTGTCAACTGTACCACCGCTAGCTTCAAAGGCTCTTAATGTAATCTATTGCATAATCATCTCTTTTGACTACCCCTCAGTACTTAGCACAGCACTCAGTACCAAAAAGCACTCAAAAGACACTTGTTAACTCAGATATTGAGGATATTAATAGAACCTCTACCAGAGCGTGAAGCATTTTAAGGAAACTGAGTTGAATTATGTACATAAATTTTTCTAAGTGTGTTTTCCTTCTCCTTGGAGGTGATGACTTTTTGGATCAGTGAAGACAGGCTCTTTGGTTTTAGGGCATTGATTCTACAGCTCTGACTGTAATCGTTTTAGCACTGGGAATTATTTCTGGTGGCCAGACATTAAGAGACTAATCCAATTATGTTTCCAGATGTGACGATATGTACCTGCCTGTATCGAGTTTGCCTTAGGTATTAGCAATCGATTTTTCCAAATGAATTAACTCAGGCAGACATTGCTAACCTCAAATTTCATATGGTGGAGCCACAAGGGAATTATTTTTACATTCCTTTTATTCTTTAGAAGCAGAAAAAATTTTTCACTTTGATTTTTCAAATCTCCAGTGAAAGCCTGCTCTGAATTTCAGAGGAATTTCTGATGAATGTATGTGCTCCCTTTTTCTATAATCCATTTGGGGTTGTAGAGTTTTTGAATTTGATAATAACTATCCAGAAAAGGACCATCAGAGGTGACATTTTTCCCGTATGCCAGGTCTAGTGTGCCAGCTGAGGTCCTACCTTGGGCAGACACGTTGGAGTGAAATCAACAGCAGCCTACAACGACTGCTTAGTAATTTTCGTTACACCTTTACTAGCAGGGGGAGCTTGGGAAAGCAACCTAACCTCCCTGAGCCTCACTTTCCTTCCTTATAAAGTTTCGATAGCAATATCTACCTTATTTTCTGGGTTAAATAAGGTAAAATATGTGTAAACCCAAACCCAAACATAAAATGGTCCTGAATTTTCCAATCACTAACTACCCCTAATTATGTAATATTGAATCCCCTTTTCAAGCTGGATCATACCTTTATTAATGACGTCTTGAGAGGATTCTATAATTTGGGAGTCACTTCCCATTATAAAAATTTAGTTCAGTTTCGAGGTAACACTTAATCATATATCTGTTTCCAAACACTCTTCCCCCAGCACAAATGTGACCTGTGTCTCTAGGATTCAGAGGGTGGATTGGGGAGTTGGGGGGAGTGGTCTTTGTTCATTCACTTCCTGGACAGGGTTGCAGAGGAGACAGCCTGGCATGGCTCCCACGTGGTCTGGTTCTGTTTGCTGTTCCATATGGATGATGAGTGTGCTTTCCTGGGAGGTGGTCCTGAGCTTCATTCACCTGGCACCTCCAGGACTCCTATGGGACTCTCTTGGCCACCTTCCCTGGCTCACCCCCAACTCCCACTTTCAGTTAGTTGTCCCATTCCTTGACCATAGCTGTGAGCTCACTTCATTTCAGGGCAGTCAACACTTCCTCCTCCCGACTCTCTGGCCGTGGTGCTCCTTGTGTGTTGCATCTCCTTCCCTCTGAAGTTAATTTGTCCTGTATAACCTGGGAGAGGACAAATCTTTCCTAATATGACTTAAAATCCAGAAGCTTATATAGTAAAAGGGGGATATATTTGATGCTACACATTTTTTCTTAAAAAAAAATGGAACACTCCAGGCAAATCAAAAAGACAAATGACAAATGGAGACAACACTCACAATGTCAGGCAAAGGGTCATCTCTAGTATAAAAGGGGCTTCTCAATACGGAGGAGAAAAGATCTCTAGGTTTGGGGAACTCTATAGAAAAGTGAGCGGAGAAGGGAAACCAGTAAAATCTATAGAGTCAACAAGCCTCACTTAATCATATTAGCCTGACCCCAAAGGTGAGTATGACAATGAGTGTGGAGAAGCACACTCTCGTGTATGACTTACGGAGATGAAAGCTGACTTTAGCAATATCTAATAAAATTCCCTACACGTTTGCCTTTTAAGCCAGAAACACTACTTCTGGGAACCTATTCTGAAAATACACTGGCAAAAAAAATAACAAAACACAGAGAGACATATGTGTGGTAGTCTCACAGCAGCTTTCTTTGAGGCGGACACATTTTGGGACTGGTGGGGTACCATACAGCTTTCAGAAGAATGAGGAACACCTCGAAATAGTGTCAGGCTGTGATCTCCAGGATATATTATTAAATATACAAAGCAAGCAGAAGAAAGCAAATATGATATGCTACTACTTACCTAAGAAAGGGGGATGTAAATATTTATTCTGATAAAATGGAAGGATAAATTGCATAATGAATATACAGACTTGCCCTTAGCAGGAGAGAGAAAAAGGTGGAGAAAACAAAGAAGCTTGACTTGTCTCGAAATATTTGTATTTAATAAAAGAGTTACAAATTAGGGTCCCCTGGGTGGCTCAGTGGGTTAAGTATCTGCCTTCTGCTCAGGTCATGATTCTGGGGTCCTGGGATCGAGCCCCATGTTGGGCTCCCTGTGCTGTGGAGAGTCTGCTTCTCTCTCTGCTCCGTCTCCTGCTTGTGCTCTTTCTCTCTCTCTCTGAAATAAATAAATAAAATCTTAAAAAAAAGAGAAAGATACAAATTAAAAAATCAAAGAAAACTCAGAGAGACTAATTTTGTATTTTTTCTTTTAAAAAAAAGCGGAAAAATAATTACTCCCCACATCCTCCTAAAACCTGACTTTAATGACAACATAGTAATTTATTACAGAGATAACCACCATTTCTTTAACAAGCCAAACTTTGTTCCAGAAGTATCTCGCATGGTGGCAAGACACTCAGCATGGCGTTAGAAATTCTAGGTTCTGGGCCAGCTTCCAGATTCCGGTAGATGGGGCCACGTGGTATCACTGAGGTTGGAATCTTTGATATGCCAACATGGCCATGGATATGGCCCAACCTCATGGCTATTAGCCTTGTGACCCTGGCTGAGCTGTGACCTCCATCACCTTTCCCGAAAAACCCAGGAGAGCTTGGGCCAGGCTCAGGGAGGGTTGTAAGATCAAAGGCAAGCCTGGCAACAGGAGTTTGGTGAGCTATTGTTCCGGCCCACAGGGGAGCTGCAGGGTGCAATGAGAAGGTGTGAGTGTGGATCCTTTTATAGCTCCCTGCAGAACAATGCCAAAAATAAGGCTGAGCTCCATTCCGCAACTGTGCCAGGGCTCCGGGCATGTTCTAAATTAGACCAGTTGTGCAGACAGACCTCTTTGCAGTGCTAATTTGCAATTAAAAGATATTCGCATGGAATGAAATTCTAATTTTTTTATGTAGTGCTGTTCAAAGAGGATCCTTGGAGTTCTATCTGCAACTGTGAATGATTTTCTCCCCTTTAGAGTGGTCTGTGCGCTTGTCACGTTTGAGAAGGGCAGGCTGGAAGATTTAGAGGCTCCCGGGCAGGCTGCAGCTTCAGCAGAGGTTGCTCTGAGCCTCCACAGGGATGGGAAATTGCCTTTTGAGACCCCTGCCAGGCCCTCTGGGGAACGGGAACAGCCCTCCTCAAGTGTAGATATGGTTGTGCGGTGAGCCAGGGGACCCGAAAATACAAAGAGAAAGTCAGTGGCTTCACTTCACTTTCAGGAAGGCCGTGTATTCCACTCGATAAATTAGGAGGTACGGGTGAGATGGGTTTGAGAAGTGAGTGAGCTGTTTCAATTGGGCCATTTAGGATCCTGACTGGAAATTAAAGCTGTATGTGCTGCCTCCAACCACAGTGGGGTGGGGGGGGAGTGCTACTGGCCGCCTAGCACAGCTCCCAAATGTTTACAGTACTTGATAATGCTTGCTCGCATCAAGACAAGGGCAATAAAATGTGAATTAGATGGAGATGAATGTGCCACAGAAGCAGGAAGAAATCCTCAAGCAGATGTATGTGGAAATTAATGGTGTGGTGATAACAGATCTCAGTGCCCCACACAGCAATGGGTCTGAGAAGAGGGCCCCTGATGACTATTTTACAGATGAGGGGAGCCTCCTGGGACAGCAAGGAAATGGGGGAGTAAACACCTTTGGATTCAGTGCACGTGATGCATATGAAGGGGCGCCTCCAGCTTGATTCCGGAATGCACTTTCATTTGTGTTGTCATCAGGTTTTCTATGAAAGGTTCAATATTCATTGAAATATTCCTTCTGCTTTTGCCTCTTTTTCTCTCTGTGCTCCTCCCGCATTTGCTCCTCCCTCAGGAAAAGAACCAGGCTAACTTAGGTGGAGGAAGAATCATCACATTCAACCCAAAGGACTTGTTGCATAAGGACGTGTTTCCCAAAGTCAGCTCCTGACCCTTCATCTGGGTCTGGACATTCTCAGCAGGGTTTTATTTACTTATTCACTCATTCATTCATTCATCCATTTATTCATTCATGAGAAACACAAAGAAAGGAGCAGAGACATAGGCAGAGGGAGAAGAAGGCTCCCTGCAGGGAGCCCGATGTGGCACTGGATCCCAGGACCCTGGAATCATGACCTAAGCTGAAGGCAGATGCTCAACCACTGAGCCACTCAGGCGCCCCTCACAGTAAGGTTTTAAAGGACAGTTGTGTAGACAACATGAAAGCAGCTCAAGCCCTAAGCCTGGATGCTCCGGAAGGCTTGTGATTGACTTTTAAAAAGCCTTGTTTATATTAAAGGAGAAGAAAATAAGATGAGAATGATAGTACTTTGGTGATTGTGACAAAATTGTAAAATTAAGAAGTGACACCAAAATACAAATTCTATAAAATTGAGCATAAATTTCATGGTGGATAATGTGGTGCAGTGAAGTGCAAAGAATGGCTGGATTTGGCTTTTGGAGAGCTGGGTTCAGTTTCTAGCTAGACTACTAATTAGCCAAGAAAATTTTGCAAGTCACCATTGGTCTGTGAGCTTTTCCAGTCTCATATTTTTCCTCCTGTAGACATAATCAGCCATTTTACTAAGGAATCCTTGTTTTAATGCAGAATGATACTTAGAAACTACAATATGGGCACGAAGAGTGCTGACTGCTACTGGTACATCATTGCTTCTAAATCTTTTCAATGAAAAAAGATACATAATATATTTTTAAAAATCATGAATGCATATTAATACCTTCAAATAAATTCAATACCACAGAGTTCTTCCCCCTTCTATTCCATATTTGTGCTTTCCTTCTTCCATGTGAAGATCCTGAAACATCACTATATTTACCTTATATTTGCTTCATTCTCTGACATACTCAAAATATTTCAGAATTGTTTCATCAAAACCATCACCACCAATAGAACTGCTAAGTCAAGATTTCTTGCAGATCTTTTGCCTGGAGAATATCTCAGTAAATGTGTTTGCTTAGAGTACTACATTCAAGTTATGTAAGCTATTTCTTTTTTCTATGTACTTCTGTTACCAATAATCATTTATCTGTGTTTGACCAGCTTTAGAATACGTTTTTAAAAAATTTTACTTAATATTATTTTTGAATATGTAAAACGTTTACACACTTCAGAAGTCAGAACTATGTAAAAAGTAATATTTATTTCCATCCTTATCCATTACATCCTGATCTTATTTGACACCAAGTTTTATTGGTTCTGATTTAATCTTCCTGTGATCTTTTTTCTTTAAAAAAAAGAAAGCAAATACATAACTATTTGCTTATTTCCCCTTCTTTTATGCACAAAGCATACCATGGTATTTAAATGTTCTATCTTGCTTTTTTCACTTAATGTGTTTTAAAAATCATTTCACATTTGTTTTTTGTTCAAACATGAAATGGGAGTCTTTGGCATTCACTTTTTGCAGCTGGGTAGCATTCCTTTATGCATCTGTACCCTAGCTTATTCAATCAGTTCTTGAAAGGGGGACGTCTAAGTCATTGCCAATATTTTGCTCTTATAAATAATTGCATAATGAATAATCACATAAATGTGTTGTTTTGTGTTGGTGGAGGTGTATTCTCAACATAAGTTCCTAGAGGTGGGATTGCTCGGTCAAAAAGTAAATGTATATGGAGCTCTGTTAGACATTGCCACATTCCCCTCCCTAGTGATCATCCCATTTTGTCCTCTGTCCAGAATATATCAGAACTGTGGCCTCGCTGCCTTGCTAACAGAATTTGTTGTACTTTTGCACCTTTGCTGATCTGGACAGATGAAAAATGGTAACTCAGGATAGGTTAAATTACATAACTCTTACTATGATTGAAGTTGATCCTCTATCATGTGCTTCGAGATCATATATATGCCTTTTTTGTTCCAATTTTAGTATACATACTGCAAAAGCCAACACTATGCTTTTGCATATATAAACTGTTCATGCCTTTTGCTAATATTTCTATTTGATGTTTATTCTTTTTCTCCTGCTCTACTTCTGAGAGCTCTTTATTTATTATGGAGATTAGTCTTTTATTTGTGATGAATGTGGCAAATATTCTCCCTCCATTTCTTATTTGTTTTTTTACTTTGCTTATGGTATTTTCTTATGCAGTCAAAGTTATTACCAGGTTATAAAGGAATTTCTCTTTCATTTTTTAAATATTTAGGTCTTTGATTTATTTGAAGTTTATCCTATTGTCACATATGAAATAAGGAACAACATTTTTTTCCAAATGTCCATCCAGTCATCCTAACAGAATGTATTAAGAAGGCCAGTTTGTGTAGAACTACCATATGGTTCAGCAATTCTGCTTTTGTGTATATATACAAACGAAATAAAATCACTATCTCAAAGAGACATCAGTACCCTTGTTCACTGCTGCCTTATTTACAATAGCCAAGACATGGAAACAACCTAAGTGTTCCTCAAAAGATAAATGGATAAAAATAACAGGATACACACACACACACACACACACACACACACACACACACACACAGAGGAATATTATTCAGCCTTAAAGAAAAGAAGGAAATCCTGCCATTGATAACATGGATGGAACTTGAGGGGATTATGCTAAGTGAAATTAATCAGATGGAGAAAGACAAATGCAGCATTATCTCACTTATGTGTGGAATCTAAAAAAAACTCAAACTTGTAGAAACAGAGAATAAATTGGTGGTTGCCAGAGGTGAAGGTTTGGGGTAGTGGAAATGGATGAAGGTATCAAAAGGTATAAATTCCCAGGTATAAGATACATAAGTCCTGAGGATGTAATATACAACATGGTGACCCTTGTTAACAACATTCCATTGCATATTTAAAAGTTACTAAGAGTATAGGTCTTAAAAAGCCCTCATCATAAGGAAAAAAATATAGCTATATAAGATGATAGATGTTAACCAAACTTTTTGTGGTAGTCATTTCTCAATATATACATATATCAGTTCATTATGTTGTATACTTTAAACATATACACTGTACACATCAATTATATCTCAATAAAACTGGGAGAAATTTTTTTTAATGGTCTATCAAGGGGGCACATGGGTGGCTTAGTCAGCTGGACATCCACCTCTCAGTTTTGGCTCAGGATGTGCTCTCATGGGTCATGGAATCAAGCCCTGCATCAGGCTCTGTGCTCAGGGGGGAGTCTGCTTGAGATTCTCTGCCTCTGCCCCTCCCTTCATGTGCATGTACTCTCTCTCTCTAAAATAAATAAATCTTTAAAAAAATAAAAGTGATCTATCTTTTTTCCAGTAATCGTAGGTGCCACATTTATCACATAGTGACTTTCCAAGTGTACTTTGGTCTATATTTGGACTTTCTGTTCTGTTCCTTTGGTCTATCTATCCACATTAACGTTCTGTTTTAATTATAGAGGCTTAATGAAATGTTTTGATGTTTGATAAGGCTAGTCCCTTGTAGGGAAGGTTTTATTTCTATGGTGGCTTGGGAATTCCACTGGGGTTTAGCAGGTAGAGGCCCATGATGCTCTCTACCTTGTGAAGCATTGACTGTCCTACACAGTGATGAAGCACCTGGCATCTTGCACAACCTTCAGACATCACTGGAAAACATCACTGGATACCATGTAGATGAAAATCTACTTCTAATGATCTAAGCTTGGAAACTAGCTTTGATTCACATATACACACAAGGGTGGGGTTTTTTGGTGGTTTTAATGTACACTGTATATTCCAGATTTTATACTTTTATTTTATCAAGCATCATCAGGATTTTGGGAAAATTCTGTCACTGCTGGCAATTCTGTGTGAAGTGTTTGAGTCACCAACACAACCCACTTGAATCACTTTGTAGCAATAGCTGCCATCTTTGGGAGTAGCTTTATTTGGGTGCAGGTATCTGGCTACGTGTTTTTTTTTTTTAAACCATAAATGTTTCTTTATTTCTCTTTTTCATGAATTTCTTGAATTATGTTGATTTTTAAATAATTATGTATGAAGATAGCATATAAACTATAAATTTAATTTCAGAATACTTTATAAATTTTGTTATATGTAAAGGTTTGGAATCTTTCGGGGTGGAGAACCAAGCCTAGACCTGAATCTATCCAGGTTCAGTTATTCACCCCTGCCTACCCTGATTACTGCAGGGCCATTGGGAAAGGCTGGGGGAATGTTTGCAAACCCATCAGTGGTGCTTGGAAGTTCAGTTCAGACACATTATCATCTGATGATGACACAATGACTTCTTTTTTGGTAACAGGAACAATGTCTTTTTCAGACTGTAGTAAAAGATGTAGGAGATAAGGACATAATTCATAACCCAATTCCAGTTCCTTTTGCAAGGTAAACACTTTTCAGTTTGGTGGGTGTTCTCTCATACTGTCACTCTTTCAGTATTTTCCATGCCTTTGCAGATGTGTGCATTGGGTGGGGATGTAGTGTATGTTTGCAGAGAGAATGCCATATAGAATATGGCTCAAATGATATTCATTGACACCTTTATATAGATAGATACTAGATACTAAAAATATGATCAGAACATGACCCCTGCCCTCAAGGAGCTTATAAGTGGGGCAAAACACCAATATCAGGTAGAAAGCAATGGATCAGAAAGATATTAAGGTGCCAAATGCAAAGGAGAGTCTGAGGGAGAGATTAGAAGAGAGAGAGATAGCTCAGCCAGGGAGGGGTGGCATTCAACCCCCAATGTCAAAAGGCAATGTCTCGGGTTAAATGTGACCCCCCCCCCACCTCCATGTTCTAATTCCTGGAACTTATGGGTGTGACCCTATTTGGAAAAAGAGTCTTTTTTTTTTTTCCAGTAGGTTCCACATACAGTGTGGAGCCCAATGGGGGGCTTGAACACACAACCCTGAGATCAAGACCTGATCTGAGATCAAGAGTCAGAGGCTCAATCAACTAAGCCACCCAGAGGCCCCAGTAAAGGAGTCTTAAAGATGTAATAAAGTCCAGGATTTTAAAGTGAAGAGATCATCCTGGATTATCTGGATGGGCCTAAAATTCAATGGCAAATGCCTTTCTGAGAAACAGAAAAGAAAGGGCCCCTGGGTGGCTCAGTGATTGAGCATCTGCCTTTGGTTCAGGTCATGATCCCAGGGTCCTGGGATAGAGCCCACATCGGGCTCACTGCATGGAGCTTGCTTCTCCCTCTGCCTATGTCTCTCTGCCTCTCTGTGTCTCTCATGAATAAATAAATAAATAAATAAATAAATAAATAAATAAATAAATATTTTTTTTTTTTTTAAAAGAAAAACAGAAAAGAAGACACAGAAACAGAGAAGAAGACTGAGTGAAGACACAGACAGAGATTGGAGTGGATTTAGCCATTAGCCAAGGAGCTGCCAAGGACTGGTGCCAGCAGCCACCAGAGCTGGATGAGCAAGGCAAGGTTCCCCACCAGAGCCTCCACAGCAAGCGCAGCCCTGCTGGAACCTTGTTTTCAGGCTTCTGGTCTCCGGACTGTGAGAGAAAAGTTTTCTGTTGGTTTAAAACCACCGAGTGTGGTAATTTTTATAGCAGCTGCAGGAAACTAAAATGGCGAAATTGGTTTTTGTTTTTGTGGGGTTTTTTCCTCTTCAAAATTAAAAAACATACATAGGTAGAAAAGTAGTTGAGGGACACCCAAGTGGCTCAGTCCGTTGAGCATTCAGCTCTTGACTTCCCCTCAGGTCACAATCTTAGAGGTGAGATGGGGCCCCAAGTCAGGCTCTGGGCTCAGTGAGGAGTCTGTGTGAGATTCTCTTCCTCTGCCTCTGTCCCTTCCCCCTTGCATGTGCTGTCTCTCTCTCTCTAAAATAAATCTTTAAAAAAAAAAAAGAATAAAAGGGGAGCACCTAGGTGGCTCAGTCAGTTAAGCATCTGTCTTTGACTTAGGTCATGATCTCAGAGTCATGGGATTAGGTCCCTCATGGGGCTCCCTGCTCAGCAAGAAGTCTACTTCTCCCTCTCCCTCTGTCCCTCCCTTCACTCACTCTCTTTCTCTCAAATAAATAAAATCTTTTTTTAAAAAGAAAGAAAAGTAGATGGATAAAAATGCACAGTTTAATAAAAAAAATTGTAGTGTGAACACATGCAACCATCATGTGAATGAAAATCATTCATAGAACATTACCGGCCCCCAAGCTCTCCATGCCTTTCTCTTCTTTACAACCCCCCTCAGCCCTTCCTAACTTCAGGGATAACTGTTCCCCACCATCACGTCAAGTTTCATCACTAGTGTGTGTTTCCAAGCAATATAATTTTGTTTTCACCTGCTTTTGAATTTATAAAGGAATACACAGCACGTGCTTCTTGTCTTCTTTTCTCTCACACAGACTTTGTGCAATTTGTCATGTTAGCTCATGCGGCCCTTTTCATAGTGGCAAAAACACTACCATGCAGATAAGCTGTAACCTGTGACCCTACTTGTGCTGGATGTTTGGATTGCTTTCACACTGGGGCAGTTACATCCTTACACAGGTACCCTGGTGTTCATGTGCTTGAGTTTCCCTAGGTATACAATACCCCAGACTAGAGTTTTGTGTTCACCCATGTTCAATGACGATGAACCATGTTCATGACTTTAGTTACATCAAACTACTTTCCAAAGTGATAATATCCATGTATCCTCTCTTTGATCCACAGCTTCTTTGATTGTTGGCATTGTCACATTTTAAAACTTTTGCCAACCTAGCAAGTGCCTAGTGGTATCCCACTGTGGTTTAAGTGTGCATTTCCCTGGTTACTAATGAGTTTGAACATTTTTTTTCATGTTTGTTGAGTATTTGAATATTCTCTTTAGTGAAATGCCTAATTACTCATTTTAATTGGATTATTTGCATTTTCCTTATTCACTTGTGGGGGTTCTTTCTATATTCTGAGTATGATTTTGTTAGAGGTTGTGTTTCCTATGAAATTGAGTCTGAGAGGGTTAACCAGGATGTTTCTTGGTGAGTGCTCTTGGTATTAGCACCTGTAGGAGATGAAGGATGTGGTATTGAGCAAGGGGAGAAGTTGGGCTGTGATGTAGTCACAACAAAGGTTTCAGCCACCCCCACGGAAACGCTGAAGCCAGGATGGCCTTGCGTAATTGATAGAAGTTGGGGCCAGGCGGTGGCTGAGTCTTTATACCCATGAATGGACCAATCGTTGGATGAAGCTACCACTGAGAAAGTGCATGATCTTAGGTAAGATGGTGTTCTTGAGGCTGAGTCTCTGAGAATCTCAGCTGGGAGCTATCAGCTGTAGATATTCCCAGTAGTGAGTAGAATGACTTCGTCTGTCCTGAGACTGGGAGGGGGTGGCATACCACAGCATCAGACCACTACAGAGCCCTTCTTCAGCTGTATGTGTTGAAACTTTCTTTCCCTACTCTGTGTCTTACCTTCTCACTCCAATGGTGTTAATATGGGCTGAGTTGTGTCTATGTTTTTCTCTTTGAAAACCTATTCATCTGCATGTGGCAAGAAGTAGTGAAGCCAGTCCTTGGATCCAGGTACCTATCACCTGACCTGATGCATATAACCATGCCGTTATACCTCCCACTGGCTCCTTCTATTCCTTGACTGAATATGAAAGTCTATTGTCATTCAATTCTTATTAAAATTGTTACATGTTTTCTTGCCTCTGTATTGGTATTGTGCTATGGGATGAATCATAACCCCCAAAATTTATATTTTGAATTCTTAATGCTCAGTACTTTAGAATGTAACTGTGTTTGGAGACTGTGATTAAGTTAAGGAAGTGATTAAGTTAAAATCAGATCATAAGCTAATGCAATATGACTGGTGTCCTTATAAGAAGAGGAGATTGAGCAACCTGAGTGTTCGTTGATAGGTGAATGGATAAAGAAGATGTGATGTGTGTATGTGTGTGTGTAATGGAATATTAGTCATAAAAAAGAATGAAATCTTGCCATTTGTGACAACACTGATGGACCTAGAGGGTATCATGTTAAATGAAATAAGTCAGAGAAAGACAAATACTGTGATTTCACTTGTTAGTGGAATCTAAAAAAAACAAAACCAAAGCAGATTCACAGACAGAAAACAGTTTGGTGGTGGCCAGTTGAGGCAGGGGGTAAAATATGGGAGGGAATTAAAAGGTACAAACGTCCAGCTATAATAAGAATAAGAACCAGGGATACAATGTACAGCACAGGGGATATAGTCAATAATATAACAACTTTGTATGGTGGCAGATGGTAGCTAGCTTTATTGTGATGATCACTTTGTAATGTGTGTGTCAAATCACTATGTTGTACACCTGAAGCTAATATAATGCTGTGTGTCAACTCATTTCAATAAGACAAAAATCTGAAAAAAAAAAAAAGATTAGGATACAGGCATATTCAGAGAAAAGGCCGTGTGAAAACACAGGGAGAAGAGAGCCATCAACAAGCCAAGAAGAGAGATCGCAGAAGAAATGGACTCACCTGACACTCTGACCTCGGACTTCTAGCCTGCAGAATTGTGAGAAAACAAATTTCTGTTGTGCAAGATGCCCTATCTATGGTACTTTGTTAGAGCAGCCTGAGCAAACTAATATAGGTATCTTTTTAAAAACAAACAAAAGTTCATAATGTAATGTAATTGGAGTGATGGGACAAATCAGTTTGCTCCTTTATGCTTCCTATATTTTATTTAAGATTGTTCCCTTCCCTGAGTTCAAGAAGATACTATTCTATGATGTTTTCTAAAAACTCTGGTTTTGTATGAGGAGGAGGGGAATTCAGGGTTGCAGGTTAGAGGGATGATAAAAGAAGAGTATTCTAGGGAATGGAGTAGACGCAGAAAAGAGAATGGGCAAAATTTCCTGTAAGAGCTTATTGCTGTTGCTATAACAAATTACCACCAACTTTATAGCTTAAAACAACACATTTATTATCCTAGGGTTCTGGAGGTCAGATGACTCAAATGAGTCTCTATGAGCTAAAATGCGGGTTCTGGGAAGGCCGTGTTCCTTCCAAACACACATCTGTTTCCTTGCTTTAGAAGCTTCTAGAAATCACCTGCAGTCCTTGGCTTGTGGGCCCTTCCTCCATCTTCAGGGCAGCAGAGTCAGACTGAGTCCTTTTCATGCTACCTCTCTCTGGTTCTCTTACATTTATAAGGATCCTTGTGATTGTGTGGGGCCCGCCCATGGATCCAGAATAATGTCCCCAGCTTGAGATCAACTGATTAGCAACCTGAATTTCATGTGCAGCCTTAATACCACTTTGCCATGTGACCTAATATTCCTATAGGTTTTGGGGTTAGGGTGTGGATATCTTTGGAGGCCATTATTCTGCTTACCTATCACAGTTTTGTATATGATATTAACTAACTACTATTGCTTCCTTTCTTGTGACCTCAGAGGATCCAGGACACTTGTCCAGACGAAAGTTTGGATGTTCTCTATGGATCCAAGAAGGTTTTCTGCATATTATCAGCATTTATGATGAGGCCTGAGATCCCATAGTACTTTACAACTGGCCTTGAATGAAAAATGGCACTAGCATTAAGGTTCTGAGACTCTTTTTGCCTGAACCAGGATCTAGTAGCAGCAAAATTGTTTTATGTCCATCTCTGGGAGGAATGATGCCAAAGCAGAGAGCTCATGCTTCCTCACCTGAAAATTAGGTTATTCTTTTAGCCAACTCAGATCATTCCAGTTATAAATCTGTGAGTGCACACTTGGGACCAAACATCCTACAACCAGCAGGTTGCCAAAAATTGGAGGGTAGGTGGGAAACAGAGAGAAATCATTATGATTGTAAATGAAAATGAGATTGCTCTTTATTTTCTACAGTTGAAACCTGGCTGTATTCCTGGCTCAGAATAAAAAAGACTTTCTACATTCTTCCACAAGGTAAAAAGCAGATTTTAAAAATATGTGAAGATATATATGTTCCCTCCTGCCCTTTGTCAACGTAAACAGCAAGGAAGATTCCCCTCTGATGCCATTTGTCTCATTCCACATGCTAGGCTGTTCTGTTACTACATGGCAGGTGCACACCTAAGGCCCCAGATGCTCTGGCAGTGCCTTGGGGCCTGTGAAGTTCGGGACCCCCAGGAGCACATAGCATATGGCTTCACTGAACACGTGGAGTAAAATGGGAGCCCCTTGGTGAAGATTGATTCATGGAACCCAAATGGTATTCATAATGGTACTACTCCATTAAGCTCTTCTTACCTGGAGCTCTATTTCCAGATGCTTCCTTTCTTTATTCTTTCCTTTTGGAGTGTGGGCTGGGGTGGAGGAGGTCACTCTGGGCAAGGAAGATCTTTCTTGCTTGTTCAGTTGTGTTTTTTCTCTCTCTCTTTCTTTTTCTCTACCACCTCTGGCTATAAACTAGATCTAAATCATTTTTCATCTGTGCCTTTAACTTTGTGATGAACCACCAGTTACTGCTTTGAATTTTCTGAAATTGGAAATACTGAGCATATGTCCCCCCAGGAACGAAAGGAAAAGTATTTTCTTGTTCACAGAGACGTCACCTCTTTTTCTCTGCAAAATTCTGCCCTGGAGCAGACCTCATCTCTGGGCCTGAATAGAAATGTTATCTAGAAAGTAATAATACGATAGGCTTTTTTTTTTTTTTTTAAGCCAATGAATATTGTCTCCTTCAGAAATCACTTTAGAGGGCTAAGCATTTATTCTAGCTACCTCCTTTTGGGAAACTATCTTTAGACCTCGCCTCACATTTTGATGTGGGGTAATTTCTAGTATTAACAAATGTTCATCCTCGATGAACCATTTTTTTGGAACCAATGACAGGTTCTTCAGAGCCACTTGAGGAAGTGGTGATCAAGTATAATAGCACCGTATTTGATTTAAAATGAAGACATTACTTCAGTGACTTTCAAAGGAGGCCATAGCCTGTGGGGGCAGATCTGAATCTTGGGGGGAAGGATGCATATACATTTACAATGTTATAATTTTGTATTTGGAAAATGTAAAGCCGCCTATTTGAAATGTTAAATAATAGTAAAGAAAGACATGAGATCTTTTAGGCTTGTAGAAAGGGAGTAAAGTTATACATTTTGGAGAAATTACTCTTAAATAATAGAGGAAATATTCCAGTGTTTCTAGGAAATGAACTGTGAGCATGAGTCCCCTCAACATCTCAAGGTCATAGCGGCAGTAGCTTAATGGTGTAGCTGTCCCTACTTTGAAGGCCCACGTCAGACATACAAGTGCAGGCACATAGTAAATGCCAGAGCTGCCCCCCATGCCATCCCATCACACTCAGGGCTGATCAGGGCACACGGAAGCAGCAGGCTGAGTTCTACAGGGAATTTTAATGGGATTCATTAGCCAACCTGAGAGCCCCTGGAGAAAGTCTATCTGCAGTGGAGAGGAAGCTGGAAACAATTTAATCTGTGGAAAAAATGAAGAAATTGACATTCTGAATCATCTGGAGAGGAAGCCACTGGGATATATGACAGCTGCCTTCACCTATTAGATAGTGTTAACATGAAGAAAAGCATTTTGACTTATTCTATGATCGTCGAGGGGCATTTTTTTCTTCCTTCTTTCTTGCTCTTTCTTCCTTTTTCTTTCTCCTTTCTTTCTTTCTTTTTTCTCTTTCTTTCTTTCTTTCTTTCTTTCTTTCTTTCTTTCTTTCTTTCTTTTCTTTCTTCTTTCTTTCTTTCTTTCTTTTCTTTCTCTTCCTTCCTTCCTTCCCTTTAACCTAACTTATTTCAAAAAAGGATTTTAGGCAACTTATAAGGATTTATATGATGAAACAGAAAAAAAATGAAACTTCAACATCTAGGTGATAAAATTAGGATACAGGAGGAATAAAGTGTGAGAAAATATATAAAATATATTTTATATATTTTATTTATATTTTAATATTTTATTTAGGATCCCTGGGTGGTGCAGCGGTTTGGCGCCTGCCTTTGGCCCAGGGCGCGATCCTGGCGACCCGGGATCGAATCCCACATCGGGCTCCCGGTGCATGGAGCCTGCTTCTCCCTCTGCCTGTGTCTCTGCCTCTCTCTCTCTCTCTCTCTCTGTGACTATCATAAATAAATAAATGTAAAAAAAATTTAAAAAAATATTTTATTTATATTTTTATTTATATTTTTTATATAAAATATAAATGTGATTAGTACATAAAGTGTGTTGTGAAGGAAGCCACAAACTGGGCTATAATATTTTAAGGCAGTAGAACTAAGCCCATGAATTAAAGAGAGCTGGCTTGCTAATAAAACAAGCAGGTATTTCCAAATGATTTTTGTCCAGTGACAGGATGGGTCACCTTGGATGTGCTGAATTCCTCATTGCTGGAAAATGATGCAACCAGGTTTAACTCCCTAGTATTGCCCACATTGTAGAAGGGAATCCCATACTGGAAGGGAAGAGTGGTTGGGTTCAATTAACTCAAATTCTACAAAAAGTGGTTTGTTTATGAATTGATCTCAATACTCTATACTTCGTGATGCATTCATAGCCAAGGCCAATTTACTAGACACATAGGTTACCTGAGTGGTCCCTGAAACAGAAAAGATTATGGTAGTTCTCAAAATACCTCCCCAATTCCTTCCCAACACCTGCAAAACCAAAGCCAAGTACTAGTTCCCTAATGAGGAAGAAGGCTGAAAGCACAGGACCCGGGGGTTTGCAACACACTTTAAAAATTACATCAAGTTGTAAGTCACACAGAGATTTTCCAAAGAGCAGAAGCCACAGGAAATAGAAAAGGCAGTAGACAGAGTAACTTGCAGTGCTGCTCCACTCTAAATTTCCACACCATTGGGAGAGCTCCCATACCTGGTCATGGGGACCATGCTTTTACATGAGAAAATATGTGTTTAGTGTTTTGAGTGACCAAGGTATAACCTCCATGGATCATTAGATGTTACTGGCATTTCTCTGGTTATTATACTATCTGGGGAGGCTATTATTCTATCTGGTCATAAACAACTTCCAAATCTATGCAGCTTAATACATATGGCTTTGCTCATGTCCCAGCCAAATAAGCAGACACATCTCTCCTTACAGGAGTGATGAGAATGTAGGTGCCTTCCATTTCTTGAGCTACCATCCTCCTTTGGCCTCCAAGTTTGCTACACAAGAGGAAGGAGGGCATTGAGGATTGTGTATGGCCTCACTCTGTCACCCATTTCCTATCATAAAAGCATGATTATCTTATCAGCTGGGTCCAGACTTCTTAGAGAAGCAGCTTTCCTGATTAACCACTAGGAGAAAATAAGATACAGAGGACATGGGTGTAGGCAAGAGACAGGTAGACAGGTGCCCTACCTGAGGCAGTTATAGAAATTTAGCTTTGCTTCTGAAAGGGAAGACCTGATGAAAGGAGCCAGTCAGATCTGGTATGCCTCGGCCTTCTCTGGGGGCTGGCTGAGAAGTGCCCAGGAGAGCTTCCCAAGGAATTTGAGAACATGAAAGTCTCAGGTTCAATTAAATTTGCTAGTCTACACTGACATGATATAAGGAATCTTCCATCTCTTCCAACTCTTCAGCAGGATTTATATACACAAAATTGCCAGCATTGAGCAGGGTCCCAAAATGTAAGCAACAGAAATGCCTTCTGGCTAGGTGAGAAAAAATGAATTTAGGAAAGAATATTAACTTTCTCAGAGATTCCCTGGAACCAGAGAACTGGTGGAGGCCATATAGAAAAGGGTCATGATCCCTTTACCCCCCAGAACACTCTACGTGGAAACAACACTGCAGTCATCTCTGGGCACAGACACAAACACTTCTGAGAGGGGCCACAGGACACTGCCCTGGGACCCTGTCACTACTCTCCGTGAAATCTGTAAGTAGCTGTCAGCACCTTAGCTACCAACTCTATCTTTAGATTCAGGGTCTCCTGTGAGTTCGTCTGGGACACCTGCCTAGGCCCAGCTACAGAGAGTCTGACAAAGCAAATGAACTTAAAAAGAGGTGGGAAGTCTCAAATTAAGGAAGGCTGAACCAAAATGAATGAGAGATGTACATTTTATGACTGTTTGGAAAGTAAGGTAGATGCTGTCTTTTTTTTTCTTGCAGAATTGTGGGGAGGGTGTAGACATCCATGGATTATAGAGTTAGGGGTTCAACATATTCTAACCTAGATTTCCTGAGATAGAAGGGCCCTACATGTTGTTATATAATCGGGCTCTTCCAGTAACAAAATGCCTTAAATCTTCCCTTGGAATTTTTTTTTTAACTATTAATGGAAAATTATTTCAAGCCCTGGTTAGATAGGTAGCATGCTCTCTGACCTCCATATCAGAATCTAGCCTAACTGTCTGTGTGTCTATAGGGAAGCCACTTAACTTTTCTGGGCTTCTGCTAAATGAAGGGTTCTGGAGGGGTGGATATAATATTTTGTGCTTGGCATTTACAGCTTAGTCCATTTGTTTTAGGGAAACATCTCTCCCATCCTTTATTGAGCTATAATTTACATAAAGTACAAAAATATAAAGTTTATAGCTTAATAACTATCTTAGATCAGGCTGCTTTAACAAAAATGCCATAGACTGGGTGGCTTAAACAGCACACACTTATTTCTCACACCTCTGGAGACTAGGAAGTCCCAGGTCAAGGCACTAGGAGATCTGATGTCTGGTGAGAGCCAGTTCCTGATTCATAGATGGCCGTCTTTTTGCTGTGTTTTCTCGTGGCAGAGAATAGAGAACAGGAAGCAAGTTCTTGCGTCTCTTCTTATAAGGGCACTGATTCTTTTCATTAGGGTCCCACTCTCATAACCTAATCATGTTTATACTTCCTTATTCCATTACATTGGGAGTTAGGATTTTACCATATGAATTTTGGAGGGACACAAATCTTTAGTCCTTACAATGACTTTTACCTGTGTAAACACACACACACACAACTATTACCCTGATCAAGAAATATGGACTGTTTCCTACATTTCAAATGTTCCTTTTTCAGTCAATGTCCTCCCACAACTTAGCTACAATTCTGACTTGTGTCACCATAATTTAGCTTTACCTGTTCTTGAACATATAAACTAGAGTCATGTTGTGTAGTGTTTTTGTGCCTGGAGTCTTTCATACAACATATCTTGAGAATCATCTGCATCCTTTTAGATAAATTTTAAAAACTAGAATTGATCACTTTGGAACAGAAGAAATATCATTGGCTTTTAAAATAGATATGTGGTATATACCAGAGAATGGGGAGATGTTTCTAGGTTAGCAAAGAGGACAACAATGTCTCCTCAGCGATCTGTGATCTTGGTGGAAGCTGCAGACTGTGATTCCAGTGCTGATTCCAGACTTCCAAAGGTTTTATTAGCAAAAACAGTAAGGAAAGAAAGGAGGAGGGAGAGGAAAGGGCTGTGGGGAAGGAGAGGGAACAGGCAAGAGAAAAGGCAGGGGTAGCTGGCTAGCTGCTTAAGTTTGCTCTTGCTCTTCATTTTCTGGCATATAATGTTCCCTCAGAGATGAAGCACAGTTGTGTAAACAGATCTGTGCCTGGAATGTGAGGAAGGAGGGAGAAGAGCCAAGTAAGGCAGAGATTTCTGGAAAACAGGAAGAACTTGCCTGAAATAGAATAGCTTATGCCTTTGCGATGGAGCTTCTTGAGAACTCATCAGGCGTAAGTGAAAATCAGACCCAGTGCAAACAAAGCATGGCTGGCACCATGCCATCTGCACACCTGTGATGTTACTCTCCCTTGTCTTGGCCTCAGCCACTCAGCAACTGTGTGACAATGAGCTTCTGGGACTGGACAGGCTGAGGACCTGATGGGTCACTGGATCGTTAGCCAGTGAGGGGAGAGTAACTGGCATTGGCATGGGCCAAATCTCCCAGTTCCCACTTGACCAGCTGCTCTCAGCAGAAAGGCATTTTTAACTTTCTGCAAACTGCAGAGAGCATCATAATTGTGAAATATTTTGTGAGAGATAGAGGATGGACTTTTTACCTCTTGATTCTCTGTTCATGAACAAATGGTCCTGTGCCTGATGCAAATTCCATTCTTCAACATTGTCTTCTCATGTAAGAGATTTTTTGCCTTTTAACCTATATTCTTCTTAGCTTTAAATAATTTAATGAGGGATTTAAAACTTTTTTTTTTTTGCCCTGCCCAAAGGTGGTCCTGTGTTCCACTGCATTCTCTGGTCACCCTGTTGTCCTTGACCTATATTCAGAACCCCTTAAAGAAGCTAGTGCCTTTGTTTAGATACCAACAAATACCCTTGAATTTGAATCCCCTTGAACAAATTCCCTGAACTAACAGGGACAGCTGAGGAATTGGGGACTTCTACTTTTCATTATTCCCTCTGGCCTTGCTGAAATCATCTTTGAAAGCAATGTAAAATCCAGGGCAAGTGAAAAATTGTTCCATGCTCCAAACTGGCCATGCTCAACCTGAATTGAAAAAAAAAATGGAATAAACAACTAGACACCGGTCCACATTTTTAGAATGACCAAAATCCAAAAAATTGATGATAGTAATTTCTAGTAAGGATGTGGAACAACAGGAACTCTCATTTACAGCTGGTAGAAATGCAAAATGGTACAGTAACTTTAGAAGACAACCTGACATACTCCTTCTATGCTCCAGCAATTGCATCCCTGGATTTTGTTTTGAAAACCTTATACCTTACTGGTTTGAAAACTTACATATGCTCAAATTCTGTACACAAATGCTTATAGCAGATTTATTCATAATTGTTGAAACCTGGAAGCAAGCAAGATGTCATCCTTTGATAAATGAATGAATAAACAGACTATGGCACACTCAGACAATGGGATAGTATTCATTGATTAAAAGGTAATAGGCTATCAATCCACACAACATGATGAATCTTAATTGCATTATGCTATTATGAAAGACCAGTCTGAAAAGGCTGTATACTCTGTAGGTCCATTCATGTGACATTCTGGTAAAGGAAAAACTATAGAGGTGGGAAATGGATCGCCAGAGGCTTGGGAAGGAAGAGAGTTGAATAGGAAAAGCACACAGGAGAAGCACACTTTTGGGCTGTGAAATGGTTTTGTATGAAACTGTTCTGGTAAAGGCATGCCATAGTGGATATATCAAAGCCTGTAGGTTCTTACAGCACAGAGAGTAAATCTAAATGTATGCAGATTATAAAAAATCAATCAAGAGGTCAGAGGATTGCAGAATACAGTGCAGACTGAGAAAAGAATCTAATTGTGTTACAAATGCATGACATAATCTCACTGAAGAAAGTGGGGGAGACGTGCTGTCCTGTGTAACTTTAGGAATGAGTGGAGTCTAAAATCAAAGACAGAAGAAACTATATCAGCACTGTACTCCAGTTGGTAAAGTTGCTTCTTGCAGGTTTATGGGTTAACAATTCTGATACTGTATACAAGTATACTTGGGTTCCAAAAATTAGTTAAAAGTGGTGGAAGATGGGAGCCAGGCCTCTCTGTTGGAGTGGGAGGTTGCAGCTAAGCAAGGAGAAGCCTAGAATGAATAATGAAGTATTCCATGTGAGTCAGTATAAGACGTCAGTGTGGATTCGTGCTGAGCTTACTCTAGATACAGTTGGGTAAATGTAGAAATAATCTCGGAAATGTGCACACACAGGTAAATGTACACTCACGTATCTCCATATTCTGTCTGCTGAGAGACCCTAGAAGCAATGACACTTCAACAACAATGAGCACTCCTCTTGCTCAGACTTTGGTTTCTAATACTATTCTTCAATAAGAGAAACCAGGTTCCTTGGAGAAATGGCTGAGTCTAGGGATAAGGCAAGGAGTATATTCCCTCGAGACAAACCTGGAATATTTTGCAGTGCCAGAAAATAGAGAAGAGCTCTAAAAGCAAAATGATGAGACTATGTCAAGAAGACAGAGGAACCAACTGAAAGAATGACCATGGCTAGAATAATTTTAGCAACAAAATTATGTCAGATTATAATCCAAAGCATAAATGTGTCCATACTTTCATAAATAAATGATTGAATAAACAGGTACGTGGAGGGTGGATAGACTAGTCTCCTGTCCAGAATTTCAAATAATGTAGATACACCCCCCCCCTCAAGGAGGTAGAGCTTAACTCCCACCCTTGAGTGTGAGCTGTGCTTAGTGACTTCTTTCAAAGAGGGCAGTGCAATGGAAAAGACGGGGTGCAATGGGGAGAAAAGGTGGGGTGCAGTAGGGTCAGCCACCGTGGAGAAACCTGACAAATGCTACTTCATACAGGTGGTCAAGGTCAACCTCATCAGTGATGAGTCATGTTGATAGCATGTTCCCTTTATATATTGTGACAAGAAAAGACCCTTCACCTCTGTGGTCTTCCTCCCCACATCCCATAACCCCTGTCTGATCATGAGAAAAACATCTAAATTGAGAAAACTACAAAGTCCCTTGTTAGCTCTCAAAACTGAACAGGTCATTAAATAGAAGGAAAGTCTGAAGATCTGTCACATTCTAGCAAAGCCTTAAGGAAACACAAAGACTCAATGTAATGTGATGTTCTGGATGGAATCCTGGGATAGAAAAAGGACATTAGGGGGGCTCCTGGGCAGTAGTACAGTCAAGTGTCTGACTCTTAGTTTCAGCTCAGGTCACAATCTCAGGGTCGTGAGATCGAGCTCCACGCTGCACTCTTCACTCAGTGGGGAGTCTGCTTGAGATTCTCTCTCCCTCTCTCTCTCCCCCTTCTACTCCTGTGTGTGCTCTTTCTGTCTCTAAAATAAATAAATACATCACCTTGATTCCGAAACCAGACAAAGATCCCACCAAAAAGGAGAATTACAGACCAATATCCCTGATGAACATGGATGCAAAAATTCTCAACAAGATACTAGCCAATAGGATCCAACAACACATTAAGAAAATTATTCACCATGACCAAGTAGGATTTATCCCTGGGACACAAGGCTAGTTCAACACTCGTAAAACCATCAATGTGATTCATCATATCAGCAAGAGAAAAACCAAGAACCATATGATACTCTCATTAGATGCAGAGAAAGCATTTGACAAAATACAGCATCCATTCCTGATCAAAACCCTTCAGAGTGTTGGGATAGAGGGAACTTTCCTTGACATCTTAAAAGCCATTTATGAAAAGCCCACAGCAAATATCATTCTCAATGGGGAAGCACTGGGAGCCTTTCCCCTAAGATCAGGAACAAGACAGGGATGTCCACTCTCACCACTGCTGTTCAACATAGTTCTGGAAGTCCTCGCCTCAGCAATCAGACAACAAAAAGACATTAAAGGCATTCAAATTGGCAAAGAAAAAGTCAAACTCTCCCTCTTCGCCGATGACATGATACTCTACATAGAAAACCCAAAAGCCTCCACCCCAAGATTGCTAGAACTCATACAGCAATTTGGTCGCATGGCAGGATACAAAATCAATGCCCAGAAATCAGTGGCATTTCTATACACTAACAATGAGACTGAAGAAAGAGAAATTAAGGAGTCAATCCCATTTACAATTGCACCCAAAAGCATAAGATACCTAGGAATAAACCTAACCAAAGAGGTAAAAGATCTATACCCTAAAAACTATAGAACACTTCTGAAAGAAATTGAGGAAGACACAAAGAGATGGAAAAATATTCCATGCTCATGGATTGGCAGAATTAATATTGTAAAAATGTCAATGTTACCCAGGGCAATTTACACGTTTAATGCAATCCCTATCAAAATACCATGGACTTTCTTCAGAGAGTTAGAACAAATTATTTTAAGATTTGTGTGGAATCAGAAAAGACCCCGAATAGCCAGGGGAATTTTAAAAAAGAAAACCATAGCTGGGGGCATCACAATGCAAGATTTCAGGTTGTACTACAAAGCTGTGGTCATCAAGACAGTGTGGTACTGGCACAAAAACAGACACATAGATCAATGGAACAGAATAGAGAACGCAGAAGTGGACCCTGAAATGTATGGTCATCTAATATTCGATAAAGGAGGAAAGACTATCCATTGGAAGAAAGACAGTCTCTTCAATAAATGGTGCTGGGAAAATTGGACATCCACATGCAGAAGAATGAAACTAGACCACTCTCTTACACCATACACAAAGATAAACTCAAAATGGATGAGAGATCTAAATGTGAGACAAGAGTCCATCAAAATCATAGAAGAGAACACAGGCAACACCCTTTTTGAACTTTTTGAACTTGGCCACAGTAACTTCTTGCAAGATACATCCACGAAGGCAAAAGAAACAAAAGCAAAAATGAACTATTGGGACTTCATCAAGATAAGAAGCTTTTGCACAGCAAAGGATACAGTCAACAAAACTAAAAGACAACCTACAGAATGGGAGAAGATATTTGCAAATGACATATCAGATAAAGGGCTAGTTTCCAAAATCTATAAAGAACTTATTAAACTCAACACCAAAGAAACAAACAATCCAATCATGAAATGGGCAAAAGACATGAAGAGAAATCTCACAGAGGAAGACATGGACATGGCCAACACCCACATGAGAAAATGCTCTGCATCACTTGCCATCAGGGAAATACAAATCAAAACCACAATGAGATACCACCTCACACCAGTGAGAATGGGGAAAATTAACAAGGCAGGAAACAACAAATGTTGGAGAGGATGCGGAGAAAAGGGAACCCTCTTACACTGTTGGTGGGAATGTGAACTGGTGCAGCCACTCTGGAAAACTGTGTGGAGGTTCCTCAAAGAGTTAAAAATAGATCTGCCCTACGACCCAGCAATTGCACTGTGGGGGATTTACCCCAAAGATTCAGATGCAATGAAACGTCGGGACACCTGCACCCCGATGTTTCTAGCAGCAATGGCCACAATAGCCAAACTGTGGAAGGAGCCTCGGTGTCCATCGAAAGATGAATGGATAAAGAAGATGTGGTTTATGTATACAATGGAATATTACTCAGCAATTAGAAACGACAAATACCCACCATTTGCTTCCACATGGATGGAACTGGAGGGTATTATGCTGAGTGAAATAAGTCAATCGGAGAAGGACAAACAGTGTATGTTCTCATTCATTTGGGGAATATAAATAATAGTGAAAGGGAATATAAAGGAAGGGAGAAGAAATGTTGGGAAATATCAGGAAGGGAGACAGAACATAAAGACTCCTAACTCGGGGAAATGAACTAGGGGTGGTGGAAGGGGAGGAGGGCAGGTGTTGGAGGGGAATGGGTGACGGGCACTGAGGCGGACACTTGACGGGATGAGCACTGGGTGTTTTTCTGTATGTTGGTAAATTGAACACCAATAAAAATTAATTTAAAAATAAATAAATAAATAAATATTTTTTAAAAAGGACATTAGGTAAAAACTAAGGACATCGGAATAAAACATGAACTTAATAATAGTAACAATAGGGATCCCTGGGTGGCGCAGCGGTTTGGCGCCTGCCTTTGGCCCAGGGCGCGATCCTGGAGACCCGGGATCGAATCCCACGTCAGGCTCCCGGTGCATGGAGCCTGCTTCTCCCTCTGCGGCTCGGCGGTTAAGCCCCTGCCTTTAGCTCAGGGTGTGATCCTGGAGTCCCAGGATCGAATCCCACATTGGGCTCTCTGCATGGAGCCTGCTTCTTCCTCTGCCTGTGTCTCTGCCCCTCTCTCTCTCTCTCTCTCCATGTCTCTCATGAACAAATAAATAAAATCTTTAAAAAAAATAATAATACATCACTGTTAGTTCATTAATCATGACTAATGTACCACAATAATTTAAGATGTTGATAGGGAAACTGAGTGTGAGATATATGGCAATTCTCTCTATTAGCTTTCCAACTTACTAGAAACTCTGAAACCATTCTAAAATACAGTCTATTAAAAATAGAGTGAATGAATTTGGTTAATATTTATACTGAGGGGTAGAAAATATTTGTACCAGAATTCCTCTAAACGTCATCAGAAATCTAACAACCTGTTTGAAAGTGATGCTTCAATGATAATTTGGGTGCTTTGGAACCAAGGGTGAGCTCCATGCCACAAAGGAGCACAGGTGACTCCCATCCCTAAAGGGGGAGATACGGGGAGGATGTGCTTTGCCCAATGACAGACTCCGTCCATGAGAGAGATTGAAGCAGAAGTGGGAGAGAGCAGGCTGGCGGAGTCAGATGGTTGGCAGCAGGAAAATTGTACTGATGTTCAAGAAACTTCCTTGGCCTCCAAGCCTTCAGCAAAGTCTCCTTAGTCATGAAACTCTGGTGGAGCAAATTTTTACATTTTTAACAGAAGATTTTCATGTTGTGGGGAGGAAGAATGAGGAAAGTCCAAGCTTTTAAGCCATTTTAAGGGTCTACAGTGCCTTAAGCTCCCTGGAGATGAAGAAGAACCCTCAGGAGGCACTGGATCACTTGGCTAGGCCTGAGTGGATCTAGATGTCAGGAGGGCAGAAGGGACTCCCAGATGATGTCTGGGTTGATACTGTTTTAAATAGTTGACCCAAACTAAAAACTATCCTTTAATAATTAGAACTTGAGAGTTGTCTGTGAATATTGGAGGATTATTCACTAAGTTAAGAGCATCACTCTGATTCAGTGCTATTGCTTCTCTCTCTCTTTCTCTCTCTCTCTCTCTCTCACACACACACACATGCGTTTGTTTGCACACGTGAGCACACATACACATCACAGGTTTTGGCAAATTTATGAGCAAGTTAGTGTCATTTTTTGTTCTCTTTCTACCTGTTTTTAATGCCCTTCTCCCTTTGCTGCCCCCTTAAACTCAATTTCCACAATACTTCTTACATTTTCTTTTTTTTTTTTTAAAAGATTTTATTTATTTATTCATGAGAGATACAGAGAGAGGCAGAGACACAGGCAGAGGGAGAAGCAGGCTCCATGCAGGGAGCCCGACATGGGACTCGATCCTGGGACTCCAAGATCACGTCCTGGGCCAAAGGCAGGCGCCAAACTGCTGAGCCACCAGGGATCCCCTTACATTTTCTTTAAAACAGAAACATCACAATTTCAATAGTTAACTTCCAGTGGTATTTGCCCTAAACAAACTAATAAACAGGGAAAATAATCTAATAAATTAATTTCTAATACTTTTAGACTCTGTGGTTCTTAGCTTGGATCAGAAAACATACTTTGGGTGATCTTTGGCATTAAAATTCTACATTAGTGCAGTGATTCTCTGAGTGGGGTCCCTGGACCAGCAGTATTAGCACTGCCAGAGAACTTACTAGAAATGTACATTCTCAGGCCCCACCCTGGACTTGCTTAGTCAGCAGCTCAGCATGGGCCCAGGGATCTCTGTTTTAACAAGACCTCGAAGCAATTCTGACTCTGGCTCATGTCTGAGAACAGGTGATTTAGGGACTCCCAATTCCTCCCCACAAGGCCAAGTTGTGGGATGTCAGTCATGCACCATGAGCAGCCCCCAAATTTGATTGCATGTATAAAAGAACAAAATTCAACTGAGTAAATGTGATGATCTAGTTGGTTTTATTAAATGATTCACGAATAGGGCGCCGTCTTATCCAGTAAGGGGATACTCCCAAGAGTTACAAAAAATGGAAAGCTTTTATAGCGAGAAGGGTAGGGCAAGGAAGTGATGAGCAGAGAAAAAACAAAAGCTCGTTGGAGATAAGTAGACATCAGGGGAGATAAGGACTTGCTATTGGCTGAGCTATGGCACTCTTTAGGGGCTGGGCTTGTGCTGGGCCAGGAGAAAACCTTTCTTCCTCTTGCTGGGTTGGTAATGGGACACCTTCCTCTTGGAGGTGCCCTGTGGCCGCTCCCTGTTTGGGGTAACTGATGACAAGCAAAGGGACATGAAAGCTCTCTCCACAGGCCTTCCAGACTCCACTTGAGGTATTTTAAATTAATTTTCACACACATTACAATCCCCTGGAAACTTTAAAAGACTAACCCAGAAGTTCTGATCCACAAGTTATTTTTCATAAAACTCCCCAAATGATTTTGGTGTACAGCAGTGGTGAGAACCTCTGCCCCAGGATCCGAACCCAGCCTTGTCCTACCCTTCCTTCTGAGGACCATGGCTTGAGCTTGAGCTAACAAAAGCAAGCATCAGAATCCTTAGGAAGACTTGTTAAACCACCTCAGAGTTTCTGATTTAGGAGGTCCGGTTTAGAGTCAAAAATGTCACATTTCTCTTTTTTTAAAAAAAAGATTTTATTTATTTATCCATAAGAGACAGAGAGAGGCAGAGACATAGACAGAGGGAGAAGCAGGCTCCTCACAGGGAGCCCAATGCAGGACTCAATCCCTGGATTGGGATCATGCCCTGAGCTGAAGGCAGGTGCTCAACCGCTGAGCCACCCAGGCGTCCTAAAAATGTCACATTTCTCAAACTGGTGCAGCTGCTGTGGAAAAAATATGGAGACTCCTCAAAAAAGTGAAAAATAGAGCTACCCTAGGATCCAGCAATCCCATTACTCAAAGAACGCAAAACACTAATTTAGAGGATACATGCACCCCTATGTTTATAGCAGCATTATTTACAATAGTCACGTTGCAAGAGCAGCCCAGGTGTCCATTGATTTGTGAATGGATAAGGAAGATGTGGTGTATACACACACACACACACACACACACACAGGAATATTATTCAGCCACAAAAAAGGATGAAATCTTTCCATCCACAGTGACATGGATGGAGTTAGAGAGTATAATGCTCAGTGAAATAAGTCAGCCAGAGAAAGACAAACACCATGTGATTTCACTCATAGGTGGAGTTTATGAAACAAAACAAGGAAGCAAAGGAAAAAAAGAGAGAGAGAAATCAAGAAACAAAGTCTCAGCTATAGAAAACAAATTGATGGTTACCAGAGAGGAGGTAGGGCTGGGGGGGAGATTGCTGATGGGGATTAAGGAGGACACTCGTTGTGATGAGCACTGGGGGGGTGATGTGTGGAAGTGCTGGGTCACTCTATTGTGCACTTGAAACTAATATAGCTCTCTATGCCAACTATACTGGAATTAAAATAAAATAAAAGTTAAAAACAACCAAAATTTACATTTGTAACAAGTCCCCAAGTGTTGCTGATGATGCTGGTCTTGGGACCACACTTGGAAAGACTGGTCTAAGGTTCAGACCCAAGTGTATGACTGTCACCCATCTCACCGTCACTGTCACCCTCCACATACACACAGCGTGACTATTAAGGGCCATCAGGTTGATTTGCCTGTTTCCCCCCCCTTTTCCCTCCCCTGCCCCCCAGCATGGGCTCTCCCTCGTTCCCTGCATCTCACAGGGTTCATGCGGCACTGTCACTGAACCACAGTCCCTGGAGATGTTCAAGTCCCCATCTCGGGATCCTGTGAGGTTCTCTGATTTGGCAAAAGAGACTTTGCAGATGTGATGAAATAAGCTTGTCCTGGATGCTCTGGGTGGGCTCAGCGTAATCGCAAGGGTCCTTGGGAAAGGGACCTGGGGAGCTTTGACACAGAGGAGGATCAGGAGATTCCACAGCCCAGGCAAGATGCTGTGTTGCTGGGCGAGGAGACACGCGCTTGCACCATGAGCCAGGGAATTCATGGAACGCAGCTCTAGAAGCTATAAAAGGCAAGGAAATGGATTCTCCCCTGGAGCCTGTGGAGGGAGCCTGGCCCTGCCGACATTTTGGTTTTGAACCAGTGAAACTAATTTCAGACTTCTGGCCTCCAGAACAGTAAGAAAATAAATCTGTGTTGAGTTAAGCCACCGAGTTTGTGGTAATTTGTTACAGCAGCCATAGGAAATAATCTCTCTCCCTCTCTCTCTCTCTCTCTCTCTCTCTCTCTCACACACACACACACACACACACACACACACGCCACACACTGCACAGAGAGCCAGGAGCCAGAGGTGGAGGCAGAAATCACACACACAGTTGTCCTGTAACCCTTTCTCTCTTCACCCCCCGTGAGGGAGCAAGGAGGACACTAGCAGCGGCCCCATTTCACAGCCCAGGAAGCCACTGGGGCCGCCGCCCCATGAGGAGCGGGGAGGACACCCCCGCTCACACCTAGAGGTTCGGATGTGGAGTCCAGGGTTAGGTCTTCTGCCTTCTCAAGCTCTCCCCTCTGTTGGCTTAGCACATCCCCAAAGTCAACCTCCTTCCTGGAGAATCACATTTGCCTCCTGCTTGTCACCTGCCAGGAACGACTCCCAGGGCCTCCCTCCCCCGGGCCGTGGCGTTCACCCATGACTGACCGTCAGCTGGAAGTGAACCACTGCTGCTCAGAAAGTGCCAGGACATCTGCTCGTGGTCACCGTCCCCAGGGACCTGGGCTGTGTGACCCTGCAGCCCCCCTCTCCGGCCAGGGCCTGTAGCAGGATCCGCAGACACTTAGGGACTGCGTCGCAATGGAGGCACAAGGCCGCCCAAGAATGGCCTTTCGGAAGGTTTCACTGTTCAAGCCCATCGATCAGGTCCAGGGGTTTTACTTATTTTTTTTTAATTTTTATTTTTTTAAATATCTTTATCTGAAAGTTGGTATTTTATTTTTTTTAAAGATTTTATTTATTTATTCATAGACACAGAGAGAGAGGCAGAGACACAGACAGAGGGAGAGGCAGGCTCCACGCAGGGAGCCCGATATGGGACTTGATCCCTGGTCTCCAGGATTACACCCCAGGCTGCAGGCGGCACCAAACCACTGCGCCACCGGGGCTGCCCAGGTCCAGGAGTTTTAAATTTTTTTTTTTTTATCATAGTCATACAGAGAGAGAGAGAGAGAGAGAAGCAGAGACACAGGCAGAGGGAGAAGCAGGCTCCATGCACCGGGAGCCCGATGTGGGACTCGATCCCGGGTCTCCAGGATCATGCCCTGGGCCAAAGGCAGGCGCCAAACCACTGCGCCACCCAGGGATCCCGGTCCAGGAGTTTTATATATATATTTTTTTCTTTATTGATTTATGATAGTCACACAGAGAGAGAGAGAAGGGCAGAGACACAGGCAGAGGGAGAAACAGGCTCCATGCACCGGGATCCCGATGTGGGACTCGATCCCGGGTCTCCAGGATCAGGCCCTGGGCCAAAGGCAGGCGCCAAACCACTGCGCCACCCAAGGATCCCCGGTCCAGGAGTTTTAAACACTCTCCCCCACCATTCAGTCATTGTGTTCCCCGCTCTCCCAAATTCAAGGGGCCCCTCGAGAAGGGACAGCTTGTTGCGGCCCAAATGAGGTCATTTCCACAGGCCAGGCCCTTGGGCAGCACCAGCCGTTTGAAATACGTTGAGTCATGGATGGAAAGGATGGGTGCTCCTCCAGGGGATGTGAGGGGGGTACGAGAGTAGAGAGAGTGTGTGATAGTCCAGCTCTGGGGACGGGATCCACACAGACCTGCTGTGTCCTACAGGTGGGGTCCCAGCACCGCTTGGAGCACGCGGGCTCTGCTGGCAGGATGACTCTCACTAACAGCAGGCAGGTCTGTGTTCGAGACTTTACACCTGACCCTCCCTGTGATCCTCCACCAACCAACCCTGTGAGGATCTTGTTTTGCAGACGAGGCAATGGAGGCACAGAGGCTTTCAGAAACTGGGCTGAGCTGGGATTTGAACCCGGCACATCTGGTGGCGCTCCGATCTCCCCCGACACATTCCTCTTCTCTTAACAAGCAGAGACTTCTCCTCTCACACTTCATCCAATCTTCCTGCCATCTCCCCCTGAGAGCTGAGTTAGGGAATCTTGAATCCCCACCCTCACCCCACCTTCTCATGTCCCCACATTCTTTCTACAGGAAGCCAGTTTCCTCGGAGAAAAGAGCTGAGGTGTGTAGAGATGAAAGAACTTGCAAACCACGCGAATTCTGACAGTTTGGCTCCGAGGCCCATACTCCTGTTATACTAAATCAGGAATAAAAATAGAGCCTAATATTTAGGGATTTTTCTGTTTTTTTTTTTTTAATCTTAACAAGGAAAACATATTTCTAGTGCTTTGCTTAAGGACTGCCACAATATGCCCTCAGTAAACACCAACTCGGACTATCACTGCCACTAAATACCAAATAACACCAAACTGCATGCTGAACACAGTCCAGTTTTCCCTGTCTTCTTTCACTGCTCTAACGTGTCACTTCTTATTGCTCTCTCTGATTGTGTTCCTACATTTTAATCTTTAAAATTTTATACCATACCAGGATGTCTGGGTGGCTCAGTGGTTGAGCATCTGCCTTCGGCTCAGGTCATGATCCCAGGGTCCTGGGACTGAATCCCGCATCAGGCTCCCTACAGGGAGCCTGCTTCTCCCTCTGCCTGTGTCTCTGCCTCTCTCTCTATCTCATGAATAAATAAATAAATAAAATCTTTTAAAAAAATAAAATAAAATTGTACATAATTCCAAGTTCTTATAGAAGAGACACATTTTGCATTGCCTGTTGGGGCCCATGTTTGTACCTGGTAACTCAACTTACCCTGGCCAGGGCTCTTGGGAGCAGGGGTTGCCACCTGACCCAATCCTAAATCAGGTGGAGCTAATCAGGTTCTCTCTGTCTTGCAGGAGTTTGGAATCTGGAATCTGAGACTGTGAGAGAAGATAGCTCTTGAACTGAAAAGTCTCATGGAGTCAGAGCTGGCATCAGCTCCTCAGTAGATTGAAGGCACCATGACACCAGTGCTGTGGAGGAGCAGGGAAGTCACCACTCCGCCTGGAAGGTGAGTCCTTGGAAGATGCAGGAGAAGGAGCAGACGTGGGTGGAGAAGAGAACTCATATGATTCCAGGCAAGCTTAAGGCTTCAGTCATCAAAGTTCAAGTCCAGCCGGGGAGTAGCATGACTATATTTCCTATCCCGGAATTTCTGAGAGGATTGCCCAGAATAAACCTCAGGTAATTTTTTTTTCACTTGAGCTCATTTAAGTGGGTTTCTCTTCCTTGCAACACCCGTGATATTAGATATGCTGTCCTCCTGAGCTAGCTCTTTGAGCTGTGATAGCTCTTTCACAGATTCATACCACTTACAGCTGGTGGTTGTCTAGTGCGCTGGTCCTCAAAGAGGGGTCTGTGGACACCTGGGGATCCCTTAAGCCCTTCCAGGACATCTGCAAAGTTAACACTTTTCTCACAATAATACTAAGCATGATGTTAAAAAATCACAAATGAGTAAAAGACCCAAGTACAAGATAGATCCATGCATTTTTAATGTGACAGCAAGAAAAGTTTGTTGATAACAATTTGAGATTTCTCATTGCTGCTTACGTTTGAGAAACTACTACTTCTGAGCTTTGGAGTAGTAGCAAAGAAGAACGTCCACAATTATCTGAAAAGGTGTATCTAAAATACTTTCTTATTTCAACTACACATCTATCAAGGCTGGATTTTTTCATGAACTTCAACCAAAACAACATACTGCATCTGAGGGAATGCAGAAGACATGAGAATCCAGCTGTCTCCCATTCATCCAGATATTAGAGAAATTTGCAAAACTGTAAAACAATGCCATAAATATATTCCATAAATCATATTTATACCAACATGTCTATTGTTTTAAATGAATTAAATACTTTAATGTTATCTATATTAATTTCAAATTTAGAAAATGTTAATATAACCTACATACATAAAGTCTCTTTTGGGCCTCTCAGTAATTTTTAAGAGTATAAAGAGATCTCAAGACCAAAACGGTTGGAGAATGACTAATCTCACCCACCAACCATGTGGCTCAAGAGTACCTTCTGCAGCATTCCTGAAAATGATCATCTAGTCTCAGCTCCATCTTTTCCTGGAATAGGAAGCTTGCTAATTGTCCAGTGGTCTCATTCCATATAATGACCTGAGATCTGTGTCCTTAAAACCTTTACCTACTGGTCCCACTTCTAACCTCACCATTCATGCAAAATGATGTCTTTTAGACACCTCCCCCCATGTAAAGGTGCCATCTGGCCCCCTCTTTCCAGGACAAGATGGCCCGAATCCTCGGCCCTTGCCTTCTGACTTGGCTAGTGAATCCTTCATCATCACACTTGCCTTCATTTGCACCCATTCCAGTTTTCCATTGTCCCAAAGGTCTTTTTTTTTTTATTATTACTTCCAAGGTTAAAGGTATTTCTTAGGTGATTGATGTTTTTATAAACCCAACCCTAGAAGAGTTGAGAGTTTCTACAGATACGTTTACCAGACTCAGTAAGCAACTCACTTGTTGTAGGACTTCTCTGTACATGTCTATGAGTATTTGTGAGCCCCCACTCCCATTTTTTTACTGAAATGATACAACTATGGATTTCTAGCTGGTTTCCATGTGGAGATAATTCTACTAAAGCAATGCCCCTGATTTACTGTTCATCCTCCCTTCTCTGAAGGGAGGGAGACTTACCCAGAGCCAAGTGAGTCAGGCTTGTGGCCTCCCAGTGCTGCCCACATGAGGTGGGTAAGTTCAACTCAGAGGTTCAGTATTAGCAAGCCCCTTGTTGCCTCCTCTACCTTCTTTTTTTTTTTTTTTAAGATTTTATTTATTTATTCATGAGAGAGAGAGAGGGGGGCAGAGACACAGGCAGAGGGAGAAGCAGGCTCCATGCAGGGAGCCCAACATGGGACTCGATCCCAGGTCTCCAGGATCAGGCCCTAGGTTGAAGGCAGCACTAAACTGCTGAGTCACCCAGGCTGCCCTCACCTCTACTTTCTTTCTCCAACCTAGACTTTATCTGTAAAGGGGGTGATATTTTTCTCTTCCTACATCTGACTTTTGTGTCTGTCTCTCATTTGGTCTCATAACAAGACAGGGGAAAAGGTATTATTTATTGGTTTCCCTCATATTCCAATACTTTTTGGGGCACCTGGGTGGCTCAATCAGTTAGGCATCTGACTCTCAATCTAGGCTCAGGTTGTGAGATCTCAGGGTTGTGAGATCGAGTCTTGCATTGGGCTGTGTGCTCAGCAGGGAGTCTGCTTGAGATTCTCTCTTTTTCCCTCTCCCTCTGCTCCTCCCCAACTCCTCCACTCTCTCAAACAAATAAATAAATCTTCTTTAAAAAATCCAATACTTTCTTAAAAACTACAATGAAACCTTTAAAAAGCTTTAACAATTAACAAGATCTCTGAATTAGCAATCTCTGAATGACAATACACTTGGGAAACACGTTCTCTGGTATTGACTGGTATCAACCACTGATAAACCACTTTGGACTGCAGTTTGGGAACTGGTTTCATAAGAATGAGAGCAGTTGAAGAACAAGAAGGATTTGGTGAGAAGACACCATAAACATTGTCCCAGGAGTCGATGAGCCAGGGACGAGGCACAGGGCTACCCCCATCCATTGAAGCAGGGCATGTGACACATGTGCACACAGAAGCCACATGGAAGCAGCTAAAAAGTTCTGTCTTGAATGACAGTCAGTTCTACCTTCTTTACTCTGAAAGGCCACCTTCTATCCCTTTAAAATACTGGACTCAAAAAGTTCCAACCCTGACAGCGCAAGGAGTAACCTTCTGCATTCTTTTTTCCTTTTATAATCCCGGTGATTCTTGAGACTGTAGCAGGCACAGAGCCTTGTAAGGCTGGAGCCCAGCCATCTAAGCTTGAGGCGAAATGCTGACCTTAAAATAGCCTGTCCCTTGGACACAGAGATGGAGGGCAGATTCATGCATGGTGGGCACTTTAAGAAGCATGAGCCTGTGGACGTGTCGCTCGAGGTTCAAAAGGAAGGATAAAGCAGAGGGCGGTGGGATATGTCTTGTTGTATGAAAATCAAGTGACGTGCCAGTGAGATGATGAGAGGTAGTTATGGCAACAGTAATCACAAATAAGTATTAAAGAAGATTATAAGCAGGAGTCTGACTCTGTCCTGTGAAATCTGTTATTTGCATTTATCATTTGAAGGTCCCTGAATTGGAGGGAGACTCTGTTAGTTACTTTCTGCAATTTATGCCCTGTCTTGATTCTCACCAATTTCACAGAAACCCTTGATAAGTTTTGTTGTTGTTGTTGTTTGTAGTAGGTTCCACCTCCAGCACGGAGCCCAACTCAGAAGCTCAAACTCAAGTCAGAGGCTTAACAGACCCAGCCACCCTGGCACCCCTTCCCCTTGATAAGCTTTGATGTCATTTACTGTCTGATGTTAAAGAATGGATGTAGCTCTAGCCAGTTTTCGTGCAAACTACTAACAAAAGTTTTGTAACTGTTGTAGAGGTACAAAGTGGCCCCGCAGCCTTCCTGGGTGTTCTCCCTGGAACAATCCGGGTGAAGATTTACTGCCATGAGAGGAGCATCCTGACATTTTCCTAACTGTAGAACAGCAGAGAGCCATGGCAATCTGACCTTTCAGAAGACAGCAGTTTGCCTGAGGGAGGGGAGCCTCCCAGGACTTCACAAGATTGGAATATGATTTAATAACCTCATTTATTAATGTCTCTCCATCCACCTTCTCCTTCCCTTGTACCATTTCTTTCCAGGCCTCAGGAAGGTCTCAGAAAGGCTTACTGTAATTCAGACTAGGTTCAAAAATATTTTAAAGTTTATGTTGAACTATTCAAAAGTGCAATGATTTGTGCAACAGTGGGAGGTACAGGCTCCGTGTTGGAAGATCGGATGGCAATGGGGCTCGAGCCTCATTAACCTGGAGAATTGGGCCACTTCTGTGTTTAATGTAGAAACTAAATTATGGTGTGTGTGTGTGTGTGTGTGTGTGTGTGTGTGTGTGTGTGTTTTAATGGTGTGTTTTTATAAGCTTTGTACAGGGGAGCCTGGGTGGCTGAGTCTTTTGATCATGATCTGAGACCTTGATGTCTCATGATCTCAGGGTCATGAGATGGAGCCTGGAGTCAGGCTCTGTGCTAAACCTGCTTAGGATTCTCTCTCTCCCTCTCCCTGTGGGCCTCGCCTCTTTCCGATCATGTGCTCATAAATAAATAAATAAATAAATAAATAAATAAATAAATAAATAAATGCCTTATATGGGCACATACAAGATTTTCCATTCTTTCATCTTCCCTCTTTTGTTCTCTCTCTTACCCTCTCTCCTTTCCTTGATTCTTCTATTCTAGCCCATCATGCTCTTTCTTGCTGGTAATCAAATGAATCCTACAGCCAGGCTAAGATGACCTTTAATGGAGTCTAACAGATTTTTGCCTTCAAATACATTACCTAATATTGGGAATTTTGCTAAAACGAAACAAGCTAAATTTTAGTACCATCACATATCAAGCCCCATCTTGGGAACTGAGTTACAAAAAACAAAGCTGTGTTAGGAAAACCCTTCTATCTTTCAGAGGACAGAAGCAGAAGAATATTCCCTAACTCACTCTGTGAGACCAGCATTACCCTACTATCAAAATCCACCAAAGACAACATGAGAAAAAAGAACTACAGACAGGTATCACTCATGAACATAGACACAAAAATCCTCAACAAAATTTTAGCAAATCGAATCCAACAATGTGTGAAAAGAATTATACACCACAGCCAAATGGGATTTATCCAAGGAAGGCAAAGCTGGTTTGACATTTGGAACTCAATCAATGTAATCCACCACATCCAGGCTGAAAAAACGGAGTGGACCAGCCTGGCTGTTAGGACTGCAGTACCCTAATCTAACCTTCCTGGGCCTCCTCCTGGCTTTTACCCTCTCATCCTGGAGCACCACTGGTGTTCCCACATATTGCAGTTGTATTTTCCTGTCCTAGGCAACCAGTTTTCTCTTTAATCCAAACTACTTCACTCCTAACTTTAGAATTTTTTTCATCATCTTAATATCTTCTGAAAAACAGAAACTTTTAATCAAATCCAATTTATCATTTTTTATAGTTAATACTTTTTGTCTCCCCTCTGAAATCTTATCCCTACCCATAGGTCCTCGAGATCTTCCCCCACTTAGTTTTTGTTCCTGAAAATGTCACAGTGTTTGCTTCCTACTTAGTTAGGACTGTTATTCAATTTGAGGTAACTTTTGTGTTTACATTTTCCCCCTTATGTATTACTGGTTGGCTTTGAATCATTTGTCAAAAAAATATATTTTCCCCCATTGAACTATCTTGGCATCTCTGTTGAAAATCAACTTATAACAATACATGTTGGTTTACCTTTATACATTCATCCTATTCTATTGAACTGTATGCTTATTCTTTTTTTAAAGATTTTATTTATTTATTCATGAGAGACACACAGAGAGAGATAGAGACATAAACAGAGAGAGAAGCAGTCTCCCCATGGAGCCTGATGTGGGACTTGATCCCAGAACCCCGGGATCATGACCTGAGCCAAAGGCAGATGCTCAACCACTGAGCCACCCAGGTGTCCCCTGTATGTTTATTCTTAACACCAATCCCACACTGTCTTGTTTACATAGATTTGTAATACTTCCTGAACTCAGATACAATAGTCATCCAACTTCCTCTTTTTTTTTTTTTTTTGGTTATTCTGGATTGTTTGTGTTGCTTTATAAATTTTGAGATCATCTTTTCAATTTCTACGTAAAAATCTTCTGGGATCTTGACCAGAATGCTGGTCGCCACTTCATAGATTGTGAAACTTTCCTCAAGACATTTCCATTTTCCCCTCCCACTGTTTGGTCATGACTCTCAAACATTTTACCACAGTATGCTATCCGCCTCACAGTGTTTTCATATTAAACTGTCAATTTTCTTCTGAGGAAAAATTTTAGGAGAGAAAAATAATATCACATTTATTTCCCTATCTTGCCATTTGTGATGCTCTCCATTCCTTTTTAATGATCTGAATTTCCATCTGGCATCACTTTAGTGTAAGTCTAAAGAACTTCTTTTAATCTTGAAGAATAGGTCTACTGGAAATTAATTATCTCAGATTTGTGTGTTTTTGTTGCTTGTTTTGTTTCTTTGGTCTAAAGAAATTCAATTTTTCATTTTTGAAAGATTGTCTCTGAATTTCAGATCCAGGTTGACAGTTTTTTTTTCTTTCAGCATTTTAAAGATATCTTATTGCTTTCTGGCTTGCATTGTTTGTTACAAGAAGTCAGATAATTATTGTTTGTTACAAGAAGTCAGAGAATTCTTTTTTTTTTTTTTTTAGATTTTATTTATTAATGAGAGAAACAGAGACAGAGAGAGAGAGAGAGAGAGGCAGAGACACAGGCAGAGGGAGAAGCAGGCTCCATGCAGGGAGCCTGATACGGGACTCGATCCCAGGTCTCCAGGATCACACCCCGGGTGGAAGCGGTGCTAAACTGCTGAGCCCCCCCCTGGCTGCCCGAAGTCAGATAATTCTTATCATCATTACTCTGTAGGTGATATTATTTTTTACTTCAGCTGCTTTTAAGATTTCTAGTTTATTACTGTTTTCAAAAATTTAATTATAATGTTACTTTGTGTGGTTTTCTTTGTTTGTCCTGCCTGTTTAGGGTTTTTGAGTTTATTGGATTGTGGGTTAATACTATTTTTTTTCAAATCTGAAGAATTTTAATAATTATTCTTGAAAATTTGTTCTGCAATCCCCAGTCTTCTTTATGGAAAAGATTATACGTGTATTAGGCTGTTCAATATCATGCCTCTCTTCACCAATGTTCATTTTTCTTCAGTTTTTTTTCTCTCTGTATGTCTTAATTTGGGTAGTATTTAATGCTCTGATCTCTAGATCATTGATCTTTTCTGTTCCAGTGTCTTTTGCTATTAAGTATATCCAGCAATTTTTAAATTTTAGTTATTTTATTTTTTGGCTCTTAAAGTTTCACTTGAACCTTTTTTTATATATGTTTCATCTCCCTCTTCTTTGTAGTCATGTTTTCCTTTCAATTATCATAGTTGTTATTAAATTACTCATTTGCCAATCTCATCATCTTTTCTGACATTCCTGGGCCTGTTGTTATTGCATGATTTTATTTCCCTTGGTTATGTGTCATATTTTTCCTGTTTCTTCTACAATAATTTTGATTCCATATTGTGTTGGAGAGTGTCTGGATTTCGTTATCTTCCTCTAAAGAGTGCTGAGTTCTGTTGTGGCAAACTGTTAAGTTACTTGCAAAACATTTTAATTAGGGATCCCTGGGTGGCGCAGTGGTTTAGCACCTGCCTTTGGCCCAGGGCGCGATCCTGGAGACCCGGGAGCGAATCCCACGTCGGGCTCCCGGTGCATGGAGCCTGCTTCTGCCTGTGTCTCTGTCTCTCTCTCTCTCTCACTGTGTGCCTATCATAAATAATAAAAATTTAAAAAAATTATTTAAAAAAACTTTTAATTAAAGAATAGTCAAATACAGGCTTGTTTTTAGTGTTGTTACTGTGGTCTAACATTGACAATTAGTGAGCTTTATACTAGAGCTTAATTTAGTCCTATTACTTGGAGTGACCTAGCTGGGGTCACTACTGAGAGCCCTAATACTCAATGAACTCTCTCCATTTTGGTTGTTCAGGACACAAATGCTTTTAAGCTCTGTGCAAAATTTGGGTGCTTTCACCTTATCATTCCTTGGTAGCTCCCTGTAACACCCCATAGATGTTCACTTTCCATGTGCTTACTCAGTATTCAGGAGAAGACCCAAGGGGACCCTTATACAGAGTCTTGAGCTCTTCCATTCTGTAACTCCTTCTTCTTCAGCACTCTGCTCTGGAAATTCTAACCACTTCATTCTCACCAAACCCCAATCTGTGTCCACATGTCATGGAAATTGCTGTCCTCTGTCTGGGCATCCCCTTTATATTCTATAAAATAAAATGCCTCCAAAAATAATAACAACAAGGTGATTGTAGAGTTCCTTCATAGACTTACTTTCTATTGACGAATCACGGTCCTATGCTGATTATTGCTCAATGTTTGGAAATAATCATCTCCCACATTGTGTTCAGTTTTTTAGTTATTTAGTGAAAGAGTAAGTCTGGTACCAATTACTTTATTCTGCTTGGAGGTGGAGCTTGTTATAGTATTTTCTAATGTAAGGCCCATGGCTTCAGCAGTCTCTGAGAGTCTCGTTCCAAAAAAAGAGAAATATTTGAAGCCCTACCCTGTGCAAAGCACTGTGACAGTCCCATAGGACTTTAAGTTCTTGCGGTTTTGTCATGGTGTGTAAACACATACATGTACAAAATAATTTTTTTTATAATTTTATTTATTTATTTGAGAGAAAGAAAGAGAGAGATAGTGACAGAAATAATGAATGAGGAGGAAAGGGAGAAGCAGACTCCTCACTGAGCAGGGAGCCCAACATGGGGCTCGATTCCAGGACCTCAAGATTATGACCTGAGCTGAAGGCAGATGCTTAACCAACTGAACCATCCAGGTGTCCCCAAAATAATTTCTTTGAGAACTATAATTGGTTTAAGTTCCTTAGAACACTAATGGAATAAACATCTCTATGTAAAAGGTAGAGCCCACTTCCCAACACTATTCTATAGCGTTAATTTCCAACATATAAAAGTTCTCTCATTAAGGCTTTTTGTTGTTGTTTTGGGCATTTTTGCTTGTGTATATGTACGTGTCTGTTTGTAATGGAATTTTGTGCAGCCGTGCACCATAGTTTCTACACTAAATCCCTATAATAACAAGTATTTGGCCACAACCTGCCATTCCATGCTCACCACATTTGGGCCTTTACCCACAGCAGCGAAGTTTAGAGTGCTCACAATACTGTTTTGGGTCACTCCAAGCTGAGGTTTTGAGGCCATGCATCTCGCCACCCAGTGCTTATTTACTGATTATATTCCCATCCCATGTTTTCTTCCTCCATTTGAGTTTCTGCTTTGGTTTTTATTTTGCTTTTTTGGTCAGTTAGTTTTCTGGCATTGTGTTTTGGCTCCTGATAGTACTTTGTCCAATTGTGCTTTCTCTAGTTTAAAGTCAATAAGATTTGGGCTGGCTGGATTTATTTACTCATGGATCTTTATCATAAGTCCAATTGTTCCAGCACCATCTCACCATACAAAAGAGAGGAAGAGTATGTGGTACCTTCCCACCCATGTGTGCAAGCCCTCCTCCCATGACATTCTTGTTTCTTGACTCTTCGGATACTAGAATCAGTGCCCCAGTTCAACCAGGGGGTTCAGCCCTCCTAACACAGCTTCTCCCTCTGCCTAGGCATATCCTTTCTGTCCAACCTTTCCCATCTTCTCACCAGCAACACTGATCTATTCTCTATGCCAATTATTGCAAGACATGATCTCCTTGTAGAAAACCAAACTGATCTTAAAGATTAATAACTGAGAGTGGCTGTTAACATGTGGCCCTCCTGTATGCCTCGTCACTTGGGACAAGGAAGGTCAGTGAACAAGAAAATCAAGGAAAAACAAGGAAATCAAGGACTCCCAGTCTTGTTTCAGGCATGGGTGTTGGCAGCGAGGGGAAGTGCAAGCAAGTAAAGTGATCATTTTGAAGACTGCCCTTCATTGGAGATTCTCTATTCCCTTCTTTATCCCTGTCTCTTTCATCCTGCTACCAAACTTAGAAAACAAACAAACCCACAGTTTGCCAAAAGACAAGGGACTTCTGCGAATGAAAGTGGTAATGCTGATACTACACTCAAAAGCTCCAAATATAAAAAAAAAAAAAAAAAAAAAAAAAAAGCTCCAAATATAGTCCTGGAACTGACCATCTTACCATTCTGACTATCTTGCACCATTCTTGTTTGATATGGGGTGGATTAAATCAATTAATGAGCTTTAAATTCCCCATTTCGACAAGCAGGAAGATGGGGTGAGGGGTTTATCTGTAAGCATAGGCAGGATAACTTTAATACCTGATGTTTAAATAATCCTCCAAGTATTTGAATGTCTAATGCTTGGGGACACTGAAAGGCTTTGTCTCATTGGCAGTAACAATTGGATGTGCAGCAAGAGAATATGAATGAGTAAAGTCTTCTTTAGTGGGCTCTTCACTTCTTGGCCATCATCAGAAATTTTGATGAAAAAGTAAAAGCTGATCGAGAAAAAAAATGCTTCTAAGCTTTATATAAATGACTGGTTTCATTCAAATCTATAGTCAGTGGTACTTTATCAAAGTTCTTTTCATCAAAATATTTGACAATTAATCTTGGGCCAAATAAACATTTGGCTGATTTAGATATCAGACTTCCATGTCAATAGAAGCAGATTCTTTTTAAATAGAGCACATTCTGGCCAATGTGTTTTTCTCTGAAATTCTGCTAAAGATATTTATTTTAAGTCTCTCTCAATACCAGAGGCAAGAGTGACTAACTGAGCTGCTGGGGGTTGTAAAGAAGCATTTATCCTCAGGAAACTTTCTTTTCTTTTCTTTTTTATTCTTATAGTGTATCTGGCTGCTTACAGCCTTTATCATGCTGTGCAAAATATGATTTGCTTCACGGAAAAAGCAACTAATATAAGAGGCCAAAATGCTTGTGTAATCAATACAAGCTTCTTACATGCAGGATCTTAGAGACAGAACTGCTAATTGCATTCAAGTCTGATCTTGAGCTCAGCAACATGGGTCTGCGTGTATGTGAGGGGTGAGAGGGCAGCTGGTGGAAAGACACCCCCCCGCTGTGTACCCAGTGCGTTAATGCTAAAATTATACAAAGGTCTCAGCCATTCAATGAGGAACCTTGTTGCTTCTTATTAATGGAAATGGATTCTCTTATTTTTCCTTGTCAGATTCCAGCATTGCTGGCTGTCTGCTATTCAAAGCATCTGAACCCTCCCAGATGCCAGCCTCTGTGGGTGTAAGACAGGAAATGCAAAATGGTTTTGGCCTGAGAACAAAAATGTGAACTGTAACAGAGCATGCTCTGTGGGATGGTCACTATTATTTTTATACGGTTTCAGACTAGGTGTGGAATCATGAGTAGCCTGTCTCTGTGGAAATGTTGGTATATCAGTGTACTTTTGGTCTTAACTTGCGAACTCCTAAAGCAAGGATAGGGACTTACCAGATAGATCATGGGATATCTCGCAGGCTCTGGAAGGTCGTGGACTTGGTGGAGTCTGCCCAACAGCCTCCCAGGTGTCCATCTCTCATGGGTCCTTCCTCCACAACTTCATCTGTCACCCTCCCTGCGGATTGCTTCCTCCACGTGATGGCTAACAGAGCCATTGACACTTCCCAGACTTTCTCCCACACAGCTTTAGCCTCAGTGAGTGACAGTGTCCACAACACAGATCCAAGTGGCCCGGAGAAGGGACATGGGTCAGCCATCCACTCCTAGGGTCTGGAACGCAGGTCACCTAAGAGGGGGATGCACGTATCTCAAATAGGGGTCGGGAGGTTTTGGTACAAGTGAATAGAAGGGAGAAGACGAGTGAGTGAGGGCTGGGCAGACAAGACCGCCCTTCAACACCCGTGGCAAGGTGGGCATTTGTCCTAGTCTGGGCCACTAATCCAGTTCTGATTGGTCACAGACACAGTGTCATTCTGATATAATCATCATTTACTGGCTTTAAAACAAAAAATAGCAAGGAATGCTCAAACTAACCCACCTATGACTTTCTCCAATCACGGAAAGAGGAGCAGTATTGTGCGGCCTTGGTGGTGGTGATGGTGATGGTCTCGCCATCCTCCAGAGCAAAGACGTAGTCAAATGCACGATTAAACTAGGTTGTGTGTTTATTGAGAGCAAGGAGCGTGCCCTGCTCATGCTGGATTCCCTAGCTTGTGTTAGAGCCGTGCCTTGCACACATGGGCACTCTCCAAACGCTTACTAAGATAAATTTTTGCAAAAAAACCCAAACATTCTACCAATATTAAGCGCAGGAAATCCCACACAACTGCTATGGACACAGCGTCCACGGTGGAAATGTGAACAGGTGGCTACAGGCTGGATCGAAGACAGATTTAACGAAGTGCCCGCCAGGTAGTGGCAGGCTTCACGGTGCCGCGGCCCCGCACACCCAGACGGGCTGGTCACTGAAGACGGTCCAGGTGAGTCTGGAAGCCTCGAGCACCCCGGGCCCAGGCAGCAGCAGGAGGCCGGGCTGTGTTTGTGGTTCGATCCGCCGTGTGACTCTTGTATTTGGTCGCATTCCACTCAGTCTGAAGCTCTCGTGCCTTTGTTGGGACTGCGCAGTATCACGACAAATAATTTCTAAAAATAGTGAGATTGCTACTTTGTTCTCCTCTGCCAAAAGCGATCGTGTCCTGAAAACTACACGCGCCTATTACGTGTGCTGTAGAGTTTTACACACTTAACAAGCACCTCCATCGGGACTGAGACGTGGACTTCTGCGTTTGGCCGGAAGCTGTCACGTGCAGCCTTCCCTGAGGTGTCCCCTCTGGCCCTGCTCTGTACCCCTCCACATAACCTGTCCTACCTTCGTGTGGCAGGTGCGCCCCTTCCTGTTGCTTTTCTGTCTTCCTGGCTGAATTATGCTCCCTTTGTGCACAGGGCTTCTCGAGGCTTCTTGGCCTCCCCTTCCTTCTGGTTGTCTGTGTGTCCTTCCCAGGGCCCTGTCCCGGGGCTGAGGCATTGCTGAGCTCTGTGGTGGCCCTCAGGTGAGCAGGGGTGCTGTTTGGAATCCCCATTGCTGCATAACAAACCACCCAAACTCAGTGGTGGCACCGACGACGACTCACGACTACTTCCCACGATGGCCCTGAGCGGGGCGGCTCTGTGCTGGTCACCCCTGGACTCGACGGAGGCCTTCATTCAGCGGGTGCTTGGCAGGAGCAGAAACACCCCCGATGCCTCTCTCCACGTGGCCTTTCTCGGCAGAGCCCTAGACCTCTTCCACGGGAGCCGGCCTCCCAGGGAGACGAAGGGGAAGCTGCCCGTTGTCCCGAGGCCTGGGCTCCGAGGTCTCCCGTCACGCGCTCTGGGTTGCACGGATAGGGGCCGGCCAACTCCTGCCGGGATGGACCAGCTAGTGAGTGCTTGGCTGTGAGGGCCGGACCGCGCCTCCCACAGCTACTCAACTCCACCACTGGGGGTGAGAGCAACCGGAGACCACGCAGGAATGGAGGGGCCCCCTGTGTGCCAATAAAACTTTATTTGCTAAAAAGAGTATCAGGCTGGGTTTGACCCATGGGCTGATCCCTGTTGCCAGTCACAACAGCCCGATGTAAGGGACAGTGGGAGGCCTGGGGTCACTCGGGCGACAGCTGGTGAAGGGCAGGGAGGTGGGCAGAGCCTGCCGTGACCATGAGGGGCCAGCACCTGCGCTCATGGACACGGCGTTGGGAAGGCCAGGCAGCTGGCTTGTTGGACTCTTCCGTAGCTCAGCTCCGACGGAAGGAGAGAGCCCCGCCACAAAGCCAACCTCTGCAGAGGCAGCTCCCACCTGTGGGGCAGGGTCTGGGCCTTCCCCAGCTGATCACACTCAGAAAACCCACAGAGAATGACCACCTGCCCATGGTGTTCTGCTGGCGACAATGGTATCCCTTTTCTTCTAAAGTGATAAAAACCAAGGGGACTACAACTTGTGTATTCCTTTTATGAATTTATGACACTATTGCTAATATTAGGACTAATCCTATTGAAGGAGAAAACTGTAGAAAGGGAGCAGAAAATGAAGGAGGGGAGAGTGACCTGCCTTGGCCACTTGGGGAAGGAGCAAGGGTGTGTCTGGAAGCTTCTAGTGAAGGGGGACGTGAAAGATGGTGAGTCCTTGAAATACAGAGTACATTATGCTTATCTTTCTGTCCAAGACTTGCAGTCAGGTAGGCAGCAGTTGAAGCAACAAGATTTGGCTCTATGAACCATAGTTACCAACTAAAGAGCGGGGTTTAGTGGTTTTGGAATGGAACATCCATCGAGGGTGGGGACGGGTGCTGCCCAAGAGGCACAGGGACTCTGTGAACAGGGCTTTCGGTTCAGTCTGACAACAACCCTGGAGTGAAAGCATGGCCTCCTGGAGGTGGTACCCAGTGATCTTCAGAGGAAAATACCAGGAACTAATCTGGGAATGCCACAGAGAATGGGAAGAAAGGAAGTCCTCCTAAACTGCAGCATGAACATGGCCCCATGAGGGTCAGCAAGGCAAGAATATGGCGGAGGAAGAGAACGTCTGATGTCAATGACAGAGCTAAGAAGTGTCTGTTGGGGTCATGGGTTGGAGGAGAGAGGAGTCTTTCCCCCCCAGAAAGCCCAGTTGGGTAAGAAAGAATGGACAGCAGCCCAAGTAGGGGAGAACTTTCTAACGGCTAAAGCTTATAACATGGGAAAGGCTTCTCCAAGGAGTGGGGCATCCCTGAAGCATTCGCGCAGAGGAACGCAGTGAACGGCTTAGTGCCGTGGCCTACCAGAGCCCATTACACCCACTTGCTTTCCTGCCAGGACGTGATGTGTTTTTCTGAGAAATGTCCTCGCTCTAAACTGTAAGCCCCCTAAACCCAGGGACTTACTGGCTTTGGGGTTCCTAGTGCTGACATGCTTTTCACTATTCCCTATTCCCATCTGATGAATGAACAGATGGCCTCACACACCCTCAGTATCTCTATGGAGGTTAAAAACATGGAGCTAGACCCACACTCCCATATGGCCCGGCCGTTGCCTGCCAGGGATTTACCCAAAAGAAATGAAAATGTGTCCACACAAAGAAGTGTATGGGAATCTTCATAGCAGCTTTGTTTTAGTGGCCCCCAAATAGGAACAACACAAATACTTATCTCCTGGTAAATAGATGAATAAATAAATTGTGTCACATCCACACAATGAAATCTTCATAAACCCCATCAATAAAAAGGAACATACTATCGATGGACACAACAAGCCGGATGAATTCTAGAACATCATGCTAAGTGAGAGGAACCAGACACAAGAGTGAGCACCGTATGGCTCCCTTCATACACAATTCTAGAAAAGGCAAATTCACAGTGGTAGAAAATGGGTCAGTGGTGGTCAGAGACCAGAGGGCAGGAGAAGGGAATGCCTGCGAAGGGCCATGAGGAGCACGTTTTTGGAGTGCTGGAATATTATGTCACGACTAGGTGGTGGTTACACAACTGTGTACATTTGTCAAAACTCTTCGAATCGCACATTTTAAATATGTGCAGTTTAGTTTCTTGTGCTTCAGGAATTTCCATAAAGTCATTAGAGGATGTAGATGTTCTTAGGCTTTGTTTTCAGGGTTGAGGGCAGTTGGAAAAAGTAGGAAAGTTTTATCTAAGTAACTCCGCAGATTGCACCCAGGGGGAGGAGGGTTCTGAGAAATTCTCTACTGCTTGGGCCCTGGGGCTCTGTTTCCTGGGATTGGTGCCCAGGGTCTATCAGGGCAGAGAAGGATGACAGGGCTCACCCACGTGGTCTCAGGGGTCTCATGTGGCTGTGCCCTGTGATGGCTGCCGCCCCTCCAGCTCCCCTACTGCCAGGACCCTCAAGGTGGAGACAGGACTAAGGAAAAGGGCCACTGGGAGCCCCCAACATGACAAACCCCTCCCCTCCTCCACCTGGAGCTGCTCCAGCAGCCTGGGCTACCCCACCCCTTCCTGCCGCGCCAGGTGGCTGTCCAAGGATGGGGTTCACTGGGTAGGCAGTAAACAATGAGTCAGGAGTTTAGATCCCCAGCCTGGAGGGGTCTGCCAAATGTAGTAGGAAAAATGACTTAAAAATACACAGAACCCCCCTACGCTCCCTGCAACACACATGGCGGGGGGTGGGAATAGAGCAAAGACTAAGCTCACAAAGCAAATACCGAAACTGTTTCAAACTAACATGCTAAGAGGATATAACTGTCAAAGGGAAAAGGAAATTTCCTGTGTAAATATCTTGGGTGAGACAAGGCTCTTGAACAGACTCTTAAGATAAAGAGGCGTGTTTGGCAGAGAGGAACCTCTCACCCCTGAACCTTGGGTTCTAAATAATGAGCTCCATGTGAAGGTGCTTTATAGACTATCAATCACTCAGATAAGCCTTTATCGTTCTTATTTCTAATAAGACAAATCTGGATTATTTGGGGTCCTTAAAATGCCAGTTCCGAGATAGCTTTCACCCTGCTGGCAAAATCCAGGTGCGGTCTGCTGCTCGGGCTATGTTAGAGTCAACCTGCTGCATCCCTGACTAGGCCGCCAGCCCCCTGCGGACCAGAGCCGGCCCCACGTCTTCTCACACCCAGTGCCCAGCACCCAGCACCCAGCACCCAGCACCCAGCACTGTGGGCGAGCCCGGAATGCACATGGACCCAAGAGATGGAAGAGCATAGACCGAGTCAGGAGACTGTCGGTGCTGGTCAGGACCGCCCATGGGCAAGTCCCGATCTCCGGCCCGGCCCCCTTACCTGGAGGAGGGAGGTTCTGCTCCTGCCCACGCTGCAGGGGCTCGAGAGGACCAGCTGGGGGCTCATCGCCTGGCACTTAAACCAGAGGCTCTGCGCCCCGGACAGCCGTGGTACCCACAGGTGTCAATGCCGTCGGGGTGGGTAGCTCACTTGCGGGGGGCAGGGAGGGCTGGCAGTCCCTGCTTTCTCTCCTCCATGAATGGGGCTCTTTGGCTCTTCCTACTGTGTCATATTTATATTCTGCAGCGCTCTTGGAGACCCGGTGCCTTAACAGAGGGACGCGTCTCTGATGCTGACAGGGGACCCCGTTGAGCAACACTCCCTGGCTCTGCGGGTGCAGGGCTACCCCAAGATCCTGCGCTCAGTAATTAGCGGCCGCTGTAGCTAACAAAGTAAAACAGCATCAAAAGGAAAAGGAAATGAACAAGAAAAGAACTGTGATGAGGGGGCTCCACGGACTGGATCGTGCGGGTGTTGCTTGTATTTCTGCCGGAGCTCTGATTATTTGGCCCCAATAGAGTTCGGTAGGGTTCCAGCCGCGATGCCCCAAGAGCCCCGGGAGCAACACCACAACACGATCTCTGTCCCACCCCCTTGGGGTTCAAGACAGTTGTCAAAAACGGAGGGGACTGCTTTGGCTCCCTTATGAATCCAGAGACCGCCTCAGTGCCGGTGGCGTCTTAGTGGGGTTACCTGCTTAGCGGGGTCCGATCGGCTGGGACCGTCACTGGAAGTGCTTCTGGGTGGGCCTCTCCAGCATGAGGATCCCAGGCTGGCTCCTACGGGATCAGTTGTTCCAAATGACAAGAAGAGGGCCTGCCAGGTCTTAGGGTCTTGGCCTCAAAAGTGACATGACCTTTGGCCTCTGCCTGCCCCCTGTGCCCGGTGGGGGCTTGGCCTGGCTGGTGCGGACGCCCAGCGCTCTGCGCATCACCCTGCAACTGCGAACGCCTCCTGGAAAACCCATACTTTGTGTGCAGCAGCTGAGCGGCTGCCCCCGCCTGGTATTAATAACCCACCGTGGTCCTCTGGCCCCCGGGGGAAAGGGATTGGGGAAATGTGTGCGGGCTCGTTCTAATGTGGGTAGCTGTGCCACCCTTCAGCTGTGCCCGTCAGCTCAGGGTCTCTGTGGTCTTCAGCTTTCGAGATCTTTTTGGTTAAAATGCTGCATTTTCAACGCACGAAGAGATTGGAAACTGGCCTCACTCCACACGTTAAATCTCTTTAATAACATCATCTATCTCACTGAGGTCACTTAGGGATACAAACACCGCTTTTTTGTCAAGACTCTTTGGCTGTCTCCAGGCCCCAGAGCTGGGAATTTTCACTTACCTGCCCTGAGGACCACATCTATCTGCCAGGGTGTCCCCGGCACCTCTTTGGGAGCCCCGCTTCCAGACACAGGAGCTGTGCTCACAGAGCCTCTCAGGGAGCCAGGAGTGTGCATAATAAGGACTTTGTGCTTCTCAGTATTTTTTTTAGATCTAAAAGAAACTTTCCTACTTTCTCTGCCTTTGGCTTCAGTTATTTGAAATGGCAAAAGTTGTTAAAATTCCAACATGAGAATATGTTCAATAAACAGGAAAGGAGTTTGGAAGACCCACCACTGAGCATGAAGATTAACCCCGTGGTGGCCAGTCCCTAGGTGTAGACAGTGTCCATGGCTGGCATTTGGTAGGAGTCTCTGTGCAGTGGTCCTTCCTTATCACTATAACCAAGCCACTGCTATGAGTTTTATTACACATAACATCTATTTTTCTGATATCAAACTTAAAATAAAAAACAGAAATATACAAGGTGATTTTGTTTATACACAACCTGTGTGACCGCAGATTCTCTTTTAGAAGACAACATTTATTCATTCATCAAATATTTATTGAGTGTTTGATTTTATGGGGCAATAAAAAATGAGAACAAACAGATTGAAGAGCTCAAAAGCTTAAAATCCATTGGAGAAAAAGAAAAATAAAGTACACAAATAAATCCAAGGTGGAATGATGAAACATTCAGGGGGACCCCAGGGTTACAGAAATTCATAGGAAAACATACTCTTGATCCAAAAGGAAGAAATAGGAGGGACTCTTGAAGGACCTAGCATCTCGGCTTGGCCTTGAAGGGTAGGTGGGTATGGTGGGTTAGAAACGGTCACAAATTCTTTGGCATTCTCCCATTGAGAAATGGCGTCTTTGCCCCTCCCCCTGAAAACCAATGGGTTCTGTGACTGCTTCAATTAATTAAATATGGTGGCATATGGTGGCAGAGATTCATGTCACTTTCGAGACCAAGACCTGAAGATACTGGCAGCCCCCTAAGTTGTCATTTGGAACAACTAATCTTGGAATCGTCTGTCTGAGAGCCATGAAGTATCCCTGTAGGAACCATCCTGAGATCCTCATACTGGAGAGACCAGCACGGAAGCCACACAAAAGCACTTCCAGTGACAATCTCAGCTGAGTGGACCCCAGTAAGCAGGTAATCTCACTAAGGCACCAGGTATGTGAGCACAGCTCTCCAGGACTGTCCAGGGCAGCCCACCTGCCAACTAAGCACTATCAAGTGAGCTCTAGGAACGCCATGTGGAGCAGAAGAACCATCCAGCTGAGCCCTGCAGTGATAGATGACCAGAATGGTAGGGTTCTGATTAACACAGATGAGGGCCTGCTGGCACCCCACAGAATGAGATATTGTGGGAAAAGCCACAAAAGTGTGAAGGTGAAGAGAATGCTCAAGAATTTGAGTTTTGAGGAAATCAGAAAACTTACAGGAAGTAGAAGGGACAAAATAACTATTATACATATTGAAATGCTAAACAGAGAGTCTTGAAGGCATGTGTCATTCTACAGTCAATGTGGTGCCACTAAGATTCAATGTTTTTTAGACTTCTGATTATGGAAACTTATAAACATACACAGAAAATAGTATAATGATCCTCTATAGACATCACCACTGTGGCTCCAGTCGTGTCTAAGTGGTTTCGTAGCAAAAGAATCATCAATGTTTGCCAGTCTTTTTTTCCTGAAATACTTTTGGGCAAATCCCATACATCAGATCTTTTTTCCCATAAGTATTCCAGTAGGCAGTTTGAACACATAAGGGCTTTAACAAATAACTGTAAAACCATTTTCATGCCTAAAAAAGTAACAATCTTAATAAGACAACCATTCCATGATCACATTTCTCCTATCAAATTTCCATACTATGTTCTTATTCCTAGTTTGACTCAAGCTGAGTCCCACACTGCATTTGGTTGCTTTGTTTCTAAGGCCTCTTGTAATGAATGGCAGCGGTGTGTCAGACGCTGCCCTCCTTCCCATGCTCTTTTGTTCTGTAGAATTTCCCGGCATGTCTTAGGCTCCCCACACCCTTACCACCATGCTCTGTTAGAACCTTATTTCTTGGGTTCCCTGGGTGGCTCAGCGGTTCAGTGCCTGCCTTTGACCCAGGGCGTAATCCTGGAGTCCCGGGATCGAGTCCCACGCCAGGCTCCCTGCATGGAGCCTGCTTCTCCCTCTGCCTGTGTCTCTGCCTTTCTCTCTTCTCTCTCTCTCTCTCTCTCTCTCTCTCTCTCTCTCTCTGTCTGTCTATCATGAATAAATAAATAAAATGTTTGAAAAAAAAAATGAACCTTATTTCTTATGAACTAGGAGAGAGGGAGTTGGTCCCTGTGGCATTTTGAGGTACAGGATGCCACAGCTGCATTTGAAGTCAATCTGATAACATACAATAATGAGGTGTGGGCATGATGGTGGCCTGTCTGTAATGAGGTACCCTGAGCTCCAGGCCCAGGCTGCAGGGTAAGGAGTGGTCACCAGGAAGTTCTGGCAAAGATAACCCTTCCTCCCGATTCTCAGGGGCTCACTGCACGTCAGGCTCCATGCCGGTGGCTTCTGGCATCAACACACTGGATAATATTCCTCGAATTTTACAGAACCACAGACAACATGTGATTTATGTACATGGTTAGTGCAAAACATGGAAAGAACTGGAACCCAAAGCCTCTGTTCTCTGCTGCTGTGCCAAATGCCAAATGGCTGAGATTAAGCCCCCGAGGCTGCTCTGGTAAATGGGAGGGAGGCTGCTTCTTCCAACACAGGCAGATCCCTGGGGCCCATCCAAGACCGACTAGACCAGAGTTCCTGGGCATCTGACCCGGGAACGTGCATTGACAGGCACCTTGGGACTTTTTGACACAATTAGAGAAACACTGGAATAAGGAACGGGAGCAGCTGTAGCAGAGAGAGAATGGGGAGCCCCGCATTTGAGATGCAGGATAAGGAATTTAAGGGAGGAAGAAGAAAAGGACTTCTCACGAGTGCCTCCTGTGTGGTTGGAATTGGCACGTGCTAGGGCGGCCTGGGTGGCTCAGCGGTTTAGTGCCGCCTTCGGCCCAGGACATGATCCTGGAGACCTCGAATTGAGTCCCACGCTGGGCTCCCTGCATGGAGCCTGCTTCTCCCTCTGCCTGTGTCTCTGCCATTCTCTCTCTCTCTCTGTGTCTCTCATGAATAAATAAATAAAATCTTAAAAAAAAAAAAAAGAATTGGCACGTGCTGCTGAGTAAACCACTGGAGAGGAACGTGGCTCTCAGGAGCTGACAGGTGCCTCTGGCTGGAGCTCCCCAGCCGAGCCACCCCCAAGGAGGCCACAGTGGGGGGCTCCCACCCACAAAACACTGCTTATGCAAAGGGCTCTTGACTTCATGGGGAACCTGAACTCTTCCATCACACCCAGGAACCTTCTATGGAAGCTGAAGCCATGGCCACCAGGGCTCCAGCCTTCCCAGCCCCAGGAAGCTAACTCATCCCAAGTGTGTGTGGGAGAGATGCAGAAATCCCACCACGCAGGATCCAAGGAACTCTGGGCCACTCATGCGTGAACAGGACTGAAGAACATGGGGACAGGTAGCTGCGGGAGCAGGGTGCTGTTTCATAGGTGGTGATAAGAAGTCATGACCAGTGGAAGGCAGACAAGAACCCAGGAGCCGAGGACACCTCCTTTGGAATATGGTCTAGGTGAAGGATGTCCAGTGGGCATTTTGAGAGATACACATTGAGACAGGATCGAACAGAACTGGATTCAAATGACACAGTCATGAATCAGATGCCTTTAAATAACTCTTTTTATTCATTAATATCTACCTGTTGGTAACTGTAAGTCTTTATTTTGAGGGTTTTCTTTTTTAAGAGAATGAAAAATGAAACATCAATGACATTTTGTGTTTTAGAGAGAACACAGGGCTGGGGAAGGGCAGAGCAGAGGGGATGAGAGAATCTCAAGCAGACTCCCTGCTGAGCATGGAGCCCTACCTGGGGCTGGATCCCATGACCCCGAGACCATGACCCGACTGGAAATCAAGAGTTTGACCCCTAACCAACTAAGCCACCCAGATGCCCCTAAAATGTTTTTTAAAAGACGATTGTAAAAAAAAAAAAAAAAAAAAAGGACGATTGCTTCAAACCAAACTACCATGGCACATGACCGATAGGTGATGGGGAGGGGCCCCTGGCGGGTTGATAAAGTTATTTCCCGATCATGATATCATATATCTGATCGTCATACCTTTCTGTATTACATTATATTTCAATACAAATTTTCCCTGAAGAGGCTGTCTCTTTGATTGGCAGAGATGGAGAAATTTATCATAATTGGGGATGTGTAATATCCCACTTATCCAGGAACCATAAAGCCTTCTGGAAACCATTCTTGTTTTGCAAGTAAATGTGATCATGTTTATCTGCTTGGTTATCACCGTGGTTAGAAGGTATAAGCCGAGCTTCCGCACACTCTTCTGGCAATGTCTTCTCACCACAGCCTGCCACCCCCACCCCATGAAAGGTGCTGCTGGTCCCAGGGGGCCCAGGATGGTGGCTGGAGGTGGCACATGAATGAGCTCCCAGGGCAAAGGAATTGGAGCCTGATCTCAGGAAAGGTTCTTCCCATCTATGGCAATTATTTAAAAATTATTTTCTGTAGGATCCTTAATTTGACCAATTCTACATCAGTGTTCTTTTTTTTTTTTTAAATCAAGGTTTGGATTTTTTTTTTAATATAGCCTCATAAAACATTAGGATTCAATATTCAGTTTGTTTTCAAATGCCCCAACTGTCTAAGCTGATTAAAGCAGACCTTTTTTTCCCTTTGGAATCTTTGAATTAGGAGAAAATAAAATCACTGCTCCGCATTTTCAACTGAAGTGGGGAAGGGATAGGTGAGGGGAGGAAATGTAGGTCTGCATCCATAAGACAGAAAAAAGAAAGTGTCCAGGGAGGTGGCCACTGTCTTACTGGCCACAAGAACTCGGTGCTGATCAGCCCCTAGTTAAGAGATGAGGAGCACTAAGAAGCACATCCCTCTGGAGATCTGGAGCAGGCAGGGGGTGGGGGTGATGCCCACAACATAAATGAGAACACAATTAACATCTTTAATGCATGTTCTAAACCAACCCAAACAGAGCCCTGGCTTTTTATTTGCTCTGGTTTTCTTCCTGCTGATACATGTCTCGCCCCGGGTTAAAATCAAGGACACTCACCGCGGTTTGCTACTGTGCCTTTTCTTTTTTCTCTCTCTTTTTTTTAATTTTATTTATTTATGATAGTCACACGCAGAGAGAGAGAGAGAGAGAGGCAGAGACACAGGCAGAGGGAGAAGCAGGCTCCATGCACAGGGAGCCCGACATGGGATTCGATCCCAGGTCTGCAGGATCGCGCCCTGGGCCAAAGGCAGGCGCCAAACCGCTGCGCCACCCAGGGATCCCTACTGTGCCTTTTCTGCTCGCCCTGACCGCTCAGTTTCCCCCAGGGTTGGTGAGCACCCCCCCCCCCCCAATCGATGGTGAGGTGCGTGACCCGGCCTTTCAGCTCTCTCTGGCACAAGTCCTGGTGATTCTGTGACACCCTCCACACGTTGCCCTCCCTCGGCCACCATCTGCGTACTGTCGCTCAGAAATAAGGTGCCGCTTTGTCACTGCGCGCAGGGGGCTACACCGACTGCGTCCCTCGGAGAGCGAATCCCGGCCGGGGGGTGGGGGGTGGGTGCGGGGGCAGGCAGAGCGCTGACCAGCCGAAGCACAGAAGCAGCCTTGCTGGGCGCAGAGCAGATCCTAGGCGGGAAGGGCCCCTAAAGGTAATGGGGCCTCATGGCCACTTGGTAAATGCAGGTGAGCAGCTAAGGGCAGTTGGGACAACTCTGGCTTAATTCTCTCTACCCACCCCCCACTGCCTGCCAATGCGTCCTCTGCGTTTCTGCTCCTGGCACTGGCGGGAGGGGGGCACTTCTGCCGCTCACTGGGTCTCCCTTTAGTATCTTTTTAAAAAAGATTTTTTAAATTAATTAATTAATTAATTTATTTATTTATTTATTCATTCATTCATTCATGAGAGACACAGGCAGAGGGAGAAGCAGGCTCCCTGTGGGGGGCCCCGTGACGTGAGTATCTCCTAAGCTGCCCAGGTTACCGGGGGGAGGGGGCACACAGGGACCCATTTGTCCTGCGAACACCTAGGAGTTCCCCCAGTTCCTGGTTTCTATGGGGCAGTTTGGGGGCGAAGTCTTCCTGACCTGCGGGTCTGAACCAGACTGGGAGCCTTTCAAAATCGCACAAAACGCAGCACCGCCTAAAGCACCCCGAGGCGCGGCGCGGGAATTAGGAAATTCCAAAGGCCGCGGTGGAGGCGCAGGCGGGGGCGGGGCAGCACCCCCAGCCGGGCCCGGAGCCCGTCGCGCCCCCCTCCCCCGGCCCCGCGGCCCTCTGCTGCCTCGGAGCCGAGGGGCGGCCCCCGGGCAGGTCCCGCCCCGGCCGGGAGGAGGGACGCAGCACCCGCCGCCCGCGCCCGGGTCCCCGCGCCCAGTCCTCCGGCGGCGGCTGCGGGTGCGCGCTGTCCCTCCGGCCCCCGCCGCAGCCATGGCCGCCTCCTCCGCGCGGCCCGCCGTCCTGGCCCTGACCGCGCTGGCGCTGCTCCTGCTGCTGTGCCTGGGCCCGGGTAAGCTGTGCCCTGGGCTCGGCGGCGGGGCGCGGGAGGGAGATCCGACACCGGCCAGGGCGCAGGGACCCGGGTGGACACAGGGTGTTGGGTGTGGCCCGCGCACAGGTGGGGGCGGCGCGCTTGCCCCGCGCACGGAGGACCAGGGGCAGGGCAGGCTCCGGCACGCGTGGTCGCCTTGGGAAAGAATGAGGGTCACGGTCGGGAGCGGGGGGCGGCGGCGGGGGGCGCGCCAGCCCTGCGGGGAGCCCCGAGCGCCGCGATGCAGAGGCTCTTGCGGGCCGGCAGGTCCCTGCCAGGCGCTCCCCAACCGACTCAAGTTCCAGGTGTGCCACGCCGTTCCCAGGCCTCCCCTCCCGCCCGGGGAAGTGCTCCTAAAGGAGAAACGCTTCACCTTCTGTGCTTCCTGGAGCCCTCAGAGAACCGGTTGAAAATTCCAGGTTCCTTCCCTATAAAATGAGCGTATTCGTACAAATCCCCCCAAATGAAGCAGTTTGGTGCAGGCATCTGAACCCGGAGTCCACAGACCCCGCCTTAGGGTTCTGGCCTGCCCACACCGCCTTCCACTTGTAGGGTCACCGTTCACAACCCGGAGAGGCCTAGGGGGATCCCGGATCTCCTGCTAAGGGGACTTACTGGAAGGCACGGAATACTGGCCCAACACGTGAGACTGGTGGCTTGCCCCTGCAGAGTAGCTGGCTAATGACTGTGGGAGACACCCTTCATAGCTTGGCTTCTGTGCTTGCTTATTCAAAACAGGTGTGGAAAAGAAACTGCAGGTGGAAGAGAGGGAGGAAGCCCACCTCTAGGAGTCCTGAGGCCAAAGCTCCAGGTCGCCCCAATAGCAAGGGACCTGTTCCACTGGAGAGAATTGCTCTCCTTCTAAATTACAACCACAGGGGAGGCTAATCAGTTATGTGATTGATCCACCTCTCCTACTTCGTTCCTCCCATTTTCAGAAGCACATCCTTTTTTTTTTCTTTTAAGATTTTATTTATTTATTCATGAGAGACACAGAGAGAAAGGCAGAGACACAGGCGGAGGGAGAAGCAGGCTCCATGCAGGGAGGCCGATGTGGGACTCGATCCTGGGACTCCAGGGTCACGCCCTGAGCGAAGGCAGACGCTCAACCGCTGAGCCACCCAGGCGTCCCAGAAGCACATGCTTATAAAGCGAGTGAGCACCTGCCAAAGCCATTCCTTTTCAGATTTGTGTCTTACTTCACTCATATGAAAAACAGGGCGAACAGTGTCAGGTAAAATAGTATCATCATTGAGCTGGAGTGTGAAAGTTCTTATGACATAAAATGAAAATCCTTATACACTGAGTCCCACAGGTGGCTCTTTATGACCTCCAAAAACATTTCATGGGGAAAATGATCATTGCTCCTTCTTGAGCAGTTTATTAATAGCACCTTCAAAGGGATATCCTGCAATTCTGCATCTGCTGGGAGATCTAATGTCAGGTTAAATAAATTCAAGAGTGCCTGTTATCACCATCTAGAAGTAGTGACTGATGATGTTGGGACCAAAAAATCCATACTGTAGGAAAAAATTCACAGCTCTTCATTTTTTCATTTTTTCCCCTCAAACTAATGTGGTATCTGATTATATGTATTAATATTTATACTTCAGTGGGTAGTAATTGGCACAGTGGCCACATTAATAATTCACAATTTAGGATTTTCCCGAGCCTTTCCTTTGTACAGCTGAGATTTGGTGAGGCTTTCATTTCTGGAACCGCAGTGACACATTTGCTGTTAGAAATTGCAACGACTTCGTCAATGCCTGAATCCAGTGTCTATTTCAACATGAGGCCACATTTCATTCACTTAATGTTAAGTGCTTTTACAGAAGGCAAACAGATGGGCGGACGATACTTAATTCTGTGTGTGCCACGCTGTTGTTAAAAGATGGACAAATGTTAAGATATTAATAAACGCTAATATTAGTGGCAAGGAATGGATCTGTCTGCTTTGGCAAGTGTATTCACAGATTTCTTTATTGACTCTTAAGGTTTGATGGGAAGTACAGCCTTTAAGAGTAGTCTCCCTCCAATCTAATTAAATAATCCTCTCTACAGGAGCCCCGTCAAGGGCTCATCTCTGCTTACGTACTCTTGATGGGGAACATCTTTGGGGTGACTCACCCCATCTTTGGGGTGGCTGCCTAGGTGTTGGAAACCTTACTTTATGCCCTAATCTATGGCCCAAGTGTGTTTCTGGAAACAACTTGCTGACTCGTTTTCTCAGATCAGATTCCACTGTATCAGTTAACGTAGTTTAAAATGTATATATTATAAATATCTGTAGCCAAATCATTTGAAGGCTTGGTAAATTTTTAACAAAGTTTGTGCATTCTTAGTGAAAGTGACTAGTAATGCTTATTTTTAATCCCTGTGCCAAATTTTGGAGTTGAGAGGGTTGTTGGTAATAAATGTATGATGTACCAAAAAAAAAAAAAAAAAATCCCTGGCTCCTAGAGATTGTTCCCAGCCATGCTCCCTGGCTGACACATCCCCTCTAAAGGCAGTGGGGTAGCCTTCAAATCCAGATGCCTACAGAGGCTAATAGGCTCTTTGTGGACCATGGGGGTGTGCTGAGTGACTCGGGGCCCAGAGCATTCAAATTCAGATTTTGTAAACACTGGGTGCACTCATAAAACATAGCTCCAGGTAAGGCTCAGCTGCAGGCAGCTAATCTGTGGCCTTTGGTCACACGTGTGGCTTTTTCCTCCAGTTACATAGTCAATTCTTTAAGCAGGAGGGGTTCTTAATCTTATCTGGGCCCCAGACACTTTTTGAAAGTCTGGCAAAAACTATGGCTCCTATTCCCAGGAAACTGTATCTTTGCAGAAGCAAAAACCTGCTGTGAAAGGTGGACAGGACACCACTTCCTCCATCCTGGGGCCAGACCATCTCCTTACACCTGAACATGCTCTGCTCGTTATTTGGGAGGTCGGGCTTTTCTCCTGGATGCTTTAGACACCCCTTCACCGGATAAGCCTTGCACCTATGTATAGCGCTTAAGGATCAGAGGTGTCTACAGATCCTCACATCTGCTCACCAGGAGGAGGAGGGTGTCCTACCAGGCCAGGTTTTCGATTCAGATGTTTAGGCTGATTAGAAACACTTTCAGAACTGAATATAAATAACAGCAAATGGTACCAATGATGCCAAACTGGGAAGATAATCCAGGTAAGCTGTAAAACTGGGCTGGATTTTTTTAAAGAGCTAAAGTGCATTCCTTGGCTTGTGGCAGCATGAGTTCTTAATAGCTGCCCACCTCTGCCTTCATATGGCTACCTTCTCTGTACCCTCGCCCTTGCCTCCAAAGATCCCAGCCATCGGATTCAGAGCCCACTCTAGAGCCAGCGTGATATCACCTCATTTTAGTTAGTTAACTGAGATCCTTGATTATACCTGCAAATGCCCTATTGCCAAATAAGTCCACATTCAGAGGTTCTGGGTGGATGTAAATTTGGGGGGATCACTATTCCATTTGTTCTACCACAAAAAAAGGGAGAGTCTGCAGGAAGGTACACATGACAGGTGGCCTCATCATAAGGTATATGTAAGGGGCTAAAAGAACAATGTCATTTCTCCCAGGGAGTATCTCAAATCCTAGCGCCCCTGGTCAGCCATGGTCATGGTCACCAATATGAGCCACTGGCAGCCTGAATTGCTTTTCCTGCACGACATGGAATGCAGCAAACATGAAAACCGTGATACCACCAGGTTGCCAAGTGGTGATTTTTTTCCACCTCTGATTTTTGCACTTGGGAAATTAAAGTGTACAGTGCAACTCTGACCTGATTTCTATCTTCTTTCCATTAGGTGGCATAAATGGGAATAAACTCAAGCTGCTGCTTCAGAAGCGGGAAGGTAAGCAAACCCCACACGGACAAGGGCGGCATTCTTAATGGATCCCAGTGAAAGGCCATGTTGAGTGTGCTCACTGGGGTCTTGTATTTGGAAAATCGGAAGTGTTTACTCCTTGAAAGATTGGCAGATCTGAAGGGCTTCGTCTGTGGGTATGTGTGTGGTATTTTATTAGGTAAATATTATTGCCAGTAAGTGTTTGAAGATTGTTTTCCTGAAAGCTGTCAGTGTGGACTCCAAAATAAAAGAAACAGTGCTACTGTGTTAATCGAATGCTCTGTGTGTTAGAACCATGATGCCCTTTATCTGAATTTAGAGCATATCCTCTAGAGAACATCGAACCTCCATCAGTGAGGTAGACTGGGATTAGCACTATTTGGTGTTCGGTGTCTAATTAGCCCTCTGGGGCAGGGTGGCACAGAAAAAACTGTTTTGTTACTAACACCTGTTGTGAAAAAATACTCCTATGATGAATGTGGTGGCAGCGGCAAGATGTTTAAAGCAGAGCAGGCTGGGAGCCAGGCACTCTGAGTCCCGGGCTCACCAGAATCAGGTAGATCAGTTGGACCGATCGTGGGGTCTTGTGAAGGCCATCTCCCCTCGGAACTGTCATGTTTTCCTGTAAAATAAAGAAGTTGTCTAGCTCTTGAAAATCAGGAGTGGGACCACATTTCTGGCGTGAGCCTTTGATCCCGTGTTTGTCCCTCCTCGGCCCTACCCTCCCACCCCCACGCAGTTAAGAGCGGTTCTGGCAGGTGGGAGTCTGCTCCCTGACCATGGGGGCCCCTCATGCTAGTCACACGCTCCACAGCCCCCTCCAGAGATTCCTCAGGTGCCGAGTACTTGGGGTCCTCATAGGGGCAGAGGGCTCCTGAGGGAGCTCCCAGCATCTTCCTTAGCATTTTCAACCGCTCCCCAGGCCCTGGCCAATCGCTGATCTCCGTGCCGGGCAGCACACTCCTCCAGGACACCTGGGGTGATGGAAGCTCTGGAAGGGCCGGCCTGTCAGAGGTGGGAAAGCACAGACCACCAAGACACTCCTGAGTCCTGATGCACATCCTCAGCTTTTTTTCAAGTCAAGCCTAGAAACACATATTGAGCACCCACTATGTGCAAAGAGTTGTAACAAACCCTGAACTGAACGGGAAGTGAGGAAACAAATCCACTGCTGCTCTATCCATGTGACCAAGGGACTCATAGAGCTTCTCTCCCAATGTCCATGTGGCCTTCGTAACAACACCAAGATGGGGACTGTCAATCCAGTTTGCTAGATGAGGGGGTGGAGAGCAGGGATAAGCCAAGCGGCACAGCTCCTCCTGAGCACTTCCTGCAGAAGTGGTGCCTTTTAAACAGTTGTGACCGCAGTGGGAAGATGCTGGGAGAAGCCGTGTATACCAGTGCCCTCCAAGACTCAGTCAAATTGTCGATGATCTGTGAGGCCCACGCATGGTAGCCCAAGGTGGGCCTGTCCCAGCTCCCCAGCCTGAGAGCTCACCAGCCCACCAGCTTGGGCTATTGTTTTCATTCTCTTTTCTTCCTGGTCTCCTGAGCAAGCACGGCATCTTCATGCTCGCACATATAAGGAGTATCCACTTGTGTGGCCATACAACTAGATAGTTGTGTCTAAACACCTAAGGGGTAAGCCGCCAGCCCCTGCCTGAGACCTGGGGTCTAGGCCTGGTGAGTAGCTGCAGAGGATGGGCTAAAATTTTGTCTCTCCCTCGTACCCTTGAAGTTGGGGGCTGGCCTGTGCCCCTTTATAGGGCTGCACCCAAATGGAGAACTTACTGCCAAGGGGCATGGAGTCCAGTGACAGGCAGCTGTATTTTATCCCATGTGATGTAAGAATGAACTTCAGAATCAAAACCACCTCTTGCAGGGTGGGCTTGGGGTCTGGGATAGATACTAGTGACTCACCCCAATAAGAAAAGAAATCATTCCTTCTACCTTGGGGGGTGGGGAATTGATCATTTCAGCACCTGCTCCAGCTAAGACTAACGTGGCAGTGGGCGAGAGCAAGGCCAAAGAATTCTTGAGCAGCCTGAAGCGCCAGAAGCGACAGCTGTGGGACCGGACTCGGCCAGAGGTCCAGCAGTGGTATCAGCAGTTCCTCTATATGGGTTTCGACGAAGCGGTGGGTATTCCCGCCTCCTGGAGGCCTGGCTCCCTTCAGGGCAGTGTGGTGGGGACAGCAGCTTGGTGGGGAAATAGGGCACAGAAAATTAGCCTTCGTAACACACTCCAAAGGATGAGCCCCCATTGTATGCCAGGTCCTACCCAGGCACCGGATAACATTTCCATCAGGATATAGGGATATCAGCTGGAATTTTTCATCACACCACAAACAAATGGGAATTTCTTCCAACACGAATGGGAAGCAGGATTTCAGAAAAGTCGTCATCCAAAATGGCAGGGACTTAAATTCATCCCAGAATCCGATGTAATGTATCTGCATTGTTTTGCCTGGGTGTCTTTAAAATAACTCATAACATCCCCCCCCCAAAAAAAATTTGCAGCTTTACCTCTCCCGTATGTCAGAAACAACAAGATCGATGCAAAGACCCCTGGGACGATGGGAAGAGATAAAAGGTGACTTTTTAACAGAGATGGGTCTTTGCAGATGTTTTCGGAAAAATCTGGCAATGCATTTGCAGGGAAAGTTGGTTCCATTCTGTTCATGGGTCCAGGCAGGGAGGTGAATGGATGTCTTCGCCAAGTCAAGGAAAAAGAATGTTTACAGTGACAGACTCCCAGCGGGGAGGTACAGGTGAGGCAGCGGCAGAGCAAGCTGGCACAGAAGCCAGTGTACAGAGTGCCCGGCAGGGCGGCGCTAGCGGAGCGCTCTCCTGGAGGCTCGGCGGCCTGGAGAACACTCAGCCCACCACCCCATGCCCCAGGGCATGGGGGCAGATGACGGGCAGCATCTCCCAGCAGGGGTAGCTGGAAATACTTTCCTAAATGGCCCAAGATTCATACTGTGCATCAAGGATGTATAAGATGTTGCAATAGATGGAAAAAAAATTAAACTCTTTAGAAGCCTCATTTTTAATGGCTGCATAAAGTGCAGTCATGTAACTGGATTATAATTTCCTTCCCATTCCCAACCATTGGGTATATTGGTTATTCCCTAATTATCTTCCTGTGCAAAAAGCTAAACACCTACATCTAGACTCCGTGCCAGGCAGGAATCTAAGCACTTGTATGAATTCACTTATGGTCATAACCACCCAGAAGGCAGGTGCTATGACTCGCATCTTCGTGTGTAGTTTGTTTCGTACTTGGTGTTGTGTTCTTCCCAGTGGAGTTGCTGAGGCAAAAGGTAGAATCACTCGCAGGTCTTTAGGCTTGTCAGATTGCACATTCCCAGCAGCCATGTGTGAGAGCACCAGTCTTCTAGCATCTTCAGCACCACCTCGAATTCTCATTGAAAATTAAAAAAAAATAATAATAAGTACTTGCTTGAACATGAAAATGGTATGTCATTTGTAGTAATTTGTATTTCTTTGATGCAGTCCTTGAAAATGGGCATTAAAAGTGTAGCATGGAAATGGCTAAAATAATGACTGGTGACAAGGTGAGAATAAGGTGAGGATCCATAAGATTAGAACTAAATATTCACAGAAGAGACTAGAAGGAAATACGCCAAAGTGTCATTTGTGGTTGTCTTTGGCAATGGAGTTACGATCCCCCCCTCGACTCTGTCACACTCCCACGTATCGATTTATAAAATATAAGTCTGTGTTATTTCTGTGCTCATAGAACAATTTTTTAACTTCTTGAAACCCTTGACATTTCAAGGTCTGAGTTTTGCCAAAACTTCAAACAAGATTATAAAATGCCAAAAACCAAGGAGCAAGATGATTTGCTGCAATGTTGTGAGGAAAGCAAACATTCTCACTTTCCTGGCTGAGGCAGGAGGGCTGAGCAGAGGCCAGAGCCCCTGGGGTTCAGCAAACAGAGGAGGGGCAGACTGCGCTCACCAGCGTGGCACAGGCTGACCCAGGGTTCACCTGAAGCGGGTGGCCACAGAGAACAGCATCGTGGGCGAGGCCAGGCCTTCCGGCCTCAGGGAGTGCCCAAATACTCATGGTACCCGGCAGTCTTATTAAATACATTCCTGCGACCCAACCACCGGAAAATTCCATCCAGGCAGTGTGGACGGGTGCCTGAGAACGTGCACTTCGTAGCATCCAAGAGATTTGGATGCAGGGGTGCACTGGGTGCACTTTGAGAAAAATTGGACCCAAACTTGTAGGTACCCTGCAAGCTCCCTAGGTCATCCTTCTCTTGTCCCCACCTTTTCGGCCTCACGCCAAACCTCGAACCAAGTTGTCGGCAGAGTCGTGTGCAAGTGCCCATCTACGTTCATCCTGTGCCTTCACTACCAACAAAGAATTAGTCTTTCTTTTAAGAGAGGCACCGACGGCAAAGACCTGTTACCCCGGCTGTAAAGCTGAAAATCCTTCTTTGCTTCTCACTCGATTCAGTTCTCCCCCTTCCCTTTTATCCCTGCTCACTGCCACTGTCTCTTTTCATGTGACTCTCAGCAGCTGTCAGCTTCATGAAGGCAGGGACTGTGTCCTACTTCGGGTGGCCCTTCAGTGCCAAGCACAGAGCTGACGGGCTGGGCCCATTTAGTCAGTGTTTGTGGAATGAAGAAGTGCAGCCGTGCACGCTCGAACTACGCCATGGGTATAAAAGGTCATCACTGCAAGGTCGTGCGGCTGAAACATGCCAGGACAGTGGCTGATTTAACTTATGGAGCATCTACACCGTGCACTTGAGGGGTCAGGCGACAGGACAGGGTGGGGAGAGAAGGCAATGTCTGCAAGATGTGTGCAAGAAGAGGTGTACCGTGCCCAGGGGGCAGGCCCAGTTATTGCGATCTTTGGGAGATGTCCATTTTATTTCCCCAAAAAAGAGAAAAATATTGAAGTGTTGGGTACATTAAGAACTCAAAGGGCAAACGTTTACAGGGGCTCGGATGGGCCCTGCCCTGAGGGCAACGGCTTTTACCAGCGCTCTAGCTGTCTGCTGACCTCCAAGCTATCAAGCCAAGTGGTTCTTGGTAAGAGTTGTTCATGGTTGAAGAAAAGCCGTCACAGAGAAAAGTGAGAGATACGATGTGGTGGTGGTGGTGGTGGGGGTGCGTGTCCTTAAATCCGTTCTCTGCTTTTCTCTTTTTCTCCAGAAATTTGAAGATGACATCACTTACTGGCTGAACAGAGATCGGAATGGGCACGACTATGATTACTACCAGCGTCACTATGACGAGGACGCCGCCATCGGTCCCCAGAGCCCCTACAGCTTCAGGCACGGAGCCAGCGTCAACTACGATGACTACTGACCACCCCTCGGCCCTCGGCGCCCCAGCCGCGGAGGTGACCCACTGGGCTGCCTTGCACACGTGGCTTCCGCTGGGCTTTACTCCAGCAGATCTTTCCTACCCCCTTTCTGCAGCCAGGAAGGAAGAGTTAAGCAATATAAATGCCTTTGATATTTCATGCAAGTGCCTGACATCGCATTTCATTTAAAAAATAGAAATAAAAGCAGTTTGTTAAAAACAGAAGTCTCAGAATTCATTCGGTTGGGAAGCAGGCTGGCCACAGTTTTCATTCCCTGGATTTTGTCAGAGTCGGAGCCTCATCCAAGAGGCAGCTCTCTGTTACCCCTACCCTGCCGGGATCCCCGCCACCCCCCCGGGGCAGGCCATGGCACTGAGCAGGGGTCTTCGGTTGGTTAAAATTCTGCCCCTGCTAAACGCAAGGTAGGAAGCCAGCGAGAGAATCTGGTCAGAAGTTATTTAAGGTCACAGAACACGGCTTGGAGTATTCTAATCATCCCACAGGTGTTGGAGCCCTTGCTGGGCCCCAGGCCCTGAGCTCGCGCTGGGCCTGTTTAAGTCGATCATGCAGGAAATGAAGGATAATAAGGAAAAAGCTGAAGCTTGGGTGAATTCAAGGCCTCGCTTCTCTTAAAAGAATTAAAGCTTTGCCAATGAATTCAAGAAATATTTAAGAACACACTTTACGTAGTCTTTAAACAACCTGAGTAGATGAAAGAGAAAAGTGGGGTGGGTGTGAGGAGAGGGAGAGAGGAAGGAAGGGTGGGGGGCAGAGGGGGTTAGGAGGAGGTCATGAGGCATTGCTGATGGAGGGAGTCAGGTCACAGCCTGTGCGATGCTGGAGGTTAGGGAGCACTCAAAATGGTCTTACACTCTTGTGGGTCACAGACCCCTCTGACAGTCTGATGGAAACTTTTTGTTCTTTCTCAGAAAAATGGTGATTTTGTTTATAGTCCCTGAAATACATCTCCATTCACAAATCATGAGTAATTAAAAAAAAAAAAAGCCGGCTTAGTAGGAAGTAGTGGCTTCAAGGAGAGTGATGTTTATGGACACTCGTAACATCTGCCTCTAAAGGTAATTTTGTTTCTTCCTTTAGAATCCTTACAACTTTTAAGAATTTTCACAAAGTATTCATACCATACAATTTACCATTTTTAGGTGTAGTGTATAGTTCAGTGGCACTGAGTGTTTTCACATTACTGTGCCCATCACCACCATCCATCTCCAGAACTTGTTCATCTTCCCTAACTGAAAATCTAGCCCCGACAGCCTTCCCTCCCGGCTCCTGGCAGCCCCCAGTCCACTGTCAGTCTCTATGAGCGGGACTACGCTGGTACCTCATTTAAGTGGAACCATACAGTATTTTTTTGTGTCTGGCTTATTTCACTTAGTGTAATGTCCTCAAGATTCAACAATGTTGTAGTCTGTGTCGGAATTTCTCTCCTTTGGGGATGCCTGGTGGCTTGGTGGTTGAGCATTTGCCTTCAGCTCAGGGTGTGATCCCGGGATCCTGGGATCGAATCCTGCATCAGGCTCCCTGCAGGGAACCTGCTTCTTCCTCTGCCTGTGTCTCTGCCTGTTTCTCTCTGTGCCTCTCATGATAAATAAATAAAATCTTTAAAAAAATTTCCCTCCTTTGAAGGATGAATAATATTCCAATGGGCGTTTGTATGGCATGTTATTTATCCATTTATCTGTCAATGGACACTTGGGTTACTTCTCCCCTTTTTTTTCTCCTGTGCATAATGCTATGAACATGGGTGTGCACCTACCTCTTCATGTCCCCGCTTTCAATTCTTTTGGGTAGGTGTCCAGAAGTAGAATTACTGGATCATATGGCAATTGTTTAATTCTTTTGAGGAACTGCCATCCATGTGTTTCACAGTGGCTGTCCTATTTTACATTCTCACCCTTTATTTCTATTTTTTTAAGATTTTATTTATTTATTCATGAGAGATACAGAGAGAGAGAGAGAGAGAGAAAGAGAGAGAGAGAGAGAGAGAGAGAAGAGAGAAGAGAGGAGAGAGAGAATGAGAGAGAATGAGAGAGGCAGAGGGAGAAACAGGCTCCATGCAGGGAGCCCGACATGGGATTTGATCCTGGGTCTCCAGGATCAGGCCCTGGGCTGAAGGTGGCGCTAAAGTGCTGAGCCACCGGGCTACCCCACATTCTCACCCTTTAAATGTGTTTCTTTTTCTTGCCTACTATTGGGCTAGCTCAAGCCCCAGCAAAATTAAAGAGGAGGGAGGGAGAGGTGATGGAGAGGGCATCTTAGTTTTGTTCTCGATCTTGCTGTGTTCCTCCATATAGTATGTTTGCTGGATGATTTTTGTTGATGTCTTTTGTCAAACTAAGGAAATTTATCAAGTTAAGGAAATGGATTTTTCTATTTATCCTGCTGGCTTAAAAAATATGCTAAGAAATGTTTTAAATGTCATGTATGGATGTCAAATTCTGTTTTCCTTATCTGTTGAGATGATACCACTTTTCTTTGTTAATCGATTAACAAAATTCTAATATTTATGAATTGAATCCCTGGAGTGAAACCTAACCTGATCATGATTGCTTTTACTTATCTGGTTGGATGTGTTCAGAATTCCTGTACACATGCTCATGAGAGGGTTGGCTTTAGTGTTTTTTTTCTGGTTGTTTTTTTTTTTATTTTTATTTTTATTTTTATTTATTTTTTTTTTTTCTGGTTGTTTTTATCCATTTAGATATCACGGTTATTCTGGCCTCTTAAAATGAGAGGTTTTCTTTTCTATTCGGTGTAGGAATGGAATGCTCTGTTCCCTGTTTGGTAGCATTCGGATAAAGCCGTTTGAATGCAGTGTTTTCTTTGTGGTAATATTGTTTCCTATCAACTGCATTTCTTTTACGGGTAAAGAATTATTCTGATTTTGTGTTTCTTCCTGATCTGTTTTGCTAAATTCTATCTTTCTAGGTAGTCATTCATCCTATCAAAATTTAAAGTATAGGGTGCCTGAGTTGCTCAGTCAGTTAAGCCTCTGCCTTGGCTCAGGTCATGATCTTAGGGTCCTGGGATCCAGCCCCGTGTTGAGCTCCCTGCTCAGTGGGGAGCCTGCTTCTCCCTCTCCTGCTCCCCTCTCCCCTGCTTCTGCTCTCTATCAAATAAATAAATAAAATCTTTTTAAAAAATTTCTAAAGTGTTGTTCTTGATATCCTCTTACATGTTTTCACTGTAGCATCTGTGGTTTTATTTTTTTTTCCCATTCCATTCCACTCAGGTCTTTAAAAAAAAGTGAATCGTCTTTTCAAACTTGAAGATTTTGCTTTGTTGATCTGTTCTTTTGTATGTTTCTCTGTTTCATGAATTTCTGTTCTCTTAATTTCCTTCCTTTTACGTCTGTGGGTCTTTGATTTATATTAGATCTTAGCTTTATTTTGAGCCTTCTTATTTTTTGAAGGCTTTTAATATTGTTTCCTTTCAAGAACTGTATCCCATGAGTTTGATGTGAAAAATTAAGATGATGAAATCATCGCATTTCAATTATATTTTCTCCTCTGACCCTTAAGTTTATTACATGTGTTATTAAATTTCCAAGTGAATGGATTTTTTAAATTATTGTGTTGGCTTTGTTTTCTAACTTAATTGCATTGTGGTAAAAACATTTTTTTTAATAAATATTTTTTAAAAACCCAACTAGAGTCAGATCCTGGTCCTTTGAACTATACTGAGGTCAGCTTTATGTACCTGTGTGTCAGCCCCCAGCAAGTGTTCCATGTGTGCTCAAAAGGACTGTGTCTTTTCCAGACATCAGATGCAGTCAAGTCCATTAGTTCAAGCTTGATTTTTCTATTTTCTTACTGTTTCTTTTGTTTGATCTACTAATTACTGCCAAATGTGTTAAAATCTACTATGATGATGGAATTTTGACAAGTTTCTCCTTTAATTCTCTCAGTCCGGTGTCATTCGAGGCTATACACAAATTTACAGGGTATACACAAATTTAAAATCAATGCATCTTCCTGGTCAGAGAAATCATTGATCATTATGTAGCAAATTTATTATTCCCAGTAATGCATTTTGCCTGAATTCTCCTTTGATATCAATATAACTATATTTGCCTGGTATATCTAACTGCCTGGTGTATCTTTTCCATAATTTAGCCTTTTTTCTGTGTTCTTTATGTGTGTCTTTTGTAAAGAGTACATAGCAGAAATTTATTTTGTGTTTAAAATATGGCATAACTATTAAGATCTTAATGGGAGAATTTAGCCCACTTAAACTTATTGTGATTAACAATTTCATTTTATTTCTAACATCACATTTTGAACTTTTTGGAAAGATATTTATTTATTTATTTATTTATTTATTTATTTATTTATAGCACAAGGTGGGGGGAGAGGCAAAGGGAGAGGGAGAGAGAGGATCTTTTTTTTGGAGAGAGAGGATCTTAAGCAGACTCTGTGCTGAATGCAAAGCCTAACCTGGGGCTCGACCTCACAACCCTGAGATCCTGCTCCAAGAGATAGAGGCTTAACTGACTGAACCACCCAGGTGCTTCATATTTTGAAATTTTGACTCATTCCGTTTCACCTATTCTGTTCCCCCTGTTCTTCTTTTCTTGCCTTCCTTTGGACTGCTTTGTTTTCTTTGGTTTATTCTTCTCCCTTAACTTCTTTTGAAGGCATACACTGGGTCTATTCTATTATCGTTTGCTCTATTTAATGCCTATTTGACAACACGACAGGCACTCAGTAGTCATGGCCTTCTTCTGGACAGCACAAGGACCTTGCAAACCTTATTCTTCAGTCTCCTTTCTCAACTTCTGAGCAGTTGGAACTTGGCATTTTAAGTCCAGCCTGATTTATTTTCCCAACAGTTTATCTTTGTTTCATATATAGCCATTAGTTTGTTTAGATATCACATAGTTACCTTGGTTCACTATTTCTCCTTGCAGCTCAGACGGCACACCTGCAGTCATTTTCCTTTGGATGGAATTACATCCTTCAGAATCCATTTACTGAGGGTCATTTGGTGGGAAACTGTCAAGTTCGGCACTTTCCCTTGTTTCACTTTGTACAGAATTTTTGGTTGATTACTCAGCACTTTGAGGATGATTCTGTCTTATGGTTTCCACTGTTGACATTAAGAATTTTGCTACTCATCTATCACTTCTCTGTGCGTGACACTGTCCCTCCAACAGTCTTTTGTAACCTACTTGTCTGCTATCTCCTACAGCTAGGTGTGTATATATATATATATATATATATATATATATATATAATAAATATATACATATATTTACATTATTTGGGGTTTGTTGACTTTCTTAATCTGGGGGTCAGTGCCTTTCAACAAATTTGGACAATTCTCCACATTACTTCTTTGAATATTGCTTCCTCTCCATTCTATTATCTCTTCAAAAAATGTTATTCAAATATATAAACTTCAATTATGTTTTACCTTTCTTTTTCAAATATATGTTATCTATGTCTCTGGTTATCTGCTCAGATTTTCAACTTTTTATTTCTTTAAATGTATTAAACTTCTTTTATATTGTTTGCTGTCTCCAGTAGCTGAAGAAGTCTTTGTGGATCTGTTACCACCTGCCTTGCATTCATTGTTTTTCACCCATGATGTCATCTTGATTTTATGTAACATCTAATTCCTGCCCATTTTCTTTAGAGCTTTATTTGGTTGAGGACATTTGATGCCCGACTTAAACTGAATTCTTCCATGGGGCATTTGCATTTGCCTTTACTAGTGTCCTTGAGTGGAGGGGCAAGGGGAGGGGAAGTCTTACCAAGCTGGGACCACTGTAGATTAAATTCTCCACTTGTGGATTTATAGACTACACAGGGACACCCTGAGGTTAAGATTCTCATGGATGCTCTCTCCCCACCAGCCCACTCACTCCTACCCAGCTGTTTGAAAGAAAGTATCTTCACTGCCTTCTTCAGTGTGGTGGGTTTATTTATTTATCCATACAAGTGGATTCCTTATTTTGTATCATTTAAGAGATACAACTAGAGAGATTTTATAAATTATATTCAGCATTTTATTTGCCCTCATTGGAGATTTACTCAGGTTATCTAATCTGACATGCTACTAGAAATAGAACTCCTATTTGGTCATTTACTTCAAATCAGACATTCTTCACTTTTTTCATGTGTTTAGGAATCTCTTTGAAGCATAATGCTTTTTAATATGTAAAATATATAGGATTACAAGTGAAACCAATTATAGGATAAAGTTACCAACATTTTAAAAGACAAATATGTGATATAGCAATAAATGTGTTTCCTCATGCTATAAGTAACAAAATCTGGTGACAGGTACACAATCATGGTAATTTGACAGTAGTGAAAGTATTTTGAGATATTCATCACAAGTATAATGTGATGGCATATCTGATTTGTACGCATGACAAAATCCCAAGTAAGAGCTAAGACTACTGCACTTTGTTGTTTATAATTGAGTAAAGGGATAGTAAAAAAAATTTAATACTTTTCCCCATTCAAGTTCATGAAACTCTATTAAAAGGGATTTCCAGTCCAAATCGTACGGTATATTCAGAGTGAAAGTTCCTGATTTTCTTAGGTTAAAGGTGAAAATACATGTGGAGTCGTAAGAGGTCTAGCCCCTGCCTCTCCCATTAGCCTTCTCCTGTCTTGCTCTGTGATTCAGCCACTCCAATCATTCAATCCCTTTAGCATGCCATCTGCTCCCTCCTCTGGAAGGTTCTCTCTCCTTCTTTGCCTAGTTAACTCCCAGACTTTTTTCAGGGTTCAGTGTTGTCATTTCCCCCTCCCTGGTTCTTCCAAGTCCACTTCTCACACAGGCTGTGGTATAGTGCTGTGATTTAGCATTTCCTGAGACAAAGTTATCATGTGGACCAGTATCTGACAGACCTCTTTCTCTGTTGCACTGTAATCTCCAGAACAGAGAGCATGATTATCTTTTGCTAATCACTGAATTCCCAGAGCCTAGCACAGAGCCCATCAGAGTAATTGCTCTTCCATGTGGGCTGGATGGAGCCTGACCACATTCTGGAAAGGAGAAGTTGATCTAGTCTCATTTTTACAAATGAGGAAAACAGCCGTAAGTGTTGGACGATAGACACCCCCTAAAATACAAAGGGAGTTAAAGAACAGAATAGGAATTATAACCCAGATTTGGGGGTCCTTCCTATATGGGGCAATCTCTCTCCTTCTTCCCCAGGATAAGGACCACCTAATTTAGCTTATTCTTGTCCCTACCCCTATTTACTCATGGCAGTGTCCACCTCCTCCCTCCAAAGTGTATCTCATAGGCCTATAGTTTCCTGAACCTGGACTCAGACCGGAAATAACGAACTTTTTCCTCATTTAACTATTGCACTTACAGCCAGCTGCCTTCTGAGCAGAAGCTCAGGTGACCAAGGGTGAGAACTTGGTGAGAAGTTGAGGCCAGTCTGGGTGGGTCAGAGGCCCTTGATCAAGTGCTTTCCACATCATACCACCTAATTCTCTAAATGTCCCTTTTGAAGATAAAGAAATACTGTCTTCTTTTATGGATCAGATTTACTCTCCAGGATTTTATAAACCAACTATTTTCTTTCTTTTTTTTTTTTTTAAACCAACTATTTTCTTTCTTTTTTTTTTTTTTTTAAACCAACTATTTTCATATAAAGCTTCAACAAAGGGCAAAAATTGCCATTTTAAAAAGATAAAAAGAATAAAAATGGAAGGATGGCCTGTGCCCAGACATTGCTATCCACTCCCACCCCACCCCATCTTTTTAAAGACTGAGTAGAGGGCAGCAGGATAATCAGGAATCTATGTTGTAGATGAGATGCCTGGAGTGACCAGACTGCTCATTTTCAAACATCTGAAGGGCTATTAGGAGAAAAAAGTCTTTGTCTTGTTCTTGGAGAGCCCCAAGGGCACAACCAGAACCCAATTTTAGCTCAAAATTCCAAACATGGAATGGGTTGTTTCACAAAGTTAAGTGTTTCCACCAGGGTGAGTGAACATTTTGTGAAGACTGTTTATTGAAAATTCTGCACTTGAAGATTAGTTTCTTAAAGTTTGAGATAATGGGATATCCAGTGGTGATTCTTCTACAACACTGACTCACTTTTCCATCCCTGCTGAGCCCTTGTGAGATCTAGCACCTGATTCCTCTGAAACTCTTGACTAAACTTCCTTCTCGTAAAACTAATAGTGTATATACATAAGGAGCATAGGAAAGACTAGATAACGGTAGAAAAGTTAGAACTAAAAGAAATACACCCCATTCAGGCTCAGACCACTAAATAAACTTTCAAGGAAGTCTTGTTACTACTTTTCTAGTAGTATGTGATCTACTCTGCTACTCTACAATATGTGATATTGTAGTAATTGGAGGGAAAAGCAAATATATCCAGGAGATCTGGATTTATAAAAGCAGTGTCTTTTCCTTGAAAGTTCGTTTCTTTTCATGTAAATAAATACCTACCCTACCTAACATAAAACGGCCTGGGGAGAGGACAGAGAAAAACACCAAGAGGTGCTACTGCAGTGACCATCAGCATTAAAAAGAGGTGGAGAAGCCGTGGAAGATGCAGATGCAGTAATTCTGAACAAAATGTGTGGCGTCGACTGTTACAAAGGATGTGTGTATGCACTGGATGTAATTCATGGCTAGTTTTTTGTTGTTTTAAATTTAGATCTCTCATCCTATTCCTGATTTCCAGTTCCTTTTCCTTCTTTGCTGAGAAACAAACTTTGTGCAAATAAACCAGGAAATGTGAAATAGAACATCGTAAATAAGCATCCAATACCAAAGAAGCCCAAATGCTGATAGAAACGCTGACAAAGTGTCCTTAAATTGCTCTGATAACAGGTAAATTTTCCTCCTGCCATTTGTTCTGTGAAACTAGGATTGATGGGCAGCCCCGGTGGTGCAGCAGTTTAGCGCTGCCTGCAGCCCAGGGAGTGATCCTGAAGACCCTGGATCAAGTCCCACGTCAGGCTCTCTGCATGGTGCCTGCTTCTTCCTCTGCCTGTGTCTCTGCCTCTCTCTCTCTGCGTCTCCATGAATAAATAAAATCTTAAAAAAAAAAAAGAAACTAAGAGTGGTGATTTTGATTAATTGTCCATCCATGACCTTTCCAGCTGGCCAGTTGACTCAGTCATGGTTCTATAGTGGGTAGTATAAACACAATTATCTTCATTTCCTCCTCACATTTCTATATTGTATCACTGCAACCTCACCATCACCTTTAAAATAGGAAAATCAGGTGTTATCACCTTCACTTATATCTTTTCCGTATACCTTCAACAAATTTTATTTCATTAGTACTTGATTAATGAAATTCTATTTTTAGCTACTGATTCTTATTTAATCCTTTTCAATGCTTATTAAAATTTTTATTTAAAAGTAATCTTTCAAATTCAAGTTTTGTCAGAAAGATAGCACACGGCATCAGACCATGATATAGCTGGAATACTTAACATCATTGGATTTTTGGCATCATGTAATCATCATGGGATTTTTTTTCTTCCGCCTTTATAAGCAGAATATATTGATCAGGGTTTTCAAATATGGTACCAGCTTTGTTTTCCTGAATAAGTTCCACTTGGTCATGGTACATAGTTCTTTTTATATGTTGTTGAATTCAATTTGCTAACATTTTATTTAAAATCTTTGCACTTAAATATTCAATAAAAATTTTGTACCTATATTTGTGAGGGATATTGGTCTATAGTTCTTTTTTTGTACTATCTTTGCCTGGTTCTGATGGCAGGGTAACCCTGCCTCATAAAATAAATTGGGAAGTGTTTCTTCCTCTTCTAGTTTTTGGAAGAGATTGATGTGAATTCTAGAATTGATGTGAATTCTTCAAACATTTGGTAGGATTTTCCAGTGAAACCTTCTAGGCCCGGAGGTATTTTAGGAGGGTATTATGAATTTTATATAATTATTCAAATTATGCATTTCATATTGAATAAATTGTGTTAGTTTGGGTTTTTCCAGGAATTGGTCTAGTTCATCTAAGTTGTCAAATTTATGTACAAAATTGTACCTACTGTTTCCTACATTCTCTTGATGTCTCCTAATTGGTGTCATTGGCCACTTACACTTAATGTAATTATGTAATTATCATGTTAAGGCTCTGCCTTTATTTCTTGTTTTCTGCTCGTTGTGTTTTGTTTCCTTTTTCCCACTTTCCTGTGGGTTTGTTTGTTTTACAATTCTATTTGCACATTGGGGTATGTCTCTGCATAACTTTCAGTGGCCACTCTAGATATTACACTATATATACACATGACTTCTCAAAACCTATCAGCTTTTACCAGTTTGAGTGTAATATGGAAACGTTTTATCCTCCAACATTTATATACAGTTGCTTTCTTTATATGAATTGAAAGCCACAAGAGTGTTACAATTTTTGCTTCAATCATCATAATTCAGAAAACTTAAGAGAAAGAAAACCTATTACATATACCCATATTTTTGCTCTTTCCATGTTTCTTCCTTCCTGATACTCCATGGTTCCACCTTTTATCATTTCCTTTTTAAATAATTTTACTTTAGTAATGCTTTTAGCATGAGTCAGCTGTTACAACTTTCATAGTTTTCCTTCATAAGAGAGGAAGGAATGCTTTCCCCTCCATTTCTAAAGGATATTTTCACTGGATACAGAATTCTGGATTGACAGTTCTTTTCTTCCAGTACTTGGAAAATGTGCCATTTATTCATGGACTCCGTGGTTTCTGATGAGAAACTCATGGCCATTCTAATTGTTTTGCCCCCAGAGGCAATGTGTCACTTCCCTTTGCCCTGGAGACTGTTTGCCTTTGGCTTTAGTTTTCAGTTTGATTATTATGTATCTTGGCATGGATTCCTTTAGGTTTATCTTATTTAGGATTCACTTTGCATTTTTAAATCTGTTGGTTTATGTTGCTTTGGAAACTTTAGGAAATTGTGCATTCTTTTTCTTGGAATATTTTTTTCAGTTCCACCTTCCTCTCCTCTTCTGGCACTCCAATGACATGACCCATTTTTTTCGTTATAGTTCCACACACCTTTTTTTCAGTCTACTTCTTCAGACTGGGTAATTTCTATCGTTTCATCTTCAAGTTCATAGAGTCTTCCCTTTGTTGTCTCCACTCTGCTGTTGAATTCATCCACAGAGCTTTTTATTTTGGTTATTTTTCACTTCTAAAATTCCATGTAATTTTTTTATACTTCCTCTTTGCTGAATTTTTCTGTTTTTCATGTTTCAAGCAGGTTTATGATTTCTCACTCAAGTGTTTTAATGATGCCTGCTTAAAATATTTGTCAGGTGGGGATGAGAAAGGTACAGCATCAGTAATATAGTCAATGGTACTGAAGTAGCATCCACTGAATGGTAACACACGGGATGGTAGCTACGCTTGTGAGCATAGTGTAATGTACAGAATTGCCGAATCATTATGCTGTACACCCAAAACTATATAACAGTGTTTCAACAATAATTCAATATAAAAAATTAAAAATACAGTATTTGTCAGATAATTCTAACATCTGTTGTCTCTTCTTACCCCACTTGAGATCATCTTGGTTCTTAATATGACATGCAACCTGGCTGAATGTTGTAAGATAAAACTCTGGGCCTTGGCAGACCTTGCCTGACTCCAATCCTGAGTGAGAGGGAGCACTGCTCTTTATTGTCTGCCTGGGGAAGTCCAGGCTCCTCACTGGGTGACCACTAATGACAATCAGGCTGGAAGGGGATAGAGGCATCTCATTACTACTGCAAAGCGGTCCCCACTGGGGTTGCTTTGTAACTACTGATCAAAGTGCTGAAAGTCCTGATTCTTCACTAGGGTTCCCCTGATACCACCCCAGTGGAAAGTGAAAGGGGCATGTCAATACTGCTGGTGGGGGTGGAGGTCCAGGACCCTCACATGGTCAGACATCATGGAGATGGGGCCATCGCCACTCACTGGAGATGGAAGTCCCAGATCAGGCTGTCTGGTTCCTAGCTCCCGCTCAGTCCTTCCCGGATACTATCAGGGAGAGTGGTGGGGAGGAGGTTGACACATCTTGTTACAGCCAGGCAAGGGGAACTTCAGGCCCCACTTAGCCTTTGCTGGCAGGAAGGGGGGTGGGGTACGTTGTAATTTTTTCACATGGTGTTTGGCTGGAGTAGACCCATTACTGTTGGAAGCCTTCTGCCTTACTAGGCTGCCCCTCTCCTGGTACATTTGCTACAGTGAACAGGTTTCAGGCACATTGGCTGTGCCCATTGGCATTTCTGCATTGCCAGCTTCTCAAATCTGGGATATATGACACAAAAAGAAAACCCAGGGAACTCACCACCACTCAGTTTCCTCAGGCTGCCATAACAAAATACAGACCAGCGGCTAAACAACAGCAACTCATTTTCTCACAGACCCAGAAACTGAAAATCCAAGATCAAGATGTCAGCAGATTTGGTTTCTCATGAGGTCTCTCTCCTCAGCTTTCAGATGGCCACCTGCTTGCCGTGTCCTCACATGGTCTTTCCTGTGTGCGTGCACACATACGCTGTCTGAATTTCCACCTTATAAGGACACCAGTCACATGATTAGGGTCCACCCTAAAGGCCGCCTTTTTAACTTAATAAACTCTTTAAAGACCTTATCTCCAAATATAGCCTACATTTCAAGGTGGAGGGTCTTAGGAATCCAACATGTGAATTCTGGGTGGGACACAAGTCTGCCCATGACACCACTGTATCCCTCCTCAGGTCCTGAGACATCTAGTCACTTCTCAAGTCGTCCTACATGTGTTTTACATATAATGTCCAGGATTTTAAATTGTACTTAGTGGGAAGAAAAGGGAGTCTGTCTACTCCATCTTCTTGGAAATAGAAGTCTCCTCCTTGCATTTTTCTTTAACTCTTTCTTTACAAGCTGACCTTCCTTGGTTGGTAAATGATAGAGCCAGCTATTCTGACTCCTGCATCCTGGGTCTTTATGCCACGACATATTGGTTTCACTTCAAATAAAATGTTTTAAAAAATACAGAAACACAAAATTCAAAATGCACCCAAAGAGCAAGACTTTAAAAAGCATTAAAGTTCTTGAATGAACCCTTTCGCCAACACTGAAGGAGCCTGCAAGTCATCCGTCTGTCCTAACTGCTAAAAAGCAGAACTGAAAAAACCAACATCTCTTCTTAGGTGCAAGAAGAGGCACGAGGCAAACTGCCATCCCTCACATTGAAGACTGATAAGCAAAAATACAGAATTACAACTTACTGGAATTGGAATAGTCGGCTCTGAGTGAACAAGGGCTGAAGGAGGAAAATCTGAACTGTAATTGTCAAACTGCTGGAGGCTCGGTGCAGACAAGTCTTAGTTGTCTAAAATCCAGGGGGAGCCCATCATAGGGGGACCCCACAATTTTGTGAGTTTTATCTTTAGGAACTAAGCCCAGTATTCACAGCAAAGAGCAGAGAAAAATGTCATGCTTAGTATGCTCAGGAGAGAAAACGGAACTGTCCTGAATCACAGCAGGAGTACTCTGTTCTCCCTGCCAACACCTGCCCTCAGGAGGCATGAGTCAACCGGTCTAACCGCTGTGGTTTTATCAGAGCCTAATCTGGGGAGAGGGAAATCATGCCAGTCCTGCCAAATGTGTCCCACCCAAAAGCAGAAAAAAAAAATTAAGATTTCTGATAATGAAATCCCTACGTTTCCTGCCCACAACACAGCTGTAGATAAAAATGACCCTGGTTCCCCAGTGTGCCTAAGGTACAAACAGGCCACAGTCAAGAATTTTTACTACACAGAAAATAAGCAGGTTAATCTTGATAATTAGAACAAAGCTCCCCCAGGGTCTTTGAAGCAGTGTGCATCTCCATCTCAGATACTGTGGTCAACAGTTCTCAGGGCAATGCAATGTTTCAATTCCCTATCAAATATAATAATCTGCCACAGAGAGTCTACCTGATATACACAAATCACCTTCATATGCAAACTGAAACATTAAAACTCAGAGCTCCTCTGCCCCAGGAAGTCACTGAGGACTTCCCAGATTTCCCACAGCCTCCCTTATGAGGCCAAATTGTCACTCACTGCCAGGGCTAGACCAGCATTTCACTCAATAAAACGTCGACATTGAGAACAAGGTCAGGCTCACAGTACAACTCAGAACCGTGAGAGGGAGCCCATCCAGGGCCATGACTAGAGGCTCCAGCAGGGCCCATGGAGTAGCCAGGCTGCTGCAAGAGTCTCCTCAGGGCCAGTGGGCCGGGCTTTGTACTGAAATCCAGTATGTTCTGACTCTGTCATGTGCACCTTGCTTGAGCTCACTCATGGTCCTCCAAGGAAGAGGAGTTGTACCCCCACAGTAACGTCTATGTCAGGAGCCAATCCTGAAATGCAGGGGGCACCGTCATCTAAGCACTCACCTGTCCATCTCCAGGCTCTTCAGTACCACTCTCCTCTCTCCCTGGACAGTTACATGCTCCATCTGAAGCTTACATTACTTCCCTGGATGCATAACCCTTATCCTTAGGGGAAATTAGACATGATCCCTCTTCCCCTTTTCCTTATCCCCAGAAAATCTTTATGAAAACCATGGGGATGAAAGTCAAAAGAATTCCAGAATTCTAGCCATGAGCAAATAACAAGCTAAAAGAATTCTGAACCCCAGGGCTTTTGGGTACCCCCGAAGTGCTCTGCCCAGCCTAGCTCTACAGAAGTTCCCTTCAGGTCTCTGCTCATTTTTCCATTTCTGGGGGTCACCAATAGCATGTCCCAAACTTCTCAGCTCTATTCACCTCTGCCCAGCAAGAGGTGTATCACACAGTTTAGGCCAAAATAATGACAATTAAAATAAGAAACCTTCCTTGAATCCTCTTCCTCTTTTATACAATGTCTGGTCTAGCAATATCTTGAGTTCCAGACTCTACTAGGGAATTTAGCATGACAAATCAAACAAAACCACAGCTTCGTTGGCCTGGCCTCAGAGATTCTAATAGGAAAAACATGTCCAATTAAAAAAAAGAAAATCCCCAAGTGATTCTGAAAGGCAGGCAAGTCTGGCTTCCCCTGGTTGGCTATGGAAACAAGCATTCGGCCCAACCACAGAGCTCTCATGGTGGCAGGTCAGCTTTTTGTTGTTATTATGCAACAAAATGGAAAATGGAAAATGGAAAATGTAGCTGCTTTAACTCACTGCATTGCTCTCCCATTTATTATAAAAGGAATGAAAACATACTAACATTAGAGCTTGAAAGAATTCTTAATGAAAGCAAAGGCTCTCAAAGTTTTCACTCAATGAGCCTAGTTTATAGATTTTACAAAAAATGGCACTTTTTTTTCTCCATCTGGTCTGTGCTGCCAGAGGAGGACACACACTGATTCAAACCCTGGGTGAGATCTGAAAAATCTCTCCATGCAGCAGTTAATATCGCATGCAGATTCAGCCCCAGTAGCAATGTGTTTAATATCTACTCCTCAAGTTACATCCACCAACCTGGAAACTTTTGGATTTTTCCTTTAAAATTCTACAGTGGTTTTCCTAGCAATCCAACAACGTACCACGCAAAGCAGAAAGTCAGCCAATCCTTAAAACTGCAAATGTGTTTCAATATTTTATTAAAATAGCATATTTAACCACTGTTAACCAAGAATACGTTAACTTTGTCCCCCCGCCCCCACCCCAAATACGCAGCACAACACAGTAGTGATTTCAAATATCCTTGATCGTGATAAACAACAGAAGTATTTCAAAGTCAAGTTTGCAACTAAAAACTAGACCTTGGAAAAATTCTGAATTAAAAGAAACATAAAGCTCTCAAACAGAATTCTTTTATCCGCCTGAAGAATAGATGCCGGTGTGTCACCCACCTGACAATACTGCTAAGTTCACTTTTTTTTTTTTTGTCCTTTATGCATAGTATAAGGTCTCATTTATAAGTACCCACTTTTATAAATAAAATTGGCATATTTCACCCCATTCAATGTTCCTTTTCAGCTTCACAAAGAAACCAGTAAATAAAACTGTCAACGACAGTCACGACATATGCTCTCATAGCAAGATAAAAAACGTGAAAATATGCAAAGATGCATCTACGCTATTTTACATAAAAAGACAAGATTTTAAAAAGTGCAAGGCAAAATTTGCAGTTTTCTGAGGGGAGTTTTTAGGCACATCCATTTCTTTAAAGCAAGCTTCAGAATGAAATTCCAGTTTGTTCTTCATGACACCTGTTTTAAGTCTTTCTTAAAAAAAAAGAAAAAAAAATACATCCCATCAAGTGTGACACAGGGAGTCTCCCGTCGTGAGAAGTGAGGTTTTCAGTTATGGCGTGTCCGTCCTTTTTTTATCCTTGCGGGCTTTGGTTTGGGGATGTACTGATTATTTGCCTGGTACTCGAGTTCTTTACGGAAGTAGTGGATTGCTTTGTTTAAACCTTCTTCTAGTGGGACCTGTTGAAAGAGAAGGTAAGAATAGGAGACCAGGTTGGTGTTGAGAGCAACAGCAGACACTCCTAGGGCTCTGCAGGAAGGAAATGCTGATGATGGGTGGCCTGCTCCATGGGGGTGTGTCACAGGGCACCAGGGCTGACCAGAAAGAGCAGCCAAAGCTGCTTTCAGAGCGCACTGTGCAATTTGACAAATTACACCCCAGACTGACAGAGAATGAGCTCTGATCCCCCAAAGACCCTGGACTCTTGCTGGTCTGGGGTCCACCCTGCTTGAATCAACCACAAAGCACCTGAAAACGACGCACATGTGCGTCTGTGTGCTTTTCTTTTGGAAGTGTGTGATGGAGGGAGGGTGCCTTGGGAAGCACCTGGGTGTGCGCCACACACTCATTCTCCCACGGGACACTCACTCCCAGTGACCTAACAGGCTGAGTCTGAGGAGAATTCATGACAACACCATGGAAGCAATTTTAATTTAGAGCCTCCCTCCTGCAGCAAACAGAAAACAGAAATCTAACCAGCTGCCCAGGAGTAAAAAAGGGCAGAAGTCGGAAAGGAAGCATGGCCAAGGGGCACCAGACACCACCGGGGAGAAGACTATGCGCCTGTTACCTTGACAGCGGTGATGGTTTCAGGGGCATAAAAATACACCAAAACTTATTAAGTTGTACTTTTTAAATACAGGCAGTTTGCTGTCTGCCAATTGTACCTCAACAGCACTGTCAAAAAAGACACACATGGAGAAATTAAGATGGGTATATGACTAAATGCTTCTTTGGACAAGATTCCTCAAAAATTATTAATGAGATGAAACTAGTATGAAGAGAAACTAGTGGTAAGGTACCTCATCTAAATGTGTTAGAATATTATCCATTTAAACTCCAGAAAAATAAAAATACCTACATACCTTACCTACTATAAAAGCAAAAGTTACTATGTAACGAATGTGCATTTAGCTTTTTAAAAAATATTTTAAGACATAGGTTCTACTTACAAAAGACCAATGGCAAATGCCTTCTAAAAACAGAGATCTACACTTGCTGCTTTGTGCAGCAGGAACTCTTATGTATTAAATTTTGTCTGGGCATGACCATATTTTTAGTGCACTCAACAAATCCCTGTGAACCTTCAGATCACTCAGACTTGTAGACCCTGGGATAAAATAAGATCGGACTGGAACTCTCAGGTCCCTTTAAGGCCCAACACTGGAGGATTCTTCTCACTTAGCTCTCTGGAGGGCAGCAGAAAAGGCCACCCCATAACAGGACTGTGGGAGCCCAGGGTGACATCAGCCCCAAATCCACTACTTTGATATGCTGACCATGCTGAGTTGCAGGCACCTGAGCAAGTAGAGAGCGAGGCTTTCTCTGAACTCCTCTCCTCCCAGCAGCCCAAAGACAGGCCCTCCAACAGAAATTCAGCTGTCCCAAGTCCCCTCCCCAAGGTGTCATCAACCAGGGAGGACTGACTCTCACCACAGGAGAGAGGACTAGACATTGATACCACATAAATTGTCATAAGCTATCGTTATCTCCCAGGGGTTCTTCTAAGGGCCCATTCACCTTTCTTAAAAATCACTTACTGTCCTCTAAGAGGCCTATGTGCCCCTCTTCTTTCCCTATGAAGATGGTATTTAAGCCTGAATTCTATGGCTGCCTCCTGAGTTCCTTATTTCTCCCCGGGTATCTCCCACATATACCTGTGGGATAGATGCTAACACACTTGCATAGTCCCGCAGGCCACAAGGAGTCTCATCTAATCTAGGAACAACAGAAAGGCATGGAGGGTCACTTCTCCCTGGCCTTTGGTTTCTCATGCTTCTAATCTGGGGTTCCGCCTTCCTGGGAACCAAGTGGCTCTGCTCGCCCCGATTCATGTAGCAACCTTGCCCAACCCTGCACATCCAAGGACATCCTGAGCTGAGTGGAGACAGACAGGTCAGCCAGGCCTCCTAGGCCCAGAGTGCACGTGGCCACTGCCCTGGATGCTCCTTTCACAGACTGAGACACATGAAAGGAGAAGCCATGTAACAGCCCAGAACTCTATGTCTTATCCACCCAAGCTTGCCAGTGCCTACAAGGACCCGCTGTGGGCCTCTGTTGACGGGGCAGCATAGAGCCACACACTCACCACGGGCTCCCATGCCAGCATCATCTTCGCTTTTCTGATATCTGGTTTTCTTTTCTGTGGGTCATCCTGGGCTTCGGAGAGAAACTGAATCTCACTTCCACTACCTGAATTGATTAAGAAAAAAGGAAGGTAAGAGAATCACAAACCAGTCCAGGTGGGACTTTTACTATACTCCTCAAAGTGAAATCCCCTCTGCAGTGAATAAGGGTGCATAACATGTGCATGACAGAACACATTTCTCACAGAGTCACTGAGCCACATGGGGGACCGTACCTCTGGTCCCATGAGAACTGCATGAGAAGCAGTTATTCTGTCTCTACAGGCCTGGGCCACCCCTGAGGGAAAGGACAGGGCCTACCCTAGCTGCTCCCTAGCTGCTGGCTCCAAGGTGGACCACCTACCATCAGCTAATGCAGCACGGATGTCCACAGAACCAGACTCCAAAGTAAATAAAAGTGGCAAATGTGTGCGTCCATCTGTGATGCCAATGGCCCCAGTGAGCCCTCCTGAGGCATTCACACACTACAGGAGACTCCGGCCTAGAAACAGGCTGGCTTTCAACTTGTTTAACCAAGTAGAGTGCAGGAGGAATGACTGTGGGCTAGTTCTGAGCTGATGCCTTAGAAAGACCTAACCATTTATGCACCTACAGGTGTGAGCCCTGCGCCAACACAGATGTCCAGCTACCCTGCTACAGAGACCACATGCAGAAGGACCAAGAGCCTGGCTTGTCCAGCACCCTAGCAGGGCCCAGACACCGGGGATCAACAGAATGAAGTCACATGAGGCGCCATCGGCAAGACTTGCAGAAGAATCATGCCCCCCCAGTGGAAGCCAGTTCCAAAGAATCATAAACAAATATAACAGTCGCTGTTGTGAGCTTCCACAGTTTGGGGCAGTGTGCTATTCAGCCCTTCACAGAACCATACTGATTATAATGCCTGAGGATATTGTCAAAATGCAGATTCTGATCCAGAAGATATGAGTGGGGTGTGTGATTCTGCATTTCTAACAAGCATCTGGGTGACACTGAAGATGCTGGATCATGGGCCCCACTTAGGGTAGAGGTTCTGGATGGCCCAGATCCCAGACAACCTGTTACCTGAGCACATCCCTTCCTTATCTGGGTAGAAACAGGCAGACCTAGAGTCGGAAAGCAGATCTTGGGGAAGCTGCTGGGGCCATGAGATCCTGCAATTTATGACTGAGGAAGGCCAGCCCCCTCTGTCCAAGTATCCAGAGCTGATAAGAACATGCTGGTAGATGATAGCTCCAAGTCAGAAAGGACAGCCCTGAAGACAACCCAGCTAAGTATGGGGCCTAGACATGCACTTCAGAATATCCTACATCATGTTCACCCCAGTCTAGCCAGCCACACTCCATTCTAGTTATGTCCTGACTCAAATTTCTTCATCAACCATGGAAAACAAACCAACCCTCCAACCCCACCCCCACCCAGAGAGCCAGACTTCCCAGAGCTCTAGGAAGCCTGCTGATGTGACAAATGGCTCACCCAGTATACATCTACAACACAAGGGCTGGCTGAAAATACAGAAGCTTCTAATAACTTTCAGAGCACGCCCCTGATTGGGTTTACTTCCAGTGTCTACACTGCCTCCAACATGTCATGGCCAGGTTGGCCAGAACTGCCAAGAACTCGAAAATCGTCAACAGATTCCATCAGAAACACACAAGCTGGTGTTATTCCTTCTCGGCTCTTCAAAATCCCATTCTCATCACTGTCCATGTTTGGCGATCAAACACTTGTTACCTGTGTGGAGTGATCTACCAGAATCATATCTCAAGCACTGGGAACATATCTCCTCCTCCCACTCCACCCCAACCTGCTGACAGACCTGTGAACAGGACCAACCTCCCTTCCCACTTTCATCTGTATCTTTCTATTACTTAATTAAAGAATCAGAAGACAATTAAGTGTTTCTGATAAAGTTCTGCTTTTTATCCAATTCAATTAGCTTGTATTAATTACACATTTTCTAGTCCGAATGTTATTAACTGATAGGGTAAGTGCAGCCAATTTCACTCAGCAATGTGTTTGTCTTACTTACCAACAAGGTTTTTAATTAACTGAGCAAACTCTAGGATTGTGTGTTCTTCCGGGTTCCCCTAGGGAAGAAACGGTTGCTAGTTATAAGTGTAATTACAACAGCAGAGACCACTTCCACCCAAATCATATACATGTCTTCAAAGTATTCACGGGCTAACTGGCTTCTTGGGAAGTCATGAGGCTCCTGCCTCTTCATGTTTCCTTGGGTGCTTCCCTGATCAGGATGATGACTAGTCCACCTAGCAAAGTGCTAAACTGTATCTGGGGCTGCTTTTGTCTGCTAGACTGACTGTTGACAAGAACGCCCCTCAGCTAGGTCAAGAGCATCTAATACAGACATACAGACATACATTACCTAGCCAACCAGGACAATTTCCATTGTCCTGCATGGTCACTGTGCATACAAGTTTGGTTCTATAAAATGAGCTCTCATAAGATAAGACATTTCCCTCTAGGTGCATGGTGATAACAGCGTAAGCAATAATGGACTTGCGAACTAGTACATGGAACTGCAATGGAACCAAAATGCACTCACAGATGAGGGCTCTGGGTAGCCAGAGGAAAAGCCTTTAAAAAAAGTGAGCTTGCCTTTAGGGACTGTCAAGGAAAATAATTTTCTCCTTTTCTTCCATCACACAAGACTGCAGGATTCCCTTCTCAATCCTACTACTCTTATTTGCCACCCCCTCCCCATTGTAAGAGACCACCACCAAGTCTGACCATTAGGTGTCCGAAATACCCTGCACTCCCAACTTCCTGGTCTGGCCTGGAGCTGGAAGGAAAAAGAGCAGGAAAGGACCCTAGTCCCACATCTAAGCACAAAGAAAGGACTGACTAGCAAAGTGGAGTGATGGGAACTTGGGAAGGAGAGGGCCCATCTTTGTCAGGGCTACTGGCAGACAGTCTTCAGACTTCAGGGAAGGCAGGTTTCTACAGGGGATGGGAGTTCTCAAACAGCCCTTGTAAAGGCCCCCTCAGAAAGAAAAGAAGGAACCTAGTATCTAAAGACTGTGCTTATGTGGAAAATGGGTGGCATCACCAACATCACGCACATTTTAAAGTGCCTGGAGCAAAACCCCAGGATGAAGGTGGCGTGGCCTTTGAAGTTATTAGGTAGGCAAATGCTTGAAAGAAACTGAGGCTCACAAGACTCGTCTCAATCTGTTCTTAATTTCATCATGTTTCTTTAAAAGTGCACAAAAGCAGCCCTAGCTGGCTGCTGGCAGCCACTGGCACCCATGAATCGGTCTACACCCAGACAAGGGAGTGATGTCTCCACCTCTTCCTATGTGGTGAAAACTCCCTCCCAACTCAGTGAAAAATGAAGACAGGATATGCTTCAGATTGCTGGTTACAAAGACAAGCAAAAAGAAATGTTTCTGAATGAAGTAGTTTTGAGGAATAAGCAGGCATGGGTACCACTTTGAACCTTAAAACCTTGGAGGAAACAGGAGAGGTAGTCTGGGGGAAGCACCTGAAGCAGACTCCAAGGCCTGTCAAGGTGAGGCCACGACTCCCCATAAACTAATGTCAGCAGCCATTGGCATCAGCAGAACATCCTGAATGACGGGACAGTCTATACTGAACACTTCATATTTTAAACAGAATGAGACGGAGTTATCCAGGGGGACAGCAGGTGGGAGGGTAGGAGGACTCAGGACCTGAATGTGAACTCTGGCTGAGAGCTGGGGAGGAGACTCAGTGTGACCCTGCCCCCCAAATCCTTGGAGAGTCACCATGCTGTGGAGGGAGGCATTAGCTAGCTTTAATGGGCCCCACACTGAGAAGTAAGGCTAGTGGGCAACTCACAGAGAATGAGATTCTAGTTCTAAATAGAAGGAAACACTTCCTGCCAGTAAGAACTGGCCAGAGACAGAATGAAGTGCTTTGAAGAGAAGCATGTTCACCCAGTAGTAAAATCGCTTAAAAACATGGAGCAAGGGCACCCCAGGTGGCTCAGCGGTTTAACGCCGCCTGGAGACCCAGGATCGAGTCCCACATCAGGCTCCCTGCATGGAGCCTGTTTCACCCTCTGCCTGTGTCTCTGCCTCTCTCTTTCTCATGAGTAAATAAATAAAATCTTTAAAAAAAAATTATTAAAAAAAGAAAAAAACGGAGTGAGAGAACCTTAGGATCCCTCCAACAAGGAGACTCTGGGGCCATAGGAAGGAATGAAAGAAGAAGCAACAAAGGTGCTCAGTATAGCCAGGTGACCTACAGACATGATCGGAAACTGGGAAACTCCCTTAACCTCCATAATCTATAAAGCTCACTTAATCAAGTCTTACAGGGAGTAGATAATGTCAAATAATAGAGAAAGAAATGCACACAGAACTGTCCATCTACTGCCACCACAGCCTTTCACAACCTTTTAGTCCCAGGCCCTTCAGGATGACAGAGGTAGGTGAGTGCTTATCATACCACTCATACATGCCTTGCAGACATTTTACTCCTTTGCATATTCTTATTTTGTGTTTTTCCTCCTTCTTATGTGCAGTAAGCAAACACATGCATGCCCTATGCATGCTCTTGGCAAATAAAGCCATGGCTGCTGCTCTTCATGATTTCCTAAAAGCATGGAACTCTGACCTGTTCCAGGGGGCGTGGAGGAAGTGGACACACTCACCAGGTTGACTGGGCTGCTCACGTTGCTGTTCATGAGAGCCACGAGACCATTCACCAGGTCACTGGAACAGAAAGGAAAACCAGGTCAGGCGCTGTCTGCTGTAGTGCGATGCTGAGCAGACCCATGTCACCTCCCGAAAGAAAACCAAAACCCAAATGGAAAACCAAGGACAAAAAAAAAAAAAATCCTGCAAAAAAGCAGTGTTGAGAATGCTAAAGTACTTGTGGATAATGATATGATGTCTGGGATTCGCTTTCAGTGCATGGGGTATAGGATGGCTAAACAGGAATGGAAGCGATCGATGGGCTTAAGTGCTCTACTATTGTCTATTTCTGAAACCCTTTAATGACTGAAAAATCAAAAATAGACAAACGCCCCAAAAAGATGGTGTTATTACAGTTTCTGATGGAAAGTGTCCATGTTTAAATGTGAGCCCACATAGCTGGTTCATATGAAAAAGCAATGATTAAAAAAAAACACTAAGACCCACTAAAATGAAAGCTCTCCAGTATGTCACTCTCATACTGGCAAATCACAGATAAAGCCAAACGACACAGCATTGAAATAGACCGGACCACTCCTCCCTACCCCCTCAGATTTCAATCCCCTCCCCATCCATGGTCCCCCCCACCCCCCACCCCCGCCGCCCAAGACTCTTCGCATGAACGGTCAGGACGATCTGGATGTTTCAGATGGATCGTAACCGACTGGGCCATGAAGGTGAAGAGAAGTAAGCAAACTTTAGCTTACCAAGGTTTGGTTCTTATTTTCAGAGGCTTTAAAGTGTGGCTCTGTTAAAAAAAAGTTACTTCGTAAAAATGACACCTCACTGCTGCACACGAGCACTTTCCTATGTCTATGTTCATCAGGTATACTTCTCAGAAGACTGTTAAAGCTGTTGTGGTGATCCAAATGCAGTCTGTGGTGAAACCTTCCCCTCCGCTTCCTCCTCCTCCATCATTACCAGCAAGGAACAGGTTGCTATGGTCAACTTCAAAACAAAACCTGTTTTTGCTTTCTTTTTCATCAGAAAAAAAAATGGCGGGGGGCAGGTATTTAGCTAAGCATTTTCTGAATTTTTGTTTTCAATGATTAGGTATCTTATGTGAACATGCCTAAGTCCGTTCCATTCTCATAGGTCAAGCATAAATGCAAATAACTGCTGACTTTGGATGACTTTCTAGAAATTGGCAAAAAGTCACTTCATCACGATGGCAGTAATTATTATTATATTACATCATAACACATCTCTCATGGCATAGGTCTCTGCATATTCATAAGAAGACGTTAAAAGCTGCCATTCACGAGCATCCACAATCAATTTTAATACTGAAACGGGGTGGAGGTCCACGTTAAGCTGGAAGACAACGGACTCATGCAATCATCCTCATGGTGTGGGGGGGTGCATCTTTTGTATAATAATCTGGCAACTTTTAAGGTCAAAATTGCATAGATCACACCCATTTAACCTGAAACTCTTTAAAAGTGTCATTTTGACAAAGTGACTTTTTTTTTTTTTTTTTAAAGACAGCATGCCTTTGTTATGTGGATGAGGCCGTAACCGGACCAGGAAAACATGAGACAGTCATGCCAAGGTGTGAATGTGTATGGGATGATCATCTGGACCTCAGAAACCATGAAATGCTACTTCAAGGCAATTGTGGATTTTGGAAACAGTTAATTTAGTACAGTAACTATAGATTCAGACATGGAGCATTTTTAACTACAAAAAATTATTTCTCAAAAAACAGCTTATTAGAACTAACAAAACTGTAACTCTTCTATCTCAGCTGAGTCTTGAATGCCAAAAACGGGAAATCGGGACAGTTGTTTGCCCTACTTTGGTTCGGTCGTGGAAGTGCATCAGGGCAGGCCACACACTGTGGGCATGTACACTCCTGAGCTGGGATGGTATGTGGCATGTGCATTGCTGAATTCTTAACATATTTTAATTACCAGCAGAAAAAGTCTGAGACTCTTTTAAGTGAATTTTGTATGTGTTGCCTTTGAAGTAATGAGCAGTTAAGAAGAATGAGCTGACTGCTTTGCCCTTTACTGCTGACTCCCTGACAGTTCATGCTCTCTCAGCTGGAGAAGTTTGGCGGCCAGTGGCGAGGGGTTCCAGGTCATGCCACATATCTGATGACATACGACTCCCTCCTGATGTGCAAAACTGGGAAGTGGGTGGAGGCGAGTGGGATGGAAGGTCAGTTATTATGAAAAGACACTGCTCAATACACAAAGGTCCAATTAAGATGGTCCGGATATAGAAAAGTGGCATGATGCATTTTCTCTGCATGCATTTTCTCACATGGCTCCTGGGATAAGCGTTTTGAAATGAAAACAGTCCTGTAGGCATCTTGCTATTTCCTGGTTAAATCTCATCTCAGGTTATTTGGGCGAAAGTGTGACAGTTATATTTTACTCCTAAGGTTTTTGTGCCCTGCTTGGCAAGACACTCATGGCTGGGGAGAAAAAGCATGGACTGTGATGTGTATTTATTTGTAGCTTTCTTTTAGACTAAATGTGAAAACTGACTGATAGTTTCAGGGGGAAAAAAAACATCTACAGTGGTTTTTAATTTTTATTAATTTTTATTATTACTTTTTTTAATGAGCAGTTCTATTTCCCAAAGAGACTTCTACTCAGGATTCTCAAATAATCACACAAAAGTCTATGTGGCTGCTCTCGGTGAGGTGGCCCAGACCTGTACCCTCACTGCCACCCTGCCACCACTTCACTGCTTAGAGCACCCCCAGATGGCCTCAGGACACAACACAGGAACAGCATTTTCCAGCTGATAGGCATTCCAGGGTATTTGCATCGCAAAGTGAAAATATATGGTACCAAAATATAGAACTGGATTTTATGATGATTCAGGATATCAGAAACTTAAACAGAATTTATGATAAATGTGTCATGTGTAGAAATATTTTGGTCTATGCAAATGTTTATAGGGTAACTCTTCTCTCAGAACCCAAACTGCATTTTAAAATGTCACCACCCAAACTGACCGAGAATACCAGCCTTACACGAATTAACAAGAAAATGGTAATAATTACCACGTGCAACTACTTGACAAGGTTCTCGAATATATTTTCATCCGCGTTCAGTTCCAATATAAAACTTGACAACATGAGAACAGTCTATCTTATCTTTCCCTTAATGAGGACAATTTCAACCTCCCCAGAAAGCCACGATTAAAATGGGTCTGATTTCAGCATCTGTAGGGTTTGCTGGATGATTAAGGCCAGCTCTCCAATTGGTATGATCTGAAATCAAGTTGCCCTCAGGAACTGGGTGAGTTTCCTTATGAAACACTAGGTGGCAGTAAAAGATTAGCACATGAGTCATAAATATCAGCCTTATATGTAAAATTTTAACTTTTTTTAAAAGATTCTTTAAGTAATGCCTACACCCAACATGGGGCTCAAACTCACAACCCTGAGATCAAGAGTTGCATGCTCCACCTATTGGGCCAGGCAGGCACCTGTAAAATTTTACCTTTTAAATGGAGAAGCTCAAGGGCTTTCCCATCTGAAAATTAAAATACTTTTATCCAAGCCATGTTAGAGATGTGAAAATAATGAACATACAAAACAGACACAGGCTGTTTAGTCTGCACCACTTGTGCTGGAAGCAGCACTAAGGCTGCATTGTGGGCAGCAGGCCCAGCTGCCTTACCTGACATACTGGAATGCCCTTGTCTGCGACCCGGACCCATACACCTAGGAGGAAAGCAACAGTTAGGCCTCCTGAGAAAACCACACTATCATGGGAAAACGGGGTTCCTCAAGCCTCCAGCAGCACAGTATGACCCTAGATCCAGCACGTAAGAGGCAGTGAGACCACAACTCACTCTGTACTTCAAGTTATGTCCCAACGGTGAGAAAGTGCATGCGTGCATGTATCAAGTCTGTCCTCTAGAGTCAGTAGTGGGAGGAATCAGCTATTACTGTCTTGTGACGAGTCAGGGATTATGTGAGGCTCCCAGGTCTCTGAGTCCAGCAGGGTGATTGATGGACACATGCACAGGCAGGAGAGGTAGGTAGTGCCTGGGGCCTGCACCCTGGAACACTGTGCACATGCATAGGCAAGAGTGGTAGGTAGTGCCTGGGGGCCGCACATTGGAACAGCTGGGCGTTCAGTCAGACTAGTCCCAGAATCTCTGGGAAGGAGGAGGTGAGCCTCCTGGTACTTTTACAGCCAGCTCCCCGGGTGATTCTAACATGCAGCCAAATTTGGGAACAAACCAGGAAACTCCAGATAGGAGACAGAGGCAGAGGAAGGGAGGAAGGGAGGAAGGGGGAGGCCCTTGCACTCTTCTGTGCTCCCCATATGTTGCTGCGTCTCCAGGCCCCCACTCAGTTCCTCCCCTCCACCAGCTACAGACCCTCTTGTCCAAATGCTCCCTCTCCTTTTGATACTTCTCTGGCTCGTTCCCCCAGCCACAATGAACAGCTCTGCCCTTCACGCTCAGCCTTCTTCTCCTATCCCTCTAACCTCTGCCACTCAGCCCACTTTCCCAAGCTATGAACTCCCCAGACACGGCACGGCACCAGCTCCCCTGTGCCCCACCTCAGCTGCAGACCACCAGGGCTCCACAAACATGTACGAACAATAACCTCGTGGGTCCTGCAGTTTAGACACTTAGTGAGAATGGAGAGACGCAGGCTCTTTGAGGCAGTCCCTTACCCCACAGTCACAGAGAAGGAGCCACGGGCTTCTGTTTGCTTGCTGGTGGGGAAAGAAAGAGGGTAGCCAGGAGGAGGGACTGACTCCTGGAAAAGCCTGATCTCCGCACCTAAAGGGAACCATACTGGTGTCTCCTGCCCTGATGCCAAAAAGCAGTGGAGGCCAACAGCCAACAGCCCACACTAGCCCCACACCAGCCTCATTGGCCTATGCTTTTTTCCCAGAGGGCTTCCCTGGGCTCAGGCCACCAGACCTGAGAAGCAGATGGGGAGGACAATGGAAGGGAAGAAAAGCAAGCCTCACAGGCACCCAGTGCCTTTTCCTTTTTTAAAAGCAGATTTAGAAGGCTGCTTTTGTTATCTTAATAAGTATTTGCATATACCAATGTCAAAAGGGCACCAGATTTACCTACTTAGGCAGAAGCCCTTCCAGTGAGGAAAGGTTAGAGAACCGATTTACAGAGGTTTCTGTCCAAAGGACACAAGTACAACAGCCAAACTCAGTAAAGGAACGTTGAAGAAAGATGAATGGGCCTCTTAGAAGCAGGCTCACCCTTCCTTGGCATCTCTGCCTGAACCCAATTCCCTGGTCTTGCGGACCCATCTGGCACATTTGGGCAATGAGAAAGGAAGCCATGGGCCCAGTAAATAGGAAGTAGGATGGCGAAATCCATCTACGACTGCATCACCGGCCTGTCATCCTGGAAATCCACCTGCACCTGAGGAGTCCCACAGGTGGGACACATCTGCATTATTTTTTATGCAACCTCATTACAGATGAGGTCGTGGAAGCTCTGAGCACTGCAGCGACAGGGATCCAGGATAGGAAAATCTACCCTGACTCTAGAAGTCTTTGTTTTACCCCAGTGCATCAATAAGTTCAGAACTGCCTGTAACTCCAGCTGTCAACTATGGGCCACAGTAAGCTGGCACTGAGCCATTCTCCCACATTATAAAGTGAGTATGAGAGTGGGGCAACACCCATCAATCAGAGTCACAGCACCCAGAACACAGAGGTTTGAGTGTTGAGCTGTATGTACAGTTTGTTTGTTTCAGTTGCCTGCATGTACCTACCATTCCTGGGTTGGCCTAGTCAATGCTGATGGTCCAGACACCACTGCCCACGTTCTTTGCATCCTCCCACCCACCCCGGTCAGGTCACTGCAACAGTGGGTCAGCCGGTCTGCTGCCTGCCGTGTGCCGGCAACATTCACAGGAAGCCCACAGCATGTGCAGAGCAGCAAGGGCCTTCACCAAGTCTGGCTCAAGGCCTGGTCTTCACTCCCATCAGCCCTCCAAGCTGTGACGTACCAGAGCCGACCCCACAGAAAAACATGCAGGGGCAGTCTTTTGTCCTACCCGATGTGACTCAGCACTGCTGGCTGGCTGAGCCACAGCCAGCGGTTGGTGAAATGGGCCTCTAGGGTTCTGGAGAATCACACCAAACACCTTCTCAACAAAAGGAACAAGAGAATCATGATGGCAATGTTCTGTGGTTTGAAAGTCACAAAACGACTTAACCCAAAAGTTTAGAGCCTTGCACTGCAAAGTCCATAAAAGCTCCTGAAGGTTGAAATAAATGGCATCTGCTGAAGTGTTTCACTGCCGCCTCAATCAGAGTGCCCTCCTGGAGGGGGTGCTGTTGCCCAGAATGCCAGGTTATCTTTAGGCACCCCTGCTACCTGACTCATCCCCATAAGGCTGGAGGGGCCTAGAGCTGAGCTGCAGGCACCAGTTAAGGGGCGCTCAGCTTGCTCCCTGAGAGGTTCAGTGACTAAAGCCTGCTCGGCACCACCCCCACAGCAGTCCCACTTGGTGCCCATGTGGGTGGCACCTGGGCCTCTGAGGAAAAGTCCTCCTCATGGGGCGGGGGGGAGGGGGCTGCACCGGGCTGTGGCAGGAACATGTGGTTCTCGGGGAACCCCATGCACGACTGTCCTGGGTCCTGTCGATGATGGAGAGGAGATGTGCTCCAGTGCGTGCACACAGTTAAAAAGCAATGTAAGCAGTGCCCCTGGACCCTTCTCCCTGGTATCCTGGTAAAGTCCTGTTGGGTTTGAGTTTCTGTAGTATATTCTACTGTTCATTTCTATTCTGGTTTAAGTCAGCCTCCCTATATATATTACATACATCTTCAGTCTTTACCATAATTGTTAACTCCTGTGTGTACTATTCACTCTACACATGTGCAACGATGAGTAAGTAAAGTAAAAAACACTATGTGTGAGAGAGAAGATGCAATTCCACCTCCCCCTGCAAATATGCCCACCCTGGCTTCAGGAGCACCTGCAACCCCCGCACCCCCCACTCCCCGCCAGATGATAAGGCACACCAGGTCAGAGACTGTATCTCACTTACAGACCTGGCCAAAAGTAGATAAGCAACAAATGCCAAAACATGATTAACACAGGGCCTCGTGCTGGTGGTGAACACCCTGCATGGCTCCCATGGCTGCCTTGTTTTCCTCTAAGAGAAGACAGCCAGGTTTGTAGCAGTTCTGGTGGCATTTCCCAGAATGAGAGAGGTGCGAGGACACTCAGATCTGGGGAACCAGGGCTGTGTGCAGGTCAAAGCAGCACAGTGATTCAGCAATCATCAACAGGGAGAGGCAAATGGGTGTGCAGACAGACAGGCAGCCAAGAGCACAAGGAGTACTATCAGGAAGCACTACAGCAGGGAGCACACAGCCCACCACAGGGAAGCCCTGCAGGGGAGGGGGGAGCACACAGACCACCACAGGGGAGCCCTGCAGGGGAGAACAACAAACGGGAGGAGGGGCAAAGGGAGCACCACAGTGGGGTACGAGGGACAGCACAGGGAGCCCTGCAGGGGAGCACAAAGAACATAGAGGGCATGAGGAGCACTGTGGGGCTGCATGGGGGAGCACTCCCCATTTCCAATCCACTGCTGTGTCTCATGTGCCTCCATGAACAAAGGTCCAAAGTTAAGCATCACTTCCCGATATCACACTGTAGATACAAAGGATAAATAAAATGCAGACTTTGGTCTTAGAAGCATGGTTTCTCCAAAATTTCCCCTTAGAAAAAACAACATGGCTTTTTAAAAAGATACATACCGGGGCCCAAACCCTAATTTTGCCACATCTGGAAAAATTCATCTCAATCAAGCTGTTCCCCGTCATCTGCAAACTGGAATCAATCACAGTAAGGGGACAAAACAGAATCAAACCCTAATACGAATATGCACATGCTCACAAGTGCGGACATGCGAGGGCTTTGACTGACCAGAGCAGACAATATGCTCGCTCTACCTGAACCTTACCATCTATTTTCTAAACTTTCTAAATTGAAACACAGTATCTTCTGAGCTTCCATATGCTCAGGCTAGAATTAGAAACAGCTTCTGCGTGACTTGTAAAACTCAGCTAAGTCCTCCCCGAGTTACCCTGACAGACCTCTGACTCCAGACATGGGACAGGCCCAAAGAAGGAAATTTGCCCCAAGGTGAGATAACAAAGGGCTGTGGGGTGAAAGCAGCTGGAAGGCAAGTGGTAAGGCAGCTCAGAAAAGGGAAGGCCAGACACCGAGCGGTCACGAAAAGAGGCCTTCAGTATTAGAAAGAACTTGTTGGAAATGGAGTAGGAAAGGAAAGGATGGATGGGCCTCCTTACTCTGCTCTCCTGATAAATAAAATGTTCTCGAAGATGGGATGGAAGGAGAGCCATGAACCCCTCCAGAACCTCTCCACAGTGCCCTCTGACAAACACAACAGATGTCATCTCAATGGATGGCAAAGGATGAAGGGAAACAGAATCCTGTAGGATGAGGGGACCACACACTTCTGAAAGGCCTCCCTGAAGACTCCTGCCACTGGAAGTGCCTAGAAAAGACAAACTGCTGCATGCTGGACTCACTGCCGTCGGGCATGGCACCAGCCACCTTGCTCCCCGGCCCCAGAGTCCTGGCGGCCAAGCAACAGCATGTGAGTTATCACCTCTGCCCACAACAGGTGCTTCCTCAGGAGGGCCAGGGACTTCTCTCTCACCTGACACTTGGGCCCGAGCCGCTGCCTGGGAGGCAATCGTTCAAACTGTTTCTCAGAAGGCTTTTACCAGTTTGCTCTGCAAACAAAGCAGCTCTGATCTCAGGGGTGAGGAGAGTTAGGGCAGGGGCTAAAAAAGCTCCAGGAGTGTCCCTGAGGGCAGCTGGACTAAGGGGTCCCCATGCAGGTGCTCTTGCAATGCAAACAGCAGGCAGAAAGGGAACGCGAATGTGAGGCAGTTTTGCCTGGCAGTAACACTACGATCGCTACTTCCAGAACAAGGTACAGGGCACTTGTGCTCAGCACAAAAGCAAACAGGCTCTGTAAACCCAATCCTTAGCTTGACCAGCATTTATCATGGGCTGCCTAGGCACCGGGCACCCTTCTGGCAGCTGGGAACACAGCCATGAAAGGAACCGGCTCCTGATTTCAAAGAGCTTACACTCGAGGTGGAATTGAGGCCTGGAAAAATAATACTTCAGTCTGTTCAGTGAAAACAACAGGTAGGGACGGGTAGAGGGGTAGCTGGGTGTCATCTCACGTAAAACGGTCCAGCGCTCCCCCAGTGAGAGGATGGCTGAAAAAGATGATGCCCGGAAGGAATGTGCTCCTGGGACAGGTGGGAGCAAGGGACTGAGCTTGCAGAACAGCAGGGGCAAAGCTGGGGTACACGGCGAGGCCTGTGCATCACACTCTCAGATGAAAGCCTCTGAGCTGCTACTTTTCTTGAAAGGCTCTCCCGACAGGGAGAATGAGCGCTAGGAGGCCAGGGCAATAAACAGGGAGTGCAGGGCAGTGAGGACCAGGAACAATGGGAGGAGAGGTGGATGGGGCCCGATTCTGGATCTTCTTAGGGCAAGACCACCAGGCTGTAGCAGCGGAGCACTATGTGTGGACAGGGCTAGAAGAGCAGAGACGTACGGCAGCCAGGAGGAGGAGGAATGAGAAGAGCAGGACAGAGGAGAGAGAGAGAGCACTAAGGATTCAGCTAAACCAAAGAGAAAACCAACTGAACTGATTCAGCAAACCCCTCTAGAGCAACTGAGGGCCACTCTTCCTCGAGGAGGTGACGGGGCAGTGGGGACACATGTGGAATGAGCTGCCTACCCTAACGCCCCAGGCATTGGTACTGCACCCTTGAACCACTGACCCTAGACCATCGAGCTCCAGAAGCTTCCCAGGTTGGGTGTGATCAGCAGAGGGCATGCTTCTGGACATCACTAAGGAAACCACTAAGACCTCATTTCTCAGGAACCCTGAGGGGCATCGAGAATACACATGGCCCTGGTTATAGCCTGTGGGCCGGGACAACACCTGGAGGGGTCTTTGCAGACAGGCCATGCAGGCGGACACACTCTGAGACTGCGCAGTGTGGACTAGGCTGCAGCCCACGCACTAGGCTATCTGTGTGCCTAGAGGTAACGACACCAGGGTTCCTTCATGCTTCTGGATTCGAGCCCCCACACTTCCCTCCTCCTTACTAAGGGCAGCAGGGGGTCCCCAAGGCAAAGGGGCAACCTTGGGAAAGTAATCCTCTGAGGCACGGCTCCTTGGTTGCTTGCTTGCAGATTGCCAGCTCCTTCTGCCACACCCTCACCCGCGACACCCCACCCCAAGGCCTGCACCTACCGTGAGTGGCTCGCCCTGCAGCGCCTGCAGGATGAAGTTGCTGACCACCCGGCCGTCATTCATGTGCATGCGTGGCCCAAAGGTGTTGAAGATTCTGGCCACCCGCACTTCAACGCCTTCCTAGAACAGAAGAGGATGTGGGATGCATTTCGCTTTGTGTTTCCAGTGTCTGGCCCATAAAGCAAGTCTGAAAACGTCCAGCTTTCGCTCCTGTGTGAAAGTGGCTTTCTGGTTGTGTCTCTATAATACACTGACTAACAAGTCTGAAGACTGCACAGAGTTATAACAAACTCCAATGTGTCCCCAGTTCCACTGCCATCAGGCCACTGGAATTGACCTTCTGGCAGAGAACCTCTGAGGTAGCAAACAGTACAAGGGGTAAAAATATTTACAGAATACTTTCTTCCCCAGTAAGTAAGTATACTTCCCAAATAGAGCCATGCTATGCCTACTCTTTTATAATCTTCTTCACATAGTATTTCACACAAGTTTATCGCTCAATGGTGATTTAAATGTCATAGAATGACAATGAATGATATGAAGGAAAACAAGCAAGCGTTTTATCCTGGAAAAGGCGGGACACACACGCATCCATAAACAGGCACACTGCCCTACACCACCAGTCTGTTCCGGAAGGAAACCCCCTAGAGACTATTAGCTACAAGGCCTGGACAGACTAGTACCAACATTATTGAGAACAGCTATCCCTACGTGGTGGGGTTACAGGTGTTCATTTTCTTGTTTTTTAAATCTTTCTGTTTGTTTCAATAAGTGTGCATTACTTTTGTAACCAGGAAAGGTGTATTTTCAAATACTTAATTAGGAAAGTGTGCTTACTACTTTTATTTTTTAGATTATATATTTATCATGAGAGACACACACAGAGAGAGAGAGAGAGAGAGAGAGAGAGAGAGAGGGAGGCAGAGACACAGGCAGAGGGAGAAGCAGGCTCCATGCAGGGAGCCCGACGTGGCACTCGATCCCGGGTCTCCAGCATCAGATCCTGGGCTGAAGGTGGCGCTAAACCGCTGAGCCACCCGGGCTGCCCACCAAGTGTGATTTTTAAACCCCAAGAGCCTTCTCAAATCTATCTCATGCAACTATTAATTTCACAGGCTGCTTCTTCATGAATCAAAAGTTAAAAGTTTTGGGGGCACCTGGGTGGCTCAGCAGTTGAGGGTCTGCCTTCAGCCCACGGTCTGATCCCAGAGTCCTGGGACCGAGTCCCACGTTGGGCTCCCTGCATGGAGCCTGCTTCTCCCTCTGCCTGTGTCTCTGCCTCTCTCTCTGTGTCTCTCATGAATAAATAAATAAAATCTTTTAAAAAAAAGTTAAATGTTTTTATCACACCCTGAATTAGCGGACTTTCACAGCATCTGTGTTCCTCACCTGTTTTGCCCATTAGACTTCAGACCATCTGCGGGCAGTTGTGTGCCGTCCACCTCCACTTAACCTCACTCAGCCATACTATACCCCGAGGGGGCAGTGCTCACCTTACAGGAGCGCACTAAGGGAAGCCAATCCCCCACACAACCCTTGGCACGGGCCTGTGAGCAAAAAGCACGGGTTGCTACTGTTGTCTTTACTTGTCCAGAAGGTTTTCTAATTCTATCACCTTAGGTCTGGCACAGGTTGGGATCCAAAGGACCCTCAACTAACGGGGCTGATTTAGCACCGATTTCTCCAGCAGTGTGACAAGTGGGAAGTAAGGAGGTACAGTGTCCCAGGGGTGCATGTGGCCTCTCTGTGGCCGGAGCTCCCCGGGCTGGCCACCTCTGCCCACGTCTCTGGACCAGTTACTAGACAAACACGAGCAGTTTTTATGTGCACTGAGATTTGAAGCACATGAGAAGCATGGATCCATTCAGCACACAGCTCACTTCTAGAAACCAGAGGGCTATATATTTGCTAGTTCCTCCCAGCAATGCATTATAGTGCCCACACCAGCTACTCAGAGTTTTAGGATTAAGGTACGAGCTATAATCCTAGGTCCATAAATAAATCAACTCTTTTCTCCACTGAACTAACCAGGGAATATTTCCAAAATGGGGAGTAGAGAAGAAAGCAGCAGAGATGTTGATCTCAATAGAAAAGAACTTAAAAGGTATCAACTTGCATTTAATTAGTAAGATGAAGAAAGAATCAGAAGTGAATGAATGTGGAGTTATTCTAGAAAAAGGCTGGAAAAACCTCATCAAATTTACAAAAGTCAAACCCACACACCCAGCAGGGGGAAGCTCACTGGGCTATGCAAGGTTGCAACAAATCAAATGCTTTCATCCTCTGGACTTCTCTGTCCTTGAGAATAACCTTCCAGAACACAGCCTAATAGAAGCTGTGTTCTGCAGACAGGAACTGGCCAGCACCTACACAGGTCTGTTTGTTTTGATTTTCCATTTCAACTGTAACCTTTGGTGCTACAGGATAATACCTCTGACCAGGTAAACTTGCTGGGATAGCCACCATGCTTTTCTGGAAACTCCAGGTCTCAAACTCAAATGAAAGAAATATAAATCCAAGGGCTCATTCAACTTAAGACCTGCTCTCTTCTCACATGCTGGCATCTTCCGGAGTTTGTGTTCTGCTTCATCATGACACAAAGACCACCTCCAACTCAGTCCATCAGCCCTCATCCCCTGGGATCCTGCCAAGACCCCAAGTGGGAGGGCGGACCTCAGCAGATACTGACACAGCTGTTTATGGTGGCAGTCCAGTTGAGTGTTCACATACACATGTTGGAGGAAAGTATAATTACTCTCCATCTCAGGCCTGTGTCTGATCTACAGCCTACTTCCCTGAATGCAAACCCAGAAGGTGCCCACCAGGCCATGATGCCTCTTCAGGGAGACTCTGCTCTGAAGGACCAATGAGCAAACACATGCACAAACTCTTAACTCACATTCAACGTTCCACCTGCCAGGGACAGGGTCCTGCCGACTACCGGTGCACCTGAGCTTCCACCATGGCACAAGGCAGGGTCTCCGCACATGCGTGTATGCACACACACAACAGTGATTCAGGCAAGGAACTGCCCAGTCACTAAGAATGGCTGGTTTCAGACAGCCCAGGTGGCTCAGCAGTTTAGCACCGCCTTCGGCCTAGGGTGTGATCCTGGAGACCCGGGACTGAGTCCCATGTCGGGCTCCCTGCATGAGCCTGCTTCTCCCTCTGCCTGTGTCTGTGTCTCTGTCTCTGCCCCCCCTCTCTCTGTGTCTCTCATGAATAAATAAATAAAATCTTAAAAAAAAAAAAAAAAAAAAAGAATGGCTGGTTTCATAGTGTCCATAGTTTTGTCCCAGGTGGGGACCAAGAGTCATTCACTTATAATTCCAACTGTCAGGAAGTTTTTATCAAACATCAGGACGACTCCTCCAAGTTTGAGTCATAACAATATAAAACCAGTAGAAACTTTAGAGAAGGCAATGCTCAGGGCACCACGCCAAGTGAGCATATATAAACACAAGCAGGGAAAGAGCACGTGGCTTGCTCTGATAACTGGGTTTTGCAAATAGTGGCCAGGCTACAATAAACATGGGTGAGCTGCCATCAGAATGTCTCCTTCCCTACGTCTACTGCCTGGGAGGGGTGAGTGGCTTGATAGGCAGGCCTGTCTGATCAACCAGCAGTAACCCCAGAGATAGAGTGAAGGAACAAACCACTCTTCCCTCCTCAAATATCTCCAGAGGACAGAAAGGTTGCCAGGATTAAATGGGCTCTCCCCCAAAAGCTCTTTTTTAAAATGCACTCATTCCTTGGTGAGTACTATCTCAAGCCACTGAACACAGGATCACAGTCACCGTCTTCACTGATGGCAGGCGCCAGAAGATGGAACACAGAAGCCCTGCGTAGGGAGGAACAGCTGCTGACCAAGAGCTTTCCTCTGCCACCCTCTCCATGCTACAGGCAGCCTGCCCTGAAGGGGGACCTAGGGCAAGGATGGGAGAAATAGCAAAGTGCTTCCTGGTACCACGGGCCTGGCTCTATGAAGCCTCCATGATTTTTCCCATGCTTCTGGGAGAAGTGCTTGCACATCACAAAAGCAACAGGGTCATGAGATGCTAAACAGTGTACCGTGTAATTCCCCTGGGGCCTCTCCTAAATGCATCCTAATGAGGTCTGCCCCTACCTGACAAGAGGATGGAGGCCATTAGAGAACACAGAGCAATCCTGCTGAGCATGACTCTCCCAGGTGCTAAGAAGCTGCAATTCACTGTTGATGGTGGCACAGGGACAAGGCCATACAAGGTCAGGGGATAGCAGTGATGTGTCTGCCTGCCAATCTCCCTCAATAGCCCTGCTTTGGCCTTAACTATCAGTCCAGAGTGTTCTCTGTGCAGCAGGTTAGGCCAATGCTCACAGGCCAGGAGGGGGGCAAATACTACTCTGTTTCTAGATGTGGGAAGGGCTTGGTGAGCAAGCGGCAGAGCCAGGAGCCAAGATGATGGTAGGCAAGTCCAGGCCCCAGGTCTTCACACCGAAGGGTGAACACTACCTTCAAACATTTGATTTGTTAGCTGCTTGTTGAATATCTATTTTTAAAAATATTTTATTTATCATGAGAGACAGAGAGAGAGAGGCAGAGCCACAGGCAGAGTTGGAGAAGCAGGCTCCCTGCAGGGAGCCTGATGCGGAACTCAATCTCAGGACCCCAGAATCATAACCTGAGCCAAAGGCAGATGCTCACCCACTGAGCCACCCTGGTGCCCCCGAGTATCAATTTATTATTATTATTTATTTTTAAAAATATTTATTTATTTCTGAGAAACAGAGAGAGGAGAGAGAGAGAGGCAGAGACACAGGCAGAGGGAGAAGCAGGCTCCATGCAGGGAGCCTGGTGTGGGACTCGATCCTGGGTCTCCAGGATCACACCCTGGGCCGAAGGCGGTGCTAAACCGCTGAGCCACCCGGGCTGCCCTCAATTTTTTTTTTAACTAAAATATACATCTGAACCCTCTAATTTCTTAAAAGTTTCTGATGCCAGAGAATAAAACCCTCAAGGCTAGTGGACTTGGCCACTGGATGATTTCTGAGCTATCTTTCTGCTCTGCCAATCTACAGCTTTACAAATGGTGGCTTGTTTTGCAGACCCAGACCCAGCTGGTGGGCCATGGACTCCAGAGAGTCGTACCTGTGCAGGGCCGTGAGCTCCAATGCACACCAAGCACCAACCACAGCATGCAGACAAGTCCCCACATTTAAAGTCCCCACATTTACAAAAGCACTGCATCCAAGTGCACAAAGAAAATACACTTTAATTCGTCTCTGACAAATTCAAAGGACAGGTTTCTCCCAGTATTTGAGCATTCCTATGAAACCCTACAGAAGCCAGGATGACGTAAAACAAGGAAGAAATTACCATGAATTTTTGAGCTTTCTCAGACCCCCCCAAAATAACTTCTCTTAGGCTCTTCTGATACCCAAGGACACACCTTGCTAACATGAATAGAATAAATCAAGAGTAAGCTCACACGCTCCCACACAGGTCAGAGCCCAGGCATCCAGTGTTGATGCTGAGTGTGGCTCCTGGGGAAGGGGCTCAGGGTGAGTACCACCTCTGGGATGCAAAACAAAATTTGAACACTATTTTCATTTTTCCCATGTTTTTGTAAAGGTCAAAATCCTCTTTGGGTTCCATCTCATTCCACCTCCTGGAAGGAGACTCACAGGACTTGCATCTTCTCTTTCCCTGAAGGACGTGTTTTGAAATGTGTATGTGGGACAGATTTTTCTGGGAAATCAAGTTCTATTTCCAATACATTAGGGCATTTCCATATGTGAAAATGAATTCATTATTCTGAGAATCCTTTGGAAAAGAGAAAAATCTTCCTTTAGATCTTTAGAAAAGTTCTTTAGGAACAGATCTTTAACACCTTTAGAAAAAGATTATTTATACCTCTATTTACCTTGACTATATTCTCAATCCTTATTCATTGGATTTACTCAGAGTAAGACATAGCCGCCTACCATATGCAGTCTTCACAATGAAGTGACAATATATACTTAAGAAGGGATGGGTCATGTAAAAAAATAAGAGTTTGGGCAGCACAGTTTAGTGCCACCTTCAGCCCAGGGCTTGATCCTGGAGACCCGGGATCAAGTGCCACGTTGGGCTCCCTGCATAGGGCCTGCTTCTCCCTCCGCCTGTGTCTCTGCCTCTCTCTCTCTCTCTCTGTTTCTCTCATGAATAAATAAAATCTTTAAAAAAAAAAAGAGTTTAAGTTATTAAAATAATGAATTAAAAATATGCCAAAGGATGATGGTTTCCCCTTCTTTCTGGTCATTCTTTTCTCATGTCTCCAGACAGACAGCATAAATTGTACACCTAAAGTCTTGAATCTACCATGCTATCCTGAAAGTCTGAATATTTAGAACTATGAACGGACCATGTCACAACACAGCCCCTTATTGGCTAACTACACTGCTCTAAGGAGCAGCAGGCAATTCCAGAGCAAAGCTGTGTGGACTGCTGGCTCTGGTGTCCTCACTGGGTGTGTGCTTCACCGGAGCACGGAGGCCCTTGGACTTGGAGCTGCATCTTCTTTTGCTGAGCCAAGCTTCCTCACCTGCAATGCCCCCTGCAGGGCCATCAGCAGCCAGGCAGCCAGGTGTGGGTTCAAACTCTACTTACAGGCCAAGGAGCTAAACACAAGTTTTGCAGCCACTTTCCCAACTGTAAAATGGGCTATTCACCCCCTACCTCAAAGGTGTTAGGAGAATGAAGTGTGATTAAACAAATCTGCCTTACAGGCTGAGCCCTAAGAGAGGCCAACTCACCCCAGGCACTCCTAGCCCACAAGGGCCACCCTCTGACTCCCCCAGACCAGGCTGTGCCCAGAGGGGCCACCCCCCGATGCCCCCAGACCAGGCTGTGCCCAGAGAGGCCACCCAACTCCCCCAGACCAGGCCGCTCCCTGAGGGGCCTCTTCCGACTCTCCCAGACCAGGCCACACCCAGAGGGGCCACCTCTGACTCCCACAGACCAGCCCATGCCCTCAGGGGCCATCCCTGACTCTCTCAGACCAGGCCACACCCAGAGGGGCCACTCCCAACTCCCCCTGACCAGGCCGCACCCAGAGAGGCCACCCCTGACTCCCACAGACCAGGCCATGCCCTGAAGGGCCACCCCCAACTCCCCCAGACCAGGTAGTACCCAGAGGGGCCAAAACCATATGGGCAGGAGGTGCTCTGACCCACTCTTTCTCATCACTACTATAAAATTCTGAGTAAAAGATTTGTTTTAATGTCTTAAATGTTTACATCTTTTACAATTTTCACATGGTGGTATCTATTTTACTTTGTTCTATCCTTATTTTTTCTCTGGATAGGATTATGGGCAACATTTCTTCCTTCCTGCTCGTCTGTGTTCTCATAATTTATGTTCCTGGCCACGCTTCCCAGGGCAGGAACACAAACACCTCTGAACTACAGGGTGCATCCATGTTTCTTCTCAGCATGGATCCTAAGGAGGGAGAGAGAACCCAAGGGGGTCTGGTCTTGGACCTGTGGCTCTCCTTGCAAGGGACTAGAGTATTTGTAAGACAAATAGGAGAGGGACGGTGGGAAACCCATGCTGTGCCTTCCTCACAGGCCTCTCAGAACTCCGGCAAGGCCACAGTGACCTCTGTCCCAGCCCACTGCCCTTGGCCACACTGTCCTCACATCAAGAGATATAATGTTCATTTGTCTGCTGTGCAGCCACCAGAACCAGATATGATCTTACCACCCACAGGGGCAGAGGCATAGTCACTTCCTGACCTAATGGCCATCCTGAAGGAGCAGGAGCAGTGCTACGGGAAGGTGGTTGCATCACACAGCTCACAAGTCCCAACTTGCAACGAGAGGCAGGTGCTATTTCAGGCAGCAGTGACCATAACACCCACCCAGGCAGACAAGAGTCCTTGGGCAAAAGTGTGCTAAATAATGTGATGAGCCTAGATGAATCTACTGACTACTGGGTGCTATTAGCCAAGACCCCAAGCTTCTCAAAAACACAGAGCTTTTCTTCCACAAGGTCTTCTCAAACCTAGTACCAAGAGAGAAAGTAATCCATACACTGTTCCCACACGTAGAACTTGGCTCTACCAAGTAGAGCCCTCAGTGTCCCAGGGAGAAGCACATTATTCACTTGACCACCAATGTGACTTTTCCATCCATGCAATAATCATCTGTTAGGGGCTCCTGTGGGTGAAGCACATGCTGGACATTCCATAGTAGAGGTATCACTCAAATGAGTGACTGTCCTTCTCATCAGGGCTCTTAGGGACACAGGTACAGACCAACTGTATACACAAAGGGCTTCTAATGGGAAGATGACTACAGTTTTCAGAGCAATGCTACCTATGCCATTAACCTCCCAAGACCTATGTGGGCAGAAATATAAATGCTGACAGATCCAGATTTATCTAGATGTTATATTCCTGAGCTCATGAGCCTGATGACATGTACAGATGCAGCGCTAGTCTGTGTTTGAAATGAATACCCTGGCTAGTGTCTGGATGTGTATCACAGTTCCTGGCATATAGTCAGCGCTCAATAAATGCTGGATATATTATTACTACAATTATCATAAGGTCACATCTTGAGAAAATAGGTATCTCCTATAGACTCACCAGACTCATTTACAACATAACACAAGAATGAAAATACACGAAAATAGTCCAGAAACTCAATAGTCTTTATACTTATTATGCAGTAAAATGTAACATGTACCCTTTAAGCACTCAGGTTAGTTTTCTCAAGTACCAACATACCCATCTAGAGGTTGTTCTTTGTATCTGGGAGACCATCTTAAATTGTGGGGTGAAGGTACTCTGGATTCAAGAATAAAGATGTCTTTTCTAGAATTGATTTATGTTTCTTAAGATAAACGGATAATGTAAGCCAATTGCCCAAAGTAGTTCAGAAAGCAATTAGTTTTTCCCCTGGCTGAGAAAGAAGAGAATAAATAAATACCTCTATCAGCACAGTATTCTATGAGTCTTTAATGTTAGTATTTCATTAAAAATATGAGGAAAAAAGCTCCTGACAACTCTCCACTGAAAAAAAAAAAAGGTGTTCAGGAATACTCTGCCAGACACACTGACAAACCTCTTCTGTTATGCAAAAGCACATGGCCATCTGAGCTCAACTGCAGGCGGGACCCTTGGCCTCAGAATGCTGCTCCCAGGAACAGACACTCAAGTCTCTAAGTCCTGGGAGCATGGGCCACACCATCTGACTCTAGTCTGCAACAATCTGCCCCCACGTACCACCCCTTACCAGAGGGTACATCTGTGAGGATGTCAGAAAACTGGTCCAAATTCAGGGACAGCAACCGAGGAAAGGATGGACTAGACTGGGCCCTTGCCTGGAGACAGACAGTGCTGTGACAGATAGGTCACAGTCCAGGGCACAAGGAGGCAGAGCCAGGGTGGGAACACAGACCCTCCACCTCTCGGTCTCGTGGGCTCCTTCTGCCGTAACACATGGGTGAATGGATCTGCCATATGACGTCATCCAAGGGAGAAGCCCCCAGTGCAGCAATATTGAATAATTAAGAGATCAGGAAACAATAGTAAATAAATATAAGTAACAATTCCTAAAAAGGTTCAAATTACAGCAAATTCACTTTTATACTTATTAAATAACTCAAAGAAAACTAAAAAAGATATTTTGGATTTGGAGGCTTCAGGAAAACAGAGGCCTTTACTAACTGCTAGCAGGCAATCAAGCAATGGAGAAATGTACCATTCATAGCCATGTGGTAGCACTCCACACTGAAGAATTTATCTCCAGAAAATCATTTTTAAAAAAGGACATACACAGGAAAAGCTGCTGATAATACTATGAAGTTACAGTAGTGAGAAAACTAAGCTTCCCCAGTGGCCACTGTCAGGCAAACTTCATTATGGTGTTTCATTCCTGTATGGTGCTCTGCATTTGATGGAACAGGTGTTCAGAATGTCTACACCCCAACCCCCTGAACATGGTTTGATACCTGCTTCATGTAGGCATAGCACATGGTCTCGGCAACGCGCTTCCCTTCATCGTAGCAGGCTCGCGGTCCTATGGGGTTCACGTGGCCCCAGTAATCCTCACTCTGAGGGTGGACTTCAGGATCTAGGAGTATGGGAAAGTAAGACCGTGTGTTCATTCAGTCATTCGCATTCTGAATAATGAGTATTTATGACGTCCAAGGCTGCTCTAGAAAAACCAAGGTAAACATTTACAAATGGGGAGATACCTATCAACGTGGCACAGGCCATTCTCCAAGTTTCAGAAGGATGCACTGCTCTTATCTCTCATATTAAGTAAGGACAGTACTTTACAGGGATAAAAAATAAACCAAGGTATCTCAACTACAAGTGTCCCTTCTCTTCCATAAATTGTTCTTAACACTTATTATACAGACTATATAGTTAAATGTAGTCTATGTGAAGGAATATATGGCTCCACTTTATATTTACAAAATACATAATTATAGTAAAGCATGTACTTATTGAAATGATTTTAAGAGCATCTCTGTGCAACAGGAGGATTTTCCCATGTGCCAACAAGATGAGAACAAACTTGAGAACCTCAGTGAGACTATTACTTCCCCCTTCTGAGTAGGGTGGAAGGATGGAGTGCCAGGCAAATGACTGCTTGTTCCTTTAGCACACATTTTACACTTCCCAATTCCTGTTTTTCTGACGTGTAAATCAATCACATTTTAAGATGTGCCAAGGGAACTGATTATTTAAAGAACTCTACCAACAAATTATTTTTTAACACAAATGTATTTTTGGAAAGTGAATTAATACCTAATGTATATGGTACATACAGTCATGGTATAGAATGTATAAATCTTTGCCAAGAAATCTGGACAATACACAGGAACTCTGTATTATAAATTCATTTCTTGCTTATCTTTTTTTTTTTTTTAAGATTTTATTTGTTTGAAAGAGAGAGAGAAAGAGTGGGGTAAGCAGCAGAGAGAGAGAAGCAGGCTGCCCGAGGAGCAGGGAACCCAATGTAGGGCTTGATCCAGGACTCTAAGATCATAACCTGAGCTGAAGGCAGATGCTTAATCAACTAAGCCACTCAGGTGCCCCTTTTTGCTTATCTTAAAGCCAAAATCTGACTTCAAGCTCATGGGAACAATAGGACCTTTGCAGGACGAACACATGAATGCACAGGCACCCAAGCTGGCTGGCCCCCTTCAGGAGGCCGGCACTCCTTCTACAGCATGGCGAAATCAAGGCAAAGATCCAGACCTCTCTAGCCACTGCTGTGGTTTAAAATTCTCTTAAGAAGGGAGTACAGTTTTACTGCAGGATGAGAGAAGAGGTCTATGGCAAATACTCCCTGAGAGAAGAAAGCCAGTGACTTAATTTCACACAGATGTAACAGATAATTGATAGCAGACCTTTTTTGGGGATATGTGACAAGAGTTGGGCCACCTAGACTCCAAAGAGACTATCATAAATTTGGCAAATGCAAGAAAGAGAAGATCGGGCACACTTGTGTGTCTGCCTCTCGATGGGCACCCTGGGCTGAGGTGTCCAGATGCCTGAGGTTCAAGACGAGGCTTTACAAAATCCTCACATGTTGTTGCTATAAAAGGTCTGGAGTTGAAACTAATTTCCAATTAATCTCCCTTTCTCAGCATGTTGGAGGCTAAGACATCAAACACCCACCCCATGAAGCGTCAGTTTACTGCACTGATCAAACACAGGAGCTGAACTGTCACATCTCAATGTTATTTAAGAACCCTAAGGGACACAAGCTGTCATCAGACATGCAGATAATGAAGAAGGTGGCAGGAAGATGATTGGACAGGGGTCCTTGTGAGAAGAAGGGGTCCAGTGAGAAGAGTACTTTTATATTTGGGACATTTAGAAAAAGCCCTTTGAACTGTATCAACACCCTCCTCTTCTGACACATGAAGCCAGCAGAGGAAGCCGAGGGGAATCTTCTCTCTAAAGGGAAATTTACTGATCCCTTGTAAGTCTTGCTACAGAAACAACAGGGAGGGGAAACGTAAGTCTACTCAATGCCTGCTCCAAAAGCATTGTGGTAAATGGGTTGGGGGTGGATCCTTTTAACTGCCGAGATTCAAGGTGGATGGTGCTCTCTACCTTTTCACAGGGAGTACAAAGAACAGAAATGCAGTTAGTAGAATTTCCTTGTTTCTGTAATTATTTTTTTCACTTGGTTCCCTTATTTAAAAAAAACAAACCACCTCTTCCTATTCTGCCCCTTCACTTCCTCATTTTTCCATCCCAAATAGTAACGTGCAGTAGACAGATTACACCATGTCAGAGCCTCGCTTCTGTTGCTTCAACTACACAGTTCTCCACAACCCCACACCAGCTGGCTGAGCACCAAATGTTAATCAGCGTGCACTGAACATGCAGCCTTCACCCTGCTCCGAATGCTGGCTTCCTTAACAGGCCTCAAGGGTGGTGAAAGTTGATAAAACAGGCTCAAGAGTTTTCTGGCACTATCTACTTAAGATTCTTCCAGAAATCATTGTATAACAGGTGAGGCAATCAGCACCTATCTCTTCACCAAGTGAGCAAAGGCCAACCTCCGAGTTCCCAGTGGGTCATGCTCACTGCTCCTGCTGCTAACACCCAAGAATGACCTGCACCAGCTAGACTGGCAAGAGAAATCCCTGATGAAAGATTTCCAGGGTCCTTTCAGAGCTGAATGGAAAAAACACTCTTGTGGGTTCGTAAGTGGTAGGGCCTTCCTGGAAAGGTGACAGGAACACAGTCCTCTGAGAGCGTTCTGGGGCAGGAGGAAGAGGGGTTCAGCCCCGAGAGCAGACCATAGAGGGCTCAGATGGTAGGCCTCTCTGCTGCCTTGCACACGAACAGAGACAGTAGGCTGGGCCTTCTTACAATGGAATCCCGACTCATTTTTGACTTCTTCTTCACCTAATACAGTCCCCTGGGCCCAGAGCAAGTGCCCCTGTGGGAGTCCGGCTACTCACCTCCATACACCTCTGAGGTGGAAGCCAGCAGCAGGCGAGCGCCAACTCGTTTTGCCAGTCCTACAGAAAGCAAACATCTGATCAGAGAGGTAGTCGGCTACAGGGCAACAGGGAGATTACATATGCACATGTGTGTAGCCAATTTATGTCATTTTTTAGCATCAATCATATCTGATCATTTGTGCACTGTGAACCATCGGCTCATAGCGCATCTACGTTGAAACCAAAATAAAAACAAGAGCAGTAAGAAAAATACAAATGAACCGTCAGACACACAGTATTTAGTCAGATACTGCTAAATGGAGGCAGGGCCAAATAGAGAATCTGTGAGTTTGGGAAGGTGCGGGCTTGGGGTTACTGCTGGTAGGCAGAAGCCAAGGCTGTTTGCACCTTCACTTGCACTATCCTCCCCACAAACTGGTCCAGCTGCCACCTCCTCAACACACCATGTGTCACTGTGTGTGTACCCGAGGCAGTCTCCCTGGCTGGGCCCCTCCACCCCATTCTCCTGTCTCCTTCAATGCTCTGCTTCTCCAAAGGGAGCTGCCACATTCCTGTGACCAGCTCTGAACCATTTCCTGTATAAATCCCCCCACAGGTAGAACAGCCTAGAACATCAGGCTCTACGGTGGTCATGAAAGTATGAAAGTCCTCCAGACACTCTCAGATTCCCAATGTTAAGCAGTTCATCAGAGGCTCACAGCCCTAAGGCAAAGAAACTCTTGCCCTTCAGTTAACCTGAAGGTACTCCCCCACGGTGCCTCCATGCACAGATGCCACCAGGCCCAAGGGCTGGCTGTGCTAGCGCTGTGCTTGGGGCAGAGGTCCAGCAAGGCACCCGTGAAGTGCTGGGGAAGGAGCTGGGTGGGCACACACAAGCTGTAGGCACTTCTACGGAAGCTGGGTGACTAGAAATGCCCTAGCATGAGGGGCCCCAGGGGTGTGGGTGAGGTAGCACCAGGAGGAAGGAAGCAGGGAGCCATGAAGAGTGAAAATGTGCATCAAGAGCAAGAGAACAGGGCTGCAGAACAGTAAGGAACTAGAAATCGTCTGTGCCAATGCCACGATGCAATGTAACACAGGACAGAGCAGGACATGGAATTTATAGGCTTTGTACTTTATCCCATAGTAGCTCTAGTTTCAAAAGGAAGGATCCTGAGGTGTTTTTTATGGTCAACTTTTGAAGTAACTGTAGATTCAAATGCAGTCATACAAACTAACAGAGAGGGATCCTGTGAACCCTTTACCGAATTCCCTCAACAGTAAAACCCTGCAAAATTAGAGTATGATGTCACAAGCAAGACAGTGACATGGATACACTCAGGACATGAAGCATCTCCATCGTCACATGGACCCCTCAGCAGGGGAGCCAGGGGAGCCCATGGGCACTGCTCCAGTGCCTGGGTTATGCAGACTGGACAAAGGAGTCTCATCTTGAAGAAGCAGAGCACGGGCCCAGAGAAATAGGGAGGCACAGCGAGGGAAAAGTCCCACTGGGAAGGGGCCAGGTGGGGTTCGTTGCATCTTATCTCAAGTGCAAAATGAGTAAAGACAGCACTTCTCTCCATTCAGCATAAGAAGTCTTACTTGGGTCTTTGTGGCCTAGCAACTGCCCGTAACCTCCCTGCCCCACCCCCTGCCCATTTCAGCTTTTTGTCCCTGTAGCCCTGGAAAGCAGTTTACCATTCCTCTTCAAGACTTCCAGACTTCAAGACTTGGGCCATGGCTCAAGAGTCCTCTCCACCTAACACTTCACTGGTACCTCCCTTCTGGAAGGGTCCCTTCCTCACTGGTATGACTGGTGCCCAGGACCGTATGTCACCTCCTGCAGGAAACACCAAGTTCCCCAGCAGAAGAGCCTGAGATGATCCTTATCTGAGGACAGGAAGGTGTCCTGGGCACAGTGATTAGTATTCATTATCATTATAAACATCTGACTTAGAGGCTTTTCCTCTGCTGCATCTAGCTCAGGTACAAAGGAGGTGGCTGGGGAAGCAGAGAGTGTGTGTGGGCAGGTGGCAGGAATGGGTAGGAAGCAGCTCTACCAATGTCTTACCTCTGAGCAGAAATGGGGACTCTGTTTTGTCTGGCGGCCAGGGCAGGGGTTGCAACAAAGAGAACAAATGCCCTTTCTAGACTAGAAGAATGAATCATTTTACTTCACACAGAGCTTGACCCCCTAGAGTGTTTAGTCTGAGAGATTCGAAAACCAATCTCCGGCTGCCCTTTCAATCCCCCGTCTCTGTGCTTCCTCAATTAAAATTTAGTGCTGTGTTTCCCAAATCCATTTATAGAAGCTGTTTTAAATGTTCCCAAAATTAAAACCATTTTTCACTTGACATTTTAAAAAGTGGTTCCTTTTTTCTATTTTGCAACTAATCAAACCCCTAGCTTTCGAAACCCATGTCAAACTTCAGATGTCTCTAATGCAAGCATTAATATGCACATGTCACCCACAGCTATAAAACTAAGGGGTCTTGTTTGTGAACGTGCATGGGTGGCCACTTTTAACAGTGCTCATGCCATCACCTTTCACTTCCAAAGTGAATACTGCAGTTCAGTCTAGACTCGGACATTCAGCTTGGACAACCCCGTCAGGTATGCCGGTCTCCTGCTCCTCCCAGGAGTGCTCCAGAAACCCCCTTGTGTGTAGTTCACACCAACCCAACCTCGGATCAGAGTCACCAGTGCCTCTTCTAGCCCAGAGGCACACACACCAGGTGTGAGGGGAAAGTGAGCAAAGGATGTGTGGTCACAGTGTTGGGTGGTCACTCCTCCTGGGAATTTAACTGAGGAATGCAGACTGGTTACTATGATGGCTGTGTTCCCCTGTGACAACTGATGGCTCATAAGGTCACTCTGAAAGAGCACGAACAGGGGATGAAGGAGACCAAGATCTAAAGACCAAGATCAAACTCTTAACAGAACTTCAATGACCTATGCTTGGAATTGTCTGGCGTATCCCTAGCAACAGCTGCAAAATAAGGAAAGGACAACTTACCCAGCATGTTTAATGTCCCGATCGTATTGGTCTTCAGGGTCTTGATGGGGTTATACATGTAGTTTGGAGGGGAGGCTGGGGAGGCCAGGTGGTATATCTGGTCAACTAAAGGAGACAAAAATGGAAGTAGGTGATTCTGGAGGAAAACACGAGAAACATTCTGAACTCCTAAGAATCACACTGAATGATCTTTCACTGAAGTCCCAGTTGTTACTGTTTTATTCTTCATAAGAACTAATTTGCTTTTGCAATTAGAACTTTAAACAAAGTCTAATTGTCTGCAACAAAAATACATGGGGGCCTGGTTATCTAGGCCTGTTCTCTAATGAGAGGAAATCTGATTACAGAGTTGACTGTTTGAGATCTATCCCAGATATAGTTCGCAAATCAAAATGAAGACTGATTTTTCAGACACTGAATTAAGCATGAATATTAATTTAAAGCAAACGAGGTTTCTGATTTGTAAAACCAATCTGACATAAAAGCACTAAAATATGCTTTTGTTGCTTTGTTTTCACATATTTTGTGTACATAAAACCAGACCCTGAGATGACAGTCGGAGGGTCATTTTTGTTTTCGTTGACTGATTATTTATTGAGCATCTGCTCAGTGGCTCAATAAATAATCAGTCAATGAAAACAAACAAAAATGACCCCCTGACACACTGGAAACCAACATTAATAATGAAACTTCAGTCATCAAATGCCTATTTCAGGAAGGACACAGGACAAGGGTGGAGATACAGTGACAAATCACCAGCTCTGGAGGATCCTGGTCTGATGAAGGAGACTAGGTGAGGAGTCTGGCCTCTAGGTGGACCTGCCTGTACAGAGAGATGGGCCAGGAGCTCATTCACACTCGGGTTACTTGGGAGTAAGGGTACTGTGAACCATGGAGGACAAAGGACAAAATTTCTGTTGAGGCTCTGAAAGGTCTAAGTGACAAGTTTGGTATGGTGACAGTGTACGAGACTTTAAATACCAGGATAGAGGCTGGACTTGCACTGACAATGAAGACTGTTGAGTTTTAAGCCGGAGGCATTTGAGAACATAAATTTTGACACCAATCACTAAGCAGCTGAAAACACATTATAATTATTATCATAATTTTGAGGGTAAAGTACTGTTATTCCTGTTTTACACTAGAGATTAAGAAGCTTGCAGATGAAGCAGCTAAAATAATGACAAAGCCAGGATTTGAACCCAGTTTAATATAAATCCAAACCTAGAGCTTTTTGAGCACTATATGGTACTACCATCAGTAAAGCTGCAGTAGGAGGGTGGTTTTTAAAACCATGAATGGCAAAACGAGTGGGTTCTACACAACTCCCCTCATGCACAGGCATGCATTGTGACATTGCCACCCCCAACCCTTGCTCTCTTGGGTTGCACTGGCCACACAACAGAGAGGCCCCTGGGAAACAACATCTCCCTGTGAAATAGCAGCGATGGATAAGCATGTTTAGGAAGCCATCCCTACAGACCAGTCTGGGCTGCACCATTCCACTTCAGCTCCAAGCAAGAGAAAACATCACCACCATCACAGCAAGCCAAGAAACAGGTGGTCTGAAACACCCCTGCCAACAAGAATCCTCCCTGTACATGGCTTCAGCACCCATATAAGAGGGCCCACAGGTACTCCCCTGGTCTCCCACCCTCTTCCCATCCAGGGACCACTGCTCTCTTTTAGGTAACAGCAAATTAGGGGCTAGGTTTCAGAAATGACAGGCAAAAGATAAACTGGGAAAAACAGTCCTCATGGTAAATTCTCCAAAACAACTTTTTCAGAAAATATCCCCTCCCACCAGAAAGTGCCCTACCTCCCCACCCACATCCATTCACCAGCTGTCCCATGCTGAAAATCTCCGGTCATGCCCAGGATGGCATGGGAATCACTGCAGTGCCTTCTGGGGGCTGGGGTTACTCTGGAACATGATCTCCCACCAGGGGTGAGAGCTGAACAAGTGTCTTATCTTCCAACAAAGGGCGAAAGTGGTGGCTCTGTACAAGAGCATGATATTCTAGACTGTGAGCTTGGTCTCCATTCAATTCACCCTAATTATCTCAGTCTTTCAAGCCCAAGCACATGTGGGAGGCTCAATACACAAGTACCACCAAGATGAGGAGAAAGGGAAGCAGATGGTTATATGGAGGTAGTATCTTTGGAAAGGGGTTCTAGTTACTACGCAGGCTCACAGAACATTCTGGTAAATGATGTGTTTCTCCTATACCATGACCATACCTCAAGGGAGGCAAGAACAACATGTATAAGACTGTAGGTCTCATCTGCTAGATATTTATTTGTGAGGCTTCCCTTTTGCTAAGACTTCCAGCAAATTTCTGATGAGATTTTTAAAGAAGTCTTATTTTAAAAATACTGTAATACTGTAATACCATCTCTTATCAAAATCTCAACAGTGATTTTTACAGAAACAGAAAAAAAAAAAATCATCCTGAAATCCATATGGAATTTCAAGGGACCCTGACTAGCCAAAACAATTTTGAAAAAGAACAAAGTGGGAAGACTTACATTTCCTGATTTCAAAACAATACAAAGCTACAGTAATCAAAGCAGTGTGTTACTGGCATAAAGACAGACACAGAGACCAATGGAACAGGATATGGAGTCTAGAAATAAATCCTTGTGTACACAGTTCAGTGATCTTCAACAGGATACCAAGCCACTCAGTGAAGAAAGGACAATCTCTTTAACAAACAGTGCTGGGAAAATGAGTATTTTTTTTTTAAAAGACTGATTTATTTATTTATTCATGATAGAGAGAGAGAGAGGGAGGCAGAGACATGGGAGGAGGGAGAAGCAGGCTCCATGCCGGGAGCCTGACACGGGACTCGATCCCAGGACTCCAGGATCGCGCCCTGGGCCAAAGGCAGGCGCTAAACCGCTGAGCCACCCAGGGATCCCCAGAAAATGAGTATCTATACACAGAAGAATAAAGTTGTATCCTTGTCTTACTCTACATACAAAAATTATCTTAAAATGGACAAAAGACCTAAACCTAACACCTAAAACAATAAAACTCTTAGAAGAAAACAGGGGAAAAGCTGCAGGGCGTTGGATTTGGCAAAGATTTCTTGGATATGACACCAAAGCAAAGGCAACAGAAGCAAAAATAGAAAAATGGCATCACATCAACTTTAAAAACTTTTCTGACAATATCAAAGGACACAATCACCATTAAAAGGACAAACTACACAATAGGAGAAAATATGTACAAGTCATATATATGATAAGGTGTTAATATCCAGAATATATAAAGAGTTCCTATAAATCAACAATAGGCTCAAATAACTCAAAAAAAATGGCAAAACACTTGAATAATTTTTCCAAAGATGACACACAAATTGCCAACAAGTACATGAAAAGAAGTTCAACATCACTAACCATTAGAGAAATGTAAATCAAAATCATAATGAGGTAAGGTATCACTTCACACCCATTAGGATGGCTACTATTAAAAAAAAAAAAAAACAAGAAAACCAAAACTAACAGGTATTATTGAGGATAAAAGAGCAAGAATCCCACTTCTGAGACCCTGAATGCAGGTCTCAAAGAGATATTTGCACACCCATGTTCACAGCAGCACTATCCACAATAGCCATGCGGTGGAAGCAACTCAAGTGTCCATGGACAAATGAACAGATAGACAAAAATAGTGTATACACATACACGCAGTGAAATACTATTCAACCTTAAAATGAAAAAAATTGTCACATACTACAATAGAACAAAGATGTACTTTGAGGATATTACCTTAAAGTGAAACAATCGAGTCACAAAAAGACAAATCCTGTAGGATTCCACTTATACGAGGTACCTAGAGTTGTCAAACTCAGAGACAGAAGGTAGGTCAGTGGTTCCCAGGGCCTGTGGGAGGAGTGCTACTGTTCATGGCTACAGAGTTCTAGTTTTGCAGGTGAAAAAGTTAAGTTCTGGAGATCTGGTCTAACACAGTGAATTTAACACTACTGGCTGGTACACTTGAAAAATGGTTAAGATGGCAAAAAGCAAAGTAAGATACTTATAAGCAGTAAAAGATGAAAAGAGTATTAGTGAGAAAAGGGTTTAACTTTTACTAAAGCTGAAGTCAAGATGAATGGTTTGGGTTTATCTATTTGTTCTCCCTGTCTCTCCCCTAGGAATATAGGAGCTAAAAGTCAGGTTCCTGACCACTGCTGTCATTCAAGATTCTGAATCAATCCTTGCCGGATACATGAGCTACCCAGTGAAGCTTCTGAATGAGAGATGCCTGCACCCCTGGCATCCAGATGCAGACACTCCAGGTGGAGAGACTCTGGACACACATATACACACACACACGCATACTTTTAAAGCCACATTTGAAAACTACTTATTTAAAAATAGAATCCACACTTTTAAAGACGAATCTTTCTTCAAGAAAACCAAGAAAACTCAAAACCTTTTGAAATTGTTTATAATCTTAACATGCAAATTCATGAAGAGTAAAGGAAAATCCTGTGACTGCTTTCTGACCCCCACCCTGGAGTTATTCTGAGTTGATAAACAGCTAAAAATAAAAAGCAAACATAAACACTTACAAAGTTTAAGTTAACAAGTCAGGTCTCATGGAATGCTGTCCTTCTTAGGTTGTTTTACCCTTTGTAGCTTACAGACAGACCAGTAAGAGCATGGGTCAGTCCGTCCCTGCTCACCTGCTTCAGAGCTCAAAGATGGCAGGTGTATAGGCAGCAGACCACCAACTCCACATACACGTGTTGTATCTCCTCTGTGCAAAACACCTCAGCACACTCTGCTGCCGCTCTTGAGCAGGAGTGGACCAGATCCACAACAGAATTCATCTGGCCAGGTCTTCAGACCTGTGCACCACACCAGAGAGCACATAACCGTGTGCCTGGACCTGGAGCCTGCTCCCTTGGATTTCTGCTCATGCAGGTGCAGCCGCCACGTGCTTCCCAAAGACCATGTCAACCAGGTGTATGGGTTGTGATCTCACAGAACAAATCATGTAGCAGTTTTTACTCTTGAGGTGACAACATCTGCAGCGAAGAAGTCTTATAGCGCATCAAAGACTAGAAAAGAGGGTGCCCTGAGAGCCTGTGCCTCGTAAGTCAGACACCAAATAAAACACATGAACATTTCCAACCTGCTCCTTGTCTCCTGTGCATATGCACAAGTCTACGCTTTATCCTGGAAGGCTCAATTCAGCGGTCAGTTTATGTGCAAAAGCCCTCCCATGGGCCCTGTCAGAGATAATCACTCTCACCGCCAGTTGCCCATGGCACTAACTACACCCCGCCTTGTCTGGGCCTTTCTACACATCCTCTTCACCAGATGAAAAGTCACTGAGAACAAGACAGCCTTGTTCCTCCTTAGGTGCTCCACACAGCTTTGCTCTCTGCAGGAGGGTGCCCCCTACTTGTTACCTATGTGCACACACAAATGCAGATACCCGGGCAGATCTAATGCATCAGAAGGGCTAGACAGGCTTATAATGAAACACCAATTCCCCCTACGTGGCTCCAGGGCCAGGGCCAGTTTGGGAGCAGAGCTCACTAAAGCGAGCTGAGTAAGGAGATGAGCCATAGACTGGCCTCTTTATCCAAAAAGCTATTCCATCTGGTTTGTTGATGTTTTCACACCTTGTAGTTCAGCCTGACCACAGCTCCCGGTCATCCCACCAGGAAAGGCTAAGGTGGGCCCTAAAAACTGTCACTTTTAAGTAGCACCACTGATGCATCATGTTTAAAAAGAATCTGAAATCCTATGAAAATCAATATATCCAATAGTCCCTCCCCTTCCCATGAGAATGTGTTCTGTCTGGAGCTTTAATGACAGTAACTCTGGTCCCTGTCCTAGAAAGGACCAAGCAATGGAGGCTGTTGAGCAATTACTTGGGTAAGGAATTCTGAAGAAGGGGGGGGGGGTGGATTTTAGAACAAACATAAATAATCAGAAGAATGAGAAGTGTTATAAAAGTACTGAGCAATATTAATAATAACAGCAAAGTGAACCCTCACAGCCCGGGGAGGGGGGGGAGTCCTCAAAAGATGTCAACTGCACTGCAAAAACATACACCAAAAATGAACATGATGTTCAAACATCTAAGTTGAGGGGAGGGAGAGAAGAGGAGAAAGCAGGGCATGCCCATTAATTCACTGGAGCTGAGCCTCTACATTTGACCAAGTAACCTTGTGACCCTGTCACATTTGCAAGGGCCATTAGCTGTAATCATGGCCAGAAAAATAGGAGCCTAAACAATTAGCCCTAAAAGAGCTCAAATTAATGATCAAAGAAGGGAAACAGTAAAGCAAACTAGTGTTTACTTTTTCACAGAATTTCCTTAAATAGGTCCAAAGCAGCACTCCTGCCAGAACACAGGACGTTATTTTCATGCTGGGAAGAGGATGGCCAAGGGGTGGGGTCCAACTGAGGCACACTCGGCCCCACCATCAATCCCAAAAACAACAGTCCTGCAACTATACTGACCACAAACCAACATCCTATAGATTTTCAGGATGAATGTCACTGTGCCTGGAAAATACACAGATGATATGTAAGTATGAAAGGGAAAAGGTGTCGAAATTGAACAACTTGAGATCACCCAGAATTGTTCAGGCTCCATGAAAAAAATCAAGTATAGTTTCCTACCAAAGGGGAAATCCACATAAAAACCAACTGAATGTTTACATCTCCCAGTGATTTTCGTGGCCTGTGTCTGACTGCTTTCCTGTACCAGAGCCACACCTTACTAAACTGGTAAGGTATACCCATTAAGGAGTTGTACCCTGAAGCTTTGAATAAAACAAAAAGTTGGTTGGTGCTGTGAATTGGTGCGATTATTTAGCATACAGTAAAATCCCGGCATAAAGGTACTCCCATTGATACACTTTCTTTCCCTGTAGTCTAGGCCAGAGCCCTGCCATAAATGCTGCACAAGATGTTCCCGTCTGCCACGTGGAACATAAGACCTTCACCCTGGTTCCCCAATACCAGCATTTATGATGGAAAACAGGATTTTAGAAGATATAGAACTTTTCAGTGTAAAGACCAAATTTCTCTTGGCACAAAGAATTGAGAGTGGGATTTCTGCCTTGATTTCATATCAAATAATATTGATTTAATGCAAAGGGAAGACTGTACATGCCAGAGGTCTGCCTCAGCCCCAGCATCAAAAGTTACAGTCAGTGCTGTCACCTGTCCATTTCCTGCGGCCGGCAGCTGCCCTCACCTCCCTCGGAATCTCCCCCAAGTGCTAAGGGGTCACCATGATAACACGGTGGTGAGAAAGCACCCATGGTGCCCGAGCTTCCCTGCAGAAATCCCCCCTCCCCCCGCCCCAAGTTTAACAGAGGGGGAATCTTGGATCTGCAGCCTTTGCACTTTATGTTTACATTTGCAACAAAAACTGAAAGGGAGAAAAAAATGTCTAAATTATAATTCAACAAAAATCTTCTCATCAGAATAGCACTCCTCAAGTACCTACATCAACACAGACCCAATGCTCTTGGCAAATGCAGTTTCCATCCATCACTCGTGGTCAACTCTGGGGCATCTGGGTATGCCAGTCCAGCCTCTCCTGTCTTCCCTGTCTTGGTACCCACCCCTCCTGGCCTTGCACAGGATCGATCCCCACGCCTAGGTACGAGGTGCGATATGGGACTCCAGGCACTGGTTCCTGACTTGCACATGAGAACAATACCTATTTACCTCCGGAGCACAGTCAGTATTCATAGAGTGTTTATGACGGCCATTTTCTGCTTTCATTTTCCAGGACCTCTTACAGGTCAGGTAACTGCATGTTCCAGAAGCAGGCTCCCCATGATGCAATGGCTGTCTCTTCTTCTGTCCTCTATAGAAATGTCAGTTTCAAGATTCCTGCTTATGCAGACAGTGGACAAGTAAATTGGGACAGCATCTGGAGGGTCACAGGCTGTATACATCAGGAGCCTGGACATGAGACTAAGGCAATAACAAAAGTGACTTTGATGTGTATGCGGGACAGCTTTCTCAAGCAGGGTTCATCATGGCCCCGCATTTGCAAACATCCTAGATATCGAACAACACCAATAATAAAACTATACTACATTCAAATGATGAGGAAGTCCTGAACATATAGCTTAGCCTCACCTGTACCACATGTGTTCAGAACACTTGTATTAGCCCACAGTTGGGCAAAATCCTCTAACACAAAGCCTACTTTGTAATATGTACAGGTTGCTGACCCTTGTGATCGCTGGCGGACTGGGAGCTGTGGCTGCCACTGTCCAGCATCACAAGAGGATGGGATGGCATGTTCCTAGCCCAGAAGATACAAATGAAAAATCTGAAGTGTGGTTTCTACTGAATGTGTACTGTTATCACACCATTATTAAGGTCATAAAATCTTTAAGTTGATCATTATAAGCTGGGGACCTATACCTCCATCATCCTTCAGCAGAGTTAGCTCTCTCTGAAAAGTCTCTGGGGTCAGTGCTCCGTGTCCCATGCATCCCAAATCATCCTTGCCCCCATGATCACAGGGATCTTTCTCCAGACATCCTCCCTTCTCACAGGGGAGCCCCCTGTGGCCCAAAACTGCCCGCCAGGCCTCCAGGCTGGAATGAGGGGCTGTCCCAGCGCGCACCTCCTTTCACAATCTCCATGGCCCGGCATCACCCTTACAAAACCCGAACACACCTGCTACTCCCCAAATCTGGCTTGTCGGAACCTTCCCCAGACCCTTAATAGATGGGTTGCAAGAATTAACCTTACTCCTTCCACAGCTCAATATTTGCAGGGTGGATTCACTATCTGAAACTTCAATGTCTCATCTGGTAAAATCCAGAGTTCTTTTAAAGCAATATGAAATCAGATTCAGTTATTTCAGTATTACAATTCCTTCCAAAGCAGTGATACTCCTCTATATAACATAGCCCAGACAACGTGGAGGCCTCTAACAGAACCCCCATGACAACAGCACCGCTGGTCTTAAAGCAGTTTACAATTCATGATCACATGGTGATCCCCGAATTCCATGGTACCCACTCTCAGCCCTGACCCCGGGCATGTGGCAATCACTTTCTCCCCTCCCAATCTCACCACGCTCAAGTGCATCCAACAGTTAATTTCCCACAACAGTTAAATCGCTTTAAAATTTTTTATAAATATAAATATAAAATTGTATAAATATAAAATTAAAAATTTTATAAATTTTTAGAAATTAAAATTTTTTTGTTAAATCGCTTTTAAATTTTTTTTTAAATGCCTCTGCTTCTGAGGCATAATGGTTACACTTTGAAAATAACAAGAGGAAATCTGTGAAGGAAAAGTAACGAAGCTCCACCATGACACTGCCAAATTAAGTGACACCATTGTTACCCCATTAGAATCCAAACAACTTGCCAGCCCCAGAAAAACCAACCCAAACAAGTTCCATAAAATGCTTTTCAGAGCTGAAGAACATTCCTGCTATGGTATAAACATCACATCAAATGGAATTTCTTTTACTAGGAAAAAGGTACTCAAAAGCAGAGTTATGAGAACACTAGGTGTACATACTTTGTAATACACTCTACCGCACATAGGAGAATAATTTTATCCCATCAATGGGACACATTAACTTGTTCATCACTGCTCAAAGACTGGCTACTCAGAGACATTACCCTAAATGGCAATCCCACCTAGGACGAGCACTGGCTGTAAAATTCAATCAGAGGAAAAGCTGCAGTGTAAGTGAAATGAACTATGGCAAGCAATGCAAACTCAAGGTGATGACAGGTCACACAAGGGTGCCCTGAATTATGTCATCCTCCATGTGACAATGCAACACCGAGGGGAAGGGAGCAAATCAAGCTAAGTTCATCTGGTTAAATTCATGCTGTGTCTGGCTTGGTGGGGGAAGGATTACTGCCCGTGAAATGCACAACTGTACCCACACATGGGATCCAATGATGGGTGCTCTTTTACCCATATGGGGTGCAGACTCAGGTGGGCCTGTGGGGGCAGAAAGAGTGAGGAGATGGGGAGGTGGTGGGGGGACTGACTCTGTGCTAAGGTTGGAGAAAGTGGAAAACAGGCTTTAGACTATGAAGGTGGAGAAATGTTCTATGTGCTCCTGCACGGGTGCCTCTCCCACAGCAAAGAGCAAGGAGTATGAACCTTTTCTTGTGCGAGTCTACTTGGTGCATTCATGGTTGTCCTCTACACGGAGTCTACTGCCTGAAGCAGGAGAAATGGTCTCAAATAGTTCTGGTGTCAAGGCTCTGAGGCAAAGCGGATAATTTACTTACCAACATACTATGTTTACTAAGTTTCAGCTTCTTGGTAGTACTTAAATTATGTGATCAATAGTTTCATTTCACAAATGTTTACTGCCATGTGCGGAAACAGAGCAATAATAACAGAAGCTACTATTTGGGGGAACACTTACTAGGGGCCAGCCCCTATGCTAAGCCCTGCAGTTTTCTCCTGATGCCCTAACAAACTTAGAAGCTAAAAAAATGCCCATTTATAATCTACTGCATCTGCAGGTCAGAAGCCACACAGTGTGGCTCAGCTGGTTCTCATCTCTGCCCTCACAGGCTGAGATCAGGTGTCAGCAGGGCTGCATGCATTCCTGCCATCAGGGGGTGTCAAGCTGTTGACAAAATTCAGTTCCATGAGGCTGCAGCACTGAGGTCCCCCTCTTCGTGCTGGCTGTGGGCTGCTGGCACGCTCTGGCTCCAGGCCACCTTCAAAGCCAATAGCCGTGGGTCGAGTCCTCCTCATACCCCGAATCCCCCCAACCTCCCTCGTGCCTATCTCTCGGTGGCATCCCTCCTACCAAATCTCTCCAACTAGCTCCTCCACCTTCGCCACCACTGCTTTGCAATACCGGCATGATCACGTGGGCCCACCCACACAATCCCAGGTAATCTCAGTATCTTAGAGCCAGCTGATTCATGACCTTAATTGCGTGAGGGAGGACTTTCACTGCAGCATGCTATCGCCCACACTTTGCAATTCCGCCTGTAAGCGCCTCATCACGTGCATTACCTCAATTAACCCTCACAGCAAACCCACAATCAAGTCCAGGGTGAAGGGGAGCTAATTTATCTACTACCTAGGCTCACTTCACTAACTACAGCCTAACCCTAAAATATTTCCCTGATAAATTAAATAATCACATGTTTAAAAAAAAAAACAACAACAACAACAAAATCACACAAAGAACACCGTGACTAAATATTTCTCTATTCTTGGAGAATAAAATTTACAGCATAAAAGAACTTACAGCATAAAAGAAATAGAACAGCACAGAGGGAAAATAAACAGATGAGACTGTAATTATAAAATTTCAATTAAATAAAAGCCAGATTCGGGGGGAGGGGGAGGCAGGTACTAAATATATACTAAATGATTAATATCCCTATTATGAAGAACTATGAAAAGCAAAATTTTTTGAAAAGGTAAAAGAAAGTATTTAGGTTTCTTTTATGAAACTTAACATGTTAGAAATTCTAACTTTTTGTTAGTCACCAAAGAACCATGTGTTTTCGATCAAGTTAGCAATTATTTTGTTAGTAGTTTTTGAAGATAATGCTCAGTGCTATTTAGGAGTTAGTGAAACAGACAACACCAAACAATGAAGACATTATCAGCATTTGGCCAAATTCATATTCAAACTCTTCATTAAGGAAATAAAACTCAGACGAAGATACTTGTAATAAAACACTGGAGAACTTTCAAGGATAGGAGTAAATGAAACATAGTATACCCACAGTAAGCCTGCTCAGTAATTACAGGGACTCTCCAAGATACCTGCTATTGACAAGGGAACATACGCAGGACTGGTTAACACCTGAAGGCAGAAGGCCACACTACCCACACAGGAGGAGGGGCGGGTGATGATCCCAGCCTGAAACCCCAGGCTGAGTTCTGGCCTGACCACTTCACAGCCGCAGGGCTTTGGGCAGACCACGACCCAATTTCAGTTTTCCATTATACATTCAAGAGAGGATGATACCATTTACCTCTCAGGGCAGGGTTCTGGTCAGATTTAAATGAGAACGAATGTGAAGTCTGGTGACCTCAAGGCCCTTAGAAGCCTGCTAACCAAGCACCTCAGACAATCTCAATTAAAGTCCACCAGAGGCCCCCATATTCAGCTCCTGTGGCTGTTGTAGCTAAAGTGCCACATATCAGGCAAACTAAAACACCAGAAATTTCTTTTCCCACAGTTGTAGAAAACAGGGGCTGCTGGCAAGGCCACACTTCCCCCGAATGCTTTAGAGGAGAATCCCTCCTTGGCCTTTAGGTAGTCCTCAGCTTGGGGCTATGTGGCCTCAATCTCTGCCTCGGTCTCCAAGAGACCTGCTCTTCTCACCATGCATCGGTGTCCTCTCCATTCCGTCTCTTACAAAGACACTTGCCATTGGAAATCCAGATTGATCTCATCTTGAGATATGAACTTCATTACACCAGCAAAGACCTTTTCCCCATATAAGATCACATTCACAGGTTCCAGGGATTAAGGCATCGATATATTCTTTGGGGGACCACCATCCAACTCACATAGCCCCCAACCCCCAACTCCTTTAGAATAACAAAGTTACTGAGGCTTTAAACTCTTAGATGTGGAATTTCACTATTAATCAGCATTCCATACCAGCTAGCACCCTGCAGGGAGCTAGAAGTACTTTCACATGAGTGGGATGGGCAACTGATGTGTGATGCAGTGAGGAGGATTACACAAGCCCTTCTTGAACAGACAACACTCAAAGCCAGGAGTGCTCAAAACAGTGAAGTCAAATACCCACACTGCTGTAATCGTTATCTTATCACAGAAACTAGGATAGTGCCTTGTACACAGTAAGACCATTTCAGGAAGGAGGCACAGCTCAAACTCACTGTGGCCAGGTCAGAAGGTTCAGCTGGGGGCCAGCTGCTCTGGGGAGCCCACCCACCAGGCTCAATGTGCTGTTAATGTGCACTTTCGCTCACCTTCGATGTAGAGTGGCTCCACCACGTCGTGGTTTATCAGCTCGAAGTTCTCATGGCCGATCCAGTGCTCCACGTTCCTCTTCCTGCCGGTGAAGAAGTTGTCCACCACAGTCACTTCGTGGCCATCCATCATGAGCTTGTCGGTGAGATGGGAACCCACGAACCCTGCTCCTCCGGTTATCTGCACCAGGACACAGTGCCCAATGTCCCCAGAGAAAGCACAAGAGGACACAGTGACAACCAACTTCAAGGGGATATGCCTTTGGTGCAGCCTCAACTTAAAACTTGGTAGGAGAGCAAGGAAGAAGACACTGTTTACAGGCAGCATCTTCACTTTTCCTCCAGAACAAGTCATTATACTACTGTCAACTTATAGGCAGCCTAAAAACTTAAGCTACCACCCAGTCGACAGTACAGAAAGTTACAAGTTTCCAAATGTCTCCTCTTACAGAGAATTTTATATTAAAAGGTTCTTGTTTTATAATGGAGAGGACACTGAACATCAGTTGTATAACTCTACCACTACTCCTGGAGAGTTTCAGAATGACTCTCTTTTAAAAAATGATTAGCAACGTGCAGAGATTCAGTGAACTACCAAATAATGTAAGTGCTTTTTAAACTGGACACAAAAAACCCTCATAAAACAAAACAAACAAACAAAAAAAACCCGATCTTTCCAACTGTTTACAAGAACAAATGAATAAGCAACAGATACTTTTGCAGACCAAAGCCCTAAATGATTAGGTTCTACCGTTGGGTCAGTGTCTGAGTGGGAGTGCAAACGCTGCATGAGGTGCGCCAACAGGCCCAACAGGGACAAGATGCAGTTGTGGGGGCCAGGGGGCCAGCAATACTGTGCTTCCAAGACCTGAGCCACAACAAATGGAAAGAGGCAACCACGATGGAAAAACATCATTTAAACTAATAGAAAGACTTTATTCAAATTACGTGGTATAAGTGAAGGGGGCCAGATAAAGCATACTGCGTTTTGGGGAGGAAGAAGTAAAAAGAAGAAACTCAGAAAGCAGACAAGGCCGTGAAACTACCCTCTCTGCCCTGTTCTGTTCTCTGCTCCACCTTCTCTGCCATCAAAACTTGCACTCATCTCACCCTCCTCCTCCAAACTGAAAGAATTCACAGTAGGGAAAAAAAAAAATCCGCCAATTCTTTTACCAAAAAAAAGCACATAAACCCTTAGGACTATGGGTCTTAAAACATTTAGTTTGCCACCAGGTGCTCTGTTCAGATAAAATCTGATACCTAATTACAGTGTTTACCAGGGGTGTAAGCTAAGCCACCTCTGGTTGAAGGAGGTAGATCTGGGGGACGGGGTGGGGTCCTGCCAGCCATAGAGGAATGCCACCAACACCAACCAGACATTTACATATGCTCTAACGAAAATACAAACACAGCTGAGCTTTGAACAACACAGGTGTGAACTGCACGGCTCCACTTTTATGCAGATTTTTGTTCAATAAACACAGGATGGTACGGTGATTGTATTTTCTCTTATGATGTTCTTAATAACATTTTCTTTTCTCCAGTTTAAGAACAAAATACATAATACACATAACATGCAGAGTATGTGTTGTTCAACTGTTCACATCATGGTGAGGCTGCCAGTCAACAGCAGGCAAAAGGAGTCAAAAGCTACACGTGGATTCTCGACAGCACGCGGCAAGGTGGGGGGGGGGGGGCAGATGGTCAGTGTCTCTCACCCCTGAGTTATTCAAGGGTCAACTGTATAATGGTTGAGAATGTGGATGGTTGAAAAGTCCTGATGCTCATCAGCTTTCAATCAGGTGCATTCCTTCTTTATGGAGAGCACCATTTCTTAAATCTGCTCTATTTTGGAGACAGGAAACTGACACACAGAGGAAGAGAGGTTCTGACCAAGATCCCCAGATCCCTAGGGATCCCTGGGTGGCGCAGCGGTTTGGCGCCTGCCTTTGGCCCAGGGCGCAATCCTGGAGACCTGGGATCGAATCCCATGTCGGGCTCCTGGTGCATGGAGCCTGCTTCTCCCTCTGCCTGTGTCTCTGCCCCTCTCTCTCTCTCTGTGACTATCATAAATAAAAATTTAAAAAAAAAAAAAAAAGATCCCCAGATCCCCAGTAATGACAGAATATGGTCAGAGTCTTCAGAATCTCAGTCTTTTTTTTTTTTTTTAAAGATTTTATTTATTTATCCACAAGACACACACACAGAGATGCAGAGACACAGGCAGAGGGAGAAGCAGGCTCCATGCAGGGAGCCCGATGTGGGACTTGATCCCAGGACTCCAGGATCATGTCCTGAGCTGAAGGCAGATGCTCAACCGCTGAGCCACCTGGGTGCCCCCAGAATTTCATGGTCTTCCTACTACCTGTAGATGTGCCTGGTTCATGCTTTATCCTCAGCATGCCTACATCTCCCCTGTACACCTGAACAATGATTTGAAAACAGAATTTTCAGGAAAAATAACTGAATTCCAAATGTAGTGCTTAACTTGAGGGATGAAAATCCACTTTATTGTGCCTTCATTTCATTGCATTTTCCCAAGCCTTCCACAGTTCATAAATTAGAAAAATTACATCTCTTTTCAAAGAAATTTAACCTTCTTTAATGTAACTCTGTATCTATATGCAAATGTTACTTAAACTAAGATGTTCTGTCGCACGCTAACTTTATCTCCACACCTAAAATAACCGAGTGACAGCTCAGAGCTACCAGAAATGCAGAGCACTAAATTATATGTGATTGCCTCCAACATTTTACTAGTTTTAGTGGTGACATAAAATTGCTGGAAGCATCTCAGCCTTGCTTAAAATGCATCTGAACCGTTTTTCTTGAGTAAGTCCTTTCTATCAAAAATACTTAAAGATTTATGTAACACAGCTGGGTGGCTCTCCAAGGTCTCTCCCTAATCAATCTCAGCCCATTAGGAAAGCACTTCAAACAGAAACAAACCTGGCAGGATCTCATCTCTTACAAGCTTCCTCAGGAATATGAATTGCCAAGCCCAGGCATACCCTTTGAATAACAAGAGCTAACACCCCAAAAAGACAGTAGGAACAAAGGACAGGACACCTCTTATAGTGGAACTGAAAAGGCTGCACAGGGCTTCGCATGGCTCTGCAGCCATGAGCTCATCTCAACTGCTTGTACTTCCTGCTCTTGTGGGAGCTCACAGGCAGCCAACCTGGTCCAGTTCAAGGACAGCATTCAAACTCATGCTGCTCAGGAAGTCAGCAAGAAGAATGCCTTTCTGAACAAACCTCTCCTTTGTGCTAAGGCTTCAACAATCACTGAAAAGGCTTTGGGTTTCAGGAACGACATGGCACCAGATGACTCTGAAATGTGGCTTAAGACGGCAGATGAGTAAAGAACACACAGTCCATTTATTGTGGTTATGTGAAAAGGGAAATAAATTCACTAATACTCAGCAACAACGGGAAGATCATCCCATGTGGATACAATGATAACCCTTGCAAGATGTGCAGGACTCATACATGAGTGCAGGGCATCAGATATTCTGATCATTCTGACATGTGGCAGCAGAAAGATTAGAAAAATTAACTCTTCTCTGCTGCTGAAGACATGGATATATATCTCAGTTCATGCTTAAGTACCTATGCATTTTTGATATGGTAGAAATAACCCCAAAAGACAGGGGTATATGTAGAACAGAAGTCAGAGTCTGCTCAGGGTAAGATTTATGTACACCATCTAAAAAGGCAAGAGGTCTTCCACAACTCAGAAGAAAAAAGGAGATTCTGTGGTGTATAAAGTTTAATAGTGATTCAAGAGTATTACTTTGGTGTTTGGGATACATAGTCCTACAGCCTAGAGAATGGGCAAAAGAACAAAAAACCTTGTGTACCAACTATTATATATATATCAAGATCACAGATAAAACACATCTTATAGAATGGCAACATCAGGTGCTCCACAGACCCATCCCCCAGCAAAAAACAACCATAACTGGTGAGAATTAATTAAAAAACCTAACTGTTTAAAGTCTCTGCAAATTGTCCTAAGGGTATACAGCAAATGAAGAAACATTTATTAAGAAAATCTGAAATTCAAAAAAAAAAAAAAAAAGAAAAAGAAAATCTAAAATTCAGTAAGAACAAAGAGAATCAGTGACACCTGAGCCATGGCCCACACCCACATTTCCACCCCTCACCCTCATAGTTCAGAGTGGGTGGGTATTAGATGTGGCCAAAACAATGGCGCTCCCAGTCAAAAGATAATGGTATCTCACCAGAAAGAGCAGGTCATCCACATTCCTCATTCCCTCCAGTTGTGAGCTGCCCAGACTAAATTCCTGAGATGTTAGCCAAGTGGTTAAGAGACATCTTCCTCCTCCAGTTCCCACACACAGGGCAGAAGCTCTATTCCAGACATGGCAGGCTGTGATTGAGTAATGGGATTCTGGTCACCTTTGCCCCAGTGAACTCATAGAGTGGACTCCATGCCCAGAGAGGCAAGGCAAGAGGACCTGGGGTACTGTTCCTGCTAGGTCCCTGCTTGTAAGCAGGAATGTCGATCCCTTTTCCAGCTCCATAGTAGTGGCTCAGAGATTTTCTGTAGGGACAGAGGCAGTCAATACAAACACAGAGCTCCAAAGCTCTCCCCAGAGGGACAGGCTTAATTTGAAAGAAAAAGTAAGAAAGTTCAAGCATAAAGATTATCTCAAAAACTGGGCAGCCCTGGTGGCTCAGCGGTTTAGTGCAGCCTTCGGCCCAGGGCATGATCCTAGAGACCCAAGCTCGAGTCCCACATCAGGCTCCCTGCATGGAGCCTGCTTCTCCTTCTGCCTGTGCCTCTGCCCCTCTCTCTCTGTGTCTCTCATGATTAAATAAATAAAATCTTTTTAAAAAAATATCTCGAAAATAATGGAGATTTAAGTGGTAATTAACAGAAAGGAGCCCAGCAGTTCTATAACAACAAGTTTAACCACAGGCCAGCTGATTTAGTAGAGAGAACCAGAAGAAACACCTAAAAGAGCCCTCTTCAGATCAGAACAAACCTCAAAGACTGGTCTAAAAATCTACCACTGCAAAGGGGCCAGAATTTAACTAGATCAGACTGAGGAACAATTTATAATGCAAAATACTGTTTAAAGCACAGTTGGCTCAACTAGCAATTACTAGAGCCTAACAGTGTGATACCACACAAGGCAGACAGCTTAACAGAGAAATCAGGCTAAGAGATGGTCAACAAGAGCCCTTCTAGAACCACAGCCATCCCAGAGTGACTGTGTCCGTCCCCAAGGCTGCAGCCTCTGAGCAACGACCGTCAGAGTCCCACACTCCAAGTGAACAGACATCACTGAAAGAAATCAGCCAAGTCAGTAAACAAACAAGTAAACAAGAAAAAATAAAACAAGGCTTGGAGAAAGGGGAGAACAGTATCCAGAGCTGCTACAATATACTCCCCAAAATATTGAGTTCGCTACAAAAGATTCTGAGACATGCAAAGAAATAGGAACGCACGTGATCTGGACACAGAGAAAAACAGCCAGGCAACAGAAACTGCCTGTGTGAGGGCCCAGCTGTCACATTTAACAGAGTCTTCAAGTCCGCCAGCATAAATAAGTTCACAAGAGTGGGAGGAAACCATGCTTGAAGAAGTAAATAGAGACTAAAAAGAGAAAAATTATAAAATAGAAACATGGGAATTTGGGAGTTGACAAGTATAGAAAAACTCACTACAGCGAGGCAACAACCGATTGGATCTGGCAGAAGCAAGCGCACAAACCTGAAGATAAATCGAGACTGCTTACGCAGCCTGAAGAACAGAGAGAAGAAAGAAAGGAAAGTGCATAGCACTCAGAGCAGTATGAGACAGCAATAAACACACCAACAGGCTTGTCATGGGAGCACCTGAAGAGACGAGCAGGAAAATAGTCAAAGAAATAATGGCTGAAAAGTCCCCCAAACTCATAAAACACATGAACCTACATTTTCAAGAAGCTTGACAAACTCCATCCAAGCAGGAGAAATGCAAACACAAACAGATGCTTGTAGCCACATCATACTGAAAATGCTGAAAATCAGAGACGAAGATAAAGTTTTGGAAGCAGCAGAAATACTGCCCTACAGAAAATACATCCTTCTTAGAATCTCGGAACATGACCTTATCTGGAAATAGGGTCATTAGTTAAGATGTCATCAGTTGAGATGTCATTAGTTGAAATATGATCATTCTGGAGTAGGGTAAACCCTAAATCCAGTATGAGACACACGGGAGAACACCATGTGATGATGGCGGCAAAGACTGGATGGAAGTGTCTACAAGACAAGGAATCAAGCACTAGTGGCAACACAAGAAGCTAAGAGAAAGGCATGAAACAGATTTCGTGCTAGAAACTTCAGAGAGAGCACCGCCTTACCAATGCCCTGATGTCAGAATTCTAGCTTCCAGTAGGGGGAGATTTTCAGTTTCTGTTGTTTTAAGCTACTGAGCTTGTGTTTACATGATAGCAGCCCCAGAAAGTAGACAGGAAACAAAGAAAAATACTCAGGTACAAGGGACCCCAACATGACTAACAGCCTACTCTCTGTCACAAAATGTGGAAGAAGCAGTAGGGTAACACATTCAAAGTGCAGAAAGGAAACTGCCAGCCAAGAATTTTATATTCAACCCAAACTTCTCAAACTGAAAAGCAAAAATAGAGAAACAAAAAATAAAAGTATTCATTGCCAGCAGCTCTGCCATAAAAGAAATACTAAAGGATCTTCTTCAGGCTGAAAGTAAATGATCCCAGGCAGCATTTCCCACCCAGGAAACAAAAGGGGAGGAACAAATAAAGTAATTAGGTAATTTAAAAGGCAATATAGTGGCACTTTCTCCTTTCTACTCTTAATCAATTTAAAGACCAAATTGTACAGCACAATAATGTGAAAGTACTTAAAGCCAAAGAACTATATACTTAACATGATACAATGATAAATTGTGTTGTGTATATTTTACCACTACCACCGCAAAACAATTGTATAAAATAGTATGTATACTACTGTATTATTTGTCCTGCAAAATATAGAAATATATGTGACAACAACAGCATGAAGAGGATAGGTGGGAGCAAAGTTGTACTGCTGTAAAACAATGACACCAAAAGTTTACTCAAACCCACAGGATTAAATGAAGGAAACTAGACAGGGTAATGAAAAAGATGATGTAACAAATTCTGTAAATACATCTTTACTCTCTTTTATTCACTCAGCTTATTTAAAAGACATAAAGTATAAAATAATTATAACAATGTATTATGGATTTATAACTTGGACTAAAATAATACATAAAACTTACAGAAATAATGTCACAAGAAGGGGTGGGTAATAGAACTATGTAGGAGTGGCATTTCTTTTTTTTTTTTTTTTTTTTTAATTATTTTATTTATTTATGATAGGCACACAGTGAGAGAGAGAGAGAGGCAGAGACACAGCCAGAGGGAGAAGCAGGCTCCATGGACCGGGAGCCTGACGTGGGATTCGATCCCGAGTCTCCAGGATCGTGCCCTGGGCCAAAGGCAGGCGCCAAACCGCTGCGCCACCCAGGGATCCCAAGGAGTGGCATTTCTATATCTCACTGGAACTCAGTATAAAGCTGAAGTAGAGTGTAAGTTAAAACATAGATGGTAAGCACTAGAATACTTAGTAACAAAATGAATTTTTAAAATACAGTAAAAAAATAAAGGAATTGAAATATCACATAAGAAAAAAATTACTTAATGCATAAGAAATGAAAAATGGAAGAATGGAGAACAAAAAAGATATGAGGCATATGGGAAACACAAAATATAGTGGCAGTTATAAATCCAAATATGTCAGTAATAACATTAAATGTGAATGAATTAAGCCAACCACTCAAAAGTCAGTGACTGTCAAATGGGAGAAAAACAAAACAAAACAAGGTCCAACTATATAAAGTCTTAAGGGAATACACTGAAGACTGGAAGATACAATGTGTTGAATGTAAAAAAGTATAACATCTAGCATAGAAACAGTAAGAAAGCTGGAATGGCTATGATGACATCAGACAAAATAAATGTTACAACAAAAAAATCTTAGTAGATAAAGAGGGGGCATTTTATAATGATAAAAGGGTCAATCCAATCCAATCCATACCAGTAGATATAACAGGTATAAATATTTATGCACCTAACAACAGAGAATCAAAATATACAAAGCCAAAGTTGAAAGAATTAAAGGAAGAAATAGAAGATCTCAGCAACAGTTGGAGGCAGCAACACCTCTCTCAATAACGTAAGGAACTAAACAGCAGATTAGCAAGGAAACAGAGGACTTGAAAAACACTGTAATCCAGCTAGACCTAACAGACATATATAGAACACTCAACAACAGCACAACACACAGTCCTTTTCAGAGTACATTGAGGGGTGCCTGCCTGGCTCAGTTAGTGGAGCATGAGACTCCTGAACTCAGGGTTGTGAGTTCAAGCTCCACACTGGGTATAAAGATTGCTTAAAAATAAAATCTTAAAAAGAAAAAGAGTACATGAAATATCCTCTAGGACAGACCATATCCTAGGCCATATAATAAGCCTCAATAATTTAAAAGGAATTGAAGCATACAAAGTACAATCTCTGACTACAATGGAATGAAATTAGATCTCAGTAACAAAGAAATTTGAGAAATTCACTAGTACACAGAAATGAACCAGCACACTCCCAGATGACTAAAGGATCAAACAGTGAGTTAAAAAAAAAATAGAAAATCCTTTGAAATGGGTGACAATGAAGAAACAGCACACCAAAACTTAGAGTAGGCAGCCAAAGCAATGAAATTTCTAAAAAGATACAAAATACCAAAATAACTCAAGAACAGAAAATCTGAATAGATCTCTAAAAAGAGATTGAATTAGCAATGTTAAAAAAAAAAATCAACAACAAAAAAAAAGCTTAAGCCCAAATAACTACTGTGGTGCATTCCACCAAACACCTCAATAAGAATTAATACCAAATCTTCACAATTCATCTCAAAAAACAGAAGAGGAAGAAACACTTTCCCACTTATCCCATGAGGTCAGTATTACCCTGATACCAAAACCAGCAAAAGAGATCATAGGAAAGGAAAATTATAGAGATGCCTGGGTGGCTCAGCGGTTGAGCATCTGCCTTTGGCTCAGGTCTTGATTCCAGAGTCCTGGGATCGAGGCCCTCATTGGGCTCCCGGTGCATGGAGCCTGCTTCTCCCTCTGCCTGTGTCTCTGCCTCTCTCGCTCTCTCTGTGTGACTATCATAAATAAATAAAAATTTAAAAAATAAACAAATATATTAAAAAAAGATTTTATAAATAAAATATTTTTCAAAAAAGATTTTATTTATTCATGAGAGACACACGGAAAGAGAGAAAGAGAGAAGCAGGGCACAGGCAGAGGGAGAAGGAGGCTCCATGTTGGGAATGTGACGCAGGACTCCAACCCGGGTCTCCAGGATCATGCCCTGGGCGGAAGGCAGTGCTAAACTACTAAGCCACCCAGGCTACCTGAATAAATAAAATCTTTAAAAAAATAAACAAATAAAAAATAAAAAGGAAAATTATAGACCAAAATCTCCCATAAATACAAACATAAGAATTCTCAACAAAATGCTAGCAAATCAAATCCACCAGTATATAAAAAAAGGATTATACATTAACCAATAGAAATTTATCCCAGGTATGCAAGATCGGTTTTAAAAACTGAACAAAGCAGGGGTAGAAGAGAATCAACCTGTTTAAAAAGGCATCTATGACAAGCCCTCAGCTAACATCCTATTTCACCATGAAAGACTAACAGCTTTTTCCTAAGATGAGGAACAAGACAACAATGTCTGCTCTTCCCACTCTAGTCAACACTGTAGGAGGTTCCAGCCAGGACCATTAGGCAAGGAAACAAAGTATCCAAATTGTTAAGGTAGAAGTCAACCACCTATAATTGCAGACAACATGATCTTGTACAGCATATAAAAAATCCTCAGGAATCTATTTGAAACTATTAGAACCCAATGATTTCAGCAAAGTTGCAGGATATAAGAAAATATGAAAATCTATTATATTTCTAGTTACTCGCAATACAAAATATAAAAATGAAACTAAAAAAAATTCCATTTATGCTAACATCAAGAAGGATAAAACGCTATAAAATAAGTCCAATGTAAGTATAAAACTTATACTCTGAAAACTACAAAAAAGATGTTAAAAAAAATTAATGAAGACTAAATAAATAGAAAGATACCCCCTGTTCAAGGATCGGAAGACAATACTGTTAAGGTGACACCACCACCCAAATTCATCCACAGATTCAATGTGATCTGTTATCAAACCCTCAGGTGGCTTCTGTAAAGAAACTTGATGAGTTAATCTTAAAATTCACCAGGAACTGCAAGGAATCCAGAAGAGTCAAGAACTGTCTTGAAAAAGACAAAGTGGGAGGATTCACACTTCCCAATTTCAAAACTTGCTATGAAGTTACAGTAACCAAGACAGTGGTACTGGCCCAAGGACAGACAGGATCAATGGAATGGGACCAAGAGTGTAGAGAAAGATATTTTCGTTTCTGGTCACCTGTTTTCTGACAAGGGGCCAAGATGATTCAATGGGACACAATTAGTCCCATCAGCCAGTGGCACTAGGTATACACCCAAGAGACCCAAAAAACTACCTCTGTGCACAAACTTGTGCACCCACGGTTCACAGTATTATTCACAATGGCTCAAAGAAGAAACCGCCCCAAACGTCCATCAACAGATAAACAGAGAAACAAAATGTGGTACATCCATAATATGGAATGTTACCAGCCACAGAAAGGACCGGGCAGCGATCTGTGCTACAGCTTACGTGCACGTTAGAAACATCACTCTGAGTTTAAGGAAGCAGACACTAAGGACCCCACGTATTTCACTCGCGGGAAATGTCCAGAATTGGCAGAGACAGGGTGGCCTCAGTGGTTGCCAGGAGCGGGGAGGAGCATGGCTGACAACAGGGATGGGGTTTCCTTCTGCGGGATGGAAACGCTGCGGAATTAGAAGGCAATGCTGTCCTGTGACTGTGGGAACAGGCTGTAAACCAGCCAGCGTACTGGCCGCGCGGTGACTCACAGTACGGCGGTCACGCCTCCACTTAAAAAGCAAGTTTCTTGATATGACAAATATTCATCAGGTATGCAAACTTACCAAAATTCTTTTACGGTCCTTTTCTGATAAAAATTTTACTGGCGGGTATTTCTGGGTGAAGCTGTAGAACACAAAGAGATGAGAAAAGAAAAGTCAAACATGTCCTGTGAGGATTTGCTCGACTATCATCAAAACAAAGGCCAGACTGTGGCACGGTTATTGCCTCCTCCCTTTACCCGTCTCCAAGCAAGGGTTGTGGGGACCGGGCAACTGCTTGGTCATTTGAATTCAAGAAATATGCAACCTGCCCCTTGTGCAGACTCAAGCTGGGGCCACAGGGTCCATCCCGGACGAGGGAAAATTTACCCAGGTACAGGTACAGGCTACGCGTAGCCAGAGCTAAACACAAAATGGGGGAGGTGGCGGCCTCCTCCCAGTGAGGAGGCCTGGAAGGGAGAAAGCAGCTGTGTGAAGTGACAGACCCAAAGCAGGCCACTGTGCCTTGCAAGGGGAAGAAGACACGAAAACCAAGCCCGTCCCCTTATTCTGGGTGATGACACAATGGCAGCACCCGCCCCCAACCTGCCCCCACCAGTGCCCGGGGACAGATGACTGGGCACCAGCACTTCCTGCCTCCCGGGGGCTGCTCCGAACCCACCTTCGGTCTCCCCTCATGTCTCCACGACGCCTCCGGCCCCCCGAGGAGCGCCGGGGACTCCCCGGCCCACACTGACGGGTCGGGAGCAGGGCAATGCGAGCCGACAAATGCAGATGTGAAATACCTATCCTGGAAGTGGGCCCGCTAGGAACAAAAGTGCGATCAGGAGACTCAGAGCGATCAACTTGACAGTCACTAATTGGAGAGGCGCCAGGGGCACGGCCTCATCCCCTCCACGTGCCCAGCCGGCGGCTACAGAAGGCACTTCCTTAATGGGCGCTCAACTGAACGGAGTATGACAGGTCATTAGACAGAAGACCTTGCACCGAGTGTTTCTCATCTGCCGACAGAGTGGAAACACGCTTGAGTCGGAGCTGGGGCCGGAGGGCTTCTTTCACGGGCAGATGAACGCCCTATTAAGAGCCTCCAGATTCTCAGGTCAAGCTCCCTTGCAGACTACAAAACCAGAGGCAGGCAGGTGGGGGAATCTGAGGGAATGGGTGAGAATCCCGGCCGTCCCCCTGCGTCGTCCTGTGACCCAGAGCCAGAGCCCCGAGAGCTCTGTCCACCTCGGGGCTTCCTGCCGGCAGGGGGTAATCACAGCATCCTCCCAGAGGGCGGCCCCGGCAGGAGCCGTCCCTAGCACAGGCCCCACGGTAACGGCCAAGTGAACGTCCTCACAGCGGCTATGGGGCAGGCCCGTTCCGCCTGCCGAACACTGGAAGCCTTCAGGGCACCTGACAGATGCCTTGTTGGCACAGTGACACTTCTTGTCATTCCAAATACTTCCTCCGTCAGTCAGCCGGAGGGTGGCCAGGCCAACCGCAGCACCGGATGTGTGCACCCCTCACACGGGCCCGACGTCCCCTCTCTTCTCTGAGCGCCCCACATCCACCACTCCAGCCCCAACCCCAAATTCTGCAGCCGGCCCCGTGGTGCACCTACAGTGCCTCCCTCCTCCATGCCTACCCTCTCCCCGCCTGCCCACTGTTGCCCACTGGTACCAGAAAGAAAACAGCAGTTTTCTTACAGGAAATACAGTTAAATAAAACTGAAGCAGAAACAGAACAGCTGGACGTGTGGTCACACGTAGAACACGGACTGATAAGCCTACCTCAAACACTGTGTGCCAAAACCTTTAAAAAAAAAAAAAAACGAAAATACTGGCTGGATTTCTTACTTCGTTTCTCTTCAACGTGTAGTAAGTATCAGATTTCATATGTGATCAAGTTATCAACTGTTGGGAGAACTCCCTCAGAATCCTCGTTTCTTCCTTTGAGAAGTCAGGTGCACAAAGTCAGAAGTAACACCAGGGTTAAGCTCCTTCAGGGTCCTCAGTCTGCACTTCACACTGCTTGCCTTCTTGCAGTCACAGATGACAGAGTTAGGAGGCTGCATGAGGGGACTGTGTGAGGTGACTTTCTGAGGTGAGTATGTGAGGTGACTCAGAAGTGACTGTGTGAGGGGACTGTGTGAGGTGACTGAGGGGACTGCATGAGGAGACTATGTGAGGGGATAGTATGAGGTGACTGTGTGAGGAACTGTGTGAGGTGACTGAGGGGACTGTGTGAGGTGACACTGAGGCAACTATGTGAGGGGACTGTGTGAGGTGATGCTGAGGTGACTGCGTGAAGGGACTGTGTGAAGTGACTGAGGGACTGTGTGAGGTGACTCTGAGGGGACTACTACATGAGGGGACTGTGTGAAGTGACTGAGGGAACTGAGGGGACACTGAGGCGACTATGTGAGGAGACTGAGGTGACACTGAAGTGACTGTGTAAGGGGACTGTGAGGTGACTGAGGGGACTGTATGAGGTGACTCTGAGTTGACTGCGTGAGGAGACTATGTGAGGGGACTTAATGTGACTACATGAGGGACTGTGTGAAGTGACTGAAGGGACTGTATGAGGTGACGCTGACGTGACTGCATGAGGGGACTGTGTGAGGTGTCACTGAGGTGACTGTGTGTGACACTGAGGTGACTATGTGAGTGGAATGTGTGAGAGGACTTTGACGGGACTATGTGAGGTGACTGAGGGGACTGCGGGAGTGAACTGTGTGAAGTGACACTGAGGTGACTGTGTGAGGGGACTGTGTGAGGTGACACTGAGGTGATTGTGTGATGTGACTCTGAGGGGACTGCGTGAGCAGACGTATGAAGTGACACTGAGGTAACACCAAGGGACGGACACTTTGTGAGGTAACTCTGACATGGTGCTCGCTGGGCCACTCCTTCAGCATGCCACTCAGCCCTTCCCTCCTGCACTTTCCCAGCATTAGGCAAAGTGGGCAAGGGAGAGATATAAGCTTCTTTAAAGGCCTAAAGTAGGTCAAAACCCTATGCAGCAGCATCCTGGCTCATCCATATATTTATTCGGCAACTTTTTATTGGGCACCTATTCTGCGCCACACGCTGAGAACACAGAAGCGAACAACGTAGAAAGGCAAGGTCCTGCCCACATGAAGCCTGCATTCTGCATTTCTGAGTGTGAGAGAGAGAAGCAAGGGAGGTGAATGAAGCAGGAACTGAATAATGGATTTTTTCTTACCCCCCCCCCAATTAATCCTTTAATAACTATTTCACACCATTCCAGACTCTAACCCTCCTATTTGTTAAGGGAGCCAGTAAGAAGCAATTTTACTAAGAATCTAAATTCTTATCACTACTTTCTATCTATTTACAGAACATTTAAAGATACTGAAATGAAATTAAACAAATGGCAAACTGTTAAGAAATGGGGGGTGTAGTAAAGAGGAGAAAAAACATAACCCATTTATTCAGGCTTCTAGACTGGCATTACCCCCATTTCTTTCCTCACATACATATAATCCTTACCTTTCAAAATGTTTTATTCTTATTTCCTGGGGGTCACTTTACCCCCAAGAGACAAGCACATCAAGACAACATGGTCCAGTTACATCCTTATGTTGTTCACGTCAAGATGGTTATTTGATCATTCTTATCACACAAATCAGTCAGGAAAAATAAAACCAGACAGAGCTCCATCAATTTCTACCACAGTCATGTCTCTACTTGACTTTCTAGCTAACACAACAACCCCGGGCTCATCTGTCGCCTGACTTGCTCACCAACCTGGAGACCAAAACCATTTTAGGATGAGTAACTAGTAAAGCAGTCCTAAGTAGAAAACACTTAACCTCTGTATTTATCTTAAACTGTAACTCTCACAGTTTGACAAGAATGAGTCACTGGTACATTCTTTAAGATTATATTCACACTTGTGCTTCACTTTCCAATTTAAAAAGCACAAAGAACGTCAACAAAGTATCAAAAGGAATCATAAAATTCTCCTATATCAAGAGATCGTGTATATAAACCATTGTCTTAGGGAAGTTATCTAACTAATTCACTTTTCACAAATATTCCTCTCTAAAAAAATATCAGTGGTGGGTAATTTTTTTTTTTGTGGGGGGGGCAATATAAAACCTGATGGGGCAGCCTGGGTGGCTCAGCGGTTTAGCGCCACCTTCAGCCCAGGGCGTGATCCTGGAGACCCGGTATCAAGCCCAAGGTCAGGCTCCCTGCATGCAGCCTGCTTCTCCCTCTGCCTGTGTCTCTGCCTCTCTCTCTTTCTCTCTCTGTCTCTCATGAATAAATAAAATCTTAAAAAAAAAAAAAAAAACCTGATGAGTTATTCTTACCATAAACATATATATATTTTTTTAAGTTTCCATTAAAATCTTTCATATTATTCCTGTCTTACCGAAGGCAGAATTTCTGGCTCCCACCCAATGAAACGTTACAAGCAGTATTAATTTCAGCCCAGATCACAGTGAGAAAAATGTAAAGTTCAAATGACAAATTTATGCCACTTAACTTGATCTGTTAAAAAATAACTTTTAGTCCAGTGAGAGTTGACATTAACAGTTTGCCTCACTGCAAATAAGCCATCAGTAGAGGATAAGAAGAAAATGAATGAACACATTTTGTTTGATGGCTCTTCTCCACCCTTATTTCTCTTTGACTAAATTATTTACTGAAAACACCAAAATCAAAGAAAAATCTGCTCTCCATTTCTTCCTTTTTAATCTGGGCTTGACAAAAGGCTCACACAATGCCGATGCACAACATCCAAACTCGTCCCAAGAAAAGACAAAAAACAAAAGAAAAACATTATGTAAACTTGAACGAATGTTTTGACTTTTCTTTTTCAAGCTTTTAAAGACTCAACTGTCACTCTGGATACCCAGCTTTCCAGATTAACTCAAGGGAAAAGTTCAGCGCCCAGAGCTCAACTGTTTGAGAGAGAGAGAGAGAATGTGGGTGTGGCAGAGCTACACAGGGCAGGTAGAGGGCCTGCGGGAACGCCAGAGCAAAAGGTGAGGAGCAACTTGCCTTGGGATCTGATTCAAGTAAGTTCCCACCCTATTATACAATTCTTTCCTCCCAGCCACTTTACTTGGACTCCATTTTGGAACCTTCCTGATGCCTGGTGACAAGCAAATAACTGACCCTAATTTCTCAGAGTCTTACATACAATACTAGGTTTCAGGCCCTCCAGCTTTATTTTCTTGTTCTGGAATTCTCTCAGCCCAATCAGTATATGCCAGAAACCACCTCACCACCCTGCATAACTTGAAAGAAGGTAAGGCTTCGCCTCAACCTGTATGCCACGAATTTGCAGGAATGGAGAAATTCACAGGGTTTGGAAAAGGAAGGTCTCCACACACCTGTATCTTCTCTTCCTTTAATGTTTGGCCTATTTGAGTGTCATATTCAAAGAGGAGTTAAAAAAAATGTATGTGGACATTTGTTGAGATCATTATTGTTTGTAGAAATCAAACTGACAAGATAACAGAGGAAGGACTTTTAATGTAGGATCTGTGTGGCTGGGCTTCAGGAAGACTCCTGAAAAAAGTAACTTTATTAAAATTAAGAAATAAGTTTTTTTCTAGGAAGAATTCATAGCTTTCATCAGAAATAGTTCACAACAACAAAAGGAAAAAAAAAAGGTTGTAAAACACTATGCCCAAATTTGACAGTATATATCTACCTTCTTACAAAAAAGTTCCTGTGTTGGAAGTGCCTGATATCTTTCAGACTATAGAATTAATTTTAAAAATGAATTAATTACACAGTTGGAATAAATTTATATTAGATACTGACCTTCCAAAGTCATAAGATAGAAGCATTTTCCAAAAAAAACAAAAAACCAAAAGTGCACATACCTTTTTTCCAAATCTCTGATTTTCTCTCTTAGTGGTTCAACGATCTAAAACAAAAATAACTTAAATCAGTTCTGCAGCCAAGACAGTCCTCCACCACTTCCACCCTCTGAGGTTCTACACAGGCATGACATTATGCAAAACAGATTTTCATTTCTTCTACTATCCACTTCCAGTCTGATATTCAGTTATACCACGTGAATCAAATCACAAGTCAAGAATTGAGATGCTAAACTGCATGCTGGAGCTCTTTCTCCAAGGATACTTAAGTCTCTGGGAAAATTAACCTCTTAATTTCCTTACTACACGCAAAGTGGTTGAGGCTCACAGAAGTAGGCAGACCAACACCACCCTCTTCTTTTCAGGAATGAAAGAATCCCCGAAATGCTGCCACAGAGCTTAGCCTCTTGTTTCTGCACATCATCTCCACATCCTGTCACCTGCTCAGCACACGAACTGAGGGCAGGCTGACCCCTTTCCCGTGTTAACACCAGGAGCAACAATGGAAGGACAAGAGCAATCCAAGGCCTTCCTCATCAACTACAACATTTGGCTTCAGATCAAAATGACTGACTTCCCATCTCCTCCCATGGCCCACCGTGCACTAGTATACCTGTATCTACAATTATGTGACTAAAAACATAAGCAATTCTACCTTGAAGTAGAAGGTATATAATCAACCAGAGGAGCGAGCTCTCAGTTAGCAGGTGAGCGGCTCCCCACCTGTGCATGTGGACGAGTCCCAGTGTCTGAGTTGAGCAGATCTACCTTCCAGCATCTGCTGGGGCGAGTGGATGCTGGCACTTGCCTCCATCCCTAGTAAAGGTCCTCACTTCCCCTTCTCTAAGAAATTCTGGGAAGGTCACTTGAAAAGTCAGACAAACTTTTATATCCATTCTGCCTCAGAGGTAGAATTTAGTACATCACACCTTGATAGAATGGACAAATACTGACAAAGAGGTGCATCCACAGGGGAAAAGATAGAAAAGGGAGTCCTTTCTGAAGGGTGGTTTTCAAAATCAGGGGTTAGCATCAACCTGCCACAATAAAGATATCCCCACAAACAAAAGAACCAAAATTCACAAACCTTAACAAAAAAATAGGAGCAAAATATGGGAAAGGAACTAACCTCCTCAATCTTGCTCTCGATCTTGAGTTCACCATTTTCCTGGATAGACCTGTTGAGTAGAAAGCTGCGAGACTGAGATCCATTGAGAGGCTTGATGACCTCAAGATTTATTTCTGAACAAATGACAACACAAACCAAAGGCTGCAGACCATCTCTCTGCTCCCCTTCCCAAACATCAGTCCCAGGTTCTAATTTCCTCCAGAAAGGGGTGCACCAGAGAAATGGAAGATAATGGAGGAGGGGAAATCTCAAGTTCACCTCACAGGCTCACTTCTACCTTGTAAGAGTTATTTCTATTCCACTAAAATAATCTCATTTTCATGTTACACTCAACATGGGATTTTAAATTAGAGGCAGGAAGTGTGTCTATAGGAGTCCAAGTTTCTCTGCTGGGCTTTCCTGGGAATTTGATGCAAAATGGAGCTTTTCCAGGTAAAAAAACAGAGTTCCTTTAAATGGGATCTGAGCACCCCTCCTAGCCACACACAGAAGTCTTTGTCAGGAGACACGCCCTGGTGGTAGGAGTCAGATCAACACCACCCCACTGGCCTTGCAAAACCTACTCAATATGAAAAGCCTGGTGAGGGCACAGCAACCCTTTACCCTAGTAGCCTAGTGCAGGGACACTCAACTTCCAAGCTCACAGCAAGCACTACAATTGTGATGGCTGCTCTTTTATTTTCACTACCAAGAAATAAAAAGTTTAACGAATTTGTCTTTAAACGCAAAACTGTTCTAACAGTGCCAAATTTGTTATTATAATGAATGCTTATTAAGTATTTTTTTTTCTAGAATATCAACACAGGATGTTACTCTTCTGGGTGTCCCTGTTACATTTATCACAAAGCACAAATAATGCACATGCAGGCCAGAAGGCTCCTAGTTCTGAATTTGAGATAAACAGGTGGCCTCAGGACTCAGTGGGTCTGCTCCCAGGCCAGGGGCCAGCCTCGGTTTCCTTAAGACAGCCCCCTTCTCAAAAGGCTTTGGACAGGCATGCCCCCACCATGTGCTTGTTCAAGCCACCCAGAAACACAAACACATTTTAGCCAGTTAAAAGCTAGGGTCAACCCCTTCCTGTGTACAAAAGGAGGGAAGGGACCCTGCAGTGGGCAATGCAGAAGAACCAGCCAGTAAAGATGGGCTTTACCTGAATAAATAGTAAAATCACCTGTATTCCTTGAGAAAATCCATAAGAAAAAAGACAAGCTTAGATGTGTGAATGGCGAGGAGAAAAAATAAACCAAACCCTCAGTTTCATTTTTAAAATCCTCAGTTAACCCATACCATCTACCAGTCTATATGTAATAACTGAAATATGTCTATAAACCCAAACCACAACATTCAAGTTATTAAAAACAGTTACCTCATATTAACGAAGTTGCCCCAAACGGCTGGAAGGGAAAGAAGAGAAAAAGAGGTCAATATTTAACTTCAAGACATTCAAGGATTCCAAATAATACAATTTTAATATTCAACCAATATTTTCAAGTACTCTACAAAATCTAAATTACAGCTCATGAAGACAACAGAATGCATACTTGTGAAGTATTAAGTCCTACTAAAAAATAAGTGAAAAGAGGATCCTATTCATCTCTTTAATTTTGGAATACCTCTTTTGGAGGTCTGCAGTTCAGCTGTGCTTGTGTTTCAATAAACAGTATGTCCCCAACCTTTGTTTGAAGAAGAGCCAGTCACAAGCATCAAAGAACTGCATGCCTGAAAGAGATCCTAGGGCTCAGTCCAGTCTTTTCCTTTAAATGTCTATGAAACCAAAACCCAGAGAGGTTAGACAACGGCCTGACTCTGTGGCTTAACTTCACCTGGACACCCAAATGCTTTCTCAGCACTTCCCACATCTCTCTTATAATCCAGTTTCTCATCTGCTGGCCTGCTTCCTTGATTATAGACTCCGGAGGGGGGGTTATCATGTGTACACAGCTGGTGCTCAATAAATGTGCATAACCAGCCCAGCTGCAACAGTGAAGTTTTGCCATGGATGACTGTAAAAACATAATACCAGGCCATGTGCCGCCACATGAAGTTACCAGACAGAGAAAGAAACCCTTCCCGTGAATGAATGTCTCTTTTATTTGTACTCATTCCTATTAGGCCCTTCTGTAGTCATTCCCCAAATACTCAATACCTCCTAAGGGCCAGATGCTCTTAAGAACTAGAAAAAGATGACAGAGCAAATGCAAAACCCTCCTCCCCACCCCCAACCTGGAGACAGTGATTCTGTGAGCCTGGGAAGGCCTTCAGGTTAGGATATTTTCCCAGGCATCTTCTTATTGTCAGCATCAGGTACTTAGTAGGGGTTTAACAAATGTTTACTGACTAGGACTCAGTTTCCAAAACCACGTATCGCTGATTCCATATAAGCACATTCCTCTCCAAATGGAGTAGTAAGCAACTGATACACAATATAGTAATAAAATAACTGAAAAGTGGCAAATAAGCAAGTAATGGGAGAAATTAAAATAAGTCCACACTATATTCTTTATTCACGAAAAAAATTTTTTAAATGTTTATACCTTTAGACCATGTGAGCTTACTTTTGAGTATTATCCTCAGGATAATCCACACACATACACATACACACACACACACATTTACACATACATGCATACAGGAAAGCTGTCTTCACAAATCATGGCTTTACTTACAATAAAAAAAGGGGGGGCGGATAAGCCAAAATATCCTACAAGTGGGGAATATATATATAAATTATGATAGTCATTCAATTAAATCATAAAGCCATTAAATACCACGATGACTATTATCAAGCAGACAAGAACTAATAAGCGTTGGCAAGGACGTAGAGAAAAGGGAAGCCTCGTGCACTGCTGGCAGGAACATAGGCTGGGGCAGCCGCTATGTAAAACAGTCAGAAGTTCCTCAAAAATTAAAGACAGAAATGCCACAGGATCCAGCAATTCCATTTCTGATACTTATCTGAAGGAAACAAAAACACTCATTTGAAAAGGTATCTGCTTCCCATGTTCAGTGCAGCATGACTGTCAAAAGCCAAGACACAGACAACCCAAGTGTCTGTCAAGAAATGAATGGGAAAAAAAAAAAAAGAGAGAGATGAATGGAATATTATTCCGCTATGAAAAGAAGGAAATCCTGCCACTTGGGTAACATGGATGGACCTCAAGGGCATTATGCTATGTGAAATAAGTCGATAGAGAAAGATAAATACTCTATGATCTATCTCCCTTATCTGTGGAATGTTAAAACAGAAAAAAAAAAAAAACCCAAGTTTAGAGATACAGAGAACTCATTAGAGGTTGCCAGAGGTGATGGGTGAAGGTGGTTAAAATAAATAAGTCCTGGAGATATAATGTACAGCATGGTAACTACAGCTAACAACAGTGTATTTGCTTATTTGAAAGTTGCTAAGAGCAAATCTTCAAAGTTCTCATCACACACATACATAATGTCTAACTGTGTGGTGAGGGATGGTAATTAGACTTATGTAACATATATCGTGTATTTATACAGCAGTATATACGGAGATATTAACTATTAACTTATATAAGCTAAAATGTAGTATTATATATTATTAACATAATACTATTTATAACACATGTCAATTATATCTTGCTAATATTGTATATAATGTTACATGTCAATTATATTTTGTTAAAAAATACGGTTATGAAAATATGCTGTAACATGGTAATGCAGTTATGACAATTCCAGATGAGAAAATATATATGTAGTAGGACTTCCGCTACTAAGAACCACACAGAATCGGAAGACTGTCCAAAGATGCCAAAATACTGTTTAAGTGGCAACATAATTGTTTATTTTTCCTTCTTTGTTCTTATCTTGCTTTTTAAAAAGGAGGGAAAGATTTTTAAACCCTTGTTGAACTCCATGCCCGCCCAAGACAACCTGGGGACACGTGGGTCAGTGCTCAGCTCAGACAGCTGGCACTGTGGGCAAACCAGCAGGTGCCAAGCCCCACCGGCCCCACTTCACTGTGTACCTCAAATAAACATAGCGTCTGTTCTTGGATTCAGGGTTCTGTTAAAACACACCAGGAAGTTCTCCCTCTCTGGCTATGGAAGCTCAGGAGGGTAGCTATCCATTGCTGAAGGTGCCTTCAGGGTACATAATGCCTTCTGACAACCTTTTCAAATCATTCCATTGTATTTAGTTCCTTTTTAGTCTTTTCTTAAGTCAGTTTAAAATGCGGGTCTCGGGCAGCCCCAGTGGCGCAGCGGTTTAGCGCCGCCTGCAGCCCGGGTGTGATCCTGGAGACCCAGGATCGGGATCGAGTCCCACGTCGGGCTCCCTGCATGGAGCCTGCTTCTCCCTCTGCCTGTGTCTCTGCCTCTCTCTCTCTGTGTCTCTCTCATGAATAAATAAATTCTTAAAATTAATTAATTAATTAATTAAATAAGAAATGCCTGTCTCAGAGATGTTTCTCAATCCTATCACCCCTTAGACCACCTGAGGGCATATAAGGCTGCCCCCCTTCTCTGGATGTCTTCTGCCTCCTTGAAGTATAAACACCAGGGCTCTGCGTGCTCTCCCCTTTCCAACTGGTCCTCTGGGCAAGCGTCACTCCCCTGGGAAGCAGGGGAGGCCCTGGGATCTGCCCCAAGGAATGAGGCCTAGGGCCACATCTTTGCCACCTTTTATAAACAGGTAATAATGGCCATACATGGTTAAAGCCCGAAACTATTCTTGTGGCTCAGACTTCTTTGATTGGCTCCCTGCACTTGCAAACTCATCTTGCTCTTCCAGTTCACCACCACGCCCCATAGCTTCATGAACCCCATCTCCCCTCCTCATCAAACAGACCTCTATGTAGGCTCCCCATCCAGTACCACCAACCCTCCACCCCCTTGCAGCCTCCACCCTTCCTGAAGCAGCTCCATCTCCAGTGCTCTCCTTGGCCAGAAGTATAGATACCTCACCTAAGCATTACGTTCCTGGGAAAGCCTTCCCCACCACCCTGCCTGCCCCGGGGGAACCTTAGGAGCCCCGTGTTGTCACAGCACTCACTACAACACTTCTTCATTGGCAGTTTACAGGTGAGTCTCCCTGCAAGATGAGGGGTTTCTGATTCACATCTGCAGCTCCCAACACATGTAGGCCAGCCACCCAAAAATTAGTTGAAAGGAGGAGGTCGAAGAACGTGTTCACTTTATTACTTTTATCCTGTGCGTATCCTGTACTTTTTCTCTTCAGAAGTGTTATGACCAATTAATCTTGAAGATGTTTTTATGTCAAGTGTTTCTGGCCTCCTTCTAAACTCTCAAAGGCTCGGTCTGCTTTGCTTTGGAGAACAAAAAGGACTAGTACCCAGCACAGACCAAACAGCAGGCAGGAGAACTTCCTGAATTACTGCAGACTCATTCCAAGGAGGAAAACACAAGCAATTCCCAACAATTATGGAGCCCTGCTCCCAGTGTTCTGTGTTGACTGGCCTGCAACCTTGTAGAGCACAGAGTTTACAAGTTCAACATTACTAAAAATTAACATTGCTTTTAGAATTTTGCAACTGCTTAAGTGAATCTGACTCACCTTACAGTGTTACAAGGGGGTCGCTGGGAATTACTAAGAGCTGCGCTCTAGAGATACCTGTACTAAATGGAACTAAATGAAGTCAATTATGTGCTATACAAGGACTCGGTATTAAGAGAAGTACTTAAAAAAAAGATAATCATTCACCATCACTGACAAAGGACTTAAAACCAAATTCCCTTACACAGCTTTCAAGATATCTTAATTTATTCTGATTTTTATTTTAAAAATATTGACACGCAAAATGAGGCACACTGCTTTCACAATTCTGTCTGTATCTAGACTTCATGCTATGCCAGGAAACTCCGTTCCAGGAAAATCTATCACACAGAAATTTTCATTTAGGACAAAAAAATGGAGTGATTTTTTTAAGGGTATGATTAAAAATAAGTGTCCTTCTCCAACAAAGAACATATTAAAATGCTCATTCAACACCTTTGTAGTCTCTATTAGTCTAATGTGATTACTTAAATATTAATCAGACAGCACTAGAGACAAATCCTTGTAGACCATAATTTCTCAACCTGGAACCTGTGGGTCTCCATCAGATTCCTGATGACTTTCAGGAAGTCTAGGGGGGAAAACCTTGAAAGTCCATACAAAACCACACATACAAAGCTTTCAAAAATCCTCCGTAAAAGCTTGACATTTCAGGGGACCATTGGTTTTCGAATGTTTTCAAATGGGGACAGATTATGTGTCCTTGAATACCAGGCTGCACAGAAGATGCAGATTCATCCCCAGAAAGCCTATTACCCTATTTTAAGTACTATTATGATACTGAATCAAACAAAACTACCATTTCTGTTTCACACCTGTATATTCTAAAAGGCTGCACTGTGCTTTAGCATGTTTTTGTTGGGCATTCTGACCACCATTTTTACCTAGAAAGTACATGTACTTTTTTTATCCTAAATCATAGGAAGAAGTGTGAGTTAGGGAAAGCACTCCCCAGCCCGATGGGCACACACTTCTATCACACACAGTATACTCGGTGTGCCTGTAGGCAAGCACTGACAACCAGGCATCCTACAAACCAGGAGGCCAAGAGCTCACCAACTCAGCTTGCTGATATTAGAAAGTGTGACTGCATGGAGATCCCATGCAGGATTGCCTTCTGTCTTCGATGTTTGCCAAAATCATTTTGTCGCTCATCCACTAACATGATGGTCAGGGAGGACCCTAAGAGAGGTGGGTCAGAGAAGGTGGTGAGGCTCAGATGACAAGAAGCAGTAGGGGTCCACCTGGAGCCCCAAGGGGAAACAGCTTGAGCCCGCTCAGGCAGGAACAGGTGGAGTGCCCGCCACTCCTGAGACAATGGGAAACTGACCCACATCATGAACAGTCCTTCCAAGACCGGGCAGTAGGAGAAACGGCAAGCCCATGAAGTCTAGTAGGAGAGGACAGTCACCAACATAAATGCAGGTCTCTTTTTAAAAACACAAACTTTTATATACTGAGCCCCTGCTAGGAGCCAAGCACTTTAGGAGGTCTTGCAACAAAAGCTCCTAACTCCATGGTGCCCATTAGACTGAAGTTTCTCCAGGACCTAACAATGACTAGGAATTGGCAGGGGGGCTGTGGGAGAGTACTCTGGGTCTGCCTTCTCCAGTCCCAAAGGGATAAAATCTGGGCATCTCAGAGCCTGGGAGGCCCTACAAGGTCTACACTTCAGATCTCCCGAATCAGGATCTCTCCAGAGGAGCCTGGGCATGGCATTTTTCAAGTGACCCAGGTGACTGTGCCCCCTGGGGAAGGGGGAGAGCCTGCATCCTAAGGGATCTGGTGGCAGGCCACAGCCACATCTCACCTGTTGCCCACCTGCCGGGTCACACGGTCCAGGCTCAAGGCACTCTGGTCCCTGGTGATTTTTCCAACTTGCCTCAGACTCTTCATGCTTACTCTTCACCCAAATACCGCTTTATCTGCCTCCCTCCAGTTCATTCAGGTATCAGCTCAATGAGGTCTTCCAGACCAATCTATCCCTAATAGTGCTCCCTCCCACACACCCTCTTTCCTCCCTACCCACACTCAACCTGCTTTCTTTTGCTTAACACCACTTACACCACATACTATATCCACATATCTATCTATCTATCTATCTATCTATCTATCTATCTATCTATCTATCTCTGTTTGTATGTTTCCAGCCAAGAAAATGGAAGCCCCAACACAGCAAAGACTATTTTGTTCAAGGCTGTTCTCTATGACATTGAGATACTTCCACACAATATTCAGTGGTCACTCAGTATTTGCTGAAAGAGTCAATGCATGAATAAAACGCTCTCTCAAATGACTGTGATTCATGGCTCTAAGGCAGGAGTCAGCAAACTTTTCCTGTAACGGGCAAAGAATAAATACTTTAGGCTTTGTGGGCCATAAGATCTCTAGAGCCACTACTCAACATCGCCACTGAAGTGGGAACAGAGTCATAGATAATTTTAAAAGCGTGACCGCACTCCCATGCCACTTCATTCAAAGATATAGAAATTTGAATTTCATGTGTTATGAAGCAGCATTTCGTTCTTGACTTTCTTTCAACCATGTAAAAATTGTTAAAACTTTCTTAGCTCAAGGGTGGGCTGGATTTGGCTCAAGGGCCACAGTTGTTTATCTCTAAGGGATACCAGAATGACTAGGTGCCATCCTAGTCAAAAATTGTTAAAACTTTCTTAGCTCAAGGGCGGGCTGGATTTGGCTCAAGGGCCACAGTTGCTTATCTCTAAGGGATACCAGAATGACTAGGTGCCATCCTAGTGCAGGAAGTCTTGTCCTTACAGGCAGAACTGCCAAAAGCCACCTATATGTAATACACATCAGAGAAGTAAAGGCTGCATTCGACCAGGCCTGGGGAGCAGAGAGGAGGCAGCAGGTCACGGACCTGGGGAGAGGGGGGTGCAGGCTTCACATACGCAGGGGGTGTCTCCTGGCCTGTGATGATGTACTCAGAGGAGAAGGGTGGGGAGGCCAATGCTAGCAGAAATACCCCAGGGAGGGAAGGATGAAGGGATAGGCCCAGATGGACCAAGAAGGTTTCCTTAACAAGCCCCCCATGGGGATTCTGTTGCTGCACCCAATATGAGCACCACCAGTTCCCCTTCCTAGAATTCGTTCCAAGACAGCAGGGCTCTGGGGAGTGGACAACCAACATCATCGGTCAGAGTGTGGCTCAGGGCAGCTGTGTTCTGGCCTAACAGGAAGCAGAGGTGTGAGGGACAGATGGGTCAAGAATGCAGAGGACAGAAGAGCATGGGCAGTGTACCAGGATGGGGTGGTGAATGGGTGTTCTCAGGAGACGAGAACACCAGAGGTGGAGGGAAGGCAGTGAGGGGAGGGGATAATGGTCTGAGATTAGCACACACTCCCTCAGAGGCAACCTGTCGTGATCCAGGCTGAAGATGTCTACTAGGCAAGCAGAAGCAGAGCCTCGGAGCCAGGAAGGCCAGCACCAGCTAGAGGTGTGGGTAGGGCACCTACTTGAGGCAAACATGCCATAGTTTCAATGGAACATGGCACTGACTGCTGCATCCAGCCAGGCCATGGGGAATCATGTGACAAGGCCAAGGCATGTGAGCAGTAAGCACAACGATGCCAGTACCACTGCCGCTGGTTCCTGCATATTGGCCTTCTTAGCTCCACTCAGTTTCTAGTCACCAGGTTGTGCAATCACCTCCATTTCACAGCTGAAGACCAGATCCAAGAGTAGTCTTGTGGGATTTGCTCAAGGTCACACGACCAGTCACCCCCCCATACTCCACCAACACTACAAGTGCAAGGCCTCGTTCCAAAGCCCCAGAGTCACCCCCAACTCCAATGGGAAAAGGCATCTTGGTTTTGTTCCTAAACTTGGCCTCTAAGCCAATCCCCTAACCTCTAAGCCCCATGTGTGGCAGGTGCTCCACCTAAAACTGAGGAACACTGAGGTCATAAAACCCTTCTGGGGACAGCAAAGCCTCTATGCATGCTGCAGATGCTCCCTGTCTTGAAAGAGTGAACAGCAATTCCAATCCCCACTTGCTCAGGTCAAGAACACTTCAATTCAGAGAAGCATTCAGATCAGGAACCCCGTACAAAGACTGGGCACCTGGAGCTCATTTAAAAGGAGTATTACTAGCAGAGTAAGTTCCAGCAACGCTAAAGCACAGCAACACTGACGCACGCGTTCTGCTGTGACTCTGTTTACTGTTCTTCTCCAGGTTTTCTGAGCGTGTTAACTACAACAGAACGCCTCGTCTAAGCTATGACTCACTTTGTGCCAAGTGCTCACTGCAGAGATGTATGGTGTCATTATGTTTTTCACACAGTGCCTCCCTGGTGGCACTATAAAACCTGTCCCCAAATTCTTTGACATGCCTCCTGCCAGGAGGTGGGATCAGTGTGGACTCATGTGACCATCTCCACCACAGGGGAGGCTAGCAGTGATGCCATGTGGCTTTGGAGCTGGTGACAGAGTGCTATTCCCTCGAGTTTGCTAGCATACTTGCTCTGAGGGGCCTGGGCCGCTGTGGACGAGGTCTGACCACCCCCTGGCTCGACAGGTCACAGCCAGGTGCTGCGCAGGTGCTAACAGCCAGTCCTAGCAGAGCCCGTCCTCAGGGGCCAGATGTGCCAGCAAAGAAACCCCCAGGAAGTAAATTTTCCAGCCTAACTGAAGTCCCAGACATCATGAAACAGATGTCTGGGATATTTCTGTTTCATTTCAAATTCTTGACCCAATGAACTCGTAAACATAATAAAATGGTTGCTATTTCATACCCCTAAATTTTGAAGTAGTGGGTTAAGCAGCAAAAACATAAGCTGAATCAAAACAGGTAAGTATGTCTGTGTCCCCAGCCCTTTAACCTAGAGAGGAGGCAGGCCTTAAGTCCTCCCCATCCGACGCACTCCCTACCAAGTGCATATGCGCTCTTCCCTGTGCCCAAAGCACACCTCTGCACAGACCTTGGTAGAAAGCCTGGATGGAGACTGCAACCTGGAGAAACCCTTCCTCCCCCCACCCAGGCTGCCTGCCTTCACCTGAACTGACTAGTAAATGTGCTAAGGAAAGATGCGCCCTTGCTTAGCGCAAATGAACCTCAACAATCCTCGTACCAGAACATGGCAAATATTTGCCTGCCCTCAGGTAAACTTTGAAGCAGCCAGATTAAAATGTTTTTCAAAGAAGGCAAAAATATACATTATTTTTTTAAAGATTTTATTTATTTGACGAGAGAGAGAGAGAGAGAGCATGAGCAGGAGTGGCAGAGGGAGAAAGTCCCAACCCTGACTCTGGGCTCAATCCCACGACACTGAGATCACAACCTGAGTCGAAACCAAAGTGGGATGCTTATCTTCATGCACCACCCAGATGTCCCTACTTTTTTTTTTTTTTTTAAATACACTACTCTTGTAATGAGAAAAGCTTTAAAAGAGTTGTTTCAGTGGAGCAGAAGGTCCAAATTAGGAGCTACTCTTGTTTTTAATTCTTCAAATAAGAAAGGGAGATGTGCTGAAGGAGGGAGATTCAGTCTCTGGTTCCCGCTGAAAGAATTAGGTGTTCAAGGTCAGGCAGCATCATATATCAAAGGGCAGCAGTCACCGAACAGGGATCTTTGCCTCCTGCCTAACCTGAAGGAGCCTAGCCCAAAACTTTGCACCCTGCAGCCAACCAGGCACCTGACTGTCATAGGCAGTTAGACATGATGAAAACTGTCCAAGGAAAAGGTCATGAGCAGGGTTGGGGTGGCTGAGCAGACACCAGTAACAAGCAAGCGTCACAAGCCAAAAGGAGGGCACCTGCTTGAGACCTCCCTGTGACAGCAGCCCCACTCTGGGCTAAGCCGCAGAGGCAGGCAAGCTCCAGAAGCAGAAAGGACAGCAGCACTTTCTAGGCCCTGCACTGTGTTCCCTGCTATCCCCGCTGGCAGGTCCCAAACTTCAGCTATAAAACACTTTAAGTGACTCATACATTCTCACAGGCTTATCTAATAAAATGTACTGCCATTCCCATGGGAAAAAAAATTTTGTCCCAAGATGTTCCTTTTTTTTTTTTTTAAGTGGTTAAAAAAGCAAGAAACTATGGGCTTTGCAGCAGACAATATGGTCCTCCAAAGAATATGACATGTAAAACTGCTGATATTTAGAACAGAAATTTAATAGAATCAATTATTTGCTTTTAAAAACTATATACATGCTTAAAAAACATGAAAGTGTCTTCACAGAAGAAATCTGAGAGACTTGGGGTAAGACGTCTTTATACCTTCTACATTATTTTAATTTCTGCAACTCACAAAAAGCAAGTCTGAAATACAGTTTTTTAGGTCTGAAGAGGACAGAGTTGCTTCTGTCCATTCCAGGCATGGCAGCTTCATGGCTTACAAAGCACAGGGTGACCTATTAAAATCCCCCAAACTGCTAAGTGAGAAAAACCCAGAATCCAAAACCATTTACTCAACCATCATGTCAAGGAACTCCACCACTCTGGTTTAAAAGCCTGGATAAGACAAACTCTCCTCCACGGGGACCCTCTGATCCACGCACAGGACAAAAGGTTACTTAAAACAGAGCTCCACAAAGTGTGTCCCAGGAGTGGTGGCAGGAGCGTCATGGGGACCTTGTCAGGAATGCAGATCCCCTTGTCTGCCGAGGTCGCCTAAATCAGAAACTCCAGGTAGGCACGAGTCCTCAGGTTTTAATGAGGCCTCTGGGTGAGGCACAAATCCTCAGGTTTCAATGAGGCCCTTGGGTGACGCCGATTCACCTACAATCCGAGACTGTCTGCAGGAAACCGCCGACCTCTGTTGCTCTGCCATGCTCAAATCCTCCTAGGACACCCCGTGTTTTGTTAAGAGGACGAGAGTTCAACAACGTCCAAGTAAGCCACCTGTGGACACTCCCTCCATCATAGTACACTTCTAGATGTGCCCCCCCTGCCTTCCCAGGCCAGCTCTGACGAGGCCCGACCCTTTGCTTCATGCCTTACTCCAACCCTGGGCTCTGGCCACTGCACCACCAGGACCAGAAGCCCTCCCCCTCTGCCCTCCCATTTTCTCCACCTCCATGTAGCACTCTCACTCACTCACTCACTCACTCACTCACCTGGCAGGCACCAGGTGTCCCACCTTGAAAGCTGCTGGCTTTGCCATGTTCCTGCTCAAGATTTCCAAGCTCACCAAACCATCCTGACTGCCGGCTACAGTGATCAAAAGCCTTGAGCATACACCCCAGCTCCCCATATATATGGATATACACACTGTAAAGGCTGAGGTAGAAAATGTGTGTATATATTTATATTCCAGAATTTCTTCCACTGCCCCTATGTGAAGGGTTCCAAGGACACATCCTCCCCCACCCTAATGCCTAATGCCAGCCCTGCAAGATGCCCTCATCCCCAGCACCCTGGCCTCCACACCTCCATCAACTGTCCCAGCAGGTCAGTGCAGTTCTGAACACAACAAGCAATCTTCCCCAGCCTTCCTACCCCACTGACTGGGCGATTCTTACATCATATTTGTGCTTCCCAACTATGAAATAATCAGCACCTTATCATAGATGTTCTCATCTCTGATAGAAAGCAAGATGCTGCTGAGATAAACTTGTTTAGGACCGGGTCCCCATGAGCTTGACTCGGCACAACTAAGGACAGAGACTCCGTGTCACTGTAACTCTGTACCACAAAGCCCTGGCATAATCATGGCATCTGACTTTCTCCCCAAAGGTTGTCCAGTGCTCCCCCCTGGCACTCCATGCTCAAGGCCTAGGAGGAGTCCCCTCTCCAAGCAGAAGCCAATCCCAGGGCTCCTCCTATGCTCCTGGGCAGGATGCCCAAGTACCCCTCTGCAGCCCCCTCCAGCCTCACCTCCCATGACTCACTGCCCTCTCTCATGCTCCCCCCCCCATGTTCAAACACTGAACCCCCATGTCAGAGTGCACTGCGCTCGCTGACTTCAAATCCTGCCCCATTCTTCGCCTTTTCACAGAGGCCTTCCCTACCCCTCCACCTCTCTGGGCCAGGTGGCTCTGTTCTATGGTCTTTCCAAGCCCTACATGTGCCTTCCCATCCCTCGGATGCCCTCTCTGACCCTTCACACCACTGCAGAGCCTTATACCTGCTTCTGTCTGCCCCTCCCCAATTAGGTCTCTGAGGTCAAGGTCAAGATCTTCTGTTCTTTCTATCCCATGTATTTACTCTGCAACATAAACACTATAGCAGAATGAAAATTCCAACAGAAATTCCACACACTGACCTTGAAAACCCAAAATAGTCTTTCAGGTAAAGGTTTAAAATTCTAAACATTGAGTTATCCTTAATAGGTGTCACTTTTATTCAAAAAGGCTCTAAGAACAAATTTGAAGGAAAAGAGCTCTCCTATTGAGGGATGCCTGGGTGGCTCAGTGGTTGAGCATCTGCCTTCTCAGGGCGTGATCCCAGGGTCTCAGGATTGAGTCCCACATCCTGCTCCCCACAGGGAGCCTGCTTCTTCCTCTGCCTGTGTCTCTGCCTCTGTGTCTCTCATGAATAAATAAATAAAATCTTAAAAAAAAAAAAAAAAAGCCCTCTCCCATTGAAAGCCTTGGCCATGCAAAATCTTCCTTTAATTTAAGTGAGGACAACCCATGATATACATCTACCATTCTTCTCCATATATTAAGTACAAAAGCAAATCACAGAAAAATCCGTGGTATAAAACCATTCACATTTTAAAAGTACCTAATTATATTTCATGAACACATAATGCAGAGGAAACCATACAGACTCATTCATATATACTAAAATGTCAACCAGTGACTGACAGGAAGGGAAACAGGGTTAGCTGGAAGGAGGAAGAAGAGGGAAAGGCATCTTCCAAATGCTTCCATATTGTTAAACTGTTAAAACTGTGATGTAAAACTCAGTCCCAAAACACATAAAAGATATGAATGTCCTCTGCACCTTAGTATGCAAACTGTAACTTACTCCTAACCACAAAGCTTGGTTTCCTCCAGGTTCTTCAATTTAAGGCAGTACTCAGAGGCAACCATCTACCAACAGAAAGCTACCAAGCTATTTACCCTATGTCATAACGTCTATGTGTGTCTGTTTCTTGCAGCTGGAATTAAGATGCATTCTGTCTCCAAATCTTCACCTGAGAAAATCACTTCTGCATTTTCACAACAGGACACCAATACATCTGTAAGCATGTTCCACTCAAACATATTCTCAAGTTCTACTGCACAGTACTACTATTTAATTAAACATTCAAAAGCTGCTTAATCTGTACTAGACAGTAGTATCAAGTTTAGAGAAACAGGTACAAAAAAGATAGAAAAATGCCAGACCACCCCAGAAGGCAAACATGAGATTCTTCAAATCACAAGAGGCAGAAGTGACAGGAAGTGGACTCTCCTTTCTCCCCTTCTCCTCTCCTGCAACTTCACAGACACCAACAGATGTATATAGGCATATATAGGCGTAGATGTATACCTAGCAAGAATAGAAGTTGCCACATTATTTTTTTTTGCTTTTTTTCGCCCACTTAAAGAGACAGTAGGCCCAACCTAAGCAAGTGCGGCAGTAGAAAATGAAATAGACATCCCCCGAGGCTACCAAATAAAGGCATCTTCTTAGTTTTCTGACAAGAAGAAACATTCACTAAAGAAAAAGGAGAGCAACAAAGGGCGAATCCTGTCCAGCCCAGCCCAGCCCCACCTCAGGCTGCAGGGATTAAAGCATCGCCTGTACCACCTCTACCACCTGGGTTACAACCCAGGAAGCTTACAGCACAATCAGGGACTTCACTTCCCTTGGATTCACTCTGAAATTGACTCCGTAGGTGCTCTTCCCTTCTGACCAATCACTTCCCACTTCCTGGTGGAAACAGAAGTTAGGAGAAAGCACACATTTCCAGATCCCAGCACAGAGCAGGCCACTCAATAAACATCTGCTGCCAAGTGGATGATGAATCTGCTGAAAACTGACAGGGCAACAGCTCTGTACATGCACTTCCTTTTTCAACTAAATTCCAATGGACACCACTGATGAAGTCTGAGAGTAAATGCTGATAAATCTATTTTCAGAATGCTGAAGGCAGAGAACAGCAGAAAAAAGAATTTTTTTTAAAGTAGGTAGGAAGAAAAAAAAAATAAAGTAGGTAGGAAGAAAAGGAAAATTCAGACTGCACAGCACAACTTCTAAATGAAGAAAGGAGCCATTGTATGACCAAATCCAGAATGTGAAGATATGACATAACACACAAAGGTGTAGTAACCTTTTTTGGAAAGTAGGACACTGTAATTAAGAGCAAGACAGAAAGAGAATATGTGTATATATAAGGATTCGTGCAAAGCACAAAGGAGAAATATTTTTTAAATTGAATACTGTTTTGGGGGTAACTTTGCAGCCTGATGTTAAAAGTTGCTTTGTTAATAACGTATTTGCTACTGGATCAGAATGCTACAGAGAAACCTGATAAACTTCACAAATATAAAACCTGTATAAAAGAAATTATAAAACTTTACTATAAAAAGAAAGCCCTCATTAAAAATGAAGAGACATCACTATTTCTGTATGGGAAGGCAGTTTAATATGCTAAAACTGTGAGAACTAGGATTTTATTTTTGTATTTCATTCTCTAGTTTTTCCACACTGAGTACACTATTTTCCTATTTACAAATTATTTAGTTTTAAATGGGAACTTTAAAAATCTTGATGATGCTTTTAAGTTGGCCTTTTCATTTTGTATTTGAAAGGGTGGAGAGGGAAAAAAGGTACACGAGGGATTGAAGAGGGACATCTCCCAGCACAGTGCCCATGGGCATCACCAAAGACTGCAGCCAGGTGTGCTTGAGATGAGTGCGCTGGTTTTCCATTGCTGGGGTGGCTGTCCAACGGCTGTGTCCGCACGTCACCCTAACAGGCTGGAAATGCCAGGCTTCTGTCCACAGCCTTTGTCAGGGATGGCACAGTCCTGGAGAACAAGATAAAAGGCGCCTATATAGGGAGCCAGACCAGGGTGTGTTTGTGTGTAGGGGCTGTTGCACAGGTGAGAGCAGGGAGGGAGGGAGGGAAAGAGATGGGAGTAGGAGGGACTGGATGGGGGAGTGGGGAGGAAAGCAGGAAAAGGAGATAAGGGGATAGGAGGATAGTGAGGAGGTGTTCCTTAGACAAAGCGGTTAGATGGGGGGGGGGGGGGCAGAGAGGAAGAGGGAAGTGAGCAGACAGTGAGGGGAGTACCAAGACTAATAGTGAGGTGGCAGTATGGGAAGGGGGAAGGGTAAGAGTGAGTGGCAGGTGTGTGGGGTGGGGGGAGGAAGTGTTTGAAGCACATGGGGGACAGGTGCCCTAGAGGCTCAGAAGGCCTCAGGTGCTCAGTAGTGGGGGACTGGGCAGGTGAGCCAGGCAGGTGCAGGTACAAGACTTGCCACTCTGGCTCAGAAGGGCTGCAAGCATTGCCAACTCAGCACCTGGCCTGGACAGGACATTGCTGCTAGGACAGAAGGACCTGCCTTCCAACTACCCAAGCCAGGGCATCGAGGCTGAAGAGCTCCAGGGCAGACAAGCTGCCCAGTAGCCACCTGGGCCCACCATGCTCACCAGCCAGGTTAGAGTCATAAAGAAAAAGGGGTTTTGCACAGCAGGGTCAAAGGGGAGAACCAGAAGCCAGTCGACCATCCACTAAGACAAGGGCAATGCCAGGAGTGGGGTCCCCTAAAATACTTTCCTGCTCCCTCCACCTTGGAGGTACCCCATTGGGACTGCTTCAAAGTGAAACGTTCTTTCAGGACAAATGTCACTAAAAGTCAACACAGAAAAAAAAAAAAAAAGTCAACACAGAAGCTACCAAATGAGGTAGGTGCAGCCTTCGGGTTCCATTGGGTCTCTCCACACCACCATGGAGTACCAGATTAAGAGCCAGGGCAGGTCACATAACCATTCTCTGCCTCAGTTTCCCCATCTACAAAATGGGGAGATTATCCTCCCCCCATGCCTCATTGCAAGACAGTAGCATTATCAAAGTCAGTCACTCCTCAACCTGAATTTCAGCACCTACATCAGTGGCAGAGGCAGGGAGAGGGGGCTTTTCATTGCTTTGAGAGCCTAGGATAGAAATTATGTCTTTTAAATAATTAAGGTGTATTGGGACTAAGGAGAGCAAAGAATCAGAATAGAATTCTTTAAAAAAAAATAAAAAATTAAGAAAAAAAAAAAAAAACCTAAGAGGCAGACGAGATCTAAGATCCTGATTTGGTTGCATGCAAGTTACAAGGAGAACCACCATTTATGGCCCTTATCATTCACGGCTAGTAACCATTTCTACAAGGCCTGTCACTGGCCCCTGAGAGCATCAGATTAATGTGATTCTTTCACTTGATTCCAACGGAACCATCCTACCCCTTCAATCTTCTGTTGCTGATATAAGACGGCTGTCTGCTCACCCTTCAAAAAACAAATAAAGAGGGGTGCCTGGGTAGCTTAGTCGGTTAAACATCAGACTCCTGGTTTGGGCTCAGGTCATGATCTCAGAGTTGTGAGATCGAGCTCCACGTCAGGCTCCCCACTCAGTGGAGAGTCAACTTGGGATTCTCTCTCCAGCCTCTCCCTCTGCCCCTCCCACCCCTAAGTGAGCACCACTCCCGAAATGAAATAAATAAGATCTTTAAAAATAAATAAATAGATAAATAAATGAAACTCAGATCACTTATATTACATATGTCAACTGAATTCTAATTTAGAAACAGCATATTTGTTTTCAGAAAGAGTATAAAAATGTTCAAAGATACTAAGAATAAAATTCCAAGGTCTCACTACCCTAACAAAATTGTTTTCATTTTCCAAGATGTTTAGACTCTGAAAAAGATACAATAAAAGGATTCAACTGTTTGCTGGTGCTGCTATAAAGGCACTAGTTTCTTTTGGTTAGAAAAATAGAAAGCTTAACTAAAACTCAAAGAAACTCATGGATGATTACCTTGAAATTCACTCCTTGCCCTTCTGAATCAAAGGGAGGGAAAGAACACCTTGCCCCACCTCCAGGGTGCACCTGTTTGTCCACTGTCACTGCCCTTCCTCCGTGAGGACAATCCCTCCCCAGAGGTCACTTTCTCACACTCACACCTGGAAACATCTGTTCTTCCAGGTGGCTCATCAACTGAAGCTACTATCTCTTGAAAGAAATTCTTTCAATTCCTCATAGCTGTTTTTAAAAAGTATTATTACCTGCCAAGTATAAAAGAACACAGCATTCCATGTTATAAGTGCATAAAAATGAAACAGCAGGGTTAGATGACTGTCCCCAAGGCACAGAATGAGCTGAATGAAGGCAAGTGAAACCGCCCTTCTCCAAAAAGGGCCAATCCTGAATCATTCTCCCCACTTGTATCCTTCAGGAGCTCCTAAGATCCTATGTGCAGAACATAAAGCAAGAAAACAAAAAGGGGGAAGCAGACATTAATGTGCATTCAACACTCATGGAGAATCTGGCAACCGGGCCTGCGTGTTAAACATCTACTCATGAAACCTCTTCGACATCACAACAACCAGGCTCTTGACTTCCTGGCCTACTCAGCAGTACCACACACCAGGCCGAAAACCCAGCAGTGCATCTACACAAAACAGGGGGATGCACCTGGCAGAGTGCAACATCCAAGTTAGATGGGCTGTCCCAAATGCAAAACTGTTTCTCTTTGGCCCTGCCCTAATGTTTGTGTGTTCTGAAATATATTCATCAAAATCTCTACCTTCTCAGCTGCATGAATTTTGATCAAAAGTTTACGCATCTCACTGAATAAAGTTTATGTGGAGGCAGACTTCAAATGCTGCCTTTAAGCACCAGAAGGGCCTGCTCCGTGCACCCTGTCACCTCCATAGTCATGCTGGCACCTGTGCCTTCAACTCTACTGTCCAAATCCTATCCATCCTCTAAAGTACCAACCCCTGGGCCTTGAGGGGATTCCCATTCCTTCCCAATCCCTGCTTGCATTTCTCAGGGCAAGGTACAGGGAGGGGCCTAGAGCTTCTATGAGCATTCTGGCATACCCCCCTTGTGTTCAACAACTGGGGAGCTCAACAAATCCCACTGCTCAGGTTTCTGTAGAGCTCAACCTCCAGCACTGCATTTTCTTCCTGGAGATTGGTGGATGGGGGGCCAAAGTGCCAACCCTCTAAGCAGACGGCTGGTCCTTCTCATGACCAGCCCCATCCTGGCTACCCAGGGGACCCTGCGCCAAGAATAGGGGACAGAGACCAAATATATTTTTCTCCACATCATACCAGGCATGAGAAAGTAATCACCGTTCACTTCACACAGGACAGCTAACATATACGTAAAAAGTTCTTAAAAAGCAGTGGAAAAGAGAGGTGCCTAGCAGGCTCAGGCAGAGGAAGATGTGATTCTTGATCTCCCGGTCAGGAGTTCAAGACCCATGATACTTGCGAAGTCTATTTGAAATAAAAAATGAGTGGAAAGGAGAACCAGCAACTCAACAGAAAAATGAGCAAATCCATCAACAGTTCTCCGAAGAAGAGATATTAATAGCTCTTGAACATTTCAAAAGATGCTTCATGACACTCACAATAAGAGAAATGCAAATTAAGACAAGGAGATGCCATTTTTCAGCCTGGTGAAAATGCAAATGTTTGCCCAAAGCTCTGCTGGGGAGGCTGAGGGGAACCAGCTGCTTGTGACCCTGGTGGGAACATGAGCACAAGTTTCCCTGCTGTGGCAGTCCTTGTGACAGCAACATATCTGAAATCACTGAAATGCCTTCTGTAGGAGACAGGTGCATGCACACAGGAGTACTACAGCTGTACAACAGCACAGGGGCATCTGTTTGCACACACACAGCACACTCGCTCTCCAGGAAGGGAAGCAAGGAGTCTGCACAGGATGCTACCTGCTGAGTACAACCCACAGAAAGGGCAAGCATCCACAGACTAAGGCCAACATTTGCAGTAAGATAGACAAAATATATCGAAAGGGTGCAGAAGGCTCCAGATTTCCCCAAAAGGCAGCTAATTTTTTAGGTACTTTGACTTTTGAACCAGGTATATGGTTTAAATACTTTATCAGAAAGAAGAAAATTGACACCTACCAAGAAATGAGTCTGACTTGTATCAGGCATTAAAAAAAAATCATTACAAGGAGCTTTTGGACACAATAACTGCACATCCTCAGTGGGGCATATTTTCTGAGGATAAAAAAGAACTACAAAGAAATCTTGAATTCGGTGAAGTCTGTTGTCAGTAATGGTACTGACATAGTAATTCCCAAACCATTCTGTCTGTACAGTAGTAGAGAGCTAACGATTTTTTACTGATGTCAGAACTGAGATTTTCACAGTGGGAAAAAGAACACAACAATATGGAATGGGGAAAGGTAAGGAAGAAGCCTGTTAGGATTTAAACTGGGTGCATGTGTATCAACTCATGATTGGAAAAAGTGTGTATGTTTCCTGGCTCTGTCCCTTAAAAAAGATGGGAGCAAGGACACCTCGATGGCGATGTGCACAACCAAGGCACAGGCTCTGATTCCTTAGCAACGTCTCCCAGGGAAAGAAGCAGGACTTCCTCAAGAAATGGCTACTTCAAGGTCTGGGGCAGGGAAAGAACAAAAGCCCAGAACATTTGGAGACCAGGGAAATGCTCACAGACGCAGAGAATCTATGGGTCCACAAAGATTTTTTTTAAAGGGGGATGGGGGTAGGTGAGACATACCTCCAAAACATGTCCACAGCCTAATCCCTGGAACCCTGAATGTGATCTTGCTTAGAAAAGGATTCCCGGTGGATGTAATTAAGGATCTTGAGACAAAAAGAGCATCCTAGATTACCCAGTTGGGCCCTAACTCCAGGACCAAGTGTCCTCATAAAGGACACAGAGATGTGACAGACAGGAGGCAATGTGGCCACCCACAGAGGCAGATGGAGGTATGCATCCACAAGCCAAGACATCTGGAGGCTCAAAGGAGCCTACAGAGGGACACTGGCCTCAGAAGCACATTGATTTCAGACTTCTGGCCTCTGAATTGTGAGAGAATAACCTTCTCTCATGTGAAAGCCACCTAGTTTGTGGCAATTACTTACAGCAGGCAAAGGAAACTACTACAGAAAGTGAGAGATGAATGAGAGAGGCAAGTTCTTTCCAGAAGAACACACATTAATAAACACAGAAGGGCTTATAGGATCAGAAAACCAGCATTTTGGATTTCCCAATGTTAAAACTGATCCAAGCAAAGACTGCCAATGGACGCTGAATGCACTGGCTGGACAAGAAGATACTCCAAGCCCCCAAGAACTGCCCCCAGGACTGTGTGCAGGGAAAAGACACCTTTAAAATAAAGCCAGCCCTTCCAGGCATCCAGCATATGATGAAGGGTGCGACAACCATGACAGGATGCGAATCAACAAGCACTAGTATAAAAAAAGTTCAGCTGAATTTAATTGTAAAGAAACACTCAGATGAATCCAGGAAGCAAGCCGTTTTATAGGACAACTGGCCTGGGCTTTTCTTAAAAGGTGAGGGTCATGAATAATCAAACTAAGTTAGAGAACTAACAGCCAAATGCAACATATAAACCTTGACTGATCCTAGAGTTAAAACAACAACAACAGAAAAGGCTGTCAGACACGGATGGTACCATTAGTGGAAACTCAAACATGGACTGTACATTGGACAATATCATTTATGTTAGTTTTTAGAGTATGAGATTCTACAGAAGATGCTTCTAGTCTTAGCAGATTTATATTACTTAAAGGTAAAGCAATATTATGTCTGCAGCTTTCATATATTTCCACCAAATAAAAAAAGTATACATTAAAACAGAGAGAAAGAACAAATGTGGAAAAAAAGAACAGCTGGTAAATCTGGGCAGGGGAGTATTGGGGTGTTTGCCAAAATACTCTTTCACTAGAAAGAATAGAAAACAGGCATGAGAATTCTTAAAATAAAATGTCGAGGGCTCAAAACAATTTTGAGATGCCCCTCCCTAACCCCAAAGGAGGGCTGGAAGGAAGGTCCTCAGGCCCCTGCCTGGTGGGTCCCAGGAGGATCCTGAGAACCTGCATTTAACAAGCGTGAGCTAATCCTCATGCTCAGGTAAATCTGGAACCAGCACCTGGACTGTTTGTTTTTCCCCTACCTTTTTTTTCCAGGAGTCTGCTGGCATCAGGATGCAGTCTATCTAACTCCCCATGTCTCCCAAGCAGCAGGCCAGTGGGTGTTTACTGTGTGAATTCTCGAGGATAGTCCCTAGTCACGTGAGGTTGATTATCTTAAGGCAAAACTATTCTAAGGGAAGCCCAACTCAGACAAGGTTGAAGTCTGTTCCCACAAATGCAAATACCATGCTTCTAGATGGGTTTCAGTGTTCCATTTAGTGGCTTTCCTCTCCAGTGGAACAAGAGTAACAGGATGGAAAGGTACCACAAGTGTGGTGTCATTACCACATGATGCATGATACACCAAAAAATACCTGAATATTACAAGGTATCACAACTCTAGTTTTCAAAAGCTGAAGAATGGCTCCTAAGCTCACTATAACATCAGAAAGTAGACTTGTCATTCTTGCTTAGGGTCTAAGCCTAAGTGGACAGGAAAAGGGGAACAGAAGGTGGCTACAGAGCAAAAGAAGGATGAGCAGGCAGCGGAGAAGGCCAGAATGGTCAGGAGAGTCTGGAATGGTCATGACTGGTGCATGTGGAAACGGGGTGACAAGGCTACAGAAACAGGGGTCTGACTTTTTTTTTTTTTTTTTTTTTTAATTTGTAAGTTGAGCTTAAATACTGAAAGGAAATTTAGAGTTTTATTTTTTTTTTTTAAAGATTTTATTTATTTATTCTTGAGAGATAGAAGGAGAGACAGAGCCAAAGACACAGGCAGAGACAGAGCCAGAGACACAGGCAGAGGGAGAAGCGACGTGGAGCACCGGGAGCCCGACGTGGGATTCGATCCCGGGTCTCCAGGATCGCGCCCTGGGCCAAAGGCAGGCGCCAAACCGCTGCGCCACCCAGGGATCCCCTGACTTTCAAATCTGTCTGAATAGCAGAACGAGTGGCAGCTCCACTCCTCACCCTGGCAGATGCCAGGCAGCTCCATCTCTAGGAAGGACATCTTGGACTGGGGAGCCCTAGGTTCACCTGGGACGATGATCAAGGTACTGCTGAGACCCGAAGCCCTGTCCCCACTGGGCCGTCCAGCAGAAACCTGGCAATGCCCTGTCACCAGAGCTCAGAGCCCAGAGGACAGATCTACAGTACTCCTCCGAAACAGGAGCAAACAACCTAGGGCCAGCAGAAAACCAAAGAAAGCCTCGCACAAGAAATGTGGGAAAGGACCTGGAGGGAAGAGACTCTTCAGCGAGAAAGAAAAATGAGCAAACAAAACTACCATGAAGACAACATAAACATGAAATGAAGACATTTTTAAAATTTCTTTTAAATCCAGAGAAAAAAGAACTCATGAATAATAATAATTTTAAAAGATAGCAAAAATACAATTAAAAAAAAAATCTCTAGAAGTGCTAAAATACAAAGAGGAATTTTCCAGAAAGCAGAGCAAAACTTTTTTAAAGATGGTGGGGTGGGGGAGAATAGGAAATAAAAGGCCTAGAGCAGGCAATACTACATCAGCATACTGATATTCCGGGGAGAGAGAACACAGAATGGAGAAGATGAAACAAGCAAAGAATTATTTAAGAAAATCCCCAGAACTGAAAAGGAAGAGTCTTTGGGTTGCCAGGGGCCTCTCCAGTACCCAGCACAAGGGGCACAAATGCATGCCAGGCAGGCCATGCCCACCTCTGATGAGGGCACAGGCTGGCCAGGGAAGGCTCTGCTGAGCTGCAGCAACAAGCAAGCCCAGACCCTATGATGCTTAAAAACAATGATGCATTCCTCACGGTATGTCACTCTACGGCAGGGGAGGGGGGTGCTCCGCACTGAGTGTCATCACCTTGAATGATGCCAGTTATCAACTCAGAGAGGAGGAAACATTCACAATTACTCACTGGCCCCAGAACTGGAGCAGGGGACCCCGTGCCTCAGCTCCAGGGCATGGTGACTGCATGAGGCCACCGAGCTCTGGGAGTGAGGACAAGGCCAGAGTGGCAGAATGCTGGAAATGTGTGGTCAACCATGACTATCATGGGCCAAAAGAAGATCCTGCAATCTTCCAGAAAGAAAACACAAGTCCCATGGAAAGGGACGGACCTGAAACAACTTGTCAACATTAGAAGGCAGAGGGATCCCTGGGTGGCGCAGCGGTTTAGCGCCTGCCTTTGGCCCAGGGCGGGATCCTGGAGACCCGGGATCGAATCCCACGTTGGGCTCCCGGTGCATGGAGCCTGCTTCTCCCTCTGCCTATGTCTCTGCTCTCTCTCTCTCTCTCTCTCTCTTTCTCTGTGTGACTATCATAAATAAATAAAAATTTTTTTAAAAAATTAGAAGGCAGAAAGTAACGAGACAATCCCTAAAAAGTTCTGAAGGAATCTTTTTCTAGAATTCTGCATTATCAATCTACCAACTAAATGCAAAGAAAGACACTTATGATGGTTTCAGAATTCTCCTCCAATGCATGTCCAAGTGAAAGAAGTGTGAAATAAGTTAGGGGAAGTCAGGGGACAGGACATCTGTGACAGGCAGAGCAGGTCCGAAGGCTCTGGGGGCCCTTCCTCCGGAAGGTGCTAGTCAAAAGGTCCTCTGCCTCTGAACATTTGGGGAAAGATGCAAACAACTGACAAGCATTTGGAGTTGAATCAGAAATAGTACATAGAAAGCAAAAAAAAAAAAGTTATTAGCTGCAGGAAAAACAAAAATTCATGCACAACATGCTCAGTAGCAATAATAGTGTTCAGTCATACACATATATATTAAATGTTGATCTCAAAATTACACCATATCTACATGAGGGATGTAAACATGGAGGAGGAGGGCAGCTTTAGAGAATAAACAATCATCTTCCAAAGAATAAAGGCACTAGGTAACAGGGACAAATGACAAATTAGCAAGCTATCATCCTATGACACAAAGACAAATACCAAAATCAGCTAACCGAAGTTAAGTACTTGCCTCTGGGTGGGGAAAAACAAAGGCAGGGACTCTGTTTTACCTAACAAACCATGCAGAAGCTATTTGACTTTTCAAACTATATGCATGTTGAAAAAAAAAAAAAAACACTAAAGGTAAGTCCAGTTCAGCCTCTGCCTGGGGAGCCTCACCCTAGTAGGTTGGCATGATTTTCAATCAGGCATCGGAGCTCTTCCAAAGAGCTAGTAGCACTGATCCAAGTGCTACAAGGGCTGAAACACTAAAGTGACAATTCCTGTCCTGGAGGATTGGGAATTTTATTGAGAAGAAAACACAGGCATGGAAAAGAGCTCTAGTGTACAATGCAAGGGGCACAAGCTCACTCCCCTAGGCATGGTCCAGAATGTTCACTGATAGGAAGGGAGACTCTGGCACAAGCAGTAAAAAACAAACAAACAAACAAACAAAAACACCCTTTGAGAAATGAGAAAGACTAGCAGAACTTGAGAGGAACAGGCAATGCACTTCCAGATCCGGGACGGGCTAGCCGTGAGGGCGTGTGTTAAGTGGGAGTGTGAACAGTTTTTTCAAAGAGATTTCACTCCTAACAAGGAGGGCAAGATTGTCAATGGGCTGGCTCCCTGTTGACTTACATTTTCAGTGTCCTTGGACACTACCAATTGGAAGTCCTGTAACATTTTTCACCCCTTCTGTAGTGTCTCGGATATACCATCCCTGCTCATTAGTAACACTGATCCACCCTATTCTTCAGCCCCTCATAACTAAAATCACAAATTTTATAATCTGGCCCAAGGCCTCTTCCAAGCCAGCCAGATATGACCCCCATCTGCCGGCCAGCCTCAACACTGTACCCTGTTTTCATGTTCTGAGAACACTGCCCTTCTTTGCATTCCTAAAGCACTCCCTGCTCTTGGCTGCCACAGGACCTCTGCACATGCAGAGGAACAAATTCCCTCCTAGGCCTCCCTATTCTATACATCCTTATTCTCAGCTTGAGCCTCAACTCATCATGGAAACAAGTGCCCCTGATTACTGTAACTCAGGAGTCCTTCTCATAAGCTCTCAGGCATTCCTTTCCTTCACACCAGTTTGTAAATTAGCCCTCATTTGTATGATTATCTAATTCTTGGTCCCTTTACTGTCTAGGCCAGGGGTTCCTAGACCACAGCCACAGCCTCCCAAGTGAAGCTATGAAGTGCACATCCCAGACCTATTCAATCAAAAACTTGAGGTGGGAGGTAAAAACTCCACGTTTTGAAAATCCTCAGGGCGATTCTGACGCACACTCCAGTTTGAGAATCCCTGCTCTAGGGACCAGGATGGCACTTCTCAGCGTCCCCTGACACCAAGCATGGTCACAGACAACAGTTAAGGACTTGGCAGGATTTCCCGGTGGAATGAATGGTGAAAAACTTCCCACGGCTTCCTACATCCCCCTTTATTAATTCTAAACACCCCTGTCCAACTTTAGAAGTCCGATAACCAAAGCTGAGGCTGCTGCAGACATGGGTTCTACCCAGGGCTCCCTGGCCTTTCTGCGTTCAAAATTTGGCTATTACTTGTTATCTGTGTAGATTTCTCTTGGTCTTAATTTCCTCACCTCTAAAATGAGAATGGCCACAGTATTTCCTAAGGTTGTTGACATAACTGAATAAGCCAATGAGACTCATGCCTGCACACACATGTAAACACCCAGCAAATTTAGGTATTATTATTTCATAGCAATACTTATGCAATTTTAAATGATCTTCCCCCTGAGTCTCAGCTCTTCTTACTCAAGACTGACTACAAACACTTAAGAGTAGCTTTCTCCCTTTCAAACTACTCACATCTAACATCCATCCCCGGCTTGAAACTGTCTAGGATCTAAGAGCCCTGCTTGAGCTTTCTCTGCTCCACCTCCTGGAACAGCTGGGCTATGCGGGACAGCCTGCGTGTTAATAACACATATCCTCCCAGGGCTCTACTGAAGTCACTTTCTAAAGTCCCCTGCCACCTCTGGAATCAGATCTTGGTAACTCAAACAGTTAGCAGGGGGTTTCATTGAAGACTTTGGTGGCTAGGAATCAAACGGAGCTCACACGGGGAGCTATTTCTAGACCAACAGTGGTAGTTGGTAAAGTATTAATAGCAACAATTAAAACATATTCCCATCATAGGGATTGGAAAACAACAACAACAACAACAACCCAGCAAGCAAGCCCGCACAGAGCAGTTCCCGCCTCTGGGATGCCACAGGGTCTACCAGCTGCCTGCGCGGCGCGGGTCCCGCCGGGGTCCGGCCGAGGCTGGGCGTCCTGACAGCCCGGGAGCCGCGCACACGGCGCACAGCGTGCACCCGGCCGCCCGCCGCGCCTGCCCGGGACCCGGGGCACCCGCACGTCTGGGCGCGGCCGCGGGCCGGCGGGGGCCGCAGCCCTTGGCTCCCCAACGGCTAAATGCTGAGTAATTTTCCTGCGGAGCCAACAGGCGAAGCGGGGGCTCTGCCAACGGCAACAGTATTTTTATCCTCCTTCCCCAACGCGGCGGCGCGGCGCGGCGGCGCCCAGGGTGTCCTCGCGGCACGCTCGGGAATCGCCGGCTGCCGGGGCGACGTGGACCGCAGTCCTCCGCGGCGGGGCCGGCGGGGCCGGCGGGGGGGGGGCGGCCGACCCAGCGCCCCGCGGCCAGCGCCCCCCGCCGGGCCTAGGCGCTCGGGGTCTGCGCCCGAGCCGGCCGGCAGCTGTGCCGCACGAGCGCGCCGCGGAGGGCCGGACCGCAGCCCCCAACGGGCTGGGAGCGGGGTGCGCGGCCCCGCAGGCCGCCCCGGGCCGCACGCGCCCCCGGCCCCAACCCCGCCGCCGCGGCGCCGGGGAATGAATGGGGCTCCCCGCCCGCCGAGGGCGCGAACTCACAGGCGACGTAGGCGAGGAGCGCGATGCCCAGCAGCAGCTTCATCCTCCTGCGGTTGACGGCAGACACGAGGCGCAGCAGCGCCTTGCTCACCATGCCCGGGAGCCGCGCCGGTCCAGGGCCCTGCCGCGCGGGGCCGCCTGCTGCACAATGCGCGGCGGCGGGGACGGCGGCGGGGACGGCGGCGGCGGCTGTGGCGGCGGCGGCGGCGGCGGCGGCCGCGGAGAGCCCCGCCCCCTACCTCCGGCCCGCGCGGTCCCGCCCCCGCGCGCCGGGTTTCCTGCCGGGGGAGCCGCCGCGCACGCGCGGCCCCGCCCCCGCCCCGCCCCGCCCCCTCGCCCCCTCCACGCCCCGCCCCTCTGCCTCCTCTCCCCGCAGGCGCAATCGCCGCCACAGGCTCCTCCGTTTTCGAAGAATGTGGCCGCGTGCCGGGGGCGGGGCGTGCGCGGCGCATGCGCGTGGCGGCGTGTTTCCCCCGAGGTGCCGGCGGGGTCCGTACCTGAGCGGCGTCCCGCCCCCGGGCGGGCGCGGCGGCGTTGGTTTCCGAGCCCGGCCCAGCGGGCGGCGGGCGCCCCTGGGAGCCAGGGGATATTTATGCGGAATTTGCGCATGTCTCTGAAGTTCTTTGATCGCGTCTTTCAGAAAGTGGACCGGCCCCGTGGGCTGCTGTGTGGCTTCGGCCGCAGCAGGGCGGGAAGAGCTTGGATCCTCTCGGCCGCGCTGCAGTCAGAGCCCGGTGGTGGGTTCTCGGCCTTGACCCGCTGCGAGGCCTGTCTCAGAAAGTGCTTTGTTATTATTATGAACACGTGCTGCTGGCGGGAAAGAATTAGGACAAACCAGGGAAGGGGAGGAATGACGGCGCGCCGCCTGTGCCGAGGAAACACGGAACGTGCGCCCGCCGGTGACCCCGTGGCCGCGGCGGTGTCCGCTGGGTGTGCCCAGGCCACGAGCATCGGGGTCTGCCCGCTGCAGACGCGGAGCCGCGCCAGGCACCCAGGACCAGCAGCCGGCCCCGGTACAGGAGACGGCATGGTAGGCGCAGGCCTGCGGTGCCAAGCCCGTGAGCCCCGGAAAATGCTGGGGAGCGACCGGATGGAAGTGCTGAGGGCGTCGGGGAGAAATCGAGGAGCACCAGCGTCCCCGGAATGCCGGGCCAATTTGCCAGTTAGATACTTTGTATTAGCTTCCTGAGAAGCCTCCAAGAAGAGTCAACCGCTAGCAATAAACCCAAAGCAGTAACACGTTACAGCCCTGAAACCACACAGTGCAAATGCTGTGATTGTGTGGCGCAATACAACCTTCCCCTATCCCTGGGGTATCCCAGGAACTCTCTGGGAGAATCGGTGAATGGAAGGAAACGTGCTGAGCAGCCTTATGGCGGGAAGAGCCACCCTGCTGTCATGCTGCCCACAAATGGAGGGGCCCACTTTCAAGATGCCTGGATCCCAGTCTCTGAAAATATGGGAGCAGCCAGGTGGTACTTCCTTCACTTCCTGTGGAGGCAGACAGAGCCCTACGGTGGGAGCCAGAAGCCTGTGGCAGGGGTTCTGGAGTCCGCCTGTGAGCCTTGAACAAATCGCTTTTTGCCTGTGAATCTTAGTTCACCTATCGTTAACATTTTCGATTTGGATTTGGGTTAGATCTTTGATTGCTGCACGGAAGCGCCTAGGGCAGGCAGGGCCCTGGGCTCCTCTGATTCTGATTCGGTGATTTTTTGATTAAATGTAAGGGACAGATATGAAAAAAGATTTTGTTGACACTTGCTCTACTGGGAAAATCATATTGAAGCTGTAAGTGGGTTTCAAACATATTCGGTTGTAGGTACGATTTGGTTAATAGATTCCTATCAACTAAATTGATAGGTATCTATCAATTCAAACAGGACAGCAATGAAACACATGCTATTTCTGAAAAAAACAGCAGAACCACATCCTAGTTGAGTGTTTTTCTGCCACCATACACCATTGCCAATTTCTCCTGCCCCACTGGAGTAAGTATATGGAAATGCCATCAGTGGCTACAGGTAAAATGCTGCTGCTGCCATCATTACCACCAGGAAAGCTGTTGGTAGCCCAAGACCCTGATTTCCAGCTCAACCAAAGCCAGAATTGGGAAGTGGGCAACAGCACATCTTGTGCCCAGTGGAGGTGCAAAGGCACAAGGGAAAGGAGGTACCAAAGAGGTCCTCCGACTCATCAGGGAATCTGTGGGCTTTGGTCTGTCATTCCCTCTGCCCCCTTTCTCTTGTCTTGTCTTGTTCCAACCAGTCCACCTCCACTTCCCCCAACAGGCCTGTGCTTATGTCCCCACCCCCACGCCTCCTCCTTGCTATCAATGACATCATTCTTTCTGTGGATATGTTAACAAGAATATTTTTTTAAAAGATTTTATTTATTCATGACAACACAGAGCGAGAGAGGCAGAGACACAGGCAGAGGGAGAAGCAGGCTCCATGCAGGGAGCCTGATGTGGGACTCCATCCCGGGTCTCCAGGATCACACCCCGGCCGAAGGCGGCACCAAACCACTGGGCCACTGGGGCTGCCCAACAAGAATATTTTTGAGCAATTACTAGTTACAAGGGATAATTAAGAATTGAATCGATATGGCTCCTGTCCTAGAGTGTTAAAAATCTACGAAGGGCAGGAAATAACACTTATTACCCCTCTATCACATGCCAGGGCCTGTTCCACAAGATGCTTTGACACGTGATCTCCTGAAATTCTTGTAGCAGCCCTGTGGTATAGGGGCACCATTGCTGCTGCTGTGTTTAATAGAGGGACTGAAACCCTAAGAGTTTAGGCAGTAACTGGAAGCCTGGGGATGGGGTTTTAGTTCATGCCTTGCCCCTAGGTCAGGATGCTTTCTACAGGAGAGTAAAAACATGCACAGAAACAACTGTAATTCCTGGTAGCAGATGGTGAGGGCTGTGGGACAGGCTCTGTGGATGGCTAAGAAATTTCACGAGACAGAAACACTGCTCCCAGGAAGTATGGGGCACCAGGTCTGTGGGTACATGCTCACCAAAGTTGAGAGGCAGCAGCTCCAGCAGGAGTGTTTGTACCACAGAAATAGCCTATGGATATAAATCAGGGCTGCTGCTGCCTTTTTTTGTTTGTTTTCCTTTTAAACTAGCACATCTATGCTTCCAGGTGAGAACAGGGAGAGGAAGGTTTGGCAGAATAGGGCTACCTCAGCAGGATTTGAAAGAACTGGTAAGATTTTGGGCGGGGGTTTCCCTGGGGAAATAGCAAGGACAGGGGCAAGGGGGAGGGATAGGCTCCCAGAGGGCACGGTGGGATGTTTGTCCGGCTGGAGAGACGTGGATTGAGAGGAGAAGGTATAAATGTTGGAAAGAAAACATTCTGGAAGGCCTTGAGGGTTAGTACAAACCATGAGTCAGTCAGGGCCTGGCCAAGAGTCACTTACTTTGCTGGCTACTTACCGGTAGCCTCAGCCTCCATCTGTACTTGGGGTCTCTGTTCTTTTTTTTTTTTTCTTTTTTTAAGATTTATGTATTTGTTTATTCATGAGAGACACAGAAAGAGAGAGAGGCAGAGACACAGGCAGAGGGAGAAGCAGGCCCCATGCAGGGAGCCCGATGTGAGACTTGATCCTGGGACTCCAGGAACATGCCCTGGGCTGAAGGCAGGTGCTAAACCGCTGAGCCACCCAGGGATCCCCAGAGGCCTCTGTTCTGTTCTGCAGGGGCTGGGAGTGCATGCACTGCATGGTCCAGCCCCTGGCAGGATCTGCCCCTCAGAGGTCCTCGTGGAAGACCAGTGGGAGAGACAAATTCTGCTTCTGGCTCTTCCAGTGTAGCCATTGCTAGTGGTTGCTGCAAGTTGCTAGTGGTTGCATTAGCCATTCACTAGCAAAGGTAGGTGATTCCAAACCCCAGCTGTCATCTTATCATCTTGTCAGAGAATCAGTGCCTCTCTTCTGAGCTGTTCCAGGGCTGAGCACCCATGGGCATTCACTGCTTCTCACCTCTGGGTATTCTTTCTTATTCTTCTAATATCTCTCCTCTTAGTCTTCATAAGCCTCCCAACAGCTTTGTCACCAATCTCCTGTATTACATTTCTAATGTTTGAAATAGTTTTGGATAGTTTTACTGACTAGACCTTGACTAACACATCTTCCACTAAGATACTTGAGAAAGAACTGCCTGTCATGAAGCTGCTTCTCCACACCAGGCCAGCTCTGCCACAGGTCACTGCTGCTTTCTGCTGGGTGCTGACCCTGATGCATGCCCTGGAGTCCCTCTGTAGAGGACATTACTGCCGTGGGTCTCAGAAGAGAGCAGATGAGATGTGAGTGCACTGGACCTTCTCTTGGGCTTGGGGACACAGGAGGGTTTAATATGCCAGCCACATGAACAATTTGAAATTCTATATCTAACATTCCCATTCCTAGGAGTCTTTTTTAAAAATAGGCTTTTTTTTTTTTTAACAGCTTTCTACTTAAAAAAAATAACAGCTTTAGACTTGCAGAAAAATTGAGAAGGTACAGAGCATTCTCATGCACCCATTTTCTCCTGTCATTGACATCTTGCATTTACATAGGATCTATGTCCCTTCATGTCAGGGCTTCATACTGTCACCATGATTTGTGACTGCCTGATGTTGGCCTTGATCGCCTGGCTTAGGCGTGTTTGCCAGGTTCCTCCACGCACGGCTATACTTTGCCCCTTTCCATTCTGTCTTTGCAAGAAAGCCACTCTGCACAGCCTGCACCTGAGAAGCTGGAAGTTCTGCACCACCTCCTTGAGGGGGGGTGTATCTATATAAATTATGTGGAATTCTTCATTAAGGGAGTTTTGTCTCATCAAACCTATCATAATATCCAATTATTTAATTATACCATCTATCATCCAGTGGGGATTTAGGGATATTATTTTGTGCCTTCAGTTGCAATGCAACGCTACTTTGTTTATTTCATTGCTCAAATTGTTTCAGCTTGGGTCCCTGGGAGCTCTTTAAGTTGGCTCTTGTGCACCTTTGATCTACCTTCATTCACTGTGGTTGGGTGTTTTGGTTTTGTCTTGTGTTTTGGTTTTTGTTTTTAGCATTTCCTTACTTTCTGCCACTGCAAGTGCTCCAGGTTCATTCATCTTGTAAATTTCCTGCCCCAGGCCCAGAATGTGTTCATCCTGATGTCTCCAACTCCAATCCATTGCTACAGGGATCCTTCTAGCCTCTTCCCTTGCTACTCTCAGTGAGAAACCTGGCTCCTGCCCACTATCCACTGTCCATTTACTTCACTGTCTGATTACAGAACTCATGTACAGCAGTGTCACCTAAGAGATCTTTGACCAATGCACCACTGGGGATGGCCATCTGTGCAGTCTTTCATCCCTTCCCCTCTGTGCACACACACACATACATGTACTCCTGTCTTCTCCTCTGCCCTGTCCCCCACTCCCAGGCCCTCCATCTGCCCCAACCCTGGAATTCCTGTTTATTTCTATACAGCGCATTTTGTTTCCCCTTGTTTAGTTCATACCCTGGTGGCCTCCCCTTTCTATGTTCCAAAGCAAATACAGTTCCCTTTCTACAAAATACTCTGGTGTCCCCCTTAAAGTACCTTCCCAAGCCCAATTAGGCTCAGAGTCTGGTCTTTAGTCCATAGATGCTGGGTGTGACCAGCCCTCCCTGGGCAGCGGCATCCATTGTCAGGCAGGTCTCCTGACCACAGAGGCCAGAGTGGAAAAGGGGTCATGGGAGGGGCACCGGATATGGTAGGCACAACAGCCCAGGTGGACAGGAGGAGGAACACGCCAGGAGTTGTGGGGGAAAGGGCACAGAGATAAGTTTGAGGGTTATTTCAGAAGCAGAACAATGGAAGTTCTAGTTGATTGTAGCGGTCAAAGGAGAGAAAAATTAATCACGTAAGACTCTCATGTCGTATGGCGGGCTGACAGGTCTTCATGAGGTGTTACTCAGTGAAGACTGAAAATATTTTCCTCCCAGGTGTTTGCATTTTAATGAGACTCCTGGTCTAGAATTCAGAATTGGCAAAGAGATTTCAAGTGCACAACAACTGCAGGAGCAATGCAGTGGATGCTTGCAGCAGGAGTTAGGAAGGTCTCCTGCTTCCAGACCCAGCAGGTGACATGCTGTGATGTTAGTGATGCCTGTGTGGTTGGGGAAGACTGGGGCAGGGTCTGGGAGACCCAGGGCACTTTTGGTTGTCCTAGTTCTATCTGCAAGTTTCCTTCTAGTTCAGGGATTTTTCGGTAAATTGTTAAGTACTAAAAACTACCATTGGAGGTGATTATTTTGAGCAAAGCCTCCATGTCATATCCTGCAGGCAGCATCCTTACTTGTCTACTGTAAAGGCAGTCCTATATTCCTGGCTAAAATAACCAAGGAGCTGAAAGGTAGCCTGATAATAATGAGTTCCTTAAAACTGACTTAGGACTTTAGTCAGAGCACTGTCTTATAAGGCAACAGTGAACTGATCAGTACTTCAGTGGATTAGGTATCAGCCACGAAACCATGTTTTTCAGACCTTATAATACTTTATTTTCTAAAGATTGTATTTATTCATGAGAGACACAGAGAGAGAGAGAGAGGCAGAGACACAGGCAGAGGGAGAAGCAGGCTCCCCACGAGGAGCCCAATGTGGGACTCGATCCTGGGACTCTGGGAATCACGCCCTAAACTGAAGGCAGGCGCCCAACCACTGAGCCACCCAGGCATCCCAAGACCTTATAATACTTTACATATTAAGGGAGAAAACTTAAAATGAGAATTTTGTGGGCACAAAGAGTGATGAGAAAATTCTGTGTGTGTGTGCACGTGCACACTCATGCATGCACACAGGCATGCACATGTACATGTGTGTAAATAAGCACCTGTATAGGATCTTCAGAAGCAGAGAATGCAAAATATGGCATTTTCATAAGAAACAGAAAAAGGCCCTTCTTTCTCAAAACACCTCACTTTTATCTGTCAGGAAGTTCTCATAGTAAATATATAAATCTATGATATTATTATGATAATAAATCATAAAATATTATGATATTTTCTATGATATTGTGCCTTTAATTAGTGCATAACCTGTACAACTATATGTGGTATACATGGCCAGGAGTAGAGTGAGATGTAATGACACAGCAAGAAGTCAGGGGAGAAGACAGTGGGAAAATGGCTTCCTGAGGTGCCGGGGTGGCTCAATTGTTGAATGACTGACTCTTGACTTTGGCTCAGGTCATGATCTCCGGGTGGTGGGATTGAGTGCCGCATTGGCCTCCATGCTCAGCGCAGAGTCTCCTTGTCCCTCTCCCTCTGCTCCTCTCTACCTCTTGTGCACCCACATTCTGTCTCAAGTAAATAAATAAATAAAATCTTTTTTTTTTTTTTTTAAGGAAAAAAGTGACTTCCCTGTTAGCATATGAAGCCATGGAATTATAACAATGAGATCTGCTCTGATTGGGTTTTCTGGTGCACAACTAGTTATCATTTAGTAAAGCACTTCAAGCAGGCAAGCATCTGGCACATGCAGAACTGTACATGAAATAGCCCACGTTTTGACATCCTCCACTTGTACTTCGCTGTCTGGACCTACAGTCAATGCCAGCAGTGCAGGAAGTTGGGATGGGACAGAATTAAGCTAAGTAGAGGACGAGGTAATTAGCCACGGCAGCACCCTGTGATTGTAAAGTAGTCAAACTCATAGCAGAGATGTGAAGACAATTCTACAGACATTTCGAAGATCATTGTGAAGGACAATGGATGTTTAGACGCACGTTAAAAGAGCAGTTACTTTATTCGTACTTTATATGCAGCTTTCTGATTGCTTTTAAATTACCAACATCAGGGAAAGGCAAGACCTCGTGGGGGTAGCAGATCGCCATCATAAGGTAGTGTCAGAACTCAAGGCTCAAGGAGTGAATTTTCCAGTATTAATGGGTCAACACTGAAATGTTTGGGCAGAATAAAACCCAGAGAAGGAAGGAAGAACAGGCTCTAGAGTCAGTACAAGTAGGTGTCAGTTTATTCATTTTAAAGATAGGTAAGCCTTGTTTCCTATACAGGTTCAAGGGCAAGCATTAAGCAGTGATAACATAGCAGCTCAAGAAATTGCCAAAGGCCTTCCTCCCTTCATAGACCAGGGTCCTGGATGCAGGGTTTGCCTAAGGGAGATTTTCCCTGGAAAACAACTTCAAAAAAGATATCCCTTGGTGAATTTCTAAATAAAACGAAAATAACACTCCCCAGATTTCCATCAGTGAATGAATGGATAAACAAAACATGGTGTGTATGTGGTGGAAGGTCATTCAGCCTTGACAAGGGAGGAGATGCCTGCTACAGCTTGGAGAAACATTGAGGATGTCGTGCTAAGTAGTGAAATAAGCCAGTCGCAAAAGGACAAACACCGTGTGATTCCACGAATATGAGGAACCTACATTAGACATACTCACAGAGATGGAAAGTAGAATGGTGGCTGCCAGAAACTGAGGAGGGAAAAACAGGGAGTCACACTTAATGGGTCATTAGGACAGATGAAAAGTTCTGGAAACAGATGGTGGTGATGGTTGCACAGGCATATGAAAGCCCTTAGTGCCACCAGACCATATGTTTAAAAATGGTAAATTTCATGTTATGTGTATTTTACCACAACTACAAAAAAGGGAATCATTCCTACTTTCTATCCTCACTCTAAAGTGATAAGAATCTGTATTTCATGAGCTTATAATTAAGTAACAGAAATGTGGCTTTTCTGGTTTGGTATTCTCTCCTGGTCCAATAAATGTATTCTTACATTAAAAAAACAAAACAAAACAAAACAAAACAAAAAACACCAAAAATACCCACCAAAGCCCTTTCAAAGATGTCTGTCAAAATCCCCCAAAGGAAATCCTTCTGAATTATTTTATCAAATACACATGGTTATTTACTTTGTGCTTTGCTGAAATTAAAGCAATGTCATACTACAAAGAAACAGGGGCCTTGTAGAGTAAGCTGTAACATTCCATACACAATTTGTGTGAGCGGTCACTTAGAAGTTCAATTTAGTTGGCCTAATAAGTTTCTGAAGCTTTATAGAACATAAAGGTATGTGTGTCTGATTACGTTGTGATCACAGTTGTGAGCAGTTCAGCATTGGGACCCTTCCTTTATCCTCACTGCAACATCCTGACTTTGAAAAAGAGAGAGAAAAAAAATGAAAAAGAGAGAAAGAGAGAGAGAAGTGTCTCATTGTGACTTGTGCATGTTGTTCCAAAATGAAATGAATCATAGGTATCTGTGACAGCTTGTAGCACTCAAGGATTTTTCTGATCCCCATACTCTTATGTCCCCTTCTGTTGAGGAGAGAGGTGTATTTATGCATGGTGTCATGAGAAAGCATGGTAAGCCTTCTCTAGCAATTTAGACTAAGGTTTCCTGTAACAGAGACCTCTGCATTACCCTACCAAAGAATGGCTAGCAGCCACACCGTGGTTGAGGAGGAAAGGGCACGGCATTTAATATTTAAAGTCGAATGATTGCAGATTCCAATTTTGACCCCACAGTTCATATGGCTCTGGACATGGTACTTAGCCTCCATTTGTAAAATGTGTTGAATAGTACACACCTTTCAGGGTTGCTGAGAGGGTTGGAGATAGTATATGTGAGACCATATAGTACCTGGCATGAAAGGATGCTCCATTAACACCAGTAACTCTTGCTTTTATCAACGCTGTCTTTGTTAGAGTGTTTGCTCAGAAGATCTGGCTCTTATAACAATAGATACGCGTTGGCAAAAAATGTACTTCCTCAAAACTTTGATAATAATGCTGGATTGAGAATGTCAATAATTAGCAATAGCATTATTGGTTGATTTCAATAAAATCCTTCACATTTGTACTTGTTAACTCTTTGGACTTTTCTGATCACTTCATCCCTATTTTTCATATTCTCAAGAACAAAATGTCGTATGGAAAATGTGGTCTTGGGACGCCTGGGTGGCTCAGCAGTTTAACGCCTGCCTTCTGCCCAGGGCATGATCCTGGAGTCCCAGGATTGAGTCCACATGCTCCCTGCATGGAGCCTGCTTCTCCCTCTGCCTATGTCTCTGTCTCTCTTTCTGTGTGTCTCTCATGAATAAATAAATAAAATCTTAAAAAAAAATAAAGAAAATGTGGTCTTCTGAAATGTACGGTCATCTAATATTCGATAAAGGAGGAAAGACTATCCATTGGAAGAAAGACAGTCTCTTCAATAAATGGTGCTGGAAAAATTGGACATCCACATGCAGAAGAATGAAACTGGACCACTCTCTTTCACCATACACAAAGATAAACTCAAAATGGATGAGAGATCTAAATGTGAGACAAGAGTCCATCAAAATCATAGAAGAGAACACAGGCAACACCCTTTTTGAACTTTTTGAACTTGGCCACAGTAACTTCTTGCAAGATACATCCACAAAGGCAAAAGAAACAAAAGCAAAAATGAACTATTGGGACTTCATCAAGATAAGAAGCTTTTGCACAGCAAAGGATACAGTCAACAAAACTAAAAGACAACCTACAGAATGGGAGAAGATATTTGCAAATGACATATCAGATAAAGGGCTAGTTTCCAAAATCTATAAAGAACTTATTAAACTCAACACCAAAGAAACAAACAATCCAATCATGAAATGGGCAAAAGACATGAAGAGAAATCTCACAGAGGAAGACATGGACATGGCCAACATGCACATGAGAAAATGCTCTGCATCACTTGCCATCAGGGAAATACAAATCAAAACCACAATGAGATACCACTTCACACCAGTGAGAATGGGGAAAATTAACAAGGCAGGAAACCACAAATGTTGGAGAGGATGCGGAGAAAAGGGAACCCTCTTACACTGTTGGTGGGAATGTGAACTGGTGCAGCCACTCTGCAAAACTGTGTGGAGGTTCCTCAAAGAGTTAAAAATAGACCTGCCCTACGACCCAGCAATTGCACTGTTGGGGATTTACCCCAAAGATTCAGATGCAATGAAACGTCGGGACACCTGCACCCCGATGTTTCTAGCAGCAATGGCCACAATAGCCAAACTGTGGAAGGAGCCTCGGTGTCCATCGAAAGATGAATGGATAAAGAAGATGTGGTTTATGTATACAATGGAATATTCCTCAGCCATTAGAAACGACAAATACCCACCATTTGCTTCAACGTGGATGGAACTGGAGGGTATTATGCTGAGTGAAATAAGTCAATCGGAGAAGGACAGTGTATGTTCTCATTCATTTGGGGAATATAAATAATAGTGAAAGGGAATATAAAGGAAGGGAAAAGAAATGTTGGGAAATATCAGGAAGGGAGACAGAACACAAAGACTCCTAACCCAGGGAAACGAACTAGGGGTGGTGGAAGGGGAGGAGGGCGGGTGTTGGAGGGGATGGGTGACGGGCACTGAGGTGGACACTTGACGGGATGAGCACTGGGTGTTTTTCTGTATGTTGGTAAATTGAACACCAATAAAAATTAATTTAAAAAAAAAGGATTTAAACCAAAAAAAAAAAAAAAAAAAAGAAAATGTGGTCTTAAGGCATGCTGACAATTGCCTTCACTAAGTGAAGAAAAAGGAAATATCTATTTTTACACATGTTGTATCCCCTTATAAAGATGATCACAAACAGCAGATATTACAAAAAATGCAGATTGTGACTTAGCAGTAGGTGCCATAAGGAAATCAAAGAGGGCAGCCTGGGTGGCTCAGCGGTTTAGCACCGCCTTCAGCCCAGGGTGTGATCCTGGAGACCCAGGTTTGAGTCCCCTGTCAGGCTCCCTGCATGGAGCCTGCTTCTCCCTCTGCATCTCCCTCTGCCTGTGTCTCTGCCTCTTTCTCTCTGTCTCTCATGAATAAATAAATAAAATTTTAAAAAGAAAAAGGAAATCAGTCAGAGAAGTGTCATACTAACCATCCTTATCTCTGAAGCAGTCTTTCATCACATCAGTAGAATGGAGCCCTCGGGTATTGTATTATTACTCTTACAGCTCTGTCTCTCTTAGCATTTGAAAAGCAAATGTTTTTATCCAGTCTAAGGTTGCTGGCAATCCATAACTTCAGTAGTACTGGTAGAAGAGTTACAGTTGCAAATGACAAAATTGAACTTTGTCCTCAAAGGAAGGAGGCTGGAATTATTCACAAAACCGAAGGAAGGACAATAGAAACTGGAGTCTTTGGGTCTAGAATTGGGAACCCAATAACTGTCTGTCTATATGTCTCTACCACACATATGCACACACACTCAGATTCTCTTATCCTGGATAGAATTGCCCTTAAACAAAGGAAATACGATTCCAAGGAGTTCTAGTATTACTATTCAAGGTCAACAAGTTACAGTTACAGTTGGCTGACCTCTTGCTTTTGTATAGCCTACATGTCAAGAGTGGTTTTACATTTCTTAAAATTTATTTTTATTGTTTTAAAATATTTTATTTATTTAAACTATTTTTTTTTATTTATTTATGATAGTCACAGAGAGAGAGAGAGGCAGAGACACAGGCAGAGGGAGAAGCAGGCTCCATGCACTGGGAGCCTGATGTGGGATTCGATCCTGGGTCTCCAGGATCGCGCCCTGGGCCAAAGGCAGGCGCCAAACTGCTGCGCCACCCAGGGATCCCAAAATATTTTATTTATTTATTTGAGAGAGCGCACGAGAGAGAACACAGTGGGGTGATGGGGCAGAGGGAGAAGCAGACTCCCTGCTGAGCAGGGAGCTCAATGTGGGGCTCCATCCAGAGACCCCAGGATCATGACCTGAGCTGAAGGCAGACACTTAACCCACTGAGCCACCCAAGCTCTGGTTTTACATTTTAAGTGGCTAAGAACAATAAAAAAGAGAATACTGTTTTGTGACATGAAAATGATATGAAATGTACACTTCCATGTCTATCAAGTTCTATTGAAACATAGAAACACACTCATTCACTTGGTTGCACTGGCAATGCAAGGGTAGGGTTGAGTGGGCACCACAGAGAGCATCTGTGACACTCATCACTTTAAATGTTGCCCAGCACACCACACAGGGCAGTGACACGGCTGTGACTCAACAGCATTCAATTGCCATAGATACCAGTAGATCACAACATCTTAAGTTTTATTACCAGTGCATACTCATGATGCCAGAATATAAAAAAGAAGAGAAAAGTGGGCTTCAAATGTGTCTGCTTTTAAGGCACAGGAGAATGCAGATTACTGGAATCGATGGCAAAGCATTTTTTTAATCACGCAGTAACGCTGCAGTGTGCTAAGTGAATATGACATAGGTTGGCATTACCAGACTTAGCGCCCAATTCACAGGAAAGCAGCAGTCAGAAAAATTAGAGCACTTAAGAAAGAAAGTCTCATCAAGCAGCAGAATTCCTGCACGAAAGTGAAATATGAAAATAAGGCTGCAAAGTAAATTTCCTAATGGCTCATTTGTTAGCTAAGCAAGGACAACTATTTACCAATGGTGAGTTAATTAAAATGTATTTTACAGCAGTAGCCAAGGAAGTGTGTTCAGAGAAAATAGATCCATTTAAACCTATTGCCATTTGGTAAGAAACATTTCCTCGCAGAGTTGAAGACTTTTTTTTTAAACAGAGAAGTGATTTTGGGGTGCCTGGGTGGCTCAGTCAGTTAGGAGTCTGACTCTTGATTTTATTTCAGGTCATGATCTCAGGGTTATGGGATCAAGCCCCACATCAGGCTCTCGGCTGAGCATGGAACCTGCTTAAGATTCTGTCTCTCATTTTCCCTCTGTCCCTCCCTGGTACAATCTCTCTCTCTCTCTCTCTCTCTCTCTTAAAAATGAAATATAATAAAATAAGATAAAATAAAATAGTGATTTCAAGTGGTTTTCCTTTGCTCTTGACAAATCAACAAATGTTGATGAATCTACTCAGCTCTTATTTATTTAAGAAATCCATGGCGAGCTTGAAGTAACCAAAAAAATTAGTGCCTATAGTCTGTATGAAAGAACTATAGGTAAGACTATTTCCAAAGAGGCTGAGAAAATACTAATTCAGTCCAACTTGAAGTGGAATCTGCTAAGATGTGTTACTCTGATACTGATCTAAGTGTGTGAAGTAGAAAAAAGGTTTAGCTGGACAAATTTACTATAATAATTACTCATTGTAGTATTCATCAGTAGGTATAGGTAAGTGGTAGAAAAGATTTCAATATCTCGTGTGCTGTTGAACAAACAGCATCAACAGTGGACTTTATTCACTCTAATGGGCTTAGCAGTGTCAGTTTCATGAGTATTTTGTCAGATGGAAACTGAAAATCCCGAATTGCCTGACCACGTAGGATTCAATGGCTCAGCAGGGGCAGGGCTGTACTGCCCTTGTTTCAGTACTGGGCTTAGGTGGAATTTCTGAGCAAAAAGAACTGCACTTAACCCCTATTATCACACATCGAATAGCTTTATAAATTCACTTCTGCTGCAGACTTGATAATGTTTCTCAGTGAATTCATCCAGAAACTAGAAGGCAAGACAACACTAACATGCCAACACTTAAACCATGGAAAACCATTTCAGCAAAAACTAACGTTTATATCAGACACTGTGTCAAGCAGCTTTATACACTTCGCACGCTGTCAAAAGTTAAGAACTGTTATCTGCATTCCCACACAAATGTGCAGAGGATATATATATATATGTATATACATATACATATATATGTGTGCGTATTGTTTTTTATAGAATATATAAATATATATATATATATTCTCTTTTAGTTCAACCTGCAGTTTCAGCAATGTTTGTTAAATCTTGATGCAAGCAAAAAGCAAATTTCCATATTGCAGAAACTATTGAACTATGGAATTGAGGAGCTTCAGCCAACCTTTCTTTCACTGGAAGTAGTTGATTTTAAATGCAATGGCATACTAAATGCGAATATCAAAAGAATCATAGAATTGTAGCAGTGACTTCCAAAGAATGAATAATCTCAATAAAATTATGAATTTATATCAGTATTTGACAGCACTTACCTGTATTGAAAGATATTTTCAGTAATGAAATACATACTGTCTCAGCATTAGCATGTGAACATTTGTAATTGATTTTTTTAAAGATTTTATTTATTTATTCATGAGAGACACACACAGAGAGAGAGGTAGAGACATAGGCAGAGAGAGAAGCCGGCTCCATGCAGGGAGCCTGATGTAGGACTCGATCCCGGGACTCCAGGACCACGCCCTGGGCGGAAGGCAGGCACTGAACCACTGAGCCATCCAGGGATCCCCTGTAATTGATTTTTTAAAAAAGATTGTATTTATTTACTCATGAGAGACACAAAGAGAGGCAGAGACATAGGAAGAGGGAGGAGAAGCAGGTTCCATGCAGGAAGCCTTATGCGGAACTTGATCACACCCTGAGCCAAAGGCAGACACTCAGCTGCTAAGCCACCCAGGTGATCCTGTAATTGATTTTAATAGGAATACTTACATTGAACACCAATTCAACCAATCATCCTTTCTTGTGAATACTGTTTTCACAATGGTATTCACAAGAAAGGATTCTATTATTCTTATTAATAGACTTGGATTATAGAAAACAACACTCAATCATTATTACACTTTGAATTTTGTCAATAAAATTCTTGTAAAAATGTGTTTTCTCTCTTGACATATAAATACCTATACCATTATCCTTACTTTGCCTCTTGATCTGCAAAACCTAAAGTATTTGCTAGCTGGTTCTTTAAAGAAAAATTCTGCCAACACTTGCCCAAGAAGAAGGGGAACTTTTACCACTCATCCCACTTAGAAAAGTGAAAAATTAGCCAAGCTCTCATCGTGAACCAATTACTATCCCTGAACAATTACTGTTGCCAGCAGGATTAGGATCTATGACAGGATGGGCCTGGGCCACAGGCCAGTCCCTGCACCAGAGAGATAGGACATAGAGCCTGAACAGCCCCCACTTAACTGCAGGGTGGAATGAGAAAAGAGAATGAGAAAATGTTGGAAAATTGTTGCTGGGTGATCTAAAAGGAGTGTATTAGTTTAAAAGTCATAGAAAAGCAGACTAGGACCACATTACAAGTGGCATTGATGTCATGACAGCCCATTTCCCAATACATATATTTTAGAAATAAGAACATTTTAGACATTACAATTTTTTAAGAATATTACTGGATTTTGATCTGATGAGAGGTAGACACCAGGAAGAATATAACACAGAGGTTTGGAAAATAACGGACGGGAGATAAAACACATGGAATCAAGAATGAGAGATTCAACATATGGCTAAGAGTCCAAAAGGAGGGAATAGACAGAAAGGGATAGAATTAGTGTTTGAAGGATTCATGCCTTATAACTTTTCTGAGTGGAAAGAAATAATGAGTCCTCATATGTTAACAAACAAATCCATACCAAGACACTCCCGCTAGAGAAACTGCAAATTATTAAACTCAAAAAGAAGCTTCTAGAAGCTACCAAAGGAAAAGACATATCAACTTTAAAACAATAACAACTAAAAAAAACCAAAACAACAACAACAACAAAAAAAAACAATAACAACTACATTATGAGTAAACATCTCAACTATCAAAACTAGAATCCAAAAGACAATGGGACAACTTCAAAGTACGAAGGGAAAAATAATCTCAACCATGAAGTCGGTACACTTCGGTACACAGTTAAACTATCATTCAAGAGGGAAAGAAAGAGAAACGAAGACATTTCTAACATACGAACACTGTGTTTGCTGCTTGTAGACAGACACCAAGGTTAGTTTGAAAAAGGATAAACAGTTTGTCTAGGAGGAAAGAACACATTTTATTTTGGACACATTGAGATGTGTACTGGGCTGAAGATGTCCAGTAGAAAGATAAATATTTGTACCTGGGGCTCAGAAGAACTGAACTGAGAGTGATGTCAAAGTCATGGTCCCACAGTAATTGTTTCAGGGAGAAAAAAGGAAGGCAAATGACAGGAAAGAGTAGAGAGAGCAGAGAACAGAATGGTAGAAACCCAGAGAAGAGTGAGTAGTAGGGCAGAAACTGTGGTCTGCAACGTGGGATGATTCTTCAGACAATAAACATCAGAAGAGGTTTGGGATTCAAAGCATGAAGTTCATACTGGTAGAGTTATTCTTGAAACCAGATTCTCATGCAAACTTCCTGTTCCTTTTTTAAGATTTTATTTATGTATTCATGAGAGACACAGAGAGAGAGGGACAGAGACATAGGCAGAAGGAGAAGCCGGCTCCCTGCGGGAAGCCTGATTCGAGACTCCATCCCAGGACCCCAGGATCACTCCCTGAACCAAAGGCAGATGCTCAACCACTGAGCCACCCAGGTGTCCCAAGTAAAATTTTTTTTAAAATTTTTTTTATTATTATTTATTTATGATGGTCACAGAGAGAGAGAGAGAGAGAGAGGCAGAGACAAAGGCAGAGGGAGAAGCAGGCTCCACGCCCCGGGAGCCCGACGTGGGATTCGATCCCGAGTCTCCAGGATCGCGCCCTGGGCCAAAGGCACGCGCCGAACCGCTGCGCCACCCAGGGATCCCAAGTAAAATATTTTTAAAAAGGGACTTAAAATGATCGTTTTGGATATTGGTAGAGGTCACCTAAGGGATTATAAATTGAAAAAAAAGGAAGATATTTGGCACAGGTTTAATCATTAGCCATTAGCCTGAAGGTATGACCTTAACTTTACTGAATGTCATAGCACACAGACTTTATAAAGATCAATTTAAAAAGGAATAGAGTGATTATTCAAGTTACAGAGAGATCGTGTACACGTTGCATGAAAAGTCAGCTATCTCAGTGTGTCGTTGTAGCCCAGTGGACTCTAAGCTTGGAGTCTACATGCAGCAGACTTTGATAGTGTAGCAACTAGCTCAGCAACTATCTGTATGTAGCCTTTCCCTCCTTGCTGCTAGTGTTCCCAAAAGATGAGGCCTGGCACAGGGACATTCTTTGTTACAAAGCAGATACTCTGTGTTGGCCACACTCTGAGCCCCTGACCTTGAAAGCTGAAGAACACGTTCTTCTACATATTCTACTTGATGGAAATACAGAAGGGAGGACAGGATCTGTATGTTCTCAAGATAGTGATTACCAGTGGCATTCAGGGTATGCTTGTACAGACCAGCCTTCAGCACATACCATGCATTTAATTAATTATGAGAATGGGTATTTGTGATTCGAGTGGAATTTCCATTGGCAGCATAATACAATGTTCAAAAAGTTCTATATCTCTGGGTGTCTTGGTGGCATAGTTGGTTAAACAGCAGGGTCTTGGTTTCGGCTCAGGTCGTGATCTCAGGGTCTTAGGATGGAGCCCTATGTCAGGCTCCATACTCAGCACAGAGACTCCTTAAGATTCTCTGCCCCTCTCCCACCTTCTCTAAAATAAATAAATAAACAAATCTTTTTAAAAAACGTTCTATATCTCAACTTGGTCAAGAACTAAAAATTGTGTGCTTTAGAAAATTATTTTAGAGCCTCAAAATTAGCTCTGGTAATGAGAGATACACAGCACCACATAGAGTTTGAATAAAACTGAAGAAATAAGAGCACGGAAAAAGTAATGTTTCTACATTCGTGTATTATTGAATATAGTTTGTAACATGTATTACGGCTAAGTTAATAAGTTAAGTATTGCAAGTAAATATTTGATCAGATCTACATTTACACTGATCAAAGCTTCCATGCTCAAATTGTCTACAAAACAAAAGATTCTGGGTAAATATTGAAAGCGTTGAACATAGGATCCAGTTCTTAACAGGTAGGGATAAGTGTTTTCCAGTTTTGGATAGAAATCTTACTTCATCAGGCCCACATACACCCTGGTCCTTAAAAAAAACACAAGAATGGACACCTGCTTCTTGCCTTTCTGAGTCAGCGTTGACTGTGGCTGCCGTCTAAAGCTTGAGGGCAGTAGTCTCACGCCTACTACTCACGCCTACTACTCACTACTGTGAGTTACAGTTTGCAGAGAGGATAGGGAGATGGTCAGCTTTTTAACAATCAGCAAGTAGGCTAAATGCCTGTGTGATCACCTCCACCAGATAGCCTCCCCGGAGATGTCTGCAGGAAGAACTGGAGGAAACAAACAAATAAACAAGAAACCAAAAAGCAAAGAGGAGATTTTGCCTCTCTTCTCCAGGCCCTCTTCCCAGTGAGCAGAGGCCAGGCCCGGGCTGAATTTCTGAAGAGTGACGCTGGGGGCTGCGGGAGGACTCCTTGATTCTCTGTGCCACTCCTGTAGGACCACATGCGGATCTGGCATTCATGGGTCCTGTCCTAGCATTGTCTCACCATGGTCTTGCGCTCAGAGGAGTAACCAATGGATACATTGTCATTGGAGAATTGTTGAAAAAGTGACAATTTGGGGAATATACTCAGGGGGTGCAGCCAGACTCCCCTTCCCACCTCATGCCTATAAGTTCCTTATTGAAGGGGCATGGTGGGTGCTGGAAGTGAGCTGCCAGGAGCCAGTGTTGGCTGTGAAGCAGGCTGTTTCACTCCAGACAATGAGGACGTACAAAATATTCGAGGGATTAAGCAGGGTGGAGAGCCATCAAGCTGGAACACTCACAAGCCACACAAGGAATCCAGCGAAGTTCGCAACCACAGAGAATAAGGGGGAAGCTGGTAACAGAGCCAGAGAGGGCCAGCCCCTTAGGTACGTGTGTTATGGGGTACAGGGGTCAGTTCTGGGGTGCTTGCTCCTATTCCCTGCCGGTGTTGGAGGTTGCTTCTATGGGGCAAGCAGAGTCTCTGGAGGGTGCTGGCGGAGTGAGGCATATGCACGAGTCAAGGACCTTCAGGGCTCTCGCAGATCTCACAGGAGAGCTTTTCACCTCCTTGGTCCCCTTCACTGGCAAGCCCCAGAGCATCGGAACAGAGGATCTCACCGGTAATCGGACAAGTCCAAGTTCAGAAGTAGATGGCTCTGGTGTGACTGGCAATTTTTGAAGTGCTGAATTCCAAGCTTCTGTAGAACTTGAAAGATTTCCAAGAAGAAAAAACAAAGCCCCGGGCGCTGAACTATTTCTGAGGAAAGTAGTAGGAAAAAAAAGAAGAGGCTTTCTTCATTCTATCCTTAAGGCTTCCCCTCTTTTGTCCTTTTATGAGAGGAAAGGGTGAACTGTCATTTGTTTTTTTTTTTTTTTTTTGTGAACTGTCATTTGTATATCTGACGGGTAACATGGTCTCTCTGCTAGGGGGAGGTTTCTGATGAGCAGGCAATAAATTCTGGTGGGTAATGGGCGTGCCAGCTGTAGCTGTGAATGCTCAGTGAATACTTATTGACCAACTGACTCCAGGGAAGTGCATTAGACAGGTGAATTATGTATTCAATTTGTTATTTTGTGAAGTTTGCATTAGCCATTAGAGAACATGATTCCTCTGGGGTGTGCTGAGTAATTAACTTCCCATCAGTGGAGAAAAAAGCAGCCGTCAGAGACACAACACAACGATTCACAAAGTCTGCTTTTGAAAATGGTTGTTATCAAGTTTAGAGGCAGACTCCTCACCTTTTAAATAGTCACCTTCATCACCTGTAAATCTGGCCATTATTAAAAGTCCAATTAATTTTAAGCACTCTAATTACACTGTTACAGAGTGATACCAGATTTTAAGAGTGAAAATGCAAAAGGCTTGCCAAAAAAAAAAAAAAGTGTTAATAGTCCATCTTTGATCCTTCCTTTCCCAGGAGGAGAAGTGAAACCTGTTTGAGATGGAAAAGAAGGCTTTGGAACTGTTTGGAAAAGATGGTCCATTACATAGCTGCTTTAATTAGCATGTAAATTGCAAATCAGTATATCTATTACCCTTCATGTGGGAGGACAGCCTAATAAAATATGCTCAGTCAAGTGGCTTTGCATAGTATCTCCCTCTCTTCTTTCCTTTAGCCAAATGCAAATTATGTTCAGACTGGGCTACGGAAAATGTGTTTCAGAACTTAACTTAGGCTCACCTAGAAACAATTTTGCTTTTCATTTATTTATTTATTTAAAGATTTTATTAATTTATTCATGAGAGAGAGAGAGAGAGAGAGGCAGAGACATAGGCAGAGGAAGAAGCAGGCTCCCCACGGAAAGCCTGATGCAGGACTCAATTCTGGAGCCCCAGGATCATGACCTGAGCCAAAGGCAGATGCTCAACCACTGAGCCACCCAGGTGCCCCCAATTTTGCTTTTTAAATTAAAAACAGCTACAGCTCTGTTTAAAAAAAAAAGCAGATAAGCTGTTAAGAGCTTTACTGTGCGTAGTGCAACTCTTTCCTCAAGATTAGTTAGGAAAAACACTGTTTTCTTTAAGGATCGCTCATCATTTTAAAGCAATGTATAGCACTTTGATGAGCAAGCAGAAATCATGCATTTGTTGGTGAGCTGTTCAAAGTGCTGCATGAAACATCCCCAGTTGCCCACAATTATTCAGGAATTGGCATTAGAATTGCCTTCCAGTTGTTTGCTACTTAATATCCTAGACACAGTGGGGGATGTAGACAAAACAGCCTCCTCTCCAGGAATGTCTCATCTTATTGGACAGGCTCAATTGGAAAAGGCACAAAACCTCAACCCGAGGAAATTTATTCAGTGGAAACTAGGCATTTGAGAACTAAAGGGGGTCATTCTGAGTCATCCTGGAGAAATGGTTAATCTGGAAGGATCAATCCTAGAAGTCTTTTCTTCAGGAGACAAGTTTTGAGTTGGTATTTTAACTTTTTTTTTTTTTAATGATAGTCACACAGAGACAGAGGCGGGGGAGGGGCGGGAGCAGAGACACAGGCAGAGGGAGAAGCAGGCTCCATGCACCGGGAGACCGACGTGGGATTCAATCCCGGGTCTCTAGGATTGCGCCCTGGGCCAAAGGCAGGAGCCAAACCGCTGCGCCACCCAGGGATCCCTGAGTTGGCATTTTAAAAATGACAGGACACAATCTGGCTGAAAGAATAAGGGGAAGAAGGTGGAGTCACTATTCAAATGTGACACAAAGTTGTGAGGAGGTAGAGTGTATGTTGGTTTTATTTTTTTAAGTATCTTTGTTTTAAAAATACCCTGCATTCCAAAGGGTAAGGACAAAGGCAAATAATTTTAGACTTTGAATCAAAAACTTTGAAATAATTGGAGTCAAGTCAGGAAGTCATCACCACCCTGGAGGAATTTGGTGTGCATGCTCAGTGAGCTTCCCACTGCTTTTTTCTGCACAGAAGCTGACACTCCCAAGCACGTTTTCTGGCAGTTGATGGTTTATCCCTACCTCTTTGTATTTTGGAGGCTCGTAAAAATACCTCACCCCATAGTTTTGTTGCAATTGTTTTCCATGGATTTCTTGTTTTGCTTTTTAGATTTGGAAAGATGTACCAACTATGCGGCAATGCCACTGCCGCATTCCCAGGTCTGTCCCAAATGTGTGTGTGTTCTGATGATTTTTTAAAGACAACTTTATTGAGCTGTAATTTACATAGCATAAAATTGACCTACTTAAAGTATATCATTCAATGATTTTAGTATATTCACAGACATGCACAACCATCACCACAAGTTTAGAACATTTTCATCGTCCCCCTCATACCCTTTGGCTACCAACCCCTATGACCACCCCTGCCCTCCAAACCTAGGCAACCACTAGTCTACTTTCTGTCTCTGGAGATTTCCGTATTCTGGACATTTTATATGAATGAAATAATATACTATGGTCTTCTGAGACTAGCATAATGTTCTCAAGCTTCATCCATGTTGTAGCATGTTGGAAAGTGTTTGACTCTATGGCCATACCACATTTTGTTTATCCATTTGTCAGTTGATGGCAATGTGGTGTTTCCATCTTTTGGTTATTACTAGTAACGCTGCTGCAGACATATGTGTACAGATTTTTCATTTCTTAAGGGAAAAGACCTGGGAATATATACCTACAAATGGAATTGCTGAGTCAAATGGTAACCTGATGTTTAATCCTTTGGTGAGATGCCAAACTTTTCTGAAGTAGCTGTACCATTGTCTATGTGCCGGCAGTGTATGAGGGATCCAATTTCCTCACATCCTGCCAACATTTATCATCTCACTTTTAGATTCTAGCCATTTGAGTGGGTACAAAGTGGTATCTCACTGTCATTTTGATGCACATTCCTCTGATGACCAAATGATGTTGAGCATTTTTTTTTAATTTTTTTTTTTTTTTTTATGATAGTCACAGAGAGAGAGAGAGAGAGGCAGAGACACAGGCAGAGGGAGAAGCAGGCTCCAAGCACCGGGAGCCCAATGTGGGATTCGATCCCAGGTCTCCAGGATCGCGCCCTGGGCCAAAGGCAGGCGCCAAACCGCTGCGCCACCCAGGGATTGTTTAGCATTTTTTCATGCACTTATTGGCCATTTCTACACCTTCCTTGGAAAAAATGATAATTCAGATCTTTTGCCCATTTATTGAGTTATTTGTGGTGTGTTTTTTTTAAATTACTGAGTTGTAAGCGTTTTTTAATGTATGTATATTCAGGATACAAGTTCCTTATCAAATACATGATTTTCAAATATTTTATCCTATTCCATGAGTTGGCTTTTTGCTTTTTTGATGGTGTCCTTTGAGACACCAAAGTTTAAATTTTGATGAAGTCTAATTTATCTTTTTTTCTTTTGTTCTTGTGTTCTTGCTGTCATATCTAAGAATCTTTTGCTAAATCCACAAAAATGAATGTTTATGCCCATGCTTTCTTTTCTTTTTTTTTTCTTTTTTAAGACTCTATTTATTTACTTGAGAGAGAGAACAAGAGTAGGGTGAGGGGCAAAGGGAGAAGCAGACTCCCCGCTGAGTAGGGAGCCTGATTTGGGCTTGATCCAGGGACTCCAGAATCATGACCTGAGCAGAAAGCAGACATACCCAACCATGCCCAACCACTGAGCCATCTAGGCAATCTAGGCACTCCACCCATATTTTCTTCAAAGAGTTTTAGCTCTTACATTTAGGTCTTTGATCCATTTGGAGGTAATGTTGGCATATGGTATGAGGTAAGAATCCCACTTCATTCTTTTGCACATGGCTATCCAGTTGTCTCAGCATCTCTGTTGAAATACTATTCTTTCCCACATTGGATGATGGTCTCAGTACTTCATCAAAAATGAATGGACCACAGATGTATGGGTTTATTCCTGGACTCTCAATTCTATTCCATCAATCTGTGTGTTTATTCTTGTGCCAGAACCATACTATCTCAATTACTGTTGCTTTGTAGTAAGTATTGAAATTGAGGAGTGTTCGTCCTCTTCCTCATTCTTCTTTCTGAAGATTATTTTGACTATTCTGCATCCCTTGCAATGCCATGTGAATTTAAGAATCCAGTTATCAGTTTCAGCAAAGAAGTCAGCTGGGATTCTTATTGGAATTCCATGTAATCTGTATATCAGTTTGGGGACTATTTCCATCTTAACAATAAGTCTTTCGATTCATGAATAGGGAATATTTTCCCAATTGTTCAGATCTTCTTTAATTGGTTTTACACTTTTCAGGGTAGTGTAAGTTCTGCACTTCTTTTAAAAAATTTATTTTAGCTTTGTGCAGTGGCACTATCATAGCCAATGAAGTTTATCCAAGGTGCGATTATTGCTAATTAAAAAATTTATCCATAAAGAGCTATTCTTTTTGATGTTATTACAAATGGAATTATTTTATTAATTTTATTTTTGAATTTTCCTTAACATTAAAAAATACTTCTTATTATTGGGGTGCCTGGGTGGCTCGGTTGGTTAAGCAGGCGCTTAACCTCGGTCTCAGCACAAGTCTTGATCTCAGGGTTGTGAGTTCAAGCCCCAAGTTGGAATCCATGCTGGGCATGGAGCCTACTTAAAAAAATGCTATTTATTGTTAAAATTTCAAACATATGTAAAAGATTCCTCATCACCTTCAGCAATTATCATCTAATGGCTGATCTTTTTTTTCACTTTTATCCCATCCACTCTATCCATCCTGAAATACTTTAAAGCAAATTTCAGGTACGTTATTCTTTCCTTCATAAGCACTTCAGAATACGTCTTTAAAAGCTAAAGATCTTTAGGCATCACTACATTATTATCTTTATGCCTAAAATATTAACATTAATCTCTTGCTATCATCCTGTATCCAAGCAGTTATTACTTCTCTCTCTCTCTCCCTGAGTACTCAACCACTTCATCCTTGTGTGCTTCCTTTTTCTGCTTCACTTACACAATTAACTGAAACCTACTTAAAGTAAGATACTGTGTTATATTCATCATTGTAACCAAATGTCTGTTGTGGGAAGGCATGATGCTTCACAGGGTTTTCACTGACTTTCATTTGCTTAGAATTACCTCCTTGTAATATAGAATGAAAGACAATTCCATAAGTCAACATCTGTTTCAACTTGACACATTTTGTGTTAGGAATTTTGTCAGATGAATTGTCCAAAATATAAGAAATCTATTAGATGGTTTATAAAGGAGTATTGACTTATGTGATTTTGAATTAAAGAAATCTTTTCCCCTAAATTATCCCATAAGATGAGTTAGCCTGGGAGAAAATATAGTTACATTTTGGTACAATTTCTATAGATTTGGATTCCACTCAGTACTTACTAAGGTCTTCTGAGGTTTAAGTAGCGACTTGTCTTTGTTTGGACAGTGAGTCAGAATTGGATATTAAAAGCTTGTTTATAAGTTTCCATTTCCTCTGTGTTGAGCTTGGTTCCTGCAGAAGTCACAATCAAATTATGTCTAGACAGAATATTAACATCTATCCTGACTTCCTTTGTCCTCTGTTGTGTCTAAGGTATGTGTGCATTGTCAGAACAAGACTACATTGCAAATCAAATAAATTCTTCACTTAGACGTATTCCTGCAAATTTCCAATTTTAACTAGTGCTGTGAAAATTTCTTGGGTGCAAATATAGCTAAATATGAAAAAATAAATTGATTTCAGCATTCCTACAGGTAGTCCAAATTTGGAGTGTGACCTTTCTCTCCTATAGAAAAATAAAAAAGACAATTTTAATCTGAGATAAGGAGTTAACTATAGGAAAAACGGGTACCATGCCTTCCTTAGGGAGAGATGCACATTATTTTTCATGAATTTCTTATTCTGAATCCCCTGGGACTTGGAGAATAAGACAAAATTTAACAATTCTGTGCTCCCTTTTAGTTTCTATTTTTTTTTTGTTTGTTTTTGTTTATTTTCCCAATTTATTGGAACTGCCCAGATTTATGTTGGCCTTATAGTGCATTAATTGTGAAAGTCTATATATATTTAAAAAAAAAAACCTAAATTGCTACTAACCCATGAACAGTTTCTGAAAGAAAACATGGCCCTTGATTCTTTTCTTGTTCTCAGCATTATTGTGGCATATTTGTCATTGTATTTGTGTTAGTAACCAAGGGGAGAGAAGTCAGAGCAGTACAGACTTTTAACCAGTCCCTCCTATGGTCTGCCCACCTAGGCAAAGCTGCCAAGGGCCAAGAAAACAGTGGATAGGCCACTCCTCTCTGCCCCCATGCCAGGACAAGTTCCCGGAGAATCAGGGTCCACCGAGTAAGGAAAAGGAGGACAGCAAAGGACAGAGGCCAGGGAGGGAAGAAGCAAACAGAGATTTTATTTATTTATTTGAGAGAATGAGTGAGCACAAGTGGGGGGAGCAGTAGAGAGAGAGAGAATCTGAAGCAGACTCCACACTGAGCCTGACATAAGGCTGGAACCCACAACCTTGAGATCGTGACCTGAGCTGAAATCAAGGGTCAGATGCTGAACTGACTGAACCATCCAGGTGCCCCTCTTTGTCCCATGTTTTGACCCACTTAGTTCTGGAAGAGCAGACACACCAGTCATAGCCCCAACCTTCAGATTGCCCAGCACAGTGCTGGCTCACTAGGAAGATACAAGCAATAAGTTCTGATGGGACACAGCTGTAAGGCCAGCTGTGGATGCCAAATGACACCTCGCAGTGTTGGCAGTTGTGGAGGTCAGACCTCTCTGGTTATCCCACATCAGCCATGGCACATCCAGCAGGCCTCATTCCTCAGCACCTCGCCCTGCTCTTGGGGATGGAGGTCTCACCTTTTTCATCTATAAGGAGTTCACAAAACACGTTCATGAAGAGTGCTGTGGATTGAATTATGTCCCCCTCAGGCTCATATGTCTAAACCCCCCAAACCTTAGTGTATCAGATTGTCGCTGTGTCTGGAGACAGGGCCTATGAAGAGGCAACTGGTTGAAATGAGGCCACTCATGACTCTGGTCAATGATACTATATATGTTACACTTGAAAATTAAATTTTCTTAAATGTTCTCACCACACACCACAAGAAGGTAATTATGTGAGGCGATGGAGGTGTTAGCTAACCCTATTGTGGTAATTTCACAATATATAGGTTTATCCAGTCATCACATTGTCCACCTTAAATTTGCATAGTGTGGGCAGCCTGGGTGGCTCAGTGGTTTATCGCCGCCTTCAGCCCAGGGTGTGATCCTGGAGACCTGGAATCAAGTCCCATGTTGGGCTCCCTGCATGGAGCCTACTTCTCCCCCTGCCTGTATCTTTGCACCTCTCTCTCTCTCTCTCTCTCTCTGTGTGGTCTCATGAAAAAATAAATAAAATCTTTAAAAATTTTTGCACAATGTGATGCATCAATTAGATCTCAATAAAGCTAAAAACAATGAAGCATTTAGGTGGGGTCCTAATCCAACCTGACTGATGTCCTTATAGTAAGAGGGACTTTGTTTGTTTTCTAATTATTTATTTATTTATTCATGAGAGACACACAGAGAGAGGCAGAGACACAGGCAGAGGGAGAGGCAGGCTTCCCTGCGGGGAGCCTGATGTGGGACTTGATCCCAGGACTCAAGGATCACGACTCAACCACTGAGCCACCCAGGTGTCCCTAGGAAGAGGGAATTTGGACATGCAGAGACTAGGGATATGCCTGCACAGAGGAAAGGCCATGTGAGGCCACAACAAGAGGGCAGCCATCCCGCAACCCCACAAGAGAGGCTTCAGAAGAAACCAAACTTGCCAACACCCTGATCTCTAACTTTTAGCATTTAGAACCTAGAGAAAATTAATTTCTGTTGTTTAAATCTCCCAGCCTGTGGCACTTTGTCACGGCTGCCCTAGCCGACTAAGTCAGATATTCTTACCACACTCTAGTGAGTCAGGCAACATGATCCCAGATTTACAAATAGGGAAATTAAGGTATAGAGAGGTTATCTGAGTGACTTCCGATCACACAGATGACTAGAACTTGCATTTTCTGGCTCCAAATCCAGTGCTCTTCCTTTGGCATCATATCTGTCTCCTCCAGGAGGTGCATGCTTCTCTGGGCTATGCCATTCTGTCTTCTCCTGGGGAAGACCCAGGCCCATCAGAAGAGGAAGAACCTTCCTAAGTCATCTTCGATTTCAAACCATCCTCATGAAGGCAATGCTATCACTACGGCAAATCAATCTTTATTTTTTGCTGCTGTTTCTCTTTGCTTTGGAAAACCAAGGAGACTTAAAGTTTTGGATTGTGAGGAAGTTGGCAAGTGTTCAGTCCATAGAGCACTCTCAGAAGTACACAAAGTGGAACCCCACCCCTAAGACTGTTGGGAGACCTCTGACACTCACTTTGAATGAAACACTTAATAGACTCATTGATTTTAGAGCTGGAAACATCAAAATTATCCAGGCAAACAGGAAAGAGAGACTGAGAAAGACTGAGCACATTGCTCCATGTCAGAACATTCTTCTAAGATTGGAAGGACTCAGTGTCTCCGGGTACAGACAATTAATCATACGAAATTAAAGACAGAGATGGGAATGGCCGGGACAGGCACAGTGACACCATGAGAAGTGACAGCCTGACAGTAAAGGAGGGAGAGCCAGGCTGACTGCCAGATCCAGCATTACCCATGCCTCGTCGCCTGCGGCTGCCTTATGCAGGAACAAACAACCCCGTGGTCCCCAGTAACTCTCAAGGTATCCCCATACGGTGCGTGTGGGGAGCCAGTTGATTAACGTCTGCCTTTGGCTCACATCATGATCCCAGGGTCCCAGGATTGAGCCCCAGGTCCTGCTCCCTGCTGGGTGGGAGCCTGCTTCTCCCTCTCCCTTTGCCCTTACCCCTGCTCGTGCTCTCTCTCTGCTCTCTCTCAAATAGATTTTTTTTTCAAATAAATAGATTTAAAAAAATTCTTAAAAATAAAGACATCCCCATACTCACAACTCAGTTAAATCATTAACATTCATGATGATCTTTGGCCATCTAGAAAATTTAAATTATACTCTATTTACTCTGATTCCTAACATAGGGACTTATATTTTATAAATAACACCAACAATAGTAATGAACATTTATGGAACGCTATGTGCCAGGGTCTGTGCTAAATGCTGTATAGGGTTCATCTCATTTGAGACATATTGCCATCCAAAATGGTTTTAATTAAAAATGCTTTGGTATTAAAAACATTTTTGGTAGGGATCCCTGGGTGGCGCAGCGGTTGGGCGCCTGCCTTTGGCCCAGGGCGCGATCCTGGAGACCCGGGATCGAATCCCACGTCGGGCTCCTGGTGCATGGAGCCTGCTTCTCCCTCTGCCTGTGTCTCTGCCTCTCTCTCTCTCTCTGTGTGACTATCATAAATAAATAAATAAAAATTAAAAAAAATTTTTTTTGGTATTTTAAGCTTCAGTTGGCTGAAAAATTCGCTAGCATGGAAAAACTCACTCACTAAGGAGGACCCAATTCATGATGCTTCTGTGTCCTCTGTGTGGACGTGGACACAAGGTAGACACCTGAGGTTAATTCTGATCCAGTGTCCATGTGCTTCCTAATGCCACACGCTCTTCTGTCTGTGGTTTATCTATGGCTCATATGTCCTTCAGGAGCCACTGGAGCCTGATCGCCTTGGGGCAGCCCTCGTCCACTGCCCCGGCCCTGAGTCCTCTCCCTTCTCTGAGTGCTGCAGCTCTCACTTCTTTTGACTCACTTAGTTTATATCATCTGTGATCTGGTTTTGCCATCTTTTTTGTGTGGCTGGTGATAGTCCATAATGTTGACATGTGCCTCAAACAATCAGCACTTTGTGCTGAATACTGTACTAGCTCCTTTGATGCTTCCTACTGATGAAGAGGATCACTTGTGTCACAGTATGTCATTCGCACATCCATCCTCTGAGACCTTCAGTTTCTCATTGCTACTATGCTGGATATATACTAGGTCTACCACCTACCGCAAGGGGGTTGTTGTGGGCATGACTGGAATAGTTTGAAAACTGTTTTTTTTTTTTTTAAAAGATTGTATTTATTCATTTATGAGAGACACAGAGAGAGGCAGAGACACAGGTAGAGGGAGAAGCAGGCTCCCTGTGGGGAGCCCGATGTGGGACTTGATCCCAGGACCCCAGGACCTGAGCTAAAGGCAGATGCTCAACCACTGAGCCACCCAGGCATCCCTGAAAACTGTTTTTTAACTTCAGCATTGCTACATAAATGTTAGTTATTTGTTGTGCATTTGGAGTAGTCACATGGCTTTTCAGGAACATACTTGATGTGGATGATTTCGGGGAATCGGCCTAGCCTGGACCCTGAGAAGGGCCCCACCTCCCACTTGCAGGTGTGCAGAGTTACCACTTGAACCAGCTCTTTCTGGGCCTACTTCCTGATCCCCTGACTCAAGCTGAGCTACTTAGATTTTCTCTCCCCTCCCAAAAAAAAATTCTAGCACATAGTATTCTTCTAGATGTTACATAACGTTGCCTAAGCTATTTTGGGTGATTTTTATTATTTTTTAAAACAAAAAAGCCTCAAGGCAACCTATTATGACAGATACACCTGTCCTCTATTCCCTAGTTGAGCCAGTTTTTCTTAAAGAGCAATACATTTAGGAGTAGTAGTATTAGATTAATTTATGAGACAAATGCCTTTTTCTTTGTGAAGGTACCCTAAAGGACTAAAAAGATTGTCACAATATGTTTTCCCAGAAATTTATTTCCTGAGTTTGAAATGTCAAAGGAATGTATTTTGTTTTTCAAAACATACTTCTGCATTTCATAAGCACTAGTAATTAGTGCTTATAAAATACTGCAATGCAAGACCTATTCCAGTGAGTGGTGGGGCGGGGCACAAGTCCCACTCTGCGCCTCCCACCTCCAGATGCAAAAATTTACTTTTGGTGTTGATGCTCTTGGCCTTTCTGTAACCTTTGACACTGTCTACTCATTGTTCTCATTCATTCAAGTCATTCATTCATATGGGCTACCCTCAGTTTAAAGTCTTCGTTTTACTCAAGTTATTTTTTTAATCTCAATGGCTTCTCCCTGCTGACTCCTTTTTTAAAAAATATTTTATTTATTTATTCATGAGAGACACAGAGAGAGGCACAGACACAGGCAGGGGGAGGAGCGGGAAGCCTGATGCGGGACCCAATCCCAGAACCCCGAGATCGGCTGATTCCTTAAGTATAGGTTTTCATAAGCATTATTTTTTCCTCTTTCTTCTTTTCTTTTCTTTTCTTTTCTTTTCTTTTCTTTTCTTTTCTTTTCTTTTCTTTTCTTTTTCTTTCTTTTCTTTTCTTTCTTTCTTCTCTTTTCTTCTCTTTTCTTCTCTTTCCTTTTCTTTTCTTTCTTTTCTTTCTTTTCTTTCTTTCTTTCTTTCTTTCTTTCTTTCTTTTTCTTTCTTTTTTTGTTTGTTTCCTTCTCCTAGGTCTCCTGGGCAAATCATGTACCCATGCTCGAGAATTCTTAAATGACTCACAGTGGCGTACTAATAGAAATCCAAGCTGTGGGGGATCCCTGGGTGGCTCAGCGGTTTAGCGCCTGCCTTTGGCCCAGGGTGCGATCGTGGAGTCCCGGGATCAAGTCCCACGTCGGGCTCCCGGCATGGAGCTTGTTTCTCCCTCCTCCTCTCTCTGTGTCTCTGCCTCTCTCTCTCTCTATGTCTATCATAAATGAATAAATAAATCTTTAAAAAAAAAAAAAAAGAAGAAATCCAAGATGTTTACCATGGTATTCAAGGCCATCCAGGATGGAATTTTTCTTCTTTCCAACCATATTTTCTACTCCACATTGCTCTCTGCCCCCTCTGTGCTGGAAGCATGCCCTGCCCTGCCTGGAGCCTGCCATCCGTTGTCATGTCACACTTCTGCTCATCCTCTCTTCTCTTTGTGGACTGGCTTTGGCTTTCCCTTCTCTTTGCTGATCGAAATACTCCCCAAATTCTCAGTTGGATTTAAAGGTCTTGCTTGCACTACTATTAGAGTGTCTGTTTCCTTCTGCCTGGTATTAGAGTTGCACATTCTGATCTCCTTCCTCACTGGCTGGTTCATTCTTTTTTTGAAGGGCAGCACTTCTTTCTTGTTTCTCTCCTCCACTCACCGTGCAGTGTTTTGCAAATAGTTGGGAAGGCTGTTGAGTGTTGTGGTTGGGAGAACTGGATCCACATAGCACATGACAGAGGACTGTATGCAGTGTGTGCAGATTTACTTGGGCACATCCCCCAACCCCTCCCCAATTTTAAGATTATACACCTGTGAGGTGAGAATAATAGCACCGGTGTCATAGTTTATTGTGAGGATTAAATGAGATAATAGAGGGTTTAGTGTAGAGCCTGGAATATAAGCAGTGCTCTCTGTTAGCTTATTATAAATTAACCTAAATGCTTTAGGCATCATTAAATACTAAGTCATAAAATATTTGTCCCTAAGGGAGTTTGTACAGAAGGAAAGGGTATTTTTTATTCCTTTTACCTTGTGAGAGTTCGGGTGTTTATAAATTGGTTTTAAGTTGTTATAATTATGATTTTATTTTTTCAGGATCTGTTTGAGCTATTTCTTGTCCTGCTAATTCCCTCCTATCCATTCTCACAGAGGTTCTTAAACTTGAATGAGCACCAGGATCCCCTGGAGGCTTGTTAAGGAACAGATGGCTGGGTCTCCACAGAATTTCTAATTCTGTAGGTCTGGGGTGAGGATGAGTATTTGCATTTCTGACAGGTTCCCCAGTAATGCTAATGCTCTCAGTCCAGGGACCCCACTTTGAGCACTGTGAGGACTCAGCTCACAAATCAGGGGGTCTCACTTATAGATTTTTAGGGTAGGGTCCTCTGGAACACATTCTTTATAATTTCATATAGAAGAAAGATTAGCAGAAAATAGATGACCCTTTAATAACTAGAATTGACTGATTATGTTAATAATTTGCAGGTTATTAACTCACCAGGCACTAAAGTCTTTAAATTATTCAAGTTGGCATCTTGAGTGGAAATATTTCAATATTACATCAGACAAGTGCTGATGTGGGAATTCTAAGGTTACAGGTTACTGTATCTCATTAGCCTAGATGCTGCAACATTGGCCGGGCTAACATAACCTAAGTGCGCATCTTTCTGCTGTAGGTGGTAGCAGCCCGGGCTGGAATGTGGCCCTGGCTTGGCCACTGATGTTGGTCCTTCTATCCTGTTAGCAGGGAGTGACTGATTCTCTTGTCTCACAGAGGCAGATTGGGAGAGAAGATGGAATATGAGCCAGGAGAGATTGAATGCACCGTGCTGCTGTCTACAAAGAACCCACTCCTTCTTGCTCTGCTTTCTGGGATAGACACAGTAACCCCAAAAGGCTGAGCATGTCCGCTTTTTGGAACACAGGGTTTCTTTCTTTCTTTCTTTCTTTCTTTCTTTCTTTCTTTCTTTCTTTCTTTCTTTCTTTCTTTCTGATTTAAGATTTTTTTTTTTTTTTTAAGATTTAAGATACTTGAAAGAGAGTGAGAGAGAGCACAGTGGGAGAGGGAGAAGCAGACTCTCTGCTGAGCAGAGAGCCCGACTTGGGTCTTATTCCCAGGACTCCAAGATCACAACCTGACCCAAAGGCAGATGCTTAACCAACTGAGCCACCCAGGTGCCCCCAAACACAGGATTTCTTGAACCTGAGATTATGATATTGTTATGATTTCTACTGTGTGTGTGTGTGTGTGTGTGTGTGTGTGTGTGTGTTCAGGGGCAGAGAGCAGACATTAACTTGTTTAATCACCACAACAATCCTCTGCAAGAATATTTACTAGCATCCTCATCATGTAGATGAAAAAAACTCAAGTTTCTTAAAGATGTTGGGTAATTTTCCTGAAACTCATAGTTGGTAAGTATCAAGGCCAGGTTACAAGCCCAGATTGGACACTTACTCAACTGACACGTAGCAGAGGTAGAGAAACAATAGCCTTGTATCTTATTACAAAATCAGTTAGTTCCTTGCTTCATTCATTCATTCATTCATTCACACATTGATTAAGCACATACTATACACAAATCATTATGAAATGTATTCTGAGAATGGTAAGAAGACAAATGTCCCAAAAGATGTTACCTTAATGGTCTTTTTTTCCAAATAAAAGTTCTCATTTATTACTGAGGCAGCCTATTCATAGGAAGTATAAAAGCAAAAACAACTAATAAAACCAGTGAAAAACCAGTAAGACATGTTCAACTATTCAAAGAGAAGTGGTTTTTTTCAGCTTGCTTTGGTAAAACCCTAGTGACCTTGAGACAGCATAAATGCTTGCACCAGCACATATGCAATTTCTTATAGACCACCTTGGTGCTCCTCCAGTGTTTCCTCCTGGAGTTGAACCTGATTTTATTACTGGTTTCATTTAAATCCATTGAAAACGGATTAAAATTAGCAACTAATCATAACATGACAGAATGAAAATATTAGCTGTAACATTATTTAATAAAGGAACAAATAATAGAATATGGAAACTAAGAGGCTGACATAATGGGAAATCCAGTTTTTAATATGACCTAACACTGCCGTCATCATTAAATTTTATTACAAAGCCGACCCATGGTCATAATTAAGGACTTCTAATAAAAGCAGTTGTTATGATATTATTATCTCATAATATCAGTTATTATCAGTTGTTAAGATGGTTTTGACATGCAAATAATCTCAAGTCAGTTGGCTTAGAGCAAAAGACATTGAATGTACAAAGTCCCTGGAAATCCAAAGAAGGGGGATGGCACCTCAGTAACTCTAGAATCTTACCAGATACCAGTTCCTTTCATCTTCTCTGTTGTACTGCCCTCCAATGGGGCTTTGTCCCAAGACCATGTGCATGACTTCAAGGTGACCACAGCTGTCCCAGGCATCACATCCAGACATGATAAGGACTGGTGATAGGAGAGGAACTGTCTTCCTTGGGACCCTTTGAATGATTGAGTAAAACCTTTCCAACAAGCCTCCCCAACCGACTTCCCTTCAGGGCTCATTGGGCCACTGCTAAACCAATTCCTGATATGGAATTACCAGGTTTGCCTGGGATCCGTCACGATTTACCTGAGCCTTGGAGCTAAATTGGGACGGTGCCAACTTGGAGCAAGGACGTGGCCATCATAGGTAATAAACTTGTCTGCCTTGATGTCAAGAAACATAGACTGTCCAGAAGAGAGATATTGCAAGACTCCATATACGGTAAACAGTCCTGAGGGTAAGCCCCTTGTGGATTTCTCACTTTGAGTGAAAATAGCAGGCAAAGTATACTGCTTTTTGATGTCTCATAAATATGAAACGATGACAGGCATTCACAATTCTCTGCATGCAGCTATCAGCAGGCTTTTAGTGATTTCATTTGAATAGATGCCCATCAATTTGCTGGGATCTATTTCTGTTCAAATGAAAATAAAGAGATATTAATTAACAGGAACTCTGGTCACATTTTTGGTAATTGCATTAGAAAAAATTTCTCCCAAGTGATTGTTCAATGTGGGGGACTGTATGAATTCTGGGAGTTATTTGTGATGACGTGATTTAGTACATTCTTCCCAGATTCTAACCATATCAAAATCTGTTTGGTAAAAATGTACAGGATGGCTTGTCCTCACCTCGGCCTTAGCACTGCCATCCCTCCTGAGGCTGAGGGGCATTTCCCTGCCCTGTTTGGCTCTGGGTTAGAATTGGCCCAAGAGAAAGACTCATGAGATCTGGAAGATGGAAGGCAATAGGGGCCGCACTCGTCACTTGGTGAGTTGTTAGGGCAGAGGAGGCAGGTTCTTAGACCTTTCCACAAAGTCCCACTTCATGAACACAGTAGCTTTTGCAGCCCTTTCCAGGGACCCCTGCCTTGTGGGTGCGGTGGGCCCCAGCATTCTACCCTCACCTCCAGGTGCCTGGGCTGAGACTCCACTGTGGTCTTCTCTGACCTTTGGTGGCTGCTTTCCTGACTTCCATTCCTCCTCCAGCTCTTGTAGCAGTCATGAAGTCTGATTCTGTCTTAGATGCTTTGTGCTCAGAATGGCTACTGTTTTCCCCATCAAACCCTAATCGGATCCTCTTGCCTTCCTCTTTCTAAGCACACATACATGCATACACACACACACACACATACACATATAAACACACATTCTCAACAACTTTGTTAGTTTGGCTTCATGAATATCTCACATACATAGCATTTCAAAACATTAATACAAATGAGGTGTGTTTAGTATACTATTTATATATTTAGCAATAGTCTGTTTTCCTTTCCTAGATCTTGGATATGCTTTTACGAAATAGCCATTACCTTCATTATTTTTAAGAGTTCCATAGTATTCTGTTATATGGCTATAATGCAGTTTATTTTATAGCCATTCCTATACTGATGAGCATGTAGGTTGCTTCCAGGATTTTGCCACTATTAATAGTACTGCGGTGAACATCCTGGTAAAGTTATCTCTATGTGCACAGGGCACACATTTCTGATAGGATAGATTCTGGAGGTGCAAGTGGCTCCTGCTGAACACATTCACATTTGATATTTGATTTGATATATATTGCCGAACACCCTCTAAAAGCTGTGGCAATTTTCATCCCATTAATGTATTGTGGTTATTAATGCCTTATTTCCTGTGTAAAAAGCCAAGATAAGGGGATACAGCATTGCTTCTCATGACTCCTATAATCTTTTCAAATTCATATTTTGTATCATTTTGTCTCTTCACCCTTCAGGGCAGGTGTGTAACGAAGTGCCAAAGAGGTTGTGACAAAAAAGTTTCAGAGGAATATATTTGGAATGGAAATCCACATCTCTCAATTCTCAATCTTTAGTACTAAATCTATCTTTTAAATTCAGCACTTTGGCTCTCAGCCTAGGATTCTTTCAAGAAGGGATTTAAAGATAATTATTAGAAGCTTAGCATTAAGCTGAACTGCATCTAGCTACTATTTTTGAGAATTATAATGGTCCAGTATCAACTGTTTTTGTATGATTCATCCTAGGACCAAAGCCCAGGAAACACTGCAACCTCAGTTTACCATTTATTGATGGACTTACTGTATGTTTCCATATACAGCATTATGTACAAGACACTATGTAGGATTCAAAGATAATATCAGGGATAATGTAAGGATAATATTAAGCTTAAGGAATTCACAATAATGAGAATTAAGGATGCTTCCTTGGGTCTTTGTGGTTTGAGATCTGAGTTCCTCTTCCTCCCAGAATCACACCACTTTGAGGCAGACATTCAACCAGTCATTTTTTTCATCCCATCTAGTAGGATGCCTTGAACATGATAGGTCACATGAATAACTGTTAAAAAAAAAAAAGGGCTTTTCGGCTTCTATTCTGACAGGAGACAGACAATACAGAAGTAAACAAAATACCATATACTTGTCAGGAAGAGCCCCTCCTCATCATGAGTGTGATTTACACCATAAGTGCCAAAAGTGGACAATAGACATGTGGATCAGAGCAAGGCAATTTATTACCCATAGCACAGCAAGTGGCAGAAGCATGGACAGACTTGCTTGCGGTAGTTCCTGTTACCCCAGGTCCTGGGAGGTGAGGCCATGCTGATTGCTGCACCGAGGTGGGCTGCAGTGGGCCTGAGCCAGGCAGGGCCAGAGGTGTAGCACCTCCTCATGAAGCCTGCAACAAACAAGCCAGTCCCCCTTCTCTGAGGGAGCTAGCACTTACATAGGAGTCAGACTGGGGTCACCTTGACCTACTTAGTTGAATGCCGCTGAAAAAATCAGATAAGTCCAAGGCAGATGATTAGAAATGATATAAACTGAACCACAAAAAGGAAAAAAAAAAAGGAGAATCCAAGAACTGTGGGATGGCCTCAGTAGGTCTAATGTACATGTTACTGGATCCCAAAAGGAGGTTACAGAGAGAAAGGGCAGAAGAAATATTTGAAGTAGCAACTGTTGCCAAATTTTCCAAAGTTAATGGCAGATACCAAACCACATGACCAAAGAGCTCTGAGAATGCCAAGCAAGATAAATACAAAACAAGACAGAAAACAACCAGCTGCAAAATCAAGAAAAAACCTATACACCTAAACATATCATTTAAATTTCTCTCTCTCAAAAATGAGTGGGAAATATCAGAGAGGGAATTAGAACATGAGAAACTCCTAACTCTGGAAAACGAACAAGGGGTGGTAGAAAGGGAGGTGGGCAGGGGGTGGGGGTGACTGGGTGACGGGTACTGAGGGGGGCACTTGATGGGATGAGCACTGGGTGTTATGCTATATGTTGGCAAATTGAACTCTAATAAAAATAAATAAATAAATAAAAATAAAAAATTAAATTTCTCTCTCTCTCTCTCTCTCTCTCTCACACACACACACACACACACACACACACACATACACACACACACACACAGAGGCAGGGAAGACTCTGAAGGCAGGCAGAGGAAAAAAAGACCACATTATATATAGGGAACAAATGTAACAATTACAGTAGACACCTTGTCAGAAATTAGGTGTGCCAGAGACATCTTTAACAAGATGAAAGAAAAAAAGCTATTGACCTGCAATTTTACATATATTGAAAATGTGTTTTTTTATTTTTATTTATTTATTCATAATAGAGAGAGAGAGAGGCAGAAACACAGGCAGAGGGAGAAGCAGGCTCCATGCAGGGACCCCAACGTGGGACTCGATCCCGGGACTCTAGGATCTTGCCCTGGGCCAAAGGCAAGTGCCAAACCGCTGAGCCGCCCAGGGATCCCCCTGAAAATGTGTTTTAAAAATGAAGAATAAAGATTTTTTCAGACCAACAAAAACTGAGAATGTGTGGTCCACACTACATGTCTCTAGTGTACATCTACACTACAAGACATGCTCAGGAGAGTTCTCAGGCAAGAAGAAATATGATATCAGATCGAAACATGGATTTACACAAAGAAATAAAGACCATGGGAAATGAAATACATAAAGGAAAAATAATGTTTTCCTTCTTTCTAATTGCTCTAAAAGAAAATGAGCAATATTGAGAAAAAAATAGTAGCAACAGATGATGTGTTTGCAGAATATAGAAAAACAAAACAGGTGACCACAGTAGCACAGAGGATGGGAGGGGAGGGGTTGGGAGTACATGGTTGTAAGGTCTTTATGTTACGTGTGAAATGCTATAATATTATTTGAAGGTAGACTCTGATTAATTAAAGATGTACCTTGTGAACACCAGGGCAGCCACAACATTTTTAAAAAACAGGTATGTTCTTTCATCTTGGCCACCTACTTGGAAGACCCGGATGCTTCTGATCTGTGGGAGCCACAGTCACAGATGTGGGAGGCTGGGGAATGCCAGAGGCAGAGCAACACCACTGGACCAATTTCGGCAAATATCACCCAAGGAAGGCTGGTGTGAGGCGTTACCACTTAAAGAGGAACCCAAGCTTCTGCCCGACTGTCATCTTGATAAACTGCCGACGGTGGTCAGTGAGCAGACATGGGTAAACACTGCCCAGAGCAAGAATCTAGTGCTCCCGTCATTGATGTGGTCCATCCGGGTCTGCTACAAAGTCCTGGGGAAGGGAAGGCTCCGCTGGGCAGCCTGTCACGGTGCAGGCCAAATTCTCTAGCAAAAGAACAGAAGAGAACATGAGAGGTGTATGTGTTGGGGGGCTGTATACTGGTGGCTTGAAACCACATGGGAAGAGGTTCATTAAAAGCCAGCAGATGCTTTAAAAATATATATATAAATAATGACTCAATAGTGAAAATAAAATGAATAATTAAAAAGTTTGATTAACCTCAGAGATAGCCAGAAGGAGGGAGAAAGAAACAAAGAACAAATGAGACAAATAGCAAACAAATAGAAACATGATAGATTTTAATTCAAACCTGTCAGTAATCATATTGAATGTAAATGGTCAAAACACATCAATGACAAGGCTGTGAATATTAGATTTGATGAAAAAACATGACTGAAGTTTACGCTGCCTATAAGAGACCCACTTGAAATAGAAAGGTGTGATAGGTTGAAAGCAGAAGGTTGAAAATATATGTGGTGCAAACATTAAAAAAGTTGGAACAGTTATGATAATATCACAGCAGACTTTGAAACAAGACATGTTAGAGGGATAAGGAGGGACATGACTTGATGAAGGGGTCAAGTCTCCAAAAATATATAGGACTCTTACAGGTGTAGGCACTGAACAAGAGAGCTTCAAAATACACAGAGCAGAAAGTGATAGGACAGAAAGGAAAAGTAGGCAAATCCACCGTTATGGTTGGGGATCAAAACACTCCTCTCTCGGTGACTGAGAACTGGTAGGAAAATAATCAGTAGAACTAAAGAAGACATAAACACTATAAATTAACTCAATCTAGTTGACACTTATGGAACATTTTTATTTATAGAACCTAATAGTAAAATACATACTTTTTTGAGGTACACAGAATGTTGACCAAGATTGGCCACATTCTGGGCCTTAACACAAACCTTCATATATTTAAAAGAAAATTACTAAACATTTAGAAATTAAATAACACACTTATATATGATTCGAGAGTCAAAGAAGAAGTCTCAAAGGAAATTTTAAATGTTTTGAAGTGAATGGCAATATATCATTTTTGTGTTGCAGCTAGCAAGGCACAGTGCTAGTGGTACATTTACAGCTGGAAAGGCTAACATTTGGAAAGAAAAAAGGTCTCACAAATTGATGTCAAAGTTTCCACATCAAGAAAGCAGAAAAGGGAAAGCACATTAAACTCCAAACCAAGCAGAAGTAAGAAACTGGTAAAGATAGAGACTAAAAATTAGATTTGAAGCAGAAAAACAACGGAGAGGACAGCAGAAGCCGAAAGCTTGGAAAGGATGAATAACATCTATGCAGAGGGGATGCCTGGGTGGCTCAGTTGGTTGAGTGTCTGCCTTTGGCTCAGGGAGTGATCCTGGGTCCTGGGATCAAGTCCTGAATCGGGTTCCCTGAAGGAGCCTGCTTCTCCCTCTGCCTGGGTCTGTGCCTCTCTTTGTGTCTCTGATGAATAAATAAATAAAATCTTTTAAAAAAATCCGTGCAGAAGTGCAGACAAAATAGAAAGTTCCAATGTGGGCAACAAAATAGGGCACATCTCTTTGGGTATTAAAAGGTGATAACATTATATGAACAAATCCACAATGCCCATAAATCCAACAGTGCCGCAACATGGATAGTGATTGTAGAGTTGACATAAAAGTACGCTAAAATCTGGTCTTCGAGTGTATCCTTTCGGCCCATTTAGCACATTTACAGCAACTTTCTCTTGCCAGTTAAAGATGAAGACAATTGAAGGTTTGTGGTACTTTTTAGGAGGAGAGCTTTGATTAGAATCCTGAACCTCCCTCCTTGCAGTGTGTATGCCCGATAACAATATTAATCCACATACACCATCTCCCAATGCACTTATTTATGATTGTCCAAATTGAAGACTTGAAAGTGCAATTATGGCACCCCTGAGAACGCCTTTTGTGGACACCAGACTACAGAGAGCACAAGTGGCCAAGGGCCAGGTTGACGTCCCCCAGTGTATCCTTTGAGGCCATACCTCCCTCTGGTGACTCAGAGACCAGATCTAGTGCCTTGAGGATGCTGAAGCAGATCTGGTCCTGAGAGCCATGGGGCTCCTTTGTCGGGTGACGTTGGCTCACAGACGCCCCAACAGTTTTCTGCAGATGTCCTGATTGGTAGTATAGGACACTTCCACCCCATCTTTGCTCCCGCACTCCTTGAGGTGAGGGCAGATTTGTGTTGTGGTCTGATGGCTCTCTCAGTCTTTCCTACCCCCTTCCTATTTCTTTTTCACATAGGGACTTTCCCTCCCAAATCCTTGCCCATTCAATCCTGTCTTGATCCCTGCTTTTCAGAATATCCTAACTAATGCCATGTTACATTTTGGAATAGAGTGGTCTGAGCTTGATGGTGATTTCCAAGGTGCACATGGGGAAGATTTTCAGAAAAGGGTTTCTTGGGGGATCCCTGCGTGGCTCAGAGGCTTGCCGCCTGCCTTTGGCCCAGGGCGTGATCCTGGAGTCCCTGGATCGAGTCCCGCATCGGGCTCCCTGCATGGAGCCTGGTTCTCCCTCTGTCTGTGTCTCTGCCTTTTATGTGTGTCTCTCATGAATAAATAAATAAAATCTTAAAAAAAAAAAAAAAAGAAAGAAAGGGGTTTCTTTAAGCGGTCATCATCCCGGTTACAAACCTGATTCAGGGAAATGGTCAGGCAGAGACAGAGGTGTGAATGGAGGTTCTCCTTGCCCTGGATGTCAAGTTCAGGTCACGTCACTGTAGAATTACACGGTCAGAGACATGGGGGTGCTTGCAGCTGATAAATGGCATGTGAAGGGGATGAGTTTCAAACAAATTTGGGAAGGCAGGAGACAAGTTTGAAAAACACCTTTTCTGGGGCCCAGTGGCAGCAGAGGCGGTGTCTGAGAACCTCTGTCCACCTACAGGATGGTTGCGCCAGTCATTCTGTCCTTTGCACACATGCATTCTCTGCCCCAGCCTGTGCACTGGGATGGTGCTTCTGCGCGCTACTCTCCCCGGCCTCCCTGACTTCAGGTGGGTGCACAGGATCACAGGGTGTTTATTTCTCCTGCTCCCTCTGGCCTCACCATGGTGCTGTTCTTGATAGCTCATGAGCCCTCCTGCAGGGAGCTCTCTCCACCTTGCAGTAAGGTGCACATGCATACGGTTGTTCAAATTGTCCCTTTCAGGCTCAGGAGGGGTGGCAGCTTCTTACTCCTCCTACACCGGGTGGGGGTGGGGGTTCCACCCTCTCCCCTCCTATTTCCCACCACCCAGATCCCACCTCTACAAATCTCTCCCTTCAGTTAACTCCCTTGGATGTCCTAACCATTTCCCGCTGGCCTGGACCAGTGGAATTACTAAGGTTGATAGGATGAGAATTGCAAAATACTGTGGCGGGGCAGTGTGTGCGTAGGGGGGTGCGCGCGGGGGAGGCGGGGTGGTGCGGGGAGGATACTGCCTGGCCGGGATTTGCCTTGCTATTTCCTTTTTTTTTTTTTTAAGATTTTATTTATTTATTCATGAGAGACGCACAGAGATTGGCAGAGACACAGGCAGAGGGAGAAGCAGGCTCCCTGTGGGGAGCCCTGTGTGGGACTTGATCCCAGGACCCTGGGATCATGCCCTGAGCCAAAGGCAGATGATCAACCACTGAGCAACCCAGGTGCCCCTGCTTTGCTATTTCTTTATGCAATCACATTTCACAGACTATTTCATACAATCTGTGAGATGGCACCAGGGATTTCAGGGCAAACCTGCAGCTGCCAGGGGCCTGCCCTAGGTCACAAAGCTAGAGGGCGTTGGAAACCCTCACTTACTCCAGACCCAGGCTGTCTTCGGCATATCACGCCATTTTAGGTCGAGTAAAATTAGAATAACACCTAGATTGCAAGGTCTATGATTAGAAATAAAGGACTTAATTCCCAATTTGTCTCCAGTAATGGCATATAACTGATATTTCATCTACTTGGGGCTTGCTTTTAGGGCTTTGGCTTCAACTTCTGGCTTCCTATAGTTTTTGTTTTATTCTGTGTAAACAATGTTTCCTGTAGTCCCATTATTTCTTGCTGTATATACTCTTACTAATGCAGCATCAAAATATATTTTTTTAAAGATTTATTTATTTATTTGAGAAAGAGAGAGAGTGCACACATGCAAAATCAGGCAGAGGGGCAGCGGGAGAGGAAGGAGGGCAAAGAATCCTAAACAGGCTCCACGCTGAGCTCCGAGCCCTATGCTCTGATCCCATGACCTGAGACCATGACCTGAGCCAAAATCAAGAGTCAGACACCAAACTGACTGGCCACCCAGGGGCCCCAACAGTGCCAAAATATTTGTACCAGCAATGTCCTGTGCCAGGTAACTTCTTAAAAAAAAAATACCACCTTTGTTGTTTTCCTGTAAAGGATAGATTTATTTGCAGGTAGTAACTCAGTTCATGGGAACTGCACTGTTTCCAGAGATGAACATTTCAAAGGAAAGGCAATGGTAAGTAAATTAATGAATACCTGTAACAGTCAGGTTAGTGATCCTCACACTGCTTGTAAACTAAATAAATCCAGTCACTTTAAAAAAAGCCCTTTGATGATCGATTACTTTTTTTTCTTCAAATGCCAACAACCAAAAATATTAAAATGCAAAGAAATCTAAGTTTACCCTTTACTGGAAATCTATAATTTAGTCATTCACAGGTAATTATTAGTAGTGGTAACATGATTATAATGTGTTTCAATTTGCTTGGTCAATCAGTAAGCCATCCTGTCATCCCAATGAATTTTTAAGGGCAAAGCATTTCATCTTGAAATTGATTGCTAGGGCAACATTTCAGGCAATACTTAATGACACCTGTAATTAGAGAGAAGGGAAAAAATTCTTAATCTTTAGAGCCTTAGGTAGTGAAGCAAACACTTTCGTTTGAAAGGCCTTTTTCAGTTCTTGGAAAGGTCGGTCAAAGCGTCTGCTTCTTTGAGTGGGACTGCCACTTTCTGCTAAGAGACGTACGAGTGCTTTGGACACGGTGGCATCTTGAGTTTCTTTTTTATATTCTGGTTCATTCCCCATGGAACAATAGCATTTTTGGTAACAGTTGACAACCGCCAACTCTTGGGGAAAGTTTAGTTTTTAAAACCCTCCAGAGTGGTTGATAAAGGACAGTGTTTTTCAACCAGGGATGATTTCGCCCTTAGGGGACATTTGACAATGTCTAGAGACATTTTTGACAAGCACGACTCAGGAAGGGTGTTAGTGGCGTGTGTGAGATGCAGCGAAATATTCTATAGAGCATGGATGGCTCCCACAACAAGGAATTTTCTGGAGAACCACGAGGGTGCTCTACTTTCCCTGAGGACCAAATGGGCCTCTCCAACCAACGCTGTGGCCGCCTCTGGAGGAAATGTCAGGAGCCGGACTCTCACTAAGCAAGGCTGTCACTGGCCTCCTGGCTTCTCTGCTCAAGCAGGCCACATTGGGAAGGCCTCACTGATCTGTATTCCTGGCTCAGGAAAACTCAATGGTCTAACAGGTCAGGAGGCTGCATGCTTTAGACATTTATTCTTTTAACTTGTTCCAAAAGGTCAAAATATATGTATTTTAAGCTGACGAGAGTCAAAGAAATATTTCCATTGGGTTTCTAAAAATTTTCCTTTCCTTCTTTTCTTGCTTCCCTACCCAACCCCCAAAAGTGCTCATTGAACGGCAGTGTCTGCCATTGTCCATTGTGTCATGGATACAAAGAAAGACTGAATGGTGGGAAATTTTTTTTTTTCCCAGAGAGGGAAATCCTCATCCTAATATAACCCTCCACAGGCATAACAGCCATTTAAAAATGTTTTTGAGAAGTGAGTATGTTGAAGGCATATAAAAACCTTGCATTTTTTTTATTTGCAAAGGCTTCTTTTGTTTGGGAGGAGGAAGTGGGGAAGGGCAGGCTCCAGCCCTCCTGGGGGACAGCCAATCTGGCAGTGGAGCTGAGCTGGGTCTCTCCATTGACTTGCAACCCTTCGTCTACACTGCTTCCTCTGGTGCCTTCAGGACACCGCATCAGAGCTATGAAAATCGATAAGAAAACATTTGCAGAGCACTTTGGGGTCCTGGGAGGACAGGTCCTAGAGGTGGAAGCCATATCATTATTCACATTAGACCCAGCGCAGTCCTAAAACAGAGGAGCCCGCTAAGCAGAGTGCTCCTGGTGACTTCATCTTTTCCTGAGCTAATAGCTATTAGTAGCTCATAGAGCTCTATGTGGACAGCTTGTCGCATAGCTCATATTATCAGCCTCACAGTTTTGTCTGAGTCCCTCTTTTTCAAGCTTTAGCAGAAAAGACAGGGAAACAAATTTTATTTTTTATTTATTTATTTATTTATTTATTTTTTATTTATGATAGTCACAGAGAGAGGGAGAGAGAGAAGCAGAGACACAGGCAGAGGGAGAAGCAGGCTCCATGCACTGGGAGCCCGACGTGGGATTCGATCCCGGGTCTCCAGGATCGCTCCCTGGGCCAAAGGCAGGCGCTAAACCGCTGCGCCACCCAGGGATCCCGGGAAACAAATTTTAAAAAGGCAAAGCCCAAGCCCTCAAGAAAGGCCTAGTACATTTTCAATTTGATATATACTTCACTCAATTTTCAGGGTTCATTTCATTGGGAATATCGTAATACAGATGCCGCTGTAAAATGTTTGGAAGCACAAAGATACATATGAATTTGGAATAATAGAATTTTGTCACATCTCCTTTAACATCTCATTTTAGCCACCCCTTAGCATATCTGTTATTAAGAATTTATTAAACACCCTCTGTTCCGTGGAAGAGAACAGAATAGACTCTAAGATGCAAAACACACGTTAAACCTAATAAAGACAAGAAAAGTACATGTAGATTGGAGATAAGAGAAAATAGAGAAATACTTGCCATATGGAAAAATTGTATAGCAAGTGATATCTTTGTTTGGAAAGCACCAAGTGTGCTGGAGGGATTTTCCACCGAAGACAAGGATTTTAACACGGACAGAAAGACTGTGCAGTTTGCCTCCAAAGACTGGGGGCTCGAGTCAAAAAGAGGAACCGCACAACAGCCGAGCACATGCCTGGTAGCCTCTGGCAGGCAGGAGGCAGGTCACAGGCCTGGAGCCCAGCTGGGTGGTCAGGCTCAGGCAGACGACGCTCTACCCGGGCTCATGCTGGGGCCATGGGTCCTGGTGCCTGGGGAGGACTGCTCACCGGACCAAGGCTTTGCCCAAGCTACGTGAGCCAAGAAAGTCTGAGGAAAGCATCGTCTTCCTCGAGAAACCATGGGTACTTATCACACGGTCAGGAGAGGGGCATGGGCAAATCGGCCAACCCATCAGCACAGAATATTGTGATCTTATGCAGAGTCAGGGTGAAGTTTCCCTCAAAATTAGAAGGTTAGGTACTTAGAGGAGTAAGTCATCATTTGACAGGACTTTTTCCTTTCTTTTTCTATTTTTCTTTGCTTCCTTCCTTCCTTGCTTCTTTCCTTCCTTCCTTCCTTCCTTCCTTCCTTCCTTCCTTCCTTCCTTCCACCTATTGTCAGGTCCACTGATCTTCTAGTCGCTGAATTAAGCCTTGAAGCAATTCTTACTTTTACATACAAAACGACTTGAAAGTTAGCGCATGTTGATCTCCAAGGTCCTGGGCAGCTCCTGCGGGGCCCCAGGCTCAGGCCTCCAGGTCAGGAAGGCTGGCCTTGAATTCTGAATATGCTGCCAGATCACTGTGTGTTCCTGGACAAATTCCTTAACATTCCCAAGCCTTATTAATTTCTCACCTTCCTTACAATATTGTTAGCATTAGAGGACGTGGATTTTAACAAGACTAAGATGGGGCCTGGACCATATAGGAACCTAGAAGGTGCTAGCTCTCATTACATTGGAGCAGACCAGTCACCTGTTGGCTCGAAAGAATCGAACACTCTCTTAAGTGTCTGACCCATCCGAGACTCCAAGAATGACTTGAGGCCAAAGAAGAGAGTTATGAGTGTGCACCACAGAATATTTTTGAGAAACTTGACCGCCAAGCTCATGGGCACTCCAATGCTAGCTTAACTGAATCTGAACGCTTATTTAGAGGAGGGGAACAGGGGATCCCTGGGTGGCTCAGTGGTTTAGCGCCTGCCTTTGGCCCAGGGCCCGATCCTGGAGACTTGGGATCAAGTCCCGCTTCGGACTCCCTGCATGGAGACTGCTTTCCCTCTGCCTGTGTCTCTGCCTCTCTCTCTCTCTATGTCTATCGTGAATAAATTAATAAAATCTTAAAAAAAAAATTAGAGGAGGGGAACAGAATGTCAGGGTTGTAAGCACCCCCAGGTGGTGTTATAAGCACCATTAAGGCTACAGATCATGAACAACAGATTTTCCAATTCATTTTATGTGCAAAAAGAAGCACCAAGAGGGGATCCCTGGGTGGCTCAGCGGTTTAGCGTCTGCCTTTGGCCCGGGGCGCAATCCTGGAGTCTGGAGATCGAGTCCCACGTCGGGCTCCCAGCATGGAGCCTGCTTCTCCCTCCTCCTGTGTCTCTGCCTCTCTCTCTATGTCTATCATAAATAAATAAATAAATAAATAAATAAATAAATAAATAAATAAATCTTAAAAAAAAAAAAAAAAGAAGAAGCACCAAGAACAGAGGCCTAATTCTTCCTCATAGTACTTCATATTTACAATCTCATTTCCTCTCCCAGTGCTCAGTTGATTCAGACATCATCCCGTACTTTACCGAGGTTAAAGGGAAATTCTCTGGGATACAGGGCAGTGGTGAGATTGGTCCCTACTTGTAAGCACTCATTAGGTCATTAATAATTTAGGCAGATAAAGAGCTTTGTAAGTATCAGCAAGTGCCTCACTTTATCTGATTGCTTTTCCCACCCAGGAGAATTGTTATTATTGTCTCAGTCTAGACTGTTCCCTAGCACAACCCAGAATGGCTGCTATTACTTCCATGTGGTCAACCCCATAACTCTCTTTTCAATTTCATACAGAAGAGGGAAGTAGGTGTGTGCCGGTCGGCAACATACCCACGCTACTAATTTATCACCTTGTGCCCACTTAATTCCATTTCGGTCTGGGCGTGTTTGAAAGCTATTGCAGAGATGACTTCTGGGCTGACGTGGTAGCAGAAGAAAGTAGGATGGGCTCTCCCTCCTTTGATCCCTGCACCTGATGGAACTTTAAAAAAATAAAGAACTTTAAAAAATAAAGAAAAAATAAAAGAAATAAAGAAAACAAAACCTATCAACTGGAAATAAGTAGCTACAGTCAAACCAAGGAAGAAAAAACAAAATAAAACACAACCTAATGTCAGAAGAGCTAGAGAAAGACAGTAAAGGAATTAAAGAATCTGTTGTAAAAAGCAGAGGGGATCCCCGGGTGGCTTGGCGATTCAGGGCCTGCCTCCAGCCTGGGCATGATCCTGGGGACCGGGGATCGAGTCCCGCGTTGGGCTCCCTGCATGGAGCCTGCTTCTCTTTCTGCCTGTGTCTCTGCCTCTCTCTCTCTCTTTCTCTCTCTCTGTTTCTCTCATGAATAAATAAATAAAATCTTAAAAAAAAAAAAAGAAGCAGAACAAGATAGTCTTAACCCACATACACTTTGTGGAGGCCGAGAAAATTAAGGCCATTCCACCTCAAGTTTAGTATTAGCACAAGTACAGCCATCTCAGGCCCCTGTGAATAAGAACTGAACTTTACAGGAAAAACTGCAGAATGCCCTTGGCAGGGAATCCCATATCAGATCTTAAGAAACTCCCCCGCCTTTCCCCCATATTGGAATGGAAAAAAATTCCTCCACCCCTTCTGAAAATCTCCTAGACCAGCCCATAAAAAACCCAGCTGTAACCCACTTCGGGATCCAAGCCCCTGCACTGCTGTGTGGAGTATACTTGGACCCAAGCTCGAGCTTGTAAGTAAAACCCCACGTGCGTTTGCATCGGTGTCGGCTCCTTGGTGGTTTCTTGGATACATAATCTTGGGCACAACAACTTCACCATGCTCCTCTGCTTCTCAGCACACCTGATCTTATCTCTGCTGTCTCGATTTCCCTCCCTCATGCCAGACTATTCTAATGGGCATCTTATCATTTAGTTTCCAAACACTTCAGAATGTCTAACACATGAGGACTCATTTGTTTTTGGTGTAACCCCAGTGCCATTATCAGATGGAAAAACAATGAATTCCTGTCTTCTAATGTCCAGTCACAGTCCAAATTTCCCCGATTGTCCCATAAGTGTCATGGTACAATTAGATTTCCTGAACCAAGATCCAAAGAAAATCCATATGTTGCATTTAGTTGATATATTTTTAATTTTTTTCCTTGTCACTTATTTGTTAAGGAAAGTGGATAGACCATGTCATTTTTGGTATATATGATTGGACAATGATAGATACAAAGTGGACACTTTCATGACTTCAAATAATTTTCTGAACTCTTGTGTATTTAATGACTTTTTTGTCGTATTGCTTATTGCCAATCCCTCAATCCCTGACGCTTCTCTTGGTTTGGTGTAGTCTTTGATCTGGTGTTGGAACATGCTGGGTTCTATCCTGCTGTGCCTGCTCCTCCCCTGTCTCCCTATCTCATGTGACCTCATCTTATAAGTCTCTGCTCAAGGAGAGAAACCACAGAGAAGCTTTCCTGGGCTTCCTTGACTAGATACACATTCCCCCTAGTGTGTACCCCCCATGCACATACTCTCATTCTATATTGTTTATCAGATCATCACTCTACTTTTATTTATTTGTAGAAGTCATTTTTTTTTTTAGAAAGAGGGAGGGGCAGAGGGAGAGGACAGGAGAGAGTCTTAAGCAGTCTCATAACTCTGAGATCATGACCTGAGTGGAAATCGAGTCAGATGCTTAACCAACTGAGCCACCCAGGGGCCCCTTTGTATAAGTCATTTAATGTTTGTTTCCCCTACTACTATACTTCTGCTGTGGGAGAATGGGGACAATGTCTTTTTTCTGTCACTGTATTCTTGGTAATTAGCACCAGGCATGACACACAGTAGATGCTCAAGGAATATTTGTAGAATGAGGAAAGAAATTGCTTATGACCTTTAAGAAGTTATCTGTTCAATCCTGTACATATAAGACAGGAGCTAAGCCATTTACCACCACCTTTGTGGGTTTCTCCACATTTAGGTTTTTGCATTAGTGTTACTTGTACAATATTTTTGTAGGATTACATTTTGAACCATAATTACTGCTGCTTTGTAATTTTGGATCTTTCTAAGTGGGTTCAGCACTCACCACATGTCCTTCTTCTGTCCATTCTATTTCTTTTCTTCTCTCAGTTGCTGGTTTTAGTACCTGAGGTGTTTCTTCAGGGATGGCTCACGGGTGCTATGCTCCATGACACATTTAAAAATAACTGAATACTATCTTCATAGTTGAATGACAGCATGGTCTGGAGAAATGACTAGGTAAGACATGTCAGACAATCGGAAAGAATAGCAGGATTTCATGTTTTGCTTTGTATTACAAAAAAATGCAGTGTATTTCAGTCATGTTCCAATATACTTTATAATTCAAAGTTTCTAATTTCACAATTCTTCACATGAAAATGAGGATGGACAGTCCCTACAATGAATTCCATAAGCCATTGAGTTAAACATTTTTTATATGCATTCCCTAGCAATCATTTTTTGGTCGATATATAGGTAAATCAAGAAAATAGTAAGGAGAGGATCTTTATCCAATGATTCATGAACTGGGTAGCATCCCATCCAGCAAATAAAAAAGGAACTCTGGGGAACTGTACAAAATGGAAGACTTTTACAGACAGAAGGGAGCAGGAATGAGAAGTCACACTGGGGAAAAATACAGGTTGGTTAAAGCACGGTTACTTTCCTTTAGGAGATAGCAGGAGTTTATCAGACAGATGACCTAGTTAGTGCTGGTCAGGTGATTCTATTCTTGGTTGATGAGTTTAAGATTCCACTTCTGGGAAAGCTGAAACTGTAATTAAGTCTCAGTTTGGTGACAGGGGCTTAGCACAAGTGATTCCATTTGGTACCAGTTGTCTTGTTTTTAACATGAGAAACATGATTTACTCTATAAACTTTGAGTTTGACTTAAATCCCTCTAGTTGACAGAACCAGTTCTAAAATGCTTTACACCTTGGGGGGCCTGGATGGCTCAGTTGGGTAAGCATCTGCCTTTGGCTCAGGTCATGACCCCTGGTCCTGGAATCAAGACCCACCTCCAGCTCCCTGATCATCAAGGAGTCTGCTTCTTCCTCTCCCTCTGCCCCTCCCCTTCTTATACTTCCTCTCTCTCTTTCAAATAAATTTTTAAAAATCTTTAAAATCTCTCTATTTAATAAATTTAAAAAATCTTTACACTTTGAATTTAGTAAAACCTCCCCCAAAAAGGAGGGAGGGAGAAGCAAACTCCCAACAGACCTCTGGAAAAGCTCAGCACTGGTTACACTGTGTTTCTCAGCTCTGTGAAGTGTCTGAGTTCTGTTCTGAGGCAGAGAAGCTGCCAGACATCCATGTGATCTTTTTCAGGTTGCCGGAGGTCAGTTGCTGGCTGTTATCTTTCATGTTATTTGTCATTTGCTGATTTTCTTGAAAGAGCTCAACTTGGGTGCTTTTGTTTCAGTTTTTCTCAGCGCTCCCGCCCCACAACTGTGGGGAAGCTATTCTTCTATCTTCTATCACCTTGTTGGGAGTGAGATAGAAGTCAGACCTTAAGGGGGAAATGGGAGAAAATTAAATCTTGCACAATGTGTGACTTTTTTCCAGAGTTCCCCACAGGGTAGCAGCTAAATGTTTAATCTTGCTTTCTCTTTGAGGTATTTTAAAGCCAATTATCTGGGGGTGGTGGTGGAGTGGATTGTTACTCTGCTCTTATTTTGAGAAGGGGGAGCAAAATATTTACCTTTTTTCTTGTATTCATACAAATGACATAAGCCTGGTGATGTGGTGACTGCTGCTTAGGATACTATGCACAGGCTTTGGAGATGAAATAAACAGGTTAGGGTATTCCTGTTGTCAGATCCAAAACAAGAGATATCAAATAGTGATCCTGAATTTAGAATGTCCCAAGACACTTTTGCCTACAGCATATGAATATATGTATCAGAAGTCTTTACAGAGTCTTCTGTACTGGGAAAGAAAGGATCTGGGGATGGCCTGAGATCTCCTCAAGGCCCTCTATTTCTAGCAATACCTTTATCTTTTCATCTTGTGTCCTCCAAGTGCCACTGATGGCCAGCATGGAGCTAGTCACTGGGCTATAGATGAGAGGAAGCTCATGAGTTTACCATGGCAGCAATCTCTTTCTTGTCTTTAAGAGGTCAGGGATGAAATCAGAACTTTGTGTCTCTTTTAGAACCAAGACTAAGACTCTCATTCATGGCACTGTATCTTGAAGCCACATTCATTTAAAAGGTTTGACTTTGGCAAACCAATAGATCAATTACTGGAATGATATAAAATGTCCTGAAGTAGCCCCAAATGTTTAAGGAAATTAATATATGATAATTTCAAAGCAGTTGGTAAGAGACAGATTATTTACTAAATGGTTGGGACAACTGAAAAAAAGTTATAACTTGCCACCAAAGCCATTACAAATGACTTAGAAATTTAAATGTAAAAAATGACTATTAGCATGGGAGATTTTTTATTTTTATTTTTTATTTTTTAAAGATTTATTTATTTATTCATGAGAGACACACAGAGGCAGAAACATAGGCAGAGGGAGAGAAGCAGGCTCCTCGCAGGGAGCCTGATATGGGACTCGATCCTAGGACCCCGGGATCACACCCTGAGCCAAAAGCAGATGCTCAACCACTGAGCCACCCAGGTGTCCTGTATGGGAGATTTTTTAGAACAAATATTAACAGATAGAAGGATGCTTTCTGTGGCAGCACATATATTAAATTGGAAAGATACAGAAAAGATTAGCATGGTCCCTGTACTAGGATAACACACAAATTTGTGAAGCATTCCATATTAAAGAGAGAGAGAGAGAAAGAGAGAGAGAGAAGTGGAAGTTCCTTCTAAATAATATTTAAAATTGAGAGCTATAAAAAGAAAACATTAATACACACGACTTTGTTAAAAACATTTCTACACAGCAGAAAGCCTAAACAGAAAAATTAGAGAAAGAAATACTTACAATGCTTAAAAGAAGGACCTCATAGTTCAGTGTAAAGCATTAGCTTACTAGTAAGAAAAAGATCTTAGAAAATATACAAAGGACCTGAATAAGCAATATATATATATATATATATATATATATATATATATATATATATATATATATATAAATACAAGTGGTTCTACCACATAAAAGGATGATTGATCTCATTGAAAATGAAAGAAATAGAAGTTAAAATCATGGACACCATTTTTCATCTACCAGATATATCAGATGGTCTTGCAAGATCAGTAAATTAGATAATACACAGGCTGGAAAAAGGCAGTCCTGAATGCTGATGGTGGGAGTATAAGCCTCACCATCTTCCAAGGAATTAGGCATTATCTCTCCGAAGTACACATACATTTAAACTTGATAATTCAACTCTTAGGAGTTGATTCTACTGAGAATCAGGCACACAGATGCATATGAAACAAATATTTATTGTGCCACTTTTTTGTAGTGGCCTAACACTAGACAAAATCTAAATACTTATTTAAATGGATAATCATTAATACAGCTATTATAAATCAGGTAGATCTATGTAGACCAACATGAAATAATCCTCTAGATATGCTATTTAGTTTTGAAAGATGCACAGAATGGTGTACTCTTATTTGTGGCATTTCAAATAAGTGAGCAAATGATGAACCAGTCTAAAAATGAAATAGGGCAGGTGGCTATCACAACACATACAAAATATAATTTATACATGAAATAGGAAGGGACTAAACATATAATAGTAATACTGTATAATATTATTGTGTACCTATAAGCATTTTAGGAAAGCATAAACAATAGTATTTTTTATATTTTTATAAACCCGACTTAAGGGAGACCTTCCTAAGCAACTACAACACCTAGTGGTTCTTAAGTGAAATAATTTGATAGATTTCACTACATGAAGATTTAAAAACTTCTGACTATCAAGAGATAGCATAAACAAAGCTTTAAGAAAGGGAATTAATATCAGAAAATATTTTAATGCATAATAGAGACGCATGCATATATCTACATATGTAAAGAGCTCCTATAAATCATTAAGGAAAAAAAAAGATAAAGGACCAAACAGAAAAGGGTTTGCAAAACCGAAGTGCAAAACCTATAGGTTCTTGACAGGTCATTGGAAGAGATCAGTGACCTGTTCCAAGAGAAGAGGGACATGAGGTGCAGGACAGCACCTACTCCACTAGAAAAAAGAGCTTTTCTTCTGTTCCAGCCACTTATTGCCATTGAGGGCCCAATGCTGGAGAGCCTTCAAATATCCAGGAGAAGCTAGAAATATGGATTTAAAATATGTTAAATATCCCAATTTCTAAATGTTGGCAACTAATTACAAGAACTACAAAATGCTGTGTAGAATGAGCAAAATATGCATTTTCAAACTTTGTTTTAGAACATGAACAAAGGGGGATCCCTGGGTGGCTCAGCGGTTCAGTGCCTGCTTTTGGTCCAGGGCATGATCCTGGAGTCCCAGGATCCAGTCCCGCGTCGGGCTCCCAGCCTGGAGCCTGCTTTTCCCTCTGCCTGTCTCTGCCTCTCTCTCTCTCTCTCTATGTCTATCATGAATAAATGAATAAAATCTTAAAAAAGAAAATGAACAAAGGCTGAATATGGGCCATTCGTAGGAGCACAAATGGCCAAAAGAAACTTTAAAATATGACCAACTTCATTCAGTCAGAGAAAGGCAAAATGAAATAATGAGATATATTTTTCACCTACCACAGTGACTGAAATTAATAAGAATAGATAATATTGTGTGTGGATTCAAAGCTTAATAAAACAAATCAATTTTATACCCAGTTGGGAAGAGTTTAAGTGTTGATATCTTTTTCTGAAGGGCATTTTGATGCTATCAAAATTAAAATTTTAAGGGCATGCCCTTTGATTCAGTAATTCAATTCCTAAGGATTTATTCTACTAAAATATTTTTCACCTGTGCATATTTGTGCACAGGTGAACATTTAGTATTCTTTGTTATATTGCTTATAATTATGAAACATTGGAAAATCTCATTCCCTATGGAAGGACAGTTATGTTAAACAAATTTTGGTTGAATCCTCACTGTATAATATTGTGCAGTCACTGAAAAGGATGAGGTACCTCTCTATGGCATTGAAAGAACTAAAGATGTATCATATGAAAAGAGCAAGTTACAGAACAATACATATTATACGTGATATCACTTATATGAAAATTATATGTATGTGTGCACATGAATGTATAACGAACATCCTGGAAGGCTCCACTTGGATTATTAGCTGTGTTAACTCTGGGAAAGAAGTGTTCGGTGGTGGTGGAAACAGTGTAGTACTGGAGAATTTTTACTTTTTCTTAGATTTTTTTAAACTTAGATCAGATTGGCAGGCTTAATGTGTAAATGACCACATAGCAAATATTTTAGGTTTTGTGGGTCGTGGTTTCAGTCACAATTACTCAACTCTGATGTTGCAGCAGGAAAACAGCCACAGACAATATATAAATAAATAGGGGTGGCTGTGTTCCAATAAAACTTTATTTATCTGAACAGACCGGGGGCTGGATTGGACTCAGGGCTGTGGTTTGTCAGTTCTGTTTTAAATGCTTTTCTAGGGATCCCTGGGTGGTGCAGCGGTTTGGCGCCTGCCTTTGGCCCAGGACGCGATCCTGGAGACCCGGGATCGAATCCCACGTCGGGCTCCCGGTGCATGGAGCCTGCTTCTCCCTCTATGTCTCTGCCTCTCTCTCTCTCTCTCTCTCTCTCTCTGTGTGTGTGTGACTATCATAAATAAATAAAAATTAAAAAAAAAAAGATTTAAATGCTTTTCTACTTTCTGTAGATGTTTGAATCTTCTAATAAAGAAAATATATTTATACCTTTGTGTTTATAAAAATTTCTACCCCACCTGCATTATATTGGGGTAAGGCAAATGAAATAGCATAACATTTTATCTATTTATATATATTGAACCAGTTTTCAAAAATGCCACTCATGGATGAATTTATCTATCTCATCAGTGTTTAAAAGAGCACATTTATTGTGTACTACATTTTGACATATATTTGGATCTGTTTTTGGACTTGCACCGTTCCTGCACCAGGGCCAAATTTTCATTACAAAAGCTTTATAAAATCTACTTTTATGTGTTAAGGCTAGTTCTCACCTCACTTTTCTTCTCTTCCAGAATTTTCTTTCTTTCTTTCTTTCTTTCTTTCTTTCTTTCTTTCTTTCTTTCTTTCTTTCTTTCTTTCTTCTTTCTTTCCTTTTCTTTCTAGATTTTATTTATTTGACAGAGAGAAAGCATGAGCACAAGCAGGGGGAGCAGCTTTTCTTCTCTTCCAGAATTTTCTTTCTTTCTTTCTTTCTTTCTTTCTTTCTTTCTTTCTTTCTTCTTTCTTTCTTTCTTTCTTTCTTTCTTTCTTTCTTTCTTTCTTCTCTCTTTTTCTTTCTAGATTTTATTTATTTGACAGAGAGAAAGCATGAGCACAAGCAGGGGGAGCAGCAGGCAGAAGGAGAGAGAGAGAGAAGCAAGCAGGTCCCTGGATCATGACCTGAGCAGAAGGCAGACGCTTAACTGACTGAACCATCCAGGTGCCCCTCTTCTCTTCCAGAATTTTCATAACAGTTTTATAGGTTTGTCTTTCAGACTAAAACGTTTATAATGTTTTACCTCAAAAAATCTTGATTTGGATTTTGGATGGCTATAATTTAGGGTCAGTTGACATCTTTGCATTATTAATTGTCTCTACTGAAGAACTAACTACATATTTCCACTTTTTTTCAAGTTCTCAATGTCCTCCAACTGAATTTTACAATGTTCTGCACACACTATACATCCTACATGTTTCTTGTTAATTTTTTTCTATCCGACTATGGACACTATAAATTGTATCATTCAACACTAGCTGGAACTCCCTTCTAGCATGCTTCCTGTAAAAACCGAAAGGCTAAAGACCACATTTTCTAGATTCTGTAGTGGGGCCCTGAATATGATGCGAGTTCTATGGAGCTGACACACTAGCTTCCTAAAATTTAGGAAAACAGCAGTAAGAACCAAGAGGAGATCAATTTGGAAGATCTCATGACCAAGGTGCTCAGTGCCATTGGGATTTTCTCTAGAACATTCCTGCAGTGTGAGTGGGTATTGCTGTAGGTAGGGTTGCTCCTCATTGTGTGGCAACCACGCTTGGCTCCCAAATATCATAAACTTCTTAATTTCTTGTAGTAAACTTGTTTTTATTTAAGGTAGAGTGGATTATGTGGTTTGTAGTCCTGTCTGATATCCATGCATGTTTCATTTTATTATAAAAGGGATCTTTTATTCCCTCATATTTTCTGATTGTTGATTATATATGAGAAAGCTATTAGTTTTTTTCTGTATTAAATTTGTAACTAGCTACCTAACTTAATTCAGATTGTTTCTGATCATTTATAATGAAATTTCTTGTTTTCCAGTCATATAATCATATTCCCAAATAATATTACTTTTGCCTCTTTCATTCCCATATTTATCCCTGACTTCTTGCCTTCCAAAGTGCATTGACTCGCAATAACATTATGTGCCATTACACTGACTTCAGATCAATGTTAAATAATAAAAGATAAATTGGACATCTGCATGTTGCATTAATAATTGTGATGTTTTTATCAGGAAGAGCAATACTAGATTTTGCTTTGTTGTATATTAATCATGTGGTGAATTCACGTATCAGTATTTTCACATTTTTAAATCATAAAACGGTGTTGAAATTGGTCAAATGAAAGCATCTTAGGAGATAATCATATCTTCTCTGATATGGTGAGTTACATTTAAGACTTTCTGATTGCCAGTGCCAAACAGCACTGCAGAAGGATTATCAGAGACTCGTGGCAGGCCCTCACTGTGGAGTTCTTTACAGAAAGTACCATTCTGACTCATTTATGCTTCTTGTCTTCAATTCCTCTTTGCCTGATATTGATACCACACCCCTCGTGTATTTTCCACCCGGACTGGCAGAAAATCTACCATCTCACCCTCGGAGATCCTCATGCCCCTGCCCTGGGTTAGCTGTGAAGTCTGAGGGAACAAATCCTTTCTAAAAGGGGTCAGCTCAACCTCCACTGGTAGCTGAACAAGGCGCCACAGCCGTGTCCTGCTCCCTGTCTGGGCCACTGCTGCTGGGAGGCCTCACAGGCCTGCTCCTGCCGAGGGCCCACTAGGGCCCCCATGAGAGCATCTCTGATGCTCATCTCCTCCCCTCTGGGCTATGCTTGGCCTAACATGGCCATCCTCGACTCCCCTAAACACAGTCCTAAGACCCAGTCCCTTCTATAGAATTCATCTCTCTGAGGTGCTCTCCCCAAGCTGACTCATCTGTCCCACAGACATGAGGCCTCTTCTAGGTCTCTGACCCCCATCAAGAGCCTTTCCTTTTCAACTCTCCAAACGTGAAAGGTTCCTTTCAGTCCTCTCCCTGGACAATACAGCTTGACTCTGTATTCAAGGTTTCAAAAGCACAATGGCATGTTTATGTTTTATCTTAAACGTTATAACCCTCCCCCCAAGCTGGTTACTCTCTTCCCTCCTCTTCCATCTCCTCCTCTTCATCACAGTGGAGGAGTATAAAGAGAGAGACCTAGCCATGGGTAAGGGGGGAGACAAGAAGAAAGAGAAGAAACCGATCACATAGGGTGAAGGTGGGGTAGGAGAGGAGCCAATCAGGTGGGGTAGATGAGAAGGAACCAATCCACTTTAGAAAACCAGTTACACCCCTCACAAACCACAATGTGGAAGTTAGGGTGGCACTTACGCTAAAACTCCAAAAAATAAAATCTTGTTAAATTCTCTGAAGGTCACCCTTTTTCTCTTTGGGATTTGTGTGTTGTGTTTCAATCGTGTGCCTGTGACTTAAAGTTTGGTAATGTGCTTTTAGTTCTGTGATTACCTTTGTGATTTTAAGTATATTAAGATCTCTGTTTCTGGACTCACCGGATCTGGACAGTATCTTTATGATTCTTCCTGATGGAAAATGTGGAAACTTTTTCCTTTTACTTCTTCACACATTCTGTTCCTCCTCTCCAAGTCTTGCAGTGAGGAAAAAATGTACCACTCAAATATACAGAAAATGTAGCTTTATTTCAAGTAACTGAGCTGATTTCATTCTGGAGTGTCTATTCCCATTTAGCGGTAGAAGGGAATGCTAAACGTAGCAGCGGCAAACAGTACTAACAAAATAAAACTTTCATTATTCCAACCCTGTTTTTTCCCCAAAGAATCTTAACATTGTCCATTCTAGGTGCCTTAGGCTAATCAGATTAAAACTGTCTCTGCGGGGTATGGTTACCGGATTTAGCATATCAAACACAAAACATTTGAATGGGATGGATTTATACTTAAAAAAATATCATTGTTTATCTGAAATTTAAATTTAACCGGGCATCCTGCATTTCCTCTCAATTCTACTTGGGATGGGAAAGGAAAGTTGAGGAAGAGGAGCAGAAAGGAAACAGAAGGGAAATGTTGGATTTATCAGAGACTTTCCTCTTCTCCTTGGGTGGTGTGCAGGCATCAGGAAGCCTGAGTTCTATCATCAGTCTGGGTGGGGCAGTCTGGTCTCCACCTTTATTCTCTAATGGCTCCTGGTGACCGCTGGTTGAGGTGAGGTTTATTTTGTAGACTTTGGGCGTGGCTCTCTGTTTCAGTTCACTGATGAACTTGTGTGGCTGCCAGGACTTGTGATCTATTTTCTTGGCCCAGGCTGTGCCAGGATGGCTCCCTGATGACTGTCCCTCCTTACAGGTATTGAAAGGGGTCCAATTGTATCTTCCATCTGGCCCCAGACAGGGGATGGAGTGGGGTACATCACCATGGCCTGCCCCTGCAGCTGGGGGTGAGGGAGCCCATGTGAGGCACAACCCTACACAACCACATACCTGGGGAAAGGTCAAAGGGGGTGAGTAGGTTTTGCCAAAATCAATGACAAGATTTGACTTTTCTTTTACCCCACAGCTCCTTCTGTGCCCAATGACTAAAGACAAGAAAGATGGTATGGCTGAACAAGCCCTCTTTCAGCCTGGCTTACTCTGCCTGTCTCTCATGCAGAACTCAAGTCTGAGAAGAATGTTCTCCTTCCTTCTACAGCCAGCCCTTGCCCTCTGACCCCCTCCCTTTCCAGAAGGACATCTTGGTTAGGTTTTCAGAACAATGTCTTTAACTTTCAGAGAACCTCTTCTCTATTATGAGGCTTGTATAGATGTACGTTTGCTTAAGCATTAGAAAAAAAACTTGATTCTGCTGTCTTTGGAGTTCCATAATTTTAATGACTATATATTAGTCTGGGAATTTTTTTTAAAGATTTTATTTATTTATTCATGAGAGACTCAGAGAAAGAGAAAGAGGCACAGACACAGGCAGAGGGAGAAGCAGGCTCCATGCAGGGAGTCTGACATGGGACTCGATCCCGGGGCCTCCAGGATCACACCCTGGGCTGAAGGCGGCGCTAAACGGCTGAGCCACCTGGGCTGCCCTAGTCTGGGAAATTAATCCAGTTTTTGTTCTCTCTCTCTCTCTCTCTCTCTTTTTTTTTTCGTTAATCCAGTTTCTAGTAACTGTTTCTTATTGTTAGATACTTGCACATTCTAATTTTTTTCCTTCAAAATAAACTTTGTGAACGAAGATATTCCTGGAGTTTTGTGTTTTACATTGTTTCCTCATTTTTCATCATCAACACTGGGATTACTGTGTCAAATGAGAACTTTTTAAAAAAGATTTTGCTTATTTATTCATGAGAGACACACAGAGAGAGAAGCAGAGCCATAGGCAGAGGGAGAAGCCTCTGCAGTGAGCCGGATGCAGGACTTGACCCTGGATCCAGGGACCATGCCCTGAGCCAAAGGCAGATGTCCAACCGCTGAGCCACTCAGGCATCCCTCAAATGAGAACTTTAAGAGCATCCTTGGTACACATAACTAACTTGCTTTCTAGAAGGACTGTTATATGCTAGGGAAAAAAATGGGATGTGATTCACAGTTTATTGTGATGATATATTCCAAAGACCAAAAATGGCTCAAACCCTGCTTTAGCCATGAATGCTCTAACCTACAGAGATGCTGATGAGGGCATATGAATGAAGGAGAACACGGTCATTGGCTGAGACATTGGCCCCCAACTTCCGTGTAGTTCTTAATATGAACCAGGTGGAAACTTAATGGAAGTACTTGGCCCTATGCCCAGATCTAGGTCTTAGACCTCACCATCATGATGGTGGGGCTGAGGGGGGTACCATCTCACAGAAAAGCAGAAAGCAAGGGTCCTGAAAACTGTTCCAACCTTGAAGTTAGTGTACATGTAGACTGTCTACCTGGGGTCTTTCCACACCATATTCTCAGGTGGGGGCTGCCCATCAGGGAACCCTGTCCCAAGCTTCAGTAATGGGATCTGGTTGTGATCACTGGGAACCCAACCCAAAATCAGGAAGAGCTTCTTACCCTTGAGTATCAGAAAATCCTGCACTCACCTCGTGGACCTGGTTCTCAGATATTTCCTGCTGCTTCCCTGTGATGTTCCCATTTGTCACCTTTTAGTCTTTGTGACAACCTTTCTCATATTGATCAGGAAAGCTGCTGGCATCAGCCACGATGGGACATTCAAGTTTAGCCCAGGGGCTCCTGACACATTAGGCAAGAAGTCACACCACTTTTTCATTCCAAACTATAGTTAACTATGTGACTTAAACAATTTTACCAAAAAATATAATCCAAAGAGTAAGCTAGCATTATAAAAACAATTCATGAAATAATGGGTTCTTAAAACAGAGTCCCACAAGGAAATGAAATACTTCCTTTGTTCTCAGAATCAGTAAAGTCCCTGACCTTTCCTCCTGAGCTTTAATTGTACTTGGTCCCAGCTGGGTAGAGCCGAATGTGGCGTGAGGAGATGCTTTGGGTTCCACCCTCAGTAGTTGTGGTCTGGACTGGCTTGTTCCAGGTCTGTCATGCCCCTCAGCATGACACATTTTACACACCCCTTGTTTCTGGGGACACTCAAATAGAATCAGCTTTTTTTAAAAAAAGATTTTATTTATTTATTTATTCATGAGAGACACACACACACACAGAGGGGCAGAGACACAGGCAGAGGGAGAAGCAGGCCCCATGCAGGGAGCCTGACGCCAGACTTGATCCCAGGTCTCCAGGATCACGCCCTGGGCTGAAGGTGGTACCAAACCGCTAAGCCACCCGGGCTGTCTCTAGGATTAGCCTTATAGCCATGCACACTTTATTCTCCAAACAGAAGTAAGACTCCTAAGATGCAGCACACTTTACAATCAAGGACTGTCAAAGGCTTGTGCTAATGGGGAAAGGGAAGAAGAAAGGGAAAAATTTTATTTATTAATTTTCTTTTGGAAAGGGAAAGGTTTTTAAATTTATATCTCTGAAAGCTTTGTCAAGCTCACTGGAAACATTTTGTCTGGTGGAAGAGCCAGGAACACTCATGCAGATCCATTCAGCACAGGAGCTAGGATACTTCTTTCAGTAAATTGCGATTAGTCAGAAAGGACCCTGGGGAAGCACACCTGGATGAGGCCACCTGAGGCCCTTTCTTAGCTTAAGGAAGGACTTGAGCCATGCAGGTAGATGTTTCTGATGGATCGCTGTGACGAAAGTGGTGCCAAGGGCTTGTGGTACTTTTTGCAGTCTACATTAGCCCTCCTTGCTCCCTCTGCCTCCATCCCAACCAGCCAAGCAGCCAAGGAGGATTTGGGGAAGAATCTAATGCTAATGCTTTCAACCTCTGGTCACCTGCTTCCCCATGTGCACCTTGGGGTGTGGACTCTGCCTTCCCTGGGACCCCTGACCCAGGATTGTGTAAGCTTCCAGTGTTTATTGAATTTTAGTTTATCTTCTGAGGAGCCAGAGCATAATCCCCAGGAAAGCTGTTGGAGAAGCAGCAGTTTCTAAATTCCTACTTCTAGAAATATTGATATTAATGGTGAAACCTAGCAGTTGTTGAACAGATAGCACCTATCAGGCACTGTTTTCAGTTCTATGTATCTAAGAAATCATTTTATCTTTCAGTTATCAGCAGTATTAGAAGGCAAGGCACCCCCCATCCTGTAGAGGCCTAGCCCACCCAGGGTGGAAGATGCTCTGAGCACAAGCAGAGCTTCTTTGCCAGTCTCAGTCAGGGTAGCAACACAGGCAGGTTGTGGAGAAAGGACTTGTATGGGGCTGCTTGTTTCTGTCCACGGCAGATGTGAGGCAGCAGCCTAGGTTGCCTGATATCAAGACCATATTAATGACAATTTCCTGGGGCCTCTTCTTGGGTGTGTACAGGGATGTGACACAGGCTGTTGGGCTCGGCAACTTGCTTGGTTGTGCCACTGTGGGCTGTCTGAACTGTCACTGGGAATACTTGGGTGACCCTGGACACATATTTGGAGTGGTCTGAGCACTTGATGTTGAGACTATAATTTATATGACAAACATGTATTAAGCACCCACTGTGCACCAGGCACAGCACTGAACAAACTTATTTAAGCACTTCATCGTCTTCTGGCACCATAAGATGTTCCAAGTTCACCCTGAATTTTTTTTCTCCCCCAGTCCTGGAATCAATCACTCCTTCAGGGAGCTCTGATTCATTATATTGGAGAATGATGTTTAGAAGCCAAAGTCTGGGTGCTTAGTGTTCTCATTGGCACTAGAGTGTCATTGCCTGTCTTAGCTTGTCCTAAGAACTCAAGAGCTAACCTGAAGGAGCTCTAAAAAACAAAAGCTAAAGCAATTTGAGTAGCCAAATAAATAATGGCAGTATTAGACTCTAACCCATAGAAAAAAGTAACTGTCCATTAGCTCATCCTGATATAAATAAATAATTGAAGGAATAAATGGAGGAGTAGGAACATCTGTTACTTATAAAATTCCTATTAATTAAATGGAGATAGAAAGACAGAAATTGAAAGTTCCTTTTTGGCAAACTTCTCAGTACCAACTGTTACAGACTGGACCCACTAATGGATACTATGAGTTTGAGGAGATGCAGGATCTTTGCCTACTCTTAAAGCATTTTCCTCCAAATATTTGCAAATGACAAGGTGAAAGTAGTAGCTTTGCGATGAGGAAACACCATCTTAACCAAGTGATCAAGGTTAACAAACCAGTAACAACCCTGTGGTAGTATGTCCTGAGAGCAAGCACATCTGGAGTGTCCTGGCCTCAAATCCATAACTTCCTCCAAATCAGGAGAAAACATGAGACACATAATAATACCATTTTATGAAATAATGCATCCATACTCTTCAAAATGTCAAGGTCATGAATAACAAGGCAAGATTGAAACTGTCACATATTAGAGGACAAGAGAAAGAAATAAGCACTAAGGGCAATGCTCACTCCAGGAACGGAAAAAGGTGGAAAAAGCAGTGAAACTCTTGATAAGGTCTATGTTCTGGTTTTGATCATCCTGCTGTGGTCACTTAAAATATTAACATTCGTGGGGGACACCTGGGTTGCTCAGTGGTTGAGTGTCTACCTTTGGCTCAGGGCATGATCCCAGAGTCCTGGGATTGAGTCCCACATCAGGCTTCCTGAATGGAGCCTGCTTCTCCCTCTGCCTGTGTCTCTGCCTCTCTTTCTGTGTCCCTCATAAATAAATAAATAAAATCTTTAAAAAAAAAACATTAGTGGAACCTGGGGGAGGGGAGTACTCTTTTTGCAACCTTTCTATAAATCTAAAGTTAATACAAATAGTTAAAAAAAAAAAAAGGAAGAATGAAAAAAAAAAACCCAATAAACCCAACTTTTTCCCCCCTAGGGATCCACGTAGTTGTACATCCTTGGGTGAGATACTTAACAGTGCCTCAGGTCCTCATCTGTAAAGTAGGAATCTTGGTAGAGTTAACTTGGGTGCAGGGCTCAGGCCAGTGCCTGGCTCATGGTGGGCACTGATGAGAGAGAGTCTGCAATTATTCGATGTTCTTGAACCGTGTGTACCACCCTTGGCTGGAGTTGGCCTCCTGGGCTCCAGTAGCTCGGGCAAATTTAAGAGTCTATAAATTAAAAAAAAAAAAAAAAAAAAAAAAAAAAAAAAAAAAAAGAGTCTATAAATTGCCATACAGAAAGAGCAAAGAGAAGGTTGTGCATCCCCTGGGGCAGGGAGAGTGGGGGGGGCGGGGCGGTAGGGTGGGGTGGGCACAGGGTTCCTGCCTCAGGAAAAGACACGCTGAAGGACATCCCTCCTAAATCATATCTGCCCCTAAAAGTGATTGCCTGGGAGTTAAGGCTTCCTTTTTAGGTCTCTATAGCACCAGCATCTAGCAAGGAAACACACACACACACACACACACACACAGGAGAACTATGATTAAATACTTTTTTATTGATTTTTATTTTTATTTTTATTTTTTATTTTTTTTTTATTGATTTTTAAAAAGATTTTATTTATTTATTCATGAGAGACGCAGAGAGGCAGAGACACAGGCAGAGGGAGAAGCAGGCTCTTCACAGGGAGCGGGATGCAGGACTCGATCCTGGGACCACAAGATTACGCCCTGAGCCAATGGCAGACATTCAACCACTGAGCCACCCAGGCGTCCCCTCTTTTATTGTTTTTTTAATGCACAGGATAATACTCCTGTTCTAAAAATATATGGAAAAAATCACAGAGTATGATCGAATACAGAGCTTATCATGTAAAAAAGGTAAATATCCAGAAGTGGGGACTAAAAGAACATAATACACCACGACGTCAGCGACAGTTGCACGTGGGTCATGGGATGAAGGGAAGGTTTGTCTTCCTGGCTCTTCCCTACCTGCAGTCTGTCCTTGTCATCCTGTACTTGTAATTTGTGCTCGCCGAACCCCGACGATGAAAGCGTCCTGGCCACCACGGTGTCCTGTGATCCTGCCCCAGGTGATTCCCTCAGGCCACCGCGGTGGTGGAGCACAGACTGCTGAGCTTGAAAGAACTGAACTGAGTCGGCTGGAGGGTGATGCAGAGAGAGGGTGCTTCCCCGAGAGCCCCCACCCCCACCCCCGCGGGGTCGGCAGGCAGGAGAGGGCAGGGTGCTGCTGGCCTGCCTCAGGGGACACCCAAGGCCCGGGGACACTGGGGCTGTGGGCACCAGGACAGGAAGGAACAGCACCTCCCAGCAAGAACCCCACCCGGCAGAGCTTTAGGCAAGAGGCTGTACCCCTCCTGGGAAAGACTCCCTCCTTCAAAGAACTTTGGTTCTACTCACTGTTTTCATTGGTGATGATAATTTATGGAGACATGCTTTTTTGCTGAGTGATTTCTGTTGCTTTCTCATTTTTCCCTTTTCTTAAACTTCTTGCCCAAACAAGATGGCCAGGTGTGCAATCGTGTGGGCCAGGTGAGCTCCAGGAGCGGCTAGGGAAGGAGCCCCTGCATCGGCCGGGCTGCTGGACGATCCGGGCTCAGGTTCTTTCCAAGTGTAATTCCTCAGGCAGAGGAAGCCGGAGGACCCGGCAGGATAACGGTATCTGGGAGGAGGTCTGAGTCCAAATTTATGTGATGATTCTTCTGCTCACCTGTCATGATAATGATGGTCCTTGGAGCTATGGGGGGCCTCAGGATGGAGGCTGCAGGGCAAAAGTGTTGACTGGCCTCAGATGCCCTAAGGTTTCCTCAAAGGATGGCCTTTTCTGTCTCTGGAACATGATTCCCTTTGAAAAAGCTTTCTAATTCTTTTGCAACAATTTACAATTCTTTTCTCCTTTCTCCTCCCCAGAGCTCTATGGCATTAAAATGCAAGCCAATTAAATGCCATTTAAGACCTTGGAGACAAAAAGCTTTGAGGGCACCTGTTGTCTGTGAATCACCATTTTGAGACCTCTTTGACCTTGTAGGGAGAGACACTCTGTTTTGATGTGGGTTCACATTGCTGTGTGACCCACATCTCTCCCTTTAGTTTGAAGGGCCCCAGGAAATTAGGTTATTGTTCTCCCCAGAGCCCTGTACTATGTCAGAAGAGTTGGCTTTTGAAATGAGCATTGCTGGTTGTTTTCATAATGTGACTGGGTAGGATAGTCATGCTACCAAATTAGAGTGTTTTTTTAAGAGCCCAACTCTGTGAAGAGTGCACTCAGATTCATGTGGTCTGGAAACTGGGTCAAGTCCTGCTTTTTGAAGTGCAGAACTTCTATCAACAAGCTTAATTATTGGTGCCAGTTATTGATGATTTAAGGCCAAATCCAGGCGTTCAATATCTTCCTAAGTTCCTATCTGTTCCTCATCTTTGATCCCCTCTAGGGACCTCCAAAGACCTAAATGTCCCACATCCACTGTTCTCTAGATATGTCTTGGCATTCACTAATCCATCCCTCTACTCACTCATTTCTTCATTCACTAGACATTTATCCAGCACCTATTGTCCCTATGAACAAGACTGTCATGGTGCCAGATTTCAATGCACTTACATCTGTAACACTTTTTTTTTTTTAATTCAGTGTCCAAACTATATCTCTGAGCCTGAGTGTTCTCCTTGCTTCTGAGGCCAATTCAAATTTCATCTTTTTTTGAGGTTCTCGCTGGTTCATTCACTGTAAAGTATGGCTATGAATTTCAACCAACTCTCAACCTCAATCCAGCATTTCTCTGGAAATTCACACCCACACCTTCTCTCTTCTCAACCCCCTGCCTATCAGCGTACAACCTCATCTCATACATCAGGGAGAAAACAGAAGCGGGGGGTGGTGGGGTGGCCGAATAACCTACTTTTCCACTAACAAATCTGTCAAAGTACCTGCATTTGGATAATGCTGGTGATCCCATTCCCTCTCGTCTGCTTACGGGGTCTGCTGTGGTCGTTAATCCTCTTCTTTCCCCAAAAATGCAGTTTACCTATCTGCTAAATTATTACTCTGAGCACTCAACTATGCTACATGCAATAACTTCCAGCAGAAAATTAAAAAAAGCCTCTCTGTCTCTACCATGTCCTCCTTAACTACAGTCCCATTTTTTTGCTCACCTCTGGAGCAATAATGCCTGGCAATGTGAATCTCTACCCATGTGTCCTCACCCCTCCCAAGTTCTTGTAACATGCTGCAGTCAGACGGCAAAGCTCCTCCCCACTGACGCCCTTCTTGTCAAGTGCATGGTTGTCTCCAGTCCTCGTTTCCCTTGAAACCCCCAGCAGTGTTTGACAGAGTTTATCAATAGCTTCTTCTTGTCATTCTTCTCCTTTGGCTGCTTGGACACCACGCTCACCTGGCTTTCCTTCTTTCTCTTTGGCTGCCTTTTCTAAGGATCTTGGCTGGCTCCCTGCTCCACTATGATTTCTCTGTGTCGCACATACTGACCCACTTCTCTGCACTGTATTCGTCTTGTCCAGTCCTGTGGCTCAGAACACCATTTATATTATACTGACACTTAAGTTTATATCTTTAGTTCCAATTCTGTCCTCTGCCACGGCCACCACGTCAGATGTAGAAACATATATTTAATACCTCCCTCGACGTATTCTCTTGAACTTTTAATAGACATTTCAAACTTAGTATATCCAAAACGGAGCTGACAATGGACCTAGCCCACACATACCCTTTCACAGTAAATGGTACCATCATCCACTGGATTTTTCAATCCCTAAACCCAAGACGTTTCCTCAGTTCTGCTCTTTTTCTAATTGTCTCCGTGTAGTCCATGGAGGCAAATCCTGTCTGCCTTGCTTTCCAAGGAGAATTAACGTGTTTGACCCTCTGCTCTCAGCCCCCACCTTTGCTTTCCAGGATATCTGCAAACTTCCTCCCCCTGTTGTCCCTGCTCCCGAGGACCTTCTGTCAGTTAGTTCCCCTCAGCCTCCAGAGTCATGTCTGAACAACCTAGATCAGGGTGTGTGACGAGGCCCCTCAACACCTGCAATGGCTTCTCAGTCTATCCAGGATTTAATCAGTCTCTTGGCCTCTCTTCTTATCACACAGGCTTTTTTGTGGTTCTTCAAATGAACTGGGATTGATCTGGTCTCAGGGTGTTTACATGTCTAGCTCCCTCTACGTAGAGCTTTCTTCCTACAGAAGAAAGTGAGAGTGAGAGTGCACTCACTCTCTTTATCGAGGTCCTGTCCCAGGAGACAGGACCTCCACAGAAGGGGCTTCCCTAACTGCCCTGTTCAGAATAGGACCCTCCCCACACAGACCCCCAACGCAATCTGTCCCCTTACCCTGCTTTAGCTTTCTTCACTGCACAGATGCCTATCATTAGATGATATATTTGTTTATTTATTGCCTATCTCCTGCTATAGAAAGTACATTCCATGAAGTCAGGGATTTGTCTTGTTCATTCGTCTGTTCCTTGTACCTAGAACAGGATCCAGCACTTAGTAGGTTCTCAATAAATTTGTTGACGAATCTGTGGATGATCCAGGCTCAAGTGGTCTCTCTTTATTCCTAAAGAGCTGCTGTATTTTTAATATCTACTCATGCGAAGGAAGTGCTGACTTGCATCATTGCACACCCTTCTGTCTCTGTGCGGAGAGCTCAGGGATGAGACTATGAGATGATGCTTCCCGTGCTTTGCATGCTCTTAGCTAGCACAGTGTTCTGTACCCCGTAAGCGTTAAATGTGTATATGTTGATGTGGTAGCGACTTCAGTGTTCCTTTTGACGCTAGCATTTTAAAGAGAAGTTTCAGTAAACTTAAACCAAAGTCGGGTCTCAAGGAACACAAATCAAGCCCCAACTGGTAAATTGAAGGCTACTCTCACAGCACTAGGTTTATCTCCCTCATAAGAGATAAAGTGGAGAGAATTAGGCAATCAAATTCCCGCATGCTGGGCCTCTACTCCTCCTTGGGTATGCCAACTAATCATTCTCAAGGTGTGATCCACAGAGCCCTTTGGGAAGGAGGGTCTAAGCCATTAAAGCTATTTTCATAATAATCCCAAGTTGATTTGCCTCTGCACCATGTTGATATTTACATTTATGCTGCAAAAGTCATGGTGTGTCAAAGTGGCACCCAAATGCACTAGAGCTCATCGGGAAAAACACTTGTGTGATGGAAATACAAGCTCAAGTAGCAGCTTTTCCTTTATACGACACCATTTTTTGTTCAACAGAGCGACCAACAAATGAATTATTCAAAACTGGGTATCAGGCAGACGTTGCCTCAACAACAAAGTGAGCCCGTTATATGACGAAAACCAGGGGGCAGTATTTGCTGCCAATAATAACATTCAAGCTCTTAAGTGAAAGAAATTTGGAAAATTTGGATAGCTTTCCAGTACTTCTGGGCTTTTCTTATGAGATCAGTGGTTGTTGTATTTTTTAAAAACAGGACTTTTGGTCTTGTAAAATGAAATGAATCAAAGTTAGATCTGTCTGTAGAACTCATGGAGCCAGTATTTTCTAAATAGCAGTGCATGAGCTACCCAACCATGCTGATTCAAAATGCAAGACAGGACCAGGATTTTAATTACAGACTGCGTATAGTTCATTGACATAGGTTCAGATTCCACATCAAAACTAACTTTTTAAAAAGTACCACTTGTTGAATTTTGGTGTAGTACCAAAGAAGAATATCCACAAGTACTTTAAGAGACTATTACAATGCTCCTCTCTTTTCAACAGTGTGATTTTGTGAGCCCGGGTTATATTAATCTCTTTTGACCAAAATAATCTATTGAGCTGATTTGAATGCAGCAGCAGAGATGGGAAAACAGCTATTTTTTAAAAAAGATTTTATTTATTTATTCATGATAGACACACAGAGAGAGGCAGAGACATAGGCAGAGGGAGCAGGCTCCCCACAGGGAGCCAGCTGTGGGACTCGATTCTAGGACCCCGGGATCACACTTTGAACCAAAGGCAAACACTCAACTGCTGAGCTACCCAGGCATCCGGGGGGAAACAGCTATTAAAAGAGATTTGCCAAAATAAAAAACCACACCAGTCTTCTTAACTTTCTTAAGAAGTGTTATTTTCACAAAAATATCTTTTATGTGAACTTGCGGGAAGTTTATTCTTTCTGAAAAATGAATAATATATACCTTAAACTGTTCTCAGTCATAATTTCTACTATGGCAGACACCAGCAGATGCACTCTACATAAATGCAAGCTCTTTGGAGTCCTCAATAGTTTTTGAGAGTGGAAGGGGTTCCTGGGACCAGGGGCTTGAACACTGCTATGGTAGATGCTATGTGAGTGGGGACAGGAGATGGATAGGCTGGGCCTTCCCTCTTCCCCGGGGATGGTGAGCTATGGAAGATGTGCTAATTTGAATGGGAGTCACTACGGATGAGGAAGAGGCCCCTGGAAGAGTTATGGATTTTCTGCTTGGTCGTAGTACAGCTAGTGTCCTGAGTCGAAATAGGGTTGTTACAGCCAGAGGGGCTCCTTATCTCTTGGAGCACTTCAGGCTACTGACACAGTATAAACGGCCATTCCTAAGATTCTTGCTGGAGGAGGCCGAGAATGTTTCTCCTCATAGCCCGTGTCCTTTTCTTCTCTCTTGCCTGGTTATCAAGTGCACTTGCTTCATTATGCTTCATACATGAAGCATACATAATGCTTACAACATACATAATGCAACATACATATTAATGCAACATACATAATGTTTCATAATGTAAAACATACATTATGTTTTACCCAAAATTTCACTTCTTGGAAACTTCTGGAGTTCTTAGCGCCCCTGTAGGTCTCTCTCCCATTTGAGGTGGGCTTCCCTGAGACAGGCACAGGGCCTGTCCCAACTGGATCCAGGGAGGGGCACCCCCGGCACCCATTTTGGCACACAGCAGGTCTTTAGAATATGTTTGTGGACTGAATAAATAAACATAGAGTTGTACTGCTGCTCAGGAAGGAGATGAAAATGTTAGGTGGGTTTGTTACTTAATACCTTATTCTGTTTGTCATTTCTACCCACGCAGGGGCAGCTGCTTTGGGAAACACAGACCCTGGTCTTCCACCAGCCACAACATAGCTAGGAGTTGTTGATCAAGCCCTAGTCTGGGAGTTAGGGGGCCAGGAGCTTGTCCAGACTCAGCCCCTAACTAGCTGTGCGCCTTCAGGTGCATCGCTGTCTTCCCTTCCGTCAGGTAAAGACAGAAACTGTCCCCTGGTTACAGAAACAATCACATGGACAAGGATTTTTGACCTCTCACTTGTCTGAAGTGCTAAAGCACCTTGATTATAAATTTGCCTTGAGAAGGGCTTTTATTTCAGAGTTGAGAGTCATCATGTATTTAAAGCTTCTAGTTGGGCCTGCATTCTCTAAGCAACAAGAATCATTGAGAAGTGAAACAAGATGCAGTGAGGGGCTGAGGAATCTGTAATGCATCTCACCTTGCCTTCAACCAATGAGACTTATGCATGTAGTCACTACCTTTTTATTGATCCCTATGTGCACAAGGGCCGGGACAGCTGTAGGGCCTGGTGAACTCACAGGGTGGTCAGATTCTGCAAGGTGCTCGCCCTTTCTGGGCCCCAGTCCCCTTGTTTCTAAAGCACAAAGTTAGAAAAAGATGTTCTTCAAGAACCTTTCCAGGTTGAAACATCTGTGATTTTAATCAGCCATGGAAACATTTCCTCCTTCTCTTTTAAATATCTATTAAAATCTTGGGTAATGGAATTCAAAATTTTTTGAGATTGAACCAGATGTTAAGCCCCAGAAAACTCCATTCTTCCTCAGAAGATGAATAACGAGAGACTTCAATAACAAGGGAAAGAAAAGCAAATGCCTCAGGAAGTTTGAAGACCTGTGTCTGTGCGTGGTTCTTTCTCACTCAGCATTAAGCCATTTCTAGCTAGGAACACATCAAACCTCCTCTGTTCATCTTGGAAACTCATCCCTTTCTTTACATACAGCTTCATTTGAGGGCCTGATTAATTTTTCATGCCTGTAATTCCCTGGCTCAGCCTCATGCAATGACTTGACTGCCTCAAGGCCTATTATAAATCCAATTATTTTTTACAAGTCCTTCTGTTATATGAGTCGCGGGGATGCCATGGATGGGGCCGTTCATTAGTTCTGATGGCAGGCGAAGGAGAGCTCCCTATGTTCTTCCCAGCCCTTTCTTCCCTCTTCCTTCTCTTCCTTTGTCATCTTCTACCCTTCTTCCCGTGGTTGATAAAATCCAAGATCAAAATATTTTTGAAACAACATATCAAAGGGCTCCTGGTTTGACAGATCCCAGGAAAGAATCTAGTTTCAAAGGATGAGCTCATCACTACCTTAAAAAGAAAAGAAGTTTAATACAAGGAAAGTTGGTTCCCTGGGTTCAACTCAAGGCTGTTAGTCAAATAGCTGAGCTTTCAGGGTCTCAGGAGGGAGGGGAGCGTCCTACACCTGAACTACATCACTGTGTATTTTGAAAGCAGGATGCAGACCCCTGAACTTGGTATTTGTCCACAGAAACTTTCTTTGCTTGGAAAAGAGAAAAAAATGTTCTCTTTTGAACTAATGTGTGATCCTCTTCAGGCCCTAATCCTTTAGTTCAACACTAACATTTTTTCCTGTTTATTTTCTTTTCTACCCCTTCATTTAAATAGTAAAATCGTCTATTGGAGGACATGGACTGTGTGTCACACATCTTTGTGTCTTCTTTTCTTAGCCTGGTACATGGTACATGGAAAGGTCTTCCAGAATGCCAAATAGATGTGTTGGCTCTGTTTTCCAATATGGCAGCCCTTGTCAGGCTAAAAGGGAATGCTCATTTTTACAGTGTGGAATTTCAGCATGTCTAAACTCCCCTGATAACTTCCAGGCACTAACTAAAGAGCAAATGCTACTTGCACAGACCCATGGGAGTCTGCAGAATTAGGCTAGTCTGACACTTTAGTCATGTAGCTGTGTTAGAACAACAGGAAAATAATTGAAGCAGCCCAAACATGGAAGTACCGACTCTCATGGAAGTCTTTCCTCTTCATTTGCCAAAGATTTATTGAGCACCTATCATGTACCGAGAACTCTGCTGGGTTCCAAGGATGTAAAGTTAATTAAGACATGGCTCTTCCCCACCAAAATGAGGGTGATAAGCTGGGTTTAAAGATCTAGAGGGGGAAGGAAAAAACATTCAATTAAATTTGAATTTCAGAAAAACTAGGAATAATGTTCTAGAATACTTGTAGTATAGTATGTCTCATGCAATAAGTGGGACATACTTAAACAATTATCCCTATTTTACCTAAAATTCAAATTGGACTGGGCATCTTGTAGTTTATTTCTGGACAGCCTACAGCACCCACTGAAATGACTGTCTGAGTTCAGGGGAGAGAATCTAATTCTGCCTGAATGAGCCAAGGAAAATTTCTCAGTGATATTCAAACAGTAGGTATGAACTCACTTAATCTCTCTTAATAGCTACTATTTTCTAATTTTTCAGAAGAGGAAATTGGGAATCACAGGGTTAGCATCATGCTCAAGTTCACTTAGCTGGTAAGCTATGCTGAGATTGGAGCCCAGGGAGTCCAAATTCCTAATCACTTAATCACACTCAACCACTGTGCTATACTTATATTGCTGCTCCTAATAATCTGCCATGATAGTCTATTTAGGTTATTTGCTAATCAAAACATTTTCCTATCCATGAGCTTAAATCTTTCATGTGACACACAGAGGGGCTGACAAAATCAATAATAAATCCCCTTGCCTTCAATCACTGAGAGTTTTATAGCCAATCAACACATATTTTTTGAACACCATATACCTCACAGCAACGTTGTGAGATTTGTTTGTTATTATATTTTCCCCTTGTACAAGTTGGGACAGAGAGATTAGGTAAATCAGCTTTAATAACAAATCTGCTATTTGAACCAGACCTGGCAGACCTGGCACCTTTAGACCAAGTCCCAGGCCTATGATGGGTCCCCATTTTAAATCCAGTAAACTAAGGATAGGGGCACCTGGGTGGCTCAACAGTTGAGCGTTTGCCTTCGGCTCAGGTCATGATCCTGGGGTCCTGGGATCGAGTCCCACATTGGGCTCCCCACAGGGAGCCAGCTTCTCCCTCTGCTTGTGTCTGTGCTTCTCTCTCTGTGTGTCTCTCATGAATTAAAAAAAAAAAAAAAAAAAAGGACAAAACAGAAACAAAACCAAACTATGACATGGAAATCCTAATATTTGTGTAAAGTATAGAACTGCCTTGCTTTCTTTTTTAAAAAAATTTATTTATTTATTTATTTGAGAGCGAGTGGACATGAGTGGGGAGGGGCTGAGGAGGAGGGAGAAAGAATCTGAAACAGATTGCACTGAGTACAGAATGCAATGTGGGGCTTGATCCTATGACCATGAAACCATGACCTGAGCCAAAACCAAGGGTCAAATAGTTGCTTAATCAACTCAGCCACCTAGGCACCTGAGAACTGCCTTGATTTTTAGGTCTTTAAAAACAAAAAAAGACCTTCCCTTTGGGAGAAAGCATGGTATGGCACATGGACATAACCCTTGAGTAGCCATCAGAGACTGCTGTGAGGATTATTAAAACACAGATACCTAGGCCCCACCTCTGGAGTTTCTGACCTAGCAGGTGTGGGATGGCCCTGAGAATTTGCACTTCTAACCACTTCCCCGGTGTGCAGATGCTGCTGGTCCATGGACTGTGCCATGAGTGAGAGCCATTGGCATTGTGGGTAAATCTGTGAAGTCAGACAGCCCTGGGTATGAGGCCCAGCCCCTAGTCATGTGACCTTGGCCAAGGTTTGCAGCCCGATTGAGTCTCTGTTCCTCTACCTATAAAATAAGGCTTTTGGAGCACCTCTCACATTGCTGGCTTTTCCCCAACTCCAGAGGAATTCACCTTGCACCTACTGATGGGTCCCATGTCATGTTTCTGATGGGGAAAGCTGCCTCACAGAGATCTCAGTGGATTTCTCCCTCTGAGAGGTCAGGTAAGCCCCTTGGGAGGATAGCCCATCTCTGGTGCAGCAAACTTCCACCCTTGGGCATCACGCCTTTTCCATGGGATGCCAGCATATCTCTCCCTGGAGTTTGGCCTCTCACTTGATTATTTGTTGAAATAAGATACATAGATATTTTTCAATCACACAGCAGCATACTGCTGCTTTCACTTGGCAGGTGAGCTACGGAATACTATGCATTTGAGATTCCTCTTCCTACTCTGAGTCAACAGTACCTACATTTTACAAAATAAGAAACTGTAACCTACAGGGATTCAGAGACGTTAAAAAAAAGTGTCTACTGGTCATATGTCCTGGTTAAGATGCTCACTGGACACTTGGATTTATGAACTCATAAAATCATTCAAAACTGTGCTCCAGGGGCACCTGGATGGTTCAGTTGGTTGAGCATCTGTCTTTGGCTTGTTCATGATCTCCCAGTTGGGAGATGGAACCCCATGTCCCAACCCCATGTCGGGCTTCCCGCTGAGCAGGGAGTCTGCTTCTCCCTCTCTCTTTGTCCCTCCCCCTCTTGAGTATGCTCTCTGTCTGTCTCTCAAATAAATAAGTAAAATCTTTAAAAAACAAAACAAAACAAAGTGGTGCTCGACAAATAGCAAGTGTACCATGGATGTGTGGTCATGAGAATGTGCCTCCCAGACCCGCAACTGCAGGAAGGACTGACCAAGGGTCCTGGTGTAGCAGTCTCAGTTCTGTGTCACTGTTGCTCAGATGCATGGCATGCACGGCCTTGCTGCCCAGGAGCTGCTCCTGCCCATGACTGAGCGTGCCAGGGATATCGAGACAGCCCTGGTTAAAGCTTCTTTAGAGTACGTAACTGCCTAGGGTCCTTCATCCTGTCCTTTCCCTCCACACAGGGTCTGTGGTGTCCAGCTGCCAAAATGGCCCCATTGACTCCACCTCCTGGTATTTATATGCTTCTTTCCACCTCTCTACACTGTGCCCCAGATAATATGTGACCGTGGATAAGCTATTTGTTTGAATAAAATATGACGAAAGGGACGGTACCTGACTTCTGAGATTAGGTTTATAATGAGACTGCATTTGGGGTTTGCTCTCTCCTGCTCTTTACTGTCAACGTTCTTGTACGGGTCTTTCAGTGCATATTGCATGCATTTCTGTACACATACGGAGGAGAACTGGCAGGTATAGCGTGTGCTTACTCAGCTTTGTCAATATTGCAAACCAAATACTTTCCCACAGCGCTGTACCAGTTTACCTTCCCACCACTGCTGTGAACATTCCTGTTGCACAAGATCCTTATTTTTTTTTGTATATTTTTTTAATTGGCGTTCGATTTGCCAACATATAACACCCAGTTCTCATCCCATCAAGTGTCTCTCTCAGTGCCTGTCACCCAGTCACCCCATCCCCCCACCCACCTCCCTTTCCACTACCCCTTGTTCACCATACAGTTAGGAGTCTATCATGTTCTGTAAAGTACCAAGAATGATTTTCTTGACTAAGTGGTCAGTTCTTTTGAGCCCTATGAATATTGTCACTGATGTTTCCTTCTTTGCCTTGGCTTCTGGCCCTAACTGATATTTCCCACTCATTTTCTCTCCTTTCCCCTTTATTCCCTTTCACTATTTTTTATATTCCCTAAATCAATGAGACCATATAATGTTTGTCCTTCTCCGACTGACTTATTTCACTCAGCATAATACCCTCCAGTTCCATCCACGTCGAAGCAAATGGTGGGTATTTGTCATTTCTAATGGCTCAGTAATATCCCCTTGTATACATAGGCCACATCTTCTTTATCCATTCATCTTTTGATGGACACCAAGGCTCCTTCCACAGTTTGGCTATTGTGGACATTGCTGCTAGAAACATTGGGGTGCAAGTGTCCTGGCATTTCACTGCATCTGTATCTTTGGGGTAAATCCCCAGAAGTGCTATTGCTGGGTCATAGGGCAGGTCTATTTTTAACTCTGAGGAACCACCACACAGTTTTCCAGAGTGGCTGACCAGTTCACATTCCCACCAACAGTGCAAGAGGGTTCCCCTTTCTCCATTTCCTCTCCAACATTTGTTGTTTCCTGTCTTGTTAATTTTCGCCATTCTCACTGGTGTGAGATGATATCTCATTGTGGTTTTGATTTGTATTTCCCTGATGGCCAGTGATGTGGAGCATTTTTGCATGTGCTTGGTGGCCATGTCTATGTCTTCCTCTGTGAGATTTCTGTTCATGTCTTTTGCCCATTTCATGATTGGATTGTTTGTTTCTTTGCTGTTCAGTTTAAGAAGTTCTTTATAGATCTTGGATACCAGCCCTTTATCTGATACGTCATTTGCAAATATCTTTTCCGATTTTGTAAGTTGTCTTTTAGTTTTGTTGACTGTTTCTTTTGCAGTGCAGAAGCTTTTTATCTTGATTAAGTACCAATAATTCATTTTTGCTTTTGTCTCCCTTGCCTTCATAGATGTATCTTGCAAGAAGTTGCTGTGACCAAGTTCAAAAAAGGTGTTGCCTGTGTTCTCCTCTAGGATTTTAATGGAATCTTGTCTCACATTTAGATCTTTCAACCATTTTGACTTTATCTTTGTGTATGGTGTAAGAGAATGGTCCAGTCTCATTCTTCTGCATGTGGATGTCCAATTTTCCCAGCCCCATTTATTGAAGAGACTGTCCTTTTTCCAATGGATAGTCTTTCCTGCTTTGTCGAATATTAGTTGACCATAGAGTTGAGGGCCCATTCCTGGGTTCTCTATTCTGTTCCATTGATCTATGTGTCTTGTTTTTGTGCCAGTACCACACTGTCTTGATGACCACAGCTTTGTAGTACAACTTGAAATCCGGCATTGTGATGCCCTCGGCTCTGGTTTTCTTTTTCAATATTCCCCTGGCTATTTGGGGTCTTTTCCGATTTCACACAAATCTTAAGATTATTTGCTCCAATTCTGAAGAAAGTCCATGGTATTTTGATAGGGATTGCATTGAATGTGTACATTTCCCTGGGTAGCATTGACATTTTCACAATATCAATTCTGCCAATCCATGAGCATGGAATATTTTTCCATCTTTTTGAGTCTTCCTCAATTTCTTCCAGAAGTGTTCCATAGTTTTCAGGGTATAGATCCTTTACCTCTTTGGTTAAGTTTATTCCTAGGTATCTTATACTTTTGGGTGCAATTGTAAATGGGATTGACTCCTTACTTTCTCTTTCTTCAGTCTCATTGTTAGTGTACAGAAATGCCATTGATCTCTGGGCATTGACTTTGTATCATGCCACACTGCCGAATTGCTGTATGAGTTCTAGCAATCTTGGGGTGGAGTCTTTTGGGTTTTCTATGTACAGGATCATGTCATCTGTGAAGAGGAAGAGTTAGACTTCTTCTCTGCCAATTTGAATGCCTTTTATTTCTTTTTGTTGCCTGCTTTCTGAAGCTAGGACTTCTAGGACTATGTTGAATAGCAGTGGTGAGAGTAGACATCCCTGTCGTGTTCCTGATCTTAGGGGAAAGGCTCCCAGAGTTTCCCCATTGAGAATGATATTTGCTGTGGGCTTTTTGTAGATGGCTTTTAAGATCCTGAGGAATGTTGCCTCTATCCCTACACTCTCAAGAGTTCTGATCAGGAATGGATGCTGTATTTTGTCACATGCTTTCTCTGCATCTATTGAGAGGATCATATGGTTCTTGTTTTTTCTCTTGTTGATATGATCTATCACGATGATTGTTTTATGAGTGTTGAACCAGCCTTGCATCCCAGAGATAAATCCCACTTGGTCATAGTGAATAATCTTCTTAATGTACTGTTGGATCCTATTGGCTAGTATCTTGTTGTGAATTTTTGCATCTGTGTTCATCAGGAATCTTGGTCTATAATTCTCCTTTTTGGTGGGGTCTTTGGTTTTGGAATTAAGGTGATGCTGGCTTCATAAAATGAGTATTCTGTCCCTTTCTATCTTTTGGGACAGCTTTAGTAGAACAGGTATTGTTTTTTCTTTAAAAGTTTGATAGAATTCCCCTGGGAAGCCATCTGGCCCTGGACTTTTGTGTCTTGGGAGGTTTCTGATGACTGCTTCAATTTCCTCCCTGGTTATTGGCCTGTTCGGGTTTTCTATTTCTTCCTGTTCCAGTTTTGGTAGTCTGTGGTTTTCCAGAAATGCATCCATTTCTTCTAGATTGCCTAATTTGTTGGCATATAGCTGTTCATAATATGTTTTTAAAATCGTTTGTATTTCCTTGGTATTGGCTGTGATCTCTTCTTTTTCATTTGTGATTTTATTAATTTGAGTCTTTCTCTTTTCTTTTTAGTAAGGCTGGCAAATGGTTTCTCTATCTTATGAATTCTTTCAAAGAACCAACTCCTGGTTTTGTTGATCTATTGCACAAGATCCTTGCCAGCTCTTGGTGTTGTTAGTATTTTAGCAATTCTGATTTGAATTATGTGTTTTAGTATGTGTTTTTCTCCTACTACCAAAAAAGCCACCTTGTCATCTGTGTTTTGGTTTCGAGATATACTCTTTTTGTTAATTGCCTATTCAAATCTTTTGTTCAGTTTTCTGTCAGATGGCCTATCTTTTTTGTACTTGATTTGTAGGAATTCTTGGTGTGTTCTAGGTATGAGTCCGTCTTTAGTGATCAGTATTGCAAATATCTCTCATGCTGTGACTTAAATTTTTATTCTATTCTATTAATATTGTCTCTTAATAAACAGATTTCTTTTTTAAATTTCAGTTTGGTCGTTCTAATAGATACATGACAATAGCCCATTGGAGTTTTATTTATTTATTAATTTTAGTATACCTTTTCTATACCCAACATGGGGCTCAAACTCAAGACCCCATTATCAAGAGTGGCTCCACTGACTGAGCCCACCAGGCTCTCGATAAACAAAGATTTCTAATTTTGATGTAACTGATTAATCAATGTTTTTCTTTCCATGTAAGAAATTTTGCAAACTTCAGGCCATGAAGATGTTCTAAATTATCTTCCAAAAGCTTCAGTGTTTTAGCTTTTGCATTTAGATCTACAACCTACCTGAATTTGATTTTTGTGAATGATGTGAGTAAAGAATTATTTTCTATTCAGATACCTAGATGATCTAGCATTATGTAGAAAACATGATTTCTGCTCTGGAGAAGTATCTTTGTCATAAATCAAGTGTGAATATACATTTGTAGACCCTCTATTCCATTACAATCATCTGTCTTAATGATAGATACCAGCCCATTCTTGTACCAATACCATGCTACTTAGTTATAGAAAGCACAATAAGTCTTGATATCAGGTGATTTTAGTTCTCTAATTTTGCTCTTTTTTTCCAATGGTGTGTTGGTTATTCTTGGCCCTTTGAATTCCATGTATATTTTAGATTTAATTTGTTAATTTTCTAAAAAGCAAACAAGCTCCTGAGATTTTGAGTGGGATTTCATGGAATTTATTAATCAGTTTGGGGTGAATTGAAATCTCCTGTCTGTGAATATGACATCTACTCCCATTGATTTAGCTATTCTTTAATTTTCATCAATAATATTTTATGATTTTTCTGTGTGTTGAAGGACAATCCTCATGGATCTTTCACATTTTTGCATGTCTTACAAGTAGAGGCACTTTGTTCTGGACTATCTTTAAAGGATGGTTATAGAGAAAATAGCCTTCAAAGATTTGAAAATGTCATCTAAGAGGATAGGGGTAAGTTTAATGACTGTTCTGTAAGATAAAGTTAATATTTCTTTCTGAGGCAAAGGTCGGGAATGCTTCCTACCCATTATGAGATTTGATACTTAAACTCAGAGTTTCCATCCAGTGGTGCAACTTCCTTCACTTTCAGGCATCACCTGGAACTCTTTATATTGCCCTGCGGGAACTGTGGTTTAGGAAACTGGCTAGATGCTGACGCCCTGGCTACTGCATTGCTGTGAGTATTACACTGTCCTTTGTCTCTGATCTAGGAGTCTTATATCTTCTGCCAACATCCATGCATCTGTAGAAGACTAACATAGATTGCAAGTTGAATAAACTTTCAGACTCCTTGACACTGTAGATGTTCTTCATATCTCTTATTAGATTTATACCTGGGGGATGCCTGGGTGGCTCAGCAGTTTAGCACACCTGCCTTTAGCTCAGGGCGTGATCCTGGAGTCCCGGGATCGAGTCCTATATCGGGCTTCCAGCAGGGAGCCTGCTTCTTCCTCTGCCTGTGTCTCTGCCTCTCTCTCTATGTGTCTCTCATGAATAAATAAATGAAATCTAAAAAAAAAAAAAAAAAAAAAAAAAAGATTGGCACCTGGATACTTGACGTTTTTGATGTTATTGTAAATTTTATAACTTTAAAAATTGTATTCTCTCATTGACTGATGCTGATTATGATCATAGTTTTTTCTCCTTTATTCTATTAATGTGGTGAGTTGCAGTAATTTACTTTCAGGTGGGAAAGTAAACTGACTTTCCATGAAAAATCTAACTTGGTTGTGATCTTTTTCATATATTGTTGGGCTATATTTTTCCAGTATTTTGCTTTAGGTCTTTTCAATAGTTTGTTCATGGTATTTTGTGATTTTTTTCCCAGTCTTTATCCTTCTGTGGCTCATCTTTGACATGTTTCTTCTGAGTTATCTTTGAGTTGTAAAACACTATTTTTAATCTGTGTCTAATCTGATGTCAAACCCATCCATGGGTTCAGATAAATTTTTAGTTCTAGAACTTTGTATATTATTTTATTATTTCTGGATTTTTTTTTTGCTGAAATTTGCTAACTTTTTACTTAATTTCTTGAAGACCTTAGCTTTCTTGTAGTTGTTTTAAAGTCTGGGCCTGATAAATTGCAACATCTTGATCTTTTCAGAGCCTCTTTTGGTGTCTGTTTTTTCCTTTTATATTTCGGTGACTGTCTATCTTGTGTCCCTACTTATTTTTATATACATGCCCAGTATTTCTCTGTGTATAATTACAGTTAAATTGGAGCTCCATGCAATGGTATCATCCTCAAGAGAGAATTTACTTTTTTGCTTATCACAGAAGGACAAGTCCCTTAGTACAGTCAAAGATTGAGCTGATTTGAAGCTGGGCCTCGTTCTTTGGGGGGTGACCTACTTTTGGAACCCCTGTCTCTAAGATGTAGCTCTTCTGATATCCATACTCTGATGCTTATGTATTTATTCCTCTTGATTTCATGGGACTCTGGACCTCTCCTGTTCCAATCACCCCCTACCTTGGTTCCAGTCCCAGTTAGTTTTCAACTGCTGCTTTGTAAGCTGAACATGTGGCTTTTGGTTAGCTTTTAGCTGACAAATGTCTCAAGGAAAAAAAGTCAGATCAAATGTCATACACACTTTTCTGAGCTTCTTGTGTCTCTGGGATCTTCACAGATGTTTATTATATTTTGTTCCATTTGTTCCATTTTCCTAGCTATTCACACTAAAGGCTTGGTCTAAAATAAGTTATTCCACCAATATCAGGAGTAAATATCACACATTATCTCTTCAATAAAAGTATGACTAAAAAGTGACTTTTCTTTAAGTATGCATGCTACTTTTTAATAATGTAAGATTGACAGTCTTAAGAAAAGATAGGTTTGAGTCTGATAACTTCAATTTCCACCATGGGTAATTCATATTCTAACCAATGAGAATAATGCTATCATTAGTAGAATATTATCAAAGAATGGAGGCTATTTGTCGCTTTCAAGCATGATATTAGTGATTTTTGATCTATTAAGTAGGCAATAACATAACAAATTGATATTAAGTACTCTACTCATTATTTACTCTTTGCTTTGGTAGTCTAATTTTTATTTCTCAAAATGCACCCTGGAACAGTTGGAGTACAAGTGAAAACAAATCTAAAAATACTCATGTGAAAAATGAATCATATACCAACTGGTTGCTATGTTTTTGTTGACAGAAACCTGGTGATATGTATTGTGGTTTTACTTTCTAAAATACTATGTGTCTTTTTCAATATAAAATAGTGTTGTTAAACAGCAATGTTAAAGCATGTACTTTTAGTTGTTTTTAGCATTAATTTAAGGTTTATGTGTGCCCATATGCTCTCGCCTGTCCCACCTTATAGAGGATGGTCCTTGGGTTCTACATTGAGACTATGGCCTCAACCAGCCATCTTGGATTCCCAATATAACTTTTACTCCACTGAGCTAATAGGCTCAGCTCATGTCAAACCAGATGCCTTCATGTCATCAGTATGGAATGAAGTGTTATTAGGGTAAATCATGTATGACAGATGATGCAAAAATGTAGTTCAAAGTTGTTTATTTATAAAGGACCAGCTATCTTGAATCTAGGTACAAGGTTGAATTATCTTTTGGGCACTTATAGTTTCCTTAACAGAATGAACTTCAAGGAAAGTAGGCTTAATTTCTACTTTGATGTGTCAAATACGTTGACCTTCAAGTGATGTGAAGCCCATCCTTGGTTTGGAGGGAGACACGTTATGCTACTTGTAGCTAGCTCTTCTTTGACTTGTAAGCAAATTGATGATCAGTGGTGATTCCAGAATTCAATTCAATTAAATGTAAAAATCCTTAATAATATTTAAATTTAAAAGCCCCTTTGAATTCGACAGATAAACTATTTGCTTAATAATAGAGAAGTACCCTTTAGAACTGTGCTGTCAGATGCTCTAATTGTCACATGTGAGTGGCTGTTGGACACATGCAATGCAACTAGTTAGGACAGACTGTGGGTGTCAACCTCACCCTGGATTTCAAATACCAAGTTAAAAGACATATAAAATGTTTCATTGTATATTTTTAAAGTTTATTTAGGTAGTTTCTATATCCAACGTGGGCCTCGAACTCACAACTCTGAGCATAAGAGCCAGCCTCCGACTAAGCCAGTCAGGCATCCCTCATTGTATATTTTTAGTATCAATGGCACACCAGAGTGATATTGTGTATACATTGGGCTACATACAAAATATCATTAAATATAATTCCTCTTAGTCCTTCATCCTTTTTAAGGTGACTACTAGGCAGTTTTAAATCCCACATGTGGCTCACATTATATTCTCTACTGGGTAACTCTACTCTAGAAGCTTAAAACATTTAGAGAACATTCGAAATGTAAAAATAAATTTCTCCACTCCCCAAATTATTAAAAACGAAATGTCACTAAACCCAGAAGCCTCCCTCTACCAGAAGGAATGCCGTCCTGCCAACACTGTGAGCCCCCTGAAGCCTACTTTGGATTTCTGACCTCCAGGACTGGAAGATCATAAATTTGTGTTGTTTTTAAGCCACTAAGCATGTGATAGCTTGTCACAGAGCATTAGGACACTAGTAAAGACATAGGAGGAAACTGAGCTCTGGGAAGTGAAGGAAACATAAGCAGGTCACAGGTTCTCCCACAGAGCCCCACGGTTCAGACATCACCCCTGATTCCAAGAGCAGCACCCGGTTCCAAGACTCCCCGAAGGAACGTGAGCTAAGGCCACTGTGTTCCTTCCTTGCAGTGAGGAGAGCTCCCTTGGAAGAAGCAATCAAATAAATATCAGAGTAAGAAATAGCTTTTGAAACTCATTTCCATTACAAGTATTTTTGCAAAAAGTCACTAGGAAAGGTGTCAGTCCCTCAGTCAGTAGGCAGGAGGGGAGTGAGGCTTGACCGAGAGATTAATTTTAATATTAAATGGTTTATGCATTCATGACTATGACCTCAGCAATGGAGAGCATGTGGCAAAATGTTCTAGAAGACCTGATCCAAAGTTTGCTGGAAGCCATAGCAGGCATCATTAGACAGACATCATGCCTCATTCTTGTAAGTTCATGAAACACCGAGGGGACAGGAAGGGGCTCCCAGTTTGTTAGTGTTGCCTCTGTGGAGACACAGGCAGCCGATGTCTGAGTAGGTCGGAATGGTACAGCATAGGTGTAGGTGTCCTCCGGAATCCTGGGCACCAGCTCTCCGACTGTAAACTGTGGTACTTGTAGGCTGAGGGGCACCTGTTCTTTCTAGTCCTCTCCCTTCCTTCCCTGTATATCCTGCCTTTCTTCCCCACTACCCTACATTCTTTTCTGACCTCACATCCTGTTCAAGGTGATTTCATCTGTTCCCACGGCCAGTGCGGCCCCAATGTCACTGGAACACCTGCTGCCCTGCAGGACTGGCCCTTCATGCTCCATGTACCCCAAACTCAAGGGGTCCCCATTCCCCTCACATTTTCCTTCTCTTGTGTGGAAAGGGCATCCCCAGGCCAGCAGTCATGTGGGTCCTATTCTGGGTGTCCCCAACTCCTCTTTCGCCTTTCCTCTGGGCCACTGCATCTGCCCCTTTGCCACCAGCCATGTCTCATCCAGGCCTTTCTCCATGGAGCTATCGTTATTTATTTATTTTTTTAACAAACTGTGAAGCCCTTGCAGCATGGGTGTGCCAGTGCAGCCCTCTGCCATGGGGCATGTCCTCTCAGCTCCATGCCTCCCATGTCCTGTTTTCTAGCTCTGGGGTCTTTGCTCATGCTTGCACTTTTTTTTTTTTTTCCAAAGAATGACTATCCTTCATTACAGAGGCTGCCAAGTTTCTTTCTAGTGATTAAAAAAAAAAAGATTTTATTTATTTATACAGAGAGAGGCAGAGGCATAGGCAGAGGGAGAAGCAGCCTCCCTGTAAGGAGCCTGATGCAGGACTTGTTCCCAGGACCCCAGGATCACAACCTGAACCCAAGGCAGAAGCTCAACCACTGGGCCACCCATGTGTCCTTCTTTCTACTAATCTTTAAGACTCATCCCAAGCTTTACCCGCAGCTTTCCAACCGTCAACTCTGCCCTTGGGCTTTGCTCTGCTAAATACTGCTGCTCCTGCATCCCGAGCCCCCTGCTCACTTTATGCTGCTGCCCTGCTGTCCACATAAAGTCCCTTGCTGCACCTGCTGGCCTGGGTGTGTTTCACTTGCAGCAGGATCTGGGGATCATGACAGCATCTGTCATCTGGGGGTTGCTCAGCGAGAGATAAGCAGAGTCATCTGAATCACGGATTAGGGGATTTATTACTAAACGAACAGAGAGCACACACACACAAATGTTTTCAATACTTGTCCACATCATTATATCTCTCTAGAAATATGAGAACAGATGGATAGCATATATAGATATAATACTGCTTTCTTTAAATTGTGTTGGTTCAACCTGCATTCACATGTCAAAACGTTGATGGGGAATGACAGAAACCAAATTACTAATTACTAATCATTATTCATAAGGCCATCTAACAAAGAAATATTTCCTTGGAAAGACTTTCCTTTTCGTTTTAATGTTTAAAAAAAGATATTATGAAAAAATAAATAAAAATTTATTTTATAATTTATAAAATTATTTATTATAATTTATAATTTTATAACTATATATAATATATAAAATTATATGTAATTTTTAAATTATAATTTATAAATTTATAAAATTAAAAATTTATAAAATTTATAAAAAAATAAAAAATATATTATGGAAATGTGCAAACATACACAAAAGAGGAGGAAAGAGCATAATGAACCCTGTAAATCCATCACCTTGCCTCAACAACTGCTGATAGTTTGCTGATTTTTTTTTAACCTGGAACATTTTAAAACAAGTCCCAGATATTACAGTATTTCACCTGTAAATATTTCCAAGTTTTATCTCTAATGCATATGGATTTTTTTCTTCACCTAACTGCAATATACCCAAGAAAGTCAACAATAATTCCTTGATATTATAGAATACCTAGTCTCTTGTTCAACTTCTCCTGGTTGTGTCAAAGTATCTGCTTAGAATAAGTTTATTTAGGACAAAAACAAGGTCCACACATGGCATTTGATTGGCATTTTTCTAAAAGCATCTTTCTCTTTTTTGTAACATTTTGAAATAATTTCAGATAGAAGAAAGTTACAAGAAGAGTAAAAGAGCATCCGTATCCCTTTCATCTAGGTTCATAGCATTAAAGATCTCACTACATTTGCATTATCATTCTCTGTTTGTTCTATTTTTTCTGAACCTTTTGAAAGTAAATTGTCTTTTTTTTTTTTTTACCTCTAACACTTGGGCATATTTCCAAAGAGAAAGGGCTTTACCTTAAATAGTCATAGTACTGTTATCAAAATCAAAATCACAAATTTTAACATCATATAATACTGTAACTTAATCCACAGCCCACATTCAAATTCTGTCAATTGCTTAATAAGGTCCCTTCCCAGTCCAGAGTCCAATTCAGAATGACACATTCAGAGGACACTTAGTCTTCTTTAATCTGGAATAGATTTTCTCTGTGTTCTTGACCTTGACATTGCTTTAACATACAGCAGTTATTTGGTGGAATGCCCACAGTTTGGGTTTGTGTGATACATTCACATAATTTGATTTATGTCAACCTGAACAATTAAAAAGTTGACATTGTTGACATGGTGGCTATTTGGGATAAGCTCACTATATCTGTATAAGCAGCCGCATGTGGATATTGTCTGAGGAAAAAGACATCTCAAAAATAGCTAGAGATTTTCTCAAGCTTGATTTTTTTTTTTCAAGCTTGATTTGAAAACAGCATGAAACAGCATGGTTAAGGAAAATGTTTAGCACAGTGAGGTTGAAATCAGAATGCAGAGTGAATTACATGTCACATCAGTGTTCCTTGAACCAATGGTTGAGAAATACCAAGCCAGGATGAAGGGACGGAGCTCCAGAACTCTATCCCCAAACTGTGAATGAGAAAGGTAAGCTCTTCTCATTCACTTTACTTCCCATTTTAAAATTCTAGTCTCTGAGATCTGAGATGAACTGCAGATGAAAGAGGACTCTTTTCTTTCCCCTTTTCTTGTAGAAAGATAATATGTGGTGTAGATGTGGTGAAGGAAAGCAAGTCATTAAGATGACAATGTTTAAGAACAACTGGATTACGGTTGAAGTCTTGCTCACGAAACTCTTCCTTGGGTATTTTGCAATCTGCCTGTGGCAAATCCCAGGATCTCTTATCCCATCGCCACAAAGTTAATATAGCAGTGCTTTGCTGCTAATGTGTTTACCAAAATATTCCTGCCTTTCGGGCATGTTGGGGGTGTGTCTCCCTGTCCTCTTGATGTTAGCAGTGGCCATGTGGCTTTCTTTGGCCAATGCTAAAATGTGAGTGGAAGTGGCATATGTCAATTCCTTGTAGAGCCTTTAAGAACCAGTGTACGATTGATCATTCTCTCTCTGGCCACATAGTGGCCAGTGTACCAGTGTGCCATAGTGCAGGATGAAGGCATGGAGTAGAGTTCCCAGACAACCCATAATGAATACTGCATCATGGATAATTAGCATGGGTGACAATTAAATCTCATTGTTTTATGTCACTGAAATTTTGGGATTATTTGTTACCACAGCCTGTTCTAGAAAATCCTGACTGGTTCCATGGTTAATGACAGCGGTCCTTGATACCCCTTTCAAGAAGGAGCACCTCTTTCTTTTTTTTTCTTTTTAAAAATTTTTATTATTATTTTTTTATTTATTCATGAGAGACAGAGAGAGAGAGAGAGAGAGGCAGAGACACAGGCAGAGAGAGAAGCAGGTTCCATGCAGGGAGCCTGACATGGGACCCAATCTCGGGTCTCCAGGATCAGGCCCTGGGCTAAAGGCAGCGCTAAACTGCTGAGCCACCCAGGCTGCCCAGGAGCACTTCTTTCTATTGCAATATCCACAGACTAGGAATATACATGCTGTGTAAAAGCTACTGTGAATTCAATAATATTTTAAAATGCATTTTCATTTCAGTAATCATAACCATCCCATATATTTGAAAGCTAGTAGCAAATCCAATGAGGAGTAGTCATCTGTGGTAAATGATTCTTGGCATATAGATTTGAGGACCTTTTGCAATTTTGGTTCTCTGGTCATCAGGTGAAATAAGCCTTACACTGGGAGACAAAAGCTAGAAAATTTTGGAAAGTATAGCACTGCCAGTATACAATTATAGGACTTTGGGTGGGCTTGTTGCTTCCCTATGGACTTCGGTTGTCTTATATTCAAAGTACTGACATATTAACCATCCTTTCCATTTCACAGGGTAATGAAATTATAGCGCAATATAAGAGTTTTGAAAAGAAGTACAAAAGATATTTTAAAGTGGATAATATTATTTGCAGTCCTGAGTTCGTGTGTCGTCAAGTGACATTTAATCTTTACCTTAAAAAAAAATGCAGAAAGAAAATGGTTTAATGGTAATGTTGTTATAGACTAACTAGATGAGGGCAATTAGATTCAAGTTCATTTGTCCTTTCAAAATATTACATCATGTATCCAAACTCAGTATCCTCATTTGAGAAACACAAGGGGGACAAGCAAAGACACCCAACATTATTGGAAGAAATGAAGGGAGAGAAATAAATCAAAGCCCAGGAATTGCTTCTAGAATCAAAGGAAAAAAATCAAGACAAACATTAGTGAAATTTTCTAGTAGAGATTAATTAAATAAACATAAAGAACAGAAGTGTATTTGATCTTTGTAAGAATGGAAGTCGTGAATGGAAAATTTTAGCACATTCACACAAAGAAAACAATTAGACCACAGATGGAAATGATCTGGGAAAAGCTAACTTTCCATGGAGCAGATTTAAATTCCTGTCCTCTCCATCCTGGGCTCCTTGAGGACTGGCCAGAGTTCTGGCAGGGACAACACGAAGCCCACAGGGTTGCTTGGTGAAGGCCTCGAAAACCAGAAAAAGTATACTTGTCTCCCTTCCCTGGGATTTCTGTGCGAACCCCACCTGACCCATGTCTCAGATGTTTAGGGCCTTGTTGACGACAGTGTTAGAAAACCATTCATACATTTCATTGAGCTCACACCTAAATGTACATTTAGGCAGCATGGGAACATTGGTAAGAAGAATAAACCAAACAAACAAGAAAAAGAAAAGAATAAACCAAACAAACAAGAGCGTGAGAAGCCCATGCTCATGAATTGGAAAATGGGACCAAGGAAAGGCAAGAGCAATTTGCATCTGCCCAGGCCTGTACCAGCTGTTTGTAGCCGCTTGCTCTAGGTCAGCCCTCCACAAGGCCCCCTAGCTCTGCTTTGCCTCTTGGTGTGGTCATAGAACCCGAAAGCGCAGATGATGTGGCACTGGCTCACCCTCATGACACTTGCCCAGAGCCGAGCTCTAATCAGTTTGTATGGCTGCCACCCTAATTACAGGTACTTTTCACAAAACTCAAGCTTTTTCAGTCTGAGAAATGCACTGATGTCTGGACTTAGTTCTTGTCTGTGTTGACCTTAGGGTGCTCAGTCCCATCACCATGGGCCATTTGCTTATATTTTGGGTAAAGTTTTAGTTCTAGAAAAAGTAATCCTTTGTGTCTATGAGATATCTCTCCTCTGCCAAGCTCACAGGGCTTCCCCCTTAACCTCACAGTAATCCCCCAGAGGCAGTTAGCTCACCTTCTGTCCTCCTTCCCACCAAAATACAGTAGATTTACTTCTCCCTGAGACTGGCATTTCTATTTCCAGTCTGGTACGCGCACAACCAACAGATGGCCTTGCTGGGGGTGGCATAATGTGTTTCCAGGGCCTTTGAAAATTCAATGACACAACAGAGCCCAAACAGAAGGGTTTATTCCTTCTCTAGACCTTACATCTCTGGGTGTAAACCAACTGCTTTTCTCACAAACAAACACCACATGGCTAGGATCATTACAGATGATGGCCTTGACTTCTTCAAAATAAGTGTCCATTTTTGAAGAATTTGTACCACATCCTGACTTTATGCAATCTTGAGTTAGCCTCGTCTGAGGGTATAGTAGATTTCCTTTGACCCTGACTCACTATTGGGAAGATTCAGGAGGAATTAAGGTCAAGCAGTGTTCCTTCTTAATGACTCAGCCTGATTATCTGTTTTTTGATGAGAAAAAATTCATATAATATAGAATTCACCTTTTTCACCACTTCACAGTGTGCAATTCGGTGACTTCTCTTCAGTCACAATGCTGTGCAACTGTCACTACCATCTAATTCCAGAACATTCCCAACTGGCTCTGAAAGCCTTTTGCATGCCATGGATTATGCTGTTGACCTCTAGATGGTATTGGAAGATTTGGGTGGGGATTGCAGCCCCAGTTTGAACCAAAATGTGATCCACTGCACTCCTTCCTTCTAGGAGGCCTGAACCTCCAGAAATCTACTTGCATAGGGACAGATATGTCCTGGGGAAGAACTCAGTTAACAGAGGGAGAATTGGGGGACAGCTGTCCAGGCACTGTGCTGAGGTGTGAGTTTGTGCAAAGGGAGGAAGAGGGCTGCTATCTGAGCACAGTCTGGCCCTTGGTGTCCTTGTGGGTCTCTAGCTGGCCAGGGTGGTGCAGGGTGGAGGGGAGCTGAAGGAAGAGGCCATCTAAGGAAAACCAGCACACTTTCCTTGGACTCCTGGGCACAGGCAGGACAGGGGTCCACCAGGAGTGGACGCCACCAGAGGAGACACAGCCTCTATCCGCAGTGTGGGGTTTCCCAGGGGCTGTTGTGCAGGTGCACAACAAAAACAGGTTGGCTCTGAGAGACTGTTCCAGGGGCCCTAAGCAGAAGCAGAGAAACTGGTCCCTGGGCCCCAGGTGACAACTGAGCAGCCTTGTGATGAGGTACGCGGAGACTCCAGTCTCCTCCGGGGCAGGCCACTTTCCTGGGTGTTGATGAGCTCCTCCACGGGAGGCCCTACCTCCTGCTGGGTTTGCCGTTCTTTGTGACCACAGTAGCCCATTGTAGGGGCCACGTGGTAGAGGAGAGCATGTTTGAAGGCGTGAAGGAGTTGGCAATGTGAGGAGGGAGCATTTCTCCTGTCCCCTTTAAGGACTGGGTACTGGTGCGGGGAGGGAGGGCAGGTGCCCAGCCTGCGGGGGGCAATGCGGGAGGTGGCCCCGCAGGCTGCGGAGTCTTCAGGTCTCTCCCGTGGATGTGGACGGGAGCCCAGAGGGCGGGCCTAACTGCTTCGGGACCAGGCTTTGGGCCCTGGAGGGCTTCCTTGCAGGCCTCGGGCACAGGGTGCCTTGGGTCTTCCACTGGCTCGCGGCACTGGGATCCGAGAGGCCATGTAGGGTGGCCTTGAGTTCCGATTCCTGCTCGGCCCCTTCCAGCCTCTGTGCCTCTGTCTTCTCAGCTGTAAAGGGAGATACGCGAGCATTTGGGGAGCCCTAAGGTGCTTAGACACGTGGGCCGCTTACCTGTCAAGGCTGGTGGTCCCCATCGCACCGTCCCCCCGCGGCGACAGCAGCCCCCAGGCAGGCCACCAGCGGGAGGAGGCGGGACAAGGGCAGGGACCTCCTAGGACCTACTGGCGCCAGGGATGCAGACGAAGGAAGCAGGGATGGAAAGGGAAGGAGCTTAGTCACTCTCCTGTTTCTCCAGCCAGATGGTCAGGCCTCCTTCCCGAAGCCCCAGGCGTCCAGGGAGCCGAGAGCTCAGGGCCCAGACTCTGGTTTGAGCTGTAGGCGGCAGCGAGCACTCCCAGGAGGGCCAGCAGGCAGGGACTGTAGGGCAGATGGGGAAATGCTCCAGGAGATGGGTAATGCCTGGGGCAGGCCATTCCCCTGCTTGGAGGATGCTTTGGGCAAACCCTATGGTGGTGATGTAATCTAAATAGCTTTAATGTATCCCCCAGGCTTCTGAAACCAAGGGAAACCCCAATTACTGTGCTGCTAAGCTGGGTTTCTTCAGTTCCCTCCCACAGGGCTAAAACAGGGCTGATGTTACAGATGAGGGGTAAGGGGCAGGCTGTGCAGGTGAGGGAGCACTGGGTTCCCACCTCTTGTGCCCAAGGCAGGTGACAGCAGCTGTTCCTAATTACCCCTCCAGGCTGCCACTAGTAAGGAAGTCCTATAACTAAAGATACCTAGGAGATCTTTTTGAGGAATCAGATTATTTTAGAATAGGATATATATGTTAAATGAATTTGACCCATCAATTATCATAAGTGTAAGACATAGCTTCCTTCAATGGCAAACTGTGAATGATAATTTACTCTGGGAGTCTGAATGGTCCCAGAAAGCTTTGATTGAAATCAAAGAGCTTGAAATCTACTACTTCAACACATGCAAAGAGTAGTGTTGAAACAGTGCTATTATTAATTTGATGAACAATTCAAGAAGCCAGTACTCTTGGGGCACCTGGGTGGCTCACTGGGTTGAGCATCCGACTCTAGGTTTTGGCTCAGGTCATGATCTCAGGGTTGTGAGATTGAGCCTAACATCAGGCTCCATGTGTGGGTTGGAGTCTGCTTAAGATTCTCTCTCTTCCTCTCCCTCTGCCCCTCCTCTATTTATGCTTTCTCTCTCTCTCAAATCAATCAATCTTTTTTTTTTTTTTTTTTTTTTTTTTTTTTTTTAAGGAGCTAGTACTCTTTAACTAGCACTCTGGTGATTTCTAATTTCATCTTCATGGATTTCAAAAGCCATTTTCTTAATGAAAACTTCATGTTGTATTGTTTTCCAGAACATTTGGAGAGTGAGCCCAAATGTTGTCCTTGGTGGGCACCTCTGCTTTCTACCTGCCATAATCCAAGATGATGCAGATAAAAGAGGATTGTTCTAAAGGAAAAAAAAAAAAAGAGAGAGAGAGAGAGAGAGAGGAAGAGAGACAAACCAAGAAGCAGACTCTTTTTTGAGAGAGAGTGAGGGAGAGTGTGGGAGGGGCAGGAGAGAAAGAGAGAGAATCCTAAGCAGGTTCCACACTCAGCCCGGAGTCAGACCTGGGGTTTGATCTCGTGACCTCGAGATCATACCCTGACCCAAAATCAATACTCAGATGGTTAATGGGCTGAGCCTTTCAGGTACTCCAAGAATCAGACTCCTAACTAAAGAGAGCAAACTGATGGTTACCAGAGGGGGGATGGGCTAAACGAGTGATAGGGATTAAAGAGTACACTATGGTCTAAGGTCTGAGCCCTGAGTAAAGTATTGAGTTGTTGAACCACTATATTGTACACCTAAAACCATTTGTGCACTGTTAACTGTACTGGGATTAAAATGAAAAAATTAAAAACAGACAAAAAGCCAAAACCCAAAAAGCCCAGAATTGCTCTGAGATTGCTCTGTCCTTACATAGTTGGGTTTGTGAGTGCTAAGCGGACACCAGACTAAGGTAAGTGCAGACTTTTTCCTGGTACCCCCTTCTGAGGAGCTTGTCTCTGTGTTGTAGACCGTATGCTTGTATGCATACATGAACACATCATGTGTTGATGCCCTAATCCCCAAAATGATGGTGTTGGGAGGAGGTTAGGTTTAGACGAATTAATGAGGGGGAGGCCCCAGGATGGGATTCATGTCCTTACAAGTAGAGGAGACTAGAGGGCTCTCTCTACTCCTGGCCATGTGAGGACACAGCAAGGCTGCCATCACTAGCCGGGAAGCAGGGTCTCATTGGATACTGGATCTGCCAGCACCCTAATTTTGGCCTTCCAGCTTCCAGAGCCATGAGACCCAAATGTCTCCTGTTTTAGCTGCTAGTCTGTGTTATTTTGTTACAGCAGCTGAAGCTGACTCAGACACTCTGTTGGGAGTTTTTCTCTATTACCAAGTGCAGAGGGGAGGTTGGCAGGATGGAAGTCCATGTCACATCTCTTTCCAGAAGCTCAGAAGGCTTCATGTACTTTCTGGATCTGACTCTATGTTACTGACACCCCTTCCTCCTCCATGTTTTCGCACGCCTGGCACCAGCCACCAAGGGTGTAACCAGTTGCTTTGTGGTATTCATCAACCAAAGGTACCCATACATCCGAAAGGAAGATCTATCAGCCACTCTGGAGGGTGAGTAAGAAGGAAGAGTGTCTCCTCCATGCTTCAGAGGTGATGCCATGCTCTGCCCTATCTGACTTGCCACTTTCTTTCCTGAGGCACCCCTAATTTCTGGAACTACTAAATCACAATATGGTAGTATCACCAGCAGGTTTTGGAGCTGTTGGTGTCTTGGTGAAGATTTTAATGTTGTGTTTTTACCTCAAGGCCCTTACTCTGAATGATGCTGTTACATAAATAAATAAAAAGATAAAAAGTATAAATATTGCCTTCAGGATGGGTTGTATAAGGCAATGCTGTTCTCTGACACCATTATTTTCCTGGCCCCAGGATGCATTAATAGCATCCAGAGCTCTTTTATAAGTCTTTGCTTTGTTTAAGCCTTTGGGCACTTATTTTTTGGAGTATTTACCTGTCACAGCTATGAGCCTAAATGGATAACATGCATATATATTTAGAATAATGTGAAATTTTAAAAAATAGTTAACTTCAACCTTAAAAAATTTCAATTCCAAATAATGCTTCTTTGCCAAGCCTTTTCAAAATTCACTATTCAGAACATCTCATTTCCAGGTTTTCATCAGTTTTTGTCATTTTTGGCTTGTCTCTCTTCCTCCCCACGTGCCCCCGCAGCTTGCTCCTATCGTTGCAAACTACTGCTGTTTCTAGGAAATATGCCTGTTTTCCCACAACCTATCCCTTTGCTCATGCTGGGTTCTCCATCCTAGAAACCTTTGACACTTGTTCTACTCCTGGATCCCATTTCAAGCTACTGACTAAAGGCTTTAGATTTTTTTCAATCCCTTGATTGGCCTTGATTTCTATTTTCTTTGTGCTTGGGCTCAGCTGACAGAGTTATGATTATTTAAAAGCAAGCAGATTGTGTCATTTCCGGGGCTGGCTTTCTGGTTGCCCATGGTACATCACTGTCCCAGGCCCCACTTGCCTATGAATACAGATGGGGAATAATTCCAACATTAAGTCTGGATAGCACTGGGCTGAGCTTAGCATCCCACCAACAGCTCTCCGTGCAGTTCTCTGTCCCAAGTACTTGTGGGGACTCCCACAGAAAGCTCCCATGAAGTAAGGCACCCCCAAATGCCCGTTACTATTTTCTTTAGTAATAGCATGCTTTGCTTATCTCTTTCAAGGAATTTCCACCATTATAGCATGTACTGAATCTTTTTTTTTTTTAATTTTTTTTTTATTTTTTTTTTTATTTATGATAGTCATACAGAGAGAGAGAGAGAGAGAGAGAGAGGCAGAGACACAGGCAGAGGGAGAAGCAGGCTCCATGCACCGGGAGCCCGATGTGGGATTCGATCCCGGGTCTCCAGGATCACGCCCTGGGCCAAAGGCAGGCGCCAAACCGCTGCGCCACCCAGGGATCCCAGCATGTACTGAATCTTAAAAAATTTTCTGCACTGCAGGGATGACATTTCATTCCCCCTATTTCACATTCAGACTTGCACAGTATCTTATACATAGTAGATCCATAGGAAACACTTGAATTTTTAGGTAGTATAAGGATTCCTTGACCTGATTTTCTTTAGGAAGCGAAAATAATCTTTTGTATCCTCTCAGTGGAAAGAGAACATGCTTATTTATCGTAGCCTTGATTGGAGCTTTGTTTGGAATAACAAAGCCATGAGACAGTTGAGAATGGCACTGCAAGTAGAACATCAATGTGAAGAAAGAGGAGAGAATACCAGAAGGGAGGAAGCACTAACCCCAATGCCAATAATACTCATTTAGGAGCAAAGTGTCTGACTAGATGAAACAGTGATAGCTTCTGAGCAAGGAGAAAGACTTTCTTTAATTGATCCACTCACACATTTATTGAGAAATTACAACATGAAAACCAGTGTGTTGATTTTTTAGAATAACAGGAAGTATAAATTATAATACCAGAATCAACATTATGCTTTAGAAAAGTTGAGAAGTTAAAACTGATTAATTCATCTTTCTCCATCTATCTATCCATCTATCCACCTTGGTCTCTTCGTGTTGCTCTAATAACAGGGTGGCTCACATACAAGAGATGTTGTTTCTCACGGTTCTGAGGCTGGAAGTCCAGATTAGGGTGTCAACATGGTGCCTGCGAGGGCTTCTTCCCTGTTCACAGATGGCCATATTCTCACTGTGTCTCCACATGGTGGAAGGGACAGGGAGCTTTCCAGCATCTTTTTTGTAAGGGCACAGATTCCATTCATGAGGGCTCTGTTTTCATGACCTGCTCACCTCCCAAGGCCCCACCCCCAAATATTGTCAAATTGAGGGTAAGATTTCAACACATGTATTTGAGGGGACCGAAACATGTAATCTATGGCACCATCCCTCCCTCCCTCCCTCCCTCCCTCCCTCCCTCTTTTCTTTCTTTTTTCTTTTTTAAATTTAATTTATTTATTCATGAGAGACACAGAGAGAGGCAGAGACGCAGGCAGAGGGAGGAACAGGCTCCATGCAGGGAGCCAGATACGGGACTTGATCCTGGGTCTCCAGGATCACGCCCTGGGCTGAAGGCAGCGCTAAACTGTTGAGCCACCCGGGCTGCCCTCCCTTTCTCCTTCTATTGCCTACTCCTCTTGCCTTATCTAAAGTATATTTTTTATGTCATTATTTTCTGATTCATGGTTGATTTCTTGGGACTTTTTAGCACATTTTTAAAAATTTGAGTGTAGTTGACACACAATGTTACATTACTTTCAGGTGTACAACTTAGTGATTCAACAAGTCTCTACATCATGCTACGCTCACCACAAGTGTAGCTACCATCTGTCACCATACAAGGTTATTACTGCACCATTGACCATACTCCCTATTGTGTGACTTTCATCCCCGTGGTTTGTTGATTCCATAACTGGGAGCTTGTATTTCCCTCTCCCCTTCACTCATTTTGCTTTTCCCACATCCCTCTTCCCTCTGGCCACCATCAGTTTGTTCTCTGTACATATAGGTCTGATTCTGCTTTTTGTTTGTTTATTCATTTGTCTTTTAGATTCCACATATGAGTAGAAGACACAGGATTTGTCTTCCTGACTTATCTCACCTATCTTATCTGGCTAATCTCACTTAGCATAACACCTTCTAGGTCCAACTACATGATCTCAAATACATGATCACATCATTTTTTCATGGCCGTGTAATGTACTAGGATGTTTGACAGTGGGGATCATCACCTCAGGAAAATCCTACTTCTGCCTGCCAGCATATGGTTTCATCCTGTGGCCCCAGCAGGACAATTAAATCACATCAGGACAATGTCAGCCTGGGCTTAAAACATATAACTCCAAACACCCTCTCTCACACTATAAGTCACTCTTATCTAAATGTAGTTCTTGATTTTACACTTCTACAGTAAAAAAAAAAAGGGTATGCACTCAATGCTTGTTGAGATTTTTCTGAGGTTTACCAGAATTAGGTGGGACCCCATAAATAGCATCTATGGGGATCCCTGGGTGGCGCAGCGGTTTGGCGCCTGCCTTTGGCCCGGGGCGTGATCCTGGAGACCCGGGATCGAATCCCACGTCGGGCTCCCGGTGCATGGAGCCTGCTTCTCCCTCTGCCTATGTCTCTGCTTCTCTCTCTCTCACTGTGTGCCTATCATAAATAAATAAAATTAAAAAAAAATAGCATCTATGTTCCTCAGACAGTCAGCAGATAGAGACCAAAACATGGCATTCTTATAGATAAGCCAATGTTGGAGAATGTACATGAACAAGGAGATTCCCAAATGCCCATCTGCTGCCCAACCTGTGACCTTCATGGACCTCTTTGTGTGGGGCCCTCCCTGAATCTCCAGGAGGAAAACCAGAGCTGGAGGGCAACCCACTCTTCAAGGAAGGCAAGGGGGGCCATTAGGGTGCACATGACCTCCCTCTCTTTTCAAGCCACCTGTCAGATAAATCACGGGAAGGGAGTGAGACTGTAGAGGGAGGCCCAGAGTGTTACCCATGTGGAGAAGGTGACTGCCTTCTCAGGGTGCCTAGAAGAAGGGGCTCCTCAGGAGACAGAATTTTAAGATCTAAAACTGGGACAGTCCTGGGCAAATAGGAAATCTGTCACTCTGGTTGTAGAGGAAAACATCAGAAATGAGAGAGAGCATTTCTGTCCTAATGTTCCCCATATCTTAATTCTCTAACACAGTATTTCTCAAATGTCAGTTGCATCAGTGTTGTGGGGAGGGCTGGGAAACACTACCCTTTGGGAACACACACCACCCTCCTCTCAGCATCTGATTGCATGGGTCCAGTGAGGGGTCTGGGGTCTGCATTTCTAGCAAGCTCCCAGAGGGCGCTGCTGCCTCTGGCCAGGAAAGCAGGCTGAGGACACTGCTGTGACATAGCTAGAGGAAACCATTATTCCTCCTCCATCTTTATTATTATTATTATTTTAAGTAAGCTTTATGCCCAGAGTGGGGCTTGAATTCATGGCCTTGAGATCAAGGGTCACATGCTGCACTGACTGAGCCAGCCTCCTCTACCCTGGTGCAGGGGACCAGCAGCAGCTCTTTGGGGCAGTGGCCCCATCTTCAGTGAAGTTAATCCTTAACTCTTGTTCATCGTTTCTCCTCTTGGACCTGTGATTTTACCCCTTAGGAGGTTTTAAAAGCTGTAGTAGTTAAGTAATTAAACGTCTCACTATCCTGTATTTAGGACTAGTAATTCACTCTTGATTGAAGTTAGTGTTTCAGACCATGACATCAGAATTTCTAGAAATGCGATAAAATAATAAGAGTGATTTTCCATTTTTTTTTTCGCAACGGATTTGCCGCCAGAACACAGGTGTCGTGAAAACCACCGCTAAACCTAAACCAAAATGGGAAAGGAAAAGACTCAACATCAACATCGTCGTCATTGGACACATAGATTCGGGCAAGTCTACTGCTACTGGCCATCTGATCTACAAATATGGTGGGATCGACAAAAGAACTATTGAAAAATTTGAGAAGGAGGCTGCTGAGATGGGAAAAGGCTCCTTCAAGTATGCCTGGGTCTTGGATGAACTGAAAGCTGAATGTGAACATGGTATCACCATTGATATCTCCCTGTGGAAATTTGAGACCAGCAAGTATTATGAGACCATCATTGATGCCCCAGGACACAGAGACTTTATCAAAAACATGATTACAGGCACATCTCAGGCTGACTGTGCTGTCCTGATTGTTGCTGCTGGTGTTGGTGACTTTGAAGCAGGTATCTCCAAGAATGGGCAGACCCGTGAGCATGCCCTTCTGGCTTACACACTGGGTGTAAAACAACTAATTGTTGGTTTTATCAAAATGGATTCCACTGAACCACCCTACAGCCAGAAGAGACACGAGGAAATCATTAAGGAAGTCAGCACCTACATTAAGAAAATTGGCTACAACCCCGACACGGTAGCATTTGTGCCAATTTCTGGTTGGAATGGTGACATGCTGGAGCCAAGTGCTAACATGCCTTGGTTCAAGGGATGGAAAGTCACCTGTAAAGATGGGAATGCCAGTGGAGCCACACTGCCTGAAGCTCTGGCTTGCATTCTGCCACCAACTGGTCCAACTGATAAGCCCTTGCGTCTGCCTCTCCAGGATGTCTACAAAATTGGTGGTATTGGTACTGTCCCAGTGGGTTGAGTGGAGACTGGTGTTCTTAAGCCTGGCATGGTGGTCACCTTGCTCCAGTCAATGCTACAACTGAAGTAAAGTCTGTTGAAATGCACCATGAAGCTTTGAGTGAGGCTCTTCCTGGGGACAATGTGGGCTTCAATGTCAAGAACGTTTCTGTCAAAGATGTTCGTCATGGCAACATGGCTGGGGACAGCAAAAATGACCCACCAGTGGAAGCAGCTGGCTTCACGGCTCAGGTGATTATCCTGAACCATCCAGGCCAAATCAGTGCTGGATATGCACCTGTGCTGGATTGTCACACAGCTCACTCACATTGCTTGCAAGTTTGCTGAGCTGAAGGAAAAGATAGATCGTCGTTTTGGAAAGAAGCTGGAAGATGGTCCCAAGTTCTTGAAATCTGGGGATGCTGCCATTGTTGATATGGTTCTTGGCAAACCTATGTGTGTTGAGAGCTTCTCTGACTATCCTCCTCTGGGCCTTTTTGCTGTTCATGACATGAGACAGATGGTTGCTGTGAGTGTCATCAAAGCAGTGGACAAGAAGGCAGCTGGAGCTGGCCAAGTCACCAAGTCTGCCCAGAAAGCTCAGAAGGTTAAATGAATATTATCCCCAATACCTGCCACCCCAGTCTTAATCAGTGGTGGAAGAACAGTCTCAGAACTGTTTGTGTCAATTGGCCATTTAAGTTTAATAGTAAAAGACTGGTTAATGATAACAATGCATCGTAAAACCTTCAGAAGGAAAGGAGAATGTTTTGTGGACCATTTGTTTTTTGTTTTTGTTTTTGTTTTTGTTTTTGTTTTTTGGTGAGTGTGTGGCAATTTTAAGTTATTAGTTTTTAAAATCAGTACTTTTTAATGGAAACAACTTGACCAAAAATCTGTCACAGAATTCTGAGACCCATTAAAACAAAAGTTTAATGAGAGAAAAAAAAAGAGTGATTTTCCAATAATATGTGCTCAAAGATATTCTAATAACATATGCTCAAAGATATCCCAATAATAAAGTGCCAGAAGCAGAGCTGTGTCTGCAAGTGAAGCATAAGTTAACAAATTCCCAGGGAACATGAATCACCAGTTAAATCAAATTCAAATTCAAGTTACAAAGTTCAAAATCAAGTTCTTTTTCCCTTGTGAGTCCAAAGTCCAAAGGCATCGCAGTGAAAAGGCACTGTTCTTAATTCCTTATTCTGTTCCATCTTAGCGGAGGGGTTCTTGATGCTGGCAGAGCCAGGTCCAGACTCCTGTCGGCAGCTGCTACCTGGCTGGCTTCTCAAGGATTCCTCTGGAATCTTAAAGTTGATTTGATTCAATCCCAGGACTCCGATGTCCTCACTCTTGAAGGGGCCCAGGAGCCACTGGGACCCACATGTCACAGCAACAGCCTTGATCAAAATGGCCTTATATGAAATGAGCCAGTTCCCATCCTGTCTTAGCCCGTGCAGGCGTCTGTACCAAAACATCAAGACCGGGTGGCTTGTAAACAACAGATACTTACCTCTCACAGTTCTGGAAGCTGGAATTGAGATGAGTGTGCCAGCATGGCCAGGTTCTGGTAAGAACCCTCTTCCTGTTACAGGCTAACTTCTTGTTGTGGCTCCACATGGCGGAAGGGGCAGGGAGTTCAGCAGGGTCTCTTTTACGATCGGGGTGCTGATCCCTTCCTTGAGGGCTGCTCTCCCATGACCCAGCCGCCTCTCACTGGTCCCACCTCCAAATACCATCACACTAGGGATTGGGACTTCTGAATTATGAATTCTGGGAGGACACAAGCATTCAGTGCATAGCATATTCCCTATACAGTTAATTCAGGTAAAATCATGTACTTAGGTTTGCAAAGACCAGAGCAGAGATGGAGTGACATGAATGAGAGGGGCATCTCGCTCTGGCTCTACTGTATCCTGGGCAGTCTACAACAGGTGCTCAAAGTCCACTGTCCAGGGCATGCAAACCCCAGTTTATCAGGAACTTAGAGACACACGTGGCTTCAAGCTCTGTTATTGCTCCCTTAAATTCTTAATGATTTTAAAAAAGATTTTATTTATTCATGAGAGACACACAGAGAGATAGAGACATAGGCAGAGGGAGAAGCAGGCTCCCTGAAGGGACCCCAATGTGGAACTTGATCCCAGGATCCCGGGATCATGCCCTGATCCAAAGGCAGATGCTCAACCACTGAGACACCCAGGTGCCCCCCTACTCTTTTTCTTTTTTATTGTGGTCAAATACATATAACATAGAAATCAGCATTTTAGCCACTTTAAGTGCACAATTCAGCGACAGGTAGCACATTCACAATATTGTACAACTATCACCACCATCTACTTCCAGATATTTGTATTACCTTCAAAGGAAACCCCATGCCCATTAGCAGTCCTACCTGTTGCCCTTCCCTAGTTTCTGGCAAACACCAATCTTATTTCTGTCTCTATAGAATCACCTGTTCTAGAGTCAGCAGATTCCCAAGCCAGGGTGTTTCAAAGCACTTCCCTGGTCTTTGAGTTTGCATTAATTTCATTGATGCAGAAGATGGCATGTTCTCTGCACAATAAGAGGTCTGACAACTTTTTATTTGTGTGTTAATAAAGCCTATAGCATTTCACTGCGTGAAACTGTAATTTGGCTTCTGTAATCTAAGAGTCAAGGTCTCAATTCATCTAACAAATTTGAAAGAGGACTTCAACTACCTCCATTTTAACCTCAAACTTTCTAATTGATTGAGTTCTCTTTCCAGCTTACATCAATTCAGGCAAAAGACTCTTCAGGCTAAGTATCCCTTGATGGGAACGGAAACTGCCCCAAGTAGTAATGATCATCCTGAACCTCAAGACCCTGCATGACTGACTCCAGGATAATGGACAATCTGACCTGTACTGCCCACCTGCAGGTCCTCACTGGCCTTGGTCCTAGATTCGTCTTACATAAACCTAGAAGTATTTTCAGCACTTTGGAGAGGGTCTTTGAGACACAAGTCTTCCCAGTGTCAGCCTCACTAAAATACTTTTCTTGAAACAGCTGGCTTCTCTCTCTCTGCCTTTGGATTTTATCATCAGCAAGTTGCCAAACCCGATCTGTTTGGGATTCCTCACACCAGCTGTTTTGCACCTTGGAACCCCAGCTACGAAGTCAGAGCCAACTTGAGGCCACATCAGAGGGCAGCCCTTAAGGGCCATGAATAAACCCCATAGGCCCCAGAGTCTGAGCCTTCTAGATCCTTTGTAGGATCTGAATATATTTGAAAGCAACACAGAAAGAAAGGAAGCCCATCTACACTGTTCCCCTGGACCAGCACTTAAAATGTCAAGTTGGCATCCTAGACTTAGTGTTCTGTAGCAAACACAGGACTTGGCTTCTGTATAAAGATTTGGACTAGAAACCTGATCGAAAACACAGTGAGATGCAGCCAGTAAGCTTTGCAACCTTCTTGTGCTCAAAAGCTTGAAAACAGAAAGATAATCTATTTTTTTAATTGAATCTTGGCTCAGTGTTAGTGTGTCTAATTGGTGTCCGTATTTGGTTCTAGAGGAGGGATTTGTGTCCTCACTGCCTTTAGGAAAGAAGAGATCCTCCAACAAATGGGGTTTGTTTAGAAGGATGAGGGATATGGTTGTTGACTGGCTGCTCTGCTCAGAGGGAGAAATTAATTTAAAAAAATAATCAAAACATATAAGTCTACAATTACTGTGTGTGGTAAGTCATGTAAAAATTTGGATGTGGGGTGAGAAAAGCCCTAGATCTGAAGGACGAGTGAGAACGAGCATATGGTGAATAAAGGGAAAGGCACTCAGGCTGATGTGTTAAAAATCATGTTTATTAAGATTTCAATAGGACATTTGCTGCGTCTGGGGAGGGGAAGTGGTTCAGAAAGTGAAACGACAGTGTCATATCCTCTCAGAAAGCCAGGTAGGACCTGGAAAGGGGGGGGGGTAGTGGGGAACCTACCCTCCTCTGCATTGGGCTCCTTGGGCTCCAAAAAGGGGATCTGCCTTGGGCAGGACTAGGCATCCATGAGTGCCGAGGGGTGGCGCGAGGTCCCCCAGGAGACTAATGCTCAGAGAAGGTGAGCTCTAGTGTCCAGCAAACCGAGTCATGCTGCCTGCACCAATGCTTGGTGATGATGATCCAAACAGATTAATCAATGATCCTTTATTGCATGGGAGTTAGAAGCTGAGAATAGGAGCTGAGATTACAAAACAACAGCCCTCCCATGTGTTGCACATCACACCTGGCAAGGTTAGATGTGGTAACTTCACGGTGGGGGGTAACTTTTTGCTACAATATAATGATAATTATTAGTTACGACTGACATGTCTTTTTGATTTGTACTATTAATTTTTGGTTCTTGTAAAACTTATTTACTTTCCCATGTGACTTTATTTGCCAAATAGATAAAATATAAAAGAACATATTTAGTTAAATTTCATCCTCTGGTTTTTCATGCTGCTTGCTGTAAATGTGCCCCTTTCTATGTCACAATATGTGGATAAGACTGGTCTGAGCCAGAACTCCAAATTGGGAAGGTTTGTCTATTTTGCCCTTAACACAAACTCCTCCAGTTCCTGTTCAGAATTTCCCTGGTATTCCCCGTGGCAAAGCTTGTCTCCCTGGAAATGACCCTGTTCAGATTCTGAATAGAAAAAGATACTTTGTCATGAGCAAGAAGGACAGCTTCCTAACTGACCAGAGGCCTTGTGGGAGAGCATTAATTAGGTGACACCTTGGCCCAGGGAACTCTTTCAGGATGGCAGTCTCCAACACTGGATTTTGGCAGTAGACAGAGATGATTTACCTCTATCAGGATAGGGCTCCCATTACAGATGACAAAAACCTAACCAAAACTTAAAGTAAAGCAAAAAAGGTAACTTTTGGGCCCATGCAACTTCCACCCAAGGTGGGTGGAGTTGTTCAAACTATATCCAGGAGCTCTGGATCTCAGTTGCTCTGGATCCACTCACCTCTGTTGGGTTTAATTAATTCTACTGGCAAGTTCTGTGCAGGAGGTAAGATGTCTGGTGGCAGCCCCTTCAGAGATTAGCTATAACGTACATCCTTAACTTACCATATCTGAAGTTAACTTGTTTATTTTAGAACACATGCATTCCATTTACCTGCCTCCTGATTACAAATATACTGTGTATATTTGTAAACCCCATAACATATGATCACTATAATTTATAGAGAACGTTAGATAGTTATTTTCTTTCAGGACACTGAGAATACCATTCCCCTGCCTCTGGCTTCTGTTCTATAGTCAAGAGATTTTTTTTTTTGAAAGTAGTTTATCTTCTTTTTCTGGCTGCATATAATATTTTCTCTTTGTCCTTGGTTTTCTGAAGTTTCCCTGTGATGCTTCCATAGATAAATTTCACTTTACTTATCCACTTGGGATGTGTTAGGATTTTTTTTAAGATTTTATTTATTTATTCATGAGAGAGAGATGAAAACCATACTTAGAGGCAGAGACACAGGCAGAGGGAGAAGCAGGCTCCATGCAGAGAGCCTGATGTGGGACTCGATTCCGGGTCTCCAGGATCATGCCCTCGGTCGAAAGTGGCATTAAACCGCTAAGCCACTGGGGCTGCCTGGATTTTTGAATCTATGGATTGTTATCTTTCATTAGCTCTGAAAAAATTCTTAGAGTTTCCTCCTTAAATAATGTCTCTGTCCCATACTCTCTCACATCTGCTTCCTGGGTGAAATTAAATGTAAATTAGATCTTATCATTCTTCTGTGTTTTTTGCTCTCCCATCATTATTTTCTATTTTATTTTTATTTTGAAAGGTATTTTTGGAAATTTCTTTTGACCAATATTTTACTTTACTATTTCAATATTTACAATATTCTATTTACTAATTAACTTTTAATTGAAATTAACCCAGGGACACCTGGGTAGCTCAGTCAGGTAAGCATCTGCCTTTGGCTCAGGTCATGATCCCAGGGTCCTGGGATCAAGCACCATGTTGGGTTTCCTGCTCAGCACAGAGCCTGCTTCTCCATCTGCCCCTACACCCACTCAGGCACTTTCGCTTTCTCTCAAATAAATAAATAAAATCTTTAAAAAGAAATTAATTCCAAACTCATTAAGTATAGTGAATATAGTTATTTTATAATCCAAGTCTAATCCAATATTTTGAAATACAGATCTTTCTTGACTTACGTCAGGAGTTATGTCCCAATAAACCCATTGTAGGTTGAAGATAACATAAATTAAAATAAGTTTAACACACCTAATCTATCAAACATCACAGCTTAGCCTAGCCTACGTTACAGGTGCTCAGAACACTTATATTAGCCTGTAGTTGAGCAAAATCATCTAACACGGAGCCTATTTATAATAAAGCACTAAATATCTCATGTAACTAATAGAAAACTGTCCTGAGGGTGAAAAACAGAATGGCTGTATGGGTACAAAATGGTTGTGTGTTGGTTGTTTATTCCATGATTGTGTGGCTGACTGGGAGCTGCAGCTGCCCGCTGCCCAGCATCATGAGTAAGTATACTGCCTCTCACTGGCCTAGGAAAAGATCCAAATTCAAAAGTTGAAGTATGGTTTCTACTAAATGCTATTGCTTTCACATCATCATAAAGTCAAAAAATCTTTTTTTTTTTTTTTTTTTTTTATGATAGGCACACAGTGAGAGAGAGAGAGAGAGGCAGAGACACAGGCAGAGGGAGAAGCAGACCCCATGCACCGGGAGCCCGACGTGGGACTTGATCCCGGGTCCCCAGGACCGCGCCCTGGGTCAAAGGCAGGTGCTAAACTGCCGCGCCACCCAGGGATCCCCAAAGTCAAAAAATCTTAAGCTGAATCATTGTAGGCTGGGGACCATCTGTATATGCAATTCTGTTTGTTTCTCTCCTGGTTTTTGCTTGTTTCTGTTTCCTTGTGCACTTGGTTATATTTGTATACTGGTCATTGTATTTGAAGATGTTTATACAGAAATAATTTGAGACCCAGCTTGAAGAACTATTTCTGCATAGGGAATTTGTGTGTATTTTCAGTAGCTTAAGCCAAGGTCAAGCCTTGAGACTTCCTGGATGATTCAAATCCAGGCTGAAATTCTGAATGAAGATATTTGAGTTCTGGTTCCATCTAATTCTGGGGTTTGGTCCTTTAGGAACATTAGTTTATTTTAGAAAATGTCCTTTTATATAGATGTAGACTATAATATTTATCCATTTCATTCTTCAAGCTGTTAAAAGTTCAAAATCTTTTAGATCTTCAAGGCCACAGAAATTACAAATGTAGTTTAAATATGCAAGAATACTGTACTCATGAGCTTTTATGAAGAGTATCGTAGAAGATGAACTTCTATAACCAACAGATAGCTGGGCAAAAGGACAGATGATGAACATTAAACATATTTAATAGTAGATCTGAGACCAAATGAAGTAGGGACTAGTGTAGAATAATAAATAATAAAACAATAAAATGGTACATACCATGACAAAGCAGATATAACTCAACTGAAAATTTGTAGGAAAAAAAGAGAGAAGAAAGTTGAAGAAATTCATTGATGATTACTTAGGCAATAAAAGGGAAGTCAAAGGATATCCTTAAAAATAAACAACCCAGGGACACCTGGCTGGCTCAGTCAGTAGAGAATGTGACTCTTAATTATAGGGTCCTGAGTTCAAGTCCCATGTTGGGTATGGAGCCTATGTAGAATTAAAAAAACAAAACAACTAAAACAAACAAAAAACCCCAACAGTCCAGAAAGTAAAACATTATGTAAGAAAACAAGGGACTAAGGGCATTATATAAGGTATAAATACAAAGATTATTACTAGAACAAAAATTAGCTTTTGGAATGTTTCTATTGCTTTGAAATGAAGCTTCTTTGTTCTAGTTGATTTTTCAGGGCAGAGAATTTGTCACCTGATTTGTTTGTATATATAATTCCAAATACTTTAAAATATTTTTCCATTAAAAATAGCTCTATTGAAATATAATTTACATACTGTACAACTCACCTATTTAAAATATACAATTCAATGACTTTTAGTATATTCACAGACTTGTACTGCCAGGGCAATAATTAACTTTTCAACTTTAGGACATTTTAACTACCCCAAAATAAAACCCCATACCCATTAATATTTATCACTGTGTACTCTCAACATCCCTGTCCCTTCTCCCTCTGGTCCCAGAAAACCAATAATCTACTTTCCATCTCTCTCGATTCGCATATTCTAGACATTTCATATACATTGAACCTTACAATATGTGGTCTTTTGTTCTTTTGTGTTTGACCTCTTTCACTTTTCAAGGTACATTCATATTATAGCATCTCTCAGTATTTAACTCCTTTTTGTTTCCATTGTATGGATATGCCAAATTTTATTTATCCTTTCATCAATGGATGGGCATTTGAATTGTTTCTACTTCTGTGCTATTATGAATAATGTTACTATAAACATTTATTTGTGTACAAAATTTTCACCACTCTAAGATATACACCTAGCAGTGGGACTGCAGGATGAGATGGATCTCTATGTTTAATGTTTTGAAGGACTGCCAGCCTGTTTTCCCAAGTGGCTGCACCATTTTACATACTTAGCAGCAATGCACAAGGCTTCTAGTTTTCACACATCCTTGTCAAACACATGTTTTTATCTGTGTGTTTAATCATAGCCACCCAAGTGAGTATGAAGCCATATCTCACTGAGATTTGAGTTTGAATTTCCTAATGGTTAAGTATTCTGAACATATTTTCATGTTTCATGTGCTTATTGGCCATTTGTATATTTCCTGTGGAGAAATGTCTATTCAGATCTTTTGACCTTTTTAAAAATTGATTTGTCTTTCATTGTTGTTGACTTTTAAGAGTTGTAACTGAGACTTTTAAGTATACATATATATATATTCATATATATTCATACATATATATATATATTCTGACTTTCAAGAGTGTATGTATGTATATTCTGGATACAATCCCTTAGCATATATATGACTTACTAATATTTTTTCCTATTCTGTGAGTTATCTTTTCATTTTCTTAATGGTATCCTTTGAAGCACAAAATAATTTAATTGATGAATTCTATTTTTTCTTTTCTATTTTTATTCTTTCTTTTACTTCCTTCCTTCCTCCCTTCTCCTTCTGTGTTTGTCCTGTTAATGTCATATCTAAGAAATGTTTGCCTACCCCAAAGTTATGAGGACCTACTCCTATGTTTTCTTCTAGGATTAAAAAAAAATTAGCTCTTACATTTAGGTTTATATCCATTTGCAGTTAACTTATGTGTATGGTGTAAGAAAGTGTAGCAACTTATTCCTTTTGCATGTGGCTGTCTAGTTGTCCCAGGACCATTTGTTAAAAAGAAATGTGAAAAAAAAAAAAAAAAAGAAATGTGTTATTTTCCTTTACGGGGAGTAGAAGAGATCATACACATTTGATGAGCTCAAAAGAGAAGCTGGCAGTCTGTTCAATGGAAATCTAGGTCAAGACTTAAGAATAGTGAACATAATATAATGAAGAAGCATAGTTAATGAATTATTAAATGATTTATATTTTATTTTCTTTAACTATTGATGAATGTTTACTTTGTATCAATGAACTATGTAGCAGGTACTCTGGGTCCCTCAGTTACAACTCTGCCCAACTTCCTTCTAGCATTCAGCAGGTTGGAAGGCTCTGAGAGATAATGTTTCCAAGTCATTGAGGTTCTACCAATCAGATGCATATGCATGAGACTTTGGTTCAGAAATAAACCAAAGTGAAGAGCTACAGGGCAGATTGTGGCAGAAAACAGCATCATTCTGGAACGCAGAGCTGAAAGTATCAATGCCTGGCTTTTATTTTTATTTATTTATTTTTAAGGCAGAGAGATTGAGTGTGCACGCACATGAGTGGTGGGATGGGGCCGAAGGAAAGAGTGACAGACAGAGAGACAGAGAGAGAGAGAGAGAGAGAACCTTAAGCAAGCTGCTCGCACACCATGGAGCCCAACACTGGGGCTCAATCTCATGACCCTGAGATCATGACGTGCGTGGAAATAAAGAGTTGGTCACTTAGCTGGTGGAGCAACCTAGGTACCCCTCTTTTTCTGTTTTTTTTTTTGTTTTGTTTTGTTTTAAAACAGCTTCCAGATTTGGTGGCTTTCTGGCTCTGATCTGGGAGCTGGCGGGTGGAGAGGCAGCTTCTATGTCCTCCAGCTTCTTACTGGTCAGAGAGGCAGCAGTTCTCTTGGTAGTCTACTTTTGTTGTGTGTTTCTAAGTGTCCTTGAAGTTGGGTTTACAGTTTCCTGTGAACCTATGAGTAACTTACAAATTCATTTCTGCTAAACTTGCTAGAGAAGCTTCTGTGGCCTGCACTTAAGACTGATTATAATAGAGTAATTGGTAACAGGAAAGACTGGCAGGAAAGACTCTTAAGGAAATGGAAATCCGAGATGAGTCTGCTGGCTTGGGCAGATTTGAGAATACACAGACACCAGTTACCATTAGCAGATGGAGCACTGCTATCCTTGCCATTCTGTTATAAGACTTAAATGGTCACCTGCGGTCATCTGGAATGGAGACCCCACTGAAAACAAGATTTGGGCAGATCCAGTGTCTGCTTTGATAATCCACCATGGAAGGGATAAGAAATAAGTGTTAGGTGGGCTGTCTTCTGTTAATTGGCTTTAATAATTTAACTAACTCAGTGATTCAACATCTCAATTTAAGACATGCAGTTTCTGTTACTGCCCGTGTTTGTTTGGATTTCTCCAGAAGCAAAGTCAAATGTGAGTAGTTTCCTTGAGATGAGATGCCAAGCATCACAGTAAAAAGGTGAGTTGGGAAAGGGACAGTAGCTAATGAGTGATGCATTATCAAGCAAGCTATCAATAGAGGTGACTCTGGGTGGCATTCTGAAATGTGCCCCAGCTTTCTCATCCTTGGGATGAGGAAGGTTTTGTCAAACACGAGTGGATACAGGATGCTTCCAAAGTGATGCAGTCATTCCTTGGCACTGCCAGCCTTCCTTTTGTGTGGGCAGAATGGGATGCATCAGTCCCAGGATGTCTCAGGCATACAATCACTGATGATGGCTTGTGGAAACTGGGGTGCCATGCAGGAAATAGCAGGTGCTGAGGGGTGTCTATGTAGCATCAGTGGAATCTGGTACATTTAAATGAACTTACGATAAAGTTGTAGATCAGGCCTGGAAACAGTGTACAATTGGATACAGAGACTGATTCCATGGGTTTCTGGCTTATAATGCAGTTGAATTTGTAGCTTTGCTCAGTTTCTTAGGTGACTGGTTATTAATGGCTGAGATCCAGAGACTTTGAATGATGACATTTGATGAGACTCAAGTGAGTCGTATTATCCCGGTTCTCCCAACCTCACTGAACTGTCATTGCCAGGAGAAGTAAACCCTCTGTAGTCTAACAAGGCCTTGCCAGACAACCAGACAGTGCTGACCTGAAGTAGTCTCTTTGGGGATGTTCACTCTCCCACCATAATTGACCTGTAATGAGAGTTAGATCCCAACATGCCTCAGGGGCTAATTACACAATCACATCTGGGAGCAGAAGTCTAATGTACTAAAAGATTTATAAGATTTAAAAATTTATAGTAGCACAGCCCAGACAAGTATGTGTAGGATGGATTCCAAGGGTGCTAATATGATTTCTGGTCCTGCTGAATTTATCTCTATGTATCAGCTTACCAAAGATTCTGCATCTAATGAGCTGTCAGGTGTACCAGGAAGGGGTTTGTTTGCTTGACTATTGACTGTAAGTTGGAAACCTTGATGCATTGAGGAATATATGCTCAGAGGAACACTAGCATTTTCCAAAAACAAAACAAAACAAAACAAAACAAAACAAAACAAAGCAAAACACCCCTGTAATGCCTGTCTTCCATAGACCAGAAGAGGAGATGAGAGTTGCTGCCCTTGAAATGGGCTCCTGATTACAACAGGGATGATGAGGTTCTATGGGGCTGAAATCAAATAACAACACACATAACTGACAGCAAGGCAGGTCCCATTGCTGTAACAGGCTACAGGGATGTGGGTGGTGAGGGGAGGTAATTGGCATTCTTTGAACCACAGAGATCTCAGGTGGTGAAATCAGTGGGCAGCCCACTAAAGTCATACTTCATACTTGATTTGACTTGGGGCATCATGAGGGAAAGTCATGACCTTCTCAGACTTCGCTTAGTTCACTGACCAAAGTTCCTTGAATAAATGGGGAGTCAGGGGACCCTTGAAGAAGAATCATCTGGTAAGAAGACAAGTACAAATTGAAAATCTTTCTCCTGTCCTTTTTGAAAGGGATCTGCAGCCATTTACTGGAAGCAAGAGAAAAAAAAAAATACCCAGGAATTTCTGGAATGGTTGGATTCTGGCTCAGAGTCACAGGACTCAGGATATCACTGTGGTCTGCTGGTCAGAACAGGGCTGCTTATGTAGGTCATGAGGTAAAGGGAGGTTTCACCTGAATCCCACCATGTCACAACATGTCTTCCACCTATTTATTTCCTGAATGTAGAGGTGGAATGGGCACACTCAGCTGTCAGCTCTGTGGAGGGGAGCCTAGGACTTAATGAAGGGTCCAGGACAACTCACTGATGTGTCCACTCCTCACCAACATTATAGGCCAAAGGAAATAGCCAGTCATTGGCAGGAGGGATGCAGACATCAAATCTTGAAAGATTCAAAATAGTGAAAAGGGCTTTGTCCACATGGAAGACACGTGATTCTTGGAAAGTAGTAGTAAAGTACCAGAAGCCTAATCCCACTCCAGGGAAAGCCCATGTGATCGTCTTATCAGAATAAATCAGCATGGCTCCCAGTTTGATAGGAAGTTATTATCCTGAAAATTATCACCCCCCTTGTATTCTAGTAAATAAGAAACACTAAAAGCAGTTTTCTTTATTCTAGGTAGCTTAAGGACTTGGTTCTCTCATGATCTCACAGAATATCATGTTAATCTGCTACATGAACAGCATCGTGGTGATACCTAGGCCATATGGTACCAGTGATTGGGTTCTGAGCAAAGCCATACTCTCCTTTGGAACATAATCATTCTCTTTTAAGGAAAGCTCTTGGTTTGCTTTTGGGTCCTGGTAGAGACTCACCTCTGCACATCAGTAGACCATTTAACCTGAACTTTCCCATCATGGACTGGGTATTGTCTGAACTATAAAGCCACAACTTTGAGTATATGATCATAACTTTGAGTATTTGGCTAGCACTCCCTCATCACTTGGAGGTGGCATGGGATCTTACAGGGGTGAATAAACTGAAGAACATGTGGCTCACAGTATCAGTGTGGGTCCTCTTGAGGTCCTGTCTTATTCTGCTAATAATAGCCTCCGGGGAAATTCCTGATGGCCAGTCTGATCAAGGGGGAGAAGTTTTGAACTCATTTTACAGAATGGTGCCACAGATATGCTTGCATGGGTGTGAACTGGACTATTGTGGCTTTGTATTCATATTCAAGTATGACCTTGGAGGACAGAGGGAGGAGAATTTCGTTCATGAGAAAGAATTGTGAATGATACACATCGTCTGTTTTCCTGGGGGGAAAGGTGGCCTGAAATCAGAATGTATGTTATTTCATGGGCTATGGTTTACTTTTGGCCGGATGGACAGAGGTTTTGAAAGAAAGAGCCTAGAGGAAAAAAAATGACAAAAAGATCTAGGGAAGAGAATGTGGGTAAGCCTCTCAAAATGGTGTGTGAGGATGTGAGAATGTTTGCAGCCCGTGTAGTTTTTCACTAAGGGGTGCTCACTCTGAAGGAGTCTTCTTACAACCAAGTAGACAATTGATGTGCCCTGTTAATACCAATCAGCCTCTTTCCCCCACCATCCTACTGGTGTTTTGGTGGAGCAATGGTGGGCAAAGTGAACCAAGTGGCCATGGTGGTAGGATGAGAAAGATGGATCTTATTCCTTAAGTGAGGCTGACATCTCCTACCAAAGCTGAAAGACCAACATCCCAGTATCAGAGACCAACTGGAAGCCCTATCCTTGGAGTGGAGGAAGACCAGCCAGCTACTTGGAGGCAGTTAGATTACATTTGAACTTTTCCACTGTGGAGGGGTCAGTGATTCATGCTTACTGAAATAGACATTAACCCTGGGTATGATGCTTCTGTGACATCAAGAGGGAACTTACTAAATGCCTTATTCACGGTAGTGGTGTCCCACAGAACATTTCCTCCGACCAAGGAAATTATTGTACAACCTCCTTCCTCCTGCCAAGCTCAGTGGATTCACTGGTATTCAAAAGGTGCTTCATCACCCATATAATGGGGACCTTTTAGTGTGATGAAATAACCTATTAGAGACCTAATTATAGTATCAGCTGGGAGTCAGCACCTCAAGAGGTTGGAATGGTGTCCTGCAGGGTGCAGTATATATTTTTAATCAGAGATCAATAGATGGTGGTGTTTTTTGACACCAAAAAAATGACCATCTGCGAACCAAAAGATAGACATGGAAGTGGAGCTGTCATAGTTACCCAGACACTTGTACATATTTTGCTTCCCATTCCCACAACTTCAGTCTCCAGTGGAGGTGGTTGTTTTCCACGTCAGGGACACAGAGATGGTCCCAGTGAACTGGAAGTTGAGACACCACCCAACTCACATATCACTGGGTGAGCCCGCCAGAGCAAGGATAAGCATACTGGCTGGGCTGGTGGATCCTGATCACCAGGGGCGATATAGCTTTGCTATCACACAATACAGGGAAGGGCAAGCATTTCTGGAACTCCAGGATTGACAGTGTGCCTCTTAGTAGAGCAAGTTCACTGACCAAAGTTAATTTTTTAAAAAAACTTAACCACATGAGGTGAACCTTTTGAGATGGAAAGTCGAGGTCATGCAGCAGATGGAGAAGTCTTGGCAGCAGCCATGCTTTTGAGCAAGTGCAGCCTGCATTGTGTGGGGGAAGGAAGATAAGGAATACAGTAAGGGTGCTGCCTGCATGAGAACCATAGACATTATTTACAGGTCTGTCCTCCCCTTACCTCCTTAGATGTGCCTGTAGCATTATAACTAAGTGACCCCATTGTGCAAAAGCATCCCAGAACTAGAAGACACTGTGTGGATGCAAGCCCAGAAATCTGAAGGAGGGTTTTGAAATTTCATAGACTTTGAAAATGAGGTATTTTAGCCCATTTAACTTACATTTCAATAACTGGGAGTTTCTACCTAATATCAAAGTTTTAAGCAGCAGAAATTGCTCTATGGCTTAGACCAGGAGGGCTCTTTGGGTCATCCAGAAAGTAATTTGGTTTATAAGAGTCCAAAATCCAAAGAGATGGTCTACGTGTTGAGTGACTTTCTAATGGTAGGAAAACAAGATGACACCCCTTGCTTTGACTTTGGAGTAGGTATTCTAAGAGGCTCCCAAATTCTGGAACATCAGAAGCTGAGCTGCCAGGTGCTCTATTTTTATTGTATTTATCTTCACTTCCCTATCATGCAGATGTTGAAACAAGGCTTCTGGGAACTTTCCATTTCCTGCCCTTAGGGTCCTAATCATGATATTGTTCATGCAGGGAACAAGTGTGGTGTCTAGTAGGCTGGGCCCATAGGGTGCCATTGGCCCCTGAGGTCTGGTTAGGGCATGAAACAGGAGTTGTACATGATTCACTGTTGGATCGTACCACCTACTCATCCTCTGATCATTACTGCAGTCGTCCCCGGTTGCTCTTCCCTTCAGGGCAATCGTGACACCCTCTCAGTTGCCAGCACCCCCCTCCTTTAAAATCCTGGTGCTTCCTGCATCAATGTCTTCCTCAGGCCCTGAAGAAGGAGACATTTGAGAATGTGAGTCCATGTGGGTAAGTGGAATGAATGCAGCCCCTTCCGTAAATGCAACCATAGCATATAGTCAGTTTGGTCTATTGATGATGTTCCATACTATTTGGTTGAGCACTCTCAAAAATCCACTGCCACAAATATCTTTCAGATTCTGGTTGTGTACAAAGCACATTTCTATATCCCTTTTTAGACACTCTGTCTCTGGGACTTGAATCCTGAAGGACAGGTTGTCCTTCTAGAAGGTTGCTGGAGCTGAGGATCCCTGGTTCCTGAACCCAGTTATCCAATTCCATAAGCTACGCTGTATCCTCTGTACACATTCTTTTCTAAGGAATCTCCAGTCCCAGGGCATTGGATACTTCAGGAAAGAGCAGCTGGGGGTGCTGCCTGGAGGGGCCACCGAACTCTGGCCAATGGCAGGGGTCCAGTGCTTTGCCATTGTAGAAGCGCCCAGGAGACAGAGGAGTTTGGGGGCAAAACACCTGAATGTATGGTTTTCAAATCCAGAAGCTTTTTGAGGCATTATATCTTTCATATAATGCCCCCATAGTAGCTTTTTAAGAAATGCACGACTACCCTTTCCTTTCCATTTGTATTACTCACAGTGTCCAGACAGTCCTCTGGGGACAGTCACTTAGTGGAGCAGACAGGCACTGAAACTCAAACACTTTTAAATTTTCGGGCTGCTGACACACATTCCGTCAAGGAGGCCAGGATGGGTAGGCTGTGTTTATTTGCATAGGGCCAGGGGTGCCACCACCTTAGAGAAAAGATGGATACTAAAATACAGAGTTGAGGGGAACAGAAATAGGCTACCTTTCAAAGAAAGTCCTTGTGTAGGAAATTGGAGGTGTTTGACCACGCAGTGGCTGAGTGTCCTACCAGCCTTTATATACTTTATTATTAGAACAGTAAGGCACATTTATAATTTGGACAGAGAAAAAAAATCAGTCATAATCCCATTATTGTAGTGTCTTAAAAAATTCCTTATGTGTTCTTTGTTCCCACGGATAGATATATTCTTTTTTTGTATTTGCATAACACCCTTCTGCTTTTCCTCTACTCAACGGGAGAGGTGGATGTTCCTTCAGGTTGTTATTTGATGGTGATCATTATTTTAAACCTAAAGATCTTAAAAGATTTTAGCTCGCTGGATTCCTACTAATAACTTGGGTACAGTTCGATGGCAGAGAGTTCCTGAAACATATTACAAATGAACCTCAGATTCATACTGGAACGTGACTTTGTTGTATTGAGTGGAGCAGAAGGCAAATGGGAGGATGGAACGCATAAGGAATATTAAACGTGTGTCATAAGCGGGCTCATTGTTCAGGAGATACTGGGGAATCTCAGAGGGCGCGTTAGGGTTAGACGACGAGCGCACAAGTGGCACGGGCACCATGCCCGGGACCCAGGAGCGCGATAAATGGGGATGGCGAGCCAGCAGCTGGCAAGGCACGGGGAAGAGCGTGGGAGTGGGAGACTGGATGACACCAGCTAGAGGGGCCGGAAGATGCAGGATGGTCATGCCCCCCGGGCTGGAAGCTGTCACCCCTGGACGGGCCCAGGGCCTACTGGCAGCACCACGGCTGCTGGTGGCAAGCTGCAGGTGCACCAGGTGGTGGCCTCTCTGAGGATCGAGTCCCTGCGTTTCTGCAGAAAAAAACAAGCCTGCGTTACTGGCTCTAGGCCCCCGGTCCCCCCGCGCCCTGGCCCTGCTGGCCCTGCTCACCCTCGGCGGGTCGGCCGGCGTGGGAGACAGGGCCCGGCCAGGGCGAGTCGGGCGCCCCGCTGCCGGCTGGTTACCCACCTCGCCTCTCCCCGGGCTGCGGGCTGGCGCTCTGTGATACACGCATTTAATAAACTGTGTGCTTCGGGGATCCCTGGGTGGCGCAGCGGTTTGGCGCCTGCCTTTGGCCCAGGGCGTGATCCTGGAGACCCGGGATCGAATCCCACGTCGGGCTCCCAGTGCATGGAGCCTGCTTCTCCCTCCGCCTGTGTCTCTGCCTCTCTCTCTCTCTGTGACTATCATAAATTAAAAAAAAAAAAAAATTAAAAAATTAAAAAAAATAATAAACTGTGTGCTTCTAGCACTTTCATTTGGTGCGTGGGCCTTTTCATTTCCGACGGTTAGGAGGGCCTGCCTGGTGGTGCAGGTGAGGGCGACCCCTGAACCAAAGGGATCATTTCCCACGGGACAGGTCATCATAAGGTGTCCTACCCTGGAGACAACTGTCATTGCCTTAAACTTTCACGGCTTTCCCAGTAAAGCTCAGACATTTGAGTTTACTTTCCTTGTAGGGCCATAGATTGGAACTAAAAAATGTAATAAATTCTTATGCAATGCCACAAAGGCGCAGTATTTAAAACACAATATACCTTACTTATTTTTTAAGTGTGTACTAAAAAAATCCCCGAATGGGTTTAAGAGCAAGGGGTGTGCTTGGCACACTTGCACATCGGTTTTTCATTTGAATCCAGAGATGCTTAAAATTTCTCTCTTCTTTTTTTTGAGAGACGGCGAGAGTGAGCAGGGGTGGCAGAAAGGCAGAGGGAGAGCGAGAGAATCTTAAGCAAACTCCTTGCTCAGCACGGAGCCTGATGCAAGGTTCAATCTCATGACCCTGAGACCATGACCGAAATTAAGTCGGACCTTTGACTGAATCACCCAGGCACCCCTAAAATTTCAATTTCATACTTAGCACTGGTTTCTGAAGATACCCTTTGACTCTATAAAGACTAGATTTCAGCTCTTTACAGAACCCCCAGGTAATGACAGATGACATAAGAGGAAATGGCCGTCCTTGCTGAAGCAACACTGGATTTCCAAAAGGCCTTGCAGAGTACCTGTTGAGTCACCTCTAATCAACACTGCTGGGGTTGAACTTATGAAGAGGGCTCTGAAGAGTGGAGGGAGAGCACCCACACTGGTGAAGCACATTCGGAGTCAGTGGGGGACAGCCATCGTGTTTCCTTGTCCCTGTGCCAGCCTCCCGTGCCCTACTTGGGACATTAACAGGGTAAATGAACATAAAATGAACGAGTCATCTCCGTCTGGCTCCTTCTCCCATCCTCACTAAATACTGACAGGTGCATGGCCCCACAAAGTCCCAGGCTTGGTGAGGTCAGAGGCTCACAGACCTCCAGACCCCAGAGCATTTGTCACCTGTCTGGCTGTGCCCAGCCAGCGCTTGGGGCCCTAGGAAGTGCACACCGTTACTCTACCACCAAAGGACTTGCAAGCTTGTTCACGGTGGCACAAAGCCAGCTGATATAACACAATTGCCAGAGCAGTTTAAAAACAGGAAAATGTGGTTATAGACATTCTCTAAAATGTGGTCAGCACAGAGGGCTCAGGCCTGGGGGAGGTGGGGCCGTCAAGTGGAATTGAAGACGGAGGCTTCAACCCACGTAGAATACCTCCAGGTGGAGACTATTTGTCTTGCTGCAACGGCTTTAAATAGTCCATAAACACCCTGCTTTTCTCTTCTCTTTTCTCTTCCTTGGCACTCATCAGAACTTGACTTGTTCTACAAGGTACTTAGGACCTAGGCATCTACTATTTGTGATGCTGAAGTATTCCATGAATAATAATGACAATAATGGTGATGTGTGAATTGGCATGGTGCTTGATCATTCCCAACATGCTCTGGTATTGGGAAACTCAACCTCGTGCCCTGACGGCCCAGCGGGAATTCTCGTCTACAACTCCCCATGCCCCCTGGTTCTCACCTGCACATCATCTCTGGCAGTAACTGACTTCATTTGAATCCACAGATGCTTAAAGACTTCCAGGAGTCTTGACCACATATTTGCAAGGGGCTGGTTCCTTGCCTCTGCCTCTGTGCTCAGTGTGGGCCTCCCAGGCCCCTTTTGTATACTCCACCCAACCTTCTTAGCCCTAGGTCTCCCACGGGGGACCCTTTTTGTCCCTCCCCCATCAGATAGGGATCTCCTTTTAACTGATCCCACAACTAGCATGTTTCCTCCCAAAGCCTGCGTGGCATGTGCTGGTTTATCCACAGGATTGTGAGTGGTCACTAGCATGTGGCCTGTAGTTGGGGGGCACGTGGGCTGTGGACTCTGGGGGACAGTTGTTCTTCCCTGCTTTATACAAATCGACAGGATGTGTCCCCCCCAGAGACCAAAACCTTTTTGACGGTTGGCCTTATCTACTGATGCATCCCCTTGTGCTTGGCCCAATGCATCGTACTTGAAAATATGTTGACTTGAATTCCAATTTCTGGATAGACATAAGTGTTGAGAATGAAGCTGATAAAATGAGAGTGAGATCTGACACTTAAAAAATTATTTAGGCTTTGCCACATTAAAAAACAACAAACAGAATATGCAGTCCATTTTCAGATTGTCAAGGACACTGGCCAACTACATCACTCTTCTGGTCCCTGATAGCCTCCTTTTTGTTCAGGGGGTTCCCTGAAGTTCAGTCCATTTTTTTGGTAAACATTAAGTGAATTTCGATCTATTGTTTTGCTTGTTTTTTATTGAGAATGAATATCAAGTAGAAATTCTACACTTAATGTCATGTAGATGAGATTAACCTGACTGTAATATCCCAACACTTTTATGCTTTAGAGGAAGTTCAATTTTGTAATCGGGAATCATTTCCTAATGATGAAAAGAGAAAAAGAGAGTTTTAATTATCAAAGAAAGAACCACACTGAGAATAGTCTATGTAGACTTTTTAAGTAAAAGAAGAAAAAAAAAAACAACCAAACCAACCCCCAGGTATTGCTGCTTCTTAATTATGCAGTCTCAAGATAAGTGTTGGAATAATTCTTTTATTAGAAACTCAGCCTCTGTGAGAAATTCATAGTTTTGTTATTTGAAAAGCTTTTAAACGTTTCTTACTTAAAAGGAATGATAATTAGCCCAAGGAGACCAGCTCACCAGTCAGTCTCTAAACTGATAGGAATAGGAGCCGTAATCAGGTTAACTGGCAGTACCTGCTTCCTCATTTAGAAATTATTGGTTTTGGCACTGCTCTGTGTGAGCAAAGTGGACAATGCCCCTGCTCTCCTGGAGTTCACGCTTTTAAGAAGTAAAGGGAACACGATAAGCAAATAGTCACACAAATATACATATAACTACTTTCCTTTTTTCTTCTTCTTTTTTTTTTTTTTTAAACTACCTTTCCTAGTAAGTATTAAAAGGATGAGCAGAACGTCTCCTGGGAGCACACCAGAGAACTTCATTAGGTTGGGGAGTAGGAATGGCCTTTGGGGGACTTAAGATGAACCTGGATGGTCAATAGGGGTTGAGCAGGAGGAGAGAGAAGACGGGTGTTCTGGGCAGAAGGAAGTGTATGTTCAAAGGCCCTGAGGCTGATAGTTCAGGTGATTTCAGGAAACCAAGGCAGGGAAGTATGGCCTGTTGGTGGACCCCGGGGACAGTGGCTTGCTGTGTGTGTGACAAGGTAAGCAGGGACACATCACATAATATGCCTGCTTGTATCTGTTGATGCCAGGACCTTCCACCGATGCTAGAACTACCCCCAGTTCACTCTTGAGATTTGTCCAAATGTCTCTTTTGGGGGTGGTTAGTAAGCCTGTGGATGCAAGGCCATTTGCTCTTGAAAGTGAAGCCAGTCATCTTTCCTTCAAACCAGGTCATTTCCATTTTTCAGTTTGTTGGGAGCAGCAGTGCTTGACTTGGGGCAATTTTGCACCCCAGGGGACATGTGACAGTGGCTGGAGACACTTTTAGTGGTCATACTCAGGAGGAGGATACCTCTGGTGCAAACAGATAGAGGCAAGGGACGCTGCTTAACATCCAATAGGAGCAGAACCATCCCCAGGCCCCAAATCATCCACCCATAGTGTCAGTAGTAATGGGCTGAGGAGCCCTGTTTTATTTTTTAAATGTATTTTTAAAAATGTGTACTTATTTGAGAGAGAGAAAGAGAGAGGGAGAGACAGCCCAGTGGGGGGAGGAGCAGAGGGACAAGCAGAGATCCCAGGATCCTGAGATCATGACCTGAGCCAAAGACAGATGCCTGACCAACTGAGTATCCCAGGTGCCCCAGAACCCTGTTTTCGAGCAGTGTTTTCCAAATTTTAAGTTGCAGCCTATTACTGGGCTGTGAAATTTCCCTGCTGACAACATAGAGCTTACACAGACCCGAGAGTGTCACGTGTTGTAACTGCTCTATATGAATGTATACCAGACACAGGTGTGTTTCTGTATAGTGAGCTGCACTGTCAAGTGTATCCTTACTGCAGGTTAAACAGTTTGAGAGTCACTGATGGAACCTACCAACCCCTTCCAGCCAGGCTGTCCTTCCAGCTCCACCACGCACCCCATCGACCTGGGCATGGGAACCTGTGCCTGCCACCCCCACTGCCCCCAGTGGAAGTCCAAGCTAGCATCCTGGCTCATCACTCCTGAGGTGACCATGGTGGCCCGAGACTCAGCCCTTCTACCTTCACTCCACTTCGGCTTCCCACTCTCCATGAACTTGTCCTTGACATTTCCCTCTGTCCTCCGATGCACCACTCACCACCTTTCCTGGTCAATTCCTATTTAATTCTTGAAGACAGACCTCGAGTCCCACCTCCTCTGTGAAGCCTCATCATACTCTGTCCCTTGTAGAATTCATGGTCTCCAGCTGTGTTATCTTCACAGGATTTTGTCCCTTCCTCCATTATAACAGTCACCGTCTGTGACTGTTCAGATGTTCATGGCTGCCCAACCAAGAGCTCCCTGGGGGCAGTAAGTGTGACTCACCTTGCTGTCTTTGAACCTGAGAGAGTGCCTTGCACATATGTGAGGCATATGTCAAATAAATGCAAGGATGGAGAGTGTCACTGAAAGTCCTCATCTTGCGAGTACCTGGGTGGCCCAGTCAGTTATGTGTCTGCCTTCAGCTCAGGTCACCATCCCAGGGTCCTGGGATCCAGGTCCCTGCTCAGGGGGGTGTCCGCTTCTCTCTCTCTCTCTCTGCCCACCCCCTAGCTCGTGCACTTTCTCTCTCTCTCAAATAAATAAAATCTTAGAAAAAAAGTAAAATCCCCATATTGCTAATTATTTCATAAACTGAAGTATCTTTTTGAGAGAAAAATCTTTGAAATATATTTGCTGGATTTTCATGTCATGCACATTTTCCTTCTGTGTTTGTGGAGTCTATATATTTTTCTGATTATTCAACAAATGCATGCCTATTGAAGATACTTTGGACAGAATAGGAAGATGTAAAAGACATATATATATATGTATATATATACAATAATATTTCAAATGATATAATCTATGTGTATACATCAATAGATATAGATATATAGATACAGCTCTATGGTATAGCTATAGATATATACATATTGCTCTAGCTATAGATATGTAGATACGGATATAGACACACAGATAACAGTCCCACCATCCGCTGGCAGGATTAGTCTAAAATCACAAGGTTTGGGTGCCCGGGTGGCTCAGAGGTTGAGCATCTGCTCTGGCTCAGGGCGTGATCCCGGGGTCCCCAGACCGAGTCCCCCCATCGGGCTCTCCGCAGGGAGCCTGCTTCTCCCTCTGTGTCTCTGCCTCTCCCTGTGTGTCTAATGAATAGATAATAAATCTTTTAAAAACATAAAATAAAATCACAAGGTTTCCTTCCTGTCACGGATTCGGATGGATTTAGCCATCAGCCCAGCGCACAGGCACAGCGAGGGCACCACGGTCGCAGCTACCCGATGCACTCGCGCACTCGCCTGCTTCCGAGGCACCCGCCGCCCGGCCCCCCAGCTCCCCCAGCCCCCCCAGCTCCCCCAGCCCCCCGCCCCCCCGGCCCCCCCAGCCCCCCAGCACCCCCAGCACCCCCGGCCCCCCAGCCCCCCAGCTCCCCCGGCCCCCCAGCACCCCCCGCCCCCCCCAGCCCCCCAGCCCCCCAGCCCCCCAGCACGTGCCCCCAGCTCCCCAGCCCCCCGGCCCCCCAGCACCCCCGGACCCCCAGCCCCCCCAGCTCCCCCGGCCCCAGCTCCCCCAGCCCCCCAGCTCCCCCGGCCCCCCAGCTCCCCCAGCCCCCCCAGCTCCCCCGGCCCCCCCAGCCCCCCCAGCTCCCCCGGCCCCCCAGCTCCCCCAGCCCCCCGGCCCCCCAGCACCCCCGGTCCCCCAGCTCCCCCAGCCCCCCCAGCTCCCCCGGCCCCCCAGCTCCCCCAGCCCCCCCAGCTCCCCCGGCCCCCCCAGCTCCCCCAGCCCCCCCAGCTCCCCCGGCCCCCCCAGCTCCCCCAGCCCCCCAGCTCCCCCGCCCCCCAGCTCCCCCAGCCCCCCCAGCTCCCCCGGCCCCCCCAGCTCCCCCAGCCCCCCCAGCTCCCCCGGCCCCCCCAGCTCCCCAGCCCCCCCAGCTCCCCCGGCCCCCCCAGCTCCCCCAGCCCCCCCAGCCCCCCCAGCTCCCCCGGCCCCCCAGCTCCCCCGGCCCCCCAGCACCCCCAGCACCCCCAGCACCCCCGGCCCCCCAGCCCCCCAGCTCCCCCAGCCTCCCAGCCCCCCAGCTCCCCCAGCCCCCCAGCCCCCCAGCTCAGCAGGGCCCCGCAGGCCGCCAGGCGGGCCGCGCTCTGCTGCCCCCGTGCGTCCCCGCGCAGAAGTGCAGGGGCGGGGAGCGCCGCGAAGCCCAGGGACCCGCCGAGTCCCCGCCGCGGGCTTTGCAGCCCCAGGAAGAAGCGAGTGTTACGTCGTCATTGTCGCCTGCTTTGGGCTCGGCGCCAAACCCAAGGAAAGTCAGAGGCTCTCTCCTGGGAAGAAGGGGCTTCAGGGGGTCAAGGGTCGCGGCTCCTGTGAGGGCCAGAGAGGAAGGCCGTGTGTCCACCTGTGCTGGCGGCGGGAGCTGCGCACCTGCGGGAGAAGAGCCCGCCCGCAGGAGCCGCCTTGGTCCCCTGGGGCGAGCCGTGCCCGCCGTCCCGCCGCCGGAGCCAGGGCAGTGGGCTCGAGCGCACGCGGCCCGACGGTGCGGGACAGAGAGCATCCCTCCGGCGGGAGCCCCGGGCGGTGTGGGGGTGCGGGACAGAGAGCATCCCTCCGGCGGGAGCCCCGGGCGGTGTGGGGGTGCGGGACAGAGAGCATCCCTCCGGCGGGAGCCCCCGGCGGTGTGGGGGTCGCTGCACAGTTTCGGGAGTTTGGATGGATTGGTCACTAACGTGTTAAAGGCTGGAGATAGACATCGCCTGCTCATCCCTTCCATCCGCCTAGAATGTTCTCTGCCCGCCAAGACCAAGTGGCCCGGGCAGTGTTCTGTGCTCCCTGCGTGCCCCCCTCACTGGCGGTGGTCAAGGGTGCGAGGTCCCCACGTGGCGAGAGTCCAGGGCTCTGCAGAGGACCCGTAAGTGGGTGCTCCCTTGCCCTGAGTGTGTGCTTCTAGATGCCCTCCTGAAACTAGGGAAGTTGTTAACCTTTCCCAAACCTTTCAAGTTATTTTAATGATTTTGTGGATGGATTTGGAATATGGGTAGGAGTCGCAGAGGGAAATGTCTAATGGTTAAATATAACTTGGATATATTTTTAAGGAAATTCATTTATTTATTTTGGAGAGAGACCGTGCATGTGCAGGAGTGTGAGGGTGGGATAGAGGGAGAAGGGGAGAGGGAATCTCAAGCAGACTCCCCACTGGGTGTGAATTCGGACAGGGGGCTCGATCCCATGACCCTGAGAGATCACAACCTGAGTTGAAATCAAGAGTCAGGGCAGCCCTGGTGGCTTAGTGCCGCCTTCAGCCCAGGACATGATCTTGGAGACCTGGGGCTCCCTGCATAGAGCCTGCTTCTTCTCCCTCTGCCTGTCTCTGCCTCTCTCTCTCTCTCTCTAATAAATAAATAAAATCTTAAAAAAAATCAAGAGTCAGAAGCTCAGTGGACTGAGCCACTCAGGTGCCTCGGTATATAACTGGGGAATTTAGTACAGTTGCACTGAGCTTTCCTCGAAAGGAAAGATGTTTCAATGACTGGAGCCTTCGCTTCAGGTCATAAAGGGAGCAGCTCCCAGCAGCGCTCACCAGGCCCAGCCTCTACTCTGCTTCACTGGAGGACAGAAGCCCTTTAAGGCTTTCTTTGCAGGACACTGTGTCTTAGTTGAGTTCCTTTCTTACCTGTGATCCCAGCCAAACCACTGAAGTCTTCTGAGTCTCCACAACCTCATCTGCAAAATGAGGGGTTGGGCTGGGTGATCTTCAGGAGTCTCATGCAACTCAGTGATTCTGGATCCTAAACTGGGAGATGACACACGTGAGGGGGTCACATGTGATGGGAGAGAATGTCACAGATGGGAGTGGAATGTTTCCACTGGTTCTCTGAAGGGCGGTAAAACTGGGGCAGGAGAACTTTAGAAGCCAGATCCCCCCAGGCAGTTTTGGGAAGTTGAGTGTTCGAGAAGTTCTCAAGGTGGTTTCTGCATATTTCTAGAGTCTCAGGCTGCAGCAGGGCTCCTGGGAAGCTGGTCCCCCAGGAAACGGGCACTGAGTGCAGGCAGACACTGAGCCAGCACTCCAGGACACTCAGAGGAGGAGTGCCAGAGACTGTACTAAGATGACCAAGAGCACTTCACCCCTGGTGCCATCTTCACTCCATACGGCTGTGTCCATCATCAGAGAGTTTGCAGTGTCATTTCTCACCTGACATGACTACCTCGGTACAAACAAATCTGCTGCGTGCCAGCAGGAACCTGGCCATCATTAAGTCCTATGGAAGAAACATCCAATCTTATTAAGTCTGCAACCATCTTCCATCCATTCACATCACTGTCCCACTGCACCACAAGGAAAGCAGACCCTGGAGATCTTGTACGCAGTAGCACTGACCACTGAAATAAATGAAAGTAGCCTTTACAATAAGAATTATAGGGAGCCCTACTTCTGCAGGCCATTCATAGGCACCACACTCTTGACCTCACCATGTGATGCACAAGGGATTGGGAACCATGAACAGATAGGGCTGGGTCCCAGCATACATGGTGGGATGGCTTCTCAGTGGTCCCCAGCACCAGTGGCTACTATTTCAGGCCTTTGCTGGTTGATTTGACAGAAGTCTCTTGTGGTGTCTACTTCTTCCCTAAAGTGCTTTCTGCTTTACTTCTGTGACTGTACAATTTTCTCTTACTGCTCTTGGCCAAATCTACTTCTTGTGACCATTCTCTAAATAAGGATGGTCAACAAACACAAGCTATAATAATGATGAGTATTATCCATGTCCCACTGCCACCATCGAGCTGAGGCCATGATACACTGTACTGTAATTATGGGCACGGCCTCCCAACGGATTTCTCATGTGTCCTCAGCTCAAGCAGCCCCGCACCCCATCCCTCCTTCATATCACATTCAAAGTGGTCACCGCTAACGGCAATTGCAGAGGAGATCTCTTTTCTGCTTAAACACTTTAATGCTTCCTAATTGCCAGCAAAATAGATCTGAACCCCTTTTGATGACCCAGACTTTCATGGACTTTTTGAAAAAGGAGTTGAAAAAGAATGAATTATTTTATCTTTGCAGTAAGAAGGACATGTGGATGGGGTTCACGTGGCACCTGGAGAAGTTTTTGGTGGAGTTATGAGAATTGCTGCCATTTGTTGAATAATAACTATGTTTTAAGAACTTTAATGTATATTTCATTTATTTCTCACGAAAATTCTATGAGGTTCATCTCAAACTATTTTATCTCTATGTCACAGACAAGGAAATGCAAGCCCGGAAAGGATCAAGTGAACTGAGCAAAGTTGTTCAGGTGGTAGGTGGCAGAGCTGGGACTTGAATCCAGACCAAGTAACTACTCAGAGCCTGAGGCCACTACCACCAACCCAGATTCTGTGAGGCACATAGGACTGTCGCTGGGCACTGAGCAAACTGGAATTTTTACTTATTTATTTTTTTAAGCTGGGCATGGAGCCGAACATGGGGCTCAAACTCATGACCCTGAGATTAAGACCTGATCTGAGATCAAGAGTTAGATGCTCAACCAGTGGAGCCTCCCTGATGCCCCTGAGCAAACTGGAATTTCAGTAACTTTGGAGATAAATTCCTAAACAGAAGAATTCTTTTGTATAAGGAAGGAAAGAATATTTCCTTAACAAATTAGATATAACTTCTCCTCAATGGAAAGTCATGAAGACAGTGACCAAGCAAGAAAACATTGCCTTATTTTCCGGGTTGTGCAAGAGAAACCCATAGAATGCCAGCTTCCGGCTTCTGTGCTGCCTGAGGAGAACTGCAGCCCATCAGTGCCATCTTAGGCTCTGAAATTTGGGGACTTTCTGACTGTTTGCTGCAAAATGAATATTTTACATTTCTAAGGCAAACGCCTGTGGAATGAGAAACGTACGTTTTTAGTTTTAACTTAAATGTTTTAAAATTTAAATACAAATGTTCTTGTTTAAATAAACATACCCATCTGTTGTAGGAAAAATAACTTATTCAGGGTACATTTTCTTCAGAATACAAACATTTTATTTTCAATATAACAATACTAGTCTGTGTTTCGGTCATCTATTGCTGCATGACAGACTGCCCCACTGCTCCATGGCCTCAACCAGCAGCAGTGACGTGTATTTTGCTCACGCATCTGCAATTTGAGAAGGGGTTACCAGGTCCACCTAGCAGCTGGCAGTGTGAAGGCTGTCTGTTGGCTGAGACCTTCGCTGGGGCTGCTGCCTGGGGCTGCTGGTTGGAACTGTGGCCTCTCCGGGACCCGAAGCTCTCACAACTTGGGAGATGGGTTCGGAGGGATAAAAGAGGGGAGCCCGGTAGATGCCCTATCAGTTTTTCTGGCCTAGTCTCTGAGATTGTGTAGCATCACGTCTGGCACATCCTATTCATTACAGCAGTGACAAAGGCCTGACCAGGACCAGAGGAAGGACAGTAGACACCATGATGTAGGAGTGTCATCCCTTTGAGGATAGAGGTTTTGTCTACCTTTCCTCTGATGCACACAGCATGTGGCACATGGCCCATGGTTGCCCATAGTAAGTCCATGTTTGTTGAATAAATAAAAACTCTGAACATTAAATGATAAATATTTAATAATAAAATTTCCAATAATAAATTTGGAAAAGGTTGGGGTAGACACTTGACCAAAGAACAAAAAGAGATGAAAAGATTCTAAACATCATTAGTCATTAGGGAAATGCAAATTAAAACGACAGTAGATACCACTACATGCCTATGAGAGTGGATAAAATCGAAAAGACTGGCCACATTAAGTGTTGGTGAAGATGTAGACCAATTGGCACTTCCTTATGTTCTGGTGGGAACGTAATAGTAAAACCACTTCGGCCAACAGTTTGGCTGTTTTGTTTTGTTTTAACATGTTAAACACATATTTACCATATGATCTGGCTATTCCACTCCTAGGTATTTAAACAAAGAAGTGAGAACATTTGTTCGTACTAAGCCTTGCACTCAAATGTTCACGGCAACTGTATTTATATAGTTAAAATCAAACAAAAATCCAAGGGTCCATCAGCAGATGAGTGGGTAAGCAGATTGTGGTATATCCACGTGATGGGACACTGCCAGGCAATGAAACAATGGAGTACTACAGAACAAAACAAGATGGGTAAATATCAAAATAATGATGCAGACCAAAAGAGGCCAGAAATAAAAAGGTATGTACTAAATAATTTCATTTATAGAAAACAGTGGAAAATGTTAGAAAATGCAAACAAATCTTTAGTAATAAAAAAGAGGGCAGTGGTTTCCTGGGAAAGGGGTGGGGGTGAGGAAGGGTGGGAGTGGGGTGTGCAGGAGCCAGGAGGATTGTTTCATTGTCATTGTCTTTGTTCTCTCTTGCTGCTGTATCAAGTTGTCATAAATAGTAGCTTTAAACACCACACATTTATTCTTTTACATTTCTGAAGGTTAGAATTCCAGAATGAATCTTAGGAGCTAAGCCTCAAGGTTTCAACAGGGCTGGTTCCTTTTGGAAGCTCCTGGGAGGATCTGTTCCTGCCTTTTCCAGAGTCCAGAAGCTGCCAGCTTTTCCTGTTTCCTGGCCCCTCCCTCACATCATCCGACTTCCACTTCCTCTTATAAAGATCCCTGTGATCACAAGGAGCCCCTGGATTATCTAGGGCCATCCTTTATCCCAACACTCGAAGGTCCTCACACCTGCAAGGTCTCTTTTACCATGTAAGGCAAAACACTGGAAGGTTCTGGGCGGGATAAGGGCACCTTTGGGGACCATTATTCAGCCTGCCATAGTAACAATCTTTTCATGAGTGTATACCCAGGTCAAACTCATCAGCTTGTGTAGTTTAACTATGTGCAATTTACTGTATGTCAGTTATGCTCTAATAAAGCTATTTTTAAGAGAGAGAGAGAGAGAGAGAGAGAGAAAAGTATATATCTTCCTGAAACAAAACCCAAGCCCACCTCTGAGCTCTGAAAACCACACTGCATAAGAATGATAGGAAGGGGTGTCTGAACTATCATCTCTCTGAATAATTATATAAATTTCAATTTAATCAGATATGCTCTATCATCAGTGCACAATAGAATCCAGACTTTTTAGACTTTCCAGCCACCACTGTGGTGGCCTTACTTCTGTTTCTGAAGGATACTATGAGAATTTTTAAAAAAGGATTAATCTAATGCAATCAACATAAGTATTATAACAATGTATGTAATATATAATACATGGCATCGCAACTAATGCATTATGTAATATGATATATATTATATTATATGATTATATGTAATATACTATCATGACTACTGGATATCTTGTCTTCTTAGCATTCTTTCACATCCAATGTATAATCTATTAATTGGAGATGAAAATGGAGAGTTTTTTCAGTATTCTAACTACATTACTGTTGATGACGTTTCTTCTTGCATTCGCTCCACTCAGCTTCCTAAGAATAATGGAGCCTTTGGTCTTGCAAAATTAATCCTTACAAACTCATTAGCTGATCAGCATTCCATTTAAGGCTTTTTCCCCCCTGCATCGGTCATACAGATTTTCTCCATTTCATGACCCACAGAATGCTTATTCAGAAGAACGTTTTATAAAAGAACCAGGGTTTCTTCGGGAAATTCACGTGTTGAAGGCCTAACCCCAGTCTTGGACTATGATTGTATTTGGAGATAGGGTCTCTAAGAGGTAGTTAAGGTAAAATGAGGTCATATGAATGGGCCCTAAGCCTGTCTGAAGGGTGTCCTTATAAGGAGAGGAGATAGGAACACAGACACATTTGGAGGAAAGATCAGGCCGGGACACAGGGAAAGCAGCCCTCTGCGAGATAAGGAGTGAGGCCCCAGGAGAAGCCAAACCCTGCTGACATTTTGATCTTGGCCTTCCAGCCTGCGGACTGTTGTGTGAGCCACTGGTCTCTGGTTCTGTGTCATGGCAACCCAAACGGGCAGAGGTGGGGAGAGGAAGACTTGGAAAGACATGTCTAGGACTGTAGTAGGTGCACAGGCACACACAGTCACAGGCAAAGAGAAATCGTATCACTTCCGAACATTTTGGTTTATTTTTTTCTTCATTAGGTAAAATTTTGTCCCCGGCCCCCCAGCAAAGATTTGTCCTACCCCTAATTTTGCATTTCTCATGGCTCTCATGACACCCAGCACTGACCACATCCCTCCTCTCCCTCCATCCACCTTTGTGTCTTGCCCGGTGTCTTCAGGACTCATCAACATCTTGGCCTGTCCAGTCACAAGAACTCACATGAGCCCCAAGCCAAGAGAGGCTTTACCCCCTTGAGAAGTCACAACCTGAGTGTCTGCAGGGAAGACAGGGCCTCCACCATCAAGAGGCCCCTGGGAAATGCATGCACTGCAAGAATATGATTCCTTTCAGGATAGAGGAAGATCATCCTTCCGTCAGCTGTGGTTCTGGTTCAAGGAGATGCTGTGTCTTCTGAGGTAGTACCCCGGGACATCTGTGAGGGGCTCCTAATGCTTGTGAATCTGCCCTCTTGCACACCCCAAAGATGTAGCGTAGCAAGCCCTGCACTGAGCCACTTTGCTCTTTCCAGCTCATCTTTGCATCCAAATCCAGCTGAATGCACACCACAAGGAGGTGATGCTCTTACTGAGAATTAGCCACAAACCCATGATTGCTGGTGATTATTGTTTCTATCACCTACTGGTGACTGTGTTTGTATACGCCATATGGGAACACGTGTACACACACAAAGCCCCTTGCCAGGACCTTGGAGAGCCCGCTACGGAAGCCCCCTGGCATCTTATACTTTACATGGAACTTCAGCTCATCATCTCTGGGTGTATCTTACAAACGTGTGCTCACTTCATCTCTTAGCTATGTCACTATTACTGGCTCTGTAATGTCTCGTTCTTTTCTCTCTCTCTCCCACAAGAAGCCATCCCTGGAAAAATCTACTTGCCTCTGCTCTGCATACTTCCCAATCCTCCTACCTCTCAGCACACCTTTATTTCTAGCCTTCCACATGCATTGTTCCTCATGACAAGGTGATGCTTGCTAGCACCAAGGATTGGCCAAGAGCGTCCTAAATTCATAAAATGTTTCTCATCTATGACATGGGAGCCTGAACTGTCTAGGAAAGACATGATAACTTCCTTCTAAGGGGTTAAACGTTTCTGTTGGCCGTCAGCAGGATGGGCTGGTGTACGCTGTGACTTTCCTCTGGGAAGATTAATGCTAGAGCCATTTATCTTTGAACATACCTTTGAAGGGAAACAAATGAAAAAGTGGAGTTATAGTCCAATCTAATCTAATGAATCCCATCTGATGTAGAAATAACTTCAGAGAGGCTGGGGAATGGATACAAGCTGTCCAGAAGCATAAATCATCTGAAATTGTGCCATTGGGCTGGACTGCAGGAAAAGCAAGAACACATCTAGCTATATTCTTATGAGGTGAACTACTAAATTGTATTTATCTTTCTATGTATGGCCAATTCAGAAAAGTGCAAGTCTCCCCCACATTTTTCATTCTCTCCTGGGCTTTGAAAAATAACTTCCTATAACCCATTCAGTATACCTGTAAGGGGAGAATTTGCTGGCATGACTATCCCATCACCTTTCAAAAGGATTCCCAGTAGGTACACCGAATTCTTAGTTCTAGTCTTCTTTCCTTGCCTTCTTGCCCTCTGGCAGCTAGAAATCCAGGATATTGTCATGCAGGTCACATGGGGACCAGAGCCCTGAAGATATGGATTTGGACAGGATTCTGACTTTTACTGGAAAAGTGATTTTGAGCAAGTCACCCATTTTTCCTCTTGTATAATTGAGGCCTATGTGAATGAGTGGTTCTCAATCAGCGGGGTTGGGTGGGAGGCAAATTTGGCCACAGAAGTCAGTTGGCGACATCTAAAGACATTTTTTTGTTGTCACAATTCGGTAGTGGGGGAGGATGCTATGGATTCTAGTAGGCTGAGGCCAGGGAGGTTGCTGAATGTCCTGCAATGCTCAGGACAGCCTTTCTCCACAACACAGAATTATCTGGCCCCAAACGTTAATAGTACCGTGGTGGAAAGTAAATGATCATTATTCAAATGATGTAGCGCAGGGTGAGGAGTGAACACCTGTCCTGTAGCAGACGCAGCACCAGACACATAAATCCTCCTCAAATTAATGTTCACAAAACTCTGCAAGTGTGGATATCAGTGTTCCCATTTCACACACGAGGCAGACGAGGCTCGGAGATACTAAGCAATAGTTGTATTGCTATCCTGTGCAGGATCCCAGACCTCTACCGTGGGAAGGCATCTTGAACGTGTTCTCGTTTACTATTCTCATCTTCCCAATGAAGAACTGAAGCCAACAGGTTGACCCTGGCGAGAGGCAGAGGCTGGCCAGGAGCTAGCAGCCCAGCTCAGCGAGGGCCCAGGTCCTCTGACCAGTGCTGTGTGCAAGACAATGGTGGTGGGAGGACCCAGGTCTCCTGGCAGGGCCCATTTGGAGCTTCATCCCCAGCCACTGTAGGCCTCGGCAGATCTCCAGATGCGGTGGACAGGTGCTCCTTCCCTGGCTCTGGGAACAGTAGCCCTGGCCCTGCAGGTGTGCTCCTGAGCGGGTTCAGATGCCGTGGGCAGCGCCACCGGGCTCAGGATGCCTCCAGCCTCTGCCTAGCTCTGTCCCTCAGCCATACCTCCCCTCCTCAGCTTGCATCCCTCCTACTCCTGCAGCTCTGACTGTAAAATAGACCCAGATGACGGGTCATTAGTTAGAATGTCTTGAAACAACACACAAAAGCGTTAAGTTTTAAAGAGCTGAATCCCTGCGGTAATCGGTGGCAGATAATGGGCATAGAATATGGTTTTGATGATGAGGTGACACTTGGGCCCATAGGCATGAAGAGACTCCTGTAGAGAATAGACACCCAGGGCTCTGCGGGACAGGTGACAGGGCATGGGCACACCCCCTGCAGGCGTGGCCTTTGGGGGTCACCGTCCCCTGCTTCCCACATTAAAAACTCAGTGTTTTGCCCCTCATTCCTTCATTCACATCCTTGTTTTCTTCTCCTTTATCTTTCCAGGCTTTAGGAAGTCGAAACTATTTCTGATGAATTACTTTTTGCCCTCTCTGAGAATTTGATGCACTTTCTCACGTGAACTTGGAAACACAGATTTAAGGCAATTTTTTCAAGAAAGTTTGCTGGGAGAGTCATCTTTTCCACTCGGTGGTACAAAAACAGAATTTTACTTATTTGCCATTATAACCATTTATGTAACATAACAACTAATAAATACCATATTAAAATGAACTTTTAAATGAATGCTGCCAATTGCATAAGAGACAACAATTTAGCTTATATTTCCTCTAATTTAAAAAGTAATAGCTGTTTCTGTGTAATGGTGACAGGCACATAGTAGAAACTCAAGAAATATTTCCTGAATTAAATTGAACGTGATATGGAAAATCGGAAAGATACAGAAAAATATGAAATTTACCATTCCTACAAAATAACCCTAATAAACATTGATGTGTATCCTTTTATTTTTGTGCTTACACACTTCTATATCATTTCTATCTACAAATGTACACACAAATTTATATTTATAAGATTAACAAATTTGGGATCACAGTTCCCAAAATACATAGTATTATAATGTTTATAAAGTTGTGATGTTGTGTAGCAGTTATAATATGGGCTAGCAGCCAGACAAACCCCAGTGTGTTACCGAATCAGTTTATTTAACTTGTTGGTATTGCAATTTCTTTCTTATTGTTAAAATAGGGATAATCATATCTACCACACATTTTTGTGAGGATTCAATGGGAATCCTCAGGGAGGATTTAACATTAACATATTAAATACATTTAATATTAACATACATAATATATGTATTAACATAATACATTAAATGTATTAACATACATTTGATATTAACATATTAAAAATGCTTATGACAAGGTTTGGCACTTAGAAGTTTTTTCTCTATTGTTAAAAATTCCATGGGGGAGCTTCCTGGTATGAACATCTTCAAGCTCATCTATTTTTGTTTGTTTGTTTGTTTGTTTTTAAGTAGGCTCCACACCCAGTGCAGGGCTTGAACTCATACCCTGAGGTCAATACCTGAGCTGAGATCAAGAGTCGGAAGCTTAACTGAGTCACCCAGTGCCCCTCTTTTTGTTTCTTAAGCATTGATTCCTGGAAGTAGAATTATTGAATCAGAGAAGGTGATTATTTTCTCTAGAAAATTTCTACCAATTTCAGATGTTATAAAAGGAACTTCTATGAATTATTGAATATGGGCCAGGCACTGCTCTAAGTATATGCTTTAACTCATTGATCGCAGTGACAACACCCGTGAAGTAGGTAAGGTTATTCCCCTCCCCCACCCCTCCCTGCCCTTTGGTAACTGATGCTCAAGGAGCCCAAGTGATTTGGCCACGGTCACACTGTTAACAACTAGTGCAGACAACATTTGTGTCCAACAGCCTGGCTCCAGACCCCGTGCTCTTCCCTGTGACAGATTCTTATGAGGATCCCTGGCAGAAAATCAATAGGAAGAAGCATATTTGGCAAATCCTACATTCAAAGGAGGCAGCAAAGAGCAAATGCAACTTTCAGATTAGATGGGGGAGGTGATGTTATATCCAGGGTCATTGAGAGAGGGCTAAGGTGATGGATTCGGGGTGGGGAAAACCAAGGTGAAATCTGTGACTTGTGATAATGCCTATTGATTCCTCCTTGTCTCAAATTAAATAAATAACTTTGTTTACTTTGCTTGGGTTGCTTTGCATCCTGAGGATTTCATTATTGGCTCAAAACAAACCACATGCTTTTCACTTCCCACTGACTAGTGTAATGAGAGAGCATTTCCTACAGTCCCTTTTTTTCCCAGGACTCTGTGAAAGCCTGGTGTTCTGAGGTCAGTCGGCCATTGAGAAGGGGTTCACTAACTATTCTTTAATTCTGCTTTTGATCAGGGAAAGTCACTTAATAGAAAATAAGGATCCCTGTTGCAGCCAGAAGCCTATCCATCTTGTGTTCACATCAATAGCTGTCTCCACCCTGTCTAGTTATTTCATATCCTGATTATATACACAGGCATTTGAAATAGACCGCGGTCTGGCGCCAGATCCTTTTTATTTGCTTCAGTGGCTAGTCAACTGGGAGGCAGAGTTGGAAACCTTCATGGTAAGAATTCTTGGTTCTTCTACAGAACCCTCCTGCACAATCCATCACATTCCCCAGAGCTCTCAAGAAGTCACAAGGGCTTCCAACTCACTTCAAGTAGGGAGCTTGTCCTCACATTCTCTGGTCAGAACTCTAAGCCCAGGACTACAAGATTTCAGAGCGGGAGGGCGAGACCCATAACTTGGAGCCGAGAACTGTGAAGAATCCTTTGCAGATAAAGTAGGGATTTTATCCTATCTGCAAGCTAAAGAGTTAGCCTGCTACAGTTTCATCGATGTTGGCAAGAAAAACACAACTTCCTGGCTCAGAAATTAAGGATAGTTTATTGCTCATGGCAATGGTGGTGGCCAGAGCACCAGTGTGGGTGTGCCAATCCCTGGTCCCTAATTCCAACAAGGGCGAATGAAGGTGACACCTGCACCCTCAGTGCGTTGAGTTTCAGGAGAGGAATCCTCAGCTCACCAACCAGTGCCTGGCTCACAAGCTGGGGAGGATCATGTGAGGCCAGTGTCCCAATAATGTCTGTTCCTCATTACTCTGCCATTTTGGATGTCAGAGTATCTCCATGAGCGCAGCACTCCACTGGCCTCTTTGACTGATCTGACCTGCAGACGCTGGGACAAATCCATTTCATTGGCCTCATGCAGTCTCCAAATCCAGAGCTCCAGATACGTGCAAGTTCGATAAGCCACCAGGTGTGCCTTAGGAAGCCAGGTAATCTTCCCCTTCAGTTTCTGTACAGCATATTTTGTTTTAATGATTTAATTATTTATTAGAGAGAGGAAGTGCCTGTGTGTGTGAGTGGAGGAATGGGCAGAGGGAGAGATTCTCAACCACACTCCCTGCTGAGTGTGGATCCTGACATGGGGCTCAATCTCATGACCCTGAGATCAAGACCTGAGCTGAAACCAAGAGTCAGACACTCGACCGACTGAGCCACCCAGGCACCGCATGTTCAACAGGCGTTTTAGTGATTGGACAGACACTGCCTGTGGCCAGCGTACAGCTGCTTTACAAAGGAGCTGAGCCTGATGACCAACTCAGCCAGGCAGCCTGGGAAGAAATGATCATGCCCCAGCAGCAGTTCCCCGGAGCCTCTGCCCCAACAGAAACAATCCCCTCTGACACTTAGGGATGGGTGACATAGAAGCACATGACATCGCAAATCCCCATTCTATCTCTAATAGCAGAATCATTAAGAACAGTGCATTGAATTGGTCCGAAGGGCCCTGCCCATGATGTCCTGTTACTATTTCTCCCCACTGTGAACACTCCCCAAACTCTCTTAGCTGAATCCTGTGCCTCTTTTCCCCATGGGTCTGTGCAGTGCCCCTTGGCCTAGGGTAGTGTCAAGGTCTTGTCCCCACCTCCAATCATCTTCTCCTTGAAGTAGCTGAAGTCAGGGTAGAGAGGACGAGGGGCTCTGGGTTTGTGCAAGTGGCTCTCAGCCATTAAACCAGACTCCACATTTACTTGGGTTTCAAGTAGTGAGGCAGGAGCTTGTGGCTCAACCAAATGGCCTTCCGGGGTGTTTGGCTGACCCTGTGCTCTCTATGAGGAGATCCAGGTGTTTCAGGAGGCTGTCAAGAGATATTTCTCAGATCCCAAGGGAATATACTCTACAACTGGGCTTGGGAACTGCTCAAACTACTGGTTCTCAAACTTGCTCATGCACCAGAATCTCCTGACAGGCTTATTAAACATGGTTTGCAGAGCACCTGGATGGCTCAGGGGTTTTGAGCGTCTGCCTTTGGCTCAGGTCGTGATTCTGGGGTCCTGGGATTGAATCTGGCATTGGGCTCCCTGCATGGTGCCTGCTTGTCCCTCTGCCTGTGTCTCTGCCTCTCAATCTGTGTCTGCCATGAATAAATAAATAAAATCTAAAAAAAAAAAAAAAGAACATGGTTTGCTGGGCCCCTCTATAAGAGTTTCTGATTCTGATTCAGGAGGTCTGGAGAGAGGTCCAAGAATTCATGCTTCTGACAAGTTCCCTGGTGATGCCAAGTGCTGGTTGGGAACCCCACTTGGAGAACCTTCAGATAGAAGCTGAATTTTCCATGAAAGAATAAGAGAGAGTGATGTAGGACCATGACCTCTCTTAGGAGTTTCTACTGCTGGTGCTTCTGTCGCTGACGCCCTCCTACCCTGTGCCTCCTGGAGCAGCACGCCCTAACACTGAAGTGTTCTGCTTCAGACAGGAGGAAGGACATCCTCTCCACATAGCTCCACTGGTGCTGCCCCAAGTCTCAAGTACTCTGGTGGAAAACCCAGGACAGGTCCTTCTGCCTTATTCCCCTTCACAGATCAACTTTAGTTCTTCTGAGGCAGAAAACAGCTCAAACCAAGAGTGCTTTCCCAACAAAGGCAATGTTTTGTGGGGTTAGCAGGGCCTTGCTTGCCTGTGGGCACTGAGAGAAAGGCATGACCAGGGGGCCCCAGGGGAGGGCCCGAGTGCTCACAGAGATAGGCAATTTTCTAGCAGGTGTGCTTTTCACGTATGTCTAGGCATAGGGAGCCCAGGCGGGGAAAGACGTGGGCAGATTCAGGGTCTAGTCACACAGGAATGTGGTGGGTGGCTTGGCTTGCAGCAAAGATAGGACTGAAGGTCCAAGGAAATAAGGCAAGGGCTCAACTATCAAAAAAATGGCCACAGAGGTTTCCATCAAGACCAGCGTTTGAGTCCCAGCATCTAGGATGGAGTGAGGGCACAGAGGGCTTCTGTGGTTTCGTCACATCAGTATTTTACATTTGTGCACATTTACAGGCTATAATGCACATTCATAAGGATCTGTGTGCAGAATGTGGGCACATGTGGCATGTGTGTCCTGGGAGCCTGTCCTCTAGTGAAAGACCTGAAGGGCGGCCTGCCTCACAGCTCTTGGCACCCTCCCTCAGCCAATCACCTGAGGCAGCATGAGCTGTGAAGGCGGGCTCCTCCGAGCCTCATCCCCCTGACTGCCAGCCCAGGAGAGGTCCATAAACAACTAGTGCTGAGTAATCTATGTTCTACTGATGTGGTTTATAGTCTATGTTCTACTTATATTCTTTCCAGATCACTCATACCATTATCGTTCACAAGGCCTTGTTAGCAGGTGTCACCCTACCTAGAGGCCGTGGAAGCCTCTGTAATACAATGGGAATTTTGCCCGTCCCCAGACAGTACCTCAGGCTTGACCCTTAGGGACTCTGGGACTCTCCCTTGGCAATGAAAGAGGTGCCCTTCTTGGCTAAGACTGTTTTCAGAAGAGCCGTGTTATGGTTCAGGTTTCCAGCAGAATTTGTTCTATAGAAGGGGAAGCAGCACATCTAGAGAGCACCATGCCAGAGGACATACTTAGAACGGTTCGTTTTTTTTAATTTTTGATTTTTTTTAAAGTAGGTTCCACACCCAGTGAGGAGCCCAATGCAGGGCTTGAACTCATGACCCTAAGATCAAGACCTGTGCAGAGATCAAGAGTCGGATGCCTAGCTGACTGAGCCACCTAGGCCTCGGAACAGTTCTTGAAGGATGAGAAGTTTTTCTTTCCACAATTAACATTAAAAATATTGGGGCAGGGGTGCCTGGGTGGCTTAGTGGTTGAGTGTCTGCCTTTGGCTCTGGCGTGATGCTGGGGTCCTGGGATGGAGTCCTGCATCAGGCTCCCTCTGGGGAGCCTGTTTCTCCCCCTGCCTGTGTCTCTGCCTCTCTCTCTGCATCTCTAATAAATAAATAAATAAATAAATAAATAAATAAATAAATAAAATCTTTAAAACACAACAATAACAACAGCAACAACAATAACAACATTAGGACAGTTTGCTGTGTGATGTTGGTTTTGACGCATTGAGCCTGCCATTTGGAGTAGATAGCATTTGTCTATCTTTCTTTTTTTTTTTTTTAATTTTTTATTTATTTATGATAGTCACAGAGAGAGAGAGAGAGAGAGGCAGAGACACAGGCGGAGGGAGAAGCAGGCTCCATGCACCGGGAGCCTGATGTGGGATCCGATCCCGGGTCTCCAGGATCGCGCCCTGGGCCAAAGGCAGGCGCCAAACCGCTGCGCCACCCAGGGATCCTTGTCTATCTTTCTAAACCAGTGGTTCTCAACCAGGGCAATTTTGCTTCCCAAGGGATATTTGGCAATTATTTTGGTTGTCACAACTTGGGGTGGGGATGCTAGTGGTGTCTAGTGGGGAGAGACTAGAGGTGTTGCTAAACATCCTGCAGTACCCTGCAACATAGAATCATCTAATCCAAATGTTAATACAGACTGAGAAACTGTCCTAAACTGAAAGGATTCTACATATATGATTTTAGTAATAGGGAATCCTAACTCTGATTTCTGATGGATTGTGAGTGCAGTTTTGTTACATCTTTAAATCATTACTTGTTTAGGTTCTGTAAAGAACTAAGTATAACTATATCCTAGTGAATAAACCACGGGAGTTGGCCAACTATGGCCTGTTGGCCAGTCTGGCCTGCCACCTGCTTTTTAAATAAAGTTTTATTGGAACATAACCATGTGCACTGATCTATATATTGTTTATAACTGCTTTTGTGCTATAATCCTGGAGTCATATTTGTGACAGAAACAATATGGTTTGTGAAACCTAAGATATTTGCTATCTGAACCTTTGCAGGAAAACTTTGCTGACCTGTGAGCAAAGCGATACACTAAATTACTCTCAGCTGGTGAAAACACAGTGTAAGGAATAAACTTTTATTACAGCTCTTAGTACAAGTCCTCAGGCTTCTGTAAGATCTTTTTAGATTCTTTGAAATTATTATCTAGTTTCTGACCTCCGTTTGACCGATTATCTGAAAAAGAATGCCTGAGTGTTTATTCCTGTTACCTCCAGGAGAGTAATGTACCTCCAGACATCTCTCTTATCGGCTCTCCACAGCTCAGCATTGTACTCAACTAAAAAGAATGAACCAGTAAACAAGAGCGTTAATCATCGAGGTGAACTGGAGATGGCTCCTCAAAGCTCCTTAGCTGACGTTTGTTGGCTCTGACTCATCAGCCCCCAAAGCTGGTTCTGAATTTAGGAGAATATTAAAGATGTCAGCCCCACAAAACTTGGCCACACCCGTTGGGCTTCCAGATATCTTGAGGCCTGGAATTAATTGGCTTCTATGGGGAATGTGGATCTATTTTGGGGCAAACATCAATTCAGAAAACTGTTCTGTGTGTTATCTTGGTAGAGATCAAACTTGTTACACAGTTTGATCAGAAGCAACGTCTAGACTCAATTTCCCAACATCTTTAAAGTCAAAACAATATAAGGAATTAATTCATTCACTCACGAATTAATTTTAAAAGACACTTAGCAAGTGATGTGTGCCATGCATGGTACATAAGGATCAGAGAGACAAAGTAAATAGCAGCTCACAGACTAGTGTGAGAGACGAAAATAATAAAGATTTGCAACATGGGGGGATCGCTGGGTGGCTCAGCGGTTTAGCGCCTGCCTTTGGCCCGGGGCGCAATCCTGGAGTCCTGGGATCGAGTCCCACGTCGGGTTCCCGGCATGGAGCCTGCTTCTCCCTCCTCCTGTGTCTCTGCCTCTCTCTCTCTATGTCTATCATAAATAAATAAATCTTAAAAAAAAAAAAAAAAAAAAATGCAACATGGTGGTTCAACTGGTAGCCACCAGGGGGCGTGCAGGTTAAAGAAAGGAGGTGTTGAAGCCGCCAGAAGACGGGGAAGGCCAGGGGAGGTGGCCAGGCTTGAATAGGACTCCAAGGAGGGCTAAAGAGATCTGAAAGGAGCCCTAAATGAGAAGGAGGGAGCAACGGGAAGGCCAAGGGCCACCTACCATATTGAATGACCGGTAGCCTCAGAAACTAGAGCCTCAGTTCTTGGGGTTCATCAGGTCTAGATGTGGTACTAGCTCCCACTGACCAAGCTCACAGAGAACATACTTAATGTCTGAATCTTAATTGTTAACTGATTAAAAATATGACTGCCAAGAGATCTCTGTAATTGTGTTGACGTTACTAGTACATTCCTTTAACAGGCAAATTGTACACCAAATTGAACTATCACAAAGTTCCTTAGTGACCTTGCAATTAGCCTAAAATGAGAACTTTACAAAATCATAAGTAGGAGCTACCCTTGAGGGCCCACTCTGGGCCAGACACCAAGAGAAAAGCACTTTAAATGCATTGTATCTTTTGAAAACAATGAAATTGCCTCTTTAATTATATCTTCTCACCAGACTATGAGTGTCTTGAGAACCTTGGCTATATTTGTCCTGTTTGGTATAATAATTCTAGTATCTGACATAGTGGTGTCAATCAATATTTTGTTGAATGAAAGAAATGAATAAATGAATATGCTCATAAATGGACATAAAAAGAGGAGATGCAGTATATCTTTCTTTATGGATCCATGGCTCTCCAAATTGGCAACTGCATCGCAATCATTACAACAAATGAGCTGTTTGCAGAGATGCTCGCCTGAGCTTTGATGTCTCACTGCCAACGTTGGTCCTTAACACGGATTTTCCTTTGTGGGGGCCATTCCTCTTTTGATGAACATGTTCCTTCTCTTCAGCTTTTTACATTTTTGCATGTGAAAAAATCATGCAGAAGATTACCAAAGTTGTGTATATATTATAATGAATAATCATGAGGGGGCACATCCAAATACCACTCCTTGTTCAAAAACCAGACCAGTTAGTCAGAAAAGATCACAAAGTCCCCAAGCATCTCTCCTCGATGGAGGAGAATCACCACCCCAATAGTGGTGAGAATTATTTCCTTGCTTTCCTATATAGGCATCCACCTTTGATGCATCCCTGAGCATCGCACTTGACTCTGGCTCGCTTTGATTTTGATGTAATGGAATAAAAGGGCATCTATCTCTCTGTAACTCTTTTCTGTCTCCTTTTCCATCTCCACATTGTGTGTGTGTGAAATTGGTCCCTGGTGTTTGGGGTAGCTTTGGTTCATTCATTTTACATTGCTCCATGCTATTTCATAACAGGGACAGACCACATTTCTTTTTCCATTCTACGGGTGGGCTGTTTCTGGCTTTGCGTTTTTGAGGACAATACTGATACAAGCATTTTTAAACAGGATGCACACGTGTGCCAAACTATCTGTCAAGGTACACACCCATAGTGAAGTTGCTGGGTCATAAGGTATGTGTATATTTTACCTAAATATATAATGCCAACCTGTTTCCATGGTGGTTGTACCAATTTATGTCCCTTCCAGCAGCATATGAAGATTGCTTCCTCCATATGCTCTGCTTTCAGACATTTTAACTTTGGCCCACTGGGTAGGAGTAAAACAGTGTCCTGTTGTATTTTAATTTGCTTTTCTCTGACTACTAATGAGATTGAGCAACATTTGTATATTAATGGCCATGTGCATTTCTTCCCTTATGCTGGATCAGCTATCTGCACATTTTTTTCCTAATGCCTGTGCTTTTTTCACTGATTGGTATAAATTATATATTCTAGAACAAATTTGTTAGTAAACATGCAAAAGGTTCTCTAGGATAACTTTTCTTTTACTGTTAATGTTTTTGTATTTTGTCTAAAATTTTTTTAAGCTACCTTGAAGACATGATTTTTTCTGTATTATTTTCTGTAATATTCTCCTCTACTGTTTCCTAAAATGTTTGTAGTTTTAACTTTCAGATTGGGGCCTAAATTCAGTTGAAACAGATTTGAGAATGGTGTCATGTTAGGGTCTTTAACTTTCCCTATAAGGATACTTAGTTGTCCCCACCCCAGTTAATGTAAAGAGCGTTCTTTCTCCATCCATCTGCAGTGCCCTGTCTTCTATACTGAGAGTTTACAACTGTGTCAATTTGTGGCATTACTTCTGGGCCTTCTATTCTATTGGCCAATTTATCTTGCATAGTGATCTATCGATCTATCTTCTTCCTTCTTGTAATATAATGATGTATAATAAATATATATTTAATTATTCAGATGGCCAAAGTATATTTCTCAGATATATTTGGTCATCATCCACAGAATGCCAGAGTCATAAGAATGACATGGGTGTCTTGTTACCAACAAAGATGGCTTTTGACTGTACCCAAGGGAGGACCAAGAGGACCAAACATGTGATTGAGGGCTTGGAACTTTCAGCCCCACCCCCACACCACAAACCCCTCAAACCCCCAGATCCTGACCTCAGGGGCAGGGGGGAAGGGTTGGTGGTTGGATCAGCTGATGGACAATGACTTTGTTAACCATGTCTCTGGAGTGAAGCCTCCATAAGAACCAAAACTGACTGGGTTTGGAGAGCTTCCTGGTTGGTGAACATGTGGAGATTGGAGACAGCTGTGGTCTGCAGAGGACATGGAAACTCCCCACCCTTTCACTATGACTCAACTTATGGATCTCTTCATTTGGTTGCTGATTCATAGCCTTTACCATATCCCTAATAGACTGGCAAGTGTTTCCCTGAATTCTGTGAGCCGCTCCAGCAAATCAAAGGAACCTAAGGAGGAGGTCATTGGAACCTCTAATCTGGAGCAGGTGACAGCCTGGGGCGTGCAACTGGCATCCACAGCCAGGCCTGGAGGAGTCTCATAGGACCAAGCCCTCCCCTTTGGAGCCTGATGCTGTCTCCGGTAGTTCATGTCAGAACTGAGTTGAAGTCTCACCAGGAGGGTGACGGAGAACTGTGTGTGAGGGACCACTCCCCAATTTAAAATTAGGTCTGGGGGGTGCCTGGGTGCGGCAGTGCGTTAAGTGACTAACTCTTGGTTTTGGCTCAGGTCATATCTCAGGGTCATGAGACCAAGCCTGATGCTGGGTTCTGAGCTCCACAGTCATTGTGCTTGAGATCATCCCTCTCTCTCTCCTCTCCCTCCACCACTCTCTGCCTTGTGCTTGTGCATGCACACACCCTCTCTCTCAAATAAATAAATAAATAAATAAATAAATAAATAATAAATCTTTAAAAAAAAATTAGGTCTGAGAACCCAAAAAGAGCTGGTGTCAATGGACCTCCCTGCAACCCCAAACAGCCCCATGTCCTAGGGAGCAGTCCTGCACAGTGGTTAGGACAGCCTTGATTCCCAGATTGTCCCTTCCTGGTTATGTGTCCTTGGCAGGTTCCATAACCTTCATTTGAAGAAGTCTCCTGGACTCTGATCTGGAGTGGAATCGGTCACTCATGGTGGAGAACTATTTCTACATTTTGCGAGTTCCCACTTTGTAAGTCCCGCCTTTTCAAAATGAAAACGTAACCCTACAAAAGCACCCCATCTTCTTCAGTCCCCCTTGGAGCACAGGTGTAGCTTGAGGTCTAGTTTCTGCGGTTGGAAATGTTGCACAAGACACGAGTGTGGTGCAGGTGGGTAGGTGCAGCTGCGTTTGCTCCAGCGGGAGTGTGGCTCTCGGGGAAAGGCTTCAGTGCTGCAGGTCAAGGTCTTCAGGGCGCCGTGTGCTCCCCCAGTTACCACCTCTGTGACTACTGTGGATGAATTGTCTTTAGTTAGATACAAGGAGTGGTGGGGACTAACCCTAAAAATTATTAGTGATGTTTACTGTACAATTAATCATGATTTCCAAAAAGGCCACATGCTGCCAACAGGTGGTGAAGGAAGGCAGAGGGCACTCAGCCCGAGGTGGATGGACAGCATGACAGGACAGATGGGGACTCCACACAGAAGTCCCAGACACCAAAATGCAACCGCTTCAAATTTTTATTTTATCTTGGCCTTAGGAGTAAGGAATAGGAGCGGGGCCACTGAGCAAACAGCCTTATCCTCTTGTAAATATCAGAGGCTTTTTCTTTATGAGGAGGAACAACCAAAGGAAAACAAAAGAGAATCATGTTTGAAAACTGTGATATTAAACAAAATCCAAGTAAAGTTAGAAGGTTGGAATACTGGGACATGGGCACTCATGTGAAAACATTACACATCTTCCCTTAAAAAAAAAAACTCTTTACTCTTTGATACAAATGATCTAAAAAGATGACAGCATGTAAATAAAGTTTACTTTGATTCTTTTAATAACTGAACTTCACCCTAAAGCCCCTCCTGGAACAAATATAGAGGAAGGTAAGAAACATTGTGTAAGTAGCTTTGGAGAGAGGAATCTCTGAAATTCTCAATAAAGAAAATTTAAAGTTCAGCTATTTCCAGTTAGCCTTGGGGGACAAGAACCTGCTTGTTCATTTAATAAATACTTTGTAAAAGGTCAGCCATTCCCATGGTGAAGACATTTAATTGAGGCAAGTGCTCAACTAGTGGCAGGTGGGGAATGGCATAGAAAAGGGGAAAATCAGTGCTTTACTCAGGGGGCAGTACGATATGGGGGTACAGTATGGTATGGGGGTACAGTATGATATGTGGGGTGCAGTATGGTATGGGGTGCAGTATGGTATAGGGGCATAGTAGGATATGGGGATGCAGTATGGTATGGGGTATGGAAGGCCTGAGGTACAATAGGATATGGGGGTGCAGTGTGATATGTGGGATTCAGTATGGTATGGGGTACAGTATGATATAGGGGTACAGTATGAGGCTGCAGTGTGATATGTGGGTGCAGTATGGTATGTGGGTACAGTATAATATGAGGGTGCAGTAGGTTATGGTGATGCAGGAGGATATGGGAGTACAGTATGGTATGGGTGCATTATGATATGTGGGTGCAGTATGATATAAGGGTGAAGTATGAAATAGGGGATGCAGTATAGCATAGAGAAGCAATAAAATTCTAATGTGAGAATAAGTTTAATACTAACTAGTTTCAAAAAGTATAGACAAAGTTAGTACAACAGATTTTCCTGGAAAAGAAATCAGGAAATTGGTTTTAGTCTGGTAACTACATTGAACGGAATTGTTTTTCCTGGAAGATTGGGTCAAAGATTTTTGTTATTTACTTCAATCATGAAACATCATGTAAAGGAATGATTTTAAAATTCTATTAAGCAGGGCACCTGGGTGGCTCAGTCGGTGAAGCATCTGCCTTTGGCCCAGGTCATCATCCCGGGGTCCTGGGATGGAGCCCCATGGTGGGCTCCCTGCTCAATGGGGAGTCTGCTTCTCCCTTTCCCTCTGCTCCTCCACCTACCTCTCTGTCTCTCTCTCAAATAAAGAAATAAACTCTTTTAAAAAAATGCTATAAAACCCCATCAACAGCATTCAGGTCTTTATCAAGTAGCTACTTACTTTGTTAGAGCCTGAAACCAGTAGCTGAAGAATAACTGACCTGTTCATGCGTCAGTCCAACCTCGTTTATTGGATGCCTACCTCCCAGAACCGGCACAGCTCCTGCCAGGCCCGAGGCTGCCGTGGGGACAGGGTGGCGACCGTGATTCCAGGGCTCCACCATCACCCACAGTGAAGCGTGAGGAGCACCGTACATTTTCAAGAGCAGAGAAACCAAAACCACCCATGGAAAGGCTCCATTCTACAGGAAAGGTATTGTGTTCGGGCCCTCGAGTGGGAACCCGCAGTGGTCCCCACAATGCCAAGCCCACAGTGGGCTGCCGTCAGCTCCACACCGTGAGGATTCAGTCCTATTCTGAAAAAAAAAAAAAAAAAGGTAAGAAAGGAAAAGAACATTTGTAGCAGCCAAATCTTGCATATTGTGGCCTCCATGTGTATATTTCTGATTATGTGCTCTCTTCATCCCTTTGAACAACACAACAGAATCCTGGAATCAATCCTAGGATTTTGATGTCTGTGGGAACTTGACTTTGCACATCATCCGACTCACCCTCCCATCTGAAGCCAGAATTCCCCCTCAGCATCTCAAACGAATAACTATGCTCTCCACGTTATGAAGCAGGGCATTTCATTTTTGTCTTCTCCTTTTGAACAGTTCTATTTTATTTTTTTTAAAAGTGTTCCCTTAGATTGAATAAAAATCTCTGCAATTGGGACGAGTAAAGCCTCCTACAAATGAATATTTCAAATCACATCACTCTTCCACATGAAAACCTATCAACTGTATTATACTGGACATGTTTTATTTATTTTCCCCTCATCCTTGCATCTTTTTCTTTGGAGAATCACCTGTCCTCTGTTCCTTAGCAATCCTGCTCTGCATCCGCGGTCTGGGGGCTCCCCTCTCCTTGCCCCTGCGTGGGCACAAGGACCAGCCAAGCTAGTAAGATCCTATCATCACCCTGACCACCAGGATTAGTTTAATGAGGGAAGGAGGGTCTCACTGGATTTCTCGGTGTTATCCTGGAAATCTGTTTTCCACTGTGGAAGAGGGGGACAATGAGTCTGGATTATCTTATTTTCTACCATCTGGAATGTTCTAGATTTTTGTTTCTGCTAGAGGAGCACTAAGATAACTTGGAGGGGGGCACATCACTCAGCTCCTTCCACGGGATCATGACCTCACCTACATTCTGACTGGTAGCAAAGGCCTGCCCCATGAGCAGCACCCCTGGCGCTGTTCCCTGCCTTGCCAGCGTGGTGCCAGTGGCTCAGGAGCTCCCATCCACATGCCTCAAATTCTTGTCTCCCTCTTCACTGCTGATCACCGCCTGGCCCATGAACAGACACCACTGGACCAATGTGACAGTGTTTTCCCTGCTTGATGTGCTTTGGCATCATTTTTCCTGGTTGCTGAGCTGTTTCAGGGTGGCCATATCTCCTGTGCCCTCGTGGCCATGCAGTTTCTGAAATGGGGGCCCCTCAGATGGGTTATCCATGTGAAGGGGATATAGTCTCCCTGGGGTAGACTGAGTACTCCCTTTTCTATGTTTAGCGCTTATCAATTTAACTGAAAGAAGAAACTTATCAGCCTTCATCCTAACCACAGACTGGGGGTGGAGTGGGGCGTACTTTGGCCAATCATTTAATTGAGCCCTCACATAGAAAGGTTTGGAAGCTTTTGCTGAGTCTTTGGTCATGGAGAGACCATTTAAAGGTTTATCTCAGCTATGATTCCTTTTCTTATTTAGAATACCTTGGCAGCATATATTGAAAATGCACCAAGGAAGAAGAAAGATAACTGCATGTGATTCGCAGAAGAATGTGAAATCTTGTGAGATATTAATGCCATTGGCATCCAAGTGGCCTCAGATAACATGGAGCCATTAAACGGTGTTCCTGGGATCCCTGGGTGGCGCAGTGGTTTAGCGCCTGCCTTTGGCCCAGGGCGTGATCCTGGAGACCCACGATCGAATCCCACGTCGAGCTCCCTGCATGGAGCCTGCTTCTCCCTCTGCCTATGTCTCTGCCTCTCTCTCTCTCTCTCTCTCTGTGTGACTATCATGAATAAATAAATAAAATCTTAAAAAAAAAAAAAAACGGTGTTCCTTAGGTCGTGCTCACTCTGAGAAATGGATCCTCGCCATTGGGAAGTGCGTGTGTGTGCATGTGTGTGCGTGTGTGAGCGTGTGTGTGTGTGTGTGTGTGTGTGTGTGTGCCTGTGTGTGAAGGGGGCAGTCTCTCCGTGGTAGCTTCAAGAATAAAGTCATGAGATCTCAGAACTACAGCCTAGTGCATTTGGGATCACAGCCGGCACCGAAAGGGTGTGTCCATGTCCACCTCTCAGGACTCCAGACGACAAAGGTCACTGTCCCTCCTTTTGTAGCTCAGGTGTGTTATTTCAGACAGAATGACTCAGACCTGGGGGACATGTACTAATGGGGCTTGGGGTGCCCAGGGTTGAGATGTGGTTTCTGAGGCAGTGGTGGGGACTGTGCAGGACTCACCCTCTTGGAGGATGACATGGGACTGAGCATTGTTGATAGTCAAGGACAGGGATGTGGGTTCAAACTATCAGTGGCTTCATGGTGTGGCCATGGACTAATCAGAAGAGATGATGCAGGTCCACAACTGGCCCTTCTTTTATTTTTATTTTTTTTAAAGATTTATTTTTATTTATTTATGAGAGAAAGAGAGAGAGAGAGGCAGAGACACAGGCAGAGGGAGAAGCAGGTTTCATGCCGGGAGCCCGACGCGGGACTCGATCCCAGGACCCCAGGATCACACCCTGGGCCAAAGGCAGGTGTGAAACCACTGAGCCTCCCAAGGATCCCCTGGCCCTTCTTTTAATGACCTTTTCTCCACTTTTCTCCCACGCATTACCGAACACCTCCTCTACTCTTGTTTTCTTCTCTTTTCAAAATACACTAACAAATGCCTAAGCCATAAATTAGAATTACTTGATCTTCAGGATAGATTACTAAATTATGGGAAGGAGGAGGATGTTGAATGTCTGAATTTTCCGCTTTATTGGATTTTGGCTTCTCTGCAATATTGTGGAATCAGGAATTAGATAATTCATGTAAAACACCTGTCACAGTGGTTAATCTATGTGGCAATCACTGATACCATTACTACAGTTGGAGACTCTTTATCTGGGAATTTAAATGTGAGAGGCATCCAAATAAATAACTGGTCCCAAATAACTTTAAACATGGTCCTCTCCTGAAAAGGACCATTTTCCGTAGCTTCTAGGGCTTATTGAGTGGGTGATCTGCCCAAGACTGCCAGGAGTGGGTGGGGGCCCAATGTAACAATCTATGCAATAGGGACAGGGCTGCCTTACTTATAGCAAATGTACACAAACCAACTCTGTCTGAGGCTGTTGAATGCTGCTGAGCATGTTATGCATCTCATGGAGCAAGATTCAAGTCCTAAGAGGAGGACCCGGCATAGATCTTCAGGGTCTGAGAAATGTGAAAAGGAAAATCACAGCATAAATACATGGAGGATGTTGGTGGATCTTTTCAAGAGAGCTGTGGGATCATCCTCTCCTTTAGATTCTGCAGAGGTTATGATGACAAGCCTTGCTGATACCTGGCTCTACCACCCTCTGCCCATGGACCAGTAAGGATTGCTCAGTGATCAAAACTTTCAGATGGATATGATTTCAAATTCTCATTTTTATGCTTAAAATTGATAAATAGCAAGCAGTCATCATATTGGTCATGAAAAGTTTAGAATTTACCATTTTCAGAAGGCACATAGTAAGGAGACATTAGAGCCCAGAAGGCAGTGGGCAAGTCCACAGGGGGCTGTCTGGGGTGTAATGGGCTATATGTTTGGGTCCCCCCAACATTCAGGTGGAAGCCCTACCCTCTCAGGAGATGGGCTTGGAGGTGGGGCCTGTGGGAGGTCATCAGAGTTAGTGAGGTCAGGAGAATGGAGCCCCCATGCTGGGACTCATGTTTTTGGAAGAAAAGGAAGGGACTAGAACTCTCTTTTTGGCCATGGGAGGCCATAGTGAGATGGTGAGGGTCTGTAAATTGGGGAGCAGGCTCTCAACAGATACTGAATCTACCACCTCCTTGAGCTTGGACCTTCAGCCTCCAGACTTTGGGAAGTGAGTGCCTATCATTTAAGCTCCCCAGTCTGTGACATATGGTCATAGCATCCTGTGCTGACTGAGGCATTTGAAGTATAAGAACCTGGAGAGGAGAATGTATTCAGAGTGAATGAAGAGCAGCAGAACCCCGTGTTACTGGGAGGTGAGCACGGGGGGCAGGGTAGGGGAGGCAAGATGGCGGAGAGGGTGCAAGGCAGGGTCACTGTGAGAACTCTGACTTTAGCTCTAAAGTGAGATAAGCAGCTGTTGAAGGGTTGAGTCAAGGAACATGATGCAACTTAGGTTTTTAGAAGATCACATTTGTTGCTATTTTGAGAACAGCCTACGGGAAATGGAAGTGGACAGGAAGAACCAGGTATGAGCCAGTCAGCACAACCTAAGGCCAAGTGGCTAGGGAGAGGTGACACTAAGAGATGAAGAAGTGGTTGAATTCTGGGTATATTTTGAGACAGAGTAGATAGAATTTGCTAATGATGTGAAGAGGAGTCAAGGCCCAAGGTTACTGCTGTCACTCACCAAGATGGACGAGATTCTAGAAGGGTTTTTGCTTATGTGAAATTTGAGGTTCTTTTGGGATCATTTCCAGAAGGAGACATTGTGTGGGAGGTTGAAGATGCATGTCAGAAGGGAGGGATCCAGGATGAAGACATCCATTGAAGACATCCATCATCATCAATAGAGAGACGGGGTTTAAAGTCACAAGACTAAAGATATCACTTGGGAGAAAGTGTGAATAGGAAAGAGCAGCTGACCAATGCCTGGACTCTGGGGCCTGGGCACATTCAAGGAGTTGAGGATGAACTGGTGACACAGACGGGGAAAGAGCTCTTATGGAGGCACATGGAGAATTAAGAAAGGATGTGTTTTCTGAAGAGAAGGCTTTCCAAGAAGCAGGAGGCCATCAACCTTCTCCCAGTAGGAGGCACGGAAAAAGGAATGTGAAGGTGACCTTGACAGGGACCAGTGTTGTGCAGTGGATTCAAGCAAAGGGAAAGCGAGGTGATGGAGTTGACAGTAGAGGAAACTCCCTGAGAAGCTTGTCATGAAATAGGAGGTAAGAAAGGGAGCAGAGGTCAGAGGGAGATGTGAGGTTAACAAAGGTTCCTCCCTCCCTCCCTCCCTCCCTCCCTCCCTCCCTCCCTCCCTCCCTCCCTCCCTCCTTCCCTCCCTTTTCTCCTTCCTTCCTTCTTTCTTTCCTCCCTTCATTCTATCCCTTCCTGTCTGTCTCTCTGTGTCTTTCTTCAAGGATGAGAGAAGTAAGTACTTTGTTTTCTTGATGGGAGTGACGCTGAAGAGGAGAAATCCAACAATACAGAAGAGAATGGGAAGAGAATTGTTGGAGTCCCGTCCTTGAGATGGTGGAAAAAGATGGAGTTTACTGTCCAGGTGGGGGATTTGGCCTTGGTTAGGAGAAGGGCAGTTCACACACAGTAACACGAGGGAAGGCCCAGTTCGAGCAGACACAGGTAGGCAGGTGGAGGCAGATGTCCTCTTTTGATTGATTTTTTTTTCAGTGATTCCACTACTGGGTATTTACCCAAAGAAAACAAAAATTCTGAGTCAAACAGATATTTGCACCCCTTTGTTCATTGCAGTATCATGTACAATAGCCAAGAAATGGAAGCAGCCCAAGTGTCCAGTGATAGGTGAATGGATAAGACAGGGGCGATATATATATACACACAAAGGTATATTATGAAAGCATAAGAAAAAATGAGATCTCATTTGTAACAATACGGATAAACCTAGAGGATATTGCACTAGGAGAAATAAGTCAGTCGAAGACAAATACCATATGATTTCCCTCATAGGTGGAATCTCAAAAACAAAATGAACAAACAAACAAAAAACAGACTTTTATTTATTTTATTTTTTAATTTTGTTTTTTTAAAACAGACTTTTAAATACAGGAAACAAACTGGTAGTTATCAAAGTGTGGGGGATGGGGATGGGGGACGGGGCAAAATCCAGGGAGGGGATTAAGAGGTACACACTTCCAGGTTCAGAAGTCATAGAGAGTAAAGGCACAGAACAGGGAATATTGTCAATATTGTAATGACGCTGCATGGTGACAGAGGGTGACTCTTTCAGGGGTGAGCCCTGAGTAATGTGTAGACTTCCCCAAATCGGAGTGTGCGGACCTGAGACTAGGATAACATTGTATGTCAATTATATGTCAATAACAGAGGAAAGAAAACGGGCTTAGGTGATGAGATTGAGGTTGGGGGCAGGAGAGCTGTGAGTCTGAGGAGGGAGGGGAACAGTGGCATCGCCCTGTGGGACAGGGGGCTAAGGGGCCACGGGGAGCGGGAGAGGCCACAGGCTCCGGGGCCTCTTCTGACGTCTATGCTCTTCAATGTCCGTGAGCTCGGTTAGTTCAGGTGGGTTGTGCTGCAGTACGTCCAGGTGCTGGTGCAGACGCCCCCGTCGGAGCTGGACCAAGTTGGGTTTGGGGGTTCTCCAGGCTAACGACCGTGGGAGGACCGGCGGGAGCATAGGGCGAGCGGAGGGGGGGTGGTTAAAGAGGTGGGCTCTGGGATCCAAGCTGCACGGGGAGGGAAGCAGGAGGAAGGGGGGGAGTGGAGGGTGGGGGGTGAGGGTGGGGACAGAGGGCCCAGCTGGCAGCAGTGGTTGTGGGTCCTGTGGGGATCAGAGATTTATGGGTGAGCAGGTGCATGGCTGGGAAATAAGAGGTGGGGGCCAGGGAGGGGTGCCAGAAATAGAGGTGTCCCAGGTGCACAGGTCTGGTCACCATTAGGCCTGTGATGTGACTGATTTGGGGGAGTGGTAGGATCCTGGAGCTGAGGAGGAGGTGACTGGGTGGCCAGGGGGCTGGGAGGGGGGGTGGTCATCCTGCAGCTACGGAGGCACTGGATGCAGCCGGCGTGCGTGCTGGGGACTGACCAGGGCAGGGCCGCCTGAGCGGGAGCTCCAGCTTTAGGTCAGGTGCGGGGGGCCAGAGCGTGGGCCCCGCACGGGGTAGGCGCAGGAAGCAGCAGGAAGACTCGCAGGGGACAGCGAGGAGCCAACAGGTGTGAGGACAGCAGCTGTGCAGGGCGGAGGCCGCGGCCTCCCAGAGCCGAGCCCCGGAGCAGCCCCACGTTCAGCTCAGCTCCCGCCAGCAGGTGAAGGGACGCCTCACAGCGCGGATTTCTGCACGAAGCGAGAAATTCACAGCTCACCGATATTTTCACGTGGATTCACAGGGCCTGTTTATATTAAATAAACATTGAAGACGCATCTATGTCTTAGGTACCTTACAGCCATGTATTTTTATATTTTGCACTTTACTAAAATGTTTTTACCATCACTGTTCTCTTTTGGAATTAAATTCACGCTCTGGAACTGTTGTGATCTGCTATATCACAATACATTACTTTTAACTATTAGATCCTTCTGCAGACCATCCAGTTTTGCTCCAATAACAAAGCCAAATGCCCTGGCTCCTCGTTTCCCTGGAGTTTTGCTGTTCCAGCGGGTGTAACCTGTAGGACAGCGTTGCTGCCCCCTGCTGCTCGTGCAGGAACACTGCACCCCGTCGTGTAAAAAGTCCTGTAAAAAAGTCGTGTAAAAAGTCTAAAAAAAAAAAAAAAGGTGCCCTCTGGCACGGGCTGTCAGGCCCTTTCTAACTTGCTACAGCTAAGAGAAATGATTTGAAGACTAATGAGTATAGTGTGTCATTCTAGCTGATGAAAGCAATTACTTATTAATTGACAACTTTAAGAAAATAAGTATTTTCCTTCAAAATCCACTGCCTGAGTCTACAACCACAGGTGTAGGCATGAAAAGAAACACACTGATATTTTCAATTTTATGGCGTTTAAATTCGAGACTGATCATGGAGATACTTAAGAACTTCCTTCCTACAGGACCTAAAATGAGTATGTAAGGAACCCCTAAGCGTTATCAACAAATACATGGTGGTTCTCAAAGTGTATCCATAGACCAGCCGAGCCAGTCCACCACTCCCGCCCCCCCACCCACCCCAGAGCAAATTCTCAAGCCTCTGACCAACTGGATCAGACCGCCCGGGGTGGGGGGCAGGCTACCAGTCTGAGTTTCAGCCAGGCTTCCAGGTGATTCGGATGGGTCACAGTGTGAGGGGCTGCAAATGAGATTCCAGTTTTATAACTGGTTGGAAAGTGCTGTCACTTTTAGAGAAGAGAATAAAGGAAATTATTTTCATTGCAAAATTTCTCTACAAGTTGCAGGTGCTAGCTTCTCCAGGTAAAATGAGTGCCACCCACATGGGCAAACATACCATATAGCTCCCTTCCAGCATTTCTGGACTGAAGATATGAGCCTGCTTGTTCCCTAATGGGACTTGGGGTGGGATTTGCGATGAGCCAGAGGTGGAGCTTCTGCTCACCCTTAGGATCTCCAGCTTGAACAGTCTGCTCTTTCTCGAAGACTAAGATTTAATCTAGGCTTGCTCTCTGGAGAGCTGCTTAACTACTGGCATTAATGAGGTATAGACCTGCCCACTTCACACAGATGCTGTGAGCTCCAAGTAAGATGATCTGTGCAAAGCATTTCTGGGGACTGCTACTGCCTTCTGAACTTTTGTGTCCCTTCCCCCATAATCACGTGTTGTAATCCTAACCCCCAAATGTGATGGTATTGGGAGGTGGGGCCTTTGGGAGGTGCTTGAGTCATGAGGATGGAGCCCTTATGAATGGGATTAATGCCCTTATAAAGAGACCCTAGACAGCTCCCTAGTGCTTCCACCATGTGAGGACAGAGGGAGAAGTCTGTGTGCTGGTGGGGTGCCCTCACCTGACCCTGCTGGTATGCTGACCTTGAACTTCCAGCCTCTGGAACTGAGCAACAAATGTGTATTTGTGCATTTTGCCACCCAGTCTGTTATAGCAACCCAGAACGACTAAGACAACTGCAAAGGACAGAGTAAAGAAAGGGAATGAGAATAACTGTCTCAGTTTTTGTGTTGACTTTTTCAAAATGCCATTTTGAAAAATTTATAGCAATTAATTTTCCAAAAGAGAAAGCAACTATCTGTGAAATTTATCAACTAGTGTCTCTGAAATGCTAATTCTTTCCTTATTTGAACTCAGGCCTCCTTGGTTTATTATATTCTCTTATTATTCCTTCAGGAAAGGGAAGTGGATTTGGGTCTTCAGTTATATATGAACTGCACACCTCTTTTATTTCTTAGTAGCTCTCCAGCCCTAGTGGGGAAAAAAAGAAACCGTAGAATCAGTTTCTAGCCAGAGATATTACTTTAATTCAATGTAACAAGATGGATTGTGTCTCTTCAACATGTTGGGGCCCCGGGGGAGAAAAAGATGCATCAATTATGATAGCTTCCCTCCAAAAGCTTGTGGGCTGGTGGGGGAGTGGTCATAGATGTTTAACAACCATAATATCTTAGATACAAAGAAAAACAACCCCCTTTAGAGGCCTTAATCCCCTCAGCAGCTCCCACAGCAGTCTTCCATTCTAGAAAGAACTCCAGGGAAATGGGAGGTTTTGAATCTCCCAGATGGACTATAAAAGCAAAGGAGCACCTGGAATAGTACAGCCAAAGTCAGGCAAATGAAATCTCCAAGAGACCCAGGGGCAAGGAATAACCCCCCCCCCCCCCCCCCCCCCCCAAGCTGCATGAACAGTATGAGGATCAAAGCCCCTGCAGCCCAGACCATTGCAGCCCCACTGCTCCTCCAGAGAAAGCAGAGAGAAGGCACCTGGGCTGGGAGCAGAGCCCTGAGGCAGGATCTCTTTCTTCTCTGGGGAGGGTGGAGGCTGAGTAGAGGCCAAGGTGGAGGGCGGGGAGTGAGGGGTGGGGGGTGCGGTCTTTGTGAGGAGCCTCTGATGTGGCAGGTCCAGAGGTGATGGAGAAGTCAGATTCTCCAAATCAACAAATTAAACTTTCTTTCAAAACAGAGATCTTCATGGAGGAGGGAAAAACTTTGAGTAGAATCCAGTGAGAGGGGGGCGAAGGAGGGTGAGAAAAACTAAGGGAAGGGAAGATTCAGATTCAAGTCAGGGAGGGAAGACGAGGAGGCAGATCGGAGAAGGCTCAGGGCCATTTTTCATCACTTTGCCAAACAACGGAAGTTAGAAAAGCTGTTGGCTCACTCCTCCTGCCAAAATGCAGAAGGAAAAAAAAATGCACAAGGAAAACTCTTCGCAAAATAAAAACAAAATAAATAAAGCGACAAAAAGGAATCATGGTTGACGTCTTCTAAAACTGTTATAAGAAAATCAGGAATGGGAGCAAGAGAAAAATCCCTTCGGACAAAGAAAGCATGACAGGGACCCATAAGACCTCCTCTTCTGGAGCTGCACCCTCGAACCTTGAGGGATGAGCTGCTATGATGTCTGGGGGTTTGCTGCAGAAGGAGCTGGGGTGGAGCAAGTGGCCTAGGGACATAGACCGACCACTTGGGGGTGGTTGGTGAGGCTGGGTGGTGAGGCTTCGGGTTAGCCACCTATTCCTTATGAATGCTGGAGGGTCCGTCTGCCTCTCATTTGTGGGCACCTGTGAGAATGGGCTTACTCTTCGGCTCTCTTCCCCCTCATGTGACAAACTGAGCAATTTTATGCACCCTTAGGACCTCCTATTGTGCTCACATGCACATGACTACCCAATCTTCACTTCCGGCCTTGATGTTGCAACTGAATTCCAGGGTGTAGATTCACCCACCAGCCCCTCAGGTACCTGAAGTTCAAGATGTCAATTGGCTAAACACATTGTCTTCTCCTCCAACCAGTCCCCTCTCTTCACTGCTCCATTTGCATGGAGCACCTCAACATCGACCTCTTGCTCAAGCCAGGAGCCTGAGAGTTATTGTGGATTTGATTCTTTCCAAATCGACAAACCTACAAGTTTTTGAGCCCTATGCATTCTGCTTCATGAGGACTTCCCGTATCTCCCCTCTTCTTCCCTCCTCTCCTTTGAACTCTGCAATGGTCTTTGTATTCCGCATCTGGCCTCCAGTTGGACCCCTGGGTGCTCAGCTCCCAAGGATGCATTTCAGAGATTTTTCCATGACATTCGGGCCCGATTTTCCCTTGTCTCCTGCCCACCTGCTTGGCCTCATCTCCCTGACTCTGTGCCTCTTCCTGCCTCGGCAGAATGCAACGGTTCAAACTTTTCAGTGTTATTGCTTTCATTTCTAGATGCCACTGCATGTACCACCTCTCCACTCCACTGTCCTTTCCCAGAACATCTTCCCTCTTGGACAGTAAAAGCCATGACTTCATCTTTGTTTCCTCAGTACCAGCATCTGTGATGCTTGGTAAAATATTTTTAAATGTTTTTGAAAAAACAATAAGCTCATAACCATATTCCTAAAATATCACTTTTATTGAGATGTATGTCTGTCATCCTGCTTCATCAACTAGTTAGCAACTACTTTCAAAGTTCGATTCTTCTTTTTTTTTTTTAAAGTTCGATTCTTCAATTTGAGACTCAAATTGGGAAACATTATTGAAATAAAAACCCATTGCACATCAAACATTTCTTAGATGTCTGTGTCATTTGGAAATGAGGACAAGACCAAAGTTATGTATCAGCCACACTGTTGGAAGCTCTCTAATTTTCTTATAAAAGTATCTATCAGTTGAAAAGCTGAAATAGGGTAGGTTTTTCTTTTTTTTTTATGGGCGATGCATGGGAAACTGGTATAATTGGCTGCAGATTTACGGCAAATGATATGAATGACATGACAATAAATATAGCAAAGTGGATATGTTTTTGAGGCAGCAGCTGTTGTGAAACAAAAAAAATGAGATTGATATTTTTCATCTCAAGCTGATTATGTCGTAGACTCTGTTTAGCGATCATCTATTATCAGACGCTCTGAATGCAAACAGTCAGAGAAATGTGTCTTCCACTTTCAAATTGGACGACTCAAATTGGACCGGGAGACAAAAATTCATCAGATTACACATACCATTTGCAAATGTAGACATTTAGCTAGTGTTAGGCTTGACCGGGAAACAAGTGAAGGGGGAGGTTTGGTTCAGCCTCAGTAAGGAATGTGAAAGAATCTGTACAAACTACAAACTAAGTTGTCAATATGTATTTTTATGATGCACATAAACATAATGCATGGGAGTTCTAGCTAGCTTGAATTTGTAAAACTCCCGACAGCATGCAAGATAATAAGAAAGAAACAAAAGAGCTACATACTGCGCTGCCTCCTGTTGGCACATCTTACAGGTCATCTCTCTCTGGGGTGCAGTCAGAGCCGGCTGGCAGAAAAGACTTGCCCACTTTGCATCTTGGGGCTTGCTAAATTCGGTGACCCGGGACAAAATTGTTGCTGAAGATACCTTCTGACAAAAGAGCAGATTTGGATTTGGACAAAATTGTTGCTGGAGATACCTTCTGACAAAAGAGCAGATTTGGATTTATGTAAATAAATCCAACCAGCTATCACTGAAACAGAACAGCTCTGTTTCCAGGAGAGAGCAACTCTAAATGTAGCCAAACCAATAAATGGCTTTGAGCACCATGACCCAGCCAGTCCAGGGTGGCACTGGCGGTCTCCACCATCATCTTGTATGTTCGTAACTGGTGGGTTTATAGCATGCAGGCTGATTTCTTATTTAGTACATAGTAGAGGCTGTGGTGCTCAGAGCCCCTCAGGAGTGGCCCTTCATGTATATTCTGGAGGCTTCCTGCCTGCAAACACCTGAAGTACCCCCATCCCTGGGCCAAGGGCTTTCTCTGGCATGCTCTGCTTGCTCAGAATAAAGCCAGAAGTGCTGAGGAGTTGACACCAGGAGCAGCCAGCAGCCAACAGCTAACAGGACCAGGAGAATAAAATGCCTATTTCCTTGCCTCTAAGGGGGGACAACTGAGGTGTGCTCAATATCACTTCCCAGGGCACCTTGGGGGATGCCCACAGAGGGAGCTCCTCTACACTTGCTGTAGGCTTCCTTCAAATAGACTTCATTGTAAGACTTGTTTAAAGATTCTCATATATAAATTTCTAAATCAGAAAAAATTCTTTGTCCTACCATGTGTATGGTTGCCCCTAAAAATATGGTTTCTGCAATATTAAGTTTACTTCCACACAGGTCATATTTAAACTTAAATAGTACCTCTAATCTGAGTACCCAGTTCTCCTCCAAATAGTGCAGTTTTGCTAGGAGCCCTTTAACTCAAATTTGTGGGATATGTGGTCTTTTCAGCTGCCGCTATGACCTGTTGCTCCATATCATCCCAGGGGACTTGCCCCCAACCCCTTACCCCCACAGCACCCACCTCCCCATCCTGCTTCTCTTGCCTCCTGAGTAATCCTCATGCAGACCCCAGAGGAAAGCTAAGTGAGGAGCCCCCGTCCTCCTGCAGGAGCTCCTTGCCCGGGTGATGGGAGGGAAGGAAGAGAAACCACATGGAACAGAGGGTCTCCACCGAGTCCTGGGTTTGTGACTAAACCTGTATGTCTCAAATTCTGTCAAAGCTTCTCTCCAGGGAGGACATGTTGTGGATATTTATCGGATTTCCGCGGGGAGCAGCTTAGACGTGGTTTTCATTACCAAGGCCCTTCAGATCTCTGCGCTGATGGATGGAGAAAGAACCGCTGGGCTAATTTCTTATCTGTTCTGCATCTTTATTGCAGCTTAAACCCAAATCCTCGAGCCTGTTAAACATGTCCTTTTTCTTTGTAGATGCTTCATTTTCACAACCTTCGGGAAAAGCTGCTTGGAAGTAATCCGTTTCCATCTGTCACGTTCTTTCACATGTGCAGTGTCTGGAGTCCTGGCGGTGGCGTTTCTTCAGGTTCCTTGTGCAGAGCAGCGTGGCCCTGTCCCGGGGAACAGCCACACTCGGGGTCATGGGCAGCCCCGCGCTGAGCACCTGTTCCTCCCTGTTCCCTAAGGAGATGAGAAGCTCAGGTGCGTGTACGATGCAAGAGGGGAATGGCAGGATTTTTCTTGCAGCCACTCCTATCAACCACCCCTCACCCCGCCCTTGCATTTATGCAGCAATTTTATCTAGCTCCTTCCTTGTACTTTGTCTGGAGCATCTGCATGAGAGACATGGAGTGGGAAGAGTGAGAGAGAGCTTCTGTAACCATTTCAGTTTGTTCCACAGATTTTTATGCTACATGATGAACCTAGTGCCTTCCAGATAACCCTGTGCTTTTCAAGTCTTCAGTCTATATTGCTTCCGTGAGAGTTCATTTATCTCTATTTCCACCACCTGACTTTGGGCCTTCCTACCCTTATCTCCTATCATTGCTTTCTGTCCCGTTTGGTATGTAAGTGTCTTTTTCATGCTGTCCAGCGAGGGCTGGTGTTGTGCCCAAGATTGCGAATCCGAGAAACCACCAAGGAGCCGACACCGATGCAAACACACGAGGGTTTATTTACAAGCTTGAGCTTGGGTCCAAGTATACCTGACACAGCGAGGCAGGGACTTGGACCCCGAGGCTAAGAGGCATAGCAGCTTTATAGGGGCCAGTGGCCCATGGGATACACAGAAAGTTGCACAGTCATGTCGGTCCACACGCAGGTGGCCAAATGAATTACATCTTACCCTATAGTATCCATTTGAGCTGGCCTATCACTCTGGTCAGAATTGGTGCGCAGTTTTGGCGGGCACAAGGCGGGGTTACATTGTTATGGGCCGATTTCTGATTAGGGTGTGCCCAGCGGCTTGACTAGGGTGGGGCAGCGCCTTAAGCAATAAGCAGGTCACTTGGGGGTGATACAGGAGGTGGCGGGCACAGCACAAAATGGAATTAGTCCTGCTCTGCTTGTCCAGGGGTAGGGGATTTTTGTTAAATTTCCTGGGTCCCACATTCCTCCCTTTTTCAGAGGATCCTATGCAGGACCCAACCACGGGTTCTGGGTTTCTGTCGAAAGAGGCAGTGGTTGGCATTGTTGCCTGAGTACCATGAGTTGGACTGTATTGATTCTGTCCTTGACAAAAGCTACTGGTCTATTAATGAGGCAGGGTCCGAAGGTTAGAAGGAGGAGGCAGATGATGAGTGGGCCGGTCAGGGAGGATAACATGGTAGTCAGCCAGGGGGAATGATTAAACCAGGATTTGAACCAACCTTGTTGCTGTTCTCGCTCCCATTTACATTTCAGCGAAGAAGCAACATCCTATGTTTAAGGCAGCACATAACCCCCACCGCCCCCCTTTGTTGTAAGAAGACTAAGTCTAATCCCCTTCTATTTTGAAGGACAACCTCAGACTAGGGAGTCTTGGAGGTGGGAAATAAGTGAGAACGGGGCAGTCTTAGCTTTAGGGGATTGTCCTTGTCCGGTTGGCTTTTCCATTCTGGAACAAAGTCCTTGAGAATGGCGTGTGGGTCAGCTGGCCGGACGTGGGTGTAGTGGACCCAGGGAGTAATCCCGTCGACCTTGAGAGCGGTGGGAGTGGTCAGGATTACGATGTAAGGTCCCTTCCAGCGAGGTTGAAGTGTCTGGTGTTGGTATCTCTGCACGTACACCCAGTCACCTGGCCAATATCGATGGTGGCCCAGTCTCATAGAGGGCCCTCAGCTTAGGCCACACCTGCTCATGGGTTCACTGTAACATTTGGAGGGAGAAAAGAAGTTGGTGATCATCAAATTCAGCAAGCGCCTCAGGTTTTAAATTGGGAATAACAGGTGGAGGAAGACCGAACATGATCTCATAGGGAGTCAGTCCCATTTTATATGGGGAATTCCTCACCCTATATAGGGCGAAGGGGAGGAGAGTCACCCAGTCCCCGCCAGTCTCCAGGGCTAATTTAGTTAAGGTCTCCTTTAATGTTCTGTTCATCCTCTGTACCTGTCCTGAGCTCTGGGGCCTATATGCACAATGTAATTTCCAATCTGCCCCAAGTATTTGTGCCTCTCCCTGTGTTACCATAGAGATGAATCCTGGGTCATTGTCTGATCCAATCCTAACAGGAAAACCATACCTCGGTAAGGTGTCTTCCAGCAGTTTCTTGGTCACGGTCTGTGCCATTTCATGTTTGGTGGGAAATGCCTCTGTCCATCCTGAAAAAGTATCTACAAACACTAGTAAATACTTGTGCCCCTATTTTCCAGGTTTTACCTCAGTGAAGTCCACTTCCCAGGAGACTCCTGGGCGGTCCCCTCGGAGCCGGGTGCCAGGTTAGATCCATGGCCGGAAGCATTAGTTAGTTAACTGGCATGCGTGGCAGCTTGCCACAATCTGCTCGATCTTTGCTCGAGAGTCTTTAATAGTGATCTTTGCATGTCGTATGAGGTCTTCCATCTTCCTTGTTCCCATATGAGTACTCCCATGTATTTCGGATAGGACTCGCCGTCCTAGTTCCTCTGGCAGGATGATGCTGGAGTCTGAGGCCCTCCACCAGCCACGTAAGCACTGGGTCATAGGCAAGCATTTGATCCAGTGTAAATCAGCATCAGTATAGTTGGGGGTGTCGGGCAGGGTCGGTGCCTCCAGATCAGGTCTCTGTTTCCATGGTTACTGCTGCCCCCACGTATCTGATTCCTTCTTGGATGAAACTGCTGCCGTCCTTGTACCAGGTGGTGTCCGCATTTGGCAGTGGCTGGTCCTGGAGACCAGCTCTGATTCCGTGGACCTGTGCCAAAATTTCTTGACAGTCATGCAGAGGGGGGTCCCAGTCTGGGTTAGGGAGTAGTGTTGCCGGATTTAGAGTTGTTGGTGGCTTAAATAAAATTCTGGTGGGGTTTAGCAGTAGACTCTGATAATGGGTCAGATGGGCATTGTGGATCCAGCGGTCTGGGGGCTGTTTGAGTACCCCTTCAATAGCGTGTGGGGTGGTAACATGCAGTTCTTGCCCCATGGCCAGGTTTAGGGTCTGCCCGTCACTTAGTTTGGTTTGTTGTTCTTCTGGACTCTATTATCATAGACTAGTTCTGCTATTATCACTAAGTCCTGCAAGCTCTTCTCTCCCAGTCTCTCTACTCTTTGCAATTTCTTTTTAATGTCTGGCGTGGCCTGGTTAACAAAAGCCATGATAATTGCGGCCTTTGTTTCCGGGGCTTCTGGGTTCATAGGGGTGCACTGCCTAAAAGCCTCTATGACTCTCTCTAAGAAGGCTGCTGGACTCTCATCCTTGCCCTGTCTCACATCATAGACCTTGGCCAGATTGGGAGGCTTGCGCGGCAGCCTAGAGACCTGCCATGAGAGTCTGGCGGTGGACCCGGGGTCTCTCCTTACCTTCAGCCGAGTTGTGGTCCCAGGTGGGGCGGGATAAAGGGAAGGCAGCGTTTATGAGGTCCGGGTTTTGAGTCGGTTGTCTGTCCTCTCCCAGGACAGACTTCCGGGCTTCCACCTGAATTCGTTCTCTCTCCTCGGTGGTGAAGAGAACCTGCAAGAGCTGTCGGCAGTCATCCCAAGTAGGCTGGTGGGTAAAGAGAACAGGATCTAAAAGCCTGATTAAATCTCTCAGATTATCAGAGAAGTTTGCATTTTGGGTTTTCCAATTATATAAATCACTGGTGGAGAACAGCCAATATAACATTAGCTGTCCGCCAGTCTCGTCCGGGGCCCCATGGCACAGAGAGGCAGGGCGGTGGAGTCCGTCGCCCCGCATTTGGAGGTGGGGCCGACCGGTGAGTCCCACTGCGTGTCCCTGCTGCTGGCCCGTGCGCAGGGACTCCCTCGTCAGGGAGGGCTGGCGCCCCTTCTGCACTGCCCCCCTGTGCCTCCAATGGAGGAGCAGAAGGGGGAGGGAGTGCCCGGTAGGGTGGCGGGAGAATCAGGTCCTTCCGGGGAGGAATCCTGGAAGACAGGATAAAAGGGCACTTGGGGCGTAGAGTCAGTCTCCTTCTCGGCTTTCCACAGGGCTAGAATCTCGGTGGGTCCTGCTTTGGGGGGTAAAAATGGTTTTAGCCAAGCAGGGGGATTCTCGATCATGTCCTGCCAGATCAGGATATAGGGCACCTGGTCAGGGTGGCTGTCCGGTTTGTCCCTGAAGACCATGGCCTTAACCTGTAAGATAATAGGTAGGTGGAAAGTTCCTTCTTGGGGCCATCCCCCGTCAAAGGTTGGCCATTCTGATATGCAATAAATTTGGAATCTCTCTCTCCATATGTCTATGCTCAGAATATGAGCTCTTTCCCTAACATCTGAGAAGTGGGAGAGCATAGAGACAGGGGAGTGGTTTCTGACTCCCCCATTATGTCCCCAATCCACACCAAGACACAGACAGGAAAGACAATTAATTAACAAGGACTCAACAACACAAACATTCCAATGTGGCTGCAGAGACAAAACAGAAAGTAACCCGAAGGGCTGGCAGTCAACCCTCCTTACACATGAGGACCCCCGTCCTCCTTACAGATGAGGACCCCATCCTCCAGGCGGGGCAAGGGACGTCTCCTCAAGACCCCCGGTCGACGGCCCGCCAGCGCGTCCACCTAAGCCAATGTCGACCCAATACAGATTGGAATTCCTACAGGTAAAAGTACAGTTTAGAGCTCTCAGAGAATATGCGCACAAAAGGTGGAAAAAGTTGAGTGCCCTCACCACGCATGAAACCCTCCGGATGAGGTCTTGGGGGTCTCTCGGATCCCGGACGAGCCCCCAAATGTTGTGCCCAAGATTACATATCCGAGAAACCACCAAGGAGCCGACACCGATGCAAACACACGAGGGTTTATTTACAAGCTCGAGCTTGGGTCCAAGTGTACCCGACACAGTGGGGCAGGGACTTGGACCCCAGGCTAAGAGGCATAACAGCTTTATAGGGGCCAGTGGCCAATGGGATTGTAACATACACAGAAAGTTGCACAGTCATGTCGGTCCACATGCAGGTGGCCGATTGAATTACATCTTACCTATAGTATCCATTTGAGCTGGCCTATCACTCTGGTCAGAATTGGTGCGCAGTTTTGGCGGGCACAAGGCGGGGTTACATTGTTATGAGCTGATTTCTGATTAGGGTGTGCCCAGCGGCTTGACTAGGGTGGGGCAGCGCCTTAAGCAATAAGCAGGTCATGTGGGGGTGATACAGGAGGTGGCGGGTGCAGCACAAAATGGAATTAGTCCTGCTCTGCTTGTCCAGGGGTAAGGGATTTTGTTAAATTTCCTGGGTCCCACAGCTGGGCTCTGCAGGCACGGGGAGGGTCAGCCTCTAAAGTAGAGGCTGGGCAGGTTCCCTGCCTTCCCTGTAGGGCACTGGTGACCCTCCATGCCTGCGAAGGAGGGCAGAGGAAGGAGACCACTTTCAGGCTCACACTTCTGTCAAGGGCTTGACCCATGTGTCCCCCTTTGGATACCATCCTATACTGGTGTTTCTATTCCTCCTTGGTGTTGGCATCTATTAGGCCCAGGCAGTGCTGGTCTGCAGTAAGGCATTGGTAGCACTCAGCAACTAGCTGGCACATTTCTGGCCCACTTGGTCAGTACCAGCCTCCTCACCATATAGACCACAGCTACCTCTCCTACCTTAAAAACACACTTTGCTAGGTTGGTTTATACACGGTGGGTAAATGGACCAGACGTAGGTCAGATCCTTCCCCTGGGCATTTCTTCAAGGGTGGTGAATTCTATTACCTGTCACCAGGTTTGAACAAATTTATGCACAGGAGAAGTCCTTCTAGTTGCCTAACTGGCTTCAATTTTAATTTTTTATTTCAAAGATTTTAAAAATTTATTTATTCATGAGATACACAGAGGGAGAAGTAGACTCTGTGTAGGGAGCCTGATTCAGGACTCAATTCCAGAACCCCAGGATCACAACCTGAGCCAAAGGCAGATATTTAACCACCAAGCCACCCAGGTGTCCCTTCAGTTTTAATCTCAATAGTTTTCCTAGGTTTTGTCTGAGCAGAGAAAATGGGTGAGACCCTGCCCTCTAGAGGCGAGTTAGGGTAAAGTGACCAAACCATGTAGGCCAGATTTGAGTTTTTATTTCTTTTTTTATTTTAGAAAAGCTTTTCCTTCTTACTCATTATTGGTCTCATAATCTTGTACAGGGTTGTAACTGGAGGAAAAAAATGAAATGAATGGGAAGACCTCTGTCCTTAGCCCCCTGGTTATTTATTCCTATACCTACCCACATGGGTCCCATGTATGACATTCACCATGTCAGAAGTTCCTCCACCTGCAAGTGGAGAATAAATATTCTCACACCAAATAAATTGTGACCTAAGGAGACTCCCTAAATTAATTATTAGAAACAGATGAGTTTTTCTTTGAGAAAGTTTTTTTTTCTTTTTTTAAGTATAATTGCTATGTCGTTGGTTATGTGCCTTTAAAATGCTTGTGTATTTTGGCAAACTGAATTCCAAATGGACTGTGCTTCTGTACAACTCATTGGGTATGGGAGGGTTTGTTCCTCTTTATTCCTGAAGACACTATGTATCATCTAATATTTTTTTTATATTTGACTTGGGTAGGTGAAGATGATCTCTTAGAATGTTTCTGAATTTTAAACTGTGGACTTGAAATTCCTTAGAAGCCTAATTTAAAGTCAGTTATTCATTCATTTGTTTATCTACTCAGGGTTACACCCTATCACGGTCTTGGCTCATTTTATTTCTAGTACGTTGGTTGCTTTTTGCTCTTGATTTAATAAAGTTTTTTTTTTTTTTTAATGTGGTAAGGAAATTAGACAGACTTTCACTAGATTTTCATAAGTATATTTTCTTCAGTTACCATTTGACTTAATTATGTGGTTACATTTATTAGTTTTTTCCCTTATGGCTTTTGCCTTTGGTAGTCTTGTCAATCTTGATAAAGGAATAAGTAGATTGATTACTTGGCACCTAGTCAATGATGTAGTGGAGGGAGAAATTTCTTTCTTTTCCCTCAAGGTTCTTCTGGCTGGTTTAAGAATTAAATTGATATGAGATAGATTAATGGGAGAGAAAATAAGTTTTAAAAAATATTTTATTTATTCATTAGAGACACAGAGAGAGGCAGAAGGAGAAGCAGGGTCCCTGTGGGGAGCCCGATGTAGGATTCAATCCCAGGACCCCAGGATCACGACCTGATCCGAAGGCAGATGCTCAACTACTGAGCCACCTAGGTGTCCTGAAAACCAGTTTTTTAAAAAAGATTTATCTATTTATTTTAGAAAGCAAGATAGAAAATGAGAGAGAGAGAGAGAGAGAGAGAGAGAAGGAGAAAGAGAAGGAGAGGAGTCCCCAAGCACTCTCCATTGAGTATGGTACCCGAGTTGGGGCTCGATCCCATGACCCTGAGATCATGACCTGAGCCGAAACCAGTCAACCAACTGACCCACCCAGGCTACTCCCCCCCCCCCCCCGCGCCGGAAAACAGTTTTATTATATGTGCAGAGATCCAATAATGAAATTGAGACCCGTAGCAATGATCAAAGCAGGCAGTTTTTATACCTTTTCAATAGACAAAATAAACTTGTGAGGAATTGATGGGATTAAAAAAAACAGGTGCTTGGAAGCTTTAATTAGTAGGGGAATTCTAAGCAGAATTTGGGCTGAAGTAGTAGATTAGAAAAAAAAAAGAAGATTGTGTCTACAGCTTTCTTTAGTTGAAAGTCCCAAAGTCAGGTGATAAGGATCACTCACTTCTTAGTGCAGGGAGAGTATTTTTCATACAGGAGATTTGTTTCCTGCTTGCAGGGGAGCAGAAGGCATTCTGGGGAGGGTCTTTCTCTGATTTTTACCCAAGTAGCTTTTATTCAAAATAATCAATATGCCATTTTGGCTGGCCTGCCCTGGAGCCCTACAATGATAAAAAATAATTTGCTGATTGAAGTTTTCTTGCAATACCCTGATTTATCATCATCCAGAGACTCACAGGATGCTTTCAGTGTCAAGAAGTAGATGCTGCTGGTCAAACTGGAAGACACTTGGTCTTCTCCCATGACCAAGACCAGACTGGTTGGGCTGGCTTTGGTGCCTACCTCAGGGCTCCTGCCCACTGCCACCCCCCCCCCCCCCCCCCCCCGTGACTCTGGGTGGTCCGCCCTCCACTCTGATGGTTTTAGCTCAGGCTCCCTCATTTCTTAGTCCCCAGACAGCAGCTGCAGTTGTAGGGGTCACATCCAAACATGGCAAAATCCAAGAGAAGAAGAGACCATGCCCTTCACCTTTCACCACCTCTAATGTGTCCTGAGCTGTAGCCAAACACCAGCCGAAAAGGCCTCAATTGGCATTGGATGGAGTGAAACTCAGTCTTGCAAAAAAGCAGCGATGCTTGAAATCTGTTACAGAGTAGTTTTCTTTTTATTGTTTTTGGTTGTTGTTTTTTTTTTTTTTAAAAGATTATATTTATTCATTCATGAGAGACACAGAAAGAGGCAGAGACACAGATGGAGAGGCAGGTTCCCTATAGAGAGGCCCATGTGGGACTCGATCTGGGGACCCTGGGATCATGACCTGAGCTGAAGGCAAGATGCTCAACCACTGGGCCTCCCAGGCGCCCCTACAGAGTAGTTTTAGCACTATCCAGAGAACACCTTTTAGATGAGAAAGGTCAATAAATATGGGGACTCCAGGTCCCGACTGGCAGAAAATGACACTGGACATGTTTGACAAAGACTGGCCTAGAGCGACTGGGGGACTTGGAGGGGAGCCCCAGGGAAATAGATAGCTAGAGAGCTGTGCGAAGGAGTGTGGACCCACAAAAGGTGCATTTTGTCCCTGGTTCTATTCAACACTGTTAAACATCATTCTTCTTGCCCTGGTTACAATAAAACAACTGCATCTCTGCAAAGATTTGCAAGAAGGCTCAAGAGAATCACTTTTATACTTGGAAGAGAGAGTCCAGAACAATGGCCTACATTTAAAAAATATATGTATCTCTCAAGTGTTTTTCTATACACTGTAATAGTAATTTTGAATATATGTTGGAAAAATTTCATTCACAATAACACACATATTAAAAAAAATAACAAAAGAATAACAGAAGCCACAAAGGTCCAAGATGAGAGTCATAAAAGATTTGAATAAATAGACAGGCAGTACTCCTGAAGAGAAAAGCAGATTATTACAATTATGCTAATTCTGATGATGATGACTTTATATTTGTATTATTTGGAGGAAGGTGTAGGGAGGGAGTGGATATGGGTGTGGGTAGGTGGGGAGCCGGGAGTTAATGAGTCACATGGTTCAGGGTACAGCTGGTGAGTGGGTTTACTGTGGGGTGTAGGTAGGTAGTGAGTAAGGGAAGGGTGGGCATAGGTACTGAGTGGGTGTGCGGTGGGTTGTGGCTTAGGGGTAAGGTTTGAAGAATATTTTACTTTGCTCAGAGTGCTTTAAAACGGTGTTGTGGGATCCCTGGGTGGCGCAGCGGTTTGGCGCCTGCCTTTGGCCCAGGGCGCGATCCTGGAGACCCGGGATCGAATCCCACGTCGGGCTCCCGGTGCATGGAGCCTGCTTCTCCCTCTGCCTGTGTCTCTGCCTCTCTCTCTCTCTCTGTGTGTGACTATCATGAATAAATAAATTTAAAAAAAAAAAAAGGGTGTTGTGCTATAGCAGCATTTTAATTTTAATTGCTTAGATTTTGATGGTATGTGTTTGCTGGCTTTTCAGATGACCTTCGATAGCTCGAGGTCTTTTGTCCCATTTTTCTCACGACCACACTAATCTAGCCAGACCAGGAGTCCTGGGTTTGGCCTGAGGTTCACAGGTTCACAGGTTCGCAGCTGCTGCGAGGCGGACGGGCTGGGCGCCGAGGTCCGGCTCCTCTTGCGCTCTGCTGCCACCTGCCGCCCAGCCAGGGCGTGCGCAGCCAGAGCGAGTTGCAGCCTCGAAAACCTTCCATTAGGTTTTACTTCTTTCTTATCCACGGAGATGAATGAGGTTGACGTTTATTTTGTTCCACTAATTTCAATAAAATGCGCATAGAGAACAACTCGCTGTACTTCACCTGAGTTGAAGGTAAACCAACGTTTCCATCGAGAACAAGGATTCTCAGGAGTACATGGACTCTTGAAAGGTGTATGGATGTGCCTCATGGAGTTGCTCAAGCCCTCTGATTGTTAGCATGATTTATAGATATTTATATAATTTTTTAAATTTATATAGTTATGCACAGTTTCCTAGGGAGCGTGCGTATAGCCTTCATCAGAGTCGGAAAAGGATTCATATGCCCCAAAGATCACCATACATTGTTCTGGAACAGTCATCTCTAAACTCTTTGGACTGTGGACCCAACAATCCATTCTCTTATTTACTTATAAATTACAAACAAGTACCAAATAAAGAGCTGAGGATGAAATAAAGAGTTTCACTGTCTTTCCCATGATGACAGATTCCTAATAGTTTCAGTTCATGTCTCACGTCACTCAAGGGACTGTGTGCCCTAAGTGGTGGAAATATAGCCACACTGTCATTGCTTCTACCTTGCCATGTGGCTGATGGGCCATGGCTACTGGAGCACAGTGTTGGTTTTGCGTTTTGTTGTGGTTCACTTGGGCTTGCCTTATTAGTACTGTAGTTGATCTCTGGTGAATATGCAGGAATCTCTTAAAGCCATATTTCCTTTTTCTTAAGTTATTTTGCTAAAAACTAGTCAGCACAATCAGTAATCCAATCCACACATTGGCTCAGGTATGATCCCCTCTCTATTGTGGCTGAGTCACATCCTAAAAGTTTTGCTTGAGGACCTGATTTTTCCTTCCACTCCTGGTTAGTCTTGAATGTTGCCACCGTTTACAAAGCAGCTATTTTGGTCTGGGGCTCATCACCTCAGGAAGGAATGCTTTGCTATTCTTGTATAGACATCGACATGTAAAAACCCTGAGAGAATTAACTTGGTAGGCTAATAATTGAGACTTAAGACTAATAGAGTTCATTAATCTGGTCAGGTACCATATACATATGGGCTTGTCTAGGTATGCGTGTGAAACATTATCTTTTTTCCATATCAAGAACCAGCTAGAATATATAATTATTTCCACAGGCATTTATTGAGCATGGATTTCCCTCCAGGCATTGGAAATATGGCTGTGAACAAAGCAGGTAATCCCTGCCCTCAGTCACACTAGCAAAGGGAGACTGCTAGTTAACAAAACAGATTAGTACAATATGCCGAACATGAGGAGGTGATGGGGCTCTGGGAGAAGCTGAAACACGGAAGGAGGAAGGAGATTGTGAATGTGGAGTCATGACTTTTAAAAATAAAAGGTCACAAAAGTGCTGTTTGGGTAAAAACCTGAAGGAAGTGAAGGAGTGTTTATGACAATTACTGAGAGGATTCGTGGGGGGTGGGGAGGGAGATGCCAGGCAGAAGAGCAGGTGCAAAGGCCCTGAGAGGAGCACGTTCTTCTGAACTCTGAAAGCAGCAGAAGGTCAGCACAGCAGGTGTGGAGAGTGTGTAGGGGGAGGGACGTTGTAGGAAATGAGATCAGAGAAGCAGCTGGGAGCTATGCTGTGCAGGGACTTGGAGATCCTTTGCTGAGGACTTTGCCTTTCATAATGGGAGAGATGGGAGTCATGGTGCCTTAGGAGAGGAGTGGCATCATCTGGCTAAATGTGACCAGGACATCTCTGGCTACAGAGTGGAGACAAGACAGAGGATGGGAAGGGCCACTACAATTATTTAGCAGGGTTGGGATATTTTTCATAGTAAAAAGGCAGCGTTCGTGGCTGGCATCCACCCGCAGAGTTCTGGGGCTTCCATGCATCAGGAGAAGAGCCATCTCCCCAGCTTCTGTCTCACTTGTCACATCTCTGCTTGCTCCCAAAATGTCTCATCACCTGAGCCTTGCCAGTGGAGACAAAGGGGAACCACAAAGACAGGCTGGAATCTGGTCTGTCTCACACGGAATCTAACTTTGAAGACGCACATGACCACCAGGATAAGCTGGTGTCCTTCCCCTGGGAAGTGCACATCTGCTGGGCCCAGGAATTAGGAGAGCATCTGGCAGTGGCTTGGGGGGCTGCAGACTGGCAGCCCTGCCATCTCAAACAGGCGAGCCGGGGGACCAGTGACACTGTACATGAGCTCCCATGGTGCGGGCATGGACCTGACACTGATGGCTGCTGCTTCATTCTGGTCCGATTCTTGCATGGATTTCTCTAGCAGCCAATCCAATGTGGCACCACACATGGCAGGTAATTCTGGGACATGGATACGCTAACTGTGTACCACCGCCCTGTCTGGGAGTGGGGTGGCCAGTGACAGGCTGGAGCTGGCCTGAAGCAGTTCACCCACACCAACTGTTACATTTTTAGGAGTTTTGGAAGCCAGTTGTTACCTATGGCCATGACCGTCATTAAATTGTATAAACCTACAACTGAAATTAATTGTGTTAAAAACAAAGATGGTGAAGTACTTAAAACTCCTCACTAATAAGTTTTTTTTTTAATTTTTAAAGATTTTATTTATTCGAGGGAGAGAGAGAGAGAGGGAGAGAGAGAGGGAGAGAGACAAGCAGAGACACAGGCAGAGGGAGAAGCAGGCTCCCCAAGGAGAGCCCAATGTGGGATTCAATCCCGGAACCCCAGGATCATGACCTGAGCCAAAGGCAGACGCTCAACCACTGAGCCACCCAGACCTCCTGGTATTGTATAAAATTTTAAAGATTCAAATGAAGGAACACAATCAGAGAGAGCAATAAGAAGTGACACGTTAGAGCAGTGAAAGAAGACAGGGAAAACTAGACTGTGTTCAGCATGCAGGGAGCCCGACATGGGACTCGATCCCTAGTCCCCAGGATCAGGCCCTGGGCCAAAGGCAGGTTCTAAACTGCTGAGCCACCTGGGCTTCCCTTGACTATATGGGCTCTTCTCTGGAAGTGTCGTCTATCCTGCCTGCATGGTGAGCAGGAGACGTTGTTACTCAATGCTTGCTGCTTCCGGCTGCTGCTTTTTATCCTGGTCTATAGGGTCTCACTCAGTCTAGCAGTCCACCAAGGTTTGGGGGACAATTTACATGCCAATCTGGGGTGTCACCCACTCCTATCTAGGATTTTCCTTATCCCTTTCCTGTTGTTCTCCTAGACCCTAACTCTGTCTTCTGACACTGCTTGTTAGACCTGTAGTTCTGTATATTTCTAATTTCTCACTATAATTCCTGACATCCAAAGCTGTACCTAGACTGGGGTGTTGCCTGCAGGCAGACAGCCACACACTCACAAAATTCACCTCATAGCAATTTGTATTTCGTTTCCTAAAATCTAATATTGAAATGTGGCTTGTAATGACTTTCCTCCCCATTGCCACCCCCTCCGTCTCTAAAAGAGATAGGTTTGAACCCAACTTAAAGCATTTTTCATGTTAGAATTGATTTTAAGAACGTGGATGTTTTCTTAGTAGTGTATCCTTCCGGAGAGAAGCATTCTTGAAGAAAAATGTTTTAAACATTCAAATCATCGTTACTGTTTTTACAGATTTCACATAACATCTTCAATTGCCATGCTGGGCTCTCAACTAACCTTCTAAATCTTTGATGGCATCATAGAGGGGTTGTCTGTTGCTTGTTCAGCTATTGATTCTTGATTTAAACATTACTCATTGAGAATCTAAAATGCGTTCTTTTTCCAATTAGGTTGTTTTTACTAGTACCTTTCGGTACCACTTATCTTGATGCTACCTTAGCTTTGCTGACTGTTCTTAAAAATCCATAGCTGTATCTGCAGAGCTGGGCATTCAGAGCTGTTTCCTAAGGTTGTTCTCTCGTTTACTCTGCTCCAGACCCCTGCTTGCCTGATATTTTCTCACCATTCATTTTACATTTTAGAGGAGTGAGGTTGTCTCTGAAAGCAGGTGATTGCTCTGCTGGGATTGCCTCCAGGAGCTTGTGAGATTGCCCAGGAAGTCAGGGCTTTCCAAAGTCGTGGTGGAGTAATCACTCATTGCCTCCATTTCTTTCCTATTCCTCCTACCAGGAAATCTACCCCCTTCACACTGTGCACTATTTGTGGGGCAGGGGCCAGGCTCTGTAGCCAGAAGTGGCAGCTGGAGGCTGGCTGAACCACACCCTCACTATGATCTCTTCCCATATCAGTTCTGAGATGTCTACTCGACGTGCGCTGGACCCTCTCTCTCTGTCCTCTATGTCTCAGGACTGCTGTTTCTTTTTTGCTTTTTTCTTTTTTTGAACATTTAACTTATTTACTTGTGATAGACACAGAGAGAGGGGCAGAGAAACAGGCAGAGGGAGAAGCAGGCTCCATGCAAGAAGCCCCATATGGGACTCGATCCCAGGACCCTGGCATGATGCCCTGAGCCGAAGGCAGACGCTCCACCGCTGGGCCACCCAGGTGCCCCTCCCCTCATTTTTTTTTATATGACAATTTTCTAGTTTTCCTGTTGCCTCCACTCAGTCCCTCAAATTTTAGTCCGATCTTGCACTTTCCTAGGACTCCTGTCTCATTGGATGCTGGGAATATTATAGAAAAATTAGAAGCAGATTGGCTTAATTTCCATTCACCTGGAGTTTGCAGCCTGTCAGCCCCAGTTAGTAGGAGGTCAGCTAGATTTTTCAGTCTCATGAGTCGGCTCCAGACTGCCCTCTGCCCAAAGGAACACTTGGTGCTTGTTACCCTGCAGAAGCCAAGCCTTTTCTGACCCTGGAGCCAGGAGGGTTCTGCTCCTCTTGCTACTTCTCATTTCTCTTCTCATTTGGTCCATGGATTGTTTCCTTAGCTTTCCGTGCAACTGTATTCTTTTGATTAACTTGTCCAATATTTTATCTATGTTGTGACTTTAGGACAGAGGATATGGTCTCAGAAAGGTACCTAATCTCTCTGGATAATATGAAGAGTTGGGATGATGTCAGTAGTATTTACTTTGTGGGAATATGTTAAAAATCAAGTTGGGGCATCTGGGGGGCTCAGCAGTTCAGCATCTGCCCTTGGCTCAGGTGGTGATCCCGGGGACCTGGGATAGAGTCCCGCATCCGGTTCCCCACAGGGACCCTGCCTGTCCCTCTGCTTGTGTCTCTTCCTCTCTGTGTGTCTGATCATAATTGTGTCCTTTAAGTAAGCTGGGTGGTGCTGCAACTACTAACAACTTCTGAATCTTAGTAGTTTAAATAACAAACATCAATTTCCTGCTTGCAATGCTGGTCCATTTCTGGTCAGTCGAGCTTTGCACTGCAGTATTATGATGCATATCCTGGGTCCCCCGGTGTTGGAGCAGATGCTTTCTGGAACACTGCTACACACCAGTGTGAAAGAAAAAGGGAACACAGACCCTACTTCCAATCTTGGAAGTAAACAGATGTCAATCCTGCTCACATTTTGACCCAAACAAGGAACGTGACCATTTATTTGTTCAGTGGGGCCAGAGTGCGATCCTACCATATGTCTGAAAAGAGAGAACCAAATATCTGTGATCATCCTAACTATTTCTACAATGATAGTTGTGAAATAACATTTACTTAATGTTTACTTGGGGCAAGACACTATAGTAATTAGCATACAGAGTCAGAGGTGGCTTTTAAGAATAGAGACTCTTTAATAGCAGTTTTGACTTTTTAAAAGATTTTATTTATTTATTTATTTATTTATTTATTTATTTATTTACTGAAAGAGAGAGAGAGAGGGAGGAGGAGGAGAAGGAGAAGGAGGAGGAGAAGGAGGAGAAACAGAGAAAAAGGGCCAAGCAGACTGCACTGAGCATGGAGCCTGGTGTGGGGTTCAATCTCATGACCCTGAGACCAGGACCTGAGCCAAAATCAAGAGTCACAGCCACCCAGGTGCCCCAGTAGTTTTTTCTTTGCTCAAAGATAAAATTACTCATATTGATTGGTGGCAAGTATAAATTCTTGGCTATTAAAAAAGAGGCATGATTGTGATCTTGGCCAAATCATCTCAGTACAATAATGCATTTATTGTAAAGTTTGGGAAGTAAAATGATCCATTAAAATAATTATGATTGCATTTGTAATGCCTGGGAGTAATGACGGATCTTCTATAATCATAGAGCCTTATACAAGGTACGGCCGTGAACTAAAAGGTCCTTTGAAAACAATGCTCCTGATGGTGAGCGATCAGATGCATTCAGTAATTGTCATAAACACGCTTATCCCAAATTTCCCTGCCCACATCCTCCAACCTTGCTACAATGCAAAATCTTTAATATCCCAGTGGAATAATGATTTATTCTTTTGTGAAATGGATTCACCTTGCCTCAGCCCTTCTGCTAAGTTGTCTCAAGCCTAACTTTGAGCTGAGGAAAGAGAACTGGTGGTGTATTGGTTTAAATGCTTCTATTTTATGACCTGATTTCTTCTTCAAAGATGTCTAGAAACAGTTCAAGCCTGCCTTCAGGCTGCAGGCACCTGTGAAGTTTCTCCTTTTCTGTAACTGAAGGTTTTTTAAGTCTAGTAAATTAAACTTCAAGAAGGAAAATGGGAGTTAATAAGCTGACAGTTTGTCTAGGGGAGGGTTTTTTTTTTTTTTTCCAGGACTTAATATACTTAATTTCTTTACTTGTTTTTCAATTTGGCTGGACTTAGGAGCAGGTCGGCTTTAAATTGAGGATGAAAAAAGGAAGAATATGATGCTCTAACCTAAAACACGAGCTCTTAGTCATCATTTCACCATGACATATTTATTGTTCTGGACTTTCAATGTGCCTTTTGGGTTTTGAGTTAAAATTAAATACCCTGGAAAATGTAATTTATTATAGCATACGAGCTACTGCCTTCAAGGGAACTATTGGTAGCCTGAGAAGAGAGGGCTCTGTAGGAATGAGACACGGGACAGGCTGCCAGCTGTATGTGTGTGTGCATGCAAGTATGCATACATGGACTGTAAATGTGTTTGTGTGCACGCATGTGTGTGTGTAAGTTTGCATGTGTGGGTATATGCATATGCATATGTAATGTGATGCACATAGGTAGGCATGTACCTACATACATTTTGAATATACAACATATAGGTATGAACAATTTAAGTGTGCACATATGTAGGCATGAAATTATGCATCATGTAATATAAACGCACATGTGTGCATGCATGTGTGTGATGAAAGTGCATGTATATGACATAAGCAAGCATATTTGTGACATGTGTGCAAGTGTGCGTGCATATGTGCAAATATGTATTTATGTTATATATGCATGTAATAAAAGTGTATATGTAATATAAATCTTTAAAAAAAATTTTTTAAATTTATTTATGATAGTCATACACAGAGAGAGAGAGAGAGAGGCAGAGACACAGGCAGAGGGAGAAGCAGGCTCCATGCACTGGGAGCCCGACGTGGGATTCGATCCTGGGTCTCCAGGATGGCGCCCTGGGCCAAAGGCAGGCGCTAAACCACTGCGCCACCCAGGGATCCCTGCAATATAAATCTTTATGTGTATGCAGACTCATATTTTATGTAGGTATGTGTAACATATGTAAATAAGCATAATGTATGTACATAATTACATGTATTGTTGGATCCCATTGAAGATCTTTCTGCAGAGTGAGACATATTTAGGTTTTAATACCAAACATCTCAAATTTATCTTTTTTAAAGAATGTTTTGGATCTTCTAATCCTTTTGTATTTCTACACACATTTTGTGGGCAATTTGTCAATTTCTGCATAATAGCTTGTTGGTATAGAGTGGAATTGCTATTAAAGCTATAGATCACCCTGGAGAAAACTGACATCTTAATATTGAGTCTCCTGGTCCATGAATATAGCATCTGTCTCCAATTGTTTAGGACTTTTAAAATTTCCTTTAAAAAAATAAAAATAAATTTCCTTTCAGTGATGTTTTTGTACTTTTCAGCATAAGTGTCTTATACATATGTTGTTAAATTTATTCCTAAGTATTTCTTATGCTATTGTATTTTTTTCATTTTTAAACTTCAATTTCCAACTGTTTATTGCTAGTACACTGAAATACAATTTTTTTTTTTTGTGTGTGTGTGTATTGGCCTTGTACGCTAAGATCTTGTTAAACTCATTTATTAGAGCTGTTGGATTTTTTTGTGGATTCTTTAGAATGTCCTACATAATCAATTATGCCATCTGCAAGTAGAGTTTTAGTTCTTCGTTTCCAATCTATGTGCTCTCTCCTTCCTTCCTTCCTTCCTTCCTTCCTTCCTTCCTTCCTTCCTTCCTTCTGTCCTTCCATCCTCCCGTCCTTCCTTCCCTTCTCTCTACTTATTGTATTAGTTAGGATTTCTAGTACAGCATTTCATAAAAGGGGGAAAATAAAGGTCGTTACACTGTTCCCAGTCTTACAGGGAAAGCATTAATTCATGAACAATAAGTTTGATGTTAGTTGTAGAATTTTGAAGTTATCTTTTATACTGATTGAATCATCTCCTTTATTAATAGTTTTCTGACTTTTTATCATGAACAGATGTTGAATTTTGTCAAATGCTTTTTCTGCATGCCTAATATTAACATAATTTTTATTTTTTAGTAGTTAATATGGTAAATTGATTTTTGTGTACTAAGCTTACATTCTGTGAAAGAAACCCACTTGGTGACAAGATATGATTATTTATCTGTTGCTAAGATTTGACTTGCTGAAATTTTGCTTAGATTTGTGTTCATAAGGGAAATTAGTCTATAGCTTTTTCTTTTTTTTTCCCTAGAAATATCTTTGTATATTTTAGTATCCAAATAATCCTAGCCTTATGAAATGAGAGGAAGCATCCCATCCTTTAATAGTTTCTAAAAATTTTATGTACAATTGGTCTGATTTCTTCCTTAAAAATTTGGTACATAATGAATGAAGCCAACCAGACCAGGAAGTTTCTTTGTGGGAAGTTCAATTGAACTTGAACCATGAATTCAGTTTCTTTAAAGGATGCAGGGTTATTCAGATTATTTATTTCCTTTCCTTTTTTTTTTTTAAGATTTTATTTATTCATGAGAGACACACATGGAGAGAGCCTAAGGCAGAAGTTCAACCACTGAGCCACCCAGGTGCCCTTCCAATTGGGACTTTTAATGTGATTGATATCATATAGTATATGTTTTTTTGTGATTGGATTTATTGAGCATAATATTTTCAAGATTAATGCATGTTGTAGCATGTGTTTCTTTTTAGGACTGAATACTATTCCATTGCATGAATATACCACATTTTGTTCATCCACTCATGACTTGATGACTGAAGAGTGTTCCCACCTTTTGGTAGTAATGAATGATGTTGCTCCCAACAGTCATATACAAGCTTTGGTGTGGACATATGTTTATGTCCAGGATTGGAATTGTTGGGTCCTGTGGTAACTCTATGTTTAATCATTTGAGGGACTGTCAGACTGTTTTCCAAAGCACTTCACCATTTTACATTTCCACTAGCAGTGTATGAATGTTTCAGTTTCTCCTTATCCTTGCCAACACTTGTTACCATCTGACTTTTTAAATTGTAAACAGTGGGTGTGAAGTGGTAACTTGTAGTTGATTTGCGTTTGCCTGATGTTTAATAATATTAAGCGTCTTTTTATGTGCTTATGGGTTACTTGTATATCTTCCTCGGGGAAATGTCTATTCAGGTCTTTTGCACACTTTCAAATTGTGTTGTATGCTTTTTTATTATTAAGTTGTAAGAGCTCTTCATATATTCCAGATACAAGTCCCTTATATCTGATATGATTTATATATATTTTCTTGCATTTTGTTGGTTCTGTTTTTAGTTTCTTGATGGTATCCTTTGAGCCAAAAATTTTTAAATTTTGATGAATTTCAACTGATCTATTTTTTGTTGTTGCTGTGCTTTGGTGCCCTAGCCAAGAAATCTTTGCCAAATCTAATGTAGGCCCTCCCCTTACATTTTCTTTTAAGACTTATAGGTTTAGCCCTTACATTTAGGTCTGTGATATATTTTGAGTTAATTTTTATATATGGCGTGAAGTAAGAATCCCAAATCACTAATTTGCATGTGGCTATCCAGTTGACCCAGTACCATTTGTTGAAAAGACTATTCTTTCTCTGTGGGTTGGTCCTGGCCTCCTTGTCAAAAATCAGTTGACTCTACATGTATGAATTGATTCTTATATTCTTAATTTTATTCTATTCATTCATGTGCTTATCATGTCAGAATTACATTCACTTAACTGCCATTGTTTTGTTGTAAATTCTTTTTTTTTAAAAAGATTTTATTTATTTATTCATGAGAGAGAGTGAGTGAGAGAGAGAGAGAGAGAAAGAAAGAGAGAAGCAGAGACACAGGCAGAGGGAGAAGCAGGCTCCATGCAGGGAGCCTGATGTGGGACTTGATCCCGGGTCTCTAGGATTACGCCCCGGGCCAAAGGCAGGGGCTAAACCGCTGAGCCACCCAGGGATCCCTGTTTTGTTGTACATTCTGAAATTATGAAGTGTGAGTCTCTCATTTTGTTCCTGTTTTTCAAGAGTGTTTTGACTATTCCAAGTGCCTTGAAATTCCACATGAATTTTAATATCAGCTTGTTAATTTCTACAATGAATTCACCTGGGATTTTGGGAGAGATTACACTGAATCTGTAGATCCATTTGGGGAGTAATTGCCATCTTAACCATGTTAAGTCTTCTGACCCATGAACATGGGGATTTTCCATTTATTTACATCTTCTATAATTTCTTTCAATGGTGTTTTGTAGGGTTTTTTTTTTTAAGATTTTATTTATTTATTCATGAGAGACATACAGAGAGAAGCAGAGACCATAGGCAGAGGGAGAAGCAGGCTCCCTGCTGGGAGCCCAATGCAGGACTCGATCCTAGGATCCCGGGATCACAATCTGAGCTAAAGGCAGATGCTCAACCACCAAGCCACTCAGGTGTCCCTGTTTAGTAGTTTTTAGAGTATAAATTGTAACTTCTTGTCCACACTCACTAGGAATTTAGCCTCTTAAACTTGTGTTGGTGGGGATGAAAAATTTTGGCAGCCTGCCCCTTCTGGGGAGATACTGTAGCATTTGTCTGAGAATTGAAGAGAGAAGATCCCTGTTGTCACACTCACATGAAGTGTAGCAGGAGAGATGGCAGTTTGTGGCTCAAGTGCCATAGACTGTCACTGTATTAACTGACTTTTAGTACATTTTTCTTGAGTAGGTATTTCTTCCATAGCCATGTGCCCATGAAATAATTTCCAGAGGTCTTACAGTTTTAAAATAGTTTTATCAGTTATGGTTTTACCACTGGGTAGTGGGTTCATGGATCTCCTTCTACTTCCAACCCCCATGTGGAACTTTCCCAATTATCACTTTAAAAGAAATCTCAGATAATATACCCATAAGAGCCTAAGGCTCCTCTCAACCTGGGGTTTGTGGACCTGAGAACCAATCTGACACTAGTGCTTTTGTTCTGGGCAACTGGAATGTTGGCATTGCTGTTTACTGAAGTGGGAAAGCCTGCAGTAGAAGTATATTTGATTCTGGAAATGCTAAATTTGAGATACCTACTAGGCACCCAAGTTAGACATAAATGGACAGTGAGAAATAAAATCCTAGAGCTTAGAAGAGAGGTTTTGGGTAGAAGTTGAAGTTTGGGAAAGAACTGTTTAGCAACAAGACAATGTAAGGTGATCTATAGAAATCATGTGCCCAGGTGAGTCCTGACTTATACTGATTTTCCTGATTTAATTATGAATGGCACCCTCTTTGTCTCTTAAAAATGTCCTTATTTAGATATTAAATTATATGGTTATCCTCCGTCCTAAAGCATATAGATTATCTTATCAAAGATGTTGCAATATAACAGTTATTTGTGATATAACAAATCTGATGAAATGATTCAATGTCTATTTTCTATATGATATATTTAGATTAAAATTATTTTGAGAAAGTTTAGAAAGTAAAGTTATGTACACATACTCCACACACATTCCTTGACAGTTGGACCTTATAATTGGAATATTAAAAGTCTATTTTGTCAAAAGAAGTAGTGTTACTAAATTTTATTATAGGACAGTAAATTCAAAAGTCTCGAAAAAGACTTTTTCTCATGGGCTCATTGGCCAAAAATAATTAGACAGATCTAAGGCTAATGCAATTATCTGAGTGGATATCTCTAAAGAGTAGATATGTCATATGTCAACCTTTGACTATTGTACTTTTAAATATTAAATATTTAAAATATTGTGTAATGTTTAACTCAAATATTTCTCCCACCCATGGTTCAGTTTTCTTAATAACTTAGCACTTGAAATATATGTTTGTTGAACGTCTTTAGCATCCTTCTCTTAATGCTAGAATATAAGCTCCGGAACAACATAGACCATTCACTTTTTCCTCTATATGCCCAGTGGCTTGACCAGTGCCTGACGCATAGTCAACATACAATGCATATGTGTTGAATGAATGAAGAAATTATTTGGTGTAACAATATATTGCATGATATGTTGAGCATGAAATAGTTTTTATTTATTTATTTATTTTAATTTTTAATTTTTTTAAATGGGTATTTTTTATAAAATTCAGTGGAAAGACTCCTCTTTTTGATTTATGTTTTATTTTTTAAAAATATTTATTTCTTTGAGAGAGAGAGAAAGAGAGAACACACAGAGAGGAGGAGCAGGAGAGAGAGAATCTCAAGCAGTCTCCTCACTGAGCACGGAGCCCAATGCTGGGCTTAATCTTATGACCCTGAGATCATGACCTGAACTGAAACCACGTTTAGTTGCTCAACCTGCCGTACCGCCCAGGTACCCCAAAAGACTCTTCTTTTAAAGGAAGGCAACATGTTAAGAAAATGATAGTTAAGGTGGCTTGATCGTCATGAACTCATGGGCATTCACTAAAATAATGTAAGTTTTCTTTAGTGCCAGTTGGCCATTACTTTAGGGCCCCAATTAATCTTTCACTGCCATTCTCAGAGGATGGTCTTTGAACCGGAAAAGCCAAAGGAGTCTAGAATAGACTTTATTTAGACACTTTTGTAACAAAGTCATAAAGATTTAAACATTGGGTTCATTAAAAGTCAAGTATTGATGACTTCATTTCTGTGCCTATGGTGATATAAAAAGTTCTCCATCGTTCATTGTCTCTGCCTCCCTAGAAAGCCTGGACAATCTTGTCTCCATAGGCAAGGGCAAGGTTATGTGAGGGTATGGTGGGGGAGGTTCAGTGAAATCAGAGAAAGCTGAAATGAGAGAACAGGCTTGTAGAGTCAGATTCATTGTAATATCATTGTCCGTGGACACATGAAGGGGATAAACCTAAGAAAGAAATTACTTACGGACGCAACAGTAGTTCCTAACCATTTCATGGTTTGATTTAATGCATCTTGATATCCATCAGGAAAGTGTTTAGTGCTTAAGCAGATTGCTTGCTAATCTCAGTCATTTTGTAGCAGTAAAAGGAATACACGTTTTCCTCAAATTCTTATTAGAATCATCTATATCAAAGTAAGTGTGCTTGACAGAAAGCCAAATCACATATACATTTTGCAGTTCAGGAAACAAATCTAAAATGCAATAAAATGGCTTTGTCCAGATTATAAAATTATGTACCTTTTAATAAATTATTTTGACCCAAAGGGGAATTTCGTTTAAATGATATTTAACACATTAAAGTATTTGCCCCTCATAAAAGCCCCAGATTTAGACAAATCAAGAAACAGACTCTTAACTACAGAGAACAAAGTGATGGTCACCAGAGGGGAGACGGGTGGAGAATGGGTGAAATAGGTGATGGGAATTAAGGAGGGCACTTGTCCTGATGAGCACCAAGCAATGCATGGAATTGTTGAATCATTATATTGTACACCTGTAACTAACTGCAATTAAAACAAAATCTTAAAAAGTGGAAAAAACCCCAAATTTAATGATGATCAACAGTGGCATACTGAAGGTAGAATGGCAGGAATGTCCATCCCAGATTTAGTCAGTAAAAGGAGGGTGCAGAGAAGGGGGCGAGACAGTTCATAGCCTAGAGAGAATTTTAAAACAAAGAAAATCTAGCCAGAACTTACCTGCCTTCTATTATCACCACATTCTGACTTCATTTAAATTCTAGACCACAGTTGGCAAGTTTTTTTCTGGAAAGGGCAAGAGAGCAAATACATTAGGCTTCGTGGTCTCTGCTTCTCTGTTGCCACGACTCTGCATTGCATCTGGAGATCAGCCACAGACATTAAGTAAAGGGACGAGGTGGCTCTGTTCCAGTGAAACTGTACTGGCTCCTGCTCTCTGTGTGAAGAGTGCACCTGTACCCGTCACTGACTGTCGCACCTCCTACGTGTGTATGCTTTCCTTGCATTGGCAGCAGCTCAGCTCTAGCTGAGTCTTGTGAGCAGACAGGACCTCTACCACATTGCTGCAGACACGAAGAATACAGTGGGTCTCTTCCCTCTGCAGTGAGATACGTTACAGATCTTGCTACTCTTTCATTGTTCACGTGAGGGTAAGAAAGCCATTTGGAGCAGAAGCAGGACACCACTGATGTGTACTTGATGGGCAAAGCTTTGTTGTAAGACACTGCAAGTTTGGAGTTGCTTGTTTCTATAGCAAAACCTACTGAAACTGATGGATACATGTCATGTTAACTCCACGTCAATCTTGATTCATGTAGGCTGGAGGAGGACTGGGAGTGGGGTGGGGAAACCCAAACATAGTTTCAGAAGGTGTTCATTGACTAGAAGATCTATGATTTCATGCTATCTTCAACTTCTAAATGAGCTGCTAGGAGAGTAATACTTTAAAGCAATGGAACTTCCATAAAACATTTCTTTTTTTCTCCCCATTTCTCAATCCCCAACAGCCTGAAATAAAAAGCAAGCCGAGTAAGATTTTTAAATCGCCCACTAATTGTTTCGACTAAAACTTTCAGTTTCTTCTTCCAATAAATAATCTCATTATAAAAGTAATGATGTTGTGGTAGAGATCTTTATTTTGCACCTATTTAGTAGGCTCTTGCACATTCCTAAGCAGTATTTATTGAACTTAATGCCTCTGGTTGGCTTCTGTGGGGGATAGAGATACTTAGAATTATTTCAATATTATAAGCCTTTCACAAATAAGCTTTAGTCACAGCATTCCAATGCATTTTAATTATGAGGAATATTATGCAGAATAATAATTATTGATGTAATGATGACATTTTAGTTCAAAGATTTATTTATTTGAGAGAGAGCATGTGCATGCACAAATGGGGGGAGGTGCAGGGGAGAAGGAGAGAAATCCTCAAGCAGACTCCTCATTAAGTGCAGAGTCCAATGCGGGGCTAAATCTTAGGACTCAGATCATGACCCTAACCTTAACCCTAACCCTAACCCTAACCCTGGGTTACTTCTTGGCACTGCTTGCCTACAATTTAGCCTCACCAACTGGTAGTTGGGGACAGGATGAGAAGTGCTGATACCCTGCTCCTCTTGTGGAGAAAGCCCTTTGACTAACTGCTGGAGAAAAAGAGAGTTCTCTGTTCCTGGCCGCACCACTAGGCTTTCTATTGTATGGAGTTGGGAACCAAGATTAGGGGTCTCAGTTCAAATACCACAAACTCTTGCTATTCTTATCAAATTTTCCGAGATTTTCTTAATTTGTTTCTGGCACTTACTATATACCCTTTGGACCATTTCCATAGACATTAAATAATTCTTTTTTTTTTTTTTTTTTTTTTTTGGAAGCAATAAACCTTATAGGAAACTGAAAAAGGACCTGAGTAAGAATTATGAAAAATAAAAAGAACATGTATAATTGTATCTTCAAGAATTTTCATGGAACATTATGACACATTAAATTAAGATATCCACATTCTCTAACAAAAATGAGCTGATTTGAGAAAAGGTAGCATGAAAATATTCTTTTTTTTTTTTTTTTTTAGCATGAAAATATTCTTATGCAGTACTGACCAATAGAACTTTCTATGATAATGAAAATGTTCCATTATCTCTGTGTTGTTGAATACAGAATTTACTAGCTCCACGAACACTCACAAAGTGGCTAATTCAATTGAGGAACTGAATTTTTAATATAAATAGCCACATGTGGCTAGTGATTACCAATTGAACAGCACAGTTCTAATGCCTCATGGATCAAAATCAGTGGTTTCTTTGGGGGGATTTCTCTAATCACTGCTGAAGGGTGTAGAGGGTTGGGGGGTGGAAAGAGAGAAAAAATCTCTTAACAGCAAAATTTAACTATTTAAACAAGTTCTGAAACTCTACAGCTTTCAGAGGCAGGGGATGAGGAAAGAACTCTAGAGGAGACCTGAGTATGCCCTTGAACTCCTGGCTAATGCCAAAGTGAGTAAAAGGCCTGGGATTTGGCTCGCTTACATGGGAAAAAGCCTATGGTGCCACTCACAAAACCTGAGGCTTGGGCCGCTTGTGTGTGGAAATCTTGGCTGTGGGGCTGGCAGGGAAGTGAAAGTGCTCATTTCCAGAAAAGGGCCAGGTTTCCAGGACCAGAAGAGGAGTTAGAGGTGGAGAGAGAAACTTCGGGGCCTTTCTGGCCACCTGCAGGCTGAACAGGTCTTTTCTTTTTGGGATTAAGGTCTTATTCTTGCTCTTGAATACTCTGCTGGGATCCAGGCTAATTCACCAAGAAGCTGGTCTGTGTTGTAGGTGATGGGTTTACACATGTTGAACCATTGCTTGGCCTGGGGGCTAATGCCATAGCTGGGGAGGGCATACTGCCACTGCAGCAGGCCCAGGTGCGTGATGAGCAGGCGGTAGTAAGTGGTAAAGGTATCTGTGAGAAAATTCAGGAGAACGCTCTGTCCAGGGACCAGATCTCAGTATCTTGTGCTAACACGGGTTTCCCTGTTTTGTAGACAAGGCAAACCTTTCTGTTCCCATTGCAAGGATCCAGCTCAAATATCACACTGCAAGACTCAAAGTGAGGCTTCTCTGGCGGGTTCTCACTGGCTTCAAGTGTATCATCCTCCAGGTCTGCCAGAGTTGGTGCATTAGGGAATGAATACGTGGATGACTGGTTGAGTGGAGTCAGTTTTGAGATGCTGTTAATCGCCATGCTTCCTGGTGGAGTGGTGTGCTCATCCAGCTACACACTCCATGTCATGTGAAAGCCATTGGTCACCAGGTAAAAATTCTTCAAATCCTCATGTAGCATATAGTTATTTTATTTTATTTTTTGTTCCCATGAAGAAATCATATGACGTTCAGCAGGTGGTTTTTCTATGCTAGTCATCTCTGCCACACCTAGGGGAGATTTGAGGATGCAGGTGATCCCCAGGGTCAGCTTCTCCAGGTGCTGCTTGCTGCAGCCCTGGGGCAGTGTCTCCTCCATGGCTTGCATCCCCACTCTGTGTGCAGTGAGGGCAACTGTGGGGACCTGAATAATTCTTTAAAGGAAATAATTTTCACCATTTTCACTGGGCAGTGGATCTACAGAGTTTATCACAGAATTTGTCATGCCGGAAGTCTCCCTCTGAAAGCTAACTTTCAGCAGCAGTGGTAGATGAGGATGAGCGATCCAATGAGGGAAAGAAGGAATGACCAGAGAGGTATAGAGAAAATCAGAGAGAGTATATCATTTAAGTCAAGACACCATGGTTGGTAGGTCATGCGAGATGGAAATATATGTTTTGAAATTTACATAAGGAAGTCATTGGCATTGTTAATTTTGGTGGGGTGATGATGGTTCTGGAAGCCAGTTTGGAGTGCAGTGAGGATGGGAGCCAGGCCAAGAAGGTGGATGTAAAGAATATGGACGACTATTACATTTTTAAATATAAAATTTATAGAAGAAAAGTTTAGAAAATAATAAAATGAGCATATGTATACCTGCCACCTATTATTAAATTTTAATATGTGGTCATATTTAGTTGGGATTAAAATAAATTAAAGATGGAGTTGAGTCCCCTGGTATACTCTTTCCCAATTTCTCTCCCTATCTTTTAGCTGTAAGTATTATCATTAATTTGGTGTCTTTCATTTCTGTGCATATAATACTATAACTACATCTACATGTATATGTAAATGACACAAACTATTGCTTATGTCTTTAATATGTGTATAAATGATATTATATGGTACATACTTTTCCAAAACTTGTTTTTAAAAATCCAATATTGTGCTTTAGGATTTATTCACATTTATTTATATTGCGCATCCATTTATTCACAAGAGATATAAATCAAGTCATTTATTTTAGAAATATGTCCTAATTTGGCAACTTCTATTGATGGACATTATGTTACTTATGAGCATTTCTTATTATAAAGAGAGTTCCACTGAACTTTCTGGAGTACACCTTCTTGTACACATGTGTCAGGATATTCTTAAAAGTGGGGATGCTGGGGTATAAGCTCACATGCCTGAAGTTTTGGCAGATGGTGTCAGTGGCTCTCCAGAGTATCACCAATGGCATATGAATCTGTTTCTTTAACATCCTCATCATCAGACTTCCAAAATTTGCCTTTCAGAAGGATGTAAAATGTATTTTGCTACAGTTTATTTTCCCCATTTACTCATGGGGTTCAACATCTTTATACTGTTAATTGGTAATTTGTCTTCTGAATGACTTCGTCCTTTTGCCCACTATTACCTGGGAATCTGTTTCCTTATTAACTTGTATGAATTCCTCATGTGTTGGGGAAGCTAATTTTTAGGAATGTCCATTATGAATATATTTTTTCAATCCATGCCTTATTCTTCAGTTTATTTGGTTTATTTCTTTGAACATTTTAAATCTGAATGTAATCAGACTTAAAGATGTCTTCCTTTATAGTTTGTTATCTTTGTTTTTGCTATTTGAGATAAGCCATTTTATTTGGGTTTTCTCTTTTTATATTTCAATCATTGCTGTTATCAGAAGGGGTGGGTCAAACATGAATTTATTGCTCCCTCTGGACCCTCTAAATAACTCTTGAAGATGTTATGAAAAGCCCAAGGGGCATGGTAGTGGTAGAGTGAGGGTCACACTGGAGTGCTTTAAAAAAGTAGCAGACCCTTCATAAAGAGTGGAAAGGAGCTTATAGAAGTATGAGATGGTGCGTTTAAAGCCAGTAGGATGCATATGATCGAGATGAAGAGCTGAGTGTGCATAAGAGAGACTGTTAGTACAAATAATCACACATGCTCATTATGTAGATGCATAAGGACCCCAAAAAGCTGGGAAGTGATGGAACAAATGACCAGGCGGAGTTACGGACCCTAAGGAGGAGGAAGGAAACATTTCTGCTATTAACACAAAGGAAGAAGCTGGGATGTGGGAGATGCAGCTGGATTTGCTTGTGAGGAATTAGGGAGATGGAGCTCTTCTGCTTAATGGCTTCTATTTCCTCTGTTAAACAAAGAGATTCATTATCTGTAGAAAGCGAGAGGTAGTAGGATGGGAGAAGACAGGTTATTCTCCACCTTTGAAGAAAGTGAGGCAGCCATGTAACACTGTGAAAGATAGTAGAATGAGTTGATTAGAAGAATGTAGCAGGATTCCCAGGAGGGTCCATTTGAAGATCTCTTCTGAGGCTCCCACATTGAGCACGCACTGGCTATTGTCTTTGCACGGTCTGATCCCAGGTTTCTATCTCATAATGAACCAGAACCTGAAAATTCCACACAGCTTCTGGGACTTAGGGTGAAAGAAAGTGAGGCATAGAGATGCAGCTCACTTAGGATTCTGTAATAGATTTGGGCTGTCACCTGAGGGATGGAGGCTGCCTGGGGCAGTGGTCACCTGGTTGGTGATCACGTAGAGAAACGGCACCAACTCCTTGGGCCTCTTCCAGTGAAATAAATAAATAAATAAATAAATAAATAAATAAATAAATAAGCCATTTGATTATTTTTCAGTTGTGACTTTGTAAACTTACCAGTTTTTAAAAAATGAATAGACTATTTTTTTTAGAGCAGTTTTAGGTTAACAGACAATTGAACAGTAAGTTCAGAAATTCTACATATACTTCCTCCCTACCTCCATGGTTTCCCCTATTATTAATAATGTGTATTGATGTGGTAAATTTGTTTAAATGGATGAATCAATATTGATACCTTATTATCAATTACTGTCTATAGTTCACAGTAGGCTTCATTTACTCTTTGTGTTGCACATTCTATAGGTTTTGATGAATGCATTATGTGATGTGTCAACCTTCTCTCCCACATTTAATCCCTGGCAAACACTAATCTTTCAACTGTTTCTATAATTTTTTCTTTTCCAGAATGTCCATACTGGAATCATACAGTATATAACCTTTTTAGATTGGCTTCTTTCACTCTGCAACAGAGATTTAAATTTCCTTCATAGCTTTTTATGACTTGATAGCTCATTTCTTTTTATTGCTAAATAAAATTCCACTGTATGGATCATGATTTTTTTATCCATTCCTATTTTTTTCAACTGTCATACTTTTTTTTTTTTTTCAAAATTCACATTCACTCTTGAAGGGCATCTTGTTTTTCCCAAGATAAATTATGAGTAAAGCTACTATATGTGGAAAGTTTCACGTGGACTTATGTTTTCAACTCAGTTGGGTAAGTGCTAAGGCATGTGACTCCTGGATCATATGATGAAGACTATGTTTAACTTTGTAAAAAACTACCAAATTATCTTCTAAGTTGTACCATTTTGCATTCTCACCAGCAATAAATAAGAATTTCTGTTGCTCCACATCCTTGCCAGCATTTGATGTTGCCAATGTTTTGGATTTTAGCCATTCTAATAGGTGAATAATGGTATCTCATTATTATTATAATTTCCTTAGATATGGAGCTTCTTTTCATAAGAAAAGGCCATTTGCTATCTATAAATAAGATGAGGTGTCTATTAAGGTCTTTTGTACACTTTTTTAAATTAGTTGTTGTTTTCTTATTGTTGAGTTTTAAGGGTTCATTCTTCTCCTAGAAGAAAACATAAGTGGCAAGCTTGAAATTACTCTTGGCAATATATTTTTTGGGTTTTCTCCAAAGACAATGGCAACAAGAGCAAAAATAAACAAATGAGACTACATCAAACTAAAAAGCTTCTATATAGTGGAGAAAGCCATCAACAGATTTAAAAGACCACTTTTTGAGTGGGAGAAGATATTTGCAAATCATATATCCAATAAGGGGCTAATTATCCAAAATATGTAAAGAATTTATACAACTCAATAACAACAACAACAACAACAACAACAACAAAAACCCCAAATGATCTGGTTAAAAATGGGCAGAGGCTCTGAGTAGACATTTTTTCCAAAGAAGACATACAGATGGCAAACAAGCACAAGAAAGATGTTCAACATCACTAATCATCAGGGAAATGCAAATCAAAACCACAGTGAGCTGTCTCACACTTGTCAGAACAGCTAGTATAAAAAAGACAAGGAGTAACAAGCATTGAAGAAGTTGTAGAGAAAAGGGAGCACTGGTATAGTGTTGGTGGGAATGTAAATTGGTGCAGCCAGTACAGAAAACAGTATGTCAATACCCTACGAAATTAAAAATAAAACTATCATATTCTGGGGATCCCTGGGTGGCTCAGCGGTTTGGTGCCTGCCTTTGGCCCAGGGCGTGAACCCAGAGTTCCGGGATGGAGTCCCACGTTGGGCTCCCGGCATGGGGCCTGCTTCTCCCTCCTCCTGTGTCTCTGCCTCTCTCTCTCTCTCTCTCTCTCTCTCTGTGTCTATCATGAATAAATAAATAAAAAAAATCTAAAAAGAAAAAAACTATCATATTCCACTTCTGAGTATTTATCCAAAGAAAATGAAAACACTAATTCAGAAAGATGCACATAACCCCATGTTCACTGCAGCATTATTTATGATAGCCAAGAGGCAGGAACAACCTAAGTGTACATGCATGGATGAACGGGGAAAGAAGATGTGGGAGATATACACAGTGAAATACTACTCAGCCATAAAAAGAAGGAAATCTTGCCATTTGCAACTACAAGATGGTCCTCGAGGGTATTATGCTAAGTGAAATAAGTCAGAGAAAACCAAATCCATTTGATTTTGCTTATAGGTAAAATCTAAAAAACAAATGAACAAACAAAACAAAACTCATAGATGCAGAGTTCAGATTGGTGGTTGTTAGCAAAGAAGGAGGTTAAGGGGTGGGGGAAAAGGGTGAAGAGAGTCAATTGTATGGTGACAGATGGTAACTGAGCTAACGTTGGTGATCACTTTGTGCTGTATGCATGTATCTGTTGGGCTGGCGAGACTGGGGAACCTCAAAATGCTGAGGCCAGCAGCCTCCCAATAACACCGCCCCACCCCCATTTTCTAGCCAACGCCGCCTTGCTGCCCTACCCGAACTTAGCTTACGAAGCTTGTAACCCTTGCCCTAACCAGAAATAAAAAAACAACAACAACAACAACAAAAAACAAAACAAAACAAAACAAAACAAAAAAACCCAAAAAACAAAAAACAAAAAAAACCAAAGAAACCCAAGACCCGGACAAGACCGAAAACCTGAAAAACACCACCAAATAAGGAAACCTTACCTCATATTTCCCTACCAACCCTCCCGCCCAAAAGCTCCTTATAAACCCTCCTGCGACCCGACGTGGGGGGTGGGGGGGTGGGGGTGGTGGTGAAGGTGACTTCCCCGCGCCCTCCCTCCCCTGTGGGCCACGGAACCTTGCCCCAGAGCGTGCCCCATTAAAAGCCTGCTTTGACCAACTTTTGCCTGGCCTCTCTATTCCATTTCACTACCAGTGGGATTAAACCTGATTTTTGGTGCCAAAACCCGGGAGGAGATCTAGGCCCCACGCTGGTGAGGAGTCTCTCTCTTCTCACCACCAGGCTCAATGGCCCCCTGGGGGTACTTTGGACTAAATCTGACAATATCAAAATACTTTGTTGTACACCTGAAGCAAATATGTTATTATGTACCAAGTGTTATTAATTTCTGGTTTCATATTGTTGTCATAGGAAATATACTTGGTATGATTTCACTTTTCTTAAATTTGCTAAGACTTGTTTTGTGACCTAATACATAATTTACCTGGAGAATGTTCTGTGTGAACATTAGAAGAATGTATATTCCATTGCTTTGGGATGGAATATTCTGTACATGTTTGTTAAGTCCACTTGGTCTATAGTTTTATTTAGGTTATTAGTGTTCTTTCTGGATAATACATTTATTGTTGGAAATGGAGTATGGAGTATCCTACCGTTATTGTATTGATGTCTTTTTTTTCTCCCTTCCGATATGTTAGTATTTGCTTACTGTATTTAGGGGCTATAATGTTGGGTGCATATATATTTTACAATTTTTATATGCTTTTGATGAATTGACTTTACCATTATATAATGACTTTCTTTGTCACATGTTACAGTTTCTGACTTAAAGTCTATTTTTTTTTTCTGATTTAAACAAAGCTACCTCTTTTTTTTTTTAAGCCTTTATCTCTCCTTTATTCTGAAGTACAACTTTGCTGAGCCAGGTTGTCTTGATTGTCCCTTTTCTTTTTCAGCACTTCAAACATAGCATCTAACTCTCTTCTGGCCTGCAAGGTTTCTGCTTAAAAATCAGAAAGTTTCCTTATGTAAGGATTATTATTATTATTTTATTTTTATTTTTTATTTTATTTTATTTTAATTTATTATTACTATTACTATTATTATTATTATTATTATTTTCTTTTGCTGCTTTTAAAATTTTCCCTTTGTTTTTGATTTTGGTCAATTTTATTGTGTGCCTTGGAGTAGAACTCTGGGTTGAAACTTTTTTGGAAACCTAGGAGTTTCATAAAATTTGATGTCCCATCTCTTCTCATAGTTGAGGAGTTCTTAGCCGTTATTCCTTTAAATCAGCTTTCTTTCTTTTTATACCTCTCTTCTCTTTCTGGGACACCAATAATGCATAGATTGTTTCTCTTCATGGCTTCACAAAGAGTGTGGTATCCGTATTCATGCAGGCTTTTTTCACTCTTGTTCATTCTTTTTTCTTTGTTTGCTTCTACCTGGATAATTTCACAGTCTTTGACTTCACAGATTCTTGTTTATGCTTAGTCAAGCCTGATATTGACACTCTCTATTGCATTTTTCATTTCATTCATTGTGTTTTTAGCTCCAAAATTTCTGTTTGCTTATTTTTCATGGTTTCTAGCCCTCTGTTAAACTTCTCATTTTTTTTCATGTGTTCTTTCTCTGATTTCATTGAATTGTCTTTTGATGTTTTCTTGTAGCTCACTGCACTTCTTTAAAACAACTATTTTGAATTCTTCATCAGGCAAATTGCAGATTTTTGTGTCTTTGAGGTTGGTTTCTGGAAAATTATTGTGTACCTTCGATGGTATCATGTTTCCTTGATTTTTCATGTTTTTTGAAGTTTTATATTGCTGTCTTTGCATTTGAAGAAGCAGTCACCTCCTTTGTTCTTTCCTGACCACCTTTTTTTTTTAGCCCTGATAGGGATTCTGAGGCTTTCTCGGACATTTTCTTTGGATCTACCAGCTCTGCATTTCTAATTTCCTCTTAAGATTATATGCCTTTTCTAGATCTTGCAAAGCCAAACTAGGTGCTTTCTCTAGGTGTTGCTAAATGCTCAAGTTTGTGTATTTTCCCCTAGTTCTGTAGAGTCTGGCTGGTTTCTGTGCTTGCTTCCTAACTGTCTGCAAAATCTTGCACTTGCCTCCCTCAGGAGCACACACATGGAGCCAGCCACAGGGTGGGAGTTTGTGTGGGTGAGGCATGAGGAAAGTTGGGGGTGCCTGGGGAAAAGTTAGGGGGACCCACAGGCAAGGTGTCCCTAGTGGCTCAAAAGCAGGCATCCTGATGGAATCTGCAAAATGGCTAGTAGGATCTACACATCTTAGATGCCCTCCAAGAGCCCTAGCTGGTGTTCTCCCAGCCCATGCCCACCCCAAATCACACAGCACACATCAGCATTTTGCATGGGCAATTAAGAAATGGGCTTCTCTGACAGTGTTCTGCAAAGTGGTGGAAGCCAGGTACTCACTTGCCCTCACTTCCCCCTTGGGAGAGATCTGGACTGAGAAAGTTTTTCTTAGCGCTGAGCTGTGCCTCCTTGGGGAAAAGGGACATGGGTAAAATGGCACTGTTCCTCGAACCTTCTTTGCTGTGTCCAATCTTGGATATTTTTTTGCTCCAACAATATGCTAGAACTTCTCTGCTGTACTGGACTTCCAAAAATGTTCTCTCATCTGTGGGTGATTGTTAAAATAGGGATTCTTTTAGGAGAAAATGGTAGCAAACTCCTATTTTGCCATTTTGGTGTTATTACTCTCTTATACCTGCTTAGTCCTTTCTAATATTACCTTATTATAAAGAATGATGTGATAAGCCCCATTGTGTGGAGCCTTTTTCTACATTAAGGAGTATTTCTCTAGAATATTTCCTAAAGTAGAAATTACTAGCTACAAAGTAAAAGCAGTTTTAAGGGTCCTGAGTTATACTGCCAAATTGCTCTCCTGAAAGGTTCTGCAAAATTACAGTTCTGATAGCAAGACACAAACCTGCTTGTTTCATTTCCTTCCCTATCATTGAATATTACCTAAATACATTTGTTAATTTCAGAGGCACTTTCTGATATGTTCTGATTTAAAGTTTTGAAACTCTATAGCATCCTATTTGTCCTCAAATATACAAGCTTGCATATCATTGCAGCAAGGAGAAAGAGTATTTCTTATCTTGCTGTTGTTTAGTAGTCATTAAAATGAAAAAATTTCAAACACACTTGTGTTTCTTTTTCTGTGATGTATATAAGTATTTGTACACACACTTTCAAAGCAAAATCATTAGCTCATTATCTCAAGATAAACATTCAATCAAATGTCATTAGTATTCACATTGGAAACAAGCAGATTTTTCATTGTGAACCATCAAGATTTCCCAGCCTGTAGGGAAGAGATGAAAAAGAGACAATTGCCAGAGGAACTAACAGCACAGTGCTTTTAAGGATCCATAAAAAAGCGTATAGTTCTGCTTCCTGCACACCTGTTTTCATTTGTGCTTTCAAATTGAAAGAAGTTTATAATGAGCCTTGACAACGGTAAGGGCCATATGTGTAAGACGATCATTGCTTTAGCCTGTGGCTTGCCTATAAGAGTTGTGGTTGAGAAATACCATTTTACACTCTGTAATAGGAAGCAATAAGAACAACTTTTCCTTTTGTGTGTGTTTAGGAGTTCTTCCATGCACCTGTGCATTGGCATTGGTATCTACTTCAATATTTACCAAATATATAATTTTGGGAAACAAGCTCTAGTAAGTAAGAATAAGCATATGCTAATGGTTTAAAACCAATGATTCTTATTTTATTTTGTTTTTGTAAATCCTCTCTTTTAAGCCTTAGCTTCTCACCAATCTCTGGGAAGAGGGAGCCTTGGAGGAGACAGATCCAAACCCAGGACAGTCCTCTGGTATGTGGTTGCAAGTTAAGTTCATTGAGTCCAAAGCTCTTGCTCTTTCAACACCAGTAATGTTTGTCCCTCACTTCTTGAATAAGGTCTCAAGCCAACATTTTAGTTTCTCTGCTCTTTTCCTGGTAGCTGGAGGTGCTGCTGTAATTTTGATGGGTTCCATTAAATATCATGGGTTTTATGGCCTCCATCCAAAGGACCCTTTTGTGCTCACCCAAAGACAAAATCCAAGTACAAGTAGGGGTGATGTGGGTGCAGGACTTTTCATTTCATGAGGACCTTTGACTACATTTGACTGATTAAAATGATGTGGTTTGGAAATTATCTTTGTATATGAAAGCAATGCTAGTTGCTATCACTTGGAAAGCCAATCTGCATCTCCTTTGCCAAGGCTAATAGCTGGTTTCATTTAACTCTTTTCTGGACTGTGTAGCATCTGTGGGTATATATGTGGGCAGCCATTCACCTTGAGAGAATATAACTATTGAGCTGGAGGGAAGGCCAGGCAGTTAGTTTAGCTCCCTCTAGAAAGAGTGCCAGTATCTTGGGCACCTCGATCTTATCATATGACAGATGGAGACAGCTTCTTTAACAAAGAAAACAATAGAAGTGTTTGAATTATTTAAGACTTTGTGTCAGTATTAATCTTGGTCCTGGCTCCATATTAACTTGCTTTTCGTTTTGAGTAGAACACTTAAGCACTACCTAGGTTTTCTCAAGTTTTTCTTGTGCAATGGGATAAGAACTTGGAATATCACAAAATTTTGCTAAATCAAATAAGATAATAAGTGGGGAAGTACTTTGTAAAATTAGAGCAATATGTGAGCTGGTTGTCTAGATAGCTGTGTTCCCAAATCTTACATTTCTCTTCCCTCTGTCCCATGACTCCTCATTATTCCCTGGCCCTGCCAGGTGCATCACAAAATTCTGTCAGAGGTGTCAGGCTAAGGTGATTTCCATCCAGAGAGCAGCTTGGAAAAGTCAGCTCCCTGCAGTAAACACTGCAGGTATGAACGTTCTCAGTTCTGTAGACTGAGCATCTGATTCGTGACAGCTCATACTCCTTAACTGCTTTCATCTCTGACATTCTAGCAAAGAATTACCTTTGCACCGTTTCAGCTGATAGAAAGGAAATTGCTGTTTTGTGGTTATTTGTTTGGAATTAGGTGGCAGAAAAGAAAACATCAGTACTCTGCTAGGCAAGCCATAAAATGGGATTTATCCCTTCAACCTATTGTAAAATTAGAAGACTCCCAATAAAACAGGGAGCACAGAACACACTTTCCAGAAGTAAAAGAGAACAGAGCATATGGTAAATTGAGCAAATGGTGGATGGTAGTGGTGTGAGAGCCAAGGAGGAAATTGCAAGAGTGTAGATATTTCAGTAAACTCTTAATTCAGGACCCTGACTGTGCCCTAGGAACTTGTTTTCTTTAGGACCACATGGTTCAAAGAAAAGCATTCAAGCTAGATCTTAAAATGAGCAGGGTGAGAATGACCCCTTGAATGGACACAGATTCATTCTTTCCAGTAACCATCCTACAGCGCTTGCACTTACTTTTTAAAAACTTAGTATTTTTCTTGTGTCCCTCCATTCCCTTGGGCATCTAGCTGATGGGAGCTCATGTTTGTGTTTTCATCTCAGACTTACTCTTGGCAGACAGTAGACGTCAAGGGGCCAGGAGTGGGAAGGACTTGGTCCGGTGCCCTGTGAGCGACAGGGCAGTAAATGGATGGACGGAGCCTGGTGTGCTTGGTTCAGCTTGTTCCGTAACAGGAGTTTCTCAACTATGGAGTGAGACTACAAGGCTTCTTGAAAAAGATTGGCCCTGTGCTTTCCTGAGAAAGAGTCATTAACAGTTCTGGTTGAATCAGTCTCACAAGGCTTTGGTGTAACCTGAGGACTGTCTAGAGGCCTGAGCTTGTTTTGAAAGATTGCTGTTAAGCTTTGGTAAAATCTCTAACTTGTATCCTTCCTATCTGGAGAGAGAAAATACCATTCTTTAAAAAAGTTGTTACTTTGAACAAACCTTAAACCTGCAGAAAAGTCGAGATAATACAAAGAGTTTCCATATGGCCCTCACCCAACTTCCCCTATTGTTAACATTGTATATAACTATGGAACCATTACTAACACCAAGGAATTAACATCAGTAGAATACTGCTAACACAGCAAAGGCCATTTGTTTCTTATTTCTCCTTATTCTCCTGCAAACTGTAACTTCCAGGTTGACCCTTGTTTTTCATGCTCTTGATGTGTTTGAAGACTTTGCTCAGTTCTTTTGCTGGATAGCCCCCACTTTGGGTTTGTCTGATGATTTTTCCTGGATGACCTGAGGTTATAAACTTTTGTTAAGAATACCAGAGAATGAGGGATCCCTGGGTGGCGCAGCGGTTTGGCGCCTGCCTTTGGCCCAGGGCGCGATCCTGGAGACCCGGGATCGAATCCCACGTCGGGCTCCCGGTGCATGGAGCCTGCTTCTCCCTCTGCCTGTGTCTCTGCCCTCTGCCTCTCTCTCTCTCTCTGTGTGACTATCATAAATAAATAAAAAAAATTAAAAAAAAAAAATTAAAAAAAAAAAAAAAAAAAAGAATACCAGAGAATGAAAACAAAACAAAACAAAACAAAACAAAACAAAACAACAACAACAAACAACAAAAAAACCCAATACCATAGAATGAAGCTGTGGTCTTTCCTAGTGCATCCTATCAGGGGGTTCCAGGTGTCATCATGGTCTAATTGATGGTGATGTTGACCTTGATTACTTGGCGAAGGTGGTTTCTGCTGAGGTTTCTCCATTGTAAGGTTACAGCCATTCTTTTTGTTGTTAGTAAATCTTTTAGGGAAAGATCCATGTAGAGACAGTGCAAATCTTGCTTCTCCTGAAAACTTGCTCACTCATTTCAGCACCATCACTGGAGCTTTCCTGGAACAAATATTACTGTAGCATTTGTGTAATGTGGATTATCTATTTCCTTTTTCCTTCTACATCGATCAGTTAGTTTCCTAAAAGGGAAGGCTTGCCTTTTCCTCCATGTACTTATTGATTAAATCAATTTTATTTTATTTTTATTTTTTTATGATTTTTCCTCCGAGTTTATTTTATTTTTTTTTAAGATTTATTTATTTATTTATTAGAGACACACACACACACACACAGACAGACAGACAGACAGGCAGGCAGACAGGCAGGCAGGCAGGCAGGCAGAGGGAGAAGCAGGCTCCATGCAGGGAGCCCTATGTGGGACTCGATCCCAGGTCTCCAGGATCATACTCTGGGCTGAAGGTGGCGCTAAACCGCTAAGCCACTGGGGCTACCCTGATTAAATCAATTTTAAAAATTCCTATCAGTGTGAACTCAGGGATCTTTATTCCATGCTGTGTAATAACCTAATACCTTCACTTCCTATTTTTTTCCGCAAATGGTTCCGTCCTTGTCATTAGGACCTTCTTGAGGGTGGCTCCTGGGATCTTTCTACAAGGCTCCATTTTTTTGAGCATTTCCTGCCTTTCTGGGGCCACAGGATGCTTCAGGCTCATCTTGTTCTTTCCCTACTCTTGTCCTGGAGTTAACGACTTCATAGAGAGCCCTCGTTTTTTTGTTTTGTTTTTTGTTTTCTAATTCATGAAAGATGGTTGGAAACAAAAATCTGAGTACTAAGTGTGTTTACCATTTCTGGGCGTCACTCCTTCTAGACCTCCTGGGAGAGAGTGGAAAAAACTTGCACACATACTAACCCATACACACACACACACCCCCCTGCACTTCTGCATCTATTGTTTACCTGTATACATGCAGGACAGCTGTGACTTCATACTGATAGTTCAGATTCCCTCCACCAGCATGAGGCCCCCTTGGGCTCCTTTTCCTTAGTTGTAACTGTTTTCTCTAACAGTGAGGAACCTGGTTTAATTAGATTCAAAATGTCCCTGTTTGCTGGGTTGTAGTATGCACATGGATTAGTTTCAGATTCACTACCCATCCTCCAGTGAGAAACGCATCCTCTGATTAGATGACAGCAGTTATGTATGGTTCTTTTTGTCTTAATTCCTACAGTTTCCAGGCAAGATGTTGCTTTCCACGTCACTTAGGTCAGTCTCCCGCTGACCCTCCCTTCGGTGTGGTCATGGTCTTCGTTTGGAATACAGCCTTTAAAACAAAACATATGCTCAAGTTCCCATACCAAGGTGAATGGGCTCGTGACAGCTTCTGTCTTAACTGGCTTTCTCTTTCCAAACAGATCTGCTCCCGAGGACTTCCCATGCTCAGCCACAAACTTCTTTTCTAAGCCCTGGTTTTTGTCACACACTACTGTCCTTCTTTGGAGAAGTGCACGTGATCTGGGTCCAGAGACCTGTCTAGGACTCCCGGACACACCCCAGCACGAAGGGCCTTCAGGGTGTGGGAGTGCTAGAACTCTCCAGAGTCTGCTTTGTGGGGACTGCTCACGACCTGTCGAAACCCTGACCCAGGCTGGGCCTCCGAGGGTGCCTCAGTGTGGGCTGGGGCAGGCCTGAGATGTCTCAGGCAATGACATGGGGTGGCTTTGTGCCTGGGCATCTCCTACCTGCCTGTTGTCCTTCAGATTGCTGTCTATGTGCCTTATAACTGGAGGCACAGTGTGGGCACAGTGTGGGTTTCCCTTCGTTTCCCTTGGCAACCTGAGTAACTAAAAAAAAAAAAAAAAAAAGAAAAGAAAAGAAAAGAAAAGAATCCCCAAACAGCCCACTGGGAAGCTATCTCTAGTGACCCTGCTCACAGGAAAGGGGGAGGGTGAATGCCCCCTGCTGCTCCTGCTCCAAGCCCCAGGCCTGCAGGACTCCTTCCCAGATGGATCAAGGTCACCCTCTGCCCGGTCAGCAGGACCAGGGAAGGAAGGCTCATGAGAAATCCCTGGCAGAGGAAGCCCGGGACAAGAAGCTGAGTTCCAGGGGACCTTAAACGGGAAGCAGTGTGCCAGCAGGGACAACCAGTCTACAAAATGAAAACGTGGAAAAAAAAAAAAAATGAAAACGTGGTTGTAGATTCATTTATATGTGACACCACCCACGTGCACTGTGGTTTTTGCTAGATTCTTCTACCTTTTAGACTCGAAGTTGCTAAGGGCAAAGGGATTGTTTTCATTATCTGCGTTCTTGGAAAACATGTCAGTTGAATACAGAGCCCATGAAGAAATGAATTAAAAAGGTGAGTTTTAAGACATAAGTGTCCTAAGGAAAGAATTACCAGAGTGAGAGTGGACACAGGATGCCTGTGTTGGGGGAGAGAAGCTTCATTTGGGCCACAGAGGCAGGAGAAGGGAAACAAGCAGGTGGAGAGCGAGAACACATTCAGTATAGACGAGAGAAGCACGGCGATAGCTCTACAGGTATTTGGGGCATTGTGGCTGAGGAATTGGGTGGAAGCAGGGAATTATGGGGAATGAGGTTGGTAGAGTCATTTAGGAGCAAATGCTGGAGAGTAGACGTTGTAATAGTTAGAAATTAGACTTTGTAGTGAAATAGAAGATGGACTTGGTTTCATAGAAGCTAATATTTGGTGGATCTATCTTTCTATCTATCATCCATCATTAATCTATCTGAGGTAGTAGTCAAGTGTTTAGAGTTGTAAAGTTTAGAGTCAGTTTGTCAGAGGTTGAATCATATCTCCAATAGTTCCTCTCTGTGTGACCTTGGACAGGTCACTTCACCTCTCAGAGTCCCAGTACTTTTGATCTGTAAAGTGGGCATGGTAACAGTAACAGCTGGTCCATGGAGTGGCCATGTGAGTGGCTTGGTGGGGTACCTGGCTCTGGGAAGTGCTCAGGCTTGCCAGTTCTGTCATTAGCAATGACACTAATTGTGCATGGAAATATGACTTGCTCCCAAGTTCGAGCATGAACAGTTGATGTTTCTGGAAAAAAAAAAAAAAAGGAGGAGTATAAGGAAGCCATGTTTTGGGTAAGTTGATCCTGCAGCAGCCAGAGTCGGCTGATGTGGGCTGACTGGGTAGTCAATTGTGGATGTGAATCACATGCACACAAAAACCACAGAGACACAAGAAAATAAACAAGTCCCAGGTGAGTGAGGCAGAGAGGGGTGAGCCCCTGGGTGGTTGGTGAGATAAAGAAAGGGAGCAAAAAAAGAAGCATGGAGAAAGAAATGAGATCTGAGGTTGGTTCAACTTCTGACCTTGATTCTGGTTTTGGCCAAATAGAATGTCATTTACTAATATTTAATGTGGGATTCTGGGAAAGCCTCACGGAAGATACAGTGGAAATACATTATAATGGTACCTCTTCCCAGCATTATTCTACCCTTCTTGAGAAAATAGGGTTTTCCTTGCCCTTGACTGTTGCTGCTCATCCAGGGATGGCAGCAAGCCCTCCTGATGATGTTTTTAAGATTTTAATTATTTATTCACGAGAGACACACACACACACACAGAGGCAGAGACACAGGCAGAGGGAGAAGCAGGCTCCATTCAGGAAGCCCGATACAGGACTTGATCCCGGGACTCTGGAATCATGCCCTGAGCCGAAGGCAGATGCTCAACTACTGAGCCACCCAGGCATCCCTCCTGATGATTTTTAACAGCGAGTTATAAGGTGGACATTTCCCTGATTTTTGAAGGTAACACTTTGAATGTGCCAAGGAGTCAGCTGTTCTGTTCAGGGGGTAGAGAGAAAGTGAAGGTGCATTTTATCCCTTGCACCTACGAGGACATTGTAAAATATCTCTGAATTGGTATGTGTGGGTTTTTATGAACAAATGTGATATTTGGTGAAGCACTGCAGCTGTAGTATTATTTTCTTGGTGATTGAATAAAAACAGTAAGACTAAGAAGTGTGTAGATGTGTCTGAGTGGAATGGGCAGACCTAAGAATTCCCGCTTTGTCACAGAAAGATGCTCACCTGGTCTACCGACAGGATAAGATCTTGACTACATGAGTCATTTGGTTTCATGTGGTTTGGGTTCTTCTCCTTTAAACTCCCTGAGGGTTTCCATGGGGCTAATGACATACCATTTATTAAACAACCATAAGTTATCTGTGTGTGTAAATATATGCCAAGCTGTTACCCATCCCAAATCTCACTGCAGTGTCTTTCTCATCTGGACCTTCAACCTCTCCTGTGGCTGGAGAGAAGTGTCTCTTTTGTTCTTTCTTTTTTAAAAAAACTATTTATTTATTTTAAAAAATTTTAAAAATTATTTTTTATGTATATTTTTTATTGGAGTTCGATTTGCCAACATATAGTATAACATCCAGTGCTCATCCTGTCAAATGCCCCCCTCAGTGCCCATCACCCAGTCACTCTGTCCCCCTACCCACCTCTCCTTCCACTACCCCGTGTTCATTTCCCAGAGTTAGGAGTCTCTCATGTTTTGTCACCCTCTCTGATTTTTCCCACTCATTTTCCCACCCTTTCACTATTTGTTCTTCTTTCTAATCTAATTCTTCTCCCTCTCCCTCTACTCTTCTTTTTTTTTTTCTTTTCCTTTTTCACATTTTTTAAAATTTAAATTCAATTGGCCAACATATAGTATAACACCCAGTGCTCATCCCATCAAGTGCCCTCCTCAGTGCCTGTCACCTGGTTACTCCAATCCCCTCACCTTCCTCCCCTTCCACAACCCTTTGTTTGTTTCCCAGAGTTAAGAGTCTCTCATGGTTAGTCTCCCTCTCTAATTTTTCACACTCAGTTCCCCTCCTTTCCCTTAATTCCCTTTCACCACCATATGGTGAAAGCAGATGCGATCATTTAAGTAATAAAAATGTTAAATTCTAACTTTGATCTGGAAACGTGCATTATTGGTTCTTACCTGACCTTTGGGGGACTTTGTTAAGCATTCACCAAATGACTAGCTACAGGGCACAAAAAATATTATATACTCATTGGCCTCAAGAAGCTTATGATCCAGTTAAGGAAACTAGACTTGAGTGGAGACCAATGATCATAACTTAATAAAATGCCCAGAAGTGTCTCACTGTTGGTGATGCTGTGGGGGTCCAACAAAGAAATGGTGTGGCCAGTGGGGTTCATGGAGAAGGTAGAATGAGGTCTCCTGAGGTTGTATCTTTCATCTGTGTTTCCCCAGGGTACCAGAAAGCCTGCACCTGAAAAAGAGTTTGTTGGATAAACGAATGGGTAAGTATGAGGTTGGCTTCTGGAATTGCTAGGTTTATGGTGGAGATGGAGGAGTATTCCGTGGGGTCAGGGCTGGCCTCATGGGTGTGTGGCCTGTATGGTTGCACAGGACTCCATGATATGAAGGGCCCCATGTTTAGTTAATGTGCTTCCATGACATCTTGACATTCTTAATGACTTTTAAACAAGGAGTCCCTCATTTTCATTTTCCACCTGGCCCCACAAATTATGCAGCTGGTCTTGCATGTGCTTAAATGCCCACACTTATAGGGCACGAGGAGGCCAGTGTGACCATTTGTGTGGTTGTGCATAAAGGAGCAATGGGAGCCAAGGTTGACTGAATAAGGTGAGTCTAGAAAGAAAGAAGGCCAACCTGTGGGCCAAACGTGTCTCATGAACGAGACTTGCTTCAACGGCACAGTGGTTTTAATAAATGTAATTTTGAATTCTCTTAGGAAAAGACCTAAGCCAATCTGGTTACCAACAGCTCTTAAACTCTTCTTGGTAGATTGAAGTAGTCCCTGAAGAGGTTGATGTGGGTGAGGATGGATGGTTCTCCCACACCTTCACACTTGCTTCACTACCAAGTGTTAACAAGAGCAAGCCTCGGGAAAAATTCAGCCACACATACTGACGTTAACTGAGCAGCCATCCATTAAATGGCAGGCCCAAAGCCACTGACAAACTTTTCCTATGAGTTTGATGACAACACTGGGCTTATCCTTTTTTGGGGCTCAGGCCATCACTTGCCATCAAAGTGGCAAAGATTGACATGAGAACATTGCAGGGCAGGGTTCTTTCACCTTATAGCTGGCTTTGGGTGACTGATAGTCAAACACAGGGCTCCTTCGGGGAGTAAAGCCTCAGATGATAATCTAAGGACAAAGGATACAGGGTTCTCTGGGTACTTGCATCCTGTTTACGCAAAGATGGACAATGTCTACAGTATTTTAGCTAATTCACATATCTTGAATTCCTCTATCGTTACTGATGAGAGCCCATTTCTAACTTTTATCCTGCTTCCACAGGCCATGATTTTCTCCAGTGCAGACTTCTTCCTGACATCCAGAATGATCACTAGGAAAGATAAAAGCGTTGGCTGAGATGTCAGTAACGGAGAACTTAACGCAGCCTCCTCTAGAAAGGAGGTAGGCCAGGGCTGTCACCCCAGGACTGGGGGTCACCCCTGGACTGTAGTTCTGATGTTTGAACAGTTAGTTGGCTTGAGCTAACACACATACCATCACACTACCTCTTCTGAAGCATTTTAAAAGGAAATGACAGACCCCAGGACGAGGCTCTGATAGGCCACGTCAATTAAACACAGCCCCCACCTGCCGCACCCGTGCTTCTCACTGTGGTTTCTTCATTTCTGCCCCATTTGGATTCTGTGCCCTGTGAGTCTGTGGGCGCTGGTGTGAAGCATGAGGATGTGGGTACTGACAGCCAGGTGAGGGAATCTAGATCTTCCTCAGTACCTGACACTGGCAAGCCATGCTGAAATTGAAACACGGGGGACCGCCCGAAAGCTGAATAGATGCACACTCCTGAGATGAGATTAAGGTCCCACTTCTGCCATTACTGGATGTGTGCATTTGGCTGAGCTTTCATCTCCCTGCAGTGGAGTGTCCTCATCTATAAAATGTATAGACTGGATGAGATGTTCTGGAAGGACTCTTTTAACTCCAACAAATAACTTTTTTATATTCTACTCTGTGGACACAGGCAGTATGGACTATTTGCGGAGAGAATGTGGGCCAGAATCCTAATGGGAAGGTAAATACATTTTTCAAAAATTTGCAAACAAGTCATCTGTTAAAAGTGCCCTTTGCAGTATGGAATGGCTTAGTGGTTTCTTGAATCCTCCCCACAACTTAATATTATAATGTATGTTGCCGTGTGGTACTTGTCATCAAACTTACTTAGGCATGCGTGTATTTATTGGACTGCCCACTTAAGATGGGATTCAAGGTGAAATTCCTCCACTCTCCTGCTTCCTAATTTTTCCCCTAATTTTCATGCAGAACACTAGGTGGCGATGTTGTGTTTTTAAAACCACTTTTCTTTTTTCACGCTATTGGTGAGAAACTACTTAAAAATAACTGTTTTCCATTTTAACTAATCTTGAAATCATCCTTCTTCATTGTTTAAAGTGTGATAAGAACCTTTCACTCTTAAGCTCAGAGGCATTAAAAATTTTTGCTGTTGTTGTTCTTTAATGTAACAATCTCAGTAGGTGAGTAAAATAAATAAAATCTATCCTATGGTATAAAAGGAATCTGAACTTTCCCTGAAAAGGGAATTTAGAATCATCCTGAAAATAGAGAATTGACAGAGATTCTTATTCTCTGTGGAGAACAGTGCCAATCCAGTTTTAATCTTTTTTTTCAGTGTATCTGTTTTCAGAGAGAGAGAGGAAAAACCCCACAAACCTATTTGAGAAAGCAAAGACTATTTTAGGTCATCATCAAAATATAATTTTTGGAAAGGAAAGACATTAATCTGTCTGAAGATAACTCTTTGCAAATAAGGAAAATCACCCAGGGCTTTGCGTTCCACAGTGGGAGTAAAACCAGAAAGAAAGAGTACATTAGACTCAGAATTTCTGCAAGATAGTGAAGAGTATGGACTCATTCTTTCACAGATACTGGTTCCAGAAACTATCAGTTTAGGGGAAAAGTTGTTCATATGTTTAATGGTCTGAGACTGGTTTTCTACGAGTACTGTTATATTGACACTGGGCCAGTCAGGGGGTGGGGAGGGAAGATGGATAGTGGGGTACTAGTGTTATTTGCTCAGTTACTTAAATGTTGCAAATCCTCACTCACCAATAAACACACACCCAGCCAGATGCAGAGTGCTTCTGGGAAGCAGTTTAAAATCATGCAGTAGGGGCACATGGGTGGTGCAGTTGGTTAAGTGCCTGACTCTTGGTTTCGGCTCAGGCTGTGATCTCAGGGTCATGAGACTGAGCTCTGTGTGGGGTTCCCTGCTCAGGGTGGAGTCTGCCGGAGTTTCTCTCTCCCTCTCCCTCTGTCCTGCCCACCCCCCTGCACTCTCTTTCTCTCTCAAATAAATAAATAAATATTGAAAAAAAATCATGCGTGGGCCATGGGCTCTGCCTAGCCAGCCTAGCTTCATAGGTAGGGCACCAGTCTTTCAGGATTTTGACTTTCTCATAAGTTAAATGAGGGCTCCCATCTCTTAGAATTTTTGTGTGGACTCAATAATAGTGATTAAAAATAATAATAATAAAGCATAATGCATCAAATGTAGTAGCTAATATCACTGTTTTCCTTTTCTTCCAAAGGTTGACCAAAAATGACCCTAAAGTCACCGGATCTGAAGGACTGGCCAAGGTAAGATGTCAAAAGCCAACTCAGACCTTAACAATGGTCATATTTGCTATAATAGTAAATTCACAAGTTGTTTCACATTTGAAGTTACTGTCCCTTTTAAAACTTCATATGTCTCTCTCTCTTCTCCCCCTAATAAAAAGCAAAAACAAACAAATAAAAATCCCCAATATGCCAGGCATCAAACTCTGCAATTGACTTAATCCGTAATAAGTACTTTTAAAACTGCTCTGGCTTAAATGTCAGAAATACCCCAAAGATATAAAGATGAGTGTGAATATTGGAATTTGGTTCTGATCTTATTTTCCAGACTTATTTAATTTGTAGATGTAAAGCCAAGATAAGCTTAAATAGCTCCATTTACTTTATCTAACTGGACAGGTAAACACTGAAGTGATGCCAGAATCTACTGTGCTGGACACTTCACCAAAATATTTGAAATAATGAAGCTTTGCTTCATGTATATGAATTTAGATTTGCTGGATGTTGTTGAGATTATTACATTATATATACATATGAATTTATATATATTCCTCTAAATCAATCATCGTTAGAACCAGTATCTGTGAAAGAGGTAAGTCCTTTCACTGATACTATAAGAGAAAACACACAATGCACAGGGAAGCGCTCACAAGGCTGAATTATCCAGCCTAAAATGTCAATGGTGTTGGGTTGGAGAAACTCTTGCTTAGAAAGAACTTCCCAATGGTGGGGTTCTGACCCTACTGGTATGGGTTAGTATTGTGAGATGGTAACAGGTTATCTGGTCTCAGTTAAGCATGTAGGATACTCTGTAATGAAAAGATACATGATGTTTGTACTCTTTGCTCTTTGTTTATCATTGTGTCCACGAGAAATGAAAGCTCCTATCTTTTTAGGGACTTGGGGAGACTATCATATTGTAGAAGACTTCAATGATCTTTTAAAGAAAATTATACAAACTAAACATTGTGTGCTACTAGTGCTATATGATTGCTCCAACATAATACATGCTGTCATCCTGAACAAGTCTATTAGAAATAATTTTTGTCTTGCTAGCATATGAAACAAGAGAAAAGTGTTTTTTTAAGCCAATGTTCAGTTGAGGAGGTACTATGTGTAGCAGGCTCTGGGGATAGACTAGGGTGTAGGAAGATACATTCTCTGACTTCAGAGAACCTATCGTCATAGGACAAAGACAGTTGTGAATCAAATAGTGACCTGAATCAGTGTAAAATTGCAGTGGGCTGGGTGCTATGAAGGAGAGGAGCCCAGTCTCCAGGAATAGAAGGTGGAGAGGTGTGGGGTGGAGGCGGGTGACTGAACAGGTCATGAAGGTCAAGAAGGCCAGCACCGCTGAGGGAGTGATGGGGGAAGGTAGAGTAAGGAAGGCAGAAGGGGCAAGCCAGGCTAGGAATTTAGATCTTTATCATAAGAGCAGTAAGAAGCATTACATTAATCAGAAGTGTAAGATAATCCATCTTTCTTCTTTAAAAAAATCACTTTTTGGAGAATGGAAAATGGATGGGATGAAAATAATTGTGCTGTTCTTATTCCCATTATCTAAGTGATATTCAATGTCTCTCCTCAGTCCCTAGTTGCACAAAGGAGAGGCCTTGCCTGTACTATACTGAGGTATGAGACAGGCTTCTTAACTGGGTTGATGTATGGAACCAATGGGAACATTCTACAAGGTAATGTCTTGAAGGTGGAGTGAGGTCTAAGTTGGAGCAATTGGTCCAAAACTAAAAATCCATGGGTTTCAATTAAAAGAATAATTCAAGATGGGCACTCAGGCAAGAAATTCAGTGTCAGAGAAACACACAAGTACTAGAAGTCTAGAAGGATCTTTATACCAAGGCAGGTACCCTTCTTGTGACTTTTCATGAACACAGCAGGGCAGGTACCCTTCTGATGACTTCTCTCTTATGAAGGGTAGGGGCCAAGGTGTCCTTGGATTTGATCAACAAATCCTCTTATGGAGCTCTTGCAAATTTCTGATGCAGACTGTGAATTTCCCAAATCACCATTCCAATTGGCATCTTCCCCATGATGTACGAATGTGGGACCTCCATGGTATCACCAGGAGTCCAGTACTCTTTGTTTAAGATTCTCTAGATTTCCTGCTAGGCCAAGCTGCTGGAATGCATGGTGGAATATGGGATCTCAGTAGGTTGGGAGAGGCAGACAGGTGGTAAAGACATGGTGAATGCCCATGGAAGGGCCAGTGGAGTAGAGAGGCCAGAAGACTGACAACCTCATCATCTCAGAGGTTTTATTTAAGAGAATAGCACAAGAAGGGATTTCTCCACCATCGTAATGTGGCTTCATCCTAGTTCTAATATTTAGGGTTTTCTCCTCTTTTTTATACCCTTCTGTATTTTTGATAATCCAGGCCCCATACTCAACTTTTTTTTTTTTTTTTAAAGAGGGACACTTAGTGTCCTGGTCTGTCAATATGGGGCTCTCCTCTTGAGCAGAGCCACTGTGCTGCACACACACACAGGAGAGGTCGTGCACACACAGTGACACATAAGTGAATGATGCCCCCTGGAGTTGTTCTGTGCACAAATCATGCAGCCACACATGGCCATTCTTCTGGGACCTTCTGGTGGAACTCAGAAAAATTGGGAAGCACACTTGAGGTTCTGTTGGGTGACCCACAGGGGACCCAACAGCTGAAAGCTGTTGCTAGCCGTCCTACCACACCCACAGTGATGGGAATAGCACATGAGTTCGCCTTTGAGTGATGAACCAGGCAAATGGAGGGCTGATCGGCAGGCCGTGGCTTGGTTTCCTTCTGTTCCCTGGAAGGTGGAGGCCATGTCACTGCTCAGTGTGAGTCTCTTTCTGGTACCCTAGGATCTGTCCCCTCATTTCAGCCCCTAACATCACCCACGTGGATCCCACCACCTCCCTTATGCAGCTCTCATCTGGTCTTCCTGGGAAGGTGGAGCTCTTGCCTCTCCCTCTGCTCTGTTTACATTACTTTTTTTTTTAATGGCACCTAGTCTCTGCTCTTCTCAGGGATTTACTCTTTGGTCATTTTTGATAATTTTGATCATCATACCCTGTATCCTATGACCAAGACTCACATTTGGAAATTTAAAAACAGAACATTAACCGTGCCTTGCTCTTTGCATTCCTTTTATAATGCAATGCTTCTGATTGATGAAGCAAATAGTCAGGAGCTGTGGGAAAGAAAGAAAAATACAAACATTAATATACCAGGAGGGTATCTCTCTGTATTCTCTGGTTAATTACTTGGTTCTCTAACTCTCACCACGAGTTCTGGAGGGTGAGGGCTGTGTCTGCCCTGGTCACTGTGGTTTACCTGATTCCTGGCATGGTGTCCAACACAAAACAGGTACTGGGTAAATACTTGGGGGATAAATGAGCAGACATTTTCATTTTGTGGACATTGTTTTGTATCGATCGGTGTTATTTTCAGCTGTTGTCACAGAACCGTTACTGCAGAGGCTTAATCAAACAGACAGCTACCTTTTCTCCTGTGCAGCCTGGAGGCAGGTGCATGGAGCTCCACGAGGTGGTCAGCACCTGCTCTGTTCTTTGCATGAGGCTTTTGACCTCAGGGTTGCAAGATGATTGTGCCACGCCCCCGGGCGGGATGAAGAGGAAAGTCAAGGGGCAAAACAAGGTGATTCTGTGTCTTTTTACCAGAAATGAAGAAGCTTGTTCAGAAGCTTCACTGGTATCTGTGTAACAAAGTATAGTATGTTCATCCTTTCCAGCAAAGGAGCAGAAACCAATTTTAGTCCGAGCATAGAGTTACCTGTATTCTATGGGTGTCTGGTGCAGTGGTAAAGGGCTTCTTAGACTGACCTTGTTGTATGTACATTTAATACCCTATTTTTTTCAATGTACATAAAAATAATTGCTTTGTGTTATTTCCTAACAAAAGGAATTCTATAGGCCTACTTCCCAGCATGGTATTTTTGAGAAACTTTTGAGATGATACCTGAAGTTGTTTGATTAAAAGAAGAGGCTGGTGATATTTCTGACAATGTCTGAAGAAAAAAAAAAAACAACCTTCTTGCAATGGTGCTCATGAGAGTAATCCAAACTGATTGTGTCTGATCAGTAATTCAGAATCTAGATTAAGCAAGAATGGAATTCAAAGACAAATGATCCTTTTAAGAAAACATTCAGCTAGGATACTCCTATTCATCTTCACTAACGACATATTTTTTTCCCACAGGTTCAAGATATGGTTTCGTTCGCTGGTGTCTGTGAACAACACTGCTCACCTACCAGGTCCTGGGCGCTGCACGTGCACGTGACTATATTCATCCAACAGTGAGCGTGAGGGGCACCCCCATGCTGGGGTTGGGGCACTGCCTTCGGACTTTGCCTTAGTGAAATCAGAGGCTGCTGGAGTGTTATGTCTGACTCGTGACCTAAAACCTCTGGGTGCTGACCAGGTGTAGGCATTGGGCAGGCAGCAGTGGTGTAGGGGAGAAGGGGGGTGGTCGGGTTAGGCCGTGGGAAAGATCTGGGAGGTGCAGCCCGTGAGACTGGCTGGAACCTTCTGTGGGGTGTGGAGGGGAAGAGAATCAGGATCACTCCCAGCTTGGGGTTGAGGCCAACGCTGTACCTGTCTCGACGGCTCCCTCTGCCATAGCGAAGGGCCACAGGCTGGGGCCTTAACCAGGAGGCATTTATTTTCTCATGTTCCTGGCAGCTGGAAGTCCAAGATCCAGATGTCAGCAGGTTTGGTGTCTCCTGAGGCCTCGGCCATCGGCTTGCAGATGGCTGCCATCTGGATGGGGTCCTCGGGGTTCTCTCCTCTGTGTTCACACATCCCTGGTGTTTCCCAGTGCATCTAAGTTCCCTCTTCCTGTAAGGACGCCTGTCAGATTGAATTAGGGCAACTCTAATGTCTCATTTCAACTTGATCGCCTCTTTAAAAGCCCCGTCTCCAAACACATTCTGGGGTGCTGAGGGTTATGAATTTTGAGGGGACACGCCTTAGCCTGTAATGGTCCCCAAGGAGCAGATACCCAGATAAACCCAGCAAAGGACCTGTCATGAGAAATAGAGAAGGTTTTAAAATGTTAGAGCTACCATCAAGACATAGATTGCATTGAAATCCGGCCGTCTTCGTACATCCCTGCTGGTGGGCACAGCATTGCCACGTAATAAAAGGAGCGAAGGAGCGAAGAAGCGAAGAAATTGAAAGGAGAAGTGGAAGGTGGGGAGGGGCGGAGGAAGGGGCAGGTGAAAAGAAACTTCTTGAAATGATTCTCATGTTTTTCTCAGTGAGGGAAGTTATCATGTGCAATTATATTTACTCGGATATAAAATTTTGCTTCAGAATGTAAGGAATTTCATGATCATAGATGCGTTTTGATATTGAGAAAATTGGTTACTTCTCTCGGGAGGGAAATGGGTAGAAATGATGTGCATTCCGAGGAGAGGCTGGTTAGTTAGCAAAAGGAGGGGCCGGGCTCTATGTCAAGTGGGCTGCTACTTCCTTAGTGCTTTGAAATCACGGCAACTCGGGTGCCTGGGGGGGTTGCTTAGAAGTTGAGGGTCTGCTTTCCACTCAGGGCGTGACACCGGAATCCCGGGATCGAGTCCCACATCGGGCTTCCCGCATAGAACCGGCTTCTCCCTCTGCCTGTGTCTCTGCCTCTCTCTCTCTCTGTGTCTCTCATCAAAATCTTAAAAAAAAAAAAAAAAAAAAAAGAAATCACGGGAACTCCAGGGTAAGACCTTCTCACAAGGAAAATACCTCTGTGTTTCTCCCAATAACATCAATAATGGGTGACTATTCCTTTATCTTTTGTGCATAACCATGCCATAAAGATGTCCAAAGAACACAGGGAATATGTAGGGAAGAAAATGAAATCATCCAAAATTCTACCCTGTGACCATTAACAGCAGTTCGTGGTCATTTCTTCATGCTTCGCTTTATGCATATATACACACATCTATAATTTATACCATGCAAGCTACTTTATTTACAGGAGTGTGTGTGTGCGTGAGCATGTGTGTCTCTGTGTGTGCATGTTCTCTCCTCCCTCCCCCTAGGAACCGTGTTGGCAACTGGTTTTTGTACTTTTTCTCTCCTCCAAGGACCCATGTTCACTTACCAGTATATGCCCATATCTACACTCAAATACAGATTCCATTTTAACATGAATGTCTGTTTTACAAACGTGTGATCTCAGGTGAATGTGTCCGTGTATATAAACACTTATTTTCCCTCATCTCGCGTTCTTGTTCACCTCTGTTCTTTGCAAGGTTCTAGCTCGTAAGTGCTAATGGCATGTCTGCTGTGTTCCTTGAACTCAATTTCCGTGCCTGTTGAGATGCTATATTTCATCAACATCCCTTCTGTGAGCATCTCGCCCTTGTGTCAGCACTGCCCTGGCTTTCCGGGTTTCTCCTTCTCCCACCTCTTTTTGGTGGAGGAGATGATGGGTTGCCTGCTGGTAGACAGATGATGTGATTAGATGCTCCATGAGCATGCACCCCACAGTCTTTTCTCAGAGCGCTCTACCTCTCTAAGTCTGTTAATTCCGTCTAAATGTCAGTGAGTCAGAGGGTGTTTCTACAGATTATTATTATTAGTTAATCAGCAATCTGGTTCACTGTTTGAATTGATCCTGACCTTGGTTTGGAAATCCACAAAGTGCTTCCCTGATCCTTTGGTCTTGTCACTGCTTTTCATAAAGGTAGAGATTTATTCTTCTCTCCTTCTTGGAGAGACTTGGATTCCCACACAACATGAGGATCCAGTTCCCATGACTTTTCTTCCTACAGAGCCCACCCAGGCAACTTCCCCACGATCTGCTCACTACTTCCATGCTGTTTCACTGATCCCAATGCAGAGAATGACCATAGCTTAGTTGTCTCTGCCTGGCAATCATAGCTGTTTTATTGAAATGATGTTCCAATCTTTCAATGGAACATCATTCTCTTCAGGGATGCTTGGGGGGTGGAAAGGAAAATTGTTCTATGTTTCTGATTAGCATACCTTTCACTGTGGGAAATAGTCTTAACATGGATCTCGACCCCAGGGAAGCAATATGATTGCTGGTTTTAATGTTATGAAATCTTAACCCTAAAGGGCAAACCAGATATTACTGGTTGTACATTCTTAATAACACACATTAAATGAGTTGCAACCACGAATATAGATAAAATAAGAGTTAATGGCAATATATTATACCATTATTAGAGGTTAATAGAAACTTGCTAGGATTTTATTTAAAAATACCTTAAAAGTGAAGGTATAATGAAATTATGCAGAATGATCAAGAAGTGAGCACTCGAAGGCAGTACTTTCTGCAGCTGTCACCTGTCATAAGTGGATTTACGGCTGTGTTCATTATTTCCAAGGGCCCATTCTTCATGACCATCGGTAGCACAACCTTGGTCTTGGCAGGTCTGACACTGCACCCAGGAGGGAGATGTGCAGAACTGGTGCATTCTGCAGGCCTAACTCCCTGTTCTCCTGTGAAGGGGACTCTGAGCCCACAGGACAGGAGGTAGCTGTGGGACTGGGAAGAAGACTGGTAGCTGCTGAACTTCTGTGACACTGAGGGGTAAGTGAATCTTAGGGCCAGTTCTGTTGGAGGATCTGTGCTGAGAGCTCTGTCCCCAGAATTCAGAGCTCTCTGGGGACTGTCAACTAGATGGAGACTCTCTGTGCCTGGCCCTGCTGTCACTACTTCCAGGAATAGGCAAAGACAAAAATGCTTTGCTGTTCAAAAGTGAGGCTTCAGCTGATGGAACATTTCCACAATGTCAAACCTTGGGTAGCTCAATATTGGTGTTGTGCGTGTGTGTGTTCACATGTGCAAATGGCTCTGAACTTATTTTAGCAAATTTAAAGGTAGGTTAACATAACTTGTTTTTCCAGCTGTGTGAGTGCTTAGGAAATTTAATTGAATCTAACCAACACTCATACTCTCTGGAAGGGACAGATGAGTTTTCTGTGGGGAATGAAGAATAATACTAGGTGGCTCAGAATTGGAAGACAGGCCATGGGAGTGAATGAACTCCATGCTGGGAACTGTGAGGCCTGCATTCCCACCTTAACTCCTGTTATCCTTCTGGAGAAGTCTAAGTAGGTCATTTAAACCCTCGGGAACATTTTAAGTCAAAGTTTTTATCAATGGTAAAAGGACTAGATTGGCTGTGTGACTTAAAAACCTCCTTCCAGACTGAAAATTATCAGCCAAGGGTGAAATGACATATTGACTGCCGTCATCTTCAGATGCATATATGTAAAAACATTAAATATGAGAGCATTCGAAAAATCATGTAGTAAGCAAAGGAATCCGGTAATTCTCAGATTTTAAGTTATAACTAGAATAGAAGTTAGACACCTTAAAAGATCCTCTTTAGTAACTATTACATTGCACAAGCCATTGCCCTGATCATTCATTCACTCATAAAATATTTCCTGGTCATGCTCTGTGGGAGGTAGATGCAAGGTGGTAGGGATGCAAGACACACTTCTTTTCCTTGAAGGAGTCATGGGAGGTGGGTCTTGGAGAAAGGAAGGGAAGGACATGGTAAAGAAGCTAATTACCACACAGTATAATGAGGGCTACAACATAAGTATGTCCCCTAAAGGACACCTTGCTGCTGCCTAGGAAATGCTGATCCTGTTGCACATTTCCATCCATGTTATAAAAATGTAACATGGAAATGATAGCAAAATGTTCATACCTGCTCCCCACTTACTAGTTTTTCAGAAGCTAAAACCAGTTACAATGAACGAGAAAATGTAGATGAGAGTGGAAGATATATACTGTTTCAGAGAATCTTAACATGTAGGAAATGTAGGAAATGTCAATGCCCATTTTCCTACATTATCCTGGAGTGAGGTGGTTGTGAATTCAGATTCTGGTTCCTTCTAAATCTGTTACCTTAGGTGAGTAACTCAACTTCAAGCTTCAGTTCCTTTGTGTGCAAAGGGGCACAGTGCCTTCCTCACTTGCTGAGACAGTGAAATGGGATAATGTGAATGGACCTAATTCTCTGGCCCTCTCTCTTTGGTATTGGTCTTGTTTCAACTTCTGTTGGGCACTATTTCCCCTAAGTATCTGGCAATATTTCTTTTATTTTACTGAGATCCCCCATTACACAAGTGATAAAAGACCTTCTCTCCTCTCTGGTACAATGGAGGCACCTTGCAATCTGGAATTAAATTTCCTTTGTTAATAAGTTCCCATTGACACAGCAGTGGGCCTTCAGCTCCTTTACGAGGCTCCCTAGAAAATGTGCACACAGTGAGGGAGCATCTTTTGGGCTCCTAGACTGTCCAGGGTGTGGTCTCTGTCTCTACTGTCACTTAGTTGCATTCCACCTGTCCTCAATCCGCCTAAGGGTCATTTTGGCCACTTCACTCTGTCTCTGTTACAAGTTGGTTGTCCACTGCCACTCAGTCCAAAGCTTTCTACCTCTTCACTTGGCCAAAAACTGTTTATTTACAACCTAATACATGTCAAGTGCCAGGCAATGTATCTTCTGCTTTGTAGGCATCACTATCTGTGAACTTCCCCATCACTGTGCCCTGTTATTTCTACTGCCTGGAAAGCCATTGCTAGAGCTTGTCTTCTGTTTACTTACAGGGAAATATCATCTCCTCCTCTGAAGTTCACCCTTACAGAGGGGTTTTGCTGCATGGTTGCTTGACCCAAGGGATTTTTAACTTACACGCTGTTTTACTTCCCTGCACTATGCCTGTCACAAAGTTGCTGAGCCAATTGGAGGGGTCCCTGAAATCCACGCTACAATTCAGTTTCTGATGTAGCCCTAACTTTTTGCTCCAGATTTCTTTTTAAGGCTCTGAATACCTTAAAACGGTATTCAGTCGACCTTTGGTATGAACTCTTTCTCCAGGAGGCCCCTTGACTCCTGTATAAATTGGTGGAAACAGACACCTGAGTATACTGTGGCTTAACTTCACTCACAGATTTGTCTGTATTCAGTATGAAGTGGGGACATGCAGAGATGCTTCAAGATTTAAAACAAAATGCAACATTTCTTTTAAAAGAGCCCTCAACATCTGCTCAAATTGATGGCTTGAACATAACAGTTCTCCTTATTCTATTCCAAACACAAAGACATTCTAAATGAAATATTTTAAAATATTCTCAAAGGTTCAAGAATCAAAGTGAGAAGACACTAAAAAGGAAGAGAAGCTGAACTGAGCCAGCCCCTGGATAACAGTTGCTCATACAGAGCCTTTGACAACTGTATGGACTGGGGAAGCTATCTGTGGATTCACACTAAGCAGGGAAAAAACTGAGCTCCAAGGTTGAAACCAGGAACTGGGGGAATTATTACCTGTCCTTGAATGGGGATGGGACTATCTACCCACTAGGCTGAGATCAGAATAAAGAGCAAACTGACCACTCTTGGTCATGGTTATATATGGAATTATCTATGGTCAGAACTGCAGGCCTGTGGGACATTTGGTTGTTGAACTCACAGAGTTACACTCCCCTGAGATTTAGCACCAGGACCCACAATAGGATTTGGGCAAATAAAGAACTACACACAGAAATCTCCAAGATCCAGAGAAAGAATACTCATGGAGAACTATGATGTGAAATGAGATCATACAGAAGAATGATACAATGTTTGATAGAATTGGTTCCATGAACATTGATCTATAATACCATCCCCAATCTGACTCCAAATTGGTAAGTGCACGTCTAAAGGAGAAGTGATAAGAGAAGACTATGGATACAACTTAAATGAGTATGTTTAAAAGCCAAAAGGGATAAAGCAGAATGACATAAGGATAAGAAATTATGAAGTGGAACAAACAGATATAAAAAAATAACCCAAAATGTGGTAATTAAAAAAAAAAAAACTAGATGGGTTTAATGATACATTAGACAAAACTGTAGGGAAAATTAGTAAAGGGGGAGATAGATCAGGTAAATCAGAAATCAGCATAAAGAAATAATGATGTGAAAAATGGAAAAGGTAAGAGGTAAGGAAGACAAAGTGAACAGGCCCTATATAACCTGTAATAGAATCCCAGCAGGTGATTGAGATAGTGTCAGAGGCAATGTCCAAAAAGATAATGCTGAGAATTTTCCAGATGTGGAAAAAAAAAAACAGCCAAAACCCATCAGATTGGAATGTTAGAATAGAATAAGTGAATTTTATATACACACATAATGTTGTAAAGAAACTGAAAAACATCAAAAATTCTCAGACTCACCAGGGAGAAATCAGAGTGCTGATAAATAAATTACAATCTAAAGATGGCAGTGTTTTCATCAGAAATAAAAGAAGACAGAAGACAGTGAAGCAAAAATCTTTAAGGTCCTGAGGAATAATGTTGTGAACTTAGAATGCTGCTTAGATGAATATTTAAGGGTGAAAGGAAAAAAGTGGACATAAATTTGTAAATGTTTTTATTTATTTATCTACTTTTTATTTTAGTTTTTTTTTCTTCAAGATTTTATTTATTCATTCATGAAAGGCACAGAGAGAGAGGTAGAGACATAGGCAGAGGGAGAAGCAGGCTCCCTGCAAGAGAGGCTGATGTGGGGCTCGATCCCAGGACCCTGGGATCACGACCTGAGCCAAAGGCAGATAGAAGCTCAACCACTGAGCCACCCAGGTGTCCCAGTAAATGTTATTATTTAAAGACTCTTGTGGCAAGATATATGAAATATACAAATAATGTACTTAAACAATAATAATAAATTTATAAAGAAGGAGTGGGATGCAGGAAGTAATAGTAAGCAAAAACAAATGTGCAGTTGGGAAATTAGGAATGTGGGAAATTTAGAGGGAGGTTAAATTATTGCTAATTCTTTTGTCTTGTTTGAGAAAATAGAGATATTGATGTATTTATACTTATTTAGAAAATATAATTTTAAGTATGTATGTAAAAATAAGCATAAATACATAAATGATAAGAATATAATATGTGATCTCTAAACCAGTAGAGGGAAGGATAGGAAATATGTACAGTGTGATCAACCTTGTGGAAATAGAAAAGAATAAAGGATAAGGAAGTAGATAAAAATCTATATTAAAAACCCACAAAATAAGATTGCAGAAATAAATTCAAATATATCAAAATCATATGAGTGTGCTAACACAAATTAAGTGACAGACATAAACCGATTGGATTAATATCTAGCTATTGATGGTTTTAAAAAAGATTTTATTTATATATTCATGAGAGACACAAAGAGAGGCAGAGACACAGGTAGAGGGAGAAGCAGGCTCCATGCAGGGAGCCCGATATGGGACTCCATCCCAGAATTCTGGGATCACACCCTGAGCCAAAAGCAGATGCTCAGCCACTGAGCCGCCCAGGCTTCCCTAGCTATTTGATGTTTACAAGAAGCACATTTACAAGATTAGGATACAAAAATGTTGAAAAACAATAGATTATAAAATACTAAGATCAGATGATGTAGAAATATTAGAAACAACCAAAAGAGGATAAAGACAGAAAAACAAAAACAAACAAAAAAGAGATGTTTCTTATGAAATAGAGGCAAACATTCCCCAAGAATTCATAGCAATAATGATTGTTTGCATATGAAGTATAATTGCCAAACATTTAGGGAAATAATTTATAGAAAAGTAGAACTTGGCAAAGCCACAATGACAGTAACACATGCCTTCCAGAGAATGATGGCTCAAACTAACAAAAAACAATCATAGAGATTTGAAAAACACAATTTCTTTCATTTAATAATTTTATATAGAGTTTTGCTCTTGACAAAGAATGTAATTTATTTCAAGCATATACAGAAATTTTAAAAAATATGTATTTCATTGAAGAAAGTTTCAACAAATTCCTAAGAATTGATATTACACAACCATCTTCTCTGACTAAAATGCAATAAAATTAGAAACATTAAGAATTAGCATGAACTCAATAAATCCTCAAATGTTTATGAAAATATTTAGATAAAACACATTTCAAAATAATCCATGAGTTATTAAAAAAGTCATGATGGAAATTAAGAAAATGAGAAAAGCACTATAATTTTTAAAAATGTGGACCATAGTTAAACCAATTTTCAGAATGAGAGTTACAGCTCAAAAACGTATTCAAAAAATAAAAATAATAAATACCAATTAGCTAAGCAGCCAGTTCAATAAGTGAGGAAAAAAACCAACCATGCAAATTGATTGATTCCTTTTTCAATTCTGAAAACATTCAGGTATCATTTCTTTAAACATTGCCTGTATTCTGCTATCTCCTCTTTTTTTGATTCAGATTAAAAAAGTATTCTCTGCCTTTTCTACTCTCTTGATTTTTCTTATCTCTTATGTCTCTGTGTATTGCATATTTGATATTTTTATGACCTATTTATCAATTCATTAATTCTTTCTTCATCTGTATCTAATCTGCTGTCATAGCCATACTTTGTGGCCATATTTATGGTTTTTGTGATTTTTAGTTGTAGATATTTGGGGTTTTTTTAGATTTCTTATATCATTGGTTATTTTCTGTCCTCTCTGCATATCTTTTAGCTTGATTTAATTTTAACTTAGTAATTGTAGTTTTTTTTTAAAGTTATATCTAATAATTTCAACATCTGGTCTTTATAGGCTTGTTTTTGTTCTCTGATCTTTCTTCTTTATTGTGTTTTATTTGTGTGTGCATGTGTATACTAGGTTATCTTTGTGTGCTGGTTACTGTATTTTTTTTAAAGACTTAATTTTTAAAAAGTTTTTAGGTTGACAATAAAGTTGAAATCAAAGTACAGAGATTTCCTACATATCCCTTATCCTGTACATGCATAGCATAGCCTCTTCATTAACAATATTGCTCCCCATAACAAGTGTCTATTTGACATCTCTTGGGTGTGTTGTCAATATTTCAAATCTAACACATCTAAAACAAAGTTATTTATTCACTATTCCCCTCACCTGCAAACACAGACACACATACACACACTCTCTACCCTCTAGCATTTTTTAATCTCCACCCCTTGTCCCCATAAACCTCCTAAATGTTCAGTAGAAGACCAAGAGTCACTATCAATCCTGTTTGCATTGCTGTGTCCCTCCATCCATTCTTGGCAGATCCCCTCCACAACCTCAGAGGCCTCAAAATCCAGCCATATTCCTCTACTTTCAAAATCCACTATTGCTGCTCTAGTTCTGAGCTACCATCATCTCTCTTTGACTAATACAGTCATGGCCTAATTAGATGAAAACTTGCTTCCTCTTTTGCTGAGCATCATACTTCCACTCATTAAATTCCAGGCAGAACAATTGTTTAAAATGAGAATTGTATCATGACCCTCCCTTATTGAGATGGCATTCTATAGCACTGGCAATGGAGTCCATGGGGAGCAAGGCTCTCCTCTGTGAGCCCACTGCATACACTGGCATTTATTTCTGTTTACCTGATAGGTGGAGCTTGTGTGTGCCTTGGGAACTTCTTACTTTGCCTGGGGACACACTTTCCTAGGCTTGCTTCTTAACAGCCAGCTGTCACCTCCATGGTGTCACATTATCAGTGGCACCCTGACCCATTGAAATCACCAGCCCTGCCCTTGTGTCTTGAACTGTTTCATGTTCTTTGGAGCACTTACTCCTACTGAAAAAGTCATGCTTAGCTGCTTATTTTCTTGTTTATTTTCTGTCTTTTATACTGGAATGTGACTCTCTTGTCAGGATCTTAAGACACTGTGTGACACAAAGAAATGTCTAATAGGTATTTTTTAGTGGTTTGGAAATGGGAGAATTTTCTGTGTATTTTTTGAGGTGCTTTATTTTCAGAAACACAGATTGCATTTAGAAAGTCTGTTGGTGTTTTTTTTTTTTTTTAAAGGAGGGGATAAAGAGGTCTGTGCCTGAGACATCCAGGCAAAACTTCCTTCTCTCTGCTAGAAGGTGAGTGACAGTATCCTACCACCAGACTCCATACAACCAAACCCACATGAAATGTGACTGCATGATGTGGAGCCTGACCTGTCCTCATCAGTAAGTACAGGCCCCCATGGCAGGGCTCCTCTCCCCATCACGTGGTAGCATCCCCATCTGCTCCTTTTCATGTGGCTGGCCCTCCTTTCCACCCCAACGCACTAATTCACTAACACTCACCTCCTCCACAGTTGGCTCTCTTTATAGCTCCTTCTACTTCCTCAGTGGTTGTATGTTTTAAAATACGTATATTGTATTATATATATATATATGTATATATATATATATATACATATATATATATATATATTCTGGCATACCAGAAATTTATCTCTGCTGACACACTTCTCTCTTCTCATTTGGTTCCTAGTAAAACTCAGAGACAATCCTTTTGGTGGGGGATTTTCTAGCTTCAAAAGTAAACAGAAGGAACAGGATGTTTTCAGTGAGGGAGTGGGGTGAAACTCGGGTCACCAGACCAAGAAAGCTCATGTCGAGGTCAATGTGGTCATTTCTTGTTGGGTGAGTGACCATGTGGAGAGCTGTTGTGAGAATCACAAAATAAGAAGTACCAAAAGAATCAGAAAGTCACTAAGTGCCTTAAAATATGAAGTATGAGGAGCATAAGATATTGAAGAGATTTCTGGAAGCAATGTTCATTTACTTATGAGGTAGTAGAAATTGCCAGAAGCGAGGCTATCGTCACTCCTATAGAATAAAGTGTTTGAACCCAGAGCCTACTAGTCTATTCAGTAGACCATGGGAGCCACGTTACCAATTCTATTTTAGAATGCACAACTTGTGGAGTCATTAAATCTTATTAAATCAGCCTAAGACCACTGGGACTTGTAATTGTCAGTTTTTATGCACTATGTAAAGTCTTACGAAACCATAGGCTTTTATAATTGTATTTGAGACACTTCCTTCCAGAGCCCACACAAATAATTACTAATACCAAGGTGCTTGGAGATTCCACTTCTTTTATGTTCAGTCTTATAGGACCAAGCATATGGTTGATTTGACCCTCCAGCAAAGTAATGAAATGAATTAATTTCTGGATGATTAGCAACCTTTTATGGTGACTATATTGGCTTAATAATGAAGACTAGCCATATGTATATGTGATTCTGCATGGAAATGGATTTAAAAGATGGGAGAAAGCAAATGCTTTGTTATGAGACTGGAATGTTGAATTTATATTATCTTTATTCTACTGCATATAAGAGACTGTGGTTTGAATAAGTCTGCTAATCAGCTTAGGTAATAAGTGTTGGGACTACTTATCTTACATCTCATTCTTCCAAAATAGAAATAAACAGCAATGCTGCACAGTATTGTAATTATCCACAAGAGCCCAAGGATTTGATAAAAGTGAAAATAAACAACCCAACCAAATAACAACATAATTTTCTATTTTCAGCTGACATTTGGGGAAGGCTGTGAGATAAATTTTCTCTCAAGTTTGCTAGAATTGTACAAAATTTATTGATGTTTGACAAGTCCTATTGTTATATGCCTTCCATCCTTCTGATGTGTTAACTATGTGATTATTCATCGCCATGTTATGCTGTATATACATATATGTATATGTATAGTTTAATCTCATGGGTGGATGAGGAGTTAGTTAGAATTTAGTAGCTCCTGAGAATTTGAAAAAAAAAAATGGAATCCCTTGTGTTATAGGTTGTTTTGTTTTCAATTTAACTTTTATTTTCTAATTGATATATAATTTTGACATATAACATTGTGTAGGTCTAAGCTTTACAATGTGTTTATTTGATATTTTTATATATTGCAATATGATTAGCACTGTAGCATTAGCTAACACCTTCATCACCTCTCATAATTATTATTTCTTTGTTGTGTGAGAACAATTGAGATGCAGTCTCTTAGCAACTTTGAAGTCTATAATACGGTATTGTTGCCTATAATTACTATTCTGTGCATTAGATCTCAGGACTTATTTATCTACTAGTTGCAAGTTTGTTTAAGGGTACAAACTTGCAGCTAGCAGATAAAGAAATCCTGTTACATCTTGTTCTTAAAAAAAGTTTTATTTATCAAATACTACCACTAGCTTTTCTTACATTCTTTCCCCCAAGCATTCTTATTTTGACATTTGTGAGATAGACACTTGAAAGAAACGATAATTTAGCTGGCTCTAAAAAGAATCTTCTTTCTGTTCACATAGGAATTCTCCTAATTTCTTCTGTATTTGATTTTCCTTCTCATTTAAAGTGGCTCTAATTGTGCTAGAGCTTTAGTGGAAAAACATTCTTCCAGTATAAGATGAATGAGTGATTATTTGTGTTGGGGTTGTCTATGTGGCTGGGGAGAGGGTAAACAGCTACTGAATTATGCCCATCAAGGATGCCAATGGTGAGAGATTTATTCTTTATCTGTTAAATTGCCACCATATTTCTTTGTAACATAATAAATGTTTAATGCATTTTTGGTTTAAAACTGTTAAATTGTGGTGTGAGTTAGAAGCCAAGAGACTTACTCCCTCTTTTGTGTGGGGGAATGAGGAAAAGATGCCTGCATTCAGATCATGAAATAGAGTATTTTCAGTCCCACTGCCAAAATCTACCCACCATCTGCCATGTTGTTTTTTGGAGTAAACACACCCATTTGTCCTTTTTTTTAAAAAATATTTTATTTATTGATTGATGAGAGAGAGGCAGAGACATAGGCAGAGGGAGAAGCAGGCTCCCTGTGGGGAGCCCAGTGCAGGACTCGATCCCAGGACCTTGGGATCACAACCTGAGCCAAAGGCAGACGCTCAACCACTGAGCCACCCAGGCGTCCTTCACCTGTCCTTCTCAGAGGAAACCACTACCTTGAATTTCCTGGGAATTTTTCCATGCTTTTCTTTATAACTGGATCAGCTACATATAAATCAAGGAAATAATTTATTTTGCCTTTTTGGGGAACTTTATATAAGCAGATTCATGATTCTATTTCTTGTATCTTGTTCCCAGTTTTATTTGCAAGTTTTATGCATGCATCATATGCTCATTAAATTTTATTACTATACAGTGCTCCATTGTATGCCTTTACTATAACTTACCGGTTCTTCTGTGGATAGACACTGGTCTTATTTCCAGTTTTTGGCCATTTGAAGTCCTACTATTCTGAACATTCTTGTGCATATCTTCAAGCAGCGTTATAAAAATTTCCTTAGATCATGTACCCAGAAGTGAGATTAATGGATCATAAGGTCATTTGTATCCAAAGCTGACATTTGGGGAAGGCTTTAAGGTAAACTTTCTTTCCACCTTCCTAGAACTGTACAAATTCTATTGATGCTAATCTCGCCAAGGTTGTTCGTGTGTCTATAGGTCTGCTGGTGGCTGTACTCTGAAGTGGGCTTGGCTGTGATGATGTAATCAGACTCTATGTGTGTCTTTTCCTTTTCTTGTGCTTAGTGGGCTGGCCAAAGCATGTGCTTCTCATGGCAATGGCTCCAGCCCCTTAAGGCAAGTGGAAATTGAGAAATACCCTAATAACCCTCTGCTTACATTGTATCTGCCAACACCTTATTGGCCAAAGAAAACCCATGGCCACATAATTCTCTTCCTGCCTATGGCTAAAACCTGATAAATATGTTTTTATTATTATTATTCATCTAATTACCATACATGTAATGGGATGGTAACAAACTTTTTCTATTGGCTCAGTTGGGATCAAGGCCCCAGAGCCTGAGATCAAAGGTGTTAACTGCCTACAGGTTCTAAAGAGAGTTACCAGATCATGTAAATATATAGATAGAGATGATGCTAAGGATTATCCCAGCATGCTCCAAGTGTTCCTCCCCTATGGAGTACATGGGGGGAGCTCATTAACTTTGATTATGCAGGGATTATGCAGATTTCTATGAGAAAATTGTCAATATGCCATGAGATACTTTCCTCTGCCCTTATTTTTTTTTTTAAGATTTTATTTATTTATTCATGACAGACACAGAGAGAGAAAGAGGCAGAGACACAGGCAGAGGGAGAAGCAGGCTCCATGCAGGGAATCCGATGTGGGATTTGATCCTGGGTCTCCAGGATCACACCCTGGGCTGAAGGCAGTGCTAAACCGCTGAGCCACCGGGGCTGCCCACTTTCCTCTGCCCTTAAACCAAATGAGGGCTCTTAAAAAATCATTAACAGGGTTTAATATATGTCTGTTAGAATATGGGGGATGATGTGACTCCTTGACTCATCCCCCATCCTTCTGAAACTTAGAAGCCTACTGAGGTAAAGACTCTGCAGAGGGGCTGCCATGGCAGAAAGACGAGCACCATGGGAGGAAGCTTCTCATCCAGTGATGGCAGGGCAAACAGGCATGTTTCTATGTTCCAGGGGGAACCACAGGTGAGTTTTCTAAATGCTACAGTCCAGGAGGGGTATGGACTGCTGGACCAAGGGTTGAGGAATGGACCAGAGAGGTATTGCCTCCAAAGAGGAAATGCAGGAATGATTCCCAATAGTGATGCCATGAAGTGGGGTGGGGGTCTCTGAAGAATCCACTGAAGTACTCCACAAAAGAAAAATTATCAGTGTACATCTGCCACATCCAGGAGACACCAATGCCATGTGACAACCGTCCCACTCCATTGGGGCCATGCCTCTCCCTCCCTTCCAATTCCTCAACCTTAGAGGAGCCCTACGCAGCACCGTGGGAGGAGCGTGACAGGGGGTAGTGGCCCAATCCCCCACCTCACTGAAGGCTTCCCTGCCCGAAGCAGGACTGCGCTAGGCAGGGGGTAGGTTTTGAACTGGATAAGAGATAAAGTTGTAATGTTGAATTGGTTTGGATTTTTTAACACCTGAAAAATCAGACTACTCATAATACTTGGGAATGACCAGAAAAGCCACAGCATCTACCAAGTTAACATCATGTCTAGGGATGCAAGATTTCACATAGGATGGAAGAAATGTAGTGCTGCTTAGAAAAGAAATTTACTTTGTGCCTGGTCCTTCCAAAGTTTAATTCATTTGATAAATCAGTTCAGATACAAATACAACTATTCAGGAAGACTATCTGGTTAAGAAGATTTCCTTGCTCATGTAAAACAATCAAGATTATGGGGGCACCTGGGTGGCTCAGTTGGTTGTGTTCAACTCTCGATTTTGGCTCAGGTCATGACCTCAGGGTTGTGAGATCGAGCCCCCTATCAGGCTCTGCGCTCAGTGCAGAGGCTGCTTCTCCCCCCTCCTAAATAAATAAATAAATAAATAAATAGAATTTTTATAAGAAAACCAACCGATATTATGTTTTTTAGTGATTTTTTTAATAAATTTTTATTTATTTATGATAGTCACACAGAGAGAGAGAGAGAGGCAGAGACACAGGCAGAGGGAGAAGCAGGCTCCATGCACCAGGAGCCCGACGTGGGATTCGATCCCGGGTCTCCAGGATCGCGCCCTGGGCCAAAGGCAGGCGCCAAACCGCTGCGCCACCCAGGGATCCCCGATATTATGTTTTTAATACAAAACCTTTCACCTATGTTACCTTTGCTTCCGAAGTCTGCACCTGACAAAGCATAGCATTTTCTGACTCTTTTCCATCTGTAGATATTGCTCTGTTGACTGTTCTCACATTCACAATGTTACATTCAAACCTACCAAACCTGTGTACAAGAGACATGTAATTCATCTTGAAATTGAAAAGAGGAGGAATGCTTCTCAGAGTGTGTGCCATGAAATCACCATTTTCCAAGAAAATCAGTGATGGTAATAAACGTAGAGTTAGAGAATGTATCTGACCCAAATAAAACAAGGTTTCTGGTGTGTAGCCAGTCTGTCAGTGACTATTCCTAGGACCAAAAAGATTTGTCCTTAAGGAAACAGCTGCATTGTCAACCACTGATGTATCCACAGGATTTGGTGGTCAGGATGATATTGTCGAGGTCAACACCATCTAGTCCCTCAGAGAAAAAACCTGGGAGTCTTTTATTTATAATTTTGTTTTTGCTATGAGATATTTCTTGTGTATCCACATATAATTAAATGAAGTTTAAAAACTGAAAACTAGGACGCCTGGGTGGCTCAGTGGTTGAGTGTCTGCCTTTGGCTCAGGGCATGATCCCGAGGTCCTGGGATTGAGTTCCACATGGGGATCCTTGCAGGGAGCCTGCTTCTCCCTCTTTCTCCCTCTGCCTGTGTCTCTGCCTCTCTCTGTGTCTCTCATGAATAAATAAATAAGATCTTTAAAATAAATAAATAAATAAATAAACAAATAAATAAATAAATAAATATTTTTAAAAACCCTGAAAATTAATACCTATATACTTGTCCACTACCCAGTGTGAGAAATAGATTATGCTCCTACAGCCTCAGATGCTCCCTTCAACCACAGCGCTCCTCTGCCATGGCAACCACCGTGTTGAATGTGGTTTTATCATATCTCTGATTTTCCTTAGTTTTACCTGAGATGTATGCATTGCTAAGCAATATATTCCTAACTTTTGAGTGTATTTCAACTCTACATTAGTGATGTGATTCTGCATATTTCCTTTGTGTCTTGCATTTTGTATTCAGCTTTATGGTTTGAGGTCCGTCTAACAATGTGTATGGCTATACGTGATTTACTGTCCCTGAAATATATTCTTCTGTACAGAATTCCAGTTTATGACTACACCACAATTTTATTCTCCTGTCCAGGGACATTTACACTATTTGCAGTTTTTTGCTATTACAATTAATTTTGCTATGAACATTCCTGTATGTGAAACCTTTGGCAGCCATGCAGGGGTCCCTTGGGATAGGTGTAGGAGAAACACTGCTTTACAGTGTAATGCTTTTACTTTGGGCATCAGCACAGTATGAGGGCTTCAATGCTGTGTCCTTGCCGAACCCGCTAGAAGTAAAATTACCTATCCTTTGGCTTTAATTTCTACTTCCAGACTATTAGTAAGGTTAAGCATCTTTTCATATTTTTCACCACTTATGATACTTTTGGGTGAAGTACCTGCTGATGTATTTTGTCCATTTTTCTATTGGATTTCTTTTTCCTTCCTTATTGATTTTTAGGAGATCATTATAACTGCTGGACACTAATCATTCTCCAGTTATGTGTGTCAGAAAGAGCTTACTTTGCACATTTTTATAAGGTCCTTTCAACAAGAGCAGTTTTTAATTTGAGGAGAGATTTGTCAATCCTTTTGAGCTTTGTTTAAATAATTCTTATATTTTTCTAAAAACATTATTCTGTTTCCTGTGCTAGAAGTTTCACACTTTTGCTTTATGCATTTAATCCTTGGTCCACATGGAATCGGGTTTTGTAATTGCTGTGAGTTTTGGATCTGACTGCCTTCTTCCCACGTGTCCTACCAGTTACACCAGCACCGTTTACTGAAGTGTGCTTCCTCTCGCCAGTGATCCGCAATGCCACCCGTGGTCTACCAAGTGCCCAGATATGGTGAGTGTATTTCTGTGTGCTGTTGATCTATTTTTTCCATCTCTGAGCTGACACCACACCTCTTTAATCATTGCCTTAATAGATTTAGATACTCGGCAAGTTATCTCACCTTGTTCCTGAGTCTCTTGGTTTTGAAGGAGGATATGGTGTATTTTGCTGCCTGATAGTAATTGCTAGAATTAACTTGGTAATTCCCCTACATGTCATGTATTTGGACAGTGACATGTCTGACCAAACCTCTCTAATTTGAAGTGATCCATGTTGGCATCGAGACACTATTGGCCTCCTGCTGGGATGTGCTCTCTGCAAACTGCTCTCTACCTGCAGCCTGACTGGTCCTCTCAAACGTGTCAATACAGTTGTGTCTTTCATTTACACTTACAGTGGCTTCCTGTGGGTCTTAGAAACAAGCCTAAAATCCTCAGTATGTCCCTCCAGATCCCCTGTGATCTGACCTTTGCTTTTATTCCCAGTCCTTTATCTCCTCACCCTCTTTCTGCTGGTTCCACTTTGAGATTTTCATTAGCATCCTACTCTCCCACCCCAGTGTAGCACTGTGCCAAGCCCCATCCCAAAGCCCCCTCTGGAATAGTTGGAAGGCTGTTGGTCTTTCTTTAAAGCATGTTCCATATTACCTCTGTCCCCCACTGATCTCTCTGCTCCCATGTTTACCCATTTTCTCATAGTGCTATGAAATTATGCCACTTCCCTACCATCAGGAGTTTTAGGGATCTCACTCAGTTTGAAAACTGAGGATGCAAACAACAGGATACTGATGAAACACGGCTGAAACAATAGAAATTTGTTTTTCTCACAAAGTTAGGAATCCATAGATTGGTGGAACCAAGATTGAATTCAGCTGTAAGCTTCTTTCTTTTCACTAGTAGCACATGGTCACAAGATGGCTACCAGCCACAAAAAGGCTACAGTGGCTCCTAGTACCAAAGAGAGGGAAAAAGTTTTCACTTCACTATTGGTTTGGCTCTCGTTCTTTTTCTTTCTTTTGTTTATCAGGGAAGAAGACAGTGTCTCAGAAATCAATTCTTTTTTTGTTTGTTTTGTTTCCAATATCATCATTTTATTTTATTTTATTTTTTTATTGGAGTTCAGTTTGTCAACATATAGCATATCACCCAGTGCTCATCCTGTCAAGTGCTCCCCTCAGTGCCTGTCACCCAGTCACCCCATCCCTTCACCCACCTCCCTTTCCACTACCCCTTGTTCGTTTCCCAGAGTTAGGAGTCTTTCATGTTCTGTCTCCCTCACTGATATTTTCACTCATTTTCTCGCCTTTCCCTTTTATTCCCTTTCACTATTTTTTATATTCCCCGAATAAATGAGACCATATAATGTTTGTCCTTCTCCAATTGATTTACTTCACTCAGCATAATACCCTCCAGTTCCATCCACATCGAAGCAAATGGTGGGTATTTGTCATTTCTAATGGCTGAGGAATATTCCATTGTATACATAGACCACATCTTCTTTATCCATTCATCTTTCGATGGACACCGAGGCTCCTTCCACAGTTTGGCTATTGTGGACATTGCTGCTAGAAACATCGGGGTGCAGGTGTCCCGGTGTTTCACTGCGTCTATATCTTTGAGGTAAATCCCCAGCAGTGCAATTGCTGGGTCACAGGGAAGATCTATTTTTAACTCTTTGAGGAACCTCCACACAGTTTTCCAGAGGGCTGACCAGTTCACATTCCCACCAACAGTGCAAGAGGGTTCCCCTTTCTCCGCATCCTCTCCAACATTTGTGGTTTCCCGCCTTGTTAATTTTCCCCATTCTCACTGGTGTGAGGTGGTATCTCATTGTGGTTTTGATTTGTATTTCCCTGATGGCAAGTGATGTGGAGCATTTTCTCATGTGCTTGTTGACCATGTCTATGTTTTTCTCTGTGAAATTTCTGTTCAGAAATCAATTCTGAGACTCTCTTTCATGTGCCATTGGCCAGAACTGTTCCAACTGCAAGGGAGGCTGGAATGGTTGGAGCTGACATATTTAACTGCTGCTGAAGGAGGTTGCTTCTGCCAGCATGGAGGAAGGTCAGAGGAATAGCAGCTGGAAGGTGTTTGACTCAGGTTCTTTGTTTATACTAATGAACGCTAATGGTCCTGTCAATTTCCTCTCTATGGACTCATAGAAGAAAGGTAGCCCCAATTTTACTGATGAATATCCCAAACCTCTTTGATAATATCTTGAGCTACGTTGTCCAGTATGGTAGCCATTAGCCAAACATAATTTTATTTTTTACATTTTTTAAAAAGATTTTATTTATTTATTTATTTATTTATTTGAGAGAGAGAGCATGGGTGAGGGGCAGAGGGAGCAACCGACTCCTCACTGAGCAGGGAACCCAGTGTGGGGCTCCATCTTGAGACTCCAAGATCATGACATGAGTCGAAAGCAGATGCTTAACAGACTGCGCCACCCACAAATAACTTTTTAAATTTTAATTTAAAATTTAAATCTATTAAAATTAAATTATTAAAGCATTTCAAGCACATGCCACATGTAACTAATGTATTAGATAACATAGATAACAAACATTTCTATCATAGGAAGTTCTATTAGATAGGACTGGTTTGGATTCTACTTAAAAAGCTTCTTTTCTTTTTCTTTTTTTTTCCCCTACTTAGGTAAACTTTCTAAGAACTAATACAGAAAGAGGCTATGAGAATGTATTATATATTAGTAGTCCTCAATGACTATTTACTACCTAAAAAAGAAATTAGAAAAATTGCATAAAATAGATTTAACACATTAAAGTCCACTACTTGGTTAGGAGGAACTTTATTCTGATAAATTTCCTTTAATAAATGATCATAAAATCAATCATATGACACATTGTATGTCTGTTCTTCTACTTTGTAATTTAATAAACAAAATATTCAAATGGTCAGGCTCTTGAAAGGCTGAAGTGCAAAATTAAATTGTCAAACAAATAGTGGTGGCTTAAGCATTGCAAGCAAAATTATTGTAAATGTGTGTGTGTGTGTCTGTGTCTGTGTGTGTGTGTATCAGTTGATTACTGAGAGCATTTAATGGGTTCCATTAATGTAACTAAAGTCAATCCATTAATTATTTTGCCAGCAGTTATTCTTATTAATGTATAAGTATGAAAAAAGAAAGTAAAACTCAATTATAGTGTAATAAAAAACTCAGCAGTTCCACACAAGTTTTGACTCCAGCAAAGCTAACATGCAGGCAATGCAGTGCCTGAAGTCACCATGCTATTCTTTCCCACACTCCATATCAAGGAGTATTTAATATGCATACTTTATATTCTCATTATTTATTTGACTGTTTTACTTTTTGAAGACTTTAGTTTTAAATAATCATAGAGTCACAGGAAGTTTCAAAGATAGTACAGAGATGTCCTATGTACCCCTCACCCAAATTCCCAAGAGTTCTGCCTCTTTTTATCACATATATAGTTTCATGTAATTATCACATTGAAGACACAAGAACTATTCCGTCACCACAAGACTCTATCATGTTACCCATGTGGTTCCTACATGGTCCCTGGCTTTATCATTCTTGACCCAGTCAACCACTAATCCATTCTCCATCTTTATAATTTTGATTTCAAGAATGTAATAAAAATGGAACCAGGGTATGCAACCTTTGGTATTGGCTTTTTTCACTCAGTGTATTATCCTTGAGATCCATTTAAGTTGTTGTACATATCAAAGATTTCTTTTCATTGTTGAGGTGCATGATATGAACGTACTGCAATGCTTAATTTAAGCATTCACTTATCGCAAGACATTCTTGTTGTTTCCAGTTTATGGCTATTAACAATAAAACTGCTGCAAACATTCTCATGAGGGTTTTGTGGGGGCACATGTTTTCAATTCTCCAGCATAAGTGTCAGGGAATGTGACTGCTGAGTTGCATAGTAAATGTATGTTTGGTTTTTAAAGAAGCTGTCAAACTATCTCCTACTGTTGCTGAACCACTTGACATTCTCACCAGCAAAGTATGAGACATCCAGTTTTTCCCCATCATCCCCAACATTTGGTATTTTCACTATTTTTAATTTTAGCAGTCCTAATGGATGTGTAGGATATTCATCATGGCCTTCATTTGCTCAGCTCAGAACTTCGCACATGGTAGACTCTTCAAATTGAATAGATAAGCACTTCCCTTTGAACACTGGCATGCTGTCTGGGGATGGGAGGGGAGGTATAGCAAGAAAATAGCTGGAGAAGATGGAGTTGTGATGAAGAAGGATTGGAGACAGAGAAGCAGAAGCTGTGGTGTCTCAAAAACCTAAAATGGGTGTGTGGGCAGCCCTCACGGGAGGTGGTACTTTTGGAAAGCTGAGAAGAAGCGAGGTAGACTGCCATGTGGAAGGTTGGGAGAAGGGGCTACAATTAGAAAAAAAAGTTGCAAACGTCCTGAGGCAGGAGAGTGCTGCACATGTGCCAAGGGACAGTAGGAGGCCCTGGGACTGGCTGAGCATGGCTAGGGGGTGGGGACTGGGAGTTGGGATCAGAGAGTGTGGTGGAGGCCCTAGCAGGTCACAGCTTTTACATGGAATGCGATGGGTGTCAAGAACTGTGTAGGTGTGAAACGTTGCCCTTTTTGCAAGCTTTCATGGATGAAGGTGAAAGGCATGAGACTCTTGGGCCACAAACAAACACGACAAAGCAATAGCCAGGGCTTCATATTGGTTTGCGTCCAGTTCTCTGTACCCCTTTAGCCCCACAGGAGAGACACAAGGGCCCATTATGGGTATCTGCATCTGCAGTGCTGTGTTATAGGAGAAGAACCAGAGCCAAGAGTCCAGAACTTTCTGAACAAGCAGCAAACACCCTAAGGAAGAACAGACATGTTAGTCTCCTCATGCAAAGGGGGCTTTTCTCAGTAGTCACATGTGATCTCCTTGACCTATGTAGTGGTCTATATGGCTGGCTACAGACACTAATTTTTCTGTCAGGGGAGGGAGAAGACCTGTGGTTTGCACAGCAAGCAAAGATAGGCAGGGATACTTAGGGCCCACGGCAGATGCCAAAGTTGGATGTCTTTGGGGGTTCTGTCTGAAGGGTGCCATGACCAGACATATTTTAACAGACTTTCTCTGTTTTATTGAGAATAAAATGAAGAGGGTCAAGGGTAGAAGCAGGAAGTAAAATTAGGAGACCACTACAGTGATCCAGGCAAGAGATGATGATAGCGTGGATCAGATGGTGGTGGTGGCCATGGTGAGAGGTACACTGTCCATTGAGTGGATGGTCCACTGAGGAGAAGCAGGCAGAGTTTGCTGATGGTTGATATGTGAGAGGAGGTGAAAATCAATGATTCTAAGGTTTTTAGACCAAGCAAATGACACAGTGGGCTCCCATGCAGGGGGATGGGGAAAGCCCCAGGAGGAAAAGTTTTAGCAAAGCAGGAGCAACCAGGAGCTGTCACAGACTTTCACTGTGAGACGTTCAAACTGAACATGTTGATAAGGATATAAGAAAGAAGTCCAGGCAGGGAATATAAATTTGAGGTCTGAGTGTATAGGTAGTATCTTAAGTCAGGTTCCTTACAAGCAGAGCCTGAAGAGGAGATTCTGGCATCAGTGATTTATTCAGGCGAAGCTCTCAAGGAAGACTTCTAGAAAGTGAGAGAAACAAGACAGGAGAAGGGAAGAATCCAGGCAAAGATGTGGGTTCAACAGACATCTAACCTTAGTATGATCCCAAGTGGGGCTCTGGAGAAGGGATGATGCCATAATGCCCGCCTCCTTGCACAGGAGATGCCTGGCCATCTATAGCCACCTATCCCCCATAACAGTCAGGAGGTGACCTAGGTGTGGAAACAATAGCATTTAGGAATGATCGTGTTAAAAGCAATGATTCTGGGAAATCCCTTAGTGCATAGGTGTAAATGGAAAAAGAGAAGCATCTAAAGGTAAGACTTGAGCACTTTAACTATTATAGTTCAGGAAGATGAGAGGAAACCAGGAAAGGAAACATTTTATTTTATTTATTTTCTTTCTTTTTAAAAAATTCACATTCAGTTACATTCAATTAGTCTCTAGTATCATTAGTTTCAGATGTAGAGTTCAGTTATTCACCAGCTGCATATAACACCCAGTGCTCATCACATCACATGCCCTCCTAAATACCTGTCCCCCAATTACCTCCTCACCTCCCCTACAGCAACCCTCAGTTTGTTTCCTATAGTTAAAAGTCTCTCATTGTTTGTCTCCCTCTCTGATTTCTTTTCATTCCATTTTCTCTCCCCACTCCTATGATCCTTTCCACGGAGAAAACAACATTGTAAAGTGAGTATTATAACATCATAAATAGAAAATCACGTTGCGGGATCCCTGGGTGGCGCAGCGGTTTGGCGCCTGCCTTTGGCCCAGGGCGCGATCCTGGAGAGCCCGGATCGAATCCCACATCAGGCTCCCGGTGCATGGAGCCTGCTTCTCCCTCTGCCTGTGTCTCTGCCTCTCTCTCTATCTCTCTGTGACTATCATAAATAAATAAAAATTTAAAAAAAAATTAAAAAAAATGTTTAAAAAAATATTAAAAAAAAAAAGAAAAAGAAAAAAAGAAAATCACGTTGCCTAAAAAGCCATAACACAATAATTAACAATAGTCTTGACTAGTCCACTGGTCTTCAACCTGCTTCTTTTCCCTTTGAAATCTCCTTTGTCCACATTGAGGGATTTCACCATTTTTTGTGGCTTCAGATGCATTGCTGAACATGTCCTTCACAATCTGCATGCATGTGTCACAGCCACAAAATGTAGGCCTCTTCATGAATTTGGAAATTGTCCTCCCCTTGGGTCCATAAAGCATTTGGAGGTTGCTTTTCAAACTAACTGGAAATGTACATACTACTTTAGGGTGGATATTTGCTTCACCAATATTGAATATACATCCTGCTATGTTTTCATGCCATCCTGTATATCCAAAATATTTTTGTTTAAAACTAAATCATATTGTAAACTTTTGGAAGACATTTGAAAATGTTGAAAGCCTACATGTGTAGTAGCAACATGCATGTACTTCCTAACCATGCTGCAAATGAACAAGAGTGAAATCAACAGCCTTAACATTTGCCCGTAGAAGTCCACACCATACTGGAGGCAGATGGAGGGCTGAACCTGAAACAAAGAGATTAATGGAAGGTCTCTCATAGAGAATGTCTCCCAACTGGAGTCCCTACACCACTTCAGTCTGTATATCCAACAGTTAGGCATCCATCTTCCAAGCAAAGCAAAGGAAAAATGAAAGATCCAGATAATCTTTTTTTATAAAAAAAATAGACTCACTCTTTGGGGAGAGTTAGTGCAGCTTCTCTACAGACTGGCATTCTGAAATAAGGCATTAAATATTTTGCACCTTGGAGCTTGTGGTCCTAAGCCTAGTAGTGTCTGGTCATCTGAGTAAAGCCTGCTGGTCAGGAACTTTGATCACCCCTAGGACCTTCCACTAGCCTTCCTATTATATTCCCCAGACAACCATGGATCACCGGACATATGCAGCAGGTCTGTAAAATGAGAGAAGAGCAAACAGAAAGAGAAAAGCAGAGAACCAGTAAGACTTTAAGGAAATGATTAGTAAATGAGGAAAAGTCCTAAAGACATTACAACCATTCTACAAGAACTGGATGCTATAGAAGAAATGAACAGGAAAGAGCTTCTAGAACGTAAATACATGATGGTGCAAACAACCAAATTAGGTAGAAGCCTGGAAGGTAAATTTAGAGAAGTCTCCCAATCCAAAAGACAAGGAGGTACAAAATTTGAGAAGACAGATAAGATGCAGAGGATCAACACTGAAGATTAAGTGTCTGATAGGATTTCTAGAAAGAGAACAGCAAAAAGAAGGGAAACATTATTTCCAAAAACTTAATACGAAATTTTTATGTAGTTGAAAGTAGTCCTACTCTTCAAATCATAAGAACCTACCATGTATCAGATAGAATGAAAAAGCCCTAAGCTTAGATGCATCAATGCCAAATTTTAGAATATTAGAATAAAGGCTTTTTGCAGAGAACAAAGTCACTCAATCATTTTGACCTGAGGTGCTATGTCAGGACATCCAATGAGGGAAAAAAGAGACACTTTTTTTCATTTGTTTCAAGATTTTGCTATTGTTGTTTTCTCTGTTACTTCTGAACTCTGTAGAGGGAAGATGGGTGTATATTCCTACCTGAGGTCGGCTTTGCTTTCAATAATGAAATGAACATAAGAATGGAATGAGAGCTGGTGAACTGTAGAACTTCCCATCAGAAATAAGCTTTTTCATTGAGTCAACATTCTTAAAGATATGCTGTTTACATGATTCCCCCTAGTATCATAGGCTGTTGTCCTGGCTGGAGGCAGACTACTGGGAGGCTGGACAGGACAGTGGTGCAAAGCCTCTCCCCTGCTCTGAGACATGGAGCCCACAGACCTGGTGTGAGGAGAGCAAAGGTGAGAACCATCCAATGGTAGAGCTGAGAACTGAAACTCTAGCCCAGAACTGCCTGCCAAAATAGCACTTGACAGAGGGGCACAACTGTGCCCTAAGGGAAGCTCTTACCACAGACTGAGGCAAGCAGGTGAGCTGGTTCTGGAAGACAAATAGAAAGGAGAACTGAGGAGCTTCTCCAAGGTGCCACGGGGAAATGTTGACAGTTGTGTTTCTTTTTATATGACCCTGCATGCTCAGAAGAGATAGGAAGAAAAAAAAAAAAAAAAGAAGAGATAGGAAGGCTGTTTAGAGAGTGTCATACTTGTTCCAAATATCTACCTATAACACGAATGGGAATGCTTTTTGAGAACAGCAGAGGCAATTAGCTGAGGCTGCTGGAGAATAAAACCCAAATATAGTGTGCATATAATCTATCATTGTATCCAACAAATGCAGATGATAGACAGACTCTTATATCAATTTCTAAGTCTCTCGTAATGAAGACCCAGTGAAACCTCTAGCAGATAGTAATATCCCTATAATTTTAAGAAATAACTAAGAAAATCTAACTGCCTGTCATATAGATAAGCATTGACATAGCTTCCACAATTATTTCTAATTTTTTTCTTGCTGAATTAATGATTTTTATGGACTGTGAAACTACCAATCAATGATAAAACATTTCAACAGTCTAAAAGGAAAATTATTGATTTAAGGAATATTGGGGGGAAAGCTGTTTAGCATTAAAGCAGTATGCCACTTTTGGGGTTAGTGTCTTCTGCATCAAAACCACTCAGGGAATTAGGAGGCTTCCATGCTGATCCAATTTTGGTTCTTGGTTTGTTAGAGTTTAGGTACACTGGATGCCATTAAAAAGTCTTTTATAGTGAAATACTGTACCGAGCTATTCCCAACATACCCAAAGGGATTTCTGGTCAATTCAGGCTAGCTGGAAAAGCTAAGGAAAAACATTAAAATTCTCCACCATTCCACCAGTCTTCTGAGTTCAAAGTTGCTCAGGGGAGTGACCTGACAATCTTGATGCCCAAGATGAAAGTACTTGAATAAAAGATTCATTCTAACTTTCATTCCCAGATATCAAAGCAAATTAGGGACACTTAGAGAATAATTTCATGGCAATGGGGACTGAAAATTATGAGTTCTGACTACTGAGAACATCAAGAAACTGACTTTTTAAAAAGTAAGCTTGAAAATGCAGAATAATTTTCATGTTTGGAGTGACTTGTGTCTGTTTGTGCCTTAATTCATAGTGTTTCAACCTGAACCTCACAAATTATCTGTGTGACCTTAAGCAAAACATTTGGGGCAATGGTTACAATTTTAATAACTTTTGTTTTGGACATTTCAACTCTATATACAAAGTACCCCAGCTTCCCAACCCTAACACCGTTCTCTCACAAAAAATTAGCAATAATTATTTAATGTCATCATATATTCCATCTGTTCTCACATTTCTCTTGTTGGATATTTAAATTTCCTTTAAATTGAGATCCAAATAAGGTCCACATATTGAATGCTTGTGTCTTCCCTACATCAATTTTTCTGTTGAAGAAATTGGATAGTTCATATGGTTTCCCACAATTTGGATTTCGTTTATCTCAACCCCATGAAATTTTAAATTTCCTATGGTTCCTGTAAGTTGGCAAATAGATCTAGAGGTTTGATTAGATTAATGTTTGATTTTTTTTTGTTTTGTTTTGCTTTGTTTTGTTTTGACTGTACCACTTCATGATGGCACATTTCCTTCAGGAGGCACAGTTGGTGATGTTTATCAGCCATTGATAATCTCTGCTTAAATTTATTGGTTCATTAGTATTTAAAAATGTGATATTCTAATTTTATCACACTTTATTTATTTAAATCTGGGACAATTTAAGAAACTTCCCCTTGATAACTCTTGGGTTTATTCTGATCTACAGATTTTATAGGAAAGGCCTGATAATTTTTGACTCTCTCTTGTTGGTCTAAAAAATCAATTTTAAAATAATCACTTGGTTCTTAAACATATATTTGAGGTTAACTAATGAATTGAGGTTTTTTTCCTTTTTATAATTATTATAAACTAGATTTGATCATATTTAACGTATTTCAATCCATTGTAAATATCTGTATCAATGTTCAAATTATTCCATTTTTGGCCAGTGGAAACCTATTTAAGTAGATTCCTGAATCTTTTTGACAACACTCTAGAAGGCTTGACAGTTTCCTTGCCTTCTGGTATGACCAGATGTTTCAGATTTATCTTGTCCATTGGAATGAGCTATTTCTTGATGAGCCCTACTTTCTTTAGCAAGAAATGTTATTTGTTGGCTTCAGTTGGAGATGTCATGCTACCACATTGGTCTTTGGTTCAAGGCCTTTTCAGTGCAGAGAACTAGGAAATGCTATATGCATTTTTGGGAAAGATTTATTTACGTGAGGGAGAGAGAGAGAGAGAGAGAGAGAGAGAAGGGGGAGGGGCCGAGAGAGGGAGAGAGAGTCCCAAGCAGACTTGATGTTGTGCATGGAGCTCAATGTGGGGCTTGATCTCATGAATCTGAGATCACTACCTGAGATGAAACCAAGAGTCAGATGCCCAACTGAGTGCACCACCCAGGTGCTCCATATGAGTTTTTTTAAAAAAGATAAGAGAACATGAATTTACATTGGTATTTCCAGTCTGAAATCTGGATGACAGGGTATTTTTACTTACCCTCATTAATCTTGGCTCCCTTCAACCATGTTGAAAATCTCAGTTTATAGTACCAACCTAAATACATATTTGATTTATCTTACAACACATAACAACAACACTGACACTACTACCACCATGAAAATGGTTTTAGGCTTTTCTTTTTGTCCTTCAGGAATATCCTGTGAGGAACATATGATTTAAATTTTGTGTCTTAAAGCTCCAGCATAGTTCCTCTTTGAATGGTTGTGGTGCCAGCTTGATACATAGGTTTATTTGCTTCATTTGCTTTTGATTTTCAGGGAGTGCTTTTGAAGTATGTTTACATTTGTTTAATACATAATATAAAATAATTACATAGTTCCAAAGCCATAAATTTGTAAAAAAGAAATCTAAAGAAACCTAATTGAAAACTATCACCTCTACTTTATTTTCTCTCTCTTTCTACAGGTAATCATGTGTGGATAATAAGGCTTAAAAAGTCAACAGTAATTAAGAATATGCTTTTCTAGCAAAAACTGCTAGTTTTTCTAATAGATCTTTTAATATGCTCTAGAATCACTTCATCTGGAAATAAATGTAGACACTGATGGCAGGTCATCAAACACCAGTGTTTTTAGATGCTTTTTTCCTTTTTTAAAATAATTAGCTCTGTTTTTAAAATCTTCAAATTCAAAACAATAAAGAAGAAAATAAAGATCATTCATAATTTTATTACTTAGAAGTAGCCAGTGTTAATATTTAATTTTCTGCTAGCCTTTTTTTACCCAACTGATTTTAAAAAATTAGAATTGCAATTACAATTTTGTATTTTGCTGTTTATTTGTTTAAAATTATATTCAGAACAATTATCAATATCTTTTAAAATTTGTTTTTATGGACAGTAAAGTATTCCAATATTTTCATTGATTTATTCAACAAATATTTAAGGAACTACTTCTGTGTAGCATTGTGGTCAACTATGGGGAACAATGAGAAATGAAACAAATTGGTCCCTGTCCTCATGGAGCTTACATGCTACACACACATACACACACACACACGCACGCGCACACACACTTCACTTAGCATTCCCTGGGGTGTTGCATATTTAAGGTGTATGTAATTACTTGCTATTATGAGTATTGTTATGATGAGCCACCCCTATACATATATCTTGGTTTATACCTGTCCTTTAGGATAAGTCTCCAGAAGTGGAATTATACATACAAAACATAAATGATATAAATATTAATTTTCAACACATTCTAAGGAACTGTCAAAAACTCTTAGTGGTGTGGATGGATAAGAAAACTGTCTTTTCTGGTCTACTATGTGTATTGAGGGTCAGGAGATGATGTCATGATTCCCCTGATCTTTTTCTCTGTGGTCCAGCCTCTTCCACGCTGGGATGGAGATTTAGATGGTGAGGGGAGTGGGGTTGGATGGCTTGACTGCAGTTTTGGAAAGCTGGTGGAGTTGGGTTGGATCTCAGTGTTTTAGTAGAAGAGAAGGAAGGAGACTTTCTCTCTCAAATTATTGCCTGCAAGATGCAGGGCTTAAGTGCAGGACTGACATCAATGGAAATGGTAAAGTAGGAAACTCTGAGGCTCATTCCTTCCCACAAACATGGGGAAAACTGGAAAAATCTGTCATAAACTGTTGTCAGAACTCTGGGAGATTGCTAAAACCTTACAGTAGCCAAGCAAGCGCCTAACCAAGAAAAAAGGTGACACTTCCGGACATTTTAACTTGTTGCTTGACACCCCTCCACAGCTTGGCGCTGGCCTTCAAGATAGCAGCCCACATTCTCAGTGTGGGATTCCAGGCACTGAAGAGTTGACATTGTCTTCAAGGTTGTCTCTCTCCTCTTCCCTCCCTGCTCCTTCCTCCCCTTCATTTCCCCTCTACTGTTCCCCTCCTTCCACCTATCTCCTTCCCTTTCTTTCCCTGCCCATCCTTCCTTCTTCCCTTCCTTCTTTGTCTCTTTTACTCCAGGTATTTAAGGAAATCATTGTTAACTGATCACTAACTGACCAAATGAAGAAAGATTTCAGAGACATGACAAACAAGAGAACTTTTATGAAAATGGTTTAGAAAGATTGCTAAACCAACACACCACTACAACCCATAGCAAAACAACAACAAAGTCTAGGGAGAGTCTGATATCCAGAGTTAGCCCATTATCATAGGCAAAATGTTGCTTTCTTTTCTTTTTTTTTTTTAAAGTTTTATTTATTTATTCATGAGAGACACACACACACAGAGAAGCAGAAACAGAGACAAAGGGAGAAGCAGGCTCCATGCAGGGAGCTTGATTCAGGACTCAGTCTCAGGACCCCAGGATCACGCCCTGAGCTGAAGGCAAACACTTAACTGTGGAGCCACCCATCCCAAAATGTTCAGTTTCCAACAACAAAAATACTTATGAGACATGTGAAGAGACAAGACAGTGTGACTCATTCACAGGAAAAAAAAAGAATAACAGAAATTGCCCCTGAGGAAGCACATACATTGAAATTACTAGGGAGAGACTTTAAACCATCTGTCTTAAAAAATTCAAGGGTCTAGTTACTAGTTTTCAAGGATCAGCTTCAGATCTCATTACATGGTTGTTTCCCTGCCCCTTCAGCATCTTTCTTCCATACCCTTGCATTTGGGCAATGAATTTTTGGAACACAAATAAAGGAATTCAAGTTTATCTATACTAAATGTTATTTTATAAAATCCAGCTTCCCACCTTGGAGAAATGGCTGATTCTAAGACTCGATCAGGAAATAAGTAAGATGAGCCTAAAGCATCTTATAGTGCCAAAAAGTGCTAAAATTTTCCCAAAACCCCAAATTGTGGACGTATGCCAAAGGGACAGAGGAGCCAACTGAAAGAATGCACAATGGCTAAAGCTGGAACAATGCGAGCAATAAAACAAAGTAATATTAGATTATATACCAAAGTATAAATGTCTATGAGTTTATATTGATATATACAATTGATTGAATAAATTGTTCTTCTGGGAGAAGAGCAAATCTTCCATGCAGAAAAATTCCAGATAATTTGTGTAACTGCTCTCCCTTCAAGGGTGGGCTGTAGATGGTACCTGCCCTCTGACCAGCACACCTCAGTCAGATGATCAAGATCAGTATCAGTATCAGCTGTTGTAAGTCATGTGGATAATATGTTTCCTGGATAGAATATGATTAAAAGGATACTCACCCTTGTTGCATTTCCCCCTGGAACACATAACTCCAGGTTGATCACACACACACACACACACACACACACACACACACACAGAAATCAGACAAATCCCAATCTACAAAATACCTGCTTAGTACTTCTTAAAACTCTCGATCATCAAAACAAGGAGACTGAGGTGCTGTCACAGTCTAGAGAAGCCCAAGAAGAAGAATGACATATCACATCTCCTGAAGAGGGTCCTGAAACAGAGAAAGAATATTAGCTAAAATTAAGGAAATCTGGAAAATGATGGACTCTAGCTAATAATAATGTGTCAAAATCCATTAATTGTGACAAACATACCATATTAATGTAAGATGTTAATAGTAAGGGGAACTGGATGTGGGGTATGTGGGAATTCACAAATTTCACACATTTTCTATAAATCTATATTCTAAAAAGTTAAGTTCATTTTAAATGATCCAGCTCCCCATCTCATTAGAAAGAGAAATTAGTTCTCAGTCTCCCCACAGTTTAGATCTCTCTGCTGCCTCTGGGTCACTGGTTGGACCAACTGAAGAACAGCTAAAACAGGGACTTAAAGGAAATCTCTGGAGTTTTACTGTAAATAATAAAAACTTTTTATTATACATAATAACACTACAGGGAATTGCCTTTTAGGGTGTACAGACCAAGCAAGCAAGCAAGCAAGCAACCAACTGGCCAGCCTTGGGGCCCAGCTAACCCTGGAGAAACCACTTTACTTGGGGTCTATTTAGTTTGTCACTAATTTGCCCCATTTGTTCTTTGTGTGTCTTCCTGGGAAACTCAAAAGTAGCATTTCTTCCAAAACATGTTATGTCTCACTTTGGAATAAAGAATGAAAACATAGTTTCTGTCACTGTAGGAGTGAACTTGAGCAGCTCATGGAAACATGTAAAGTAAGAAAATTAAGGTATATGAGAATATAACGTGTTAGGTTATAGTCTAATTCATCATGTCAACAGGAAAATAAAAATCTACTCCAAAGTTTTAACTAGAGAGTGGGGAGAGGTGTCAGCAACATACAGGGGATCAATAAAGAGTGGGGGAGACTCTTAGCAGCAGGAAGCTACTACCAGCCGGAGGCCTGAAGAGCCAGAGGAGGACAAGTCTCCCTTCCTTCCTGGAAGAGCAGTCATCTAAGTGTCTAGCCTCTGCTGGGACTGGGGCACTAAAGCGGAGCGGGGAGAGGAAAGGCAGACTCTGATCTCTTTCCCCTCCCACCTTCGGACCTCCTGCTGGTCGGTCCCATTCACCAGGGCCAGCTGGAAGCCAAGGGTAAGGGAGCCCTAGGATGACCTCCCTTGAGCCCAGCCTCCGGGCCACTGAACAGAACAGGTAGAGGGTAAACACCGGACGGACAGAGGACAGACGTGTGGAAACATCACAACACATACAGGACTTCAACAAGACGTATGTTTTTGTCTTTATTAGCACAATCCCAAAATAACAGGAGTACTTTCCCACCACCCACTCTCCCACACCCAGACTTAAGTGTCTGGGCTTTTCTCCACAAAAGGAACCACGAATTCTTGCAGAGTAGCTAATTCTATGTCTGCGGCAGGGAAAAATCAGGATGAATCTGGAAAATTTCAGTGGCTCCAGGAGTACAAAAGAAACAACTTGGAGGGATATCCATTGGCCTTGAATCTAAGTAGGGCTCTGGTGAACAGGAACAAGTTTTGTTCCTCAAAACGATAGATTCCTAATCATACTCTGAAAAGTTAGTGAAAATAATACAGATAGGTAGCTGTAGCACAACACTAGGATGAATAGAATGAAATGATTTTAATTACTGTATGGATTTTAATCAGTAACTGATGTTAAAATGTGCGTCCATCCAAAGAATGGGCATGTCCTTGCTTTTACTTATAGATGTAAGAAAGGATAAATACTCGGAACTGTAGATGAGCCCAGGAATCTGAGAAAAAGCAAGCGCTGTTACCTTCCACTAGAGGATTAACTAACGTGACCACCTACAAATAGAAATGGGGCCCAATGGTCCCAAATGAGTAACTTCAAGGTCCTCAGGAGGCGAACAAGTTGAGCAGACTGAATTCTCCCACCAGGAAATGAAACTTCTGTATGGTTCTACTAATTCATATATAATACAGAGGAGAAATACTTAAGTTTTAAGAATTTGTAGACAACAGATAGCAACACATCCTAAAGATTGGATTCTAGACTATGTAAGAGGCCAAGTGATATTTTTAAAAATTCTTTTGGAGCATGTGTTAGCTTCTTGTAGCTGCTGTAATAAATTTACCATCAACTTGATGTGAAACAACTAATATTGTTTCCCTACAGTTCTCTAGGCCAGGGGCTTAAATCCAGGGGTCCTCAGGGCCATGCACCCACTTCAGGCTCTAGGGAAGATTTCCAAATCTGCTTCTGGTGGCTCCAGCTGCTTTGCGACTGCATCATTCCACTCTGTCTCTGTGGTCACATGACCTGCTCCTCTTCCTTTTGTCAACTGTCCTGAAGTGCTTCTTATGAGAATACTTGTTGCTGCATTTAGCACCTGCCCTAGTAATCCAGGATGGTTTGTTCATCTCAGGATCCTCAACTTCATCACATCTGCACAGACTTTTTTTCCAAATAAGTCCAGGCTAACAGATTCTAGAAGTTAGGCTAAGCACACTTTTTAAAAAAAATTATTAAAGATTTTATTTAGTTATTTATTTGAGAGAGAAACTGAGGGGGAGCGGAGGGAAGAGAGAGACATAGAATTTCAAGCAGACTCCATGCTGAGCACGGAGCCAGACACAGCATTTGATCTCCCAACCCTGAGATCGTGATCTGAGCCAAAATTGAGAGTTGGATGCGTAAGAGGCCAAGCCACCAAGGTGCCCTGGGACACATCTTTTGGAGGGGCCGCTGTTCAACCCACTACAGGGGAAGATGTGAGGAGTGTTGGTAAAAACCCTAACACCTATGCAGAAAGGCTATAATGGAAAGGGCTGAACTGAATAACATCCCCTGGCCTCCCCACTACCCACTAGGTATACACTTTCAGTTACACAGGTTCTAGAATGCGATAGTATAGTATCGTATCTACAGTTAATGATACCAGATTGTATAGTTAAAAATTTGTTAGGAGAGTCCATCTCATGTTAAATATTCCCACTACAATAGAAACAAGTCTTCCTGAAGTTTATCTCTAAGAAGAAAGTGTAGGTTGAATTGTCCCATACACAGTTGTATCCCCTTGAGAGAAGCAATTGTTCCTGGTCCCTGGGAGTCTCAGCTTCCTGAATAGCCTCTGGCCTGAGAAGGAATTCCTTGTGCCCAGAATCTGGTAAGGTGGTGGCAGTGTCAGGGAGGAATCAAAATATTGCTGCTTAACTACTGGGAACATATGAAAATAAGTATATCCATAACCTCAGGAATGTAAGCCAAATAGTAACAGAAGTAATCGAGAAATTAAGTAAATCCATGGTGTTGACAGGTTGGATCAGTTTTGAGTATAAGTGAAGAGATATGTTTTGTAGACATTATATTTATGTTTATTTTTTTCTGTTGCTTCAGGTGTTTGAAGGAGTGAATGTATGTGCCTTGCTAACTCGAGTATGATCATTTCGAATATTCTTAGACACATGATTCATCAGATTTGTCATCAATGTGTAAATTCTCAAGAAACATTGGTTTTTTAAAAAATTTGGTGATGTTAAATATATTAATCTATTAAATTGAGCATTAAACAAATAGTAATGAATATTTCACTTCACATATGCAGGGCTCTCAGACTTTAGAGAATGTGTTAACCACTTCAATTAGTATTTGAGACATTTTTAAAGAAGAGCCTGCTTTATTTTCCTCTCGTCCTGTGTGCAGACACCTTTTCAAGCAGGTGGACAGCATGCCAAGCTTCCTCCTCTGCCTCTTTCTTTCTTTCTTTTTTTTTTTCCTCTGCCTCTTTCTGAACAGAACTAAGATCTTTAGGCCTACAGGCTGGAAAGCACGTGGGTCTTCTTTCTCTGATGTGAGCTCTCCCCAAAACGATTCACATTGAATTTATAGTTAATTCAAATTATTCTTTTATTCAGTTTATTCTTTTTTTTTTAAAAAAAAAGTTTTTATTTATTTGAGAAAGAGAACATGAGAGAGCACAAGCAGGGGGAAGGGGCAGAGGCAGAGAGAGAAGCAGGCTCTCTGCTCAGCAATGACCTATTCAATTGACACTGAACCCACAGAGCCACCCAGGCACCCCCACTTTATTTGTATTAAATCAGACCTTCAGTCATATTCAAAGGGGCACCATTATTATTTTAATGAGGAATTGATTTTTGTGGAATAGATACTTTGCGGCAATGCCTCTATTCTCTATTCCTGTTCTTTCAACAAAATTCTGTTTTCATGAAGAATAGAAATAAATACCTTTTCCTAGTAATACGGTATTTGCTTTTTATGTGTGATAAATTTGCTGGGTTTCTTTTCCTCTGAGAACTCATTCTAGATTCTCTACCCAGCTACTTTTGATGTAATGATTACATCTGTATTTTTATTCTCAACAATGGTTTTGAAGTACAGCCGGCTTCAGTTGTCAAATGGATACAAATGGGCGCTCCCTCTGGAAATGGGTACCCATAAAATGGCAGAGCATACGACTGGTAGAAATATTTGTTTTCTCTTCCTAACTCAGCAAGTTGATTCAGAATCCACTGAGACAATTTTATTTTATTTTATTTTTATTTATTTATATTTTTTTTTTGGGGGATTCCAATCACTTTATTTATTTCGTTTTGGGTTTATGTTGTTGTTGTTGTTGTTCTATTCACATTCCAGCCAGTTAACAACAGTGTAATATTGGTTTCAGATGTACACTTGAACTTACAACACCCAGTGCTCATTACAATAATGCTCTCCTTAATACCCAATAATGCTCTCCTTAATACCCACACTGAGACAATTTTAAATAAAACTTGGGTTCCGTTTTTTATTTGTAGGCTTCCATTGCTGAGGGAAGGATATCATTCTGCATGGTGTTTGTAACAAAGGAAAATTGCACATGGAAAGATACAACTCTTTTCAAATTGGGGAATGATTGGGATAACACTGCAGGAGAGAAAGGAAGAGATTACTGGAGGGAAACAGGTCAAGGTCCACAGTCCAAAGGTGCTCTGTATATGTGTTACATCATCTTCTCACTTGATGGTTTAGAAACATCATGAAGATTTTCTCTGCTTTTTGAAATTTCTGGGTGATATCCTCCCATTTTATAAATAGAAAAAAATGATGCATCAAGAGATAAGAGAAGATTAAATGACTTCTTGGAAAGAGAGCTGACTCATTGTTCCTTCAGTCTAAATTTATTGAGTGTGTTTCATGAATTGGGCATGAGGCTGGGCACTGGGGTTACAGAGATCAAGAAGCCAGGGGTGGGCTGACAGTCTCACTGTGCACTGTGGCAGCATGCCTGGGCCTTGGGAAGATGTCTCAGGGCCTCCCCAGCCCATGATAAGCATATATGACCAATTCAGCAAGTAAGGTGCAGAATTCTAACTTTCCAGGGGGTAGAGAAGGCCATCAGACACAGACATGGAGGTATTCTCAGAGACTTTAGTGACAACAAAGAGGAGAGAATTCCATGCGTGGCTGAGAAGCATGTGGGACAGTCACATTGTCAAATGGGATCACCTCCACCTAGAATTCGGGAGGACTGTGTCCAACATTACTGTGGAGGTCAGTATATATTTTTGTTGGTGACCTGAAACCCAAAAAAGTGTCCCCCCTTAGTTCCCCATGTGAACTTGGCCCAAAGGAACTCATCCTTGTACTTGACTAACACTTTGTGTGGCAGCTTACCTTTGCCTGGGTGCTACAGAACCCAGATCTCCAAGGACAGAAAGAATGGGACAAGGACCTGGTGGCTATCAATTAGCCCCTTATTTTTTTGCCTGGTATTCACCAGCTTTCACTTGCATGCCAACAACCTTGGGCAACTCCTGCATTGTATATATTGGAAATAAAGAGTAAGCCTCTGGGATCCAGTTGGATTGAGCTGATGAATATGTCTGCTGAGAAGGTCAAGGAGGGGCAGCTGGAAAGGCTGCAGTACCCTGGCAGAGGATGGCTGACACAAGACATAAAGCCAACACCTCCAGCATGCTGCTCAGTGACACCAATTGGCAGCTATTTGGAACCATTTTACAAGGGTAGCTTACGGCATAGGGCCTTCCTTATTGCTGGATGGAGTGATGGACATGGCTCTGTAAGCCTGCTCAGCAGCTACATTCACAGCAGACATCACACAGTAGAGAAACACCAGCACTTTCTTGCTGAGAACCACCAACCCTCCTATTCTCATCCTTCCTTCTTGCTTTCTGAGGATTTTCTCCCTTTTAGACTTTCCCTTTGATCATACTTATGATGTGATGAGCAGCAGCAAATTTGCAGCTATGCTCTTCAGGCTCAGTACATGGTTTCCTCTGTTTTTCTACCTCTAACTGTCTGGGACAAAACTCCTCGTTTCCACATGGGTCCTGATATTTCTACACTTGTGACCGTGCACCCCGATTGGGTTGCTCTTGGCCCGTAAACCTGCAAGGGGGAACTGATGCCACCTTTTGCAAATGTCAAGGAACATCATAATGTGGAAAAGCAATTTGAAAACAGACTTGACTATGAAGGTTATAGGCTACCGATAGTATGAACAGGAACTTCTGCTGGGAGACTCACTCTGCAGGAAATGTTTAAAAAATTAATAAAAAACTATAATGACAGAAGCAATGGAAGCTCCACCTCGCAAATCAAGGCAAGAGACAAAATCCTACAAATGTATTCCATATTTCTGAATACTTTCCATTTGATGAAGATTCATGGCTTGGCATTTCAATACTGTGTTTGTCATTAGGAAGTGTGGATCTGTTCTAACCAGCTTACCTTTTCACTAACATTCCACATACAGCATCTTTGCCATTTTACTTTGGTTGCTAGTAGTCTGATGGCCACAGGATGATTCACACTAGTCCCAGACACGCCTAGGAAAGAGAAAAAAGACTCTCTGGGTGACTGGATATTCTATAGGATGAATTACATATTAGACAACAACTTGCATTTGACATCCATTCAGAACTGAAATTTAGGGATGCCTGGGTGGCAAAGTGGTTGAGCGTCTGCCTTTGGCTCAGGTCATGATCCTGGGGTCCTGGGTTTGAGTCCTGCATCAGGCTCCCCACAAGGAGCCTTCTTCTCCTTCTAACTATGTCTCTGTCTCTCTCTGTGAGTCTCTCATGAATAAATAAAAAATTAAAAAAAAAAAGAACTGCAACTTATATTGTTAAATTTGTATTTGATATTGCAAGATGAAATCTTAGTATTTGCCAAATATCTGTAATCTGTATTGTATTTAAACAAACATATACATGTTCTCTGTAAAACAGAGATGCTGAGGAAGTCAAAATTCAATGAAGCCCCAGGTTGACTCAATGTAGAGATCATTGTTGTTTTATGTTACTAGCTGATTGTAGGTCATTGTCTCTGTATACTTATTTTTCACATAACTGATGGAGTACGATCAAGTAGACTTTAGAGTTGGAATTGAAAATATGATAATTCACATAAGCAGGTTCAATTCGATACATATAGACCTTGGACTGATTATGTTACCAAATTCCATTATGTAATTTCCACGTAGCATTTTCTCTTAATGAATATAAAATTGTAAATGTCAATAGACAAACATCCCAGTTAAATGCCATTCATGTTGATTTTTTTCTCAAAAGTATGTTAAAAACGTAAGTACTAGAAATAGACAATCAACATTAATGTAAGAATTAGAAGCAATGTATTCTGAAGAAGCCCAGTTAATTCAAATTCAGTCTGCTGCAGAGCATACTTGTAGTTCCCTATACGTTATACACACACAAATGTGCGTAAATAGATATTTAATACATATTAAAATCCACTCAATTTTTAAGCCTACCTATGTATAGCTACATTAAATTGGAGAAGATGCACATCATTGGGAAAGGGGCATAAAATAACTTCTGAAATATCTATAAGGTTCACAGATCTTTGAAAGTCCAGGGAAGATGTGGGGCACTGGAGTGGCTCAGTCAGTTGAGCATGAGACTTGATTTCTGCTCAGGTCATGATCTCAAGGTTGTAGGATCGAGCCTGGCATTGGGCTCTGTGCTCAGTGCAGAGTCTACTGGAGATTCTCCCTGCTGCCTGCTCTTCTCTCTCTCTCTCCATCTCAAATAAATAAATAAAATCTTAAAAAGGAAGTCTAGGGAAGATGTAAGATGCCAAAGAAGGGGGTGAAGTGTTCTCTAATGCAAATTACTTTGAGTGTACAAATTATTAATGATGGACCAATGTATCTCCTGTTTATTTTCACTCAAACCATCCATCAGTTCCAATGACAGGCTGCCTGAGAAGCAGTAGATTGCCATCCAGGCATGATGAAGTTCTTCCCTGTTTCCTCCCAGCAGCCTTCTGTATGCAGATCCAACGAAGCTGCATTAGCTTGGCTTCATCCCTCTTCCCAACCATAGGTGGAAAGGATAATTTGCATTCAGTTACTGTTGTGATGTATTCCAAGATTGATTTTTTTTTTTTTACTGTAGGATACAATTAACTTGTCAATAAGCCTTCACATGTTTTTATGAAATGGCTTTAAGATTATAGTAGTTGGGGCACATAAAATGATATTCTTGAGTCTAAGCTCTTCTCCAAAAGTGTTCTTTTTTTTTTTGAAGTGAAGCCCAACCTTTACTTAATAATAAGCAAGAGAATGCAATGGGCTTTTATGGGATATTTTTTCTTTTTTTCTTTTTTTTTTAATTAATTTTTATTGGTGTTCAATTTACCAACATACAGAAAAACACCCAGTGCTCATCCCGTCAAGTGTCCACCTCAGTGCCCGTCACCCATTCCCCTCCAACACCCGCCCTCCTTCCCTTCCACCACCCCTAGTTCGTTTCCCCGAGTTAGGAGTCTTTATGTTCTGTCTCCCTTCCTGATATTTCCCAACATTTCTTTTCCCTTCCTTTATATTCCCTTTCACTATTATTCCAAAAGTGTTCTAATTTGATCTGTGGAGCTAGAGCTCTGGAAGGTGAGGAAATTCCTCTGCCCTTTCATTCAGCTGACTCCATCAGCTCTGGTTACTGTTGTGCTTGGCTTCTGCTTCTTTAAGTATGGGCACAGGGCTCTTCCATCATACTTTTCTGTGGAAGTTCCCCTGAGGTGTCAGGTTTTTGAAGTGCTGACCTTTGCATCATTCAGTAAATTGAACCTGACCTTGAGCCATCAACCCCATTGAGTTTGCCCCTTGAATCTGACCTTTTTGTTTATGGAATGTATCCACTGTCAGTGTTTTTAACACCAGTGCTGTAGTGGCTGGCCTGACAAAATTGTGGGGTGAGGGCAAAGGGCATGGGAAGGAGGAGGAAGAGTTTAGCTAACACAGATCTCTTTCAGACATGAATGTTCAATATTTCTGAAGATAGGGATTTGGATCTAAAGAGAAGGAGATGAAAAGCCCCATGTAAGAACTGCATTCTAAAATATATATGTGTGGAACCAATCCAAATGCATCCTACAAGCTAAGGCTACATTTAAATTTATCTCTGCAAAATCTCCTAATAGCCTTGAGTATGTACACTGTTCTTCCTTTTAGAAACCTTTAATTGCAAAGTACATATTTCTTAAGATTGCTTTCTTTTGGAAGAAAGACCTAAAAATGTTTTCTGAATGTCCCTTAGGATCTGGAATTAGCAGTCATTGTGGTTCTACATTCCAGAGGAAAGATGCAATACAGCTAGATTATTCTCTTGAATGACGAGGAGAAATGCTGATTGTATTGCTCTCTGAAGACACAAAATGTTATTGAACTGCTAAAGAACAAAGACAATAATGCTACTGATTGTGACCATAGCTTTAGTTATTATCAAAACTTGGCTGACCAGTGATGGAGTGTTGGTGAGGGGTAAGCATGGAATCAGAATTTGCTGATCCTGGGTTTCCTTTTAGATAAGGAGCTGTGCTTTGGATGTGTATTTATAGGGCTAACTCTGTATTTGATATTCTTAACTCTGATGAATTTTAAAAGAATGAGGAGGCACTACAGGCCCTCAAAAATACACCATTTAAAAAAATCAAAGAACTGAGTTTTGTAAGCACAAATATGTCACATGTATCATCTGAGTAAAATTTCCATGTCAAGAAAAATGGTCATACTCCATTTCCTCGAAGGAACATGACCAACTGCATCATTTAAAAGTCTACCTAGCCATTGACATTTCACTTTTTCAGCATGGAAATGTGAAAAAGTTAACAAGAAATGACCTTTCTTAAAAAGTATTTGAATGTAGAACCCAAGCGAGGTATTAAGTGCTCACTGTAAAACTCTTCCAAATTTTCTGTAAGTATGAAAACTTTATAATAAGATGTTGGAAATATCTGTATATTCTTAAGGCTTTGCAAATAATTACTGATCTTCAACCCAAGGATCTCTTCATGGTGGCTGGCCAATGTAAAAGCAGTAGGAAATCCCAGAGTTGGAAGAGCTATCAGCTGTCCCTCAACCCCCAGCCCCCAGATCTCTCCCCAGCCTCTCACCTTCTCCTGGCCCCTGCTTCTTCTGCATTGCTTCCCAGTGTAGCTGTATGATGGAGTCTGCCCCCTTGCTGGGCATCTATAAAAGCAAAGTTGGTTCTCATCATCAGGTTGAAAACTTCTGCCTTCTTAGTTCTGAATTTATTTCATACTTTAGGGAAAAGCTTTTCATCTCTGGCATTATACACATTTGGGGCCAAATAATTCTTTACTGTGGGTGACTGATCTATGCATTTCAGAATTTTTTAATGGCATCCTCAGTCTCTACTTGCTGCATGCCAGTAGCACCTGGTAGTGACAAGCATTGTCTCCAGACATTGCCAGATATCTCCTCCATGGGAGAATCACCCCCATTGAGAACCACTGCTCTCCAGAAATTCCCAAAGCTTTTCTTCTTTTCTTTCTTTTTTTTTCTTTTGAGTGAAAAGCTATTGAGTTGTTGATGTGTAACTAATTTTGTAACATAAAGTAAGAGCTTTACTTTTATTCATATTACATTTCACCTTGTTGATTTGGCTATGTCGATCAACCCATTGACGTGTTTCTGAATTGAGATTTCCTTGTACCTTGTAAAGCCTCTCTTCTTGTTTCTCTTCAGGCAGGCTGACTTGGCTGGCGTGGCTTCTGCATCAGTCAGGGTCCCAGCAGAAAACAGATGGCTCACTTGCTGGGTAACTGAGGAGGGTTTAATACAGGACTTGTTCTCAAAGACATAGGCTGGGTTTGAGAAATCCGCAAGGCTCTTTTTTACAATAGCCAAGAAGTGGAAGCAACTCAAGTGTCCACTGATAGCTGAATGGATAAACAAAATGTGGTATAGACATATCCTGGAATATTATTCAGATTTAAAAAGGAAGGAAATTCTGACCCAGCCTGCAATATGGATGAATCTTGAGGACATCATGGTATGTGAAAAAACCTGACACAAAAGGATAAATATTGTTTGATTTTACTGATAAAAGGTACCTGGAGTAACTGGATTCAGTTACTGGATATGGAAAATAGAATAGTAGCGGCCAGACTCTAGGGGCAGAGCAAGAGTTTTGGTTTTGTGGGATGAAAGGAGCCTGGGGATGCATGGTGGCGTTGGTTATACAACAGTGTGACTGTATGTAATGCCACAGAGCTTTACATTCATAAAGGGTCAAGATGTACATTTTGTGTTATGTATATTTTACCCAATGAAAAATTAAAAAAGAAATCAGTGAGGAATAGTGTGGTACCCCAAAGCTATCAATAGAGAGCAAGCAGAAGTTTTTCCAGAACCTGGGAAGATAGCTGTATGGAAAGGACCATCTGACAGGCACTGTGGCCTTCAGTAGAGGGACATATGTAGAGAACAAATGAATTAAACTCATTCTCCTTTCTTCTGCCTTCTGCCAGCACCCTCAAATGGCAGAAATGCTGGAGCTTGAAGACCAGGGAGCCCACTCCTGCCGTCCGTTCAGGTCAGCTGTCTGGGCCACAGATCCCGGTGGAGAAGGCTGGACAGGAGAATCTGGGCAGGGAGAAACGGAGGACATCCAGCTCAGATCCCACCGGCACATGCTAGTGAGGAAGGTGGAATTTCACCAGAAGCTCTGGCTTCAGAGAGCCAGAGGACAAAGTTTGAGCCTTTTCAAAGAGAATTAGAAAAGAATGAAAAAACAGATTATCCATGTAGGGATATCCCGAGTTGACTATGAGGTCCTTAAAACTGCCCACATGAGTACATGGCTGGTGACATTGGTAAGCAGCAAACAGAGGCAGTCAGCATGAGCACAGTTTTTGTTTTCTGGGAGGTTTTTTTTTGGTAGATTCTGCAAGCAATGCCAATGCCTAAGTAAACTTTTAAAGTATGAAGTTTGTCCTGTTTCTTGAAGGAAACAGAGTATATTTTTATTTTGAAAAAAATCCAATGTATCTGTTTTATTCTTTCTTGGATTGTGCTTTAGTGTTGTAACTAAAAAGTCATTGCTGAACTCAAGGTCACTTAGATTTTCTCTGATGTTATTTTCTAGAAGTTGCATAATATTGCATTTGTTATTCAGGTCTCTGATCCACTTTGAGTTGATTCTTGTGAAAGGTGTAAGGTCTGAGTCTAGTTTTTTTTTTTTTTTTTTCATTTTAGCCTGTAGATGGCCAGGTGTTCCAGCACCTTGTCTTGTTAAAAAAATAATCCTCTCTCCATTCTATTGCCTGTGCACCTCTTTCAAAAATCAGTTGACTATTACTCATCAATGGGCCTGTTTCCAGGCTCTCTGTTGTGTTCTGTTGGCCTCTTGGCCTTTTTCAATAATATCAAATCTTCTTGATTATTGTAGCTTTTCAGTAAGTCTTAAAGTTGGGTAGTGTGGGTACTGATTAGAAGTTCTTGATAGAAAAAAAAAAGAAGTTCTTGATAGTTTTTTCATTAGTTCTATGTGTATAACAAAGAACTATTATGAGAGGCTACCTTATCACGAACTTACCACAAGATGGTGGTCACAGGCTCTTCTTCACTTATTTCTCTCCTTTTGTCTCACAATTAAATTCTTAGCAGATATACTGTTGAAATTTTAATTGTAGGGCACTCCCCTATTTTTACTGAGCTATTATTTCTTCATTTTGAAGTAGACAGGCTAAGTCAATGTCAGAATGGACGTGTCAGCATATGGCTGTGGTGGATAATTTTAGACTGCCTCAAATAATTTTCTATATTTGCAAAGGGCCAGCTTGAATGTGGCAATTGAACAAAATCAAGAGTAAATCAGCAAATTTCTGCAGATGAGCTACAATGTATAGTGTTTGATGGTTGTATTTCATAATACATAATACTAACATTATTTAAATGATATCATACATGTTCATAAAATACTGTTGCATACCTAATGTTACCATAGATGGTAATCAGTGATGCATTACAATTTTAAAGGAATGGGATATGAATATAATTTCAGGGTCTTTGACAAACTTGAATTGATAAAAATTTCCAAAGATGGCATCGCTTAACTGATAAAGTCCACATTTCTTAAAATAAGTCCCATGGTATTTAAGACACAGAGGCAGAAGCTAGAAAAGCATGATAAGATTTACATTTTAATATTTCTTAAAGACTCAAGTACATACAGCTAGGAGTTACAGGAAAGCACTTTGATTTGAGCTATGATTTATCAAATGATCTTGAGGCCTCTAGTGTTAATAATCATTTTGCATATTGCTCTTCTCTCTCTGAAGTTGTCTTTTTAATCAGCATTTGTACAGCTGCATCATCATAGCAATTTGTTTATTGCTCTTTCAAGCTGGAAAATTACAGGCCTTCTCTCTTTTTATTTTATTTTTTAGAAGCAGCTTTGTGTTGGCACTGTCAAGATTTACATTTTAAAGAGTCAGGCAGGGAAAAGAGAGAAAATGAAAACCTGCTTCTCTGAGACCTCTCATTTTCTACCCTATGAATTTCACAGTGAAAAGAATGTCAGCTGCTGCTCCTTTTCACTTCCAGAAGATTTCAAGGGCATGATTTTAACAATGCCCTGTATTTCTTATATTCTTCTTCAAAAATAAAAACATGAAAATATCTTATAGTAGGGTTAATTATTTCATTCCGTCAAGTAAACATGCAGAACCAATGCCTGGATACAATGTCGCAGTATTTCCTAACAGAGAAATCATCTATATTTCAGTCCATTAGGGCGACCAGGGATGCTTTAGAGGTTGTGCTGTGAATGAATGATGGTGTTGCTTCAAAGGGGTGCCATTTATACCACCAACGGCATGGATTCCTATTTTTATAACAACAGTTTTCCAGCTGGTGGAGAGAGTGTCTCATTCTAACAAAGTTAGTGTATTATGAAAATTTTCCAGTGGATGGAAATAAAGTATCTCACAGGAGAGATGCCTCTTTCCTAATCTGAACAGTGAAGGGGTTGATTTTGTTCACCAAAGGTGAAGCTTGTTGGAGGCAGGAAATACTTGTAGAAGAAAGCTCTTGGGTTCAAGTTTTAATTGGTTAAAGTTGCACAGTGGCAAAGCCAAGAGGGCAATTGAGTATGCTCAACTCAAAGGAGGGATTTAGTTTAGAGATGAAGATGTAGGAAGAAACACCATCCAGACAATGATGATGATGTGATAGTTGATAAAACATCTAGGTACAGAGTATTGATCCACAAGAGAAGTCCTAGCATTAGAGGAAATCCAAAATCTAATGTGAAGGAGAGGAGGAATTAGTATACAAACAAGGAAGGCATATGAAGAGACATAAGAGGAAAGGATAGCCATGTGATTTCAGGAAAGCCAGGGCAAGAGAGAGCTTCAGGAAGGAAAGGATATCATGAGCATGAACATTGCTGAGAGTACAGACAGGTTGAATGAGAATGGCAAAGGGTCCCTTGGAGCAGGAGTCACAGTGAAAGTCACAATGACGTGTAACTGAATTGTGAGCAAGTGCCAATGCTTTGAGACACTTAGCTGTGGAAGAAAAGATAGTGATGGTGTAGCAGCTGAAGGAGAAAAGGGACCAGTGAAGTGTTTTCTTTTTTATTATGAGAAATCTTTAAGTAAGTGTTGGGAGACAATTCTTCATGGGATTCTCACATTTTGGCATCTTGAAAACAAAGGCATTGAGTGTCTTTTCAAGAATGTTTGTGTGGTGAATATCCTTACAAGATAGAGACAATATGTTCCTCTGAGAAAAGAATAGGCTTGTTTACTGTCAAGTAAGCATGACAATGTCTCCCTCTGGGACAAAGCTCAGACAGGCTTTGTGCCTGTTATAAAACATCTGGATTCCCTCAGCTCAGGGTTCCTGCGATGCATCCCATTACAAATGCAGATATGACTTGAGTCTCTTCACATTGTCCTATGAGAATCAGGGCTCTGGGGACAGAGGTCAATAGATTGATGCTTATGCCACTTGCTATGCTGTGAATAATGAATCATTGTTTCTGATCCAAGAGTTTTATGCCTTCTTCTATCAGCCATAAGATTGTGTTGAGCTATTTGTTTGCTTGCAAAGTGGGTCAAACCTTGAACTTTCACAGTTCCTAACGGTGAGCATTGATGGTAAGGAATTTGTAGAAAGGAAGGGGAGGGATCCTTCCCAGGGTTTCTGAAATTTGAAGAATCAATTCCAAAATTTAGAAGACTTCCCGCAATTCAGCAAACAGGTTGTAGCTCTTTGCCATATTGTGTTGTCCGTATGTCATTTTTCTTTTCTCAGCTAATATGATACTTATCAATTTAACAAGTTTCAAATCCAGGCCAAAAGAGAGCTAAAACCTCATATTTGTACTAGAATCATGTGATTCTTATATTTGCAATATGGTTTTTGTAATCTTAGTTATAGAAAGGGTTTGCCACTTACTGATATTTCTTAAAAGTAATTTTTCCTCAAAGTCTTATATCAGTATGTATATACTTCTTTTCATTTTTCCATCAGTCTGATTACTACGAAGGAGGCCTTCTTTCATATACTGCACACTCTTCTTTAACTCTCCATTGTGTGGAAAAATGAACAAGATAAAACACAAAGACACATCGTGTCTGTACCTGTCATTTTTTCTCTTTGTAAAACTCCCAAATCAGACTACTCTTGTAAGCCTGATCCTTCAAACTCATTTTCCCCTTACAAAATTTATCATTTCTCTTGAACCAAGGAGTACTATCATTATTTTCAGAAATAAACTTTTTGTTCATTTTCATTCACAAAAATAAATAATTTTGTGTTTTTAATTTTAATTTTTTTAAAAAAAGATTTTATTTATTTATTCATGAAATACACAGGCAGAGGGAGAAGCGGGCTTCCTGTGGGGAGCCTGATGCAGGACTCGATGGCAGTATCCCGGGATTATGCCCAGAGCCGAAGGCAGACGCTCAACCACTGCATCACCCAGGCATCCCCAATTTTTTTTAAACATTTACCTTAAATTGACAATTAAATGAAATTTCAAGGATATTTTAACCTAGAAGAAATAATTTCCAAAGATAAAATGTACTTTGAAGTAATGGTTTGTCTGTATACTTATAGATAGAAAGATAACATAATTCCATGATTATAAAAGCCATCATTCCTCCTGCCAGTTCCTTGGCTGAAGCTCCTGTTGTACTGCTTTAAACTCTATTTTACAGTCACATAACTTCTTCTAATTGAGCATGCTATAAGAGGGTTTTGTGTGCCTAGTACAATAAGCCAAGCAGCATTTGCCATTCCCATTATAATCTCAGTGGCACATTAGATTTTAAATTAACCTTGAGAAATTCTACCTTTAAAAGGCATTTCTTAAATGAAGAAGATCCATCGTTATGACATCTTTTTCTCTTTTATGAGAAACAATATAGGATTCACAAGTTGAATTCCTATCATTGCTTAACATGGTTGTGATACATGCAAACACAGTATGATCCTGTTGAAATAAATACACGTGCTGGCTTATATGGGGAGGCTAATGGTTGGAGGGTTCCATGGGTTTTGTTTTTCAATGCGTGAATATATCTTCCATCTCTATCTTTGGGGGCTGGGAACTCCCAGTTATTTCAGAAACCACTTTTGACATTAGAGGATAGAACAGAAGATCTTAACTTTTTGTATTATGACTTTTGTTTGTTTGTTTTTGTTTCCTATTTTAGCAGTTTGGTGAAGATGACAGATCCCTCCTCAGAATTTTTAAAAATACATTAAATAAAATATGTATAGTCAACAAGTATAATAAATACAGCTGGTGCTCTGCCAAGATCCACTTAGAATCCTTTACCATTGCCATGTGCCTATCTCTCAGACTGTATGCTCTGCTTCTTGACACAAGCTTTGAGATTCTCCAGAGGATTATCTTTGGCCAGTGGGGATTCCTTGTCCACAGAAAGAAAGCTGAGAGTGTCTGACAGTGTCTATTCTTTGAGCTCCCTTAGCTAATGACTGACTGGTATCAGTTTGAAATCTAGGTCTATCTGTTTCTATTTGGGACATGCTCTGACTCTGATGTTCTCTACAGAGCTCCCACCAGGAGCAGCCAAGGCTGAGACCTCACCTGAAGTCAGATCTTTGCTTGTCTTTTCCCCGTTCCCTGTGCAGCTTCCCCATTCCTTCACCAATCTCTCTTGGGAGCTCATCCTTTATAAGCCACTGACACATACATCTCATCTCAGAGGCTTTTGTCTCGAAACCTAACCTAAAATATAAAAGTAGCTGGGAATCCAGTTGTCACACTTAAAAAAATGTGTCACAGTATGTGGTTCTTTATTACTACAACCAAATTCAATGGGAAGTGTCATAATAATTACAGCAATTTTGATGATGTATAAATGAATGAATAGCAACAATGGTATTTCTAGTACTATGGTGGTTTGATGCCTATATCCAAAATTAGAGGAAATACCAGATTTCAGTTTGATTCATGAAAATAAAAATGTAAATCCCCCCCATGCCAACCGAATAACAGTCCTCAAAAACGTCCACCTCCTAATCTTCACAATCTTACATGGTAAAAGGAAAATGATTGAAATGATGTTCAAGATCTTGAGGTGGAGAGGGTATCCTGGAGCCAGTGTAACACAAAGGTCCTCACAAGAGGAAAAAAGAGAGTCAGAGTCAGAGAAAGTGATATGATGACAGAAGCAGAGATGGAGAGACCCAACCAGTAAATAGCTGAGGAGGCCAGCAGTCTCTAGCCACTGGGAAAAGGCAATGTAATGGCTCCTGCAGAATTTCCAGAAGGAACACAGCTCTGCCAACACCTCAATTTTAGACTTCTGATCACAGAGCTGTAGGAGTACAAACTGATATAATTCAAGCCACAAATCAGTGAGAACTTATAATGGCAGCAGTGAGAACATTCCTATGCCACCCAAGTTCACAGACCCTTGCATTGTGCTCACTACCTTGTAGGTCCATAGACTCCAGGTTAGGAGCCCTTTCATAGAGGTTAATTCCTTGGGGAATTAAGATCTCAATTCCTCCCATTACAAAATAATGGTTGGTCTTTTTTTAACTTAAGTTTGTTTGTTTATTTATTTATTTATTTATTTATTTATTGCACACAAGTGTGGGCAGGGTAAGGGGCAAAGGGAGAGAAAGAGAGAGAAAATCTCAAGCAGACTCCCTGCTGAGCGTGAGCATGGACCCCCCCCCCCAACCTGGGGCTTAATCTCACAACCCTGAGATCATAACCTGAGCTGAAACCAACAGTGGGACACTGAACCAACTGAGTCACCCAGATGCCCCAATAATCGTCGGTTGTAATGATGTGCATGATCTTGCTATTTGATTTATGAATTGTGCTGTCTTTTTCAAGCTAGTGTGGGGACATTTGACACATAGCACTAAAAGTAGGAATATTGAGAAAAATTCCTTCCACTTACCTCTGCTCCCTCCTCTGCAAACTATGGAACACAAATATTATTTGTGGCCATAAAGGCAGAAGAGGCTAGAAAGGCTGGTAGCTAAGTGTTCGTGTAGGGTAGCTAAACACGTGGCCTACCACATAGGGTGGCCTGAGAGAGTGGGTGGTCTGCCAGGTCTTGGGGGCAGTGGCTGGTCCTAGGGAAGCAGGAATAGTCATTGGGTAGAAAAAGACCTCTTACCCATGAAAAGGATACTCAGTCACTCACTAATATTGATTTCTATCAAGGACCTTATAACACAATTTTTTAAATTTTTATTTATTTATGATAGTCACACACACAGAGAGAGAGAGAGAGAGAGAGGCAGAGACACAGGCAGAGGGAGAAGCAGGCTCCATGCACCGGGAGCCCGATGTGGGATTCGATCCCGGGTCTCCAGGATCGCGCCCTGGGCCAGAGGCAGGCGCCAAACCGCTGCGCCACCCAGGGATCCCTTATAACACAATCGAAGGGAAAAGAAAAAGATGCAGAAGCACACAAGTAGGCAAAGCAGAGAGTTTTTCTGAGCCAAACTGTGGTTACTAGAGATACACAGGATTTTAGAAGGGAGAAGAATCATAAAGGACGGTTCTAGAAAGCTTAGTGGAGGAGGTGAACATTGAGCTTGTTCTTAGTGAATGCTTAGAATTTGAACAGCTGGAGAGAACATCAGAAGGGCACCGTAAATAGAAACAAAATGAATCAAAACGTGGAGGTGGGAAGGGGGCTCTGCGCTCATTTCAGCTAATCATGAGCTAAAATAATTAACTCAGAACTGCTCCCTGCGCTCCGCACTGAGGTTACACTGTTATCTACATTCTCAAGGAGTGCTCTGGTGGTGGCGGGGGGCAGACAGAGGTGAGAACGATTTGCTCCCTGGAGCCCCGAGGATGAAGGGCCAAGACTGGAATGGATGGGCTTTGGGGAGGGAGGGACATGTAGGCTGGGTCAGTGCTGTACAGGGGAAGAGTGAAGGTGGCATCAAGGGGGAGTGACTATGGAGTATAAGCCACAAGCACGGAGCCCAGCATGTGTGTACACTGAGCTGCATGGCTGGAGAGGTGGGATGAAAGGCTGCGGGGGAAGGTGTGCCTGCAGGCAGGTAGAAAGAGGCAAGCTAAAGAAGCACATGAAATTCTACGACTTGCCACTATATTTCATTAATCCTTTAGTGCTTCCCTGAAATAGGTCAGATCCCTCTACCACAGTCCGTGGGGTTTATCAATTTTTGTGGTCCAGAATTTTGCTGCATTACTATAAGTCCATTTCCAATTTATAAGAGCTAGAGACGAAGCAGCTATGTATTCAGCCTCTCCTTATTGAACCAGGGAGTGAAAAAAAGCCTTCAGAAAAGAGGAGAAAAGGAGGAAATTTCATGAATTCCTCAAACCACAGCCCCTACAAACAAATTCTTCTTCCCCTCAGCCCCACTCCACTCCACTTTCCCAGTATTTGGTGGGTGGTTTGGGAGCGGAGGTTTTGTCTGTTTCTATTTCCTTTTCCCCAAGTACAGTTGACTCAGATGTGAGAGATGGGTTGAGTGGATAATTTATGCTTGGAAAAACATCAAAAAGACCATGAGTAGCTCATTCCTCTGAAAGAACCAGTCAGTTAATTGGAATAGTCCCGCTACTTTGATGTGAGACAGGGGGATCTCAAGTAGTTCAGGACTCTTCAATGTGCAGAATTTTTCAGAATGAAGTCTAGTTGAGTGATCCCAAACAGCAAAAGTGGCTAAACCACTGGGAAGTCCCGGATCAGCACCGTTCCAGATGCAGTGCCCATTCCATCTCTAAATCCCCTCAACCGTGTCTTTAGGGCAAGATGGTGGCCAGAGCTGGCCAGCAGAAGGGGCCTGATGGAGCCTTGGGGGCCAGGGCCTCCACTGGAGCCCCTGTTTGGTAGTAACTGAACTCCTCTAGCGGACTCAGGCTACCTCTAGAAAGGCCCTCCCTGTGTGAACTGGGCTCCCACCACGCTGGACGGCTGCAGCTCTAGCTTCTGGGTGATGGGGGGGGGGTGATACAAGATCCTGAATCCACTGATGCCGTGTCATCTGTTCATGCCTCCAGCCCTAGGAGGGACAAACCTCCGTTTTGCCTTCCTGTCCCCTCTTTATGTTCTCAGCATTTTGCTCATCTGTGTAAATGAGCAATAGGATGAAATTCCTCTGTTTAAAATATCTAGAGTGACTTCTACTTTTCTGAATGACCCCTGGAGGATTCCCCTGTGTCATTTCTACCCAGTCCCTACTTGCTAGCAGGTGATACGCCACCAGCCTTCAGTACTGAGTTTAGACAGATTAAGGAGTTCTGGGTGGAGGAGAAGAGGGGTGGTTTATAGACAAGGCTGAGATGCAGGCAGAGCTTCAGAAAAAGGGACTTTGCCAACCTGTTTGACCCTCCAGTTGGTGGCTCTGGACTGACTGTTCCCCAGGGAAGGTTTCCTTCTGAAGACACAGTATCGCCACTCTCCTGCCACTTGCCCAGGGAGTCTGCAATTTTAGTGAAAGCTCTAAATTAGCACAGAGCTAATGAAAAGCTAGAATGTTCTGAGGAAAGGACTCATTCTTATAATCAGCTCTTATTTCACCACTTTTTGGAGAAATGATGGAGTGGTGGAGACCATGGTGCCCACTCAGAATTGAAAAGGGTCTTGTTAATCTCCCATCTTCTGCCTCTATCCCCTGCTTATGATTATGGAATCATCACAGCTAGGAAGGTTCAGAGAAATAGGCAGTGAAGAGATACGATCTAGACATTCTTTGAATCCACCTGAAAAAATAATTCATTCTAGGTAAGTAAGCCCACACAAAGGTCAAGAACCTTCTAATATTGCTTTTCCTTCTGGGTCTCCACAGGGCTCCATTTGTGTGACCATAACATCTCAGTGGGTTCAGAAGCACGTCCAATTTTACTCAGTAATATACAGAAATGTGGTTTCTAAAAATACTCTCATTTACGGAAGGGATAAAGATGATGATGTCAGCTGACTTGCATTTCAGGCAACAGGAAGTAGTTCTGCTTACCTCAGCTTTTGAGAACACATTACTCTTACTGGTAAATTCTCTTTGAAAACTAGTATTCTACACACACACACACACACACACACACAATTTTTTTCATATTAGAAATTGCACTTCTCACTTATCTGAATCTTCCTTTTTTTTTTTTTTCTTCTCATTTTTGCTGAATACCTCCATCCCAGTGTCCATAGGAATCCAGATCTTTGGAGAGCAGCTTGTAGGAGACTTTGTAACTTAATTAGTACAGATCTTTCTCTCTTCTACTCTTCTTCCTGCTGACTGTGCAATAAAGGCTGGGCCTGAATCATCTCTTGTTTTAAAATTATACCTAAGCATGGCTCTCTCCAAGTTAAAGAAAAAAACAGGAGGAAAGAAGAAAAAAAGAGTAATTTTCTGTGATGTTTGAAGTAAGGAAACGTGTATCATGTTAATAATTTTTATTTCTTTCTTGACCAAGGAATCCAACTGTTCCTCTATGTCACTTAGTGACTTAATTGTCTTAAAGACTCCAGGGATTCTCACGTAGCCCTGCCTCATATTAAGTTCACGGAACCTACATTTCTTGCTGTGCTTTTATTAGAAGAACTGGCTGTCTTTTTGAATAGATGTTAGATTGTTCTGTCTTTTATGTTGTTGTTCTATGCAAGTGTTAAAAATGCCAGTTTAAAAGACAGGACTGGCAAATTGTTTAGTTAAATTGTGCGTGGCAGATGCCTATGAATTCTTCACACCCATTACAGTTTCCCTGTAAAGTGCTATCGTCCTGAGGAGATTACACTTTAGATATTTGCAGTGTTTATCCAAAATGATGCAGAAACATTATGTGGTCTGATTGGAAGCCATCCCTTGCTCCCAGCCCTCCACAACAGCTCACGGAGTATGATTAAATGCTTCCTTCCATGGACACTTTGGTTTTATCATCCTTTCATTCTGTGGAACCATCAGGAATATAATGTGTATCTAAACAATGAGAGATGTCACATTTACTCAGGTCTAAATGCTTGATTAGTGTCTAGTGTTATAGAATGATTGACTTATGGTCATCCCATTTTGTGTACAAGCCATTAAATATTTTTGATAAGAAATACAGTATTTAAGAGGCAAAACACTGAAACTTGAGGCTCAAATAAGGAATTTTTCATAATCTGCAATGACACATTGGTCTTTTGCTATGACCAGAGGAACATAGAGGTTTTAATAATATTGCCTCTTTATTATAACCTTTTCGGTTGAAGAATTGCTTGATGATGTAAATAAATCAGTTAATTAACCTTCACCCCAGAGAAAAGACCACCATCATCACATACCATCAGAGTCTAGGATATAGAATCTGGAAGGCCTTTCAAAATTCTAAAGTCATTGGATAAGGGATCCATCCTTTTAACCACATACAAGAGAAATGACAGATTCCTGCATGTCATCTTCTCTTGGGCCATTCAAAACTTCCAGCTGTCAATTCACTCTGCAACTCAAAAGCTTTTAGCACAATTTAATTGGTGAGGTGGATATGATTGTGGGATTTTCCTAAGTTGCTTCTAATTTTTTTATTTCCTTTTTTAGTTTGTTAAAAATTGAGATAGGGCACCTGGTTGCCTCAGCAGTTGAGTGTCTGCCTTTGGCTCAGGTCGTGATCCTGGGGTCCTGGGATAGAGTCCCACATTGGGCTCCCCACAGGGAGCCTACTTCTGCCTATGTCTCTGCCTCTCCCATGAATAAATAAATAAAATCTTTTAAAAAATTGAGATGAAATTCACCTAAAATGAACCACTGAAATGTACAGTTCTGTGGCATTTTGTACATTCACAATATCATGAAATCACCAGCTATGTTAGTTTCCCAAACATTTTCATCACTCCAAAGGAAAAGCCCATTAAGCAGTTAGAATACATTTTGTTTGTCCATTCATCTGTTAATCCATTTGGGGTTGTTTTCAGCTTTTAGGTATTGTGAAGAGTGGGCTACTATGAACATTTGTGTACAAGTATTCACTTTTTTTTTTTTCATTTTGGGGGGTATATACCTAGGAATGGAGTTGCTAGGTAATACTATGACTAACTTTTTGGAGAATTGCCAGGCTGTTTCACTGTACCTGCATCATCTTATATTCCCACCAGTGATGCATGAGGGCTCCATTTCAATTTCTCCATGTCCTTACCCATATTTGCTATTTTTTACCCATATTTTTCCTTCCTTCCTTCCTTCCTTCCTTCCTTCCTTCCTTCCTTCCTTCCTTCCTCCTTCATTCCTTCCTTCCTCCCTCCTCCTCCTCCTTCTTCTTTCTTCTTCTTCGTCTTCGTCTTCTTTCTTCTTCTTCTTCTTCTTCTTCTTCTTCTTCTTCTTCTTCTTCTTCTTCTTCTTCTTCTTCTTCTTCTTCCTATCCTAGTGTAAAGTCGTATTTCATTGTGATTTTGATTTGCATTTCCCTAATGGCTAATGATATTGAACATCTTTTCATGTGCTTGTTGGGAATTTGCATATCTTTGAAGAGATATCTATTCAGATTCTTTCCCAGTTTTCTAATAGGGCTGTTTGTCTTTTTGTTGCTGAGTTGTACATATTCTTTATATGTTTTGAATATTGGACCCTTATCAGATATTTGCAAATATTTTCTCTCATTCTGAAGATTGGCTTTTTTACTTCCTTGATACTGTTCTTTGATGGCCAAAAGTTTTTAATTTTCTGCAGTCAGATCTATCTACTTTTTCCTTTTGTTCATGCTTTTGGTGTCATATCTAAGAATTCACTGGTAAATCTAAGGTCATGATTACTAATATTTTCCCCCTTAGGGAAAATGGAAGGATTAAACTTTTCTTCCTCTTAAAATTAGGTATTGCCAGGTAACTTGCTTTGTCTAATCAAATACGAAGTGTGTCCCTTTTGGATGGAAGTTTTAATAACAAGTAGAGAATCTACCATATTCCCCATTTCTTGCTTTGGTAGTTATGGGAACACATGTGTCAAGAAAACCTCCATTGAGGAGGATTACTCAGCCATAAAAAAGAATGAAATCTTGCCATTTACAATAGCATGGACAGAGTTAGAAAGTACTTTTCTAAGCAAAATAAGTCAGTCAGAGGGAGACAAATACCATATGATTTCATTCATATGTAGAATTTAAGAAAACAATTGAGCAAATGGGAAAAAAAAAACAGATAGGCAAAATAAGAAACAGACTCTTAACCCTAGAGAACATACTGATGGTTCCCAGGGGGTGTATGGGGGGTAGGTGGGTGAAAGAAGTGATGGGGATTAAGGAGGGCACTTGTGATGCACACAGGGTATTGTATGGAAGTGCTGAATTGCTATATTGTACAACCCAAAACTAATATAACACCTATGTTAATTATACTGGAATTTAAATAAAAACTTAACACCTGGGTGTTAAGACACCTGGGTGGCTCCATGGTTGAGCATCTGCCTTTGGCTCAGGTGTGATCCTGGGGTCCTGGGATCCAGTCCTGCATCAGGTCCCCCACAGGGAGCCTGCTTCTCTCTCTGCCTATGTTTCTGCTTCTCTCTCCATGTCTCTCATGAATAAATGGATAAAATCTTTTAAAAAAAACTTACAAAGAAGAAAATAAAAGAAAGTTTGCATTGAAAGGAAACGGTTTAAGGCATGAGGAACAAGGACAAGAACATAGTTCTCTTCATTTCTCTGAGGGGATTGGGATGCCCCAAGGCCTAGATACCCTTATGGAGGACTTGGAATTTTGCCTTTGGAACTCATTTTTTCAAGGTGTGAATTATTGAATTAGTTGGGTTTTTAATTTCATGTTTCTATAAATACAGGACCACATGGATGACAAATCTTCATCTGCCAACCAGTGTTCAATAACACTTGTCAATATGTCAAGCATATGTAATAAGCTTCGTAAGATTACTGCCAACATAAGTTGTAGGGGAAAATCAACTCTCAAAATGTTCCAATAGAAGCAGAAAATATTGTCTCATAAAGTATATATGTTTTAAAATTTAGAAGAATTTTAGGAATTAACTTAAGTAGGGCATTTAGAAACTTTATGAAAGCTAGTGTTGAAAACATAAAATACAGGGGCATCTGGGTGGCTCAGTGGTTGAGCGTCTGCCTTTGGCTCAGGGCATGATCCCGGGGTCCTGGGATCGAGTCCCACATCGGGCTCCCTGCAGGGAAGGGAGCCTGCTTCTCCCTCTGCCTGTGTCTCTGCCTCTCTCTTTGTGTCTCTCATGAATAAATAAATGAAATCTTTAAAAAAAGAAAACATAAAATATAATTTGCTCCAAAATTTTAGGGTAGACTGATGGACAGCTGAAATTTCTGGAATGTTGTAAAATAAGAAATGGATAAAATAAACTATACGTATATGTGTGTTTGTGTACAAATATGTGTGTGTCTTGGTTTTCCTTGTACTTTGCTTTGAACTTCACAATCAGGTTTATTATGTCTGCTCAGTTTAAATTGTGACACTTGGGGACACCTGGGTGGCTCAGTGGTTGAGCATCTGCCTTTGCCTTAGGTCATGATCCTGGGGTTCCAGGATCGAGTGCCATATCAGGCTCTCCTTGGGGAGCCTGCTTCTCCCTCTGCCTACCTCTCTGCCTCTCTCTGTGTCTCTCATGAATAAATAAATAAAATCTTAAAAAATAAATTATGACATTTGGTTAAATTGTAATGTCTTTGTAAATGATTTCTCAGATTCCTTTTCCATATATGAAAATTTCCAAAAGGTATATTTTGAGTTGCTGGGCTCTAATTATGGTTACATGTCACTGGAGGGCCACTGTGAGTCTAACAGACTGCTATATTTTTTGTTGATGTAACTATTTATAGTTTTTAACATGCTTTGAAATAAATCTTGCCATGTAATCACAAGCGTGTGTTGCTATATATTCACATAATATTTTAAATGATTTTAATAGCTTACACAACTTAAGTCAATAAGCCTGATTTTAATAATGAAGATATATTTGAGCAATATATAACACCCAGAATACTATGTTATGTGCTCTGAGGAATGTAAATTATTAGAATTTATAGACCTCATGGAGCCATTTGATATTTCTAGATTTTATGTATGTATAGGAGTGAAAATTAAGAGAAATTCAGCAAGAATTTATTGATCATAAAACACAGCTGCACTGAAATTGACTGTTCAAAACTTTTAAAAATTAGTTTTCAGTATTTCTGTCTCCCCTTCACTTCTCCCTTCTGTCAATGATGTGGTCTGCACCATTGTTCACCCCTGATTCCTGCCTTCATATGTTGAAGTCCTCTTCCCCAGTATTTCAGAATGTGACTGTATTTGGTGTAAGACCATTAAAGAGGTAACAAGGTAAGATGAGGTCATTGGAGTGAGCTCTAACCCAGTATGACTGGTGTTCTTATAAAAGATGAGGACACACACATGCTTAGAAGAAGGAAGAGATTGTATGAGGACACAGCAAGAAGGCGGCCATCTACAAGCCAAGGAAATGATCCTCAAGAGGAGCCAAACTTGCTGACACCCTGATCAAGGACTTCAGCCTCTAGGACTGTGAGGAAATGAATTCCTGATGTTTAAGCCAACCATTTTTTAGTGCTTTGTTATGGCAGTCCTAGCACATTAGTACAGTCCTCTTACCTCTAGGAAAAATGTTAACTATTCACATAATATAGAGAGCTATCCATGAATTAAGTTTTGCCCAATATTCTGGTTTTATTTTCCTTTATTGCCTTTCTCCTAACCTGTGCTCCAGCGGCTTCAAACATTCTCCAGTTCCCTGATGCAAGATGTGAAATATCCCCAAGTCTTTGCATATGCTGTCCCCTCTGCTTGAAAAAATACTTTATTTTTCCAGATGCAGTTCAGGTTGCTTTTCACCTTTCTTTGGGGGATCCCTGTGACCCCAGTGTGGTGTTGATAACTTTTTTTCCGAGGTATCCTTAAATCTTGCAAGTACACATAATAGTTCAACCATTCTCAAGTGTGGATGCAATTCGACACTTCTGTTCTTGGAATCTATGCAATGATTAATAAAAGTTTGTAGTAGTATATACACAGCACTTGGATTGTGAAAAAACTTCCATGTTTTTTGTCAATCTTCTAACATTCTTTTTTTTTCCTTTGAGAGAGAGAGGATCTCAAACAGGGGCCTGGGCATGGAGTCTGACGTGGGGCTCAACCTCACAACTCTGAGATAACCACCTGAGTTGAAATTAAGACACTTAACTGATGCTACCCAGGCACCCCTCAATTTTCTAACATTCTTAAGTCAGGACTCATTTGGTTGTGTTTGAGAAAAAATATATCAAATATTCATTTAATCATAAGGCCAAATGATATTACCAAGCTACTTCAATAGTTGTGGTTAAAAAAAATTGTTGCTGGAAAAGGATGTCATTTTTAAAGAGTGCTCTGTATAAAAAGACAAATTTCATGGTGTATTAGCAGAGATTCCTGGGTGCAGATGAGAGAAACTGAGTTAGGTATGGTAAGGAGAAGAGGAAAGAAGCTGGGTGGCTTAAAGCAATAGCAAGAAGGTTAAAAAATCAGTCTTAAAAGAAGCAGAGGCTGGGCAACCAGACAGAACCACGCTTACTTCCAAGGGCAGTCTGGCTAGGATGTTGTTGGGGCTCATGTCTTAATGATCTCGAAGACTCTGTGCCACAAATGCAGGTTCAGAGTCTTGGGTGAGAATGTATTATTGGTCAAGTGTAGGCCATGTGCCTATGCTCCATGTTTCAGGCAGCCAGTGATAAAGAAGTTTCTGTCTTCTGCCAGGGATACAGAGGGGAGGGCTCTGTCTTCTATAAAGACTCATAAAGGGGATCCCTGGGTGGCGCAGCGGTTTGGCACCTGCCTTTGGCCCAGGGCGCGATCCTGGAGACCCGGGATCGAATCCCACGTCGGGTTCCCGGTGCATGAGCCCTGCTTCTCCCTCTGCCTGTGTCTCTGCCTCTCTCTCTCTCTCTGTGTGACTATCATAAATAAATAAAAATTAAAAAAAAAGACTCATAAAGAAGTGTTCTTTCAAGAATGAGAGTCTTTGAATTAGAGTAGCACTCCCCTGGCAGGAAAAAAAAAATTACTACAGCCCATGCCTTTGACTACTCAATAGCCATATATACCTTTCTTCTGTCCTTGCACTATGGAAGTAAGTTGTCCTGCCTAAAATAATACCTCATATAACTAGAATACAGCACTTTCCAATGGGATGCAATATAAGTTATCATCATTTACTTCAACCAACTCCAAGGTTTTTTTGGGTGATACACAGTCTTCTATGTTCATTGCAATGCTCTCTGAATATTTTACAACTTATGATCTTAGTTTCAACATTAATATCACCACAACATCTTATTTACAATGTGGAGAAAAAGAATAGGAAAGGAAAAATAGATCACTTAAAAAAATATGAACATAACCGTGACCCAGCAGGGAAGGAAATATAAGTAGAGACTATATTCTCCACAATCCATTCTGTGTTCCTTCTGTTTTCAGCCAGTACCTCAGCTATTGCTCACTGATTGGGATAAATCAACTTTTCTTCACCAAGGATCCTCAATGCTTGGTGAACTGGCCTACACACAGGTAGAGCACAGGGCATGGTTGTGTGAGGACCTGGGGGATCATCTGGATTCCATTCAATCCCCTTCTTCTTCCCATTGTGTAGCAGCATTCCCATATTTCCCCCAGCCAGCACTAAAACTTTTCCTCCCCAGCTGTCTTTTCTGTTTCTGCCAAATGGCATGAGATACACAAATGGCCAAGAACTTGGAGACATTGCTGTCTTCTGCCAGCAGCATTCCTCTCTTAGTAAGCCTCCAAGCAAGAGGAGCACTACACCGCAGTGACCAGAAATACAAATATTTCATTGGGACTTCAGGGGAGAAAAAGCCTTACCTCTACCATCTTAGGGTCTCCAACTGAGCTTGAAAATTAAATTGACATAAAGTAGGTTAACAGGAGGAAAGCACACAGAGTTTTACATGTCCATGGGAACCTCCATAGGAAAGTGAAGCCTCAAAGAGGTGCTGAGCTAAAGTGTTTCTATACTGTATTGAACAAAGAGAGGTAACTGTGGAAAAGTAACAAATGTACCAGGAACCTAAAGGAAGATAAGGAAGATAAAATCGGAATAGATTTCTCTGGGCCTCAACTCCCCATCTGGTGATGAGAGTGTTTCTTTCCTCCTGGCATAAGGAGAACACCTTTCACAAGGGGGTGCATCTCCTACTTTCAGGAAGAAAACAGATTGGAGCATTTTTCTTGCACTTGGTATTTTTCAAGTGCCTTGGGCTTAAAACAATCTTTATGCCAAAGTGGCACCTTTGAATGGCCTAATGGGCCACCCTTTAGACGCTAAGTCTAATCATGAGATGTGCCACCTTATTCTTACCTGAAATCTATGCATTTTGGCTAACAGTGAGAAAGCGCCACATACTGAGAGCTGGTTTAGTGCATATGTTGTACCCACAGGATAGTATCCCAAACTCGAAAAAGGTTTTCTCCCACCTGGGGTCAGAACTAGTCTTTAATATGCAGTTTACCAATCCACAGAATGTCTGTATCTGGATGATAACACACCTGATAAAACCAGTGAGTCATACACACATCAGTGCATTGTCTATTGTCTTTTATTTGTAAAATTGATTTGTCAGAAACCATATAAGATAAATCATCATGACAATGGGTAAGAGATTTATAAAGCCCAGGGACGGTGATGAGAAAAGAATTATGAATGCAAATTGAAGCACAAAATAAGTAATAATTCCAGTGCAGGAAAATGGCTTTGTTCCCTGATGGAAGGTGTAGTCAGTTTGCCACTGGGAAGCTGGCTGTTTCCCAAGGTGTGATAACTATTAGAATCTCAGTTTGGTAAACAATGCCAGCTACTTGGGTACTTTGCATGGTGAAACTGTCATTGAATCTGTGCATAACTTCTCTTCCTGCCACTTCAGTCCCTTGCCAGGGTCACATTGAGCAAATGATGGGGTGGTTGGAGAAGGATACTGACCAGTAGCCATTGAGTAAGACAACTCATCCAGCTGGTGAGCAACTGCACAGGTGCAAGTATTCTGGCGCTCTTGAACTCTTGTGTAAAGACAATCCACAGTCTCTTTTCTAATCATTTTGTCCCTAGTTCTTCTGTGCTTCTTCTAAACCCCTGGCTATTTGGCCAGTACAGTAATCAGTGATGAACCAGTCCATCCCTATGTGAGGCCACTTCTCATTCAGGAAGTATGCAGCCTAAAGTTCTCTTCACTGAGGGGATGTTCCTCCTCTACTGCTGTTGAGAGCCACCAGGGAATGGTGCTACAGTGCTCATTGGTGCTGTGATTCTATGCAGAGCCATCTATTTCCTCCGAAATCAGTTGTTCATCCGGAATTCCCCCTGAAGATGAAAGTGAAGATTAAAGAACAAGTGATAAGGTGGTAGGGTTTGCTAGGTGACAAGGTATAAAGCTTACTTAAGGTGCATTAGATATTCCTAGTTAGTCATAGAAAGCTCAGGCTACATACCTGCTGATGTATCCTTCAGGAATGCCACAGTATGAGAAAGTACAGAGTCCAACCAAAGGTGACTTAAGCCCATAGGACTTTGTTTCTCTGTGGAGAAAGAAGTTCAATGGGAGACAGGCCCTGGCTTAGTTTGGTGACTCTGTGAATTAAGACCAATGGATGTTTCTGCGGGTTTTTTTTTTTTGCGGGGGGAGGGGTTGTTTTTGTTTATTTTGGCTTTTTCCTTTTTTCCTTTTGGTTTTAGAATGGTTCCTTCATCCAGAATGAAGTGTAGGATTTCTTCACTCAGACACCCACCTTCTAGGCAGGAAGAAGTAGAGAAGGAGGAGCACCAGTTCAGCATCCTCTTGTATCAGGAGAGGAAAATCTTCACCAGATGCCTCCAGAGATTTCTGCTTTGGTCTCATTGGCTAGAATTATGACAGAGGCCGCCCATATCCCCATCTCCAGTGGCAAAAGTGGCTCCGAATTTGACAATGTAGCTTTTCAGTCTTGGTAATGGCACAGGTATGGGAGTAAGAGCGTGAGCGTGGGAATTGGCAGCCAAGTGTTTAGCACGCTTGGTGATGACAATCAGGCATTCTGTTTCCACAGGGCCTCATGACAAACCGAGAGCTGTTCCTCGGAAGGAAAGTAATTACTAGTGCTGGGGACTCAGAGCTTCTCACTCTCCACTGGGACTTGCCTCAGGCTTCAGACAGCTGCCCAATCTGCTGCAGATACTTTGCCCTCATATTGGCTCTGCCAGTTTGCAGATGTTGATTGACCTAGTTGCTTGCATCGAACACTTGTCTTTTCCTCTGGGAACTTCTCAAAAATGGAAGTAATTTGGGAGAAGAGTAAATGAGTCAGTGCGGAACACTCAAAAATTATGGAATATGTTGCTTTCAAAGTTCAGATGTGCCTGCTTTGTGGCAGTAGGGAGGCTAGGTTAGGCTAAGTTTGGCAGCTCTTGCCCTTCACATGGGAGACGTATCCTGGCACGCTCCAAAACACGAGACTCTAGTGCTTGACTGGGGCAGCACTGTGTATGTTTGTGGGATTTGTCTCTCACCCTGTGGCACAGCTGTTCCCTCAGGTCACTGAGAGCATCTGCTGCTTCACATTGGCAGGTGCAAAATGTGGTTTCATTACCATAACAGGTTCAATGGGTCCAGGAGCCAATATGCCAATATGGGAATCATTCCAGGTATGAGGATAACTAATCCAAGGATACATATTCTCCCAGGGAACTCCCAGGGAACTAGGAGAATAATCATATGAGGGGCTAGGGAGCCCATTTCAAAGGCTGCCAAGGAAACTCAGATATACCCTCCACTGATTCATCACCCCCATAATGCCCCGCTCTGACCCACGGATGATAGTGGTGCTTCAGGTTCCTGGGAGCATTTTTTTTTCACTTTATTGAGACATATTTTACACATCATATAATTCATCCATTTCAAGTGTACTATTCAATGATTTTTAGTAAATTTACCAAGTTGTGCAACTGCCACCATAAATTAGTTTTAGAACATTTCCATCATTCCTGTAAGGAGGTCTCTCTGGCACACAGGTACATCGCTTACTAGAGCGATGAAAATAACAGATCGTCTTTGAAGATATTTCAAAATAATCGCATAATATTCCATCTTATTGATGAACAACCATTCCTTACTTACCCACACTTAACGTTTAGATTGTTAACATTTTGTGATAATATACACAATGATATAATGAACATCGCGACCTGCATATATATGTGTGCATTTCTTAATATACACCTAGGATGAGTTTCTAAAAGTGGAATTGGTGGGTATTAATGTTTTTAAGAAAGAGCATCCCCAAATTATAAAAACTATAGAAGTCTGAATGAAGGATAAACACAGTGGAATGGCTTTTTCTAACTCTGTGGTTGGCAAAAATGTCAGAACAATTAATTCTGGAGACAGCCGACACCTACTGTGATAAAGAGGGGGCAGTCTATCCCATAAGCCCTAAAGTATACCACAGGCAGTTCTAGAAGCTTCCCTCTGTGCTGGTTCCTCTGCTGCCAGGAAATCAATTCCTCAGAAACTGCCTGTTAAAATTTAACACCTGACTGTTCCTAAAATGTTAAAGCAAAAAGCCACACAAATGATCTAAGGTCTGGGCCAGAATGGGCAGCTACGATATGTTTTCCTTAATTTTTGTGTGTATCTAGTATTCTATTTTTATTTTATTTTATTTTTTTAATAATAAATTTATATTGTATTGGTGTTCAATTTGCCAACATACAGAGTAACACCCAATGCTCATCCAGTCAAGTATTCTATTTTTAGAAGGCAAGGCTGTAGGGACTCTAACCAGAGTTACTCTGAGCACAATCTGGACACACCTGGGCCAGCAGAGGCATTCTGAGGTGATGGTGACATTCATCACTCATTGGAGCCCTCACATTAGTAAAGCTGAGAAAACACATTTAAGTTTCTCACTGTAAGTCAAGGAAACACCAAGCCTGAAATTCAGACCCTGCAATTCTCCAATTGCGTCCTAACTACTAATTTGTAATCCTTACTTCACAACATTTTCCCATCACCACCCTCAGGTAGATAGCTTTGATAAACTTTCAAGGTAAAAAGAACCTAACCCACAGCAAAGAAATTCTAAATGACATTTATTATTTCGAGGTACTTTTCTTATGTTTTGCTATATTCCAGAAAACCCAGAACAAGACAATAAATGGTTTTGCACTCCTGGCAATAAATCACAGTGTTGAATGATTTCATTCAATTTTCACTGCTTGAGTATAAGTGCCTTGGTTTACCTTTTCCTGAAATAAGAAGGGAAAGAACAATCCTTGCTTTTCCAGGTTTTCGAAGGAGTCCATGGGGTTTGTGGGTCAAAATAGGTCTTACTCAGTCTACTTCTGATTTCCTAGCACCACACCTGGTACTACCATGTTTTGTAAGCTGACCTCCTTGGGCTTCACTGAGTTTCTGGGTTCTAAGGTTCCACTGGCCTTCTATTGCTTGTTAATAAAGGATGAAGACAAACAAGTAAATTAGAGGCTAGAATAAACCCTATGATACCAGAAGACATTAGTCAACTTATACAGCTCTTATTGTATATGCTGAGAGATTAAAAAATAAATAACATGCTAAACTAATTTTTAATTTTAAATTATTATTAAAAAGAAAAATGTGTATATACTTGGATTAGTATGCATGCATATGTTTCCTAGCCTTGACTGCTAAAAGGGCCTAGAACAATGATACCCCAAAAGTAACAGGCACACCTAATGCCCAGATCTTGGTTTCTAAATGTCATTCTCTAATCAAATAAGCCAGGATCCTTTGGAGAAGTGGTTGATTCTAAGGCTAGAACAGGGACAATATAAGGGACTGGAGTTCAGTGCCAGAAAGTAAGGAATTGTTAAAAAGAAAGAAAGAGAAAGAAAGAAAGAAGAAAGAAAGAAAGAAAGAAAGAAAGAAAGAAAGAAAGAAAGAAAGAAAGAAAGAAATAGGGAAGAAGAAGAAAATATGTTAGGAGGACAGAGGAGCTGATCTCCTAGTGGGCAAAACTGGAAAAATTTGACAACAAAATAAAAATGATATCATTGGATTATTATCCAATGAATAAAATAAATATCCATGAATCCACATTACAGAAGTTCCTGAATTGAGAAGAAGTGACAACTTTTCATTACAGAACAATTCCAGTTAATACATGTCATAGGAATGAGGGAAATCAGTAATTATCATTAGAACATCACAGTAATAACTGCTGAAGGGAAGAACCACTGATGGATGCTAGAAGCCGTGGTTTTCGAAAGGTTTACACTACTTAGAATTCCTATGGTTACAAAATCCTACATCTTGCAAGTTTACAAGAAGGACAGGGTGACACAAGGGCAAGAAGGATAACCGAGCATCCAGATGACATGGATCCGGGGACTCAAATGCTATTGTGAATATCTTGTCTCTGCTTTTCTCTTGTTCATTCTACAGATTGGCTACCAATCTGTGTAGAAATATGAACTCATGCATATTTATGTAATATATATGCTTTCTTGATATGTATCTTTTATAATAGAAAATAAATGATTTATTGATATTTCATTGTGCAAAAACAATGGCACCTATGTTTCCAGACTTTATGACCACCTTAAATGGTCATAGGTGGTCATAGACTGGGTAAATATGACTTACTTGGATCACATGATTGAGACAGAGAGTGAGTTAAGAGCCAATAGGGGAAAAATCTAATGTTTCCTACTCTTATATTACAGACCAGTTGCTCCAGATAGACTGACTTTTGTCTCAGGTCCTTTTTCATGATTCCTAGGGGAAAATGCCAGTTGGCCAGCTTGGCTCAGATGTTTGCTGCCACCTAGACTGGTCAACTTTGGCCACGAGGTCACTGCAGCTCCTATAACCCTGTAAATGCCTCCGTGTATGTGAAGAGCTGGCTTGACAATCTAGTAGCTGTCTACCAGTACTGAGGACAATCTCTCACCTGGGATCAGCCATGGGGCAGGTACTGTTCTAAGAACTGTACACGTCTATGTCACTCACGGTCAGGATGATGACTCTATGCAATCTCATTTTGGATTCACGCTTAACTGCTAGCTCTATTGTCCATATTTTAAAGAACTGTCTTTTTTCTGATTATAACATTATAGATGTTTAGTCTGAATAAACTGAAAAATATAGACAACATGAAGAATAAAATAAAATACCTGTAGCATTGCCATGCAGAGAAAAGTACTGTTAGCATATTATTTTCTTACAGAGTTTTCTATGTGTGTGTATTTATTCACAGTTGAATCCATATTATATATTTACCTTGTCCCTTGTTTGTTTTGTTTTTTTTTTTAGATTTGCACTATAAGAACTTTCCTATGTCATTAATCTTTAGAAATTTCTTTTCCCAAATCCTACTGTATAATGTTCAATTTTACAAGTTATTGAGTAGATATTTTGTTTCCTACATTTTTCTGTAAACAATTCCATCATAAATATGTTTGCATAAGTATTTGCATATGTCTCCAGTTCCTTCATAAGTAAATAAATTTATGTTGTGAATTTCTATCAAATTTTTATTTTAGGAAATTTATTCCATGGATTTCTGTGTCAAAGGAAGATCTGTAACTTTAAGGGCTTTGAAATTTGTTGCCTGCCCTTTTTGAACTTGGACAGAGCAACTTCTTGCAAGATACATCCATGAAGGCAAGAGAAACAAAAGCAAAAATGAATTATTGGGACTTCTTCAAGATCAAAAGCCTCTGCACAGCAAAAGAAACAGTCAACAAAACTAAAAGACAACCTACAGAATTGGAGAGGTTATTTGCAAATGACTATCAGATAAAGGGCTAGTTTTCAAGATCTATAAAGAACTTATTAAACTCAACAGCAAAGAAACAAACAATCCAATCATGAAATGGGCAAAAGACATGAACAGAGATTTCACAGAGGAAGACACAGACACGGCCAACAAGCACATGAGAAAATGCTCCGCATCACTGGCCATCAGGGAAATACAAATCAAAACCACAATGAGGCACCACCTCACACCAGTGAGAATGGGGAAAATTAACAAGGCAGGAAACCACAAATGTTGGAGAGGATGTGGAGAAAGGGGAACCCTCCTGCACTGTTGGTGGGAATGTGAACTGCTGCAGCCACTCTGTAAAACTGTGTGGAGGTTCCTCAAAGAGTTAAAAATAGACCTGCCCTACGACCCAGCAATTGCACTGTGGGGGATTTACCTCAAAGATATAGACGCAGTGAAACACCGGGACACCTGCACCCCGATGTTTCTAGCAGCAATGGCCACAATAGCCAAATTGTGGAAGGAGCCTCTGTGTCCATCGAAAGATGAATGGATAAAGGAGATGTGGTCTATGTATACAATGGAATATTACTCAACTATTAGAAATGACAAATACCCACCATTTGCTTCCATGTGGATGGAACTGGAGGGTATTATGCTGAGTGAAGTAAGTCAGTCGGAGGACAAGCATTATATGGTCTCATTCATTTGGGGAATATAAAAAATAGTGAAAGGGAATAAAGGGGAAAGGAGAGAAAATGAGTGAAAATATCAGTGGGGAGACAGAACATGAGAGACTCCTAACTCTGGGAAACGAGCAAGGGGTAGTGGAAGGGGAGGTGGGCAGGAGGTTAGGGTGACTGGGCACTGAAGGGGGCACTTGGTGGGATGAGCACTGGGTGTTATGCTATATGCTGGCAAATTGAACTCCAATAAAAAATTGAAAAAAAGAAATTTGTTGCCTGATTGCTTTCCTGAAAAAGTTGTCAACCCATGTTCACACTACACTGAAAGTTTGAGGGGAGACCGTGAGCTTGTGGGAGATCCAACTTTCTAAACAGAGGATAGATAGTCTCAGGGGAATTAGAATCTTGGAGAAAAGTGAAGTTTTATGATCTGAGAAAAGTGCATGTCTTGACATTTTACATGAAAGCCATGGCTGATGGGAAGAAGAACAGGGAAGGCAGGAATCAGTTACTATTTCTGCGGAAGTGAAAAGTGGATTAGTCGCGGTAGAGCTCCTTCAGGAGAAATAGATTTGGGTAGCAGAGAAGATGTTCAGACATAGAAGGAGTGTTTCTTACTTGAAGTTAATCAGATAAAGACTTGATCTTAGAAGAAAAGATAACAGGTTATATTTCACATACACACACAGGCACACACATGCACTCACGGACACACACATGTGCACACACATGCAGACATGCACACATCCTAGCTAGAACTAAGAAAACCAATACCAAAGTGATCAATATTAAGAAAGCAAAGGAGAGTCAAGATCCATTAGTGGCACTAATGAGAAAAGTGAGTTGTCAGGTAAGGGATATGCTTTTGTTAGATCCACATGGAAAGAAAAGGATTGGTTAACTTCCACAGGCCAGAACAGGTCTTGAAAGGGAGACGTAAAGAGAACAAGTTGTGCTTGAAGCAAGGAGACAAAGGTGATGCTAAGGCCCCTTGCAAGAGCAGGCAGCTGCCTCCAGAGTGTACATTGCTCACAAAAAGGGGTGTGGGGAGAAAGACACAGGGAAGTTCCCTTAGGAGAGGAGGCCATGAGAGGCTGGTTCGGGGGTGACATCAGAGCACAGAACTTAGAGGTTTTCACTTAAGTGTAGGTAGAAAACATAGGGAGAAAGAACATAATATCAGACATGAAAGGGCAAATGACAATAGCATGAAAAGAATGTAAGGGATAATTGAGGAAATTAAAGACGCTGAGTTGCTCTAACTTGGTGGCTTAACGACACAAATCCACGATCTTACATTTCTGGAGTCAGGAGTCCAAAATGGGTCTCACTGGGCTGAAATCAAGGTGTCAGCAGGCCCATGCTCCTTTGGAAGCTCTGGGGGAGGAAACTTTCCCTTCCTTTTTCAGCTTCAGAAGCAGCCATGCTTGGCTTTAGCTCTGTATCACTTCAACCTCTGCTTCTGTCCTCAAATCTCCTCTGACTCTGACTTTCACTCTCCTGCCTCCCTCTTATAAGAACCCTTATGATTATATTGGACTCACTCAGATAATCCAGAATAATCTCCCCATCTCATGTCCCTTAAATTAACCACATCTGCAAAATCCCTTTTGTCATGTAAAGTGAGGTAGTCACAGGATCCAGGGGTGAGGATATGGACATCTTTGGGGCACCAGCAAACATATCCGAGGTTCTTATACTCAAGCAGTTGGAAATGATCTTACAGGTTATCCAGGCCACCTTTCAAACCATGGAGCCTCCTCTTTGTCTATAGGCAGAAAAGATGAGGGCCCCAGAAATGGGGTCTTAGTTTAAAATTTTTTTAAATTTTTAAAAAAATAGATAAATGAAAATAACAAGAAAAAGTATGGGAAGTTAGAATTTACCTGAGATGAACAGGAAGCAAAGAAAGTTACTTTCTTTCCCCCATAAAATGTAACTGGAGCCATTTAGAATAAAAATCCAGTGCCTTGTGGAGGGTTTTGTAACAAAGCACTGAGCCAGAAGACCATCCTGGACTGTGAATGTGAATGTGTGTTCTCTGACTGGTTGCCACAATGTGTGAGAGAATTTTCAATGTCATTTTGGAGAAAGAGAAGTGATTATAGTTCTTTGATTCATTTTGACAAGTCTATATTATCTTGGGCTAACAAAGAATCAAGCGTGTGGATATTAAATATAGAACCACGAGCTCTGGAACATAAGACCTGCCCGCGGAGAAGATATGCAGGATCCTGTTGGATGTGTGGACCTGGGGACTTCGAAGCCCGAAGGTTAGCAGGAATTGTCCCCAAAGAGCCTGGGCAAGAATGGAGGCAAGAAGCACAAACTCGTTGAAGGGAGAAGACTCCACAAGAGCACCACAAGGTGGCTGCTGGGGGAGCAACAGCTTGCATACAGGTTGCTTCCACCCGCAACAACCATCATAATAGGACTGTGGTTAAAGCATGATGGGACAGACACAGATCTGGGTTTTTAAGGTAAAATAAACATAATCACATGATTATAAAATAGACCTATGGGCTAAGATTTGGAGAAAATCATGTAATGCAAAGAACCTAAGAAAATAGGAAAAAATGGAGGACAAGTGAATTTTTTCCCATTTTTGTTATTGAAAAAAAGTGAGAATAAATGAATTGGCCCTTACACAAAGGAAAATAATAATTGAATTGATATCATGGATTCAGGATCTGTCCTTACAGTATACTTAATGTAATTCAAAGACCACATCTGTCAATGAGGGAAACCTAGAGTCCACCAAAAAAAGGGAGGAGAGGCAGATGAAATAAATATGGGAAACTTTTTAAATAACTGAAAGAATTTTAAAAATAGAAATAAAATGTCCCTTTATTTTGGAATGATTCCTTTCTTATTATCTGTGCAAAGTAATAAATATTCTCTTTTAGAAAAAAAACATATTTTTGAAATTGTGTTTACTTTTATTGGTGAAATTCAAAAGAGTAATCCCCCTCAAAAGATGAATTTTTACTAAATCTTTAGTGTCAAAATGGCATGTATATCTTTTAGCTGAACCAGGAAATACGTAAGTGCCAAACGTAACACTCAACTGCTCACTAATGAGAAAAAAGGCTGGATGACTGCCATTTTAATTGAAGAAAATGAAACCTTATTTTGCACTAAATCCTGAAAGGCCTTAACTCTGGCACCAATAATATCAGACCCAAGGGTTGGTTTCCTGGTGGTATAAAATGTCTGTAGAGAAGACAGATTTTACTTATGAATTCAGAGTGCTCGCTTCGTTGGAAGTAAAACCTTAGGATGTAGGAAAATCACTGGTACAAGAGTTTGCAACTCTGCAACTCAGTTCCAAATTGAGCCCTTTGTTGGATTAGAAGTGAAGCATTTTGACCTTCATACTCGTGAGCATCCTTGTCAAGGACTCAGTCCAGTATGTTGTATAAACCCGGACTTCCTGTGCACTCTTCCTCTTGTTTGCACTTGTTGATGTGGTGGCAGTTACCACAGTGAAAGGACATATCTGTCAGTACAGGTGTGAGAAATAGGGAGGGAGGTTAATGCCTTTGTGTGCATGCATGCAACATTATCAGATAATGGGCGAGGAGTATGGATGGCCAAATGCCCACTTCATTGGGATGTTCTGGAAAGTCCAAGGATGTGTCACATGGCCTCTACGAACCACCTTAGATGTAATTCTTGACTTCGCCGAACTTTCAAATAGGAAAAATAATGATATTGTGGTGGTCACATCTATCTCTTTGCAAAGGGAGAAGGTTCTAGTAAACTGGTTATGGTTTGTGTAATAATGGCATCCCCCCCTCTTTTTTTAACCTCAGGTGATTTATTTCTTTTGCTATGGTTACTGAATTCTGCGGTTCATGCCTGGGGCCCCACTCCCAACCAGGATGGCATCATGGAGGAGCTTGAGCTCTGGGATCAAAGCAGTGCAATCACTCAGGCTTGCCACTGGCCAGCCCATAACCTTGTCGAGGGCATTGAACAACTCTGAGCTCACTTCCTTATCTGGAAACTGAGGAGGCAATAGCTTACCCTTGGCGCTGATGTGAGAGTCACATGAGCATATGGCAGATAAGAGGGAACCAAGAAAGGCAGCTTCCCTTTCTAAGCAAGGTTCCCTTTGGTTTGGGCAGATAGAGCTTATGCTAAGATTCCTGTGTTGCTTGGAAGGTGCCCACACTCCTAGGCAGAGGATTGAAGCTTGACATGATTTCTTTATTCCATCCTAGCCCTCAGTGCTTCCATCATTTTATATTATATTATATTATATTATATTATATTATATTATATTATATTATATTATATTATATTATATTATATTATATTATATTATATTATTATATTATTTTTCTCTTTTTGTCACCTCCCGCTGGCATAACCTGCCCAAATTTTTAAAAACTCCGAATGCCACAGCAGCACATATAACTACCCCACAAGACAGCTTGACCTGAAGTCCCATAGGAATTCAAATTAATTTGTTCAAAACTGAACTCTAAACCTGAACACCAGCAAGAACATTTCACAATACATATTTTTTAAGTTTTTTTGTAAATTAGTGAAACTTTCCCAGGAAGACGCTCTGGTCTCACACCTTCCCCCAGTGTTACTCCGGTCTTCTGGTTTTCAGTTTTTGAGACTATCCTGAGCCTTTCTTAGAAAATCATTTTCTTAATATCATATTAACACGCGAGACTGAACATATCTCACTTGTTATCAGAGTCACGTTCCATGTAAAGGCTTTCCTGTCTAAAATGCCCCCTTTGTTATGAGAGTTACCCCCTTTTTTGTGTGGAGGTAGAGTCCTTGGTTGAGGGCAGCACTGTGACCCCTATGTGATTTTTCAAACCAGTTTCCTGAAAATCAAGAGTTTCCTTGTCTTCACATGCAATTAATATCAAGGTTAAAGTTCACCAACTGGTATTTGAAGCATTGCTCATTCTCCCAGCAATTCACAGTTTGAAGAGTGTTTATCAGCTTTGACATTGACATTATGATGCTGCTGCCATCATCTGGGGACCCAGTGGGTCTTCTAATCACAAGGCAGTAAACACATACATCACCCCAAATGATCCTCAGAACTCTTTGAGGAAAACTTCTAAAAAGTCAGCAGGAGAACTTGTCTGAGCTGTTAATTATATATCGAGGGACTTGGGTTAAAAGTTTGATTGCAAAGAATTGTAAAATATTTTGCTCACCAACATTTGCTCTACCCTGACTTACGTTGTTGAACACAATTATAAATGAATTAGACATGACAGCTTTAACCTTCTGTTAACTTGACAGTTGTAAAAGACCAGATGCAATAAATTGGCAATAGAATAGACATACATAGACTTTAATTTTAAAACTGAATTTGCTACTCTATTTTGCTTGGCTATGGCCAAACCTGAAGAATTCTATCCCTTTGTGAAGCTGTAGATGGTTTTTCTCTGGAGAGTGCCAGAAAACTCTCTCCTTCACTGCCTAGAAGAACTTTCATAAACTAGAACTGGCATGAAATCTCCCCCTTGTGAACTTTAGTTCTCGTACAGACTGATGGGCAACTGAGCCCTGATACACACCAGATCCCCACTGTAGATCAATAATCCTCAAATCCAGTGTAAACAAATCTGAGGTGTCCCTATTCATGCCATATTTTCCTTAACTGTGTTTGGTTCCTTAGCCTCATAGTTCTTCACATATACTGATCTGGACATTCATTTGGAAAGAGGATAAGAAGCTTTTGAATATGGAGACCAAGGTCAAGAAACTATAGTTACATTTTCTCAATTTATTTCCTCAAATTGATGGAACATGTAACTCTTTTTATTTTCTTTCGTCCCGTGTAGAATTCACATAGGATAGTAAGAGCTAATATTTATTGAGAACTTTCCAAGCACCAGGAACCATTCCAGGTGTTCTGTATCTGTTCACTCAGAAACCCCTAACAGCCCTATGAGTTAGGTGCACAGAAATACAAAAGGTATTGGACACCTTAAAAAACAGATTTCTTGGAAACCAGCTCGCATATGAAAATTGTCAAAAGCTGCTGGATATGGATCTTACACTATAGGTCACCTCCTGCCCAGCTTTCAGACAAGGAACAAAGAAGGCATGGCTGCCATTTCAATCATTAACCAGGATGTATCACAAAAGTTCACAAGGAATCAGAGCAGACAGTCTCAGACTTTAATAGCCATGCAACTCACCTAGTGATACTGTTAAAATGCAGACAACGAAAATCTCTGCGTCTGAGAGGGGGTCTGGGAAGGTGTAGGTAAAGCTGGCACCGCTTCTCTTCCGAGCACACATTAACCACCATGGAACCAGACCCTGGGCTTGAGGTGAGCCCTGCCCCACAAGGGGTGACCGCTGACCATTTGCAGGATCACAGGACTAACTGACTAGCCTTGAGGACAGGCTTGGACGGCACGAGGTAGAGGCCGGACAGGTGCCGGGATGCAAAATTGAAGTAGGTCCTCACTCCAGCTGCCCACCTACATTTGCACGGTGCTGTGGGTGAGTGCCTCCTTCAGCCCTCCCCTGTCACCTTGCTTAAACGTCTTCCCTCTAACCCCTGGCTCTGATTTACTTGTCACATCAGCCACAACCAAATGAGAGATCTTATCTTGTACCAAGCTTTACCAATAATTTCTGGGCTACAGACAACCCAGTGCCACAGATGAAGCAGAGATAGAGAGAGAGATCTGGAACATCCCATGTAGCTCCCAGGGGCTTTCTTCCCTTATCAGACCCACACTGTCTGGCAGAGAATAATAGATGGGCTCCGAGTGAAGTTCTGTGGGGATCCACAGAGCAGAGAGGGTTCCGATGCCAAAACATCCCGTGCTATGCCCCAGAGAGTTAAGCTTATGTGACATTCTCTCCAGGAAGCCTTGCTTCATAGATTCTGGGTTTATTTACTGAGAGTTATTCATTAGGACATCCTGCTAATGGCATTCACTAAATAAAGTCCCCTCCTCCCAGGAGACACCATTAGTGCCCTCACCCATTTGTTTAGCTGACAAGGAGTTTAGGCCAGGGTATCTCTTAGTACAAGGAGTGAATGGATCCCAGGCCAGCTGCTTCAACTCTTACCTCCCTCCTAGTTGCTGAGGAACATTTTTTGGAAACGTTCGATTATTTTTGGCTCACTCTGTAATACTAGGATCGGCAGTTTACAGAAAGTTGGCGTAACTCACATAACTCATAAGAGTGGAAGAGCCAGGATTGGTTGCAGTCCAACAGCAGAACTCCTGTGTTTAACCACACAGTGGGCTTCACAGTTGGCACGACCGTGGAGCCCTCCTTCCTTGTCCGCGAGGCTGGCCTGCATGGAAGGCGACACTGGGCTTCCCGACCCTCTGCCCCCTGTGGATTTGGGCTATTGGGCATCAGCCGTAGGAGGTGGAATAGGAGACAGAGGAGGCTGGGGCATTTACTCTTCCTGCTCCCTTGTCCGGTGTCACCTCTGGCTGGACCGTGCCCCTGGACCATGCCAAAGCTTCTCTCCAGTGGCCCCCACTGTGAATCACCCTCCCTTTCCTTGCTCCTTCAGTCCCAGAGGTGCCCCTGGGTGCTGTTCTATCCTTTGCAATCCTCCACACTGTGCCACATCTTTACAAATAATCATTCCATTAAACTTTCTTCTATGACACAATTTGAGTGTGATGCCTGTTTCCGGCTGGGACTGGATTGGCTCAAAGTCGGGATACCCGCGGACCTCGAGTGCTCATTTGTGTTTGTTTTTAATGTACTTCCTGCAAACCAGATCAAATGGCTCAGTGTGAGGCTAAAGCAATGCCATCTTGTCTCAAAGTCCCCTAAGTGGTATGCTAAACTTCGAGGCATTAAAAATTCTCTCCGTGTTATTGTTGTTGTTGTTGTTGTTGTTGTTGTTTAGGAAGGTCATCCACACCCTGTGTAGCACATGGACCTCATTGCCTGGGATGTCATAAACAGTGACATGCAGGATATTTCGAGCCCTTCCTCCCCCTTAGTGCTCCTGGAACATAGATTAAAACTGTCTCCTTCAATTAGTGGAGAAACCCGCGCCTCCAGAAAGAGCGACTTTCTCAAGGTCACTACCAGCTGATGACCAGGGCAGCAGTCAAGCTCTGATTCCCCACATTCCCCATCATTTTCTGAGACTTTTGCAGCAACCGTGGAGTGTGTCCACTCTGTGCCTGCTATGATTAGTGTCTGAGATGAGCTATATGGAAAAAAGACAGCAATAACTGCACTTTGACTTCCGTCACTGTTTATTGAGGAGCTGAAACAGATAGAAGGAGACCTAACTCTGCACTTACAGTATGTGCCAATGTTGAAAGTCTGTGGGAGCACTGAGCAGCCTGTTGAAACATTTTGGGCAGTCCCCTGCTGTAGCTTCTCTACTCCCACCATAATTTTAGAATTTCCATAAACTTAAAATTTCCATTTAAAATGCCTAAGTGCCAATTTTATTACTTGTAAATTGCTCTGGATACTGATTGGATCCTAACCTGCATCCACTTGATTTTGCTAAAAGCTGTTTACTCCTTGGGATGGCTTGGGGTTTGTTTCTATTTTTGCAGAGGAGATACAGGACAGAAGTCCCACCGGCTGATCCTTAGGAGATTCGTGCTCCAGGCACCCCAACACACCCATATGCTTTGGTGGCTGCTGCATGTGAATTGCCACCACTTAGTGGCACACTCTCCTCTCAGGTCTTCCCAATTGCAGCCTACTTTCTGTCCTGGACTGTTGGTAGATGTTGTTGGAGGTTTGAGAGCAAGCTGAGTCCTATTGAGCAGTTTTCACTCTAAATTAAGGCACTCAGGTCCCAGGCTATGATGGCGATTGATATTGTCTGTGTTTACCATCCAGAGATTTTAAGACACTTAACTAAGTGTTATGAGATTTTTAGCAGCCATTGTAAATGAAGTGCTGCAGCCTACCTTCTAATCTCTGCCCAGGGAGAAGGGCTGGCACGAAGCATGTTAATCTATGGACGTCCAGCTTCTCTTGGCTTAGGGATTATGATCTCTCCTCCTTGGCGAGACAGCTCAGAAGAGTTGTAAACAAGAAACATATTTGCCTGATTTAAACATTTTTTGTCATTTAATTCTAAAAAGGTGGAAACACAAGGCAAGGTTGAAAGAATTTTAGAGGTAACACCCATGTTATGGGCTCACTGTGTCTCCGTAAAATTCATCTGAAGAACTTGTAACCCTCAGTAACCACAGAATGGGACTGTATTTGGAGACAGGGTCTTTAAAGAGGTGGTTAAGTTAAAACGAGGTCATGAGCATGGGCACTAATCCAGGCTGCCTGCTGTCCCTATAAGAAGAGGAAGTTTGGGGGATCCCTGGGTGGCTCAGCAGTTTAGCACCTGCCTTTGGCCCAGGGCGTGATCCTGGAGTCCCGGGATCGAGTTCCGCATTGGGCTCCTGGCGTGGAGCCTGCTTCTCCCTCTGCCTGTGTCTCTGCCTCTCTCTGTCTCTCTGCCTCTATCATAAATAAATACATAAATCTTAAAAAAAAAAAAAAAGAAGAGGAAGTTTGGACACAGGCAGGTGCATAGGGAAGACACAGGAGAAGATGGCCATCGATAAGCCAAGGAGAGAGGTGTGCAATTGATCCTTCTCCCTCAGTCCTCAGAAGCAGTGAACCCTGCTGGCACCTTATCTTGGACTTCTAGTCTCCAGAACTGTGAGAGAACAAATGTTCTTTTAAAGGCACTGAGTTTGTGGTTGGGGATTGCAGCCCTAGCTGCAATTTATACGAGCTATATGCTCATCTCCTAGGTTCTCTGACCATGTTCCTATTCTGCTTGATTATGCACCTTCTGAGATGTCCATTCCTCTATCACCATCAATCCAACTTGATTTAAATGTTATCTCTTATTTGTTTGTAATCCCATGGCCTAAAAGGATACAAAGGAATGGTTCCCACTTGTGGAGCAATCAGCCCTTAGATAATTGAGGGGTGTCTATGGTGGCATGATCAAAAGTATACATGGGCTTTTGTAGTTGTATTCAGAAAAATCCCATGCTTCAAATGTATTTGGCTTCTTGTATATAAAACAAGTCTTGTAGAACTATCAGCACATTTGGGTAGTGGTGACTTCTGTCTGCACCCACCCTGAGCTCATGTGATTTCCTTAGGAGGAGAGACGCACAAGAACCTCCACTGGGCGTGTGGCTGGTGGGGGAGGTGGGAAGCAGGGTGGGCAGACAGGATGCTTCTGTGCATGCACAGAGCAGCACTGGGCAGAGCTGCCCTGGTCCCGGGACTGAGAGGCTGACAGTCCCTCATTGGGAGATTGGTCCCCCATGGTCAGGGACAATGAAAATGTCCCCGTGCCTATGGAGAGGGCAGCCTTGCCTCAAGCCCCAGAGACAGAACTAGAAGAGAGAACCCTGACCTGAAAATCATCCCTGGTCACCATCTCCATCCTGAGGGATTCAGGATCTGAACTTCTGGTCACTGAAATCATTTAAGATGGAGCCTCTGATGGGACGTTAGACAAGTGGCAATGCTGTAGTGTGTTACTGATAAACCCTTCTTTCCAAACGTGGATAGGTGGGCTCACCCTGGACCCTGAGCTTAGGATGACCAAATTAGTTTTAGAGTCTCCTCTGGCTCAGAAGAGGATCTTTCTCAAAGTGCTAAGCTGAACTGCTGGCTACAGGCCCTGTTCTCCTCCAGGAAAGATACCTAGTGGGAGAGATTACTTTCATTTCTGTCTTTTGAGGGAGACTCAGTTTGACAGCCTTGTGATCTTTTTTCTTAATCAATCTGCACTTGACATTTAATACGAGCTCGATGTTGATAGCAATGATAATCACTCATTTCTGCTGCATCGGTAATTGCATGCCTGAGGAAGAAACAGTGAATATATGAATAAAGATGATTACATTTCTTTTCCTTCTTGGATAGTAGATGGGTCTCAATTCTAATGATGTGCCTCATGGATCTCTCCTGAAACATTCCTGTGGTACCCATACCTCCATCATATATATGGGACTTTCACACCTGTCCAGTGTTGCTCTACCTGTAGCTTGACTCAGCACTTGGTTGCAAGTCCCACAGTCAGAGGGAGTCTAGCACTTTGTAGCTCCTGCCCGCCCTCCCCACACCTCTCCCTATGCTCTGCTCACAGTGGGTCCTCAATACATGCATTTTGAATGAAGAGCTGAATGGAAGCATTTCTGCCTCCCTTTTGTGTGAACCAAAGCCTGATGCTTCCTTTACCCACCAAAAGTCCATCTTTCAGATGGTACAGGCTCTTGGGTGTCCATAAGGGACAGACACAGAGTCTGCTGGAGAGACGGCTGCAGGAAGCTGAGGGTCCCCTCTCTGACCCACGACCTTTGCTCTTGATCTCTTGCTGCTCTTCTCCTCCATCACTCTGCCCGTCTCCATTGTGTCCATCCTTCAATGCTCACCATTCACACCTACGGTTCTGCTCTAATACCCAAGCCATGGCCTTCCATGGGGCAATGGACAACCAGCCAGTCTCTGATAATATAGATAATAGATATGATATAAATATACATTCATACATATTTTTGATCTTCAGCATTCTTATTTTTAATATTTGGGATTTAAGTGTAGAACGGTATGATTGCTGGTGAGGTAACGAAGATGTCCTGTAACTTCAACGGCTTAGGGTGCACATCAGATCACATTCCTGTCACTCATCAAATTTAACCCTAGGAGCCCCTACCCTGCCAAACACAATAGAGCTTTTCCCTCCCTGATCCCCTGTGTTAAATGAAACCCAGAGGTCAGCTCTGCTGTTGAGTGTCTTCTAGAGAAAAGTGGAAAACACACCAAAGCAATCTCTTAAACATCCATGCATGTGAAGCATGGAGGACCTGACTGAGTGTAGGTGGTGTGAGTGATGAGACCCGAGACTCTGTACTCTGACACCCCCGCACGGGGGACGGCCACGTGCTGTCTGCAGAGTGGCATGCCCACAAGCTCCTGTCCTGGCAGGCTGGTGTCCCTGTCCCCAGGACCGGCTTCCTGGCACTCCAGGGCCTTCCCTGTCCATGGGTGGGTTTGTCCTGGTGGCTGAGTCCTGTGCTGCTGCCACTGGCCTGTCAGTGATTCCTCAAGGCTTTGCTAAAGGAAGTCTCTGGCCTGCAGTGCTGCACCCACTCACTGACCCCGGGGATGTCATCACCTCCGCAGCTTTATAGCTTGTGGTCTCTTCAGTACACGCATGCACATGCATACAACGCACATGCACACGCTTCCATCAAAGGAAGCTCATACTAGTAGTGTCTCCAACATTATCAAGTGCTGTGGGCAGAAGGAGTCTTTCTTCTTTACAATCTAGGCCTTGACATTGAGCCAAGGAACATTCCAGGAGAACTTTCCTTCTCCTGTGCTATAGGGAAATTTGGGAGTTCCTGGTGTCCTTGTAGGTCGGATTTCTTACATCAAGTCTTCTCAGCCCATCAGAGGCATGATGATAATATTGAACCTTAAATGTTGCCCCCCATCCCTCTGGGAGGCTTCTATGCATACTGTGTACCCCTCCCAGGACGCTGTGAACTGAGCTATGAAGGGAATTCTTCCTAAAACCAAAAGGAAGCCTTGTTACTTTTTTTCCCTGGACAATAGCTGCCAACTTATTCTATAAGTACATGTCACAGGAAACACGTGCACTTTCTCTCTCTCTCTCTCTCTCTGTCTAAAAGCCAGAGGCAGAATTCTTCTAGATTTGTACTCTATAATTTGGTGGCCGCTGTCATGTGCTAACAAGCACTTTAAATGTGGTTACTTAGAATCGAGATGAGCTGTAACAGTAAAATATATTCTGGTTTAAAAACCTACTAAGGAGGTAAAAAGAATTTTTAAAATATTTTTTATATTGTTTACAGGTGGAAATTTCCAATACTTCAGGTTAAATAAAATATATTATGAAAGTTTATTCCCCTGTTTCTCTATTTTTGGATTTAAGCCCAACTTACTGAGATATACTTGACATATGAAAAGCTGTACATACTTAACGTATACAACTTGATGAATTTGTAGATAAGTATATACCCATGAAACCACTGCCACAATCCATGCCACATAAACATACCCTTCACTGCCACAAGTTTCCTCTCATCTTATTTATTTATTGAATGGTAATAACACTTAACATATAAAACTACCTTCTTAGCAATTTTTTAAAGTAGATTCCACACCCTACATGGAGCCCAACGTGGGGTTTGAACTCACAACCCTGAGATCAAGACCTGAGCTGAGATCAAAAGTCAGATGCTTAACAGTCTGAGCCACCCATGCACCCCAGCAAATTTTTGAGTAGACGGTAGTCATCCTTTATTTGGGAAGCATGCATTCCAAGACCTCCAGTGGGTGCCTGAAACCATGGATAATACCAAACCTCATATGTACTCTGTTTTTTCCTAGATGTATATAACTATGATAAAGTTTAATTTTTAAATTAAGCACAGTAAGAGATTCACAACAATAGTGAGAAAATAGAACAATCATAACAATATACTGTAATAAAAGATACGGTCTCTCTCACACAAAATACCTTACTGTGCTGTGCTCACCCTTCTTCTTGTGGTGATGGGTGATGATAAGATGCCCGCACGATGAGATGCAATGAGGTGAATGACGTAGGTGTGGTGATGGAGCATTAGGCTACTAGTGACCTTCTGACAATTCACCAGAAACAGGACCATCTGCTTCTGGACCCAGCTGATCACAAGCAATGTGGAAAGTCAGCGGATAAGGGGGAAGTACTGTAAATACAGGCCCTGTGCTGAGCAGTGGACCCTAGGACTTGCTCATCTCTGCTAACTGGGACTTGGCAGTCTTTGACAGTACCTCCCCATTTCCCCTTCCCTCAGTCCCTGGGTACTGCCCTCTTACCCTGCTTCTGCTCAAATTCCATTCCTCATATAAGTGGGATTATATGGCATTGGTTCTTCTGGGTCTGCTTGTGTCACGTGGCACCATGGGCCCCAGGTTCAGCCATGCTGTTCCCAACAGCAGAGTTTCTCTTTAGGTTTTTAATGTGGCAAATGGCATATTGAAAATTACAGATGTGGCTCACGTTCTCTTTCCATTGGACAGAGCTACTCTGGGGAAAGAACAGTTTTTTGTTAGGCAAATTATTTTGATGACCCTTGGCAGTGAGACAATAGGTGTCAGGGTTAGGTCTGAAGAAGGAGAGGTGAGTGAGCTGCGGGGCTGGAGGCAGCAGAGGGTCTGGCAGCAAGAGCAGGAATTCTGAATATTCCAATGGTGCTTTTTGCAAGTTAGCAGTGCCAACCTTCTCTGTCCCTCCTGATTTTCAGTAAAGTTTCTGCTCAGGGGGCTTCCAAGGAGAGTCAAGGGCGAGGGGCTAGTTCCAGCTCTCTGCGACATGAAGGTACAAAGCCACAGGTTATGAAGTAGAGATGGGAATTCATCAGAAGCACATAGTCCAAGTCAGATCACTAAGGACCATGTGAGCCTCCAGAAAAGTCCAGAATCCCTGGAGACACAAGTGGACTCAGGGAAGTTGTGGGATGGGCTTGTGGGTCTTGCAGCAGTGCAGTCTTACCAAGGGGGATCAGTTGAGACGCCATTCCCTGGACAGTGGACACAACATGATTACTGACTCTTTATTATGAAAATTTGCAAATATTTGGCAAAGTTGAAATAATTCTATAAATGAACACCTCTATACCTACTATCTAGATTCTACCATTAACATTTTATTGTACTTAAAAAATTATGTAACCGTTTGACTATTTAATCCTCCATATATTCATCAATCCATCTTATCTTTGATGTATTTCAAAGTAAATTTCTCATATCAGTATACTTCCCTCTAAATGCTTTAGTATGCATATTGAAGCAGATCAGGATATGTTACCCCATAATATGCCACTTTAGAATAAGGATTATTTTGAGCTGAAGGCAATTGAGAATCAACAAATGTATGAAGAGTTCTCTTCTCTCCCTTTTTTTTGCCTAAAAGCAGGGCATAAATTTCCCTTTCCCAGGGTGACCCTGTCTCTTGTACCAGCAATAAAGGAGATGAAGAGTCAGCATTGAGATAAGTCTGCATAAACAGATCTTATCAAAATATCCCTTAACTTTCATTAGTTTCCCCAAAATATTTCCTATTTTCTTATATCTATCATCCCTCATATCTAAACTCTCTTTCCTTTTTAAAAAGGCATGTAAGTCCCTGAGTCTAACTGCTTCTTTGAGTTTCACTTATTTCCTCGTGTGTGAAATGTTAATAAAATGTGTATCCCCACCCCATTAATCTATATTTTGTCAGTTTAGTTTGCTGGCCCCAGTCCCAGAACATAAGAGGGTAGAGGAAAAGTTTTTCCTCTCTCACAGATATCATGAACTGGAATCCAATATAAGGTGAAATTTACATAGAATGAATGCATAGTTTTGACAAAAATATGCACTTCTATAACACAAATCCCTATCAACATTGCAAATTGCTTCCCCCAGAATGTCCCTCATGCCCTTTCCCTGTCAATCGTCACCCTTACCCCCTAGAAGCAACTATTTTTCAGGTTTGTTTCTGAAGGTAGATTAGTTTTATCTTTTCCAGAACTCCATGTAAATGGAATCATACAGTGCATACTATTTTGATAAGACTACTTTTACCTAGCAAAAAATTTTGAGATTCATCCAAGTTGTTGCAAAACACAGTATTCTAAGGCAGCTTCTATCACTAAAACAAGCCCAAACAGTTTTATTTCTACCATACTAAGCATGCAGTATGGAATCTGACATAAAGATCAGGATACCACCATAGTCCTTCATACTCAACAGTGTGTTACTGACATTAACAATGGTACTTACACCCCCAGATATGCCACTCTGTCATAATACTTACTTTAAACTCAAGGAAATTAAGAAAAAAACAGTTATGAGGATGGCCTTCTGACTTCCTCCTTTCTACCTAAAAGCAGGGCATACATTTTTCCTGAGAAAGTTGCCTTCCCACACCAGGTAGAGGAGAATATCTTAATCACTGGGGACGAGGAGTTGACATGGAGGTGAATCTGTACCAAAAAACCTACTAAAATAACTACCTGAGCCTGGATGGCTCAGCAGTTGAGCGTCTGCCTTTGGCTCAGGTCCTGATCCCAGGATCTGGGATTGAGTCCCACATCAGGCTCCTTGTGGGGAGCCTGCTTCTCCCTTTCTTTCTTTCTTTCTTTCTTTCTTTCTTTCTTTCTTTCTTTCTTCTTTCTTTCTTTCTTTCTTCTTTCTCTCTCTCTCTCTCTCTTTCTTTCTTTTTCTTTCTTCTTTCTTTCTTTCTCTCTCTCTCTCTCTTTCTTTCTTTCTTCTTTCTTTCTTTCTCTCTCTCTTTCTTTCTTTCTTTCTTTCTTCCTTCCTTCCTTTCTTTCTTTCTTTCTTTCTTTCTTTCTTTCTTTCTTTTTTTCTTCCTTCCTTCCTTCCTTCCTTCTTCTTTCTTTCTTTCTTTCTTTCTTTCTTTCTTTCTTCTTTCTTTCTTTCTTTTTCTTTCTTCTCTCTCTGTGTCTCTCATGAATAAATAAATAAAATCTTTTAAAAAAATAACTGTACCTTTCCTTAAGTTTCCCTGTACATTTCCTAGTCACCTTCCCACAACTTGCCCTCCCTACCTCAAACCCCTATTCACCTTGTTCTGGGATGTCTGCACAGTTATCATTCTTTGTGACAAGGGCATATGAACTCTCAAGCCTACCTGCTTCTTTGGGTTTTCATTCCTTATATATGGAGGCCTCCATGTTTATCACAAACATCACATCAAATGTGGTCTGTATGCTTTTCTCCTGTTAGTCTTTTGTCACTGTGATTCTGAGGCCAGCCACAGAACCCGAAAGAAGAGGGGGAAAGTCTTTTGCCCTCTACAGTTCCAAGAAATATCTGTGACCAACACAATCTCACTTCAGAAGGTATATAAAGTACAAGAATACCCAAATATCATGTATTCCTTTTGAGAACATTTTATAAATTCCTCAGTCATAAACAGATTGTAATGCTTCTTTAACGTATGTATTTATTTTTATCAGATACTTATATCATTTCAGAAGTTTGCTATCCTCTATGCTGAGTAGAACTGTATCGAAAGCTGCCCATTCATCTAATATTCTAAAACAAAATGTACCTTGCCCAAATCTTCTGAAGCTATATGAATGGTGCAGATCCATTAACAACTTCCATCTTTCAGAATGGATTCATTTCAGCCTTCTATTACCTTGGTTGCCCCATTTGATTGCCCCTGTATAGATTTGCTGGAGTTTTATTATGGCCTTAGCCAGCCAACATGGCAATCAATTAATGGATATTTATCATGGGCTTCTTATGATTTACATGCTATGGACATGGTGAATAAGACAAATATGGTCCCTGCCTATGTAAATCTTGATTGATTCTTTTTTTTAAAAAAAAAGATTTATTTATTTATTCATTCAGAGAGAGTGAGAGAGAGGCAGAGACACAGGCAGAGGGAGAAGCAGGCCCCATGCAGGAAGCCTGATGTGGGACTCAATCCCGGGTGTCCAGGATCATACCCCAGGCTGCAGGCAACACTAAACCACTGTGCCACTGGGGCTGCCCTGATTGATTCATTTTTAAGTGGGCAAGGTGGTATGAAAGAACAGTTAAGATGCTATGAAAATGTAAAGCAAGGGCCCTAACTTAGTCTTTCTGAGAAGAAGCATCCTGCAGCGATGACGATGATCAAAGTTAGGTAGTCAATGCAAGCATCCATCAGGCTTCTGGAAGCAGTCTCCCACAGCTGCAGAACTGAGGAGCAAGCACTTGGCTCACACTTGACCACATGGCATGAAGCAGTCTGCTGAGTTTTTGGCTGCCACAATTCTTTGCCACTACTAATTTGGTGGTCAGTGATTTCCAATTCTCAATATTGCTCCTGGAACATACTAGGCGTGAATTTATCAAATGACTTTGAATGCTCTGATAGTTGCAAAAATAAAAAAATGCTATTTTCCATATCCACAAGGCTCTAATCTGAATGTGAATAAATATGGATGAGCAATAACATGCATATATTGAAAATATGCCTTCTTAGAAATCTATTACCTTTTTTTCCTCATTCTAGAAGTTTCTTCAAAGACCATGGAATGCAGTAGATTTTAAGGATATGCATTTTACAAAAGGTATCAAAGTCTTTACTAAACTTTAATCCCTTACTTGAAGAAAGAATGTTGTCAAAAAAAAAAAAAATCTTGTGAATTGGCTCCTGGAAAGTTTGGAAACGATCTCCTTTCTTTTTCTTCTGTGTCCTTACATAAAGTAGCCAAGTATTATTCCTATAAACTATAAGTTCTAACAGAAAGCAAATCACATGTACTTATTAACCTTCCTAAATTCTCAACATGGCTCGCTAATCCCTTAAAAACAGTTCCCTCTTGGTCTAAAGGTAATGGCAGCAATAAAAACGCACATTACAGCATCATTTAGAATTGTTTGTTTTGTCTTGAGTCTCTCCTGAAGTTCCTCTACTGAAATAGGTGATAATGATAGCATTCAAAAACACACAGCATGGAGGCAGGGGACAAAAGAATCCTAGGCAAGACACAGATGATATTCAATTGGGATTTAAAATTAGATGGGGGAACCAATGAGCCAGAAAACTGACAAGGGGAGAGAGGCTGCTTGGCAATCTGCAGCAGCAGCAGGAGTGAGCATCCACAGAGTAGGGGTCTCAGCTGGGGGAATGTCTGTGTCAGAGTAAATGAGTGACAGACCAAGACAGGATGGAATGGCCTCCTTTCTGGAAGTGGGTGATGTTCCTGTGTGGCCCTGTCTCGTTTTGAGGGGAATGGTCCCACTCCTTTAAGGAAGGAACACTGTAGGCAGAGTTAATAAATGTCACAGTGGAGCTCTGCAGAATTTAAGTACAAACCGTGGTGTGATTTTCTTGGCTGATCTACCATGTATAGAAGTCCTGGAAAGAAACTACCAACTGGTTGTAGCACCAGGTTACTAAAACTACATGAAATGCATGCTGCCTGCTGAATTATGAGGGAGTTCCAGCATTCTGTATTCCATAAACAAACAGATTGAACGCTTATCTTTTGTCAGGTTTGGGACTTTTTTTTTTTTTTTGTCCAAGTTGTTAAACAGAAGGGAGGCAAGAAAGGAAGACCAGGTAAAGGCTCCTAAGTATTCCTCAGAAGAGAGGATGATGTTCAGGATCTTACAACACGAGAATAGGAGCATTTGCTCATGGATTGGATATGGAGTGTGAGAGAAAGTAGAGTTAGGGAAGATTCTGTTGTTCTTATGCTGGGCAGCAGCAGAAGGGAGATTGAATTTATCAAGGTTGGAAATCTATAGGAGGTAATGAGGGAAAGCTAGAGAGCTCACTTTGAACATATTAACCCTGAGAACTCCATTAGATGTCTATGTAGAGATGTCAAGAAAGCTTTTGTATATACAAGTCTAGAACAAGGGCTGAACGGTTACTTTGGGGGTTATTGGTGTCTAGGTAGTATTTCAAGCTATGAGACTGGATATGTTGCCCAAAAAAGTTATTCAGCTTAGTATTTGAAATGCCTGTTAAGTTGGTCCAATTAAAATGAAAAGACATATTAACTTAGAATATCATTACCCAGGGAATAATAAAGATAGAACTTAAACTGAGCTCCTAAGAGAGGTGGACAGATCATAGAAGACTGGAGCTGGGAAATATCTAACCCCAAGGCATACAGCAATTGTCTCATTTATGCCTGTACCTCAAAGTGTTGCAGAGGACCCAGAACATAGTCAATGCCCATCAATATCTGATGAGGAAATGGATGAATGGATGGATGGATGTGTGAAGCTTGCGGGAGAGGCAATCAGGCTTCCCAGAAACCAGGCTGGGATGCCTGGGTCTTCCTCACACTTCTTTACTGGCTTTTTTCTTAGCTATTTCTGACCATTTCTTAGGATGTAAATTCCTTGTTTTTCTTATTCATGGTGTGAAAGTTAACCCTACTATTTCCTTTTCTTTCATAATAGGAATCCACACATGAGTGCTCAGGAGTCACCAGGCAGAGAAAAAGAAGGGTGAGTGAGCCACAGAACCCTTAGAACAGCTCCAGGGAAGCAGCACTATAGGGTCTTATTTCTAGAGTCACCTTTTATTCTGCAGCCAGTAGTTCTCGGTGAGGAATACCAACGAGCTGAGGCACGCTGCAAATTTGTGAGATCCAGATAACCTCTAGGGAAAAAAGCAAAAAGGCATTCTTATTAACTTCAGCATTGGGATAATTTGAATTTCCTTCTAAGATGTCTTGTCTCTTTTTTGGTTAATTACTGTGGCAAACCTTATTTTCTCTTTAAATTAAGCCTTGGAACTCCCTTAATTCAACTGGGCTGGTACTGAAGTGCAGTCTTCATGGGAATGAACTGGGAGTCTTTCATCTGAGAAAAAGTACACCTTCTTGGCGTCTGTAGCTTTGCCACTGATCTCAGAGAAGATGGTGTAGTGTCGGCCAGCCACACCTGTGGAGGGGCAGCCCCCCACCCTTTCCTGTCCTGCTTCCAATAAAAAGGATGCTTCCGTGTGCAGTCACTACTCACCTCTGTTCCTCCTGAAAACCATAATCTTCCCTGTGAATGTGAAGCAAGCACTGTCCAGGACACTTTTTGCTTTGTGTTGGTCGGGGATAGCTCTTGCTTGCTGAGCATGCACTGTGTGCCGAGCACCTTCCCAGCACCCTACCCAGAGGTGGTCATTGAATACAACCACCCAAGAGGTCAGTACTATGGAAGAGCCTGACTGCAGAAAAAGAGAGGGAGTGGGCTTACACACTTTACAGCTGACAGGCAGCCAGTAGTTGGGAGGAGACAAGGCTGCAGGATCCAGAGAGTAAACTCAGAATCACATCCGACTGGTCCTTACTTGCTCTTTAACTGGATATGTCATTTGTTTTGTTATTCAACTGGACTGTAAGCTTCTAGAGAGGTCAGGGACGGCTTCACAACACTCCCTCTAAGGCTGAGGGAAGCCACCTCTGCTAAAGCAGAGCACACGGCTGGCTCTGAGCAGGCACCGACCAGGCACCCTGGCCCACCCCCCCCGCCCCCCGCCCCTTGGCTTTGCCCCATGCATAGACTGTACTTCCCTTGGAAACTCCTGGCACTGCAATCCCCACCCCTCTGGAGAGTGGGTTTCCTGAGAGCACAATCTACAGCTTTCTATCTACCAGCCTGCTTCCTCTCCTATCTGTTCAGGGCAGTAGCTAACAGAGCATGTCACTCTGCAGAGTGCTGGATGTCCCCTGGCCTCTTACTCATGCTGGATCTGCACACTGACTGATGCGGGGTTCCCTGGAGGGGGTGAGGAAACAAGAGGTAGTATCCCCTGAACAACCTTTTGTTTACACGGATTTATATCTCTCCTATAAGATATCCAAAGGAGAGTAACTTTGTGTTTCACTTTTTTGAACGCCCTATTAGCTAGAGTAATACCTAGAACATAGTGCATGCTTAATACTTTTTTTTTCTTGTATGAATACATCACACAAAAATGCAATTTTTTGGTCTCTTCAATATGGATGATTCTTTTCTTTTTCTTTTCTGATATGTTCCCTCTCCATGGTGAGATGATGAAAACCAGTATTCTATTCAAGAATTTTTTTTTTTTTTACAGAGTGTGGTAAGAATAAAATGATCAAAAATGAATTCAAGACCAGTGATCTTAATTGGGACACACTTCATAAACAATAATAAATAATGCCTCACCAACAATTTAAATATTTGATCACCTATTGTTATAAATTGTGGTGTTTCTTAATACATATGGATATGTGCAGTTAGTGCTTGTATGAATGCAAAGCTTGGCCTTCTTATTATATATTACTGAGTCATCATATCATGATTAATTAAATGCATGAAAAGAACACCAAGAACAATGCTATTTCATAATAGAGACTGAAGCTGCTTAACTTTCTCTATAGAACTTCTGATGAATGATGTGAATAGAATTTTACCAAGAAACTAAGCTGAGATTCTAGTTTGAGTCTTATTTTAAAACTTAATACACCATAATAAGCCCTCATTGTAGAACTTTTGTGTGCTGGGCCTGAAAATACAGTCAGTAACACACACACACACACACACACACACACACACACACACGAATGAACCCTCAGGAAGCTTAACACTTTCCAACATTATTTACAGATCAGGGTTACATGAAAGAAGAGATAACTGTTTGAACACAGATCTTTCGAAACACAACTAGGACAGAAGTATTTGTATGCAAATAAAGGAATCAATTTTAATTTCTTTCTGATATGCAGCTTTGTGGGAGCCAGGGGATAATTTACCAGGTGCAAGGATCTTTTCAATGTCTTTCACCAGCACAGAGAAAGAAAATTAACAGTTACCGAGCAACTACTAGCTCATGAATGATAGTGATAAGTATCACAGAGAGACTTTTAAAAATTCAGATTCCTGGGCTCTGCCTCCAGAGGATATGATTCAGGAGGTCCTGCAAGCTGGCCTGGAACCTAAGTGTGATGTGAGTGGCCTGAAAATATTATGAAAAACACTTTGTCCCTCCACAGCCATTGACCAAACTGACTCTGGCCTTGCCCTGAGAGACTAGCTCCTAATTCTCTGCCTGCCCTCAGCTTAGTTTCTCCTCAAACTGCTGCTTCTTCCCCTACTCCTGTAAGACTCCTTTTATTTCAAAACCTAGTATCCTCATTCCTTCAGCTGCCAGCTCTTTGCATTACGTGAAGCCGAGCTGTCGTGAGTGACCATGACGTCACAACTGGCCTGGGCTGCAATGGGATCCTAACACAGATGCCCTCACTTGTGGTGTCCCCTGGCCCCGTTAAGGGTCACAGGTCCAGGTCCTAGCCTACTCCCTTACCTGCCCCGTCTCTCTGTTAGTACTAAGCTGCTCCATTCAGGCACTGGGGATTACACCTTCTTTTCTCCTTTGGAAGGTGTTTGAAGAATTCAGATCAAGAAGATTTTCACATGAATACGGATCTCTTTAAGATAATAATAATATTATCATATCATAAATATAATATCAACAACAATAATGGGAGCCTTTACTGAACATGCATTGTGTTAGGCATTGTGACATTACCATGTTCCTTCTTCACATGGTCATGTGAAGTAGCTCTGTTGCTGTCCCCACATCACAACTCAGGGCTTTGGGGTTCAGAGAATTTCTTTGTCTTGTCCAACATCAAGGAACTAGCAAACTGAAGGGAGTATCTCCAGCAGAGTGGTTTTAGGCACTGGAACACAAGGGGGCGATTGGAGGCAGAGGAGGCTTCCAAGTGTCAGCAAAATTGTCATTGACAGCTGACTCCGAAGTTCAACCTTGACTAGTAGCCCAGGAAATCAGGAAAACATTTGGACACAATCAGTATACTATTTAAGGTAGTGTTAGCTGGGATTAAAAAATCAACCCCCCAGATACATAATGGCTTCCAACAACCCAAGTTTATATCTTGCCCAGGCTTCAGTTCTGAGTGGTTCTGGTCACCAGGGAGCTTGGCTCTGTGCAGCCCCTCAGGGGCCCAGGCTGAATGAGGCTCTGCTTTGTTTAACTTTCAAAGTTGCCCTGGTCATCTCTATCCAGTCATGGGAAGAGGACACAATCTGGAGCATCATACAAGAGAAATGTTGGGCCAGCCCAGGAAGTGGGTCCCATCACTTCTGGTCCTATTCCACTGGTTGCAACTCAGCCACATTGCCCTATCTAATTGCAAAGGAAACTGGCAAATCTAGGTTGGCATTACAAGGTCCTTCTGCCCTATCATGGGGCAAAGTTCCTTGATTCAACATCTTTTCTCCTCTCTAGCCTAGAAAGAACTGCCTTGCCCATTGAGTTCTGCGATTCTGCCTCTGGATGGGTTTTTCTTGTTCCCTATATCATGTGTTCACAGTGGAAAGGACTCCAGAGTATTAGACAGTGGAGGAGAGGAAAACAACATCTTTTTCTTTCCTCTCTTCTCTGTAAGTGACTGGGGTCTATACTTAAAACTGACAGGAGGCAGATTAAGAGGAGGAAAGGTGTATTATGTATGCATACGGAGGCTTTCATAGAAAAAGAATGTAGACTAAGAGAAGCAGTTAGACCCAAGGGTTTATGAGCCATTTTAACAAAGAGTGATGAGTTCTGGAAAAGCAACAAGACAAAGGAAACGGACCTGGGCTTTAAGGAGTGGTACATTGTGGAAAGGTGGATATGTGGGTGAAATTAATGGAAGTTGAGGATTATTTTAGGAAAGTTTGCTATGCATACTCAAGTTGGTACCAACTTTCTGCCTCCAGGGATAGTGGTTATTTGCCTTCTTGTATGGGAGAGGGGAGGAGGAACCTCTTCATGAATGGAAATTTATGCCCTGCTTTTAAGCAGACAGAGAGATGGCAGAGATCTTTTTCTGTATTCACTGCCTCTTAATTGCCTTCAGCTCAAACAATTTTTAAGCCACAATGGCATATTTTAGGGGGTATGTTCTGATCTCTTTCAATAGGGCTGTGAGCTTCCATGGCTCAATTTCTCTAAGTTGGGAGGCCAAGATTTCTCTAAGAATCAAAGCTTTTTGGTTTGGGAGCTTTGTTATTTTGTCTACCCTCCTCAGCAGGATAATTCTTCTAATCCTTCCAATCCTGTGATCCCACTCTGTTCCACATGTCAGGAGCCCAAGGACATTTTCTAGATGTAATTCTCAAGACTGCATTGTTTTTTAATTTCTGAGTTCCATACCTCTTTCAATGTCTGGGCAAGGCTATTGAAGCAATTGCTTGGGGCAAGGCCACATCCTTGATCTGATACTTGCCACAGGGATGACTCACTTTATTTAACTAAGGCTTAATGAATCATTATTACCCAAAACTTTTCTAAGTCTTTCTTCTAAAAATTTGGAGTCTAGATGTTATTAGCTGTTTTTAATCCCACTGAGATCCTATGTTTATGGACATACCCTCCTCCCTTTTAATTTGGTTTGCAAACTGGCCAGACTTTTCTAAATTAATCTCTTTCTTGCAACATATTGCTAAATACAATGAGGAGCAAGCGGTGCACTCCAGTGTTTTAGCTCTCTCCCACCACTTTCCATAGGGTCACAGGCTTGGCAAGTCCTCAGCTAATTTATCAAGTCACATTAGGCAATAATTTTACCAAATGTTTTGTCTTGATCTGACAGGATCTGTGTCAGTGCAGAAGTCAGGCTGATGGCAGCTCTGCTGTTTTCAGGCCTTCTTCTCCTCGTTGTAAAAGGGAGAGGAGGGGTACTTATGGAAGGTTTATAATGACCCAGCTGGGATGTGGTGGGCATCACCATTACTCACATCCCGTTGGCTACCCTCAATCCTGTGACCACACACAATGCCAGGGATATTGGGAGATGAGAGTTAGCCCAGCGCTTTGTGTCAAAGCCCCTGGAAAATGACTCACACGCAGTGACTTCTCAATCAATCCACTAACATCTGAGTCTGACCACCTTTTAGCCTCAGGAGCACATCCTCTTTCTGTGGCAGAATTCGGGTCAACCTTGCCCATTTTCCCTTCCCCAAAGGGGTGTATTCCCGAGTTGTGGCCACAGACATGGGAAGCTGCATGCAGGCTCTGACTTCCCCAGCCCTGAGGACCAGGGCCCCATGAACTCCCCTCTGCACAGGGGACTAGAGCAACCCCTTCTCACCTGACAGATAGAGACTGAAGTTTGTTTTAGTCTCAGAGTAAAATTTTTAAATGCCTGGAGAAGAACGTGGATTTTGGAGAACATCTAACAATGTCTGCTACAATTAGAAGAGGGAAACTGGTCCTCATCACCTTTGGACAGGCTTCAGGACATCAGAGAATCAACTTTCTATTTCCCTAGAGCTTTGGGTGTTGTTTTCTGTTTGTGGCTTTGTGGAGTAAGGGCTAGGAAGAGGAGTATTTTCTCTGCCAGAGGCTCCTCACATAAATCCCAAATGCTACCTTTTGGAAATTTCTTGGTCGGTTGACAGTGTCACTGTCCTGATGACTTCCCTGGGAGCTGTGGTGGCACACTGAACCCTTTAACCCCCTAGAGCTCCACCCCTCTCCCCCATCTCATTAACATCTCTATCATTCTTGAAAAGCAATTTATTAAGTACAATAAATGTTTTAGCACTGAATTGTGAAAGACTGTGCACTTGTGGGTTCCTGTAAGACATCTGGAGGGGGAAGGAACATGGACAAGGCATGGGTTGTGGTCACCAGCCTTGAAGGATTTGAAGTCATTTCTCAGTGACATGCCAGGTCACTGCCAAGACCCTAATCTAAAGAGAGAACATCAAATTCAAAAGTAGATTTAGGCAAATCATCTATGCTTCTTTTGGACAGAAGAGTAACTTTTCAGGAATAAGAATTTAATTTCTGGCCCATCTTTTAAAAGTAGAATTGCTCTAATCAGAGAAATGAGGTTAGAAAAATGCACATAGGTTCATGTTTCATTGGTCTAAGAGAGTCACATGACCAAAGACCTCAGTCGATGATCTGGAAAGGGGGAGCCAGTATTTTGCCTGCGGTTTATGAAAGGTTCCTGGATCCACCTGTGCTAGTTTTGGGTCAGAGCATATGCCACATCACTGTTACTTTGCTGATGCTGCCATCCGTACGTAGCCATAGGGAATCTGGTGAAACCAGTGGATTCTGAGTGTAAGCTATTACCGCGCTTCCTGCACATAAAATGAGTTACTGGGTCAGAAGCCTTGCCCTGTGAAGTGGTATTGAGACAGGGAAACTAAAAGGACCCTATGAAAAACTGCTTTTTCTGCTCCTTTACATACTTCCATTGTTGGTAAGACCACACCCCTGCCTTACACACACCTTACAGATCAGATAATATATGTCCTTGTAAAGGTGGAGGAGTTAATGATTTCTTTGGAATTTTCCAGCACAACAGATAACATCTAAGGAGTGACCAGGTGGGGTCATCATGAACAGTTCCTAAGACCCTTGGCTTATCAAGTCCTCTGGCTCCAGGATATGAGTAACTTATGGAGGACACCTAAACACCTTTGTTCCCAGTTTACTTGGAAGCCACAAGCACCAGGCCACCAGACCACCATCCTCAATAAAAACTTGAGGCTTCATTCATTTGGGGAATATAAATAATAGTGAAAGGGAATATAAAGGAAGGGAGAAGAAATGTGTGGGAAATATCAGGAAGGGAGACGGAACATAAAGACTCCTAACTCTGGGAAATGAACTAAGGGTGGTGGAAGGGGAGGAGGGCGAGGGATGGGGGTGAATGGGTGACGGGCACTGAGGGGGGCACTTGATGGGATGAGCACTGGGTGTTATCCTGTATATTGGTAAATTGAACACCAATAAAAATTAATTTATTAAAAAAAAAAAACTTGAGGCTTCAAGCAAAAAGGAGACTCAGAAAGGAGATAAGAGTGAGTCTTGTTTCTGAGTCTTATTTCACTCTCCTCTTCTTTCCGAGTCTCCCAGATGCTCTGTCTGTATCTGTACTCTCTCTTTCTCTAATAAACTCTGCTCTTACTTTCTCTCCACTTGCATTTGATTTCTGTCTGCGAGAAGCCCAAAACCCTCTTGGCTGGTCTTCTGAAACACCACTCTGGGTCCTTGGACCCAGCTAGCCAGCATCAGTAAGACAGCTGATGAGATCTTCAAAATTTCATGGATAGAGGCACTGGCAACTATTGCAGCAAGGCATGCAAGTCCTTATTTATTGTAAAGTAAGAATTCCAGAGAAGAATCCTACATCCCTTCCTTCTTCATGATGGAGTTGGGCATCTGATGCATCCAACCAAGTGGCTAGTTGGCTAGCTACCAAGAAGATAGAAACAAGAAAAACAGTTTAAAAACATATTTTCCTGTTTTTTTCTCATTTCGTGAAAAAAGATTCCTGCAGTTTTATTTAGATCACCTTGAAAACAAATCACCGCCACTAAGAACTAGCTTTGTTTGACTTCTGAAACTTAAACAGATGAAACCTCTCTGATAAAGTGCCATCTTCAATGTTCAATGCATCCATTGGTGTTCTATTTTATTAATTATTTAGATGTGTTAGACTGAAGAGATCAAAATATAATAATAATACCACCATCACCAATTCACATTCACTAGGTGTTAGGCCCTGTGCTAAATAATTTACATTTACTGTCTAAATTAATAACTGCAATAATTCAATGAGTAGGTACTGTTATCTCTATTTTACACGTGAGGGAACTGAGCTTTTTATGCGAGTAAGTAATTTATGCAAGGTCACCTAGATAGTGTGGGAGGGAGGGACTGAACTTTGTCTTTCTAATCAATAATGTGATTCCAGGTGCTTTCCACAAGGGATGACTGTTGTTGCTGGTGACATTGCTGGAGAGCTGGGTGCAGTGCTAGCTTGGATGGCTGTGGATATTTGAGGGCTCTAATTTCCATCACACTTGGGTCATATAAATGAAGAAACAAAATACAGGATGTGGATTTTCCTTTCTGACAACCTACACCATCAAAACCTATGTTCTTGGGATCCCTGGGTGGCGCAGCGGTTTGGCGCCTGCCTTTGGCCCAGGGCGCGATCCTGGAGACCTGGGATCGAATCCCACATCAGGCTCCCGGTGCATGGAGCCTGCTTCTCCCTCTGCCTGTGTCTCTGCCTCTCTCTCTCTCTCTCTCTCTCTCTCTGTGACTATCATAAATAAATAAAAGTTTAAAAAAAAAAAACCTATGTTCTTTCCGCTAAACCACACACACACACACACACACACACACACACACACAGTGTAATATATAGATATGCACACATATGTACACATACATACATGTACATATAGATGTACACATAATGCACGTACAGATACTCTGGATTGAAAATTGAAGCAATTGCTTAGATTCCCTCACTGTTATGCTCTTATCTTTTGCCTACAATCTTTTTGTGTAGTTTTTTTTCAAACTGGGATCACAGACTCATCAGCCTCCTCAAATGTATTTTCAGGGTTTTGTGTTTGCTGTATTTGTAATTTAAGTTGTGTGCTTTCATTTCAGTGATAGTCAAGAAGTAGGTGTGGTAGATGGAACGTGGCTAAAAATTCTTTGTGTTCCTCCCACTAAGAAGTGAGGTCTAATTCTCCTCCCCTTCAACCTGTTTTAGTGACTTGCTTGGCCAATAGAATTTGTGGCAGAAGTGACATGCTGAGGCTTCTGAAGATGGAGCATAAGAGGCCCTCACCTTCCAACCCTGTCCTCTTGGTGTATTCTCTCTGGGGGCTGTAGGTGGCCTTTGATGAAGTCTGACAACCCTGAAACTGCTATGCTGGAGACACCCCATGTAGACCCTCAGGTCAACAGTCCCAGCTGAGCTTGGCCTTCCAACCATCCTTGCAAAGTGCCAGATATATGAAGTCACCTTGGAGTCCTCAGAGCAGCCCATCCATAAGCTAAGTACACAGAGCAGAAGAATCATCAGCCAAGTGCTGCATGAATATGTAAATGATGAAATTATAAGATATAATAAAATGGCTGCTGCTTAACTCTCTGAAAGTTAATTTCTTAGGCAGCAATAGATAAACAGCCCAATATTGTGCATTTATTCCAAATCATCTCAATCTGGATCTACAAATATTTTTGGTAAGTATCAAGATAGTAAGTATTTTAGACTTTGAGAGTCATATAGTCTCTGATGTAATTTTTTAATTCTACCATTGTATCATTAAAGCAGTCATAGGCAATATGTAAATGGATGAGCCTGGCCATGTACCAATAAAACTTTATTTACAAAAACAAACAGTAAGCTAGATTTAGCTGCAGAACATCATTTATTGGCCATGCACTGTCATATTTCAGTATTTGCTCTTTTTTTTAACTATTCAAGTTGGCATCATATAGTACCAACTGAATGGGTGTTATCAAGACAAGAACACAAATTTAATGCTAAATGATGTAAGAATACATTATATAAACAAATTTTATGTAGAAGAGAGTATCAGAAGACTTGGTCTGTAATAGGATGGATACAGGAATTTTAAAGGAATCTGCCCTATTGCGGTCCATATCCAATTTGTGTGATTCAGCTTAAACAAACCAATATTACATCCCATTAATGCTACTAATATGGATTTCATTCATTTAATAAACATACAGAAATTTGCCTAGTTTCATATTGAAATACATCACAGCATTATAATACTAAGGATAAATTGAGCTGATGGTGGGAGTCCAGGAACATTTTCTTCTATATGAGAGCTCTGTACCTTCTCTGTGTGAAAAATACAAGAAATACTGCCCTTAGACCTCATGTCTGTGGTGTTGGTCACCATGGCAATCATTCATTGAACTGTGTTTGGCTAGCACATGTTGCTGCATTTTCAATGCCAGTATACAGTATCTCCACCTAAGGTTTTCCAGAATGTTCATTTGATCCAGAACTTCCTATTTGGTACCCATTTCAATTGGCCTCCATAGTTCTAATGAATCTTTATAGTTTCTTTTATGTCTGGGTCTGGTTAACATTTTTGGTGTAAGTAGTTTCTCAAATTACATTCTCTAAAACACCAATCTGAATTAACAGCTGTTGAGCCAGAGACATTACAAGGCCATCATCTTCCCAGGAGGACACAGCTAGACTACATCCCCAACACTGGCAATCAGGCATGGTGCATGTGATCAATTCGGGGTATGGGGATCGTGGGCAGAAATAAGATGCACCATGTTGAAGCCCCTAACATGTCTCATGGCATCCTGTCAGCACTGTCTTCTTTCATCCTGGGGGGACATGGAGAGAATGTGTAGAGGGCTCCAAAGCCCTCAGGGGATGAAAGAACTTCAAATCAGAGCAGACTGTGTTTCTTTCACCATGAGGAAGGATGTCTGCCAAACAGCCTGTTTAACTCCCTTCTAAGCAAAATTCAAATATGATATTGGGAGTTGCTTTAGCAACAAATAGAGCAGTCATCCGTAATTTACAGGGGGAAACAATGATTACTGGTGGCACCATCCACATTCTTCTCTTCAATCTTTGGTGCTGAGTATTGCTCATCAGCTAATGATGACAGCAGATGAGCAAACAAATAAACAAGAAGTGAAGGAAGATAAACTGTAAACCTGAGGTATACATTTTCATTCATAGCTCAGTAATTTGTTTTATTGTTCTTCAGGTAGGCCCGTGGTTATAATTTTCTACTGAACATATATGAGAGACAGCTTTTCTGCAGAAGGAAAGCTTTTCTAGTACATCAGACGAATGCAGCATACTGACATTCGAAGGTTTCACAAAGACCTTCAGGTGTGGTGGAATCATTCAGTTAAAGCTTGTCTTGAACAGGGACCAAGTCCCTAAGCCATGACTATTTCTGATTGGTGTTTCATTCAGAACTTGGTCATTTTGCAAATTTGGTATGTGGTGATAATAGTATGAAACAGTAATTTAAGCTGCCCCCTCCCCCACACCTAGTACACATGGCTCTTTCTCCAGCTCAGGGGTTAAGGCATGTTGACATCATTCCTCAAAGATGGAATGTGACAGTAAAATACAAAGAAATGAAGAATCAGATATTTGGCTTTTGATTTTCTTTAGCTACAGTTGTTTTTAAGACAGAAGATTTGGAAGACTATGCCACACGAATAGCTAGTTTTTATCTAGATCTAGATTGGCTAAAGGTTCTCTAAAGTATGGGTGAAAGAGAAGCCAGAGTAGAACCCAGAAAGGTAGACACTTGTGGCCCAGAACCAAGAGCTGTTTCCCTGCTCCCCCCACCCCAGGCTGACTCCAAAATGAAGTCAGTGTAAGCATCCCCAAGGTGGGTTTAAAGATCTCCAAAGAGAGAGAACACATGACATGCTCGTCCTGGGGAGTCATGGGATGAGGCAAGATATAGGGCATCTCCCACAACCAGGATGGCATAGAATAGCAAATGGACTCCACAAGCAACAAGCCAGAGAGATTACGAGGTGTCCCCTTACTCCAGCAAGACACAGCTGTGACTTGTGAGCCTGGCTGAAGTGGGAAAGAAGTAGCTTGTGAGAGGAACAGTCTTCAGTGGCCTTGAGACTGCAGGGAGAGGAGAGGTGGTGGGTCTTCTTGGATGCACCTGTGGTTGGACTCTAGATTGCAATGAGGACTCTTCAGAATGGATAGATGGTGACCAAGAACCAGATACTTCCTCCAGGGCCTCATGCCATGAGCAGCTGTTCCCTCAGCTGTTCCCTCACGGGGTCATGAATTTTACTTCAATGAAATTTTAGTTTTATTTTTGAGTATAAATACATTTGAGCGTAAACAAAAAAGACATTTATTTTTCATTTGTTGAGATATAGTTCACATACCACGCAGTTCACCCTTTAAAGGGTACAATTCAGTAGTTTTGAGCATATTCACAGACTCATGGGACCATCACCACTAATTCTAGAACATTCCATCACCCCAAAACGAAAGCCCGTACCCATCTGCAGTCACTTTCTATGCCTCTCTCACCCCAATCTCCAGGAACCACTAATCTACTTTCTGTCTCCGTGGATTTGCCTAATTCTGGACATTTCATATAAAAGGAAACAAAATATTTGTCCTTCTGTGGCTAACTTCTTTCGCTTAATATAAGATTTTTAGTATCATCCATGTTTAGTATATATGACTACTTCATCCTTTTTATGGCAAAAACTCCAGCATTCCCCTGTATGGATATACCACATTTTCTTTATCCATTCATCAAAATGGATATTTGAATTTTTTCTATTTTCTAGCTATTATGAATAAGGCTGCTATGGATATTCATGTATAAATTTGTGTGTGGGTATATACATTTACAATTTTTTGAGGATTTTATTTGTTTTTTTATGGTTACTATAACAAATTACCACTAGTAGTGGCTTATAGCAAGCATTTATTATCTTATAGTTTAGAAGTCTGATATTCATCTCACTAGACTAAAATCAAGGTGCCAGCAGAGCTTCACTCTCTCTTGGAGGCTCTCCCTTCCTTGCCCTTCTCAGCTTCAAGAAGTTGCCCACAGTCTTTGGCTCATGGCTTTCTTCTTTCATCAAAAATAGAAGCTTGGAGTGGAGATGGCACATTGCCATCTCTCTGGGTCTATGTGTATCTTTTAATTCTTTACTTTTAAGATTATATTGGGACCATGCAGGGAGCCTGATGTGGGACTTGATCCCCGGTCTCCAGGTTTAGCCAGGTGGCACTAAACCTCTGAGCCACCTGCGCTGCCTAGTTTTTTTTCTTAATGTAAACTCTATGCCCAACATGGGGCTGGAACTCACAACCCCAAGATCAAGAGTTCCATGTTCTCCTGACTAAGCCAGCCAGGCACCACAATACCCTTTGCCATGTAACATAACATATTCACAGGTTCCAGAGATTAGGATGGGATGGCTGAAACATTTGGTTACTGTATCTCTAGTTTTTTGAGGAACTGCCAAACTGTTTTCCTAAGCAGACACACCATTTTACATCCCCCACCAGCAACTTATGAATGTTCCAATTTCTCCACATTCTCATCAATACTGGTAACATCTGGTTTTTTATTATCAATATTCTTGTGTGTGAAGTGGTATCATGTGCTTTTGGTTTACATTTCCCTAATAACTTGATGTTGAGTGTTTTTTTTCATGAGCTTCATGTCTTCTCTATAGAAATATCTCTTCAAATCCTTTTCCCATTTAATTGGACTTCTATACTTTTTTATTGTGTAGTTGTAAAAGTTCTTTATATATTCCAGAACTAGACCTTTACCAGATATATGATTTGCAAATATTTTCTCCCATTTTATGACTTGTCTTTTCACTTTCTTGATGGTGCCCTTTGAAACACAAAGGTTTTTACTTTGGTGAAGTGCAGTTTATGCACCTTCAAATTCATTAATGATTTTTTCTCCTTGTTAAAATCTGCTTTTAGGCCCCTTTAGCAAAATTTTAATTTCCAAGATCATACTTTTCAACTCTAAAATTTCTATTTCATTATTTTTATAATATCTATAACTTTATTGATATTCTCTGCTTTGTGAATGGTTGTTCTTGCACTTTAAAAAATTATTTAGACATAGTTATCTTTAGTTCTTTGAACATATTTATAATAGATGATTTAAACTCTTTGTCTAGTAAATCTAACATCTTTCTTCCTCATAGATTTTTTTCTGTCTTTGGGTTGTACTTTCTTGTTTGTCTTATGTCTCATAATCTCTTGTTAAAAGCTGGACATTTTAAATTATATAATATGGCAATTCTGGACATCAGATTTTCCTCCCTTCTCTATGGTTATTTACTTTTGCTATTTGTGTGTTTACTGACTTCCCTGGACTAATTATGTAAATTCTATATTCTTTGTTGCATGCAGGATTGTTCAGCTAGTGATTGGACATTGATTTTCTTCAATGCCTTGAACCCATAAGTCACCTAGCCTTTGCCAAGGGGTCTATGTATGTATTGAAGCATGTCTTCAACACTTGAATCTTGTTTTTTTTCTGGGCATACACATATCCCTGCATATGTGGATAGCCTTCCAGATTCACAGGAAGATGATGGAGCTTTTCCAAAGCCTGCTACAGACGTCTCATTCCCAGTTTTTTATTATCAGGTTTTGGTCAGCCTATTGTTAGCCTCAACTGGTATCACTGTCTCAGCTGCCATGTTAAGAATTGCTGGTGGTTGTTTTCAACAAACATGTTAGTGATCAGGCTATTAGCCCCAGACAGACAGCTCTGAGCCTCAAAGTAAAAGAACTACAATCTCTAAGAAAGGTGTTTTGCTGTGAGTTGCAAGAAAGGTCAAATAATGATGATTCTGTGGGGGCTTCTGGGAAGCTCAAAAGCTATTCTGACCCTCCAGTGGCTGCTAATATTCTGTTTTTCACAGCTATCATGGCTGTGAGGCTGTTGTTCAAGACTCTTATGGACCTGGTAAGGAAGGGAAGAGAATAGGGCAAGTTAAAAATGCCTGTTCTTATTGAGATTTAGACATTTTTCTAGAATAAACTCCTTAGATTGTTGTATGCTCTCAGTTACTGTCCTAATGTCTGAAAAATTTGATTTCCATGATTTCTTCCAGTGTTCTTGCTGCTTTTATGGAAGGAGTGGATTTCTGGAAGGCCTTACTCTGCCATATGAGAAGTGTTTTTCTGCAGTCCAGAATTTAAACACAACTTTGAGGGGAAAAAATAGGATTAAATCCAAGCTAGATTAAAAATATAATTTTTCATAATAATAAGATTTTTTCCCCTCATATTTTAACATCTCAGAAGTTGAAATGCAGTTTCCAATCATTATTTGCCAGTCTGCAATCCTAAGAATTTGTTCTTGTCTCCTTGTGGACATTAAGATTGCAGAATGCATCAGTAGCTCAGAAGAAAATTCTAAAGATGATAGTAGAGCACCCTTTAAAAAGTCGTGCATCCTCATTGCTTCAGATGGGTGCAGAGGAAAACTATGAGTCATAGAATTAATGACTCTTATCCAAAAAAGTGATTTAGGAGATAGAGCCTGTGAATATGAATGTTTTAAGAATACCTTAAATAGAGACCCTTGGGTGGCTCAGCAGTTGAATGCCTGCCTTTGGCTCAGGTCACGATCCCAGGGTTCTGGGATGGAGTCCCACATCGGGCTCCCCGCAGGGAGCTTGCTTCTCCCTCTGTCTATGTCTTTGCCTCTCTCTGTGTCTCTCATGAATAAATAAATACAATCTTAAAAAAATAGCCTTAAATAATTTTGCTTAGATTTTGTTTTTCTGTATGTTCAAGCATGATAATGAAATAAAAATATGTCTAAATAAACCTAAAAGCCTTTTCAACCAGTATAGAAGTTCAAAATAACTATTGTTTAGCAGAGATATAATGTGAGCATAGATACGAAGATCTTCTAATAAGCACATTAAATATGTAAAAAGGACAAGTAAAATTAAATTTCATGTATTTTTATTTAACCCAAAATGTCTAAAATATCATTTCAATTTCATCAATATACCACAATGATTGAGATATTTTGCATTCATCTTTTCACAGTAAGTCTTAGAAATTCGGCATGTACTTTACACTTCACATCTCAAGACTGATAAGCCCCATTTCAGCGTTCAATATCCTTATGTGGCTTGTGGCTACTGTGTTTGGCATCAAACATTTGAGCTTTCACTAATTTAATCACAGCATTCTTCTCTGTAGTGGTTCATCTTATACTTAATGATGTCTTAGATGACATGAAATATGGTAGTTTTTACCTTGGGCTGGGAAGGTGATTCAAGACAGAAATTAAGTTTAGAGATGGAAAAAATAAAGTTACGTTTCTTATACACACCTGCCATGTAGGTTGGATGGAGCTGTTCGGAACACCACCGTTTGCTCTGGACTCCTAGGTCAGCCGAGTCGGCCTCTCAGAGCCCCTGTGGTGAGGCAGCCAGGGTACCATGGCTTCTGGTTCTTCATTTACTGCTGTGCAACATGGCTGCCAAGGTGTCTGCTTGTCTTCTCCTAGATGCCTTGTGCCAGGACTCACTCAAACAGGCTTCATGAATGAGAAGAAGAGCAGTTCAAAAGTACCCTCCCCAATGGCTGCAGACAAGCATCCTTTGTAAAAAAGCCAAGGGGTATGCTATTGTTCTAATCCTCTTTTATCTGCCCCCCTGTGAGGATCAGGAAGTGAGCAATGACAGGAATGTATTTTTCAAAGTCAGCGATTATTCTTTTTCTTTTACTTTTGTGATCAGCTTCTCAGCTGACATCTCATTTTTCAAGTTAAGTACTCTTGGTTTCTCCAGTATGATGCAATTTAGTTAGGACAGTAGCTGGGAATAGTCAATGAAATGCCGGTCCTCCATGTCTGCTTTCTCCACGCCATATAGAGGCACACTATGTACTGGGTGTGACACACATAGAGACTGGCTTCTTCTTCTTCTTCTTCTTCTTCTTTTTTTTTTTTAAGATTTTTATTTATTCATTCATGAGAGACACACAGAGAGAGAGAGGCAGAGACACAGGCAGAGGGAGAAGTAGGCTCCATGCAGGGAGGGCAACGTGGGACTCCATCCTGGGACTCCAGGATCAGGCCCTGTGCTGAAGGCGGTGCCAAACCGCTGAGCCACCCAGGGATCCCCAGAGACTTGCTTCTAATAACAAAATAAAAGTTGTGCGTGATGGACACATGGAGTTCAGATGCATTTTGTGTCCTAGGGATTTAGAAACCTTGAAAAGCCTGGGTCTTCTGTGTTAATCTCCATAACTTGCACAGTTTCTCAAAATATTCAAAATATAATTATCCTCCAAAGCTGAGCCCGTGGAGTGTTAGGGTACGGGATACTTGAGTATTAAAGCAGTGTCTTTAGATACTAGAGGCTGCTTTAAAAAGCCTACCATAGTGGTTCCAAATACAGGCTTTGAAATCAGACAAGGATTGCAAGCCAGCCTCAGTCACTTCCTGGCTGTGCAATTATAGGCTAATGAAGTAACCTCTCTGAGTTTCAACTTTCCTTGGACTAATAAGAAAGTGATAGAAAGTGATAGAAAGAATAAGATAGACTTAGAAAGTGATTTTGTGAGGCCTACATGCCATCATCTACCAGAAGCCTTGCCTAAACAGTTGTTCTTCATTTATTGTACAGTGGCTTCCCCTTATTCCCAGGGGATACATTTCAAGACCCCAATGGATGCCTAAAACCAAAAATAGTACTCAACTCTATTTTTTTATAGCTATGATAAAACTTAATTTATAAATTAGGCCTGGTAAAAGATTAACAATAATTAATAAGAAAATAGAACAATTATAACGATATATTGCAATAAAAGCTATATGAATGTGGTCGGTCTCCGTGTATTATTGTGCAGTACTCACACCTTCTTGTGATGATGTGAGATGATAAAATGCCTATGTGATGAGATGAAGCGAGGTGACTCACTGTGACATGGCGATACACTACCATTGACCTCCTGGTGATAGATCAGAAGGAGGATCATCTAGTTCTGGACGGTGGCTGACCTTGGGTAACTGAACCATGGAAAGCAAAACCACAGATAGTGCTGAGGACCACTGTATTATAATGGGAGCTGGGCAAACCTTTCCTGTAAAGGGCCAGATAATGTTTTAGGCTTGGTGAGTGGACTATAAGGATTCTGCTGCAACTCTTGGTATGTGGCAGCACGGCCAAGAAGTAAACAAGTGAGCATGGATGTGTGCCAATAGAACTTTATTTATAAGCTGTGGGCAACAGTTTGCCAACCCCTGCTCCCGGAGGGGCCAGCAGAGGTTTAGGGCAGGAGGGCCTTCCTCCCCAGGGTTCTGTGTTCCAGGGTTTCTTGAACATAACACTTCAGTGCCTAGAGCTCCACTAACCCTTTGGGCCTTTAGCCAGAAGGTAGGTTTGTTTGGGAGTTGATGCCTTTGCTATGAGAATAGTGTTAAAGATCCTGGGCACTTGTATTACCCTTCCCCTTCCCCACCTTGTTCTTCACCCTCACCCCCAGCCCCGCCCTTCCCCTCATTCCTCCATCTCAGTGCAGGTGCAGGCTACCTGAACTATTCCTGGTCTTCCCCCCTCATCCTCCTAGGAGCAGCCAGACATGAGAAGCCTCCAGCCAGCCCCTGTGGAGGCACCTCTGCTGCAAGGCAGCTCATCCCCCACTGCTCTCTGAATGTAGGGGAACATCCTTCCCATCAGGGCCCTCAGAGCCAGGCCTGTGTTTTAATTATCTGGAAGCAGGCAGTCATTTTGTAGGGGAAGAAAAATGACAGTAACACAAAGGTGGTGGGAGCCCTCTCCAATTCAGCACAACTGTCGGCGGTGATTTATGGGCTCCCGAATTCCCCAGCTGCTCACATCAGTACTCACATCAGACATCACCAGCTCCTCCCTTCAAGACTCCTCTTGCATTGTAGCCAGAAAGCCCAAATGTCTGGGAACTTCTTTCTAGGAGCCTAATGAACCAATTTCCCCTTCACACAGTGAGCACGAAGACACCAAGGCTAATCTGACATTGTAGCAGGTTAAGGTGATTTCACCATCCCTAAGCCTCCCTTTAATAATTTACGTATATTTTCTAAGACCTAAAACCCTGTCAAAGCCGGGGAAGTGTCTCCCAAGGCAATAAATTAACCAAAATGCCAGGCCACTAACTCAACATTGTGATATGTTAGCCTAAATATGCCTTTCCTGCTTGTTTTTGCCACAGTGGATCTTTGTGTTTGGCAATTAGCCGTTGGGTGAAGAAGACCCAGCCTGCCTCTGGTATGAGGCCCGGCTGTGTCCATCCTCACAGCTGGAGAGCCCTCATTTACAACTTTATAATTAGCTTTCAGCTTTGTGCCATGTCCTCCTAAGGGATGGCTCCTTTTCTGCCACTCGCTCATTTGTAGCTGCGACTTTTACAAATTAAAGCAGAGAAACTAGAATAAATAAATAAATAAATAAATAAATAAATAAATAAATAAATAAATCAGAGAAACTTCTAGACAAATGAAAACATGTTTTATTTACAAGAAAAAAGTCTGTACACTGTGTATACATAAAAATATACAAAACCAAAATAGAAAATATCAAAGGTGTTAAAATGCATACAAACACTTTTAAAATGTGACTCCTGGAAAAACTTCAGGCCTTAATTAATTGGAAGAGTACACATTTCAGTTTAAAAATTATCATACAAAAAAATTCCCAAAGCTGTTAAAAAAGTTCACTGGTTCCCACCGGGGAAATTTCTTAAGTATTTTAGCGAGAATAAAACAGGATGTGTGGTATCATAAAGGTTAGGTTTTAGCACTACAGTGCGGCTAATTTGTTTGAAACCTACCAGGTAAGAAGAAGACTGTTTTCCACAGAACCAATATTCATTTTTCCCCTCAACCTTGTAAAAGCCATGAGCTATAATAAGTGTCCTTCCCATCAACGTTCAGCATTACATTAGGCTTCTGATGAGGTTACAACGTTCAGGTAGTGGTTCTACCTGCATAGTGCCTTTTAAATATTCCTGCCATACTTTTAAACATGTCCAGGGTGTGTTAGAATATCAGTGTGTTGGAAGACTGATTTTTTTTTAAATAGAAGGACATATATCATTTGCTTTCTTCTATTAAAAAACTGGCACTTGCATAATTAAAATAAAATTTATTGTAAAGGTTTCAGGAATAAAGTTTGATGAAAAAAGACAATATAAAACCAACCATGTGTGTAGATATGTATATATACAATTATATAACTATATCTACATGCACACTTTTATAACAAAAGTAAGAACTATAGCAATGTCTTTAATTCTTTAAATTCTATCATTCCAAGCCTGTAGAAGAGTATTCTGGATTATTATTTCTTACTAAAAGGCTTCATTCATTTAATAAAACAAGAATCAGAACTTACATTTTATCCTTGAATTCACAGAGAGATACCTTTCATTTACCAATTGTGTAAATAATGCCCAAGTGACAAGAACATGCAGAGTATTTTTGCAATGGAACTGTCCAGAATATAAAAAAGAAAAACCAAGTCTGAACTCAGGCACATTTTACCTAAGTGATTAATTTCTAAATGCAGCTGCCTTCATTGGCTGCTAACAACTGAGCAAGAGCTCAAACCTATCAAAAAGTGGAAAGTCGAATCAGATAATACAAGACATAGAGACTATTTGGCCTGTCACGGATTTCTTGAGAATTCCCCATGTTCCTCTCTCTGTCTCTTCCCATAGCTAAGCAGAAATGGGACCAGGTCACTTTGTCCACCAACCTCAAACACGCACTGTGTGTCCATCTCTAAGAAAGGCTGGAGAGAGAGCTGTAATCATGTCATTTGTGCCTAGAAAATGCTTCCATCACATGCCATTACTCACACGAGACTGATCCCACTTAATGCAGCCAAAACAGGACCTAATTAATTCAGTGGATGTAAGTGTTCCTGCCCGGAAGGGTCAGCCAACAACATAAGGTATTAATCTGTTCCACTAGAGTGAACTGGCTCATAAACACGTAGTGGAGCAACCCCGTGGTAGCTTTAAACAGTTACTTTCATTTCCCAATTTTGAAAATGCTAACGATTATTTCAGAACCGTTTTGTCCAGACGCTATGGCTACAATGACAGATGATGACTGGTGAGTTCAGGATTGATTAAATGTCTGGCTCAGAGACCTAGGGCATGAGACACTCAAAGTGCCGTGACTGAAGCAGGGCTCCCGGAGCTCTGCATCCAGGCAGAAAGGAAAGACTCAGTAATTGAAACATGTGCAAAAGTTCCTCACCTGGCTTAATACATGTCCTTGATGTTGCATGATGCATATATGCAACTTTAATTGACTACCTTGTGGCCTAGGCATGAAGTTCCTGATAAAAGCAGCTCTGTAAGGACTTAGTGGGGAAGGTGAGGTACACAGGGCCAGCACTGGTATTCCCTGGGGCCTGGAGAGCATTGGACACCTATTGAACCCCACCCTCATACCTGGTAGAGGGACCAGGGAAACTAGTCAGTGAGAACCTACATAAAGAGGAGTTGTCCTTCTTGATCAACATTGGTATCTTCGTAATAATAGCCACCATTACAACAAAAGATGGAGTGAAATTACCTTGAATTGTAAAGCAATGTGACCTTTGCTAGTCTTCTGCGTGCAAAAAGGACACCTAATGGCTTCAGGTTGCACATTAGGGTTTTTATCAGTATCCCTTCCAGAAGTGGATGGAGCGTTCAGTGAGGGACAGAGCCTGCGACAAATGTACTAGGACAGCATTCATTGTTATCCACTCCATGGAAGAGCTGTGTGTTTACTGCAATTCCATAAATATAGCCTTAGAAGGTCTTAATCATTGTCTGGCAAAATACTGCCACTTAGGACCAATTTAGCTAATACTAGATGCAGTCATCATGTTAACGATAACTGCCTGATATTTTTGGGAGGCAAAAGAATTTAAACTCTCTCAAAGAGAAGACTGCCCAGCCACACTATATTAATATGTGTACCACATTTTCTGAATGCTTAACAGACCCTGATTCCCAAGAGTCTTTAAGGCCATAATAAATTCAAAAAATTTTAATTAAATTTCCTTTATGCTCTTCAGTCTTTCTTGTAACCTCAGTGAGACTGAAAGGACTTTTTAAAAGTATAAACGTTACAACAAAATGCTACTTAAAAATCTCTAAAGTGTTTTCTGGGGCTTTTGAACTTGAATATTTATATGGACCTCCAATGAATTTTCCTCTAACCAAGCTCTTATGTCACCAAAGGGAGTTGTCCTGGGTAATGAGGTCGGAAGGAAATCCACTGGGAAGACTATGAAATGTCATGGACATTTGAAGGCAGAGTCTGGAAGGTCCCAGGGAGAAGAAAGGCCATGGGAGGACTGCTCAGCATGATCAGAGCTACGTTACAAGCCTCCAGTCACTGAACTCCTTACTCACTACACATGGAGACAAGACAAAGTTCTTTCAGGAAATCAGAGAGAAAAATGGCTTGACCATGTCAGCTCACATATAAGCTCATGTGTAGGATAAGATTACTGATTTCTTTTCAGAGGTCTAGGAAGAAAGCTCACAAAATGGGCTTTTAGTGGATGCTGTCATGAATGAAACTGCTCAATTACTCCTCTGCTTCACTATTATAATAAGACAGGGGAGATGCCTATTGCCCAACCCCATTTCTGGAGAGTAAGACTAGCCAAATAGAAGCGGTAAGTTTCTCTAAACCATTCTTGCTCAAGAAAGGAGTTTTGAGAGCACTCAGGAAAAAACCAATCCTGCAACAGAAAAACCTTTCTCACCAAGCTCTCCTGACATTCATGCACTTGCAAGGGAGAACATTTTTAATTAAAAAAGCCTTACCTGTACTGCTGAGATATGTTCTGGTTATATAGTGAGATACTGTGTTTAATTAATGGATTCCAAAATGTTTCTGTTTCACTACATTCATAGAAAAAGATTGTTTTTCAATGTATCAGTCATAAAAGTTGAGATTAAAAACAAGACAAGACAGATCTGAATATAGCTAACGTATGGGGGTGACTACTTCCTCCCCTCTAGCTGCCTTTGCCTCTCAAACATATAGGTGTTTTCCGTGTGGTTAAAGGTCAACGTTTTCACACAATTTTATTTAACTATATGGCTTGTATGTTGCTAACATAAAATATATTTGTGAAAACAGAGACAGGATTCCTCAAGGTCTGTCTGCCGGGAGAATTAGGGAAAATCCAGTACACCACTGCTGGGTTTCTAGCAGCTGATGTTGACCTGAAAGAAATCTCCATGAAAGAGACAGGCATGCATCCTCAGAAGCACAGAGTGAAGGCTCTGTATTCCCTCCTTCTAGACTAGAAGGAGCCCTCCCCCATAGCGGAGGGGGGGCCCCCAAGGGTCCACGGGCGTAACAGTGTGAGGGCTGTGGGAAGGACTGGCAGCTGAGGAGGTACAATGCAGGAAAGCTGGAGCTGTGAACATTCTGGCCCTGGGCCACCCTGCAGCCCCCTGATTCTGGATTTACTTGCCAGAGTAAGAAAATATTGCAGCAAAACAAAGTGTCTCCACTGTAGTGTTATTCCAGTGTTGGCTTTTTCTTGGACTGCTTGAGATGGATGCTTTATGGTTATAGAAATCTATCCTAATACACAAAAAGCAAAGCTTGGGTGGGGAATGGGAGACAGAGCTGGGGAATGCAACCGTGTATCAACATGCACATCTCTCAACATATATGGGGGATTTTGCTATTAAAATAAACACATCTGAGTGATAATTCAGATGCACGTCATAAATGCTAGGATCTTTAATAATGAGTGAATGTACAAGTGACATGTTAAGTGATACTGCACCTCAACATGGGCGTATAAACCATTTCGTAATATCAGGTACATCACTGAAACCTGTAGCTGAAACCAAACCAGATAAGGGGGTGTCTACGGCGTAAGTAAAGCAAAGGTTTACATTTCTGGAGGTATAGTACCCATTGGTCATACATTTGCTTCTTCCTTCCTTCTTCTTCTTCTTCTTCTTTTTTTTTTTTTTGCATCTTTCTTGAGCTTTTTTTTTTTTCCTTTTAAATTCCATTTCTGTATTCAAAACAGTAATAAATACTCAATGGCTTAGAAAAAGAACAATTCTCGTGGCCACCACTAAGTTAGAGTCTAAAGAGCGCAGACTACACTGCCTAACACGTATCTTCAAGTATTCTCCCGGACGTCGGGTAGGACAGTAGTACCTTATTGCACGTGGCCTCTCCGGAGCGCGGGTTCAGGAGGGCGCACCTGCGGGGTTGGGCGCGGGGCAGCGCACGGCCCGGAGCCCCGGCAGGACCACCTTCCCCTTGCGGTGTAGGTCCCCCTGGGCGCCCGTGTTCAGCCGCTGCACCAGCAGCTTCTCGTAGAGCAACGGGTGGTAGGCGCCCAGCGTGCAGGCCGCGTCGTAGTACAGCTCGTGGTAGTGGCACAGCTCCGTCTGCCGGATGGACGGGATGTATTCGTACACGTGCACTTCGCTGCACATGGACATCATGATGAGGATGCCTGCCTCGGAAAAGAAAAGTAGCCGATCAACAACTCCAAGCAGGAGGGAGGATGTTTTGGAGCGAGGCGGGGGGAATGACTGCACCTGCTCTGCACCCGCTTTCTTGTCACTTAGACATTTGCGGGGTCAGAACCTCCAGGAGTGGCCTCTCTGCAGTCCGTGGGGTGCGGGCGCCCACAGAGACATGACACCATTAGACCTTCACACATCTGGTTGATCACTGTGTGCGGGGCAGAGAGGGAGGAGGAGACGGGGGTGCCCGGTTTAACAAGAAGACAATCCAGTGAGCCACAGATTTGCCTTCCCCTAAGTTAGAGTATCATGAGTCACCGTCCTCACGCAGGCAGCTTCTTTTCTCATTTGCAAGAGCAGTTTCCAAAGAAACACGTTAGAAAAAACTGCCTATAAAATAGTTGCTTGATTATAACTGATTACAGGATAGTTGTTTGAATGGAAAGAGATGGAATTGGGGACGCAGCGTTTAAGATTCAGATTATCAAAATTATTTATCTCCCTGGAACTGTCAATATTAAAGTTGCTTTAATTTTCCCCCTTTTTAAAAATGTTTCAAATAGAGAGCTATCAAACCTCTTCCTCAGTGAGCTAATCTAGCTTTTTTAAAAAAAGATTTTATTTATTTAGAGAGAGACAGCACAGGCAGAGGGCAGGGGTAGAAGGAGACGCAGACTCCCCACTGAGCAGGGGGCCCAGCAAATCTAGTTCTTGATTTAGAAGGGCTAATGGGTTTTCTTTTCCCAGCACCACCACTACCTTTGTTAACATCCTTTAAACTTTAAAAAAACATATATGCTCATCCCTTTCACAAAAGAGCTATCTTTCTTATAAAAAACATAGTCACAATGATTAGTTCCTGTTAAATGGCAGTATCTGTCTGCAGAGGACAATCGTATTTCTAATTAATCAATCATGAAAATTCTCACAACCAGAGAAAGTCATGCATAAGGGCCACTGGGACAGAAGAGAGAAGGGGCCTCAATTTGCCCGGAGTCCAGAGGAGCTTCCTGGCAGACAACGGGAAGAACAGAAGCAGAAGAAGGGGTGCTGGTCCACAGGTGACAATGGCATTCTGTATAGAAACCTTTAAAGGTGTCACTCAGGAGCCATGGCACAGTATTACGGCTGAGAATAAAACACACTCCTAACAGAGAGAAGGAGGTATTTCAGTTCAAATTCTAAGAAGCAAAAATGTCCTCCACAGCTCTGTCAAAACAAGTTACTGGTCTGTTCCTTTCTTTTTCCTCCCACAACCCATTTCTTCCTCCTTATCAGCTGACCTACTGCCAGGTTGCGGCCCCTTCCCTGGGATGCCTGAAGGGGATGGTGATTCAGGGGGAGCCAAGGACCAGCATCTCCCTTCCAAAGTCACCAAGGTGAGTGGGTATCATCACCTGAACATGTAGCACAGGCGATAAAGAAGTCTTTCTCTTCTGATGAGCATTGACTGCTCTGGAAATACTTTTTCCCTCCTCCTGATAAAATCATCTATTGATTGACATGGTGAATGAGAAAGCCATGTGCCCGGGGAGCATCAAATTCCCCCTTTGATCCTGGTTACTTTATACTTGCAGCAAACAAGAGCCCCTCTGATGTGTAGGTTTTTTCTCGATGAGGGCCACAAGGCCTGTGTCTATGGAGCTAAGGATGGCTCCAGTGTTTTCTAATCAGGAGCTCTAGAACAAGTTCTTGTACCACATCACGGAGCTAGCTGCTCTCCCTCCCCTGGGCATGGCGCATGGCTATGCCAGCTGTGCAGAAAGGAACCACATCAAAGGATCCTAGCCATCATTCACACACCTAGACGCCTTCCATTAATACAATTAATACAACAACTTTCCCGCAGATGGCAGTGCAGAGGCTTCAAGGGTGTCTTGCACAAAGGCATCTCAAAACCTAGCAATGGAACTATACCTACAAACCACAGGTCTCTTTTAGCTGGAGTGTGTTGTGAGCCAATGACACAACCTCCCCCATGAGGGCTGAAGTCAAATGGGTACAAGTTATCACCTTTGCAACTAAGGTCCTTGGGGTGGCTGGCTTTCAAAAGTTAATCTCTTACTTGAGAAATGTATTATTGGAGAGCCATGTTATTGGCTCTCTTCCTAAAGCAGTTCTCAAACTCTGGCATGAAAAAGAATGACCGGGCAGCTTGCTAAATGTCCATTCTTGGGACTTGTACCCAGTTCCAGAGATTTGGGTTCCACTGGTTTATGTTGGGGTCCAGGAAACTGCATTTTTAACAAACATTCCTAAGCTATTTGTGGGGAAGGGCCATGGAAAAAAGAAAAAGTTCAATGTATCACAGACCATTACTTCCATAAAATATAACCCAATGATTTGCTAGAAAAATGAACACATATTTGGATGCCATGCTATGTTAAGTTACTACACAAGTCTGTAAATAGTTTCAATTTCTATAATGATCTGCTTGTAGAACAATGACTAATGTTTCCAGACCAATGCTGGTTCACTTCCCATGCTTTGAGGACCATTCTTTGGGAACCATGATGGTATTAACACACATATTCTTTGAAAAAGTAGACTGTAAGGAATTCCTCTGCTGCCTCCTAAGTAGCCTGACATTCCAGGTTAGATTTTTTTTTTTAATTTTTTTTTTAAATTTATTTTGTGATAGTCACACACACACACACACACACACAGAGAGAGAGAGAGAGAGAGAGAGAGAGAGGCAGAGACACAGGCAGAGGGAGAAGCAGGCTCCATGCACCTGGAGCCCGACGTGGGATTTGATTCCGGGTCTCCAGGATCGCGCCCTGGGCCAAAGGCAGGCGCTAAATCGCTGCGCCACCCAGGGATCCCTCCAGGTTAGATTAAATCTAGAGCGGAAATGCAATCCACACCTAAGTGAGAAGATCTGTAGGTAGTCTCTCTAGTCTTTACTATTGTCTTGGTCCCAAAAAGCATGGACAAAGGGCACCTGGATGGCTCAGTTGGTTAAGCATTCAACTCTTAATTTGGGCTCAGGTCATGATCTCAGGACGGTGAGATCAAACCTCACATCGGACTCCATATACCGAATCTTTCTCCCTCTCCATCTGTCCCTCTCTCCCTTTCTTCTTGCACTCTCTCTCTAAAAAGAGAAGAAAAAGAAGAAGAAGAAGGAGAAGAAGAAGAGAAAAAAAGCATCTACTAAGATGTTTGAATCTGACTTTTTTTTTCTAGAAAGTTTCCCAGATAAAATTTTCACTCTTACATTTTAAATAATGCATTTACTATATACACAATACAGATTTTGTCAGGAGACTAGGCAAGAAGTTAGAGTTTCACTGTGAGTAAATAGGTACATTTTAGCATTCTCATATATAAATACCTTGTATTTTACAATAACTTATAGAGCTTCAGAAATGCAGAAACTTGATGTTGAGTTCATAAGAGTCCAAAAGGGAAGCCAAAAGAAATTAAGAGTGTGGGTTCTTGCCTTGAGTTATCTGCACAATCCCTCCTGATATTTCCCTATATGATACAGACTTATAACAGCTGTTTTCCATCCCATCTGTACTCATGTGAACTTGTGGCTTCTGTAACCATGGGCCTAGAGCATCCTAAAATTTACATAATAGCAGAATTTGCTCTAAGTGTTTAAGTGGCAGCCAGCTGTCGTGCTGATATCATAATTGGTAGGGCAATACCTTCAAAGGGAAGGGAAAAATTAATTTACCATTTGTTGGGTACATGTAAAAGGTGGACAAGATTTACGGTACCAAAGCTGGAGAATACTCTTCTCATTTTGAAGTTTTTTCAGACAGCATGGTCAATTCATTTGGCATATGCACACTCTGCTTTTCAATTTATTAAAGTCGTTATTACACCTGGTTTTGAGTTTTGAATCAGACTCTGTCATATAATAAATGCTGAAAATCACTATTACTAAATGTGGTCAAATCTACACATCAGTTACCCTTAGAGTTAACAGTACTTAGCCACACACAAAATCCTAAAGACAAAATTTCTTCTTGTTTTGCAAAAAGAAACTAGGTAAACATCAATATTTGGAGTTATATAATGACCCTGGCACAGTTCACAGAGTGTTTGTTAGGGAATGGGGGTGTGGGTGTAGACACTGCAGGGAGGCAGGGTAGGGATGGGGCTAGCAAAGATCAAAGCCTTCATGTTCTGCTGGAGGCCTCTTCAATTAAATTCAACATTTATTAAACTGGGCACAGTGCTAATCATTGGGGATTAAGAGAAAGTCTAAGAAAAGGAAGAAAGTAAATTAAAGAACTAACCTTTAAATTTAAAAACAGGTAGTGAGCCCATAACCTACAATTTTGTGGATGACTTGAAGAAAGTGTTTTACATAACGCACCGAGAAAAAAATGTTTGAGTACTACCACCAGCATTTCTTCGGTAAATGTTGTGATGCTGAGCCTATTATCCACAAATGATGTAAATACCAACAACACATGGTTCCCAGATGTCCTGTGAATTACCACCAATTAGAGTACCATGTTAAGAGTACCCAACTCATCCCCAGGTTTGCTGATTCACTAGGAGGACCTACAGGACCCATTATTTAGTGATACTGAGCTATAATTTATTAAAGCAAAAGGATACAAGGCAAAATCAGCAAAAGTCCAGAGGAAACTAAGGCCAAGTTTCTACTCCCAATTGAGTCACACAGGATTTGCTTGATACCCCTAGCGACACATGTAAAATGCTGCCAATCAGGGAAGCTTTGGAGAGACTCAGTACTCAAGTTTTTACTGGGAACTGGTCATGTAGGCAGTCTCTGCCTGGCACATACCAAAATTCCAGGCTTCCAGAATGCAAGCAGGTGTTCAGCATAAACCATACTACTTACATAAACAGTCTAGGCATGGTGAACTACTCTTATCAGTTATAGGGTTGGAAACATTCCCAAATCAAAGATCCCAGATGCCAGCCAAGGGCCAACTTTGTAAGCATGCCTTCCTAAAGATCAGCAGTCAGGCCTGCCAGGTTAAATCTTTTCTGCAAAGATACCATATATGGATAAATTCAAAGTATCATGTTACTTCATAATTAATTCTCCATGCCAGACCAATATGGGGAATTCACATCTGGTTATGCTAAAAATGTTTTTATTCCTTTTTTAATTTCCTCTCTTAGGACTGCTCAGGATTACCTAAAATAAAAAAAAAAAAAACAAATAATTTAATTCTATTCGGTAAAGAATTTCTTTTTTTTTTTTTCGGTAAAGAACTTCTTAAAAGAAAAAAATTACTTAAACTTTTATGTTACGTAATTTTGTTTATGGACTACCACAGAGTAACTGCTTTTATCACTAATAAAATTTTATCACTTTCAATTCAAAGAGGAATTAATACCAATCCTTCTCAAACTCTTCCAAAACACAGAGGAAATGGGAACACTTCCAAATTCATTTTGTGAAGCTAGCATTACCCTGATACTCAAACCAGACAAGGACACCAAAATAAGAGAAATTATAGGCCAATATCCCTGATAAACATAGGTGCAAACATGCTCAACAAAATATCAGCAAACCAAATCCAAGAATATATTAAAAGGATCACATACCACAATCAAGTAGGATTTGTCCTGGGATGTAAGGATGATTCAGAATTGATAAATCAATTGATGTGATAGACCACTTTAACAAAATTAAGGATAGGGCAGCCCGGGTGGCTCAGCAGTTTAGCGCCATCCAGGGCGTGATCCTAGAGACCTGGAATCGAGTCCCACATCAGGCTCCCAGCATGGAGCCTGCTTTTCCCTCTGCCTGTGCTCTGCCTCTCTCTGTGTGTCTCTCATGATTAAATAAATAAAATCTTGGGGATCCCTGGGTGGCGCAGCGGTTTGGCACCTGCCTTTGGCCCAGGGCGCGATCCTGGAGACCCGGGATCGAGTCCCACGTCAGGCTCCCGGTGCATGGAGCCTGCTTCTCCCTCTGCCTATGTCTCTGCCTCTCTCTCTCTTTCTCTCTCTCTCTGTGTGACTATCATAAATAAATAAAAAAATTAAAAAAATAAATAAAATCTTAAAAAAATTAAGGATAAAAATTACAGTAGATGTAGAAAAGCATGACTAACTTCAACATCCATTTATGATAAAAGTTCTCAACAAAATAGGCATAGAGGGAATGTACCTCAACATAATAAATGTAGCCCACAGCTACATTATATCCAATGATGAAAAGCTAAAAGTTTTCCCTGCGAGATCAGGAACAAGACAAGAGGGTCCACTTTTGCCACTTTTATCCAACATAGTATTGAAGTCCTTGCCAGAATAATTAGGCAAGAAAAAGAAATAAAAGTCATTCAGATTGGAAAGGAAGAAGTAAAACTGTCACTATTTGCAGATGACATGATATTACTTATATACAAAACTATAAAGACTAGACCAAAAACTGTTAGAATTAAAAAATAAATTAACTAAAGCTGTGGAATACAAAATCAATACATAAAAATCTCTACACTAATAACAAACTATCAGAAAGAAAAACTAAGATAACAATCCTATTTACAACTGCATTATAAACAATACCTAAAAATAAATTTAATTAAGGATGTGAAAGAACAAAATTTCTGCACACTGAAAACTGTAAGATACTGATGAAAGAAGCTGAAGAAGACACAAATAAATGGAAAGATATTCCATGCTCCTGGACTGGAAGAATTAATATTTTAAAAATGCCACAGTACCCAAAGCAACCTACAGATTCAATGCAGTCCCTATCAAAGTCCCTATGGCATTTCCCCCACAGAAATAGAACAAACAATCCAATTAAAAAATTCGCAGAAGACTGAATAGACATTTGTCTAAAGAAAACATACAGATGACCAAGAGGTAAGTGAAAAGATGGTCAACATCACTCATCATCAGGTAAATGCAACTCAAAACTATAATGAGATAGCACCTCACACCTGTTAGGATGGCTACCATCAAAGAGATAAGAAATAAAAGTGTTGGCAAGGGTGTGGAGAAAAAGAAACCCTTGTGCAGTGCCAATGGTATTGTAAATTGGTGCAGCCACTATGGAAAACAGTATGGCTATTCCTCAAAAAAATTAAAAATAGAATTACCTTATGATCCAGCAATTCTACTTTTCAGTATTTACCCAAAGAAAATGAAACCACCTGGAAAGATATCTGCATCCCTATGTTCACTGCAGCATTATTTACAATAGCCAAGATATGAAAACAGCCTAAGTGTCCTTGAAGTCACTGCTAAGTGAATTAAGGTAGATCTAGAAGGTCTTACTCTAAGTGAAATAAGTTAGACAGAGAAAGACAAACGCCATGTGATCTCATTTATATGTGGAATTAAAAAAAAAGAGAGAAAACCAAGAAACAAAAAACATAGATACAGAGAACAGATTAGTGGCTGCCAAAGTGGGGGTCGTGGGAAAAACAGGTGAAGGGGGTCAAAAGGTACAAACTTCCAGTTATACAGTAAATATGTCACGGGATATAACATGCAGCATTGAGACTATAGTTAAAAATGCTGAATTACATATTGGAAAGTTGCTAAGAGAATAGATCTTAAAAGTTCTCAATCACAGGAAAGAAAATTCTGCAAACCAAGTGTGGTCACAGATGTTAACCAAACTTACTGTGCTGATCCTTTTGCAATATATGTAAATATCAAATCATCATGCTATATGGCTGAAACTAATGTAATGTTGCACATCAGTTAAACCTCAATAAAAAATATTCTTGCTTTTCACATGAAGCCAGACTTTCAGATAGGCAGATCAGTATTTAGACATTTTTTAGTGTATTTTTGTAACCCAATCAAATGGGCATGTGGCTAGCTTTTAATTTAAAGACTTTAAATCTTTAAATATGATTCAATTAACATTCAGTTTCTTTGGCCAGTTTTTACAAGTGAGTCCATACTAGGGATTCATTGAAAGAAAAAGAAAAAGTGCACATTTTTCCAGACAATTATGACTCAAGAAGCATTCATTTGCCAAATTGCATATCTTTAATTATTATATAATGCAATGTAATTATCAAACCAATTAAAAAGCATTTCAACCAGTCTTAATAAAATGTCATATTATATGACTCAACATACTAGAAGTATATACACTTATTTACTCTAAAATCAGGATAAAAAGCTAGCTGCAAACCATGTGCAGAGTATCACAAATTCTGAATGAATGAGGTTTCCCCTATAAAACTATACTTTGCATACCTAGCTTTGTATTTAATGTGTTTTCAGACCTACTATAGTGTAATCATTTATAGTCTTGATTTTAATTGTGATTAAAATTATCTTGCTGTCACCTGGCAAAATATTTAAAGTAACATCCAAAACATTCAGATTGATAGAATTTTCTCTTTAATGAATATATTCTTTCAATACAAAGCACAAGAAGCTGTGGATATAAACAACATAATGCAAGTGACAGACAAAATACTGGCTTACATCAATCACTTCCAGTTAACATGTGAACATAAGTCATAGGAAAGGTAAATTAGGAATTTCTGAGAATGACCAACACAACATACAAAACACATTTCTGAAGGAGTGGTCAGAGTGAAACAAAACCCAAGTGTCTGGAATATGCCAGTCTAATGGAAATCTAGCAGCTCTGTCAGGTTTCTCCTAAATTCATCATGAAATAGGAAATTATGAGAACCATTCGCAGGATTATTTAAAAGCAAAAGCAACTCTTCAAAGGACAATTCCAGAAAATATTTGTAATTAAAAAGTGGTTTGGAGATTTGAACTTGATGTAATATAATAATAACTTAAGAAGCATCTACCTTATTAGATAAAATCATATAATGCAAGGACAATACTCAATGGCCAATTTTTCACTGATTAATATTGTATTATTTGATGATAACACACATTCAGGATTCATTATTCACAAGGAAATGCAAAAAGCTGTTCCTAATCAATGTAACTGTGACACACTTTACACAATCCTAAAGATGAATGTTAAATGGCTTATTATTTTGCGTTAAACATCTGAGTTTGGGTGATATATTGGGAAATTAGAACCCCCAAAAGAAATACAAAATGGATGAGAAAGTTATGACTTGCCTTTAAGTCTATTATTTTTGTGCATATTCAAATAGCCTGAAATTATAGTGCCTGCATTTATGAATTCCAGAAATATTAATTATAATATAATCAGTAGTGTCTGCCTTTTAAAAAGTGGCAGGATGTGTTGGTGGTTTCTACAATAAAAATATTGTCAATTGGTCAACTGTAGATTTAAGTAGAGAATCTCCTCTCTGTGCTGCTGGTTGGGACCTGTACTCCCAGGCCTCCCTGCCTGCTGGTCCTTGGGCAGTGAGTGAGCCAGGGATGGTGAAGCTGGTGCCTCCTGGCTTGGCTGGATGCCCCACTGCCTGTAGGTGACAAACCAATCCAGCCATGCTCTATGATCCTAGGTGAGTTCACTGACCTTCTATAAAAATACATCTTTATGAGAACAAAATGGAAGCTGTGGGATTCCAAGTAAATTGTTCCTTATCTTCAGCCAGGCTAAGGTACAGTCAAAATGACCTCAAAGTACCAAAAAACAAGATAAATCTCTAGTATCCAACTAGGGAGGAAAGAAAGAAATGCTACTCATCTGTGCATGAATAGCTCCCCAGTGGGCTGAGGGTGAGGAACCTAATAAGATGACAAAGTTGTTCCAGGGAAACAGTCCTAATGGATCATCAAAATTACCTTGATCCATGTGACTTCCTTTTAATTTACAAAATCCATGTGCATCCACCAGGTGTAAGAATCCCTTTGCTGCTTCTCTAGAGAAGAGCACGGTACACGCAGCACATTTCCAGGGTATCTACTAGTGTTCCTCTTTCTGTGAACTGTAAGGGCAAATATGGCTCTGATTAGAAATTCAAAGAAAAAGCAGTGTGTCAACACTTAACCAACAGGCATCAAAATGCCATACATACCCTTTGCTCAGCACTAATATTCCTGGGAATTTATTTTAAGGAAATGGTTTAAAGGAAAGAAAAGTCTATGTGCTCACATACAGAATAAACTATAGTATTGTTCATACATAGATATAGTGAAGACTCATCAATATAATTGTTTGATGTGCTTATATGGCCTCTGTAATATCAAAGAGAACAAGTCTATTTTGTTGATTATGTAGCTTAATGAAAGAACAGCGTTTTTATATTCATGAATATGGTTGTATTTGACCAAGCATAAAGTTTTAGATGAGGAACATTACAGTAATAGTGAACAGTAAACGTCAGCTATTGTGCTAAGCACATGGTAATACAAACACAAAGGCACTACTAGTATCTTCATTTTCTAGTTGAAAGAACTGAGGTTCGGAGGTTTAGAGTAATTTGTTCAAGATCACATATTTAGTTGACTGGTAGAACCAAGGTTTGATTTTGGTCTCCGTAGAGCCCTGGGTCTTAACCACAGCACACACATATAGTGATATGGGAAGAGGTGGGCATCCTTCTACATGTGAGACCAGTTGAATCAGAGGTGAGAGTCTATAAGGTGACATAAATCACAATTCCCCATTCGTCTGTTCATCTCATTCATTCAGCAAACATTTATTGTGCACCTGTTGTGCAGTGCCACACGCTGAGGGAAGCTCATTCATTACAACAATGGTCTTATTTTTAAAGATTTATTTACTTATTTGAGAGAGAGAGAGAGAGCACAGGTGGAGGGAGGGGCAGAGGGAGAGGGGCAGTGAGAATCTCAAGCAGACTACCTGTTGAGTATGGAGCCCGATGGGGGGCTTGATCCCACACCCTGAGATCATGACCTGAGCTAAAATCAAGAGTCAGACTCAACCAACGCAGGTGCCCTTCTTTACAACAATGTTAAAAAAACAGAACTCAATATGTGGTTGAGATTTGGAAGAATATAGACTAAAATACAATCAGATGGCAATTCTGGGGGTGGTAGTGAGATTATTTGGTGCTTTAAAAAGAGGTTTAAATATTTAGTTATAATGTTATTTTCCCCTTTGCATAAGGCCTACAAAGGAGACTTCAAAAATGCTACAAAGAAAAATCATATAAAGCAAGACAGTCTCTTCTTTAAGGTTTGGTGAAAACTTTGGACCAATATCTATGTTGGGATAAATAATCCCTAAATCTTCTTAAACTTCCATATGTTAATAATGATATTTCTTACAAAGTTAGTCAAGTTTTCACTAATTTTCCCATAATGACTTTGTTAACAAAAGTCAGAATATATTTATACAGTTATTTTAAGATATTTTGAAAGATAATTATCACTAATTGATGTCAAACTTTGAGTCAGTTTTTATGTTTAATTGCAGTGAATATTCATCATTTTAACAGTGATTCTTCAAAATATTTTGTTTGGTAGAGTAGTTTGATAGTAATACAGACTTGACGTTATAAAAAAAGAAGAAAACATAGTTTAAAAATATTCAGTTAGAAATATGAGAGTACTAGCTTGAGTATACATCATAGATATTAAATCTTCAATAAGTATCTTATTAATATTAAATAAAGCTTGTAATGAAAGTATAGTTTAATTCACTTGATGTTAAAACGTATTTACATTGTGTCAATATTAGAAAAATTGTTCATTATGTTCTCTAGTTTTATTATAAAAAAGCATACTAAATTAATAGCTTTGGTAAGTCCTTTACATATGTGAATTAGACACTCCTGGGGGCTCCTAGGTGGTTGAGTGCCTCTTGTTTCAGCTCAAGTCATGATCTCAGGGTCCTGAGATTGAGCCCCACATCTGGCTCTGCACTCAGCAGATTTCTCTCTCCCCCTCTCCCTCTCCCTCCTTCCACCTGCACACACACACACACACACACACACGCACACACTCTCTCTCAAATAAATAAATCTTTAAAAAAACAAATAAAAAAGAAACTTCTGGAATGTTTTTTCAGTAATAAAATGAGTTTCAGTGAAGAAGCTCTCAGAGTTTGTTTTCTTCAATGCTGGGTCAACATGTTCCTCAGATCCCAACTTACTGTTCTTTCTTTATAATCAGAGAAGGCAACTCCTGTTATTTGTAGATAAAACAAGAAGAATTTATTTAGGTGCAGATCAAATCTTTGTGCTCAGATCTGATCTTACTAGGACGTCTTGCCCATAAGAAAGAACCCAGGAAAAAGTACAATGCATACTCGGGTATTGTGATCAAAGACAAAGAAAGCTGATGCAGAAATATTCTGAAGCCTACTCTAGGGAACATTCAGAATGGTGCAGTGGACAGAAGTTGCTTCTAGACTCTTCTCTACTTCAACACAGTAGTCTCTCCTCATCTTGCAGGTTCAGTTACCCAGAGCCACCTCTGGGTAAGCAGACAATTTTCCTGGCATATCATCAGAGGATCAATAGTGTCTAATCCCAAATCCCAGTGCCCACATCATTCCTGGCATATCATCAGAGGATCAATAGTGTCTAACCCCAAATCCCAGTGCCCACATCATTCCCCTCACTTCATCTCATCATGTAGGTATTTTATCATCCTCCACCATCACATGAAGAAAGGCACATACAGTGCAGTAAGAGTTTGATAGAGACACTGTATTCACAAAACCTTCTTGTGCTACATTGTTATAATTGTTCTTTTATTATCAGTTATTGTTATTCACCTCTTACTGTGCCTAATTTATGAATTAAACTTTTTCATCAGTATGTATGTGCAGGAAAAAACACAGTTGGAATAGGGTTTGGTACTATCTGAGGTTTTAGGCATCTGCTGAGGGTCTTGGAATGTATCCTCTACAGATGAGGGGGAGACTGTATTTATGACTTCTCTCTTCCCCACAGAAAACATTCATACCCACCAGAGCTCCAATCTACCAGGCAAGCCCTCATCATGATTTGTATGCCATGAAGGAGATGGCTGGGAAGGGCTGGGGTTCCTAATGAAGGTCCAAAGAGGATGTCATGCTTCTAGAATAAGAGATGTTGGCTGAACTATCTGCTTGAATATTACTGAGGATGGTTTCCTGCGATCAATGAGAGTTGTGACCTTGCTTATTGGTGCCCAAACTTACACCCAAACCATCAGTATATCTAAAGAATCTGGGTCCCAAGATGATAGAATCAACCAACCAAACCAACAAAAATCCACTTTTAAGAACATTTATAGCCAGCTACCATGTTTGACATTTTGCAAACTTTCAGAACATGAAAGGAGTCCATCAGGAATGATGAGTAAATTTTTTAGCTATGTCTTCAAAGAAACAAAAGGAATAATGTAATTGGTAGCATCCAGTGTTCTCCTACTTAGCCAAATGCTTATTACCTTGATGGTACCACGTCTATCAAGACAGGATCTGCAGACTAGATATGTAAAGTTCCCTCTATCTTTAAGATTCTAAAATGCCAGAATGGTAGTTCTCAACACACAGAACAAGGACCAGCAGTATCAATATCACTTAAGAACCCGTTAGAAATGCAAATCCTTGCCCCCTCCACTTCCTCAGAAACTCTAGGGTGGGTGTTGTTGTCTGTGTTTTTGAAGGTGTGGTAGCCAGCCTCCAGCATGGCCCCCAAATATCCCTACCTGTTGTTCGCATATTTGGGTAGTTCCAACCCACAACAAGGGTACTGAATGATATAATAAACAGAATTTAGCCACAGTGATAGTTCATGACACTATACTAAGTACTGTGGCCTTCTCCTTGCTCTCTCACCTGGATTGCTTGTTGGAGGGAAGCCGGCTTGCCATGTTGTAAGGACTTCCAAGTAGACCTAGAGAGGTCCATGTGATGAGGAACTGAGGCCTCTGGCAAACAGCCATCTTGTAATTGAGCCATTCAGAAAACAGATTGGCTAACCTGTGTCCAGACAGCTGCAGTGCAACCTCTATAAAGATACCACGTGAGCCATCCAGCCAATCTGTTTCCACAACACTGACTACAGACACTGCACAAGATAAATGCTTATTCCTTCCAGTAGCTATGTTCCGGGGGCAATTTGCTTCATGGCATTAGCTAACTAATACACAAGCCCTCTGAATGATTCTGATACATACTAAACCACTGAGCTAAAACCTTCATTCATTCTCCAAATAATTATTCCTTCCATTCTCCAAATAATTATTCCCATTCTTAGCTTAGCACAGAACAGGCTAAGAGCTAGGCTAAGAGTGGGAACAGAATAGACAAAACATGCTTCCTAGCCCTCAATGCAGCCCGTTCTTTTCCTTCTTTTCAGTTTGTGATTATATTTTATTTAGAGAACACACACCTATGTAATGTCAGTCACCCACTGTACTGTGAGTTCCTGATGAGCGGGACCTTTGCCTGGTTTCCCTCCCACGACCCCTGGGCCCCACCCTGTGCCTTGCACATAGGAGGTGCATAATCAATATCCACTTTTCTCTTCCATCTTTCCCACCTTCCTCCTATATGATGAATTGAGGCCCCAGGAACAGGCTTCTGAATAGCAACCAATAACCTTACATTTAAGGAGTTCAAGGTGTGTTCCTCTGGGAATCTGCCATCGACTGTAAATTTCCTTACAAAGAAATGTCTTGTGTGTTCAAAACAGTCGACTTTACTGTCCCTCTATTTTACACGTGCAGATTCAGAAGTACATATAAAGAAAATGTATGCAGTGGGTTTCGAAATATAAGCAATTAAATGTGACACTATTTTCTCGTATAGATGAACATCATTAAAGCGCAGAGACTCACCTTGCTTTACCTGCAGGTGGAGCCCTATGCTAATAAGGAAAGCAGAATATCAGGATACTGTTCTTAGAGCAATTTATCTTCTCTGATAGAGGAAGTCCAAGAAACAAGAAATCCCCCACACCTGGGTGGAACCCTCCAGAGAGCGCTCAGAAATGTCCCGATCTTGCTGACCAGCTCTACAAGGGGTTCTTTTGTTCAGTGAGGAGATTAGTGTCAGGAAATGATAAGGTGGTGAGATAAGAAGTCAACAGTTTTTTTCAACGTGACCTTGGAACACGAAGGAGTATTTGGAGAATGTTCTTATTTATTTATGTTTTAATGTAGGCTCCCCAGCTTGCATGGATCCCAGCGCACGGTTTGAATTCACAACCCGGAGACTGGGATCTGAGCTGAGATCAAGAATCAAATGCTTAACCGACTGAGCCACTCAGGCACTCCCGGAGAACGTTTTTTTGATAAGAGAAAATAACTCCCTGATTTTTAAAAACTCTTGTGGCAGATACTTTGAGATGTGAGCAACATCATTTTACCAATATTTAGGAACATCAGAGAAGTTATAAAACGGACTCTGGCTGCCTATATCTGAGCAAGATCAAAGAGGAGGGAGTCACACTGCAACATCCTCGGGGGATTCAGAGAGCGAGGGGTGCTCCGCTGGGCCCAGCTCCCACGGCTGCAGCTCCTGCCCATCCTTCAGGGGGGCTCACCCTTACAGCCGGCTGGGGATGGGAGCAGCAAATACATTTATTGATGGCAGGCCACAGTCTTCTGTGACATCGGTGTCATTTCCCCTTCTTCATGTAAAAGAAGTCCCAAAGGCAAGCATCAGCCTCTGAAAATTCCAAATTCTCAGTAAATAGCTATGAAAGGAAGCTAGGCATATGTGGCAGGATTCCTTCCAACAAAAGCACCAGGGAAAATATTTCTCTCTGGCTACGAGGATCTAACCTGAGTCTTCGAAACGCCACATCGCGGTAAGTATACCTGACAGTCTCCAGCTGGACTCTAAAACCTCTGCTCCAAGCAAACAGTAGTCCCATGAATTCATGAGAAGGCAACAATATGAAAGAGATTTTATTAAACTTCTGCCACACTGTATTATGCTGTCTAAGTGTTATTCTATCCCACTTAACCTTTGCTGACAAACTAGATTACATTTTCTCTCCTAAATCAACGGGATCCCATGAAATTGCATGAAAGATAAAGAACCTAGGATCATAAGACTGATTTGGAAATAGAGTGTCAGAGGCATGAGTTTAACAGGGGAGTTAGCTATGCTTAAGGAAAATCATCTGCAGAGTCAGACTGTAAATCCTGTCTTGAATTCTATGTAAAATATTTCTCATTATTGCAATACCGGAGAATCACTCCAAAATCCACAAGCCCCAACTCAGATACTTGTGTGTTCTGTATCCATAACCAAACCACTACTATCTCCATAAATCTCTCCTTTAATCACAGGGACCCACTGTGCAGCCTGAATTAAGATGCAAGGTTGTAAATTCATTGAAATTAGAGTAGAGAATGTCACAGTTTTTTCTGGACAAAATTAATATCCTTTGTTCTATTACAGCTTTCATATTGTCAAGGGGATCGAAGATATTCGATCAGGTAATATTAACTTACCCTACTCGGGTAAAGAGATAATAGGGATGATTAGCTGAAAATAGGTAAGAACAATGGGGCAACACCATAAATTTTGAGGATCAAAGCCTGGCTGCAAAAAATATACATAATAAGCCAAGGGTGATGATCCTATTAGACAAAAAAACCCACTATTTTTTAGATTAGAGCTAGTGCATTCCGGTAGCAAGAGCTGTGTAAGGTCCTCTAGGACCTGTGTTTGATTAGTCTCATCAAAGCCTGCACCTGCTATTTTGCAACACATGACACTACTGTATGGTCTTGATCTGGCATCACATAAATAATTGTGAATGGGTGAGTGGGAGTGGATCATAGACAACCCAGGTGGGATCAATGTGTCCTCCCCTTGAACCCCTGGGGCCTCGACTGCTCTAACCCACAGAATACAGTGCAAGTGACACTGTGTAGGTCTCTAGGCCTCAGCCTTAAGAAATTTGCCAGGAGCCCTGAGCATCCATTTAAGAAGCCTAACTACCCTGAGACCACCATGCAAGAGACTACGTGCAGGCACAGAATCAACAGTCCTGGCTGAGCCCACCCTCCCAGCCACCGCCACCAAGGGGGCCTACCATGGCAGTGAGGCCATCCTGTGAAGCAAGTGAATACCACCAAGTGCCACCCATCGATGCCTGTGGAACAGAAGAATCACCCAGCCAAGCCCGTCCTGATGCACAAAATCATGACAGAAAATAAAGCAGTGTTTGCTTTATACCTTGAAATGTTGGGGGTTGTTTGTTATGCAGCAATAGACAATTGAAGAGTATTTCTACAATCTTCAGCCAATCTAGGCTTCTTCTGAAACCACCTTTTAATTGCCCCGATTAAATAACATAACTATACATTTACTAAAAACTAAGCTTAACCCCTCCTGTCACCCGTTTTCATATACACCTACCAATGAAGCCAGAAGATGGTGGGTTGGGCTGAATCTTCTCCTTGGTGTTCTCCTGGATAATGTCCCAGAGCTGCCATATAAATTTAGGATGAAGAATGTAAAATGGTTGATTTGGGTTTCTCTGACGGTGCTGAACATATGGAGTGAACAGGTTGTAATCTGGCTTCTTGTACCACTAAGGAAAAAAAAAATCAACAAAATCAAGTACAGAGAACCACACTGCGAGAAGGGAACCGCAGCACCCGGGTGGGGGTGGAAGCTTTTTCCAGGCTGAGGGAACAGGAGGGGAGGGGAGGCGGTGACTGTCACTTCTGCAGGCATTGCCTCACTGGATGAGGGAAACGGAACAGAGAGGTACAGGGTTCCAGCCCTTTGGCACCGATGCTCTGTTTTTCATGAAATATGGGAGACAAGGCCGAACTTCTCTGTAAACAGACAGGCAACACTTCAAGCCTTGTGGGCCACATGGTCTTCTGCAACCAGGCAATTCGTCCACTGTACGGAGAAGGCCACGGATGATACATCACTAATGGGCATGGCTGCATTCCAATAAAACTTCATTTACAAAACAGGGCCACATCTGGGCCTGCTTGCTCAACCCGGGGCTCAAGCATTGCATTTCAAAAACATATTTTCCCTATCAAATGTATACCAAATGACAGCATACCAGTTATTGCCCAAGTCTGGGGCTGGGAAGACTGACAGGTGGGGCACAAGGAACTGTGTGGAGTGATGAAAATATTCCATTTCTTAACTGGGGTGGTGGATACATGACTATATAATTGTGTTAATACTCATTAAAATGTATACTTCTATTGATTATACATATGTTATTGTATGAAAAGATGCACAATAAGGTTGATTTTCTTTTAAATGTCTTTAGAAGGTCTCCAGTGCCACCATGCGATGGAATTGCGAGGTATGTGGGGGAGAGACTTTGCTCATAAGGCTCCGAGGGCCCCATTCTCCCTTCAAACAGACACCTTAGGGAGATAGGAGGTATTTATTAAGATTCCAAGTAATATTCCCTATTTGAATGGGTTCTGTGGCTTTAACAGTTTTAAGAAGGACGAGGCCCAATCATCTCCAGTAAATTTTGCCCCCAAGCCAAGAGGCAGCAGGAAGGAAGCGAGAGGAGTATGGGCTTCAGTTTCTTCACCCCCTCCTCATCCAGAGCACCACCGCTCAGAAATCCAGCCCTGTCGCCTGGATTTTGGCACTGCCACTGCCCATGTCCATTGGGTTGGACAGCTCGGTGCCCTGGGCTTGGATGCTTCCACAGGAGGAAGAAACAAAGTCCAAAAGCCAGAGTTCTCAATCTGTTCACAAACAGCAAGAAATCCATCAGAATTTAAACCAGAGAACTTCAGACTGGAAAGAAAGCTCAAGAGTTCCAACATGCATTTCACTCTTGACTCTTGGGAGAGGTACCGGTGAGAAGCAGCTGAAGAGCTTTCTAAAAAAATACACACCCAGGCTGCAGGCTACAGGTCTAGAAATGGGGCTCTGACAGATACATCTGAAAAATACTATCCAGGTGCTTCTGGCTTGTACTCCTAGTCAAGAACCTGTTAGCAATCGTGCTGGGTAAATGGCCAGCCTTGGTTTCAGCACTTACCAGGTTAAGATTTGCAGAATAAGGAGCAGGATCCCAGGCCACCAAAATGACGTCTTTATACAACGAACTGTCAATGAAGTGATGGCTAGGGTTGGTCAGAATCTGCAAATACATACCCAAATCATTTCAAAACAAGTGTTTGGTTTTTCAAATTCACATTTTAAAAAAAAGACAAAAATTTAAAAAATGAATCAGAGCAAGAAGAAACAATGTGGTTCAGACTTTGTATTCTTCTCTGGGGGAGAGAGGGAGGCGGGCATTGCGGACATTGCGTGCTAATGCGAGGTAAGCAATGAGGTAAGCAATGAGGTAATCCCTCATTTCTGGGGAAATGAGGGTTAAAAATAAAATCCACCAGATCCTACATTTGCACCAGCAGTGTACTTACTACTCAGCTGGTGGGATCAAATCAGCTCCTGAAAGCTATGATGCCCTCGCGAACTCAGCACCCCTAACCTCTTCTCCAATTACCTCCACAGGTGATTGGAGAGGGAGGTGCAGCTGTGGATGATCCGCCTCACGAAGGCACCTCTAGAGTGCAGCCCCGGGACACACGGAACACGGACAGCCAGAGGACAGGCGGCAGCCCCCGTGTGACTTCCTCCCTCTTTGGCCCTATCTGGTTCCTGCATGAGTCCTTCGATCTCACCTGCCAATCACCTTTTTTAAACTACAGTTTTGGAGGCAAAAAAAGTATTTTCATCAGTTTTAAGGAGCAACCTTTCAGTTTTCAAGATGCACTTTCTCTCTTCACATTTGAGGATTTCTTAAGCCAGGATGTACCTTACAGGTGACACAGATTTTAATTTGGTGGGGTTGAGAACCCGAGAAGCTAGGAAGCTGGGGTTAAAGGAATGGGGCTCCTATGATTGATGGTATCTAGGAAGTAAGGAAATATGGCCCTTGTTTCTTCCGTGCTGCAGGCTGCCTGGCTCAGGGTACCATGCAGAAAGCTAATCTTCCCTTCTGCAGACAACCTGTCATAAATCATCTGTCACCTCATGTGCTTTCTACATAGTCTGAAACTCCAGAAACTGCTGTGGTTTTGAGAATGGTTTTGCTTTGAACTTGGAAAACATTCTTATGAAGAACACCAGGAAGAGAAATACAATCATTTTTAATGAAACAATCTATTTTCTTTTTTAAAATTTTCAAATAATGGACTAAGATTTGCGAACCACCCCACTGACCCTTGGGTTCTGTCACCTTTGCTTTGCTCCCTTCATCCCCTTTCTCTCCACCGTGATTTCTTCTAAATTTAACTTTTTTCCTCCATTCATAAAATGTGACATGCTAAGTCTATGATTATATCATACACGTGTATATGGATATACACACATATTTCCATATCTACGCTGATTTTCCCTTAAATCTTTCTTCCTATTCCTGTCACACATAAATTCCCACTTATTTGCATTTTTTCTCATTAATTCTTTTTCATTACAAGACCCATTGACATAAGCAAGACCGTGGTCATGAATAACTGGGTAATTTCTCTTCACTCATCCAGTTAAACTACTTACCTGTAAGATGTACATCCATGAAAACACACCATCCATCTTACCTGGGAATTAATGATGCGCACAGTCGTTTTATTTCCAACATCTTTCTCATAGCCGCGTGTAGGGGCAGAGTTAAATCTCAAAACTGCATCGTGAGAATCTAAGGACACATAAATGAGAAACTGACTTTATTTTTTGCTGTAGAATCAACACAATTGAGAAAAAGCATTGAAGCAAATGTCTCAATACCCAAAGTGAATTAGAAACAACCAAGAAAGTTAAGATACTCACATACGGAATTTTCAGTACAGTGTTTATTTAGAGCGAGATGCTGGCTAGGGGACAAATCAACATGGGAACATATGAATCCACTACCAGTGGTCCTGTATCATCTCAGCTATATTTAGATACTTGTTGTATGTTCATATTCTTTAAAGATGGAATGCTTTATGCAGCCATTCTCTCAGAGATCCCAGAATATTTCAAAGATGGAATCTGTGGGAGGCAAGGACGCTGTAAGACACGAGCTGTTTACATGGCTTCTTCCTGCTGGGAGCACAGAGGCTGTTCACAGTGCTGCTAATGCTCCTGCCTGCATCAAGACCAAGGGCATCTCTCATATAGGAAGAGCCAGCCTTTAATATAACGTCTATAGCTTAGGGTATTGGTTTGTGCTTAGAAAGAAAACCAGCCCTATATAATACTGTACGTTAACTATACTAGAAGTAAAACTGAAAACTGATGCCCAGAAGACCGAGCAACTGAGGGCATTCTGTATGCCCAGTAATGGTAGGACTTACTGCCATAGACCTAGATGATGGGAAGCTGGACCACCAGTGGTACTGGCTGCCAACGGTCTTTATATTCTGTAAGGCATACCTTGGTTCACCGAGCCTCAACTACAGCATAAATCTATGTCCCTCTTCATTCAATTTGACAGGCTTTTTCAAGTTCTCAGAGGTCCTGGGTGAAAAACCAAGCTTCCCGTATCCTAGAGGCTGACAAGGACACAAAGATCTAGAGGTAGAAGAGAATGGGCTTGGCTGATTAAGTGATGGGAATGAGGGTATGTTCCCTTCCCATAAAGGAGTCTAGATGCATACATATGTCTTGAAATTTCCTGAGCCAGCTACTGTGTTGCTCAGAAACCAGAGTTAATCAGCAATAAGGGAATTTCTATGGGCTATCTTTAGCTTCAAAAATTCTATGCACATCTCAAGTTAAACTTAGAGTAACAATAATGCCTGTGTGTGTGTGAGAAAGGTAAGATGACCTCTTTCTGATTTGCCAAAGAGCCTGTGGATGTACCCTGCGTTTACTGTGATGGTACCCCACATGCAAGTTCCTTAAGCAGCCCATAATATTCCCTTAAGTCCTGCTGTCCTCTCCTGAGCAGATTCCCTGGGAGAGACCTTCCTGTTCCCAAAGTAGCAAAGACTCGGGACACATGCCACCAAAGGTACCATCGGGTACCTTTCCTGACGAGCTCTGAGCTCAGAAGAATTTGTATTCCAGTTTCAAGCACCAAAATCAAATAGAACACAAAGAATGCATAAAGGATACCTGGCTAGATCATTAAAAAATTCTATACTGTCCTTTTAGGGGAAATGTTACAGGGGTCAGCAAGCTTTGACCTGCTACCCGTTTTAGTAAATAAACCTGTACCATGACACAGACACACTCATTTGTTTATCTATTGTCTATAATAGCAGAGGTGAGTTCTGACAGTGATCCCATGGCTCACAAAGCCTAAAATATCTACTACTTGGCTCTTAAAAAAAGAAAAAAGATGTTTGCCAATCTTTACATTCTAGGCGATCCATGCTTTGCATAAATGATGCCAAAAAACACTAACACACTAACACTTTCTATCTTCTTTACAATATAAGCACTTGTTTGTACAATTTTTTAAATGAACTTAGTATTTATTTTTATTGAATAGTATTTGGTCATAAAAAACCAAATGCCATTTGAGCTAGAAAAATTAGATTACCCAAAGCAGTGGTTTTCACTTTTGGGTCTCCGAACACTCCTACACTCTTGAAAATTATCAAAAACTCAAAGTTCTTTTGTTTATTTGGATTGTATCTTTCAACATATGCCATCCTGGGAAGCAAAACTTAAAGATGTTTGTTTATTTATTTATTTATTTATTTATTTTAAATTAAAACATTTTAATGAAAAATAACCATCTTTTCAAAAAAACAGCAAGAAGACTGGCACTGGTTTAAATGTTTACAAATCTCGTTAATGCCTGGCTTTTCAGAAGACCATTGGTTTTTATCTGCTTCTGCATTCTATCCGCCGCAATATATTGCTATAGTTGAATTATGTCAAGACTCAGATATATTGTTGAAAATGTAAGGAGTACTTTAAGTCTTTCCAGATTACTGAGAATATTCTTCTTTGGTACTTCATCAAAACTTGGCAAGGGCTAGTTTCTTAAAAAAAAAAAAACAAAAAAAACTTTTGTAATATGGAATGTGAAACAATATCAAGGAACTTTCCATGCTCCGTTGCATTGGAATACATCCAAATACTTCATCTTGCTTTTAAAATGGAGGATTCACCCAGGCACGGTTTTGTAGCATTGTGCAATGATCATTTGGAACTACCAGTTCCATCAGTTATATGTAGATCTTCCAAATATTGATGCATTTCATTATGAAGTATCCTTCCAGATCCCATCAGTTAGTATTACCATACATCTAAGCATGGAAGTGTCCAAGTCTGAAACCATGTGTCATGGGGTTGATGAGGCTGAAACTAGCAGAGTTGAAAGCTTGTTTTTCAGAGAACTGTTTCCCCCTAAGCAGCTACTGTGTCTTTTCAGACCTCACAAACAAGCCCACTGGCTGCCTCTGCAGAAGCCTGGACTCAAGATCAACTGATACAGTTCCAGGCTATGAGCAAAGGAGGCCCTGCATTCCTTACTCGTGATAACAAGCCCAAGACACCATCCAGTTTATAATGGCTTGGAACAAACCCAAACCCTTTCTCCTCATCTGAAGAAAACCTCCTGACATCAGGGGCTGAATGCCGCCTCATTCTGATGTTGTCTCCACCCCAAAGTGAACACGGGATGTATGTTACATGTATGTTTGCTCAATGTGCAGGTTCCATTTTTCCTCACGAGCTGTCATAAGTTTCCCTGCCCTTTTCATCAGTATGTATGCAATCTCAACCCCTATGATTATTTAAAACTCATTCTCTCCCCCTTTGGGGAGGCAGATTTGAGGCTTGTCCCCTTGTCTCCCAGTTTAGCTTCATAAATAAACCCTTCCCTTGCTGCACACCTGATGTCTCAGTGACCGCCTTTGCTGTGCATCAGGGACATGAACTTGGGTTTGGTTACAAGTTCATGGTTGAAAGCTTGAATTTTATCACTGGCAAAAATATTGTCAGTAATTTTCCTAAAAGTGACAGGCTCACTCAATTCCTTTTTGAGACAATATCTACCAAATATCCAAGTCTGAATAAAACAGGTCTATCAGTCATGTGTTTCAAGTAAAAATTGTGTTTCATGACACAAGTGGCTAGTTCTGCTCACAACTCAAACCACACGGAGGCCTTTCCATCGTGCACTGGTATGCAGAAGTGTGTTTTCACTTTACTGCCCACTTTGTCTTAAAAACACAAGTAAGTAGTCAGGGCAGCCTGGGTGGATCAGTGGTTTAGCGCCGCCTTCAGCTCAGGGTGTGATCCTGGAAACCCAGGATCGAGTCCCACATTGGGCTCCCAGCATGGGGCCTGCTTCTCCCTCTGCCTGTGTCTCTGCCTCTCTCTCTCTCTGTGTCTCTCATGAATAAATAAGTAAAATCTAAAAACAAAAACAAAAACAAAAACCCACACACATGTAGTCAAAGATTGATATTTAATAAAACAAATTATTTTTTCCTGCTTCAGCAAGGACCATCCATAAATGAAACTGGTACTCTCTTCTCTTCCTGCTGAGCATGACTCCGAAAACCACCACAGCAACTAGTCCTGTTGGGCAGGACACTAACCAACAGCGTTACCTATCACTGCCTCTGCATCATCAGTGGAAATATCAACCGTTCAAAAGACCCCTGCCCACTATTATGGAAACAGTTTTCACCTCCTGAGCCCCTGAAGGGATCTCGGGGACCCCAAATGTGAACCACACCCACCATGTGAATTGCTGATCTGGGGCAGCTCTCTCCCGAGGCAGAGAAGAGGCTCCAGTGAGCTGACCTTCAGGAACTAAGATAATCAGGACAATCTGAAGACGGAAAGCCTGAGGCCAACACTCCTGAACCAAAATTCTGCCACTAGACCATGCTGCCCTTGGTCACGGCCTCAATCTAAAGGAAAGCTGAAGAAGCCAAGGCTCCCAAGCAGTGGGTGCATTTCAGAGCCATCACGTAGAAATTCCAGTTCACCATACGGCCCCTGAAAATGTCACAGCTTTGAAATGCCAGTATCCTACACCGAGGTGTGTGTGTCCACCCTTCCAGCAACTGCACAGGGCACAGGGCACAGAAATGGAATCTGGCTTAACTCCTTTGGAAGTGGTAGGAGTCTGAAGAGTTAAGAGGCCAGTTTTCGTGGAGGAGGCAGGGAGGTAGAGTCAGAGGCTGCTATGGATGGAGAGTGAACCTCCTTAAAGCCTCCAGGAGGATCAGGATGGGAGGGGGAGCAGGGGTGGAGGCCAAGCCCAGAGTGTGTCCATCAGGCAGACACATTCTGTAAATGTATGCCTGGCTGTGCACCTCCCTGATAATGCGCCTGAAAAACTAAGCTGTCCATTCCTATTTACAGAAGGAGGAATGGATCAGACAGCAAGCACACGGGGAATAAAGGAAAGCCTCATTTCTGGAGAAGGCATTTCCAGGGTAGAGCCATTTCGTGTTGACCTTGAGAAGCGAGCCAGGCTACATGCATTCACTGAAGGAAGATTAAAAAACCCTTGAAGGAGCAGCCAGACGAGTGATGCGCCCGCACTAAGTCACCGCTCGCCTCGGGCACCGGCTCCCACGTCCCCCTCCTCCTCTCCTGTGCTCCTCCAGAAAACAAAATCTGAACCAGCAAGGGTGCAAAAGCCTCCAGTCTTTAGGGAAGGGCCTGCCAACGAGATGATTCATCCCTCTGGAGACTCCATCACCCTGGGACTTCTGCAATGTGACTTACTTCCTTTGTGCCTCCAGATCCGGGCTCTGGAACAGTCTCTCTCAAAAGAAAAGCTGACCCATCTGCTTCCCTGCTTCAAAGATTGCAAGGCTGGGATGCCCTGGGGGCTCAGTGGTGGAGTGTCTGCCTTTGGCTCAGGGTGTGATCCCAGGGTCCTGGGATCGAGTCCCACATTGGGAGTCCCCGCAGGGAGCCTGCTTCTCCCTCTGCCTGTGTCTCTGCCTCTCTCTCTCTCAGTGTCTCTCATGAATAAGTAAATAAAACCTTAAAAAAAAAAAAAAGATCGCAATGCCTCTCTCTGCACCGTGGGCCCAAGGGTCAGAGTTGGTTTCTGGAGACAAGAGACTGGGGTTTAATGGAGTCCAGGCTCCACCCCCCGTGCCTTTAGGTACCTCCATAAAGCAGACACCATTGGAGCCCTGGTTCTCAACAGTTAACATAAAAGCACCTAGAAGAGGACTTTGTCTGCAGCAGACACCCTTCAAGCAGCACCTTTTATTACAATTATTAAGTAAAGTCTATTTTCTGGAGGATGATGCCCAAGAACATCGTGAGCTGCCTGCCTACCTGCCTATCAACTTAGGTTTGTCCCCACTCCCGGCCCCTGGTGCTCCCTGTAGCTCTCACTACCCCCCCTCCATCTCCCCACCCTGTACCCTCCTGAGAAGCCCCCACACCCACTCCTGGCATTCCTTACACTGTGTCTCATCTCCCTGTGACCATGGCCTCTGGCCTGGATTTCCCTCTTCTGGGCAGTCCTGGCTCACCTTCCCTCTACCTGGCCACCAGCCCTCATGGTGTGTTAGGTTTCCGTTGTCATTTCTTCCCTGTCAGGCTGCGTATCTCTCTGTCCCTCAAATCATGAGACTGGAATTGCCTGTGACAGGCGGTCCCCGCTACTGGGCTGCAGAGGATTTGAAGTTTAGCTCTGTGCCTTATTTATCTTTGCATCCCTAGTGCCTCACACAGTATCAGGGCTCAGTGAGTTTGGGATCAATACATAATAGATGCCTGTTAAATGACTATATGATCTCCTTTCTCACCTTCCAAAGTATCAGGATATGCCAAATCCCCAAGCTTTTACCACCAAGTACTCTATGCCTGCTTCCTACACCCTCCCATTCCCCATACACTTCCCAGAATTTGATTTTCAGGCACACGGATCCTGATTTCCCACACCAAGGCTACTCCTGTTAGATATCTAGCAGATATCACAGAGGAGACTCTGTCCTGTGTTTGCACAGGACCGTGGGTAGCTGATCTCACCACCAATTTATTATTGTTTGTATGTTGGCTAAAAAGAAATCATCTCTAAGTTCTAGGAAAGGCTGTTCCATGTTTCCAAAAACAGTTCAGTTGGCTTTTCAATAATATATTCAAAGTGGAGGTGTTTACAACTGCTGCACTGTTCTCAAAAACCACCACACCCCTGGACTCCAGCATCTCGGAGCGGGAAACGGGGCTGCGCTGCCAGCAGAGCAACCAGCAGGGGGAGCGAGATGGCAGCCGATGCTCAGAGCTGAGGCCCGACTGGGTGACTGGGTGAAGGGACCTCGCAAGAGACCCTGGAGGGCAGCCTGGAGAGACCGGCTCGCAGGGTTGACCTGGGGCTAGCCTCGGGTACTTTCCTAGCTGCTTCCCCAGTTTTTCATGAGCCCATGACCTTTGGTAAGTCCTCTGATCTTCACTTAGCCAATGTCACAAGCAGCGATGTGGGGGCCAAGAGGACTTTAGCTAACTAGCAGAGCATGCCCCAATATTGCAAGCTGCCTGAAGGAGTCCTCTGCGTGAATCTGTTTTCAGCAAGAGAGCCATTAACAACTATGTGTTAATAAGCACACATTCGTCGGGGGAGTAGGAAGGAGAAACGTCAGCACCTGGCATGCCCAAGTGTTGAGACTGAGAGACACTAGCTTATAAAAATGAAAGGTTTTCTTGTTTTTACACATTGAACTATGCTCTGATTATGTATTCTTTTTTTTAAAAAAAATATTTATTTTAGAGAGAGAGCATGCACAAGTGGGGGGAGGGGCAAAGGAGGGGAGAGAGAGACAGAGACAGAGAGACAGAGAGAGAATCCTGAAGCTAACTCCCCATTGAACATGGTGCCAGAGCAGGGCTCGACCCCAGGACCCTGAGATCATGACCTGAGCCAATATCAAGAGTCGACCGCTTAACCGACTGAGCCACCCACGTGCCCTTGATTATGTATTCTTAAAATCTTAGTACAAAGTTTGATTCAAAGGACCCTAGGCAAAACAATAGAGAGAATTTCTTATAATTTCTGAGTGTGTTCTTCCGTGATGAGTCTATAATCCTTATCATGAAGCTTCATATAAGTGCCGGCAATATAAATTAAATTTGGATGCTAGAAACTAACAAAGATATAAGTGGCATTTCACGTTCTCCAGAAATGTGTAATTCCTGGTATCTTTCACGCCGTCTTCCAAATTCTGAGTAGAGTTTACGAGACTCTGGTCAGGGATACATATGCCAGAATAAAGAGCAAGAGAAATCTCCCTGACACGCAAGAGCAATCCAAATACGCAACTACTATGCAGAGGTGTTTAAAATGAAGCAAAACAAAACCAGAAGCAAGTTACTGCCTGCTTTAAAGCATAATACTTAAATTCCTTCTTACATTATTAATAATGGTCCTCGGGAATGGTTAAGAACTTCACCCCAGGGAGCTCTAACCCACTGTTCTTCCCTAATCAATTGCAGACTGCTCTGCTCCAGCTTCGGCAGCATGTGACACATGGACAGTGTTGTGAGCCTGCTATAATGTCAGCATGGGGACAATGGGACCCTAGACCTCAAGTGCATGCTTGGGCCTTGGTTTTCTGAGCTTTTTAAAAAAAAATTTAAAAAATTTTTCACATTCAGCTCCATTCCCAAGAATGTCTGAGATGGAGCTTGGGTTGTGGAGCATGATTACAATGGCACGGGACAGCTCTGGCATATTGGCCGGTCCTCAGGAACACAGCACACTGGTGGACCCTGGAAACAATGGCTATTCCTGTCTTACAAGTGGGCAAATGCCCCTGCACTGTCACTTCCAGGTGAGTTATGGGCTCTCACCAACACCATCTACTGTGAGAATGTATCCCCCACAGCTGTTTGACACCTGGACGTGAGGCCCAGGCCATGTCTGAATCACACTTTTTTCTTGGCACCTAGTACAGAAACCCGCACACAGTAGGGACCAAACTCGTGCTTGTTAACTGAGTGAATAAGTCTGAAGGATCAAACGGATGACTCACTGCCATGCCAATGGGATGAGCCTGGGCACAAAGGGAAGTCTAAGGCCTTAGAGCAGAAACTGAAGTTTCCTGAGAAAGAAGGAATTCTGCTTCCGGATGCAACAGAGAAACCCTGCCTCAGTTTCCCACCTGCTAGCCTGCCCTATGGACTTTGGGCTCCAGACTGCGGTCTCAACTCTTACCTTAGTTTCCAGCCTACTCACCTGCCCTACAAATCTCAGACTTGCCAGTCCCCATAATGCAGGGGCAAGTGCTTAAAATAAATCTCTCTCTCTCTGTATCTATCTATCTATCTATCTATCTATCTATCTATGTATCTATCTAATCTTCTATCTATCTATCTATCTATCTATCTATCTATCTATCTATGTATCTAATTTATCTAATCTCCCATCAACCCGTTTCTCTGGAGAGGCCTAATACAGGAACTACGACCCAGGAGTGCTCCTGGGCTCCTGACACGGCTTTGAAGGCCGAGTTCAGAAGGAATGATGGAGGCCCAAGCTGCGGTCCTGTTACTACCCTTTTGGAGAGAGGCCCCTGCTAGGTGCACGACCGTGACCCAAAGGCTGGACGTGCACCGACCCGACGGCGTGAGGTCGGTGCTCCTTGTCCCGACCAGAAGGGCTCTCCTCTGAGCCCACAACATCCATTTAGTCCCGGGGCTAAGGAACAGGATTATCATGCCTGCTTCTCTTTGGAGGTGACCCCGATCACTGTCGCTGCCCCGTGGGAGCTCTGCTTTCCGTTCTGTCCTCTTGCTCGTCCCCGTGACCCTGGCACCTCGCGGTCGGTCAGGCCTCCGCAAGCTACCTCGGGGCTCGTCCACGGGGGACAGTTTCCGCAGGAGAAGAACTGTGAGCGGCTGCGGGGGCCGGGGCGCCGGCCCGGCCTGCCCTCCCCTGACCCCAGCTGGGGGCGGGGCGGGGCCCCTCTGCCCTAGGATCGCCCCCAAGGCCCGCGCTGGCACCGAGCCCGGCGCCCGGCCCCCCTCCGCCCCGCGGCGGGACCCACCTATCTCCTCGCCCAGGGAGGAGTTGAGGATGGCGCCGGCCGACATGACCACGGCGCAGCTCCGCAGGCCGCGCGGGTGCAGCCGGCTCAGCGGCACGGCGGGGACCAGCTTCCTCCAGCCGAGCGCGGCGAAGGGCGCCTCCCGGCCGTCCAGCGTGCGCACCCGCACCCGGCGCCGCAGCGCGCACAGCAGCTCGGCGCGGCTCAGCCCGGCCGCCCGCCGCCCGCGGAAGCGCACGCCGTGCTTGTTGGCGCTCAGGTAGTCCTGCATGGCCTTCTGCAGCCGCGGGGCGAGCATCTTGGACGACACGTCCCCCCTCCAGAGCCGGTGCAGGAAGGCCCTGGACATGGACGAGTACAGCCTGTCCCCGTCGTCGCCGCCCTCCAGCGCCTGGCTCCCGCCCGCGCTGCGCGGCCGCTTCCTCGCCCGCCTCCGGGGCGCCGGGCCGCCCGCTGCGCCCCCCTCCCGCCGGCCGGGCGCTCCCGGGGCTCCCGGGGCTCCCGGGGAGGGGCCCCCCGGCGCGCCCCCAGCGCGGCCGCGCGGCCCGGGCTGACCCGCGGCGAAAAAGTAGTGGTCGTCCTCCGGGTAGAAGGCGCTCTGCGACTTTCTCCCGACCTGGGAGGAGAAGAACTCGTCGTCATTTTCCAAGCCGCCCTGCGCCGGGGCCCACCGAGGCAGCGCGGCCGGGCGGCCTTCCAGCGGCCCCTGGCGGGCACCCAGGCTCCCGGGCCAGGAGGGCTCCTGCAGGGCGCCCATGATGGCCCTGTGCTTCCCCTGCACCGGCAGGAGCCGCCTGGTCTCCAGGAAGGAGAAGGCGCTGGGCGCGGGCTCAGCGGGGGTGCTGTCGGTGAAGTAAACGAAGATCACCACCAAGAGGAGCCCCCACGCGAATATCCCGCAAAGCATTCGTTGTCTCCATTGCTTCAAGTGTGGTTTCATGGCAGGTCTCCGGGGCCAGCGCGTGGGGTCTTACAGCGGTGGGAGGCCCAATGAACCTGAAAAACAGCCAAGGTCTACAGTTAGCCGCCGGGCCCTGGCGCTGGGGTCAGTGTGGCCTGAGTAGTGGTCCTGCAGGGAGGAGTTAAAAGGGGCTTGGGAAACCAGGATCTTTGGGGAATTTTGACTAAATTCAAGTGTCATATGCCCTGCTTTCTCAGACCCAACCTCTGCAAGACAAGGGGTCCCACCGAGAGTCTTGGGAGAGACGAGGAGGAGTGGCTGTATATTTGGAAAACCTCTGGAGGCGAGGCTGACCACCTCCCTGCCCTGACAGCTCCTTAATTGGGGCCCATCCCAACAACCTCTCCCTGCGACTGCCTTTACAGAACTCTATTTGGTAAAGCAAAGCAGCTGAGTTAAGCAGAGTTGGCCCTCTCTTCTCTGCTTTATCGGAACACCAAAGGCTCAGTTTCTAAGGGGTGACAACTATATAAGATTCTTCACAGTCCCTCCCAGGGCCTGGAGGCTGCCTGGAACATACCAGAAGTCCACCTATGGTCCCGAATAAGCAATGCTTCAGAGACCGTGGCCGTGGACCAATGTTATGCCAGAGTGTCTGTGGACTTCAAAAATGCACTCAAATAAATGCCCTCCTACTTCATCCCCATCATGAGTCCCTGATGGAATAGGAGGGAAGTATGTTAACATTTCAAATAAGGCAGGAGATGAGGAGAGAGCTTGCTGTTTCTAGATGAGCCTCCAACCGGGAAAGGGATAAAAAGTGTAAGATAAAATGTAAGACAGGGGGAACCTCTCCTTGATACGGTACTGTAACCCATGTTTCTTGCTACATTGCTGTGTGGGATAAAACATTAATAAGAAATGCACCTAACCTTCGGGAATGTAAGCAAAGCCCACAAAAGGAAAAAAAAAAAATAAGGCATATGTAATAATACTGGAGCTTACTGGAGCCTAACAATAAGCACAGCGTCCAACACAGGCAGGCACTGAATAAATATTGGCTAAAAGGATGACATCAGCCTGCATGTGTGTGTTGGTGGTGGGGGCTATCTGTTTGGGTGATGGGGTTGGAAGTAGGGACTGAACCGGATAGTGATGTGATCCCCATCCAGCCATGGGGGACCTTGAGGGCCTACTTGGATATCTGAGCCACAGGCTCTGTGAGAAATGGGGAGGAGTGAAGTTGTCGGAGCAAGAGGGTACCATGTTGGTTGCATGGGCTTTCGGATTTCTCTGTAGCAGGTAAGAGGGACAGGGCAGAGTGTAGGAGGGGGCTTCTAGAAGGTCCTTAGTAGAAATCGGGACATTCAGAGTAGAATGGGAGGTACTCAGAGGGGGAACTTCCCTAGCATAGACTAGGGAAGACATAGACTTAGACTAGGAAGCATAACTCAAAGGCATTGACCGTAATGCAACAGCTGGGTTCTTACTCAGATAACTCGTATCAAAGTGAGTGATACATAAATGTAGTTACTGTGGAAGCTACACGCTTTGGTGGTTAAAAGATATGCCAATGTAAGAAAACCACATTTGCTTTGTGGCTCTGTAGCTGATTAAATATGGACACAGATTCATTGACCCTCTTTGCATGGAGAGGTGGGGTCTATGTCTCCTTTCCTGCATTCTGGGGAGGGCTCTGTAACTGCTCTGATCTGCTGGACTCAGGTCCAGCAGCTTCCACTTCCTGCTTCTTAAAACGCTCATTCAGGGGGAAGCTGGCCACCAACAAAGACATCTCTCTGACCTGAGTCCACCCAGCAGCCAGGATATCCAAGCTGTGGAAAGGCCCTGTGGACTGAGAGACACCCAGAAAGCCCCGAGCTGTTCCAGCTGTCCCAGCCCGGCATCAAACATGAAGACCGAAGACACCGTGCTGCATGTCCAGGTAAGTTGAGCTTTCAGATGATCCGGCCCTGGCCAACCTCTGACTGCAACTGCAGGGAAAACCCCGAGTGAGAACCCAACCAAGCCCAGTCTACCCACAGAACCAGAGTGATAAGGATAGATTGTGGTTCTGAGCCATTAGGTTTTGAGGCAATTTCTTACATCAGAATAGATCACTGGAACAGGCACTAACGGAAATGTGAAATAAGAGATGCCCCAAATGCTTCCAACATCTGGGCATCCTTGAAATGAGACTCTAGCCTCCCAGGGATTGTATGAAGAGCAATATTCATTGAAATGTTTAAGTTTTGGCTCTTCAAAAGTACCTTGTATTCACATAAAGGCAAGGCTGTCGATTTCATTTACAGTCGTAAATCAAACACACACGCACAGAGCATGCTTTCACCAAGCCACACACGGATGCCAAGAAATCGACATCGAAGAAACAATGCCACCAGCTAACCTGCTGGGTGCCACAGCCTGTGCTTAGCACTCTTCCTGGATTATCTCATTTGGTCTTCCCAGCACCTCGTAAGGTAGGAGATACTGCTGTCCATTTTATAAATCTCAGAGATTGAGTAACTTGCCCAAAGCCACAGAGATAGCAAGCAGCAGAACCTGCGTACCACTCCATCTGCTTGATTCCAGGCCTCACACTTTGAACACTAAGTTCTGACTCCATTCGATCATACCAACTGAAGCTATATATTCTAAATAAGGCTCCTTAAACTATCTGTGGTGAAGGATCACTTTTTCCCTCCAAATTGTCACATTCTGATACATGTATATTTCCATTCCTGAATGTCTTGGCAAGGCCCGACTGCTGTAAAAAATTCAAAATGCTTACTACCAAGTTCCGTACACATCTCATCAGGAGCTGGTAATGAACAGTTTGCAGACGTGCACAGTCTGGGGACCACACTTTGACTAAGAATCTACTAAATGATGTTTCTAAACCTGTTCTACCCCAGGGCGAGTGCTTCAAACTGTAATGCCCGGCCAGAAGATGTAGAGCCTATTTCCAGTATTTCGACATTTCTATTAGAAATCAGAAAATCGCCCTTAATGACAGTAATTCTGCCTTTACCCCCACTGAGCACACTGCAGTACAGCTCTGATGCTAATCTCTGGAGTTAGCACTGTGCCCAGGAGTTAAGGACTCAGTCCTCACCTCTGCTTTGGACAACAGCCTTAAGTGGGAACCCCAGGCTTACCTGCACTTTTGAGCATTTGGCCAGCAATCTGGAAGGTTCCCAGGATATCTCTGGGGTTTCATCATTAGCAAGAATGAACTCAGAAGAACCTTATACTAACAATGGCCAGGTTTTGTGTAAGGTATATATGTAGTTCGAAGTCTTGGGAAGTGGATCCCAAACACAGATTCTCTGCCCTCTGTGGGGTCAGAGAACATCACCTTCTTCCAACATAACTGTGTTCTCATGAACCACGAACCGCCACCAAGCCTTGGCATCCAGGATTTCTCCCAAGGTTTCATTTCCTAGGCATGACTGACTGAATCCCTGATTCAGTCCCCAGTCCCCTTCCCCCCACCCCCAGAGGTCAGGCTGGTCTTTCTGGTGACCAGCCCCTGTCCTGAAGCTAGGCAGGGACCCACCAAGAGTCACCTCCAGGACATAACAAAGACACTCCTGTCACATAGGAAACCGCCAGGGTTTTAGAAGCCCCATATCAGGAACTGAGGACAAAGACCAGACAAATGACCACACCACAGCAAGGCAGTAGTTGCTAATCCAAAAGGCAGTCTTCCTTCGTCTGGCTGGAAATCCTTGTTACTTGTTTAGTTGGTTGCCCCACACTGAGCAACAGCTCTGGGTGCATTCGTGGTGGATTATTAAAGAATGGGGAGTGGAGGTTCTTTGTTTAGCATCTGCTTGAGAGACTATTTTTAAGACGCAAAGTCAGAAGGGGAGGGGTTTGCAGAGGGCAGCTGTGGGTGATATGATGAAGAGGAAGCCTTGATCCTTTGGGAGGCCCTGGAAACCTCTGGCCTTGGGGTTCAGAACCAAGGGTCCCACCCCCTGCACCAGATGACAGGTGACCCTTAGCTGCCTGGGGACAACAGAATGGGAATAGCAGACATACAGGCTCCATCATACGGCAACGCCTGGTTCCCCAGCAAAGCAGGCAGACTTTTTTTCTGTGGGGAGATGACAGACATGGAAGGGAGGGAGTGAGGAGCTCTGGAAAGCCTATGAGGGAAAAAAAGCAGGAGAGAAGGTGCAGCAGAGGGGCCAGGGGCCAGGGGCCTGGGGCAGGTTGTGTTCTCTCTGCCCACTTTGTTGGGAGGTAGAAAGGTGGGATTTGTGAAGCCCTCTGAGTATATTGAAAGCACTAGGGATCCCAATGCAATAATGAGGATTTTTCATTAGGTAAGATTTTGTGGCTTTTGATGCACAGTAATAATAGAAAGGAGTGGGATCACTGTCTCAGCTCATGATTAGGCTGAACTTTTAATAATCCAAAGCCTTCCCCACTACCTCTGTCGCTGCAAACCTTCTGCTGCCAATTAAGGGAACATTCTCCAAAATGATTAAATTGCAAGGCAAGAGCAAATCCTCTACCAGCAAGATGCTACAGAAATCATTTTATGTATCCTGGGTCCTGTCATCAGCATCTTTATAAAAATCCAGGTTAGACAGAGGAAGAGGACATTGTCAAGTTATATGCCATTGGTCATTCTTGTCCTTAAGAGGACCATGCAGCCTCATGGGAAGAAATGTTCAGCTAAGCAACATTAAAAGAAAAACAATATTTTTTCCCTCTAATGTAGTATATCTGAAATATTATAATGATATAGCTTAAAAAAGTAAAGTATACTCGATGCTATATCCTTTCATTAGCTGGTGTGATATAAATTGCATCGGGGAGACAGAAGAGGCACATCAGGCAAATCATCTGTCCCCAGGTGTCAGTGACAAAGTGCTCCCTAATCTTATGTTCACATGTGCTTCATTGGGGAGAGTTTAAGTGACTGAGGTGGTTGAGTTCCTGCCGGTTTCCCCTTGGGAAGAGAACTGGCAACATTACAAGCACAGTGTGTGTGGTGTGGCCTTCTCTTGGCTCCGCAGCGATTCTAACATTATTACCCAGACGAGCTAAGGTTTGCATTCCAAGTACACAGATGTTTTCTGCCCACTTGAACTACTACTTGTCCGTTCTCACTTTTCTCCCATTTTGTTGCCTTTCGAGGCAAACCTCTAGGGAACCTGTATGGGAATGCTACAGCAATGATAATAGACTAAAGGGAAAAATGACCCACTGCCAGATATTACTTTGATTGTTCCCCCTGCTTAGGAATTTTGGTGGCTCTTAGATACTAATTCTCAAAGCAACGAGTCACATTTCTGCACAGATGTCCAAAATAATACAAAAGGGTATTAATTCTCCTTGAAATCATTCAGAGAGAGATCACATTTTCCAAAAGGCACCATTCATTACAAGTAATCAGATGAAATTAGGAAGTGCAAGCCACAGATGATGCAGCTAAGGGTTAATATGGCCAGCTTCTCATTTTGTTCAAGGGGAAAGAGAAGCTAATTCTGGCCTTTGCCTCTTGAACGACATCCCTCTTATGCCTGGAGGTTGACAGGCTGGCTCACCCTTTTTCCTGAATGGAGAGTATTTTTTTAACCCACTTTGATGGATGTGTGTATTACAGCTGCCATCTGGCCGGGTTTTCTGTTGGTCTGAGAAACACTCGTGTCTCTTTTTGTGTAAAAGTTGTCTAAAGGATCATAAATCTAAGTATTTACGTGAACACTGATATAATAAAGAAGATTTAGTCTGTGAGCTTTAGTGAGACACTCATGTGTCTTAATAGCCTTCAGGAGTCATTTTCTTCCAAGATTCATTTTTCTAAAATTAGCTCTTGTCACACACCCAAGAAAACACTCAAGTCTGCAGAAGAGGGAGGTGCCACCCCCAGCTGGAATGCTTCTCTCTCTTCACAACCCCATCGGCTCCTTTCACAAATAATCCCTTTTCTTTCCTTTCTTTCATTTTCTGTAAATGTAAGAAAGCCTCCAGACTACTGCGTGCAGGACACCCAGGGCCCCCTCCCTAATTCTTTCTAGCTTCAGTCTCAGCCCATTCTTAAGCTAATGTCCAGAAGAAGAGAAAGAAGAAGGTCAGCCCGGTCAGTAGGGTTGGAGTGCAAGGGCTGCCCACCCGCTAACAGGTCCTGGCAGAAATGCTGCTTCATTGTCCTACAAAGGCGGCCTCACTGTCAGGCTATGAGCTCCAAGGGTGAGGCAGCGGGGCTCAGGCCGAGTCACCTGTGACCAGAAGCTGCTGGACTCCAGAACGGAACAGTTATGTTAGGCCTGGCCAACTCAAATGAGCTTGCTTGGTAAAGGCCTGAGTTTAAAACACAGGTGCCATGGCTTCTGGTTGATTTAAAAATTTGGATGCTTGAGTCATCTCAGTAGGGTCTAAGTGGGAGCTCTCTGAGAGTGGGACCACCTCATATTCAGTCTTGTATTCCCAGCAAACAGAACAGGTGGTCCCATGGAAGGTTCCTGATTGATACTCTAAATAAACTAATATTTTAAATATGAAAATTAATATTTTAAATGACTGCAATTCATAAAACAAAATAAGTGAGACGGCCCGATGGGACTCCTGGCTGGGTTCAAACAGGGGCAACACACTGCTGGCTATCCTTCCCAGGCCAGCGGGAGTGTGAGCATGGCTCCCTGCAAAGTAATCAGGTGTCATATGGCTAGGAACAGCAGTCAGGAGTGGTCAGGGAGATGGAACGAATCAGCAGCAGTGGTACCAGATGCTTCCATGTGCCAGGCACTGTATCAAGCACCTCATCTGTACTGTCTCATTTTAATTCATTCCCACTGTAATTTTTATATCAAGCTCCATAGTAAACACTACTATTCTTGTTCGGTATATGGAGAAACTGAAGCTCTAAGTGGTCTCCTTCATGCACACTGTTCCAAAACCCCAGTCTTGTTGCACTAACTATATCACAAAACCAGGGGATGTTGCATCGTGCTTGAAATTTTAACCAACATTTTTTTCCCTCTGCCATAAAGTACTGTGCCGAATTCCAGGCTAGCTCCCTACACTGACCAGACCATGGGATCCCCTAGCATCCCGTCTTCCCTAACATGTGTTTGTCTGCGGGAGAAACTGATCTTCCAGTTAGGCCTTGGGATCTGCACCTCCCAGAATCCACCTGCTCGGCAATCACCGGAGACAGCGTAGCCTTGGCATGCCAACCGAGTGGGTTTTGCCCAGTCAGAATGGGATGCCCTAACATTCCCAGTGAGGCTACAGGTGTGAAGGTCCAAGATCTCAAGGTCTATTATCTAGGCAGGAAGACCCCAATCCTGGCTTCTCATTCTCTGCCCTAGGACAGGTGAATGTACAGAGGAGTGATATAGAGGACAGTAATCATGGAGTACTTTAAAGAGGAGGGGGACTAGGGTTGGATGCTGAAGCCCACATTGGTACAGAAGGAAACCAGTCATTTCCAGCCAGTGGAACAACTGGGTTAAGTGTGCCTGGGATGAGAATTTGCACGGTGCAAAGATAGGTGACCAGGAATGGCAGGCTCAGGGTGGACAAGGAGGGCTCATTGTATTAAGATGATGGTATTCTCTTTCCGGGTGAATAATTTCAGCACTAAAGATTTTTTCCTCAAATGGCAGGGCAGATGGGAAATAGTTTAAAAGGCAAGGACGACCATATGTGAGCCACTCCGGGCAGCTTTTAGCTTTCAGAACTTTCTGCAATGAGGTAGCAGGTGCTGTTGGGGCAGAGGGAGGTGGAAATGATTCCAGACGTCTATTACTGGTTGTACAGAGACAACACAAGCTGCCTACTAGCTAGGGTCTGCTGGCTTCCCGAAACAGCACTCATCTGCTCTGGACACAGTGGCCTGTTTGTTTTACGATAATTAGCATTCAAATATTTACACTTTATACCAATAATATGCCAAGGCTCATGATTGAAGCTGTAAATTAGCTTCAGCCATGATGTTTAATAGTCAAGAAGATGAAATATTGCCTACCTGCCACTGAGATTGCAAGGTTCTACTCTGTTGCCTTAAATATAAGTGGGCATCTGGGTAAAAATATAGGTGGTCTGCAGGTGGCTCTCACAGGGGGGCTTCTGTACCAGCTGGAGCCACTCTTTATTGGGAAAAGCATGCCCTCCTGTCCCAGCCCGAGAGGGGTCCAAAGCATCAGTGTGGGCTGACAGTGGATGTGTGTGATGGCAAGGGAGTGCTGGCACCACACAGGGAACAGGCCAGTGCCACCATCTCTGGCCTACCCAATGTTGCAGAGAGATACTGACGACTCTACCCACAAAGAGGAAAGGCAATGTATGGCTGACTGGGAAGCCCTGTGGTCAGACGGCATGTTCAGGGGCTTGCCAGCTGTGTTATTCTGGATAAATCCTCAGTTTCTTCATCCAATGTGAGTCACGGCTCTGTGAAATGAATGAGTAAGGCACTGCGTGTGACTTGACTGGCACAGTGCCTGGCCTGAGGTGAAAGCTATACAAATAGGGTTTTTCAAATCCAGTTTTGAGAGTCTGTGAAAATAAAAAAGTGGTATAACCAGCATGGATTTCACTGTGAGTACTGGCCCCATATGTATATACTGGAAGGTTCATCCAGTGAACCTCTCTTTAAAGGGTCCCAAACTGATGTGCCCTCGTTCAGATAAACTCTAACACCTGACTCAAGCTAATAAGTGTAGACTAAACCCTGCCTCAATAAAGCCCTCTCTCTGGTGTCTCGGTCACAAACCACAGAACCTGTCAGAGGCTGAAGGCCTGCGAAGTATCTTCTAATGGGTTCGTCCTGTCAGCTTTGGTTTATGTTGCTATACTTCAAGAAATATTTATTAAACCTGATGTCAGGCTGAATATTTATACCCTAGGACATTCTGCCCTTGGGGGACCTGAAGTTCTTGGGGAAAGTAAGATTTAAATTCTTGAACACCAAGGGTGAACGAATGAAAAGCCCGCGGTAGATTCAAATCACGGTAGATTCAAATTCCAGCGTCTCTTCAGTCCAGACAATGAGGCTCTCACAAGAGCCCAGGAAGAAAGAGTGCTTAGAAGAACCCCCTTTCAGGAAACTTCAAAGGCCCCACGGGGCACTTGTTTTGCCCATCAGGGGAAAGAAAGTGGTTTTCTGTGGCAAGAGCCACATCTTAACAAATCACAAAAATAAAAAAAGGCTGACTGCTTTAGATCCATCTCCATAGATCAGCACCAGCAGATCTCAAGTGTAAAGCTGGGGGAAAAACAAGCTGCAGACACAAACTCACAAGAGTTGTACCATTTATGTAAGATTTTAAAATGCCAGTACCAACCTCAGCTAGGGGCTACCTCTGAGGAAGATGGGCCGAGATCTGGATGAGCGCGTGGGGGTTGGACACTTGCCTCATTGCTCAAAAGGGTCCCTTTAAAGAAAAGACCCAAATTAGTAAGGCAGAGTAGTGATAGGCATTAAATCTGAGTATATAAGCTCACTTCTTACGTATTCCCTGTTTTCTTCCTTAAGATTTTATTTACTTTAGAGAGTACGAGAGAGAGACAGGGAGAAAGAAAGAGAGACAGAGAGAGAGAGAAAATGAATGGGGAAGGAGCAGAGGGAGAGGGAGACGATCTCCAGCAGACTCTGTGCCTAGTGCAGAGCCTGACACGGGGCTCGATCTCACAACCCTGAGATCATGACTTGAACCGAAACTAAGAGTTGGACACTCAACTGAATGAACCACCCAGGAGCCCCTGTATTCTCTTTTTCATGAGACACACAGAGAGAGGCAGAGACATCCCAGGACCCCTGGGATCACAACCTGAGCCGAAGGCGCTCAACCACTAAGCCACCCAAGTGCCTCTTCTCTCTGTTTTGAACAGATTTAAACATAATAATTTTACACATAACAAAGGTTGTAAAAATAAAAGTTATTATTAAGACTTGTAAAAATAAGAAAGAGAAATCAATTAGTTGTGTTTATATTTATATCCTTATTTCCTAATCTCTTTGGCTAATAGTTCCTGCTTACTCTGTTAGCACAAAATATAAATCTAACATTTAGATTCCACACTGGATTCCAGCTTGGTTAAGACTCAAGTGATACCATCGTCAATCCAGAAAAGAATAACTTACAGCTATAATGATTTATGAAAACGCAGAAAAGCACTGAGATTCTGGCCCTCACTCTTTCTAGGTATGCGATTTGAGGCAAGTTACTTGACCTTTTGAAACTTCATCATATGACTATGAAAATAATCCCAAGGTTAACAAGTTGACACGAAATAACATATTTTAATGATAAAATGCAAATAAAGTTTCTCTTGTTGCCACCTTAGTTATCTAAAAATAGCTATTCCATGTGGCCGCTGGCACTGTTATGCACTCATGGTGCCATCTTGTTTACTCCTCATTCCCTGAGAGATGGAATCTCTCACAGTCCTGTGTTGGCTAAACTGACCGTTATCTACAGAGCAACATCTTTGGTCTCTGTTCCACCTCTTAATTCTTCCACATAGAAGGTGTTCCCAGTCCATTGAGAAATAAGGATCATGGTATGAACCTCTGAACTGAGTTGGCCCTAAGTCTAGTTTTGATAGTTGCAGCAAGTAAGGTGGGGAATTGGCAATCCAACGTGTTCCCACACCCCAAGCCACAAGTTAGGAATGACTATCAGTCATGAATGTAATAATTTAACCTCCATCTCTCTGACATTTGTGTATCTTCTAAAGCACTGAACGGTTATTACTTCGGTGCCTCTCAAATCCTATGGTGAAGCCCATTTTATGGATGAGAAGTATGAATCACAGTCACTTAAAAGTCCCACTGTTAGCATGTGTTGGAGCTAGGACAGTACCTGGAAAAATTGTAGGCAGTTCAAAATGAGGACAGTAATCATGTTTGTTCTCCTTACCCTCCAGGGTTGTTGAAAATGCCCAAGAAAAATGCATTAGTAGGAACACTTGAAATCTGATGTCCTACAAATTCATCCAGTTTTCAGGATATAAGGAATCATAAATATTTACATTTCATTATCATGTCAAAGTTATCTCAGTTGACTTTTTTGTCGCACAAAATATGTATAAATAAAAAAGATGATCCCATTATGTGTTAAAAAATCACCTTGGCAGGGATCCCTGGGTGGCGCAGCGGTTTGGCGCCTGCCTTTGGCCCAGGGCGCAATCCTGGAGACCCGGGATCGAATCCCACATCGGGCTCCCGGTGCATGGAGCCTGCTTCTCCCTCTGCCTGTGTCTCTGCCTCTCTCTCTCTCTCTCTCTCTCTCTCTCTGTGACTATCATAAATAAATAATATAAAAAAAATCATCTTGGCAGATGTAGAGGTGCCAGTGAAAATCATCAATGGTGAACATGTTTCTGGGCAAGTAAAAATGGCAATTGTTTGCTTTGTAAGGCTATTCAGTGGCTTCAGCCTTAACACTCCAGAAGTTTGGTTTTAAGATTGGAACTTTTAAAACATCATTAAGAGAAAGTGCCAAGTTGTTAATGCCCTAACACCAAGTTCCTTATGATAGGATATATTTTCCACAGAAGTAAGAGGACTAATGCATTAATTTTATATAAAGACGCATATACACACATATTGTGGAGTCAAATATAAAATCAACTTGAAGATTTCATATAAAACATGAAACTTCAAAGAAATATCTCGGTGCAGAGCTTTGAACTTTGAACTCCGCCCTCCGAACTTCCAAAGCTAAATGTCCTCCCTAAAGAAAAAGCCTGAGCAGCTGGGATGAGATGAGTATCAGGGCCCCAGCACACTTAAGACCAACCTAAGAAAAGTTCACAAATGTTTTCTCTCTGGTATGCTTCTCTAGTTTTTTATTTTTCAAAGCCAGTGGAAAAAAAAAATCCAGATTATGAAATAATTTCTGCAGTTTCCAATTCTGAGGATTAGCTCACCCTTAGAATATCTTCTAATTGCCCACACACCCCTGTCAGGACCACTGAGTCAAGGTCACCCTGTGAACAGCAGCACAAATGTGTTTTGTATCTGTGCGCACATGTTCGTACGAGCACAGCACTGGTCTTCCATCACTTCACTGATTCATCCGGCCTAAACATAACTGGGCACCTCCATTCTACTATGTCTACCACACTGAGCAAATCAAATATAACCTGTCCCCTCATTGAGCTTGCCGTAAGGGAAAGACAGAAATCAGGCCTACTAATCTTGCGGGATACTGTGCGTTTTAGCTGAATTTTTTAGCACATTCCCTTTCACCCCATGACTTTCCTCCATTCACCAAGATAAACCTAAGACCTCCCATGCCCTAAGGAAACTGTCACAAAGGAACCAGAAGCAGTGATGTTAATTCTTGTCTTTACAGTTCAAAAGCTGGGGCACCTGGGGGCTCTGGTGGTTAAGCCTGGTTTGGGTTCAAGGTCAGAATCCCAGGGTTGTGAGGCAGAGCCCCGCATCCGGCTCTGCACTGGATGTGAGGCCTGCTTAACATTCTCTGTCTGCCTCTCCCTCTGCTCCTCCCCTGCTCTCAGTCTCTAAAATAAATAAATAAGAATAATAACAAATAAGTAAATAAATAAAAATAAAGTTCCAAAGCTGTGTTTCAAGCAATGGGAAGTGCAGGACAAAACCTGGGAGGAATACTTGCAAAGCCAGTTTTCTCTTACCCAAATGGAGACTGAAAAGATTTCTTGCCTGATGGCAGCCATCAGAAAGAATGAATATCCACCATTTACATCAACATGGATGGAACTGGAGTGTATGATGCTGAGTGAAGTAAGTCAATGGGAGAAAGACCATTATCATAGGGTCTCACTCATACGTGGAATATGAGAAATAGTGAAAGGGACCATAAGGGAAGAAAGGGAAACTGAGCGGGGAAAAATTAGAGAGGAAGACAAACCATGAGGGACTCTTAACCCTGGGGAATAAAGGGTTATAGATGGGGAGGAGGGTAGGAGATGGGGTGAGTGGGTGATGAGCATTAAGGAGGGCATGTGATGGGATAAGCACTGGGTGTTATACTATACTTGGGCAAATTGAATTTAAATTAAAAAAAAATTTTTAAAAAAGCAGAGTGGGAAGTGAAACAGAACAGCTGGACACTGGCCAGGGCTCCTGAAGATGGTTCTCCTACCAATTAAGAGGGCAAGGACAGAGACCTCTAGGTAAGTTTGTAGATGGGATCTTGCCCCACTCTGTACCTCACACCTCAGGGTGTGGCTGTAGGAACCTGGGTTTTCTGTACCCAGAATGGCAGGGAGGAACAACCACCTGAGGCCCCCAAAGTAGAGAGAATTCACAGGCTCAGAGGGGGCATGCAGCATGGACAGAGGGATGAAGGGGGGTGGAGGGGGCACTGGACTATAATGTGCTACAAGGCGGAAGGCCAGGCCAGCAACCCCACGCCCGGACAGTCCCTGGATGCTACAGGCTAGACAGTTTCCCTGAGGTCATGAGGCCATCTAAGATAGAGGAAGGAAAAAAGAACCTAAATTAAGAACCAAGACTTTAATGGCAACTTTGGTTAATTTAATCAGCTGGAACAGGTTGGCTGAATTGGCAGTTACATTTTCCAACGCTGAGTTGGAATCGGGTCTCAAAATATAGCTTACATTGAATTGAGATAGTTGCATTTCTTGAAGACTCCTGGATGTGGGCTGAAAACATACACCTGCTAGTGTCCGGGCCAAAGTGTGCTACATTTTCTCCCCTCCAACGCTGCCCACATTTACATCCACCATGTTGGTTTCTCCTGCGAACTGCACCCCTATAACCAAGTGCTGTGTGACGGCTCCCCTTTAGTGTTTCCTAGCAATCTCAAGCTTCATGTGTCCAAACCAAACCGTCCTTAGTCTCTTTTCCTCCCTTAGCCTTTCCCCACCCAGTAAATAGCGCTTTCACCCAGGTGCCTGGGTCAGAGACAGGCAGAGGGAGAAGCAAGCTCCCTGTGGGGAGCCTGATGCAGAACTTGATCCCAGGACCCTGGGATCATGACCTGAGCTGAAGGCAGATGCTCAACTGCTGAGCCACCCAGGCGCCCCTGGGTCAAAGACTTTGGTGTTATTCTTGCTTTTTCTTTCCACTTAAACCCACATCCCATCCTGACCATCAGCCCTAATCTGACTTTGACAACCCTTAACCCTAAAACATGCATGGACTCGCACGGCTGGCTGTCTTCTCTACTGCCCCAAAGGGGTCCGAGCCACCTGACTGCACTGGTGCAATGACCCTTACCTGACCTCCCTGCTTCTATCCCGTCTGTCCTCTGTGGATGCTCCAGGAGGCACAGGGACACTCTCAAAGTGGAGATTTAATGTAGCCGGGTTTCAGCTATCAATTCTCCCTCCCCTTTCTTTCCCTCACGTATGCGATGTGTCCCCACTGGTCTCACTGACCCCATTTCCCACCACCGTCCCCTTGCCCTGCAGCTTCCTATACACTCCTCCTCCCCGTCCCTGCAGCTTCCTATACACTCAGCTCCCACCGCATCTGCTGCAGGGCCTTTGCCCAGGCCCTGCTGCCTGGGGCCATCCTCTAGAATCTGAGCTGCCTTTATTAAAGTCGGCTCTATTCAGAAGGGCTTTCCCTGCAACACGCATCCTCTTGACCCCTCTCAGCAGCTCTCTCCTCACCTTTGGTACCACTCACCACCTGGTATGTTGTATGCTTAAAGTTCTTCTCCAACAAGCCATAAGCTCCAGGAGGGGGACCTGTGTTTCCTCATTTCCTAGGTAGGGCCTGGCACAAGTAAGTGCTCAGGTACTCCAGGAACCAGGTGGGGAAGGAAATGAAAGACCATACAACAAAAGACTGCGGGGACCTAGGCTTTTAGGCTAGGGGGGACCAGGCAGGTCATGTAAAGGCAGTAATATTTAAGCTGAGATGGTGAGAAGTTTGGTACTTGGGGGCCAGGTGCATTTCAAGTAGAACAACAGGGGCTGTGGGGCGGGACAGGTGGAAATCTGTGTGCCTGCCTGGACTGTAATTTGGGTGAGTGCACAGGCATACAATGGATCTTCTTTGCAAAGACCAAACCACTTGTTACTTAATTTGCAAACACAACATGAGGTGGAAACACCAGGTTCTATGAAATATACTATCAAGAACTTTTGAGAAACACTATAATTTTATTGTCTTTATCACATCTAATGACATAAATAAAAAGCAGTGGGTTTCAGCCTCCCCATCAGAGCTCAGTGAAAACCTTCCCTCACAGACAGTTTTTGCTAAAAGTCAGCCACATGCAGTTGGGGTATGGGTTCTGGATGTTTATTTTGTGACGGAGAGAACTAGGGAGAAGAGAGAAACACGAAAATAATAATATATCCACATTCCCCCAGCCTTGATGGATTGCACAGAACTTTTGCTGAAGAGTAGGCCCAAACGTTTACAGACCGGACACGCAGGCCAGGTACCACGTCCGTGGTGCTGGAAACTTGGATCTGCTCTGGAGAGGGGACAGCCCCACTCTTGAAATGTCAGGGAAAAGGAAGGAGGGATGGAAGGGTGAGTCCAGAGTCTTGGTGAAATCATCAGAACGTGAACTTAACGCAACCAGGATGACACAGGAATACAGCGCATCGAAGCAGATGAAAGATGTCGTCTGAAGACTGTGTCTCTGGGATGACACCACGAATCATAAATCATTCTGATGAATTCTGGTCCAATATCTATGCTAAACAAGCACTCTGGCATCTAATCCCATGCCCTCCCCAGCCCTTTTTCCATCCAGCTGTAATTTTTCTCTGGTCTGCAAAAGAAGCTCTTTTATCTAATTTGTAAATAAGCCATGGCATATTAGCTGCCCACCTATCCTTGGTGGGAACACACACACATACATATACACACACACACACACACACAATGCACGTGTTAAGCCTTTATTACATGTTCCAGCACTGTGCTACATGATGGGGATTAAAAGAACAATGCAACTCATCCTTATCCTTCCCAATTCTATAATTTAATGGAAATAACTACTAAAGTTGTCTTCATGGTACCTGTATCAGCCAAGAACATTTCACTATTAGAATTTATACTCATTAATTTTTTCTTATTCTTATGAAAATATACAAATAGCACTACACTTAGAGTATCTGTGTCTAATTTCTATGCCGAGGAAATGAAAGTTCTGTAACAGAAAAAAAAAAAAAAAGATTGATCCAACATTTATTCACTCAACAAACATCTCTGTAAGGCATACACTCCGACATAAAGTTATTATGATTAGCGATCATACCAAATATTCCATCCAGCTTAAATGAGATGCTGACACCAGAGCACCACAGTAATAAAACTGTATGGGTCTTTATGTTTTCTCTCACTCCACTGTGCATTTGCTCATTTTATTTCTGCTCTTGGCAAGATTTAAATAAAGGCTTTTTTTCCTTTGCTCTACAAATGTTTGCAGCAACTATATTACACTGACTTAACACAGCATTAACTACAGTACAAATATACTTTTATCAGATTGCTTTTTGAAAAAGGAAAATGTTTATGATCTCTGTCACAGAAACACTGAATTCATCAGTCTAAAATTTATTTAAAATGTCAGATGCATTTGATAAAAATCTATAGCAAGAATTCATTTCTGAACAGTGTGGAGTGATTACTTTGAATTGAAAAGAAAAGAATACACCCTAATGTATGATCTCGGTCTCTCAGAATATAAAGTTCAGGTCAAGCCACATGGGCTACCGTGGGCTTATACCACAGCGTGTGCTAGAAAAGCATTTCTGACTTGGTTTCCCTTCTCATTTTAGTAAAAATTTTAGTCTCAATTCTATAAGCAAACAAAATATCGGCTCCAAGTAAAGACAACTGAGAGGCATGTGCCAGGAGGAGTGTAATTTCATCCTGCTTTATGGAGCAGGCCCTAAAAAGAGGCAGGGCATATAAGAAAACCACATTTCTAGATGGAGGCAGGGCAGTTGAGACTTCTCCTTTAAGTCTAATTAATGCGATGCATAAAAATACATTTCTGTTTTCCCCCAACCCCATGATAAGTGAATATAATAATAGAATCATGAGTTCATGGCTCACGATGTCAATGTTATTTGTCTTGCGAGAGCCAAAGAAGTAAAATCAGTGGTGATATTTGTCTTGCTCCATCCTGGAGACTCAAGAACTTTCACAAGAGTTGGGACAAATCTTAAAAGGACATGATATTTCTCTTCTTTCTCATGAAGAATGCATGGTGTGGGGAAACGAAGCGCGTTAACTGTGTCGCAAAGCTGGCTGGAGGCAGACTACTCAGGGTACATTCCTTGTCATCTAATGATATGGAATAGATCAGATCATGGATTTAACTTCTAGAGTGTTTCAAAGTTCTGTAGCCCAACAGAATGCTGCAGAAATTGGGAATGAAGAATCCGAAGAACACGATTAGTACATTGTAGTGTTTGTAGAATTGTTCCACTGGAGTCCAAAATAGCCTGGAGAGCCCAGACAGTCAATTCCAGTCTCAACTGTGGAATAAGAAGAGCAATCAACTGCTTGGAACACCTCATCGGGTAAAGGTGGGGACAGACAGAGACTGAGTGTAAGAGCAGTGGGAAGCTAGGAAGAGCGGTTACCATTAACATGTGTGTGAGCTTTCTCTTCCTGATGGACACAGCAGAGAAGCTGTAGAACAAAGGCCCTGGGCCGTTTGGAGTCTCTACGTTGCATGTTAAAAAGGATATTCCCATGTTCCACTGCCAACTTGCTGAACCAAAATCATAGGGGCAGTGCCCTGGAGCCTTCATTGTAGACACTTCCCCTTGGGCCGTGCGCCCTTGCTGTTGGCCTTGCCAGGGCTGCAGCGAGGAGGCAGTGAGCCAGGGAGGCTAGAGGAATGGGCTCTGCTTTCCAAGTGCGCCGTGGGCAGGGGGGTTGGGGTTTGGAAGAAATCATGCCCCCTCCCCCCCCCCACCCCCTGGTGCCCTCTGACCACAATCTCATACAAAACAATCTCATACAATACAATACAATCTCTAACAAAACCAACTGCACCACAACACCTCACACCCAGGAGCCACACACTACACGAGCGAGGCACACATCTATGTCTTTTAAGAACATCGCCTTTTCCGGACACCTCGGTGGTTCAGGGGTTGAGCGTGGGTCTTGGGCTCAGGGCATGATCCCGGGGTCCTGGGATCGAGTCCTACTTCGGGGTCCCCGCAGGGAGCCTGCTTCTCCCTCTGCCTGTGTCTCTGTATCTCCTATGAATAAGTAAGTAAAACCTTTAAAAAAAGAAAGAAAAGAACATCACCTTTCCAGAGCCAGCCTCGGCAGCCCCAGGACTTCACACATATCTACTCTTCCCTGGGGCAGAGCCTCCGCATGACCATATCTGACTTTCAATGCTTGATGTGCATACAAATGAATGAAAGAAAAAAATCTGGTATTCATGACGGTTACAAAAATCTTACCTCAGCATTAGCAACACTATTTCCTTTTACAAAAGGCATTCAAATTTCCATTCTATAGGGAAAAGATAATGAGTTGAATTATAAACACCTACATTCAAATACTTCTTCAATACAAGTTCCTTCCCTTATTAACCCTATCAACGTGGGCAAGTTATTAAACCACTGACCAGTTTTTTCAATTGCAAGACTGAGGTAACATCACTCAGCTTAGCCGTCCTTTAAGAGGATTTTAATTGACCTCTATATGAAAGTCAATCAATGTACTGCCGGGCACAGAGGCTTGCCTTCCCCCTTTTCCCTTTGCACACTTTCTAATTGGTTCTGTAATGGGCTGCAGTAGCCTACAGAGCTTGTAACAAACCTTCCAAAAGAAACTTCTATGCCAATTTCATTCCTACTTAATAATATGCTGATAAATATTTGACAATTGGCTCTTGGGAAAGAGAAGTGGGAAGCGGAGAGCTGATTTTTGGCATCTGCCCATTTCCGTGGTCATACTTCTGCCACAGCCAGTTTTAAACTATTCGGGTGATGTCACTGAACACAGAGCTGGGAAGAGACACATAGAAGCACATCATTGCCAAGTATTCGCACCATGCAGACACAGCAGATGTAAACAACCTCAAGAGCATCGATGATAGTAAAATGTAATTGAAATAATTAGGAAATGGTGAGTGCTGAGAACTGACTACCTTTGTTTTTAATGTAGTTTAACAATTGGCTCACAAAATTCTGGAATATGCACGAGCCAGCTCTAGCACACCACTGTATCTCACCTCATCAAGGAAAAGCTGATTATAAGGGTGTTAATTCCAGAGCATTAGGTTTTTCAGACTATAGAGAGGGTTTTATTTTTTTATTTTTTAAAGATTATTTATTTGAGAGAAAGAGTGTGCATGGGGGCTAGGGCAGAGGGAAAGAGAGAATCTCAAGCAGACTCTCTGCTGAGTGGGGAGCCCAGATGTGGGGCTTGGTCTCAGGACGCTGAGATCATGACTGGAGCCAAAAACAAGAGTCAGACACTTAATGGTCTGAGCCACCCAGGTGCCCCTAGAGGGCTTTATTTATGTACACCCTCTAAAGAGACATGGAAAATATATGCTTGTAGAAACAAGGATGAAATACGGTTACAAAACAGTCCTACACATCTGAATGGTACCCATGGGGTGCACCTGTGCATTAGATCTGCTGGACAAAGCCTTGGCTGTAGAGAGGGAAGCTCCACAGCGTACCACACGTTGCCAGCACCCAGCCAACATGGTGGCAATAGTAAAACAGATTATCACTCCTCTTTCCATCACGTTCTTATTACATACATTTGGAAGTCTGTTTTCATCTTTGGTCCCTTCCAGTCATAAGACCCTATGCCATGATGTGACAAGTTCTAGTATCCATGTCAGACACCTGACACTCTCAATTTACGCAGGAGAAAACTAAGGCACAGGGGAAGGAAGGAAGTTGCCCACAGGTAATGAGGTGTGGGACTAGAAGCCATGTTTCAATTTTTATAAAATCATTTTGCCCTTCAAAGCCCTCAAGGCACATTTTACTTTCTTATGCATCTGTACAAACACTGAATCATTTCAAAAGAAATAAAATATATTTGTGACTTATAATTTTCTATATATTTTTTTCCACCTGCTCAATTCTAGAAGTGGCATTTCATGACTCCTGCTTGCCTCCACATTAGGCTATCTTTCCAGCAATAGAATTGTTTTGTTTGAAGACTCGCTCCATATCTCAAAGTTGATTAAGAATGAACTTTTAGTAAAGGCATACTATGTACCAAGTGTGGTACTTCATAAACCACAAACAGGGTTTCATCTAAACATAAAAGCAACCAACCTACAAGTTAGGTCACATTATTGATTGATTTTATCATGAGGAAAGAGGTTCCTCGAGATTAAGAATCCATTCGACATAAGCAGGGCCAGCTTCATGGACCTGTGACTTGTGCAGTGTCCTAGGTCCCCACATTCAGAAGGACCATGCTAACTTCACTGTTCTCCGGCTGCTGCCTGAATGTGCTTAATAATTTTGTCTTTGAGTCTGCTTCCCAAGAAAAAGCCAGTGGGAACATGGGACAATGGGGCAATGAAGTGTGTGTATGAGTAGAGCAGGTGTGTAGAACGTGCATTGAGTATGTGTCCACCCTTTTCTGCCACCCCATTCACTTACAGCCTGTGTGATGCCCCATGAGCCCACAATGCACAGGAAGTTAGCTCGACTCAGAGTGAAGAACACGGTAAACATGTTACCTCTGTGACCAAGTAGGGGAAGCTGACAGCCCCCAGAAGCCATGCTTTGTTAGAGCTAGGACTGGCTTCAGAAGCAAAACAAGAAACACAATGGACCAAGGGCCCTATCACGTCCTTTTCTACTTTCCTGGATTAATCATCCCCGTGCTAAAAATGATCATGTATAGAAAAGTCCTTCCTTCCTTATTGGAGAGCTGAAGTTGGTAGAATGAGGATGTGTCACTAAGAGAAATAAGAAGCTGAGTCGGGGCACCTGGGTGGCTAAGCTGGTTAAGTGTCTGCCTTCGGCTCGGGTCATGATCCCCAGGTCCTGGGACCAAGCCCCATACTTGGCTCCCTGCTCAGTGGGGAGTCTGCTTCTCCCTCTCTCTCTGCCCCTTGCCCCTGCTTGTGCTCTCTCTCACAAATAAATAAAATCTGTATATATAAGAACAGCTGAGTTAGTTTTGAGCTTTGTTTCCACTGTTCTGGTAAGAATGAAACATGTAAGCATGTGCCAGCTATGAAATACAAATGGTGTAATCCTGGTGATTCCACACAGGCGCTGAATGCTCTTACATTTGCACTCAAAACCAGCATTGGACAATGAAAAGATGAACAGTAAAATCATGCTAACTATTAAATTTTAATTTTTCTTTACTTAGAACACTAAAAACACCATGACAAGTCAAGACAGAGGAAAAAAGGGAAGGGAAGGAAAAAGTGTTTTGTTTTAATGGTGTTAAGGGCATTTCCCCACCGCTTTTTGTACAAGGGGCCCCACATTTTAATTTTTCATGGAGTCCATCAGCCAGCCCTGGTCTGGGGGCGGGGGGCACATAGAGTGTAAGTGGCATTGTCAGGATCTGAACCCAGGCTGACTCCAAAGCTCAGCTGCTTTGACACCATCTTCGTCAGTCTCTCATTAAAAGCAACAGGGTTCCCACAGTTTCAGAACATTTTTGTCATTATTCCACTGTTAGCAATCTGGACATCTGACAGTTAATTGTTTATTCCCTTTGGCTTTCCTTTTTTTCCTTCTTGTTTTCTCTGAATCACTTAGGTTGTCTTTTCTCTATTCACCAAGTAAGTATTCACTCTGAGCCAGGAACACAGAACTGTTATCCAACAGAGTCTCAGCAAAGCATACAATTTTAGAGACGAAGATGGTGAAGTCATTTCTAGAACCTTAATAAAAACAAATAAATGAGGAGTTTTATGTAACCTCAAAGTCTTTCTCCTTCTTTCCCCCAATACTTAATTATCTCCATAACCAATGGCTGCATTTTATGGTAGGTATAATGCTTTAGGGGTCTGGGCTGGTGAGAACGGAGGAGGGATGGGCAATGAGCACTTGGCAGCTAAACAGGCATTCCAGTGCAGAGATGGTGTGTTTGGTTGAACAGCAAATGTGAATGAGAAGCAGCAGGTTAAAATTTTGTGTACTTCAGTCCCACAGCAAACTTTCAGTCAAGGGGATTTTCATCTTAGGACCTTGTTGAATCCTCAAGACCCTCAAACCACTTATTGGGTTAAGCTACCTCAGCCAAAACCCACTTCAAAGATTAAAGTATTATATAAGAAGGAAATGCAATAGCTAAACCACCACCACCACAAAAACTCCAAAACCTTGTCGAGGGCTGATTAAGCAAAGGCCAAAAAAATTTGCTAGACATGCAGAAAGTCCATTGCCTTTGACTGTGGTGGTGCGGTTCTACTAATAATAGCCACAGGTGACCCTCCTGAGCCCAGGACAGGTGAGCTGGTTGGTACGTAAGCATCCTGTTTATCAAAAGAGACCCAGATGATTTACTCTCATTTTACAAGGGAAGGGTCTTAGTGATGAGAAGCAAAAGAAATCATAGGCCTAAACCCCAAAGGCAAAACTATAAAAATGCCTAAAAGAGAACACAGGGGAAAACCTTGAGGACTTTGTGTATTGGGTATGGCGAGGACTTGTTAAATCCAACACCGAAGGCACAATATATGAGAGGAAGAGTGGAAGAGCTGAGCTTCATTAAAATAAATAGCTGCTACTCCCTGACAATCGCAAGAGGATGAGAAGACAAGCCACAGATTGGGAGAAAATATTTGCAAAGACACACCTGATACAGGACTGTGATAAAAAATTATACAAAGAATTCCTAAAAGTCAACAGCAAGAAAATAAACAACCTGATTAAAAGATGAGTGAAGGACCTTAACCAACAAGTCATCAAAGAAGATATCCAGGCACCTGGGTTGCTTTGGTCAGTTAAGTGTCTGCCTTCGGCTTAGGTCATGAACCCAGGGTCCTGGGATCAAGTCCCACATCCAGCTCCCTGCTCAGCAGGGAGTCTGCTTCTCCCTTTCCCTCTGCCCCTCCCCCTGCACTTGCTCTCTCTCTCTCTCTCACTCAATTAAATAAATAAATAAATCTTTAAAAAAGATATACAGATGGTAATTAAGTGCATGCAAAGATGCTCTATATCTAAGTCGTCACGGAAATGCAAGTTAAAACAACCATGAAATACATACCCCTACACACCTATCAGAATGGCCGAAATCCAGAATGACACCACCAAGGATGTAGAGCAACACGAGCTCTCATTCATAGCTGGTGGGAATGCAAAAATGGGACACCCACTTTGGAAGAGTTTGTTGGTTTCTTAGAAAACTAAACATACTCTTCCCATATGATCCAGTAATCACATTCCTTGGTATTTACTAGAAGAAACTCAAAACTCATATCCACACAAAAACCCACACATGATGTTTACAGCAGCTTCGTTCACAGTTGTGAAAACTTAGAAGCCACCAAGGTGCCCCTCAGTTGGCCAAATGGATAAAATAATTCATTGGATAACACGAACAGATAAATAAATGGTGGTAACCAGCCAATGGAATGCTATTCAGCACTAAAAAGAAAGAAGACATAAAAAGACAGGAAGGAATCTTCAAAGCACTAATACTAAGAAAGAAGCCAGCCTGAGGGACACCTGGGTGGCTTAGTGGTTGGGTGTCTGCCTTCGGTTCAGGTCATGATCCCCCGGTCCTGGGGTCCCTGGGTCCTGGGATCAAGTCCCACACTGGGCTCCCCACAGGGAGCCTGCTTCTCCCTCTGCCTGTGTCTCTGCCTCCCTCTATGTGTCTTTCATGAATAAATAAAGTCCTTAAAAGCAAGCAAGCAAGCAAGCCAGTCTGAAAAGGTTGCAAACTGGGATTCCAATTATATGCCATCCTGGAAAAGGTGAGGGAACTACAGAAACAGTAGATCAGTGGTTGTGGGAGTGGGGGAGGATTTTTCGGGCAGTACAAATACTCTGTGTGGTACCCATGGTGGATACATGTGAACACACCGTTGACAAAACCCCAGAATGTACAACCCCAAGAGTGCACCCTATGTGAACTACAGACTCGGGCTGACAGCGATGGGTCAGTGCAGATTCATAACCGTGACATGTGTACGGCTGGATGTGGGCCACTGGTCAGGGAGGCTCTGCACCTGCGGGGTCGGGGGCAGGTGGGAAATCTCTGTGTTCTGTTCAGTTTTGCTATGAACCTAAAACTCCTCTGGAAGTCCTAATGGAAAAAATGTAGAAATAAAAGAAGAAAAGGAGAAGAACTAACAGACAACCCCCTAGAGAGGAGGCCCTGGAACCTGAGACCAGTCTATTGAGTCCAGGCCCATCTCTCTCCTCAGGCCGTCCTCTATGGTTTGCAAAGCACCTTCATACACTGCGCAACTCAGCGCCATATGGATTTTGGATTAAATGTCCAATTCTGACCTCAGTTACACTGAAAATAAACTTTTCACAGGTCATAAATTTTTAGAACCTGCCATAATAAACGGAATATCTGTGTACAAGTCCCAAAGCAATGATAACTGTCCTGAAAACCTCCAGCAGTGGTTCAATAGTGCTTGCTGTTAATGTGCAAGTCCTGACATCCTGTGTCACACCAAGAGACGGGGACCAGAAGCTGAAGAAAGATGGGGAGAGAATCCAACACAGAAAAGAATTGTCATCAATCTATCATCAAGATAGCGAAGGGGGCTGAAGAGATAATTAGAATAAGCCAACGTGTTCTCTCTCTTTTTAGGAACTTTCTAACCTCAGAATGTACCTTCTATAAATTTCTGTTCCCACTTGTGTTCACTATGGCCGAAGAGCATGAATCAGAGAATGCAAAAAAAAACAAAACAAAATAAATAAATAAATAAATAAATAAATACACTGTTCATGGGAGGAAAGCCACCACATTCCATGCCAGGTTGGTAGTAAGGCCAAAAATAGATGGGTGGGTGATTTATTGTTAGGTTGCAATAAGGCTGTGTTTACCATGAAAGAAGCTTCTTTTATTCAACAAGTATCTATGGAAGGAATTTGCTAGGCCCTGGCCACACAAAGGTTAAGTGAGGAAAACCATCCGTATTTAAGAATTTTCCGGGTGGAGGAGGGTGAAGATTTGTGGGTGGACAGCCACCCCAGGAGATGTAAGCCATGGGGAGGGAGTGGTGCCCCATAGAGTCAGGGACTACAAGGGCTCCTCTCTAGCAGGTGTGGCCAGGGAGCAAGGGAAGCACATCTGCATCTCTGGCAGCTTCCCCTGCACACAGGGCTTACCTCTTCCACTCACATATTCCAGGAAATACCAAACCCAGACAAGTCTGTTTATTTCCTTCAGCAAACAGAAAACATATTTTGTCTCATCTTTTTACCTTGCCCTCCAGAAGCCCCCAAACAATGGCTGGCCTTTGAACTCAATGATAACCCTTGCTGTCCTAGGAAACCTGCCCGAGGTAAGGGCCGAGGACCCCCTCTCCCACCTGTTTTCTATGGCCAGGAGGAAAGAGGCTGACAGTTCACATAGTGCAGAAGCTCCCTCCCGCTGCCTCAGCTCTCTGGGCAGGAGTGGGGCCTTCAAAGCTGTCAGTCAGACCCTTCCAGAACACTGATGAACCCTGGGGAGGAAAGAAAGGATTTTTTGGCTTTTAAGCCTTCTCATTAACTTGGCTGAGAGCGGAGGCCTCACTTGGCATCCAGGTATGCAGGGGTCCAGCCATGCTGGGATCTGAGGCTGAAGCCCCCTCCCTCGGCTCCCCCTTACACCTGCACCTCACACCTCACAGACTCAAGGAAGGACTGAGCAGTGGCCCCAGCCCTGGAGGCACTGTGAAGACTACCATTGAGCTGACTTCTGTGCTGAGCCACAGAGGTGCTACTTCACCTTGTGCGGCCCCATGCGATGTGCCCCTGCCAACTGCTAGGCAGCCCATCTGCAAAATGGCCAGTGAGGGGAATTCAGGGAGAGCCAGGTTTGTACAGGTAGTCACCTGGGGGATCCCCGCCCTCAGCTACTGTTTGGACAGGAATTCTCTCAATCACTGCCTGGCCACATCTCCACCCTTTCCTTAGCAGAGAGAGCTGAAGGCATTATTCATATCACCCTGCAGGATGCTAGTCTTCCCTTCCTGAGAGGAGGCTTTGCTTTCCGAAAGAAAAAGAAAGAAAGAAAGAAAGAAAGAAAGAAAGAAAGAAAGAAAGAAAGAAAGAAAGAAAGAAAGAAAGAAAGAAAGAAAGAAAGAAAGAAAGAAAGAAAGAAAGAAAGAAAGGAAAAGAAAAGAAAGAATAAAGACAATTATTTTGGTGTGCAAACTGAATGTTTAATAGTAACTCAGTAAGAGAACCTGAAAAGTTGAAATTTTGAAACTACTTTAGATATGCATGAAATGTAAACAAGGTAAATGTAGTACGTCTTGTTAGATCCATATTATTCATCATCATTTTCTAGGAAGCCACAAAATTGTGTTTACTTTGAGGCTTACTGCCTGAGAGTAAACCTTCTTAAGGAGTCTAAAGCCATTGTGAGGGGAAAAGAAAAAGAAAACCAAACCAATAAATAAGCAAAACACCAAACTCATCACTGAAGGCACAGACCAAGTTCACTGCCTCCCACAAAAGCCTGGGATCCATTTGAAAAGAGTTCTAATACCCAATGATTATTATGAATTTCCTGGAGGGTTCAACAAAAGTTGGTGGGTTGGGTTTTATTGCAGGAAGAAGCCTTCCTGGCTGGCACTAGATTTCCAGAACACAGTGATAGAATTTTCTAACCACAACCAGTTATCAAAAACCATGTCTGGGACAACATAATTAAAAAGTGCAGAGAAACCCACTGGCATGGCAAGCCTTATTAAGCTGACATAGTATGACTCATAAGGAAAATTAAAAGGGCTTGGGGGTAGGTAGAGATCTAAGGTCATTAAGAAAAATGAAATAATTTAAAAAGATATTCAGATTTGAATACATTACTTTAAATAACAGTAATGCCCTAATGCTCTGGGACCTAAACCAGACTTCCATCAGTAGATCGAGCTGTCTCACTTAAAGAGCTTCCTTTGCCTGTTCTGTGAATCCAGGGACAGAAGTGAGTCTGTCCTGAGATGTGATCTACCCACAGGCAACGGTGGGGTCTCCAGAATGAACTGCCCAGAGTGCCACAGTCAGCAGCATGACAACTGCTAATAGTCAACACACAGGAAGTCATTAAAACCCACTTAACTTGACTATGAAAGCGATTTAAAGGTATTTCTGTGGGTGAGAGAAAATCCACACTTAGGTTCTTCTTTACTCCCAAGTGGTCCCTAGTATCTTAAGCATATGTAAATGGAGCAAGGAAATAGTTTATTCAAATGCTCCATGCATTTTTTTTTTTTTTTTAATTCCCTGTGCTTTTGTTAAATTCCTGCCATGGTCTATTTACCACTGAGAACCGCCAAAGGTCCCTAACTTCAACTACTGGTAACATTTTTTTTAATTTTTTTTTTTAAGATTTTATTTATTTATTCATGAGAGAGAAAGAGATGCCGAGGCACAGGCAGAGGGAGAAGCAGGCTCCATGCAGGGAGCCCAACGCGGGACTCATCCCGGGTCTCCAGGATCACGCCCTGGGCTGAAGGCAGCGCTAAACCGCTGAGCCACCCGGGCTGCCCACATTTTTTATTTTAATTCTAGTATGGGTTCAGAGCAAGGGAAAGAGTCCCTTTAATTAAATGACTTATCCCAGGCATGCCCTAGCTCTAACTCAACCTTCTGGGAGACTGCAAACTTTAAAACAAAACTGTCTTACATAGTGGGGAGAGAAATGCATAGCGTTTGGCACTTGAGGATAAGCATCCGGGAAGATACTGTGAAAAAACACCATATTCGACATAAACTTTAAGGACCTCAGAGGCACACTGGCCCTCGCATGACCCTCTGTTGGGGGAAGGCACCCCTCGCTGCTGGCTCCTGCAGGGAGCACTGGCAGGTCAGGGCCACGTATCTGACCAACACAGGAAGAAGGCACAGCACCGTGCCTTTCCCAGGCTGTCAACTAAAGGTGTGTGTACCTTTCTACTCATACCAGGTTGAACCGATCTCAGATCAAGGGACTGCATTTATAGTTCTTCATGGACAGATGATATTTTACACTGTCCCCAGTCTAGCTGTACCTTTCCAAGTTTTAATACCCATCCATAGATGATTTGTGGGCAGCCAGAAAAAAAAAAAAAATGCAGTGCAACAACAAAATGCTGCTGAGCCCATTTGCTCCAGAGCAGCCTTTATTATCACACTAGGTGCTGATAATGTACGTAGCTCTAATTGTTAGAATTTGATACAACATTTATGAATCCTAGACAAAGTGCTTTTATGAAACCTCCCTGGGCAGATCCTACCCAATTTATTTACTAATCACTTACCAATTACACATGTCCTGTACTTGTGAATGCTTTGTTAAGGAGGGGAACAAAGATGCCCAACCACATTTGTAACACTTATGAAAAGAAATGTGAATTCCCAGTTTTCTCTGTGTTATTCACAAAAGGCATAAAAATTATAAGGGTGAAGGATTTAATTCTAATTTCCTAATATTGCAAATAAATGTATTTTTCCAGAGTGATCAACAGTAATTCTAAAGATAAATATGTAAAGAACAGTCCATCTGGTCCATGATTGCTTATCTTTAGAATGTCTTGTTGACAAATGGATGGCTAGATTTGGGGGAGCTATATAAATGGGGATTCAGCTTGGGAAAAAAGGCAGAAAACATCCCCCTCTGTCCCCTTCATTTTTAGAAATCATCTTTTTTCTTTTCTTTCTTTCTTTCTTTTTTTTTGTTTTAAGAAGTCATATTTACAGAGAGGACACTAGACAGGAAACAACGGATGTTGGAAAGCATGTGGAGAAAAGAGAACCCTCTTACACTGTTGGTGGGAATGCAAACTGGTACAGCCACTCTAGAAAACAGTGTGGAGGTTCCCCAAGGAGTTAAAAATAGAGCTACCCTATGACCCAGCAACTGCACTACTGGGTATTTACCTCAAAGATACAGATGTAGTGAAAGAAGAGGCACGTGGACCTCAACGTTCATAGCAGCAATGTCCACAATAGCCAAACTATGGAAAGAGCCCAGATGTCCATCGACAGATGAATGGACAAAGAAGATGTGATCTATATAGATGTGGTCTATATAGATGTGGTATATATAGATGTGGTATATATATGTATATTCCACAATGGAATATGGCTCAGCCATAAGGACAAATACCTACCACTTACATCGACATGGATGCAACTGGAAGGTATTATGCTGAGTGAAATAAGTCAATCAGAGAGAAAGACAATTATCATAGGGTTATATTCCTCATATGGGGGAATATAAGAAATAGTGAAAGGGATTATAAGGGAAGGAGGGAAACTGAGTGGGAAGAAATCAGAGAGGGAGACAAACCATGAGAGGCTCTTAACTCTGGGAAACAAACAGGGTTGCGGAAAGGGAAGTGGGCAGGAGATGGGGTAACTGGGTGACGGGCACTAAAGAAGGCACCTGCTGTGATGAGCACAGGATGTTATATGCAACTGATGATTTATTGAAAACTAAATTGGAAACAAATGATGTACTATATTTTGGCTAACTGAATTTAAATTTTTTAAAAAAGTCCTTTCTAATCGAATAGTACTTTTACGTCCATTCCTTCAGCAAACATTGATCAAGCACCTACTGAGCCCAGTATCTCTGTGACACAGAGATACAAAGACAGGGAGAAAGAAGCAGGTCCATCCTTAGACTCAGGCTGACATGGTCAGAGAGACCCTAAAAGTAGGAAAGTGGAGACCAAACACCAGGGCCCAATTCAGAATCACATGATGTTCTAAAAATTCCAGGCTGTGTCCTGTATGCAATGAGAGGACGGAGTGGGCACTGGAGCATCTAGGGAGGGCCACATGACCAAGGTCAGGGTCAGGAAAAATGCCTCTTTGCCAATATGGACCACGGACGGGGTTCCAGAGGTGAGCAAGAGTGGATGGAGCCATCTGTAAAATGAATTCCTCATAAAAAATGCTCTGCTAACAGGGAAGGGCTTCTCTCCATATTTTTCTGTGAAGAACATGATCAACAATAGCAGCTGAAGCCCAAAAAACACTTTGCCCTCCAGAATCGGTAAATGTCAGGAAAGAGACTCTGGACAGTCACATGAAGTATAATCACAGATTTCTGAGCCACTTAAGCAGCACATGCCCAAGGGCATGCTGTACACAAGCCAGCATTTTAAGAGGCAGGTAAGAGATACAGCTTCCCCTTCAGGAGACAGAAACCAAATGATGAGACTTTTGACGCTGCGTAAGCCTGGCTGCCAAATACTCTGCTCTCTACCAACTGGTTCCATTGGCATCTGGCTTTGGGTCTAAGCCAATCTTTTTGGCTTTGGGCAAATCCTGAATTTAGACAACATAATCTGAGTACATCAGATCATTATGAAGCAACCTGCCTGTGTAAACCTTTTCACAACTATTTAAATCACATTTCCAATTCTTATTCTTTTCCTTTCTGGTAAACTTGGAGGTATCATTCTACTTTTTCTTTATATCCCTTTGAACATTAGTTGTTTAGTATAGTGAAAGCCTCTCCCCAAGCTGGTCAGTATACCCTAAGTATAGGCCAGGCAATGGACAGCCTGGAACTGAGTTTTTAGATTTTTTCGTTTTGTTTTTTTTTTCAGTTTGTGGATTTTTATTATTTCAAAATTGCAATGTAGAATATCTCTATGAAGACAAAAACTTTAAAGAATCTATGTGACTTTAATTTTCTATTTCTTGCTGAATTTTTCTGAGCTAGCTCCTTAAAAAACATCTCCTAAAAAGTCTATGTTATGTTAAATATCTCATAGAACTATCCACTTTTCAGCGTCCACTTGCAGTATTAAAGTAGGCCAAATTCACAAGTCAGAAGCTAAAAATTGCCAAATGAAATTAAATTTAAAGAAAGTTTCATTTTAAAGTTTTTTCCCCACAGGACTGTCATATGTTCAGTTTTATTTTTAATAAACTAAAATATATTCAAATGTATCTCCAAGATTTAGAACGTAATGTTACTAACCTTTAATACACTTTAAAATTTATTTCTGATCCTGTGATGGAGCGAACACAAAGGAAGACCTATAGCATCCAACAAATGGCAAAACTAAGATCCTGTAATACTAACAACTGTGAGGTTGTTAATAACAAAATGCACTTTATGCAGTATGGAAGTTTAAATGACTAGAACAAACATGAAACTTCTCTACTTTAAAGCACCGACCACTGCTGGTTAATGCTGCTTTAACCCTAAAAAAAAAATAATACTGAATTATTAAAATGTTATTTTGTTTAAAACTGAATGTCAGCAGGTGACACAAAGCTAGTCTGTCCCGTGAGAAATCAGGAGATTATCTGCCACAGAACAGTGACCCTAAGGGCCTACGGGAAGCTCAGGATGTGGGTAATATTTGATTCTTGATATAGTTGGTTACATGCATGTATTCGGTGTAGAAAAATTCAGCAAATTTTTCACTTACGACCTGTGCACAGTAACACTGGCTAAAGATTCAATAAGTAACTTTTCTATGCCAGCAATTATCTGTCTAGGAATATAGCCAAAGAAAATGTTGCCCAAAAGTCAGAGTAAAATTGAACTTGGGAGAAGTAACACAGCTTCCCTCCCACACCCCACGGACACAAGAAGCACGTGACACACACAGACACGTTTAGAGAACAATAAAGAAAATAAGAGATCAGAAGTCTCTGGAGAAATAAATAAGGGGCCCGGGGGTGGGGTGGGGATGGAGGTGGAAATGACAGGTTTCTTTGTACTTCTTTTCTTCTCCTGGATTCCATCTGATGCCTTCCATTGCTGGTTTCAAGACATTCATAACACAAGCCAGTTCTTACTAATGAGTGTCTACCAACCCTGGATGTTTTAGCCAAATCTCCTATGGTCTATTTGATTTGCAAAGGAATAGCGAAGTTTACTTCTCTGTATCCTCCTGAGACCCCAGAAGGTGGTTTGGGGGCATGGCTCCACCTCCATTGTATTTGAGTTTGATGAAAGGTGATATATGAGCAAAAAGGTAGCTGACAAGAATAATGTCACACGAGAGCAAATGTAGTCCTCTGAATTGGAAAACAAACAAACTAAACAAAATAGGCTCTAGAACCTGTTTTGTTCAATGAGATCACTCTTCCAAGCTAAGCTCCCAGAGCCGAACAAATGCTGGCAGCATTAGCCTCTCTTGGTACAACATGAACACGTATCTTCCATCCTACCAACGCAAGCAGTGGGGTTCCTGACTCAGTCACTGCTTTTTCTCCTGCTACAAACTGTCAGCACCAAGTGAAGGAAACTTTATTTTGAGGTACACACGTGAGTACACAGTCCAAGAGACTTCACCTTATCTCAGAAATAAGAAGATCTGCTTAGCAGCTACAAAGAACAAACAAGGGGTATGTTTAAATGCCTAATTGCAATCATCAATCCTTGTTTTCTACCCACAACATAAAGAAAACAACAATAATATAAAGCAAATAAGCAAAACGCACATGACCTTCCTCCTATAATTCTGTTCTATGTCTACCTTTCCTCACATACAGAACTTGATTTTTTTTTTCCTGAGAGCAAAGACTCTGTGGGTTCAAAGGAAATATGTACCCGGGAAAGCAAATTAATGGATCTATGGATGTATTTCAACAAGGAACGATTCTAAGGAATGGCCCTCCTACCAAGCTGTAACCCTCTAGGTTGAACAGGGACCTGCAGACAGCAAGCCCGGGCACCTCGTTTGTTGCTTGCTGCACCAAGTGCCCCTAAGTACTTGAGGATGCTGCTTGGCACCATGTGGATCGGTAATTCCCAGATCAAATGTGTGGGCCATCATGCAGGGTAACTTTGTATATTATAAACTCACCTTTCATTTTCAATACCATGCAATAAGTTCAAGATAGATCTAATCTGAGCAACTGAGAGGAATGGGCCCACTAGGGGAGCTCTGGGGTCAGCTGAGTTTAGTTTTGTCAGTAAAACATGCACATCACACATCCGATTATACTTACAGAGCTCTCATGCTATAATTGGGTTATATATACCATCTACAGCTATAGTACTCATGCTGTAATTGGGTTATATATACCAACTAGAAACAACGAATGTTCCTTATTCCCAGCATCTTTTGACTACCTCTCACGAGGCACATGATTTAATACAATTTAAAGCTTTTTCTTTCACCCACTTCTGGTTTTACATCTAATGCTATGCTTACTAGTCATGAAAATATTGAAAAACCACCAAGCCAAAAATTAATTCTGCTCTTTCTGTGTATGTATTAAACAGTAGTATGGGGGGTATTACTGGGGTAGGATTATAATACATTAATGATATGTTTTAATTATGTGAAAATTACAGAGTGTGGCCAGTAGAGACATGTTCATGTTTAACTTATGGAAGCACTTCCACTATTTCAGTCACATTATAGACATTTTCCTATTACTATCAACTCAGTTTCTGAATCTCTTCCACCTCAAATAGTTAATGAGGCAATCTGTTTAATGGCATTCTCAGAATGTTATCATAAAATATCAAGTATTTAGTTGGGCAAATTACTTAATTAGTTCAACTCTCCTAGCTACTAATTTTGAAACAGAGGGCAGAGGAATACAGTTTGTAACTACACTGTGATTCCAAAGAAGGAAACTTCCCTGTGAGAAATGTAAATCAAATACCTACATACATGCTATATACACACAGATACATACATATGAGTATAAAGTAAACCACGTTGCACTAGTCAGCCTCCCATTATTCATAAATTGCTCCAAAAAATACCTTGAGCACTAGAGGGTATCAAATGTTTTCTTAAAAAAATTAAACATGTGAGCTTGCTATTGCCTTAATTATTTTACCTAAAGTTCAAAGACCAGAGGACTCTACAATTCAGGGTAACTTCAAATAATTATCTATTGTCTCAGAGGGAGACTAAGTCACAAACACTGTTCGGCCAACTTTAGGTTGACCCGAAACTCCTAAAATGATTCCACTTCTTTCATTCCAGCAAACAGCTAACTAATGTATAGGACGCCAGCCTTGGTTCTCCCGGCTGCCCTGGTTGAGAGGTAGCCCTTGTGAGTTAGTGTCAAGAGTCAAAAACATTCTGCAAATCACCAAAGGTACCTTGAAAATGCTGTTGTTGTAAATACTTACAGATACACCCTCTCATATATGTATACACACATAAATGTGCTTTCCCATATCTATCCTATTAATAATAAATAAAACATTTTGAAAACCTTCATGTAAGCCATTGGTAATTTGGAACACGCAATTCTCTCAGAGATATGTAATATAGGAAAAAGAATGTTCTTCACTTGGTCAGAAGGTCAGAGCTCTGAGTCCTGACTTTTTTACTCACACAGTTGTGAATCCCAACAATTAAAGCCTAAGTATCTGCATTCAGGTTCCCATTCCCAATTACCAATGGCAAATCAAATGAATACAGGGATGTATTCATCCTGTATTTGCACGTGTATGTGCATATGTGTGTGTGCGTGTGCATGCATGTTCTTTTCTGTATGAGATAGTTTTCCTAATTTTAAAATATAATTTACAGAGCAAGATCCTTCTTCTCATTGTACAACCAAATCCATTCATTCCATCATGCACTTATAGTTCTTTACCTTAACTGTGTCATTTAAGGAACAAATCCAATATTAACTGTATCTTTTTCTACCGGTTTATTGTCAGAGGCGCAAATACAGGTTTTTAGCACATAATAATATTGTTCAGAAAAGTCATAACTACACTTTCGAGGAGGCTACTTTTCAAATTTATCCCTGAATAAAGAAAGCTCTCAGATTATCTAAGAGATTTATCCTTTTTCAAATTTAATTTAAAGCCAAGTCATTTTAGAGACCACAATTGCCAACATGCAAGAACCTCCAATTGAAAAATGTGAAGAATTTGAACATGGAAAACCAATTGTCTTAAATTTAATAATACATTTCCATCTCAGGCTCAAATGTTAGGATCAGCCTAGAGAAGAACTTAATGTGTGAATTATAAACTTCTGAAAACAGCAGCTTGTGATCAAGATATTGTAGGATTTTTCTTGATGGTGTATTCTCTCCTGCTTTAGTCGATATATTTCTAAATGTCCCAAGAGACTACTTTTCTGAGCTTGCTCTCTTCACTGACCTAATAACTCAGAGAGCCGGGATGATTTCCTTAAATCTTAGCTTACATTTTTTCCTTGAAAATTTCACCCTGCCTATGAGCCTGATTTTCATTCTAATACTGATTGCCTGGATAGTCTCACCCATAAGGGCCATTGTTAGGTTGCATTTTATGTCCCCTTTCAGCCCCCACATTCCGGTGAGTCCATGGGCTTAGTCTGATGAGTGCCCCTGCCACCCCCTTCCATCCTAGACAACCTTCCTGATCCAGCAAGCTAGGCCATGGTTTGAGACCTGAAAGCTCATGGTCACAGCCCTCCTCTGGCTCCAACATGATGACTACGGGGGGAGTCAAGCCTGCTCCTCCACAGAGTCTGAGCACAGTCCACAGCACAGACTTCCAAACACACAAACCCAGGGCTAAATCCCAGCACTGCCAGTTTCTCACTACAGGACACTTGAGGAAGGCACTTCATCTTTCTCGGGCTCAGTCTCCGCACCTGTAAAATGGGAATAACAGGACATCCCGGGGCTGTGGCTGAGGTGTACTTTGATAACCCACGCAGAGCAAGAGGCCCAGTATGGTCCTCAGTAAGTGTGAAGCAATCGCAGTCTTTGCGTTGTAACTCTCCCCTGGGCTACATGGTATTTGAAGGGATGTCCAGCATGTTGACTAAAGGCAAATTCGCCCCATCATTGGAATTTGCTCTTAAGTATGCGAGAATATGCAATTCTCAATTGCATGGAATCCCAGCAAGAGAAGCCACCCTGGTGAGGATTTAATCTGTGTATGGCTTCATTTCCCAGCCCTGGTAAGGCTCAGACTTGCTCCAGTGACCTGCTGTGCAGTGCCAGCACTCCCTAGAACTCAGATTTGAGGGCTCTGGCCAAGAGTTTTCCTTGCTCTTCTCCACTTGCTGAGAAAGTCCAGTGCAAAACTGCAAACCCAACCCACACACCTTTCCAAGCAGCTCCTTAGAGCCCCATGTCTACCTGGAATTCAGAGTTCTTTCCTAGGGAAGACCACAGGGGGCAGCAGAACCCAGAAGGGACAGAGAGCAGTTCCATGCAGACAAATCCCGGAGAGAGGGGTAGCATTTTTCTGATGTCATTTCCAGCCATAGAGCAATTCCTCCCCAAATCAGAAGGGCCTCGGCACTGCAGGATGGCCCGGGACCTGCAAGCGGCCAAGGGAAGACAGTGGCCAAACAGCTGCTGGTAACCTGCTTTTACCGGACCCATGCTAGTAGTGCTGGACCAAACTACTGATGTCTGGAAAGCTTTAGGACTGCCAGTTCACACCTCACATCCTTGAACGGCCACCACTTTGCCCCGAGGTTGGGTGGGTTCCAAGCACAGCAACTGCCCCCATCAATTCAGAGGAGAGGACTTGGAATTTCAGATCAGGATGGGATTTGGTAAGTGGCATAATAAATCCATATCTCTCTGATATTTCTGTGTCCTGTGTACTTAATAATGTTTACAGATAAATCTCTCCAAAAAGGGGGGCTTTCAGATAAATGGTAGATACATAAACTGAGGGTCTGAAGTTTATGCACTAACAGTAGCTGGTCCATTGCCATAGCACACTCAGTCCTTGACCTTGACCTTAACCTGTTGAGAACATTGAAAATTGCTATGTAAAGGTACACCTGGCACTTTCCTGGTTCCAAAATTAGCATCTGATTCTATGTAATTATTTCTCTTAGAGTCAGTGGTGAACTTCACCCCATAGTTGTTTTTTTTTTTTTTTTGAGGAGGAGGAGCTTTCAATGCTTAAAAACTTCAAACTTAAGGTACACGTAGCTTGAGGGCACTACTTTTTGCTTAGAAAGTTGAATGAAGTATTTCATTTAATGTCACCAATCAAAATTTAAGATTATATAACAGAAGATCAGGGGTGGGGGGTGGGTGACGACACATTACAATTAAAGAGGTGAATATTTAAAAGACTGTCCCCATTATCAACGCATAAGATATTTTTATTCAGGAATATCGGGAATGAGGCATTAAGTCTGAAAATCAACTCGGTTTCTCAAAAGGCAAATATTTCTGTTTGTGGAACAGAACTCATCATTTATTTGATGTAAGCAGTAGATGCAGAAACCTCAGGATGGGTTTGTCAAGTTAGGAAAGACTTACACAGCATTTGGCAAACCAACACTTGGGTACATTCTAGACTTACGGTATGCAACTGCAGCTCATATAAGCAGTAGGTCAGAGAGTCACACACTTAAATCATCTCAGAAAGAGGAGAAACTCGGGAAAAAAACCTCTAAAAACAAGCACCTCCAGGACTTTTTCAGCAACGACTTCACTATTTAACCTGTATCTCGCCAGCTGACCACAAATCTTCCCCTAGCCCCAGTTTAAGTCTTCAACCCCAGAGTAAAACCTTCCCTTCCTTTTTAACTGTCCTCACCAGAAAGTGAGCATAGTTGATTGATTGCGCTTACCTGCCTAATAAATCCATTCACATATATGTATTTTTTAAAAAGATTTATTTATTTAAGAGAGAGAGAGAGAGCACGCACGCACACTGGCACAATTAGAGGAGCAGAGGCAGAGGGACAAGCAGACTCTCCACTGAGCACAAAGCCTATGCAGGGGTCCATCCCAGGACCCTGAGACCATGACCTGAGCCAAAGTCAAGTCAGGCTTAACAGACTGCATCACCCAGGCACCCCCATTATCTCAGCCTTGAACCCTCCAGTCTGCATATCCTCATTTCATGATCTTTACTTCCTAGATAGCCTGCACCACATAAGAAACCCACCAAACGTTGGGCTCTGCTCTGACTGCTCACCAAAACTCTCCACCTTCTGCCTAAACTGTGGGGCTCAGAAATCCACTAAGAGCGAAGGCTCACATCACACTGTTCCCAAGAGATTTCCCTTAAAGCTCCAGAAGCTCCAACTGCACCAGGCAAAAAGGTAAAATGCAAAAATTTACATCAATCGCAATAAAAACTGGATCAAGAATCCAACAAGTCTGAGTGCCTCCATTTTTAAACGTAGCTGGAAAATTTAAGGCAATTCACCTACTATTTTAGGTTGTTCTCCGTTTTGATTATAATATTCATTCACCACTGCAGTTTCTCTCAGTCTTCAGTAGGAAATGCAAGCCTTGGAGTGTTGCAAACATCCTGGCTGTCAGTTTCAGAAAAATAACGGGAGAAGGAAAGTGGGTAAAAGTAAGTTCAAGGCCACACATCATTTTTTCTTTTAAAGGAAGAAGTCTGCAACAATTGGCAACATAGAGCACTTCAATTTTTGAAATTCTTCATTAGTCACAATTATTTCAAAACGGCAAGATATGTCGAGCAAAATTCCCCCAAATATAAATATCAAGTAACCTGCATGAGGCTTTTCAAACATGCACAAAGCACTTAACACAAAATCTGCTACAAGTGCTCCAATAATACCTTCACCCAGGCAGCCAGTCCCCCGCACAGGGGATCTGCAAGCCCCTTCACTGTTAGAGGGCGAAAGGCACGGAAAACAAGGATTTCAACCAAATATGGTTTGCCTCTCGTCGAGTTTTCAGCAAGACCCTGTAAAAATAAGTTCACAAAAAACCAGCCAAGCATTACTTTTCTCCCAAAGTGCTTCTTGGATTATAAAACAGCTTTGAAAGTTCAGCCTGACAAAACAAATATGGTACTAGGAGAGCCCTGGAAGGCAACCACAAAAAGTCTCATTTAAATTCCTGGAAAGCAGGGCTTCCCCAAATACAGCTCTAGCTTTGGAAGGCACCACTTGCTGCGAGCCACAAGTTTAACTCCACTCCGTGCCCCAGCGCCGTCAAATCCGAAAGAGACGGATATAAACGCTGCTTATCCAAAAGAATGCATCGCAGATCTTCTCTGCACGGTGAAAAGTACAACTTAAAAAGCAAGAGTTTCCCTCGTGCAAATGCGTAGGAATGAACACCCGGGGCCGTGGGATGCGAAGGATCCCTTCTGTCCCTAAACATTACAGCCACAGCGAAGCAGAGATCAATGGAGCACACTTTAGGCTTTAAGGAGTGCAGTTCTGCACGGCGGTGGGGTCGAGGAAGGCAGTTAAAAGCCCCGATTCCCTCCCAAAGCCAAATTAAATAGAATAAAAGATCGCGGTTGTAGTGACCGAAGGCAGGGGCACAGCGGCGTGCCCGGTCCCCAAAGCGCAAGCCCCGGTTGGCTCACCCTCCCGCAGAGCGCCTCGCCTCTCCGCAAGCCCCCGGCGTGCGCCCGTCCACAAGCCCGGGTCCCGGCCGCCTGCCCAAGTCCCTGCGGAGCGGCGCCCCGGCTGCAGCGGCCCGAGGCCCCCGCCGCCCTCCGAGCAGCGCGGCCGCCGGACCCACCTTCTCCGCGAGGCGCGGCGTCCGGCCCCGGGACTCGGCGCTGCCCGGCCGCGCGGCGCTGGAGTCGGAGACGGAGTCGGCGGCGGAGGCGGAGGCGGAGGCGGAGGGGAGGGGAGGGGAGGGGGAGGCGGGGGCGTGCCTGTCACGCCGACTCCCCGGCAGCCGCTCGGGCGCGCGCCACGCGCTCCCACCGCCTTCGGCTGCCCGCGGAGCCGGGACCGGGGCCGGGGCGCCCGACGCGCGCGGCGGGACTTGGGGCTGCGGGGGCCGAGCGCGGCTCAGAGCCTCCGCCCGCGGCCGCCCCCGCCCGCCCCGCCCCGCCCCGCGCAGCCACCTCCCCGCGCCGCCTCCGGGGCCCCCGGCTGCCCGCGCTCGCGTCCCGGGGGGCCCGCGGGATCACCTCCCCCGGCCGGAGCCTCGGCGCCGGGCGGCAGCTGCAGGCGCGGCGGGGGGCTCGGCCTCGGGGCCGGCGCGGCGCTGCGCTCAGCTCCGCGCCGCGCGCCTCATTGTTCCCGGCAGCGCGGCGGCGGCGGCGCGGGCGGCGGGGGGAGCCGCGGCCCGGAGCCCCGGGGCGAGGCGGCGGCTCCCGACCCCGGCCCCCGGCCCCCGGCCCCCGGCCCCCGCGCCCAGCTCCCGCCGCGCCCCGCCCGCGGGCCCCGCGCCTCCCCTCCGCGCGCCCCGGGCCCCCCTCCGTCCGCCGGCGCCCCCGTCCCCCGCCTTCCCGGCCTTGGCTCACCTAGCGGCCGGGCGCCGGGAAGTTGCACAGTCCGCTCCCCGCGCCCCCGACCCGGCTCGGCGCTGACCCGTGCCCCGGCGGAGAGCGACTGCAGACCCGGGCGGCGTGGGGCGCGCGGCGGCGCGGCCGCCTAGAAAGGCTCGCCTCTCCGCCTCTCCGCCTCTCCGCCTCTCCGCCTCTCCGCCTCTCCGCCTCTCCGGCCGCCGCCCGCAGCCAGCCCTCGCTCCTCCGAGGGTCACCTGCGCCGGCACCGCGGGGCAGCCGGCGGGCACCGGGGACGCGGGGGCGGCAGGGACGCAGGCATGCGGGCGGGCCGCGAGGCGGGCAGGGGAGTCCGGGCGCCCGGCCCCGCGGAAGTGAGTCTTTGTGTTCCCCCCTTGAACACACCCTCCCGCCGCGCCGCAGGCCGGGCTACCTGCGCAGGAGGCAGCGCCCGCCCGCCGGGTGGGGCGCAGGGCAGCGCAGCATCCTCCCCGGCCCGCGGGTCCCTTTGTTCCCCCGCGCGGCCGCCGGCTCCTCGCCCCGGAGGGCTTGGACTTGGGCACCAGCCACCTCCCACTTGCAGAGGGCCTCCCGCCACGTCCGGGGCAGGAATTCTGGAAAGGCCCGCACCTCCCCGCCTCCCCGCCTCCCCGCCCCCCCCCACCGCCGGCCCCAGTCCCCAAGGGGACGGGAAAGTTCTCGGGACGGCGGCGCCCGAGGCCGCTCGTTGGGCGCTCGGAGCACCGGCCGCGGGCGCGGGTGGGTGGGGCCGCCGGGAGCCGCAGATCGGGTGTCCGTCTGCTCGCGTGCGGAATGTCCATCTGTCGCCGCGGCCCCCCCGCCCCGGGACTCGAGACCGCGCCGCCCTTTGTTTGCTGACAAACACGCTCCTTTGAACTTCGACGTGGCTCGCCGCGTGCGTGCGGGGGGCGCTGGGTCCCCGCCGCGGGGTCGGCTCCCGGCCGAGGACCGTGCAGGTGTGGGGGAGCCCGCAGGTAGAACAGGCTGAGGTGGGTGGGATTACCACGTGGAGGGCCAAGTTACCCTCTGTCCTCCCCAGCGCAGGTCCCTGCAGAGGTTAAGAACATTTGGGAGACAAGTCCTTCACTAAACACACCACTTTAAAATTTGTACGACGTTCATTTGACTAATGAAGGCTTTTTAAACTAAAACAGTTACCGAGGCACCCAAGTCATTCAGCATCACGGAGTGCCTGCTGTGCGCTGGGGACCCGGGTTCAGCAGTAGGCGTGTAAAGGTGATGGAAACCTCTTTCCTACCGTCCAAAGGTTTGCAGAAATTTAAAACATCACGGGGGTCAACTAAAACTGACTGGGCAAAATGCACTGTGCTCCGTCAAGAGCATGTGTCCGGAAAGCTTACTCAGTATTTCCCGGGTTATGCTAATGGTTTCTGACACCTGGAATTGGCCAGAACTGCATGGAGGGATAATGTGTCACACGGATTTAACAACAAGGACGACTGTATTCCACTAGTGTGAAATACTATTGTGGGGCTAAAAGAAAGTTCTGGAAGGAAAAAAAAACAAAAACAAAAAAAAAAAAGGAACGTGATAGGGTCCAGTGGCTGGTGGAGGTGGAGGAAGGAAGTGATGCAAGGCGGGAAGTAACCCCCTTATCAACTGGAGCAGGTCACCAACTGTGGACCCTGCTTTTCCATTCTGTGTAATGCATGTAATGGTACCTACCTTCAAGGTTTGCTGTAAGAAGTAGAGATCGGGTGTTAACAGTGTCTCTTAGGGCCTGGAATCTGATACTTAATAAATGCTACTACTTAATAAATAATGCTGTTAAAACAATTTAACAGTGAAGAAATAATTTGTATACATTTCTTGTATATTCTCATATTTGTATATATTTCTTGTTTCTTTGCATGCGTGCTGAAAAAGTTGACATGTTGACTACCATAAAGAAATCTTAATGAGAAGTTAAAGAAGAGGGGCCAAATAACAATTAACTTGATGCTTGTAGAAAAATTACCACTTGAAGGCAAATATGCAAATTATTGTTGTAAAATTTAAAGTGAATTGAGTTTATTATTTACGATTATTATTTATGGGGGTACTAAATGAAGTGGTACTAAAGTGGCATAATCTGTTGCTTCCTGAAGAAATCAGAAAGCCAGTTGATGTATATAAAGCTATCAACTGATGAATCTTTCTGTCGAAGTGTAATGGTAAATAAAATGTTTTGACATCCTTTAGTTTAATTGCTTACAGGAATGCCAAATAGGAGCAGATAATTTAATGTTTTTATGAGTCTACCAATTGGTGAGACATTCCTGGGCTGTTCTGGCACTTAAATATCCCTTTCCTTAAACAGAACAAACCACAACAAAAAACCAAAATAAACTTACTCCTCCAAATAAGAAAAATTCCAGAAACTTGCTTGCTCTTACTCATTTGCTCATAATAACTTTTATTTCCTTTTCTGTTTTTAAACTCAGGGCTCCCTCCACTGTCCCACCCACTATTGACCCATGATGGGCTATATTTCACAGGAAACGTTCCTTCTGTTTTCAGGAACTTGTTACTGGGCAGCAGTCAAATCAGGAGGCTCAGTGAAATCTCCCAGCTGGGAAGGATTTGAATTTGGGTAGGAACTGAATTGCTGAATCTGGAGTATTTCTTTTCACTTAAGTACTGTTTATAGAAAATACTGCTCTCTTATTTATTGTGCCATTCAGCTGTCACAGTAAACCCACAGATTCTTTTACAGGTGGGGAAACTGAGGCTGAGAACTTTTTTTTTAATTTTTATTTTTTTAAGTATCATTTTTCTCTAAGCATTTTCTCTTCTGGTCTTGACTCACCTGTGATCACCATTCTGTAAAATGCATTTAGCACTTCAGGGAGGGAAATCGCCTATAGATGTGTTCTTCATATTTAATCAGTGAAACAAATCTGTATTTGTATAGTGTAAAAAAAATGGATTTCAGATACTCATTTGTTTGGAGCATTTGTTTTCTAGCCAACCTATATAGATTTTTTTAAATTTAATTAATTTACTCTTTAGAAATGTTAATAAGGATACAGATCCTTATGAAGAAGAAACAACTCTGGGAATTTGGACATGTGTGGAGGTCAGAATCCTGGGCATGCAGGGGGACCTCCTACTCTCAAGCACGCGTGCGCACACACCCCCCCACCACCCCCCCCCCACACCATTCTTTCCAATATTTCCAGGTGGAGAGAAAGACAAAAATCTTTCTAGCTTAAGAAAGATGTCATTTCAGCATCAGATACAGAAGGAAGGTTACAAATGCAAATAGTTGCCTCATCTGCAGTGAGCACCACTCCCAGCCCAGCCTGGGGCTCCAGGCTAGGTGACTGAGCTGGCCTCAGGGCGAGGTTAAGGGGTCACCACCTGACCTCTCCTAGCCAATCTGTTCCTTTCAGACAAAGCAGCATGAAAAAAGTCCGGGTGGGAACGTTTTTCTTTTCCCTAAACTTTTCCTTGCTATCGAAAGGACAGGGCTGAAAGCCACGCCTTTAGTTCTGAGCTTGTCACCTTGGTGGAGTCATTTGAGCTTGCTGTTCCTCAATTACCTCACCAACAATACGGAGTAACCCATTGCAGTTACTTACAAGCATCTAAGCTCACCACAAGCTGAGGAATGTGTGCAAGGGTACAGCACTTCACTGTTTATGTCAGGGTTTTCCTGTCAATTATCAGAAACATTGGCGAGCGTACAGCACTTCACAATTTATGTAAAGGATTTCCTGTCAATTATCTCACTGGATTTTCCACAACTCTGAATGATGAAGGGAAGGTAGGAAGGCACACAGAGAGGTGGCCCTGTCACTTCTTGATTCTGCGGTGATAAGAATATGTAGTCACTAAAATTTTTTGAATCTATGTTCTAAGCTCTTTTTAAGTATCAACTCATTTAATCCTTGAGGCAAAGGTTTTAAAATTTTTTTTTCATTTTCAACCTTTTATTTTGAGATAATTTCAGTCTTACAGGAAAATTGGATAAAAAAATGTATCTCTAGTAATTGTCACTCAGGCAAGATAGCGCCTCTGATTCTCTTTCTTCATCTATAAAATCAAAACAATAATCCATGTTATGGGGCTGTTTAGAGAAAAATGAGATAGTGACTTCAAAGTGCCTACCCCAATTGAACATATAGTAATTGTTTGATAAACAATAACTGTCATTAAAGTGATGGAGAATGCCCATTTTGTAGATAAGAAAATCTATATTACGTAGATTTTATATAGAGGGCAAGAGAGATGCATGACTATTTGGTACCAAGAAACATTATGACCCCGAGTCCATTCCATCAGCAACTATTTTGAGTGCCAGCTATCCACCAGGCTCAGTTCTAGGAACTAGTGCTTTAGAAGTTGACGACAGAACAGGGATTTGCTCTCACTCCCTTCTATTTTTTCCAAGTGAGACTAAACATACAAACCGACAATAGCCAGATTATATTGTAACAATAAAACTCTGACTAACAATCAGCGACAAACAAACCAGGAAGCAAAACCTTTGCACAATCCACCCCACACAGTCAGGGTGTAATAGCTGCCAGTTTCTCCAGTATTTGTCCCCACTTACAACTTAAGATCATATAGAAAACCAAATATGCTTCCCTAACCAATCACATGGGATGATGCCCTGTGTCTAGTTACTCCATGCTTATGGGCTGAATTATGTCCCTGCCCATTTTATGCTGAAGCTCTAACATACTGTACCTCAGAATATGACTATATTTGGAGATAGAGCCTTTCAAGAGACGGTTAAATTAAAATGGAGTCATTTGGGTGATTCCCAATCCATTCTGACTGGTATCTTTATAAGAATAAGAGGTTAGGACACACAGAGAGACACCAGGGTATCCTCTCACAGAGAAAAGACCATATAGCAACACAGCCAGCAGCTAGCCATCTGCAGGCAGATAGGCCTCAAAGAAATTGCTCCTACCAACACCTTCCTCTGGGACTTCCAGCCTCCAGGACTGTGAGAAAATTAATTTCTGTTGCTTAAAGCACCCACTCTGTGGCATCTTGTTATGGCAGCCCTAGCACGATAACACATCATCTGCTGCTTCCCCATTCCAACCATCTCACTCAAGGGACCCCTGAAATCATCCCTTGTCTCCATTCTAAAGCTTTCCCCCTCTTCCATCCTCGCGTCTTTGAGTCTCTGCCAAACGCATATGATGGTGGCTGACTCCCTTGCTAGAGCCAGCTCTGAATAAATAGCCTCTGTGGGATCTCATTCGGATGGTCTTCATTTATTTCCTCACAGGGCAAGGAAAGACCCATCAGCAAGTTGCCAGAAGGATACTAATCCCATCCCCATTCCTTGGCAGGATCTGGAGGTGGTCCAAGGCTAGTCAAGAAACCTCTTTTTTAAACTTAACGATACAGGAACAAACCACCCATATGTGATGTTTCTTTGATTACCTGTTCAAAGCCCTCTCTTCTAACAAACTAGCAATATAATTAATTAAAACCTACCTCGACTACTGGGTAATTTTTCCATTGATTAGCCTTGCAATTTGTTACACATCTCTCACAAAACACAAATCATCTGAAGGTGCAGCAGGCGGTCCCGACCATACAATTACAACAGAGGTGAAAATGCCATTCCATTTCAGAGCCTAAATCAATTCTCATCTAACGCAGTTAAAAATAAATGCACGCTTCCCAAAGGCATTCTCACATGACCAGGGGTGACTGTACTTTATATATTAAATAGCACAATTTTAGATAGGCATACATTCCTCAACTCAAAAATCAACAGAAGTAAAAAAGAACCAACAAAGCAAACTGCATCCTAATACATGCAGGAAATAATTTTTAGATTTTTGATTGACTTGGCTAAGGGGAACCAATTATCCCATGACATGTAAAAATATTAGAAGGACACAATCAAACTCCTTTGCCCTATTCATTCAACTGGAAATTATGGTAGCAGTATTGATGAGATACAATGAATAATTTATTCTCCTGAGAGAGCACTTTTAAATTTCTTTCTTTCTTTCTTTCTTTCTTTCTTTCTTTCTTTCTTTCTTTCTTTCTAGCTTCAGTTATAGAAACTAATAGATAATAATGGCACTAATTTAAGAGACATCAGAAGCGTGAATACAAAGTAGAAATTTCAGACTAAATTTTTCCTTTAAAAAGCCTACCTGTTAGCTTTTCAAAAGAAGTGCTAGGTCGTCTGATATTTCTCTTGTTTGGTTCAAGTTATTCTCTCCAACATAATTCTCATCTAACGCAGTTTAAAAATAAATGCACGCTTCCCAAAGGCATTCTCACATGACCAGGGGTGACTGTACTTTATATATTAAATAGCACAATTTTAGATAGGCATACATTCCTCAACTCAAAAATCAACAGAAGTAAAAAAGAACCAACAAAGCAAACTGCATCCTAATACATGCAGGAAATAATTTTTAGATTTTTGATTGACTTGGCTAAGGGGAACCAATTATCCCTTTTGATTGACTTGGCTAAAGGGGAACCAATTATCCCATGGACATGTAAAAATATTAGAAGGACACAATCAAACTCCTTTGCCCTATTCATTCAACTGGAAATATGGTAGCAGTATTGATGAGATACAATGAATAATTTATTCTCCTGAGAGAGCACTTTTAAATTTCTTTCTTTCTTTCTTTCTTTCTTTCTTTCTTTCTTTCTTTCTTTCTTTCTTTCTTTCCTTCCTTCCTTCCTTCCTTCCTTCCTTCCTTCCTTCCATCTTCTTTCTTTTTACATGGGTTCTGGAAGATGCTCCTTTCTATGGAGCCACTGAGATATGGTAAGAGGAAAAAAGTACACATTCATGATTTTACTCTTTTTTGAGAATGACTTAAGAACATTCTTGAAGGAAGAGTTCCAAGATGTCAACAAAGATTGTCCTGGGGACAGAGGGCTTGCATTCCATGGTCATCTTCCTGAATGAGGGAGCAGCCCCTTCTAAGTGAGGCCAGGGGTCTAGGGGCCTCAAGGCCCTCTCAGAAAGGGCTCATGAAGTCAAAGCTATTTTCCTAGTAATACCAGGTATTAGTTCCTTTTTTATTCTCATTTTGTCATGAGTGTACAGTGGAGTTTTATAGAGGCTGTGTGACGTGTAATAGTGTAGCAGACTGCAGAAGCAGCTCTGAGAATTCACCTGTATTTTTGATGAGACATGAAAGCAGTTTGCAAAAGTGCGAAGCAATGTGGTTCTTCTTCCTAGGTTTCATTTCATTTTGTTTTGAGAAGAACAGTTAATTTTTCACCAAACATGATTTATGTTAACATCTAATAGCTTCATATTATTATTACTTTTTTTAACTTAAAAAAAACTCCAGTATAAACATATAGTGTTATATTAGTTTCAAGGGTACAATAGAGTGATTCAACATTTCCATACATCATTCAGTCCTCATCCTGGTAAGTGTACTCTTAATCCCTGATACCTATTTCACCCATCCCCCCTCCCCACCTCCCTTCTGGTAACCATCAGTTTGTTCTCTAGACTTAAGAGTCTATTTCTTGGTTTGTCTCTTTTTTCCTTTGTCTATTTCAGTTCTTAAATTCCACATAGGAGTGAAAGAATATGGTATTTGTCTTTCTCTGATTGATTTATTTTCCTGAGCATTATACCCTCTAGACCCATCCATGTTGCAAATGGCAAGATTTCATTTTATGGCTGAGTAATATTCCATTTTGTGGAGATTATTTATATATGTGTGTGTATATATATATATAGTGATATATATAGTGAATATTGCGATATATACAATATATATATATATCACATCTTCTTATCCACTCATCTATCCATGGACACTTATGGACACTTACGCTGCTTCTCTAATTTGGTTATTGTAAATAATGCTGCAATAAACATAGGGATGCATATGCTTTTTCAAATTAGTATTTTTGGGGGGTAAATACCTAATAGTGCAATTTCTGGGTTATAGGGTAGCTCTATTTTTAACTTTTTGAGGACCCTCTATACTGTTTTCCAGTGTGGCTGCACTAGTTTGTGTTCCCACCAATAGTGTAAGAGGGTTCCCCTTTCTCCACATCCAACCAATGCTTGCTTCTTATATTTCTTATTTTAGTTATATTATTATTTTTAAGTTAATTCAATGTTTGGGGCTCCCTGGGTGGCTCAGCGGTTGAGCATCTGCCTTTGGCTCAGGGCATGATCCTGGCATCTGGGATTGATCCCACATCGGGCTCCCTGCATGGATGGAGTCTGCTTCTCCTTCTGCCTATGTCTCTGCCTCTCTGTGTGTGTGTGTGTGTCTCTCATGAATAAATAAATAAAATCTTTAAAAAATAAAATAAATAAATTCAATATTTTAAAAACTTCTATTTTAATTTTGGTAAATATGCAATAGATATAACCCACCTAAATAAAAGGTCTTTAGGGTCCTCAGTCATTTTCAAGAATGAAAACAAGCCCTGAGATGAAAAAGTTTGAGAACCACTAAGCTGTAATGCTGGGGCACAACTGACCATGAAAATGCTCTGAAATGTGGTGAGGTCCAGGCTAATTGACTTTGGGCTGGTCCCTCACAGTTTGCATGACCTGGTTCTCCAGCTACAGACCTCTTCTTAGCACAGCATTTCCCTGACCCCCTCCCCTCAGAGGTCTTCCAGCCCCTGGGCCTTTTTTTGCTCACTTCCTAACCTACACATCTAAGTTTCAATCTCATTTTCTCAGGAAAAACTTACTAATAAAATACAACTTCATGGCCTGTAGTGCTTTTCTTCTGTTGCATGTGACAAACTAGAATCACATTCAAGCACGACAAATATTTATCAAATGTCTTCCATGTGCCAGGGCCTGTTCTAGGCACTGAGACACATCAATGAAAGACATAAAAAAGAATCCCAGGACTCGTAGACCTTACGTTCTGGTATAGGGTGGTAGGAGACAGGTAATAAGCAAATAAGTACATAAATTATATAGTGTGCCAGATAATAAGAGCTCTAGAGAAAAATAAAGCATAGAGGAACATAGAGGATCCTGGGAGTGTGAGGGTTGCTATTTTTAAAAGGCTGATCAGGGAAAACCTCACAGAGAAGAAGGAACAAACCTAGCTGGGGAAGGCCTCAGAGTGGTAGAAGAGAGTACAGCAAACAGCAATAAAAATATGTTATTCATTTATTAAATATCATAAGGAAGTATACAGTGTTTAAGTACAATGATCTAGTTTCTGTGACATCCTTTTTCCCTATTTGCATAAATAAAAGCAAGTATGTCATCTGTTGTGTTTGGTGCTCTGCAAATATCTGTTGGGTGCATGCTGAGTCAACAGCGATAACTAGGCTCCTCCTCACCTCTGTCCACCCTTCAGCCCCGCCCACCAGGCCTTCCCCCTAACACAGGGCTATCCCCCTGTTCCTGAAATCTGCTGCTCTTTCTGGAATCTCTGTGAGTCCTTCTCTCAATCCTTGCTATTTAACATTGACAGAAAAATGAAACTATGATGGAGACCAGCAGCAGTGTTTGAGATACTGGCATACGGACTAAATCTGAGCTTTAATTCATCCTTCTCATCTAACACTGGGGAAAAGAAATCCAAACTCAAGTATGAGTGTAGCTTGGTTAATGGCCTCACCCTCCACCTGAGCTAGGAAGCTGGAAGTAAACAACATATATATTTATGATAAATATTTAGCTTCTTTAACTCCTGATAAATATTTAGCTTCTTTAACTCCTGTATTTGCATAATCTCTTAAAATGTTCCTTTCCTTTTCTGTTGCTTTGGGTTAGATTCTTTTTTTTTTTTTTTTTAAGGTGTTATGTTATTTATATACTCATGAGAGACACAGAGAGAAACAGAAACAGGCAGAGGGAGCCGCAGGCTTCCTGCAGGGAACTCGATGCGGAACTCGATCCCAGGATCCTGGGATCACAACCTGAGCCAAAGGCAGATGCTTAACTACTGAGCCACCCAAATGTCCCATGCTTTGGGTCAGATTTTTGTGGTCTGAGGCTGAAAGTAGTTTACAGTCTGATCTTTCCACCTCTAATTTCTCCCCAATTCAATCCATCCTTCATAGCCACCATATTGTATTCATATATATATATTTATTACATATAAATATATCTATTCATTTATAATATAATATTTATAATGTTATATATTATATAAAATAAATATATATTTATTTATGTCATGTAAATTTTATACAATTTTATAATTTTAGATTTATTTGTATACATAATATATATTTTCATATATCTTTTTAAAGATTCATTTATTTACTTGTGTGAGAGAGAGAGAGTGGAGAGCAGGCATAGAGACAGAGGGAGAGAGAGTCTCAAGCTGACTCCCCGCTGAGTGTGGAGCCTGACACAGGGCTCAATCCCACAACCATGGGATCCTGACCTCAGATGAAACCAAGAGTTGGACACTTAATCAACTAAGCCACCCAAGTGCCCCTATATTTTCATATATATTAAGTATGTATAATATATACATGAGGAACCCTGGGGGGCTCAGTCTATTGGGCATCTGACTCTTCATTTTGGCTCAGATCATGATCTCAGGGTTATGAGACAGAGCCCCATGTTGGGCTTTGTGCTGAGGGTGAAGCCTGCTTAAGATTTTCTCTCTCTCTCTCTCTCTCTGTCCCTGCCTCTTCCTCCTCCTCCACTCTCTCTCTCTCTAAAATATATGTATGTGAATTCATCGATCCCTATGCATTGCTATATCTACGTATCATTTAAACATATCTATATACAGGTTTGTACATCTGCCCTCCCCTCTTTAAAATCTTCTTTGGCTCTCCCTTGCCTTGAGAATAAAAGCCAAACAGTTTTACAAAGTGGTGTTCATAGTCTTCCTTTGCTAGTTCAAATCTCATTTTCCAGCCTCATTTTCTACCATTTCTCATAAGTATGCAATTTTTATACATACTGTAACCAAATTGGTTATTCCTGAAAAAATATTCAATTTTGCTGTGTCTTTATTCTTTCTTTAATTAGACCCATGGTTCTCAAAATGTGTTCAGAGGTGCTCAGGATGTCACAGCAAACTCACTGAGATGCTGCAGGATATTTTAGATTTTTAAGGGAAAAACAGAGACACTTGATACCTGTAGGATAATGCGGTTTGACAGTCTGAACATCAGATTGGGCTACATTGTTGTTGGTGATAAGAAACGAAAGCAGCAGTGTTCAACCTGATTCTGAGTTTGAGAAGTTGTGCAGTGCTCCACAGGAACACACATTATTAAATAATTTTGGATATTTCAGAGTAAAGTAAAATTATGTGTTTTTTCTTCAATTTATAGAAATTATTTTTCAAATAGCTACAGTTGATTTTTGTTATTTGTGGTAGTTATGTTCCAGAATGTTCCCGCAAACAGTGAATTCACAAATACTGAATCATCGCTCCAAGAAGAAATACAAGGGCTGGTTGCTGCGAGCTCCTGACCACAACATCTTCATCAACTGATCAATTCATAGCCCTGTTTACTAGTGTTTTTGTTTAGAGGCATCTTATTTAATATACATTGTTGAGTCGTTAACATTGAACTCCCTGCTGACAGCATTATAACACACACCTGAAGGAAGTTTATCTAACGCACATCTTTTTCCAGAAGGTATCTCAGAACCTTCCTTAGTGCTATGCTTGGGGTGTTCTGAACAGAACACTAGTAGTAAAGAGCACAGAAATGTGAGAAATATGGCACTTAATAGGCCATGATGTAGACACTAGTTTACAGCATGAGAGCTGAAACAAGAAGGCAGTGTCACCTGTGTGACCGCAGCTGGGAACATGTTCTCAAAATGTTGCCTCAGAATTTTCAGTGCTCTGTGTATGTCTGTAAATGACCCTGACAGTGCCATGAGTATCAATTGGGGAGTTACAGATACTTTTGGGCAAGTAGGTGAATTTGCAAATATGGAAGCCACAAATAATGAGGATCACTTGTACTAAGACGTCAGACTATATATACTTAGAAAGTGGTTTGTACCTAATTAATTAATATGTGAATTAAAGCTATTAGATTTTTTTTTTTTTTTTGGCCTAGATACACCTTGAACAATTTCTGAGGGGCACCTGGGTGGCTCATTCAGTTGAGCTACTGGCTCTTGGTTTCCTCTCAGGTCCTGGTCCTGGGATCCTGGGATCAAGTCTCCTATTAGACTCTGCGCTCAGGGCAATCTGCTCGGCCCTCTCCTTCCTCCTCCACTCCTCTTCCGGTCTTCTGCACACGTGTTCTATGTCTGTCTCTCAAATAAATAGATAAAATCTAAAAAAAAAAAAAAAAAAGAAGGAAAGAAAGAAAGAAGAAAGATTTCTGAGGCACCAAGAGCACAATAAACTAAGAAAGTTTGAGAACCTTTGGTTTTTATTTTTCTTTTCTCTTCCCCAGGTTATTGACATGTGGTCTTCTTTGCTTTCCCAGCTTGGTTCCCCCTTCTTACATGACTTCCTTCCCCTGCCTTCAGTTAGCATCAGCCACGTTCTCTTTGGGCTCTGATATCACAAGTGCCAAGTGGTGCCATGATGCCACTTATCACAGCACAAAGGATCCATTTCTATAATGCGATCAGTAACTCTGGAATCTGGGAAAGTATTTCATTTTTTGCCCACCTTTTTTTCTCAGGCTACAATGTCCTGGTTCTGCCAACAGTAACAAATAGAGTTTTGCCAGATCTTTTTCTAGTTCTCCATTGCTAGACACTGAATTGTCTCACAGTCTTTCCCATTTTATTTTCAGTTTCCCTAGATTTGAAGGAATGGAGGGAGGAAGGAGGAGGATCTCATCTGTGCTCAAAAATAAATCTTTTCTGTGTTCCAGCCCTCGCTGAGCACCAGTTACATCTCAGGCAGCCCATGCCAGTGCAGCACCATGGCAGCATCTTTACTTACCTTAGGGACTTTATCTTTCTTCTTCCCAAATGATGCCATCGTCATGGGAACAAGATAGCATTTTGGCCTCCCTCTAACCTTGGGATAGGAAACTTCTCTGTTTTAAAAGAGGTTCATCCAAAGACATTATTAAGAGAAGGAGAGGGAAATTCACAAAATGGAAGAAGACATTTGCAACAGTTACTAATCAGCAAGAGATAGAGGGACAACCTACAGAAAAATAAGCAAGACAATTGAACAGGTGCTTCATAAAACAAGATATATAAATGGCCAATAAATCTGAAAATGTGTTCAACTTTCTCAGTAATCTGAGAAATGGGGCTTAAGTCTATAATTATTCTCTATACCAGAATAACTAAAATTAGTAAAAGACTAATAATACCAATAATAAAAAGAGGGGAATTTGTGTAGCAGTATCATTTCTATTACCTCAATCTGGAAGCCTCCCAAAGTCCTTCAACCATAAGACATACATGAATTATGGTCTATTCACCACGGAGTATTACGCGGTAATGAAAGTAAACAAACTGTAGCCCCGTGCAACAACATGGCTGAGTCTCACAGACACAGTGTTGAGTGAAATAGTTCAGAAACAAAAGAATGCATGATATTTGAGGATGGCTCTACCATTTTCCTTTGCCACCAGCAATGAATGAGTGATTCAGTTTCTCTACGTCCTTTCCAGCATTTGGTATTATCATCATTCTTTAATTTTAGTTGCTCTAATAAGAGTGTGGGGAAATATCACACACTGGTATCACTGGTATCCCTGGTCTTAATTTGCATTGTCCTGATGCTTAATGATTTTGAACACCTCTTTGTGTGCTATGTGCCATCTGTCTTTCTCTTCATGTCTTTATCTATTTTCTGACCAGATTGTCTATATTTCCAGTGTTGATTTTTGGTGAGTGCTTTGCATAGAAGACACGGACATGTCTTTTGTCATGCATGCGATTTACAAGTATTACCTTGTCTTTCCATCACCTTAACAGGATCCTTTGCAGAGCAAGTTTGAAATTTTGATTTACTTAAATTTATCATTTTTATTTTTGGTGAGTCATGTTTTTAGTGTCACATATTAGAACTTTTCACTGAGCCCTAGGCCCTGAAGATTTTTGCCTACATTTCTTCTAAAAGTTTAATAATCTTATGGTTTACATTTAAATGTGTTTTTTAATTTTTGTATAAAGCATGAGGTGAGTCTAGGTTCATGTTTTTGCCCATATATGCCCAAATTACTCTAGCATCATTTATTGAAAAGACACCCCCTTCTATTGAATTGTTTCACATCTTTATCAGATATTACTTGATCACAATCATTTCAGGCTATTTCTGGGCTATCAAATCTGAACCACTGACCCACATGTCTTTATCAACTCCAATACCACATAATTTTGATTACTTTATTATATAATAAGTCTTGAACTTGGGTGGAATGATTCCTCCAACTTCATTTTTCATTTTCAGAATTATTTTAACCTAGTTATTTTACACTTCCACATAAATTTTAGAATAATCTTGCTTATATTTTAAAAATTCTTCCTGAAATTTTGATGGGAATTTGGTTAAAATCATGCATCAATTTGGGAGGAATTGACTTCCTTTAATATGTTGAGACTTCCTGAATCTATGAATCTGGTATGTCTCTCCATTTATTTATATTTTCTTTCAATTTCTTTAATAAATATTTTCTAGTTTTCAGTACAAGTGTTGTTAGATTTATTCTTCAGAAATTCATTTTTTTAAATATCAATTTCCATGTGTTCATTCTAGTATACAGAAATATAACAGATTTTTGGATGTTGATGTTGTTTATGCTATTGTATATATTCAGGCCGATAAATTTCACTGCTTTAGCTGCATGTCATGAATTTTGATATGCTGTAGATTCATTTTCATTCAATTCAGCATATTTTTTTATTTCTCTTGATACTTCCTCTTTGACTAATGGATTATTTAGAAATGTATTGTTTAGTTTCTATATTTCGATCATATCTCTGTTATCTTCCTATTATTGATTTCTGGTTTGATACCATTGTAATCAGAGAAACTGGTCTTCATGATTGTAATTCTTGTAAGTTTGTTTTAGTTGGTTTTATATTCTAGGATATAGTATAACTTGCTATATATCCCTTGGATGTTTGAAAATAATGTTTTCTGCTATTGTTAGGTAAAGTGTTCTTAAATATCAATTAGATTCTGTTGGTTGATGAAGTAGCTGAATTCTTCAGTGTCCTTACTGACTTTCTCTTTAGCTGTTCTGTCAATTTGAGAGAGAGGTGTTGAAGTTTCCAACTATAATTATGGATTTCTCCATTTCTCTTTTCAGTTACACTCACATACATTTTGTAGCTCTGTTGTTTGGTTCACACACATTTAGGATTGTTATGTCACTTGATGACCCTCTCTGTCTCTGATAATTTTCTTTGCTTTGAAACCGTCTTATCTGATGTTAATATATCCACCCTTCCTTTCTTTTGATTAATATTTGCATGGTATATAATATTTCATCCTTTTACTTTAAAACTATGTATGCCATTATATTTGAAGTGAGTTTCTTAAAGAAAATATATTCTTGGGTAATGTTTGGGTAATGTTTTAATATACTCTGACAATCTCTGAGTTTTAAAAGTCATTTACACTTAATGCAATTATTATATGTTAAAACATAAGTCTGATATTTTATATTTTGTTTACTACTGATTATCTTTGTTTTTTACTTCTGGGTCTCTTTTTACTTTCTGTAAGCTATCAACACTTTTTTAGAATTCTATTTTCATTTTTATATGGTGTTTTTGAGTGTATTTCATTTATAACTTATTTAGTAGTTGTTTAGATTTTGTATTACAGATACATACTTATCAAATTCTACTGGCATCAGTATTTTATTATTGTAAGTGAAGTGCAGAAACCTTACTTCCCTTTACATTCATATATTCCCCTATTTATAATTGTCTTAAACATTTCCTCTATCTACTGTAAACCACACTAAGCAGTATTATAATTTTTGCTTTCCCTATCAGTTTAGAAACCTCAAGAGGAGAGAGAAATTCTGTTGAAGTCACCTAAATTCTTCCTAACTGTTTTCTTTGGTCTGTCCTGATGTTCAAGATTCTTTTGTTTGTTTGTTTAAATAATTTCCTTTCCATTTACAAAACTTTTTTTTTTTTTTTAAAGATTTTATTTATTTGAGAGAGAGAGAGACAGTTAGTAAGAGAGAGCACAGATAGGGAGGAGAGGAAGAAACAGGCTCCCCATTGAGCTGGGAGGCTGATCCTAGGAACCTGGGATCATGACCTGAGCTGAAGGCAGATGCTTAACTGACTAAGCCACCCAGGCACCTCCATTTGAGGAACTTCTATTAGCATTTTCTTGTGAGAGTAAATATTCTGGTGACAAATTTTCTTAACCTTCATTTATCTGAGAGTGTCTGGATGGCCCCTTCATTCTTGAAGAATAGTTTCACTAGATACAGAATTATAGGCTGACAGTGACTTTTTTTCAAATCATTTGAAAAATTGTTGTGCCATGTCCTTCTGACCTCCATGGTTTCTGATCAGAAATTCTGTCATCTAAAAAAAAAAAAAAAAAAAAAAGAAAAGAAATTCTGTCCTTTGAATTGTTTTCCCCCTGTTGGTAGTGTGTCATTTCTGTCTGACTGCTTTTAAGATTTTTTTTCTTTGTTTTTAGTTTTCAAAAATTTGTCTATGTATCTTAGTGTGGATTTCTTTTGTTTTATTGTTTGCAGTTTGCTCACTTCTTGAATTGTAGTTTTATACTTTTGTCAAATTTAGCAAGTTTTCAGTATTCATTTCTTTAAATATTTTTCCATTCCCATCCCTTTTTTGATCATCCTGTGATTTTTAAAAAGATTTTATTTATTTATTCATGAGACACACAGAGAGAGGCAGAGACACAGGTAGAGGGAAAAACAGACTCCTCATGAGGAGCCCCACATGGGACTCAATCCCAGGTTCCTGAGATCATGCCCTCAGCCAAAAGCAGACGGTCAATCACAAAGCCACCCAAGCGTCCCTCCTTCTGGGATTTTAATGACATAAATGTTTTATCTTTTGTTATAATCCCAGATGTCCCTGGGACTCCGTTCAATCTTTCTGTGTATGCATGTGTTTTCTATGTTGCAAATTTGGTAATCTTTATCATTCTATCTTATGTTCACTTATTCTTTCTTCTTTCCTCTCCATTTTACTATTGAGCCCATCACTGAGTTTATTATTTTGACTATAGTAGTTTTTAGTTCTAAATTTTTTATTTGGTTCTTCTTATATCCTCTATATATTTTCCAAGGTTTTCTATGTTTTAACTTTAAGTTTTCATATTTGATCAATGAAGTATTTTTTTGATGGCTCCTTTTAAGCCCTTGTCAGGTAATTCTAATATCTGTGTCATCTTGCTATTGGTATTTAATGATGTTTTTTCTCATGTAGCTTAAGATATTCCTAATGTTTTATATGACAAGTGATTTTTTATCTTGAAACCCAGATATTTTGGATATAGGAGTCAAGATCGTATTTAAATCTTGTGTTTGGGAAGGAGTCCTCTGATACTACTCCAGTGAGGGAAAGAGGGTGCTACCTTGTTACTTTCAGGTAGCAGGAAAAATCTCAGTTCTCTATTTGGCCTCTGTGGGGACAGATGGGACTCCTTGGTATTGCTGGGTTGGGGGGGGTAGGTGCCCTGTAGGCCTCTGCTGATACCATCTTGGCACCTTGCAAACTTTCTTTTCTTCACATATTAAAAGCGATAGATCTAAAAGTGTGTCTCTGTCAACAATCAAATCATAAGCCAAGAAGGAAACTGCATATTTAGATCGATAACTCTTTTGGCTGGTTCTTTTTGAGAGGATAAGATAGCACTCCTGGCAGGAAAGGCCTTGTGAATGCAACGGCAGCAGTCATTTAGGCAGAGGAAAGTTCTGGTTACAGCTAACTTTGCCAATTGTTTCAGTTTGGTTTTCCCAGAAGCAGGCCTTGAGATAAGTGCAAGTTTGTTTGAAGGTGCTCCTCCCAGGGAGGAGGTGTGGGGAAAGAAGGATTGGAAATGGAGGCAGCCAGTAAAGAGTGCCTTGTGACACAAATAACCAGTGTAGGCCCCCAGAGCTAGTTCTGCTGGGGTGCTGTGGGCACCAGTCATACACACAGCTTCAAGTATGGTGGGGCTGGGGTTTTATAAGTTCCTGTCAGTCTCTGCTCAAAGGGTGCCTGGAATGGGGGAGTGGGTGGGAGGAGGTATTCATTTTTGATGCTGGCTAAGAGGACTCCAGCTGTCACAGAAAGTCCCCAGGCACAGAGATTAAATGATGGCAGTTGGAAGTCAGCCTGGTGCACTAGTGTGACGAGGCTTGACAGAGAATGGCAGAGAACCAACAGCATCAGCAACACTAACTGAGCACTTAACTAGAAGTTACCTGGAATTCTCCACTAACACATTTTGGTACCTGGATGAAAAAAAAAAATGTGTTCTTCAGCTGGAGACTTCCGTGCATAATTATTTCTTTATTGGTTGTAGGAACACTGTTCAGGAGGGGAGCTTATCTTCCTTGTGTCTTGTTTCACCATCTTACTGGTCTTTTTGTTTGTTTGTTTGTTTGTTTGTTGTTTGTTTGTTTAAAAGAACTTTCCCTATTCTAGCCTTCTAAAAAGCAGTCCTCAATGTTCTTTAGTGATCCTGAGTCTCATCTCTCTAAAATAGTTGTGGGCAAATCCAGGATGAGAGGTTAGCAATTGAGTATGGTACCACTGCAGGTTGAGTTACATGCTAACGGGGAATGAATGAGCTTCTAATGGCCAATTTCCGGCAACTGTGCCTCTAAGAGAGGCTGCCTATTGTAGAGAGGGAGGAGAATGCTGACTTCCCTTCTCTCACGCCTTGATAATACACAATAGCAACTGCACTTGGGTTGCCACCTACAGCTATTCTGGAACCAGTCCACCTCTGGCTTCAGCTTAAGGACAAGGAGCACCTCTCTGAAGCTTTGATTTGGCAAGTGAACCTTGTGAATGAGTAAATTAACACTAGGCCTGGTGTTCTAATGCAGATGCCCGTGAGGAAGAGGTCTGCCATTTCCTGAGCCACTAAATGCTTTGGGGGAAAATAATTTAGTACTTTGGTTCTTCATCTGTCAGGAAATTAGAAATAATATTGAACTACCTCAGTGGGGCATTGTAAGAATCAATTGAAAATATAATTGTTTAATTTTCCCTATAATCACATAGGATGCTTTTCTTGCTGGGACCCTAAGATGTTTTATAAGAAGGAAGTGTCATTTCTGCTCTTGGCTGCTTCAAGCCTTAGAGAAATGTAAAAACATGAAGAAACCAATTTAAATGTATGGAAGAGACTGTATCCCTTATTTCCTGAAGGATAATAGCAATTTTATCTTTTCTTCATGTTTTTATCTAGGTCAAAATGTAAGAATATGGAATCAAACAATGAAAATTCTCTTAAATGCCTTATATGTACCTGTCAAAATACTCACATGGTTAGAAACATCCCACCCCACATGAGAAATATGAAATTTATCTGAAGGTAAAGATTCCCTTTTGAATGATCTTTCTTTGCCACCTCCAGTGGCAGTCAAAAAGAACATTGCTTTTGACTTAAGAAATAGGATTCAAAGCTGGTCTGTGAAATCAGGCCAGGACTTTTCCCAAATCTGGCTTAGGTTGAAAGAAAATATTTTTGGATGAGCCCCAAAGCATTTTGTTTAATATTCTTTTAATGTCAGACCAAGAATTAACATGAATAAGAAATTGGTTTTAGGTGTATACCACCTATAGCCAAAGTTTTGAATGAGTAAGCAAACTATGTTTTTTATTTAGCATTTGATTAGTTTCTTAGGTCTGCTATAACAAATTACCATAAATGTGGTGGGCTACAAAAAAAGAAATGTATTCTTTCCCAGATTTGGAAGGTGGAAGTCAAGAATTGAGGTTTTGGTAGGGCTGTCTTCCTGTTGAAGACTATAGGGGAGAATCCTCCCTCACTTCTTCTAGCTTCTGGTAGCTCCAGGCCTTCCCTGGTTTGTGGCTGCATCACCTCAACCTCTGCCTCCATTTTCACATGGCCTGATTTCCTGTTGTCTCCTGTGTGACACTTGTCATTGGATTTAGGGCCCATCCAGAGAATCCAGGATGACCTTCTTAACTTAATCACATCTGCAAAGACCCTTTTTCCACATGAAGTCACATTTGTAGGTTTGGGGAGTTAACTCAGACACATCCTTTGAGGAATCACTATTTAATCCATTATAGTGTATTTTTTAAAAAATTTTAATCTTTTTAAAGTAAATTCTATACCCAACATGGGGCTTGAACCCATGATGAGCCTGAGATCAAGCGTCATATGCTTTACCGACTGAGCCAGCCAGGTATTCCAGTATCTCTTTTTTTAAAAAAAATATTATCCATGGGATCAAAATTGTACTAAAACTAGGACTATCTCAGAAAAGCAAATATCTTTTCATTCTTTATTCATATTTTTCCTTTCTAACATTTCAACTTTTTGAGATGACAAAATTACTTAAAGGTTTACAAATCACTCTAAAGGTCTCTAAATATCTTCCATTCTCTGTTAGTACAAGAAGGATTCTCCATAAGGTAACAAGGCTTCAAGAATTAAACTACTTCACTTTCAGTCAGCTCCATGATCTCAGAGGTTACAGACCTATGGTCACCTCCTTCAGACCAGTCACGCTGAAGGACTCTGATTAGCAGGGCCAGGGTCACGTGACTATCTCCTTTCGACCTCTGCAAGGGGGTACTGAGTGAGTGAGGATGCTAAGCAAGGGAAAACAAGGCATTCCCACAATTTCTGGAAATAAGTCTTGGTTAGAGATTTTAGTGTAAGGCGATGGTTACTAGAGAAAGACTGAGAGAATATTTCCTTAGCCGATCCAAAACCAAATTTTCAAAATTGATCTGCTCCCCATTTCCATGTATTACCTTGGTATGTTTAGACAGCCCAACAAGTAATTCCTTTTTATGACTGTAGACACCCCAGGCCACCTGGGGTTGCTACCACTTCATGCTCAAATGCACTAACTCTGATGCCCTGCACACAAACTTTTGATGATTGGGATTCCCATGTAGCTTGCCTACTGGGAGAGAATTCAACAGCAGGGCTGAAATAATTTCATGGTCTGCTTGACTGCAAATGTAAGAGCTGGCCTTCTGGTTGCATATTTTTGCATCTTGTGAGCTTTCCAAGAGAGAACCAACCCCAGTTCTGGTCAAATTTCAAGAGTCATGCTTCTCACTTCCATTTACAGTTCTTGAGGATTAATTTAATTTGAGTCCTTCCTGGTTCTATCAAAGATGGCTAAGACTTTAGAGTCCAACTTTATAGACACAGCTGCTCTGGGTTAACTCCTGTACCCAGTAACAGTGATGACAGAGGGTAGTTTTTTTGTGGGGTGGGAAAATATCTTAAAAGGTGTCTCTTTTACCACTATATCCCTATTTTCTATGCTTATAAACATTCCTTTTTCAAAAGAAATATATGGAAGTACTGTTTTAATACCTAAAGGGAAAAATGGCCTGAAATATTTTAAAAAGTGGATTGCTAAAAAAATTCAGTGGCTCATGATATCTTTTACCTCTGAAATATTGGTGCAATAAATATGTTATGATTGCCAATATAACATTTTATTATAATTACATATTTATATACAATGCTTCTTCAGCTTCACTAGTAAACTTTGTGAGGGCAGTATTGTGTCTTAGCAAACTTAGGTGAGCTTTGTGTGTGCCAGAAACTAAAAACAGAGACTATTAAGACAATTATTAAGATTATTATTAAGTTTGTTATTCATCAGTGGTGCCCAACAGAACTTTCTGTGAAGATAGAAGTATCTCTATCTGTGCTGCCTGATAGTGGATACCAGACATTGGTGGCTACTGAATATTTGGGAAATGGCCAATGTGATTACAGATCTAAACTTTTTATTTTACTTATTCTTAATTAATATAAACTTAAACTGGAATGGTCACATATAGGGATGCCTGGGTGGCTCAGTGGGTCAAGTGACTGACTTGATTTTGGCTCAGGTCATGATCTCAGGGTTGTGAGATTGAGCCGCACCTGGGACTCTAAGCTCAGTATGGAGTCCGCTTGAGATTTTCTCTCTCAAATAAATAAATAAATAAAATCTTTAAAAAAGAGAGAAATGGCCACATATAAAACAAGAAGGAAAGAGGATATTAATAAATAATAAAAACAATTAGAAAAAAATTTAATTTTATACTTTGTGGTAGAGATAATAGGCTCCTAATACCAAACTAGTTGCTGTAATACCCCCATGTGCTTTTTTTTGCTAACTCTAATTTTGTTCAGCCATCAAGAGGTCTTGTGCTTCCAAGGGTCTTCTCTAGCTCCAGGAATATAAATCTTAATTCATCTAATCTAGAGGGTCTTAACTTTGATAGCGCAATAGAATAACTTGAGGGATTTTCAAGCATCTGGATGCTCAGAATTCATGTAAGATTAATGAAATCAAAATCACTGCGGATGAGACTCAAGCATCAGTATTTTGTAAAGTTCCCCAGGTATATGGTTAATTTTGTGTGTCAACTCAGAAGGTGTTTTGCAATTGGGTTAACATTTACATTGATAAACTTCAAATAAGCAGATTGCTCTCCATAACATGGATGGGCCTCATCAATCAGTTGAAAGTCCAAACAAAACAAAAAAAAAAACTGGCTTCCCAAGCAAGAGAAAAATCTCCTAAGACTGCCTTCAAACAGGAACTGCACAATTAATTCTCCTGGGTCTCCAGTCTCCCAGCCCACACTGCAAAATTTGAATTTCCAGGCTGCACAATTTCATGAGTCAGTTGCAATCTCACACAAATCATATCCTTTTGGTGCTGTAGCTCTAGAGAATACAGACTAATACAGATTTTGATAATGAGAGGTTCTAGAGGAACAGAATCTTAAGGATAAATCTTCAGAATTTATTGTGAAATTGCTGGAATAAGCTCTATAATCTGATTAGATTTAAAGATACTAATGTCTTGATTTCAAGTACTAAGGAGAGCACATAGTCCATAGTGTGATTTGACAGTAGAGATACTCCAAATATCACCACTGGACACTCCTAATCAAGCAACTGTAAGAAGGAAGGATCTGGGTAACCATGCTTTTGTTATTTTCAAATATTTTCATCAAATGAATTAGTATAATGATATAGACTGATTGTTCCTAGTGTTGCTGGACAAAGTAAGAGGAGCAAAGGATGAGCCTAAGGATTTGGATCCCAGTTTAAGAACTGCATCAATGACTCAAGAGTTTCCATGTCTTTGCTGAAGGAGGAAAGTTACTTCCTGGAACCAGTTGGCAGAAATTGCTGTAAACCAAATCCAGAATTTCATTGAGCAAGTTTTTTGAGTTACAAAATCTTTCAGGATTTCTAGGTTTAAAGTGAAGACATTAATTGAGAAAGAACAGGATCTTAACAGTTGGAATGGGGATATGTGAGAAGACCCAAATTGAGCTGTAGAGATTGAGTCTTTAAATTCTGGTGAATCTTCTTTGTCAGTAGAAATAGATTATCCATTTGAGGAGATTGACGTGAATTGCCTAAGGACCCTGCACTGACCTCCCTGGAGACTGTTGCCAAGTAAGACACTGCTGATTCTCAAGAACTACTTTAGCCTCCTCTGTTCTTCTAGACCTATGCCTTGACTCGAGTTCCAGCAGGCTTTTAAAGATAAGATGCAAAGTGTGACCCGGGAAGGTATGTTGTCTTCTGTTGAGTTCTCTAATTTTTGCAGACACAAAATCTGAGGAATATGTGTGGGAATGGATAAAAGTGTGGAATAATAGCTAAAGGAACATTAATTTGGATCAGGCTGAATTTATAGATATGGGGCCACTAAACAGAGATTTCTTTCTTTTTTTTTTTTTTTTTTTTAAAGATTTTATGGATTGGGACCCCTGGGTGGCTCAGCAGTTGAGCATCTGCCTTAGGCTCAGGGTATGATCCTGGGATCCTGGGATCAAGTCCCATGTCGTGCTCCCCACATGGAGCCTGCTTCTCCTTCTGCCTGTGTTTCTGCCTCTCTCTGTGTGTCTCTTATGAATAAATAAATAAAATCTTTAAAAAATTATCTTCCCAAACTAAACCCCATACCCATTAAACAATATTACCCCTTATACCTCCCTCACAGCCCCTAGTAACTACCACTCTGTTCCTGTCTCTATGAACGTGACTACGTTAGCCTCTCATATCAGTGGAATCATTCAGGATTTGACTTTTTTGTGTCAGGCTTACTTCGCTTAGCATAATGTCCTCAGGGTCTGTGCATATGGTAGCATATGTCAGGATTGCCTTCCTTTTTAAAGCTGAATAATATTCCATTGTTTGTATAGACTACATTTTGTTTACCCATTTATTTACCAATGGGCACTTGGGTTGCTTCCACCTTTTGGCTATCATGAGTAATACTGCTATGAACACAGGTGTACAAATACTTATTTGAGTTCTTGCTTTAAATTCTTTTGTGGATATGCCCAGAAGGATCATATGGCAATTTGATGTTTAATATTTTCTTTTCTTTCTTTTTTTTTTTTAGATTTTATTTATTCATGAGAAACACACAGAGAGAGGCAGAGACACAGGCAGAAGAAGAAGCAGGCTCCCTGCAGGGAACCCAACGTGGGACTCAATCCTGGACCCCAGGATCATGCCCTGAGCCAAAGGCAGATGCTCAGCCACTGAGCCACCCAGGCGTCCCCAGAGATTTCTTTTTAATATTATAGCTTGAGGGTTAGAAAAGGCTCTAATGGTGGACTAAAACATGAACCAAAAGGTAGCCCATTAGTGAGTGAACTGGAAATGCCGGACCTGCTTTAGTTTACTGTAGAAGAAGGCTTGTAGGGGTGTTAGGGGATTGGACTGTTAGAGTGAATTTCTCACTTCAAATCTACTCATCTACACGGCAAGCATCCAGAAAATCTACCTTCCACCACAACTGTGAGAAATTTGTGAAGTGAGCCCCAGCATCCTTGACAAACTTCATGGTTTGTTCTTCTCTCTAGGCCAGAACTCATGGTGGGAACTGTGATCACTGAATTGGGAAATCTAAACGCATTGGGAATGATTGGATTCTAGGGTGGAAGGAGACAAATAATAGCATCAACCCCCAAAGGCAGAGCGGACATAATTACTGTAGCATCCAGCAGAATCAATGTAGCACTCAGAATCTCAGGTTCACACAGACCTATGGAGGTGACTAGTTGATGGTGGTGTTCCAAGAAGTGAAATAGAGAAGAAGCCTGCTAGGTTCTTACTCAGTTTATTTAAGCAGAAAACAAGGTAAAATGAAACAAAGCCCAAGCTGAATCATAAAAACAGAATCAGCAGTCTCTCAATAGTAATTCCCAAATTTGAGCCAATTTACAGATAAAGAAACTTTGAATGTAGGGGAGGCCATGCTCTTGAGAAAAGACCCCTGACACACTACTGAACATTTATTTTATCTTTGTAAAGATTTTACTTATTTATTTGAGAGAGAGAGAAAGAGAATACAGAGGGAGAGGGGCAAGCTCCCCACTGAGCAGAGGCCAATGTCGAGGTGGGCCTTCATCCTGATCCCAAGACCCTAAGGTCATGACTTAAGCCGAAGGTAGATGCTTAATGAACTGAGCCACCCAGGCACCCCACTACTGAAAACGTATACTATAAATCTTTCTCACAGCCTTCCCCAAAGGGACCTACAGCCTTTTATCAGGGTACCTGCATTAGGGAAAAAGAGATAGCCAGACCTTTAAGGGATGGGAACCACTGGATACTGTCTTTGAGATAACATGCATACCAAGAGACCCAAAATGTCTTTGTTGTTCATCAGGGGCTAATGGAGGTCAGGTGACCAATGGAGTTTTAACTCAGATCCATCTCAAAGTGGGTCCAGTGTGTCCCTGAATACATCTTACAGGTATTTCCTCAGCTCTGGAGTGCATAACTAGAATAGGTACACTCAGTCGCCAGAAGAATCTTACATTCATTCCCTGACCTATGGAATGAGGGTTATTATGGTGGGAAAGGCCAAATGGAAGTCACAAGAACTGCCTCTAACTAGGAAATAGTAAACCCAATGAAATATCCATACCTAGAGATGTTGCAGAGATTAGTGCCATCATCACAGATTGGAAGGATACAGGGGTTGTCACTCCCACCACATCCCCATTCAACTTATTTGGCCTGTTCTGAAGACAGATGGATCTTGGAGAATGATGGTGGATTATTTTAAATCCAACTAGGTGTTAACTCTAACAGCAGCTGCGGTATCGGATGTGGTCTCCTTGCTTGAATAAGTTACCACATTGCCTGCTATCTGGTATGCAGCTATTGATCATGTAAACACTTTTTTCTCCATACCTGTTCATAACGACCAGCAGAAGTGTCTGCTTTCACCTGGGGTCTAGAGCAAGAGAAGGCTTTACAACAGGTTGAGGCTACCTTCCAGTTGTTCTGCCCCTTGGGTCATGTGATCCAGCAGATCCACTGGTGCTGGAAGTGTCAGTGGCAGAGAAGGATGCTATTTGGAACTTTTGGCAGTCCGTATATGTGAATTGCAGAGCAGACTTTTAGGATTTGGGGGAAAAGTCCTTTCATTTTCTGCAGATAACTACTCTTCTTTTGAGAAACAACTCTTGGTCTGCTACTGGGCCTCAGCAGAGACTGAATGCTTAAGTCTGGTCCACCAAGTTACCATGTAGGCTGAGCTGCCCAACAGGAAGTGAGTGTTACCTGACTCGCAAAACTATGAAGTTGGTTGGGCACAGCAGCATGCCATCATTAAATGGAGATGGTATATACATGATCAAGCCTGAGGAGGCCCTAAGGCCCAGGAAGTGGCATGCTGCATTCTCCTTCCCAAATGCCTATGACCTCATAGGGAGTTCCTTATGATCAGTTAACAAAGAAAAGACTACTGAGACCTGGGTTAAGGGTGGCTCTGCATGATATACAGGCATTATTCAAAAGTGGACATCTGTGGGGTGGTAGCCCCTTTCTGGGATATCCCTGGAGGATAGTGGTAAAGGGAAATCCTCCCAAGGTGCAGAACTTTGAGTAGTGCACCTGGTTGTTCACTTTGCTTGGAAGAAATGGCTATGCATAGGATTATATACTGACTCATGGACTGTGGCCAAAGGTTGGACTGGATAGTCAGGGGCTTAAAAGGAACATGAATGAAATATTGTTAAAGAAACTTGAGGATGCTCAGATAATTTTTTTTTTAAAGATTTTATTTATTCATGAGAGACAGAGACAGAGGGAGAAGCAGAGAGGACTCCATGTAGGGAGCCTGATGTGGGACTCGATCCGGGGTCTCCAGGATTACGCCCTGGGCCGAACGCAGGCGCTAAACCGCTGAGCCACGCAGGGATCCCAAGAAACTTGAGGATGAAAAAAAAAAGAAACTTGAGGATGGCATATGTGGATAGACTTCTCTGAATGGGAAAAAAAGCCAACATGACCATATTTGTGTTTCATGAAAATACTCACCAAATAGGGACATCAGCAGAGGAAGATGTTAATAATGGAATGGACAGGATGATACTTTCTGTAGATAATAGTGAGTCTGTTTCCAAAGTCACTCTTGTTACCATGCAATGGACTCATGAACAAAGTGGCTGTGGTAGCAGGGTGGGAGGCTATGCCTGGTCTCAGCAACGTGGACTCCTACCACCAAGTCCTACCTGGCTATGGCCACTGCTGAGTCCCTATCTACCAGCAGCGAAGAACAGTTCTGAGCCTCAGATATGGCACCATTCCCCAGGGTGATTAGCTAGTTACCTGATTACATTGGACTGCTTGCTTCATGGAAGGGGCAGCACTTTGTTCTTACTGGAATAGACATTTACTCTAGCTATGGATTTGCTTTCCCTATGTGCAGTGCATCTGCCAAAATTATCATCTGTGGACATACAGAATGCTTATCCATCATTATACTTTTCCACACAGCATCGCTTCTGATCAAGGAACTCATTGCACAGCAAATGAAGTGTGGTGATGGGCCCATGCTCATGAAATTCATTGGTCTGAACATGCTCCCTACCATCCTGAAACAACTGGCTAGATAAAATGGTGGAATGGCCTTTGAAAATTTGTTTACAAAAAAAAAAAAAGAAAATTTGTTTACAGTGTCAGCTAGGTGGAAATACCTTGCAAAGCTGGGACAAAGTTCTCTAGGAGGCCATGTGTGCTCTAAATCAGCATCTAATAGATGGTGCTGTGTCCTCCATAGTCAGGATTCCCAGTACAGGAATCGAGGGGTGGAAATGTGAATGGTATCACTCACTGTTACTCTTACTGACCTGCTAGTAAAATTTTTGTTTCCTATCCCTGTGATCTTAGGTTCTGCAGGCCGAGAGGACTTATTTCTAAGTTCTTTTCAAAGACTTTATTTTTAAGTAATCTCTACAACCAACATGGGGCTCAAATTTACAAGCTCGAGATCAAGAGTCACATGGTCTGCTGACTGAGCCTGCCAGGCGCCCCTAAAGGACTTATTTCTAAAGGGAGGAATGTTTCCTCCAGCAGGCACAGTAATGATTCCAGTGAACTGGAAGTTAAGACCGCTAACCCAGCCACTTGGAAATCCTTATGCCTCTGACTTAACAGGCAAAGAAGGGAGTTACAGTGCAGGGTGCAGTGACTGATTCTGACTGGGAAATTGGAACTGCTATTTCACAGTAAAGGTAAGGAAGAGCATGTCTGGAATATACGAGATCCTTTAGGCATTTCTAAGTATCACCATGCCCTGTGATTAACGTCATGGATAACTACAATACCACAATTCAGGCAGGACTACTAATGCCCCAGACTTTTTACTAATGAAAGTTTGGGTCATCCCACTGGGTAAAGAACCATGAGTGGCTAAAGTGCTTGATGAAGGTAAAGAGAATACAGAATGAGTAGTGGAGGAAGGTAGTTATAGATACCAGCTAAGACCACGTCACCAATTACAGAAATGAGAGATGTAATTGTCATGAATATTTCTTCTTTATTTTGTCATGAACGTGTGTATGTGTGTGTGTGTGTTAAACAAATACCTTTGTCTTCTTCCCTCTCTTACTCTCTTATTATGTAACTATGTCATATTGATTTTATAACACGTTATTTAAGTATTGCTAGCTTCATATCATAGTGTTTAAGTTACGGCATATCAGATAGAAGAGTAAACATCCTGCAAGGACTTTGTATCTGCCCTGGGAAAAGAATTTTGTGAGTGTTTCATTGTTGCAGGAATGTCAAGTGGAAGTATGACCTTGCTAGTGTCTCTACTTGGAAATGAACAACGGTTTAAGGAGTGCCAAACTGACAGGGGGTTCACTCGTGATCATTAATTTTATGTGTCAACTTGGAGGGTGTTGGGGATGAGATATTCACTTTTAAATTAGTGAACTTTGAATAAGCGGATAGCTCCCCATAATGTGGATGGGTTTCATCCAATCAGCTGAAGGCTTGACCAGAGCAAAAAAGAACTGCCTCGGGATCCCTGGGTGGCGCAGCGGTTTGGCGCCTGCCTTTGGCCCAGGGCGCGATCCTGGAGACCCGGGATCGAATCCCACGTCAGGCTCCCGGTGCATGGAGCCTGCTTCTCCCTCTGCCTGTGTCTCTGCCTCTCTCTCTCTCTCTGTGACTATCATAAATAAATAAAAATTAAAAAAAAAAAAAAGAATATTTAAAAAAAAAAAAAAAAAAAAGAACTGCCTCTCCAAGCAAGGGGAAATTCTCCATATGAAGGCCTTTGGACTGGAAGTGTACCAGTTAGGGTCTCCAGCCTGCTGATCCACACTGCAGATTTTGCACCTACCTATCTCCATAAATGCGTGACCTTATTCCTTAATACACACACATGTATGTACACATGTACACACATGCACACACACACCTCGTTGGTTTTGTTTCTCTGGAGAACCCTGACCTGGGTAACGCACAAGGTGATTCCAATGATGGAAGAAGTTTGATAATCAATAGTCAAAACCAATTATAGCTATTCCATTCCTCTTAGCAAAGATTGCTGTAAGAATGCAAATGTCAGGATCCCTGGGTGGCGCAGCGGTTTGGCGCCTGCCTTTGGCCCAGGGTGCGATCCTGGAGACCCGGGATCGAATCCCACGTCGGGCTCCCGGTGCATGGAGCCTGCTTCTCCCTCTGCCTGTGTCTCTGCCTCTCTCTCTCTCTCTGTGTGTGTGTGTGTGACTATCATAAATAAATAAAAATTAAAAAAAAAAGAATGCAAATGTCCTTCTGCTCACAACAGAATCACAACAATCACTAGTAGAAGGAATGGAATAACATTAATTGCAAAATACAAACTATAAGACTTTTCCAAGGATACCAACATTGCAGAAATTCTAGGTTGCTTTGGGTTTGGTGATGATTTTTTAGATATAACACCAAAAGCACGATCCATGAAAGAAAAAAAAATTAATAAGTTAGACTTCATTAAAATTAAAATCTTCAGCTTTGTCACAGATACTGCAAAGAGAATGTAAAGATATCAACTGCCTGAGAGAAAATCTTTGCAAAAACATACCTGATAAAGGATTGGTATCCAAAATATTCGAAGAACTTTAAAAATTCAATAATAAGACAACAGAGAATCCAATTAAAAAATGGGTCAAAGGTTTGAACAGAATTCGTCATTGCTGGTAGTGGTGTGTGTGTGTGTGTGGCGGGGGGGGGGGAGGTGGTTCTTTTCTCTAAAAAGGCTTTCTTCTTTATTAAAAAATGATGCAAATAAGGACCATTCTTCCCCAGGTCTTGGATGTTGCTGTATGAAGAGGAGATGCTCAGACCTTTTCCATCTGCCTTGCAGTCATGAGGAGACAACTATTGTAAATGGTACTGTGTTTCTAATTTTCAATTTCAATAATTTATTGTTGGTATATAAACAATTGACTTTTGTATATTAACTTCATATCTTGAAATTTTTCTATAATCACTTATTAATTCCAGGAGTTTTTTTTTTGTTGTTGGTTCTTGGGGATTTTCTACAAAAACAATCATGTTGTCTGTCCACAAAGCTTATTTATTCCTTCTCAATCTGTGTATCTTTTCTTTTTTTTTACCTGATTGCATTAGCTAGGACTTTCAGTAGGAAGTGGTAGAAAGGGATATCCTTACCTCACTCCTGATCTTTAGGGGAAAGTTTCTCACCACTGAGTAAGTTGGTACCTGCAGGCATTTCATTAATGCACTTTGTCAAGTTGTGGGGTAATGGAATTTAACTTCTATTCCTGGTTTGCTGAGGGTTTTTATCATAAATGTGCTTTCGATTTTGTTGAATGCTTTTCTACAACTATTTGTATAATTATATGTTTTTTCTCTTTTGATATGTTGATGTGATAGATTACATTGATTTTTAAATGCTGAGGCAGCTTCCATACCTGGAATAAGGTATGTTTATACCATAATCGCCTTTCTACATTGTTGGATTCAATTTTCTCATGTTTCATTTAGGATTCGATTTTCTTATGTTTCATTTCTCATGTTTCCCTGAGGAATTTTGCATCTTTGCTCATGATAGCTATTGATTTGTAGTTTTCCTGTCTCGTAACTTCTTTGTCTGGTTTTGGAGAGGATAATCATGACCTCATAGAATGAGTTAGGAAGCGTTCTCTCTGTAATTATGAGCAACATATTGATATCATTGCTTTTCTTAATGCTTCCAAGTGAACCCATCTTGGCCTGACATTTGTTATTTGGAAGGTTATTAATTATTTATTGGTTAAGCTTATCAATTAATTATTAATTTAATTTCTTTAACAGATATAGGTCTATTTAGATTATCTATTTCTCTTTGTGTTAGTTTGGTATATTTTGTTTTTCAAAGAATTGCTCTATTTCATCAATGAATAAAATTTGGGGGCATAAAGGCATTCAAAATATTCCTTTATTATTTTTTTAATGTCCATGGTATCAGTAGAGATCATCTTTAGTTCATTCTAATAGTAGAATTTTGTATCTTTTTTTTTTTTTTTTTGTGGTTAGCCTGGCAAGATATTTTATCAATTGTATTGATCTTTTCATAGAATCAGATTTCAATTTAATATATTTTTTCTATTGTTTTCTTGAATTTAATTTCATCTACTTTTTCTAATTTTTATTATTTCTTTTCTTCTGCATGTTTAATTTGATCTCCCTTTTCTATATCTTAAGATGGAAGCTTTGATTATTGATTTTGTATCTTTTGTTTTTTCAGTTACATGCATTAAATGCTATAAATTTAAATTTAATTTTAAGCACTGCTTTCCCTGCATAACACACATTTTGATGAATTGCATTTTCATTTCACTTAGTTACAAATGTTTTAAAATTTCTTTTGGGACTTTTTTGACCTATACATTTTTTAAAAAAAGATTTTATTTATTTATTCATGAGAGACACAGAGAGAGGCACAGACACAGTCAGAGGGAGAAACAGGCTCCCTGTAGGGAGCCCGATGTGGGACTTAATCCTAGGACCCTGAGATCACTCCCTGAGCCTAAAGCAGTTGCTCAACCACTGAGCCACCCAGGTGTCCCAAAGAGTTATGCATTTTTTAGAAGTGGGCTATTTAATTTCTAAATATTTTGGGAGGATTTCTAGCTCTTTCTGTTGCTGATTTCTAGTTTAATTTCACTGTGCTATGACAGCATACTTCATATAATTTCTCTTCTTCAAAATTTGTTATTAAAGTCTGCTCTATGTTCTATGATCTACTCTAATTTGGGGAATGTTCCATATGAGTTTGAGAAGAAAGTGTATTCTCTTATCATTAGATGAAATATTATATATGAGTGTCAGTTAAATCTAGCTAATTAATATAATCCCAGGGCCCTGGGATCATGACCTGAGCCAATCAATTTCCCATGACCTGAGCCAAAGGCAGATGTTCAACCACTGAGCCACCCAGGTGTCTCCATGATGTCTCACCCAGGTGTCTCTGTGTTTTAATTGATATAATATAATATAATTAAACATAATGGTATCCTTACTGATTTTTTTGTCTGCTGGATTTGTCAGTTACTCATAGACACGTGTTTAAGTCTTCCACTAAAATGGTGGATTTGTCTGTCATTTTTGTCTCCTGTATTTTGATGTTTTTCTTTAAGTGTGATAAAGACTGTTATGTTTTCCTTGGGGTTAATCCCTTTATCATTATGCAATGCTTCTTTTTATCCTGGTCACTTTGCTTACTCAGAAGTCTGCTTTGTCTGAAATTAAATAGTTACTCCAAGCTTTGTTTTGATCTGTGTTAGCACAGTGTATCTGTCTCATCCTTTTGCTTTTAATCTATCCATGTCTTTATGTTTATTTATTTATTTTTTTAATTTTTATTTGTTTATGATAGTCACACACAGAGAGAGAGAGAGAGAGGCAGAGACACAGGCAGAGGGAGAAGCAGGCTCCATGCACCGGGAGCCCGATGTGGGACTCGATCCCGGGTCTCCAGGATAGCGCCCTGGGCCAAAGGCAGGGGCCAAACTGCTGCGCCACCCAGGGATCCCGTCTTTATGTTTAAAATGGGTTTCTTGTAGATAATATACTTGGGTCTTGTTTTTTTGTTTTTTTTTTAGTACACCATGTCAGCTTCGTGGGTTTTTTTTTTTTTTTTGGTTGTTGTTGTTTGTTTAGATTTTATTTATTCATTCATGAGAGACACACAGAGAGAAGCAGAGACATAGGCAGAGGGAGAAGCAGGCTTCCTGTGAGGAGCCTGACGCGGGACTCCATCCCAGGGCCCTGGGATCATGACCTGAGCCAAAGGCAGATGTTCAACCACTGAGCCACCCAGGTGTCTCCATGATGTCTCACCCAGGTGTCTCTGTGTTTTAATTGATATATTTAGACCATTCATATTTAAAGTGATTATAAATGCAATGGGATTAATATCTACTGTATTTATAATTCTTTAATTTGTTACTCTTGTTCTTTGTTTCTTTTCTTTTTCTCTTTTTTTTGTCCTACACTTTTTCTGCCCTTTCTGTTTTGTTTTTTTTTTTAAGACTTTATTTATTCATGAGAGACACACACACAGAGAGAGAGAGAGAGAGAGAGAGAGAGAGGCAGAGAGACAGGCAGAGGGAGAAGCAGGCTCCACGTAGGGAGCCTGATGTGGGACTTGAACCTAGGACTCCAGATCCTAGAACTCCAGAATCATGCCCTGGGCGGAAGGCAGGTGCTTAACCGCTGAGGGGATCCCCCTTTCTGGTTTTGAATGAGCATTTCTTTGTTCTCTTCGCATTTCAATTATAGTTCTTTTTAAAAATTGTTAGTGGTTGCCTGGAGTTGGCAATATACACTTACAACTAAATCCACTTTAAAATAACAATATGCCACTTCACAGATACTGCAAGTATTTTACAGCTCAGTCTTCTCAGTTTCTCTCTCCTATCCTGTATGACAATTCTGCTCATTTCTCTCATCTATAAGCTATAATCACTTGACACATTGTTGCTATTATTTTGAACAAACTGTTTAATGTATATCTGAGTTTCTGATCTATATAACTTTTATTCTTTCTGAAGAACTTTAACATTTCTTGCAAGTTAGGTCTAAAGGTGACAAATTTCCTCAATTTTTGCTTGTGGAAGTCTTTATTTCTCCTTCATTTCTGAAGAGTAATTTTGCTGAAGGCAAAATTCTAAGTTGATGTGGTTTCATTCCAACATTTTAAATATTGTACTTCCCTTTGTTTTTACTCACATGGTTTCTAAAGGGAAATCTAACATAACTTTTATTTTTGTTTCTTTACAGCTTAGATATTTTCCCCCTTCTATATTCATTCAAGATTTTCTTTTTGTCTTTGCTTTTTCTTAAGTTTGAATATGATATTCCCAGATGTATTTTTTTTTTTTTTTGCTATTTATTCTACTTGGTGTTCTCTAAGCCTCCTAGATCTGTGGTATAATGCTTATCACTAATTTTAGATGATTCTCAACCATTAGTCTTTCAAATATTTCCTATATTCCCTTCTTTCTCCTCCTTCTGATATTTCTATTGTACATATGCTACTCCTTTTTAATTGTCCCTCAGTTTTTTGATATTTTTTTTTCTTGATTTCATTCTTTTTTTTCTCTTTAATTTTCAGTCTGCAAAATTTCTACAGATATACCTTCAAGCTCACTGATTCATTCCTCAGCTGTATTCAGTTTACCGATGGGCTCATTAAAGGCATATTTTCTATTTCTCTTCTAGTGTTTTTGATTTCCTTTTGATTCTAAAGTTTCCATCTGTTATAGATACAGATATATTACTTACTTGTTCTCACATGTCCACTTTTTCCATTTAATTCTTAGCATATCAATCTAGTTATTTTATTTTTTAAAGATTTTATTTATTTGAGAGAGAGCGAGCATGAGAGAGAGAAAGTGCACATGAGTAGAGGGGAAGAGTAGAGGGAAAAGGAGAAGGAGAAGCAGACTCCCTGCTGAGGGGAGAGCCCAATGCAGGACTCCATCCCATGACCCTGAGATCATGATCTGAGCCAAAACCAAGAATCAGATACTCAATGTACTGAGCCACCCAGGAGCCCTGACTGTCCTACTGGGTCTGATATCTGCTCTGTCTCTGCAAATTATGGTTTTGCCTGCTACATGCTTTGTAATTTGTTGTTGAATGTGAGAAATGGTGTATTGGGTGAAAGGAACTGAGATAATAGGACTTTGGTGTGAGGGTTTATATTTTATGGTAGGAGTTTGTGTATACTGTGTGTTCTAGCTACAGTGTCAGTGACTAAAATTTCCTCTAGTGTCCTTGTTTTTGTCTTCTCTATTGTCTTTTTATTTTTCTAGAAACTTTTTCTTAAATAGGGTCTGAAGCTTGCAGTTCTTCTATCTGTGATCCATTATTATAATACTGTTATGACTTTGTTAACATTTGTTAAGTGGAACATAAGGCACTAGATGGTGGACTGCAGTTTAATAACAAGAAAAACTGAAATAGAGAAGTTTATTACTCACAGGTCCTGGAGGAGGTTTGGGGAATGCCTCAGGGGCTACATGGGGAGGTCCAAGCAGAATGCAGACAGCAATAGGACCTGGAGTACATACATTTACTAAGGTTCATGGGTGGAGTGCTTTGAGGTTCCAAGGCCAGGGCTGGACTGGTCAATTCAAACCAAAAGAGTAGGGGTCTTATCTAAGGGGAAGGCCCTGTGAGGTGGAGGAGACTTTTGATCCCACAGGCTGTTGGGGAAATCACATCAAAGACTTATATTTATTTATGATTCTGTGATCTACTATTTGGGGCATGCACTCGCAAGAGGTACTAGTGTCAGTTTAAAGTCACTGCAGGCTACTTGGACAAACTAAATGGATGCTAAACTCTCAACATCTATAGATAGGATGTAGGTGTCTAGAGGACAGAAAGTGTTCTATAATCCCATGATCAGGTCTCAGTCTTTTAGTGAGTCTTTGCCCTTGGGCTGTAGCTTTCCTGATGAGTATTTCTCAGAATCCTTTCTCTTTTAGATGGGACAAGAGGTCTACTGAGAGCTGGGTTTGGGTATTTTCCTTCTTTAAATTCAAGTAAAACAGAAATATATAGGCTCCGGTAAAATTTCTCTTGAGGTGAGAGAGAATATTCTTATTCAGGATAGCAGTGCTCTAGGTATAGTTCAAAATGGTTACTTTTCCCTTTTGCCCTCCAGAAGAAGGAGAAAATTTTTCTCTGATCTTCACTGTGAGAATCTGATGAGGTTCCTGGAACTGGAACTGACAAATGCATGCAGGTCCTCCACATTTACCTTCCAGGATTGTCCACACTGAACCTCTAACAATTCATCAATTATTGTTTAAGTTTTTCTATCAGTCTGTGGTTCTAGGAGCATCTGTTTCCACTAAGCTGTGAGTCTCTGTATTTCCTTATCTGTCCCTCCAATATGGGGGATGTGGATCTAAAAAGAGTTGTTGATTTTCAGTCTGTAGTTCTTTTTACTGTGTGAGCAGAAGGAATAACTTTCAACCTCTTTACATGTTGGACCTCTCTACCATCTTATGGTGCTAAGATCTTAAATTGCCTCTGTAAGGATGTTAAGAGGCAGAAGAGTGTTGCTAGTTTTGGAAAAGACTAGCCAAGACTAACCTAGAATGTGGGAGCTTGAAGACAGAATCAAGTGTAAGGCTCTGGCATGGATCTTTGGTTTCTGGGGCAGTCACCCATATAAAGCCTTAATTTCCATCACCAAGCTGGTTCTTGGGAATTTCTTTTGTTTGTTTTTCGTTTTTATTTTTTAAGATAGGGTAGGGGAAAGGGGCAGATGGAGGGAGAGAAATAGAGAGAAATTCTTAAGCAGGCTCCACTCCCAGCACAGAGCCCAAAGCAGAGTTTGATCCAACCACCCTGAGATCATGACCTGAGCTGGAATAAAGAGTTGTATCCTTACCCGATTGAGCCCATCCAGGCACCCCTCACTGGTTCTTAGTTTGATCACTAATAATGTTAGTACTGCCCGCTGCTTCTCTCATGTCCTTCACATTATGCCTTAACAACTGTCATTTCAATATATAACCTTAAATTTTTGCCAAGAAATCCTAGCTGATTTTCTGTGATGATTATTAAATGTGGACTCAACAGGCTTGAATCAGAGTTCTAATTCTTCAAATTATTAGCTCTATATTCATGGGTCAGCAGTTAAGTAGTCTCTGCTCAATTTGGGGACAGTGTGTTGTGATGAAGAGAAAGCTAGGCCAGAAAGCTAACGATCTAAATCCTAGCCCTGATTTTTACGACTGAAATATTTTTGGGGGCAAGTTCAACTTCTCTGAACATGAAGGAGGTTCCAAGGCCAGGGCTGGACTGGGCTCTATTCTGAACCAAAGTGTCCCCTCAACCAACTACTTAGTGGCTGTGAGGCACTGGAATGGGGGAGAGCAAGGTACTCAGGCAAGGAAAATATGAGTGCACAATCCAGTAGAGGAGATGGGGATGGAAAGAAACAATGATAATATAGTAGGATATTGGATTATAGTAGAGGATTTGCCTGCAAGGAATGTGATTTATATCTGCTTAGGAATACTGAGTATTAAAGCCATGCAGAAATTGTGGTGAATGGGATGAAAAGGTGCAGAGAGGGAGGAAGAGACATTCTGGGTCATGATGTGGTATAAGTCTGTACAGGGGATCCTGGCTCTATAGTGAAAGATCACTCGCATGTTCAGTAACTTTCTCACAGCTGTGATATCTTTATCCATGCAAGAAGGTATATACTCACATTCAGCCAGAGTCCTCTTTGCATCTTGGTGTCAAGACTAACTTGGTAAATGTAAAATGCTTAGAACAATTCTTGATGTATAATAACCACTCAATAAGTTGTAATAGTATTATCAGTCACATCAGTAGCAGAATAGTGGTAGTACAAATGACTATCCAGTTGTTTTGAGGCTTCCATTAGGTAATGAGTATGAAGTATGTGGCCCATGCCCATGCCCGTGCCCTGTACAGAGAGCCCTCAATAAAGAGCACCTGTTACTTTGTCTGGTGATGCACGCTATCCTATTTCTGATGAACTACCTCTTTCCTTTTCTGCCATCCCCAAGAACCCCCTCTCCAGGGTTCTCCCATTTCTAACACTATCTCATTCTGAGATAAGACACTATGATTTGTCTGTAAGAAACCCAAGGCAGTTTTCATAGAATTTTCACTTTGAAGAGGAATACACATTCATCAAAAGTTCGTGTGTGATGTTCCAAAGACCTGAGTGCTTCACTTCATGACTATTCAAAGATAGGCAATTTGCTTGATTCTTCTTCTTCAGTTTTCATCCAGATGTTTGGTGCTACTTAACAAGAAGAGTGCCTGTGTGTCGCTCTTTTGTCAGTGTTGAAAGCTATTTGTGAATATACTTGAAATCAAATAACAAAGATATATTCCTCCTTAGCTTTTCTTTTCACTACATAATCTTATTACTATTCTTGAATTACAGAACCAACCACAACAGTCATCTGGATGGCAACTTGCATCACGTGAATCAAGAATCCAAGGCAAGTCAGATCCACTATAGCCTAACCCTATCTCCAAACAGATGTGAGATCTACTATCCAGTTGTGTAATCTCCATACTTCCTCCCTCTGTATTTGAAGCATGATATGAGTTTATGAAGGAAGATAAAAAAGAGATAAGTAATTAAATGAAGGAGAAAACAAGTCCAGGACTAAGATGGTAGGTTTGAAACTTAGATTGTATGTCTACAAATTGGTGAAAACCAAGTAGACAATGACTCTTCCCCTTTCCTGCTCAGGATTGTCTGTCTTCATTTGGTAGAGTGAGGCAAAATCATGGTTAAACAGTAAATGCAAATATCACGATTCCTGACTTCATTTAGCCTCGCTGCATTTATTAAAACTTATATATAACATCTTGCCTATCCAAAATATAACATATGGACCACGTGGGTGAGTGTGTTAGCAGAACCTTTACTTGTACAGCCTTTGATTGTGGAGGCTTCAAAATAACCTGAATGTTAAATCGCTATTTAAAATAAAATAAAAAAAAGATTTTGACTTTTTAAAACCCCTGTAAAAGGAGAAGAAAAACACCTTAGGTAAGAATTTCTTAAAGTCTCCAGAACAGGCTAACAGGGCAAGGAGATCTTTGAAGTGCAAGAGAATTTTTAGATGCTCTCGGGGAGGAGGTGAGTCTGTGGGGGCAAAGTCCAGGGGCAGAGACTTTCTAAACCAGAGGGTGAGGGCATGGAAGCTTTTGAACCTCAATAAAGAATTTGTTCAAACTATTCTTGTGTGTGTGTGTGTGTGTGTGTGTGTGTGTGTTTAAAAGTGGGGAAACCAACAAAAACAAAGGACCTCTTTACTAGCATCTCAAAAAAAAATTCCATTGGTACACCTAAAAATCTATATATTATTTCTGCATTGCCTCTGTATACTTTGCATCCTTTGAAAGAAGGCAGCTAATGAGTTTAGGTCCAAAGCCAGTGGAGAAGAAAACTCTTATAATCTTTTAGTGCGTGTTTTGAGCCAGATATATTACAGGCCTGTTTTTCATGAATCTCCAACCTCCCCCCTAAAAAAAAAATCAGTATGCTTCTTTTTAATGAAATCTATATAGAGGAATACTGTGGAGAAGAAAGAAAAGATAAGAAAACCTGCCAGACATAGAGCATATAGCAAGGTGTATGAAATAGCTCAATCTTACATTTTAAAAATTCAATTTCATGTTAGTGAGGACTGGAAAACTTGAACTTTTGAACACTTTTACAATGTGCTCAAATAAAAATAATCCATTGTATTATGGAAAAGCTGTATTTTCTACTTTTGAAATTCTAGCACTGTTTGAACACAAAGACATCTTTCTTCAAAAATGTGCATTTTAGGGGGGCCTGGGTGGTTCAATTGGCTTAGTATCTGACTCTTGGTTTCAGCTCAGGTCATGAGCTAAAGGTGGTGAGATTGAGCCCTGCCTGGGGTTCCATGCTCAGTATAGGGTCTGTTGACATTCTCTCCCTCTGCCCCTCCTCACCATGTGCACATGCTCTCTGTCTAAAATAAACAAATCTCTAAAAACTGTGCAATTTATTGCATTTTGTTTACACAATGAATATAATTTCAATATAATTGTTAATCTTAGCTGTTTAATTCCATCAAATAGCAGTTGTTGTTTTTTTTCCCCTTATCTTTGTGTGACAGATTTCAAGAGTTAAAAGAAAGTCAACATCATATTTTGAGTAGAAGTTAAGTTTATTTGGTCACTACAGGTCATTGTTATAAACTATACATAACTCCCTCCCCCCTCTACAGAGTCTTAAGAACATACAGCACTTGCAGGTCGGCAGACCTGAACTTGAAATTGTCTTTTCCCCACACACGACTTTGGATTCTCGAGCAAAATATTTGAGTAACTCCCATCACTGTTTCTTTAGGTATAAAACAGAAACAATGATGCCTACTCTGTGGTGTTCTTTGAGGATTAAACAAGATGATGTTTGCTAAATATTTGGCCCATGGTGTATAATCCCTCCATGAATGATATTATTATGAAGACTGATGACTGAGGGTGGACTCCATTTATCCCGTAGCACAGCTTTTCCCCCAAGGCCCTCTTTAGTCTTGACTAACCTCTGCCTGAAATTTAACGTTTTCTTCCACTATAAGTATAGGCAGCAAATAACATCACTTTTGAGACTGGTCCAGAGGCTGAGCCTATGGCTGTAGGGAGGTATTGCTTAGATTTATTCAATGTTTCTAATTTCCACCTCTTTTTGAAGTTGACATTCTATGGCAAAGGTAGGCATATTGTGGGTCTCAGGCCACATCCAGTTCCCTGCCTATTTTTGTGAAAAAAGTGGTATTAATAGAGCCATGCCCATTTGTTTACTATTGTCCAGAGCTGCTTTGTCTGACAGAGATAGAACTGACTAGTTTCCAAAGAGACCCTATATCCTGCAAGCCTAATATTTGCCATTTGTCAGTTTAAGGAAAACTTCATTGACCCTGGTTATTAAATGCAGCAACTATTACTCATTAGGTCATTGCTGATTCATACATGGTTTTTTTCTCAGATAGAAATTGATAGCCAACAAAACCTTCAAAATCAAACCCTGTCTTAAGCCATCAGCCAAACTAGGTACAGGGGATTTAAATATCAACAACAGCAACACACCACCACACACAAAAATAAGTCATTGCCCTAAAGCCTTTCCAGTTGAAAGGTGGACACAGCAACCATGATACAATAATGGGAAGAGCTATGATGTAAGAAATCATAGGTAATCTGTGAGGACATTTGACAGGGTTTTTCAGGAAGTCATCCTTAGTGATCAGTCCATCTGTGTTGTTACTACAATAGGTAGTCCAAGAAATGCACTCTGTGCTCCTTCCCTCAGAACATTAACATTTGCTTTGGGGTGCTGACACTAGCTCATGAAACACTAGCAAGGCAGAAGCACAGTAGTTACTCAATTATGCATGGGGGTTTAAGGTCATGGGTAACTGTAGTCTATGAGAACAATGTGTGATGGTAGGCAGAACACTGGGTGTGCTGAAAAGATCTGGAACAGCTTCACAGAAGAGGTTGGATTTGGCTTACTCCTGACCCTCAAATATCTCTGCATCTTACTGTGGATTTAATGACTTATCTATTGATCAAATTTACTTGACAGCCTGATTTTGGAAGAAACAGAGGAAATACTGTACATAGCAATTATCACCTTTACAAATAATTTTCTAAGATGGGTTCTTTTATAGTTATCTGATCTTTACTTTGTCAAGATTGTTTTCATAGGGGACTTTGTGTTTAGATGACACTAAAGTAACTTATTTTTTCCTTCTAAGGACAAAATTTGTTGATTAAGTCTCTACTTGCCCTATGTATATCCTTCCTGACTTTATTTATTTTTTTTTTAAATTAACTTTTATTGGTGTTTAATTTACCAACATACAGAAAAACACCCAGTGCTCATCCCGTCAAGTCCTTCCTGACTTTATAGATGTTTATCATCTTAACTTCTAAACATTTTTTTTCCCCTTGTGGCAATGAGCAAAGGCCACTACATAAAAAGAAACAAAGGGCATTCTTTCATAGCTAGGATGAGACACCATCACTTGTATGTTGGGGGGCACAAAGACAGGCTGAGGAGTGCAGAAGCTTTATTGTGGAATAAAATGGAAGGCTGCAGGTGTGCCCCATATGAGTTTGTTGGCATGGGGAAGTTGGAATTGGGATCACTAGAAGTGAGACATCTTATGTGATTGTTTTGGGAGGATATTTGGCTTTCTGTGGTGGGTGTTGAGTTGGAAGCAAGGGCAAAATGTAAGAGGAGCAGTCATTCATTCCTGACCATGTCCTGAATGTACTGTGCCAATTGCCACAGATGTTGAGGTCTGGTTCCCAGGTGGTTGCTACAGATTTTGGAGTGGAATTCTATTGTTGTATATGGTCTGGCCACTGTTTCTGTACTCAGCCTCTGACTTTCCCATCTGAACAGTTTTATTTATTTTTTTAAGGTTTTGTTTATTTATTTGAGAGATAGAGCATGAGCAGGGAGAGAGAGGGAAAAACAGGCTCCCCACTGATCGGGGAGCCCAATGTGGGGCTTGATTCCAGGACCCCAAACCAAAGGCAGATGCTTAACTGATTGAACCACCGAAGTGTCCTCTATCTGAGCATTTTTAATTGTTTTGCCCATCCCATCACCTAACTCATTCCAATTTTTCTTACTTTGATGAATCTTTGTTTATTTCATTTTTCTTAAAGGATGGGGATAAGAGCTGACCATCTATTGCAAGTAGAGATTTTCCATAGGCTTATGGATAGACAAGATAATATTTCTGTTTTATTTTTTCTATCTGAAGAGGATTTGCTTTCATCTATCCTGTTAATGTACTTTATTGTGTTAGATGCATTGGCTTATTTATTTTACTTTGATTTTTTCTTCCAGTTTTATTGCAATATAATTGGCAATAACATTGTGTAAATTTAAGATGAACAGCATAATGATTTGATATATGTATATACTTTGAAATGAATGGAAATGGTAGAAACAATTTTAAATTTAACTTGGTTTGGGATCTGTAATTCATTGCTCAAAATATATTAGAGATGCAACTTTATAACTATCATTTTAAGATTACAGCCATTTTGTATGCCAAAAAATGTCTGTCACATTCCAGGCAATATAATCAAAGGTATAGAAATTGCCAAAATCCTTATAGTGGGAGCCTGGAATGGTTGGTATAATTAATTCATCTTTCTTACACTTAGGTGGTGAATATTTATCTATAATATATCTGTCTGACTTTCAAGAAGAACTGTTTAACTTTCAATGAAATACAATTCTTGTCAGACATCTAATTATAGACATTTATTACAGTCAAAGCCCTAATATTATCCTATATGTTTAAAAAATCATGCTAAATATGTCAAGAGCACAAATGAGTATGGATTTTGAAAGACAATGTGTCCCCTTAATGTTATTTAAAGCTGTTGATGGCCAAAAGTCTTATTAGAACAATCTTTAAAAAAAAAAAAAAAAGAACAATCTTTAGTTTCTAAATTAGGAAGCCTTTTGTAATAACAGAGGAAAGAATGATGAATTACTATGTGCTATTTGTTTAGTTAAAAAAAAGAAGCACACAAAATAAACATATGCACTTTCGTTTTTCTCCAAAAGACTGTTATTTAATTGATGAGGTAGCTTCCATTTGATGGTGTCACAGAATCAAGAAAATAGTATACCTCTATATTTAATTAAGCAAGCACAGATTCTTCTCATAGTTTTTATTTTCCAATATTTCACCTATAATCATTTTATTTTAAACTCATTTCCCAATTTTTTGAACTGTTGACTTCATTGATGAAGTGCCTCCACGGTCCACCTAACCTGACTCTGTCTTCTGTGCCTCAGCAAAGAGCTTTTTGGCAGTTAATAGCTAACGTTTCTCTTGGTAGGCTTTTCCTTGCTGGTGTTGTGACCAAATCTTTCATAAATTTGTTCTTGTGCTTTTAAATGCAAATTCAAGTCTGTGGGAGAGAAAATATTTTGAAAAATCTTGCCCCTCGCTTTGTGATTTGCATATTGGAACAACTCATGATCTACCTTTCAGATGCCTGCCGACCGCAGCTTGCATGATGTGTTCTGAACATTTTATAATTAAAATGGATTGCTTTACCTCTCGAGTTTCACTGGGATTTTCAATATATCCAATTAAATTTTACCTTTGAAGCCAAAATTACAATGAGCAGAACAGTACATTGGCTACTATGCCTTGGTTGTTTGAAAATATTTAGAGATTGTTTAGGAAGATAAATTTTGTTTGATAATGCTCTTTCTAGGTTAGGCTGAATTTAGTACCCTGTAAAAATTTCCAAATTATATGCATTTTCTGGAAGTTGTTTTGAACAGACTTTTTAATAGTACGTTACAACCAGTTAATTAAACGTAATCAATGCATGTCACCATTAAAATGGTACTGAAAGTCGATAATCTTTGGTTGAATATTATAGTCTTTACACACTTATATTTCTAAGTCATACTGAACACCTCATCTGTGCAGACACCTTATCACCTCCTTCTGGGCTATCAGGTCAGCTCTATTCCCACCCCCACCCTCTAATGCATCTTGCCATTTTATTTATATGAATATCCGAAGATATTAACAGACAAATAGTGAAGAGAGGTCCCCAGAAAAGAAAAAAAAAAGCTATTTTAGTTCTCTCAGAGCATTACTGACTAGTTTGCAGAATTGAAGGTAGGAAATATCCAGAAAAAATGTTCCAGACTGTGTATCAGATACCTCTTCTATGTTACTCCAGATCTTCTCAGATTTACCTGTCTTCAGGGACTTTGGCCAGTTGTCTTGGGTCCTGCTATATAAATATTTAATTTGTATTCACTCCAAAACAATTTTCAAAGTAAAATATGATGCTTTTAATAATTATGCCATAACTGGGACAGTGTCTAGTCAACTAGAATATAAAGCCAAGCTAAGTCTGGACAAGTAACTTCTGGTGGCCATCATTGGACAGTGATGCTCTGGCTTGCTCTCTGCAGCTATTACCAGGGCTTCCCCGTTGACTCCAAGGGGTAAGGATTGTGGTCTCAGCTCCATGTCCAGGCAGGTCAACTTAGAAGTGTGAGAAAATTAATACCTTGTGGAGCAAACCTTTGATCAGTTGGGAACAGGAGCTTGTGGACTACTTTCTCCCTGTTTCCTTGAACAAACTATGTAAGAGGTAGCTGCATAAAAGGCCTTTCCAAAGACAGTAATGGACAAATGAACAGTCAAGCATGCGCTTTGTGAAATGATGGGCAGCTCTTCCTCATCCCCTGCTTTCTTCTCCCTTTCTCTCACTCTTACTCCATGAGATTGCACTTCCTAATAAAGTGGTTCCAGAAAAAACTATGCCTGAGGCTCTGCTCTCTGGGTCACCAGGCTAAGAAAATCCAGAACACTTACATCCTTAAAAAACATTCTTGGCACTGTTATAGAGAAATGCATTGAATATATTCTAGCTAGTGCCTTGGGAAAGTAGCTATGAGCTCTTGGTAGAGGGCAGCTATGAAAATAACAGGTCAGGGCCTTAAGAAGTATCATTTTATGAGCCAAGACCTACAGAAGATCTAACTATTTTTGCAAAGGCTCTCGACAACAGAACCCCATTGCAGCGGGTCTTCAAAAGTGCTAACAAAAGTAAAGTGTGAGAAATGTGGCTCCCACCCAAGGGAAAAAATTGTGAAAGAAGAATATAGAAATGGAATTGCACCATAAAGTAAGAAAGTGGAGAAACTGGTCTCCATGTAGAATGGCATAGAAGCAACAGTTGTAGGAAGCAGTTGTATGCAGAGGCTGAGGGGCAGAAAGCATATGCCTTGTGAAAACCAGCCAATCTGGAAACTTACACTAGCTGCACTCTTCCTACAAAAGTCTCTTGCAGATAGGTCGGCTCCAAACTGTCCAGTCATATAAATGGTGTAATAGAGAAGGACATTTTGCATACAATATCCACCTGAACAAAGATGCTATATGTGAAAGGGAAGAAACAAGCAGCAAGGATTACCAACAGAGAAAGGGTATTCTCCAGAAAAGTATTGCAATAGGATAGATAAAAAAAATAATAAAATTTTCATAAATTTAAAATAAATCCCATTTTAAAAGGTATATGATGACACAGAAATGCAAGAACTCAGGAAAGAGATGGAAGACGGGGTGGGTATGAAACATAGGCTAGAGGAACACATGATGGAAATATGACAAAACAACTAACAATCACCAAAATGAGGATGGTATTGGATGGGGTCCAAACATGAGTAAAAAACATCAAGCAACATGGAGAGTAGAGATAAGAACACTCATTAAAAAAAATGGGTACAGTGTTAAAAATGTTAAAGGACATGCAATAGAGAAACTGGCCCAAATAACTTGTGTTAGATAGTGTTTTGACTATCTATCTCAGACTAAAGATAAAAACAATATGTACATGCATATTGGATTCTAATTAGTAGCTTTGTTTTCCCCAGTCCTGTGTGTTAGTAATTCTGAAACTACTTCTGGGCATACTAAAATTGAGCAAATAAGTAAATATTTTGAGGATAATCAGCTTCAAGTTTCTCCTCTCCCTTTGATGAGCTGGATTGCAAGCATGAAGAGGGTAGGGACTAAAATAAACCCTCTGATATGCAATGGAGTTGAAGGTATCTGTATAATCTCATGATTACACATGCATTAATCTATCCATACGTTTCCATTTCTCCTTGTTAAAGGAGCCAACAAGCAAGATGTCTCAGTAACAATCACACCTGGATTTTGAGAACTAAATGCCATTCTCCAATGAAATGGCTCAGGTAAATGGTTTCCTTGGAGAAATGGCTGATTCTAGGGTTGTGGCAAGGAAAGTGTAAGTTGAGTAATAGAGCAACCTTTTGTGGGAAGCAAGAAAGTAATAAAAGAATGATGGAGACTCCCCAAAAGTCTCCAGGAGCCAATCTACAAATGATCTTCCTGATGATCAGTTCTGGGACAATGTAAGCATCAAAATAAATAATGACAGAAGGGATTTTTTTAACTCCTTGGATAAAATGAGAATCAGTGGTACTGATGTGAATGAATGAATGAATGAATGAATGAGTGAATGAGAAGGACAAGCTCTTCCTTACTGTGAAAACCAATGAAGAAAAGTAGAAGGAATGATGGTTGGGAATGACTGCCATAGAGTTGATGACTCAAAACTTGTGGGTGAAAGTGTGAGACTATGTGAACACCCTGTTTCCATTTAAGTGTTTCCCCACAATATACTTATTAGTTACAAAGGAAAAAGAAATAAATTGTAGCTTTAAAGCAGAGAAACTTTTCAAACACCACATCCCTCAGGGGATCAAAGTTAACTTTGAGACAAACCAAGATCAAGTATCTTTTGCTATGACTCACTGAGATCACAGCACCACTTCTGTGGCATTTCTGTCAAAAATGTAGAACTACAACTAATCATGATAAAACGTCCAATTACACACATTGAGTGATATTCTCAAAATAATTGGTCAGTCATTAAAGAAAACAAAGTGTAAAGAATGCTTCAAATTAAAAGGGACAAAAGAGATGTGATAATTAAATATAATGTGTGACCCTTTATTAAATCATGGATTGAGTGAGGGAGACACCATGGCAGACATTATTGAGACAATCATGAAATTTGAAAAGAGACTGGGAATTAGATAATAAGATTGTATTACTATTAACTTTCCTGAATCTGGATGTTGTTCTTGATCATATAAAAGAATAGCCTTGTTGTTAGGGAGTATACTGATATATTTAGGAGAAAAGAGTGTAATGTCTACAGCTTACTCTCAATTGGTTAAAAAAAATCTGTGTGTGTGTGTGTGTGTGTGTGAATGTGTATGTGTGGAGAGAGAGAAAGAACACATACAAATCGTAAACAGTTTGAGTAAAATATAAACAATGGCTAGATCTTGGTAAAGAGAAAAATTAGAGTACTTTCTACTCTTCTTGAAACATTTCTATACACTTGAAATTTTATCAGAATTAAAAAGATTAGACAAATAAATATAGGTGACAGGCCAGAGATTCAACATGTGAATTGCTGAAGAAAAGAAGCAAAATAGCAGAACTGAAAAATGTGTTTAAATATATAATACATTAAGTGTTTCTCCTGAATTAATAAACAACTCGAATTTCTTTTTTTAAAGTTTTTTTTTTTTTGTCTATTCATTTGAGAGAGAGAGAGAGAGAAAGTGAGAGAGTATGAGCAGCAGGGGAGGCAGAGGGAGAGGGAGAAGCAGACTCCCTATTGAGCTGGGAGCCCAATGATGGGCTCCATTCCAGGATCCGAAGATCATGACCTGAACCAAAGGCAGACAGTTAACTATCTGAGACAACCTGGTGCCCCAACAACTTGAATGTCTATTTAGGGAGTACATCAAGTTCCAAGTTATATTCAGCCCAATCAGCCCAAGTCATTTTCCTGTAAAGCCACTGGAGTTTGAGGATAAGGAAGGAAATTTTCATGCAGTAGGGCAAAATAAGATGCAGGGGTGGAGATGGGGAATCAACTTTATTTTTTCTTTTCCTTAGCATCTTATGACAAAGACATCCAAAGAAACAATGAGTAAGCTAACCATTTGACGCTTATTCAAAATATCCTTCAGACTTAAGGACGACAAGTAAATAGTTTTGAACTTGAGCAAAGTTCCTGTGAGCTCATCTAAGGAAGCTGCAAGAAGATGCTTTATGGCTAACTGAAAGATCTGAAGAGAAACTAGAATGAAAGGATATCAGTAAGCATAGCATATTTAACAATGAAACCAAGACCAACACAAATATGGGTGCTGAATAACCTGGTAAAGAAGAAATGACACACTGATAAAGTCACAGTGCAAAGGGAAAAGAAATTGAGAAAACATAATGATCTTACTTGTAATAGCTGAAATCGAAGGATAAATGTTAAAACTGACATATTTAGTCATAGATGTTTAACACTGAGAAAGTTATGGAAATGCATGTGGACTTTTTTTTTTAAAGAAGAGCAAGGATAACTCTGAAATAGATGGCAATGGGCAAGAATTACTCTTGGAAGACAAAAAAGATTCTATAAAGTCACATGAATAAAGATAATATGGTATTATTGTATGACCAGACAGATCAAGGGATAACAAACAAACAAACAAGCAAAAAGCCCTCTAGAAACTGACCCTAATTCAAATGTTGCATATGATGAATGAGGAAGGACAAAACATTCAACAATCTAGGATATGACTCTGGGGCAGGCATCTGGAAAAAAATGAAGTTAAATCTTACATCAGAAATAAAGTTTAGGTTATGCTACAGGAAAAAGGACCCTAAAATCTCGTGACTTGATTCAATCCAAAAAGGGTTTCTATCTCATTTATGTTATTTAATATTGTGGGCAGATTGGCACTCTGCACCAGTCATCACTGCTGTCACTCTGGAATCCCAGCCTCTATGTGACACAACTGCTAGTTGCCTTGCTGGAGAGAGGAGAGAGAACAGAGCAAAGTATGTACCATTTCATAAAGCTTTTGACCAGAAGTGACATAGATTACTACTTCAGCTCACATTTCATTGGCCAAAGTAGATCGATCATATGGTCAAATCTAGTGTCAAGAGGGTCAAAGAAGAAAGGCACCAAATATTGTTAGAGTCTTATAGTCTGTACTAGATAACCCACTCTAAGCTCAAGGATGCATTTTTAAATGAACAAAAGACTTAAATATAAAAATATGAAACTATAAAATGTACTAGAAGGGACTGGGATAATCCTTTTATTACTCTAGAGAAGGCCAATTTCTTCTAACTATAAACCACATTCTAAAAGCCATTAAGGAAATGGATACATTTTATTATACGAACACTAAAAATGTTTTCTTAGGAAAAATTATAAATTCTGTCAAAAGATGAACTGCAACATGGTTAAAAATATTTGTAACTTATGACAAAGGCAAAACATTAATCTTCCTAATATGTAGCTTCTATAATTCAATAAGGCAAAGGACCAACAATGTACTTAGGTGAAGAATTGAACATATTGTTCACAAAAAGGGAATATAGGTAGCTTCTAAATGAGTAAAAGATGCTTAGCCTTGTTCAGATAAGATAAATGCAAGCAAAATCACACTGAAATATCATTTTTGTTCATCATGCTGACAAAATTCCAAAACTTTGATGACACAAATATTTTGGAGAGGCTCATTTTTTTTGCCTACTGGAATGTAGGCTGGGACCTCCCCTCTTCGGGCAAAACTATCACTGCCTATCAAAATTACAAACTCGTGTATACATAGTACTAATAATTCAAATTCTAGGCTTTTTTCCTGAAGATAAATTCAAGCTCTTGTGAAGTAAAGGAGTACATGGCAAGTGCACATAGACAAGAGTGCTACTGAGAGAAACTACCCAGGGCTGTGCAGAGGGTCTGTTGTTGGAGATGTGCACACCACTGGTTACACAGAGAACAGAAAGTGGAATTCTGAATTGGGGTGAAACATGCCAACAAGAGGCTTGTTGATAGTTTACACTTACCTGTGCCCATACCAAACACTTAGCCCAGGATAATATATTTGACAATTCTTCTCTAAAGTAATTGAGTTGACACTCTGGAAAAAAATTAGGACAGCTGGGAGAGGTGCTAGTGCTCAGATTTGGAGGTCCATCTCATAAGAACTACTTTCAAAGCAAAAAATTAAGCTCTTATTGGTATCCCTAGAATGATTTAAGAAGATGGCATATATAAAAGAAACAAGAACTGGGTAGGAGGATAAAGATAAGGATATCTCTTTGACTATAAAACAAAAAGTCAAGAAAATGAAAAAGACAAAAAATTTGAAACTTGAGAGGATCAATCTAGAAGGCTATCCAACTATTTGTTTTTTTAAAGATTTTACTTATTTATTCATGAGAGACACAGAAAGAGAGGCAGAGACATAGGTAGAGGGAGAAGCAGGCTCCATGCAAGGAGCCCAATGTGGGACTCAATCCTGGGATTCCAGGATCATGCCCTAGGCCAAAGGCAGATGCTCAACTGCTGAGCCACCCAGGCATCCCAAGGCTATCCAACTATTAAGAGTTACAGAAAAAAGAAAATGTAGGAAGAATTTTTTTAAATACATGAAAGAAAAATCATTCCCTAAGCTGAAAAAAGATATCTCTTTAAGACCATAAAAATATATAATATGCAGTCAGAACATAGCAGTGGAGCCAAGGAAGTAAAAAACAATCTCCTACATTGCTCCTCGTTAGGTAAGTGAGATCTGAAAATATCTATGTGTAAACATTATCTAGGTGATTATAAAGGTAACCAGAACAGAAGGCTTAGGCAGAGGACTGAATTGTCCTAGGTGAGCCACTTTTGTCAAAACCCAAACCCCAGAAAGTCAGGAAGTTCTCAACAAAACAAAACAAATCTAAACTAAACCTCAAAGCCAACAATGAAGGTGAAGGTGGTAAGCCCATGGGACACAGTAGCTAACTGCAAGAGCTGTCCATGGCCAAAGCTGAAACAATTTGAGCAAGAGAATAAAGTAGCATTGGATTATAATTCAAAATATAAAATAAATCTCTGTAGGTCTATATTAATATGGGTGAGTGAATAAATGAATGAGAGAGAAGAGACAAGTCTTTCTTTCTTTTTTTTTTTTAAGAGACAAGTCTTCTATGCAGAAGTATTGCAAATAATTTACTCCTTCAACAAGTGCCAAACTCCTCACTCTTAACTGTGGGCTGTGACATAGTGAGCTCTGTCCAAACATTATAGTGTGAAATGGGGAAAAAGAGTAGCTTTACAGTGGCAAAAGCTGACAAACACTATTTGAGTTAACAGGCAATGTTAACATCAACAGTGATAAATCATGTTGGTGGCATGTACTCTTGATCTGATGTGCTGAGAATAGCATTGTTCTTCTGTGATCTTCCTTCCCAAAGTCTGTAACCCACTCCAACCATCAGAAAAACACCGAATCACTTCTGGGTCTTTGAGCCTTTTGTAGTATTTGTTCTTCTCAGTTTAGTATCTGATATGTCTTCTATCTGAGGACAAAAATAAAATAAAATAAAATAAAATAAAATAAAATAAAATAAAATAAAAATAAAAATAAAAAAAGAAAAAGAAAAAATACACCAGACAAACCCCACTTGAGGAACAGTCTAACACTACCTGACCAGCACTTCTTAAAGGTGTCAATGTCCTTAAAATACAAGTGTGAGAAACTGTCATACCCAGGAGAAGCCTAAAAGGACATGTGCCAAATGTAATCTGTTCTTCTAGATGGGGTCCAAGAGCAGAAAAAGAATATTGAGTAAAAACTAAGGGTGTCAGGTTTGATCCGGTTGGTAGTGAAATGAAATAGAGAGGCCAGGCAAAAGTGGGGTGTAAGTACTAGGGCATATTACCGGTAGAATCGGTATGGGGTGATAATGGCTTATGCCCTTATATGGGGCTTTGGGCAAGGTGCGGTTCCTGTTTCCTGCATAGGTCCTGTTTTTCCCATGATGACCTGTCCTCGGGCGGTCGCTAGTGGTGGGAAAGTCCCAAGGCAAGGGTAACAAGATGAAAGATCTGTCGCCATTTGTTGGTGCCTCCCGATCCCCCTTGATCCCCCTGGCCCAACAAAGGGAAGTTGGATAAAGCATGGTTAAGTTAATAATAATATGTTGTTGTTGGATCATTCATTGTGACAAATGTGCTGAAACAATGGATAATGTTAATAATGGAAGCTGGCGGAGGTATATGGGAAATCTCTGTACCATCTTTGTCATTTTTATGTAAATCTTAAACTATTCAAAAATCTTAAAAAGTTCATTAAAAAAATCCAAATCCAATATCTTACCCCAAATTTCTGCCTTCTCTGAAGTGGGTCAGGTGCCACATAGTCCAGTGAGGACTGTTCCCTGAGCTCACGTCAACTTGGGCAGACCCTGTGTCTGTTTTAGTCTCCTGCTCACGTCCTCATTTGGCAGGAACTTCAAAGGCACCAGGATTAGGGGAATTTCTGAACATTTATCACTGTTCCTAGATCCTGGATCCTTTCTTGAAATCCCTGGAGATCTCATTATCTATTTCTAACCCAGTGCTGCACCACCAGCTCCCTGTAACTGTAATCACCACATTCCTGGCCTCTGCTCTAACCTCCTTCCTGCCTCTCACCACTTGAAATGTTTCTGAAGAAGAATCAAAGCATCTGAATTCTGAAAGGAGACTTAGACCAGATAGATATAGAGATAGAGATAGAGATAGAGATAGAGATAGAGATAGAGATAGAGATAGAGATAGAGATAGAGATTGATCCAGGGAAATGGTGGGCTCACTGCTGGTCATGACATTCTGGGCAAACTGACCCCTGGCCTGGTATCAAGGTTGAGTGTGGCCCCTTCTTGATCACCTCGCTGATCCTGACAGCAACTCTGTTTTCGATTTCATGTTATATGTGTTATACATATACACCAAAGCAACCTTGTGGGTGCATGTGTGTTGGAGTGTGTGCCTGTGTCTATATTTATGAAGTTTGAGTCCAAAGTCCTTGAAATTTTCCTCTTGTACCATGCAGTGTTTTCTCTAAGACTACCAAGTGGGAACACTTGACCAGAAGTAGAAGAAAAACTCTTGGCTAAAAAGGCACACTTTCAGTTTTTTGAATATTCTAAATGATTTTTTTCCAAATCTTTTGGAGTAAATAAAAGATAAAATATTTATCCAGTGTCTTTCTCCTTGGGCACTAAAGCTCTTACAACTCCTTTCCAAAAGAGAAGGTAAGCATGGGTTTGATTCATTAGTTAATGCAGCAGAGTGTGAAAAAATAGAATTAATTTTGATTTTTAAGCCTTGGTCGATATTTGCCTTTAGAAACAGAGGTCACATTTTTCCTCATCAAAATGAACCTAAGAATATTATACATTTGAACGAATTGTTGACCATGTGAAGTTACTCCCAGTTTGATGATATGATTAAAATTTTTAGAAGCAATCTCCGAGGAAACAATCTAAATTTAGAGTTGTGTTTTGGAAAAGATATTGCAGCCATTCAAAATAATATATTTACTCTAGAACTTTTGCAAATTGCCCCTTGGCAGTCTCAACAATAATAATAAAAATGGAAAAAAAATGGAGACATCTCTGAAAGTATATTACTGGTACAGAGGTGTGGAATTCTGTGGAATTTCTTCTGTGTGGTCCTATATTTGCAAATACCCATGCTGGAAATGTGTTATTTTGTCCTTTCCAAAAATCATTTTAGACTTTTTAGACAGAAAAAAAGAAGATGAAATCAATTAGAATCTCCCTGAAACAATCCCACCAAATTTCTTAATATGTTTTAGAAGTGGAAAGAAAGATATTTGGGATTTGGACGTGTAGTATACAAAAACTTGGGGTGACTTTTAAAACTACTAATATTTCTCAGTGCTTTGCAGTCCTCAAAGGCAATCAAGTCTGATATTGACACTAATTCCCATTAATGAAGGATGGTCAGAACAAAGGCTGGCAAGGACAAGGGGCAGCCCCTCCCTAAGAGGAAACCACCCTTAAAAGGATTTTATACCACCCTGGTGGGAGCCCTCCACCCTTTCCTGCGCAATAGGTAGATGACAAAAACCTGACTGGGTGACAGGAGTGTAGAGGGCAATCAGATTTAAAAGAGCATCCAAAAAGTCCATTAAAACCCCTCTTGGGTTTTAATTCTGCTGGCAACCCTCTTGGGTTCCCTCCCTCTTCGAGAACTTTGTACTATTGCTCGCTCAGTAAACTTTGCTTTGCTGCCCACCACTCTTTTTGTGTGGGCTAGCTCTTCATTCTTTGAAGCGAAGTGCCCAAGAATAGTGAGCCCTGAAAGAAAGATCCTGCAACACCATCAAAGCAATAAAACGAGAGTAGGATCACTTAGATTTCAAGGAAAAACACATTGTGCCTGCCAACTCTCTGTGATCCCTTCTGATGTTCAGCATCGAGAGAAAGTTACCTGACAATTATAGTTATTTCCTAGAATTGGCCATGCTAAAGTAGATCCAGATCATCTTTTTAGTGAAAATGTTGTATAAAGTACTCTACAGGGTTGAGAAGGAACAAACTATCATGGCAAACAGCAGCATGAATGAGTCTCACAATGTTGAGCTAAACAAACCAGACCCAGAACACACTGTGTGAGTCCTTTTTTATAAAGCCCAGAAACAGGCAGAACTAATCTATGGAGTCAGGACATGGTTACCCTTTGGGGATAACGTTTGGAGGGTTTGGAGAGCCTTTCATGGTTCCCATAGTATTCTCTGTCTTGATCCAGGGGCTGGTTACACAGGTGTGTTATTTACATTAATTGAGCTGATTGTGCTTAAGATATGGGCACCCCTCTCCATCTGAGTATAACATGGTTCAACATAAGATTTAAGACACTCTGACAGTCTGCCTCAAGGGAGATCGACTCTTTACCTATGGGTTCTGGTAAAGTCAATCCACATTCCATCAAAAAAACTTAAATTGTGCTTATAAACACACTAAAAGTTTTGCCTGGATTTTAAGATTATTTCCTTAGACCTCAGCTATGGTTTAAGTGATTACTAGAGTCTCGTGAGGCAGGGATCTGAGGAAACCACTTGCTACAAATGCTAGCAGTTCTAGGCATCTCGTTGCTTTTTTTCTGATGTTGGCTGTCAAAAGCATTTTGGATGTATTGAAGTCAAGGGGATTTGCATAAAACTCAGGTAGAGAATTGAATCTTGATTGCCTGGAAATGTTGTTATTGTATGGACATTATTCACTCCCACTTCCACCAAAATGAAATTGCTCTGTAGATACAATATTTTCTTAAGGGAATGAGTCAAATATATACAGCAAGTGAAGGCCAAAAGCATCTTACTGTTTTTTCACTGTGTTGATTTCTTAGAACCCATCCAACTCCTGGCATTAAATTCACCTCAGTAAGAACTTTACTGTTATCTAGGGGACACTATACTTTTTCATTAATTCCATCCAACTTTCCTTAAAGCAAATAAGCAGAGCTGCACAAAGCACTCAAGTTTTGACTTGGCATGCTAGTGAATAAAACTGGTATTAGCACAAATGGTTATTTAGCACTAAAAATAGTTCAGATTGTCTATCATTTCAATTTTTAAAAGAAAACCATTTAAAATCGATCTTGAAACATGGTATTTAGTATCATTACACAGTGTGCGTGATATAGCAGGTTTGGAAATACATAGTGATGTCCTGGAAGCTCTTATCACAGTAGACCACTCCACATTCAAAAATCTGTCCATCATTTGGTAGTTACTATGGCAACAGCCTAATTCCAGAGAACAGGATCACTGTGCTGGCTCACGGGGAACTCTAGGCTTGCTTTCCTCCACTCTCAAGGCAGAAACCACCATTTCAAGTTGCTGGGCCGGAACATCTACCAGGAAATAGGGTCCCGGTGGCCCGAACAGCGGGCCTTCCTGCAGCCTTGTGTTTATTTGCTTACAAGTCACATCATGATGCCTTGCCAGGTAGATGCCTTGCAATTACTTGTTGATGCTTTTGATTTTTGATCAAGACTCTATATTAAGAAAAGCATTTTTACATCATTTAAACATCAGTTTTCCTCTTTCTCTGCTGCTGGAAATCTTGTTACCATTTCCTGGCTGTCATCAGGCCTCATTGTGCCTGGAGGGAAGTTCTGATGCTACCCGTGAAAATTCCTGCTAATATTCTCCAGATGGGATGGCTGATGGTGGTTTCCAGGCCGGAAGCTTGCCAGGCCGGAAGCCTGCTCTGACTGATGAGGAAGAGGCTCTCTTTTCGCATGTCTGATGCCGGCCCACTATCCTCCCACATTTCAACATGTGGATTTAATTCTGAGCACAGTAGAATTATAAAAGCTCAGAGTCATGTAGGAATAAATCCAGGAGGCACAGCAAGTTTCTCTCTAGATCTATATAGCTTTTTGCCCTTAAATGCCCTTCAATGTCCATTAAAAAGCAAAGACAATATAAATGTCTCTTTATATGATGGATTTATGGGTTGTGACATTTTCTTTTCTCCTATTCAGTTTCCTACAACCATGACATATTAATTTAATAACACAAGGAAATTTATACCTTAATAATTTAGATTATTGCAATTTTAACTCTTCATGTTGCAATAGTTTCTTTTTTAAGATTTATTAATTTATTTTAGAGAGATAAAGAGCAGAGTGTGCAAGTGGGGGGAGGGGCAGAAGGAGAGACTCTTGGAGCCACTTCCCCCATTGAGCATGGAACCAGACACTGTGCTCGATCACAACACCCATGAGATCACCTGAGCCAAAACCAAGAGTGGAATGCTTAACCAACTGAGTCATCCAGGAGCCCCCATCTTGCAATAGTATTAAATCTATAAAAAAGTTGCCAAACTAGAACAAAGAATTCCTGAACTCCTTCATCATTTTCTAAAACCACAGTACAATTATTAAAAGCTTATTTATTCATTGAAATTCTACAGTATGGAGGAGGTTTCCATCTATTATCTATCTATCTATCTATCTATCTATCTATCTATCTATCATCTATCTATTCCTCTCATCTCTCTTTATGTCAATATAGATATTTTCATTCTATGGATTAGAATCCCTTTCTATAATTAATTATTTTATTGCTCAAATTCTCCCAAATTTGACCATTGGGAGCCCTTTCAAAATGTCTCACATGTCCTTTTGTCATCAATAACAGTGTCATTCTTTGAGCACTGCCTTATTCTTTGGTGCCTTAAGGATACTTCTAGCTTGTCAATGAAGATGATGTGAAAATGGAGCTTTCTACCTGAACCTTGGAAAAGGCTAGGATTAGGACCAGCAAAAATGGGAAAAGGTCATGGGCAAAGCACTACTTCTCTGTGTAATCTTTAGTGATTAAGAACAACGAAAAAATCTGTGCCAAAGTAAAAAAAAAAGATGTGCAAAGTTCATCTTGAACTTTCTCTGCCTCAGGCCTGGAATTCAGTCATTACTTCTGAAAATCTCTGTTTTCCATTTATGTATGTATATGTGTATGTACATATGTATGTATTTATTTATTGGAGAATAGTATCAGAAACAAAATCAGAGTGCTAGATAAATTATGGTTTATTTAAAACAAAATCTCAGAGATAGTTTTATTAGTTCATCTTTTTTTTGCTGTTTTTAAAAATTATGCTTCAGAACAAGATGTTATTTAAAAATGGTACTGCTGGTACAGAGTATCACATTTAAAAAAATAATGCTATTTCCTTTCTGATTACAAAAGTGATACATATGCAGTGTGGAAATTTTTTTAAATAGAGAAAGGTACAAATAAAGAAGTAAAACAATTTAGTTCTCATTCCCAAGTGCTAATCACAATGAACATTTTTAAAATTTATCCTTTTTCTCTTTGAATTTTTATACATTAAAAGAAATAAGAAACCATACCGTGCATAATGCTATAGTTTGCCTTTTAAAATTTAACAGTATGTTTTTGAACATTTCTGGGCTATTAAAAAGCCCTCCCAAAATATTCTTTTCATGAGTGTATAATATTATATTTTATTTACTCTATTTCTTGGAAATATATGACATTTCTCAGTTTTTAACTTTATTTGTAATCTGACAACAAATATTCTTATACATGAATCTTTGAGCTCATCTCTGTATATTGCAGGTCACATTTAACATTTTTAAAATTTATTTTCTTATTTTTCTATAAACTGATTTATAAGTAGCATGCTTTAATAATTTTTAAATTAGGAATGGGAGCTTTCCAGAATGCTATATAAATAGGTTACTACTTTTCAGAACCTAATTAGTTTTCTGTCTTTAGCCCATGCTTACCAGGAAATATACATATGTATTTTTAAAATACATATAAATACATACATATACATAAACACATGTATATATTATACATATATGTATATATAAATATATATTTATATAAATACATTCTATACACACATATATATCTTATAATGGATATAAATACTTATATACAGTATGACAGAAGTTGAATTACCATTTTATCATTGGCCTTACTAAACTGTACTAAAACAATGGTTTTAGATATCAGTTCAACTTTGGTCAGTGCTATATGTAAGTGTTCATACCTGTTATGATAAGAATTTCACACACGCAAAAGTGGATTTCACAATTATTGTTAAAAAAAATAAATTGGTACCATTGTGATCTTATTCTTTATTCTTGATAGATTTTGGAATGGTCAGAAATTTATTTGCAATCACTTAAACTTCCCTGAAATGGAAATCCCATAGCTAGGAGTTCAGTCTTCAGGAGATATACAAATGGGTTGGGCTGATGGCACCCATGCTTGAAACCAAGTTTTACATAATTTAATATTTACAGCAGTGTTATAAACTCTGGAATTTTAATGAAAGGGGGCAGTATATGTATCAAATATTCCTGCATGGCTTCTGGGAGGCAGTTGAACTTGTACCATCTTTCAGGTGGTATATAGCTCAGCTTCACTAGGGCAATGTTTGTATCATCACAGTAAGAATGAAACAGCTGAAAAGAGTCAGGGAGGACATGTTGTGAATGGGAAATGGCAAAAGTTTCTGGAGAGATGAGCCTGGTAAAATCATCGTCTGTGCTTTCCTCCCTAAATAGCCTTCCTTATATCTGAAGAGCTTTCTCCAAAGATGGGTAAGCCCAATCCAAATGTCAAATCCTCAGCCTAAGGCAAAGTTTTTCTGTTTTCCCAAACAATGAAAAATCAGTAAGAGTCAGATTATGAAGAGACAGGACATCTCCAAGGTCATGAATTTTTGCAATGTGATTGATTACGTAGATACTGTCAATAGTGTATCACAGTCTATTGTGTGATGAGTTAATACTTATTTTGTCTAATTTTTATTTCTTAAAATCTATATTAAGGAGAGGAAAATGTCTTAGAAGGTTTTTATAATGAAACATTCAATGTTCTATGGAAATTGACACGTGAAATTGACAGTAGCTTGTGAAACCCAATGATCATGCGCCTAAATATATTTACAGGCCATTGAGCTTTCAGATATTGCTGAGGCAGAAATAGATGCAGGCTGAGTGATGGAAGTCCTATGTTCCACCGTCACATGGGAGTGCTTTCATTCTCCCCCACCCTCACAGACTGTGTCTCAGTGTTATCTTGCTGCAGCCATCTGGCAAAGTGGATGAAGATACTATCTTCTAGCATACTTCTGAGAAAGTTAGGTAGCTCACTTGGCAGGGAGAGGCAAGAAGAGCTAAAAATGCTGCTTCTCTCTGGGAGCTTGGGCTTTTTCTGGGCCCCACGTGGGGGTGGGTACTTCTGCAGCTGATGAAGCCCCAGAAACAGTCTGTGGGGAGGGGAATGAGTCAGACTCACAGTACTATGTGTGTGATCCAAATAGGTGAACAACCATAGTTTCTACAAATATGATCACAAGGAGAAGATTTTAAGTACAGGGTTGTCACTACATTTTTTACCTTCAGTGGAAATATTTTCCTATTTTCTGAACCATAAATAGGAGCATTGGCAGACATATGGTCTAACAAAAGTATAGAGTGTTTTGCTTTTTTGTTGTAATTGAGGCTCTCTGAGAAAATCTTAGACAAATGGTGGGGTGAGGTTTCTAATATATCCCCTTTTCCTCTCCCATCTCAGTCTGGGATCCTCTCAAACCCCAGGCCTGCAGATCCTAAGCCTCCACAGTCAGAACAGAGACAAGATCCTGGGCTTTTGTCATCCAGGCACTTACAAGTCTAGGCTAGAAACAGGCAGATTAACTCATCATCTCAATAAAAGGTTTGTGTGTGGGACAAATTCCTGAAAGGAACAAGACTCATTAAAAGGCATTTCCTCCTTTGCATATTATGTCAGCTTTATTTTTTACTTTTTAAGATTTTCTTTATTTATTCATAAGAGACACACAGAGAGAGGCAGAGACATAGGCAGAGGGAGAGGCAGGCTCCCTGCAGGGAGCCAGATGCGGGACTCGATCCCAGGGCCCCGGGATCACGACCTGAGCTGAAGGCAGATGTTCAACCACTGAGCCACCCAGGTGCCCTGTCAGCTTTAATTTATATTTTTTAACTTAGATGAGTACTGAGAGTCAGATTTCACACTTGAAAGCATTAAAATTTTTCTTTCTAGAATTTCTACTGACAACGCCCTTCTCAGGGTTATAAATCCTGGAAATAAGTGGTGTTAAAGAATCTATGTTTTGGGATCCCTGGGTGGCGCAGTGGTTTAGCGCCTGCCTTTGGCCCAGGGCGCGATCCTGGAGACCCGGGATCGAATCCCACGTCGGGCTCCCGGTGCATGGAGCCTGCTTCTCCCTCTGCCTGTGTCTCTGCCTCTCTCTCTCTCTCTCTCTCTCTGTGACTATCATAAAAAAAAAAAAAAAAAAAAAAAAGAATCTATGTTTTCACAGGGACATTCAGCACACACTAGGCCCACTAGTGTTGTAGACAAGTGGTCTTAGTCATTGGCCGGGCCCACATCACTTGGCAGGACATGGGGGTCAGAGGGAACATGCTAAACAACCTTTTAGGTATATCTTCATGGGAACTCAATAAGTGTCAAATGCCCGAGAGGTGATAGCTTGAAGGATAGGCACACCAGATGGATGTCATGGGTCCTCCAGCAGAGGATAGGATGTCGAGAACACTGAGGGGTCAGTTCTGATTGGCCCAGAGACAGGTAGTGCTGCTGATGAAGGCTGAGGTCCTCGGTTCCCCTGGCCAGGAGATGACAAGTACTAATGACTGCTCTACGTTTTGTCATTCAGAACAGAAATCAATGAGAAGGCAAGACTGCACACCCTGAAAACTTCTTATCATCTGTAATTAGCTCCTCATGAGGAGAGTCCTATCAGAGCCAAGATATACTGAGCTCAACTCACACCGGCTCCTGCGTGGAGATCGTGGAGATCCAGGGAGGACAGCCTCACAGATGATGTATTTATGAGAACTGATCGTGCTCCCGTGGAACAGAGAACACTAGCACAGGGAGCACTGGGTCCGTGCACAGTAGGTTTTGGAGAGAATAACATGTATTTTGACTCAATAAATGCTGCTTGTTTAGGTGTTTAGGTAACTGTGGTTTGGATGTAAGCTCCTGTCATGGCACTTAGCAGCCTGGACTGGGATCACAGGTTTTCTGCTGACATTGAGGTGTCAGGCCTATGACAATCAGATGCTGTCACTAAAGCTGTGGTTCACCACCTGGGACCTGGCTCATCTGGGGGCCTGGCGTGCCAGCCGCTGGCAGCTCACAACTCAGTCTTCTGGGGATTGCCTCTGTGCAGGAAGCTGCCTCACCTCCACTTATGCCCAAGGCTGTTCAATGGGACAGGCCTGTTCCTTTGCCTCAATAGGGAGAATGTGGCAGGGCCGTGGGACTCCATAGCTTCCAATGGGGCCTCTGTTTCAAGTGCCTCACAGCTCAACCTCTCTGTCTGCCCTTCCTGCTTCTCTCACCCCTCTTCAGAGTGGTCCCTGGGTGTATGCCCCCCATCAACCTTCTGCATGCCAACCTCAAAGTCTATTCCCAGGAAGCCCAAATACAGCAGACACTCTAGGCTCAAGCTGTTGGAAATGGGAGACTTCCACCTATTTTTGCTGTTGGCAGGCTCAGCTTTACCACATTATAAAGCCATCTTGTCTTCCATGTTGTCCAAGGGAGTGATATTCAACAAGAAGTGATTTTGGCAAAGTCTAGAGATATTCTTGTTGATCACAACTGGTGGAGCGAAGGGGTAGGGATACTACTGGCATCTAGTGGATGCAGGTCAGGGATGCAGTAAACATGCCACAATGCCCAGGACGGCACACACAGCAAATTGTCCAGCCCCAAATGTAACAGTGCCAAGGCTGAGAAACCCTGGCCTAACAGCTTCCAGTGGAAAGATTCATAGCAGGTGTTTTCTAGAGAAAGAGTCCTGAGTAAAGTCTATCTGCTAGGCCAGTGGTTCTAATGTCAAGTGTGAGTCAATATCCCTGGAGAATTTGTCATGGGACACATTGCTGGGCCTGCTGCCAGTCTCTGATTCAGCAGATCTGGAGGCTTTGGGGGGATTTGATGATTTGCATTTCCAGCAAGTTCCTGGGTATATTGACACTGTTGATCTGGAGGCCTCACTCTGAGAACCATCGTGCTAGGCTCAGCTGGCCTATATGTAAAGTTGTACCCTGAAAGACATATGCTTTTGGGATGGCAAGAGCAATGCCTTGCTCAGATGCTCACATTCCACACTGTGCTCTATTTGTATCTTTCAGATATTCTGATTTGGTTTGGGTCTGTCCAACCACAATTCCTGAGGCAATGAGCATCATCTTTTTAACATTTTTGATAAAAGGAAGCTTCTAAAGGGAAGTTGGTGTCTGGGAGCATTTGTGTTCGGGAGGACAACAACAGCCACAATTGCAAGACAGAGCTTCATAGTTTAGACAATCCCCCACAAAGAGTGGGACCATAATGTTAGGGTGGCTCTTTTCCATCAGGGTTCTGGCAGGAGCACTAAGGGTCTAAGAGTTCAGGTGCCACCCAGTTCATTGACTGGTCACTGGCCATGAACAAAGTGGAACTCGAGCTTAGCTCCCCACAAGTCCAGGTCTCCCAAGGCTGCAGCAGACTTGGTGACACAACAAGGACAATTGTCAAATAATGACTGAGCATCCACTGTGAGTGTCTGGGGCTGGGCAAGCATCCAGGAGGAGAACAGAATAGACTGAGACTGCCTATGGGGGTTTGCACACGAGGGAGCAGACAGGAAAGAAAGAGGGAAAAGAAGTCCATGCTAAGGAGAAGAATGAAAGCAGGAGAGGGATATGGCATGTTCATGGTGGGGGTTTACATTTCAGATGGGACACCAGAGGAGGTGGCCAATTTGAGTCATGACCTGCCAGAGGTAGTGAATCACCTTCTAGACTGAGGTGAGAGCCAGATCAGGGGCCTCAGGGTGGACTGGTCAGGCATAACTGACAAAGAACGAAGAGGCCAGGGTGACCACTGGGGTGCCACCAGGGGGAGGGTGGCAGGAGAAGAGGTCAGAACAGACTGTTGTAGAGCCTTTGGGTCAGAGGGAAGACTATAGCTTTGGCTCTGAGTAGCGGGGTATGTACCGGGGCTTTGTGCAGAGGAGGACCATGGTCTGACATGTGACATGTTTTAACTAAATTACTCTATGATAAACTACAGAGTGAAAAGGGGGAAGAAAGGAGATGTGTGGTGTGAGGAGGCCACTAAAGATCCCAGTGAGAGATGGTGACAAAGGTTTGGTGCCGGGAGGTGGCAGTAAGGGTGGTGGAGAATGAGTCTCCCAGTTCTTCACTTCCTTCTTCGTCTCCTTGAAGGACCCTCCTCACCTTCTTGAAAGTGTGCTAGGGGCTGACTCTGGTTGTTGGAATGCCCTGTTGTTATCTCCTTAAAGATTTCCTTATTATGAAGCCAATGTTTGTACAAACTGACATTATGGTTTGGGTGTCCTAGAGGCAGATCATGAGATAAGGGTTCATTTGAAGGTGATTTATTATTAAATGCTCCTAGAAAATCCCCTTGGGAGAGGTGTAGGGGAGTGAAAGGTGACCATCTACCCCAGTTTACCAGTGACCAAGAAGTTTCTGGGATGCAGAACTTCAGTTCTAAAACCAGTACAGTCCCAGGCAAACCAGGGTAAGTGGTCACCCCAGTTGAGAGGGGAAGGGAAGGAGACCAATCAAAATGTGCTGCCATACAGACCCCACAGAAGGTAACTTTGGCTCAGATCTGGCGGTTGAAGGCACAATTTCTAGGCACTTCTCCCTTCTGACCCAGGCAACCTGGATCTGGTAGACTAAGAACAGCCTCTGTCAACAAAGAGCAAGAGGGAGTTTGGAGGGGCAGACACCAGACCCTGTGGGCACAATTGCTACAAGGAGGGAGGGGACAGGGCAAAGCCCCAGATGCCTTGGCTACAACTCTACTAAAATCTTCACCTTGGTAACATAAGGATGAAAACACACATCACCTTTGAGGATTTTTCTTGACCTCTTAAAGTTCTCTCAATGATGAGAAACTGAAGAGCTATTTGTTTTATTTTGATTTTGTTCCCTGTACTAATGATTGGATGTAGCAGAACCTGGAACTGTCTGATAAACAGAGAAGTGTAGGGTCCCAGGTAAGACCTTGCCAGGAACCTCCTGCAGTGCAATCTCTCCTGGACGGAGACTGTGCTAAAGGAGGGGGAGATGGGAGCCCATAGGATTCTGTCATCTGCAAGCACTGAGTCACAAATGGTAGAAGCTTCTTGATAACTTCCAGCTGAAACACGGTTGGCACAGTGTCATCATCATGACTTTCTCTGCAACATTGTCAAGAATACTAACAGTATTCACAGCGATTACAATAATTTATCATCAGGCAACCAGTTTCATACAAAATGTGCCAAATTTTGTTCAGTGCTTCTAGGGACAATGGAATGGTGTATGTACAATTTGCTGCTAGCATCACAGTAGTTTACAAATAAATTTCTAAAGGCAATGACCAGCTATCTCCTTGAAGAAATGTAATTTTCTTCTTTAATCCATAAGGAGCCATTATGTTAATTAGATTATGTAGAAATGGAATATGAGGATTATTATAGCCATTGTATATCTTTCTAAATCAAGATATTTGCAGAAAAAAAATTTTAGACAACAAAGAATCTGGTAGTTCTGTGCATTGAAGCAGGGGATAATATGGGCTTTATTTTTAAAAAAAGAGAGCTTGGAAAAATTACCATTTGCTTATATATTTTTTTCCTTCAGTTAGTAGAACCCCTATATATATTTTTCTCTAAAGACAGATTTCATTGAGGTAAGTTCCAGTTCCTTTTCATTGACTTAAAAATGCTATAGGGATGCCATTATAAGCCTTGTGTTAACTACATTTTTGGACTAATGCTTGGAAAATGTTTAGGAATTTGAGTTTTCTCATTTGGTCTCTGAAGTTTGCAGTTGCCTCTATTCTACATCATGCTATCAGAACACATCCCTGACATTGACAGGCCCATCTCCTATGCAAGGAGCAAGGAAGGCAGCAGCCAGAAAAAGAGGGTGACGGCATCTGAAGCAAATTTGTCATGGAAAGAAAATGTAACATTGGCAAATTATTCATACATTTATTACTCCAATGAATATTTATTGAATTCCTCCCAAGTGCCAGACTGCTGAGTACAGGGCTGGCAAAGATGAAGAAGAGTCAGGCACTGCCTATAGTTTTAGGGAGAAGATAAATAAATGGGCAAGTACAATGCTCTGTGTACTTACGAGTTCTACCTCTTTCCACAGGGAGATGAGGAGCATGTGAAATATTAGGAGTTTAGGAAAGTTTCCTGGAGGAACTACTCTCTGAGCTGAGTTTTGAAAGAGGAGGAAGGAAAGATTTTCAGGACAGCCACGTGGAGGGAGCAGAAGGCGGAGAAGTATCCTGTGAAAAGCAAGGGCCTTGGTAGACTCAGAGCACTAGTCTAGTGAAGATTCTCATGTGATGCGATTAGGGTTGCTGCTTGTCAGGCTCAGACTACTGGTTAATGCAAGTCATTATAAAAAAGGACATGTATAGTTTAAACATTTGTTTACATTGAAATCATAGTGTACTTACATTTGGCCAATTTTTAAATAAAAGACCAAGGCCTTTTATTTCTTTAAAAATTTTTTTAAAAGATTTTATGTATTTATTTGTGAGAGACACAGAGAGAAAGGCAGAGACATAGGCAGAGAGAGAAGCAGACACCCTGTGGGCAGCCCAAAGTGGGACTCAGTCCTGGGACCCCGGGGTCACGACCTGAACCAAAGGCAGACACTCAACTACCGAGTCACCCAGGTGTCCCAAGACTGAGGCCTTTTGTTGGTAATATATTGTTTCATATTTTCTTTCTTGCGTGAGCTATGCCCTTAATGCATCCTCTAGATTCCTATTTCTCTTTCTTTCAAGTGAAATGAAAAAATGAAGTCATTTGGAAACAACTTTCTGGAGAAAATTTCTAGAGCTTTACATCCTTTTTCAATCTTTTACTGAGATTTTATCCAAATTAAAGAGTAATTATTTTTATGAACTCCCCTTTATCAAGTCTTTCCAAAACATTCAATTTAGTTTTCACAGAAACAACTCATTTTTGTCTTTCTAGTTTACTGATTGATATAGTTTTTAATTAAATTATGACAGTAAGTGCTAGCATAAACAATTCTGGGAAGAGCTATCTCCAGATGATCACTAACACAGTTGGTGAAGCATGGTTTTGTGGGCCTGCTTGTGAGGAAGTAGCCTGTTTGCTGTAAGTCAGTTGTTTTACAGAGGGATGAGAGTGTCACCACTCTCATGGGCCAATCCAGCCCCATCAGCTAAACAAATGAATTTAGGGACTGTAGAATGGAATTCAAGATGGCAGAAGTATAAATTTCAATAATTGTACAAGTTGATATTAAAGAACTTAGTAGCAACATATGAATGACCTTATCTGCATAGATGTTTGACTTTTATCTTGCCAGATATAAAGAAATGCCTTAGATTGCCCATGAAGTGGAGTAAAAAGGGGAAATGCAAGGAAGAGGTTCATTGGAGAGTGCTTCTGTGGATCAACCCTTGCAGGGTATTGAAGGCAGAATGTAAACTGTAAAAAGTTACAGCTGATCCAGGGGAGCTCTGGAGCTAGGATGGCTCCTCAGAGTTGTCCTGTCTTGAAGAAAAACAGTCCTGCCTTTACGCCAAAATCCCATCTCCTATACCTATCAATCACTGGATATAGGCTAGATTGCCTTCAAGTACAGGGATATGATAAATATATCTGGTCTTTGTTCCCAGGTCCTGGCACAAAGCTTCAAATCCTTGGAATTTTCTCAGTGATAGGGCTATCTTTGTTCTGCTACTAAGGTAATTCAAGGTGGGCCCCTAGATAGCTTTGGGAGGGGGGTCGTTACTGGGATATCAGCCACAGTGAGTGGGGGAGGGTGGAGGGATTGAAAATTGAGTTCAATCATGTGAACAATCATTTAATCAAACACGTCCCATAAAAGTCTCTGGACGCTGAGGCTCAGTGGAGCTTCCTGGTTGATGAACACACTAATGTGCTGGGGGGATGATACACCTGTCACAAGGACAAGAAAGATCTATGTACCCCACCCCCACCTGACCTTACCCTATGTCTCTTCCTAGTCTGTATCCTTTATAATACAATTTTATTTGTCAATGTAGCACTTTAGGTGAGTTCCGTGAATTGCTTTAGTGAATTATTAAAATTGAGGGGGTTGTAAGAGTCCCTAAATTTATAGCCAGTTGGTCAGAAGAATAGGCGTCCCCAATGCTTTGAAGCTGAAGGGATCAGTATCAATTTGCACTTGCAGAGATGCTACATGAGGCACACAGCACAATTAGGGTTGCTTCTTGACTTGAGATTTTGGTAGACAGCTGTCACCCTCTGGTAACTGTCTGGATTTTTTAAGGGCTAAACTGATGATTTAATGTGGTTATGTCAGGGACCAGCACTGCTATATCCTATATGGTTTTAGGGTAATACCAATCTCTGAAATTGTCCGGGAATCAAAGATGTTTTTGATTTACTATGTTGGCTGGGCGGGCAGGTGACGGAGCTGGTTAGAAATTTCCATTTGTCTGTCTCCACAATGAATCTCACCTCACATGTCAAGGAGTCATTGTGTGGATCCTGTGAAATCTCACATATATCCTTTCCAGTTATGATTTGGGTGGCAGGGTGAATGACCATGGGGTGGGTCAAGGACCTATTGTAAGCTAGATCTGAGCCAGAACTCCATTTCTTTCTTGGGTTTTGTATACTCTTATTCTAACAGGGAGGCCATGATAATACCTCATGTTTCTCGGTGTATCAACTCAGACGTTCTGTACCACTGTCATTGATATACTTAGGTGCTTTCTTTTCCCTGGAGTATGATTACTCAAGTAATGGGCCATATGTCCTTTTAGAAAAGGACTGGAAATGTTAGTGAACACAATCACATAGTATTGCAGGGTTCTTCCTCCTAGGGACTTGGCCTCTTCTTCAGTCTATAGGATCTGGGTCTGAATATTTAGGTTCAGAAACTGGGAAAGTGATTATGATATTTTGTTGCAGCACCAATTCTTGGTGTTCTCTTGGTCTATCTTTGTTTTGTCTTGATTTTAGACTGAATATTACCCTTGTTGTCTATCCATGTATCTTGTTTGAAAACATGGCATGATATGTTATCTCCATAGCATTTTGGTTGTTACAGTGACCTTGCATTTATTATGAAAATTGTACCATCTTGCTTCTCATGTTCTCACCCAACCTCTATTATTTGGGGATTTTATCATCCTTATTGTTATCAAGAACCCAGGGCTAACATCATCTCCTACTATCAGTCCTTGTCTATAGAGCACAGTGATCTCTGAGATTCTCAGTGATGCAACTACCCCTATAACCAGTGTAGTTTTTATTGCTTTGGTGGTATTTCCCATGCTTCTGACAGAACCTTGTCAGCTCCTGTCTTCTGGGCATGCGTAGAGCTTCCCTCTAGCAGGTCTATTTCTCTGAGCCTTGAATCCCCATTCCATTGTCTGTCATGGTCCTTTTGGTATGTTGACTTCATATACATGAACTACCACTTTCTCCAATGTTCTAAGAAACATGCAAGCATGGCATTAGCACTGTCTTCTGGAGTCTTTGCCAGGATATTAAATCGTGTATCAGCAGATGGTATTTCCATATGCATAAACTTCCATACAACTTTTCTGTCTCCCTTGATTCACACATTTGAAATAGTTTCCATATATCAACTCCTGCTAGCTCATGTTTGGTAGGTCCTGTGGCTTCTTTGGGACACAGTACTTTCCTCTGTTAGTAGGCCTAGCCCCTTCCTTGCAAGTTTATAATATGACTTGAGTTATTCATTTGTGTCCAGGAGAGGAATTAGGAGTGGGTCCTAAGGAGGTGTATGTTGTCTTGCAAGCTACAGACCTGCTCATCACCTTCAAAGCTTCAAGAAAGAGAAGAGAACAGTAGTATTTAACTGGAAGGAGTAAGCTACGTTAGCAGACCTGGAGATTTCAGAGGTATCTACATTCAAAATTTTCAAGTTCGTGAGCCCAGATATTCTGCGTCTTAGGGCTCCAACTCCTTTCCAAGGGCACTGACCTTGGCATAGAAGACCTTTTGGGGTTAAAATTTTAAACTCCTCTACAGTTCTGCTATTCTTTTAAGTAGAGTAACCTCCAGCTACAGAAGATGAAAGTCACCCTATGCCAAAGAAGCTCTCTGACTCAGACTTACTCAGGTTAGTCACTGTCAGCCTTTCCTCGTTTTTTGTTTCTTAAATGTGTTCACTGCACCCAAATATGGCTACCTGATTCCACAGTCCTTCATTTCTATTTTCCTGAAATTCTCAGGCGCTGAGATATTCCTCACTCTAGTGCAGTACTTTGCATGGTATCCCATTCCAATTCACTATTAGTGAAAGCTAATTTCATAGCTATAGGATGCCTGGGGCTGTTTATGCCCCACCCAACATCAGTGATAGGGTTCCCCTGGCCAACTGACTAGGGCTAATCTACTCCCAAAATCTCATGTAGAATCAGCTTCCTCAAACCACTGCTGGTGGCACCAACTCTTAGGTAAGTCTTCAGGAAGCAGGGGCACCTGGGTGGTTTCATGGTTGAGCATCTGCCTTTGGCTCAGGTCATGATCTGGGGTCCTGGGATGGAGTCTGTGGGGAGCCTGCTTCTCCCTCTGCCTATGTCTCTGCCTCTCTTTCTGTGTTTCATGAATAAATACGTAAAATCTTTAAAAAAAAAAAAGTATTCAGGAAGCAGACCCCGAAACAGAGATTCTTATGTGTGGAGGTATTTATTAGAAAGTGTTCCAGGATCAACATCTATAGGGAAATGAAAGAAGTAGGAGTGAGCAGAGGGAAGAAATAACTGCTGGGAACATCCTACAGGAAGCTCTAGAGCTGAGATGGCCCTTCAGATTTGTCCTGAGTAGAGGCAAGGTGGTCAGGCCTTTACATACCTGCATTGACTAGTCATTAGATGGGGGCTGTTCCTGGGGTGGAGGGTGACCTAGGGTAAAGCTGCTGTCTTTGGTGGAGGGTAGCTTCTGGAGAGTCATTCAGTTAGCTCCCAACACCACTGGCAATTGGGGGAATGAGTGCTCAGTTCCTGAAGGAGGATCATGGTCACACCCCATAGATCCCCTTAGAGAATTTCAAATTGGGAAATTAACATAATCAAATTCTTTCTTTACAGTAATCATTCTGTCACAGGTGAGAAAAAAGGATTAAAAGAGTTCATGACAAATTGGTAATGCCATGCTAATAAATACATTTATACTCATATTTGAATTTGTATCTATACTATTTATATTTATATCTATATTTATTCATATTTATATCCAAAAGACAACATATTTCTACCATGAAAAAACTCCAAGGTAGGAATTGCAATACATATATAGAAAAATATAGTCTGTAAATGACAGTAATTCAGCTAGGTTATTTCCATTTCTAGCCTTCATAAATCTTAATATAATTCCATTGTTAGTCAATTTTCCATTCACTAAAGTGTTTTCATTCCAGTGCCATGATGCAGCTGAAGCAAAGAGGCAACTGCATTCTAACTTAGTGATAACAGGTTAAACAAATTGAGATTCTTATGTAAGTTTCATGAACATTGGGATATGGATAGAGTTATAATGGATGCAATAGTAATGAGAAATAGATCTAAAGCTAATGAATAAAAGAGGGTAATGGTCTTTGTGAGCACTTAGTCACTGTTCGATCTATAGTCTTGGTGGAATATAAAGGAAGAGGAGACATGAGATAGAAAGATACACAACGTTAAGAGAAATTCTATCCTTTTGCTTTATAGGGGTAACCTATAAATATACACCTTGTAAGAAGTTTTGGAAATATGAAAAGTAAAGAGTAAAAAATAAAAACATTCTCTAATCTTTTCGCCAAAGGATAATAGATGCTAAGATCTCCATTATTTCTTTTATGAGACTATTTAAAACAAAATTAGTTATATTATATATGTAAGGCTTATTTCCTTAAGAGCATATTATAATTTTTAAAAAATTATTGGAAGACTCTTACTTTTAGTTCTCATGTAGCATTCTACACATCATATGAATTTTTTCTTGACTATTGATCATTGAGGCTGTTCCACAGTTTTGTTTTACTGTACTAATCAATGTTGGGAAAAACATTGCTTTATGAAAAATTTCAATATAGCCCTTGTTAGTTTATGAAGAAACACTTCTAAAATCAGAAATAATGGTCAAGTTACATAGTTACATAACTTTTTTAAAAAGGCCCTTGATTAAATCACCAAAGTATTTCCAGAAATGTAGTTCCATTCTCCACTCCTTTCAGCAATCTGTGTAAATGTTCACCTAACCATATTCTTACTCAGAATGGAGTATAGTTTTAACTTTTTGCCAGTGTGATAGAAGTCAATGTGATTTTGTTGTTGTCTTGCTTCACATTCTTTTAGTAGCTAGTGCTGACTTAGCTGTTTGAGTATTACAAACAGTCTACCCAGAGCCATACCTATGTAGGACAGAGTGGTGCCCATATAATCCCTCACCTAGTTCTGAATTTTTCTTTTTTTCTTTTTTAAGGTTTTATTTATTTATTTATGAGAGACACAGAGAGAGGCAGAGACACAGGCAGAGGGAGAAGCGGGCTCCCTATGGGGAGTCCTATGTGGGACTCAATGGATCCCAGGACCCCAGGATCACTACATGAGCTGAAGGCAGACCCTCTCCATTGAGTCACCTAGGTGCCCCTAGTTCTGAATTTCTGATGCACATTCACACAGAGCAGCTCTAGATGTTCTATAGGAGTATGCCACTCAGAGAAGATAGAATATCAAATACTACACTTCCCAGGGTACTAAATGTCTGTGTTTGGAACTGTACTGTTTTGGAGTGAATTGTGTCTCCCTCTCTTCCCCAATTTCATATGTTGAAGTCCTAACCCCCTGTACCTCAGAATAAAACCTTATGTAGAGATAGAGTCTTTAACAAGGTAATCAAATTAAAGTGATCTGTTAAACCATCAACAAAATGAAAAGGCAATTCATGAATAGGACAAAATATTTGCAAAGCACATATCTGATTAGGGATTAATATCCAAGATATATATAAAAAAACTCATGTAACTCAATAGCAAATAAATAATCCGTACAAAAAGTGGCAGAAAAAAAAAGTGGCAGAAGATCTGAATAAACTTTCTTCCAAAGAAGACATTCAGATGGCCAACAGGTACATGGAAATGTGTTCAACATCATTTATAATCAGGGAAATGTAAGTCCAAACCACAGTGAGATACCTCACACCTGTAAAAATGACATCAAAAAACAAATAACAGATGTTGATGAGGATGTGGAGAAAAGTAAATCCTCGTGTACTATTGGTGGGAATGTAAACTGGTGCAGATGCTATAAAAAACGGTATAGAGTTTTTTCAAAACAGTAAAATTAGAACTTTCACATGATCTAGAAATTACACTTCTTGGTATTTAAGCAAAAGAAAAAAAAATGAAACAAGTAACTCAAAAAAGTACCTGTACTTTTTTGTTCATTGCAGCATTATTTATAATAGCCAAGACATGGAAGTGACCTACATATTCATTGGTGGATAAGTTAATAAAGAAAATATGTGATATTTATGGATCTATACATAGCTAATGTGATACCTATCTATCATCCTTCTATCTATCTAAAAACAGAATATTATTCAGCCATTTAAAAAGAAATCTTGCCATGTGTGACAACACCGATGGACCTCAAAGACATTATGCTAAGTGACATAAGTCAGAGGACAAATACCATATGATCTCACTTACATGGGACTCTGAAAACAAACAAGCCAAACTCACAGATACAGTGAACAGACTGATAGTTGCCAGAGATGTGGGATGGGGAGTGGGCAAAATAGGTGAAGGGAGTCAAAAGGCATAGATTTCCTGTTATAAAATAAACGAGTCATGGGGATATAATGTACAGCATGGTGACTATAATTGATAGTACAGTATTGTATAATTGAAAGCTGTTGAAATAATGTATTTTAAAATTTGTCATCACACATAAAAAGTGTTATAACTATTTATAGTGATGGCTGTTAACTAGACTGATCATTTTGTAATTTGCACAGATACAATCATTGTGTTGTACACCTGAAATGAATGTGTTATATGGCAATTAGATCTCAATTTAAAGTTAAAAGTAAGTCCATCAGGGTTGGCCCTAATCCAGTGAAACAACAGTCCTTATCAAAAGAGGAAATTTGACCGCTGAGACATGCACAGAGGGAAGACAAGGTGGAAAGTCCTAAGGAGAAGATGGCCATTCACAAGCCAAGGAGATTGTGCCCTTCAGAGGAACTAACCTTCCTGGTCACTTGATCTTGGCCTTTCAGCCTCCAGAATGGTGAGATGGTAAATCTCTACTATGGAAGTCACCGGTCTCTGGTGCTTTGTTATGGTGGTCCTAGCAAACTAATACATATACATCTCAGAATCTGAGGTGTCCCATGCAGCTTTCTACCCTGCACAGCTGTGTTCGGGAAGGTTGCAGGAGAAGCACCCCGAGGTTCCTGTACACCTGAGGTTCCTGAGGTTCTCTGCCCCATCAGGAGTGGCCCACGTGGCTGTGATGAGCTGTGCAACATCATCCTGTCTGCCATACCGTGGCCCCTATCTATGAACTGGACTGCTCAGAGCTTGCCTCCTGGACATGAAGAGGCAGGACCAAGAGCCAGACTCTGCCAAGCTCTTGAGCTGGGAGGTCATGGGTCATTGGGATCCCAGGGGTCATATCACAGCTCATGTAGGTGGGCCCCTTTGGAAGAGAGGGGTCGGCAGAGAAAGGTAGAGCGAGGAGAGTGGGGCTTGTAAGACATGAAACAGCGGATTTTGGAGCTTTTCTGTTCAGTGTTAGCACTTGTGAGGCTGTTCTTCTTTCCCTGGTTCTATGGGTTCCGTCTATTACTCTCTTATTTCAGATTTTCCCACAAGGACTGTCAGTCCTAGATCTTAGAGAAGAGTATGAGTTTTCTGCCTTTGCTGTGTATTCCTCAGCATTTTAGTGGAAAGAAGGGAGAGGCTGCATAGGGACTAGTTCTCAGAAGCGATTTTAAGCCAGATGCCACAGGCTCCAGATACCACAGGCTCGGTCTTGAAAAGAAAAGCCTTTTAACTAAAAAACCACACAATTACCTTTCCTCTTTTGTTTTGCCATGATTAGTGAGAATTTGAAAAACCTTCCTGTTCTCTCCTAGGCCTCTATTTAAGAAGTATTATGGATGGCTAAAATAATAGCCCTAATCAGGTAATAGCATCTTCACTGCAGAAAAGCATGCTGAAGACTAGTATATAAAGCACCTGTTCGTGGGTGTGTATACAGAGATGGTTACAGATACCCACTCTGGTTTCACTATAACAAATTCTTCTCTTTCCTTTATCTCTTCATCTACCGACCTCCAAAGGCGATTAAAATATAAGATAAAGTCCTTGTCCTCAAATGAGTCACATGGGACTCATGTTCATTGCAGCATTATTTATAATAGCTTGGGATTTTCTTATGAGTGGGGAGAAGAGGAAGTCAAACAAATAATTAAAATGGTGTTTTATTTGTTAGAAGGAGGATTTATACAAAGACACTCTGAGCCTCAAAGGTTTCCCAATAAACTAACCCGTAGGCTGTGCCTTGAAGAAGGAGAATATTGTCGATTGTTTCAAACAATGAGCCTGATGGCAAGGTGGGGGGAGAGGGGGCTGACCAGCCCACTTGGTGACAACAGAGGTGCGAAATGGCAGAGGATGAATTTAAAGGCTCCTTCTAGATCTAAAGTCCTGTGGTCCCATGCTCCACACTGTGCTCCACAAAACCATGAGGATCGGCGGTCATTAAGCTTTAAATAATGATGCTACCACTGGATAAGGGAAGGGATTGGGTTCTAAGGAGATAGGAAGAATGACCTGCCATGATCTGTCACCTATGGCTGGGACCCATTGACTGCACAAATTCGTGGGCTGGTGAGATATTTCCTCTGTGAGGGGCTCCTCACTAGAGGAGAGTCAGCTGGTTAGGGGAACAGTGTTTCCTCCGATGTACTCTGCTGCACCTGCATTTGTGTCTTCTGGCCCTACAATCCCGCAGACCGCAGCAGGGCCCCTGACCTCTCCTTGTGGCACAACAGCTCTGGGACATGTTGAGGCTTTGTGTGCTGGCTGTGACTTTGCCGGCAGCTCCTGAGATGGCCTTCCTACATGAGGTCACAGACAGCCACTGCCTCAGCCCTCGAGCCCGCCCCCCCACCTCCCCAGCTCTGATAGCCTAGCTTTGTAACTTCTTTTCCTGACCTGGCAAGGCCTCCTGTTGCTGGAGGACACAGCACTCCTGCAAGCAGGGATTCCTGCCCCGAGTCTCAATGATGCTTCATAGATTTCCACTCATTTCCTCAAGTTTGCATGAGGCATGATTGAGTCTCCTGATGACTTTAATACAACCCAAGGGTGTGGGGGCAGGTTAGTTTCCCCTGCCACTTCTCTGCTAAAGTATTACTATTTTGCTATGGTGGTGGTGGTGGTGGTGGTGGCGAAAGCTAAGGAGGACAGCTGTTGTGGGGAAATAGCCAGGTAGATGAGAACGGGGAGAACCATCCCTGGGCCAGTCTTCCCCAGCTCGTGTCTTACAGACTCAGAGAGAGAGCTCAAGAGACCAGAATAATAGGATTTAGTTTCCCAAATGCTCAGAGAAGAGCTAATGGGCCCAAAGCTAACTATGCTCTGGAGGGAACAGGGCTCAGGAGGAGCTGATGGCTCTTGAAGGCAGCGTCTTAGCCCATAATTATAAAGCATCTCAGTGGGAAATCGAGAGGGAATTAGCAGAAAAGTGACATTAAAGAAAAAAGTGTGGTGTGTGTGATCTCAAAGTGTAGCTCCAAAATGGACACAGATTTCATAATCAAGCATAAAGATAATAAACGTGTTATCCTGTAAAATTCAGGCTTGATAACGTTACTTCTTGAAGTCTCATTCTCTGTGGAAAACAAGCCCAAACTAGTTCACTTGGCGCATAAGATACTGTTGCACGCCATTCCCCTGTCTCCAACGCCCGCCCAGCCTATGTGTTAGATGTGTTAGAGGGCGTGGAGTCGCTAAGTGTGACATTTACAGAAGCTGTTCCCAATCCATAGCATCCTTTGCTTTTTGGATAGTGTGATGCCTGCTTTACTTGTTAGATTCTTTCTTCAATTTGTACTTATATCAAGAAATCAAACTTTGGGCTCATGGTTCCATCGGAAGACTCTTGATATCTGGGTTGTGAATTCAAGCCCCACACATTGGGTGTAGAGATTACTAAATAAATAAATAAAAGTAAAAAAAAAGGGAAATCAAACATTAAAGAAATAAATAGAATATAAAAGGGCCCATTACCCTTCTTCATCTAGACAGTTACTAGTAATTTCTAAATAATTTAATTTGTATTTTGTTAGATTTCAGTGTGTACTAAGAAATACTGTATTTAAGCATAAATTATATGCCTATAATTTATATACATTTATAATTTATACATTATATATATATATATGATTATCAGAATATATCCTTTCAACTTTCTGTTTACCCCAACTAATATGGTCTTTTGGGCATTTTTCCATATTCATATACAAAGCTTTTTCTCATTTATCTTAATAGCTGTGTTATAGTTGTATGGTTTATTTAATAAATCCCTTTTACATGTCACTTAAGGTTTTAAATTTGTACAAATGGACATATTTGCATATATAGTCATAAATAAAAACATATTTGCATATATATTTTGTGCAAATATGAGTTTACTTTTCTTATTTATTTTTTCATCTTTTTATCCAACAACTATTTATTAAGCACATATTTACTGTAAAAATCTGCTTACAGCTTACTTGTACCATGAAGCCTAAAACTCCCACTCTCTCAACTAAGACAGAATCACTCCAACTTGTCTCTCATCTCCCAGTGTATACATTTTTGTGTCTTTCTGAACTGTGAGCATTATAATGGTAACAATGTTACCATAGTTCCAATTTTCCAAAAATGCAATAGCAGTAAATCTTGAGATTATAGGTTAGAAAACTGAGAACTTCCCTAACAAACTCTATCCTATATTTCAAGCTTTTCAAAGAGTAGGATCTTTGTGAGTCAGGATGGATTATGTAAGATCATGCCTCACTAACCACATTTCCTTTGAAGGTTTCCTACATGACAAATACAGATTAGGGAATGTTGTAGATAGAAACTATCTTGAAGTCAACAATACAGTTGAGATTTAAGACACCAAAAGACAAAACTAACATGCTTATAGAAGAAAAAAAAATTAAATAACTGTATCGATAGAACATTTATAAACTGATTGAACAATTTGATCTGAAGGGTAGAAATTAATAAATCAACATCAACATTAGGGAAGTTGGAGATATATTATAAGGCTCTGCTTACATCCTGCCCAGAGTGAAGTAGTAAATGTCTTTCCTAAGGCTTATGCAGCAGGTCAACAGCAGAACTATACAAATGCTGAGTACTTAATTCTTTTTATAGTAGAATTTCCATTTGTTTAGCCTGTGGTTTCTGGGATATACTGATATGACATGACAGAACTGGTTAGATTATATACCAGCTCCATTTTAATCTTTATATTTTGTTATTTCTATTTCTTTGCCAGAATTGATTAGACAAAACTAGGTGGTTATGATTCAGATATTTTAGTATTGAAAAAAATCCCATCTGTCATAGCCTGGTGCTTTCTCCTGTGCTGTTTTCATTATTAAAAAAAAATATATGTTGAGGTTTAGATTCCCATGGAGTTGTAAGAAATAACAGAAAGAAGAAACCATTTACACAGTTTCTCCCAACGGTAATGTCTTGTACAGCTATAGTATAATATAATTGTTAGGAAATTGACATTGATAAGAGCAATCAACCTTACTCAGATTTTACTGTGTGTTTAGTTTTATGACATTTTAATCACATCTATAGGTTTGTATGGCCACCACAGACAACATACAGAACTGCTCCATCACAAGGATCTCTTGTGCCAGCCTTTATGGTCACAGCCCTTCCCTGTCCCCAACCTTCAGCCCCCAGCAACTATTAATCTGTTTTCTATCTCTGTAACTTTGTCATTTCAGGAAAGTTATGTAAAATGCATAACCTTTGAGACTGGCATTTTTCACTCAGCATAATTTCCTTGGCATACATCCATATAATTGCCTGTTATCAATAGATTCCTTCCTTTTTATTGCCACTGGTATGAATATACACAGTTTGCTTAACCATTCACTCAATGGAAGATATTTGGGTTCTTTCTGATTTTTGGCACTTGATAACAAAGTTACCATGAAAAATTTTGTGTGGAATTTTGGGTGAATCTAAGTTTTCATTTCTTTAGATTAAACGCCCATGAGAGCAATCATCGAGTCAGATGATAAGTACATGTATTCTTATAGAAAGTACCCTTTTCTTTTCTGGAGTGTTGTTACTATTTTACACATCCACTAGCAGTGTATGAAAGAATTGGTTTCTCTGTACTCTCACTAGTATTTTGTGGAGGTATTTTTGTGTTAGCTGTTCTAATAGTTGTACAGTAATAGCTCACCGTGCTTTTGCTTTGCATTTCTCTAATGGCTATTGATGTGAACATCTTTTCATTTGACATTTGTAGATACCATTTGGTGAGATGTTTTTGCCCATTTTCTAATTGGATTGTTTGATTTTTTTTATTGTCGACTTCTGAAAGTTCTTTATATATTGTAGATATGAGTCCTTTGTCATATACATTGTTTGCAAATTTTCCTCTTAGTCTGTGGCTTGGCTTTTCATCTTTTTTTACAGCGTCTTCCCAGAGCAAAGTTTTTTTTCTTTTATTTTGGTAAGATCTAGTTTGTCCTTTTTCCCTGTTATGTATCATGCTTTCAATTAGATTGCTTACTTAAAAAAAAAAAAAGTTGATTTTAGGGTAGTTTCCGGTTTACAGGAAAGTTCCAAAGATGGTATAGAGAGTTCCTATATACCCTAATCCAGTTTCTGCTACTGTTAGTATGTTACTGTCACTGTGGTAGATGAGTCACAACTAGAAAACCAACATGAGAGTATTACTATGAACTGAACTCCACACTTTGACTTCACTAGTTTTTCCCTAATTTCTTTTTTCTGGTCTGGGATGTAAACCAGGATATCACACTTGATTTAGCCATCACATCTCCTTCATCTTGTCTGGTATGTGATAGTTTCTCAGACTTTCCTTGTTTCTGATGACCTTGATGATGTTGAGGAGAGCTGGTCAGGTATTTTGTGCACTGTTTTCCATTTGTGTTTGTTTGACGTTTTTCTCCTAATTAGACTGGGGTTATAGGTTTTGGGGAAAATGACTCCAAAGGTGAAGTGCCGCATACTCTGAAGACTACTTATCACTGATAATGTTGACCTTAATCGGCTGGACAACATAGTGTTTGCCAGTTTTCTTCACTGCAAAGTCTCTACCACTTTCTGTGCTCTTCGAAAGCAAGTTACTAAGCACATCTTCTTGGGAGTGGTGGTGAACATCTAGATTCTGATCTGGAATTCATATCAGAGTTGTCTCTTTTTCCCAGTTATTTATTTATTCAATCATTTCTTCATATTAGTATATATTCTTGGATAATTTTAGCTTTGCATTATAATCAAATACTATGTTATTTGTCTTGTTTCAACTCCTGCTATTAGGAGCTCTTTCAGGTTGGCTATGTCCCTCTGACATGTCTCCAACATTATTTTTTGAGCACTTCTTTATTTTGTGACATTTTGCATAGTCCATGCCACAACAGAATCAGCTAGTTATTCGAGGAGACTGGGTTCCTTATTTGGAAGATGAGAGTAGAAATCAAACTGGTTGTTGGATGTGGTTCACTTTTTGAGTAAGAATCACAGGACCTCATAGATAACATGACATTTTGTGAAATGAAGACAATATGAGGTGGATTCTTCCTCAGAAACAGTGACCTTATCCATAAGATTATGCATAAGAACTTATGATTTGTCTTGAGTTTGCTGTACTGTGACCAAGTTCCTGCTTTACCCTTTATAGGGTTCCCACTATTAAGAACTTTTAGGCAAAAACCAAGAGTGATGTCACATCTGATTGTGATGGTTGGAACTGGTAGCTATCTTCAGACCATGAGGGATGCCAATCTACAGGGAAAGATGACATGCTGCAAAAAAGCAAAGACAAAAGTGGAAACAACTGGGTTTTTGATAAGTTCACTGAGCCAATTCTTGAGGTGCTCTACTTTGGAATATTTTACATTGTGAAATAATAATGATTAATTACCTTATTGATGAAGTCGTATTTTGATTTCTATTACTAACAATATAAGGTGTTCTGTAACTACTGATGTATATGTTGACTTAATGGCTCAATGTAAGCATGCTCTTTGGGATTCAGAGCTAATGTATTATTGATATTATTATTATTCATGTAAATATTTGTGATTTCAGTGAAATTTTGTGACTGTTCTTCCTTAAAAAATGCAATCTTTGGATCAGAGTATATAGAAATTCATTGAATTATTTGTTCAGTCTTTTATCTCTTCATTCATTTTTCAACAATTCCTGAGCACTAACAATGGGCCAATACTTGTGGTAGCCCCTGGGAGTACAAAGGTGATTATTAGACATCTCCTGCCTCTGATGGTTCACCATTCAGGAGAGGAGTCAGTGATATAAACAAATGAAGTGACATCAGTGATGAGGCAAGCAAAGTGACAGACTTTCAGAGAATAAAGCAAATGGCTTCTATAGACAGAAGGCGGAGATTTTGTGAGTGCATTGGAGTTTGTTGTGTGTGAGTTCTTTTGGCAAAAAAGAGAAGAGAAAGGGATTTAAGGCTGAGGAAAATGCAGGAACAAAGTGTGGAGATGGAAATACAATCTTTGGAGAAGGGCAAGCAGTGAGAGGTAGCTGGAGAAGGGTGAGAGAGGGCTGAGGGGGGAAAGGAGGATGGTAACATTAGATGAGACTCAACTGTGGAGGGCTTGGAAGACTAGGCTGAGGATTTTGGATTCTTAGATGTCAGTTATGGTTTAAGTCTCTTAACAAATAAAAATTATGTAATTTTCTTATGGGTTTATTTGCTCTTTCAATAACGTGCCTAGCTATGTGAACAAAGAGCATGGACCTCAACCATATGTCATTGATTCAGGGGAAATAATGTTTAAAAAAATCCTGCTATAAATTCTTTTGGGAGTGAGGTCCTCTTTTCTTTCTCTTCCTTCTCCTTTCCCTTCTTTTCCTCTTCCTTCTTTTTTGCAAATCTTGGTTTTGGTATGTTGGTTTTACTTAGAATTTTGTTTGTTTGTTTTAACTAAAAACAGTGAATATTCAACCTATCCTCACATATAATTGGAAAATATTTTCTCTCCAGAGGACTACTAATGGCAGCCAGAATCACAGTTGGTTTTATATAGCCATAGATCCCTCAGATTTAAGGTACAATTTCCTGTCTAAAAAGTATTTAGTGGTGCTATCATTGCCTTTTTAAAAATTATACATGAGATTATGCTAATGGTAGTGTTCTTCAAATAGAGCATCTGGGGATACTGGCAAACCAGATGGAGGATGGATCCTTGATAGATATGCAACCTAGGGCAAAACTTTGAGAGCTTCTTAGGATTTGTTTTATTCCATGAATCTCAATGTTATTTTAATGCCATTGTTGGTTTAACTTCTTTTTTATTGAGTAATAAAAATGGGAAGAAATTGTTCAATGGGACTTTAAAAAAATCTATGTTTCAACTATCAGCAATTTATAACATCTTTTTTTGTATTTTGTAGGGTAGGTAGGTACAAATTATCATACCTTAAATGTATGGAAATGATCTTGAGGCAGATAAGAGTCAAATAAAATGTCAACAGGATACGGTGTTGTGTATGGCCTTGGCCTTATTTCTTCTCCTCTTTTCTAATTCCTATGGAAGTAGGTTCTCTTTTTTTCAGTGAAATCTCAATCACTTTTTATACTTTCCCCTGGTTTCTCTGGCATACACATCAACCTTGGTTGTTGAGCTGGTATCAATTCCTAGTGGAATGCAATGCAACTGAACGCTGGCATATTATTAGACAATAGTTTGGATTTGAGAATTTTTGGCACAAGCTGTTTTAAATATGATTTCTCCGGATCAGTTCTTCATTCTCTGTGATCTGTTTCTCAAATTCAGATTAGGCCAAGAATTTGAGAAATGAGGATCCCAGGAGCACCTTGGCCCTCATGTCTGAACCTGGTAGCTGCTCCTGGAGGTGGTCTACACACCATGCCTTAAAGGTATAAAGAGAATAAAACCATGTAGCTTGAAGACCATGGTCAGTGCTTGTAACTGGGCTCAGATGCCTGCTGGAAGCCACATTCCATGACAGAATACAAAGAGAATGGCAAGCTCTGGGGCAGTGCAAATAAAATCCAGGGCCAGGAAATAAAGTCAACATCATAGAGTGAGGAAAAACTGTGACAAACACTAATTTTGGTAGAAAACACACGTTCATGGAGATAATGTTAAACAGAAGGCTTGAACATTCTTTTCTCTCACATAAAAATTCAGACCTGGGCAGAATAAAAGTCGATCAGAGACTTTTTTTTTTCTGGATAAGATTTTTAACGTGGAGTCAGCCACTTCATTTGGCAGATGAAATAATTCAAAGAGGCTGTGATCTACCTTGGTTACATAACTGGAGCAGAACCAAAAAAGGTTTTCCCTTGTATTACTTTCCTTCTATGAGCAATTGTGGAGGGCACTGCAGGGTGTGGCAAGTGGGAGCAAAGGGATTGGAAGACAGGTTGAGTTTCAGTATCAGTTCTGCCATCCCAGCTGTAATCCCTCTTTTGTAAAAATGTGAATAATAGCTTTTTCGGGGGGTAAAGCTGTGTGAAAATTAAATGAAGTACTGGATGAAGAATTCCTGGCATGGGACACCTGGCCAGTGACTCTTAGACTAGTGTTGGGAGCACCTGCCAGGCTCTTTGGGGCATCTTATAAGGACACAAGGAATGACTTCTGAAAATTCTCTAACATGGAATTATAAATTATGGACATTTCTTTATGCAGAATATTGAGCCTCCAGGAAAGAAACCTTTTTCATACATGTGTTCAGTTGGGAAGAGTAATCACATACATAATAGAATTAGGCCAGGGGAACAGGGAGATGAAGGAACAATCTGGAACAATGCAGACTCTGGGGTTCTGAATGGAAAGCATTCTGGAGCTCTGATGAGCAGAGATAGGCACCTCAATGTTACTTATTTATTTAATTTCTATTGAGCTATAACTACCGTAGAACATTATATTAGTTTCATAGGTACAACACAACACAATATATACATATTATGAAATGGTCACCACAATAAGGTTAGTGAACAACCATCCTCTTAACTTAAATCTTCCTCCAAGAAGAGGCAAAGTTAAAGGTAATCATTTATTCCCACTAGAAGAAACCAGAAAAGGAAGTAAATTGATCTACAGATCTATTGTTTACCCTATCTCAGATCACTGGGAACAAGTAGTTCTAGCTAAAGGGATTCAGTTGGTAGTGCTGCTGTCAATGACACCCCATGCATATTCAGAAGTACCAGGGAGATGAAGGCTTGGCCACCGTCCCTGCTGGGACTTCATAGTGTCTGCTAATTAAAAAGAAAACTTTTACGTACATTTCTAAAGGACTACAACAGTCTTACACTTTATTATTATTATTATTTTCAGGGGTAGAATTTAGTGATTCATCAGTTGCATCTAAAAACCAGTGCTCATGACATCAAGTGCCCTCCTTAATGCCCATCATCCTAGACCCCATCCCTACCCCCCAACTGTCCTTCAGCATCCCTCAGGTTGTTCCCTATAGTTAAGGGTCTTTTATGGTTTGCCTCCCTCTCTGTTTTTATCTTTTCTTATTTTTCTTTCCCTTCACCCATGTTCATCTGTTTTATTTCTTAAGTTCCACATATGAGTGAAATCATATGGTATTTGTCTCATGCTTTTTTTTTTTTTTAAGATTTTGTTTATTTGTTTGAGAGAGAGAGCTCAAGCATCAGTGGGTTGTAGGGGGATGGGGAGAGGCAGAAGGAGAAGCAGACTCTCTGCTCAATTCCAGGACCCTCTGAGACCATGACCTGAGCCAAGGGCAGCCGTTTAACTGACTGAGCCACCCAGGTGCCCCTTGTCTTATGCTTTTGTCTTGCCTTCTCATCATTCAGGTATTTTTCCCCACTCTCATTTTAACTGTAGGAATCTTGCTGAGAAAGTTCCATAAGGGAGTGTTTCTACTCTGTCTTCCCACCAAACAGAATATTAATTCAGAGCAGATTGCTGAGATAAGAAGGTGATTGAACTATAAGTTCAAAGCCTTGCTCTCTTTATGCCTGTATGAACCCTTCTTGCTTCTCTAATTTCCATTTTCCTCTATGTTTTGTCATGTTAACCTCAGAGATCTGAACTATCTTTATAGTAATCAAGGGCAGGAGAATTGCAGTGTTTATCTTCAGCTAAAGTGTACTAAAGTGGTAGGTTTTTGATTTACCGGTTAGGGATATAAAGACTTTTGAGTTATGGCATCTATTTTCCACTTGGATTCAGATTTTGCCTATTGTTTTTCAGAGTAATGATATCATTGCCCAAAATACTTGAACTCTTACATACACATTTGAGAAATTCAGAGAAAGCATGCAGTCGTTTTGGTTTGGTCATATGCTTTGTGTTTAGAGAATTCAGCGGATTTGTACTTGTTTATGTATTGGTGTGTAATGATTTCGTATCTGCTTGTTCGTGACTTAAGTGAAGTTGTTTTTGATCTGTGTGAAGTTATTTTGATCAAGGATGAATTTGGGAGGTTATGTCAGGGTGATATTAGTAGAAGTATGCTACTGAGTGCTTAGTTGATATGAACATATGAACATATAGGAGTCAACTATAATACAATGGACATTTAAATCTGGACTTGTGAGGGCTTCTCTAGAGTGTTCAGCCTGGGCAAGGTTCCTTTTCCCTGATCTAAATAGCTCTCTGAAGATCTTGAGACACTTGCTCTTGCCACGGTCAGGGTACTCTTGGTTGGCAAGAGTAATGAGCAGTAACTGTCTAAGGAAGAGAAGGAGCATCTATTCCTGCCTTGGTGAGGCTACTTCTCACAGGCAATGGTGCAAGCCATAGAAGTGTTCCTGGATAATAACTTTCAGAGCAGCTCCCTAGTCTGCCAACCCTGATGTCATCCCCAAGTTACATGCCCTAGCAGGGAAGAACCTAAGTTGGCAGCTGATACCCAGCTTCTAGTTGGAAGGACTGACTCTACTGAAGAGCACATTTGCAGAAAGGTACACCTCAACTAAATGTGGACTTTGTTTCTTTCAATTTTCCTTTGCCTGGGACAATAGTGTAATTAATCTATCACTTGTTTGGGGTATGCAGTTTCTTTATTGGCTTATTAAGAGACATTATCCTGTATGCTATTGGTTTGTGACTTATTGCTATTATAAATTATAATCCCCATAGTGAATGCGTGTTAAATAAATTATTGGTGAAGACAAATCTCAGTCTCTGGGCATAATTTGGCCCAAACAAAACACTGCTGCAGGAAATATGAATATCGTTACAATTTTTTTTCATTTACCATAAAGTCCTAGGGGGTGGTTAACTCATACTGTAGTGTTCAAAAATGGAAGACCAGGATGACAAAGTGATTTGCTATTTCTCAAAGAGGGTGGAAATTCATTAGGAGTATTCTAAAAGATGGGAAAAATCCCTTAAAATGAAGCATTCAGCTAAAAATGATTCCTTTCTTGCTATAAATCCATATATAAATCTCAAAAACGGTCATAAACACCAGCAGCACGTTTTGAGTTTATAATAATCTCAAATTATAACGATGTTCATTTTCTTTGGAACTGACATGATTTGACACTTGTGCAACTGCTGGTTTTAGCAAATTAGTAACTATATCCAATGTTAAAAATAGGCATTTAAAACCACCAGTAGAATTAAGACATTAAAAGTTATATTAAGCAAAACTTTTTGACGGCTCTTCTGAAATTATTTAAAAATTAACTTTTAATAGGCACCTTGTTTTTAACACTCGACTAAAGCAATTTTAAATATTATAAATAAAATTCTTGGGCAGCCCGGGTAGCTCAGTGGTTTAGCGCCACCTTCCATCCAGGGCTTGATCCTGGAGACTAGGGATTGAGTCCCACGTCAGGCTCCCTGCATGGAGCCTGCTTCTCGCTCTGACTGTGTCTCTGCCCCCCCCCCTCTCTGTCTGTCTCTCATAAATAAATAAAATCTTTAAAAAAATCTTTTTTCAGCTGAGGCCATGCACAGAGTTGGTTCTGAGTGTCATAAACTGACTGAGGTATAAATCGTCACAAAGTAGTGTTTGGAATAAGCACTGTAATAACTCAACTTTAACAGCTAAGTCATAAGCAAGATCCTGCACTACATAATGGGCACCAGTGTTTCACAACTGCATAGTAAATCTTGACGGAGGCTTTTGGACATTCTGGAAAGTATTGTAGTCCTACACCCAACTTCAGCATTCAATTTACAACTATTGTGTTAAACATGTGCCCCTATCCTTGAAAAAGTTAACCATTTCCCTTCTCCTAATTATAGCAATGTTCTCTGGAATTTATGTCAGTGGTCATGTCATAGGCTGAGGTACTTGGTACTTCATTCTATAGATGTGTTAGTTCACTTGTTTAAGACATTATCAAGGCTGAATCGTACCATTTCCATTATGCCATTTGAAGTTATCGATTGGGAAATAGTTTCCAGCTTCGGGACATATTGTGTGATTTATAGGTCAATTAATACCCTAGGAGGTTGTACTCACTGTCATACCATGCACAGTTGCCTATTATGCTCTTCCTTTGCGACAGTATTACACTGATCATGTCTGCCAAATGGATGGTTAGACAGGAGGTCAGATTGAATCAATTCACACAGTCTCCCATCTGGTGTCTGGTTCACTCTGTGAAGCTGCTGGAAGCAAAGAGGGTCTACAGATGACTGTTGCTAAAACATGACCATAAGTATGAGTTTTCTGCTAAAGGATGTCAGTGTGAACAGTGACATTGCCCATGGCTCCAATCCATGTTGTGAAGAGGCCTAATATGAATGCCTGTGGCCTAATATTTCCTGACAGCAAACGTTGTCAAACATCGGCGCACATTAGTCAGGGAGATGGTAGCGTGCTTTAAGACCAGACACACATATTTATGGCAGGGCTCGGAAACTGTCATGATTGGACATAGGCTAAACTGGATGGATCCTGAGATCCTGAGGATTCATAGTCCATTCGGGCTGCTATAAGAAAAAAATGCCAGGGGCTAAATGGCTTATAAGCAGCAGAAATGTATTGCTCATAGTTCTGGAGGCTGGGGAGTCCAAGATCAATTCTCTGGCAGATTTGGTGTCTGTACAAAGATACCTTCGTCTCTGGGATTAGGTATCCACATATGAAAATTTGGGGGGAGACACATTCAATCAACAGCATTCTTTCAATCATGATTGTCAAAACTTAGAGATGGCAAGTATTCCACCCCTCCCTGCATTTAAACACCTCCTATTCGTGGCAAACCCATGAGAGCATAACTCATCCGTGAAATATGCTGCCTGCTCAGATATCTTTGAAAGTCTGCAAATTTTAAAGTTTCAGCAGTCTACTCCTCAACTCCCAGAAAAATCATCTATTGTCTGACCCATTGAAAGTTATTTAATCTCATTTTATTGAATGAACTAACTTGTGAGAAAAAAAAATCAAAGTTTTCGTAAGAGCTTCAATGTACTAATTGGATAATTCTGATAAAAGTAGCTTTGAGGTCAATAAGCTCATGAAAAGATGCTCAATATCACTAATTATTAGGGAAATGAAAATCTAAGCCATAAGGAGGTATCCCCTCATACTCTTTTGGATGCTATTTTAAAAACCCTTGAAAACAAATGTTTGTGAGGATGCAGAGAAGTTGGAGCCCTTGTGCATGGCTGGTAGGAGTGTAAAATGGTGCAGCCACTGTGGAAAACAGTACTGTGATTTCTCAAAAAATTCAATTACCATATGATCTAGCAATTTTCAGTTCTGGGTATATACCCAAAAAACTGAAAGCATGGATTCAAACAGATATTTGTACACCAATGTAATGAATGCAGTGTTATTCCGATACTAAAAAGAGATGGAAGCAACCCGAGTGTCTATCAATGGATGGATGGATAAATAAAATGTGGTATATCCATAAAATGCAATATTATTACATCCATGTATAATGTGTGTTAATACACATTACAACATGGATGAATCTTGAAAACAGTATGTTAAGTGAGATAAGCCAAATACAAAAGGTCAAATATTGCATTATTCCACTTACATGAGGTACCTGAGGCAGAGAGTAGAATAGAGGTTACTAGACATTGGAGAGAGGGAGGAATGTGGAGTTCATTTAGTGTCAGTTTAGGAAGACAAAAAATTCTGGAGATGAATGATAGTGATGGTTGTACAATAGTGTGCATGTACTAAATGCCACTGAACTGTATACTTAAAAATGGCTAAAATGATCATTTTTTTTAAACGTAGCTTCGAGACTCATTCAGAATCTTAGGAAGAGAATGGGCTTTTAAGTCAGTGCATTGAAGGTTTAACTTTGATTTTCTGGTTGATTCTGACTTTGATGGGGGCCCCTTTTCTTGCACAGGCCACTTCCAAGGTATCAGAGAGGCCCCAGTAATGTGTTCACCAAGTCATATATTTTCTAAAATTTGCAAAAGTAAACTTTTCATCTCAGTTGGTCAAGGCCATTTTCTCTTTCCACTTTGTCTTCTTCTGCTGTCATACTTTTATGTCAAATGCCATTGCTGGAGGAGCAGGCAATTTTGAGATACAGAGAAGCAGAAGTTGAGGGAGGACATATTTGATCTAGTTTTAGAGGGACACATTTATCTGTTTTTGTAGTCAATTCTGTACATTGTTCCATTATTTCCAGGTGTCCCAGCATAGGACTGGCTTCGGGGCACATTTCCTGAGCCAACTTACCTCACGAGGTTAGTCACAGAGAGGTCGGGGCTAGAGGTCACATGGCAAAGAGATTACATCATAGGTACCCAGCATAGGAAGTACATAAGACTGGAGACAGAAGAGCCAGCCATTTTCAATTCAAAGAAAACCTAAGATTAATCATTGAGTAACAAAATTTGAAAAGCCCTGAAAGTTTGCAGCTCATGTTCAATAGAAACTTGATAAAAGTTATCCTGAATTTGGCTATAATCCTATAACTCTACATGGCATTACCGATATTGAGGTATGAAGATGAAAGTTTTCTAAAGTGTCAATGGTAAAAACACATTTGTTCAACTCTGCTAAGAAAAATTGATAAAATTAAGTTTCTATTCTCTCAGTAGAAAACACAAAATCATAGTCATACAAAGGAGAAGTCGGGGAATATGGATAAAAAATATAAGGAGAAAGTATTACAAAAGTTGCTAGGCAGTTAATTCATGAGAATGAATTATTTAGCTGGATTTTATGGTCTTTGTGATGTTCACCTTCAAAATTATAATTTCTTTTTTCATTTTGAATAAATATTCACTTTCATACTTACTTTTGTATTTGGGATTTTATATTATAGAGTGCCTAAAATTTTTCAAAAGCTTCAGACTCCATGAAACCTGGATCTAGAGTAAGAATTAGGGTACCTTTTCCCAGGCTAGAGTTTCTTTGGTTTAATAGTGGGTAATTGTACTACCCGACAGGGTTATTATGCAGCTACATTAGGCACTGTGAGTGAGTTTCTGGAACATAGTAGGGTTTCAGTAAATGGTCCTTTTCTTTTCTCTCATCTGGATTCTGATGGTATAAATTTGTTATCTTAACTTTGACCTTTATATTTTTTCTACTTGGTTAATTAAATTTTGATTTCCCCAAGTAAGTTTTGCATTTACTACACTCCTACCCAGTCTCTGCTTCTGGTGTATTCTCGAATCCATTTTTGTTCTGCTGCTACAGTGATTTTTCAGAAAGTTAGATCTGATCTGAGTTAAAAATCCAACCTGCTTAAAAACTTCTAGTGGCTTCCTTTGACCAGAAGATAAAGCTGAAATGCCTCCATATGGATTTAGAGTCTGTAAAGTGACTCCTGCCTATTTTTCTAGACCTAAGTCATACCTCCCTCAAACTCTACGCTCCAGGCAGCCAGGTAACAAAGAAAGGTACTTTCATGCTTTCTATCTTTTTTGATTCAGCCAAGGATGTCCTCTTTCTGCCTATAATTCATTCATTCATCCACCCTCTCATTACAAGAATATTTATCGAATCAGGGTTTAATTTATGCAAGGCACATACCAAATATAAGTATATAAGCACATGTTGTGTGGGAAATTGGCCTGATGAAGTGTCACCCCCAAGCACCCTACCAGGCAACTTGCCTAGAAGTCAGGGAATGAAACATTTCACAGACTAGATTAAAGGCCTCATTGCTGGATTTATTAATCCTCAGGGAAAACAGAAGGAGAGTGAGGAGGTCAACGCAAGAAAAGTGTGACAGTGGAAGGTGGGAGAATCACGCTCCCAGGGTTGTGTGGTGCTCCCAGGTCCTGTCTCTCTCTACCACATTAGCCTTCCCCATTAGTGATGTGGTCATGAGGCTCAGAGTTGAGATTTCAGTAAGGAGGACCCCAGAAGAGATATACCAGGAATTAGAACATACTCTCACTATATTGGAGAGACCTGTGTACATTTGCTGGTCCCAGATGTAGCCCACACATTGCTGTGCCGAACTTCAGCTGTGGGCTACATTTGTGGTTCATGGATAGAGCATGCACAGGGCCAGGATGGGACCACACTGGAGCCACCTACATGTGGCTGATTTAAGGGAGACAGAGCTGTCTAGCCACAAGTGACATGACCATGATTTGGCTTTTGCAATTCTTTTGGTCTATAAGTAACTACCATATGTGTTCCATCATATTTTTTATTGATTCTATGCATCTTTGGCATGTCTTAGAGATTATGGAGTTATTTAACACAGCTTATGACTTTTGCCCACATCCCGTAACTACTTGCTTACTTACTGTCTTTAACATGTAAGTTCCACCTGCATTTTATGAGCTATTGGCTCACTACCTATCCTTACATATTCCACGTATCCTGTTTCTCTTGTTCTAAAAATTACATATTCTTAAACAAGATTGCAAATGCACATTATACCAGGAGAAATACCATTTTCAGAAAGTTTGTGGGAGATAAACTTAAGTGGCTGTTCCTAGGCCATCCTTGTCACATATACAGTGAGGTAGACATGTATAGAACCACTCCTGACTTGGCCAGGGAGCAGGGCAGGCTTCCCATAGGAGAGGGTTCTAGAGTCAGGATAGTGAGAATAATCCAGGCTGGTAGGGCTAGTGCAAAGGCATAGAGCTCCTTGGGGGAATTGCAAATCTTTGGCTCTGGCTGGTGTACAAATCCTGCAGGAGGAGTGGAAAACATATGACCAGGAGAGATTGCCAAGGAGCTACTGTGAGCCAAGGCCTTGACTGCTTTGCTAAGGAACATGGAGGTTATCATTAAGGCCAGAAGGAGCTGAGAAAGAATTTTTAGTCTGGCTTTTGTCTTTTGACCTTCAAACTCTTATCTCTATCTGAGGTGGTTAATTTTATGTGTCAGCTTGGCTGAGCTATGGCACTCAGGATAGTCAAATATGCTTCTAGATGTTTCTGTGAAGGTGTCTTTTTTGGTTGGGATTAACACTTAAATCAGTAGACTTTGAGTAGGTTACCATCAATCATATGGGTGAGCCTCATCCAATCAGTTGAAGGCCTTTAAAACAACAACAACAACTAATAAAAGAACCCACAACATGACCTTCCTGAATAAGAAAGAATTCTGGGAGCAAACAGAGTCTGGACTGGAACTTCAACTCTTCCTTAAGCCTGCAGCTTGGCAGCCTATCAGATGTGCCAAATTTCTTAAAATAAATCTCTCTCTTTAGATACACCCACATCCTATTGGTTCTAGGGCCCAATTCAAATATTACCCTATTTGTAAAATCTCTCCAGCTCCACATTAGTCACTCTCTACTCAGTCATTCCTGTAACATTTTCTGTGTCACACTGTGTAGCACTCAACACATGTTTCATACTTACTCATTTAGGTCTGTCTCTCCCACAAAACTGTGAGTAACCTGGGAACCAGGTCTTATCCATCATTGAATTCTCTGAGACTAACAGTGGCTGGTACTAAAAAAGATGCTCAATAAATATTTATTGAATGAATGAAAAAAGTGGCAGAATGAAACCCACGTGCCCTTGCAATATCCACAGCGATTAGAATGCATGGTGCGTAGTAGGCAATGGACGAAGATCCATGATAGTAATGCTAATAAAGGCACTTATTTGCTGTGTTACTATGAGGCAGACACTAGCCTGGGCTCTAAAAATACCATGGAACCTGAAAGAGCTCACACAAATTTATTTTTATTAAATGAAGGATTTCTGCCAAAGATTTCTAGAACCAGCCGTGTCTCAAGTTACCCTCTCCACCATAAACCCCTCCTGGCTCCCCCCAAACCTTGAGCTCTTTTTAGTACCAAGACAATGAAGGACTTGTAACCAGGCAAAAGGAGAAAGTGAACACAGTAAATAGAGCCAGAAGGTAGCAAGGCCCTGTGGAGGCCTGAAGGTCACTACTAAAGCCAGTCAGATGCACCAGCTTCAGTTGCTCTGACCTCTTCCCGGCCCCCTGTGACCCTCCAGCTCCCTTCTGAGAAACATGGAACTTCCTGGGAACTGCTTTCAATGTGATGTGCTTTGAAATAATCATGTGGGCTAATCTAGTCCCAAGTAGCCCTTGGGGGAAGGCTCGGGAAATACAATAGGCCGGGAGAAAGCAGGGTAATAAATCACAAATTTTTGACACTGTACAATTCAGAGAGATGACTAAAGCATGTTTGTAATTTATTTCCCCCTTTGCAAAAAAGGAGTTACTTCTTGCAGTGTGAACACCAGATCTCTAAAAATAAGTTACTGGCTTATTTGTCACTGTAGATATGGGCACATCAACAGCTACAGGAAATTTGAGTCTCCTGGGGAGGGTGCCTTCAAATGAAAACAATAGAAGTCTGAACAAGACAAATCACTCTTCATTGGGCTTTCCAGCAGAGCAGATCCCGAGACCATGCTGGGAGAAAGTGGCTTCAGATTCTGAATTCTTTATATATATATATATATGTGTGTGTGTGTATGTGTGTGTGTGTGTGTGTACAGAAGTTTGATTTACCAACATATAGTATAACACCTAGTGCTCATCTGATTCCCTCTTGGAGAGGTTCTCCGGGTCCAGAGCCCATCTGTGGCCCCCATGCCGGTGGCCGGATGCCTCCATCCTTCCTGCATGATTTTCTCCCCTTGCTATTTCTCCTGTGCCTTTTATTATATTTCTTTCAAGTGCAAGTGATTTTCTGATCCTGTTAGCCAGATGGAGACTCGTGGGAGAGAGGGGATCCCATCAGACGGACAAATAAACTAAGGAACAAGCCAAACCCCATCCTACCTTCCTGGCGGCCTGGCTGCCAGAAATTTCCTTGCGCAGGTGGCTGCAGCCACTCACGCCCACTGTAAGCTTTTCCACTCTGTAAACGGGACCGCAAAAGGCAAATAAGTGGAAGCAAGGTTTATGTTGCAGAGTGAGCCTGCACGTGGCCCTCCCCTCTTAATGAAGAGCTCAGGAGGAGGTGAAAAGGTGGAGGAATAGAGTGGGGCCTGGAAGCTGCTCTGCCCAGGAGGTGCTGCTGGCTGGGTTAACCTCTTAAGTGCCTGCCCAGATGCGCTACAGCTGTCGACAGTCACCAGCCCTGAGATATATAGGACACTTATTTTTGGAAACATGCTCTATATCTGAAAAGCACTCATGATGAGGAGATTCAGCCAGATGGCAGAAACTCCGCGAGCCACCCCTGCGAAAGCTCACTGTACCCAGAGGCGGGACAGCAGGGAGGCCCCAGCAGTTGGTGTGGGATCGTTTATTCCAGACCCCGGCTTTGCATTTTCCCTGCTTCCCTGGCAGCATGCCTACCCCATCCCTCACCTCTCCTGCCCCCTAAAATGAAGGTAGATTTGGCTCAAGGAATATTTTTTTTTTCAATGCTCCAAACAAAACTTTTATTCATTTTAACTGAAGGGAAGTGCAGCCAAGATGAAGAAGCTTTCTTGATGGTACACCCCTTCTCAGATGGGGAATATTCCACCGGCAGCCCCTCTCCCCACCAGCCCAGAGCTGCTCAGACCTGCCTTGACCCTAGAAGGTCCTCCCCTTGTCAAAACTGGGTGAGGCAGCCTCCTGGCCTTTGTTTGCTCTGCTCTGGTCCTCTATAGATGAGAAACCCTGACCCTGCTCTGAAAGCCATCACCTATAGGACATTTTCAGTAAGGATTCCACCTTTGCTCCAAGAGGAAGAGATAGAGAATCTCCACTCAGTGTCTGGATGTCCATAATTTCACCATATGTTAAATAGTCACAGCAATACTGACTTTGAGGAATTTTATGAATGATTGAGACAATGTTACAAAAGTAGCCTGCAATAGAGAGATGATAGATAGATGATAGATAGATAGATAGTTGATAGATATTTTACTGAAGAACAGGGAAGGAAATTAATCCAGCTGGAATGAATAGTCAATATATTTCATTACATCAAAAGCTTAAGGCTCAAAACACAGATACCTTGAGAAGAAGTTTGGTTTTGTAGTGCCAATAAATTCAGCAAATATTCATCTAGCTATATTATATGCAGGCATGATAGTAGGTACAGTTGTGTTGTCAAGGAGCTCACAGTCTAGTGTAAGGCACAGTATTCAGTTCCACAGTAGAGGTTAAGGTTGTGATAACCCTGAGTCCAGGTGGTTTGGGAAGATAGGGCTGGCCAGCTCCGTGACAGGCACTGGGCCATGGAAAGCTTCAAGAGGAAGGAACATTTTGGCTTAACTCTTTAGAGAGCCAGTGAGGTCTTTCACAGAGGGAAGTAACATAATCAAATCTGTATCTTAGAAAGGTAAGTGGCCATTGTGTAGGGGGCAAGTAGATGGCAAGACGAGACAGAGCCATTTACAGATTGGTTGAACACTGAAGCCTCTGCCAGGGTGGGGAGAGCCTGGGCAGGTACTAGAAGAAGAAAGCCACTGAGTCTGGCCATTAGTTGGTGTTCAGAGTGAGGAAGGGAAGGGAGTGACTCAGTTGTCCCGGAGGGAAGGGATACCACAGTAACTGAGAAGAAGACACATGTCTTTTCACATGGAGTTTGAGGTGCTCATAGCCTGTGGGACAACATTCTATAAGTGGTTGAAATGCAGAGCTAGTATTTAAAGATGGGGAGGATTTTGACACTGAAACGTGGCAGACATTGCTTACACAAATGATATTGATAAATGATATTGATAAGTGGTATTTGAATCCAGGGATGGCCCACAGAGAGAATGCAGAGGGAAAAAGGACAGAGACAAAGGGTGGAACAATGGGGACAGTGAATTCTTGAGAACCAAAGGCAGAAGAGGATGGATGTTAGTTAGAAAAGCATTGGAGGGGGTGTTGATAAAAAAGCACCTCCAAAAGCCATCAAAGGACACATATAGGGTGGGCTGAGAGCCAAGAGAAAGTCAGCCTCTATTTGTGCCTACCCAATCCTGATAAAGAATGTCAAGTAGCCAGTGGACCATCTGATTCCCTAAATAAATCTAGTCCAATTATATATATAATAAATTCAGACTCTGAAGATGGCCAGGTAGCTCTATACTGCATGAGGGGTCTTATTTTATTATAGGAAATCTCCTACTCTAACTGGTTCTCTGGGACTTGCTCACACAAACCTCCACTCAGACCATATCTTTCCACATAGCAATTCGTTTTAATCTTCTCAACCATACTATGAGCTCAGCATTAAAATTATTCCACTTGACAGGTGAGGAATCAGAGGAGCAGAGAGATTCAGCAGTTTGCCTACAGTCACACAGCCATCAAGTATGGAGAAATGAATTTCAGTCTTGCTAACTTACTTTGCAGCTGTGTGACCTTGAGCAAGAATCTTAGATTTACATATTCTTTATTCAAAAAAAAAAAGAAAGAAAGAAAAGGAAAAAAACGATGAGAAAGATCTTCTGATTTCTAACTGATTCCCTTTTCAGTGATTTTACAATCACTGGGATGAATTGACTTCATCTGAGATAAAATTTGCTAAAATCTACCCTGATAAACGTCTCCACATTGTAAAGGCTCGTCCATACATTTGTGGTAGTGGTTATGGCTCTCCTTTCCTTAGGACTGAGGCAGAGCAAATAAGTTTCTTACATGTCTGCACCACTGGTTCTCAACCCTGACTGTACAGTGGAATCACCTGGAGAGCTTTAAATGTCCTGAGGCCCAGGCTGCATCCTGGACCAATCACGTCAGAATCTCTGGGTGTGGGGCCAAGATCAGAATTTTTTATTTTAATTTTAATTTTATCTTTTTAGTTGAATTTAAAAACACTCAAAAAAAAAAAAAGATTGTATTCATTTATTTGAGGGGGGTGGTAGAGAGCACAATTGGGTGAATGGCAGAGGGAGAAGCAGATTCCCCGCTGAGCAGGGAGCCTGATGCAGGGCTGGACCCCAGGACTCCAGGATCATGACCTGAGCCGAAGGCAGATAGATGCTTAACCAACTGAGCCACCCAGGCACCACAGGATCAGCATTGTTATGCCTCAGATGATTCCAATGTGTAGCCATGATTTAGAACTACTAGCCCTGACCTCTCTCCAGGTAGAACCTGTTCTAGTCTATTAGCAGTGCTACCTTTCCCCCTCTGTGTCAACAAGCTCCAAACCTTTAGGAAATGTTAAACTCTGTGGTAGAGCAGAATCCTGAGTTGACCCAACATCCCCACCCCCAGTGCATACCCTCTGTGTGATCCTTCTCCTTATGTATGGGGGAACCTTGTGAGTATCATGGAAGTCACTTCCTTGATTAAGTTACTTATATAGCAAAAGTGATGAGATTTTGCAAATGTAACTAAGGGCCTGAAATCAAGTTCATTAAAAGGGAGGTTATGCTGCATAGGATCTGACCTAATCAGGCCCTTTAAAAGAGGCAGAGACACTTGAAGCAGTAGAGACTGTCTCTCCTGCTGGCCTTGAGGAAGCAAGACACTGAAATCTATAGCAGCTAGGAAGCAGTCAACAACCACATGTGCTTGAAAGAAAATCCTGGACTTCATATGAGGCCCCAGACTAGCTGACCCCTTAATTGCAGCCTTATAGGACCCTGAGGAGAGAGACTAGCTAAGTTTTGCATAGACCACCACATGGGAACTGTGGGTAATAAATGGGTATTGTTTTAAGTTACAAAATTTGTGGTAATTTGTTAGACAGTGTAGAAGACGAATCTAGTCACCATGTAGTGACCTCGGGCCAAGAACAACCTCCCACGACCTGAGAGAGGGTGCTTAGGAGTTGACCATTCTCTTTGTGGTGTGGTTAGTGCTGGTGGCAATTCAGAAAGCATCAGGAAGTCAGCACCAGCTGGCACTGGGTCACTGAGAAATTATATCTATACAACCGGTAGGTCTTTGTAATAAAAAATGAACATAAGGTCTAAATGCCACACAGAAATCCAAAATTATAATTTTTCCAGAAAATGGGGGACTCAAATAATGTATATTGCCAAACTGGGATCCATCATAGGGAGTCCTGGAGGAGAGGGGATCAGGCACACAAACAGAGCAGAAATCACTGAACCGTCAGTATGGACCAATGCCTCAACTATGAAAATGTTGAAGCATTGTTCATCTTTTTCCTTTTGTGCAGGATAAAGTTGAAGGTGTCCCGAGTTCTGCCTTTCCTATACTTTACCGAGCAAAGGAGAAATGGGCATTGTGTGATCCTGCAGTTATCATGGGCTCCTCAAAACTTCCCTTGGATCTGGGAATTCAGATTAACATTGGGTTGGCAGATGTGATTTCCTGCTTTGAAGAAGGATTTAGTTAGTCTGAGCCAAACCATCTGGGATGCCTTATCACTTTTAAAGAGGAATCCTACATTTTTCTATTTTTAAGAGCAAATGAAACTGAAGTATGTATATCAAATTTTGCTCAGTATATGTAAAGGTGTAATCACTGGGATGAATGACCTGATAAAATAATGTATTTTTGGAAGCAGAAAACCCACTAACTTTATCAAGCACTAGGACTGCAATACTGTAAGTCTTTATTATGGAACACACACACACACACACGCATATCACATATACAGTATAACAAAGTAGAGACAATAATATAATAAGCCTGACAAACCCATCTTCCATCTGTGAGAATCATCAACTCATGGTCAGTCTTGCTTCTTTTATCCACCTTCCATTTTCTTACCCTATCCTGGATGAAAGAATCTAGCTTTACAGCAAAAAAAGATAGCAAAGAAAAAACATCCAGTTTTTTTTATCTGTTCTGCCCACCTTGATGATGACCTCAAGATACCTACCCTTGCACTGGGCTCCCAGACCAGCCAGGTGACCTGGCCAATGGGCTCATGCACAGACCTGAGAAGGGCAATTCCACTGGATTTCAGACAAAATCACTTCCTCTGTTCCAGCTTCTTCATGTTTCCTGAGTCATCATAGACACCAGTTCTAGAAGGAGAAATTCTAGCAGAGGAGAATAATGTTCCTAGCTAGAATTAAATATTCCCAACAGAGATACATAAGAGAAACCGAAGAACAGTTTTTTTTTTCCCCCTTTGTAAAGCACTTCTTTCTACCTCTTCTCTTCAGTCTTCCTGGGGAGGGTGTCAAAAGTTTGGCTAGGACCATATGAAAGGAAAGAAACATCAACCTCATTCTTTGTCACAGAGTCACAGCTGAGATGTGCAGGAAACTGGCATCAGTTTCATCTCTCTGCCATTGGGCAGGCCCTCGAGTAAGGCTGTCCATCACTTTGGAAGAATCCAGTAGGGAATTTTCAGGACATGGTGAAACATCCAGCTGCTCCCAGGAAGTTCTGTCCCTTAGAACCAAGTTTCCTTACTCTAGTTCAGTTTTCTCTTTATCTGGTCCCTATGTTTGTAGAGAAAAGCAGAAGGACCTTTCATACCCTTGATAGACACCAATCCTACCTAGGCTTTTCCAATATCTTTCCTAATCCTTATTTAGGGTTTGTTGGTTTTATAAATCAACTCTCCAACTATTCTTCAAATCTCTTTGAATCTTTTTCAAACTTCCACATCTCTTTTAAGGTATCAAGCCCTAAACTGAGAAAGATGCTCCAGAAGGAATTGAGAAAGGAAACAAAATAAAAAGCTTATGCTCTTTTATTTAAGACTCACATGGGTTCTCACCATTGAGAGAGATCAGTCTCTTTTCTAAAAAACTGGAAATACAGAAATTTCTACAAAAATTTCTTAAAAAGATGTAAATGTTTTAGAAAAGAGGAAGAAGGCGGGATCTGTCCGGGCATAGAATGCTTATCTTAGCTCCCTGGCAGAGCATTTACAAAATAAGTCTGGTAACATCTTCACAAATTCCAAATATTTAGTGGCAAGAACAGACAGACGACAGGAGCCCCTCCATCCCTACTGCCATCATTAGCTCTCAGTATCATCTAGCACAGGGACTGGCACAGCTTCTCTGTCAGATATGGTTATTTCCCCTTATCCATGGGGATAGTGTTCTAAAACCCCGGTGGATGCCTGAAACCATGGACGGTACCAACCCCTATCTATACTATGTTTTTCCTACACATAAACACCTATGATCAAGTTTCATTTATGAATTAGACATGGTAACAGATTGACAATAGTAACTAATAATAAAATAGAACAATTGTCACAATATATTATAATAGGTGAATGTGGTTGTTCTCAAAATATGTGACTGTACTGTACTCATGTCTTCCTGTGACGATGTGAGAAGATAAAATACCTGTGTGATGAGATGAAGTGAGGAGAATGACACGGGCACTGTGATGTGAGGAGAATGACACGGGCACTGTGATGTAGGGTTAGGATACTAGTGACCTTCTGTTCTGTTGATAAATCAGAAGGGGGATCATCTACTTCTGGACCTGGACCTCGATTGTTTGTGGGGAACTGAAACCTTGCAAAGTGAAACTGCAGGTGGAGGTAGGGAGGGAACTACCGTATTTAGGCTTTGTGGGCTCTCTGGTCCCTGTTGCAGCTGCTCACCTCTGCTGTTGTAGCCTGAAGTCGCCGTGGACAATATGGAAATGCATGGGTGAGGTGGGGCCAATGAAACCATATTTATGGTCACTGAAATCTGAAGTTTATGTTTCATGTGTCATGGAATTCTTTAGTTATCTTTTTTTTTAACTGTTAAAAAAATGTAAAAACTATTCTTATCTTTATCCCTCAGGCCATGCAAAATCAGGTGGCTGGCTTGGATTTGGCTTTCGAGTTGCGGTTTGCCTATCCCTAAACTGGCATCTTTTTCCCCATGAGCTCTAATGAAAAGGAAGGATGAGGTAATCAGAGAGATAATCTGCACCATTTCAGATTTTTTACTATAGCAACATTTTAAAACAGAAATGACAAGTTCCTCTTTGCTTTGAGCAGATAACTATATAGGGACCATGAAAGATTTTAATAGGCCTGGACTAGGTGGGACCTAGCCTGCTCAGGGTTCTCATCCCGTGAGGTCCAAGGTCCATTTTATATAAATGTTGACTGTACTTCAAAAATCTGCAATTCAGATTCATAGTTTGATAAAAATATATGTATCAGTTCGTAAATTTATTTATATAAAATGTCATAAAATTATAAACAATGAATTACATTAATCACATAATTGATCGCATTACTGAAAAGAGTTGGAAATGCTCTGGAAGCTTTAGACTTACGCTATTTATAGAGAGCTTTATTACAGTATAACTTAGTAAGGATCTTGAGTATATGTGAACCAGGACCCACCACGTATTACTGCCCAGAACCTTGCCCTTCACCTATCTGAAGTTGAAGCTGGCACATTTCTTTTGTGAATGAGGAATTGGAAATCTCCTTGGCAGCTTTGTGTATTATTTCCTGTCTACTTCACTGATGGTTTACTGAGGACCTTTTATGGCTTTACAATATGACAGAATAATAGTACATGACATGCTTTAAATAAGCTTATATCATTGAATCTCTTAATTTGCAGTTCAGAACAAACTGTAAGGCCATTTTGTTCTTGGAAAAGTAATCAACTTTGCCTGAGTGGAGCTGGCTGATACTGTGTCCTAGTTTTGTAAATGTGGAGGCTGAATAGTGAATTCCTAGATAGGTCTTCGAAAATAAATGGAATTGCAGTAGGAAATTTTCTGACAATTAATAGTAGTCTCAGAACAATAACCTTATGTTTGGCAAAATCCATATAGACATTAGGGATGCAGAATTTGGGTTGGAATGAATAATCTTTCAATTATAGGGTAGATCATCATCTTATGAATGGAAAGTCAAATGTTTGGTTATCATGTAATACTTCCAGGTTCAAAAGTTGAAGGAATTCATTATTTTTTTTTTTTAAAGATGTATCTACTCAAAAGTAGCTTTGTTTGAAAAACCGTCATGAACTGAAACATTGAGTTGTATTAGACATTAAATCGTAACAAAGGTCAGGCAGTATCAGAGAACGGCTACACACTGATGCCACATGCCCACTGAAGGAAAAATAGGATTTAGGTCCATGGTAGCTGTCACTGAGAGGTGGTCTTCCGGTCCTGTGATTTTCAAATTTTTTGGTCCCAGTCTTCCTTTACAATCTTAAAAACAAATTTTAAGATCCCAAAGAGCTTTTATTTATGTGTGTTTTATCTACTGATGGTGAAAGCACTAGAAATTAAAATTGAAAAATTTTAGTTTAAAATAATTCCTTATTAATTCATTTAAAAAACATTGACAGACAGACTCATTCCATGTCATAAATGACATTTGATGTGTTTTCTAAAACAACAACAAAAATTAGTGGGAAGAGTTGTACTGTTCTACACTGCAGCAAATCTCTTTACTGCCTGGCTTAAAAGAAAGCAGCTGGATTTTCACATCTGCATCCTACATTCAATCTATTGTGATATCACTTATTACCAAGTCTTTGGAAAATTCTGTTGTCCAGTTATGAAAGAATGTGAGAGTTCAGAGGCAAATGTTATCCTAATATTATGATCAAATAGCTTTGATATTTTAAACCGTGTGAGAAGTTCTCAGAGACTTTCACAGGACACCCAGGGGTCCCCAGACCACACTTTGAGAACAGCTGTTCGAGGTGAAAGGGATACCATGAGCAGAATACCAGATCCTTCTCTTAAAATGCATTTCCTTGGGTTCTTCCTCAAGTTCTCTCTTCAAATCTCCTGGGTAAGCCAGCATCCATCCATGTTCTTGATTGGTCTTTGGGTTGGGAAATGCACATGTTGTGCAGAGCTCCCTCCTGAGCCCTTACCTATGTGGTTCACTGCTTATGGTCACTTCACTTGGATGTCCCATGTGTCCCATGTGTTCCTTGACATGTCTAAAGCTGGCCTCCTCCATGCACACCTCATTTTCCTATATAGCCCATGCCTCTTTTAACCCAGAAATCAAAAGTCACTTTGGCTTGTCCTCTCCCCCTTTCTTTGTCATCAATTAGTTTCTGGGTCCCAAGCCCTCTATCAACTTAACCCTGCACTATCTCCACCTCTATCCATTAGTTGAAGCCCTCAGACTGTGTCCCCTGAATTATTGGTCAGCCCTCACACCTTTGAACCTCTAGGGGTGTCTCCCTCTAGTCCATCCTTTGTTGTTGTCCTGGGATCTTTATAAAATGTAAGCCTTAGTATGTCAGCCACCCAGTTTTTATTCCTTGCGTAATTCTTTAGTGCCTAAAGCCGTTCCCCACATGAATTTGAAACTTTCTACTTTGTTTTAGCTTAGTGTTGTAAAAATGCTATGAATACCTAACTGTGGCTCACAGAACCAATTTAGTTGGTCACCACCAGCATCTTAAAAAACGATAATAAACTAGAACAGGAAATATGAGAACACATTGCAAGTGGGACTAATCATACATATTGTCTCTTGCAAGTTGTATGTACATATGTATGTGGACTGAGTCTCAGTGCAAAATGTATTTCTTACTGTGAGTCCTGGTCAAATAAGTTTGGAAAACACATTCTTAGCCCTCTGACTACTTCTCTGTTGTCAAAGATAGCTTCTTTCCAGACCAACCAACTCCCTATACAGGTCAAATTACTCGCAGATCTCTGGAAGCTTTAGGATGTTTTCTTTCCTATCTCTGCTCATGATTTCTGCTTCTATAGTGACCCTGGTTTTCTAATCTTTACTCATATAATTAGAACTCACCATTGAAGATTCAATTCAGATTACCTTCTAGGAAGTTTCTCTGTCTCTCCACTCCTTACCTTAGCCTTCCCCTGAGTCACCCCCAACATTCCAGCTGGGGCTGGTTCAGAATCCAATGAACTAGGTTATATACAGTTCACCTGTGGAGTCTCCTCCTTGACTGTTGGCTCCTTGAAGACCAGTAGAGTATCTTCATGTGTGGTGACAGTACAATCCTGACACAGAATAAGCTCAATGTGCTTGTGCTAACTGAAATTATCAGCTATGGCCTCAAAAACTCTAGAAGGCATTTTCCCCCCTTTTTAAAAAATTGAAGTATAATTGACACACAATGTTACATACATTAGTTTCAAGTGTACAATATAGGGATTCAACAAGTCTACATGTTCATCACAAGTGTAGCTACCATCTGTCATAATACAACACTATTGCAATAACATTGACTATATTCCCAATGCTGTGCCTTTTATTCCTGTGACTTATTCATTCCATAACTGGAAGTCTGTCCCTCCTATTCCCCTTCATTTTGTCCATCCCCTACCCCCTCTCCGCCTCCTCTCTGGCAAACATCAATTTGTTCTCTTTATTTATGGGTCTTTTTCTTTTTTGTCTGCTTGCTTGTTTACTCATAGGTTTTGGTTTTATATTTCACATATAAGTGAAATCATATGGTATTTGTCTTTCTCTGTCTGACTTATTTCACTTGGCATAATACCCCTATACATTCATCCAGGTTGTCACAGATGACAAGATCTCATCCCTTTTAATGCCTGAGTGGTATCCCATTATATATATGTATCACATCTTCTTTATCTACTCATCGACTGATGAACACTTGAATTGCCTCTATATCTTGGCTGTGATGGACATTGGGTTGCCTTTATATTTTGGCTATTGTAAATAATGCTGTAATAAACACAGGGACGCATACATCTTTTCAAATTAGTGTCTGTTTTTTCCTCAGGTAAATACCCAGAAGTGAAATTGCTGGATCATAGTGTAATTAATTTGATTCTAACTTTTTGAGGAAACTCCATACTGTTTTCCCCAGTGACTACCCCAGTTTGCATTCCCACCAACAGTGCACAAAGGTTCCTTTTACTCCACATCCTCATCAACACTTGTCATTTCTTGTGTTTTTGCTCTTAGCCATTCTGACAGGTGTGAGGTGATATCTTACTTTGGTTTTGATTTACATTTCCCTGATGATGAGTGATGTTGATCATCTTTTCAGGTGTCCATTGGCCATCTGTATATCTTCTTTGGAAAAATGTCTATTCAGGTCCTCTGCCCTTTCTAGAAGACATTATTGATGCCTTTCTGTTTCTCATCCTCCAAATTGAATAAAACAATGCTGCTACTCCAGGGATGGAAGGGAGAACTTAAGCATATTCTAAAAGGTGGCTCCTAGTAACTTTTAAACATTAGTATTTGTATGATATGTTTCCAAGGCATTTTAAAGACTCTGGTGGCAGCACTGAGAAAGTAGGAATGTAAAGCACAATCTAGCATACTTATACTCTCTGCTGCATTCAAGCAACTCTTCTGCAGAGAACCTTTTTCTCAATTCCTAGACTTGATCAGATTTCTAATTTACTGCCTCCCCCTACTTTTTACTTCCTCTTGATAACAGCTATCACACTTGCAAATTTACATTCAGTTTTTGTTTATTTGATTTATGTCTCTCCAGAGTCATTACAATTTCCTCACTAGAATATGAGTTTCCATGAAGTCAGGAATTGGTTTTATTTTTGTGCTATCATATACACAATTAATGTTGAAGAAATTGATGATGGGTGCACTTAGCAGGCCAAAGACATGGCAGTTAGACCAAGTAGGAGAAAGAGCCAGCCTGAGAGGTACAGATACTAAACTGATAATGGTTAATTTTATGTCAGCTTACCTGGACCTCAATAGCCAGACAGTCAATCACTGTTCTGCATGCATCTGTGAAGGTGTTTTTGAACAAGATTAACATTTAAATTGGTAGACTTTGTGTAAATCAGTTTCCTTTTCTAATGTAGGTGGGCCCTATCTAATCAGTTGAAGTCTTGAACAGAACAGAAGGGCCTTCTACTGGTAGATGACCTTTGGATCTGAACTGTAATGCTGGCCCTTCCATGGTCTCCTGTCTGACAGCCCACTATGCAAATTTTGGACTTGTTTATCTCCATAATTGTTTGAGTTAATTCCTTAAATAAATCTCTTCCTATGTATACATATGCTAATGATTTTGGTTCTCTAGAGAACCCTGACTAATAACAACTGTGAAGACTTTGCAAGTTGTACTGAGGCATTGGGTTTCATCCTCTCACCTGACTCTCCCTCTAAAAGGGTTGGTGCCCATTCATAGGGCTATGAGAAGTAGCCAGGTCAGCAAGACTCATATTCCTGGAGCTCCACATTATTCAACACTTGGAGAGAAAAAATTACTTATATGTTAAAACAAGCATGGGCATAACATAAACCAGAATTCAAATTGTGTAGATGTTGGAAGAACATAGCAGGGGATTTCAGAGACATGTTGTAGAGGCAGCTGGCAGATTGGCCCTTAGCCAGTAGACACTATTGGGGCGTGGATCCCTCATCTTTTTTTTTTTTTTAAAGATTTTATTTATTTACTCATGAGAGACACACAGAGAGAGAGGCAGAGACAGGCAGAGGGAGAAGCAGACTCCCTGTGGGGAGCCTGATGCGGAACTCGATCCCAGAGCCCCAGGATCATGCCCTGAACCAAAGGCAGATGCTCAACCACTGAGCCACTTAGGTGTCCCTGGATCCTAGGGACATCTTTAATCTCAGGATTTTTTTTCATATAATATGCTAAGAAGCAGCCATGATTTGGGGAAGAGAAAGGAAGTATTTGGGTGAGCTTCAATGATATTACTTTGTAAGTGATGTGAGGGCTCCACTGAAAGTGGTTGGTGAGAAAACTGGAAAATAGAGGCTGGCCAGGGTGCAGGAGAGATATAGTGGGGCCCACATGCAGGTGGAAGAATTCCAGCTCATTATTTGATGGTCAGCTCATTGTCATCTTCTGTATGAATCCTTTCCTGACTCACTTCTGATAATGAGTTTGCTTGCCCTTCCTCTTTGCTTCCCAGATACTTGTCTTGATCACCATGCCTCCCAGAATATCTTATCATTATTTGTCCCAAGAGTGGGTAGCAATAGACTAGGGGCTCTTCGGGTGCATATTCTGGGTCTTGTTTACCTTCATTTCCTTGTGGCTAAGCCTATAGCTCAACACAAGGCAGGCATCCAGTAAACATTTGTTGCAACAAAGACTGAATGGCTGACATCAAATGCCTGGCACTGCCATTTGCTGAGATAGGGAATGGAAGACATGAAATGAGTTTGAAAGAAAATATACTAAATTCACACATCAACTCTATTACTTTATTATTCTTATTATTTATCCTTATTATTTTGGTCAAAAGATTTCAAATAAATCAAAAAGGTAAAGGTAGGTGAGTTACGTGCAGTCTAAATGACCACTAATTTTTAATTAGCAAATTCATTAGCAAGTCTAATGATGATTTGCTTTAAATTTAATTAGTTCTCATATATTGGGTCATATTTCATTTTTTAAAGATTTTATTTATTTATTTGAGAGAGAGAGAGAGAGAGAGAGAGAGAGAGCATCAGCCCAGGTGGAGCGGCAGAGAGAGAGGGAGAGGCAGACTCCCTGCTGAGCAGGAAGCTCAATGTAGGGCTCAACCCTAGGACCTTGGGATCATGACCTGAACAGAAGGCTAACACTTAACCAACTGAGCCATCCAGGAGCCCCTCATATTTCACTTAAAAAAATATTTCCCTAGAAAATGGTAACTCACTGTAGTAGATTATTTTATTATAATCTGTTTACAGTAGTATATCATTTTAATGTAATCTGTTTAAAATGTTGTGGCCATTTAATTGAAACATTTAGTTGCATTATCTTTAATCTAGGGGCACAAAACCCAAGCAGAAATGTTACAAGACAGGACTTTGTCAAAAGGAAGAATTGTATTCCAGGTTCAAAAAAAAGGAACACCTCATCCCTTCAATATAACTAATTACTATATGCATTTGTTTTTAGAGTTACAGGCTAAGTGTTCTGGGGAGGGTGGAGCATTTCTACTCTGCATCCTTATTTCAGTTTTAGGCAGTTAATCCAGCTGGAGTTCTACATATGAATGAGAAAAGTTGTGTTTATCAAGTTTCCAGATATTCCAAAAGTTATGAAGATTATTGTGTGAAAGAAAAGTGGTGTTTTGGTAATAATCCATGATGATTCAGGTTCTGTATGACTCAGCAACTCTTGGGTCTTTACCTGGGCACCTCTTAAAGACACACACTGAGGTGCAGTGGATGGGAAAATGCATGGTATTTTTAGAAAGGCTGTCTCTGTGGTATTTTTTAGATTTGAAAAAAAATTCCAATTATAGAAATATTGAACTATCTTCCTTCCCTTTATTTCACATTATCAGGATGTCCCTTTATAACATGATAGAATCCCGTTACATTTCTTTTTTTCCCTATTTTTGTATAGTAAAATGTAGTCTGGATTCAACTACAAAATGTATATTTAACATACTAATGAGAACAAAAAAGTCTTTTAAAAGGAAAAAAAAAAATAAAATTAAGTAGAATGAAAAGCTCCAAAGAGAGTTTTACTCCATTTTCTAAATACCTTTAAAAACAAAGTGTCTCTATATTATATGAATATGATGGGTAGTGGTGTTTGCAGAGATATTTATACTTAGACAAAAAAACAAAAAACAAAAAAAAAAAAAACCAGGGGGATGGTCACAGCTGGAGGAAGCCACCTCATGCAGGTTGGAAAGGCACCAGTCACATGGAGTCCCTGGCTTTTTTCCTTTTGTCTCCCATCCTTACTGCACTCCTGGTCCAGCAGGGAGAGTGACACTGTAGGGCTCATAGGTCTTGAGCAAACACCCGAGGTCCAGCATCATCAGCAAAGGTAATGAGGAATCAGGATTACCTTTTAGATAAAAGGAGGGAATGTTCCCAAAACCTTAGGAGGGGGCTGGCTGGTCCAGGCACCAATATGACTTCACTGCACGAAGTAGGGCAGAAGCTTGAGGCAGAATATAATAAATAATAGAATTGGGCACTCTCCTCCAGAAATCTCAGAATGTCCTAAGAGGAGATAAAAACTCTCTTAAGGCCTGATCTACAAGGGAAGCCATTTCAGATTTCTTTCTAAGTCAGCATGACTGTACATAAACTTTGTCCAAACCCAAAGCCTGATTTATGGTCCGCTGTGCATACATTGTACACCTGCTTTGTGAGTGAGTAGCCTGAAAGAAAACCATCTTTATCCTTGAGATATCCATCACTGCTCCTGTCCCTGCATTCCTTGACATTAAAACTCGTATTTCCTGCCTATATGCTAATCTATAATCTTTTCAGCTTTTATAAGATGTAAAAAACTATATAACCCTGTAAAAACTGTTCATTCTCCAGAACACTTTCTTTCCTGTGAAGAGTGTCTTTCCTGGGCAGCTGCTCCTAACCTGGGCTTGAATAAAACTCTATTTTCCTTTTATATTAGAATTCTCTCTCTAGTAAATTGCATCAACACCAGTGACTGTATCATTAGTGGGACTTGGGGGACTGGGAAACTTGTAAACGGTGAAGAGACATGCACTGTAATTATGGCTATGCGTCGAAAGATCTTTGTGTCTCGGGAAGTACAAGGGTTTGAGAAACAACATCACCACGAGAAGCCCTTAGCCAAATTCCAGATGTAAAACATTCTACAAGATTTCTCCAACAAATGGAAGGTTTGGAAAAGAAAAGGGTGGGTGTGGGTGGTAAGTTATAAAAGAAAAGAGTACAGACATATGACTACCAAGTTCAACACATGGACCTTGCCTGAATCTTGCTTCTAATAAACTAATCCCAAAAGACATCTCTGAGGGAAGGGACATTTGAATATGTACCTTGCAGATGAAATTAGGGAGTTGTGACGGTTGTGTTAGGTGGGCTAATAGCATTGTTACTGCGTTAAAAAAATCATCCTTATCAGTGGGGGATGTAAACTGAACTATGTACTATGAAATTATGTGTATAGAATTTACCTTTAATAGACTCCTGGAAATATGAGTGGGAGGAATAGAAGAAACATGATGACAAAATGTTGATAATTGTTCAAGCTGATGATGGGTAATAGGGTTCAGTATACACTCCTGCTGATTTCAAACCATGTAAGCATTAAACGACAACAAAACCCGGCACACTCTCACACATCAGCTGTTTCCACCTTTGTGTTCGTGTGTTCATAAACGTACAATTTCTGACATCGTCAAAATCACTATGTGAATGCAATATTTGGATTTAATTTCCTAAATCTACAGAGACACCCAGGTGATCTGAAAGTGAGAGAAATGAAGAGCACTTGTCAGGGGAATTGGGGATGGGGGGAATCCCCAGCACCAAAGAATGGAAATAGGAAATCGTATTTGACATAGTAGAGGGAACAGAAGAAAATTTCAGGTGACAAGGCATTTCGAGATGGACAGAGCCACAGAGGCTGTAATTCATATTGCTCCCTGGAGCATTTTTCTGGGGGCATTTGTTTATAGACATCAGCCTCAGAGTGTGCAGAGGGGGTGTGATTGTAGAGATCCCTGGACCTGTGGCAGGTCAGGGAAGCTGGAGACTAGCTCTGGGGCCAGAGTCTCTGTGATCCCAGCTGTGAGGAGCCCTGGTGCTAGAACAGGGCTCCAGATGGGGCCGCATTGGGGTCACTGCCTACTGCAGGGGCCCCAACATAGTAACAATACTGCCGTTTACTGAGCACTTATTGCATAGCAGGCAGAGTACTGATATCTAACAGCCAGTTTTCCATGGAGACCTATCACTAAGCATCACTTTGAAAAAGGAAGATGAATAATAATGAAACAGGGCAGGAAAAAAAAAAAACCTCTTAAGTCCTTTAATAACTGCCCTGGGCAACATTATAGGCAAAAGAAATAGGGCTTTTTGGTGGTTTCACATTTGAGGTCTTCATCTGGGTTCTTCATCTTCCAGGAACCACACTCACATGCATGCACGTGTATACACACACACTCGCAGAGACACAGTGGTCTTCCTGGATAAGGAAAGGAGATTGTGACTTTCAGCAGGTGTTTTCTGATCTAATTAGGCCAATTCTCAGTATCATCCTCACTTTGAACACCATGTCACTTTCATTTAATAGTGCCTTTTAAGGTTGTTATTTTATATGTAGATTTTGTAGATTAATATGTTTCTCCCAATTTTAAGTTCTTTTTTTTTTTTTAGAAAAGTGTTTTATTTATTTATTCATGACACACAGAGAGAGAGAGGCAGAGACAGAGGAGGAGGGAGAAGCAGGCTCCCTGTAGGGAGCCCAATGTGGGACTTAATCCCAGGACCCCGGGATCACGACCTGAGCCAAAGGCAGATGCTCAACCACTGGGCCACCCAGGGGTCTCCTAATTTTAAGTTCTATGTGTCATTTCTCCTTCCCTCTCCCTTCCTTCCCTCCTTGTCCTCTCACTATATTTACGTCCAGCACTTAGCACATAGTACCTGGGACGAAGCATTGACACCCATTTACATGCAAGCTGAGTGTTGTCCATGATGATGGATGAGCATTGACAGAGAAAAGTCTTCACATCCTCATGCCCTGAGGAGGGGAAGCCCTATACCTGTACACATGTTGGATTTTCCTACATTAGGAAGAAGAATTGGGATCTACACAATAATCATTCCTATACCTGGGCCATTAGCATGGTTCAGCCTCTCCCCTGCTTTGGTCATTGCCTGATTGGCCCGGTGTAAGGCCAGTAGCAGAGGCCTCCAGCTGTGATGGAAGACTTGGTGGTAGTACAAGTTAGCTCTGGGTTCCAGGCATCATATACACAGTGGTGTGTGTGGTGATCAGCATATATGTGTGCAGACTTGACTTGATAGGGACCCAAACAATACTGATAGCTATCTTGCAAGTATGTGCAACAAGTAAGTGCATGGGTACGTGTCCCCCCCCCTTGTTATTAGGATCCCTGTTGATTAGGTTTGCCACACTTTTGTGCTTAGCTTTCAGTAAGCAAAAGCCCGCCCTCATAAATCAAGCTGCATATGACAAGATAGAAGGGAAAGTGACAGGATTTGCATTATCAGCTGGGAGGGATTATAGAAAGGAGCTTAATTAGAAACTGGGAGTGACAGCTAAAAAACACATGCCTTTTGTTATTTTATTATTGTTGAACTCTACTTTCCCTCTCATATGTGAAAGTGCCCAGGCAAGATGCCTGATGATTGCCTAAAGCCCCAAAAAGGAAGACCAAGGCAGGAAGACCATTTGCTGTCTTCTTTTGTGAGTAACCACTGGGTGGTCCTGTATATTTCATATTTATGGGTGTCATCAGAGCCAGGAAGGGTGATGCTGTCTTTAGTCTGTGACTGTGTGGGACAGTAAGGGAATATTTGTAAAACTACAAAGCAAAACGCTATTGAGTGTTGACCTCCCTATCTGCACCCCCCATAAAGGAAAAAAAAAATGTAGGTCCCATGTAAAATGGTATTTTCTTGGGACACCTGGGTGGCTCAGTGGTTGAGTGTCTGCCTTTGACTCAGGGCATGATCCTGGAGTCCTAGAATCAGTCCCACATCCAGTTCCCTGCAGGGAGCCTGCTTCTCCCTCTGCCTGTGACTCTGCCTCTCTCTCTCTGTGTGTCTTTTAGGAATATGAAAGGGAGGAATAGCAGGTTCTCTTGGTAATAGCAACTTTCAAAAGCCTGAGTTGTGGTAAATATGGTTTCCCAATGGGGCCATCAAGGAAAACACGTGTATTTGTATGTGATGGGCTTAAAGGGACTTATGAAGACTGGGTGAATTTATGGCTTTTTGAGGGTTTGTTCTCTGGGCAGCTGTTGGGCAGTAACTCAAGCGGTGTCCAGGCCACCAGGTCAGCATACACACAAAGCAAGGGCACCCTGCATATTTCATTAGACTCATAAAAAGATCAACATAGCGTGATGCTTGCAAATTCAAAAACAGGCTCCATAATGAGGACCTCCAAACTCAGTTGATAATAAACTAACACACGTTGACCACTGTGCTAGAGAAGGTAAAGAAAACGGCACTGTTTTAGGGTGAAGGAAAGCTGCCTAGAGGAGGTGCAGCACTGATTGGACAGGCCTGGTCACCTTTTGGCTACTGAAGGGGAACTTCAACTACCACCAGGACAGCCAGTCCTTGGCACTGCAGCAGTGGCTTTGAATTTCCAGACTTTAAAACCTGATCCATTAAAGGCAAAGCAGGGGGCAAGGAGGTTCAGCTGTAACAGCAGGGCTGAGGATGTGGTGGTTTGCCCCCTTTGTCCTGATGTTGTTGGCTTGGTGTGAAATATGCAACCACTTGCAATTTGAGACTAAAGGTGGATGTTGTGAGGTCCCAGTGGAAATGTGTTGATGAATAGGGTAGGTCTGATCCAAAGAGGCATGAACACTAACCTCAGCTTATTCTGGCAGGGTTGCCAAGCTAGGTTGGTGGGCTCTTTTATCAGCAGATAAGAACAGCTGAAATTTCCATTTCTTCTGTTGGTTACCAAATATTTATACAGACACAGACATCAACATATTATATGAGTTTACGTGTGTGAGTATGAGGGCCAAGGATAGGATTAGATAAATTAGAATCAGAAGGAGCGACAGAAGCTGGAAATGTGATTCTTTTAAAACACATTTGTGTGCATATGTGTGTTTGTGTGTGTGTGTGTGTGTATGTGTTTTATTTTGCCATATATAGTGAAGTGTAGCAAACAGTGGATTTTTAATCTTAAAAGACTAGGTTTTAATCTCAGCTTGATCACTTCTGGCTGTGCCTTTGTTGGCAAATTATTTAAATGTTCTCATTTCAATTTTTTTTCCTTTTTTGGTAAGTTTTTGTAAAGCACAGATTGCAAATGTTTATTTGAATATAATCAGTGTAATAACTTCTCCTACCCCCTGCATTATTTTCCTTGTTTTTCTTAAATCCCAACAATGTAATTACTTTCCTTCCACTTAGTTAAGAAAAGTCAGCATTGTTAAAAATTGTTTATGATGCTTCATGTTTGGGGATGAGAAGCCATAATCTAGCTCTTGGCTCAATTTCATCCAGCTCACGGAGCTAATGTTTATTTTTATTTTTATTTTTTTAATTTTTTTTTTTTGCTAATGTTTAAATAAAAGAGTTCACACCTTCAAAAATTTAATGAAGTAAGCTCTTCTAACTTGTTTCATTTTAAGGGATTTTTAAAAAGTGTAATAAAAGATACATAACATGAGCGTTGGCATTTTAACCATTTTTAAGTGTACAATTCAGTGGCATTAAGTACATTCCCAATGTTGTATAACCAATACCACTATTCATTTCTAGAATTGTTTCATTATCCCAAATAAAAACTCTACCCGTTGAAGAATAATTCCTCATTCCCCTTCTCCCCAACACAGGGCAAAGTCCGAACAAAAGAGCTTCTGTCTTCCTGGAGTTTGGGACCTGGCATGGAAGCTGGTGGAAGTGTTCTGTTTCACCAGTCTGAAAGCTCTCCAAATTGGGGTTTTATGGAGGCTTCATTACATAAGCCTGATTGATTCAACTTCCAGCCCCCACCCACTCCCCAGAAATCAGAGGGTATTACTGAAAGATCCTATTTAAGGTTAGTTCTCCTGGCAACCAGCACCCTCTCTCCCTTAGGTGTTTTCCAAAAGTTGCTTTATTAGCATAACAAAAGACAGCTTTATGTTCTCATCACTTAGGAAATTCCAGGGGTTTTAGGAGCTTTGTTCCACAACCTGGAGGACCAAATATACATTTCTTACCATAAATCATAATATCACACCAGGTAGCCATGATTCTACTGTTTCTATGAATTTGACTACTCTGAGTACCTCATGTAAATGGAGTCTGGAGTCATACACTATTTGTCTTCGTGTGTGTATGGATTATTTCACCTGGTGTAATTTTTTCAAAGTTCATACATATCACGTATCAAATTTCATTTCTTCTTAAACCTGAATAATATTGGATTGTATGTATATCCCACGTTTTGTTTATCTGGTCATCTGCTGATTGACATTTGGGTTGTTTCCACCTTCTGGATATTGTGAATGATAAATAGCCAAAACCTATTGCAATGAACAATGGCATCCAAAAATATGTTTGTGTCTCTGCTTTCAATTCTTTTGGATATATATAGAAAAGTGGGATTGCTGGATCATACGGTGATCTTATGTTTCCTACTTTGAGGAACTTCCAACCTGTTTTCCTCAGTGGCTGTGCCATTTTACATTCCCACCAACAATGCATAAGAGTTCTGATAGCTCCATACCCTTACCAACATTTGTTATTTTATGTCTACTTGTTTGTTTGCTTTTTACATAATGACCATGTTGATGGGTATGGAGTGGTACCTCCTGGTGGTTTTGATGTACAGTTCCCTAATGGCTGATAACGGTGAACATCTTTTCATGTGCTTATTGGCCATTCATCCATCTTCTCTGGAGAATGTCTCTTCAAGTCATTTGTCCAGTGTTGAGTTGGGTTCTTTGTTTTTTGTTGCTGTTGAGTTAAAAAAAAAATTGTATCCATTCTGGATATTAATCCCTCATTGGATATATGTTTGCAAATATTTTCTCACATTCCATGTTGTCTTTTCATTCTCTTGATAGTGTCCTTTGATACATAAAGGTTTTTCATTTTGATGAAGCCAAATTTATATATTTTTTGTTTTTGTTGCCTGTACTGTTAAGTGATTTTTTAAACAAGTGCTTATTAGGTGTTGTTTCTGTTCTATTTTTGAGACAACAAAACCTTACTAAAAAACAAAATTCAAATGAAGATCTTAATTGACTTTATTCAATGATTATCTAAGTCATTATCTTTATTATATAAAGATATATAGATCTTTATATATATATAAAGATATATATATATCTTATATTTATTCAATGATATCTAAGTCATTAATCAATGACTTAGACAGAAGAACTGTACAAAATGAAAGAGTTTTCTAGGAAGAAGTGAGCAGGACAAAAATGTTACCAGCAAAGAGTGGTTTGTTTGCAGCAAGACACCTTCCTTTAGGGAACACTGGGGTTAATTAGGTAGATTCACTCACTAGTGCTGACCAGGTGATTCCAGATTGACTGGTTTAAGATTTCACTTTCAGAAGAGATTGAAATTGTAATTAAATTAGGTATTAAGTCTTGGTTTGGTGACATGGACTCAGCACAAGTGACTCCATTTTGGACTTATTGTCTCTTTTTTTAACAATCTCCTTACCCACAATGTGGTTGGTCATGGAGGCTCAGGTGTGCAAAATGGTCTTGCTGATGCTGCATTCCTACTATTTCTTTTTGTTCACCTGGTTGACGTAAGCACTGCTATTTTTCCTTGGCATTTGCATTTGATATCAATAGTCAAGTGGAGAGTATAGTTGAACAGTGAACTAGATGCAGACATTTGTGCTTTTATTAACCAAAGCAGTAATTTGACTTAATAGTACTCTTCATTTCATTCAAATAAAATATGTATAATTGTATCAGTAATGCAATTGGAACCATACATACATGTATGTACTAAACAACTATGAAGCTATTTTTTAAAAAATTCAGTCATTTTAAAAAATTCTCACCCAATTCTTCAAAAAAAATTTAAACTTAGGTATTCTCCAAGGAAAAAAATAAAATCTTGGTCTCCACTGGCCATCATTAACTTTAATGCTCATGTGTTTTCTTGGAACAGGTAGCATTTAGTTTTCCCAGAAAATAAATAATACATTTCCCATACTTTAAAGTAACTAGGATCCAATTACCTAACTCATCCTACATATATTCTTCAGTTTTCCCTTACCATCCATCGAGATCTTTAAGAAGTCTGAAAGGATTTTTTTTGTCTTAGTTGAAAAAACAAGTACTTTGACTGAAGGTAGACCCCAAGCAAGGCCAATCTAAATTTTTATATTGCTAATTGAATTACCCAATAAAGTTTAAACTCTGAAATACGAAACTCCTTCTGTGTTTAAGTTTTATAAAAAGTATACCAGTAGTTGTTCTCAGATTCTACCTCCACACTGATAAAAGAGCAGCAGGCCAGTGTCCTGTGTTGTGCTATTGTTTCCACTGTCAGGGGTGTGTCATGGATGAACAACAAACCCAAATTAGAACTTCTATTGAGAAAAGAACAATTTGCACATTCATAGGTTAAATTTTAATTTAGAAATTTATAACCAACTATGTGTTTTCTTACAACCACTAATAAGTACATATTTCTATCATTCTGCAAATGTGTTTGGATTTCAAAAGTCTTTTGTTTTATACTGGTAAGCTAGGTTCAGCACATCTACTTTGATTTAATAATAATTAAAAAAATTTTAATAATCATTTTTAATTGCATATGCCTGTATAATATTAAGAAGTCAAGCATGGAAATGGAGACCAAAAAAAAAAAATCCTCAATGTTGAAAGATGGGATTAAAAAGTGTGTTCAAAAATGTATTTATTTGACTTTCCTTATTATATATAAGAAACACTACAGTACAGAGAGATTTAGTGCACAATGTATAATGCTCCTGTGTGGCTGGTGGATATTTTGAGAATCTACTAGGATAATGCACATCAGGCTGTCAGCATGGGGCCCAATACATAGGATGGCTAGAAGGAAGTGGGATGAAATAGAGAAAGAAGTTGGGTCCATCTCAGGCAGGGCCATGCAACTGATCTGTGTTCTGGACAGAATAATGTGAAACCATTCCAGGATTTCTGGTGACAGAGTGACATTATCTGAAAAGACTGGGTTCTCTGTAGGGTTGAGAATAGGTTGGAAGGGAAGAATATTGGGGAAGCCTGTGTGGGGCTCCAGAGAGTGGAAAAGAGATGGAGCAGGAGTTTGGCAGCAGCAGCTATGGAAGCTAGCTCTGTAGGGAGCTCATGAGAGGGTCAGTCTCTGGTTTACTCCATGTGTAGGTCCCAGGACCAGTCGCAAAAAAGGCAACATTAAAAGGGCAAATTTGGAGGAGTAGCAGTGCATCACAAGCGCATCACAAGTTCAGTTTAACTATGTTAAATCTGAAATGTTGCAGCAGGCAGATGTGGGGGGCTGACCCTGAGAAAGCTCCACTCCACAGCTTACATCTTATGGTACTGCTGGACTGAGAGCCTGCTTCTGACTTCAGAGCTTGGGTCTCCTGTGAGTGAGACTTTATCTCTGTCTTATGGTCAAAGTGAGACAAGAGAAGGAAGGCTGAGCTTGAACTCAAGACTTTCCCATTTAGTTTTAGCTTTTTTCGGGGCACCTGGGTGGCTCAATTGGCTGAGTGTCTGATGCTTGATTTCAGCTCAGGTCATGATCTCAGAGTCCTGGGATCAAGCACAGAGTTGGGCTCTGTGCTCTGCAGGGAGTCTGCTTGAGATTCTCTCTCTCTCTTTCCCTTTGCCCCTCCCTCTGCTGACAAACTCTCTCTTTCTCAAATAAATAAATAAAATCTTAATAAAAAATCAATCAATCAATCAATCCAGCTTTTTTCCCTTGCAGACTAGTGGAGGGTTGTTAGGCAAGTCATATAAACATTCAAAGCCTGTTTCCTCATCTGTAATCTGAGACTATGCTACCTGCCCCTCTTGCCTCAATGTTTTGTAAATGTTGTTTGCTTTAGAAATGTAAGTTATCATGGAAGAGGCAACATAGGCAGCAAACGGGTTTCACTCCTAAGACTTGGATTCAGGAACCGACTGTATGGCCTGGGGGAAGTGCTTTTCCTCCTCTGCAGAATATAGATAATGCTAGTTATGAAAAGCTATAATATCTATTGTTGAGAGGTCAAATTATGTAATGAATAATAAACTGATTTAAGAGCTCTAATAAGAAGTATAAGTGTTGTTAATATCCTCATGATTATAAAGTCTGACTTATTTCATGTGGCTAAAGGAAATGATAAATGATCCACAATCTTTTTCAGGCCCTCCTGTGGATGGTGACCTAGATTCGTAAGTCTGATGATCTGGACCATGGAAGTACTCAATCTATTGTTTTCTTTGAGCTTTCTTTGAGTAATGTAAATGGAGACTCATAGGCCAAACCTATAAAGATGTAGGCTTTACCCTATTCACTTCATGCTCTCATGGAGTAAGTTATATCAGACATTTCATTGTAGCATCATGTATTTACATGTATAAGTACACTTAAACACATGAATAACATGGTATTTGCAAAATAGATTTTCAAGGTTAAATTTGCTAGTGTTAAAGTGTTTTTACCCTGCTTGCTTTTTTTGAGCTTGAAATATATAGATTTGCAATCTTGGTGAAGTTAATTGACATGGAATTGTTGTGATATATGTATATGTACATTCATTTGAATATATTGTTCCCGAGAAGTACTTTTCAGTTTGATTCTCCTTAAATTTTCAGAAGGTTTACTACTTGTCTATTAGCTTATTTCTTACATTTTTCTTCTTTGACTTCAATTATGTGGGTGGTTTTATCTTGTGTAAGGCATTTGGAATGAAATGTTGGAGACCTTGCTCTATATCTCTTGATGAGTAGGGTCTGCCTGACAATTAATCAGAACATGGTGATCTGTTTGCAGCCAACAGCAGTTTATCATGAATGCTACAGCGTTCATGAGAAGATGCGTTACAGTGCTCTCCGTTTGTCTCCGTGCTTTCTTCCCCCCATTTTCTGCATGGCTCACCCAAGCCACTTTTCAGCCATCTCATTAGTTTGCTGAAATTTATATCAGAAGATTTTTTGGGGGCAGGGGCAGAGAGGGATCTATGTTATCACCTAAAGATATAATAATTCTCTTATTTCAGGAACATCAATGATTAATGATATTAGAAATTCAGGAAAGGGATAATGATTAAGAGCATAGGCTTTAGAATTGGAAAGCCCTGTGTCTAATTGGCTGCACGACCTGAGCAAGTCATTTTACTGATCTGGCAAAAATAGTGTGTGTTTGCATGGGTTTCATCAGCCTAGCAAATCTGTCCTGGGTACAAGATAGTAAAGTAAGTTCTGGCCATTACAACAGATAAACCCCCCAAGTCTTTGTGGATTCGCATAGTAGAATTTATTTCTCACTCACTAAAAGTCCAATTGCTGGTTAGGCTCTGCTCCATGCAGTCATTCAGGGGCCCAGGGTGACAGAAAATCTGCCATCTTCCCAATGTGCCTTCCAAGGTTATCCTGGGCATCAGCCTCCAGTTAGAAGGCAGGATCATTTGGGAAGTTCTCATGGATGGGCCTAGAAATTTGGTACACCACTTCCATCCACTTTTCCTTTGTCATTGTTCAATGAACAGCTAGGGAGCCTGGAAAATGTAGCCTAGTTATGTCTAAAAGAAAAGAGAAATTATTGATGAACACTTCATCAGTTTTCACCACAGTGGATGATATGGAAGAAATAGATATATGGCACTTGCTTTCAAGTTATAGTCTAGTGAAAGAGGTGGGAATAGCACATATGAAGCCATCTAAAAATAATCATGTGCTAAATGGTACAGCACCGATGTTAGATGCTAGGGAGCTATGAGCAAAGAGATCATGGTGGGCCAGATTAAGTAGGAAAGGTCTTTCTGGAGGAGGTGGGATTGGACGTTTGATATAAAATTTGAGTTTGTTTTTAAAGACCAGTGAGATTTGGACATATGGAGAGGAGGGGAAGGGTATTGGGATTCATTTACCAGGATAAGATAAAATTTATTCTGATTTCATTCATTGTTTTATATGTGTACCTCGTGTAGGTCAGGAAAGAAAAGCCTACAGAACACCAAGCTGGTATAAGGTAAGTAGGTGTATCCAAATCCTATGTGATATGCATTCCTACAGCAAATATTACTTCATGTGTCCATAAAGTGCAGATGTTAAAACTTTAATCTGTGTACATTCCAGAGATATTGTGAAAGTGACTTCGTGGACACAACCTACCACTTATTTGACATCTTCCTTCAGATGTCTGAAAGTCATTGCAATCTTAATTGTGGGGAGAGCCCTTGTTTTTCCACAATACCCAAACCTATTCCCTACCTCAATGAATAGTGCTATGAGAAATTAGTCTCTTAGGTCCAAAACTAGGAGACTCCTCTGGCTTTCTATTCTCCTATCTTGCTTCACGTACATTCAGTATTTAAATTCTTCCACTCTATCTTCAAGATATATTCCAGATGTAATTATGCCTCACCGTCTTCATAACTAAAATCCTAGTCCAGGATACCATCAGTACACCACTGAGGTTCTACTCTTATCCCCTACAGAGAATTTTTCATATAGCAGCTATAGTGAGCTTTTTAAAACTTAAATCCTTCATTCCCCTACTCTAACTCTTCAATGATTTTCTATAACACTTAAAATAAAATCCAAGCTTCTCTCATACAAAGAGCTAATCTTCTGTCATTCTCCCTCATGATCAATATGGTCATTGTCCATAAAAAGCTCCTTGGGACTTTTGCACTTGTGGTTCTTTCCAAGTGGAACTGTCTTCTCCCAGAAATGCATAGAGCTTGCTTCCTCACTTTGTTTGGATGTGTGTTCAAATGTCAGCTCTTGAAATAGGCCTTCCCAGACCTTCTATCTAAAAGACTCCCCCTAGGAATACCTCTACACCCTTACCATTTTATTTTTCTTCCTGGAAATATGTGGTTAGTACATATTTCCTACGTGTCAGTTTTTGCCTTCCCCAATAGTCCATGAGGACAGAGGCCTTGTCCATCATGCTCATCTCTAATCCCAGCACTTAGAACACTATGTGTGCAAAGCAGATATGCAGCAAAAGATTTCTTCAGTGAATAGGGTGCCCGAGTGACTCGGTAAGTTAAGCACCTAACTCTTGATTTTGGCTCAGGTCATGATCTCAGGGTTGTGAGATTGAGCTCTGAGTTAGCTCTGTACTTAGCAATTCTCTCCCTTAAGATTCCCTCCCTCTGCCTTGGCCCCCCGCTTCCCCCTTTACCGCCCTACCCCCACTCACACATACTCTCCTCTTTAAAAAAAAGATTTCATATTATTAGTCCAAAACTTTGAATACTACATTGTCTTCCTTCTGGGGAATAACTCTCTAGGACTGAATGGAATGCTTGGGAAATGCTAATGATCTCAGAAGTGCATAAAAAACAGTAAAGTGATTTTATTTTATTTTTTTTATTTAATTTTTATTTATTTATGATAGTCACACAGAGAGAGAGAGAGAGGCAGAGACACAGGCAGAGGGAGAAGCAGGCTCCATGCACCGGGAGCCCGATGTGGGATTCGATCCCGGGTCTCCAGGATCGCGCCCTGGGCCAAAGGCAGGCGCTAAACCACTGTGCCACCCAGGGATCCCCAGTAAAGTGATTTTAAATAGTGTTGGAAACTCTATATTTTCAAGTTTCAATATTAGGTCTTTGTGGTAGAGATCATGTGACTGAGTTAGCATCTCTGTGTTCTGGTCCCTGCTGAGCTTCCAAATGGATCTGTATTACTTGAGCCTCAGTCCCTTCATGCTCAAAATGAGGGAGTTGACTTTCATGATCTCTTCATAAGATTCCTATCAATCTAATATCTGTAAAGGGGTTTAAAAAGGAGCAGATATGATAATACTTAATTTAAAAAGTATTTAATAAAATGTGTATTAGGCAGCATTCAATAAAAGAATCACTAAGAACCATTATTTCACAAATATACAAAAAGAGATTTCTTGCAGGAACTTGACCTTGAGCAATTGGATAAGCAGTCTCTGTAAGCCTGTTGACTTTGTCACTGGTATCAGACCTTATAGTTCACAGAGCAGGCAGATGGAAGGGAAGATGGGCATAAAGCAGCAGAGACCAACAATGAGCTGGAGCCAATGGTGATTCACTGAACCTGCCAGTTCATATTGACTCTGACCTTGATGGTTTGGGTCCTGCAAACAAGTTAATCATCCTTTGTTGGGTAGCTAAACACATACCAGGCTCAGGAGTTAAACAACTGTAGGAGGATCTGGGAAGAAGGTGGGGAAGTTTCAGTTCCGTCTGCTGCCCTAGGTCAACAAGGAGATTTAGCACAGAAAGGATAAGATGTACCAAATGGCTGCCATTTCACTTCCACCCTTCAGATCTTGTGTAGGACAGTCCCTTGTGGCCCACCCTAACCAGAAACATATAGGGAAAGAAATTCAGGGATAGTAGTCCTGCCGAGCCAAGCAACAAATAATAGATCCTCCATGAAGTACATTTGTAATTGCATGGAATAATAGTTTCAACCCTCCTTTTGTGGGTTTTTCAACTTCAATGATCAATTTGGACCTGTTAATGTAATAATGAAACACATGCAGAGAGAGTCAGGTATGAATCTACCTCCTTTTCATTCTTGGAGAGTCACTGGGGTATCTCAGCAAATGGATCCAGAGGGAAAAGAGGGTCATCTTTTGTGTTTTGTTGGTGAAACATATAAGGCCTGGTAAAGTTCCATATCTTGTCCAAGGTTACACACCGGCATAGTTATTCCTCTGGTAATAGCACTAGGAAATCTTGATCACCAATTCTGAATTCTTTATATTATCTCATCTCCAGGGACACTGGCTGGGAGTATCCTCTATCCAGTTATGCAGCAAAGTTGGGCAAACCTTATACAGCCAGGGATGCTCATAAACTCAAAGGACCTGCTGCCAAGGAAAAGTGGTTTGTCTTTCCTCTGGGCTATAGTACTTGATGTTCGGAGCCTTGGAGAGATGGGGTGGTGATATGGCCACTGGAAGAGGAGCCAGAATTACCCCTTTGTGTTCTCTATGCCTGAAATACAAAAGATGGAGCTTGCTTATGTCCACAGGCCCCAGAATTTTATCCCCACATTCCAAGTTCAAATAGAGCTATGGGCTTGTTAGGTACTAACTCAGATTGATATGAAGTGGGAGTGTGGATAGCAGTAGCTACTAGCCACCCCACACCAGCCTGTGTACTGCAGCCAATAGAGACTCTTTGAGTAAATGTTTTATCCATAGTTAAATTGGAAAGGTTTTCTTATTTTGATGTAAAAGTAGAATCTCCACAGGTGTTGATTAGCTTGTTCTAGTGTGATATTTTAGTTTCATTGGTATTTACCATGATTATCAACTTGACTTTAATAACTGCAGTCTTTTGTAACTTCCTTGGTATATAAACACATAAGCTAAAACATTAACTGAAATTCCTAGAATACAAAATGGCATGGGAAGGGCAGAAATTACTTGGGCTAGCCCACTTCAGAGGCCAGCCCTCTCATTCCATTACTCATATCTTCCTGGCTGAAGTGGGGGTGGGACTTTCAGATATGGGGGGTAATTGAGTCACACATGGTGTCCTTGTGTCCACTGTAGCAGGTGTGGCACTTTGGAGCTATGGACTGGATGTGTTGACTGGTCATAGCTATCAGAAAGAGTTGTAAAAAGTGGTGGTCCTTCAGGTAGCTCTGAAAGCCTGCAGTTAGCCAGGAATCTCAGCAAATGCAAAGAAGAGATATAATTTCTCAATAGAGCGTTCCTCTTTCTAGGGAAATTCTTGAACACAAACTAGCTAGTTAAATGAATTAGTGCAGAAATAAACACCTCCAATTAAGGTGTTTATTGTCTGTTCTGCAAGAAGTAGTTTTCTGGAGTCTTAGCAGCATAGGAAACAAACCACACATCTCTCTATAGCTTACTATTAACTTTGAGCTGGATTTCAAGGAGGGGTGTTGGGCACCTTTTGAAGTATCCGCAGTCATTTGTTTGGTCCCAATTATGGCCAGGAATATACCTGGTAAGATGTTTGTTAAGAGTCAGCCTATAATTGGGGCCATAGATTATACATTTCCTATATGCAAAGTTAAGGGGCCTGATAGTAATATCTACCTAAGACCTGACATGTTGATAAAAACACAGCTAAGAAACAGGGAGGATTTAGCCAAGTTTGGGCAGAGTGAATGCATATAGAACCAATCCCTAAAAATATAAAGACCTATTTTATAGAAAAAGGATTCAGTTTGATTGGCAGCCTCAGAAAGCAGAGTTAGGACAACAGATAGATGCTCTGAGAAGGCAAATGCTTCTCAGTATGCTGGAGCCATATGTTACAGCCAGAGTCCCTCCAAGAATGAGGTTGATGGGGGAATGGTGAGTTTCCATCTTAGCTTAGGTACTGTATCAGTCGAGGCTCTTAGGTTGCTAGCAATGGAAATACTCTGAATAATTTTTAAAATATGAAAATAAACATAAATATAAATATAAATATAAATATTGGTTGGGGTTCAAGTAGCCCACATCATCTTAGGGAAAGACGAATTAAGTCTCAAATCAGATACCAGGATAGCTCTAGGGACCTAGGTAGAAGAAACTAAGAAACTAAGAAACTAATGGCTTATCTTTTCAGGGAGCCACCTTTGGACTGAATATGTTACTTGGCTCAGTTTAAGATTTCAGTTTTAAGCAGAAGCATGTGATTGCCCTAGCTTAGATCACATGCCTTTCCTAAAGCATTTCACTTTGCCTGTGTCATGCAGGGCAAGAGAAGGTCATGCATGGAGTTGCACGGGTTGTGTATTGCACAGCTCAAAGGTTTCCATTCTCATATGCTGAAAGGGCTCGTTCCCCAAATTGGAATAAATGCTGGGGTGAGGGGCAAAAATCAAAAGATAAGTCAGGGTCATCACTTATCAAAAAAGTGATAGGGGGCATCTTTTAAGGGATGGTTTATTTAGTAGAACTCTCAACCCTGAAGGATTCTTGTAGGTGCTAATTCTTTGATCTTCTGATAGTCTTGAGCATGGTATGCTCAATAAACTGAGAAGGTGTTTAGGGTTGTTTTGTTTTCAAATTAAGTTGAAGGTGGAAACATAAATCTTTATATGTGGAGACAGAGCCTAGTCCTGAGCAATTCTTTCATCCTACTTTGCCATTTCAATTGTCTTTCCTACTTCCTGCCTTTGCCTTATCCTTCTTGGCCTCCTGTGGGGTTTTGGTTCTTTTCTATTGGTTCTGGAATGACACTGTTAAGTTGCACAATTAAAAGTGTGGACTGTCCTTTCAAGAGACATTCAACTTCTTGTTTTGATGATTTTTGCACAAATATACACAAATCTCTTTATATTTGGAATATTTCAATTATTTTTATATGTTTTAAACTTCATTTTCAAGTATTTTACCTGCAGTTTAGTTATTTCCCATCTTTAGGCTGATATTCCATTTTTGACCTTGTAAATTCCTGCTGGGCTGGCCCTTTGAAGAAGAAAGGAATTCTGCTGAGCCGGCAGGAACTGACAGCCATCTCTCATCTCTCATCCCACACTGTACTGTAATGGGCAGTAATTCCCCAAACAATGCTGAGCAGCCCCACACTGCTGGCTAAGTGCTCACATTAGGATCAAGCTCAATTTTCTTTGTGAACATAGACCTCCAAATATGGTGTTTTACTAAAACCTTATTAAGCTCTTCCTTCTGGCATTCCAATTTTGTTAGGGGGAGTTTGGAAAAACTTTGCCCAATATGTAATTATGGCATTATATATTGTGAAAGACAACTTTTTTTCCCCTTAAGAGCTTTATTGAGAAATAATTTGTATCCTGTAAAATTCAATGTACTGTTCAATGAGTTTTGATATATTTACAGAGATGGGCAATTGTTATTGCAATAAGAAAAGAAGAGAAAACAAAGAAAACCCGAGACTGTTTTCTTAGTTCCTGCCCAGTTGATTTGATCCTTGATCATCAAATACTCGGAGTTTATTCTTCTTGTATGAGAGCAGACAAACATCGAAACATATTAAATGACCTAAAACTTTTCTTCAACTACAGTCTCTTCTGGGGATTATATGATTTTATTATGTAATATTCTGCAAGGACTGGTTGTCTAGACCACTTATTTACAGATTAATTAGCCATTCTCTGGATTTATTTCTAATTCTTCTAAGTGTGTTTTATTTTCATTTTTTCCACTTAAGCATGGTCTACCTCTGAAAGGAACATCTGTGGTGATTTTTAAAGACCCTAGAACAATATTCTCCTTCAGCTGACATATGCGGGGCTCACGCAGTGTCTATAAAATATCCCGGGGTTCATTTTTAAGACCTTTGCCCGGGGTACATAGATAAAAGAATTGGCAGGGAACCAAAGTTTTGTCTCTCCATACACGCAAGGTTGGAGCCAAGTCACAGATCAAAGGGGGAGAGAAGAAAGAAAACTGGCTAAGTTTCCGTTTTGAACTATCCACCTCTGAATAACACCAACTTCCTTTCTTGCAGATCATTGGCTTTCCATGAAAGGATTTAAAGGAGATAATTAAAAGTAGGCACTCCTTACTGCTACACAGGATGATTTTCCCTTGTTCTTATGTATTATTCTACCCTTGTGATCCTCAAAGATCTTCATCCATGCTGAACTGAGTCCTATAAAAATAGATTGGAAAATCTAAAATCTTCCTTTAGGGTCTGTGTGTGTGTGTGTGTGTGTGAGTATACATACATGTTCTTGTATATATACTATACATATACACTATTTTATGTATATATAAATATACATATATGAAAAGAGACTATTAACAAGGAAAGGAATAATAATTACAAAATTGAAAACAGTGGGAGAGCCAGAGAGATAGAGGTGAGATGCAATGATTCTTAGGAAGTAGGACTTGGGTTCTTTGTTTATTATGATGCTTCAAAATCTAAGTATATGTTCCCTCTCTCTCTCCAGATACATCTATCAACTATTATAACCATTTTTGGAAAAGAATAATACTTCATGACTAATTAGCATTTATCCAAGGAATACATGAGTAGATTGAGAAATATATAAAAATATATATAAGTATCTTGATTCCAAGAAAGCAATGGTCAAACTCTACTATTTCTGATAAAAAAATGTTTAGTGAACCTTAAAGAGAGAAATTTCTTTAACTTCACAAAGACTGTCGGAGAACTGCAGGAAATATCATATTAATGGTGAAACACAGAGTCATTCCACCCAAGCCTGGAATTCTACTGGAAGGTGCAATAAAAAAAGACAAATAAATTAGGAATAATAATGTTGGGGGAAAAATTGGCATTATTTGCAGATAATGTGTGATTTATGTTGATATTGAAAAGAAAATAATGAAATTGTTCTGCAAGATGGCTGATTAAGATCAAAACACAAAAACCAATAGCTTTTCTGTATATTTAAAACCACTTTAAGATATAATAGAAAAAACATCCTTTTCACATAGAAACATGAAAATCTATAGAAAAACTTGAAAAGACCAAAATGGAGGTAGTTAAATTTAGAGACATAGTGTGTATCTGAATATAAATACTCAATATTTGTCTATTCAACCAATATTTATTTAGCTCATAGTGAATATCAGGTTTTTCCCTCATACTGATGATATCTTAGGAAAAAATAACTTCGCAATGGGGGAGTAATAGATATTAAAGAATTAGAAGCGAATGGTATGTCATATAGTGATAAATATGAAATAAAAATAAGGCAGTCAAAAAGAATTGAGAGTACAAAATGGGGACAAAGAGGTTTTCTATTTAAATATGATCATCAAAGTTCTTTTTTCATTTTTATTTATTTATAAAGATTTTATCTATTTATTCAAGAGAGAGAGTACAAGCCGGGTGTGGGGATGGGGAGAGGCAGAGAAGTAGACTTTCCACTGAGCAGGGAATGCAACTCAGACCTTGAGATCACGACCTGAGCTGAGGGCAGATGCTAAACTGACTGAGGCACTCAGGAGCCTCTGTCATCAGAATTCTTATCAGAGAAGTAATATTTTATCAAAAATAGTAACTATCTGGATGAAGAGTATGCATGCAGGAGGAACTCCAGCAGAAGAGCCCTGGGCAGAAGCATACCTTGTCAGTTGTGAGCTGCAGAGCAATGAGCATCAGTGAGTGGGGAGGTGTGGTGACACTGGGCCAGGTGGTATAGAGCCATGTAGCCTGTTCTAAGAACTTGGCTTTCAGGGCAACTGGGAGTCTCGGTTGGTTAAGCTTTCGACTCTTGATTTTGGCTCAGGTCATGATTTCATGGGATGGACCCTCATATAGGGCTCCATACTCAGTGAGGAGCCTGTTTAATAAGATTCGCTCTCTCTCCCTCTGCCTCTCCCCTTGCTCCCTCTCTCTCTCTAAAATAAATAAATCTTAAAAAAAATAAATAACTTGACTTTCTCTTTGAGATGGATGCAAGATACTGATTGATTATGAGTATAGGACTAACATGATCTAACTTGATTTTTAAGAGAATTACTTTGGCTCTTGTGTTGAGAAAAGACTCAACAAGGGGAATTGGCTATGAGAACAATGAAGCTAGTTAAGAAGTCATTGTGACAGTACAGGGTAGGATTGAACTGGCTGAGCAGTGGTCAAGTTCTGGGTTTCTATTAGGGCAAGGGCCCAAAGAAATGGCTGACAGATTAAATGTGGGGTATGCAAAAAGAAGAATGAGTCAGGGATGGATCTGAAGGTGTTTACGTTTAGCAAACAGAAGGTGAAGTTGTCATTTACTGAGGGCAAGGCAATGGCTTAACTTTCAGAGGAGCCGTCACAGTGCTTTCCAGAATGGCAGCACCAATTTATAAGCCCATACTGCACTAGGCTTCTCTTTTCTCCACATCCTAACCAACACTTGTTACCTCTTGTTGGTTTTTATTTTTGTTTTTCTTACTGATAGCCACTGTAACAGGTATGAGGCACCATCCAATTGTGGCTTTGGTTTGCATTTGCCTGATGACTAGTTGTTATAAATACATTTTCATGTACCTGTTAACCATTAACATGTATTTTTTTTTTGAAAAATGTCAGTTCACTTCCTGTGCCCTCCTATTTTTTTAAAAAAGATTTTATTTATTTATTCACAAGAGACACAGAGAGGCAGAGACATAGGCAGAGGGAGGAGAAGCAGGCTCCATGCAGGGAGCCCAATGTGGGACTCAATCCTGGGACTCCAGGATCATGCCCTGAACCAAAGGCAGATGCTCTACCACTGAGCCACCCAGGTGTCCCTACTGTGCCCATTTTTAATCAGATTGTACTTTTGCTGTTGAGTTGTATGAGTTCTCATGTATTTTGGATATTAATCCTTGTCAGATATATGATTTGTAAATATTTCCTCTCATTCAGTAGGTTGCCTTTTTGTTTTGTTTGTTCTTTTCTCTTCTTTTCTCTTCTCTTCTTTCTTTCTTTCTTTCTTTCTTTCTTTCTTTCTTTCTTTCTCTTTCTTCCTCTTTCTTTCTTTCTTTCTTTCTTCTTTCTTTTCTTTCTTTCTTTCTTTCTTTCTTTCTTTCTTTCTCCTTCCTTCCTTCCTTCCTTCCTTCCTTCCTTCCTTCCTTCCTTCCTTCTTCCTTCCTTCCTTCCTTCCTTCCTTCCTTCCTTCCTTCCTCTTTCTTTCTTTCTTTCTTTCTTTCTTTCTTTCTTTCTTTCTTTCTCTTTGGCTTTGGAGAATCTTCTTAGTTTGATGTAGTCCCACTTAAGGATGTGTGCTTTTGTTGCTTATGCTTTTGGTGTTAAATCCAAGAAGTAATTACCAAATTCCATGTCAGGGAGCTTTTCCCTATATTTTCTTCTGGGAGTTTTAAGGCTTTAGGGCTTACTTTTAAGTCCTTTAATCTTTTTTAGTTAATTTTTGTGAGTGGTATGAGATAGGGGTCTAGTTTCATTCTTCTGCATGTGATTATTCCGTTTTCCCAACAACATTTACTGAAGAGACTACTCTTTTCTCATTGAGTATTCTTGGCTCACTTGTCAAATATTGTTATATCTCTATCTCTATCTCTATCTATCTATATCTATCTATCTATCTATCTATCTATCTATCTATCTATCTATCTATCATCTATATAGTAGGGGTTTGTTTTTGGGCCCTCAGTTCTGTTCCATCGGTCTATGTGTCTGTTTTATGCCATTATCATGTTGTTTTGATACCATAGTTAAAAATCAGGGACTGAAAAAAAAAATCAGGGACTGTGATGTCTCCAGCTTTGCTCTTCTTTCTAGGATTGCTTTGGCTCTTCAGGGTCTTTTGTGCTTCCATACAAATTTTATGATTTTTTTTTCAATTTCTTTGAAAAATGCTATTAGAAATTTTATAGAGATTTCATTGAATCTTTATGGGTGGTTTTGGATAGTATAGACATTTTAACAATATTAATTTCTCCAATCTATGAATACCAGACAATTTTCCATATGTGTCTTAGTCTTTCATCAAAATCTCAGAGTTTTCAATATTTAGATCTTTTACCTCCTTGGTTAGATTCATTTCTAAGTATGTTACTGTTTTTGAGGAGATTGTGAATGGGATTATCTTCTTTTTTCATTTTCATATATTTAATTGTTAGTGTGTAGAAACAGCTGATTTCTCCTGATTTGTATCCTTTGATTTTTGTACTTGATGATTTATTCCACAGTGTTTTGATGGGGCCTTTAGGATTTTCTATATGTAAGATAATATCATCTATGAAGACAATTTTACTTCTTCCTTTCCGATTTGGATGTCATTTATTACTTTTTCTTACATTATTGTTCTGGCTAGGACTTTCACTCTTATGTTGAACAGAAGTAGTGAGAATGGTACCCTTATTCCTGAGCATAGAGAAAAAGCTCTCAATCTTTCACCATTGAATATGATGTTAGCTGTGGACTTGTTCTATATAGTATTTATTATGTTGAAGTAAGTTTCTTCTAAATGCAACTTTTTAAGAGTGTTTATCATGAGACCGTTTTGTATTTTGTTAATTGCTTTGTCTGCATCTATTGAGATGATCATAAATTTTTTTTTATGTTTCATTCAATTAATTGTATATTGCATTTATTGACTTACATATACTGAACCATCTTGCATCCCTCGGATAAGTCCCAATTGATCGTGGAGTATGACCATTTTAATGTGCTGTTGAACTCAGTTTTCTAATAATATTTTTTAAAATTTACATCTATATTCATCAAGGTTATTGGTCTGTAGTTGTCTTTTTCGTTTTTTTTTTTTTTTGTAGTTTCTTTATCTGGCTTAGGTATCAGTATGATGCTGCTGTCATAAAATGAGCTCGAGAAAGTTTCTTCTTCTTCAATTTTTTTGGAAGAGTTTGAAGGATCATTACTAACTCTTTAAATGTTTGGTAGAATTTTCCAGTAAAGCCACTGGTCTTGGACTTTTTTGGTTGCTGTTGAAATTTTGGTTCACTGATTCATTCTCCTTGCTTGCTGTTGAACTGTTCAGATTTTCTGCTCCTTCATGATTCAGTCTTTGTAGATTGCATGTTTGTAGAAATCTATCCATTTCTTCTAAGTTAGCCAGTTTATTGTGTAATTGTTCATGGTAGCCTCCTATAATTTTTTGTATTTCTATGATGTCCACTGTAATGCCTCTCTTTTCTTCATGATTTTATTGCTTTAAGCCTCCTTTCTTTTTTCTTAGTCCTTCTTAAGGTTTGTCAACATTTTAAATCTTTTTTTTTAAGAGATCTTAGTTTTGTTGATCTCTTTGATCATTTTTCTTTTTTTTAAAAGCTTTATTTATTTATTTATTTATTTATTATTTATTTATTTTTGATAGAGAGAGAGAGAGAGAGAGAGAGGTAAAGACACAGGAGGAGGGAGAAGCAGGCTCCATGCCAGGAGCCCGATGCGGGACTCGATCCTGGGACTCCAAGATCGCACTCTGGGCCAAAGGCAGGCACCAAACCGCTGAGCCACCCAGGGATCCCCTTTTTTGATCATTTTTCTGATCTCTATTCCATTTATTTCTGCTCTGATCTTTGTTATCTCCTCTTTGCTAATCTTAGAATTAGTTTTTTCTTCTTTTTCTAGTTTCTTCAAGTGCAAAGTTGTTTAAGATTTTTCTTGTTTCTTTTTTTTTTTTTTTTTTTTTTAAAGAACCACCACGGGGTGCCTGGATGGTTCTGTTATTTTTTTTTTTCTTTCAATTTTTTAATTCATTTATGATAGTCACAGAGAGAGAGAGAGAGAGAGAGGCAGAGACACAGGCAGAGGGAGAAGCAGGCTCCATGCACCGGGAGCCCGACGCGGGACCCGATCCCGGGTCTCCAGGATCGCGCCCCGGGCCAAAGGCAGGCGCCAAACCGCTGCGCCACCCAGGGATCCCCTTTTCTTGTTTCTTAATGTAGGCATTTATCACTATGAGCTTTCCTCTTAGACCTATTTTTGAGATGTTCCATAAGTTTTGTTGTGTTTTCTTTTTTGTTTGTTTCAAGATATTTCTTGACTTCCCCTTTGATTTCTTCTCTAACCCATTGGCTGGTCAAAAGCATGTTACTTTCCATAGTTGTGAATCTTCCCATTTTCCTCATTAGTGATTCCTACTTTCATAGCATTGTTATCAAAAAAGTATTGAGTTTTTTTAATCTTCTTAAATTTACTAATACTCGGGATCCCTTGGTGGCGCAGCGGTTTGGTGCCTGCCTTTGGCCCAGGGCGTGATCCTGGAGACCCGGGATCGAATCCCACGTCGGGCTCCCGGTGCATGGAGCCTGCTTCTCCCTCTGCCTGTGTCTCTGCCTCTCTCTCTCTCTCTCTCTCTCTCTGTGACTATCATAAAAAAAAAAATTACTAATACTCATTTTGTAAGAGACTATGTGATCTGTCCTGGAGAATGTTCCATATGTGCTTGAGAAGAATGTGTATCCTGATGCTGTTGGATGGAATGTTCTATATATGTCCCTTAGGTCAATTAGGTCTAAAGCACAGTCGAAGTCCAAAATTTCCTTGTTGATTTTGTATGGATGATTTAGCCATTGTTGAAAGTGGAGTACTTAGTCCCTTACTATTACATTATTGCTTGTTTCTCCCTTCAGATCTGTTAGTATTTTTGCTTCAAATATTTAGATTCTTTAGAGTTGGGTGCATATATAGTTATGGTTATTTTCTTTTCTTTCAAATTGACTCTTTTATCATTATGTAATGATCTTTTTTTGTCTCTTGTTACCATTTTTGGCTTAAAGTCTATTTTGCCTGATATAAGTATAGCTACTCTTGCTCTGTTTTGGTTTCTACTTGCATGAAATATCCTTTCATTTTAAGCCTATGTGGTCCTTTAGCTGATGTGAGTCTTATAGGCAGCATATAGTTGGGCCTTGATTTTTTTACCCATGAATCACTCTATGCCTTTTGGTTGAAAAGTCAATCTATTTTCATTTAGACTAATTATTAGAAAAATATTTATGAAAACAATTTTAAATATTTTATTTATTCATGAGAGACACACAGAGAGAGGCAAAGACATAGGCAGAGGGAGAAGCAGGCTCCCTGCAGGGAGCCTGATGTGGGACTCAATCCCAGGACCCTAGGATCATGCCCTGAGCCAAAGGCAGACACTCAAGCACTGAGCCACCCAGGTTTCCTGAAATGTTTTTAAGTGAAAGTGTAAGTTGGAGAATTATATGTTATAAACTTCTCTTTAACTTCAAATCTATGTGAGTAATTTAAAAAATCATTTAATGACTTATGTTTAAATAATTTTGTATCTTTAAATATTGCTTTATGTTGCTTAAATTAGAATTTGATGAATACATCACTTAGTAAATATTAACATTGTTATCTTAAAAACAGTAACAGTATTTCTTCTTCATATTTTATGCAAATTTTATCTTTTTTGCAAACTTATGCTCTGCCAATTATTCACATATGAGGAATTTTTGGGACATCCATGTGGCATTACCAGGACCTCACAATTTGGTGGGTAGGGCTTCTTAAATTGGAAGAATCATGCTTAGAATAAAATAAACATTGTCAATATACAGGCTTGGCCCTATAAAGTCAGTGGCATGTGCAATCAGTTTAATAAAATAAGACTGTGTAACATAAATATCATACTGTATAATAAAATGGGTTCAAGTTTAAAAGGAGCTTTTGTGACTAGAGAGAAAATCCAAATTACCTGATAATTTACCTCTTTCTCTGACAATATATCATGTTTTAATTTAGTTTTCCTTTATGGAAAAAGCTACATCGGAAGGGAAAACATCAGTTTCCACATTAAAGGAAGAATAAAATTTTAAAAATTTAGGAAATAAGCTTGGATACATAACTATAATAATTGAGTCAAAGGATCAGTGAGTACTCATTAGTACTCACATCATGTTTTCTTGGCAGTACTGGTATACATATGGGGAAAACATAAATAAGGAAATTCTCATTATAAGTTTAATGTTTGAGAAAAAGACTTGTTTTGGAATATATCATGTATAATTGAAAAATATAATTATTTAAAATAATGATGCCTTAGAATATAGTAATAAGTTTAAGATGCTGTGACTGGTTTTTAAAGGAATATATTTAGTTATTTTTCACAAAATAAATATTTATTGAATATCTGCCATTGGCATATAAATTTTGCGATTTTGACTTTATATATTCAGAGAGGAAACAAAAAAATATTTCATTCTTTTCAGCAGTTTGGTGAAGTGAACGTCATAAGATGTAAATCTATCATTACCTCAGTCTACATTTTCAAGAGCTTTTCAGAGTGAGTATTTCTCTGCTGCGAATGTATTCTAGTGTTTAAATCTACATTTTGGGGAAAGAGGGATTATAATAAGTCCCCTGAATGCAAATCAATGTGAATCATTTCAGTGTTTGTAGAAACTCTGAAAATGTTGGACTGATTTAGACTTATGGGATGCTGGTCTCCAAAAATGGTAATTTCCTAACGAATTTTCATGCAAAATTTGACTCTTGGCATTTCACTGTAAATATCCACATTAGAATGGACAGCTTCCCCCCATCACCAGGATTGATATGTGTGACTGCACTGAAATTTTATCTTCAAGATCATAAATGAAACAAAATAGCTGTTATTAACAATAATAAGAAAGAGTATTTATTAGCCAGACACTATTCTAAAAGATTTACATAAATTAACGTACTCAACCTTCTCAACCACATTATCAAGACAATTCTTTCTGACTCTAGATGACTGAAGCAAAGGAAAACTTCAAAGATATCAATTGAAAAACTTTCAAAGAACTTAAATAGAAACTTCACAGGAAAAAAGCAATGTCAAATGGTTAGTAAACACAAAAGTAGCTACTTTCATGAGTAATTGAAAGAATTCACATGTGCATAATGTCTAAGTGTCATCTTTCAGTTATAGAATAAGTAAAATTAGAAAACCATAGCAACAAAAACAAAAAACCAAAACAGTACTGGTAAAGGTGATAGATAAAAATGTATCCTTCAATTTAAAAGAAAACTTTAACTAAGTTTCAATTAGACACTCAAAGAGGGAATTATGAACTGGAATATTGTGTTGAAAAACTAAACTATATATAGTCCAAATAGATAAGAAATAAAAAAATATAGGCATGGAGGAGTATTGAATACGTCTAAGTATACCGAGTAGACAAAATGGAGAAGTAACATGTGTAGACCTAATGACTAAAAGTTTTCAACAATTAAAAAAAAAAGTAAGGCCTTTTTAATTCACAAATTCAAATATATCTTTGGAATGTATCTTGACAAATTGGTGCATACTATGGATTTGCAGATCTCACCTAGAACTCCCATGGTGAAACTACAGAACACTAAGAATTAAATTCATATATTTAGAGACACAAAAACTATAACAGCAATACAATCAGGTTACAAAATAACAGGAGCAAAATCAGTTTTTGTAGATACACAACATCAAAAGGTAGGAACAAAAAAGTTGGAAAAACGTGTTAAAGGAAAGTTGAAAGAAAGCTGATTTATTAAACCAAATGGAATTTAAGATAATGATAAAATGAAAAGCCATCAAAAATAAAACAATTGCAAACTAGTTATGAACCTGAGATCATAGCTTCAGATTAAACAAGTGGAACCAGGTAAAATTAGAAGCAGAAACTGACAAATTCACTAAGTGGGAGACTTAAATCTCTCTCAGAAAATGGCAGATCAAATAATCAGAACCATATAAGTGCTTTAGTGGTTTTGACAACATAAATATTCAAGTAGACACATAAAGGTCTGCAACCAATCAAAGGAAATAAGGGATATTTATTGAAAGTGTACAATAAACATTATACTTAAAAATAGAATTTCAGAAGTGATTTTGTTAAAACTAGAGCAAGGAGAACCTGGCTGGCTCAGGCGGTGGAACACGTGACTCTTGATCTTGGAGTTTGGGTTCGAGCCCCTGTTGGGTATATAGATTACTTTAAAATAAAATCTTAAAAACAAATAAAAATAAAGCTAGAGCAAATCAAGGCTATGCATTCTCTTATCCTCTACAATTTAGAATTCTGTCTGAGGTATAATGCAATGCAGTAAGACAACAGAGAAATATAAAGTTTTAAGTATGAGAAAGAAAATTATCATTTTTTTCAAATATTAATATTGTATACACAAAAACTATAGATAGATATTTAGAACAAATTAGAAAGTTTAACAAGGTTGCTGGATAAAGAATGAATATATAAAATTAGCAGTATTACTATGGAACCAATTAGAAAATGGAAAATCTACATATCACAAATATAATGTTCATAATAGCAACACAAACTGAAAAATACCTAGAAAGTACAGGGGCAGAACTCTACCTTTGCTGTTCTAAACTTTAAAGGCTTATTTAGAATCACAAAAAGAGTTTTTATTTTTTATTTTATTTTATTTATTTATTTTATTCCCTCCCCACCAAAGTATTTAAGATGATAATTAAATGAACATTGTAAAGGCTTGTAAATAGGTTACTTTAGTGAGTGCTCTTCAACTGATGTATTTATCCTATCTCCTCACCAGTATAGATGACATTTTTAAAATCTCTGTGAAAACTTTTAATTCTCACAATGGTTGAGGGAGAACCATTTAATGTATAGTGAGTGGGTAGGCATGATAGTCATTCAGCAAATTTTCAACCTTCAAATGTTCCATCAGACATAATTGACTTTAAATGTATCTATCATAACTATTAAAGAATGTTAATACTTGTTCACTATTTTGGAAAAATTACATCCACAAACAGCAGGGCCCCTAGTGGTAGAAGAATTACAAATGTACATACACCTGGGGCACCTGGGTAACTCAGTCTGCTAAGCTTTGGACTCTTGGTTTCAGCTCAGGTCATGATCTCAGGGTCGTAAGACTGAGCCCTGTGTGAGGCTCCATTCTAGTGCAGAATCTGCTTGGGACTCTCTTCCTTTCTGTCTCACTCCCCATCTGCCCCTCCCTGCGCTCTCTCGCTCTCACTAAAATAAATAAGTAAAATATTTTTAACAATTTAAAAAAAGAATATAAAGATAGTAAAGTGTGCATGCATGACAAAATATTTGTCCCTAAAGGGAAAATTAGCCCTGTGGCCAAAATGAAACTTACTGATATTTTATTAAAGAAAATGTGAGATTGAGAACTGATTGGGAGAAGAGGTTTTTTCACTTTGCTAATGGTAGGTCTTCAAGGGCAAAGTTATTTAACAAAATGCTGAAAATGTGTTTATAATATAGATCCTTGAGAAATGTGAGAATACAATGTAACTAACAATCATAGGTAAGGTCTTGCAGAATGACAAGGACTTGGTTTGTAAATGAGGAAGTGAGCCTGGAATCAGTGGTCTTGATGTTTTGGGGTGCCCTCGAGGCCTTTAATATTTAATGAAATCCATGGATCTTCTACCTAGAAAGTTGCAAATACACATAGAGATATTATGTCATATTTCAGAAAATTATAGAGCCTCTTGAAGAAATTCATATTCCTCTAACTTCCAGGTATCCCGGGTTAATGGATTCCATAAGGTAAGTTCTGGCCGGACCTAGGGTTCTTGAATTGTGGTTCGGGGATAAGTAGCATTAGCCACACTGGAGAGCTTGTAGAAATGCAGGTTCCCAGGCCTCGCCTTCTCCCAAGCAAATTCCATGGAACATACAAAGACGTGTATGACATATTTCCTATTCTTGTCCAACTTAGAATTTAGTTGGGACAAAGGGACACACTTGGGAAGTTAAACGTAACTGCAGTGACATATGATCTAAAATATAGGGAGATGGAATGATTAAATTCTCGGTAAGTGGTATCACTACCATCTACTGTGACAGGAGAGAGCCATCAAGCTGGGGAGCAGGTGGCACTGGAGGTCTGTGTGAAAGTGTGAGGAGGTGGAGGGTCACAGGTGTGGAGAAAGAACAATGGCAGGGACCTGGCAAGAGTGAGGAGGGCATCTCAGCGGCCCCTGTTAGTCAGTTCACTACAGACGGGTTACCTAAATGGTGCAGGAGTACTTCAAAGAAGGTTTATGCAGTCACAACACTACATATATAGCTTTATTTTATCTTTATGTGTGGAATATAGATTTATTGCCAAAAAATTATGCAAAACAAAAATGTATAAATCAGAAAGCAAAACTCCCTATGAACCTGCCCCTAAAGATAGTCATTTGGTGCTGTCAATACAAAATGAACAAACTTTAAAAAATTTTTACAGAGGATGGAGAAGGGTTTTACTTGAGCTCAAGTGAGGACAGCTGCCTGAGACACACAATCTCTACAAAGAAGAGAGTGGTCTGTGGAAGGAGCATTTGGGGCAGTATTATATATGTTTTTGTATAAAGAATTACATATTATCATGACGAAGGACATTCCGGGAAGTTACAGGCTTTATATTATGTTTTTAACATGTGCAAGCCCATGACCTTAATCTTATAAAAACCAGGGAGGGCTTTTGGCTTTTCTTATCTTTATGTTTGGGATGCTCCTTTTTGGTTATTGCATTTGGTTTTTTAATGAAGCAGATGTACAATGTGTGCTTGGGACAGAAATACAGCCGAGGCTTTGAGGTCTTGCTGAGTCATTTTGACCTTAACCTTGGTAAATGTTAAAGGATAGTTTCCCTGGGAGCCCAGGAGCAGGCCCTGCAAACATTAAAACTTGAAAAACTCCTTTATCAGTTTGTAGGGGAAGATGGGTGAATCTGGGTGTTCTTTCAGTCAGCACTTTCAGGACATGTTCTCAGAACTTTGAGAATTGTCTGCTTCAGAGGTTCTCAGAGAGGGATATGCACCCCTGCACCTTCTGCCTCCCCCAACCAGGGCCTGCACCTGACTCTGGAAGGCTCTGTCTGCCCTTACGCCTCTCAGGCCCTGCCCAGATCGCGTTTCTTCAGAGGCCATTCTTGACCTTTTAGGGTGGTTGGCCCTCCAGGTTTGCCCACAGTGAGGGGATTCCTGGACTGGGGACCCTGGGTGCCAAACCCTTGGGAACCCTGTCCCCAGTCCCTCCTTGTTTTTCTCTCTAATCCTGATCTGCAAACTCTATTTCCCCTACTTCTTTGTTTACTGCCCGGCTCCCCTCACTGGAATTATAAGCCCCAGGAGAGCAGGTCTCTTTGTTTGTTCTGTTGACTACAGCATCCCTAGGACTTAGAAGAAACACCTGGCACAAAATATAAATATTTGTTTAACAAATGATTCAAAGGATCAAATGCTTAAAAACGATTAAAACCCACTGTCATAGGCAATGAGGAGTTCTTAAATTTGGGGGTGGACTAGGAGAGGTCAGTTCTCTAAATACACCTTTGTCCTCAGGTGTTACAGATGAAACAATTCCTCAATTCACCTCAGCCAACCCCTCCCTTCTTGTCTCTCATTTACTTAATTTTGTAGAAATTACCTGCAATTAAACATTTTTGGATGTGTGCATAAGAGATGAAGAAACAGAAAAAGGATTTAAAGATGTGGAGGGAGAAGCAAGTCCGATCGGCAGAGATGCTCTGAAGCTGTGCTCCCTGTGCAAAGGGGGGGGGCACCCCTAAGAACCTGGCGAGCGGCTTCTGGACAGGGTGAGGCTGCCTTAGGACCCTGTGGTAGTCTCTCCCACCACCAGGTGGTTTCATTCCCTGTCAGGAGGAACAAACCCACTTGCAGGGGCAAGACCACACCCCCTTTCCCTGCCCTGCACACCCCCCGGAAAGCACCCCTCCTTAACTTGACCGAGTCCTATACAAACAGAGATCCTTGCAGGATATTTGTCTTTCTAGGTCCCAGGATTCTTTTCTTGCTAGATTCCACTCACATTCATTTTTCAGCTTCCCTGCGAGTGAGATAAAAAGTGCCTTGGGAAGCAGCCAGCGCACTCTTAAAAAAAGCAACTTGTTTTTAATGCCCAAGTCTTAATTATTCTGGTAAATCTTCTCACCTTGTCAAGAAATGATGGTAGGAGACAGATGAATGGCTCTGTGGCAATCAGCTGATTGAACTCACGATGGAATAAGTCCTATACTTAAATGACCCTACCCCCTGACCCCCACCCCCAGCAAATCTCCCCGGAAAAAGATATATTTAGATTGTCCCCCCAACTCTATTTTGAACCCAGATATTGGGGCAGGCATGTAACTGCACAGGGCAAACCGTCTTGTGTGTCAGATCCAAAGTCAGAGCATTCCTTTGTGCAATAAAAAGTCTTCATTTTAGTGCCATCCTTCTTTGCCCCTTGCGGTGCAGAAACTTGCACAGCTAGGAGTAGAGTGTGCATTGTGTGCACGGATAATGAGCCCTAGCTCTAGCTCTCAGCCGTGTGCAGCAGAAGGAGGAGAAAGGGTCTCCTATCTAAATCAAACCCCGATTTTATATATATATATATATGTGACATGGAGGTTCTGAGATGAAAAATTTTGTCATTTTCATTATTTTTTATGCCAGGAAGAGTCCACTGCCCTTCCTCTAACTGAATAGCATTTTGCCAGCAGGCACAAAACAAAACACACGTCTGGCTGGAACAGAAGAAAAAGCCAGAGGTGGATACAGCTAATTGTATTTGTGTCAGGTTTGAGAATAATCAATACACCCTTGCTTTATTATTTATGTCCAGCCCAGTAGAAACACACCTCACACTCAATATTTTTCTTAGCTTCCTCCATCCCTAGAACTCTGTGGAAATGCCTCCTTCAAGAAGAGGAAAGATTTCTCTGAGTGCTTGGGGCTGGGATGCAACACCGAAGCTCACATAGACAGGACTTTCCTGCCACCCCAGCTTCTCTGGGCTTCTTACTGGCACCCTCTGTTCTTGGCCACGGTCTGTCAGAAGTTTGAGGGTCAGATCACTATTTTATGTTTTGGTAGTTGAGTTAATTCCCCACCCCGAGGTGTTCGTCTTCCTGACACAGCCAGTTCCTCAGCAGGGGCTGGTTATCATCTCTCTTACTCAACGTGAGAATGAGGGCCTTGAGAGGTCAGGAACTTTCATGTCAGGACCCTGTTTCACACAGAGGTGGTGACTCCTAATGGTGCCTCCATGAAAGCAATGCTGGACACGGAGGTGCACACCTCCTCCGAGGTGGTCTCATGCCTCCTCTGCGTGGTGGGGCAGGTGGGGAGGCCCCCCCAGCTATGGCACCAGCTCTGCCCAGCGCCGGCGGTTTCCCTGGTGCTGGCTGCAATGTGGCTGCCCCCCTCAGCACATCCTGTCACCCACACCTTCCAACCCTGGTGTTTCCCACTGGCCCCAGCGCTGCCTGGGCATTGAATTTCTCTTTGAATTCTGATCACTTTTTTGGCAGCCAACAGCTTCTAGCACTTTTTCTGTCCATGGCTCAAACCTGTGGAGCTGGACAACTCAGTGTTGCCTTTGAGTACCATGTTCGGACCAGATGATGGAGGAGGCAAGAATTTATCCCTGATTGAAGGCTCTGCAGAATGGACAGCTGTGTCGACCCAGACCAAGCTAGGGGAAGTATGGAGAATAACAGATTTGGAGTGAATCATTTGACTCCTATCCACTCTTTGGGCTTGGTTGTTTGAATTGAATTTTGGGCACTCCTAGTCAGGAAACTGCTGAGTTCCTTGTGGCACTAACCTGCATAGCTTGCCTGGGGGTGGCAATGTCACAACCGTGTAGCTTCCTGTCACTTCTGTGTCCTTAGGTCAACCCTCTTGAAGGGGCTCCTCAGTAGGGCCTCACATCCTCCCTTTGCCTGTGCTCAGAGATGGCCAGGCCACCCCCCGGCTGCCCGCAGGGAGATGACACCTGAGGCCAGGCCTGCATGCTCTTTGTACACACCTTTGACACTCCTCCTGACCAACCCCGTGACTTTAAAACCCTAATCACTTTTTCATTTTCTATACATTCATTTCGTATTCCTTGCCACAGGCTGGTCTTCATCAGCTTTACCTGCTTTCTCCTATTTCCCAAACTCGGCCTCTTGTGAGGAATGCCAGGCTTTAGATTTTGTCTTGCAGCAGAAGCAAGTGTTGCAGACCTTAATCACAAGCAGAGTCTCTGTTTTAGTGAGCACTTGCTAAGTGCCAGCCACTCTTCTAGAAGTATATTACTTCACTGAACCCTCACAATAGTGCTGGGAGGTGGGAGCTTTTAGTACACCTGTTTTACAGAGGAGGAAACTAAAGCCTAGAGAGGTTGAGCAACTTGTCCCAGGCCACCCAGAGGTTGGTGGTGTGGGGGGAATTTGATTCAGGGCGGCCTGGCTCTGGCCTCCTTTATTTTTTTATTTTTTTTATTTTTTTATTTATGATAGTCACACACAGAGAGAGAGAGGCAGAGACACAGGCAGAGGGAGAAGCAGGCTCCATGCACCAGGAGCCCGACGTGGGATTCGATCCCGGGTCTCCAGGATCGCTCCCTGGGCCAAAAGCAGGTGCCAAACCGCTGCACCACCCAGGGATCCCCGGCTCTGGCCTCCTAACCATGACACAGGGGAGGGGCCCAGGACACAGAAGATTAGATCTCTGTAGCCTGGATATTTCCTGCTGGGGCTCCCTCAGCACTACGGCCAGAGCCTGTGGCCCCTTGTGAGACAGACCTAGGTGGACATGTTCATGCAAAGAATGCCCCACAGGAATTCTTGCTGGCTCCTGACTTCCTTCCCTACTCGGCTTTCCTCCCACGGGAGATCTATAGCTGCGTATGGCATCTGTTCTGTATTCTTCCTTGCTGACAGTTGGGAAAATAATTTGTGTCACTTCTTAATGATGCAAATTGGTTAACTTCTCTGAAGGAGTTCCATCCTGAAACACGATATTTGACAAGAAAACTGTGTAGGCAACCTTTTAATACATCTGCAATATTTCTGGACACAAACTTTGCCTTATATTTCCCCTTATTTTGTGTGCAATTTTGCTTATTTCTATTTTCCTTCAAGGAACTAATAAGTTAGTCTGCCCTTAAAAATAAAGCTGCCAGTTATTTTACCAGCAAAATGGGCTCATTCAGGAATGGCAGGGAATTGCAATCTGGGACAATCATTTTAGGGCAAAACTATAGACAAGTCCTAACAATGAAGTTGGGGCAGGCTCTCTTGTAGGGGAAAGAGAGGGTAGCAGTGCTGTTAGGAGGGAAAGTCCACTGGAGTAGACTGGGAATTGGAAGTATAGTGGGCTGTCGTTGGCTAGGCTGTCGCCAGGGGCAGGGGGAAAACTTTCTTCTTCCTGCTGGGATAGTAAAGCGGTAGCTAAAGTAGTATAGCCTTGCAAGGTGAGTCTCTTCCTGTGGGGTCTGCACTTGGGGATGAGTGGTAGGGCAAGAGAGCACCCATTTTATTTTATTTTAAAATATTATTTATTTATTTGACAGAAAGAGAGAGTGTGTGTGTGTGAGTGGAAGGGGGGTGGGGTGGTGGGGAGTAGCGTTGGGAGAGGGAGAGAGAATCTGAAGCAGACTCCAGGCTGAGTGTGGAGCCTGACACAGGACTCATCTCACAACTGAGATCATGTCCTGACCTAAAACCAAGAGTTAGAGGCTTAACTAGCTCAACTCTCCAGGTGCCCCTGGGACCATTTTAAATGAGGTTTCCTTTTACTAATTTTCATAGTTCATTAGAAATACTGTTAAAAAATAAAATATGTAGGGGCCCTGGGAGGCTCCATTAGTTCAGCATCTGACTCTTGATTTTTGGCTCATGTCATGATCTCAGGGTTGTAAGATCCAGCCCCACATGGGGCTGCAGGCTCAGCAGGAAGTCTGCTTAAGTCTCTTTCCTCTGCCCCTCCCCCAACTTGTGCATACACTCTTTCTCTCTCAAATAAATTAATATATAAAATCTTTTAAAAATAAGTAAAATAAAATATGTAAAATGTTTCTCATACTTTGTGTGTAGAAGGTAACAATTTATTAAAAAAAACTGCCTTATGATATTAATTAATTAATATTGTATGGATAAAGAACCTCTTGGTATACTTGAATAGGATGGTTTTGTGACATTTAAATCACATTTGCTTATTTTAAAATAATTACGTACTATTTTGTGGTACTTTGCATGTTTGACCTAAACTTAATATTTTTACAGATTTTTGCCCCCTCTCAAACAGAATTGCTTATCAAGACTTTAATTAGTTTCAGCTAAGGAGGAGACTGCTCATATAATTTTGATTTCCTCTTTACCCATTCTATCTCTCCAACTTGTTAGCAGCACATAAAGCTGAGTTTCTGTGATGTTTGTGATATGCTGAAAGTCCAGCTCCTACTGTCAGCTACTATGAAAAGTGCTACTTTTGTGTATGTTATGGTTAGCCAGGAAATTCTACAGCAAAATAAGAGTCCTAGACGTCAAAGACTATAGAAGTCTCCATCTCCAAGCTAGAGAGGCTGGAGGGAGCTGCCTCCTGGATACTGGCACATGGGCATCCCCACTTGCAGGACACGCTTCACACCCCTGGACTATCAGACACACTCTCCACTTTCTCGGGTGTCTGACAGTCCACAGACCTTGCACTTTCTTGCATACTGGACCTGGTCAGGGGGCATCTTAGCCCGTCAGTGCGGTGCAAATAATATTTAAATGGGCAACTTCTCAGTTCACACACAAAATTGTTCATGCAAAAAGCTGCATAGCTATTACTTGACTTGGGTGCTGGTTACCCAGGGATGTGTACTACATCGTAATTCATCAATCTGTACTCCCTATGACTTGTGCACTTTTCTGTATTAATGTTCTACTTCAATAAATGTGATTACAAAAAACGAAGACCCGTGAGAAAAGTGGTGTCTTGCAATATCAACTTACAGCATCTAAATGTGTTTACTGAGAGAGGAGTAGAAGTATGGGGCCTTACTCAGGGAAAATGCCCAAATATCTATTTCACTACAGATTTGGCAAAGATCTTTCTCCTCTTGTTGACCTCTGACTCTGCAATTGCTCAACTTAGCTCCAAGACTGGTCCAGCTGCCCCCAAAATCTGAGCATGGTCAGTATAAATGAACTCAAAATTTTATTCTTTCAAACTCTGATATGCTTTTTTCAAGCTAGACCTTGAATTTGTACCCTTTAAAAGGCAGTCAAAGTGCCATTGTGAATGTGTGGGCTTAAAGCCATAATCTTTCTTAGGGAGCTTGTTCCAAAATCAAAGAAAAGTGTCCAAACAAAACTTTGAGATTTCTATCACAGCTTATGAGGGATAATGATGGAGTTAACTTAAGCTGAGCAGGTTATGCTCTTTCACGTTTCATCCTAGAAATATTTCAGTTTTGAATGAAAACCAGTGGATTTGGGCAAACAAAGAATGGCTGGGTTTCTGAGCTATTATTAAAAGAAAAATGAATAAAGGCAGAAACAAGTCTAGGGAGCTGCCCTCACTGGATCTTTGATAAAAAGTAATATTAAAAAAAAGATATGAGACTTGGCATTCAAAGAAATAAACATTATAATCTCAACATCTGAGATAAGAAATAGGCATTTTCTTTCTTGGCTTTGGGCAAAGTTAAGTTGCAAGTGGAAAACCATAATGGAAATGGAATCTTTTGATGGTTTATTCTTCTTTTTCCCTTGTTTCTCTTTCATTATGACTTTTTTTCTCTGCTTTCCTCTATATTCTCCTTTCCAAAAGACTATTGCAATTTTGAAACTCTCACGTGAGTTAATAGCCAGGATGAATTCATGAACTGTTCCCTAGCTTTGCCTTATCTGATGGGATCTGCTCTGCTGTGACAAGGAAGCCAGAGAATATTTCCCAAAGCAGTGAAAACAAAAAATGACTTGCAAAGGTCTGAGGCCATTGCCATGCTGTTAAAGCTGCCTGGGATAATTTAGGATTTTGCAAACCTATCGTGTCCCTTGCCTTGCACTTAGCTGTCCTGATTCATATAACAAATTATAGGGATTTCCTTCTGCATATAGGCCTCTTGTACTTCCCTCTTCCAAAAAACACATTATAAAAAGTAAATTCCTTGCATGTTGATTCAAATTTATGAGTATTTAGACATTAGCAAGCAATTTTTACATGTCTGTGTTTTGAGGGATTTTTTGCAACAGTGGAAAAATGTGGAGAAACCCAGAGCATTCTTTATAATGTCAGAAGGCATCACTTGTCCTCTTACTGTCCCTCCACAAAGAAAACAGAGCACCATGGCCAGGAGCCATGACTCTGGCACAGGAGCAGCTCAGTGACCTTGGAAAGTTGGGTAAGCCCTGTAAGACTCTATATGCTCATCTATAAAAATAAGCAGTGCTCCTTTCATGAGTTGTGAGCTATATCAACTATTTAGCCTGGCCACGTTGTGAATCTCAATGAGCATTTGCTGTTATGGTCCAGAGGCCACATCTTCTCTCCACCTTAGTTGACAGCCCCTTAAATCCCCTTCTTCAGAAAAGAGCATGATGTAATGATGCTCCATGTTTCTGGCTTTGACACATTTGATGTATTCTGTTCCTATGTACATTTTGCTTATGTGTATGCCTCGCCTCCTTCAGTTCTTTGCTTAAATGTCACCTTCATAGTGAGGGCTATGCTGATTATTTAATTTAAAATATTAAGGCCTCCTAGCTCATCCAGTCCCCTCCTGGTTCTGGCCCTGTCCCACATCCTGCTTTATTTTTCTCAATGGCTTTATTATCTTCAAAAGACACCATATAACTATTTCTTTGTTGGGTTATTGTCTGTCTTACAACACTAGAATGTGAGCTCCACGAAACCAGAACATTTGCTCTTTTTCCCTGCCAAAACCCCAGTGTCCCAAAAAAGTAGCTGGCAGAGAGTAAGACCTCAGGAAATATTTGCTGAGTGGATGAAAGCAAGCATGTCTCTCTGACAAAATCTCACTAGGTAGTGAAGCTAAGACGTGAGCAATGATAGCAAAATTTGGCCCATCTTTTACTTCGCCTGAGATGGAATTTGGGTTTTAGAGAGGACCTCACTTCAAATCCGGGTCCCTTTCCCAACAGCGTGACCTGGGGCAAATTCCTTAACCTCACTGAGCCTCGTCTGATTTGAGGACGTAATGCCCACTGACAGAGGTGGTAGGATTAAATCAGAAAATGAATTTGAAAGTCTTGGCATAGGATGGTGTTCAAAATTCAAATTCTTTTCTTTGACCTTAATGATATCGATATGCTTTGAATCAAAATGCCAAAAAAATCTTATGAAACCCCTGGTGCTGGGACAGTCCACATCCAAGTCTGGTTCATGAACTCCAAAAGGCTCTCCATTAACCAGATCTTTGAGGGGCTAAATGAAATAGCTTGTAGTGAGCTGCATGGTACCCTAAGATGTCCCTGCTAGCTGTGAATATGTTATACTACCTGGCAAAAGGGACTTTACAAAACTCATTAAAGTAGGAAGATTATCCTGCCTTAATTCAGATGGACCCATTCTAATGGCACAGAATTTTCTCTGACTGCAGTCAGAGAGATGAGGCAGACAAGAAGACAGGGAGACTCAAAGTTGCAGAGCTGGCCCCACCATTGTCGATGAGGAGGTTATATGGGAAAACAAGAAGGAAGGCAGCCAGCCCCTAAGAAAGCCTGCCTTGGCTGGCTGCCAGCAAGGAAATGGGGACTTCGGTCCTATGACTGAGGGACTGAATTTGGCCAGCAGCCTGCTTGAGCTTATGGGTGGCTTCCTGCCAGAGCCTCCAGTGAAAAATGCAGCCCTGCTGACACTGATTTCAGCCCTGCAGGACCCAAGTAGAGGACGCAGCTGAACCAGGCCAGTCTTTGGAGCTATAGAAGCTGTCAGATAATACATTTGTGGTGTTTTAAGCTGGCACTTGAATGGCAATTTTCTTCTCTTTTTTTTTTCTTTAAGATTTTATTTATTTATTCATGAGACACACACACACACACACACACACACACAAACACACACACAGAGAGAGAGAGAGAGAGAGAGAGAGAGAGGCAGAGATACAGGCAGAGAGAGAAGCAGGCTCCATGCAGGGAGCCCGACGTGGGACCTGATCCCTGGACTCCAGGACCACGCCCTGGGCCAAAGACGGGCACCAAACCGCTGAGCCATCCAGGGATCCCCTAATGGCAATTTTCTTATGCAGCAATAGAAATACAGTAGGAAAACCACTGCAGCACACATAAAATGAGTGAAGGTGATGGTATGTAGATTATTCCTCAATAAAGCTGTTTTAAAAACTCCATACAACAAAAATGTAAAATGTTAGTGAATGAGATGTTAGTGATCAAGAATGCCGTGGAGATGAACTGTTCGACCCAAGAAAGGATTCTGTAGTTTCTTGGAGAGGCGGAGGAAGAGTATTTGAATTCTAGTATCTCCCACGGAGTCTCAGGTATAAACACACACATGTTATGTTCCTGATGGTGTGTGGGCATCACAGAGAGGAAAATGGGATTCATTACAGAATAGCACAAAAGCACTGCCTTCCATACCTTTATGAGCCAAGAGTAAAACACTTAAGGTTGTAAAAGAAAAAAAAATATTCAGAAAAGGTGTAGTAGATTTCAGACAGTGAACGGAATATTTAAAAGTTCATTACATTGTCCCCCTGACATGAGAAATCCTTGTCTGAGTGTTCAGAGCTGGAGGCTTTGAGAGGGGCTGGTTTAGTACCATCAGGAGCTGTGTCTCTCTCTAGGCCATTCCCAGAGCCACCTGCCATATGCTATTTTGAATTGAGACTTAGTAAGATATATGCTTGCATCTGAAAATACAGGCTTGTACAGTGATGAACAGAAAGATTTAACTGCTGTGGGGGAGATAGCAAGCTGTTCCTTTAGTGCCTTTAATCTGCGGATTCTCAAGTTCTTATCTCAGAAGGGGTCAGCAGCTAAATTTGACTTTTTTATATAATTATTTTAGGTGAAGTTAAGTAGCCATCTTTGCCTTAGCAAAGTCTGTACTGCTTTATTTATTTCCTCCAGGGAACAATTAAAAGGGTGTTATGAAATTGGGAACATTAACATCTTGGATGTAAAGATCATTTCTATACCATCAAAAGAGGTCTGTCTTTCTGCCTCACCTGTAGCCAATATTGTCCTACCAGTTTGGTACAAACTGGAAAATTGCAGAGAATTTCCTACATAACGTTCCATCACCCCTTTTTCGTTGTCATTGCTAGAGTAGTGCTGGTTCCCTAATTCTTCCAATATGAAAGTGCTGTCTTCACTTTCTAATCATATCAAAATTCTTTTGCATTGAACTTTGTTGGGAATGATTTGGCCATGAGCTGGTTTTTGCAACATTATCCTAAAAACATATTTTTAAAAAAGAGCAATAGCTGTTATTATAAGATTTGAGTTTTAGTCAAGAGTGACTGTAAGAATCCAACCATCCAACGACAGCAAGCAATAAGCCTCGAGTCTTGTCTATACTGTCTGTGTTCTACCGGGAAGGTAGCAGTCATGTCACTCCTCTGGTGTCAGGTGTTTTACTGTAAAGATTGCAGGCTTTAGAGAGACACAGACATAGATTAGAATCTAGTTCTGGCGCTTCACAACTGGATGTTCTTTGGCAGGATAATTAGCTCCTCCAGGTTGGGTTTCTTGATCGGTGCCATGAAGATATTACATGAGAGCAAATGAGAACAATGCCTGACGTCCATGGTATTTCTCTCTACTTGTCCTCATGCCATTGGCATCCTAATCTGGCCTGGGCTGTACTTATATTTACAGTGAACAATCCATCATTTTACTCATGGTCTTAGCCTTTGCCTTTTTGGCACAGGGAATTTAAATTTTTAAAACATCATATACTGTAAACTTGACATTTTTGTATGTGTATGCCTCTTTGAGCTTTAGCACACGTGGCGATTTGTGTGATACCAATTCCATCACCCAAGCAGATTCCCTTGTGCTGACATTTTCTGGTCAAATCCTCCTCCACCCCATTCCCTGGCAACCACTGATCTGTTCTCAGTTGTTTCTCATAGTTTTGTCTCTTGGCCTTTTGCTTTTTTGTCTTTGAAAATACCTTAGTTTTTGAGAGTTCATATAAGTGGAATCATGCAGTAGGTAACCTTTGGAGACTGGCCTCTTTCAGTCTTTGGGATTTCTATGGGATTCACCTACGTTATTGAATGTGTAGATAACTTGTCCCTGAGGACAATGTTATTGGATTCATTAAGAGTAGGGACAAGATTAAAAGGAGTTGTTCAGATTAACTAGGGAATAAACTTATTAAGTGTATCAAATTCTCCTGATATGAATGTAGATTTCTTCTCACTGAAACTCAAATAAGAAAATGCCAAAACATGAAGTGCCAATGGACTTTTCTTTTCTTTTTCTTTGAGGGGGGAGGTGGGAGGAGTTGGGGAAGGGCAGAGGGAGAAGGAGACTGAGAGAATATTAAGCAGGCTCCATGCCTAGCGCAGAGCCCAATGTGGGGCTTGATCTCTTAAACAAAACGACATGTAACCACTTGGTACCGTAACAGAGGAAGAGATGAGAAAGGATAAATTCAGTGCATGTTCATCTTGGGACTTAGTTTGATGTGTTTTTGGGTTTTTTTTGACATTGAAATATGCATGGAAATGTCATGGAGCAGAGTGAAGAATCAGAGTCAGGATAGCACACACACACCGTGAGTCTCGGCCTATGCCTTGGACTTACAGGGTGAAGTCCAGCCTTCTGAGAGAAGAGGTGTGGGAGAACCCAAGCGCATTTTTTTCCTCTTCTCACTTCTCTTCCTTTTTCCCTTTTCTCCAAGCCTGGGCTGAGCAGGCTGAGTCTTGGAAGAGGTCCCCCCCATGGGATGAACAGAGGGAGTGGAGAGGCTGGTCTAGCCTGGCTGGACTGCTAGTGCTGGGCTACCAACATGTGTCATCTTTAAACCAACTTTGGGCAGAGTGTCCTGTGGTCAATGAATGGTCCGCAAGGTAGAACACAGATCCCTTGTGTTTTTGTTTCATTTTCTCTGTGGTTCTATGCTAATCTTCCAACCTCCAGTGTCTGTTCCTAACCTCTAATCAGCCTCATGTGACCCCTTGCTGCTCTTTAAACCACTCTACCCCCTCTTCCAACTGTAATATTTCCCCACTTAATCCACATCATGCCCAGGTCCCAGCTGGTCCCTGGTTTAGCATTTATTTAATATTTACTAATGTAGATTCTTTTGAGGGACACTTATATTTTTAAAAGAGCTTTATTGAGTTAAATTAATCTTTATTGGTAATAATGTGTAAGAGCACATTTTTTTTTAACAGATGAGGCTTTGGATGCTCTGATAAGAGCTTTGTGTTGGTTTTGGTACAATCCCTACTCCACCTTTTCAAGCTTTTGGAAAATAAAATATAGGCTTCACAGGGACTGAGTAAGCAAATGGCTTAAGTGGCACAGGGATGGAAGCTTTTTCTCCATCTTCTCAAGTAATTCCACTCATTCACTCATTTAGTTGCTGATTCAGAAATATTATGAAGCTTTTATTATACACATAGACACTAGAACCTGAAAGGGAAATAAAAATCAACTTTGTCCCTGAGAAGCCCATAGTCTGGAAGGAGAGAGATACTAACTTGATTTCTGTTATAGTCCTCACAAAATTGGGAGTAATATAGGTGCAAGCAATAGGCCTGACTTAGAGCAGCCAGGGAGGTTGTTTAGTGATTTTGTGAGGAAAATGTCACTTTGCCTGTGGCCCTGACAAATGGACTCCCTGATTTAAGGGCTGCCCCCAATCAGGAAGCCATTCTTCCAGCAAAGAGCATGGAAGATGCCTCCCGCCTCATTCCACTGCATGCGAGAATGCTCTGAGACCCAGGCAAAAGCAGAAGTGGGATCATTAGAGATGTTAGTGCTTACAGAGCAGTAGAACAGAACCAGGTTCCTTATTATCGTCATTATGGAAGCACATGGGTATTTCACTGATCTCTTCCATAGGAAAAACTGAGGAGCTTACCACCAACCCCAGCAGATGCCATGTACAGCTTCTGATATAGAAATGACTCTTCAGCTAACCACATTTTATATAGGAGAGCATCCTTTTCCCATTAGTGAAGAATAATATTTCTCAATTTCTAACTCAGACTGGGCCATTTTTATTTTCATAAGCCCCCAAGTCAAGGAGTCTGTGGAGGGGTTAGACATTAAGCATCCCGCCGACTGCAAGGGCCAGACTACTTGGATCAACATAAAATAGTCAGAGGAGCAGTATCCTTGTGGTCTTCATCTGGCTTTTTCCTGCTCACATGTGCTTCGAGCAGAAGGGCTTTCCCGTTACTGGGGGAGAATAGAGGGCTGAGTGACTGGCTTCTTGAGAACGTTCTGGAAGGCTTGTGGGGGTGGGGGAAGATATCTAACAGGATGCAGGAAAAGCAGGTATCCTATGGGTATAAGGGAATTGCTCAGAGGTGGGAGCTCGATTTGGAGCCAGATAGAACTGGAGTTGTAGCCTGGTTATCTGAGTGACCTCTGTCAAGTTATTAACTTCCCAAAACTCAGTTTCCTCTCCTGCCAAATAGATAGTTACACCTACTTGACAGGCTTGATGTACAGATAAAATCAGATAATGCATCTAAAGTATTCTTGAAGCACAAGGAAGGCTCAGTGAGGTGCATGTCACTGTTGGGAAAGGAGGGAGGTCTTGTCCTCACAGGGACACCTGCTTGAAGGTTGGAATGGTTGGAGGTGAGGTGCACAAGGGTAAGTATGAAGAGATGGGGCTTGGAGGGAGACAGGGACCTCAGTGTGAACTACCCCAGAGGCTATGGTAGGAATTCCCTCAGTGAAAGAGCAAGAGCTGGGGCAGAGAACAGCACATCTTCACAAGCCAGGAAGCCAGGAGCCTGGAGAGCATCATGTGTTTTAACAGCTTTAATTTGAACCCAAACCAATAATATGTTCAGTAGAATGTTATCTTATTTATTTGTTAAACAAGCTCAGTAGGACTGCCACTTGGAGGCAAGTTATGAGGAGTTAGCTGAAGATTCCGTCTTTAAAACCATAAGATTCAATTTCTTTTAAAATACTTGGTAATTTGGACTTTGTGTTAATTTCTCTCAATTAGGTCTAATTAGTGATCCTTTGCCGTGCCATATGCAATGTTTTCTTAGCCTGGCAACATGATAAATTGCTTTAGTTTATTATTTTGTCCCAAGGCTATTTGTAAAGGAAAAAACAAGTACCCTTTTAATGAATTCAGGTCCCCTAATAAGGGCAACAATCTAAACAAATCATTAAATGGAGAAGAGAAGTGTCGGTACACACACAATCTCTACATTTCTTGCATTTAATGGACATTCTGGTTTACAGAGTTTGTGATTTTAATATAAAAACACATATACAAATATGAGCTGTGTATAGTATACACAGGTAAACATGTATGTGTCTTACCTCCATTATGCACAATTTGATGATGAGCTAACAGAACACTCTGGAAGAATCAGGAGGAGGGTGGCTGCTAAGTGGTTAGGAATGAATGAAATGCATTCTCTCTCTTGCAGAGCTTCACCATCCAGTGGAAAGCCTCAATCACATCATATTAATCTGAATACAAGCCAATCCTGCACTGTGGTCTGGGAGTACACACCAAATGCTAGGGCCATCACGGGGGAAATGGTATTAAACTTCAAGCCATGGTGGGTGAAGGCAAGAGGGTGGTCAGGGTCTTAGGAAGGCTCCCAAGGTCGGATTTGAGTTGGTCCTGAAAGATTGGTTGGTTGGTATTCTCTAACTCATTATTGAAGGAAAATTTGGTTTTTACTTTTCTACTTTTTAAAATAACCGCCCTTATTAAATAAGAAGCAATAGACATTTGGTAGACAATCTGGAAAGTAAAGTATGAAGAAGCAGGAAAAACCGATCTAGAGATAAACACAGGTATCCCAAAAGCGCTGAGCAATATTGTTTCTTCTAGATTTAGCTGGGGCTCGGTGTTTGTGTGTCTATCTTAAGCAATGAAGGGGTGGCCAAACTGCCTGTTAACAGGAGACCCCCAGGGGGAGCCTTGCCCTGCCGACATCCTGTGAGCCTGAGAAGTCCATTGACTCTGATTTCAAACCTCTGACCCTCAGAACAGTGAAATATTAAATTTGTGTTGTATCAAAGCCACTGAGTTTGTAATACTTTGTTCTAGTGGCTACAGGAAACTCATACAAGTACTTAAAACCTCCAGTTCAGTTAGTTAATCAAAGGTTGAAAAGTGCAAAGTGTAAAATGCATTGTACTACATCTAAGAATCCAGAGAAACTGTGAAAGAAGTACTTGAGCGGAGATGAAATGCTGTGAAGGTAGAGATGCAGTGAGGATGTTGAAGAAGCAGAGGCCTGGCTGGAAGCGGGAGGAAGAAGGGACTCTGCAGGCGGCACCTGTGCGCTGACATCCACACGCAGCAGTCCACAGGTGCCATCAGAGCAGAGGGGCTTCTGTACAACACAGGCCCTCCCATGTTGGGGACAGAGGCGAATACACTGAATTCATACATCTTATTGATAAATTTTAAGATCTGATAGGACCGCCCGATACAGTTAGTACTTTAAAGAATTTCTTTTCAGCCCTTTTTTGCTAAGGAAACATCTGTGGTCAATTCCATAGTGTGTATTCAATTTGGAAACTGCATTTCCTCATCTGTTGTATTATATGCCTTTCCTTTGTATGACCATTTCCAATAATGATTTGAGCAAAATATTCAGACAATATGCATATGAATATCATTATTCTGCTACTGTTGGGCATTTTCTGTTCCTAATTTTTATTGTTGTAGATGTTATTGCAATGAATATTATTGTAGGTAGAAAACACACATATGCACACACAAAGCTGGTGATTTGTAGAATTTGAAACTGTGAGACTTCTAAAGCAGATGGTGGGAACATTTTTGGATGACCAATGTACTTTTCAGAAATGTTGTATTAATCCATATCTTTCAAGTGTGGGGTAGCATATCATTTTTCAGAGGTGCTGTAAAATCCAGTTTTTGAAGCTGTGGAATGGTTGTAAAACGCCACGGGAACAGTGATAATTCTAGAAGGGAGGGATTAAGAGTTGAAAAATTAGGAGGGGAGGAAATGGCTCGGTCAGTCCGAGATTGGCTTGGGACCAGCCCACTTTCAGGAAATCGTGAGTAATACTGAGTTGCGAACAGGGGTGAGGGAGAAGAAAGATTTCTCTTGAATCTGTATTTGTCAGGCAGCAAAGGGTTTTCACTATGCTGTATGTAACAGATCAATAAACATTGTAACATTTTCTAATGATTGATGCATTTGTACTTTCCATGAGATGTTTAACTATTTATTATTTTTGTCCCCTATGGCTTGGGTGAGTTCTAACAGTGGTTTGGGGAGGAGAATTGAGACCACTCCAAGCCCCAGTGCTGCTGCCAGGTCACTGTGGTCAGCAGCTGCTATTCATCACCCCCCAGAGGACTGCAGGGGCTTCGGGGAGCAGGGTGAGGGAGACAGCTTCAGCTGTCTAATTGTGTGTAATTATGAATAAGTAAGAACTTATAAGTATACAAAGTGCTGAAATGAGAAGGACTGGGTGCTGTGGTTTTGATAACAGGAGGATTTAATTTACTTTTGGGAGAGATCTTCAAAGAACCAATGCTCAAGTTGGTACAGGATTGAAGGGAGGAAGGCAGCCAGCCAGAGGGAGTGGAAGGGAGTTACAGGGCCTGGCAGGTTCAGAGGGCTGGGGAGAGCCTCTCTCGAAATGCCCAAAATATTTAGGTGCAGAAAAGGATTAAAAGTGAGCTTTGAAGATTGCAAATGAGCATGAGGAAACAGACTTTAAGAATTATTAGCACCATGCACATATCTAGAGGTAAAAATCCTGTTTGGCCAATAATTGGGGTCCTCTTGTTCTCTTTTCTATTTATTTATCCCTCATCACACAGCACCTACGAGGACACATACTTACATGCCATTTTATAGAAAGGGAACACAGAAGGGGGAGCCTATTTGAAATCAGAGACAGGGAGAGTGCAGCTCTATCTTCATGTGCTGACCTCACAACTCAGTAGGTTCCTACTAGAATTGTTGAAGAAATTTAATGACATGGGGAAGCAGGAGAGGTAAATGTAATTGGTACAAAAGCAAAAGTCTAAGTAAAGTGTAATTTGTCACAACAGCTAGTCATAAGACTGATTTAGTTTACGTTCCAAGTGCCACCTTGGGCTGCAATTCTGTTTATACCCCTTATTAAAACCTCTGCTGCTTGAAATCCCGAGGCAGTGACTCTGAAATCTAAGTGTGGAATTCACATCTGACCCTTTACGATGAAGTGCACGTCAGAGACTTGAGGTGTGGAGTGGAAAGGTATGGATTCAGGAATATTCTTTCATAGGTATGTACTATATACATCCTGCTCTGATCATTCTCCTGATTTTTGAATCACCGTAGAGCAATTCAGAAAGGAGAAAATGGCAGGATTTTGTAAATCCTTCCCGAAGTCTTTTTAGTTGCTATGGCAAAACTTTGCCAAATGCTTCATAAACAAAAAGGAATGATTTAGCTAACAAGGAACTTCAGGCTCAGGCAAACAGTACTCAAGAATGGTGAAATGAATGGTCTAATCACTTGATTTGTAGGATGTTTGAGATGTAAACAGGCGCTGTGATAGAGCAGCTTTCAAAGTGTAAAATATAGATTCCTATGTGGCTTGTTATATATCACAAATGAAAATGTTTTTCTAACAACTGAAATGCCATTTAAAAGTATAGTTGTTTTTTTTTAATTGAAAAGAGATGGGAGAAAATGTATCAAACAAAGGTAATATATCATGCACATTAAAATGTATGAACGTTAAATATATTTATATAGCTGTAACTTAGATTGAATTACTGCTTAATCAAACTATTGTGGCTTGTGGCAAAGCAATAAGAAAAGGTAAATTGCTTAATGATACTTAATGAGACATGCTTATGAATTACCTAGAGTTCATTTCATAACTTTTAAGATATTAGAGTAATTAATTGTTGTCCATAATCTTTATCTTATTTTGTGAAAATTTTCTCATTGCTAGTCAACCTGCTTAAATGAGCCAGGATTATTGTATCTTTTTTTTTTTTTTTAATTTGAATCCAGAGTCTTCTTGGCAGTGGAATGTATTATTATACAGACAACTGCATTTTAATCATTTTAAGGTAAACCAATGAATAATTTAACTTTGAAATTTCAGAAGGCCAATTATGGCTTTATACTACTTATTCCTGATGGCTTAGGCTGGGGATGGATGAATTTGGACATGCTATCCTTTGAAAAATTGTAATGGCTTAGTTCAGTTCATTAGTTTATCTCATTAGAAGCAGAGAGGTTACATTCAACAAGGACATGAGGCTTAGAACAACATATTCTAAGGGCAGGCCAAAGGATATGAAATTTTCTTAAATTCTAGTGAAATGTTTATAATTTTATGTATTGCAGTGAAGAATAATATTTTTGGTATGTGTTTGTAAGCTTCATGAATCACCTTACATTTCTAGAACCAAAAATAATTGCTATTATTTTTATGAGACAGATAATCCTCTCAACAAGACTATGAAGAAGGTAGTATTTTCCTCCACTTAGGTGATGTTCCAAATAGTTTATTAACTTCTTTAAGGATCTCAAGTTGAACTTCAAATTCATATCCCCTGAGACCAAATTTCATAAACCTTGTGATTTTTTTTCAATGACAGTGTATGTTCACTTCACTTTCAGAAATGACTAGCTTTCCTATCACTTCAAACAACATAAATGCAGACTCTTGTTATTACTTTCATGGTAAACTGAAAGTGGATATAAGCACGGGGCACCTCATTGACTCAGTCAGTAGAACCTGGGACTCTTGATCTCCAGGTCGTGAGTTTAAGCTCCATGTTGGGCATAGAGTTTATGCCTCTTTCTCTTCAGTGTGGGAGGCTGAAATGTTTGTTCTCTGAACATCCTAATAAAGTATGGCTGATAGATTAATGTCTAGGGTCCATTGAGGAGGAATGGGTCTTGTAAACACCCAGATTAAGGGAGAAATGTGAGTGAAAAAAAAATGTGAAAAGTGAAAAAAAAATCTATATGCTAAACTTGTGAAATGCAATTAAAGCACATATTAGAAGAAAATTTGTAGCTTTAAATGTGTATGTTCAAAAGAAAGGCTGAAAATAATGATCTAAATATCCACTTCAAGAATAAGCAAAAGAGTAACAGATTATATCCAATGCATTGGAAAGGAAATGATAAAGGTAAGAACAGATATTATTAACAAGTCAGGAGACAACAAATGTTGGAGAGGATGTGGAGAAAGGGGAACCCTCCTACATTGTTGGTGGGAATGAAAGCTGGTGCACCACTCTGGAAAACAGTATGGAAGTTCCTCAAAGAGTTAAAAATAGAGCTACCCTATGACTTAGCAACTGCACTACCCAAAGATACAGGTGTAGTAAGATGATGGGACACCTGCACCCCAATGTTAATAGCAGCAATGTCCACAATAGCCAAACTGTGGAAAGAGCCATGATGTCCTTCGACAGATGAATGGATAGAGAAGATGTAGTAGATATATACAATGGATTATTACTCAGCCATCAGTAAGGATGAATACTTACCATTTACTTTGACGCATATAGAACTGGAGGGTATTATGCTGAGTGAAATAAGTCAACTGGATAAAGAAAATTATCATATGGCTTCACTCATATGTGGAATATAAGAAATAGTGCAAGAGATCATAAGGGAAGGAGTGGAACCTAATTGGGGAAACAATCAGAGAGGAAGATATGCTATGAGAGACTATTAACTCTATGAAACAAACTGAAGGTTGCTGAAGGGGAGGTTGGTGAGGGATGGGGTAACTGGGTGACGGGCATTATGAAGGACACTTGATGGGATGAGCACTGGCTGTTAAACTATATGTTGGCAAATTGAATTTAAATAAAGAAAAATAAATAGACAATAAAGAGTATCAACAAATCCAAAAATTATTTTTTTTGAAGAGAGTGATAAAATTGATAAACACCTGGGTAAAACTGATTGAGAATACAAGAAAAAGACACATAACATGAATACAGGAATTACAAAATGAGACATCACCACAGAATGTACAAATATTACATGTAAGAAGATATGCAAGAGTTTATGCCAATACATTTGAAAATTGAGAAGGTACCAAAAACATAAGGAATGTGGATAGCCCTATATCTGTTAAAATCAAATTAATGTTGGAAAACCTTCCCATGAAGGAAGTCATGGGCCTAATTGGCTTCACCTATGAAATGTACAAATAGTAAAAGAAGAAATATCTCTAATATTTCACAAAATCTTCCATAGAATAGAATATTTTAGTTTTCACCTTATTTTATGAGAACAAGAAACTTAGACACCAAAATCAAACAAGAATATTTAATGAAAAGAAAATCACAGACCCATATCTCTCAGGACTATCTATGTAAAAATCCCAAAATAGTAGCAAACAAATTTCAACAATATACAAAAACAAACAAACAAACATCATGATTAACTTTTGTCTATCTTAGTAATGTGAGTTAGATTTAGTGTTCAAAAATTAATCAATATAATTCCATTTTGATAGGATGTAAGAGGAAAAAAATGATAATTTCAATAAATTTAGACAAATATTAGACAAAACTGAACATCTATTTACAGTAAAAAAATAAGGATAAAAGATAACTTTCTTGATTTTATAATGGTTATCTACATACAACTTACAGCAAACATTATATTTAATGGAGAAATATTGAAAGGTTTTTTTCTCAGATCAGGAATGTGCTACAAATGTCCTCTACCTCTGTGTGTATTCAACATTCTAAAGGTGGTCATAGACAGTACAATATGGTAAGTAAAAGAAATAAAGTATAAGGATTAGGAAGACAGAAATATTATCATTATCATCATGTTGCTGATGATAGTACTGTGTATATATAAAATCCAAAGAAGTGTACTCGATACATTCTTAGACTTAATACATTAATTTGGCAAGACTTTTGTACACTTGGCCACTTTACAACAAGTGAATTAATTTTTATGTGAGTAAAAAATAGAAAGTAAAATTTGATAGAAAGGTAGCTTTACAAAAACATCAAGCAACTTCAAATACCTAAGAGTGAATGTAAAGAAAAATGTTAGGCTTCTACAGAAAAATATATTTTATTGAAAAAAAATTGAAGAACACCTAAATGAATAAAGTCATATAACATGTTCATGATTTGGATGACCCGATATTAAAAGGAAAATAATGACCCTCATATTGATCTACAGACTAAATGCAATTCCAATAAAAATTTAAGATGGATTTTTTTGTGTGTGAAAACCAAGGCCATTCCAAAATGTATACTGAAATAATAGGGTCAGGAATAGCCATCACCATCTTGAAGAAATGGGAGGACTTATTTTACCAGATATAAATTTATGTGATTTATAGCCACAGCAATTATTTCAACAGGCTTTGGCTTCATGGTTAGGCAAATTGACCAACAGGAAAAAATAGAACCCAGAAACAGATGCTTATATATATGAACTTGATTGATTGCAAAGGAAGCACTATAGTGCAATGGGTAATAATGTTTTTTCTCCCCCCCTTAAAATGATGCTGAGTTAATTGGCTATCTATACAAAAGAAAATCAATCTTGGCCTCCACTTTCCATCACACATGAAAATCAATTTCAAGCAGATCATAGGTCTAAATGTAAACGATAAAACAAGATAGCTTCTACGAGATAAGAGAATAGCTTCATGATCTTGACATAGGGGAAGGGTTGTTAAATAGGACACACAAAAATATTAATTTTAAATAATAAACTGGACTACTCTAAAATTAAGAACTGGTATATATTGAAAAACCCCATCAAGAAATTGACCACCTCATCTCAATCTGGGAGACAGAATCTGTAATTTATATACTAAAGAAAGACCTTATATGGAAAAATATAAAAAGAACAAGGTCTAATCAATAAGAAAAAAGGCAACCCAGTAGGAAAGTAAGTATTCATAAAGTGGGATACCCAAATGGCCCACAAACATCTGAAAAGTTTCTCAACTTTAGTGTTTGTAGGGAAGCATGATAAGATGGCCCTACTCACCTGGCCCAACTTGGGACTGACACCAATGTTGGTCAGGGTACAGAGGAACCAAAACTCTCATATTTTGCTTCTGGGAGAATAAATTGCTACAATTGCCTTGGAAACTGGTAGGATTGATTAAAGCTGAACGTATGCATAACATGTAACACAAAAGAAATATGAAAATAAAATATGCACAAAAATGTTTGTATTCCTGTATTAATTCTGTCTCTGTGTAAGAAGCTATACCCCAAACTTAGCACTTTACAATAATTACACTTATTGTGTCACAGTTTCTGTGGTTCAGGAGTCCATGTGCAGTTTCTCTGGGTGCCTCCAACTCAAGGTCTCTCATGAGACTCCGGGGGTGTGGTGTTACTGAAGGCTGGACTGGGAGAGACTGTTTTCCAAGTTCATGATCAGGGTGGTTGATAGGATTCATTCTTCATAGTGTATTGGCCAAAGGCCACCCTCACTTCCTTGCCCCGTGGGCTTATCCACAAGTAAGCTCACAACATAGTAGCTGGCTTCCCTCAACAAGCAAACCAGCAAGTGTGAGGAAGACAAATGGCACAGTTCTTTGGGATGGAAGTCTACAAAAATGTGAACTTCAGGAGGGAGAGATCATTAGGGGCTATCTCAAAGGCGACAGCCCACATCGTATTATTCAAAATAGCAGAACGGTTGAGAATAAACTGATGGATCAAGATATTGTGTAACTGTCTTATAGCAGAACACTATTCTGCAATGAAAATTAATACATTATTGTTTGCCAACAAATATGAATGACACTCACAAACATAGCATAGGACAAAAGGAGTCAGAGACAAATGAATCATCTGTATTTATCATCTTTTTATATAATGAGCAAAAGCTGGCACAGGCATAGCTAACTATGGTGTTTATCTTTTTGAAGTGAGGGATGGTTTAGTCACTAGAGGGGCAGTGTGTGAAGAGATATATTTAGATGCTAATAATGTTCCATTTGTTGACCAGTGTGGTGGTTGTATGTATGTTTTCACTTTGTGTTGATTGATTGAGCTGCATACACACATGATTTGTTGACTTTCCTATATATATGTTATACTCCAATAAAATGCTTATTTAAAATCGATTGTATAATACCACACATGTGATTTGTTGTTTGAAGTCTGATACACCACTGCTTCTTGCATCCTAATAATTTAGGCTAGTCTTCTCATGGGTAACTAGACTGAATTGGAATTTCGAGATGTGTGCCATAATACCTTATCTCTGGGCTCATTACCTCATCCCTATCACCATCTCCAGAAAACTCCGAAGTAAACAAATGCATTGTGATTTAAAGCCATCTTGAGATTGTGAAGTTTTTTTTAAAATTGCTTCACCCCAAATAATTTCTGTGCAACTGCTTTCATAAGAGAAACCCAGAAAAGCCAGAGAGGCAAGGGTTTATATTCTTAGCATAGTGGATGGGAAGCAAGAGGTAATGATTCCAAAAGGAAGGCAGATTTAAGACTCCAGCTCTAAAAATGTAAAGCCCTAGAGGTACTTGGAGTCCTTAGAGAACACAGGGATTCAATATAAGTGACCAGCATGCCATGTTAGCTGAGAGATACAAAGATACTGTATGTAGCATGTCAGAGACAGCTTTTAAAAAGTAAGACAGAGATGAGGAAGACAAGTGGAAGGCCTCATGTTGGGGACTGACAGGTATGTATGGTTGGGAATTAAAATCTCAGTTCTGGGCAGTGTTGAAGGCACAGGGAAAGGCTAAGGCAGCTTTGACCTGAACTCTTTCTTGATGGAGAAAGACCAAGGCTTTCCAGAAATGAAAGGTGTGGAAGAAGAAACTTTGAGCCTTTGTAACATGGATGTGATGTGTGTGAATAAAATTTCAGTGCCTTTCTTCGGTCTTGGGGCCAGACGAATGGCAGCCTCATGGACTGAAGCTGTGGACCCCTCGAGGCAGCATCTGCTTAGCTGGTTAACATGAAGCCTATGGCCACATGCTTTTTTGATATTGTGTACTGTGCGTGGAAAGATGCTGTAGAAAGTTCCTCAAGCTAACATGTGGCCTTTGTCAGGAGACACTTTTGTATGGGGGACTTAATCTAGGGCAACGTATTTCATCATTCTCTCATGGACCAGTTAGAAAGACATGCTCCCTGGAATTCTCAGACCTGTGCTGTCATAGCCAGAAGGCTGACACACGGGCCACCTTCCTAGCAGGAGTTTTGATTTCCATAGAAGACATTCCATATTGATAATCACGCACCCTCTATTTTTCCACCAGTGTGCATGCATATATTTCTTATCTGCATGACTATTCTGTTATCCAAGGAGATGTATTCAAGTATTAAACGTGCTAATATTCTTGAATTGGTATAATATTGAATTAAAAGAATCAATCTATGTTATTCATTGTGAAACCTTAGTTAGAACAAGCAATAGAGCTTTCGAGGTCTCTGAGGTATTGAATACTTCATGCTCATATTTCATGAGGGAGAAATATTAAGCGAGCTGAAAATATACTTGGTGAGAAAGGAACATTTTCCTGGAATGCTTTCCCAAGAATACACGGTTTGAGGTCCTGCAAAGTAGTGGACTTCATTGTGAGTGGACAGAGACCAGCTAATAATGACCAAGATGTTCCCTGATCCTATAGCTATAGTCTGATTTTATATTAGATCCACTTGAAAGCTACAAACTTGTAGAACCATGAGTTTGGACTCCCCAGTAGACTATTTTCTTTGCAGTCCCTGCTGGGACAGTGACTCTTATTTTATTTTTATTTTTTATTTTTGTTTTTTATCATAGGACTTGATGACTGGTGCTGATCAGTTCTTTCATGCAGACATTTACATGGAAGGTGACTTAAAATCCACACACTTACACAGGTACACATACCCTCTTCTCTTTCTTCATGTCCTTTTGATTTCCCTCTGTGTTAAAAGCCCAATGGACTCAGAATGAAGCCTCTTCTTGCTTGCTAAGAAGATGTTTCAGTTCCACTTCTTATCAAGGAGACTCTTTCAGTATTTGAAGATGGGTACAAATGAAAGTATCATCTCTTGAAAGTGAATTTGGGAGTCTGTACTGACTTCGAAGCAACCGGTTTGAGTTTGGTTATATCTCATGGAAGTAAATCTCATTAATGAAGATCTGAATTCTATCTGTAAGCATTTGTGAGGTGCCTCATATCCAATCCACATTTCTAGGCACTGTGGGGGCACAGAAGAATGCAAGATATGGCTCCTTTGCTCAAGGATCATCAAAATATGCACACATATAGCAGACGAAAATACAAAGCCATGTGCACAGGGGAACACACAAGGCGAAGAGGAGAGAACAGTCTTATCAATGTGCAAAGAAAGAAAGTCCATTACAATGTGGTGCAAAGGGAAGGTTTAATAGCAGAATAGCTTAATGGTGGAATTGTGAAGCTTAGGATTTGGATATGCAGAGAGAAGACATGAACTTCAGGTATGTTAGTGGATGTCTAACCATCCTCCTAAATGTCTCATAGCATGAGGCCTTTATCCAGTATAGAGTTTTTAAAACGCAACTTCTCTTTCATCTGAATTCTCCTTTTATAGATGGGGAAACTGAAGCACAGAGAAGATAAGGGACTAGATGGAGTTCACAGAGCTGCGAAGTGTCAGAGCAAAGACTTCAACCCAATCTGGCTCTGGCATCTATGTTCCTAAACATTATATTACCTGTTCAATCATTCATTCAAATAGGTTCTCCATTGTGTATAAGCTATTATACTAGATACTGAGGATCAAATAGTGAAAAGGTCACAGATACCTTCCTCACAGTGTGAAGAATCCAATGGGAGAGACAGATAAGTAAACAAGGAATTGTAAGACAGAATGGCAAAGGCAAGAAAAGTACTGTTGGATCACCAAAAAGGATATCAGGGAAATTCTCCGGGGAGACCAGGAACATGTGCAGAAGGAGGATCTGATACAGATCTGAGGCTTGGAAGGTGAGGAGGTATTAGCTGATAAAATGGAACAGACATTATGGGTAGAAAAGACCCCAAGACAAAATCAGTCTAAGGACAGAATAGCTCCAGCTCTGGAGCTGAGCATGAGATGGTTGGCTAAGGAGAAGCCTGAGGCTACAGCCAACTCACAAGCAGACGTTCATCTTCTGAGTTAAGAGACTGGAGTTTCTTCCTGAGGTTGGGTGGGGGGAGGGGCAGCTAGTGGAAGCTACCTTCTAGCTGAGCTCTAAACGGATGGAAGCGTGGAGTCTAGGCAGAGAGAGCACTTGTGGTTATTTATCAGAACTGTGGTCTAATCTCTGAGTCAGAAAGGGGCACTGGGAATGGAAAGAGGTAGAAGGCTTTAAGAAATATCATATTAAGAAGGAAGAGCCAGTGGGAACTGATGAGTGGTTATGTGGGGCCAAGGTAAGGGAGGGGGAAAGGATGCAAATGGCTTCCAACTTTCTGTCTTGGGTAAGTAGGTAACACGTGGTGACATTCATGCATCAGGGAACACAAAGTGAGACATAGCACAGAACAGGGAAGCCCTGTAAACTCAGGAGCTTGGAATGGTTCCAACAACACATCAATCTTTGTGTGTCCTTCTGGCAGGTACCTGGATTGAATTCACAGCACTGGTGCCACCTAACCTGACGAACCAAGTGAAGTCCACTAGCCCGCCCCTGGTCCTGGGCCCACCATCCACCATCCAGTCACGTGATCACACACCAAGCATCTTAGACTGCCCGGAGGTGCTGACTCCTTGACAGTATCTATCATGGCAGGCAGTACTACTGGTCTGCGCAGATGGATGGAGACAATCATGGATGGAGAGTACCAACCCTTTCTCCCAGGTCCCAGTGTCCTTGGGATGATGGTAGAGGCAGGGCTCCCTGGTGTCACTGTTGAGGCCGACCAGCAGGCATGCGGTGAGGGCTTTAGTCAAACCTCCTGGCCTCCAGGGCCTGCAGAAGAGGGTGAGCCTTGAGGCAAGAAATCAGTGTGACAGACCAGAAACCTGTGTGCTGTGAGGCAGACTGTGCCCTTTTTGTATCATCTATTTTTCTTATTTAGTGTTAAAGTATAAAACATATTAACTTTTTCCAAATGCACCTGGGTGAGCTACTATGTGTCGAGGTACCGTTAGGAAACCTCTGGATGAGGGGCAGCCCAGGTGGCCCAGTGGTTTGGCGCTGCCTTCGGCCCAGGGTGTGATCCTGGAGACCCGGGATCGGTCCTGCGTTGGGCTCCCTGCATGGAGCCTGCTTCTCCCTCTGCCTGTGTCTCTGCCTCTCTCTCTCTCTGTGTCTCTCATGAGTAGATATGTAAAATCTTAAACAAACAAACAAACAAACAAAAAACCAAAACAGACCTCTGGATGAAAATAGCAGGTATTGACGATGAACAGAATGCAGGGCACCACGTTGTCTCTGCAGCTGCACCTGTGTGTCATGATGTCTGTCATACCTTATGGGTCACCAAGTTCTTTCATGTACACTGGCCCAGTGGATCCTGTTAACCAGCCTGTGAGACAGGGATTGCTATGTTCTACCTCGAAGACACTGGCTTCCCTGTAATAAGTGTCAGAGTGAGGGTGATAGGGTTTCTTTCGAAACCTCTGTAGCAAATCAATACATTCATGTAACACAAACATCCACACAAGTACGGGTGTGAGGACATGAATGCCGTTGGGCTAACAATAATCGCTGGCTCTTTATAACTCCGAGTCATCTCCAAGGCTGAGTTTGCTTATGCAGAAAGTCTGGCGCCTTACGGTGCTCCATCACCCCCTGGCCAACCACCTGCCAGCTCCAGGAATCCCAAAGAGGTACTTCACTCATGGAACCCAACTCTCCACTGGGCACGCTGAACTGTAGCCCCAGGTAGGTGGCGGGGATAGTCAGTGCGGCAGCGGGTGCCGTCCACCCCTCCGATTTACCTACCCCTCCTCTGGCCTCAGCATCCCTATATGCTGGGAGGCTCGTGGAGTGTGGGCCGCATCGTTCTGCCCCGCGGCTTCAGTTTCAGCATGTGGGGAACATGGGCAGGCTTTGGAAATGGGGAGTAGGAGGGGGCTGTGCATTCTTCCTCCTGATCTCATTCTGTGAAGTGCACTTAGGCTGCGGTGTCTCCAGGCCTAGGCCCCAGCTCTCCTGCAAGTGGCAACCACTCTCTGCCCCTTGGGGGGAGGGCCGAAGTGGCCCAGAGCTTACATCCAAAGGATGGCAACAGCATTCTTAGTTTCCATCTCATTAGTAAATAGTCCCTACTCAATTTTTCTTCTTTTCCTGACAGGATACTCTTTAATCCATGTCACCTATTTCCCCCATCCATCCCCCCAGCCCCCGGGCACCATCAGTGAGTTCTCTGTAGTTGAATCTGTGCCTGGGTTTGTCTCTTCCTCGACTCTTCTTCAATCACCCAATGTACTGTGTCATTTGTGACCTCCTGGGACTTTGATCAGTGTAGCCAGCTAGATCAATATATCCACATGCAGGGTAGGGAGACCACAGTATCACTACTTCTTGTGTTCTGTGTGACCCCAAGGAGGAGGGGGTGTCCCTCACCCCATCAGAGCTCCCGCACTCTGGCTGCTCTCCTGCCCCTGCCCTGCGGTGGTGATCGTGCACGGTTGCCTGGGGTGCCATGGCCCTGCGGGCAGTGTCCACGGCGTCCCTAGGTCCCGTTCTGCACCTCTCCTGATTTCTCCCAGTTTCTGTCTCTGGTTGCCTTGAGCTCTCATTCTTCCTGACTCATGAAAATCAAACCATTGTCTGCATGGACCTCTCACTAATGCAGACCAAGGAAGAAGGGAATGCTTCAGTCGAGCTACCTGGGCCCTTAATAAGACACCTCTTTCATTTTCACCTCAGGTCTCTCCTCCCCAGCATGTGTGTGAACACACACACACACACACACACACACACAGAGCGTGTGTCTGAACACAGCCCCTACTGCTCCTGGAGCTGCTTGCTCCTGGTCTTCTTGTCCCTGTGGCCTCACTGTGCTGTAAGACATCTATTCATTCATTATTACCATTTTATTCTCAGAGATTCTCTGTTGGCTGTAGTCCTCCAGTCGCTGGAAATGCCAACCTGGGTCTAAATCGTAGGTCTAAACCCAGGTATGCAGTGTCCATCCCACCTTGGGAGTTGGCTCCCAGGGAAGTCCAACACACCTTGTCATCCTTGGCTGCATTCCATTGGGTATCCATGTCAGTCCAGAGCACAGACAGCAGGATGCCTGTCTACAGCCAGCCTTTCCCTTCATGGCGATGCAGTACTGTAGGTGAAAAATAGGTTAAAAAAAAAAGACTTTGAGGGCCACCTGGGTGGCTCAGTTGGCTAAACATCTGCCTTTGGCTCAGGTCATGGTCTCAAGGTCCTGGAATCAAGACCCACAACAGGCTCCCTACTCAGCGGGGAGTCTTCTCCTCCCCCCTGCTCATGCTCTCTCTCTCTCTTTCCCAAATAAATAAATGAAAAACCTTAAAAATAAAAAAAGAAGGCTGTGAGATGCTGTTCACGTATTGACATGATGCTAAACCACCTGGACAATTTAAGGGAAGTATTCTCTTATCTCTGAGTTCTCTTCCTAGTGGAATTCAAGAAGACCAAATGCAGAAGAGCTTTAAAAAAAATAAAAAATAATAAAAATAATTGTTATTTAAAATACTTTTCAGATACGTTCAGACTTTAAAAAGAAAGAAATTCTAATTCATGCCATAACATGGATGGATCCTGAGGATATCATTATAAGCCAGTCATATAAGGAAAATGCTGCATAATTCCATTTATATGAGATACCTGGGAGAGTCAGATTCATAGAAAGAAGTATGGTGGTTGCCAGACTCTGGGGGAGACTGGCTGAGAGTTACTGTTCAATGGGTAAAAAGTTTCAGTTTTACAAGATGAAACAATTCTGGACATATGTTGCCCAACAAGAATCTATTTAACACTCCTGAACCATACCCTTAAAAATGGTTAAGATAGTAATTTCTAAAATTTATTTTAATTCCAGTATACTTAACATTCAGTGATATATCAGTTTCAGGTGTACAATACAGTGATTTGATAATTCTGTGCATTACTCAGTGCTCATCATGATGAATACACTCTTAATCCCCATCACCTATTCCACCCATCCCCCCTCCCCACCTCCTCTCTGGAAACTATCAGTGTGTTCACTATAGTTAAATGTGTTTTTCTTTGTTCATCTCTTTTGTTCTTTGTTTGTTTTGTTTCTTAGGTTCTACATATGAAGGAAATCAATATGGTATTTGTCTTTCTCTGACTGGCTTAGTTTACTTAGCATCATACCCACTAGATCCATCCATGTTGTTGCAAGTGGCAAGATTTCAATCTCTTTTTTGGCTAAGTAATTTTCCACTATATATATATACACACACACACATATATATCACATCGTCTTTATTCACTCATCTGTTGATGGACACCTGGGTTGCTTCCATAGTTTGGCTACTGTAAATAATGCTGCAATATGCATAGGGATGCATATATCTTTTCAAATTAATGTTTTCATATTCTTTGAGCAAACACCCAGTAGAAGAATTAGTGGGTCATATGGTAATTCTATTTTTAGTTTTTTGAGGAACCTCCATACTGTTTTCCACCATGGCTGCACCAGTTTGCATTCCCACCAGCAATGCAGGAGGGTTCCCTTTTCTCCTCATCCTTGCCAATACTTGATACTAGTTGTGGCTTTTATTTTAGCCATTCTGACAGGTGTGAGGCAATATCTCATGTGGTTTTGATTTACATTGCCTTGATGATTAGTGATGGTGAGCATCTTTTCTGGTGTCTTTTGGCAAGGGTAAATTTTATGTGTGTTTTACCACAATTAAAAATTTCCTTGGGGTGCCTGAGTGGCTCAGCAGTTGAATGTCTGCCTTCAGTTCAGGTCATGATCCCAGAGGTCCTGGGATCAAGTCTTGCATCAGTCCTCTGCACAGAGCCTGCTTCCCCCTTTGCCTATGTCTCTGCCCCTCTCTGTAGTTTATCATGAATAAACAAATAAAATCTTTAAAAAAATTCCTTAAGAAGCCAAAAAACTCTTCATTTGCTTCTTGAAAATATTGAGAATCAGCTTCTTTTGGATGAGTGTAATTCCTGTGCTTTTTTTTTTTTTTTTTTTTTTTTTGTATATTTGGAGATCCTCTCTGGCTGCTGTTCTCTGACCTGTGACTCTATCCCAGCCTTGTCTCCTTACCTGTGATGAGGCCCTGTTTATTCCTGTGTGTCAGAATTCACAGAGTTCCCATTGAGCATTTTGAGTCTGATGTTCTCAGGACTTTGTAGTTACTTACTTATCGCTACTGAAATTCACATCATTCTCATTAATTTTTTGTTAGCACCTCATTAAATTCCTTTGAGAAATTTTACACTTCTGCTTCTATTCTCTGTGCAGCTATGAAAAAACACTTTATTGCTTAGAAGTCAACTGATCTGAACATGTAGCCATCTAGTACATCATAATCCTAAATTGGAAATTCATTTTAGAATTTGCAGAAATAAATGAAATATTTTTGGACCATTTAAAATACGTACAAAAAGTACTTGCTGATAAAGTTTTCATTCTATTTCTAATTTTCTGTTATTGCTCTTTCTGTTGTTGCCTGTGGTTTCCCTCTTTATTCTCTTTCTCATGGGAGATTGAGCCAAATGATTGAATTTAGTCATCATAATAGCTCATCAAGCCTGATGCTTTGATTTGGGCAGACCGTTCTTCGAGGACAAGGCAGTTTTCATATAAAGAACTGGCTTGGGCTTGGGCAGGGTAGACATCTGCCCACAGGAAGTGCTTGGCTGGTTTTTGGCAGGGTTTCGCAGCCATTCAGAAGAGTTTAGGAAAGCTCCTAGAGAGGAGTTTTAGAAGACAAATACCCACATTAGCATTAGGACCTCCTTAGAGAGAAAGAGGAAAAGGTGAAAAATGGAGACTATGCCTTCAGTCCTCTCTAACTCCCCCAGACCTCAAGCCTAGCTGGTTCAGCAGGGCGGGGGGCAGGGGGGTTAAGGGGGGGAGGAGGTAGGTTTTCAATTGGAAATAAGATTGGGATTTAAATCCGGTGGTATTAAAAGAAAAAAAGAAAGGCTCAAGGATCTGTCTGACATGTAGAAAAGGGATGAGAGTAGCTGAAGGCAGTGACAGTAAGAAATAAAACCATTTCATCTTTATAACCCACTGAATTGAGGCCAGATACAAGTAAATGTCAACTCCTTCATGAATCTTGTCTGTCTTGATTTCCATTGTGTTCCCAGAAATACCCGGCACATATTTGGTAGGTACCCAGTAGATAATTGTTGAGGAAACAAGCAAGCAAACATAACATAAACAAAACAATGTCCTCTGAGGTCAGATAGAGGCAAATATGAAATATTACTCTGCCATTTCCTAATGGTTGACTTAAACAATATCCTCAATATCACATCCATGTGTTCTCTGAGCTCCTGTATATATACTCCTGTGAGTATAATAATGATAATGTTAATCTCACAGGATGGTACTGGTTGACCAGATAATATATAAGCACAGAATAAGTATTCAATAAACATTTATTTTATTTCCTCCTTTGCATATGCATATTATATACACATTCTGTTTTATGCAGCTATTCAAGATGAATTCCTGTGGATGGTGAATAAATAATATTAAATTCCAAACAAAGAATTCAACACAAACAGTGACCTTAGTTCTGTAAAGATTTACTTAATGAGAATTATTTTCTTAAGCTCTGAGAAACATTATACCCAGTGAAACAAATGTTGTAGGATTAATGATACCAAACCAATCCCAGGCAGCATTTTCTACCAATTTCTTTTTCCTTCCTTTCATAGCTTCCTACTCCCTCTGCAGGAAGACCTTTCTCCCATTCTTTTTCCCTCTTTCTGTTTTTCTTATTTTTTTTAAACCCTCTTTCATTTCTATGAACAGAAAAAAAAATGAAGGAGAAAAAAGGAGAGTATCAAAGAAAAGGAATGAGATTGGGAGATCAATCTCTTGGCTCCCCAAGTAGGAAGAAATAAGGGTAGGAGGAAGGCAGTGACACTCAGGAGGGAAGAGCAGAGGTGGTACTTTACCAAGTGCCATTAGCAAGTGTCTATTTGAGAGAAGTTTACACATAAGAGGTTTTTTTTTTCACATAAGAGGTTTTTTTTTAAATATTTTTTTTGAGAGAGAGTTTTTTTTCCCCAGAAAATCAGAAACTTAGAGAAGCAAGAGAAAGATTCTGACAGAGATGACAACAGGGTTTTATTTCCTTCGAGAAAGAGGATACCAGATATCGAACCAGCCCACTTGATACTGCCCAGAGCCAGGCCAGCTGCAGGATTTTGTTCCATTCATTTTTTTATAGCAGAATTTTGGTGTTTTCCTCAAATTTGCCTTGGAAATCTGGGTTTCTCCTCATGGCTGCCATTTGGCACTCTGTCTCTTATATGGTCCATCTACACAAGGGTAAGTGAGGCAAATGTTTCTCTAAGAAACCCAGTTTCTCTGCTCCTTGGAAAGATGACCAAGAACAGAAATGATTTTGGGAATTTCAGAAAGCCAGCCCACTGAGGGGAAATTCAGATTCATGTGAAGGATAAAGTATTCCTCTAAATAGTGAAGCTCTTCTTGCACACATTAACCATAATTAAATTCCTGTGCACACTCACATACTTACACACAAGCATGTATGAGCACAGATAAATAAATTAGACTGTCACTTGTCCAGAAACCAGTTGCTTAAATATCTGAGGGAAGACAATTACGTTTAACCTGAATTTGTCAGGGCCTGTGGATTTCCTGTTGCTTTTTTCTTTCCTTTTTTTTTGTGGCCATCACTAATTTATGAAAAATATAATCACTAGGAATCTCTTATGTGTTCAGCACTGTATGAAGTGCTATTTGAATGAAGTGAAATATGAAGCACAGTCCTTTTCTTGGGAAACATGGGACCTGGGGATAGGCACACACATAATTAAGCAGTAAATCTTATAGTGTTCAAGGTCAGGGGAATCTCTCTACCTTGTGCGCTGTAAATTAGCTCATTCTTCCTCTCGTGACCTTGCTTTTTAGAAGGTTTTCTTAAGCCCACTTGGTGGGCTTAATAAGTCTCTGAACTATGGCTTTTAGTTTGCAAAATTTAATTCTGATTTGCTTCATTTGAGGGGATGTACCTAGAAAGGCACATCCTAGTTTCTGTGCTCCTTGCTCTACCTTGTATTGGCCACAAAGGCTGGGGGACTCCGTGGAGAGTCAATGGAACTCAACAAGGATGTGGCAAACGATTGCTCTACTTTGGATGCTGTGTGCTAAGTGTTACAGCACAGACACTGACTCTATGTTCAAGGAGTTTACAGTGTTCTAGAGAAGACAGATGGGGATGCAACAAACATGCACAAAGCAGGGAGAAATTCTTTCTAACTAAAGAGAATGAGCAAGGTTTTAATGGAAGAAGCATGATTTAGATAGGTTCAGAGATCATTCCAGGAAATAGAGTGAGTGTCTTGAGTTTACAGAAAGCTTGGTGGAGATGAGGTGGTTGAAGACATCCATAGCCAGAGCATAAGGGATGAGCTTTGAGTGTTTGGCAGGCTTGACTTGTCAGTTTATGTTGATTTTAGCATGAACTTCAGCAATATTTGTATATTTTCCCATTTTCAGTCTGCAGTTCTCCTGTAAGTAAGGTATTTAGAAGATTCTATTTCCAGAAGCCTATTTGGAGACATAAGCTCGGCAGCTGGCATGATAATGAACCCATTTCAATAGAATAAATCCCATTACTATTAATATTAAGCAGCCACAGAATGATTCATGAAGTTCTTTTCAAAATTCAAAAAGTACTTAATCAAAAGGACGGGGGAGGAGAAAGAATAAATAGAAATCATGTCAAAGTTGATTATTGTTGGCTTTCTTTAAGAGTCAAATCCACTGTTTCTCAGGCTGACTGATGCTTAGTGCATTGATTTATTTTACCAAATACAACTTTGCATTTGGTCTGATAGAGAAAAACCTGACAAAAGGCTCAAATGTCCAGGGAGTTTATTGCTTTTTTGTAGGTCACATAGCTGCCCTAAGGTATATAAGTTCTGTGTTCCAGATTTTCTAGATGTTTTCAGCTGATGAATTTTCTGTTAATTTCTCTCTCTGTCTCTGTTCATTGGTCCTCATTTCATCCTGCCTTTCGTTTCCTACCACACAAATAGGTAGCCCCACTTCTTCCTAAGGAAAGATTAAAAAAAAGATTTTATATAGTTATTCATGAGAAACACAGAGAGAGAGGTAGAGACATAGGCAGAGGGAGAAGCAGGCTCCTTGAGGGGAGCCGGAGGTAGGACTTGATCCAGGACCCCTGAATCATGACCTGAGCCCAAGGCAGATGCTCAACCACTGAGCCACCCAGGCATCCTGATTTAAATGATTATCTATCATTACCCAGAAATGTACCTCTTTATCCTTTATTTGATTTCTGTATGTTCATTTTCTATCTACTTTAAATGTTACTTTTTCTTCCCTTCACTTTTAATCACATGAAAGCTCAATTTTTTTTAGTAACCTTAGTACCCAATATTTTCAAAAGCATTTTGATAATTTAAATACACTATTTCAATGGCTTCTATTAACAAATTTACATTTTCTCTCAAAAATATAGTACTTGAGTTAGTCAGGTATTTTCCCCAAAGAAACCACACAACCCATCCCAAAGCTTACCCCTTGATTTTGCATTTAATGGAGTTCACTGGCTGGCCTCATAAAGAAATGACTCACAAATCTTAATTCTTTGAGTTCCTTATGGAAAGAAGTCAAATTAGGAAGAAGAAGAGGCTAGAACGACCCCCCCCCCGGACCGGCCAAAGCCTGCGGGCATCCCCACATCCAGCGCTTACGTCCCGCCACCATCACCACCATGCCCAAGAGAAAGGCTGAAGGGGATGCTAAAGGAGATAAAGCCAAGGTGAAGGATGAGCCACAGAGAAGATCTGCAAGGTTATCTGCTAAACCTGCTCCTCCAAAGCCAGAGCCCAAGCCTAAAAAGGCCCCTGCAAAGAAGGGAGAGAAGGTACCCAAAGGGAAAAAGGGGAAAGCTGATGCTGGCAAGGATGGAAATAACCCTGAAAAAAACGGAGAGATACCAAAACAGACCAGGCACAGAAAGCTGAAGGTGCTGGAGATGCCAAGTGAAGTGTGTGCATTTTTGATAACTGTACTTCTGGTGACTGTACAGTTTGAAATACTATTTTTCATCAAGTTTTATAAAAATGCAGAATTTTGTTTTACTTTTTTTTTTAAGCTATGTTGTTAGCACACGGAACACTTCATTGTTGTTTTGGGGGAAGGGCATATGTCACTAATAGAATATCTCCAAAGCTAGATTGATAACAAGGGGAAAAACACCTTTCCCTTCTAGTTTTGAGAAACTTCCTCTTGGCTCCCAGGAGGAGGGATTCCTTGATGTTGACACACATGAGCCACCTTGGTGGTGTGGAAAAACTAAAATCCATTTTTTTTATGTCCTCCTCCCTCTCTGCCTTCAACATAGACTTGACTCCCTTAAACCCAGAGACCTGTTGGAACCTGACCCCATGAAATGGTTCCCAGTATGTCAGGCAATCTGGAATTTACAGTGTCACCACTGAGATGGTGTCCCTCAAAAGAGTTTCTTTTTTTTTTTAGCTTGTGGATCTTCAGATTGATAATTCTGCCATTTTCATTTCATTTCCTGAAAGTCAGGGTCGGCTTGTGAAAAGTTGTTAAACAACATGCTAAATGTGAACTGTCAACCCTCACTCTAAACTTTCCCTGTTCAGAGCATCACATGAAGACTTCGTTGGGTTTTATAGTGGCTTTCTGATTTTGGGAGTCCATTGAAGAAGGGAGTTTGAAAGTTGTTGTATACTGTTAACGATCGTCCACCCATGTCCTGCCTGAAATACCATGATTGTTTATGAAAAGTATCTGTAATAAAGCTGGATACAGTTTGGCTTGGAAAAAAAAAAAAAAGAAGAAGTCAAATTGGTAGCCAACCAGGTTTTCAGCAATTTGCCTGTTACATGAGGGTTTCGGTCAATAGCTCCAAAATTCCTCTTTAAGGAAAGATTTTCAAGTATGAGCCTGGTTAACCAGGTAAGATTTAAAACAGATTTTAGGGATGCCTGGGCTCAGGGTGTGATCCCGGGGTTGTAAGATCGAGCTCCATGTCAGGGTCCACACTGGGTCCACACCTGCCTGAGGCTCTCTCTCCCTCTCCCCGACCCCCCATTTGTGCTCTCTTCTCTCTTTCTAAAAACAAAAAACACAGATTTCAAATCTCAGTCTGCATCAGTATAGAGTATTCATCATTCATCATATGAAACTAATAAAGTGGAAATTGGTGAGTGGAAGGAAGGAACAAGTTACCATAAGACTGAAAAATCCCTAGAATGGGTGCCTGTGGATGACCCTATTTCATCTGTTTCCAGGACAGGAAATAAGGATAAATAGTTTTTCCTGCTTCTGTGCCCTTGTTTTCTTTCACACTCTCTTCACTATGTTTCTTATAAGAATCTCCATTTAAGTATACGACTTAGAGTACCACAGTGGATTTAGAGGGGGCTAAAAGGTCCTTCGGATTGCAGTATAGACGTCATCCACATCAGCATGAAGCATATGATGTCTCTGTTCTGTCTATTCAGCAAACTCAATCAGCTTTGAGTTTAAGGCCAAATCTTGTTCCCAGAAAAGCCAACTAAGCTCCTCCCTCACCTGGCTTTTCTTCCTCCATCAGCTTCTCTTGGTGTATAACTTAGTGGCTTAAACAATAAACATATGTTATGTCAGTTGCTCTAGGTCAGAAACCCAGGTGCAGATTAGCTCAGGGTCCCTCACAAAGTGCCACTGAGGTGTCTGCTGAGGCTGCAGTTTTATCAGTGCTCAATGGGGGGATGATACACTTCCAGACTCACATATAGTGGTTGGCCAGCTTTGGTCATCACTGCCTGCAAGCAGGGGCATCAGTTCCTTGACATATGGGCCTTCCACAGGATAGCTCACATTAGGGCAGCTGGCACCCAAGATGAAAGTCGAGTTCTTTCTGTAACCTCACCTCAAATGTGAAATCATACCACCTTTGCCATATTTTTTTCATTAGAAGTGGGTCACCAGATCCAACCTACCCTTGAGGGGAGCAGATTGCACAAAGGAAGAGGAATCATGGTGGGCTGTCTTAGAGGTGCTGGCCATACCTGTTTGTGAATTATTGCAAAACCAGGTACTCTAGAGAGAATCTCTTTTAGGGTAGGGATTTAGCCCCAAGGCATCTTGAAATCCTTAGCACTTGCTTTTAGTCTTTTGGGGGTACCAAAATAGAAAGACTTTTGACATCACCTTCACAATATGGGAGTTTATTTTAAGGAATCTTTAGCTCAGTGGGACTGGTGAAAGTCTTTCTTTGGCCATCTGCTTGATTCCGCTTGATTCCTTCTCTCTGCCAACCCCCTTCCTTGGTTGGTGACTTGAACCTGTCTCTCATCTTCTCAGATTGCAAGTGGCCTGTGATGGCCACCCATGGCTTTTCTCTAGTTTGTTTTACATCAGCTTGCATTGCTATTTCTGACATTCTTTCTGTGGTCTCACACACTTCCTGAGAGAACATCCTCTGCTGGCCTGTGATCCAAGTAGTTCAGCCCCACATTCAGTAAGAGTCTCTGTCCAAACAGACCCCACAGAATTTTCACCAATGATTATTAAAAGATTTTGTTTCTTATTACTACCCTTCTGCACCTGTGAAAAGCCTCTCACTTTCCTGCCCAAAGAAGAAGATTCCACTTATTTCCTTTTTTTGCTTCCTATCCATCTCACAAAAGGTCAATTCTTCTGACCACCTGCTTCTACCTTTTAGATCTTCTTTTCCTACTGCTGTTTTTAAAAAATCCCCTGATAAAAATTCCCTTTTCATTTGATTTCTTTTTTTTTTTTAATTCTTCATCACAAAAAGGGTAAAGGAACTTTCTAGCAAGGAAAGAATTCTCTATAAAGGGTTAAGGGACTAATAAAGAGACCTGAAAGTGGATAAGGGGGAGGAGTCTAGGGGACAAACATATGGTGATACAATTTTTGTCCTGTTGCCTGGTACCTTCTTCCAAATGTGCCCGGCAATAGGATTATAACTGGATTGATAACTCACTTCTTCAGGCTGGCCCTAATTAAGTGACCAGTCATAATCCAGGTGCTTGCCTTTCATTAAGGGGCATGCCTTGGTCTAGTCCTCTTGGCTGAAAATCCCATAGTATTTATAATGTGGTCTTCTGGATAGTATGGCCTGGGGCTGAGATAAAGCCTCCTAGAATCTAGTGCTGTCAGGGAAAGCAAGTACGTACGGTGCTATTGGTCAATCCAAGTACATTCTCAATAAACGTAAAATAAATAAGCTACCTATACATTCAAAATCCAACAGGGCACCAATGCAGTGAGGATATATAAATATGTGAGTGAGTATGCGTAAGTGTAGATTACCAGAAGGAAATTCATACATTCAAGTGGCATGATGAATCAGATTCAAATTCTGAAGTGCATGTCTTCATGAAAAGGCTTAACCAATTTTTATTAATATAGGAATAGAAGAACACATATTCCAAGCTTTCATACCTGTGTGTAAATGCTGAAGTCAGACTCCAACAAAATATGTCTGTCTCCAAATCCTATACCTGGACCCAAGACTGCAGTTCATTTGAAACACCAGTATATTGCAGGAACATCTGAATGATTACTTCTTATGGAACCTTAACAGTGTGTCTCTGAAGCAAAATGAATGCACACTCTTCCAAGTTGAATAGTTTCTCATAAATATTTTTGTCTGAGCATATTCTCTGTGGTTGTGGAAGCTGAGTGAGGGTCTCATTGGTCAGAGCTCTGCTATCCCTGGATGTGTGACACTGGGCGGGGGAGTGGGGGCATGCCTTCATCTCTCTGACTCTTCTACTGAATAAGAACAGATCCCTCTGGGATGCATGTGGAGACTTTGACGAAATATGTGTTAAATGTAAGGAAAAGAGTAAGCACTTAATAAATGACAACTACTGTGATTATTGCTGTTAGAGAATTTCAGTATTTTCTCTGAAAGAAGACAGGCTGAGGCTTGTGAAATTGTTAAGGCTGGTTCTATACAGCAACAAAAGATCTGGGTGGAGGCAGGCATGCAAACATTTACCTTAGTGATGCGACCCATTCCAATACCTTCAAGTAGCTGAGTGATGAGCTGAGAATCTCTACATTTCACCTGAGGCAGAGACAAAGCCTCTGTCTTTCTGTATTTCCTCTTATGATAATTAAAACAATTCTTGCCATGGACTACACAAAAATGATGGGGGTTTGTGTTTTAAAATGGGCTAACCTTCTAGTGACAGATAAGCCCTCCATATATGATTTAGAGCCCAGCCCCTCTCTATGAATCTTAAAAGAGCAATTTATTCATGACTTTCCTTTCAGTCTAGAATTCTAGATGCTATATTCTTGAATCTCTGACTGTAAGTATCCTGATGTGTGAGAGGAGTTATAATTATTTCTGTGCTGGGGTGTTGAGAATAAGGATACAAGATTCATGAGTCTATGTTCCATGGGGGTACTGTTGGTGGTTGAAGGCTGTGCTAAGAGATATTATTGTTTTGTTTAACCCCCATGGGCATTTCTTCTCATTTAATGTCTTTCTCATTTCTCTTTCTCCCCTCCCATCACATTCCATCCATCACTGCCTTTCATCCCCGTTCTGACTAAAGAAAGAATTCCAGTAGATAAGTTCAGGTAGTTTAATTTTCCCTTTAACTTTATGGCAGGCAGCCAAAGCATCACCTCTACTTCCTGACTAATACTACAAATACAAGAAAATTTTAGATTTTCCATGTTGGCACATCTTTTCAATCAGTAGAACTTGCAAAGGGAGATGGAGTGTGGGAAAGACACACACACACACACACACACACACACACAGATTCAACAGCAGAAGTCAGTTGGCACTGGTGCCATAGAGGTCTGCTCTGGAGAGCCTCTCATTTTCTGTCACCCTAAACACTGCAAGGATGCCAATCTTTATGCCACTGGTCATCATCAGGTCTCTCTGTCTCTGGTTCAACTCCGAAAAAATAAGAATGTTATGTCTTCCATGAGGGAAAATAAAGGCTCATTTTTCTTCTTAAATTCTGAGATTTTTTTCTTTCTTGAATGTTATTTCATGAGAAGAACATGGAGCAATATCATGACTTAGGGGAATGTCCCCTGAAAGTTTATTGATGCCTCATTAGAAGGCAAACTAGTGTCTCAGCAGAATCTGCCTTGCTTTTAAAAGAGATTAATAACCAGCATCAAAGTTGCCAACCAGAAAGGAATGGATTTGCTGATATAGATCATCAGTAGATCCAAGTGTCTGGGGCCATTCTTATCCAAAACATCCACTATGGGCTTTTAGCTCACTTTGCCACAAAGATTATGAAGAAAAATCTGGTAATCCACAAACATGGCTGTACATGAAAGTTCTTCCTTTTGAAACATTATAACTACAAAGTGTGGGGAAAAATAAAACAAGCCATCTCCATCAGTTGTGTGAGTTGGGTGGCACATCCTTGATGCTTTAGAAATATATGATCGAATTTCCTCTTCAGTAAAAGGAGAGAACTCCAGGCTAATTGCATATTGCTCCTTGTTCTGAGTTTCATCCATCTATGGCTATCACCAGCAGGGGTATAATACAGCTATTTTTTCATATGCACAACACTCAGTTAATAATGATTTTCACTTCCTACTGCTGCTGCTGTCAGAGCAGCAGTGACAAAAATCATTGCTTAGTCTGGTGGGATACAACTTTTTAAGCTTTGCTAAATACTCTTCCAGGTTGGCAGCAAAATGGACAAGGTGAAAAGCCCAGTTCATCTGTTAGGAATTTTTCATGACGGTGCTGACACCACACTATCTAAAGCCCCTGCAATTTTCAAAAGGTGGTTTAAAGCTGGAGTCTGTTTATTTGTCTATTTGGAAGTTGCAAGCTGTCAGGCATATGTCGTGCCGCAGTTTGAGTGTGTGTTCTAAAAGTGAACCACCCCAGAGACGCAGAGCTGGCTCTTCTAGTGAGAGGCTTGCAGTGTTGTTTTCACTTGCTCTGAGCTCGCTGCCACCTAGATGGAAGATGTTGCTTCCTTTGGGGGAGGAAAGTGTGCATCACCTCTTTTAGCATTTGAGAGCCATGTGTTACTGAGAAAAGTCATGTGGAAGCTGCGTGACTATTTGCTGTGGATTTTGTAGATGAGGTAATAGCACATGTGAACAGTGAGACTTTTTGTGTTTCTTACATGATTTTACAAAGAATCCCAGAGTGGCTGAGGAGATTAAATATCCACCCTAAAGGTAATAGGGGCAAGTAGTATGAAATGGCCTTCCATAAGCATCAAATGGCTTCAAAGTTGTAAAAACTATGCATGCTTTACAATTTAACCTGAGAGGTCTCAGTGTGTTCTATTCAGATTCTTTGGTGCAAGGAACAGAAACTAACGTGAACAAGCTTAAGTGCAAAAAGGCAGCTTATTGTCGGTGTGTCCACCTCCTAGAATCCTAAAAGAGTGAAGTATAAGTAGCTGTACTTTGTGGTGTGCAGGGGTAATGATCGAGAGTGAGGTGGCGCTCTCTCTCAGAGCTGCCAATGTCCACTTTCAATGTCTCTTTGTAGATCTGCTTACTTCTAATTACATGTCATTCAAGGTGGTGCCCTCCACCTCTGAGTCTTTTCAGTCTTTTAGATCTAGCCTCCAATCAAATATGTATAGCCTTTTAGTTCAAAATCAGAATGGTTGTGTCTGTTGGACCAGGTGGCTCCCATAGAGTCAATTGTCTAAGGCGAGGAAGGCAGTGAACCATTGGATATATGTGGCTAGTTTTCCAGGGCCTATGGGCAGGAGAAGTTAAATTATAAGGGAAAGTTGCACATAGATAGTAAATGATCTATGTGTAGACATAAAGTTCCAAGTTGCTCTCCATCATGAAAAATCAAAACCAGAAAGGTATTTCAATATTCTTGTCCTATAGATGAACGTGTAACAGAGAATTAGGTAAGACCCAATTTAAGGCTGAATGGTTGACTTCCAGGGCCTGAAGAAATGTAATTCTCTCCCAAAAAGGAACAAGTGATTTTATTACCAATGGAAGAATAATATTTACTTGGCTAGATACCATGGATTTTGGTACTGTGCTTTTAGATAACAGGTTAAAAAGAGTCTATGACCATACCACCCTGAATGCACCCAATTCATCTGATCTTGGAAGCTAAGCAGTATTGGGCTGGTAAGTACTTGGATAGGAGAATAGGCCAAAAATATAAAGAAAAGTAGATTTTGAAAACAACTGCCACATTCACCATGAAATGGGATAACATTTCTGAAATTGAGTAATGTTTACATTTTTAAAGAATTAATGAATTTTTCATTGTGGTGAAATATATACTACATAAAATTTGCCATTTTAAGTCTTTGACTCAGTGGCATTAATTATATTCACAAGTTTGTACAACCATCATCACTGTATATCTTTAAAATCTTCCATCACTCCAAACAGAAACATTAAGTAATAACCCTTCCCTCCAAGGAGTCCCTCTATGAATGTGCCTATTCTAGATATTTCATGGAAATAGAATCATACACTATTCATGCTTTTGTGTCTGGCTTATTTCACTTAGATAATATTTTCAAGGTCCATCCATGTTATAGTATGTGTGAGAACTTTATTCTTTTATAGCTGAATAATATTCCATTGCACGTATAAACCACAATTTGTTTCATTTGTCAACAAACTTTTGGGCTGTATTTACCTTCGGGCTATTGTACATAATGCTGCTATGAACACTGGTGCAAAAATATCTTTCTGAGTCCTCGTTTTCATTATTTATTTATTTATTTATTTATTTATTTATTTATTTATGAGAGAGAGACTAAGGGGGAAGAGTAGATGGAGAGGGAGAATCTTAAGCAGGCTCCACTCTCAGCATGGAGCCCAATGTGGGGCTCAATCTCATGACCCTGAGATCATGACCTAAACCAAAATCAAGAGTTGGACGCTTGAGTGACTGAGGTACCAGGCATCATCCTTGTTTTCAATTCTTTAGGACATACACCTAGGATTGGAGTCACTAGGTCATATAGTAATTCTGTTTTTAACTTTTTGATAAACTATCAAACTGTTTTCCACAGCAGCTGCACTGCTTTGCATTTCCACTACCACATATAAGGGTTCTGATGTCTCCACATCATTGCCAATGCTTATTACTCTCAATTTTGCTTTTATTCCAACCACCTTAGTAGATGTGAAGTGGCAGCTCATACTCTGTGGTTTTGATTTGCATTTCCCTGGTGACTGATTATATTGAGAATATTTTCAAATGCTTATGAGATATTTGTATATCTTTTTTTTTTGAGGAATGTTTATTCAAGTCTTTACCATTTTTTACATGGGTTGCTTGCCTTTTGTTGTTGAGTGGTAGAGTTCTATAATTATATATTCTAGATAGATTATTTGCAAATTTTCTCATTCTATGGATTATCTTTCCCCCTTTTGGTAATGTCCTTTTATACATGAAACTTTTTAATTTTAATGAGATCTAGTTATCCTGGTACTGTTGCTGAAGACACTATTCTCCCATCTTGGCACCCTTGTTGAAAACCTATTGGTTATAGATGTATAAATTGATTTCTTGGCTTTTTATTCTATTCCATTGATCTGTGAGTCTGTCCTTAAACCAGTACTATTTTTTTAATTCCTCTAGCTTTGTAGTATATTTTGAAAACAAGAAGTGTGAGTCCTACAACGTTGTTCTTAGTTTTCAAGTTTTTCCCCACACTATTTGGGATCCCTCACAACTATATATAAAAGTGAAGATAAGCTTTTCAATTTTCAACTTCTGCAAAAATTATTATTAAGTGAATTTTTATAAGAATTTCATTGAATCTATAGATTACTTTTGGTTAGTATTGATCTCTTAACAACATTAAGTCTTCCAAACCATAAACATACAATGTCTTTATGTGTATTTAGATCTTTTATTTCTTTCAGCAATGTTTTATAGTTTTTAGTATACAAATATTTTACCTCTTTGGTTAAATTTATTCCTAGGTATTTCATTATTTTGATGGTATTGTAAGTAAGATTGATTTCTTAACTTCCTTTTTGGATTGTTCATTATTGGTGTATACAAACAAAACTGATTTTGTGTGTTCATCTTTTATGCTGAAACTTTTCTGAGTTCATTTATAGCTCTATTTTTTCCTATATGAGGATTCTTCTGAAATTTTCTGTATATAGGATCTTGTCACCTGTGAACAGTTTTAATTCTTCATTTTCATATGCCTTCTATTTCTTTTCCTGCCTAAATTTTCTTTCAGCTCTTTAAATACATCATTCCACTGCCTCTGGCCTTCCTGGGAAATTGATGAATAATATTTACTGAGAATCCCTTATATGTGACAAATTACCTCCTTCTTGTTGGTTTTAAGATTCTGTCTTTGACTTTGATTTTCAGCAGTTTCATTATACTATGTCTCAGTATGGATCACTTTTAGTTTATATTATATGGAGTTCATTGAGCTTCTTGGATGCATAGATTCATGTCTTTCATCAAATTTGACAGTTTTCAGACCTTATTCTTCCAATATTCTTTCTATCCATTTCTTTCTTACTTTTAATTCTGGGATTCCCATAAGGTATACATTGATCTGTATCCCATAAGGCATATACTAATCTGGTATTCCACACATGCCTTAGGCTCTGTTCAGTTTTCTTCTTTTTTCTGTATGTCCCACAGACTCAATAATTTTTGTTGTCTTACCTTTTAGTTGATTAATTCTTTCTTCTACCTTCTCACATCTGCTATTGAGTAAAATGTTCATTTTAGTTATTGTACATCTTAGCTCTAGAATTTTTGCTTTGTTCCTCCATATTTTTATGTTTATTGACATTCTCATGCATTGTTTTCTCTTTTTTTCTGCAGTGTTTCGATTAGGTTTTTTTGGTTTTTGGAGCTAAAGATAGTTCTTTTAAAATCTTTGTTTAATAAATCCAATGATTAGATTACCTCAATGTTGATTTGTGTTAATTTAATCTGTCTTCTGAAAGAACTAGAGTTTCCTGTTTCTTTGTATGCCTTGTGATTTTTTGTTCATATCTGAAAATTTAATATTATAATGTAGGTACTCTGAAAATCAGTTTTCCCTTCCCCCCAGGATTTCTTCATTTGTGATTGTGAAAGATTGTCTAATTTAGCTCATTTAATGACTTTTCCTTTTTTTATATATAGTTTTTCTTTATTTATTCATGAGAAACACACACACACACACACACACAGAGAGAGAGAGAGAGAGAGAGAGAGGCAGAGACACAGGCAGAGGGAGCAGCAGGCTCCATGCAAGGAGCCTGATGTGGGACTCGATCCCGAGTTTCCAGGATCATGTCCTGGACTGAAGGTGGCGCTAAACTGCTGAGCCACTGGGGCTGCCCATTTAATGACTTTTCCAAAGGAATTTTGAAAAGACTCTATTCCTTGTTTGTGGTCACCGAATTCTCCATTCTTTGGCTTACATTCACCTAAAATTTTTGCAGAGATTTCTTTGAATGCCAGAACTTAAAAAAAAAAAATCTTCTAGTTTTTTTCAGGTTGTCTCTTGCTGAGGTACTCCTCCAACAGTTAGCCAGTCTTTCCTTGAGTCCAGAGATCAGTAAGAGGTGAAAAATTAGGGCAAAAATACTCCTGTGCTATTTTCTTAGCATGTACCTTGCACATGGCTTTTTAAATTCCCTTGTGGGCATGGTGCTTTTGGACTTCCTGATACCCCTTATCTTCAGCTTTTCCTTTTAGGAGTTAGGCAGTCTATTGCATGTCTTAAGCATAATATTTTGTCTAAAGTCATTACAGGCTGTTAGTCTTACATATATTCAACCATAGCCTGGTTGAATAGCCCACTTTTCTGGGCTGAGTGGGTTCCTCATTAGGCAAACCGAAATTGCTTCTGTCTTTCAAGTGGCCTAGAACAGACATAAACAAAAATTTGCAAATAAGATCTTTATTCCTTCTGAACTGGAGACAGATCTCACATTGGAAATAGAGGTTGCCATCTTGAAGACTTACTGACTCAGGAAGAGCATGGAACAAGAGAAAGGAAAAAAGCCACAAAGCTTTTGTATCATTTTTAACTTGCTCTTATTCTGATTCTGTATTCTCTTGGAAGCTTCAAAACTTTGACTGTTTTCCAGAGTTCTAGCAATGTTGGTTCTGAGAGTTTGTTTATTTTTTGAAATATTTCTAGGGGTGTGGGGCAGGAACTTGAAACTGTCTACTCTTCCAGTTTGTTGACATTCACTCTAGTAGTGGTCTATCTATCTATCTATCTATCTATCTATCTATCTATCTATCTATCTATCTATCTATCTATCTATCTATCTATCATCTATCATTTATTGAAGAAAAAGTGCTGGGCTTACTTTTAAAGCAGGAGTTGAAAAACAACTATAGCTTTTATATCAGATTGCAACCTGATGCCCACTTTAATAAATAAACTTCTACTGGAATAGTTATGCTCATTTGCTTATGTATTATCTATAACTTCATTCATGCTACAACAGCAAAACCACATGATTTCAGCAGAAAGTGTATGGTCCACAAAGCCTAATATTTACTACTTGTACCTTTGCAGAAAAAGTTTGCAGACTCTGTTTTAGAGTAAGAGCTGCCTTCCACAGTTTGACTATTGTGGACATTACTGCTATGAACACTGGGGTGCAGGTGTTCTGGGGTTTCAACTAAATCATTATCTTCAGAGTAAATACTAATACCCACCATTTTCTTCAATGTGAATGGAACTGAAGGGTATTATGCTGAATGAAATAAGTCAATAGGAGAAGGACAATCATCATATGGTTTCACTCATATGTAGAATATAAGAAATAGTGAAAGAGATTTTAAGGGAAAGGAGGGGAACTGAGTGGGAAAAATTAGAGAGGGAGACAAACCATAAGAGACTCCTCTAACTCTGGGAAATAAGCAAAGAGTTGTGGAAGAGGAGGTGGGTGGGGGAATGGGGTAGCTGAGTGACAGGCACTGAGTAGGGCACTTGATGGGATGAGCAGTGGGTGTTACCTATATGTTGGTAAATTGAATTTAAATAAAAAAGAAAAAATAAAGTAAGAGCTGCCTAGTGGACCCATTACTATTTAAATCTACTGGTTTCTATTTAATGTTACTTAAATATGTATAAACAAAGATGCATATAAAATTTTTGTACTAGGGATCCCTGGGTGGCGCAGCGGTTTGGCGCCTGCCTTTGGCCCAGGGCGCGATCCTGGAGACCCAGGATCGAATCCCACGTCGGGCTCCCGGTGCATGGAGCCTGCTTCTCCCTCTGCCTGTGTCTCTGCCTCTCTCTCTCTGTGTGTGTGACTATCATAAATAAATAAAAATTAAAAAAAAAATTTTTGTACTTATAACAGTCATAAATTTGGAAATGAAAACAATTTTAAAAGAAGACAAACTCTAAAAAACTGATGCAGCTAAAATCTACAATTTGACTTAATGTGAGATTCTTTTGAGGAGATAAAATTGGTGATGCTGTCTTTAGGTGGAGAAATTATATATCTGATTTAATTCTTGATGACTTGATTTGACTTTTGATTATGAAGATGATTCCTTTGAATCATGATTATTACCATTTTTATTTTTCCTTTTTAAGAGTGAGCTTATGAAATAAGCCAATAAATATTTTTTATTTTGAAAGACCAATCATTTCCATCATGCATCTTTTCTTATTTTGGAGTCTAAAGGAGCAGCCCCTGAGATAAAGATTCCCATAAAAGTGACTTAGTTAGGAAGTGTTCTCAGGAGAAACCGAATAGAATGGTGGAAACTAAATACAGAAAGGAAAGAAGCCATATAACAGTTTCTTTCACCAAAAGTTCTAGCCTTAACCTGATCCTAGAGTGTTCTGAAGTGTAAGGTATACCTCAGAGGTTGCCCAGAATTGAAGTCAGGGAGTTGGGCTTTTATTCTCACTGAACCACTTATCCATTGCTTAAGGATGCCGGGGAATATCCCCTCCCAAGCACTTATGGTTCCCCACAGGTGTAGACAAAGTGTCCCCAATAGTCCAAGAGCAATTCTCCTGAGAGTTTTGAGTACCATCTCTTTATAAAACAGTACATATTGTGTATTGACTACTATATTACTGATATTCTGATTGCAAATAAATATGAATAGGACAATATATTAGCTTGCAATGTAAATATAATACTGATTGCTATGGTACAGGTTTTTATTAGTTTAGGGTGTCTATACTACTGTAAGTTGTAGGAGGAGGATTCAATTCTCACACCACATTTTCTATGCAAATGAACATGTAATTTTCATTTGTACACTACACTATGTCATTTGGCTTTCACTTTGAAAGACTGCATCATTTACTTATCAAGTCCTTCTGTCTTTTCTCATTAGCCCTCAGCTAGTAAAGTAACACATTTCTCAGACACTATATGATGTCTATGGTATCAAATCAACATTTCAATTTACTAAATAATTTAAGAAATTAACTTTTATTGCATGAAAGTATCTTTCAATTATGAATTATCTCCATTATATTTGTTATGTTTACATCTGGTAATAAGTTAATGAGTTCAATGGAAATTTAAGGATGATTGTGTCCTTTGGACATTACAAAAAAACAACCCCAGGGCAGCCAGATATGCTCTTCAATATGTTAAAAGTTAAGAATTATTGCCTTGGATGATTATTTGGCTGTAATATATTTGTAAATATAAATCAAACATATAAACATTGAGACAAAAGCTGGCAATGCATTATTTAAAATATTATCTCATAATAAATCTACTTAATTTAAAAATATTATCAAGAACTTGTAAATTCCTGACTATATGTTGGTATGTTGCATAGACTCTATGGGTATGTTGGAAATACTAAATGATACTAAATGACCTTAGACTTCTAAATATGCAATTTTGTACTTATGTTTTAATTGCCTCATGTAGAGTCTCCCAATTAAAGTATGATTATTTGAGAACAGAACTTTGCCTTCTATTGCTTTATAATTCCTATAACTCAAGTGACTATTATTTTCATTGTAGATGCTCAATAAGTTATATAATGTCATAGGTAGGAGGAATTTTGATGAAATAGAAGCCCAAAGACTTGATATGCCATTTGAAATCAAGGCAGGGAGTTGGGGACTGAACAAGATGTGGCATCAGAAGACATGAGATTGAATCCATGGTCTTTCACTTAGTGTTTTTTTTTTTCTTAAATTGTTATCTTTTAGTTCAAATTCCAATTTTGTTCTTGTAATATTTGCCTGGTTTTATTAAATTTTCTTATTTGTGTTGTCTTGTGGTTTTCTGGGCATCTTTAGAACAATTTTTTATTTGGAGTTCTTTGACAGGAAATTCTGTATGTCCATTTCTTTTAGGTCAATTACTGGAAATTTACCGTGTTATTTTGATAGTTATTTTTTTTTACTGATTCTTTAGGATTCTTGTAGCCTCGCATAGATGTCTTTTCATTTGAAGAAGTAATCACCTCTTCTAGATGTTATGGACTGACTTGTTGATAGGGAAAGATCATTACCTCTGTATGAGCACGCTGGAACATTTTATGACCCCATGTCTAGTGAGTGTGTTGTGACTCCAGATCTGGGGATGTGTGGGTGAGTGTGGGTGTGTATGGTGGCTCCAGGTCTTGAGAGGCCACTGGACTTCACAGAATTGACAACTATGTGGTCTTTGGTGAGCCCTATGTGGGGTCCACAGAGTCTTCAAGATCTGATACCTAGTCTAGGGTTTGAGGAGGGAATCAGATGGCTGCTGCTTGCAAAGGCAAATACCTATGGTGCAAAAATCAGTGAAATCTACAGGGGGTCCATGACTGCTGTGCTGGCCATAGATTTCTTCAGTGGTGAAAATTGCTGAGATCCTCTGCAGAGCTAGTCACTGGGAACTTCAGTCCCTCCACTTCATGGCTGATATTGATAGTTGCTGCTTTTCTGCCTTGTTCCAAGACAGCTCAATATGTCTCAACTTTCCTTGGCTCCAGATGCAATGAAACCAAAGCAGGTGCTTCATATGGTGCCTCAAAAGCCTCAGGAACCTGGTTGTTTCCCTGGCTTCCCCTTTCCTGGCATGGGAAGTTCTTTCTGACTGTACAATAGCCTCTTGAAGCTGACCAAGGCTGCCGTGGGGATGCGATGATGCAGGAAAATATGACCTGTTCTTCCTTTTCTTTTTATGCAGTTATTCTCAAGTGTTTGTTCCAATGTGTTGCTGAAGTTTCTTAGGTGGACTCCTGAGCACTTCCAGAGATGTTTTTGTTCACGGATAAGTGTCTAATGTTGATCTTTGCGAAAAGATGGAGGCTGAGGTCTCCTCCACCACCTTGGTAACATCACTCTCCCTAATGTTAATGTCTTACATAATTAAGGAACTCTTATTAAAACTAAGAAGTTACCTTCAATACATGAGTATTAGCCAAACTCCAAACCTTATTTGGATATAGCCAGCTTTTTCACTAAAGTCCTTTGCAAAGTGTTGTTAAAATGTAATATTTCTAGCATTTCCTTTTTCTCACTCCTCCAACATTTAGATTATTCTTGGCCCACAACCTTTGTTTCCTCTCCTGCTCCTGCCCACACCATTGTCAAATCAACCCCAGCAGAGTCTTAATATTGCTAATCTGTTTCCTAGAGATTTTGTTGTGGAACTAGACAATGAACACACAAGGACCTGAATAGATTGTCAGGGAAGAGGTGGGAGGAGAGGGTACAGTCCTGGAGACTAAAGCCATCTACATGGAAAGAAACATAGAAAGAAAGGAGAGGAAGTAGAGTGAAAGGAAACTTATTGGGAGAGGCACAAAGAATTTCAGAGCCCCCCTGATTAAATAAATCAGCTCCTACACTACAAAGCAAGGCCTTAGATGTTTGTGTCTGAAGGTATGTATTTATTTAACCATTAAGTCCTCCATGAGTGGAGACTTAGAAGATATTATACTTCAATTTGATCATTTCAGGGATCTATGGGATCAAACACTAACTTCTTGTCACCTGCATGTAAGCCTCATCTCTCCCCATTTTTGCTAAATGCTCACTCTATCTTTCCTTAGACACAGCTTCTCAACACCTGAGATAACTGTCTTTTTTCCTTGTTTTAGAGGTTTTGCTTAAAGGAAACTGCATCTAAACTATCTTAACCCCTGAGAGCCAACTCCCCCCGCCTCCTTCTCTCACCATCTTCAACACAGTAATAGTCAATCATGTTCTGTAAATATCAAACATTCTCCCAAAGGCTCTAGTCTATATTGATCCCATTATAATCTCACAGGATTCTGATTTCACTCTTCCTTGAGATTCAGTAACATGTGACCTGGTACACAGCTTAGCCAAGTTCCCAGAAGTGACATTTTCTTTACAGCATTTATTAGCATTCTCAGGCAGGTTTCATAATTAGTCTGAACATCTGTTTTATGTCTGTGGGATGGAGGTAATTATTATCTCAGAGAGCTATTGTGAGGATTAAGTCAGATAGTATGTCTAAAGCACCTGGCACAGTGCATGGTAAATGGCCAATGTCCCTAAACACATGGCAACCCTCATAAGACAGAAAGATCCACATCTGGGCCTTAGCTTTCTGATAGGGAGTTATGTCCCTTACACTCCTTATCTTTTTCATCTCTGTATCATCCATAAGACATGCAGCATTTAGCTGCTCATAAAACCTGCTTGATTACTGTTTGTGTCTTCCTGGAATATAAATTTTTCAGGAGGACAGGCATTAAGTGTACTGGATTCATCTCTCATCCTTGGTGCTTGTCTAGTGTCTGGGCACAGGTTGGATATTTACTATCCTTCCCCTGGCCTCCCCCACTGCAGGAACCTGTGCTTGAATTGGAGCTAAAGTTGCCCTGAGAAAGCAACAGCTCTGGAGAATGGGTCTCCTGGTTCTCCCAGCCATGTGCTAGGAACATGTCTGAGTCCTATCCTGGGAAGGGGCATCAAGATAGAGGGAAGGGAGAGAGCAATCAGGAGGCTCCAGGTGGTCTAGGCCACCAACACTGGCATCCTAGTAATGATGACCAAAGAGATACCATATGTAAATCATCCTCCAGGGGTGAAACTCACAATAAATTCAAATCATCGAAAAGCTTCTACAGCAATAGTAGCTTTATTTGACTTCAACATGATTCACAGTGTAGGTAAATGTCCCAAAACTACTTTACCATTCTATTAATCAAACTATCCAACCCTATTTGCCACTTTGCATTCTCTTGATAATTGCTGCATTCAAAATTCTCCAGATTTTAGGACACTTGGCTTTTATTTTTTTTAAATAAAATCTTTTAAAAAAATCTCTAGATTTCCCAGACTTTTTTTTTAAGATAAGGATAATTTTGAAAGTCAAATGCAAGCCATAAATCTCTTGTCAGAAACTTGCATGTATGCATATGCACAAAAGGACATATAAATTCTATTAACTAACAGATCCTATTTTTTTTTTTTTTTAGATTTTGTTTATTTATTCATGAGAGACACACAGAGAGAGAAAGGCAGAGACACAGGCAGAGGGAGAAGCAGGCTCCATGCAGGGAGCCTGATCCCGGGACTCCAGGATCATGCCCTGGGCCGAAGGCAGGTGCTAAACTGCTGAGCCACCCAGGGATCACCTAAGAGATCCTCTTAAGCCAAATTTTCATCCCCATTTCCATGGACCCCAAGCTGAGAAACCTAGTTAGAATACTTCATACATTGGGATGCCTGGGCTGCTCAGTGGTTGAATGTCTGCTTTCGGCTCAGTGCATGGTCATGGGATATGGGATCGAGTCCCACTTCAGGCTTCTTGCATGAATAAATAAATAAAATCTTATGAATAAGATTTGAATATCTTATGAATAAAATCTTATGAATAAGATCTCTCATGAATAAATAAATAAAATCTTAAAACAAATACTTCATGCATTAATCAATGATAAACATTCACATTGGGCCTGATGAAAGATGCTGGAGATCTAGACATACCCCTGGTCTCATGGATCTCTCAATTTATTACTCTTGTGATGTATATACCAAAGGATGCCAGATGAATTTGAAAATACTTTAATTTTCATGAAAACTTATGTAAAAATTACATTCCAATGTAAAGTGGAGACAAGTCTAATTAAGAGAATGGATCCTTTACAGGAAGACACTTGATCTATATATCCAGTAATCTGATGGCCAGGTTATTACCATGTCTACTCAGCTAGCAATGCCAAAGAGCTCATGGTACACAAGGGGCCCATCAGAATCCTTATTGTTAAATTGGTGTGTACTGATGACCTGGAGAAGTAGTCCAGGGACACCCTCAAGAAGAAAAATGCCTTTTTAGGATGTCTACCTAGTGTCAGTGACCAAAGTGAGCAAGATACATTTTTTCATAAAGCATTGAGGAAAGATAAGGCTATCTGACATACAGTCTCACTCAACCCAAAGATCTCAGCTGTATCTATCTATCTACCTATCTATCTAATCTATCAATCATGTATCTTCTACCTGTACATATTCTCATGTAAACTTTATGAGGTATAATACATACAGAAAATCAAGAGGATACATCCCTATGAATTTTTATAAACTGAAAATATCCACTTAAGCCTGATCAAATAAAAAAGGAATAGAATAATACTAGCACCCCGGAAGCTGTTCTTTTCCCCCACTTATTTACTAGCTACCCACTTTCATTTACATAAACGGCAAGTTGGCCTGTTTTTATAAATTGAAAAATACATCACATATTCTTTTCTATTGGGCATTATGTTTATAAAATTCATCTACATTGAGTGTGGTGGTAGTTCCTTTTCACAGTGGAATACAATATTTCATCATATGAATATATCATTACTTGTTTTTTCTGCTAATAATGAAAATGTGTATAATTTCTACTTATCATTTTATGAATAATGCAACTGTGAGCATTGTAATATACATCATTTGGTGAGCATATGTATGTGTCTTTGCTGGGTATATTCCTAGGAATGGAATTACTGATTTATAATTAATATATATTTTTAATAGATATTGCCAAACACATATCCAAAGTGGATGTGCCCATTTACACTCCCAGTAGTAGAGAATAAGCATTCTAGTTGTTTCACATCCTCACCATGATTTAGTATCATCACTTCTTTCTTTTTGTTTTAATATTTACGAATTGTGTGGGCATGAAGTGATATGTCATTGTGGTTTTTATTTGGATCTTAATGACTACTAATGAGGTTGAAAACTTTTCTTTAAAATGAGTTATTTATCTTAGAGAGAGAGAGAGAGAGAGAGAGAGAGAAACAGTGCAAGGAGAGAGAGAATCCTAAGAAGACTCCTGACTGAGGGCAGAGCTCACCACCAGACTCAAACTCACGATCTCAGATCATGAACTGAGTTGAAATCGAGAGACAGACACTCAACAGATTGAGCCACTCAGGCTCTCACTAAGTTTTTATGTTATTGGCACTTTGATATTCCCTTTGAAGAAATGTTTGTTCAAGTTCTTTACCCACTTAAAAAATCAAATAGATTGGCCTTTCCTTATTGATTTTTAAGATTTCTTTATATATTATAATATAAGCTTTTTGGTGTAGAGCAAATACTATCCTCATTATTTAATATACTTTTTCATGTTATTATTAGTATCTTTTGATAAAAAGTTCATAATTGTCAAAAAAGTCCAATTTGTTAAGCTTCTCTATGATCATGCTTCTTTTAAAATTTAATTTAAGAAATCTTTGCCGATTAATCTCCTTCACCTATTTTGCCCATCCCTCCATCCTTCTCCCCCTTGACAATCACCAGTGTGTTCTCTGTATTTATGAGTCAGTTTCTGTTTGTTTGTTCATTTGTTTTTTTTTTCAGTTATAAAATAAATAAGTCATGGGGGTTAAAAGTCTTATACAGGTAATACAGTCAATAACATTGTAATAAATTGGTATGGAGACAGATGGTAACTACACTTACTGTGATGAGCATTGCATAATGTATAGAATAGTCAAATCACTAAGCTGTATACTTGAAACGAATATAACATTGTATGTCAACTTCAATACAATAGGAAAGAAAAAGAATTTTTCCAATCCCAAAGTCATAAAGATACATGAAGATGTGGTTATTCTATCTTATATTCTAGGAATTATATTATTTTTACTTTTTATGTTTTGGTATGCAGTTTACCTGGTGTGAGGTAAGGGTCAAAATTCATTTTCCACACTGAGAATATCCAATTGATTCAGTATTATTTATTTACTTAAAGATCATCCTTATCTCACTGCACTGCAGTAGAACTTTGGGCATAAACCAAGTGATTGCTTGTGTGTCTGATTTTAGAGTTTCTATTCTGTTTCTTCTGTCTATATATCTGCCCTTGCACCAATTCCACATTGTCTTGATTGCTGCAGCTTCAGTAAATATAGGTATCTGTTCATACAAGTACTCCATATGAAATTTAGAATTACCTTGCCAATTTTCCAACACAAATTACTGATAAGAAGAACTGACTTTTTTTTTTAGAGGATTATTATCTTTGGTACACTGAGTCTTTCAATCTGTTAACATTAATTTAACATTAATTAATTAATATGTTATCTTTAATTTGTTTAATTTTGGCAAAAGTGAGTTTTTTAGGTTTTTCTGAAGTAGATTTTAGTTATTAATTTCTGGATATTTGATATTTCTCTGATTTTATAAGTGATATAATTTCAAAAAATTTTTTTAATTTCAATATTTTATGTTATAATTGTCTGTTTCTTACATATAGAAATCCATTGGATTTTTGGTGGTTGATCTTAAATACAGCCAATTTGCTAAACTTATCAATGATAGTAGTTTACAATGGGTTCTCTTTTTTTTCCCCCTGCAAGAATGCATAGGCAGGGACTGCTAATAAAATGTTAATTCTAATGATTTGCTTGAGATTGCAACTTCAGTATTCAACTTTTCTCATCTTTCTTAACCAGTGGTAAAATGATTGTTTCAATTCTTCTCTCTGTTTCAACTTTCCTCATTTTCCAAACCTCTACTTCATTTGCTAAATTATATGTAAAATTTTTCGGGGGGGGCCTTTTCTGTATTTTCTAACTACTTTATTATTGTTTGTTACTTGCTTTGCTGTATCATAAAGATAATATTTATGGTTTTCATGCAAAGTGTATATGTAACTGCCAACAAAGCAACTACATTTTTAAACAATAGTATGAATTATTTGGTGATCAGGAAGCAATGCTGTAAGAAGTTTTGTCCTAACATTATAATTTGTTGTTTATAGAAAATGTTTTACTGTGTTTCCATTTTGTTTTAGGAAGTTGGTTAGGAGTATTGGTTAAGGTTGGGGTACTGTAACACATTGCAATTTTTCCTGTTTGAGATAATGAAGAAATTTCCTAATTAGTGTTTTTCAAAGAAGTGTCTGATTTTCAGAAATGGATTAATGACACAAAGTAGGAGATGCCAACATTATAAAGTAGCCCTTTATTATGCTGAAATGAAAAATCATAGATAACAAAATGAATCCACATCTTAATTTCAAAAGATCAATAAAATACTCCAATCATAATATATTGAGGAAAGAGGATGAAAGTAATTTATGATATAATAATGTCAGTACAGTATATAGGTGCTTAAGTATAATTATACTAGAAGATATAATATGGTAGTGAATCCCACATCTATGCATATAATCAAGCTAGTAGGAAAGTTGCCAACATCCCAACACCACGAATGTTGCTACTCTAAGTGACATGACTTTCCAAACCAATAAATACCTTTTTAAAAGTTCTGATTAAAACCAAATAGAAATTTTTCTTTAATTTATACTGTATTACATTCCTGGAAAATTCAGGGTAAAATAAAAACATGCAGATTTTTTATGATTTTAATTTTAAAAAAGTAGATTGCAGCTCATGTAATATGCTTTTACCTACATGAATTTTCTTTTGGGACATTTTAAAATTCTGCAAGGTGCAGAATAACCCTTCACTTTCTGGGACTGTTCTGCATTTTACAGGAAAGGTAACATAACTAAATCTCCATCATTGACTTTTAGTGGTGTCTCTCAAGCATCATGCTTGCCAAAATACCTAGTTACAAATTTTCAAAATGCCTAATTAAAAATCACAAGCAGTATAGATTATCAAACAGATAATTCTGGATTATTTAATTTATTGGTATAGTATCAAAGTTTAACCAGAGACCCAAATATCAAATGAGCTCAAGTTTGCAGCCATAAATGACAAAGGGCTAGATGTGGCAATGATTGTTAGGGGTTTAAAACAACATCAGAATCCCACCTTAACTTCCAGGGTTTCTAGGACTAAAGAAGAAAGTACTGAATTCACAGTCCAGATTAGAGATCTATTGGGAGCTGTCCTCTCAGAGGCTAGGCAGCTAAAGAATTAAAAGTGAGCTGTTTCACTGGTTTCTTTTTTACTTTTTTTTTTTTTTTAAGATTATTTATTTATTTATTCTTGAGAGGCACACACACACACACACACAGAGAGAGAGAGAGAGAGAGAGAGAGAGAGAAACAGGCAGAGGGAGAAGCAGGCTCCATTCAGGGAGCCCTATGTGGGACTCAGTCCGGGGACTCCAGGATCATGCCCTGAGTTGAAGGCAGATGCTAAACCGCTGAGCCACCCAGGCATCCCTTTCCACTGGTTTCAAGTGAATTTTCTAAGTGGTCAACACAGAAATAATTTGTGAGCTTATAAACTATATGTCTGATATATTTTATGTTTTTCATTGTTTTTATTATTGGGATAAGACTGCTTAAGACTGCATAGAAGTGTAGGTCTTAAAATAGTTTTTATATTGGCCTCCCCTCTGCAACCCACATTCAATGTGTTGTTAGCCAGGAGACCTGGCCTCACTGACCACTGAGAATTGTCAGCAGTATCCTTCCAGCCTGGCCACTTCTCTGTGACCTGCCTTGCTGAGCAGGTATTCCCCAGGAGGAGGGGGGTGTCTGGCTGAAGTGTATTTGCATTTGGTTTCTGCAAAGCTTTTGTGTCTCCTCTTGCAAGCATTAGCCGTCATCTGAATTTTAATGATGAATTATCTAAATGTGATTTCTACTCTGTGTTTCTGCAGTTCCATGAATTTTAATCTGCTGCAGCTGTCACTTGCAGTCGCGCCATTTTAAACAGACTGTTTCATCTGTGACTCCACATTTTCACCATCGCCAGCAAGAAGCTCTGAGCAGCCTGTGGTCATCATGGATGGTAACAGTCACACATATCAGAGTTTGAAAGGATGAAGCATCTTTAAAGTGAAGGTCTGACTTGTCCGTCCTTGGATAGAAGTAATGCAAGTGTTCATCTCTGGGCCTCACATAGTTGAGGGAAATGAGCATAAAAATTGGTATCACAGGTTGCTTCATCATCAGGAAAAAAACAGGTATAGGAGGGGGAGCCCACTACCATGGGAAGGCAAGAATCAGAAACATCTTATGGACATTTTTTAGAAGCCCTATGTTTCCTTCAAAACTTCCAAAAATTCAAAGACTGAATGGCAGAACTCAGGAGAAAGTCACCACAAAGTCTTTTCAGTGGAAGAATATGTGATAGAAAATGCTATTCAAATATTATCATCATCTTGAATTATGAGTTGTGATTGCCTTAGATGTTCATTTTCTTTATCAAACCATGATGCTGAAGCAACTAAGGGGGGTGTGGAACTGTAGATAGGTAGGCAGAAATTTGTAAGAGTACAGATTGTGGCATATTGTAGCCATTGATTATGCTAAGAAAGTATTGATTACATTGGGAGTGGTCATAATTGTGCAACATTAAAAACATGTTAGAAAAATGTTTCATTGTACCCCATCAATATGTTCAAAGGAAATGCAGGTTCAGGAATACTAAAAAGACTCCATTCTTCACATTTGCTTTGTAATTGAAATGTTTGTTGTATGCCTTCATTTTCCATTTCACTTATTATATGTGTATGTTCCTATATGTTAACTTTTATTGTAGCAAAGCTTATGGGAATAAATGCTCTAGTTGAAAGGAAAGGTAACTCCACAGATCCTAGTATGTCTTGATAATTTTTAGCACTTTAGATACTTTAAAATATTATGAACAGTCTTTGTGTACTGTACTTACTGCTTTTGTAAGGAACATATTTGAGATATTTCATCCTAATCATGCTCTAAATTTTGTTACATGCTTGTTATTCAAAGTTCAATAAAGTTTTGTACAACAGGAAAAAAAAAGCTCTTTCTTTCTTTCTTTCTTTCTTTCTTTCTTTCTTTCTTTCTTTCTTCTTCCTTTCTTTCTTTATAAAGATTTTATTTATTTTCTCATGAGAGACACACTGAGAGAGGCAGAGACACAGGAAGAGGGAGAAGCAGGCTCTCTGTGGGGAGCTCAATGTGGGACTCGATCCCAGGGCCCTGAGATCACGCCCTGAGCTGAAGACAGATGCTCAACTACTGAGGTACCCAGGTGCCCTTCTTTTTTCTTTATATATACATATATACACATATATTAATTTACCAACATCTATTTTGTTGCTACTATGTTATTTAGCAAATGATTTATTCTACTAATTTATTCAATGAGTACTTAGCAAACAGCCACCACATGAGAGCATAATACAGATGGATATATAGATCCTGGGAACAATAATATATAAAGAAATATAAGCAATACGTAGGAATTAATAATGTGCACTTTTACCTGATTTTTTTCACAATGCTGAGAGATAGAGCAGGAAACATCATAGCTACTCACCAGTTAAATGTTGGACTAACAGGTTGGTTTTTGTAGTGAGAGATATGATTGAATGTGCCTAGTGAAAATATTAATTACTAGCCTCATGTTACAAATAAAGAAACTCTAGTTTTTAGGGTATAGATCCTTTGCCTCTTTGGTTAGGTTTATTCCTCCATATCTTATGCTTTTGGCTGCAATTATAAATGGGATTGAGTCCTTAATTTCTCTTTCTTCAGTTTCATGTTAGTGTATAGAAATGCCACTGATTTCTGGGCATTCATTTTGTATCCTGCCACACTGTCGAATTGCTGTATGAGTTCTAGCAATCTTGGGGTGGAGTCTTCTGGGTTTTCTATGTACAATATCATGCCATCTGTGAAGAGGGAGAGTTTGACTTCTTCTTTGCCAATTTGAATGCCTTTTATTTCTTTTTGTTGCCTGATTGCTGAGGTGAGGACTTCTAGGACTATGTTGAACAGCAGTAGTGAGAGTGGAAATCCCTGTCTTGTTCCTGATCTTAGGGGAAAGACTCCCAGTGTTTCCCCATTGAGAATGATATTTGCTGTGGATTTTTCATAGATGGCTTTTAAGATGCTGAGGAATGTTCCCTCTATCCCTACACTCTGAAGAGTTTTGATCAGGAATGGATTCTGTATTTTGTCAAATGCTTTCTCTGCATCTATTGAGAGGATCATATGGTTCTTGTTTTTTCTCTTGTTGATATGACCTATCACATTGATTGCTTTATGAGTGTTGAACCAGCCTTGCATTCCGGGGATAAATCCCACTTGGACATGGTGAATAATCTTCTTAATGTACTATTGGATCCTATTGGCTAGTATCTTGTTGAGAATTTCTGCATCTGTGTTCATCTACAGAACACTTCTGAAAGAAATTGAGGAAGACACAAAGAGATGGAAAAATATTCCATGTTCACAGATTGGAAGAATTAATATTGTGAAAATGTCAATGCTACCCAGGGCAATTTACACATTTAATGCAATCCCTATCAAAATACCATGGACTTTCTTCTGAGAGTTGGAACAAATAATCTTAAGAGTTGCCTGGAATCAGAAAAGACTCTGAATAGCCAGGGGAAAATTGGAAAAGAAAACCAGAGCCAGGGGCATCACAATGCCGGATTTCAGGTTGTACTACAAAACTATGATCAAGACAGTATGGTACTGGCACAAAAACAGACACACAGATCAATGGAACAGAATAGAGAACCCAAAAATGGGCCCTCAACTCTATGGTCAACTAATATTCAACAAAGCAGGAAAGAACATCCACTGGAAAAAGGGAAGTCTCTTCAAGAAATGGTGCTGGGAAAATTGGACAGGCACATGCAGAAGAATGAAACTAGACCACTCTCTTACACCATACACAAAGATAAACTCAAAATGGTTGAAAGATCTAAATGTGAGACCAGAATCCATCAAAATCCTAGAGGAGAACACAGGCAACACCCTTTTTGAACTTGGCCACAGCAACTTCTTGCAAGATACATCTATGAAGGCAAGGGAAACAAAAGCAAAAATGAACTATTGGGACTTCATCAAGATACAAAGCTTCTGCACAGCAAAAGAAACAGTCAACAAAACTAAAAGACAACCTACAGACTGGGAGAAGATATTTGCAAATGACATTTCAGAGAAAGGGCTGGTATCCAAGATCTATAAAGAACTTCTTAAACTCAACACCAAAGAAACAAACAATCCAATCATGAAATGGGCAAAAGACATGAACAGAAATTTCACAGAGGAAGACATAAATATGGCCAACAAGGACATGAGAAAATGCTCTGCATCCCTTGCCATCAGGGAAATACAAATCAAACCACAATGAGGTACCACCTCACACCAATGAGAATGGCTTAAATAAACAAGATGGGAAACAATAAATGTTGGAGAGGATGTGGAGAAAGGGGAACCCTGTTGTACTGTTGGTGGGAATGTGAACTGGTACAGCTTCTCTGGAAAACTGTGTGATGGTTCCTCAAAGAGTTGAAAATAGAGCTACCCTATGACCCAGCAATTGCACTGCTGGGGATTTACCCCAAAGATACAGATGCAGTGAAAAACTGAGACACCTGCACCCCAATGTTTATAGCAGCAATGTCCACAATAGCCAAACTGTGGAAGGAGTCTTGGTGGCCATCGAAAGATGAATGGATAAAGAAGCTGTGGTCTATGTATACAAAGGAATATTACTCAGCCATTAGAAATGACGAATACCCACCCTTTGCTTCAGCATGGTTGCAACTGGAGGGTATTATGCTGAGTGAAGTAAATCAATCAGAGAAGGACAAACATTATATGGTGTCATTCATTCGGGGAATATAAAAAAAATAGTAAAAGGGAATAAATGGGAAAGGAGAGAAAATGAGTGAAAATATCAGTGAGGGTGACAGAACATGAGAGACTCTTAACTCTGGGTAATGAACAAGGGGTAGTGGAAAGGGAGGTGGGCGGGGGGTTGGGGTGACTGGGTGATGGGCACTGAGGGGGGCACTTGACAGGATGAGCACTGGGTGTTATGCTATATGCTGGCAAATTGAACTCCAATAAAAAATATACAAAAAAAAAAAAAAAAGAAACTCAGGGTGAGGGAGTGGTTTATCAAAAGTCATAGCGACTATATGGCAGAGGGAAATATTGAACGCAGATCTTCTAATTCCAAATTCCAAACACTGCTTCATATTTGCCATAAGAGAACTTCAGTCAAAGTGATTTACAAAAACAAGAAATGGGAAATTATCTGCATGCTCCATAAAAGGGAAAACGAGTGTGTGAGTTATGCTATTGGTTGGTGGTGGAAAATGACATAGCCATTAAATATTATGCTACAAAGTAATCCTTTGAGACAGTTCTTATGCCACTAAGTTTTTCTTGTTTTTTTTTATATGTTTCCAAATTTTTGATAATATGCAAGTATTACAGTTATAAGGAGGAAAAAAGAAATTCTAAGGGAAGAAACTTGCTTCCAACTGACATGATCAGGATGTGGAAAAACTCCATGTGAGCAAAAAAACCTCCACATTTGAACGATTGATAAGGAGATTTAGAACAAGATGTACAGGGAAAATGAAAAATATTCTAGGACAGGGGATCTCAGGAGCCTGGAGTTAGCTATGCATGGACTTTACAGGGACCCCAGGATAGTTCCACTTGTTGAAACAAAGGATGTAAGAGTGGAACAGTGCAAAATAAGGCTGATGAGGTAGGTTGGGGCCCATCCCAGAGTTTGGCAGGGGTGTGATCTTCAGTGTTCTGTGCTGTGACTTGGTTTTTATGTAATTAAAAAGGAGGGTCATATTGATAGCACAATTCTTAGGAACTAATTTGCTACGTCTGTTCTGATGATGGTAGAGAAGACAGAAACCTAGTTTTCTTGGAAACTAATAAAATAGTGAGAAATAGTTATGTTCACAAGTAGATGTTAAATCTAGGGCACATAACTTGCCAAAAAACATAGGGCACTTGGCAAGCTCAAGCTAGAGCTATTAAATATTAGGGCCTATTACTGAGTATTTATGGTCTGCGCCATTCTTGAAATGGTGTAATTTGAGTGTCCTCCAACGGTTTATGGCAGGTATTTCTATCCCAATCATGAACACACTAGCAAGTATCAGCAGTATAGAAGTCAGCACTATTTTTGCACTGATGCATTTTCATGCTCCAGTAACATATGTATGCGTGTCAAATGAGCATAGTATAGTATAGATATTATAAATAGATTATTTTTTCAACTTAGTTTTATCTGGAATCTTTTTTCTCTTTTGAAGAATGTTCTACTTCTGTTTTTATTAGTGAAGAAGATAAAACAATTTATTCTAAATATTGCCAGGTTGAATTCCCATTATGGAGTCTGAGCAACCTTTTCTTTGTCCTGTATGTGTCCCATTACTTAATTTTGCCTCTGTTCATTGACGCCTTAACCACCATCCAGTAATATCAGGGTGTATTTTGGACTTCCTTAACTCTAACCTCCTGACATATCCTGCGGTTTAGGTAAGCCCATTGTTATCTCCTCGTGCCAACTGCTTATTGTTCTGGTCCTCTTCCCAGCCCTAGTTTTGCTCAACAACTGGAATCATTCCAGCAGCAAAAAGGGTTTTAGCTTTCCTGATAGACTTAAATCCTCACAATTTACTAACTACTGGACCTTGGGTGAGTTAATTAAATGTTTATGCCTCAGTATCCTCATGTAAGAATTAGAGGAATGATGCTTTACTATAGGATTCATGGGGTATTACATGAAATAACAGGAATCTCCTGCTGAGCATGATGCCCAGTCCAAGCTGATGGCCTAGCCTGACCACTGTTTGACATCTAGTCAGTGCTGTCCTCTATTGCTATGAACTAGTCCTTTAGGTGCTTATGGGGGAACGGGGGAGGGCAAAACGAAATTTCATAAGCATTTTTGAACTTTCAATTCTGCTAAGGTAGTCTAAATACCAGTCTAAAAATGACCTTTTGGGATTATTTATTTTAATTATACCAGTCATTTTTCCCAAGGATGATCAACAGCAGATGCCATGTTGGACAACATCCTCTCAGTGTAGAGTGGGGGAAACTGGGAATGACTTAAAAAAATCCACCATACAGAGAGGTGCCTTCTCTCCTCTCTAATGGCAGGAACCACCCAGCTACAAAACCTATCAGAATTCAAGGGTGGCACATCCCGGCCAGGACATCACCACCTTCCTTCTCAGCTTGTTCTCTAGACTTAGTTTGATGCTAGGAAATTCTTCCATTCACCAGACTCTGGCTCCAATAGCTCATTAAACCTGAAAATTAGATATGAAGCAAAAAATATTTCTATTTCTTTGCCAAAACTTACCTCCAAATTGCCCATATCTTGGTGCAGATTCAGCAGTGGTTAACCTGTAACCACTTCGTATGGCTTCTTATGGATCTTGTATCTTGAAAATAAACGGTACAGTATCATATAATCTGGCAGGATTTATTGCAAAGCATAGTGAGTAAACTATGCTTCTGAACCAGGGAGTTGGTTTATGGTGGGATGAGTTTTCTTCTCTCTTTGATGGTTAGCTGTCATATGGCTGAAGTAGTGGAGCTTCCAATTCTTCAATCATTCCTAACCCCTTTCAGAGTGGGTCAGATGGGGCACCCAAATGGAAGAGGATGTGAGAGCTGAGTTTTAATGGCACAATTATAAGGGCTGACAGGGAGGCAGACACGGCCTCTCAGCAAATTGCAGAGTATTGAAAAGTAGATAGAGGGTGACTACACCCTCACCCCTGACCCACCCCAAATTCATTTCCTTACTTCTTGCTTGACTTCATTTCACACCTCCATCTCCTCTATACACACACACACACACACACACACACACACACACACACACACACATCCAGCTGCCCGTAAAGTGCAGTACAATTTACAAGGGCTTGTTAAGAAATACTGGGATCCCAGAATCCTAGATGTGAAGAAAAGAAGAGCTAACTAACAGATCTAACGGTTCTCAATCTCCTTTTCTACTGGAGGCTGGGAGTGGGGAATAAATCCCTAAATATAGAAACTTTAGTTTCAATTGTCAGATGTAAACATTCAATAGGGTCATACCTGAAGATTGGAACAGAGCCGTAGAGTACTTTAAAAAGCCATGATCCTGGGTGGTCTATTCTATTGGAAGCAGGATTTCTGCCAAACCTTGGATCATCAGAGGACAAGGTTCAGCTCCAAAGACTTGGCATAAACCCAATAACTTAGTTATTCCAATATATTTTAACTGTGTACCCCTACCTTAAAAAGTAGCACTTGTGTGTATTTATTTTTAAATAAATATTTGTATAAATATTTTACCTCACCTCTTAAAATAAAACACCATATATGTGCATCATAAAAGAAAAGCACAAAGGATCAAACTTTTATATTAAAAGTAAATATAAATAGAGGTTGTTGTGCTTCCTTTCTGTGCTTCAAAGGATCACTTTGGAAAATCTGCTCCAGACAAGTGTCCACGGTTCATGGGAGAGTTTGGTCGCCATGGGAATATGAGACTGTTGTTTGGAAGATGAAGTTTAAGCCAAGCATAAAGACTGGGAAAGTACAGCCGGGTGAGAGGACACTCCCGTTTGGGGGGAGGGAGTGGCAAAGGAGCCCCGGGATCACTCCCACAGAATAGATGCTACATTTATGACAGCAAAACTGATTCTGTTTGCTGTGGATTATCATAACTGGAATCTGAATATATTATTCTTCTCAGAAAAGTCTGCTGTAAATACTTTGTCAAGCTAAATATGTAGGCAGAAGACAACCAGAATGCAAGGTGAACAATATTTATATTTATAACATAAACCAATAGGATATACTCACCTTTTCATGGTTGACTCAGATTGAAAAGGTCTCTTAGAGGAAACACTAACCCTATCCTTTTATTTCACCAATTTAGGCTAAGGAGGCAAATACAAACTTGGGAAGTCATAGGAAAGGAATGATCCATCCCTAAATTTAGGAGTTCTTTGGAATTCCAAATCAACTGGACTGAAACTTAACAGAAAGGTTGTCCCAAAGGGAGACCAGGTACTGTGCATATATTTTGTTTTCTCTCATCCAGGGAAGCAACATGGATTTCTAAGAAAATATATTTTATGCACAATACACAAAAAAGATAGTCCTGTTGGAGAGATATATTAGTTAGGGTTTTCCTGAGAATCAAAACTAGTAGGAGATTGATTATGGAGAATTGGCTTGTGTGATTATGGAGGCTAAGAAGTCCCATGTGGCTATCTGTGAGCTGGGAACCTAGGAAAGCCAGTGGTATAATTCAGTCCGAATATGAAGGCCTGAGAGTCAGGGGAACTGATGGTGTAAATCCTGGTCCAAAAGCCCAAGAAGATGAGATGAGATGTCCTACTCAAACATGGAGGCAGGGAAAAAGGGGCAAAATCTTCTTTCTTCCTTCTTTTGTTCTATTGAGAGCTTCAATGGATTGGATGATACCTACCCACACTGGGGAGGGCAACCTACAGATGCCACTGATTCAAATATTAATATCATGAAGCGCACACATATATCTAGAAATGATGTTTAATCCAAGCATCTCGTAGTCAGTCAAGTTGACACAGAAACTTAACTGTGAGGCAGAGCTGGCTCTATGGTAACCTATGCAATCCTACAGAGCTCTGAGCTGGGAAGGGCACTGTGTTTGGCTTAATGCTCTATCATATTGAAATTCTTAATAATTTTTTTGTACACATTTAGTGTTATTGTAACAAAGCAACTTGTACACTTTTAACGTTTAAAACTGACCATCTTTCCTTTCCAGTGAAACAAAAAGAAAATTTAAAAATAAACAGGAACAAAATTTCAATAGAGAATGTCAATTCCAAATAAGATCCTACAGGTTCTGCTGATTCTCCCATCGAGTGGCAGGGCTCAAGTCATCATTAGGAGAGATTTATCTTAAAAGTGTCATCTTAAACTGCAAGGATGCCCGTTAAACCTCACAATTAAACATGCCAAAGGAGAAGCCATGTTGTCAGAATGCCCACTTAACCCACCCAAACATCTCAAACCCACCCTTTACTGACCTTCTATAACCCTATTTTTTAATGTTTTTTTTTCCTTTTTCTTCCTTAAACAAGAGAAAGTAGACAGGTACATGTTGGTAAATGCTAACTTGTCCATATTCACATAGAGACACAGTGTAATCTCTGAGCCCAATATACAGAGAAAGGAGGAAAAAAGCTAGAATTCTATGCACTACTACACAGGGGCCTAGCACCCTCCAGCTTCCAGCAGAGCTAAGGGAGCAGAAGGTTTTTCTTTTTTCCCCACAGAGCACGGTGGTGTTGATTCCATAAGGTTTTTGTTGAGACAGGAAGGAATAAAAATGAATTTGGAACAGAAAGGGGTAGGGATTCTTTTCCCGCTGTATTCTGCCTAAGGTACTTCCCCCCAAAATAAGTTGAGAACAATGGTATAAAGGGAGAGAAAAGAGACTTCAAAAAACAGGGCAAAAGAGCACAAGAGGAGGGGAAAAAAAAGAGATGCAACTTGCTCCCAGGGACTGGAGAAAATTAAAAAAGGAAGGTTGGGATCAGTGTTCCATTAGTCATCTTCTCCTTCATCCTCCTCTCCTTCCTCTCCCTCAACATCTTCATCTTCTTCACCTTCATCCTCATCTCATTCTTCATCAATATCTTCCAATCCTCCTCTCCTTCTCTTCTCCTTCTTCTTTCTTCTCCTCCTCCTCCTCCTTCTTCTTCTTCTTCTTCTTCTTCTTCTTCTTCTTCTTCTTCTTCTTCTTCTTCATCATCATCTTCTTCTCCTTCTCCTTCTTCATCATCCATATCAGGAACCAAGTAGTACTGTAATGGATTTGGCAAAATATCATCTTTGATGACCTCTCCTAACTCATCTGCACCTGCAACAGAATGGTCAGTAAACCAGGTGATTTCAGTGGACTTTGACCATGGATCAGCACTTTCATTCAGATGAAATTCTTTGGAGAGAACTTTATTTTCGAAGTAAGGGTTTTCATCAAAATAAAAATCTATTCTGTAACCTGATTTAATATCTTCAAATTCTGTCACTTCGACTCTTGTCAAATAATGCAGCGCCTCTTCATCCTCCTCCCCAAGCAGTGCAGACACTTGTGGATGGTTGACATATGTTGTTGCCCCAAAATTGGGGATTTTGGCGATCAATTCCGACCTCTTCTGAAAAAATGGTTGGCAGAGTTTGTTATATTTCTGTTCTACTTTCAAAATCTCCTCACTGGCTTGTTCATTAAGTCTGTCTGTTTCATTTTGTACTTCATCAATATGCTCAATTGCTTCTTTGCTGTTCTTTTTGTCCCTTCGGCAAGTGCTGAGAGGTCAGATGTCTCCTCTGGCTTGGGGGCCGGAGGCAGCCTCGGTTTCTTCGTTTGAGGTGCGAGCGAGGACTGGCACTTGGGGGCCAGGCTGTGAGGAAACTTCACGAAGCGGGAGAGGGGCACGTTAGGAAGAAGCTCCGATTACTCCTTAATAATTTTTGAACACGGGGTCCTGCGTCTTCATTTTGCATTGGGCTTCACAAGTTATGTGGCCAGTCCTGCTTCCTAGTCATCTTGCCTCCATATACTGCCTTCTGACCATTCTTTATTGCTCTTTACAGTTCATTTATTTTTTTTTAAATCTTCACTCTCCCCCTTATTATCTGCAAATCCTACACTTATTTTTTGTTTTACATTCAGACAAAGCAGTATCATATGTGGGGTCAATGTGAGCACAGTAATCAAATCAGTAAAAAAAAGTAGTCATATCAGTTTGACTTAATTTTGAACTGACGTGGCCAAAATTGTGAGAATAACAATATGGATAGTAAAAAATTCAGACTTTACCATAATAAACCAAGATGTTGTGGAAACTGACAGGCTATCTGTAACATTTGGTTGTATTTTAGTTGACTTATACTCAGTTTTGAGAGCATGTATTATCTTGAGTCTTAAAAAAAATTAAGTACAGCAGCTTATCAATCCTCTAAGACTGCCTTGATATAGCTTGCTACCAAATTAAGTGTCAAGAGTTTTGTTAGAAAATTAGGTCCTTTGTTTCTAGAACACAGGTAAGGTGAATGAGGAGAGAGCAAGTGGGATTGCCAAAAGCAAGAAGAAAACCAGATTTTTTGTACTGCTTGCCTTTAACACAGTAATTTTCTCTAATTGTGGTGTTACTGAGTCTCTGGAGGAAAAGAGAAACAGAGAATATGTCAAGCTGTGTAACTCTTCTCAAATAAATAGCCAGTGCTATCAATCTCCCCATTCGAGATGAACAGCTAGTGAATACTAATGGCTGTGAGACCCACATCATTGATCTTCATCAGGCGAGTCTATTATCCTTTGTGAAGTTCTCAGGACTAGCCAGGACACTGCCTCCCCTTGCAACCCACCCCTTCCTCTCTCTCTCTTGCCTGGAACTTTTATTTTAACTTTTAAGTCATTCTTCAAGGCAGTGACTTTGGTGGCAAAAGTCTAAATGTGGTAGGGAAATGGGATGGAAACCTGAGGACTTACTGCCTCCAGAAACAGTGTCCCGTGCTTCACTTTTTGACAAAGTTTGAGCTAAAAACATACCAGATACTGCAAGTTTCTTTTTTTTTTAAGCTTTGCTGATTTCATTTATTTTTTTAATAAATTAATTTTTTATTGGTGTTCAATTTATCAACATACAGAATAACACCCAGTGCTCATCCCGTCAAGTGTCCCCCTCAGTCTTACCCTGGCCCAGTATCTCAGTTTAATATGGTCCTCACACAATAATGTTTGGAAAAGTAGCTTTAGCAATCAATACCTTTTATTATCCCAATCTTGAAAAAGAATGATTAAAAAAAACTACAGGTGAATTTTATGTAAAAGTGTGAAATGAGTTTCCTCTTCTCTGGTTCTAGCTGCAGATTTCTTCTCTAGAAAATGAATTGACTTTGGAATGGCAGCAGATTTTCATCCTGGCAAGGCTGAGCAAATTTCAGAGGGTGGCAGGGACTGGGGTCATTGGGAGAGACATCACCTTTCTGCCTCAACTCTGTCCTGCTTTAAGCTCTTCTGCTTGAAACTGATGATCCATGTAAGTGCCTGTTTGCTGTGTAAACATGACATTCTGCAAGTTTTTCAACCAGCTTGCTGCCCCAAGGCTATCCCATAGGGGAACTTTGGAGCCACTAGTAAGGTATGCTCAATTTTTTACTAATCTAAGTTTCAGTTTAACCTCTATAAATCTAGGATTCAAAATCCCTATCTTATATTTTCTGTGAAGACTGAATAGGGAAAATTCATGGAAGCGTCTACTACAAGTCTGAGACTGGTCGGATTCTCTCTGTTTTCTTTGCAATAAAATGACAATTATAAGACCAGGCACTGCAAGTCTGTGAAACCTGTGGATCTGACAGGCTGTCGATGTGTCATTAGGGGTGGATTTCCTATATAATCTGCAATGATCCCTTCATGATCCTAAAGGTATTATCAAATTTTATAAAAATATTGCCTAAATTCAGCATAGAATTCCTTCTCCACACAAAATATACTGTATATAATCACGTGTGTGTGTGTGTGTGTGTGTATGGTGTTCCCACATCTCTCTTATCATTGTGAACAGGAGTCACAGAACAACATTCCTTCTGCAGCTACAAGTGTGATGTCCCTGAAGATCCTTCAGTAGAAGGATTCAAGGCTCAAGAGCTTATATATCTTATGAGGAAAATGGCATTTGGAGGACCTGCTTTATGTTAAGGCATAGTAACATATGCGGGAAACTACAAGGACTTTTAAAAGTAGTTTGATACCCATTAAAGTGATGATATCACACTGAGAGGCTAGACATTGGCATTTTGCATAGCTGAGAATTACAGAGCTGGATATGTGAAATTAAATGCATTATCATCTCTTGTTCACTAAAACTTTTACCTCGAAATTGGGTTTATTTTCCTTAATAGATTTATGGAATGATTTATTTTACCTAGAATACTAATGGAACATTTCATTGTGTGCCCACGGTCTTCAGGGCTTTCTAACTTCTGTCCCCAACCCGTTGATATCTCCTTTCTTGGTTCCGCCTGTCTTACCCACTCAAGTCTAGCGCTGAAGGGCTTTTTTGTTTTTTTTTTTTTTCAGTGAAGTATAGTTGACACTCAGTCTATATTAGTTTCAGATGTACAACATAGTGATTCAATAATTCTATCCATTACACGATGCTCACCACGAGTTTAATCACCATCTGTCACCTAAAACACGACGACAATATCGTTGACTATATTCCCTGTGCTATACTTTCCATCCTCGTGACTTATTTGTTTAACTGGAAGTATGGGCCTCTTACTCCCCTTCACCTATTTGTCCCATCTCTCTCACTCACCTCCCCTCTGGCAACCACCACTTTGTTTCTGTGCATTTAGGAGTCTGTTTCTCTTTTCGTTGTTGTCGTTCATTTGTTCATTTGTATATAGTCAGGCAGAGAAAGACAAATGCCATGTGATTTCACTTCTCTGGGAAATCCAGGGCTGAAATTCTTGATACTACACCTAAAGCAGCCCTGCAAGTTCCCCCACCCTTTCCATGCCCTGCACTGTGTCTGCTCTTAGCCTTTTCCAGATCCTGTGTCTTCTCTGCCACTACTTCCTGACCAGATATTTTCATAAATTCAAACAACCATTCCCATGATTCTGGGAGAAGTTGTGTATGGAAGTGCATCTGTATTTACGAGGTTCTGCACAAAAGGTGCCTGCAGTCAGCATGGTCTATGGCAGCGCTGGGTGGGGATGACTGTCCTGTGCTCTGTGGCTCTGTGTGCAGTGCTCTTTCCCTTCTCCCCTCCTCCCTCTAGAGGGTGTCCATCACCTCCACTGTCAGCAGTTTCCTGGTGCTGTTCCTTTGACATTTAATCACCACACACTACTTTCCCCCACTGTTCATCTATAGCTTCTGTCGTTGTTGGTTTCCAGTTCTGGATTTAAAGTTTATTAAGCTCACATCTCATTAGAAGTTGCATCAGCAAATGCTTCCCTATGTAGTCAAACAGGCTGCATTTCAAACTCAACTTGCTTTTAATGATTGAGCTGAAAAATCTGGGAAAACACCATTCCCAACTTTTTGGCTGTATGCAGTATTTACGAACTAATTATATTGTCTTTCATTTTGTTGAGGGTCACAGAGACAAAAGCCATTAAGATACATTGGATCTGATATAACTTCTTTGCTCAAGACAGCAAGATTAATTAACATTACTTAATTAATGTATGGATTCCAATAAAATTGTGCCCCCTTCTTTTCTGTTTCTGTCACCCTTCTCACCACATTTTAGGCTCATGTTTTATTCATTTAATTTTTTTTTTTTATTATTTATGATAGTCACAGAGAGAGAGAGAGAGAGAGAGGCAGAGACACAGGCAGAGGGAGAAGCAGGCTCCATGCACCGGGAGCCCGACGTGGGATTCGATCCCGGGTCTCCAGGATCGCGCCCTGGGCCAAAGGCAGGCGCCAAACCGCTGCGCCACCCAGGGATCCCTATTCATTTAATTTTTATTTCTATTCCCATAGCCTACTCCCCACCCAGCCACCATGGCAAACTATTCTAAAGTGGGTGTTCGGTGAGATTCAGGTTGTTTTGCATCATTCTTGTAAATTATGTATAATTGTTTATGCATATAAATCTTAAACTAATGAAAATAGCAAATTGATGTCAAAAGATTGATCTGATTCTCAATTCCCCCATCAGCATTCCTTTTTCCAGATCCAGCTATACTAGGAAGCATACAGCTGATCTGCTTCTTCCAGGTGCTGTGTAATGCTCCATCACTCCCAAACTGTACTTGTTGGCTCCGGCACTTGGGCACACAGTCTACCTCTACCTGCCAGCACCAATCCAGGGTTTCTAACACCTTAGACTGTCTTGTTCTCCACTGTCAGTCTGTAAAACCCTTAAGATATTTTCAAAGGAAAGTTAATTTTAGTTCACTTAAGATTTTAGAGTCCTCAAGGTCAAAACAGTGAACAGAACATTGGATTTTTAAAGATGAGCGAAAACAAGCAAGTCAGAGTACAGCCACGTAACCCTGACGATCACTTTTTATAGAGATCAGTCCTTACAGTGAGTTCACCAGTCCTTAACTGTGTCTGAATCCCATCCAGCCTCATGCAAAGAAAAGTTCTAAGCTATATTTGCTTTCTGCTTCTTTTTTTTTTTTCCACTGAACTGCTTCTGGTGGGGTCTATGGCTGCCTTAGGAAGCTTCTTACTCTCCTGATCATCACTAGCATGTTTTTGTTTTACTTCTGTGCTCCCAGGCCTGTTCTGAGCAATGAGAGGTGAGGCTGGTCTTGCAAACCTTCTTTCCAGTGGGGACACTTGCATAAGTAAAAGGAACACTATGCACAGTGAGGCTGGGTTCTTCTAAGCAGGACAGGACAGGGGTGGGGAGGGGCACTCTATTATTGAAAGGCTGAAAAAAAAAAAAAAAAAAAGAAAGAAAGAAAGGCTGATTTGAGCCCAGGCTTTACATATTGAATGACTTGGCTTGCAGTACCTTCCAGACCAAAATGCACACAGAGGAAAGAAAGTTCAGAGGTTGGGACAAAGTCGATCAGAGAAAAACTTCCGGCAGAGTCGGGGTATCCCTCCTATTACACCACACAAGCACTTGCCAACTCACCTGTCTTATGTACACTTGGCACTTCCATCCTCCTTCCTTCCTGGATCCTGTAGCTGGGGGAAGCCAGGTCTTGCTGATACTGCGCTCCTCAGAGGAAGTGAGAACAAGCCAGAGGAAGCCTTCCAGGAGATGCTCAGCTGTGGGTTCCCGTGGACTTGGGCCTGGGAATGAGTGTGTTTGTGCTTGTTTCTGCGTGTCCACATACCCAGTGGCTCTGCGTAGAACTGGGGGCAGGTTGGCTGAGGCATCCGGGGTGGCGCACAGTCCAGGGTGAAGCTGACGGCTTAGCAGATAATTTAATCTATCTCCAGCTGGACTTTCAGAAGAGTCACATATCTCTTCATTTCTTAGAATCTTATTCTCAAAACCCTATTCTTTTCTCATCCCACAACTGGGACATGTTCCTAAAACAATGGATTCCCAATACATTATTCCTATCTGATTAATCAAGCTTCAAGTTTATCTAGATTTGTCATACCTTGGAAATACCCTCTATGGAAATACCCTCTATACTGATTAATCTCTGTCTTCCCAGACAGAAATTACTTTCCTGTCAAACTGCTCAAACAGTACCTTCTTTTTTAAAAAAGTGGTTTCCAGATGCCTGCGTGGCTCAGCGGTTGAGCGTCTGCCCTTGGCTCAGGTCATGATTCTGGGGTCCCAGATCAAGTCCCACATCCCACTCCCTGCGAGGAGCCTGCTTCTCCTTCTGCCTGTGTCTCTGCCTCTCTCTCTGTCTCTCATGAATAAATAAATAAAATCTTTAAAAAAATTTTAAAAGTGATTTCTTTATATCAAGAAAGGTCTTTGAATCAGCCCTCTTATTTTTGATGTGAATTTAGAGACCCCAAGCTTTATTGATTCTCTCTATACCTATGACTATAGATTTACTCGCATATTTGCTGGTCTTCAATCCGTTGGAGGGTGTGTGTAAGGCAGTAAATTCCTTGGCTCACTGGCTCACTTGAAAAGCACAAAGTGTATGTGTTGGGGGGTGGGGAGACCTAGGTGGCTCAGTTGGTTAATCATACACTCTTGATTGCAACTCATGATCTCAGGGTCCTGGGATCAAGCCCTGCCAAGCTCCACGTGGGGCTCCACAGGGATGGCAGAGTCTGCTTGCTCCTCTCCCTCCCTTGTTTGTGCTCTCTTCCTCTCTCTGAAATAAATAAAATCTTTAAAAAGCTACAAAGGGGGGATCCCTGGGTGGCACAGCGGTTTGGCGCCTGCCTTTGGCCCAGGGCGCGATCCTGGAGACCCGGGATCGAATCCCATGTCGGGCTCCCGGTGCATGGAGCCTGCTTCTCCCTCTGCCTGTGTCTCTGCCTCTCTCTCTCTGACTATCATAAATAAATAAAAAAATTAAAAAAAAAAAGCTACAAAGGGGATCATGTATACTGGGTAGTTGGAATGGTGTAATGGTGGCAACTGAAGTATTTTCTTTGTCTTTTTCCATCTGGCAGCAGCTAAGGGGTGACTTTTTGTTTTACTCTGCAAATCTTACCATATATTTTTGGAACATCCCAAGAAGGGTCCAAATACATGTACTTGGACAACAGGCAACATCCACTGCTCCTTTTCCTTTCCCTTTGGTGATGTGGTCTGACAACCTGGGAGGATGCCTCCCTTCTCACAGCCTTGCAGGGGTGCTTGCTGTACCTTTGTGCCCTCTCCTGTGGGGGCCTCTGACCTTGGATTATGCTGGAGACTCAGTGGCTGGTGGCCCTGGGAAAACGCCTCCCTCCTGACATGAAAACACACCATCTGTGCCATACCACCACCAAGAACCAAAAGGAAAGCTGTGTATAGTCCCAAAGTACCACTGAGATTTGAGTGCCAACACTATGATTTCAGGTTCTCTTTGCAGCTCTTCTTTTCAGAGAGCTCAAATGGATGTCTGTGGAGATTGGCCTAAGGGTCAACCTTTGGGCAGACATCACGTTGCTGTTCTCAATTTGTCTGCTTTCAAACATCTATGTGCGCATATGTCCACTGCTTCCATCAGAGGTTCTTTCTCCCCTCTGGGCCACAGTGCTTGTGCCACATACACAGCGGTTATCCATACACATCCTGGAGAACCGCATTTAGTTTCAACCATGGGTCTGTCACTTACTGCATGGCTGTGGATGAATTCCACAGCCATTCTGCATCTTAGTCTCCCTACCTGCAAAGTGTGGATAATAACAGTGCTTATCTTATAAGGCTGCCTCAAGTTTTAAATTGCTTATCCATAAACACAGAATTTAGAACAGTGCCTGATTTATAGTAAGTTCTCAGTGGATGTTAGCCACTCCCTCCTAGAGTTCTAGAAGGAACCCGTTTGTATTATACAATCATCATAATAGAACTGGGATTGAAAAATACAAATCCCGGAAGATTTGACTAGGAGAAATTTAGCAAAAAGCTAAATCAATTGAAGAAGCACTTTGTAAAGACCTCTGTTAATTTTGGAATTGCAGAAACTGAAAAAAGGGAGAATTACATTTTTCTTGATCAGCAAGTAATATCAAAAGTATAGCAGCAAATGCTATAGAATAAGAACCATATTACTATGGTGATGATTTTTAAATTTCAGTGAAGTAAAAAATGGTACTATTGAATCACCACATACTTGTGAATTCTTGAGCTCCACTTCTGCTATTCTTTCTGTGCTCTATGATGCACTATGATGAATTATACAAGATGGGACACCAAGAGATATGAATTGAGGTTACTTAAGGGTTCTGCCATTAGATCAATGCACTTTGTACCTCTGAGCTTTCATTTGTCTTGCAAAAGTTGGTAATAATAACATGACAGCTGCTACGCAGACCTCATAGGAAGGTTGTACAGGTCAAGTAAGGACATGTATATGACTATGTTTCTTTTTTATATACATGCAGATTTTATTTACTTATTCATGAGAGACACAGGGAGAGAAGCAGGGACACAGGCAGAGGGAGAAGCAGGCTCCCTGCAGGGAGCATGATGTGGGACTTGATCCCAGGACTCCAGGATCACAACCTGAGCCAAAGGCAGACACTCAACCACTGAACCACTTAGATGCCAAATGACTATCCTTTATCTTTTCTTTTCTATTCTTTTCTTTTCAATTTGTTTTATCTTTAATACATACATTTAATAATTTTATTATTTTTTTACGTTTTTAAATTTATTTTCAATTTGCCAAATTACAATATAACACCCAGTGCTCATCTCATCAAGTGCCCCCCTCATTGTCTGTCACCCAGTTACCCTCAACCCCCCGCCCATCTTCCCTTCCACAACCCTTTGTTTCTTTCCCAGAGTTAGGAGTCTCTCGTGGTTTGTCTCTGTCTCTATTTTTTCCCACTCAGTTTGCCTCCTTTCCCTTATAATACCTTTCACTATTTCTTATATTCCATGTATGAATGAAACCATATGATGATTGTCCTTCTTCAATTGACTTACTTCACTCAGCATAATACCTTCCAGTTCCATCCACGTCAAAGCAAATGGTGGGAATTTGTCCTTTCTAATGGCTAATATTCCAGTGTATATATAGACCACATCTTCTTTATCCATTCATCTGTAGAAGGACATCGTGGCTTCTTCCACCATTTGGCTATTATAGACATTGCTGCTATGAACACTGGGGTGAAGGTGTACAAGCATTTCACATCTGTATCCTTGGGGTAAATCCCCAGGAGTGCAACTGCTGGGTCATAGGGTAGCTCTATTTTTAACTCTTTGAGGAACCTCCATAGTTTTCCAGAGTGGCTGCACCAGTTCACATTCCCACCAACAGTGCAAGAGGGTTCCCTTTTCTCCACATCCTCTCCAACATTTGTTGTTTCCTGTCTTATTGATTTTCAGCATTCTCACTGGTGTGAGGTGGTGTCTCATTGTGGTTTTGATGTGTATTTCCCTGATGGCAAGTGATGCAGAGCATTTTCTCATGTGCTTGTTGGCCATGTGTATATGTCTTCTTTGGAGAAATTTCTGTTCATGTCTTTTGGCCATTTCATGATTGGATTTTTTTCTTTCTTGAAGTTTGGTAAGTTCTTTATAGATCTTGGATACTAGCCTTTTCTCTGATGTGTCATTTGCAAATATGTTCTCCCATTCTGTAGGTTGTCTTTTTGTCGACTATTTCTTTTGCTGTTCAGAAGCTTTTTATCCTGATTAAGTCCCAATAGTTCATTTTGCTTTTGTTTCCCTTGCCTTCATAGATGTATCTTGCAAGAAATTACTATGGCCAAGTTCAGAAAGGTGGTTGCCTGTGATCTCCTCTAGGATTTTGATGGATTCTAGTCTCACATTTAGATCTTTCAAACATTTTGTGTTTATCTTTGTGTATGGCATAAGAGAATGGTCTAGTTTCATTCTTCTGCACACAGCTGTCCAAATTTCCCAGCACTATTTGTTGAAGAGACTGCCTGTTTTCCCGTGGATATTCTTTCTTGCTTTGTCAAAGATGAGTTGACCATAGAGCTGAGGGCCCATTTCTGGGTTACCTATTCTGTTCCACTGATCTATGTGTCTGTTTTTGTGTCAGTGTCATGCAGTCTTGATGATCACAGCTTTGTAACACAGCTTGAAATACGGCATTGTGATGCCCTGGCGTTGGTTTTCTTTTTCAATATTTCCCTGGCTATTTGGGGTCTTTTCTAATTCCATACAAATCTTAAGATGATTTGTTCCAACTCTTCTGAAGAAAGTTCATGGTATTTTCATAGGGATTGTATTGAATGTGTACATTGCCCTGGGTAGCACTGACATTTTCAAAATATTTATTCTTCCAATCCATGGGCATGGGATGCTTTTCCATCTCTTTGTGCCTTCCTCAATTTCCTTCAGAAGAGTTCTGTAATTTTTAGGGTATAGATCCTTTACTTCTTTGGATAAGTTTATTCCTAGGTCTCTTATGGGTTTGGGTGCAATTCTAAATGGGATTGATTCTTTAATTCCCCTTTCTTCAGTCTCATTGTTGGTGTATAGAAATGCCACTGATTTCTGTTCATTGATTTTGTATCCTACCACATTGCTGACTTCCTGTATGTGTTCTTGCAATCTTGGGGTGGAGTCTTTTGGGTTTTCTATATACAGTGTCATGTCATCTGCGAATAGGGAGAATTGGACTTCTTCTTTGCCAATTTGAATGCCTTTTATTTCTTTCTGTTGTCTGATTACTGAGGCTAGGACTTCTAGGAAAATAGCAGTGGTGAGAATGGACATACCTGTCGTGTTCCTGATCTTAGGGGAAAGGCTCCCAGTATTTCCTCATTGAGAATAATATTCACTGTGGGCTTCTCATGAATGGCTTTTAAGGTGTTGAGGAATGTTCCCTCTATCCCTACACTCTGAAGAGTTTTAACCAGGAATGGATGCCATATTTTGTCAAATGCTTTCTCTGCATCCATTGAGAGTATCATATGGTTCTTGTTTTTTCTCTTATTGATGTGATCTATCACATTGATTGTTTTACAAGTGTTGAACCACCCTTGCATCTCAGGGATAAATCCCACTTGGTCACGGTGAATAGTCTTAATGTACTGTTGGGTCCTATAGGATAGTAACTGGTGAGAACTTTTGTGTCTATGTTCATCAGGGATATTGGTCTATAATTCTTCTTTATTGGTGGGGTCTTTATCTGTTTTTGGAATCAAGGTAATGCTGGCCTCATAAAACGAATTTGGAAGTATTTCCTTTTTATTCTTCAAAACAGCTTTAATAGAATAGGTACTATTTCTTCTTTAAACATTTGATAGAATTTCCCAGTGAAGCCATCTGGTCCTGGACTTTTGGGAGGTTTTTGATGACTGTTTCAACTATCTCGCTGGTTACTGGCCTGTTCAGATTTTCTATTTCTTCCTGCTCCAGTTTTGGTAATTTGTGGTTTTCCAAAAATGCATCCATTTCTTCTAGATTGCCTATTTTTTTGGCATATAGCTGCTCATAATACGTTTTTAAAATCGTTTGTATTTCCTTGGTATTGGTTGTGATCACTCCTCTTTCATTTGTGATTTTATTAATTTGAGTCTTTTTTCTTTTTAATAAGTCTGGCTAGGGTTTAACTATCTTATTAATTCTTTCAAAGAACCAACACCTGGTTTTGTTGATCTGTTCTACAGTTCTTCTGGTCCTTATTTCATTGAGTTCTGCTCTAATCTTCATCATGTCTCTTCACCTGCTTGGTTTAGGGTTTATTGGCTGTTCCTTCTCCAATTCCTTTAGGTGTGAGGTAAGCTTGTGTATTTGAGATTTTTCCCAGTTGTTTGGAGGGGGACTTGTATTGCAATGTATTTCCCTCCTAGGACTGCTTTTCCTGTATTCCAAAGATTTTGAATGGTTGTATCTTCATTTTCATTAGTTTCCATGAATCTTTTTAATTCTTCTCTAATTTCCTGGTTGACCCATTCATCTTTTAGTAGGATGCTCTTTAACCTCCATATGTTTGAGTTTCTTCCAAATTTCTTCTTGTGATTGAGTTCTAGTTTCAAAGTATTTTGGTCTGAAAATATGCAGGGGATAATCCTAATCTTTTGATATCAGTTGAGAGCTGATTTGTGACCCAGTATGTGGTCTATTCTGGAGAAAGTTCCATGTGCACTTGAGAAGAATATGTATTCAGTTGCATTCAGATGGAATGTTATATATATATCTGTCGAGTCTATTTGGTCCAGTGTGTCATTTAAGGCCCTTGCTTCTTTGGTGATGCTCTGTTTAGAATATCTGTCATTTGTTGAAAGTGCCATGTTGAAGTCTCCCACTATTAGTGTATTATCTAAGTATCTCTTTACTTTGTTTACTAGTTGATTGATATACCTGGCAGCTCCCACATTAGAGGCATAAATATTCATGATTGTTAGGTCTTCTTGTTGGATAGACCCTTTAAGTATGATATAATGTCTTTCTTCATCTTTTACTACAGTCTTTGGTATAAACTCTAATTTACCTGATATGAGGATTGCTACCCCAGCTTTCTTTTGATGATCATTTGAATGGTAAATGGTTCTCCAACCTTTCATTTTCACGCTGGAGGTGTCCTTAGGTCTAAAATGAGTCTCTTGTAGATAGCATATAGATGGGTCTTGCTTTTTTATCCAGTCCGATATCCTGCATCTTTTGGTGGGATCATTTAACCCATTCACTTTCAGAGTAACCATTGAAAGATATGAACTTAGTGTCATCATTTTACCTATGTAGTCTATTTCTGTGGATTGTTTCTCTGGGCTTCCTCTTTCTTTTACAGGGTCCCCTTTAATATTTCTTGCAGAGCCAGTTTGGTGGTCACATATTCCTTTCAGTTTTTGCCTATCTTGGAAGCTCTTTATCTCTCCTTCTATTCTGAATGACAGTCTTGCTGGATAAAGTATTCTTGGCTGCATGTTTTTCTCATTTGGTACCCTGAATATATCCTGCCAACCCTTTCTGGCCTGCCAGGTCTCTGTGGAGAGGTCTGCTGTTAATCAGATATTTCTCCCCATATAAGTTAAGAATCTTTTGTCCTGAGCTGCTTTAAGAATTTTCTCTTTGATGGGGACGCCTGGGTGGCTCAGTTATTGAGCATCTGCTTTTGGCTCAGGGTGTGATTCTGGGATCCAGGATCGAATCCCACATTGGTCTTCCTGCATGGAGCCTGCTTCTCCCTCTGCCTGTGTCTCTGTCTCTCTCTGTGTATCTGTCACAAATAAATAAATAAAATCTTTTAAAAAGGAATTTTCTCTTTGAAATTTGCAAATTCCACTATTAAATGTTGAGGTGTTGAGCAGTTTTTATTGATTTTGGGGGGGGTCATCTCTATCTCTTGGATCTGAATGCCTGTTTCCTTCCCCAGATTAGGGATGATTTGTTTATATATACTTTGTGGACCTGTCTCTCTCTCAGGCTCTTCTGGAACCCCAATTATACATAAATTCTTCTTTCCCAGGCTAACATTTATTTCCCTAAGCCTTTCCTCATGGTCTCTTACTTGTTTTTCTCTTTTTTCCTCCAGCTTCCTTCCTTTCCATCAACTTGTCTTCTATGCCAATCACTCTCTTTTCCACTTCATTAACCCTAGCAGTTAGGACATTCATATTGGATTGCATCTCATTTAATCTATTTTTAATTTCAGCCCGATTAGATCTCAGTTCTGCAGTAATGAAGTCTCTAGAGTCCTTTATGCTTTTTTTTCCAGAGCCACCAGTAACTTTATAATTGTGCTTCTGAATTGAATTTCTGACATCGCATTTAAATCCAAATTCTGTAACTCTGTGGCAGAGAATATTGCTTCAAGTTTTTTCTTTTGTGGTGACTTCTTCCTTCTAGTCATTTTGTCCAGTGCAGAGTAGCTGTATGAGTAAGTTGAATCAAAAATATCAACCACAACTAAATAAAATACACCCTAGATGATTCCAAAGAGGTCAGAGACCAGAAAATAAAAGAAAAAGAATAACAGAACAAAATGACCACTAAAGTGAAAAACATTTTTAAGCAAAGTAGTAAAAATAAAAAATAAATAACAAAGAAGAAGATTTAAAAAAAAAAAAAAGAAAAGGAAAGAAAAAAGGGGGGATGATGGTGGTGAGGAAGTGTTAGTAGAGAGAGAATGTAGTCTCCCTGAGGGGACCTAGAGGGTGATCCTCCTGGTTCTGAGTGTATTAAGTTCTGTATGTTAGAAGATACTCAATCCCAAATTTATATAAACCAGTAATACTTATATAAAGACCCAACATCGACCACAAAAACATAAACAAGATAAAAGAGGGGGACAGAATGGGATGGAAGAGAAAATATAATCTCACAGAATGAACCAACATGGTATTCCACTTGGTTCTGGGTGTATTTTGGTCGTGTGTTAGAAGATACTAATTTCCACCACTGTAAGACACAATGAGACAGAAACAAAACAAAGCAAAGCAAAACAAAACAAAAAACCAAATACCCGTACCTCATATATTTACCAAAATTAAATCGAATATGTTGAAGGGAATCCAAAAGTGAAAAATATATCTAAGACATGTAATTGTAGAAATAAGAAAACCAAAAAGGAAAAAAGTTAAAAAGGAAGAGTTGGTAAAATATTTTAGTAAAGGTGGGAAAAGAGAAAAAATATTGGAAATTTTTAGCCTGGTATAAAAATGAGTCATTATGAAAAAAGGGGGGGGGGACCCTCTAGTTCTATATACTATTTTCCCTCAGTCCTGAAGCTTTCCAGTGCTGCTTGTTCAGTAAATTTGCCTTTCCCTTGTTTTACCAGCAGTTCTTCTGGGGGAGGGGTCTGCTGCACTGATTCTCAGGTGTCTGTGCCTGGGTGGAGATGCCCCACCCTCCCCACCTGGTGCCGAGCTCAGTGTGAATTGTTTATCCTGCGAGGTCTTTGTTCCCTAGTGGCCCCACCTCTCCCAGGCACAGGATGAAACAAAGAGGAAAAAAAATGGTAGTGGCCAGATTTCCAGCTCTGGAATCAGCTCCCTGTGAGTAGCTAACTACAGTTTCCAGTCTGCACTGGCCTAGATACTCCTGGGGCCTGCCTCTCCCAAAGGAAACAGAGGATAGCCACCTCTCTCCATTGCCAGGATCTAGGGTAAAGGGAACTCTGGGGCCGACCTGCATAACTGACTGGCTTCTCCCAAATGCTCCAAGGGCTGTGGCGCCCCAGCCCTTTACTGAGATTAGTCCACAGTTTGTGATGAGATTTCTCTCATGCACCCCAGTCTTATAGTAACTCTGGGAATCTTGAAGCTTCACTGCCCTTCCTGTGATTCTGCCCAATTTCCCTGAAAACTCAGGCATGGATTTTTAAAGTTCTCCCTTGTCCAGGGCTGGGCTATTGTGTCCTGGAGGCTTTCGCTGCTCTGCTTTAGTCCTCCTAGTTGCTGTTCCCCTCTCCCACTTTATTTCTTTTTTATTTTTTTTGCCTTCCTACCTTGTTAGAAGTGAAAACTTTTCTCTCTGTAGCATTATAGCTGTTTTCTCTTTAAATTTCAGGTTGAATTCATAGGTGTTCAGGGAGTTTTTAAAGTTATCTAAGTAAGTTTGTGGGGCCAGGTGAGTTAAGGACCCCTACTCTTCCGCCATCTTGCCAGTCTCCCATGACCTTAGTTTTTTAAACATGAGGTTTTTATTTTTTTTTTTTAAGAAGAATTGTCTTCAGATCATACTTCTATCTCACTACTTCTTCATTAGAAAGTTTTATAATCCCCCTTTTAAAAATATAAGTCAAATCTGTAATCCCTATCCAGCCTCCAAGACCTTCAATAAGGAGACCCTTATTATCTCTCTGACCATGCAGTCTCAGTCAATCCACTCATCCTATTGTTCCCTCTTATTCAGCTGAATTATACCCTATAAATGCTTACCATGAAGCACACTACTCTGCAGTCATTCTTTACCTTCTTTACAAAGTTCTTTTCCATAATTGATCAGCATGAACATTGGCCATTTGTAGTGTTTTGCATTAATGTCTCACTACAAGAACATATTTTTATTCCCCACACCTTGTACACGAGGAAACTGAGGCTCAGAGGAGCCCAAGCCAGCGCAGTTGGTTATAAAGACAGCTGAGGGCTAACCTTATCCTCTCTGGAGAACACACTCAGAATCATCACCTTTTATTGTCTGTGGAAACTTTTCCTGAATACAACTTCTTTTTGTCTATGTATCTCCGTGTTTGCTGACCATCTATCCTCTGCCAGGTGGAAGGGAGGTCATCCAGAACACACTCTGGTGCATGCTGGAGAGTCCTCTGATGTGTGAGATGAGAGTTCCTTGTATTTCAAGGTAGTCCATTGAATTATGGGCCTGCTATAATCACAGAAAAGAGTTTCATCCTGTAGAACACACCCTTTTCTTGGTTAAAAAGCCCTAAATCTGTCTTCCTTAATAATAGTGAATCCACTTCACCACTCCTTTCTATGGTAAGCTCTTTAAATAGCTGAAAGCTCTCATAAATTTTCTCATTAAATATGCTCTTATATTTTGAATGCCAATTTTGAGCCAGATACTCTATTAAATAATAACAAGAAAGATAATGGCTGACATTTATTGAATATGTCCTGTGTGCCCGGCATCTGCTATGGCTTTTCACGTATTAACTTGTTAAATCCTCAGCACACCCCATCTGGACCTAACCACCAGATGTCTTTTGTTATCAATGTCACTCATGCATCAACTGGCCTGACCATGAACATGATACCCAGATAAGAGGAGAGAATCAGTAAAGAATGGGGCCCAGGCTCCATGAGTACTGGACTCTTATGGCTATTGCCACCAACTGAGATTTCACTGACCTTCCTAAAGGGCACATCCCACACATCTTCTAATGAAACGCAGACCCATACTGCTCTCTGGCCAATGCTCTCCTTTGTCAGCCACTGTGCACAGAGTGCTTTCCACAAATTTTCTTAGTGCTTAAATTTTACAAATGGAAAAAAGAGACTCTGGAAAATTAAGAGTCCAAGGTGATACAGAGCTGCACAGATCTAGGATTCCAAGGCTGACCCTCCAGTTGCTCTCAGGAGCCCGTCCTTTGCCCATCCTGCATGGCTGAGCTGTCTGGCTTAATAATGATGAATCCAGTGTAAACCTTCTGCCTTTTTCTCACTGCTTCATGGATTTGCCATTTCCATATACTCTTAAAGACAGGTTTCTGCTCCTTGCAGATATTTTTCTGTACTAGCACGGAAAAATTTCTATTAGCCACAATAAGCACAGTGGTAGGCAGGAAACAAGGATACAATAAATTTCTGTTGATTGGAGTTAAGGAAATAGCACTGCTCTCTGCTTTCTTTTGTTTTATATGCAGGAAATGTCACTGTCCCAATCTCTAGCTCAATAGTGTATACTCAGAAAGACAAAGTAAAATTTTAAAATTACCCTATTAGTGTGGGTCAGTTTCTCTAGAACAGTCTCTTTTTTGCTGCATTAATAACTTGCTAGTGTTTTAGAAGACACAGAGGTGCTAATGAGGCACTAATCACCCCCCACACACCCTTTTAAGCAACTAATTATGACTAACAGCTATGAAGCTATATCAGCTTTAAAATCTAATTAATTCAACCTATGAAGAAAAATGATTAATGAATATAGTCTGTACATAACTTAATAAGAAAAGGTCATGGTGGCTATCGAGAGTAAGATGTTGAAAATGTTGCAAATTGCAGAATGGTTTTAGCTCAATCTGTTATTTGAAATAAAAAGAGATGTCTTCATATCTCGTTTTCAGAGGCAATCGGGAGATTCAGCCAGCACTCTACTCCCAAGGCCAAGGGAATCTTTGAAAATGTAAGCATTTCTCTCCTTGGAACAGCCAAGGATTTCTTTCTCTCTGTAGGGTTGGTATCTCATTTGCAAGTTTTAAGAGAGCTTTGCGAGCTTGAAGGGTTTGGGACTCCGGGGCAGGAATGAACCAGGAGCTCACGTTTGTCCCCCTCGGTGCTGCCATCTAGATTCTGTGCCTGCTTAATGTCCTTTGCAATGACTGATTGCATAACTGCCCTTTGGCTACATATTAACTATTTTTTGACTTCACGATTTCTCTCGGTTTCCACTGCATGCTCACCATTAAGTTTCCACACTGTTTTTGAATGATAACATAGCAGCAGAATACAAAAGTTAATAGGAAATTATCCTTTTCTAAAAGAATTGAATGAATGTGGTATTTTTACTTTAAGCTTTGGATTTTGTAATAGCTTTCCCATCACACTGGTCTTGAAAGATAACTCACACAGCTAATAGGCAGACGTGCCCAGGGCTCACAACACAGAGCACGCTTCCATTCCTGCTACCTCTGTCAAGTTTGTGGCTGTGTAAATGCCACTGGCTTGCCACCAACCTCTAATGTAGAGCCCTTCTCCCACAGGAGCGACCCCCACGGAGGAGGTTGCATGCATGTTGAGTACACAGAGGTGTTCCCACTGGGTGCCCCAGCTCCTCCTGGACCCCCACTGCCCTGCAGGGCACCTTATCTGTGGCTGGCGGTCCCAACATGCTGAAGCTGTGCACTGGGTGGCTGCTGCTCAAATGGAGAATGTGTTGTTGATTACTTTCTACCGGCTCAACAGATATGTCCAGGGAACAAATTTTAGGCCACTTATGTGATACCCAAGCCAAGAAGTTGTCATTAAAAAACATTTCCTCCATAACCTTGGAATTTATTAATCCATATTCTCAAATTCTATGTGTGCCATATTTGGAATTATCTGCTTCACCCCTTCAGCATCTGATGCCTCTGTTATATCAATAATTATTCTCTGCTACTGCTTTACTCCCTTTCTAGGTCAGCCTGAAAGATTCTGGCAATGATTTACATGTCAGTGATTGCTACATCCTATGTTTGCTACATGTTCAAACAGGAGATGGCCAGCTTTTATATAACTATTATCTTTATAGTAGTTAAACATAAAACATGCAGGTGTATTTTACTGTGTGCTTATTTATACACATGTGTGCAATCACAGCACACTGCCTCTACCAAAGTATAAGAACCTTACCTTTTACCTGCAGGTTCAATATTTAGCTATTGGGAGATTGCTAAATTTTTGAGGGTGGATAATATGCTTAACCCTATAAGTTATAGCACTGTCACATTGTTAGCACTATATAATGATCTCAAGTGAATCCTTTAACTATCAAAATAAAAAGAATTCCATTATTGCTCATACAATGTGTTTAAGGGCATGAATTAGAGCCGAACTTCTCAGGCCTGAGTCCTGGTTCTGCCTGTATTAGCTGCATGACATTGAGCAAGTTATGAGCTCTTTTTGCCTCTGTTTTCTCTTTTATAAAATTGGGAGAGTAGGAGTACATATATAATAACCTTGTAAAGATTAAATGACTTAATACTTGCAAAGCACTGAACACATTGCCTGCCAAGAATAAGAGCTTAAAAATGTGAGTTCTTGGGTTATTAATTCTCACATGATTTATACTGATTGTTTTAAGGTGACTCTTTTTGTTTATTTGTTTTTTTGGAAATTATGACTGGACACCCCAGAAGAAAAGAAAGAGAACAAGAAAACATGAAACATTGAACAGAAGGCCATGAAGCAAAGCAAGATACCAGTATCAGTATCATAAATTGAGTACTCTGGTCTAAAACATCAGATGAGGGATCCCTGGGTGGTGCAGCGGTTTAGCGCCTGCCTTTGGCCCAGGGCGTGATCCTGGAGACCCAGGATCGAGTCCCACGTCAGGCTCCTGGTGCATGGAGCCTGCTTCTCCCTCTGCCTGTGTCTCTGCCTCTCTCTCTCTCTCTGTGTGTGTGACTATTATAAATAAATAAAAATTAAAACATCAGATGAGTTAAGGGCTTTTTCCAAAATGTTCCTGATTTCAAATATTCTTTCTGGTCATTCTTATAATTCATATATTTGAAATGATGTTCCTTGTAGCCACATCCATAGAAAACTCCAACTCCAAATGAGAGCTATGGTCAGGAGCAGGAAATTACATTTAGGCATACAGTAATGAGGATGCTGAAGCAGATCCACAAATCTTAAAGGAGTTTGACCACCACCAACAGGGCACACAGGCAGCTGGGGTCAATCCTACCACCCTACAAAGTCCTCCTTTCTTTTCTTTCTACTGGGACAATCATTTGCTAAGAAATAAGGCTGCAAGTCACAAGTCACTCTCACCTTATTAGTCAAAAGCTGGGTGCTCATGGGCCAGACAGACCCTGACAAGCAGACCTTGACTACTGAAGCTTCTGTTATATATTAGAAATGATGTCATTGTTTTTCAACCAATCTTCCTATTAACAGGTGTCATGAAAAAAAAAAAAAAGTTAAACATTTTAAAAACTGAAAACATGGGTCTTTTTCTATCTCACACTTTACCAGGCAAGGAATGGCTGCTTTTTGCTTCATATAATGTATTTTCTGCATCAAAGCCATTAATCCACAATCCCAAAAGTCTGAAAAATCTATCCTGACACAAGAAGCCTAAAATAATCAACTTCTTTTGGAGCAAAATCAGTGGAGTACAGTCTAATGAATATTTTATATCTTAGTTTCATCCATGTACTGGTATAAACCTTTAATCCTCAATCTTCCCTCTCATTTAGGGAGGGCTTGTGGAAAGTTTTCAAAATCAGGATTATATGGCCTAATGCTAAAAGCGGTCGATGCTCTCAAAGCATTTGGCTATTTGCACTGCAAGAGAACTGGGTTGCTTAAGCACACAGTAAGTGCCAGATCCTGGTGATGCAAGCTATGTTTTATTGGGCAGTTAAGTAGAAGATTGGTTCTCACTTTTCCTGGAGACTCCACCTGCAGTTGTTTTAAAAAGCTTTCCCTTCAGAAATTAGGGAAAATGAGTGGGAAATATCAGAGAGGGTGACAGAACATGAGAAACTCCTAACTCTGGGAAATGAACAAGGGGGAGTGGAAGGGGAAGTGGGTGGGGGGATGGGGTGACTGGGTGATGGGCACTGAGGGGGCACTTGATGGGATGAGCACTGGGTGTTGTACTATATGTTGACAAATCAAACTCCAATAAAAAAATATACAAAAAACCCCCCACTTTCCCTTCAGAGAATTAATGTGGTCACTTATAATATTTCAGCATCTACAATTTCATCCTTCTAGATTAAAGCAGTGTTTGCAGAGGCTCATAGGCATGCTCTGTATCAATAGGTAGTTGGATGTATCTATAGCAACTCTCAAACTTAACACTTTTGCCCTTCCCCTCAATAAGGAGAGCTAATTTCACAGTACTAACTTAAAATGTTTTTGGCTCCTTTGTTTGGAATAATTCATAGCACAACATCTGGACGACTCATCAATGCTTTGCGGCTTCAAATAACTTTCCAGTCTAAATTGCTGTAGATGTATCAGCATTTCTTTTGATTATTAATATGATGGACAAGTTTCATATTGTTTAGTGCCAATGCAAAGTAATTGTGACAAATGAAATTTGTTCTCAATGTGTCTAATGTTGCAAGAGTGAGGAACTCTCTCCTCTTGAGAGCTTTATTTCCCCTTTTGGTGAACTTGGCAGTATAAACATTTTGGTCTCCTTGATTATAGCATCTGGGTGAAATTACCAGGTTCTGCACTGAGCCATTTGAGGATTTCTTTTAAAGGCTTTCTTATTTGGATGATTGTTCCTATATATTTTTATTTTTATTATTATTGTGCAACCATAAAAATGAGTTTGTGGTTGAATTCAGTTCAGTAGAAGAGCAATAGACACTAAATGCATCAACTCTGATATAATTTGATAAGCAAATCAATCTTCCATGAAGAAATGAGCTCTGCGTTTTGGAGGCTGGTGTCTATCAGGAAATAATCCACACAGCTTATCAAAACATGACTTTTACAGCATTTCCAGATGTTAAAAAATTATTTTGTACATGACATATTTGCCAAAACCTTCAACACTTCAGGTTTGTTTAAAACAATATAAAACAAGACCATTAAAATTGGAACATCATATGGGGAAGTGAAGCAAAATAATGAGGAAAACAAAGTGTTTCAATTGTAGTTACTAAATAGGAACTTTGTATGAGCAAAAAGCTTCAGGCCTTCAGATTTTTTTTTCAACAAAGGCAAGTAGAAAATATGGCAAATTATGTAACTCAAGTATCAGAAAGGAAGAAACATGGTTTTCCTTGAGAGAGACAAATATCTCTTTCTCAAGGGGCTCCACATAGCCACTGAGAATTTAAATCTTGACAAATAATAATCAAAAGCTGGAGGTGTTTCAGAAGAAGCTAATTAAGACAAGTTGGCAGAGAATATAGGTATGAACTTGAAAGTAAATACATATATTTTGTTGCTAATCTTCTTTATGAATTAAGTGGTTCGGGTTGTCAGTTATAATATCATCATCTAATTATGGCATACTTATTGCATAGTCATTATAGTAAATATGTAAATAGAATGGCAATTGCAGCTATAATCTCATGTCATAAATGTAGTTATGAATTTGTAGAGTGACTAGAATAATTCATGGTAAAGAATGTAGTTCAGATTTATAGATGGTGATTATGACTAAAATGGAAAAAAAATCTAAACTTTCATTAATCCATTTCCTTTCACATACAAATACAATAAATCATAATTGAGCTTCTATAGCATGACCACTGGTGGATTTAGAGTGATTAACAACTCTAGCTTTATGTAAAAGAATCACCACAAAATCATTACTCCGGCCCTGCTGGACGGTCTCCCACCCTTCCTCAGTTGCTGGTGTCCTAGGAAGCTGGCCCCTACGTTGAGTTTGGCCTGTAAGGAACACTGTTCAAGGATAAAATCATGGGGATAAAGGCACAGCATAGGAAGTATAGTCAATAGCACTGTAACGTGTTGTATGGTGACAGATGGTAGCTACACTTGTGGTGAGCATAGCATGTCACAGAGTTGTTGAATCATGATGTTATACATTTGAGACTGATGTAACATGGTGTGTCAATTATACTTCAATTAATATTAATTGATTAATTAAAAAATTTAAAAATTCTACTATGGCTAAGTGTTCATGCTGTTTGGCTAGATAGCAATAATAATAGTGAAAACATGGACAGTTTCAATCACAAAAATGGTCCTGATTATTTGTCTTTCATTCTGCCTCTCCCCTCCTGTCGCTCTTGGCCTCCTTTAAGGCTTCTTCAGGTTTGTGTAAGAGAAAGTAAGAACTGCAAGGCCAAGTTGTGGGAAGAAGCCATTTCCAGAACCTTCCAAATCTCCCTCACTATCTCCAGTCATGCTTCCCCTCTCAGTGTTTCCCTCACTGCTGTCTTCCAACCTTGCAGTTTTACTTCTTTTCACTGAGTAGACTCTTCTGCATCGCGGTTCTTGTCTTTGTGTTCACAAAAGCATTCCTGCCTGGTGTTGCTAGTCTCTGGCTCCCACTTTCACTTTCAGTTGATTCTTCCCCCTCTGTTCAGGTCCTGCCATCTGTGCCTGAGTTGCCAGAAACCCAAGTGCAGCAAACTAATCTGGACCTTTCAACCTGTTGTCTACTTAAACTCTCTCAGGCTCAGTTTCTTCATGTGTGAGACAGGAATGATAATAGTACATACGTCAAAGGATTTGATAAAGTATAAAGGAAACAGAGTACAAAGTGCTTTGCAGAGTGTCTGACATGTTACTTGTTATTTTTCTTATTTCTTGATTCTTTTATAATCTCAGTCACTATACAATAATTACGATTAAGGAAACAAACTTAAAAAACCCACAAATTTTCAGAGATGAGTTTCAATATCAAGTTTAATGCCTAATGTCAATCAGGATGCAGGCAAAAAAAAAACATATGGTTAATTCAAATTGGATAATTTTAGAATTTAATAAAGGATCATTTACAAAAATGGTCAGGTACAGTGAAATAAGAGGTAGAGCAATCCCCTGGAGCTGGCAAGATCCAAGAGCTGTTATCGAAGATCCCAAATAAGGAAGGGGAGGGAACAGGTGGAAAAGGAAGGAGATACGTATATAGACATTGTCTTTATCCATTCATCTATCAATGGACACCATTGCTTCCATATTTTGACTGTTGTAAATAATGCTACAATAAACATAGGGGAGCATATATATTTTTAATTTTGGGGAGTAGGGTGTAAATTCCCAGTAGTGGAATTGCTGGATTATACAGAGATCTATTTTGAATTTTTTGAGGACTCTCCCTATTGTTTTCCACAGTGGCTTTACTAATTTACATTTCCACCAGCAAAGTATGAAGGTTCGTTTTTTCTCTATATTCTTACCAACACTTGTTATCTTTTGTCTTTTTTATTCTAGCAATTCTGCCAGGTATAAAATCACATTTCATTGTAGTTTTGATTTGATTTGATGAAGAATGATATTGAGCATCTTTTTATGTATCTCTTTGTATGCTTTCTTTGGAAAAATATCTATTAGAATCCTTCACCCATTTTTAATCAGATTTTTTGTTTTTGGTGTGTGTTGTATAAGTTATTTATATTTTTTTGGATATTAACTTCTTATCAGATATATCATTTGCAAAAATCTTCTCATATTCAGTAGGTTGCCTTTTTGTTTTGTTGTTGGCATCTATCAGTGTACAAAATCTTTTTATTTTGGTGTAGTCTCAATAGTTTATTTTTGCTTTTGTTTCCCTTACTGATGAAATATATCTAGAAAAATGTTGCTAAGATTGATGTCCAAAAGATACTGCTTATACTTTATTCTTGGAGTTTTATGGTTTCAGGTCTCACATTTAGGTCTTTAATCTACGTTGAGCTATTTTTGTGTATGTTGTAAGAAAGTAGTCTAGTTTCATTCTTTTGCAAGTAGCTGTCCAGTTTTCCTAGCACCATTTATTGAAAATACTGTTTCCCCCATTGAATAATCTTGCCTCCTTTGTTATAGATTAAGTGATCATACAAGTATGGATTTGTTTTGGGGCTCTCTATTCTCATCTATTGATCTATGTGTCTGTATTTGTGTCAGGACAACACTGCTTTAATTATCATAGCTTTGCAATATATCTTGAAATCTGGGATTGTGACACCATCAGCTTTGTTCCTCTTTCTCAACATTTCTTTGGCTACTCAGAATCTTTTGTGGTTCCACACAAATTTTAGGAACATTTGTCCTAGTCTACCCTTAGTAGAATTTAAATGAGAAGAAGTTCTGGTGGCAGGAGGCATCTTTCCAAATGAAATATACACCAACTCAAGTAACTGAATCATCACTTCCAAATTGCATCAGAATGTCATGGGGAGAGCAACTACCATTGGGGCTGCATTTTGTCCAGTTTTGAACTAGATTGTCTGGTAGTTGAGCCGGCTACTGAGGAAAAAGTTTTAAAAGTATTTCGTAGTTGATGCTTGACATTTTCGAATCAAGAAAGTTTTTATTGTTTTGCTTTAACAAAACTTGAACATTAATGTTATTGCTAACTCTCTTGACTTCCACCATTTGCTGTTATGACAGTTTTCTTATTAAGTAAAATTGGCACATAATAAGCCTTTACACAATGTGCCAGGTATTTTTGTTAAAACCATCTGGCAACCCTGGTGCATACCCTAATTGGAGTTGCGCCAGTTATTGATGATGACAGGAGGTATAGCCCACTCATCTCTTCAAGTTTTTTTCCTCCTTATTTGATCATTTCTATTCGTTTCTGTTTCCCTGTATAGCAGAAGCCTTCTGGGTTGTTTCATTCTATATCACCACCTCCTCTACCTTCTCCTTAGATATATATTACTCAAGTGTTTGTGCCTACTACCCCACTAACATTTTCCTTATCAGTATCACCAGTAATTTACATTATGCCCCATCCATGGGTTACATTCCAGTGTTCATATGACTCAATCTATTAACCATTTGACCAATGAGACCACTATTTAATTAAACCTTCCAGAACACCATACCTTCTCAATTTCCCTCCTGAGTTACTAACTGCTCCTCTAGATCTCTTTTAGTGGATTCCCCTCTTTGCAACTCAAAATGATGGAATACCTCCAAGTTCAGTTCTTGAGTTTGTCCTCACTGCCCAGTCCCATATTTTAAGATGTCTTCTCACACCTGCCAGAATGACTAAAATTAACAACACAGGAAATAATACATGTTGGTGAGGATGTGAAATAAAAGGAATCCTCTTACACTGCTGGTGGGAAAGCAAACTGGTGTAGTCATTCTAGAAAATGGTATGCAGTTTCCTAAAAAAGTTGAAAAATAAAGCTCCCCTATGGTCCAGAAATTGTACTCCTAGGTGTTTACTTAAGGGATGCAAAGATACTGATTTGAAGGGAGACATACACCCCGGTATTTATGGCAGCATTATCAACAATAGCCAAATCATGGAAACAATCCAAGTGTCCATTGACTGATGAATAGAATATTACATTGGAATATACAATGGAATATTACTCATGATACACAGACACAGACACATACACATATACAACGGAATACCACTCAGTCATAAAAGAGAATGAAATCTTGCCATTTGCAATGACATGGATGGAACTAGAATATATTATGGTAAGTGAAACAAGTCAATTAGAGAAAGACAAATACCTTATGATTTCACTCATATGTGGAATTTAAGAAATGAAGCAGATGAATATAGGAAGAGAAAAAGAGACAAATCATAAAACAGACTCTTAACTATAGAGAACAAGCTGAGGGTTGCTAGAGGGAAGTAGACAGAGGGATGTGTTAAATGAGTGATGGGTATTAAGGAGGGCACTTGTGATGAGGGCTGGGTGTTATATGTAAACAATTAATCACTAAAATCTGATCCTGAAACTAATATTACACTATATGTTAACAGTCTGGAATTTGAAAAAGGAATTGGGAAAAAAGTCATCCCTAGACTCAGGGCCCCCAAATTCATGTCCCCATCTCCAACTTCTGCCCTGACCACCAGACTCACACATCCAGCTATCCACTCTGCCTTTTCCACTTAGAAATTGAATAGGCCTCTTAAATTCTACATGTTCTAAACCCAAACTCTTGATCTATCCCACAAATTGTTCCTTTCTCAGGCTTCCTCTTCTCAGTAAATGATACCAAAAACCTAAGTTTCTATCTTAATTCTTTTCTTTCATACCTTCATCTGATCCATTAACAAATTCTGATAGCTCTACCTTCTAAATGCATCTTGAGTACTGTCAATTCCCCTCAAAGCTACTACTGTCATATGCATTAACTGTTGTCCCTTGCTTGGATTACCACACCAATAATATGGATGATTTCCTCCTTTGACTACAGCTTCTTCTCCAATTAGCAGCCAGGTAATGCCACTTCTTTGCTAAAAATCACTCAGTAGCTTCTATCATACTGGGTAACAATGTCGAAATCTTTATTATGCTTTAAAGTATCCTTCAGTGTTCTATTCCTGCCTACTTTTCCTACCTCATTTTTGGCCACTGCCCCCTTATTCCATTCCCAACACATTGCCCTTTTTACCAGTAATTGAAAGTTTTAAGCTTATTTCTAACTCTTGGTCTTCTCTCTTACTGCTTTTTCTGCCTGAACATCTCTTTATTTGACAGTTTCATGGCTGCCTCTCACATTTTATTCAAGTCTCTCCTCAAATTTAACTTCTCTGGCTGTCTTATCAAAAATACAGTTTATTCTTTTGGTAAACCTGTTCTTTGTAATCTCCTCACGTGCTTAATTATATTTTCATAGCACTTGTAATTATCCAATATTATGTTACACGTTTGTTAGTTTATCACCTCTTTCATACTAATATATACTTTTATGAGGGCAAGGGCTTTGCTGCTTTCGTAGTTATGCCCCTATTACTGATACCTATCCATGGTGGATGCTCAATAAATATTTGTTGAATCAGTATTTCTCTATTGCTGACTGTCACCCTCCTTGAATCATCAAGTGCAGTGAGAATATAAAGAAAAGGTGTGTGTATATGGATATGTATGTATACATGTGGGCTTATCTGTGGATATGTCTGTGATACAGCAGAACCATAAACTGAAAAGACCTGAAATTACACCCTGATGTCATTGAGTACACCTTCTACCCATATATTGGTTTCTAAATTCCTTTCTCCACCTAAAGAACCAAAAATCCTTAAAGAAATTACTGAATCCTAATCTGGAGAAGAAAAAGTATAATATGAACCTGGAATATCTTGATATACTAAAAAACAATAAGTACTCCAAAACTAACATGGGTGTTTCAAAAAACATAGGGCCATGTTGAAGAGAGTTCCACTGACCAAATTTGAAGAAATTAGAGCATCAAAAAGAAGAAATATCATTATTTATTGAAACACATGTTCAAAGTGTCAATGAGGTTTGAGAGTGACATAGATAGAATATCTTATATTTTTATATCTTTTATATCCTTTTTTTGTACCAGAATCTAATAAAATTTCAGGCATTTTATTTTTAATTTTTATTTTTTAAAGATTTTATTTATTCATGAGAGAAACACACACAGAGAGAGGCAGAGACACAGGCAGAGGGAGAGCCCAAAGTGGGATTCGATCCTGGGACTCCAGGATCACACCCTGAGCTGAAGGCAGACACTTATTTTTGTTTTTAATAATAAATTTATTTTTTATTGGTGTTCAATTTGCCAACATACAGAATAACACCCAGTGCTCATCCCGTTAAGTGCCCCCCTCAGTGCCCGTTACCCATTCACCCCCACTCCCCACTCTCCTCCCCTTCCACCACCCCTAGTTCCTTTCCCAGTTAGGAGTCTTTATGTTCTGTCTCCCTTTCTGACATTTCCCACCCATTTCCTCTCCCTTCCCTTCTATTCCCTTTCATTATTATTTATATTCCCCAAATGAATGAGAACATATAATGTTTGTCTGAAGGCAGACACTTAAATGCCGAGTCACCCAGGCGTCTCTCAGGCATTTTATTTGATTGTTCATTAAAATGAGGAAATAGACTAAAAAGCAGAAAATGTTTTCTACATAAGGGCTTGATAATATACTTGCTGGAGAGGATCTCCTCTTCACTCCTCAGTGTGGAGGCCGAGAAAATTAAGGCCATTCCACTTTAAGTTCAGCGTTAGCACAAGTACAGCCACCCAAGCCCCTGTGAATAAGAGCTGAAATTGACATTACTTCAGTTACAGGAAAAAAACCAGCTTACAGCTTAACGTCCTAGCAAGCCCCATATCAGAATGAGAACAGAGCCCAAGCCAGTGGCAGGAAGCCCCATATTAGAATAAGAACAGAGCTCAACGCCCAGGCAGAAAGTCCCATATCAGGATGAGAACAGAGTTCAATGCCCTTGAAAGCCCCATATCAGAATGTAAACAGAACTTGAGAAATTCCTCCCCCCCTTCTGGAGGTCCCCTAGACCAGCCCATAAAACTAAGCTGAAACCCACCTCCGGGTCCAAGTCCCTGCTCCGTTGTGTCGGGCACACTTGGACCCAAGCTCGAGCTTGTATATAACCCCTCGTGTGTTTGCATCAGTTTCGGCTCCTTGGTGGTTTCTCGGATACGTAATCTTGGGCACAGCACTCAGCAGAACATTTCAAACTTGGGGATATGAAGAGTGGTTGGCATGATGTAGATTAGTAGTTCTGGTGGGAAAACAGTGCCAGTTGTGAAGCAGCATATTGTCAGCTACAGGGAATTTCCATGGGCTCCAAGAAGGTGAAATTTGTTCTGGGAGCCAGCCAGACATACAGTGAAGCTTGAGGGGTTAGGGCCATAGTTTTCCCACTCACTACCATTGCCAGGACTCATGCCCGCCTCCACTCAACACTGCCCAGTTGATGATGCTGAAAACATGGAGTTTGTAATGGTGTACCATTTATCATTTACCATATAAGACTGGTACAAATTTGCCTAGCATGTTGGGGTAAAATACATTTCCCTAGATGTGCTGCTACCCTTCAGAATCCAAAATTACAAGGAGAGAGGAGAGCTCAAGCAAGTGGTTAAGGGACTATGAGGTGCAGTTCCAGGCAACAATGGGTGCCCATTATGTGCCAGAAGCAACTGAGTGAATGTAAAGTGATGGTAATCTGCTCCTTTCTTCCTTCTCTGTAATTCAAAGAACACACTCCTAGGGCCAGACAAATGCATTATGCATCTTCTTAAAATGAGCCACCAAAAATAACTCAGTGAGTAACCAAACAAAGAAAGTAAAGATTATTAAGAATTCTTTTTTTTTCTTTCTACATAACTGCAATTTTTTAAAAAGGGAAAAAAAATTAAAATTGGCAGCTTTTTTTCTCACTGCTAATTAAAAATGGTTATTTTAATGGCATGGAACAATATTTAGAAATAGGATGAAGGAACATGACAGAACTTAATGAGTACCCACACATCTTTGTAATGTAGTCTAAGCCCCACATGAATGTTTTAAAAGGCATTTAGTGGGCAAAACTCAAAATTGCCCTGATCTGTACTTCACCATGCATTAAAATCATAATGAAGTGGAATTCGCAGAATGTAGGTTGCTCTCATTAATGAATATTTTGGTAAACACAATCTTTTTTTTATATCGTTTACTTTTATTTCATCTTTTCGTTTCCTTTTATAGTGTGGTAATCATTGTGAAAAACATTAGTGTGCTTAGAGTAAGTATGATCTAGTGACTATGAATTGCTTCTCCGACAGTTCAGGATCTTGTAATGCCCCACGGTTACCACTGTTCCTCTTCTCTCTGTGCAGTAATTATGCATGAGTGTGTGACTGTGGAAGGTGGAGGACATAAAACCAAATGACTATTAAACTTCGGACAAGTCCATGACTGGTTTTCTTGGCATTTATCTCTTTTTACAGGTGAGCCAGATAATAAAATCATTTTTGCTGAACCGCTGCTTTCTATTCTTGTGAGTGTTTACTCACTGGTCCTGTTCATCGTACCCTGTCCGGGGCACTGTACCATTTACCTGTCACAAACATCTTCACAACCCCATGTATTTCTCCTTATTTATTCTTCATGCTGTGAGAGACTTAGCCAAACATATGAGACATCCACTCAGTCTGAATCCCTGGTTTCAAGAACAATTTGCTCTACATGGAAATCAGTTCAACCGGATTGCAGGAAAAATTCTTATTTAATCCCACTTATTATGTGATATGTCAAATCTTAACAGGAAAATTAATCGATTTTTTTCGAGATCCTGTTTATCGGTTATTAATAACGAGTCATGAGTATTCCTTAGTCATGGTGTAGATTTACAAACAGAGCCATAATTTTGTCGTGCTTTAGATCTGAGGTCCCCTTTAGAGGGAAAGCTGCACTGTCTGGACATTTCCAAGGATGGCAATCACTAAGGCAAGTAGAGTGCTCCAAATCTGCAGATGGCCACTCCCTGATGATAAGCTTTGGTTTTGTTCTTCAGTTTGATGAGGCTGTCAGAATGTCCTGGTGAATAAGACTTCTATATAGTAATGGTATCATAGGTTCTGCTAGCACTGATGGGTCTAATCTAGAGAGAGAACTTCCTCTTGTTCTTCAAAGATCTCCTTATACAGTGCTTACTGTGATGTGCTTGTGCCTAGATTGCCTATGCATGAGCGGGATTTTGTTGCTTGTGCTTTGGGTGTCATGTCCAAAAAATCATTGCCAAGACCCATGTCAAGCAGCTTTTCACCTATGTTTTCATCTAGAGTTTCATGGGTTCAGGTCTAACATTTAAGTCTTTAATCCATTTTGAGTTGATTTTGTAAGTGATGTGAGACACAGGGTCTACTTTCATTCTTGCCTGTATGAATGTCCAATCCTGACTGCCATTTAATGAAGACTGTCTTTTCTCCATTGAGTGTTCTTGGCTCTCTTGTCAAATATTAGTTGACTATAATGTATGTATGGGTTTACTTCTGGGCTCCTGATTTTGTTCCATTGATCTATGTATCTGCTATTATGCCAATACCACACTGTTTTGATTACCACAGTTTTTTAATGTAGTGAGAAATCAAGATGTGTGATGTGTCCCAATGTTTTATTCTTTATGAGGATTGCTTTGGTTATTTGGGGTCTTTCATGGTTCCAAATGAATTTTAGAATAAGTTTTTTCTATTTCTGTAAAAAAAAAATGCATCGGAGTCTTGATAGCGATTGCATTAAATCTATAGATGGCTTTGGGTAGTATGGGCATTTTGACAGTAGTCATTCTTCCAACCCATTAATGTATAATATCTTTCCATTTATTTGTGTTATTCTTCAATTTCTTTCATCAACATCTTATAGTTTTCAACGTAGAGATCTTTCACTTCCTAGATTAGACTTATTCCCAAGTATGTTCTTGTTATTGATCCTATTTTAATGAGATAGTTTTCTCTTTTAGTAACTCTTAGTGTGTAGAATCATAACTAATTTTTATATATTAATTGGATGGTACTAATTTATATGTTAATTTGATCCTGCAACTTTATTTAATTGATTAAATAGAGTTTTTGGTGGAATCTTTCGGATTTTCCATTTATAAAATCATACTATCTGCAAAAAGACACTGTTTTATGTCTTCCTTTCCTATTTGGATACCTTTAATTTCTTTTTATTTCTACCTCCCCCACCAATTTCTCCAGGTAGGACTTTTAGTACTTTGTTGATTAGGAGTGACAAAAGGGAGCATTCTTATCTTGGTCCTGATCTTAAAGGAAAAGTCTGCAGTTTTTCAGCATTGAGTATGATATTAAGTGTGGGTTTGCTCTACATGATCTTTATTATGCTGAGATATTTTCTTTGTATACTTTTGAGAGTTTTTAATAATAATTGGATGTTGAATTTTGCCCAATGCTTTTTCTACATCTATTGATATGATCCTATAAATGTTACATTCTATTTATGTGATATACCGCATTTATTGATTTGCATGTATCAAACCATCCTTGCATCCCAGAAATGAATCCCACTTTATCATGGTGTTTGATTTTAATTTACAACAGAATGCACATTGTTCTCAAATTTAGTTGCTAGTATTTTACTGATAATTTTTGCATCTATATTCATTTGGGATATTGGTCTGTAATTTCCTTGTGGTGTCCTTATCTGACTTTGGTGTCAGTGTAATTCAGGCCTCATAAAATGAATTTGGGGGTATTCTCTTCATTTCCTTTTTGGAAGAGTTTGAGAAGGATTGGCATTAATTATTTTTTAAAAGTTTAGTAGAATTCACCAGTGAAACAATCTGGTCCTGAGGTTTTCTACATTGGGAGGTTCTTGAACTGATTCAATCCACTCTTCTTATTATTGTTCTATTCAAATTTTCTATATTTTTATGATTCAATCTTGGTAGTTGTATGTCTGTATGAATTTATCTACTTCTTGGGCAGCCTCGGTGGCGCAAGGGTTTAGCACTGCCTGAAGCCCAGGGTGTGATCCTAGAGACCCAGGATCGAGTCCTTAGTCGGGCTCCCTGCATGGAGCCTGCTTCTCCCTCTGCCTGTATCTCTGTCTCTCTCTCTCTCTCTCTCTCTATCTGAATAAATAAATAAATAAATCTTTTTAAAAAAAGGAGTTTATCTACTTCTTGAGATTGCCCAATTTGTTTGAGTACAATTGGTCATATTAGTCTCTTATGATCCTTTCTGGGCTATTGTAATAACTAGTCTGTCATTTATCATTTTATTTTGGTAGGTCTTCCTTCTGTTTTTTTTTCTGCTTGGTTATTCTAGTGAAAGGTGTATTAATTTTGTTTGTCTTATCAAAGAATCAACTCAATTTTGTTCATCTTTTTTATTTTTTCCTTTGTTTTTTAAATATATATTTCTGCTCTAATCTTAATTATTCCCTTACTTCTGTTAACTTTGAGCTAGCTTTGTTCTTCCTTGTTTTATTTCCTTGAGGTATAAAGAAAGTTTATTTATTTGAGATCTTTTCGGTTTCTTAATGTAGGTGTTTATCATTATAAACTTCCCCTTTAGAACTGCTTTTGCTGTTTCTAACTTTTAAGATGTTGTGTTTCCATTTTGTTTGTTTCAAGATACATTTTTATTTTCCTTTTGATTTTTTTATTCTTCCATTGATTGTTCAGGAATTTATTGTTTAATTTTCATATATTGTGACTTTTCTAGTTTTCCTGCTATTATCAGTTTCTAATTTCAGACTATAGTGGTCAGAAAAGACACCTAAAACCAATTCAATCTTCTAAAATTTGCTAAGAATTACTTTGTGGCCTATCATGTGCTTTATCTTAAGAGCATTCCATGTGTGCTTGAGAAGAATGTGTCTGTTGCTGTTGTAAGAGGGATCATTCTTTAATGTCTACGAGGTCCATCTGGTCTACTGCTTTGTTCATATCCACTGTTTCCTTGTTGATTCTCTGTTTGAATGATCATCCTTGGTTGATTGTCAAGTACAGTTATTGTTGCACTGGTGTTCATTTCTTCTTTTATTTAAGTTGGTATCTTCCTTATATATTTAGATGTTCCAATGTGTTGGGTGCATAAATATTTACAACTATTGTATCTTCTTTGTTTTTAATTTTTGTGTATTCTTGATGGATTGACCCTTTTATTATCATTCAATGACTTTATTTTTTTATTTTTTATTTTTTTTACCATTTTTAGCTTAGTCTATTTTGTCTGAAAAAAAAATATGGCTATCCTTCTTCCTCTTGGTTTACCATTTGCTTAAAACTATTTTCTATCCCTTTACTCTCAGTGTATGTGTGCCTTTAAAGCTATAGTGATTCTCTTACAGGCAGCATATCATTGGATTTTGATTTCTATCCGTTCAGCCATTCTATATGTTGTAACTGGAGGTCTTAATCCATTTATGCTTAAATATTGATAGATAAGCTATTACCATTTTGCTCATTGTATTCTGACTGATTTGCAGATCCTTTTTTCCTTGCTTCTTATTTTGCTCTTCCCTTTTGTGCTTTGATGACTTTTTTTGTAATGGAATGCTTTCTCCTTTGTGTTTACATAACATCTTGTATTTATAACATGCTATTTTAAGTTGATAACAACATAGCTTTGTTGCATACAAAGCATACAAAACTTTATACTTTTATTTATTTTTTATTTATATACATTTTAAAGATTTTATTTATTTATTCATTAAAGACAAGGAGAGAGAGGCAGAGACATTGGTGGAGGGAGAAGCAGGCGCCCTGCCCAAGACTCCAGATCATGACCTGAGCCACAGGCCAATGCTCAACCACTGAGCCACTAAGGTACCCTAAAAACTTTATACTTTTAGGGATCCCTGGGTGGTTCAGCAGTTTAGCGCCTGCCTTCAGCCCAGGGCATGATCCTAGAGTCCTGGGATCAAGTCCCACATTGGACTCCCTGCATGGAGCCTGCCTCTCCCTCTGTCTGTGTCTCTGCCTCTCTCTCTCTGTCTCTCATGAATAAATAAATAAAATCTTTAAAAAAAAACTTTATACTTTTAGTTCTTATACCCTAAATTTTAGGTTATTGATATCACATTTTTTAAACATTTTTATATTATGCATTCAAAAATGATTATATTTATGGTTATTTTAATATATTCGTATTTTAACTTTTAAACTAGAATTGTAAGTGAATTATACATCATGATTACAACATTAGAGAATTTGACTTTGACCACATATTTATCATTACCAATAAAATTTACACTACATTCATATATTTTTAGTATATTAACCAGCATCCTTTTATTTACACTTGAAGAACTCCATTTAATATTTCTTGTGAGTTAAGTCTAGTGGTTTGAAACTCCCTCAGTTTTTGTTTGTTCAGGAAAGTCTTTAGCTTTCCCTCATTTATAAAAGATAGCTTTTCTGGGTATGGTGTTCTTAGATGATAGTTTTTCTTTTAGTATTTTGAATATATCATCCCATTCTCGCTTAGTCTACAAAGTTTCTGTGGAGAAATTTGCTGGTAGTCATCTGGGTGTTCCCTTGTATGTGATGTGCTGTTTTTCTTTTATGGCTTGGCTCTGTAACCAGGCTGAGCTACTGGGCTGCACAACTGCCAAGTGCTCTGGATAGGTTTTCCACTTGGGCAGGACTGGGGGCTGCAATAAGCAACAGATGGTGCTATAAATTAGCTTCCCTGCCCCAGAGAGTGCAGCAAAATAGGTTATAAAGCCAGCAAGGCTCATTGTTTGAGGTCACAAATCAGAAGTTCATACTGAGGTCCCTGGCCAGATGGAACCCCTGGTGTGGTTCTGCAGGTAGGCAGAGCAACTGGCTGGGACTTCTACTTGGGTGTTATTGCAGGGAGGAACTTTATCTGCCAAGGTCCTAGTGGCAGTTTCTTTAAGGTCTTCTTTCCTCTATTCTAGTCTGATTTTCACTGGTCAAGGCCTGCAGATTTCCCAGCAATCACTGTGGGGTGATACCTGAATGGGCCTCCTGGGAAGCAACGCACAATGCTGGGGGAGCTGTATGTACACTTTGGCCTCTCTTTGTCCTCCCGGAGAAACTTTAGGCCCCACGGACCCTTTTTTATGTGTTGTTCTAATCTTGGAGATGAACAAAGAGGGCATAGTGCAGCTGTTCCTCTTAACCTTCTAGTGTGGTCCTTCTCAATGTCTGTGATCCATGTCAGTGCTTCAGACTCACCCCTCATTCTGAGACTTTCAGTGTTCTTCTTACTTGTCTATGGAAAGTTGCCAATTGGTTTGTGAGGGAAACCGAAGTCAGGAATGACTTACATTGCCATCTTGAAGATATTACTCTCAGCAATGTTTTCTCATGAAAACACTTGGTTCAATTTTGATTTTGCTTAACACTTAGTCTGAAAAATAACCAGGAAAGGAAGAGAGGGTATGCAGCTTGGAATTCGACAGAATTTCTGAGTGATTTCTTGGTGGGCATTGCAAGGATTAAGTGAAATAACACATCAATATTAGCTTGTCAGAACAGAAGCACCAGGGGAGAAGGGACTTTGAGTTACCTCTCTACCTTAGTACCTAGAACAGGTGCATTTTAAGGAAATGCATAGAGTAGGAACTCATTAAATGCTTCTTCTGCACTTATTATGTGCCACCCACTATGTATGTATGTATGTATGTATGTATGTATGTATGTATGTATTTATCTTTCCTAATCAAAAGGATTCATCTCTATTTTATCTGACAGTTTCATGGATGAATTGATTTATAAGCACAGGAATAAGACAAGGCCATTTATTCTGTACTATAATAACCACTGATTTGGTATTTTTATATGGATAAGCCTATCAAAGCAGGCATTTATTGTTTTGTTTTATTTCATTTCATTTTACTTAATTCTATTTGTTAGTTATAAGTCCCCCCCCCCCCCGCCAAAAAAAAGAAGCTAGTGAATTTTCCTTATCACAGGCTATTAGACACAACACAGAACAGCAAATTACTGCTTTACCATCATAACATAAATGCCCCTGTGTTTCCTTAAAACCATGTCACTTCAGTGACTTACTAAGTAATAAGAAGATTCAGTACAACTATTTCTTCATATTCTTTTGGGAACAACAAATGATCTAGATGTGCCCTCATCATGCATACATACAGATCCAATTTGACAATTTAATCATGAGTGATCAGGCCTTAGAGAAATAAGAAGGCAGAGGAAGGCAGAGGCATAGGAAACTAGTGAATAAAATGATATTACATTAAAATTTCATAATTAGCAAAGTAACTGCCAAGTGGACAAAAACGTCCTTGCTTGCAGATTGCCTCAGTCCCATCCAAGGGGCACAACAGGAGTACCAAAATACTTGGAGTGCTAGGTCAGGGGCTCTGAACAATGCTGACAACACATTGAGAAGTTCCCACCACTTGCCTTTGCCATTTCTAGGTTTCTGCCATGGTACTCTTTCCATATTTCCAAAATCATCAAAGAAAAGTTTGATTTCTTATGTCACAAAATATCATATATTTGTTACATTTATTCCCTTTTCCAGAAGTTGGAAAGATAATTTAGTTTGGGAGTTTTAAAAACTTTTGCTTCTGGGACCTCTTGACATCTTTGATGAAGCTGTCATCCCTAGGGAGCACACAGCTGGTGACATCCTGCATTGCACTGGTACATGCTTGGTGAGCATTCTTGAATGCCTGATGCTCATCTAAGGACCCCTCAGCCAGTCTTAACGCTTTCAATACGCTGTGACAAAATGTAGTTTATCATTGGTAAAGAATCCATAAAATCAATCACCTGCATATTAAAAATTTAATAATTTACTTGATCAGTTTAAGCTGAGATTCACTCTTTTCTTAGAATGAATAAGGCCACTGAGAAATATTTAAATAGTAAGGCTTCATTTTTAATATTGGCAATTTATCACTGATACCATAGTTGTTAATGTTAGTTTTGAATAAAAACAATGCAGTTGATTATAGTATTTTTTTTTTTTTTAGCCTTGCTCCAGTTTGCTTGCTCTAATGCTAAAAACACTCAGGAAGTATAGAGTCAGAATTAAGCTTTGGTTAATACCTTGCACATAATACAATGAACCACCATTTAATGAGAGTTTATCTGTGATTTAATAGTTTCCTTGACTTATTTCACATTATCCTTACAACAGCCCTGTGAGCTAAGAACCATAAATGTAAGCTGCATTGAGCACAGATTTCTGTTGGTTTCATTGGCATGTATTCCTCATGCCAATCTGACTGCCTGGCTCATATGGAATATCTGATATATTTCTGCTGAGTAAATGAACCATCCCAATGAAAGCAAGGCTTAGAGAGTTTAAACCATTAAAAGTCCATCAACGATTAAGCACTAAAACTAAGTCCAAATCCAGATGTAAGTCCTTAACTACCAGACAATGCTTCCTCCTATTAACTGGAAAAGTAGAACAATGACCTCACCTTTTGCCTCTGTAGTGCTCCCATTCCCTGGGCCTTTCATGTTTTTGTGTCTTTTGGTCACCAAAGTGATTAGGTCAGCTGTGGTCACCTGAGATGATGGAGCTGGGGGTCGGGGGGAAGCAGTAGTCAACAGATGGGGTGGCACACACGGGTGGAAGCAAGTCAGGGAAGATGACTGAAGCTTCATGAGAAGATAAGAAGCTGACTTAACAATACAGATAATAGCAGATAATAAACAATAAAATGTTCCCTTGCTTTCTCTAGCCTTTAAATCTTAGCATTCCCTCATCTTTGACTCTTCCTATATGACTACACCCACTGCCTGGTTTCCAATCCCTCCTACATGCCAACACTCCTAGATCCATGTCTCCAGATCTCTCCCTGGAGGCACACACTTATATTTCTGTGTAGAAGGGTACTAGAAATATTTATTTGAATGATCTATAGTCATGGCAGCTCACCCTGTCCCCTGTCAAATTTATCACATCAGGTCTTTTTACGCTTTGTCCTCCAAGCTTATCCCCATCCTACACTCACTAATTTGATTTGTGCCAAATATATCCATCTATGCTTCCAAGATAAAGCCTCAAAGTCAACCGTTATCAATCCTCCACTCATCCCAATAGTGGCCACATTCTGATTATGTCATCTTCTAAAATTGCCCCCACCTCTGCATCACCAGGGCCACTGAGTAATTCAGGCTGTCTGCATCTCCTGTAGATCCACTGCTTACTCCTAAGGACACATCTGTCACTAAAATCCCGTATCCTTGCCCAACATCCACGTACCATTTGCCTCAAATTATCTGACCATGTTACTTATGATAGTTGAAATGACCTTGCTGGGCTGGCTCCATGTTTCCTGAAGGACAGACCCTGAGTTCCATCTCACTTTCAGGAATCCTCACAAAGGCCCCAGTACATCCCAGTAGTCTTAAAGCCTACACCTAGGCACCATGGACCCTGACCCAGGATTGCTCTGGACTGTAGGTGTGAAATGCTCTGGGATTATTCTTACTTTCACCATTCTTTCTGCAAAATTCCACTCAAATGTCATCTTCTCAGTGAAGCTTTTATATACATTTCTAAGACCTAAGTGTTCTTTCCACTGTTTCCCAAAAGTTCTTCTAACACATTTTAAAATTATTAATGTTATTAGAAATATCTATGAGTCAGCTTTTTTTTTAACCTTTTTGTCTTTCTTTTGGTCATGTTCCTTGATGTGCTTAAACATTTTGTATTGATGTTGGACATTTTATCAATTTATTAGTTGCAGAGGCTCTGATGAGGTTATTTTCCACCAGAGGGGATCCCTTCTTTTATCTGGAAGGCAGAGACATTAGGGATAGATAATCTTATTCTAAGCAGAAACTAATCTGACTGGACCTGGGTTATAGTTTTGTGAAGCCACATCTACCTCTAGTTCATCTGTAACCTGTCCAGAGATTCCCTTGTGATCCTGAGGTGTCTACTAGCACCTCTTCTCTTTGATGGGATCCCTCCAAGTCCACTGAAATAGGAAAAAACTTCATTCCACTCATCAGCTTATTTTTAAAATCCTCTTGCCCAGGACACCTGGGTGGCACAGTGGTTGAATGTCTGCCTAAGGCTCAGGTCATGATCCCGGGGTCCTGGGATCAAGTCCTGCTCCCCACGTGGAGCCTGCTTCTCCCTCTGCCTATGTCTCTGCCTCTGTGTGTGTCTCTTATGAATAAATAAATAGAATCTAAATAAATAAATAAATTCCTCTTGCCCTTTGCAATTCCAGATTTTAGCACATGTCCCAAGGAGCATTAACTAAGGGCAGAGTCACTTCCCAGGACCTCCTTTATCACTTGGGTTTGGATCCCCAACTTTTCCTTGGCTTAGTAATCTCCAATTTTCAAATCTCAAATTTGCATCTCTCCTGCATCATGAATTTACCAGAAATTCCCCTGGTTTCTTTTCCTCCTCACAATGGCCATGTGCCCAGCCCTCTGCTGCATTCTTAGCCTCCTAACTCCTACTAAGATTTGGAAATGCCCCCAGAGAAGAAAAAAGCAGTGCAGAACTTTGGCTCACCTTTCTGAGATCCCCTCTCACAGAAACTTGGCCACTGAATCCCTGGTCATGTCAGTTAGTAACCAATACTTTGCAATAATGTTTTTTTTTTCTTTTTTGGTATTTTATCCAGTTTTTCTTAGTTGTTCTTAGTAGAAGTGCTGGTCTCTGTAACTGCCTCATCACAGCCAAAAATGGAATCTAAAATCAATTGTTTTAAAGCTATCCTATTTCAGATCAGAACATGCTATATTTTTGTAAATTACTTTTGAAAGAATCCACTACTACCTGGTTTTATAGACTGAAGTTCTCTCTTCATAAATTCATAACGGGGAACTGCTAAGAAATGAATGGTCACAACAATGTAGTTTTTCATGCTGTATTATATTTTATATTAATCTGGAAGTCTTTTGTGATTTCACACCATGTTAAATTTCCCAGAAGGCACAGAAACAAGCCAAGCAAATAAGCCTACTGAAGCCCAGTTTGTATGCTTAAATCTGTTGTATCACAGGGCCGTAAGTAGAGTCATGCCTAGCAAAATTTTATAGCAGACACATACTTTTATATTAGCATTGGAAATAAAATTCAAACAGTATAAAACTGTGATATGGTTGTATTATTAGGGATTCAACTTTAAAATGTATCAATCAACTGAGACCAAAGTCTAATTATTCAGTCTTAAAGCTGTGCTCATTATGCTGCCTTAAAGGAAATGGTATCTGGTTTTCTGGGATAAAATTCAGAAGACCTGGATTTCTGACCTCATTATTTGGCTCTAAGTGAGTAGAATTTTCCCTAGGTCCATTTTCTTCTTTATAAAATGGGCCAGTATTATTTATATGACTCTCGTCATATGGTTGTTTAGAGAAGAAAATTAGGTCAGACATATAAAAGTGCTGTGAAAGGTTAAATGCATCTATAATTATGTGTTATCATTAGTTTTTAAAAGTTTTGAGGGATTAGCAGGACCTAAATAGGGGAATTCAGACAAACTCACACCTGGGCATCTGACTCAGGAAATGGCTTTTCAGAAAAAAAGTAAGCTGGGGCTCAAAACAAAATGAGGTTCCCAAGTTCAGTCTTAAAGTAGTGTAGGTGGTCAAGTACATGTTCTGATTTTGCAGTAGTCAGGATCATTTCTGCTCCCAACCATGGTCCTCTTCCCTCTCTTCTCACTTCCAACCTCCCCAAACACATGCATTCAGTCACATGTGCACACATATCCACATACAACACACTGGCACTCATCTCTTGCCCTACTCTAAGACTGGGGCCAACCTCAGGTGTGTGAAGGTCAGAAAGAGGCAAAAACACCTGGATAGGATTGCTTCAGCCCTGTCTGTAAGGTCATAAGGGAATAAATACCAGCCACTCTTTACTGGACGCTTCCTCTGGGCCAGGTTCTCTGTTGAGCACTTTTTACAAACATCACTTTATCTTCATAGTCATGATCTTCTATACCACAGGTGATGGGATGAATCGTGTTCCCTTAAAATTCACATGTTGAAACCCTCACCCCCAGGACCTTAGAACTTGACGGTATTTGGAGACAGGGTCTTTAAAGTGGTAATTAAATGAAAATGAGGTCATGAGAGTGGGCCCTAATCCAATATGACTGTGTCCTTATAAGAAGAGGAGATCAGGACATAGACACACACAGAAGGAAGTCCATACAAAGACACTGGAAAACAGTGGTCTTCCTCATGCCAGATAGAGAGGCCTCAGAAGAAACCAAGCCCACTGACACTTTGATCCTGGACTTCTAGCCTCCACAACTGTGAGGAAATAAACTTCTGTCCTTCAAGCCCTCCAATTTGTGGTACTTTGTTATGGCAGTCCTTGCAAACTAATACACCATAGTTCCTAACAGAGTATGTGGCTCAAATCTGAGCAGGAGAAAGAGACCTTTGCCATTGTCTTTTTAACTCTTTTCTGGTACTACACATACATACTGGAAAATATTTCTTCATTTTATTGTCAGTTTTGAATATCTATTTAAATTTTGTATCCAGAAGAAACTATTTTTTATCCCACTATTTTAATGCATGCTTTGTAAACTAACTTGGGTTTTATTGGTAGTCTTCCTTTTAATTTGGTCCTCTAACTTTGAAATCAGTGGAGAGGGTTCACAAGGGAATCTTCTCAGTCTTCCTCTAATCATTACCATGAAAAGTGGGCTAGAATTTAAGACTTGTTTTATTTTGATCTACTTAGTTTTCCCCAGTAAAAATTCAACAGCAATCACAGTGATGGGAAGTGATAATATTGAGTAACCATTCATCGTGTCAAGAACTTAAAATATATGACTTTATTTTTAAATAAAACACATTTTAGAACAGTTTTAGATTTACAGAAAAATCACATAACAGCAAAGAAAGTTTCCGTATATCCCACACCCACTTTTCCATTATTAAATTTTACATTACCATAGACATTTATTACAATGAAGAAACTGATAATCATACAGTATTATTAGCTAAAATCCATGTTTTTTTTTTTTAATTGCTAGTTTTTCTCCAAGGTCCTTTTTTGGTTTTAGGATCACATCCAGGATTCATTTATTCATCATGTCTCCTTAGGCTCCTCCAGGCTGTGACACTTGCTCAGATTCTCTTTGTTTTTGATTACTTGACAGGAGTGGTTTTAAGTGTTGGTCAGGTGTTTGGTCATGAGAGTCATGACCAAGAAAATCCTTCCATTGGAATTTGATGTTTTTCTCATGATTAGAATGGGGTTATGAGTCTCTGGGAGGAAGACCACAGGGGTAGAGTGTCATTTTCATCATATCATGTCAAGAGCACATACTATCAGTTCGGCTTATCACGGTTGATGTTGGCCTTGACACCCTGGCTCAGGTGTGTCTGTCAGGTTTCTCCACTGTAGGGTTACTGCCAACCCCCCACCTTCCATACTGTCTTCTTTGGCAGAGAGTCACTATGTGCAGTCTACACATAAGGAGTATTACCTTTTTGGTTTTGGTTTTGTATGCATCCTTACCTTCTGCCATCCTGAGATGCTCCAGGCTCTTCTTGAGTATTTTCTGCTCCACTTCTAGAATCTACCATTGCTCCAAATGAGCTCTGGTTCCTTTTATTGGAAAAAAGTACTAACACTAATATTTGAGCTCTATCTATGCTGCTACCACTGGGAGCTCATTGTTTCTAAGCCCTCTCAATCGTCAGAGGAAAGAAATAGACTTGTATATACTAATGCCTGTGTGTACGCATGCATGCAACTATTTCCAGAGGTAACCATCTCTATGTATATATTAAGCTAAACATAAATTCATAAAGTTGTTTCCAGCTCCAATCCACTACCACATGGATCATTCTAACCCCCTCTTCATGTTATTTATAAATAACATCAGCCATCCATTTACTTAATTGTTCAATTCCAGAATACATGCATAGCAGTATCGGAATTGTTAACCTGTGTCTGTGGGGAAAACTTTACCATCTGGAGGATGGTGCTTATGCACAGTTCCCATGGCCTTTGGTCTTATATATTATGCCCCTCTCCAAAGCTCCACAGGTCAGCACCTCTCTTCCCTCCCTTCAGTGAAGTTGTCACATCAGTAAATCAGACCGCTTTATCACACTCTGAATTCCTTCCTGGCACCCTATAATTTCATTTCCATCTTCACAGTAAATCTCTGAAGTAGGAATTTTAATTATCCTCATTTTGCAGATGAGGAAATTGGAGCACAGAAACCTGCTCAAGGTTTCACAGCTAGTAATTAGCCTGGAGGTTAAATTTCAGGTCAGGTTTGTATTTCTAATTTGAAGATTAATATTCTCCTAAAAAAGGTAAGCACATCACTTGTGTTAAAAAGCAAACCCATATACATGTGAATTAACGAAGAGAAGGCTGGACGTGAAGATACAGGGTTGTGGGTGGTGGGTCATTTGTGTCATGTCTCAGAGTGTATGGCTTCCCAATATTTCTATATCAAGTGAAGACCTGAGATGGTGCCTTTCTCTGATGTGTCAGGGTTCTCCACGGAAACAGAACTAACAGAACGTACATATATATGCATATATGTGAGATTTGTTTTATTACATATAACGAATTGGCTTACACACCGGTGGTGTCTGGGAAGTCCAAGATCTGTGTGTACTGGCAGGCTGCAGACCCAGGAGACCTGATGGTACAGATGAAGCCCAAAGGCAGTCTGGTAGAAAATTCCATCTTGCTCAGGGAAGCAGGTTTTTTGTTCTATTCAGGTCTTCAACCGACTGAATGAGACCCACTCACATTATGGAAGACAATCTGCCTTACCCAAAGTTCACCAATTTAAATGTTAATCTAATCCATAAACACTCTCCAAGTTGACACATAAAATTAACTATCGTACTTGAGATGGTGAGTACAAAGCCTGTACTCGCTCTTAAAATTGGGGGAAAATTAGGAAAAAGAATACTTTTTATGAACTATGAGCATATAGGTCCTCTTTGAGTAGCATTAAAGCACCTTTAATCACAGGTACTTTGGAGGACCTCACAAAGGTGTAGGCCAGTGTCTGCTGGATGCACATGTGAAGGAATAAAGCACTTTTCAAAAAAAAAAAAATCTGAGCAACTTTCTTGTCATGCCTAAGCAGCTGTGGCTTCTATTCTTAGCAGACAAGGGGATAATTTACTAAACAAAATATATTGAAGCATGAAAGCATCCATGCCTGACAAGGTGAAACATTATTGTGATGACAACTTTATTGCTTTTTATACCTCACCCTGAAATGAGTTTCCCAGGGACAAGGGGTGGTGTCTTCCGTTCACCACCTGCCATGTGCCCTCTCTATCATGCCAGTGATAATTGAGAGCTACTATAAGACCATGGATGACATAACCTGAATATGATTTATTCATTTGGAGATTGGTGAAAATGTTATTCAAATTTCTTAAGATCTGGGGTGAGGCTGGCAACCTGGTTTGTTCAGAGGCACTGTGGGCCCCAGTGTATTAAGATAGTGGTTTCTGAATGATATTACTAGAGACAGCTATGACCAAATACCTTTTTGTGGTATTTGGTCATATTTCTGGCTCCATCCTGGATGGAGCCAGAAACAGGCTGAGCTAAAAGTGTGACTGTTGTGATTCAGAATCTCCAGGGCCTTTTTCCTCCTCCTGGGAGAGACACATGGCTTGGAATTGAGAGTGGACTTTATTCTTACTTTTCTTTTATATTAATACAATTTCCAAACATGCACAAAAGTAGAGGATAATTTAATGAACATACCCATCACCCACTTCAACAATTCATTTTGCCAACTGCGTTTCATTTATAACTCTCACAGACCTTGCCTTCCCTACCTTCCCCCTGAAGTGTTTTAAAGCAGATCCCAGACATAATACCACTTTATTTATAAATACTGCAGTCTGCTTCTTTATTTTAAAACACAACCATAATGACATTTTCACACTCAACAAAACTTAAAATAATTCCTTAGTATTATTATATATCTAGTCTCTGTACAAATCTCCAATTTTCTCAAAAATGTCTTTTTTAGAGTTGGCCTGCTTGAATGAGGGCCCCAAAGATTTCTACATGACATTAGTTAACATGTTTCTTGTGTCTTGTTTCTTTTTATATTACTTCCTTTCCCTTCTTCCTATTCCCTAGGCCACATATTTGGTGATGGGAAGCAAATGATTTAAACAAAGTAGAACTGACCCCACTCTGAATTGGTGAGGGCGTCTTCAACATGTTGTAACGCGTGCTTAGTGATTAGATCTAGAGGCTTGATTAGAATAAAGCACTCTTGTTTTCGGCAAGAATACATCTTGGGTACCATGGTGTGCTTCCTATTGCATCACGACAAGGAACAAGGGACTCGAAACCCCATTGTGTTACCTTCACAGATACAGTCTGAGCAGTGGGTTCAAGAGCTGTCAGCCTAATCACGCAGTCTAATGTTGTGATTCAACTTCTCACTGAGTGGTGGTCCGTCACCTGTATCTCATTAGGCACTGCCAAGTGGTGCCTTTCTAATGCCATTTCTCCTTCTTTACTTAATAATTAGAATTTTTCTTGGAAGAATTTTGCACTTTCAACTATATGCATACTTGAAATATGTTTCTATGCAACAATGTAGAATTTTTGATTCTTGATTCTTTTCCTTTATGTACCAGTTTTCAAAAATAATGAACTAAAACCTTACAAATTCCAACAATGGTCAAATATCAATGATTCTGTATCTAGATCATTATGAAGCATGAGTTTTTATGGATTTTATATTTTAATCAATTGCAAACTTTTTTTTCCCCCAGTGTTCAGATCAGCTCACCTTGAATGTTGGATACTTCTTCAAGCTGAGTTCCTGGCATAATCCCCATGGCTGTCGCTAGCCCTTTTGATTTCTGTCCACACAAAATGTACTGGGCTTATCTTGAATATTCCTTCCTTAGACTTGGAACATGGCTTCTTTTAGAGGGAAATGGTACTCACAGGCCACATTTGCACGCGTTTGCTAAATGCTACTAGATTATCATTGTATCTACTTGGCCTTTATAGTGAACAGAACTAGAAAATGTGTCTTTGTTTTATAATAACAAGAATAATAAATCAACTCCATAGAAATATTTCAAATTCAAATTTAAGAGAGTTTTTATGTTATTGATTTGTATTTATATCTCTTTTATACTAAAAATCTTTGTTCTTAATTGAATTAACTCAATTGCTTACTTGTTCACTAACATTTATTTGCACAATTAAATATTTTCTCACATGTGTGAATTTCAAAATAACAACATCAATACTATTAATAACTATTATTACTAAAAGTGTTTGAAATTTCTCCATGTGCATTTTATCCTTAGAATATATTATCATAAAATCACTGAATTTTAGGATTGCTGATAATATTTCTTTCCTATGTGGTTAGGTTACTAATCTGAAACACAGTAAAGGTCACTTGCTTCATTAATTTTCAAATTTTAACTTTATTTAGGTTTTGGACTGAGGTGGGGGTGGCAGAAGGCATGCACAACCCCCTCCCTTCTCCCAAAATGACAGTCCTTGTGTCATCAGCAGCCTCTGTCTCTCAGGGGAGTCTCCTGGGCATAGGCACTTGCTTGGGTGCTGGCTAGGAATAGCACTATGCTTCTCATCTTTGCTCTCTCAAGGATGCCCTGGCAGGATCAGGGTGAGGCCCCTTTGTGCAGTCCACTGCTTTCCTATACTGCTTGCAAACAGTCCATCTGTAAACCTACTACAGATTATATTTGAAACTGAATAGTTAGGTCGATCCTAAGTTTACTTTCAAATCCAGGTCATCTGGAAACCTAAACCTTTTTACATAATTGTAAATTTAGCATGTTGTCTGCCTTAGAGTCCACCAACATGCCATCATTCTCCCAAATGTTCTCTAATTTTCCAGCACTTGGACAACTTCAACTGAGGTCAATTTTCAGTTTCTACTCCAGCCTAGACATGCTCTATAGACCAGTTCATAACTCAAAGGACCTCAGTATCCCCCTAATTTTATGCTTTCTGCCTCTTCACTAAGACCAAGTTCATAATATGGTCAATATTGCCCTTGGGTCTCCTCCTTACCGGTGAGGATTGCTCATCTGGGTGGAGATTTGCTGGCCTGGAGCAGGAAGGAGCATGAAAGAAAAAGTGTTCATCTTCCTCCTCCCCTCTCAACTTTCTGTGTAAAAAGCTGAGCTTGTTCTGTTCTGTTGCTCCAAAACAAAGTTATAAACTCAACCAAGTTCCAGGGCTGCAGTTATGTCTCAGTGGCCCATTTGAAGAGGTGGCATTCCTCTTCATCCATACCCGAGGTTCCTTTCAGATTCTTCTCTGGCTACTGCAGTTCACAGATGCCTAAGGACATTTCTGCCTCCATGCTGCTGTTGAGTGGACACTTTGTGGGCACTTGAATTGGCTTTGCAAATGCCTTATCTGTCTGGACGGAAAGGTAGGACATCAAGGGGCTGGGTGCTATACAGAGGTTGCTATAAAAGCCATTTTATTTCCAAAAATTTGGAATCTCTCAAATATATTTGCCAAATATAGAAACTTTGAGTGATAAATAGTTCTTTAAATGTTCAAACTTTGCAAGATTCGTATCACTGGAGAATAACCTTGCTAGCCGAGTAGTCACCAGTTTACACTAAGATTGCTTCACTTGGCCATAAGTAAGAGACATTTATCATTTGTTATCTTTAGACCCTCTCCCTTCTATCTCAACTCTAGAAATATATTTCACCAAAGAGCTGTCCAGGTAAATGGATGATGTTTCTCCCTGTTAAATTTATGGCTCAATTACAATCAATCTTACACTATCAGCTTTCAGTGCCTGTATATAATTAATATAAACAAAGTAGTGAACCATCATTTCTTATGCCACCTTGTTTCATACTGAAAACAAATGAAATCAATGCCTGCTTTATAAATAATTGGCTTCAGCATATGATCTTAGATTGTCCAGGTAGGAATAATGGGAAAGAGAATTATTCCTTTGGGTATAATTTATTCCAGTTTTGTCGGTTTATAAGTGACATTCACCTTGGTTAAGTCAACAGTTCAGATCATTGTTTTCTTTGTACCCCCACCATTCCTGGCATACTAATTGGGTAGGGGGAATCAAACCTGCAGAAATGAGCTTCTAAAGCTTCCTTCCACCTGCAGTTTGGAAACAGGTGAGCTGTGCCATTTCAGGATGTCCAGCACAAAGTGGCTCTCTGATTGTATATAGTTACACGTCACTCATAAACCACTGTGGATGAGCATTTATGTCTTGCCACATATCTATCATGATAGATTGTTAAGGCAAAGCCTTGTTAATGATTTGCCTTTTTTTAAATGATTTGCCTTTTAAACAAAAAAAAAATGCTATGCATTAAACCAATTGAACACATTTCTCTTATTATAACAAGGCCATTCAATTAAAACGAAATGGTTCACACAGAGTGACTTCCTGGCATTTGGATATTTAGAATTCTAGATCCATATGTGCAGCTGTTTACCACTTATGGGCTATGGGATTTTAGGGTCTGAAAAAGATATTGGACCCTAATTTCTCCACTGAAAACTTTATTAAGCATTCTTTTGTTTGGCCAGTTAGACATCTGTGTTTCCAGATTACTGTATTAGGCATTTTAAAATCCTAGCGACACATTTAGCTGCTTTGAAGACATTTCAATATGTGCCCAAAGGATTATCACAGATCTATAGAGGGTATTATTATGTATATCAATTTGCTTGCCCTGCAAAAGACTGAGCCTTACAACAAATCTTTATAAAAAAAACAGCAGAATTTGTGTGTTTTGGCAATGGTGTGGATTGTTTGATAATAGGTGTCACCTTGGCACTTTACTCTGAGAGTTCTCAAAATGTATTTCCTCCTGAATTTAAATTGCTGCTATATGCAGTGTGACTATATTTATGCTGCTTTAAAGAACAGCAGAGTATTTAATGGAATAAAATTAAACAATTTAGAGTTAACTTAAATATATAAAAATGAAAGTCAAATGAAAATCCAGCATCAAATTGTAACACATACAATAATGTATTCACTTCCTTGATCTGAAAAGCATCTATATGAATTTAGAAAACAGTGCGCATCTTAGTTCAGAAAGTTTGGGTGAAAAGCATGAACAAGTAGTTTAAATGCAGATAGGCAATAAACACGTGAAACATGTCAGCCCTGTTGGAAACCAGGAAAAGGCTGATTCGACAATGAGGATCAGTTGTTATCTTCTGAGATCTCACCATGGGGGGCAGTGTGGGGATTCACACCAGATTCAGTCACACACACACACACACACACACACACACACACACCCGCCAACCCCAGAGCGTGATTTCTCAGCCTGTGGTTAGGGCTCTACACAGTGAACGGACGTTTCCTCAATCCATTAATTAAACAAGATCACAGAGTGTATGTATGTAAAGTGTTCTTATATCACAATGTTTCTGAGAGGAGAAATAAAAGGAAACCAAATCTGTCGTGATGGGACACTGGTTAGAAAAATGAGGGTACAGTCATCTAACAGCACTGCCATCATGTCAGATAACTTCACAGTAAACCCCTTTGTGTAGACATCTCCATTCCAAGCATTTTCACCGCAAATATTTTTGCCACGAAACTGGTTTTATTTCTGCACTGGTGTAGTACTACCATTTTTATATGATATAAATCTTAGCCCTTATAATGGTCTATACAGTGGTGCAGATTTTTGAACCCAAATTTCCCACTAACCTTTGAAATATCCAGCAACAGATATGTGAATGCCAAGAATGAACAGCAGTATAAAAGACTTTCACAGCACAGTCTAAAGCTCAGTTACAAATAAACATCCTAGTATTTGGAAGCCAAGACCTCCCTTAAGGAAGAAAGAAATTCTACTGAAAGAGAACCCTTATTGTGATGAGCCCTGAGTAATGCATAGAATTGTTGAATCATTATATGGTACACCTGAAACAAACATAACAGCGTATGTAAACTACATGTGAAATAAAATTAAAAACTTAATTAAAAAACAAAAAGTGGGAAAAAAAAGTGGGATGCTGAATGAGAAGAATCAACAAGCATAAAGAAAGAAGAGGGCAGCCTTGGTGGCTCAGCGGTTAGCACCGCCTTCAGCCCAGGGCCTGATCCTGGAGTTCCAGATCAAGTCCCGTGCCTGGCTGCCTGCAAGGAGCCTGTTTCTCCCTCTGCCTGTGTCTCTGCCTCTCTCTCTCTCTCTCCCTCTCTCTGTGTCTCTCTCATGAATAAATAAATAAAATCTTTTTAAAAAATGAAAGAAAGGAAAAGAAAAGAAGTATAAAACTATAATGAAAGCATGTGCTTAGGTACAACCCGCAAAATGAAATCAGTTACTTGAGCAGCATTGCCACAAACCTGCACACATTATAAATGTATTCAAATATCTTGTAATTTGCAATAAAGTCTTGTAAATTTTGTTATTCATTTTTCATGTTTTAAATGAATGGCTCTCTTATTTTTCATGATTTTACCTTTTACAGTAAAATTACCTTACAGCCAATTAGTCATGGGGCAAGAATATTTGCAGCAAAAATGCTGGTAGTGACAGTGCTTTGGGGCAAAGATGCTTTTGGTGAGAGAACCTAGTGCCATCTAACAGGGTGATAGCTACTAAAATGAACTTACAGAAATTTATTTATTGACATGAAAAGAGGTTGATAGCATATTTTACAGGGAAAAATAAGTTCTAAAATAGCTCTTCAGTACAAACTATTTTTAAATAAATTGTAACATCAAAAATATTAAAAAGCCTGAACACGCATATAGCATGTCAGGGGCAGGCTGAAGGATGGGCTTCTTTTGTTCCATTTGTCTTACTGGTTCTCTCTCTCTCTCTCTCTGTTTCCTTTCTTTAGTAAACAAATAGAACTTTTGCAATAAAAAAAATGAAAGTTGCAGATTTTAAAAGTAGAATGTATGCATCCAAATAAGCATTATCTCTTATTGTCACCTTGGGAAACTATTAAAATCTAATTATTTGGTATAAAACTACTTTGTGCCTCTTCAATAGATTCCTGTTCTGTACTGAAAAAGGATCAGCTTTCATCTATCTTGCTAAGATGGTATCTTAGTATACTTATTTCTGTGTTTTCTTATAAGAAGACCTCACCCCTGGAGTAACCTGTGTACATATCTGTCCTTAAAGATGCAAAGATTTTAAAACATCTGTGTAAGTTGAAATGATGAAAGCCTCAGTAAGATTCCTTTTAAGAAGATCTGCATAGATTTTCAACATCAGATATTGTTTTTCTCATAAATGTAAGTAAGTGTACAACTCTTATGATTTTTTAAAATAAACATGTTAAGAAAGAGCCCTAGGGTATGGGATGTTGAACCAAGGTTCAAAACCAATTACAAATAAATTGAAAGGAAGAGGTTTATTATTCACATGTCTTAATGCAAGTATACACTGTTTATATGGGGGCCACACTGGGAGGTCAAGGCAGGGAAAGGCAGACCCTGGGGTGTATGCTTTTACTAGGGTCCAAAAGTGGAATGTTTTGGGGTTTCTGGGCCATATTGATGAAAACCCCAAAAGAATGGGATTTGATAAGCCCCAGGAGGTCTTATCTAAGGGGCAACCAGAGGGAAGGTCCTGGAAGGCAGGGGAAACTTGGACACAGAACCGCTAAAGAAGTCCTATTGGGAACTTACCTTTACTTGTGACTGAGGCTGTTGTCTAGGATACGAGCTTGCACGAGGGGCTAGTGTCACTGTCACATCCCTACAGTTCCCCAGACCACACAGTATGGATGCCAAGGCAGCAACACCATGGAGGAGCCGAGCTAAACTGACCACAACTGATACATTTTGAAGAATGCTGCTCATTGTTTAAATTTTTAAAAATGAATCATAGAGATTGTGTGTGTGTGGCAGGGGGAGGGATAGTGATGTTGCAGAACCCAGCTTCCCTGTTTCCTCACAGACATGAAGAATTAAACAGCCAGCTATGGACCAAAACAGTTCTGGAAGACCTCTAGGGTCCACTTTGGGAGTTTTAGCAACACCACAGAACAAATTACTGAGAATCATTGCGCAAGAATAAAAGGAAGACAACTTCATGTTTTGCCTACATCATCTCATCCCACAGCCTGGCATTGTTCAGCACCAGGGAGAAACTTCCCAGCTAGAAAGAGTCCCTCTCAACAGGATAAGAAGAGCAGGGTGAGCCATGAACTTGTCTAGCCTCTCAGGCGCTGTGTGAAGGTCTCCCTTTTGGTTTTACCTCACTTGGAATGCAAAGTGGGGATATATTGAGTTGCCTAGGAGAAAGGAAGAAAAGCAGAGCCTATTATTAGCAGACATGCAGTGGGAGCAATTGTGGTTTATAGAGACCTGTTCTGCAGACAGACTCAGCAGATTTTGTCACTGACACGGAGCCAATGGTCAGCACAGCCACTATAGATGCCCTGTAGATCTCACTAGCTTTTGCCCTGCAGATATTCACATTTGCTGACACCAGACACCTGAGCGCTTCCCCACTTCCTGCTCCCTCCATCCCTGCTGGATCTTGCGACCTTCAGCAGTAGCTGTCCAAGTCCTCTGTGGTGGTGCAAGTATAGGCCCTCCCCACCCTCACCAGAGCCTGTGAGCAACACTTACAGCCTATTTGGGCTTTTGCAGCTGCATGAGAGTAAGACACCAGTGTAGCCCGAGCAGCTGGTCACCACCAATGTGCCTCTGCTTGGACTAGACTCTACGGCTGTGTACTGGTACTCGGACAGCTTAACATCCGTCATTGGCTCTAATGGGGTGCACAAGCATGAGAGACCAATGTGCAGCTGCTGGAGAGCATGCTGACAGCCAGGGCCCCTGCTACTGCTAGTGAGCCCCAATTAGGCCCTGTCTTCTGTCACTGGCCACCACTGTGCCCATCTATATCTAGCTCCTCTAGATGTGCACCTGCATGCCCCAACCCCACAGCGTCACTGGCTTCCACTGCAGTGTGCATGCCTGGATGGGAAGTGTACAGCCATACAACAGCATACCAACAGCCAGAGCCCTACCAGCTGTTCATAGGCTTGGTCACACACGGCCTGCTGTCATTGGCTGGCACCACTGTGTCAACCTATACTTCATGCTTCCAGCTATTCACCTGTATACCCCACACTTGACCCTCATCACCAGCTCCAGTGCCATGTGCAGGTCCAGGGGAAGAGCATGCAGTCATGGGAGAACACATCAATACCCAGGGCCCTATACTACCCAGGAGACTATAGCTGGCCCAGAAGCCATCACTATAAGGATGTCTGCAACTGGACTCTGCCATTACATAGGCACCTGCAGCAGGTCCCTACAGCAAAGTGTGTGCATACAGCTAGCTCTGACCACTGCATACCCTGGTCTCTAACAGCTGACTTGTAGGTCCTGCTTACGACCCCAAAAGCCCATGCAGCCACCCTAGACTTCCCACAGCACTCACCAAGAATTACACAGTTGTTGATACAATAGACCCCAGTGGCCTGAGCGGAAGAGATATCATGCCCCCCGCACACCTACTGACACCACATGCCCCCACACTTGGCACCCCATGACACTAAACCTAGGGTTACAGCATGATCCAGCATGCCCTTACTCACAGGTGAAAGGCTTCTTTTTACTTAAATCAGTCCACAAAGTCTGAAGAGACTACTTCTTCAAATGTACAGAAACATATGCAAAGCAATAGGTATCACAGAGAATCAGGGAAGCATGTATCCACCAAGGAAATAGAGCAAACTTCTAGTAATTTGTCTCAAAGAAATGGAGTTCCAGTATTCCCTCACAAAGAACTTAAAGTGTTCTTCAGATGCTCAGGGATCTACCAGAGAACACATATGATTTAACAACATGACAAAAGAAGACAAAAATGAGAAGTTTAACAAAGATACAGACAACATTAAGAAAAAAACAAACAATATTGGAGCTGAAGAATACAATGGCTGAAATGAAGAACTCAATAGCTTCAACAGCAGACATGAACAAGCAGAGAGAGAATCAATTAGATGAAAGATTAATTGAAATTATACAATCAGAGGGGCAAAAAGAATGAAAAAAGAATAAAGAAAGTCTATGGGAATTATGAGACACAGTAAAAGAAATAATGTATGCATCATTGGAGCCCCAGAAAGAGAAGAGAGGAGGAAAGTTGGTAGAAAGCTTATTTAAAAAAATAATAATTAAAAACTTCCCAAATGTGGGGAGAAATTTGGATATCAAAGCTCATGAAGCTAATAGGTCATCCCAAAATATCAATCCAGAATGATATTCTCTAAGAACATTATCAAAAATTGTCTAAAACCAAAGGCAAAGAAAAATTTTTTTTAAAGCAGCAAGAGAGAGCAGCCTGATTGGCTCAGCGGTTTAGCACTGCCTTCAGCCTAGGGTGTCATCTTGGAGACCCAGGATCAAGTCCCATGTCAGATTCCCTGAGCCTGCTTTCTCCCTCTGCCTGTGCTTCTCTCTCTCTCTCTCTCTCTGTGTCTCTCATGAATAAATAAATAGAATCTTTAAAAAAAAAAAAAACAGCAGCAAGAGAATAAAAAATCTCATATAAGAGAAAACCCAAAAGAATATTTGCAGATTTCTCAGCAGAAACCTTGCAGACCAGGAGAGAATAAAATGATGTCTTCAAAATGATAAAAAAAGAAACTGCCAACCAAGAATACTCAGCAAAATTGGTCTTCATAATATGATATTAATGTGATGCAAATGTGATGTAAAGGCTTTCCCTAATAAAATATGAGGGAATTCATCACAAACCTAAAATGTCTTACAAGAAATAATGAAAAGAGTTCTTCAAGTTGAAACAAAAGGATACTAGTTAGATGAAAACACATGAAAATATACAATACAATAGTAAAGGTAAGGATATAATCATAATCAGAATACACTAACACTAATTTTACAGTGTGTTAACTTCTTAACTCTATATAATGGTTAAAGACAAAATAGTAAAAATAGCTCTAGCTTCAACAATTTCTTGAAACATTCACAGCATAAAAAGATGTAAAATGGTTACACAAAAACATAAGAGGTGGAGAGAGAAAAAGGAGAAAGGTTTTATGTGAGATCAAAGTTACATTTATCCATCCACAAGCCAAAATCTACAAGATACACAAAAAGATAAACAGAAGAGAATCAAAACATACCAATGCAAAAAAATCATCAATTTATAAGAGAAAGCAGCAAGAAAGGAATAAAAGAAAAATGGAACTGTAAAACTGTCAGAAAACAATAAGTAAGATATCATTAGTAAGTCTTTAACATCAATAATTAAATAATAAATGGATCAATTTTCTAAGTATTATTATTATTTTTGAAAGATTTTGTTTATTTATTTGAGAGAGAGTGAGCACAAATAGGCAGGTGAGCAGAGGAGCAGAGGGAAGGGTGAAGAAGACTCCACACTGAGCAGGGAACCCAATGCAGGGCTCAATCCCAGGACCCTGAGATCATGACCTAAGCTTAAGGCAAAGGCTTAACCAACTGAGCCACACAGGTGCCCCTCAATTTTCTGATTAAAAACCATAGAGTGCACAAAAAAACAAAACCATAAGACCTAACTATATCCTGCCTATCAGACTCACTTCAGCTTTAAGGGCACAGTCTCAAAGTGAAAGGATGGCAAAAGGTATTCTGTGCAAGTAAAAGGCAAAAGAGAGCAGGCATAGCTTCTATATTTGTATCATATAAAATAGACTCTACAACAAAATAATAATAAGAGACAATGATGGCCATTATTTAATAATAAGGTGGTCAGTTTTTCAGGAAGCTATAACAATATATACGCATCTAACATCAGAGCATCTAACTATATTGGGCAAATACTAGCAGATCTAAAGGGACGAATACACAACAATAAAATAATAGCAGGGGACTTCAACATCCAACCTTCAACAACTGATAGATAATCCATACAGACAATTGGCAGGGATACATTAAACTTGAGCCGTATTTTAAACCAAATAAAACCAACAGACATTTGCAGAACATTCTCTTCAACAGCAGCAGAATACAGATTCTTTACAATACATTCTCCAGGATACATCACATAACAGCTCAGAAAACAAGCCTTAACAAGTTTAAGAATGTCGAATCCCTATTAGGTACTTATTTCTGACCACAGTGGTATGAAGCTAGAAGTTAATAACAGATGGGAAATACACAAAAAAGTGGCAGCTAAATAACATGGTCCTGAATAATGGGTCAAAGAAAAATCCAAAGGGAAACCAAGAAACAAATGAAAATGGAGGCACAACATATCAAAATCTATATATGCCACATAAGTAGTTCTAAGAGAGACATTTATAGCGATAAATGCCTATATTAAGAAATAAGGAAAAAAAAAGAAATAAGGAAGACCTAAATAAACCACCTCAAAAACCTTAAAAAAAGAGGGAGAGAGCCAACTAAAGACTAGACTTAGCTAATGGAAGGAAATAGCAAGGTCAGAGCAGGAATAAATGAAACAGAGGTCAAGAAAGCAATATAAAATATCAATAAAACTAAGAACTAGAATTTTGAAAAAAATAAACAAAATTGACAAGTCTTTAGTGAGACTAGTTCAGAAAAAAGAGAGAAGACTCAATAAAATAAAATCAAAATGAAACAGGAGTTATTATAACTAATACCACATATATATAAAGAATTTTGAGACGTTACAATTATATATCAACAGACTGGATAACCTAAGGAGGAAAATGGATAGATTTATATGAACATACAACCTAAAGAGTTTGAATCAGGAAGAAATAGAAGACCTGAACAGACCCATAAAAAATAATGAGATTGAATCAATAATCAAAATCCTCCCAACAATGAAAAGTCCAGGACCAGAAAGTTTCATTGGTGAATTCTACTAGACATTTAAAGAATTAACACCAATTCTTCTTAAACCCTTCCAAAAATATGAAGAGGAAAGAACACTCTCAAACTCACTTTATAAAGACAGCATTGCCATGATATCAAAACCAGATTAGAACACTACACGTAAAGAAAATCATAGACCAATATCCCTAATAAATACAGATGCAAAAATTCTCCACAAAATATGGGAAAACCAAATTCAATAGCACATTAAAAGATTCATATACCATGATTAGGTGGAATTTAACCCTGGTATGCAAATATGTTTCAACATATGCAAATCATTGATTGTGACACACACTCATAGACAGACAAATAAAAGTTGTATTGTCTTCAATGGAAGTGTTGAAGGCCTTCCTTATAAGGTCATGCACAAGACAAAGTGCCCACTCTCACCACTCTTACTCAATATAGTACAGGAAACTTTAGCCAGAGCAATCAGGCAAGAAAAATAAATAAAATGCATTCAAGTGGAAAGAGTGAAACAGGTTTTTTTTTTTTTTTAAGATTTTGTTTATTTATTTATGAGAGACAGAGAGAAAGAGAGAGAGGCAGAGACACAGGCAGAGGGAGAAGCAGGCTCCACGTGGGAGCCTGAAGTGGGATTCAATCCCGAATCTCCAGGATAACGCCCTGGGCTGAAGGTGGCGATAAATCGCTGAGCCACCGGGGCTGCCCGGTTTTTGTTTGCAGATGATATGATCATTTATATAGAAAATCCTAAAGGTGCACCTGGGTGGCTCAGTGGTAGACCATCTGCCTTTGGCTCAGGTCATGATCCTGGGCTCCTCCCCTCAAGGAGCCTGCCTTTCTCTCTGCCTGTCTCTGCCTCTTTCTCAGTGTCTCTCATGAATAAATAAATAAATAAAAATATTTTTAAAAAATGCAACAAAAAGCTACTAAAACTAATTAACAACTTATGTAATAGAACTTGAAATCAACATACAGAAAATAGTTGTGCTTCTATACTTTAATGACGAAATATCTAAAAAAACAAAGAAACCAGTCCTATTCAGTCACATTAAAAACAATAAAATCCTTAGAAGTAAGTTCAACCACAGAGATGAAAGATCTGTATACTGAAAGCTATAATACTTTGATGAAAGAAATTAAAGAAGACACAAACATATGAGACTATAGCCTGTGTTATGGATTCGAAGAATTAATACTATTAAACATTTCCACATCACCAAAAGCAATCTATAGACTCAATGTAGTCATTATCAATAGTTTAGTTACATTGTTTCACAGAAATAAAAAAATTAAAAGTTTTTGTGGAGCCACAAAAGAATCTAATAGCCAAAGCAATCCTGAGAAAAAACAAAGTCAGAGGAATCATGTTTCATGATTTCTAACTATACTTCAAAGCTATAATAGTCAAAACGGCATGGCACTAGTATAAAAATAGACACATAGATCAATGGAACACAGTTGAGAGTCGAGTAGTAAAATCTTTAATATTTGACAAGGGAGGGAAAAATGCTCAATAATGCTCAATGTGAACCCCTCTGTCACATCCCTCAAAAATTAACTTAAAATGAATTATAGGCTTAAACGGAAGACTCTAAACTGTAAAACTCCTAGAAGGAAACAGGAGAAAATCTCATTAGCATTTGTCTTGGCAGCAATTTCTGGATATGACACCAAAAGCACAAGCAATGAAAGCAAAAATTAGTGAAAGTGCATTAAACTAAAAAGCTTCTGTGCAGAAAAAGAAACCCTCAACAAAATGAAAAGCAACATACAGAATGGGGGAAAATATTTCCAAATCTTTTATCTGATAAGGGGTTAATATCCAAAATGTATAAAGAACTAATTATCCAACTCTGGCAAGAAAACCAACAAAACAAAACAACCCACAAATAATCCAATTCAAAAATGGTCAGAGGAAATGAATAGACAGTTTTCCAAAGAAGACATTCAAATGGCCAACATGTACGTGAAATGTATTCAACATCACTGAATATTAAGGAAATACAAATCAAAATTACAATGAGATTTCACCTCCCACCTGTTGGAATGGATATTATCAAAAAGACAAGAAATAACAAATGTGGAAAAAGGAACTATTGGTGGGAATGCAAACTGGTGCAGCCACTGTGGGAAATGGTATGGAGATTCCTCAAAAAATTAAAAATAGGTGATCCATCAATCCCATTTCTGGGTATAGAGTCAAAGGAATTGAATGGAATATCATTCAGCTCCGAGAAAGAAGGAAATGCTGCCATTTGGGGTGACTTGGATGAATCTTGGGGGCATTCTGCTAAATGAAATAAGCTTGGCAGGAAAAGATACACTCTATGATATTACTTTATATATGGAAGTAGAATATAAGAGATGAACTCAGAGAAACTTAGTCTTGTGGTGTTATCAAGGGCTGGAGAGCTGGGGAAATGATGAGATATTGGTCAAAGGGTACACATTTCCAGTGTTAAGGCTAACAAATTCTGAGTCTAAGGTGTAGCATAGTCATTATAGCTAATAACACTGTATTATTATATGCTGAGTGTTGCTAAGAAAGTAGTTCTTAAATGTTCCCATTGTTAAAAAATGGTAATTATGTTGCAGATGGAGGTGTTAGCTAATACTATGATAAAAACTGCTTTGCAATATATAAATATAAATATATCACATCAGCGTGTTGTACACTATAAACTTACACAATATTATATGTATGTCAATTATATCTCAACAAAATTGGGAAAAAAATAAAGTACAATACAAAAAAATAATTTCAAAGAATGTAAGCCCATCTTAATTCTAAGAACACCACACAGCATTTCACCATTAGCTTCTTTAGATTATATCCAATGAAGCCAAATGATGTCTCCCGTGGGATTTTGAAAATGCTATAGCAATTCAGCATCTGGACACTGGAGTGCATATCAAACCAATCTAGAGCACATGTGCCTTGGATAAAAGACTGATATTAGCTGGCATTTATTGACCATATGCTGTGTGCCATCTTTTATACACAGAATCCTTTTTATTTCCACAATAATCCTGAAAGATAAGTAGTATAGTCCTCAAATGCTGAAGCTTACAGAATTTCAGTGACTTGCTCAATTTCACATTCTATTAAGTGACAGAACTGAAGAAGGTCTGACTCCAGAGGACTTGCTCTTCACACTACATTAAACTATTGGTGATGAGGAAAACACAATTAGGAAAGTCCCTCATCTGCTATTTGCATTTCTCTTGTTGTGGTCTTTTTTTCTTCTTTCTCTCAGGGAAAAATGTCTACTTTCCTTAAAATTAATATCATCCACAAACAAATGACAGAGTAAGCACATTCGACAAGTGTGTTTGAATCTATTTTTTTTTCATTTGTTACATATACAATATTCTACTGATATCTACAATCAGGACAATTATTTGTTACACATACAAAATTGGGCTGCCATCTATAAACAAGGCAGAGAATTTTCAGCAAACTGACAAGTGATTACATTTTACAATAAGAAGACCCTCTGGGGTCTTATAGAACATTTTTAAATTATTTCTTTACCATTTTACTTAAAATGTCCTATCTTGGACTATAGGGATACATGTGAATGTCATTTCAAAGTTTATTAGGTTCGTGATGATAGGGCCTACAGTCTATTCACTTTTATATAGAGAGAGTATATACTCTTTCTCTCTCTAATATAAAGTATATAAAGTATTCAGTATTCAGTCCTTTGCTCTTCCCAAAGAGGGTGGGAACTGAAGTGGTTCCCAAGAATTTGGCATCATCTGGGAGGTGGATGGCTAGAGAGAGATTTGTCACAGTAGAGACTAATGTTAACAAAGGTGATCTCATAGGAAGTTGAATGACGTGTCAGGCAGTGTGGGTAAATTGCTGGATGCTGAGGATGTTTCATTTGGGATAATTGCAGGGCTATGGGCACAGCCCACCATGTCTGTCTATATACACTGTACATGGAAACAGAAACACTATGATCATACAGGTGATCTTTGAGATGAACCAGAATAACAGTGAGCAGTTCCAACAGGAGACTTGTTCAATCAAGTCAATCTCATGGAAGAGTCCAAAAAAATCAATGTAAATTTTGACCAACATTTCCTTGTTGATCCCAAAGAAAATTCAGGGTTTGGGGAGGGTAATGCTGAGCATCTCACATTGTGGTGAAGGCCTATTAAGTACATACCTATTTTTTAAAAAGATTTTTAAAATTTTTATTTATTCATGAGAGACACAGAGAGAGAGGCAGAGACGTAGGCAGAGAGAAAAGCAGGCTCCCTCTGGGGAGCCCAATGCAGGACTTGATCCCAGGACCCCAGGATAGCGACCTGAGCCAAAGGTAAGACATTCAACCACTGAACCACACAGGGGCTCCAAGTATATGCCTTCTTGATTGTTTATAAACCAGAAAATTGTGAAATGTGGACTCATTTGGAAGCACCGCAACAAAGCCATAAATGCATGTGAATATGTCTGTCCATGTGTTACGTGCATTGTACTCATTGTCTCTGGGCCAGGCAACAACTTAGTGGCTACAAGGGAGGATGGTGAGGCTCAGGGAGGCTAAATCAACCTGGTCATTGGATATGCTGGACACATTCTTGGTGTCTAGAAAGATTTTCATTTTTTTCTTTAAAAGGGATCTGTAGTTACTGCCTTTCAGTCCTGATATGATTATTACTCTAAAGACATTGATTCATCCTTCATTCAATAGATAATCATTGCACTGATGTCACCAAAACCACCTTTAAAGCTGTAGCAGGACTTTTAGGAGTCCTTGTTACTTTGTCATCATAAGCTCTTACTCTCTCCATTTAAAAAAAAAAAAAAAAAGCATGGGTGTTATACTTTATATTGGCAAATTGAATTGAATAAAATTTTTTAAAAAATCAAACATTCTATTTTACAACTATGCTGGTATAAAATAAACATAATCCAGACTGGATTCATTATTATATATCCATTAGTATTATATTCATTTTTGCCTTCAGATTTTAAATAAATTAAAATGAAAATCTTCTTGTGGGCCCTAGAAGTATGGAAGGCCCTGGGCATTGTGTCCCTGTGCCTAACAGAGAGGATGGCCCACACCACACTGTTTGCTTTCCTGTGCCAGACATGGGATCCAGTCTCTTGTGCACTTAGGGGATAAGTGGTAATACTTAACAACAGGCACATTATTTCTGGAGGCTATACATGTGTAATTTAGCAATTAGGACATATGAAAGTGAAATCCACTCTTTCTATGGATTTTGTAGATGACTTTGTAGTTGACTTTACCCTATTGTCCAGCTATGTTTCTTTATGGGCAGCAGTGAGTTGTGAGGGTAAAGTCAGGGTCAGGATTAGGCCACTTCCTTCACCTTTTTTTATAGATGGTCAAGAAGACCCAAGGGGTGACCAGGTCCAATGAAGCTCTGTGTATTCATTGTCTCGTGACATCCCTTCTGTCCCAAGGTTGGTTTCCCCAAGTAGGAAGAAACCAATCTCAAGGCACAGAAGTGACTGTTCTTTGGGACTGATTTTACTACTCAAGCCCACAGGAAGCTAATGCATAAACCAGACTATGTCACTCTACCAAATTGCTCTCTTTGTCACGATAGTTGTCATTACCTAAAATTATCACTCTTACTTCTGTATTAGTTCTTGTGTTTCTTCCAACTATAATGTCACCTTCTGAAGCATCTTGTATTTCCACCAGCCAAAATAATGCTTCAAAAAATAATAGGTAATTGATTATTATCAACTATGTTACTCATATATTTGCGTCTGAAAGTGTCAAATAACTTTTTGAGGAAACTAACGTAGTTCGTTCTGTTTTAATCAGAGCTTTGTCAAAATACAGCTTTCCTTCTGAGATCCTTTCAAACACTCTCTTTCTGAAGCACTGAAATGTTCCATAGACTCTAGACATTTCAGGTTAAAACTTTTAATCATGATGCACCTTGACAAGTGAAGACTGTTGGAGTTCTTGAAGTGGCATCATCAGATATCAACTGTTCCAAGGTTGGGCAAGGTCAAGACTTGCAAAGTTGTGATGTTCTGTATGAACAACAAAAAACACTGCCTGCAGGCACAGAAGAGGAGTGTGCTGTGTGAGCCTTTTGGGGTTATTTGTGGTCTTAAAAAAATCTTTCCTTGTCCATTCAAATTTATGTTGGCAGACCAATACCATCTGAGGATGTAAGTGGACTGGCTCAGGTTTAACCTCAGTGGAACAGAGTAGAAGAGAAGAGGCCAGGACAGGCTCACTGAGTCTGAAAAGACAGTGTCCATGGTAGATTCTGGACATCCCATCTGAACCAAAGGCAGTAACAAAAGATAGGAGGTAGAGTTTCTCTGAGTAGATTGGAGACTCAGTACTAGTAACCTGACATCCTGAGCATGGGCCAGGCATAGAAAAATACGCATGACCTGGAACAACAAATAAACACTAAGACTGAAACATGTTAGCCCTTAGAATTAACAACAAAACACAGCAAAAAAACAAACAAACAAGTGAAACAGAACTCAAAAATCAGAAATCCCAAGGAGGAAGACATGGGTCTTCCCTTGGAAATGGCCAATTTCTAGTTGAATGGGGAATTCTCAAGGCTAGCATGGAGCTGATAGAGATGACACAGTTGCCTTTGTTGGCATAGGCTCTTTAGGACAATATGCCTCTGTTGTAGAGGGCTAGTGACTTTATCTTTTTGTATAGACCGACCAGAAAGCCCATGTTTCCCTGGATCCTATAATGCCTTGTGCTCACCACTAGTACTATATAATACTCTGGAGAATATTGGCTTATTTACTCTTCTTCTTCAGAATCTCAGAGCATGGCTTGGCTCTGGGAAGGGGGCAGACCTCTACGTACCTGCATGTTTTAATGCTCTCCTATGGACAGCTATTCTCTCCGGGTGTTTCAAGGAAACCATGTGGCCATCTCCACCTGTGGCCAGCCAGGTTGCTGCCTGGTGGTTCCTGACCCTTCCTGGTATACTTGTCTGCCTCTGCTAATAGTAGTGTACCCAGTGAGGGCAGTTATCTGCTTTTGGACCCTCAAGACCAGGTTCTTGAGTCTCAATGCCATAGAAATGAGCACTGAACTTGAGAGAAAGAAAGCATGCGGAGTTTATTAAAGATAGCTTGGTACAAGGGAGCCGACAAGAAAGAGGAATGTCGTTCCCCAAAGGGGTAGTATGCAAGGCTTATAAAGGCACTTTTCCAAGGAGCGATGGGCAGGGAGTGGGCAAGCATTCTTTAATTCCACTGCCATTATCTTGTGGTTGTTACTTTTTAGTGGACACAAGACAATCACAGGATGGCTTTCTCAATGGTCGACATTCTTTTAGGGGCCCTGGGAAATAGAAAAACTTGTGCAAGCAGGCTTTAAATTGTTAATTCTAATTTTGCTCAGACAACCAGTACTCCCAGAATGCTGTTATTGCTCGTTTCTTCTCTTTCCCAGGAGTATTTGTCTTGAATGCTATGGAAACTTTTAACCCTTGCCTCAGATGAGTGACTTTTATAGGAGTTAAATTCTTGTTTTCCCCATACTTTCGTGAGACTGTATGTCTGCCCACCATCCAGGGTTTTCTAAGCCATTCACAGCTACCATTCATTTGTTTGTTTGTCTGTTTACCATAAATGTTTGTCAACATTGTTGGAGGCAGCATAGGATGGTAATAGGATCTTGAACCGAACTGGTTTGAATCCTGTTTGGGCCATTAGGCTACATAGCCTAAAGGAAATTATTTACCTGTCTCTAAGTGTCAGCTTCCTTTCTATGGAGATCATACTTGTCTTTCTCCTTCCCCTCCATCATCTACTCACCCTAAGATGGCAATCCAAACAATTTGCATTGTGGAAAAATATTAAATATATTTTCAAAGTATGGAGAGCAATAAAGAAATAGATGGAAATATGCTATAAGTTTTTAAAGACAATGTTCAAATAAGCAATGCAAAATCCTGAGTAGTGGCAGTTCCATTAGAATGAGGTGCACATGTCTTCAAGGTGACCCAAGGAAGGGACCAAAATCTCGTTGGTTGTGAAAACCAACGAGATTTTGGTTGGTTGTGAAAAAACAACCTATTTGTTTAAAAAGACAAAAAAAAGGTGGCATGGAGAAAAATGTCAGTCTTCCTACTTTATGGCATGCCTCATACATTTTCTGTTTCAAATCTCACTTATACTAACAGATAATGTTTCTTTGCACTGCTCGAAAAATGTTTTACATTTAAATGTTGCATGTTTAGCTCAATCCAGTCTTCCACTTAGAATAAATAGCTTTTTAAAAATATACAGTGGGTGAAAATGGCGATTATACTGTCCAGAGTTTGACATAAATCCACTTATAGAATTTGGGACAAAATAATATAGTTAAATTTTCCTTTCAAATCATAAAGTGGGACAAACTGCTCAGAATTAGCTTCACATTCAGAATGAAACTTTTAGTCACAAAGTGCACATACATTTGCAGCCTGATCAAGCACTTGCCTTTGTGCTTTGTTTCCTTCTTCCCCTAGTGATCCTTGAATTGTTAATAAAAAGAAAAAAGAAGACAGAATGAAAGTGCTTCAGGGCTGATTCCTTACCAGTCATCTGTACATTGTGTGACAAACCTCCCACTAACCTGCCCTCTTCTATGTCAGGATGCATTGCTGAGATGGAAGTCAAGGACTGGAGCCCAGAGAGCATACCCACCATTCACAAAAATATGTTTTGAAATAGTATCAATTTCCTGTGGTTTTAATTTCTGTGTATGGATAGTGGATTTATGTGATTTAGACATCAAAAAGTTGTAGGAAGGAAGACAATAAAAAGCTCCTTTCCCACACTCCCTATGTTCCCTGTCTCTTCCGTCTCCAACACCCACAAGTGCATAACTGCTGTTCAGAGTTTCTTATTTATCCTTCTGGTGAAACTGAATGCATATGCAAGCCTTTACAGGTATGCACCTATGCATATACGTGCACACCATCATTGACACATGCAAATTCACATGATTAGTTTTCTCTTGCTGTTATGTCGATGGCTTAAAATAACAACATGTGTTCCACTAATAGTGTTAGTGGGTCAGGAGTCTGGACATGGCTGATCTAGGTCCTCTACTCAGGGGCTCACAAGGCTGCAATCAAGGAATCAGCCAGGCTATGTTGGGAGTTTGGGGCCCTTTTCTGAACACCCATGGCTGTTGGTGGACTTCAGTTCCTTGTGCTTCTGCGGGCTTCACCTTTGCGGGGATGGGTGAAGCCCCAGCACATGATCCTGTCTATAGGAAGTTCATATCATGACAGCTAATGACTACAAAGGCAGCAAGGAAGTCTTCTTAATTCTTAGAAGGGGTCCAGTCTCTCTTTTAAGTGTCCTGCCTGATTAATTCAGACCCAACCAGGATACTCTTCCTTTTGATGGACTCATAATCAACTGATTTGAGACTTGCAGTTTCTGCTTTGATAGACGATAGCTTGGAAATCACTTACATTTTAACAATAAGTAAAAAACATGAACCAACCAAATTATCATTTTTCTGGGATCAATCAGAGAGCTGAGGTTACAGGGCAAACTGCCACCCTCAAAACTGACGAAACAGATTATAGACAATCACAGCTTGCTGGTAGCAGAAGCCTGGTGGTGGTGGGGGGTGGGGGGAGCAGTATAAACTGAAAGTAAGCAGAAGGAGGGAAATAATAATGGAGGTCCAAGATGGCAGCAAACTATTACCTCTTCCCATGGACACACCAAATCTACAGCTACATATAGATCATTTGCTTCTGATAAAGATCTGAAAACTAGTTGAACTATTTCACAACAAATAATAAAAGGAGCACATCAAGATGGGTAGAAGAGGCAGAGACATGATCTCACCAAAATAACCTCGCTCTCTGCATAGGGATGCATAATAGGGAGGAATCTCATCAGTTTGGCACTCACTTCTCCTGAAGGAGAGGTTGATGCTGCCCATTATACACCTAAGTGCCTGCACTCTGCACTTAAAAGCCAAGCCCTCCAGAATTTGTGGCTTGGAAAAATAATGGGATTGATGTCCAGGGGTCCCAAAGTGCTAGAGGATACTGAAATTCCCCTCTTGGAGGACTCACATGTAGTCTCATTCACCTCAAGGCCCAGCAAGAAAAGACAGTAGTTTGAAATGCCTGGACTGTAAGTGAGTGAGATTCATTTGCTAATCTGAACACATCAGCTGGAGGGGCAGGGACAGTTGAAATGCTCCCTGGAGAAGGAGGCACTGGAAGATGCCTGATAGCACAGTCTCACAAGCTTGGACATGGCCCCCGTATTCTCTCACTCCTTAGCTAAAGTCTGTGAGCTCAGGCAGTAGTGACACTTGCTTGTTCCCAGCAGAGCCTGGCAAACACAAGTGCTAGCAGCTTTCTTCCATATCCAGCCTAAACCTGGTACTTGACCACAGACAAGGTGCTCTCGCACTGCATTCCTAAAGCCCACTGGCCATACCAGCAAGATATTTTTCCACTATCTTTCTGAAATTGGCAAATGTGTCCCATCCCATACACTCTCCAGCTGCTTTGCTAAAGCCAGCAGGAATGCACAGCCCACAAAGAGGATGTCCCTTGACCTCCTGGCCCTGATGACCAAGGGGGCTAGTGTTCTAGAGCTCCACAGGACTGTAACAATTGGAAAAATAGTTGTGGCAGGCCACCACCACCAGGGCACTACAGAGACAAACTAAAACACAAGCCTAAGGGACAGGCTTCAGGTTTTTCACATGGGCATCTAGAGGCTAAGAAGGTGCTTTCAGAGAATGTAAGCTGGGAGACACCATTATTATGCATGTCCTTAGTCTCACTACAGCTTGATGAGACTTCCCAGAAAGAAGCTTATACACTTGTCTGGAGCCCTGATTTTTGCTACCGTCACCCAGGAGAAACCTCCAAATCACCTTGTCTGGATGCTAGCAGGGATTATAATTGCAACCCCACAGGACTGTATATATTTGCATATATTAAAAACCTGCTGCCTGAGGGTCTGACTTCCAATCAGCCTGAAACTAGGGGTAAATGAGATTTCTCCCCTTGGATCACTGACAGGTCTTGGCACACCCTCAACAATGGAGGTATATCAAGAATAAATCAGGGGTTTAAACAATTACAATTGTTCAAAAGACAACCAAGAGACAGGGAAAAGTTGAATAAGGACCATCATCTACATAAGCCCATTCCTTTAAGACAGAGAGAGTAGCTGTTTTCACTTAATGCATAAAAACATAGAAAGTCATGCAAAATGAAACCGTAGAGAAATATATTCCAAATGAAAGAACAAGACAAAGACCTTAGTGACATAGAGATAAGCAAATTATCTGATAAAAAACTCAAACCAATGGTCCTAAAGATGCTCACTGAGGAGAAGATTTAATAAACACAGGGAGAACATCAACAAAGAAGTAGAAGATATAAGAACGTACCAAGCAGAAATCAGGGAACTGAAAAATACATGAGAGAGGATCTGCAGCAGACTGGGTGAAGCAGAACAGATCAGTGAGCTAGCAGATAAATCAGTGGATTTCATCCAGTCAGAGCAGCAAAAAGAAGAAAGAATTTACAAAGATGAAGATGACTTATAGGCTTATAAGACATCAAATGGAATAGCACTTGCATTATATGGGCCCTGGAAAGAGAAGGGAGACAGAAAGGGGCAGAAAACTTATCTGAAGAAATAATGGCTGAAAACTTCCCTACCCTGGGAAACAAAGCAGACTTTTAGTTCCAGGAATCCCAGAGGGTTCCAAATATGAACCCAATGAAAATCATGCCATATGATTAAAATGTCAAAAGTTAAGGAGAGAATCTTAAAAACAGCAAGAGAAAAGCAAATTGTTACATACAGTTAGAAAATAAGGAGACATTGGCCTTAAATTAACAAATTAGACCAAATGTACTTCATAGATACATACAGAACATTCCACCCAAAAGTTGCAGAATACATGTTCTTTTCAAGTGTCCATGCAGCATTCTCCAGGATAGATCACATGTTAGGCCACAAAACAAGTCTCAATAAATGCAAGAAGATAGAAATCATATCAAACATCTTTTCTAAGCACAGTTATATGAAACTAGAAATTAATTACAAGAAGAAAACTGGAAAAATTTATAAATACATGGAAATTAAATACATGTTACTGACCAACTATTTGACCATGGAATAAATCAAGAATAAAATACATAAAATATCTAAAGACAAATGAAAACAGAACTACAGTATACCAAAATCTATGGGACAGCACAAAAATGGACTTAAGAGGGAAGTTCATAGCAACACAGGTCTGCCTCTAGCAACAAAAGAAATATCCAAGAAACAAACTCTATACCTAAAAGAACTAGAAAAAGAACATATGAAGCTCAAAGTGAGTAGAAAGAAGGAAATGATAAAAGAGGAGAACTAAATGAAGTATCAACTAAACTGACAAAAGGAAAGCCAGTGAAACTAAGAGCTGTTTCTTTAAGAAGATAAACAAAATTACAAACCCTTATCTAGACTCACCAGAAAAAGGTGTGTGTGGGGGGGGTTGGGGGCTCAAATAAATAAAAATCAGAAATAAAACAGAAGTTACAGCTGATTACCATGGAAACACAAAAATTATGAGACCTCTATAAACAATTTAACATCAACAAATTGGACAACCTAGAAAAAATGGATAAATGCCTAGAAATTTAAAATCTCCCACAACTAAATAATGAAGAAATGGAAAATCTGAATTACTAGTAAAGAGGATTAAATCAGTCATCAGAAACCTCTCAACACACAGAAGTCTGGGACCAGGTGGTTTCACTGGTGAATTTTACCAAACATTCAAAGAAGATTTAATAACTACTTTTTTTTCAGGCTCTTCTAAAAAACTGAAGAGGAAGGAAAGATTTCAAAATCATTTTTTTTTATGAGGCCAACATTATCCTGATAGCAAAACGAAATGAGGATATTACAAAAAAGAAAATTACAGGCCAATATCACTAATAAACAGAGATACAAAACCCCCAACAAAGTATTAGCAAAATGAATTCAACAATACATTAAAGCATCATATACCAAGATCAAGAAAGATTTATTCCAGAGATGCAACATTCATAAATCAATCAACATGAGATACCACATTCACAAAATGAAAAATAAAAACCATATGGTTATCTCGATAGATGCAGAAAAAAAACATTTGACAAGATTCAACACTAATTTATGATAAAAACTCTCAAAAAGGTGGGTATGGAGGGAAAGTACTTCAATATAACAAAAACCGTATATGACAAAACCACAGCTAATATCCTACTCAATGGCAAAAAGCTGAAAGCTTTTCCTGTAAGATCAGGAATGACAAGGATGCCTACTATCCCCCCTTTTATTCGATATAGTATTGGAAGTCCCAGTTGCAGCAATTAGGCAAGAAAAAGAAATAAAAGGCATATAAGTTGAAAAAGAAGAAGTAAAACTGCCACTATTTGCAGATGACATGATACTATATATAGAAAATCCCAAAGACTCTGCTCAAAAACCTGTTAGAAATAAGAAATAAATTCAATAAGGTTGCAGGATACAAAGTTAATATACAGAAATCTGTTATGTTTCTATACACTATGAATGGTCACAAAGAGAAATGAAGAAACAATTCCACTTATAGTCACATCAAAAAGAATGAAAACTCAAAGAATACATTTATATTTATTTAAAAATACTATGATCATCTCAATAGATGCAGAAAAAGCATTGAAAGCACTGAAAACTATATGACATTGATGAAATAAATTGAAAACACAAATAAATGAAAAGATATCTCTGTTCATGGACTGGAAGAATTAACATTATTAAAATGTCCATACTATCCAAAGCAATCTACAGATTCAATGCAATCCCTATCAAAATTCCAATGACATTTTTCATAGAACAAAAACAAATAATTCTAAAATTTACATGGAACCACAAAAGACCCCAAATAGCCAACACTATCTTGAGAAGTCACAAAGATGAAGATATCATACTCTCTGATTTCAATCTATGCTACAAGGGCTATGGTAAACAAAACTGCTCCAAGGCATCAAACTCCTAGCACATGCTGCATTGTTTCAGTTGACTTCACTTATAAAACACAAATTCAAAGATAATATCATTAAGAATTTCAAGATGGTGACCATTAGAGCATTAACCTCAAGTGTGAGACTCTTCTGAGTGTGGGGCTCTACGTTGGTCTCTGGTCCATGAAGCCAGCCCATTAACAGAGTAGTGGTTTATAGAGTAGTTCCCCAGGCCTATTCTGGAAACTGTGTCAAGGTGTTTTGAACTGTCACAATAATTTTGGAGTGTGATTGGCATTTTGTGTGTGGTAGTGTGCTAGAGACATCTAACACCCTGAATGTGCAGGAAAATCTCACATGGTAAACGTTTACCTGTGTTCCCAAATCATGAATGCTAATTGTCCTCCAGACAACCCTGTGAATGAAAATCTACTTACAAGGATCTGAACCTATAACCTAGCTCTGTTTGGCACACACTTTTTAAAAAGATTTTACTTCTTTACTCATGAGCAACACACAGAGAGAGGCAGAGACAGGCAGAGGGAGAAACAGGCTCCCTATGGGGATCCTGATGCAGGACTCGATTACAGGACCCCGGGATCACAACCTGAGCCAAAGGCAGATGCTCAATCAATGAGCCACTTAGGCACCCCTAGCATATATATTTAAAACATTTTTGCAATTTTAATATACTTTGGGTTTTCAAAGAGAGCAACTGCCAAGTAAATTGAGAGAAAGTTCTACTTTGTGTTGTTTGGGATTTCCTTGAGTTTCTCTTTTTCTTTCTTTCTTTCTTTCTTTCTTTCTTTCTTTCTTTCTTTCTTTCTTTCTTTCTTTCTTTCTTTCTTTCTCTTTCTTTTTCTTTCTTTCTTTCATTCTTTTTAAAATCATTTTGGAACATCATATCTCCAATGACACTGATCTTCAGGATGTCTGAGTCAGCATGTTTCCTGGCTGTCACAACTGCAAGGTCATAGAGACTTAGACCTATATGGACATGAGTATAAATAAGCATACTCATATCCCTTATATCAAAATATCAAATATAAAGAAATATTGACAATATTCAGTTCAATATCTGTATTCTTTCCATTTACAAGTTATTTATTATAATTACACATGTACCTATGAATATTTCATTTGTCTTCTGATAGAATAGTGACTACAATGAAATACAAAACCATTTTTTAAGTGTAAAAAATTTTACACATTTTGGGCATAATACTGTCATTTTCTTTTGAACTTTTGTGCAGAGGTAGATAATCATCTATGAATTACATCCCAAGATGAGTTAGACTGCCACACATACAGCATCCATGTTTTCATCCTAACTTTAGTGTTTTCATACTCCTAGTGTTTCTCCATTAACAATGTTCTAGGGATGCCTGGATGGCTCTGTGGTTGAGCACCTGCCTTTGGCTCGGGGCGTGATTCTGGGATCTGGGATCAAGCCCTACATCAGACTCCTTGCAGAAACCCTACTTCTCCCTCTGCCTGTATCTCTGCCTCTCTCTGTGTATCTCTCCTGAATAAAGAAATAAAATCTTTAAAAAAAAAACACAATGTGCTGGCTTTGGGGATAAGAGCTAGATTTTATTTGTTTCATTGAATAAAATCTTCTAAACAAAGAGTTAATATTGAGTTGTGTCAAAACATTTCTTGCCATCTGTGGAGGTGATAATATGATATTTTTTCCTTATACCTAGTTGATATGCTGAATTATATTAATAGATCATCCAACATTGATCAAGATTTCCTAATTTCTCTGGTATAAACCCTGTTAACATCTTTACTGGGTCAAAAACAATTTAGAAGGAGAAGCTGGGGTATTCAAGGTCATTCCAGCATATCAGTCTCTAAAATGCAATTTGTGACTTGGTAAATTTACAAGCCCATTCCGGGATTTGGCTATTAAATCTGCAAATGTTCCAGAAGTTGACCACATATGCTGGGATAATGACAGAATATCTACTGACAAAGATGGCCTTGGAGAGAGTGAGAATGTCTTTATGCAATCCCATTGCAAGGTCCCTAAGATACTGTCCCTAGGATCCATTTCTATGGAACCATTTCTCTTCTTGGTTCCCTCCTATGAACCAATACAAACAAGGAGAGTGGAGAGAGCGCATCCACTCCAAACAACTCAGCCACATTGGAGGGACTACTTCCTGCACACATGGCCTAGAACAGAAAGACAGACAATGAGCCAATCAACCAGATGACTGGATGTGAACAGCCAGTGTGCATACAGAATGCATTTCCAGGCAATACTTACATTCACAACAGCCTTTGCAAAGGTGCTGTTACTATTCCCATGCTGCCCATCAAGCATCTGAGACTCAGGGTTCTTTTGAGCTCAAGAATATGGTTAACAAGAGGCAAAACTAGGCCTGGGCCCTGGTCCAAACTCTTAACTCAAGAAGTACTCCTGGAGTATATGCTTTGTTGCTGTCTGAGTGTAGTTATGACACCAAATGTGCTCAGGAGGTGTTTGTAGAGTGAACAAAACACTCAGCTTGTTAAGTATGGGACTTCTTTAAAGTGCAGAGGTGATAGTGGCAGTAGGAAGGAAGATCATGGGACCCCAACTGGGGGAGGACTGGGAGGAAGCTGTCGGGGAGGCACTGCCTTTCCTGAGCCAGTGCTGCTGCTTCTCATCTTGTGCGTCCTGGGAAGTTTTCCATGGCTCTCTGTCTCTCCATCCAGAAAGGAGGGGGCAAGGGAGAAAAGGGAGGAATGAATACATACAATTAATTCTGTTACTATTTTATATTATATTTAACATTTTATTTAGAAATAATTTCACAGAGAAGTTGTAAAATAATAAAACAATGCATATATACATTTTACTTGGGTTTAACTTTTGTTAATCTTTTATTCCAGTTGCTTTATCATTCTCTCTCTCTCTGCATGTATGCGTGTACATGTGTGTGTATGAATGAATGTGCAGAGACTCACACAGCATGTCATGGATCACCTGAGTACAAGCTATAACATGGCCCTTCACATCTAAATAGTGCAGGGCGTATTTTTTGCAAACAGAAATATTATGTAACTATAGTACAGTTAACAACTTCAGTAAATTCAATAAATTTAACACCGACAAAACATTTTCATCTAATCCACTGTTCATATTCCAATTTTGCTCATTAACCCAAGAGTGACCTTTAGAACATTCTCTTCCTTTCCTTGTTATGGTTGTCAAGTCTCTTTAGTCTCTTTGATCTGGGCTTCTTCCTCAGCCTTTCTTTTTTCTTTACGATATTGACATTTTTGAAGTATGTCTGATCTTGTTTTTGTTAGTATGTCTGATCTTTGTTTTGTTTTTGTTTTCTAACAAAAAAAAAATGCTTTGTCTCAGGCTTGTCTGATGTTAGCCCCCTGATCAGAGTCAGGTCATGCATTCCAGACCAGAATACTGCATAAGTGACATGTGTCCTCAGAGTACTGCATGGGGAGGCTAATGGTACAGTTGCAATTGCATTTTAAAAAGGAGCTGAAATAAAATTATATTTAAAAGGGGAGGAAGCTGGGCGTGCCTGGGTGGCTCAATCAAGTAAGCTTCTGACTTCCTCCCCCTGCTTGTGCATACTCTCTCTCAAATGAATAAACAAAATATTTAAAAAAAATAAAAATAAAAGGGGAGGTAAGAAGGAGTCCCTGGTCTCTTGGTTCTGCTCACCCTTCTTGTAGGTGCCCACATTATTGTTTTAAAATATAAAGCAACACTACCCCCCTGAAATCCCTTCTTATATCAGCTCCCACACTGAGTCAAGTCCTCTGTTGACCTGGCTTCCATTCCCATACATACATCATTCATGTTTGTCATTTTGACATATAGGAGTAAAATGCTCAATAAATTGAGTGCATTAATTAATGAGAGGAGAGATGGCTGGGGGATGGGTGAAATAAAGAGAATTAGAGATACAGACTTCTAGTAATAAAATAAGTAAGGCATGAGATAAAAAGTATAGCATAGGGAACATAGTCGATAATCTCGTAATATCGTTGTTTGGTGACAGATGGTGGCTACATGTAACCTGACAAGGATTGAGGAACATATAGAATTATTAAATCATTACATTGTACAAGTGAAGCTAATATAATATTGTATGTTAATTATTCTTCACTTGAAAATAAATACAAACAAATGAGTTTCCCTCTTTATTTGTTTTTTTTTTTAAAGATTTTAATTTATTTATTCATGAGAGACACAGAGAGAAAGAGAGGCAGAAACACAGGCAGAGGGAGAAATAGGCTCCATGCAGGGAGCCCAATGTTGGACTCGATCCCAGGACTCCAGGATCATGCCCTGGGCCAAAGGCAGGTGCTAAACTGCTGAGCCACCCAGGGGTCCCCATCCTTCTTTATTTGTAGTGACCTTAGACAACTAGTTTCTTGTTTCAAATTAGGCAATTCTCTTCCTTTTAAACTCCGAAACAGCCAATATCCTCATGTCTCCAGGGTTCTGTCTATGTCAGATTGTTCTGATGAAAACCCATGTAAAATAATTCTGTATGGTATGGGGGATTTGAATATTAGAAATGTCATTAATTCTGATACATGGAATTTGCTGGCTGGGATGCTGATTATAAGAAAAAATCCACGAAAACATGGTCCCACACACAAAAAAAGACCTCTTCCTATCAAGTATTATTTAATAATGGCACTTAAATTATTTTTTACTTTACCCAGATTTATTCATTTATCTCTTTAAGTGCAGCAATACTTCCTCATTCCCACAGGCATTTAACTAGACCCAGGTGTGCAGCACTGATAGCTATGAACGCTGAGTCAATCTGTTTCCCGGGGGAGCTTCCTCTTACTGAAGGAGACACCTATGTGTACCAATCATGAGCTTGTTCCAAGGTTACTGTGTTCTTTGATTATCTAACAAGACACTTCCTCTCCCAAGCACCAGTCATTTGGCAAACCCATGAGACACTAACCAGTTTTCTCTGCTCAGACTGAGGTTTCCTTGAACGGACACTTATCCTGGTTGAGCTACATGTTCCTCTCTTCTTCTCCATTAGAACCTACAGGGTCTTCTATCTCAGCACCTACCTTATGGTGTTTTTCTGTTTATTACCACTTTCCCAAACTAAACAAAGAGAAATATCAGGAGACTATTGATTTTTTTCAATTTTGCATCCCTTGTGCTGAGGGGGAGCCCACTTGGAACAGTGAATATTTGTTGGTTGAATGGTTGGAAGGACAGGTGATACGGGACATGAGATGAGTCTTGAATGATCATGGAGGCAGTCTGCCAGGAAAGAGGGAAAGATGGAAGGTAAATTCAGAAGCTCCAACTTTTCTTTTCTTCTTCTCTACCCCCCCTTTCTTTCTGAGAATGAGACAGAGAGAGAGAGAGAATGAGAGAGAGAGAGAGAGAGAGAGAGAGAGAGAGAGAGAGAAGAGGGGTGGAGGAAGAGGAAGGGGAGAGAAAGAATCCCAAGCTGGCCTGGAGGCATGGGGTTCCAATTCATGACCCTGAGATCATGACCTTAGCTGAAATCAAGAGTTGGATGCTCAGCTGACTGAGCCACCCAGGTGCCCCTCCAACTTTTTATTAAATCCTACAGCCCTGGTTTGTAGGCATGGCTCTAACATAGGTAACTGTGCAAACCAGTGGTCTAAGGAGGCTATCTGCTCACTCTAGGGATTTTATCATGCTTCCACACAGTTTGGGATCATCTCTGGGAGAACTGGGTCTAAGTCTTCAGCACATTTTTTTGAAAATTCTTTCTACTGGCACATCTTTGTCTTTGAGGTTTGATTTAAAGTTTGGAAACAGGTCAAAGACATTTCAAACAGAAACTTTTTCTACTGGGGAGTTCTTAATAGTGCTGGGCACATGGTGGGTGTTCAAAAATGTTTATTGAATATATGAATGAAAATATTATTTTACTCCAAAACCAAGCTTGACTAAAAGTAATGATGCTGTTTTCCTCATGTGACTCAGAGGCTCAATCCTAAGGCTGTTCCCATGGAAAATATCAAAAGTGTTTGAGAATAAAAGAGTAATATTTGAATAAGACTGTAGCCACTTGAGTCACTTCAAAGGACACTCAGGTGATAATTGAAGAAATATTAGTCTTTTTAGTTGCACATATAAATATATGTTTAATATCCATTTTCAAGGTACAAATTAATTACTCACACTAGATCACTGACTGGGTGGGCTGAGGATTTCTGAGGGTAGAGATGGAGATAGAGTGGTCTCGAAATCAATTTCAGAAAGTGGTTTCACCGTACAAGATTTTTAAAAGTTGATTTCTTTAAAGAGAAGTATCTTACAGAGTAAGGACTCAGAGACAGGTAAAAGTAAAAGGCAAGAATGATCAAGTGAATGCAGATATAAAGTTTTTCTCCAGCTCTGTACAGGAGAAATATACAAACACCTTTCTTGACGTAAAGGAAGAAACCAAGTAAGTAAGAATTGACAACATTTTTTTTTTTTTTGATGATAAGGATGCTAATTGTTTATGCTGTTACTGGTTGGAAAGAATGTTCAGACAAAATATTCACAGTCATCATTTACTCCTTGCTTTCTCTCAAAACCTGCATGAAAGGCATTAGAAATTCTGTTAGTGCAATCTTAAGAATAAATCAGACTCCTTTAAACCAAAATTCTAATCTATTAACATTGCCATTTGGTTTCATGATCCGAAGTTTGAAAAGCACTGCTCTAGACAAAGCACTTTATAGAATTTTCCCTTTTTAAGCTTTATCACATGACCTAGTGTCATCTTTTTATGATGTCCTTAAGAAACTTTATACTTTCTGTCATTTCCACCTTCAAACAGTGTTTGTGCTTAGCAAGTATAACATCAATTGCCGTTCCTATAGTAAAACTTTGTGTTTTTTTTTTGTATTTTTTTTTATTGGAGTTCGATTTGCCAACATATAACACCCAGTTCTCATCTCGTCAAGTACCCCCTTCAGTGCCTGTCACCCAGTCACCCCATCCCCCCCGCCCACCTTCCTTTCCATCACCCCTTGTTAGTTTCCCAGAGTTAGGTGTCTCTCATATTCTGTCACCCTCCCTGATATTTCTGTTACCCTCTCTGATATTTCCCACTTGTTTTCTCTCCTTTCCCCTTTAATCCCTTTCACTATTTTTTATACTCCCCGAATGACTGAAACAATATAATGTTTGCCCTTCTCTGATTGACTTACTTCACTCAGCATAATACCCTCCAGTTCCATCCACATTGAAGCAAATGGTGGGTATTTGTCATTTCTAATGGCTGAGTAATATTCCATTGTAAATAGACCACATCTTCTTTATCCATTCATCTTTCCATGGATACTGAGGCTCCTTCCACAGTTTGGCTATTGTGGACATTGCTGCTATAAACATTGGGGTGCAGGTGTCTCAGTTTTTCACTGCATCTGTATCTTTGGGGTAAATCCCCAGCAGTGCAATTGCTGGGTCGTAGGGCAGCTCTATTTTTAACTCTTTGAGGAACCTCCACACAGTTTTCCCTAGTGGCTGCACCAGTTCACATTCCCACCAACAGTGTAAGAGGGTTCCCCTTTCTCCACATCCTCTCCAACGTGTGTTGTTTCCTGTCTTGTTAACTTTCCCCATTCTCACTGGTGTGAGGTGGTATCTCATTGTGGTTTTGATTTGTATTTCCCTGATGGAAAGTGATGTGGAACATTTCTCATGTGCTTGTTGGTCATGTCTATGTCTTCTCTGTGAAATTTCTGTTCATCTCTTTTGCCCATTGAATGATTGGATTGTTTTTTGAAGTTTGATAAGTTCTTTATCGGTCTTGGATACTAGCCCTTCATCTGATATATGTCATTTGCAAATATCTTCTCCATTCTGTAGGTTGTCTTTTAGTTTTGTTGACTGTTTCTTTTGCTGTGCAGAAGCTTTTTATCTTGATGAAGTCCCAATAGTTCGTTTTTGCTTTTGTTTCCCTTGCCTTATAGATGTATCTTGCAAGAAGTTGCTGTGGCCAAGTTCAAAAAGGGTGTTGCCTGTGTTGTCCTCTAGGATTTTGATGGATTCTTGTTTCACATTTAGATCTTTCAACCATTTTGAATTTATCTTTGTGTATGATGTAAAAGAATGGTCTAGTTTCATTCTTTTGCATGTGGATGTCCCTCTGCCTGTGTCTCTGCCTCTCTCTCTCTCTGTCTATCATGAATAAATAATAAATAAATAAATTTAAAAAAAAATAAAAAATAAATCGTAGGTATTTCCTTGGTATTGGTTGTGGTCTCTCCTTTTTCATTCATGGTTTTATTAATTTGAGTCTTTTCTCTTTTGTTTTTAATAAGGCTGGCTAAGGGTTTATTCATCTTATTAATTCTTTCAAAGAACCAAGTCCTGGTTTTGTTGATCTGTTCTACAGGTCTTCTGGTTTTTATTTCATTGAGTTTTGCTCAAATATTTATTTACTCTCCTCTTCTTCTGAATATAGGTTTTATTTGCTGTTCTTTCTCCAGTTCCTTTAGGTGTGAGGTTAGCTTGTGTATTTGAGGTTTTTCCAATTTTTTGAGGGATGCTTGTATTGAGATGTATTTCCCTCTGAGGACTGCTTTCACTGGATCCCAAAGATTTTGAATGGTTTTATCTTCATTCTCATTAGTTTCCATGAATCTTTTAAATTCTTCTCTATTTTCCTGGTTGACTGTTGACCCTTTCATCTTTTGGCAGGATGCTCTTTAACCTCCACGTGTTTGAATTTCTTCCAAATTTCTTCTTGTGATTGAGTTCAAGTTTCAAAGCATTATGGTCTGAAACTATGCAGGGAACAATCCTAATCTTTTGGTATCAGTTGAGAGCTGATTTGTGACCAGTATGTGGTATCTTCTGGATAAAGTTCCATGTGCACTTGAGAAGAATGTGTATTCAGTTGCGTTCAGATGCAAATTTCTGTATATATATGTGCAATCCATCTGGTCCAGTGTGTCATTTAAAGATCTTGTTTCCTTGGAGATGCTGTGCTAGAATATCTGTCATTTGCAGAAAGTGCTGTGTTAAAGTCTCCTACTATTAGTGTATTATTATCTAAGTATGTCTTTACTTTGGTTATTAATTGTTTAATATACTTAGCAGCTCCCACATTAGGGACATAAATGTTTATGATTGTTAGGTTTTCTTGTTGGATAGACCCTTTAAATATTATATAGTGTCCCTCTTCATCTCTTACTACAGTCTTTGGGATAATCTATTTTATCTGATATGAGGATTGCTACCCCTGCTTTCTTTTGAGGACCATTTGAATGGTAAATGGTGCTCCAACCTTTCATTTTCAGATGGAGGTGTCCTTAGGTCTAAAATGAGTCTCTTGTAGACAGCAACTAGATGGGTCTTGCTTTTTTATCCAGTCTGAAACCCTGCACCTTTTTGATGGGATCATTAAGCCCATTCACATTCAGAGTTACTACAGAAAGTTATGAATTTAGTGTCTTAACTTCATAACATCATAATACCTATTCAGTCCCTGTTTTTGTGGCTTATTTCTTTGGGCTTCCGTTTTCTTTTACAGGGTCCCCTTAATATTTCTTGCAGAGCTGGTTTGGTGGTCACATAATCTTTCAGTTTCTGCCTATCTTGGAAGCTCTTTATCTCTCCTATTCTGAATGAGAGCCTTGCTGGATGAGAGCCTTGCTAGCTGCAGGTTCTTCTCATTTAGAACCCTGAATATATCCTGCCAGCCCTTTCTGGCCTGCCACGTCTCTGTGGAGAGGTCTGCTGCTAATGTAATACTTATTCCCTTACAAGTTAGGGATGTCTTTTGTCTTGCTGCTTTAAGGATTTTCTCTTTATCTTTGGAATTTGCAATTTTCATTATTAAATGTCGAGGTGTTGAACAGTTTTTATTGATTTGGCAGGGGGAACCTCTCTATCCCTTGGTTGTGAACGCCCGTTTCCCTCCCTAATTGGGGAAGTTCTCAACTATGATTTGTTCAAATATGCTCTCTGGAACCCCAATTATATGTAGATTTTTCCTTCTGAGGCTATCATTTATTTCCCTTAACCTTTCCTCATGGTCTTTTAATTGTTTTTCCTTTTTTCCCCAGTTTCCTTCCTTGCCATCAATTTGTCTTCTATGTCACTCTCTTTTTCTTCTACCTCATTAACCCTCATTGTTAGGACCTCCATTTTGGATTGTATCTCATTTAATTGATTTTTAATTTCGGCCTGATTAGATCTAAATTCTGCAGTCATTAAGTCTCTTGAATCCTTTATGCTTTTTTCCCAGAGCCACCAGTAGCTTTATAGTTGTGCTTCTGAATTGGCTTTCTGACATTGAATTGTAATCCAAATTCTGTAACTCTGTGGAAGAGAGTACTGTTTCTGATTCTTTCTTTTGTGGTAAGTTCTTCTTTCTAGTAATTTTTCTCAGTGCAGAGTGGCTGTTTGAGCCAGCTGCATCAAGAATATCACCCACGATCTAAGTAAATTTCACCCTAGATGATTCTGCCAAGGTCAGAGACCAGAAATTGAAAACAAAGATCAGAACGAATAAAAGAAAAGGACCACTAAAGTGAAAAACAAATTTTAAAACAAAGTAGTAAAAAATAAAAGGCCAAGAATCCCAAAGAAGAAGAGGAAAAGGAAAAAGAAAAAAACGGAAAAAAAGAGAAGAAAAAAGGGGGGGGGAACTGGGATATGGTGGTGATGACGAAGCTGTAGTGGAGGGAGGATGTATTCTACCTGAGGGGTTCTAGAGGGTGATCTTATTTCTGAGTACATTAAATTCTGTATTTTAGAAGATGCCAAGTCCCAAATTTATATAAACCCAAAGTACTTGTAGAGAGCCACAGCACTGACCACCAAAACATAAATGAGATAAAAGAGGGGGGCAGAATGGTAATGAGGAATCTCACAGAATGAACCAGCACAGTATACCGCTTGGTTCTGGGTGCATGCTGGTCGTGTTTTAGAAGGTATTAACTTCTGCCATTGTAGAACAAAATGAGGCAGAGAAAACACAAACACAAAACAAAAAAACATATCTTGTATATCTCCCAAAATTAAGTTGAGTGTGTTGAAGGGAATCTAGAAGTGGAAAATATATCTAAGACCTATAATTGTAGAAATTTGAAAGTCAAAAAAGAAGAAACCTAAAAATGAAGAGGTGGTAAAATATAGTAGTTAATGTGGGAAAAGAGAAAAAAAATTGGAAATTTGTACTCTGATATAAAAAGGAATTGTACTGGTAAAAGGAAAAAAATAGGAGGGGTATCCTCTGGTTCTATATACTGTAAATCCCTCATCTTCTCCTGGAGCTTTCCCGTGCTGCTGGGTCAAGAACTTGCTCTTCCCCTGTCCTTCCAGCTGATCTTCTGGGAGGAGGGGCTGCTGTGCTGATTGTCAGGTGTGTGCACCTGGGGGATCTGCCCGCTCCCTGCCAGGTGCTGGGCTCTGTGGGAGCTTTTGTTCTGTGAGGCCTCTGTCCCCTGGTGGCCCCATCCCTCCCAGGCACAAGGTGACACCAGGAGGAATAATAATCCTGGCAGCGGCCAGCTCTCCAGCTCTGGAGTCATCTCCGGCAGTAACTACTGCAGTCTCCCAGTCCGCACTGGCCTAGGTGCTCCCAGGGTCAGCAGGGGTGCTGACCTGCATAGCTTGGGGGTGCCCAGCAGCAGGAGAGTCCTTGCTGTCCTGTGCCCTCCCCCACCTCCTCCTGTCCCAGGGGGAGCGCAGTATCCTGGACTGTGTCCCCTGGAGCCCTGGGATTTGGGGTCTGTGCTGCTGGAATCGTGCTCCCGGGGCTGCGGCTCCTGAAGGCAGCAGGTCACTGCCCCCTCCGCTCAGAGCCCCTGCCTGACCTACCGGCTTCTCCCCTAGGCCGCACAAGGCACACACTCCAGTCCTTTCCGAGATGGATCTTGGGGTTTGGCACGCTCTACCTGGGGGGCACTTCCTCTGTTAGTGACTCCAGGAGCCTGGAGGCTCCACTGCCCCTCCTGTGGTTCTGCCCGAGTTCCCTGCTGAGTACCTTTCCATCCTTGAAGAATCCTGTGCGGATTTTTAAAGTTCCTGCTTCCCCAGGGCTGGGCTTTCCTGTCCCGGAAGCTTTCACCCCCGGCCTTAGCCCAGCTCCTCGTGTGATCCCTCCCCACCTGATTCTTTTTTATTTTATTCTGCCTTCCTACTTTGTTAGAAGTGAAAACCCTTCTCTGTAGCATTCCAGCTGTTCTCTCTTCAAATCTCAGGTCTAATTTGTAGGTTTTCAGGATGATTTGAAAGTAATCTAGGTAAGTTGGTGGGGCCAGGTGAGTTGGGGACCCTACTCCTCCACCATCTTCCCATGTTTTATCATAAGGATATTCTTAGATGGTTTTTAAAAAGTATCCTGAGTTTGTTTATTGGTTTAAAGTCATATTCTCCTTCCAGTTGTTACAGAGGAAAACAAAAATTTTTAATATTATGTTTTCCTGAAATGCATAGCAACAGAAGACTGAAACTTTGCAACTCAAGTCCTTCAGAGTATAAGAGCATCATTTGGTGCATTTCCTCAGATCTAGTTGGACTTCTTTCTCTCACTACTCATCTATCATTCAAAAAAGAAACTTATGATCCTTATATTGAAATTACTTGATTACTGTTTCAGTAAAGGAAAATATTTGTTTAGCCATTTGCTGGTATAAAACTACCCTTCACACCTAGGGGAGATTTTAAGTCTTTAGAGTGTTTTTTTCCTGCTTCTCAGGTAGCCATTTGCCTAACTTTTGTGAATAATGTAACACAGTAAAAAGTACTTTATGGAGCTCAACTAGAGTATTGATTGATGGAAGACCAGTGTTGTCTCAGTGCAATGCTGTAGGGTAGTTGGTCTGTGACTGTGTCCCAGTTGACATTTAGCCCTTGTCCGCCGGACATGGGAAATGTAGCGAGAGTTTGAATCTCTTGCAGTTTATTTCAGGAACAAAAAGTAGGACCTGGTCAGGGTTGACTGGTGAAAGAAAAGTTTCTATGTTTCCCTGACTTCTTTGGAGAGAAACAATAGGTAGGGAAGATCAGGATTACAAATGAGCTATGACAGATTACTACTTCTCAACATCAAGGGAGCTTTTTTGTACTAGCATTGCATCTGTGTTGTGTTTTTGTGCATATGAGCCATTTCCCGTTTGTCTTCTGTGTTCTCTGTGAGTGGAGGGCCCCATCTTTATGTGACTTTTTATCCCACTTGGCCTACAACAAAGTCTAACATACAGAAAAATATTCAATGTGTGTTGGTAAATTGATTAAATAAGAACATGTATTAATAAAACTTTGATGGACAAGTTGGAAAAATGGAAAAATCTATGAAAGAGAAATGATATGTGAGTGAACACACAGGAGAGATTCACAGAAGGATCAAATGCAGAATAAAAGAAGGAAAGGAAGAAAAATGGAGGCTGAGAGACGAAATGGTTTAAAGGTGCTTCCTAAAGACCAACATATTTTATTTGAAATGGAAGAAACCTCCATTCTTTATTCTGATAGACACAAAGGGAGGGCCATAAATCTCCACTTGGAACGACCATTTGGTAAAACAGAGATTGGAAGTCCCAGTCAGACCATAGCAGGAAGGAGTCCAATCCCTTCTGGCAACAGGTGGAGACTCCTCGTCAGCCTTGAGAGCATTCAGGCTGCTCTTTGGGGACAGTTCTTCTCTGCTATCACTCCCATTCACTTCCTACTATTCCTGGTCCTACCTCCTCCTGCCTGCCCCTCAGGCTCAAATCAGTAGCTGGGATCTCTCTTCTACCAATTCCACTGAGTCTCACCCCCACCAGGTCAGCCTCCACGCCTTTGGGTAACTGCTCAACTCCTGGCTCAGCTGGGCCCACCCCTGGGTTTTGATGCCTCTCCTATTTCTTTTTTATTCCAGTCCATCTTAAGACAATTGGTGCCTTATCCTCCAAAACACATTTGTCTCTGTCAATCTTTAGACATTTCCACAAGAGAGAACTTGGTAGAACCAAACAAATGTAAAAGGCCAGCAGTGTTGGCCTTTTCTTACAGCCTCTCCTGTGTCAGGCAGAGCTAGCTCGTAGGTGGATAACATTGTGGCCTGCCCAGAACGTCACTGGGAGGGTGCAAGTTTAGCAGCAGGTCCTGGGGGAAGAGAATTTGGAGGAAAAGAGGCTCTAGGACTAGAAAGGGGTATCCAGGGGACAGGAAGCTCCCAGGATGGAGAAAGGCTGGGGGAATGGCAACTAGTGCCATGCCCTGATGTGGGGCAGCTGTCATGTCTCAGATTGTGTCACTCCTGATGACAACATTTCTATTTCTATGCCTTTTCAGAAATCCTCCAAAAATATTACATTATATGGCATACTTATTTGGAGGAAACACTACATATAGAACATAGGCTCTTTTATGAAAGTGAGCAGGAGTTTGCAAAAGTAGGAAAGGAGTTTACTAAACCTAAACAGGAGGATTAGGATTTTTTTTAAGTCTTGGAAAAGGTGGTTTCAAGGTAAGTAGGTGATCAAATCTAATGAAATCTAAATTTCCAGAGAATTCTGGGCCTTCGATGAGAGCTAGACTGTAAAAACATTTTGTTTTATCAAGTGTTCAAGAATCTTGGTCCTCATGGACCTTCAGAAACTTTTACTGAGAGGTAGAGTTTCAAACATAATTTTCTTTATGTTATAAATAGACAATAAGACTTGTGATTTCAGGGAACATTGGGGTCCTTTATATTCCAGTGTTGCTGCACATAATGGTCTCAGCCTTTATTGGTTATAAAAGAGTTTAATGGATCATCTAACCAAATAATACAACAAAATAGGAAATGTTAGCATTCATCCCCATGGTAAAAGTAAATATTGCTACAGAAATTTCTGTTTTCTTTACATGCATGTTTATACATGTATATATATATATGCATTTACATGTACATATGAGCTCAGCAAAGCATTTTTCTTTTGGAAAATGGCTAAATATTAAAAATCTGTACTTGGCTGAGATACAATTTGATGACATCATGAAAGAATAAATTTCTATTATATAAGAATAAATCTTAATTTAAAAATACATTATTCTCTACTTCTCTACAAGCTTTCTAATGGTCATATATTTTTTAAAGATTTTATTTATTCACTTTTTTTGAGAGAAAGAGAGAGAGAGAGAGCACAAGCAGGGAGGTTGGTAGAGGGAGACAGAGAATCCCAAGTAGACCCCATGCTGAGCACAGAAACCTGATGCAGTAATCCATCTCACAACCCTGAGATCATGAGCAATCAAGAGTTGGTTGCTTACCTGACTGACCCACCCAGGTGCTCCAATGGTTATATTTTTTAAGGTGGGCATTAGGTACAGGAACAAATGTTGAGTATCACCTGTGGCTGGACTACTTCTGAATTCACTGCACTGAATTCACTGAATTCATTCAGTTTCACACTTGCAAAACCAGGAAGGACTAACTTGAAGTGAGGTTGGTAGACAGCCAGGTATTTCTGGGTACCATCGTTTCTCCTAGCCATCTATTCTTTTCTTTGCTTTCTTTATAGTATTTATGTTGCCTATTTACTCAACTGACTGACGGAATGTACCATGTCCTGGGCCCACGGACAAGTCATATCTGAATATCTGGGCAATTTTAGAAGAGCACAAATGAATGCTACCACAGTATTGGCCCCCACATTAAGGGAAGGGGTCTAGACTTTGTACCTTTGTGTCAGTCAGTCGTGGACAGCTGGCTTGCCTCTCAGGTTGTGGTTTGGGGTGCAGTGTGGCAGTAATGATTCTCTGGGACAGGGTCTCCAGTTATTTGGACAAGTACATTCTCAGAAGAAGAATCAGAGTCATCTGTTATTCCTTAGCTAGTTACAGAGGACTGAGCAGGGTACCAGTGATGTCATGGTGGCATCCTCCCACCTTCAATTCATCTTCACACACCTAGATTGTGAGTCATCTTGGCTTCCTGTTGATTTGTCTCTCTACCAACTCTATTTCCTCTTATGGCTAGGCACCAACCACTTTCTTGAACTATATGTGAGAGCTGTCTAATCATGTGCAGATTGATGGTGTCTGTTGATGAGGTGTTATATTTTAATTAATGCAGCCCATGAGCTCATTATCTTTTTTGGCACCACCTCAGCAATAAACATAACTTTTGTTTTTGTGGGCTGCAGCAAAGCAATATTTGTTCCATATTCCAATTCTAAAACTATATTTTGGACCCAAGAGCAAGTCGTATCATCTTTTTCTTATTAAACTTCAATTTGTCAGATTCTGCCTCTCATTTTATCCTGGGATCCCTGATCCAATCAGCCAATGCATTTGCTATCCTGTTGAGTGTTTACAAAGGCCAGGAATTTGATGATCATTTCTCTAAATTTTAATCCAAGCCCATCGGTTTCTATAGAAGCTTCTTTCCAGGCTGACATCCATCCCTTACTTAACTCAATCATTTTTATGGTTGCAAAGCATTTGCCATTCACCATCTACTGTCATTTAGTTTGTGTTATCTCAATTTCCCCTTGAATGGCATAGGAGACCATTGCACATTAAATACTGAACTAGAAATATATAATGCCCACAGCATTTGTACAACTTACCTGTTTAAATAATCCTGTTAGATGAAGTTGATATGGCATGTCTTGTTCTGGATCTTAGTGATATTCTTTCCTTTTCTACATACTAATAAAATTTCTGGACAGGTTAACTTAGTTATAGTTTATGTCCACTACTGTCTCCCCCTTCAAAGGCAAAGCCACATCTATTCATCAGCAGCTATTGTGTCTTTCCCATTCTTCACCCTCCACTAGAGATCATCAATAGAAACTTGGTGATTTCAATCACAATTTCCTCAATGACTGGTATAACCCATTTTTGGGATCAACATCAATCTGTTGAGTACAATCACACATATGCACGTGCACATATTCCATGTAGCTAGCTATGCTGCAATTCTCCCTTAGAAGTGATTGTTTCATTCCCTCTAATTTCTAAGTCTTTTCCCTCAACATTGAAGCTACCAACAAAATAGTTAAGATCCAAGTTTTCTTTTGATATCAGACAGACTTCTTCTAACAATAGGACATCACCATCTTTGTTATCTTGTACTGTATATGACTTCTAAGAAGTATTTTTGAGTCACTGACTTGGTAATTTCAGATAGTCTTTTCATTTTGTGAATCCTTAGGACCATACTTTCCTTTATTTTTTATCATTTTATTATTTATTTCTATATTTTTCTTGGGCAGTGTTGAAGCCCTCCTTCTCTGTTATTCCAAGTCTTTCTTCATAGTTTTCCAACTGTTTTCCTTGGACCACTCAGTGGATTCCCACATTGGCTGCTTTTCCAGCCTATGTCTGTGACTTGCCCATGTGTATGCATATACCCTCATTCCTGACTGGGAGGACTATAACCTGAGAACTCAGTTGCCTCTTCTTTCCAAACTGTTAGCACTCAAATGTATTGTCCTTTTCCACAACGTCAAATGAATCCCTCTTCTTTGAATTCTTTTATTGCACTTCATTTCTGCTGTCACTTGATTTTCTAAAACAGCATGGTATAACCCTTCCACAAATCAAGTAACACTGTTCATAAATAAACATTGGTAATGAATTAAATTTATGTAATTGGGTAACTAACCCCTTTGCTTCCTTTGCATTCATCATATTTAGACTATTCTTTTGTGTCAGTGTCAGAACTAAATGAGAGTTGGGGAACAAAACAAAAAATTAGTATTAGGAAATTCACTAAAGTCATGTTTGCATTCTTACTGTCAATTTTATTTGAACCAAATTCTCCTAAACTTAATGTGACTCTTAAGCTTTCTTAATAAGAAATAGTATGCCTGAGTTTTTGTCTATGTGTGAATGCAAGAAACTTGCATTTCTAACAGAATATTAAATGAATGAACTGAATAAAGTACTTCAAACAATCCCTGATATGTGATAGGTGCTCAAAAAAAGGCTAGTTTTTAGAATAATTTTTTTACTTCATTGGTATTTTCACATTATGAAATGTCACAGTTTCATTTAATGATGTATATGGTTGTTTTAACAACAGTAGAATAGGAATCTACACGACTCTGCTGATTGGCATTCTCCTGTTCTATCTTATGTTACTCATGATCCTTAATATAATATTGTCATGATCTACACTAGACTTAAATATAATGTTTTTAAATTTGTTAAAGAAGTATCCTTGTCTGTGGAGACTTGTGTACTGAATCCAAGAATGGAAAATATATAACTCACACCAAAGAAGAATTTTTCACCAAGAAAATTTACCTTTGGGTTTCTCTAAGTAACCATGTTTACTAGAATAGAAACCAATCCTAAAAGTATGTGATCCTGGTGAATGTGCAGTTAGGGGACTTGGGTCAGAACTGTAATCAACACACTACTTTCTTCATCAAAAAGGCTTCACTACTAAAAAAGTATCAGATAAATAAAGAGGGTGCCTCATAATGTAGTTGATTTATATGAAACCAGTTGGTAGTAACAAACCATTGAAAAACTGGCAGTGGTCTGCAGAACACACTTTTGAGTAGTATTGCATTAGAATATTTGAAATAAATTCATTTAAAAATTCACTTTTTAGATAATTCAACCTATGAGTAAGATGCATGCTGAGAGGCAATACATAGTTTGCATAATAATTAAGCAATAAAATGACACGTCTTGGGATGTCTGGGTGGCTCAGCAGTTGAGCATCTTGCCTTCGACCCAGGACGTGATCCTGGAGTCCTAGGATCTAGTCCTACATTGCACTCCCTCCATGGAGTCTCTTCTCTCTCTGCATATGTCTCTCCTTCTCTCTCTCTCTCTCTCTGTGTCTCTCATGAATAAATAAATAAAATCTTTAAAAAGTGACATGTCTTTTTTTCTTTCTTTGGTTGACAGCATTAAACTATAAATTTTATTACTGCCATTACAGGTTTTCTTATGATTATTACTAGACAGGGTTGCTGGATATAGTAAATAAAACTACAGAACACCCAGTTAAACTTGAATTTTAAGTAATCAATAAGTACTTTTTTAGTAGAAGTTGGTTCCACACAATATTAAGGACATACATTTACTGAAACAAAAAAATGTTGTTTATTTGAAAAATAAATTTAACAGAGCATCCTGTATTTTATCTGGCAAACCTAAAGGTAGACCTACAAGGTTACTCTTTGGAAGTACCTTACTACAATATTTTAAGTGGCCAGTGGCCAGAAAAATACCTTTGTTTCCTTACAGTCTCTGACTTTAATTTCTTGGATTGACAAGAAAGGTTAATTCATTGATATAGAAGAGTTAAGAAGATGGGTAAATTATGAAAACTTTCATCAGAAGGAAGTTTCTGTTTTATTATCCATTAATCTTGTTATGGCAGGTAACTGGGGAGATTCCCTTCCAATATTGTTCGAGCATGAAATGACAAAGCTGATAGACAATTGAACCAAATATCATTTTTGATTGCATAATGAGTTTTGGGCATATTATTAATAACCATTTTACTTACATTAATTACAGGTGCTTTATTTCTCCTGCTGGGTTTTCAGGATAGAGTGTATGCTTTAAGAATCTCTTTCAATTTCAGAATTCAGTTGAGTGAAATATAGAACACAGAAATTTGAGCATGATCCAACTAATTATATCAGTTAATCATAACTGAGGGTAAATTGAAATGAGATGAGATCATTTTAGCTAACTTATTTATATTCATTTATTTTATAGACTTCACTATGTGTCAGATAGTTTCACCTATATTTATTTTATTTAAATGCGTAATAACACATAGAATGTAATTAGCCAGTACTTGGACTTGAATCCAACCAGATATGCCACACTTTGAATCATGCTGCCTCCCTATATCTTTACCCTAGGCTAGAAAAGCAGCTGGTTTTAGTGTTACTAATGACAATAGCCAATGATCTTCATTTCCTACCTCATTCCCCTAGAAGCATCCCATCATGTATGTGTTCTACCTTCATGCTTTTTACAATTCCCTCTATCCTTAAATTACTACTTCAAGTTAGTCTTTGAGTTTATTATTAAAAATAAGTCAAATCTCATGGTAATCTTTTAGAATAGGAGTTTGGGGCCAAGTGACCAGTCTAAGCTTAAACTGTTTATCATAAGGCACTAAGGCCCAGAATATGTAGGGTTCCTGGATGGCTCAGTTAAGTGTATTACACTTGATTTCAGCTCAGGTCATGATCTCAGGGTCATGAGATCAAGCCCTGCATCCAGCTCTGCACTCAGTCAGTAGGGAGTCTGCTTGAGCTTCTCTCTCTCCCTCTCCCTCTGCCCCTCTCCACTGCTTGTACGTGTGCACACACTCACTTTCTCTCTAAAATAAATATTAAAAAATAAAAACAAAATAAAGTCTGTATATACACATTTCTGTTGATTGCATATTCAGAAATCTAATTGTAGAATAATAGGGTAAATGAGTTAAGGTTTGTGCAATATATATATATATATATATATATATATATATATATATATATATAATTAGTGAATGGTGAGTTATATTTACTGATTTCTAACCTTGTATTCAAGGAATATATTTTTCTTGGTTCTAAAGTATTATTATTTTATATTACAATATACTCAGTTTGTTAATATTTTCCTTAGTACATTTCCATATGGTTTTGGAAGAATTCACCTGGATTAAGCATTCAATTTTCTAAAAGTTTTCTTTAAATTCCAGTTAGTTAACATATAGTGTTGTTGATTTCAGGTGTACAATATAGTGATACAGCACTCCAAACACCACCCAGTGCTCATCACAACAAATACACTCCTTAATCCCCATCACCAATTTCACTCATCTCCTCACCTACCTTTCCTATAGTAACCATCAGTTTGTTCCTTATAGTTAAGAGTCTGTGTCTTGATTTGTCTCTTTCTATTTATCTCTTTGCTTTCCTAACAGACATAGAATGTCCTTTTCAGAGATTAGTACCAAGGTTATGCTGTTCATAATTAGTTGATAAATGAGCCTTGTTTCTATTTTCTAATGAAATTAGGTAAGGCTGATATGATATCTTTCTAAAGCATTGGGCACCATTTATCAAAGGAACCAACTAGGTTTGTAGTTTCATTTGTAAGAATGCTTTAAATTATAAATTCAATTTCTTTAATAGATACAGCATCTTTCAGATTCTGATTTATGGTGCTACTATAGGACCTTGTTTTATTTAAAATTTCACTAAATTGAGAGTTAGAAAGTTTTCATAATGTCATTTTATTATATTTTAAGATCGATAGATTATCTCCCTTTTTATTCCTGATATTAGTAATTTCGCATTATTTCATTTACACTTGATCAGTATTAAAATATCAATTCTATTTGGCTCCATAAATAATTGATTTTTGCCCTTCCTGTCATGATTATACATTTGATTTTTTTTCTCCAGTTATATTCTTACCTTCATCATTTTCTCTCTTTCTATGGTTTTAATTTATGGTATTTTTGTTTCTTTTCTTTGTTTTTTTTTTTTTTTTTCTAGCATCTTGAGATGCAAAATAGGTCATTGATGGCTTTTCTTTTTCCAGTATATGCATTTAAGTTCAAGTATTTCTCTCAAGATACAGCTTTAGGGGATCCCTGGGTGGCGCAGCGGTTTGGCGCCTGCCTTTGGCCCAGGGCGCGATCTTGGGGAGCCGGGATCGAATCCCACGTCGGGCTCCCGGTGCATGGAGCCTGCTTCTCCCTCTGCCTGTGTCTCTGCCTCTCTCACTCTCCCTCTCTCTCTGTGACTATCATAAATAAATAAAAATTATATATATGTAAAAAAAGATACAGCTTTAGCTACATCTATCAAGTTTTGAACTATTATTATCATTATAATCTATTTCAAAGTATTTTCCAGTTTCCATGGTGATTGTTTTACCTGTGGATTATTTGAAATTGCTGTGTTTTACTTTGTAAAACATGGGGATTTTCTTGACAAGTTTGTGTTAATTTCCTTTTTGCTAATTGTGTTTATTTTCACTATGACCAGAGATTTTATTTTACATGATAACAATCCTATAAAATGTGTTGAAGCTTGCTTCAGGACTCATGTATGGTCAATTTCAGTAAATGTTTCATGTGCAGCAGAAACAATGTGTATTGTGCAGTACTTCTATATGGTCTTCTTCATCTTTTTTTTTTTTTTTAAGATTTTATTTATTTATTTGAGGAGAGAAACAGAGAGAGAAAGTGAGCTGCATCCAGGGCAGAGGCAGAGGGAGAAGAAGAAGCAGACTCCCCAGTGAGCATGAAGCTTGAAGCCTAAAGTTGGAAGCTGGAAGCAGGAAGTCAGAAGTAGGAAGCAGGAAGTGGGGCTCAACCACAGACTGTGAAATCAAGACCTGAGCTGAAGTTAGACTCTTAACCAACTGAGCTACCCAGGCGCCCTTGTGTACAGTCTTCTATGTAAGGAAACTACAATAGGAATTATAAGGTCAAATTGGTTAATGGTACATTTCAAATCTTTTATGTACTAGGTTCTTTTTCTCTGTGCTTGTTTATTATATACTAAGATATGTGTATTAAAATTTCCCATAATTGCGGATTTGTCTATTTCTTTTAATTCTGTATATATTTGCTAAATATATCTTGAGGCTGTATAATTAAGTGCCTATATATTTAGATTGTTTTTATCTTTCTAGTGATTCAATAATTATACCATTTTAAAATTTCTCTCTTTTCTGTAATAATACTTATTGCTTTAGTATTTATTTTGTTTTGAATTAATTATATCCACACCAACTTTCTTTTTCTGTCCTTTTACCCTTCACCTTTCCATATCTTAATATTTTTAAGTAGCATATGGTTGTGTTTACTAAGATTTTGAACCTTGTTAGTCAAACAATCTTTGTCTTTTCTTTAATCTGTTTTATTTAAAAATGACTCACATACAAGGAAGATGCTCATAACAGAAGTGTGTAGCTTCCTACAAAAATAAACCATTGAGACTACATCAAAAGAAAAATATTCTGCATGAGAAAGGAAACAATCAACAAAACTAAAAGATGACCTACTGGATAGGAGAAAATATTTGCAGATGACATATTCAATAAAGTGTTAATATATTATAAAAATATATATCAAAATAATATAATATATATATATAATATATAATATATACAATATATATATTTATATATAATATAAAAATATATATGAAAATAATATATAATATATCAAAATATATTAAGAACTTATACATCTCAACATCCCCCAAATAAAAAATTCAATTAAAAAATGGGCAGAAGGGGATCCCTGGGTGGCGCAGCGGTTTGGCGCCTGCCTTTGGCCCAGGGCGCGATCCTGGAGACCCGGGATCGAATCCCACATCGGGCTCCCGGTGCATGGAGCCTGCTTCTCCCTCCGACTGTGTCTCTGCCTCTCTCTCTCTCTCTCTGTGACTACCATAAATAAATAAAAATTAAAAAATAAAAAATAAAAAATGGGCAGAAGGCATGAATAGGCATTTCTCCAAAGAAGACATACAGATGGCCAACAGAAACATGAAAGATGTTCAACATCACTCATCATCAGGGAAATACAAACCAAAACCACAATGAGATACCACCTCATATTTGTCAGAATGGCTAAAATAAAAAACACAAGAACCAATAAGTGTTAGCAAGGATGTGGAGATAAAGGAGCCCCTTTGTACTTTTGCACTGTTGGTGGGAATGCAAACTGTGGAAAACATCATGGAGGTTCCTCAAAAAGTTAAAAGTAGAACCACCCTATGATTCAGTAATCACACTACAGTGTGTTTACCCAAAGAATACAAAAACACTAATTCAAATGGATCCTTGCACTCCTATGTTTATTGCAGCATTATTTACAATAGCCAAATTATAGAAGCAGCTCAAGTGTCCATCCATAGATGAATGGATAAAGAATATGTGTTACAGGGGTGCCTGGGTGGCTCAGTCAGTTAAGCATCTGATGTTAGCTCAAGTCATGATCTCAGGGTCCTGGGATGGAGCCCCACACCAAGTTCCTTACTCAGCGGGGAAGGTCTGCTTGTCCTTCTCCTTCTGCCACTCCTCCCACTTTTCTCTCTCTGTCTCTGTCTCTTTCTTAAATAAATAAATGAATTCTTAAAAAAAAAGGTGTGCTACATATATACAATAGAATACTATTCTTTTTTAGTAAAAGAAGAAATTTTGCCATTTGCAACACGTATGGAGCTAGAGAGTATAATGCTAAGCAAAATAAGTCAGTCAGAGCAAGATAAATGTCATAGGATTTCACTCTCATGTGAAATTTAAGAAACAAAACAAATGAACAAAGGAAAAAGAATGAGAGAGAGAAACCAAAAAACCGACTCTTAACTATAGAGAACAAACTGATGGTTGCAAGAAGGAAAGTGGGTAGGGGGATGGGTGAAATAGGGGATGGGGATGAAAAAGTACACTTAAGATGATGAGCCCTGAGTAATGTATAGAATTGTTGAATCACTATATTGTCCACCTGAAACTAATATAACACTGTATGTTAACTATTCTGGAATTTAAAAAGTAATAATAAAATAAAATTTAAAAATTAATTACTAATTAAATTTTTAAGTGTATAGCTTCCTAAATTGTCATAGATAGAACATGCCTGGGTTGAGATGTTTTGGATGGAGGAACAAAATATAACCAACACTTCAGGAGTCCTTCTGTGCCCTTTCCAGTAAGCTGTCACTGTCAATTCACCATTCCCTCCAGGGTTTTCAACTCTCACCAAGTTTTTCTCACAGACCCCTGTCCATGGAAGATCTTTGCCTCCCCAGCACTGGACAATCTCCACTCTTCCAGAAAATTCCACAGTTCTTCTGTTGAGCTAATCCAAATGCCTGGAATCAGTAAGTGCAGCCAAAGGGCAACTGAAGCTCCTCAGCTCACCTCTGAAAGTTTCTCCCTTCTCTCTCGAACCTGTGTTTCTTTAGTTCTTCTGCAAATAACTTTCAAAGTGATATGATTTTATAATGGAATTGGTTGTTCTTACTGGTTCTGTTGGACTGCCATGACGTATTTCATCTTACCTGGCAGCATAAGCAAATGTTTCTCATCTTTTTGTCTATTCTGTTTAAATTGAACAAAATGACACATATTTCATTTTAGACCTTCTATCTTTCTACCTGATCTTTATATTTGTCTTATCTGTTCGATATTCTATAGTTATCATTCTTTGCCTTCTTTGGAGTTATTTAAGAATATTTTATCATTTTGTATTTTTCTTCTAACTGTATTGCCTTTTTAGTTATAGATGTGTTTATAATTTTTTTAGTTGTTACCCTAAGGATTTCCACATATATTTTTTTGACATTTTGAACAATGTGAGGACCTTAATAAACTTAATCATGTTTACTCTCCTTTACCAATTTATAATGTGTGTTTTTCATTCTTTTATCATTTAAATACCACTTTATTATTGTATTTCCTAATATAATACAGATATTTTTTACATATATTTACCCTTCCTGTCGCCTTTTATTTCATCTTTGAGCTGCCGTTTGGGAACATTTCCCTTCTGCCTGAATTTCATCATTAATATATCCATTGGTGCAGGTCCACTGGTGATAAGTTATCTAAGTTTTTTGTTTTTCTGAACAAAAATGTTCTTATTCCATTTTCAATTATTTCAAGGGATGGTTTCACTTTAGGTTGCTGCTACTTTTTTTTCCCAGCAGTCTGAAGATAGTTTACTGTCTTCTGGTTTCCTGGTTTTCTGTTGAAAAGTTGAATATCAGTCCAATTTATTCTTTTCTGTTTTAATTGGATGCTTTTACAATTTCTTTTTGCTGTTGATTGTTAGCAGTTTAACTAGGATATCTCTAGGTATGTAGCATTTTGTTTTGTTTTGTTTTTTTTTTTTGTTATTGCTTTTGTGTATTTATCTTACTTTGGGATTAATAGAACATTCTGAACTCATTTCTTCATACAGTGATACCAGTTTTGGAAAATTCTTAGCTGTTAAATCTTTAAATATTGCTTTGGTCCATTCATTCTTTCCTTTCCTTCTGGAATCCCAACTACAGATATTGTAGAATTTCCATCCTTGAGATATGTCTCCTCTGTTTTTAACCCCATCTAGGAGTTCTTCATTTAAGAGTTTTAATTGTTGTATTGTTTAATTCTAGAATTTCATTAGACTTTTTTAAAGATTCAATAACTCACCCATATACCCTTATTTTTAAAAATTCCTTCAATATATTCACTATAGTTATTTTATGCTCTACTCTGAAAATCTTATTACCTAAATTTTTGTAAAACTCTTATTGTCTGCCTTTTCTCTTAATTTCTGGCATCTTGTTTTCTTGTTATTTCTAAGTCTTGTTATTTTTATCAAATGCCAGTCCCTGTATATAAAAATTCTAGAGAGCTTCTGAATTGAGCTTCTGAATAATCTTCTTTCTTTTAGAAAGTTTTTATTTTTGCTTCCAATGGGCTTTCAGGCTATAAATCTAGAAATCCTAAATTATCTTAATCTAATTAGGGGCTGAGGTAAATGAGATGGGTTCTCATGGAAGATTTGTTTCTGTTTCACTTTACTCCTAAACATAGCCTTTCATTGTTCCAGCTATAAGGCTGGAATATTGAAATGGTGCTTCCTATTTGGCACCTCTTGATTCCATCTTTTACCCCTTTAGCTGGAAACTTTGCTCAGCTGCTCAACCTCTTAAGGATTTCTTTCAGAATTGACAAATACTCTAGAGAGAAAAGCAGCACAAATCCCTGTCTTCTCAGTCTTCATTATGTAAATTCTTTGTGCTGTACAAGTTACTTTCTTTTTCTGTTTCTCTCTTCTTTTTCATCTAATTAATCTCATTTTTCTTTTTATGGTTGGTTAAATTAATAAAAACCTGGTACACTATGCCTGGAAACACAAGTCCACTTGGTAGAATATTTATGCACCAAATATCAGATATTCTAAGTATATTAAGCAAACATTGATAGAATCAAGGGAGAAATAGATAGCAGCATAGTAATAGAGACTTTTATACCCAATTATCAATAAAATATAGAACCACTAGACAGGAGATCAATAAGGAAATAGAGGGCTTCAACAACTCTATAGACCGACCAGACCTAATAGACATCTACAGAACACTCTACCCAAGAACAATAGAATAAATATGCTTAAGCACATGTGAAGCATATCTCCAAGACAGACTACATATAAGACCACAAAATAAGTCTTAACTAATTAAAATATGGAAATTATATAAAATATCTTTCTAATCACACTGGAATGAAACTAGAAATCAGTAGCAGAAGGAAAACTGGGAAATCCACAAATACATAGAAATTAAACTATACACTCATAAACAACCAAAAACTCAAAAAAGAAACACAAAGAAATGAGAAATTCCTATTCTTAAAAGAATTCATTCTTGTGACAAATGAAAACAAAAACACAACTTGACAAAACTTAGAGATACAGTAACAGGAGTACTAGGAGGGAGTTTTATAATGATAAATACATTAAAAAAGAAAAAAGATTTCAAGTCAATAATGCAATGTTAATATCAAAGAACTAGAAAAAGAAGAAATGAAACCCAAAACTAAAAGGAAAGAAATAAAAAGAGTGTGGTTGAGATAAACAAAAGAGAGAATAGAAAGACAAAAAATCAGTGAAACGGGACCCCTGGGTGGCTCAGTGGTTTGGCGCCTGTCTTTGGCCCAGGGCGTGATCCGGGGGTCCCGGGATGGAGTCCCGTGTCGGGTCCTGGCATGGAGCCTGCTTCTCTGTCTGCCTCTCTCTCTCTCTCTTTCTCTCTCTCTGTCTATCATGAATAAATAAATAAAATCTTAAAAATAATCAGTGAAACAGAGTCGGTTTTTTGAAAAGATCAACAAAATTGAAATAATCTTATTTCGATTAAGAAAAAAGGCTCAAATAACTAAAATCATAAAGGAAAGGGACACTTGCAACTGATGCCACACACAAGCCAAATTCAACAGCCCATTAAAAAAAGTCATTCACCACAACCAAGAAGGATTTACTTCTGCAATGTGAAGATGACTCAACATATCATGATGAATGAATCAGTGAAACATAATACATTAACAGAACGAAGGACAAACCTATATGATTATTCAATAAATGCATACAAAACGTATGATACAATTCAACACTCTTTCATGATAAAATACTCAAGAAACTAGGAACAAAAGGAAACTACCTCAACATTATAAAGGCCAAATATGAAGAGCCCACAGCTAACATCATACTCAATGGTAAAAGACTGAAAGTACTTCCTCTAAGATGAGGGACAAATGCATCATATCACCATCAGCACTTCTTTTCAACACAGTATTAGAAGTACTAACTGAGGCTACCAGGCCAGGACAAAGAAATCAACCTCATGGAGGACAAGGTAAAATTATCTGTTTATAGATGACATGATCTTACATTTTAAAAATCCTGAAGACTGCACTTTTAGAAAAAGCTATAAAAGTTAGTGAATGAATTCAGCAAAGTTGCATGATACAAAAGCCCATGAAAAAACCAGTTGCATTTTTATACATAAACAATGAACATTCTAAAAAGGAAATTAAGAACACAATTCCATTTACAATGACATTAAAAGAATAAAATACTTAAGAATAAAGATCATCAAGGAAGTGTAAGACTTGTACACTTGAAAACTACAAGATTTTGTTGAAAGAACTTAAAGGAGACACAAATAAATTGAGAAAAGCATATATATATATATACACATATATATATATATGGAAGAATTAATATTGTTAAGATGTCAGTACTACCTGAAGTGATCCTCAGATTCAGTGCAATCCTTATTAAAATCTCAATGGTGTTTTTGCAGAAATAGAAAAGCCCATACTAAAATTCATATGAAATTATAAGGGACTCCTAATAATCAAAACAATTTTGAAAAAGAAGAACAAAGTTAAATGTTTCATACTTCATGTTTTCAAAACATTACAAACTGATAGTAATCACAACCGTATGGTGCTGATATAAAACTAGACTTAGAAACAAATGGAATAGATTAGAACATAAAATTTCTGGAAGAAAACTTAGGGAAAAGCTTTATGACATTGGATTTCACAATGTATTCATGAATTTGATACCAAAATCACAGGCAATGAAAGCAAAAATAATCAAATGGGACTACATCAAACTTTAAAACTTCTGTGCCTCAAAGAACACAATGAACAGAGTGAAAAAGGAAACATGTAAAATGGGAGAAAATATTTGCAAAACAAATATTTGGATAATATAAGGAACTCTTACAGGTCAACAACAAAAAAACAAATAACCGAATTTTTAAAATGAATGATTTCAAGACCTATGATTAAGTTATCGTAAGCAGAACAGTATAGTACTAGTGTAAAAACAGACACATAGAACAGAATTGAGATCTCAGAAATAAACCCATGCATATTCAGTCATCTAATATTTGATAAAGGAACCCAAGAATACTCAATGGAGAAAAGACCTTCTCTTTAATAAATGATGCTGGGAAAAGTGCGTACTCACATGTAAAAGTATGAAACTAGACTCGTATCTTACATTACACACTAAAGTTAAATAAAAATGGATTAAATATTTAAATGTAAGCCCCGAAACCATAAAAGTCCTAAAAGAAACACATAATTAAGGACTTCTTGATGGATTTTTGTATATGACATCTAAGCACAATCGACAAAATAAAAAAATAAAATAAACGAGTACATCTACATCAAGCCAAAAAGCTTCCACACAGTAAAAGAAATGATCAACAAAATGAAAAGGCAATCTACAGAATGAAAAAAATATTTATAGTTCATACACCTGATTAGGATTAATATATAAAATATTTAAAAATAAAATAAAATAAAGTAAAATATTGAAAGAACTCATACAACTCAATAGCCTCAATAGCAAAAAATAATTTAATTTAAAAAATGAACAAAGGACCTGAATAGATATTTTCCCAAAGAAGAAGATACAGAAGATGCAGAGAGACAAAAGACACATAAAAGGATGTTTGACATCACTAATTATCAGGGAAATGTGAATCAAAACCACAGTGAGGGGCACCTGGGTGGCTCAGTCAATTAAGTATCTGCCTTCGGCTCAGGTCATGATCTCAGGGTCCTGGGATCAAGCCCTATGTCAGGCTCCCTGCTCAGCTTCTCCCTCTCATCCACAGTTGTGCTCTCTCTCCCTGTCACTATCTCTGCTTTCTCAAATAAATAAATAAAATCTTAAAAAAAAAAACCCACAGTGAGATATCACCTCACACCTGTTAGAATGGCCATCACTCAAAAGACAAGAGATAGCAAATGCTGACCAGGATGTGGAGAAAAGGGAATCCTTGTGAAGTGTTGGTGGGAATGTAAATTGGTGCAGCTACTGTGTACAATAGTTTGGAGGTTCCTCAACAAATTAAAAATAGACTTACCATATGATCCAGCAATTCCCTTCTGGGTATATATCCAAAGGAAATGAAATCACCATGTCGAGATATCTGAACCCACATGTTCATTGCAGTATCATTTGCAATAACCAAGACATGGAAACAACCTAAGTGTTCATTGACAGATGAATAAAGAAATTGTGGTGTATATATACAATGGAATACAATTCAGCTGTACAAAATAATGAAAACCCATCATTGGCGACAATATGGTTGGACCTGTAGGGCATTATGCTAAATGAACTAAGACAGAGAAAGATAAATACAGTGTGATTTAACTTTTACGTGGAATATATTTTTTAAAAAACACACCAAACTCATAGAAAAAAAGGATCAGATTTGTGGTTACCCAAGGCTGGGGGGGGGGTGGGGGTGTAGGAAGAAATTGGAAGTGGTCAATGCACAAATTTCCAGTTATAAGATAAACAGATACTGGGGATGTAATGTACAACTTGATGACTATAGTTAATATTGCTGTATGGTATATTAAAAATTGCAAAGAAAGCAGACCATAAATATTCTCATTATAAGAATAAAAACATGATTTTCTCTTCATTTTTTTCCCTCAATGAGAGAATGGATGTTAATTAAATGTATTGTGGTAATCATTTCACAATATACATTAGTCAAGTCATTATACTGTACACTTTAAGCTTATACAGTGCTATATGGCAGTTATATCTCAGTTAAACTGAAAGAAAAAGAGAGATGTGGCTTGAATATACATTACCCCAATTATGATTTACAAATGGCCAATGAGCATACAAAAAAAAAATGCTCAACATCACTAATCTTTGGAGAAATGCAAATTAAACCCAAAATATGATATCACCTCACATACATTAGTATGGCTACTACTAAAAAAAAAAAAGAAATAACAAGTATTGGTAAGGACGTGGAGGGATTGGGACCATTGTGCACTATTGGTGGCAATGGAAAGTAACTGTGACATTGGTAGAGAGTTTCAGTTTTGCGAGATGAAGAGTTCTAGAGATTTGTTGCACAACAAGGTGAATGTACTTAACACTATTACACTATATGCTTTAAAATGGTTAAGACACTAAATTTTATGTTATTTTTTCTACCACAACTTAAAAAAGAAAACTTTTTTCTTTTTTTCTGATTAAAAAATAATACTAATCATAGCAGTCCCTGAGTTGACACTGGTATTGGGGTAGGGTTGATACATTTTCCAGAAAGAAAAAGGAATGAAGGCTACAATGAAGTTATTAGGAGGTAACATGACAACATAAGGACATTGCCATGCCATCATAGAAAACAAAAAAAGGCCGAGAGAAATTAAATACACAAGGATGGACAAGGTGGGACATGAGAAGGGCTTAAGATTTTGACCAGTGAAGTTGAGGGAGGAAATCCCATTCATGCGCAGAAAACAGTTCATAGAGCATTGGGATATGTGGATGTACAGTGGGCATTGACACTGGAAATATGTGCCAGGGTCAAAGCCCTGAATACAAAGTGAATGGGCACGGTGAAGACTTGGTAGCAGCCCAGGGCAAATGGAGGTAGTTCAGGGCCGGGGTTATTGGACAGAGGTGTACTTTACAAGGAACACTTAGCAGGAGTGGATAGGCTGACAAGCTGTGAGTGTGAGGCAAGGAGTCTAATCGGGAGACTCATAGCCCGGTGACCAGGAGACTGACATACCTAGGGGCCTTCATCAGCGGCTGTGGCTGCCTACCCTGTGCCTGCAACCACAGCACTCCGCCAAGGGGAGTGGAGACTGGAACCAGCTTCCTTCCTGCTCCCCAAACTCTCCCTCTGGACAACGGAGGCCTTTTCTTTATTTGCAGGGTGGTGCATTATGGGATGGCAGTGACCTGGGTGATATGGAGGTGACAGTAATAAAAATTGGGCCAGGGGAGGGGGGCGGGGAATCAGGAGAAGATGGGTATGTTTAGATGTGTAGGCTTTTTAAGAGAATATTCAGAGCTTCAACTATTACAAAATAACAAAAACAACCAGATCTAATGGAAGCATATTACAACGAGGCATGTATATGACATGATAACAGATATTAATGGAGGTTTGCAGGTACTGGGCAAGAACAGCACTTTGGACATGGTAATAGTCCATCTTCTCTCTATTTCTTTTTTCCCATGCTGGCTAACAACTGGGTGATTTTAGAGAACCATGTGGAAAAAACAAAACAAAACAAAACAAAACCAAACTCTTCCCCTTAGTTATTTTTCGCCACTCCAGTAAATTACAAGTAAAAGTGTAATTTATTTGCAATTTTTCTCAATTGTAAAAAAATAATACACCTTTATTTGCAGCAGTACTAGGGAGAAGTGATCAGGACGGAAGGAGCAGGAAGCATTTCCCATAAATGTCTTTGTTTCTCTGAATAATATTGCTGCAACATTTTATCCAAAAAAAAAAAAAGTTTTAGGTACCTTTAAAATTTAATTAAATTTTTAATATGGAAAATTACAACTTACACAAAGCTTCCAAGAATATTACAAAGAACTCGCATATATCTGTTCCCTAGATTCACATGCTGTAAGCGTTTTCCCTTATCTCACTCTCCTTTATATGTATAAATACATTTCAATTTTTATTTTTTCTGAACCATTTGAGAGTAAGTTACATAGATCATGATTCCCCATTCTTAAATATTATCTTAAAAATATATTCTCTCATTTGTAAATGATTTTATAAAGAAAAGAAGGTAGGAAGGAAGGGAAGAGAGAGAGGGAAGGAGGGAAGGAGGAAGGAAGAAAAGCAGAAAAGGAGAGTAACAACATTCAAATAATAGAAAAGACTCATCCTTTCATTCCATATAATGAGCTTTTATCTGAGTATCAGTCACATGGAGATGTGGGTCTAGGATCCCCTTGCTTGGCCTCAGGGCCTAGGAGCCTCTTGTAGGATGAGTATCTAGGTATACTATGCCTAAAGGATCTATGAGGCACATGAGTCCACTGTACCAACTGCCCGAAGGACATTAGCAGCAATTTCTTTTAAAGATTTTATTTATTCATTCATGAGAGACACACAGAGAGAGGCAGAGACACAGGCAGAGGGAGAAACAGGCTCCCTGTGGGGAGCCCTATGTGGGACTCTATCCCAGGACCCTGGGATCATGACCTGAGCCGAAGGCAAATGCTCAACTACTGAGCCACCCAGGTGTCCCAGCAATTTTATAGAGTAATCAAATCATATTTCTTTGAATAGTCTTTTTTGTTGCTTTTTGTTTTATATTCTGGCATTGAATCAAATTGCTCTATAAAACGGGTTGAAAGGTCAAAAATCAGAGGCACCTGGGTGGTGCAGTTGGTTAAGCAGCTGACTCTTGATTTCAGCTCAGGTCATGGTCCCAGGGTTGTTAAGATCGAGCCCGACATAGGGCTCTGCCCTGGATCTGGAGACTGCTTGGGATTCTCCCTCTCCCTCTGCTTCTCTCCCTCCCTTTCTCTCTAAAAAAAAAAAAAAAGAGAAAGAAATAAGAAAATCAGAGATCAAAATGAGTTTATTATAAAGTAAGAAAAGGAGTTGTAATTACTTGAATGATAACCCATTTTATGATCAAAAGCAAAACAATTAAATTGACAACATATGAAATAGAAAATACACAATGTATCTTTCCTCTATTGGAATCAATTTTGGTTTCATTTAAACAATTAGATTTTTTAAACGGAGATTTTAATTCTATCGGATGTCTCCTTTTATTTATATGGGATTTGTAAATCAGTTTTTTATTTATTGCTATATGAGAGATAGACACATTAGACTTTAATTTTTTTCTTGATGTTCATAACATACATTTATTGACTGAGCTTAAACTAAATATAAATTATCTTAAAAGGCAAGGTTATCCATAGAATATTTTATTAAAGGGCAAAAGAATTTTCCTTTCAGCTTTTATATAGAGGATTTTTATATCCAGTTATGTTTACATATTTAATGTCATGAAAGGTGATGCTGGTGTTTGGCAGGAATTCTTCCCCTGGAAGGGAGAATATTGCTCAAGTTTGGGACGCACAGTCAGAGGCGTCCAGAGTAGAATATGGGCTCTGCTGTGCATATTCAAACTCACATCTATTTCTGAGCCTCAACTGATTTGTCTATAAAATAGGAGAAAAAAACATTATAGGAATATATGAGCACTGCATGAGGAAATGTGAGTGAGAGCTTATCCAGCGGGGCCCAGTGTAGAGGAGCCACCAACCCTGCCCTCCTCCCTCCAGCTTTCAGCTGATGCATGCCCATGACTCCCCTTCTTTCCACGGCCCTCAAGGCACAGTGACTGGGGCACAGGACAGAGCTCTCTGGGCCCCGTCAGTGGTTGTAACTCTTGCTTCTGGAGATTGCTGGGTGGCTCCATGCATCCATTCTGTTCACAAAGCCTCTCTTTTCCAGTCCCTAGCCCTTCTTAGCTGTTTGAATGTCTTCCTTTCCCTGTCTCCACCATCTGCCTCTCTTCCTGTGTACCTTCCTGCTTCTCAATCTTTCTCTACTGCCCTGCATGTTCACTCATTGACTTATTAGCCACTTACTCACTTCTTTAAGGCTCTGTGGTAGGCAGGATTCTAAGATATTCCCCCAAGATCTCAGCCCCAAGGAGGCATGCCCAGTGCAATCCCCTGTCCTGGCCTGTGAGTGGGCCTGAACTAATCTGGGGAACACATTTGAAAGAGGGTTACAGGTCAGGGTCAAAAGTCAGATTCTAAACTGCAGCAGATGCTGTCCTGTAGGCCTTGAAAGAACAAACTGCCATGTTGTGCAGAGGGTCATGGGGCAGGAAACTGTGGGCGGCCTCTAAGACCTGAGCATGGCCCCCTGCTAATGGCCAACAAGAAAGCAGTGGCCTATGAGGAGCTACAACTATGAGGAGCTGAATTTTGCCAACAACCACATGATCTAGAAGGAAAACCCAGACCTCCAGAAAGGAAGGCAGCCTGCCCAATACCAAGCTATTGTTTGTGTCAGCCTCTTGAGATCCGGGACCGAAGACCCAATGAATTGACATTTCTGATCTATAGAAACTATGAGATAATAAATGGGTGTTTCTTTAAGCCTCTATGTTTGTAGTCAGTTTTTGCGCAGACATAGAAACCTGATATGGGCTGTGCATGATTTCAGTTAGTTCATGACTGGACCCGACTTCTAGAGCTTCCCAATTCCCTATTCCTCTTACCCAGTGCTGGCACCACTATCCTGGAGCTTCTAAAAGCATAACCAGGATTCCCTGGCCCTGCACAGAATTCTCTCCTGGTAAACTCTTCTCTGCTTTGCCGATCTTCCTGTTTTGACTTAAATGCATGACTCATGAACCAATCTGTACTAACTGACCTCCTGTCTGGTTCACCTTTGCTCACAAATGTCATACCTATCCTATCCTTTACAGTCCCTTGGTATAGACCAGCCCTTTCTTGTGGCTACTCTGAAATCTTCTATCAAAGAGAAGGACTTTGATCAATAAGTAAAAACAAAATCATCTTAAAGAAACAGTTGTCATGTTTTCCTGGTTAGATAATCATCTAATTTAATGAAGAACGACATAAAAATAATGCCTCATCAACTGTGAACAACTAGTTCATGAACAAGAAATAATCTTGAACCTCTCAGAAATGTTTGAGAAGATCTTGGGAATGCCAATAATTTGGGGATAAGTTCAGGGTAGTAGAGGAACTTTGTTGCAACAAGACCTCACTTGGTGAGGCTGTAAAGCACAGCATCCTCTGGCTGTTCATTTATATCCTTTATTATGTCTTTTATTATAAACTGGTAAACATAAATAAGTGTTTCCCAGAGTTCTGGGAGCCGATCTCACAAATAATTGAACCCAAGGAGGGAGTAATAAATTGACCCCAATTTTTTTTTCTGACCCCAATTTATAGCCAGTCAGTTAGAAGTACAGGTGACAACCTGGGACTTAGCGTTAGCATCCAAGGTGTATGTGGGGAGCAGTCTGAGCCCCTAACTTGTGGGATGTGACACTATCCAGGCAGACGCCATCAGAACTGGGTTCCATTGTGGGACACCTTGCGGGTGCTCTGAGTGGGTTTTCCCCAAGTTAGGAGTTGGGTAGTGGTGACAGTGAAGGAAGTCTAGGAGGAGTCTAGTGTTTTCCTTTACTGGAATCTGCAATTCTCTTACCCTGGTATTTTCTCCCCCTTATGCCCATTTTCCTCTCTTCCCTCTGCCAGTACTTTTTTGTTGTTGTTGTTTTACATCTATTGGATGAGAATACCATTCCCAACTCAGGTGATGAATCATCTTTCATTTATACTTGTGTTTTGGGGAAAATTGTGTGATGCTTAATATGGCAAATGCTTCATAAAATAAATTGCATGACATGACTAGATAAGGAACTGCATTTTTTAAAAAATAGCTACTACTTTGGAAGAAAAAGACAAATTTCAATATAACTTTTCCAGGACTTTTTTTTTTTGAGGGGTGGAAAACATCCTTAAGAATGGAAATTAGTGACAAAGAGGATGAACTTATTTTCTAAAAATCTCCTGGTACAGAAGTCATTCTAGCCAAATGAAGCAATGGCATATTGATAACATTTTTGTGAGGTGAGTTATTTGGATATAGTGGCTGTATTTGCCACAGAGTATAACAAGTAGATAACTGAAGGTTGGAAATGGTTATTTTCCAGATTTCTCTGAATCTCCAGTGTTTAATTGACAGTCATTTACGAGAGATCAAGCAAGTCCTAAGGGTGAGGGGAAAATCTCAGACATTGAGAAAGAGGTAAATGTATCTTCACTCCTGCAGCAAAGTACACGCTCTATCCTTTGCTCCTTGGAAGAATGTCAGGCAAGTTCACAGGGCTTTAGAATGTGGGCTTTTCTGGCCAAAGTCAGCAGCAAAAATTTTGAGGACAGCTGCCACAGATTTTCTTTAAGGAAAAATTTACATCTAAGATGAACTAAAATTAATTACCCTCAGTACAAACTTCTCAAGCTGTTGTTACATATTAAGACTTTAATCTCAAGAAATACAATGCATGGGTTAAGCAAAATGAATGGTTGGAAAATCATCATCTGGCTCCAGTTGATCATGAATGCAAAAAATGAAATAATTTTTTAAAAAAGTGGTATGTGGATTCTTTGATCAATTCATTTAGAGAAGGCCCAGAGCCATTCTGGATCAACCATATTTACAGTGAACCCTGAGTTGTCTTCACAGACTAAGGATGACACTGGGGTTTTCCCAATTTGTAAAGAACTAACTTTGTGCTTCATATTTATAAAATTCTTGTAAGTAGCAATGGGAATGAATCTAAAGGTCAGAAATAGGGAAGAGCTTGCCCTACCTCAGACTACAATTGTAATTCTACAAAGTACAGTGATCTAACTGTATTTCCTTAGGCCATTTACAAGTGCCTGTTTAAGAGTAAAAAAGGAATCTATAACTTCAAAAAAAAAAAAAACAAAAACAAAAACAAATCCAGAGATAGCAAACACCACATAATTCAAATCTACATATCTCCAAACCTGCAATTGCCACCCTGTTACATTTCATTAACTTTGAAATGAGTTTACAATTTATTCTAAAATGTACCAAATGTAATTTACTTGGAGCTGCAGAGTAGCTCAGAGTGGATTGTTAGTCTGGGCTCTGAAACACTGAATAGGAAGATTCATGGTGGGTATGCAGACATATTCTTAACTCCATAGCTGAGCCCACTAAACTGTGATAATTACTCTTCGGTCATTTTCAGCTCTTAGGTATCACTTTGATGGTTGATACAACAAAGCTAGTTCTTTTTCTCCTTTGATCATAGAAAGTTGGAGTTTTAGTGATTACAGTTTTGAAGGTTTTTCTCCTTGATGAAAGTGTAAAGGAGGTCAGAGCCTTTATTCTGTCCATTAAAGTAAAACAGAAGCCTGGACTCACAGGAGGAGGACAGTCATTGAAAAATTGGGGCTCGAGTTATTTGGCCTCCATTGGGCACTGTTTTCTGCAAAATGGCTGAATTCTGTGCACCTTCAATCTTACCCTTTCATTTTGGCATCCTGGACCATTCGACTGCCTTGCTCAGATTTAAAATCATTATGGACACCGTTTTAGTGATTTCTACCATTCCTTTTCTCAACACGCTGTTCTTTCCTTAAATAGTCCACTCTTCATCTCTGTAACTGTGCCCCCTCTTTTCTTTCATCAACACCTTGTTTTTCCCAGGGTCATTTCCATCTACCCACGGTTGGGCTGGTTTGTGTCTCTCCCAGTACTTTCCCCACAACTGTGCATATAACATCATGATGCTAAATGGTCCTTTCCTTGAATGCAATCTATTTACAGGGTGTAAATGCCACTTACAGGGTGCCCAGAACTTGCAAACAATGCGTAGGGTCCTCCAGGATTCTTTTTTTCCATGTGCTAGTTCCCTTTAAAAGAACTTTTGGTTTCAAAATCTGATTGGTGGCTACTGCATGGGATAAACTAAGTAGCAGTTATACATTTTTTTCTCCTGTAATCTGGCACTTTGCATGCATGCTTTTGGGAAGTATTATATTTTTTTAAAACTCTCCAGCTGGCTTAAAATGGATGGCCCACAGTTTCTTGCACATTACTGAACTGGCTGTTTGTGCTCCCTGCTATTTAGAGTCAGGAGTTAAATGACAATCCTGAGCGTTTCTGCAGTTGCATTTATTGTGGTATGTTGTATCTCTGTCAGACACACTTCTAACCTGGAGCAGAGACAATAGGGAAAATATGTATAATTTAAAAAATTAATGCTATCACAAAGCTACATTCTCACCCCAAGTCTTAATGGTAAATTTAAATCCAATTCTGAGTTGTGTGGAGGCTTTTCCCAGTTAAGATCTTTTTGTTTTTATGTATGTATAAAACTCATCATGGTGCTTAAAAGTGTTGTCTTTTTCTCACTAATCTTACTGAAAGTCTAAAACCTTTCCAACATGCTGGGACTATTATATGCCTGAGGAAAAAAACAAAAACTATCTGTAATTAGTAGATCCTATTGTGAAATGCAACCAGCATACATGGGGTATTCTCAGGCTGTGGGAGATTTAAAAATTGGTTACAAACTATAAAGAAGAAGTGTGTGAGAAAATGTCTTGACATTATAAGTCTATTTCCAGATTGGTTTTTCTGCAAAGACAATCCTGCTGGAGACGGGAAATACTCAAATGCAATATGAAAGTACATGGATTCCAAAGAAGGTTAAATTCTCTATTTAGCTTCATCAGAGTCACTCCTGTTTTTATATTTCATATGCTGCATTTCAAATATACTCATGAATAATCATCTCAATAATCAAAGAATAATACTAGTCATGTCATCAGAAATTTGTTTTAAAGTACAACAGCCAAGGTTCTTTAGAAAAAAGTCATTTTAATCATAGTAGGATGATTAACTCATTGGCTACATGTATACGGTGGCCCAGGGGCACACCTCAGCAGCCTAGTGGTCTGGGAGCCTGGGGTGCATGAAGGCCACTAGAATCCTGGACAGCCTAGGCTCTCTGCTATTGGCAATTTGGGGAATAGGATCTGAAGTGATGCTCTTACATAGCTATTCCCTGCTGAGCCCCAGTAGTGATGTGGAGAAAGTCAAGGTCTCACCCTGAGACTACAACAGTCTAGAATCTCACTGGACATTGAATGAACTCCTGCTGACACTGTAAACTCTATACTGGCATTCATTCCATCTACTCTCATGCTTTTCCTAGATTAGTTCATTTTTAAAATAAATATTCATATTAATGGCTGCATGGCAATACTTCAGACTGGGTTTTAAAGACCTTGCTTTTGTCCTTTGAGCTTCTGCCACTGTCTTGTGTACTAGTGTGTGAGACCACATGCAGGATGCGGGATACTCTCATACTAGGCAATTAAATATAGATGATGATCAGCAACCCCTTGTCTTTCTTTTCCCAGCACTTCCTGGTTGCATAATTAATGCTTCTCTTTCAATGTCAATGTGCAAGTGCACTCTGCTAAAACCAAACCCACTGAGACACAGGTGGTTAGGTTAGGTCTATTCTTTCTGGTCTTGGGCACCAGAGGCATCCAATCCTGCTGCCGTGCCGCCATGTGGTGTGCCAGCCCGCTGTGCCATGACATGGTTGGTGAGAGCCTGGGGACATCACTCATAAGGGGCTGTGAGATACGAGAGGGAGATTGGGCCCAAGCAGGCCTCTTGTTGGCAGTGCAGAGAGTAGTCTGACTGTTTCTCAGGGATTTTGTCATTCATGTAGTGTGGAGAACTGCAACCATATTTCTTTTATTGTTTGCTTTTTAATTTTGCAATCCATCCTTTTTAACAGTCATGAGCTTCAAAAGTGAAAATGCAAGCTTAATGAAAAATAAAGTACTAAATCGTTGTTTCTCAAGAGAGTTGATGATAGACATGTAATCTGTACAGAATGTTTTTTAATCTTTACCATCCACCATAGGGATGTAGTGATTTCATAGATGCTTGAAAACCAGAAGACACACATCTGGTAATGAAACATCAGCTCCTATTTCCTTAGTTAGTAGTCATTTTACAAAGTCTGTGCCCAAAGATGATGTTTAAATGAGTGCAATTGCAGAAGGTGCTCTGTATCTCACTCAGCGAAACACAGCTTTTCATTTAGACCAAATGTCTGTTGTTCTAAATTAGTTGTGCACATTTTTCACTACAAAGTTCTATACATATGTGCAAAGAGAACTGATAGCTATTGATGTGTTTCTTGGGAAGAACGTGGCAAACAGTTCAATTCTTCCACTTTTAATCAGGCATATCAGATACTTCAAATATAAAACAAGGTAAAGCCAAAGATTTTAAAATATTTTTTAATCAAATTCATGAAGCTAAGGTAAGCCTTTTAGACATTTTTTTCCTGTGAAAGATAAAATATCTGGCATAATTGATGAATGCCATTATAAATTTAAGTCAAATTTAACTTTGAAGATAAAATCATTTGTTATTGTGATTACATTGTGAGTATCAATTTTACTGGGTCAAAGTAGCAAACAAATAGTGTTCTTAACTAAATAAAAAAAAAAGAAACCCCTTAGAGCAGACATGTACTTGAAATTACTTACAGCACAAACATCTCCCAAATGCATCCAAACAGGGTGCATTATTCTACCAATTAAAAGAGGTAGAAATATATAAATCTTTATATGTGCCAAAATATATAGATCTTTATATATGTGCATCTGAACCACAATTTTTTTCTGATAAAACTCATGTTGGATAAAAATACATAAAACTTAGGCCTTGTACTATGAATTTTCTCTCTTTACTGTGCATTATGAGTAATATTTTAGAAATGTTTGAGCCTTTACAAAGGATTACTTCCTTTCACCCCTCCCCTCACACCTCTCCCCTTTATTAACCATCAGTTTGTTCTCTTATAATTGTCTGTTTCTTGATTTGTCTCTCTCTTTTTTCCTTTTGCTCATTTGTTTCATTTATTAAATTCTACATATGAGTGAAATCATATGGTAATTGTGTTTCTCTGACTTACATTGCTTAGCACGTAAGCTCCATGCTATAGCTCCACCCATGTCATTGCAAATGACAAGACTGCATTCTTTATTATGTTTGATAATATTCCATTATATATGTTATCCATTCACCTCTTCTTTATACATTCACCAATCAGTGGATACTTGGCCTGCTTCCATAGTTTGGCTTTATAGATAGTGCTGCTATAAACACAAGGGTGCATATATCCATTTGAATTAGTGTTTTCATATTCTTTGGATAAATACCCAGTAGTGTGATAGCTGGATCATAGGGTAGTTCTATTTTCAATGTTTTAAGGAACCTCTAAATTGTTTTCCAGAGTGGCTGCACCAGTTTGCATTCCCACCAACAGTGCATGAGGGGTCCTTTTCCCCCACATCCTTGCCAACATCTGTTGTTTCTTGTGCTGTTGATTTTAGCATTCTGACAGGTGTGAGGTGATCTCATTGTAGTATTGATTTACATTTCCCTGATGGTAAATGATGATGAATATCTTTTCATGTGTCTGTTGGCCATATGTATGTCTTCTTTGGAGAAATGTCTGTTCACGTCTTCTGTCCATTTTTAAATTGGATTATTTGGGTTTTCGATGTTGAGTTGCATAAGTTCTTTATATATTTTGGATACTAAAACTTTACTGGGTATGTCATTTGCAAATATATTCTCCCATTTTGTGGGTTGCCTTTTAGTTTTGTTGGTTATTTCCTTTGCTGTGCAGAAGTTTTTATTTTGACAAGGTCCCAATAGTTTACTTTTGCTTTAGTTTCTCTTCCCTTAGGAAGCATTCCCAGAAAAAGGTTGCCACAGCTGATGTCAAAAAACTGGTAGGACTGATGAATCAATTCAGTAAAGTTGGAGGATTCAAAATCAATCTACAGAAATCTGTTGCATCTCTATACATCAATAATGAAACAGCAAAAAGAATTAAGAAATCAAAAATAATAAGACACCTAGAAATAAACCTAACCAAAGAGATGAAACACTTGTATTCTGAAAACTATAAAACATTGATGAAAGAAATTGAAGATGATACAAAGGATTGCTTTTAAATCAAACTTGTGTCCTACATGATACTGAATATTTTTTGTAACAACTCCTCTAAATTTTTATTGAACTTTGTTCAAAACTGGTTGGAAAATTTTAATTAAGTGATTGAATAAATGGAGTATGAAAAAACCTCAGCTTTCAAAGCCTTAGTAAATTGCCATTATTAAGAATGAAATTTGCAAATAGGAAGAGAATGCAGTTTATTCCTACAAAAGTGGAGGAAGAGAAGAAATATAACAAATGATGTTGACATTTGATACTTCTGGAATATCTTGTATTATAGGAAGAATATTGGTCCTATTTCTAATAGGAAACTTTATATTCTGAACTAGTGTATAATAAAAGTGAGAATATTTACAATTCTACACCATCAAATTGGGCACAGTACTCCAAAACATAATAGAGATAAATTTCATAGGAGTTTTGTCTTTTAGAAATATTTAGAAGAAAAGTATTTAAATACTAACTAATATTTAAAATGACTTATTGAATGAAGTATCCTTTTTGATATGCAAATGATTCTAATTGAGAAGATCTTCCATTTGGTGGAATTTGATCAAGTATCTGAGCAGTAGTAAGACTATTTTCTCCTTTAAAAATACCATTGTCTCAAAAAAAAAATATTGTCTCAAAAAATGAGTCAACTAAAGGTGTCAACAATTTCAAATATATTAACCATAAATCTATATAAAAGAGTTTTGCTGATAATTTTGTGAAAAACACTTAAAAATTAAGAGTGTATTGAAATTGCCAACTCCAGGCAAATAACAGCGACCTAATACAGGAGAGATGTATAGCTCAGAAACCAATTAAATATTGACTATGTTTCAAGTTTTGCATATATTTTTAAATTCAGATTAATTACTATAAAGTTTTTTAAACTTTACATACTATACACATATTTGCACACATACACAAATAAATTATTAAAATATTTTATTAATTTATTTGAGAGAGAGAGAGAGAGCACATGGGCAGGGGAAGGGAGAGGGGCAGAAGGGGAGGAAGAAGCAGACTCCTCACTGAGCAGGGAGCCTGACACAGGGCTGTATCTAAGGACCCCAAGATCATGACCTGAGCCAAAGTCAGATGCTCAACTGACTGAGCCACCCAGATGCCCCAATTACTTAAAAAATAGATTTAGAACAAAACTATTGTATAGGTCAATATAACAATATAATAAGACCAAGTAATCAGTCAATAAATAATTGTACCCATAGTATTTAATTTGAATGATCACAAACATCTCACAGTTTGGATGATAAATTATACAGCCCCCTTGCTCCAGTTCAGTGGCTGGTAGTCCTGTGTGTCTTACTGATGTTACAAGCAGCCGATTGAGTGCTCATGCTCATTGCTGGGTGAGGCACTTCTGCCTATCTTGCCTACCCAGCATCTGAGCCACACCCTTGTCTATGGGGGAAACCTGACCTCATAAGTGTTGGAGGAGGGAAAGCTCACCTCCTATCAGAGCAGATGAAGATGTCAGATACTGGCCTACCAGCAACTATCTACTCTAATGGGTGATTGTATTTCTCCCTAGAAGACAGAATTATGGTTATAAATACAAGGGATTTTTTTTTCTACTATACCAGGCTATAGTAACATAATACAATGCAATACAATACAATACAATACAATACAATACAATACAATACAATACACAAAAACAGGAAAAAGCAAGTCTGAACACCCAACCAGTGATAACCATTTAGTCAGGTCAGGTTGAGTAAGCAGAAGTGGGGGTGGGGGGAGAGGGATGCCTGGGTAGCTCAGTATTTAAGCCTCCAACTCTTGATTTTGGCTCAGGTCATGGTCTCAGGATCCTGGGATTGAGTCCTGCCTCCTGCTCCCTGCTCAGCGGGGAGTCTGCTTGAGGATTCTCTCTCTCCCTTGGCCCTCCACTCCACTCGTGCTTGCTCTCTCTCTCTCTCTCTCACCCTCTCTTTCTCTCTCTCTCTCTCTAACAAATAAAATTTTAAAAGCATAGGAGAGCAGGATACATGAAGGACATGCAGGTAGGTGAAGGAGGCCGGTGTGGAGCACATCTCTCTCCAAGGTGTCAGGAAGCAGGGAAGGATTCACAGGTGCTAAAGCAGCCACACACCTGAGCCAAAGTGAACAGCATGGGGGAAAGGTGTTGAGCCAGACAGAAACACTCAAAGAGAGGACTGGAAGGTGGGTTCTGATGTGACAGAGAACCCTAACAGATTAGTAGCAAAGCTACTCCAGAGCAGTTCTGAACAGGGCTCCAGTACAAGGGCGAGCAGTGAAGTGACAGGGAGAAACGAGTGGACCTGTGAGCCCTGTACGTGGCCTGCCAGACCAAACCCCACTATACCTGAGTTGTCTCTAGGTGACAATGAGGGCAGTAAGTCTCCTTCATATGGTTCTTCTTATCCTTTGGTTTCCCAGTAATATTACTTTAGAAAAATTCAAATTGATATCAGAAATAAACCACATTGAAGGAATATTTTCCATGTCCAAGTGGGAGCACTGGGGGAAATAGAATGTTCTGGAGGTGTGGCTGGCATGGTGAGAGAGAGTGGGCAAAGGTGGGCTGGAGATCAGGGTAGACAGTGCCAACGGGGAGAGGTGAGAAACACGAGGAGGTGAGAGAAACATGGAGAGTCGTGGAAAAGGGGAGCCAGGCAGAGGCAGCAGAGACACTGCCCAGTGAGGGAAGAGGGGCAGTGGTGACATCTGCCGGCCCCCACCCTCTTGGGCCTCTCAGCTTCCTGTGCAGATTTGCACTAGAGCAAGGAAGCATGGGGCTGTGTTCAACAACCCAAGTGACTAACCAATGGGAAACTATCCAGGGATCCTACAGAAAGAGGCTGAATAGGCACCTAAGCTTAAGGAGGAAGACTTGTCAGGAAGTCGGAGTTGTCCCACCTCTCAAGCCTGGCTGTGGCACTGGCTTTCCAGGGGGAGTTAGAGGACACGCAGGGCTCCTTGGGGGTCAGGCTACCTGGAGATGCCACTGGTAATTTGTGGTCACATTTTATTACTTAATGTGTTGTTATTGTCCTACAATCCACAGGTCAACCAGATCTCCTTCACAATGCAAATTGTCACCCCTGGGAGAAACACTGGGAAAATACATAATATACAAGGATTTGGGATGAAGGTAGAGAAGGGAAATTGAGGCAGGCGAGCTCTAGGAGTGAAAGGAGACAGGAGAAGGGAGGATATGAAGCATCACTGCCTTTCTACGGATGCCTTGCTGGGCAATCACAATGATGGGCAAAGCCCATGATCTTTCCTGTTGTAGAAATGAGGACGATAAACACATAGAGCAGAGTAATGAGGGCAGAAGCAGGGAAGGGAGTTGAGGAAATAGGTGCCGGGAGCACAAGTCAGAGCTGTGTGCTTCACCTCTGCCCTCAGGCTTAAGAGAACTTTGTACTCAAGCATTTCCTAAGCAATTCTAGGGCTCCTGTTCTCTACCTTCCCTCTGTCCGAGCTCTTTGAAGGGTAGGGATTAAGATATATATATATATTTATATATATATATACTTGAGATTGGCTTTTATTCCCGGATCATGAGGCCAGCAGAATGGGAGATGACTACCACTAAAAGAATAGTTTATTATTCACAGATCCCAAAAGGAGGGGACATGTCATGCCATGTGGGGTCTCATGGGGCAGTATCAGGTGGTAGAGGGCAAAAGACTGAGTGCAAGAGCCTTTACTTTGGTGGGATGGAATGGGCAAGACGGGATAAGCCAATTTAGGATTGGAGAGTTCAAATAATTTCAGTAGGTTTGGAGGATGTGAGTGGTACCTCATTGTTTGATATCTGGCCTTAGGGTGATTTAGGGCAGGAAGACAGTGTCCCAGACTTCAGGAGCTTGGTAAAAAAGTATGGACCCAGGGTTGATCAGTTTGCATATCAAAGGTTGTGCCCACTGTCTCTAGAAATTAGCTAATGCCAAGAGAGGCAGTTGTCTGCTGAGTCCTCAAAGCTCCAAGAAGCCAAAATATCATAAAATTCAGAAAATAAAAAAAAAAAACATGATTAATACAGAGACTAGGGTGGTGACAGAACAATGTTCAGGAGCCCACATACTGTGGAAGATCCTCATTTCTCATCCTGGTCCCCCAGAGTGGGTGGGGGTGCCTTCTGGGTGCACCTGCTGTCTGGCTCTAGCTTGGCTAGCCATGTTCACTGGTATGGACTTGCCAGACTCAGCTGTTATCTTAATATCACTGGTGACATTTTAAAAAAATATATATTTTATTTATTTATTCATGAGAGACACAGAGAAGGAGAGGCAGAGACGCAGGCAGAGGGAGAAGCAGGCTCCATGCAGGGAGACCAATGTGGAACTCGATCCTGGGACTCCAAGATCACTCCCTGAGCTGAAGGCAGGCGCTTAACCGCTGAGCTACCCAGGCATCCCCACTGATGATATTTAAACCTTAGGACACTTATTTTAGTTTTCCTCACACTTGATTCACTCATTAGATGTTTCTTGCATTGCCAAGAACTGAGTAGGCCCTGCAGGATAAGTTATAGCTTGATTGAATCGATGGCTCTGATTGATGGCCTCTTTAGATGTAGGACCTTTAGAAAGAGACTTTCTAGTTCATCTCCTCTAGAGGTAGAATCTATTACCCTGGGTCAGCCTTGGGCCTTGCTATGGCTAAAAGAATGCAGCAGATGTCACATTCTAGTTTTAAGACTGGGTTCTAAAAGGCCCTCTGTGATCTTTCTGTCTCTCCTAGAACCTCACTTCCACCGGAGAACAATCTGAGCCTAGCCTGGTGGAGGACAGTCCTATGAAGCAGAGAGGCATTTCCCTAGCTGAGGCTGTCCTAGCCTTCCAGTCCCTGTCTGCATGGGCCACTGATTTTGCAGGTGCATAAACCAGCCCAGCCACCAGCAAAACTGTCCAACCAACCCTAGATTCACGACCAAAATGCATGCCTGAGGTTGTACACCAGTGAGGATTTTAAGGTTGGTTGATACGTAGCACTACTTGGGGAGAATAGCTAACTGATATGTTATGTAGGTATATGATGTTATGTAGGTATATGATAAAATATGTAGGTAGAGCACAAAGTAGTGATCCTAAAACATTTCCCAGACAGTAGTGGAGATAGGTAGCTCAGACCAGAGTGGGAAGCACAGACTCTATGACATGACAGATGGGAATGCTCCTGGAGGAGCTGAGGTCTGAGACAGAAAGAGACAGAAAATAAGCAGTGACAGGAGGTCGGTTAATTGCAGGTGGAAGAACGGGTACAGAGGTTCAGGGGTGAGAGAGAGAATGGTGGTCAGCTGCACTCCCTTCGGGATGGCTGGTGTTTACTGTGGTGTGTGTGTGTGTGCATGTGCCTATGCATGCATGTGAACACACAGGAGAAGAGGCGCCAGCATTGAAACAAGGACCTATTATGTCATCTTGTGACTGATGTCATGCTAAGGACTTTGAACTTTATTCAGAAATCAGTGGAAAACCACTGAAGATTAAGCAAGGGAGTGATGGGATTCGGCTCACATTTTGAACCACATTTCCTGCAAAGACGTGATTGGAAGTGGCGCTGCCAGTACCCATGAGACTGATGAAGAGGTGATGGCTTTAATTGGAGTAATCAATGCTGGAGGCCTGATATAAGGTATTGCCGTGGAGATGGATAAACTTGAGGGTAAAATTACATACGGGATATGTAAAACTTAACGAAGTGTGTAAAATAAGTTGCAAGAATTTTTAAAAGAGAAATTAAGAAGCTTCATTAGGGCCAAAACAAATATCACCAAGCATTCTGAGTCTCCTTCTCTGTATCAAATTGGATCTCTGGGCCAGGCATATTTTGATTAATGATAGAGCTAGCACTTCATTGCATGAGTGAGATCCTTCTGGCTGGCTTCTCCTGGATACTATCTGTGTCACTAAGTGGTGTCTGTCACATTCTCTGGAGAGAATGAGCAGTTCTCTGGCTCTATGCTCCAAGGGGTTGCTGAGACAAATGTCCACCTCAAGTCCTCGTGGAACTTGCAAGTATGGTTGGAAGGGTGCCTCTGTTACCAGGGGAGGGCAGAGTGGCTTTCAAGGTGAAGGTTTTCAGGACAGCTTTTCACGACTCTGGAGAGTTGCCACTGACCCCTAACTGGAAGTTACCTTCAGTCCAGAGCACAGGAGTCTAAATTGCACTTGCTCTGCACAAATGGTTCATACTGTCAATATCCCAGGAGGGGCCCCAGAAGACTCAGCCAACTGCAAGGGGGTGGGTGGGGTGGAGGTTCAAAGCTAAATCCATCTGAAGGGACAGGTCTGTTGCAGATTGCTGCAGAGGACAGCAGGGACTCTGTCCCATCACAGCACAGGACTGAGGTAACCAGGCCGTGGTCTAGACCAGAGGAAATGGCACCTGCAGGGTTGGGTTTGGCCCTGAAAGGAGGCTGTGTTGAGATACAGGTTCTAGTTTCTAGAGATGGTGAGAGGGTTGGGCAAGCAAGAGGAAGAAAGCAAGAACCACTGAGGGAAAGCAAAATCTTAGACTGGGAGAAACATGTGGAGGAAGATGGGAACCCATGAGTAGGGAAGACTGTGAATATTCCCTAAGGAGACCTAAACTTTCAGGGCCAGATCATCAGACTTGTTGCTAGACCCACCTCAATCCCTCCAACCCCTGCTGGAATTGGATCTAGAGGTGAGTAATCTGTCCCACAGGAGAAACACAGAAATGAAAATAATTGCTGAGTATACTTCCCTGACCACCTATTTTCCCTCTTTATTTTGTATCAGAACCCTAGATTTGGGGATCCCTGGGTGGCGCAGCGGTTTGGTGCCTGCCTTTGGCCCAGGGCGCGATCCTGGAGACCCGGGATCGAATCCCACATCAGGCTCCCGGTGCATGGAGCCTGCTTCTCCCTCCGCCTGTGTCTCTGCCTCTCTCTCTCTCTCTCTCTGTGACTATCATAAATAAATAAAATTAAAAAATTAAAAAAAAAAAGAACCCTAGATTTGCGTGTAGCACCCAGTGAGCCTACATAAACTCATCCTGTCCATGCCACCTTGCAGCTGGGTGCGACCATGTACTTAAGTTCTGGTCTGCAAAATGGAAGCGAGTGAAATGGGCATTCTCTCAGGAGTATTCTTTAAGTAGAATGAGCATGTCACTTTTTGTCACTTTCTCCTTCCTGTAGACAAGAAGGTGGACATGATGGCTGGAGCATATGCAGCCATTCTGGGCTATGAAGTGGCACATACGAAGAGTATCTCACAGCTCTGGCCATCTCTCCTCAGATTTTTTTTATGAGTTAGAGTAATAAATGTGTATCTTATAGAAGCCCCTTGAGTGTCACATGTAAGTACATTATATTGCAGCAAACCCAATCCTGTCTGAATCACTGAATGTCTGATTCCTTTTTTACTTCCCAACTAGGGAAATATTTCCTTTTTAGTGACCCATTCAAATCAGTGAAGCATTTATATGGGGCTGGGGAATGGCAGTAGAAGCTGTTCCATAGATGCATTCTTTATCATCCTGTCCTATTTCAGAACTAACTTTTCCTGGAGATGGTTTTAGAAGTTAGACGAATTGTTTTATTTTAAATCCTGCTTTCCATATTCAGTTCTCCAATTGCAACTTTAATGTCTAACACAAAAACTGTTTGGAGAAACTGAACCAATACAGGTTGGCACACATTAACCAAGATGTACACACTCCTTAGTGACATCAAAGAGGCACTTACCTCCAGCTGCAATGTCCAACAGTTCCCAAGAATATTCAAAGAAAATATCACAGAATCTATGAATGGAGGTTTTATTTCTTTTTCAGCCCAAGAAAGATCAAAAATTCATTTCAACCTCTGTTGGACGTAAATCTGAAAGAAAATATAAAAACTCCTCAATATGCCCAAGAACCCCACCCTTCTGAGCAAAATGCAAACCACAGTCTTGTCATATTGTCTCTATCTTCATGTAGAGATGAAGGAGGATGGGGAGACATGCTGTGTTTAGGGTGATGGAGGTTTTCATGTTTATTTTATTCTACCTCCTGAAACATGGGATCTTCTGGGAAGGTTTGCATATCCTGTGACCCAGAGGTGCCACAGTGTGAGCTACAAGAGGATCAGGCTAACATCCCAGCCCACCACTGAATGTCCTCCAGCCTCCTCTTGCTCATCTGTAGAACTGGGTAAGTCTGCCTCATAGAATTGTTTGGAGGGTGACATGAAATAATCAAGTGAGAAACATGTATTCATGGCTTCTCTACCCTTTTCTGTCTAATAAATGTACCATAGGCTGAAGTTCATTCAGGGACTTCAGAGAAAACAGTTTTTTTTTTTTTTTTTTTTTTTTTAATTTCTCAATAGTTATTTGAGTGTAACATCAGCTAAGGGAGAGGATGCATGAGCTTGTTCTTTTAAGGCTTTTCAGGCACAGAGTCTTATCCACCTAATTTGAATCCTGAATTGTATATTCGGGTTCTCCACCTCTGCATAATGACAGCACCCCCTCTTCCTCACCTCTGCATAATGACAGCACCTCCCTCCAAGGCCATTCTGTGTATCTGCAGGCTGGCCTGGCTTGGAGCTCCTATGGCTCTGTGACTTTCTTATTTCCAAGGTGTCTATCTCAGTGCTCATGTGTTAGCACGTGAATATTCAGCAGATGTGAGCCCACTCACGTCATCTGGAAATAGCCTAAGCAAAATGTGCATGTTGCACTCTCTCTGGGTGGCTCCGCTTCTCGGTTTTCAGCATGGCTTTCTGGTTCCACTGTATAAGAGCACTGGCTCCGTTTATAGTCACCTATAGTCACCTATAGTCACGTATTGAATCTGCTTCCGTACATACAGCAAGAACATGGAAGAATTTAAATGCACGGATTGCACCACAAAGTGGTCTTCCAGAAGGCTACTAAGCTAGTATGTGTTAGCATGTCATTTCCCCCAAATCTTCATGGTTCATACTGATATTGGACCAAGTAATGCCTGAGAAAGCCATGGTTTTATGCTCTCGTGTCCCCAGGCCTTCCAGTAGGCCTGCCTTCCCACTCTGGCAGGAAGGAAAGCACAGGTGTTCACACAGGCACAGGCACACACAAATATTTGATGCCTTCACACACTTTCGGGGGGCGGGGTGGTAAAGCCAACTGATTGGCAAAATCTTCCCTTTTCTTCCTTTTCAGAGTAGTTGGCAGTTGAATATAAGCGAAGCTCGTTGAAATGGAAAATTTTCTCCATGCATAATTAGACTAAATGAAACATGAGCCTATTCTCACTGTGTTTCTTTTATTTTGGGAAACTTTAATTTCTAAAAAAAAAAAAAATGCAAAAAAGGAAGCCGGAAATACAGAGGAAACAAGAAGTAGATTTAAAGAGAAATGTGAAATAGTGAAATGACCATATTTTGAAGATGTAAGGACTAGTTTAGGTTTGCACATAACACATTTGAGCTTTCTGTTGTGGAGAGACCAATTTCATCGCACTCAAGGCTGCTGTGTTATCAAAATCTTACACAAATTCAGAATTCTGAGTATATTCCCACCTTCTTTTCTAACTTTCATCGAAACATCACCTTCTTTGAGTGGAGATTTTCCTAAAAAATGAATAATCTCACACTTCAAGTATTATCAAACTGATGGCTAAAAAAAAAATCCTTGAAGAAACATTTGAAACTATTTTCAATGACCCAGAAAATTTTAAAATCAAACTTCAGACATGAAAAAAAGATAACATAGTATTAAACATATAATATGAATTAGTGAGCACACATTTAATAAACATCCTCACAAGAAACTGTTTATTCAGTCATTTGTTTTTGTATTTTCTAACTTGTCTGATATCTCACATACTTATATATTATGTAAATATAAATATTATAGTTCTGAAATTATTTCTAGCACCTTCTTTGAGGAAGAAAAACAATTTATTCTAGGAGAGGTATAATACATTCTAGTTTATTGAATGTGGCTGCCTCTGAACCTTCTTTTGAAGAGTGTACTCTGGTTAGGTTTTTTTTTTTTTTTAGATGTTTTTGTGAATCATTTACATTTTAGATTAAATGAAATATTAGCCTACCACATATAAAATTCCACCTGAATGAATGAACACATTTAATGAACTTGGGAATACTTACCATGTATTGGAACGTTGGGTTCCCAGCTTCGGCACTAATGACACTGGTAGTAGGTCTTTCTTTGTTGTGGGGGCTGCCCTATGCAATTCAAGATTTTGAGCAGCATGGATGACCTTTACCACTAAATGCCATAGCACCATCACCTCCAGTGTGGCTACCAAAAATATCTCCAGATACGGCCAAATGTCTCTGGGGTACAAAATCACATCTAATTAATAACAACTGGGGTATTTTCTCTGGAATCATGTAAGTTGTTAATGACTTGTTGACCATATGTTTCGTTGCAAGAAATGGTCTTTCCCATCACTGCTTAGGTAAGTAAGCTGGCATGCCTTTACCAGATACCAAGCCCATGGAATTCACCTGTGGTTTAGGTCTTTTTTAAAAAAGAATTTATTTATTTATTCATGAGAGACACAGAGAGAAAGGCAGAGACATAGGAAGAGGGAGAAACAGGCTCCAAGCAGAGAGCCCGATGCAGGACTCAATCCCAGAACTCCAGGATCAAGCACTGAGCCAAAGGCAGACACTAACCACTGAACCACCCAGGCGTCCCTGTGGTTCAGATCTCAAGAGGTATAGATGTCCCACTTGTTCTTAATTGTCTCTCTACTTACGGTTTATTCATTTCACAAAGATACATAAGGCACTTCTCACAAGATGTACATTGTTGTAGGTTCTGGAGTTACCTCAGTAAACAAACATGCAGAGTCCTTGCTTTCATGGGCTTTATATTCTAGAGACTAGGAAGCAGGGAGGAGAGATGGCAGAGAAAGAAAACATATAGAATATATGAAAATATGATAAGTGATATGGAAAAAGAAAAGGAGATAAGGTAAGAAGGATTTTGAAATTCAGGAAGAGGGCTGTTGTAAATTAAATGGGGGGGGGGGTCCAGGTGGACTTCATTAAAAAGGAGGAAGTTTGAGCAAAGACTTTGATGAGGACATGAGTGAGGCGGTTGTCCTGTGCACCGGGTCTGTGGCAGAGGCACATGTGGGTGTTCAGGGCAGTGAGCAGGCCAGCCTGGCTGGAGAAGTATGTACAAAGCATCAGAGGAATTTAAGTCAGGGGCCAGTCAGTGGCCTGGTCATATAGAGTCTTGTAGTCACCATGAGGACTTCGGCTTTCTCTGTAAGAGCATCAGGGACCCATAGGATGGCTAGCACAAGGGCATGATGACATGAGCTCACTTATGTTTTAATAGGCTTACTCCTACTATCAAGCAGAGCATAGGCTGTAGGAGGGCAAGGGCAGGAGCTGACAGTCCATCCAGGACCCTATGACAGTGATTTAGAGCCATAGTGGCTTCACCTGGGTAAATCAGAAGAGGTAGCAGGAAATGTGAAAAAAAAAAAAGTGGCCAAATAGACAGCAGGGCTACTGAGGCCTAGCTCTTCTCAAGGGCCTGGGAAAGACTCCAGAACACAGGTTAATAAAAAGGTTTCATGTGTTTGTGGAAAACTAGAAGTCAGCATTCTCTCATTCAAGTATTTTGTGTACAATGTGATTTAAAAGTGCTGGCCACCTTCCAGGAAGCAGGAAGGTGAAGAACGGGTTCTGAAATCAATGGCTCTTCAACAGTGTGCCTGACCCATCAGCTCCACTTCCACCTCCCACTCACTCATTCACTCATTCATTCACTCACTTAGCAAGCAAGTACTGATCCTTCTGTCTATAAACCTGAGATTCCTGGCAGATCCGTTAGGAGAAGTGGCTTTTTTGAGGAGCTAAAAGGAATGGAGCTGCCTTTGGGTAAAAGTCTTGAATCTTCCCCTCCCACTCACTCTGCTTTGTACTAGTGGCAGCACGATCCACATCTTAACATAAAAACTGGTGTCTGCCCGAGCCATGCAATAGTGGATGCCCCAAGCTGTGGATGTGACAGCTTCTGTTTGGAGTCACAAGGAAAGCCTCTGCAGCAGAAGCCCAACTTCCAGTGAGCGAACGAACGTCCACCAAAAACTTGGCCGAGACTCTAGCCAGGAGTCACTTACCATGTGGAATCACAACATCATTTTTACATGCAATCATTCTGAGTGGAAAGTAAGCAGAATTGTAAATATTGTGTGAAAAATGGCATTTTTTATTAGCATCAGCTGGTTATTTTTCATTTTTACCATATTTTTTTAGGAAAAGAAAGTTCCAGCTAACACACCCCATGAGAACCAATGGCAATATTGGAAAATATGGCTGAAAATAAGACTTTGTTTTTTTTGTTCATGTATCTGTGGCCAATGCTGACTTATGGCCTCTTGATCCCCTCTTCTTCCCAAAAAGTGGGTCTTAGAGAAAGAGAAACCACCACTCAGTTGTTGTTGTTGTTTTCCCCTAATTGACAGAAGTTTTATTTCCTAGTGTGAAAAAAAATAGCACTCTTGCTTTATTATAACTCAAGAAAAAACAAGACACAATTTGGTGGATCCTAGGGTAACTGCAATGGGAATGCTTGTTTCTATTGATGTGAGTCCACCTTGGTCTCAGTCCGCCCAAAACCACATTCACACACTCAATGTTGTGTCACATTCCACAATGCTTAAGAGTGATTTTAGTACCTTTTTGAGTGTCAACTATTTCTAGTAAGTACTGAATAAAAGGACACACAACTTGCTTTATCAAGGCTTTATCTCATGGGAAAGCAAAAAATACTTGAAGAATAAGACTTTTGTTCAATCAGCCAGGCAAAAGGCACCATGGCCATGGAATCTGACCTGCATAAAATGCCTGGTTAAGACATCAAGAACCTCAGTTTCTTCATCAGTAGAGGTGAGGCAGTCACATGTGGTGTACTGGTTGCTCTCCACTTCCTCCTTCAGATCCTTTTCCACCCTTCACCTTATGCTTGATTCTGCTCTATAGAACTCATGCTACCCTTGATCCTCTGCTCTCTGACTTTGGTTGGATTCAGCCAAAAGGAAGTAAGGCCAGAAGACTGAACATGGTGGAGTGGTTCTTCTCCCTCCTTCCCTGCCCATGGATGATGGCTGTGGTCTTCCACAGAGGGGTCAGCATTCTCTCCTAGTCATTGAGTTCAAGTTCTGGTGACATCACCCCTCTACTTGGCCTTTTAGGTTTAGAGCTTGTGTGCTTCACCCATCCCTTTTGTCCCCTTGATCATAATGGCACTTTGGTTAATTGGTCCTTCATGACGTCCCTGTAACCACTCATGTGAGTGTGCCAATTGTTTCCTGCAAGCACCATGGACTGACTACCTGGAGTACAGGATTATAGTTAAGATTGAGTAAATAAAGGCATGTGAACTGCTTAGCACTGTGCCTGGTTTACAGGACTTCTCCACACTTAGCAGGGCCTTAGTAAGAGTTAGTTCCTTTCCCATGATATAAAACAGCAAGTATAACAAAAAACAGGACCACTTTGAAATATTAATGTTTTAGGTTAAGATCTTTGTGTTGGTCTTCTGATATGCATAAACTATCATTTCAAGGTTAAGGGGTGAAAATGTTTCTTCATGATGCTATGAAAAACTGTTTGAAGAAACCATCAAAGAGTACTTGAAATTAAGACAACAACAACAGAACACTTGTACTCTTTTCCTTCCTGCTAACATTGGCTTTGGCATGTCCAAGGGTAATGGTTATTGTAATGAAAACAGCACAATTTGAAGACCTGTTTTCTGGTTCTTTCTTGAGACTTACTAGGACTTCATGAAGTGATCTCAAAGTCCCTTTAGAGCTCTAACATGACATGGATTTGCTATAATTTTCAAAAATTACCATAAATTCAGAATGGTCTGGAGTAGTTGCAGGTGGTAGGCTTCTTCTTGAAGAAGAATTTGAACTAGATATTGAAGTATGGGTACAATGTGCAAAAAAGCAGAGGATAGAGCAAAGTAGCAGCAAGAGAAGGACCTTATCAGAGTTTGATATCAAAATGACACTGACTTCATAAAATAATTTGGAAACTGTTCCCTCTTTTTTTGTTGTTTTCTGTAAGAGTTTATGTATGGTTTGTGTTACATTTTCATTAAATTTTGCTAATATTTACCAGTGATACAAGCCATTAAAACCTAGAGATTATTTTGTGGGAGAGTAAAAAGTGTGGGTCCACTACTTTAGTAATATAAAATAATATTTTATATTTCTTCTTGTATTACTTCTGATATATTTTCTTTTTCTATGAATTTGATGATTTCATCTAAATTTTCGATTTTGTTGGCATAAAACAATTTATCATATCTTCTTATGACTTTTGATTATTTGTGAGATGGGTAGTGATGTCTCCTTCTTCCTCAGTACTGGAAGCTTTTTGAAGCTTCGCTTTTTTTTTTTTTCTTGACTCAGCTCATCGGGGTTTTATCAGTCTTATTAGCTTCCTCAAAGAAATAACCTTTGTTTATCCTGTTTATTGTATGTTTTTTTTTCATTTTATTAATTCACTTTCATATCTAAAATTCTACTCCTCCTACTTTTGTAAAGTATTTTAATTGTGATTTTATTAACTTTTTGAAATGATTATTTTCAGCATTCATTTTTAATACTTGACTAGAAGTTATGATTTCTGTTGGAGAATGTTATGACATGTGTTAATATATTTTATTTAAATTATTATTTAGTTCAGAATACTCCCTGTATTTTGTTATAGTTTATTTTTTGATCTGTAGATTACTTAGAAGTATATTATTCTCCAAATATCTGAGACTAAAAGGTTTTTCATTTTGCTGTTCGTTTTTAACTTGTACTGAAGTCAGTAATGGATTTTACTATTTCAATCCCTCCTATATCTGAGACATTATTTACATATCTGTAAATTATCAATACATATTTTCTGTGTGTGCTTAAAAAGAATGTATCTTCTGCCATAAACTGCTGCAGCCTTCCATAAGTGTCCATTAGGCCAAATTTGTCAATCATAAAGTTCAAATTCTACATATGATTATGTAAAATCTCTTATTGATTTCTTATCTGCTTGTGTTTTATATTGCTGAGAGATTATTGAGTGCTCATATATTTGTCTATCTTTTTACACTTGTAAATTTTTCCTTTATATATTTGAGGCTATATTAGTAGATGTATAAAAATTTGGAATTATTTTATCTTTTTATTTAATAAAACTTTTATCATTGTGAAATATATGTGTTTAACCACTATACATTTTGCCTAAAAACCTGGTATTTTTATGTCTACCTATAGTCTTTTAAGCAGTATATTCCTACTACCCCTTTATCCTCAATGTTTGTATAACCTTGTATATAACTGCATGGAATATTACTCAAGCATATAGAAAGATGAAATCTTGCCATTTGTGACAGTATGGATGAATCTAGAGGGTATTATGTTAAGTAAAATAAGCCACACAGAAAAAGACATACGATGTAATTTCACTTACACATGGAATCTTAAAAACAAAACAAATGAGCAAACAAATGAAAAACAGAATCAGACTCCTAGATAAAGAGAACAAACTGATGGTTGTCAGAGAAAAGGTGAGGGGATAAGAGAAATAGGTGAAGAAGTATAAGAGGTACAATCCTTCAAGTCATAAAACAAATAAGTTACGGGATGAAGAGTGCAGCATAGGGAATATAGGCAATAATAGTATAATAATTATATGGTGACTACACTTATCACGGTGAGCAGTGAGTATATAGAACTGTCAAATCACTATGTCATACACCTGAAAGTAATATAACATTGTATGTCAACTGTATTTGAGTAAAAAAAAAAAGGTCTGATAATTTTTTCTTTAAATTACAGCATTTAATCTATTTTAAATTAACATAATTACTGATAAATTACATGTCAGTTTTCCATTTTCGTATTTGTTTTTTATTTGTCCTGCTAGTTCTACATTTCGCTTTTCCTTCTTTTTTGTTTATTCATGCTTGATTATTTTTAAGTCAATTTTTAAAATTATTATTCTTTTAGCTGTTACTCCAGATAATAGGATATATTCTTGAATTATGAAATCTAATGCAACCATGTACTCTTACCCTTTCTTGAAAAAATTAGTAACTTAGAAATCTTAATTTTCTGTGTATTGGTATGAGGCTTTATTCTACACTTAATAGTACATTTTAATTCTGTATCTATTCTAAATCCTCTACATATTATTATTATAGATAAGTAATATTCAAAGATATCTACTCACAAGTTTACTTTTTGAAGATTTTATTTGTCTTTATTAATGAATAAGGCATAGCAGTTGTTACTATAGCTTAAAAAGAACAACATCTAGGATCTCTGATTTGTTTTCCTTTTTATTTGTAATTTTTTATTATCTGATCTTTTTACTTTAGACTTAAAGAATACTTCCAAGAAAAGTACAAATAACTCCTATATATTCTTTATATAGATTCCTCAAATGCTTACATTTTACCATTTTGCTTATTATGCTTTGTCTCGCTCTCTCTCCCACTCACTACACACACACATATCACAGTTAAAAATTTTTTGAGAGTCAGTTTATTATTGGCATGTGGCCCATTTATCTCTGAATATCTCAGTGTGACTTTAAAGCAAAGACATTCTCTTACATAACAGCAGTACAATTACTAAAAAACTAAGGAGATGGCATTGATGCAATCCTATTATTTATTCTATCAAAATTATTCAGACTTCATCAAGTATCCAAGTAATGTGCTTTACAGCAGAAGAAAGTTCTGGACCAGGTGTCCCTCTTGGTCATCATGTCGCCTCATCTTCATAATCCCTTTTGATGTGGATGAATTCTTCCATTTTCCTCTATATTCCATGACACTGACTTTCTTGGAGAAACGAGGACAGTTATTTGGAAGATTTTCAGTTTAGGTTTGCTAGCTGTTTCCTCATGACAGAATCATGAGGTTTTGCCCCTCATGCCACAGAAGGGAAGCTGTACCATTTACTCTATACCATGTCAAGAGACACAGGATGTCAATATGCCCCCTTTCTAGGGATGGTACCCTGAATTCCTTCACTATGATGGTGCCTGGGATTTCCCTTCTGTGAAGTTACTGTTCTTCCCCTGGCTAGTAACTAGTAAGAACCATGGATGAGATAACTAGGACTGTAAATATCTGGTTACCCCTCAAAATCAGACAGAGCATTGTCTTCTCCACAGAAGTAGTAGAAGCCAAAAGGCTGTGGAATAAATTTTTACTGCTGAAAGAAAATAGTTGCCAACCTAGAATTTTTCAGAGGAAAAAATATCCCAGAAGAATGAAAATGAAACGAAGTCACTCAATTAAATTTATTTATTTATTTATTTATTTATTTATTTATTTATTTATTTATTTATATTTTTAATTCAAGTGTATAGTTCACTGAAAAGTCATTTTAAGGAAAACCAAAAAAATGATCATTCATTTGAGATGCTCATGAAAAGAAAAACAACACTCACTTAACTCCAGTCTCTATGTTCAGAGTATCACAAGCATCACCGTTGCTTTGCAGGTTTGCCACGGCATGCCAAGCTCCATTGATAAGCTTGCCAGTCTGATTTGCAACCTTTCATCTCACCCCAATGTTTGGAACCTGTATGTTGCCTAACTTCAGGATGATATCTCCAGGTTTGGTGCCTTGAAATCCTTGACCTAATGGTCTGCTCATTCCTTGTTGTCTTGGCATTCCCCTGTGGTGCCTGCCTGCCCCAGTCAGTAATCCACAGCTGTTATGCTGAGACACAACACTTTGTAGTTTGAAATTTGTTTTTCAGATCTTTATAAGTAAGCAGAGCATCTCAGAGCACTTTTTATCTCCAAACTCTGCTAACGAATGAACTGCTATATGCAGATCTTTGGTCTTCAGACTTCATTTCCAAAGAGCTGTCCCAATCTTTCTGTAATACATGTGTTATTGCTGGAGGATCCAGACGGTTGCTGATTTAATTCAATTGCTAAGCAAGGGAGGGAAAAGAGTCTACTCCTATCTGAAACAAAGAAATCTCAATTTAGCAAGCAGGTTTACCCTACTTAAAATATTGCAAACATTTTGATGGGTCGGATGAGATCAGCTTGAAATCACCATCTTGAAATCACCTAAGAGGAGCAGTTTTGCAGGGCATATGGCTAATGTGGTGCATTAGAAGCCTCCCAGTTCCCCTTGGCAGTAATTTCATACCTACTAACGTGGTACCGGAGGAAAACTTTCATGCATGGTAGAGGCCATTAGCCTGAGTCTGGATCGAGGAAGCCTGGGGGCAGATGCTGAATCCTTGTGTGACTTTACCTCTCTAGCCAAGCTAGGGACTGGGATGGATGGTTCCTACAATCCCTTCCCAATTCTAAAATGCTATGGCTTTAATATCTTACCAATTAATAATGCACCAGTATCTCATTCATATAATTAAAACCAAAGTTTTATAAATGTAGCAATTTCCTTTCTCAAGTGAGGAAGAGGAGCTCAGCTACTTTGCCATCGCCTTGATTATTAAAATAACCTGCTCTCTCTAGCACGCACACACACACACGTCAATGCTTTAAGAGCCAGAGGCATATGTATTGGGATCAAAAAAATGACAATCCTTAAGCCAAAATGTAAAATCATTTCAGTTCATTATTTGCCATGAAAACTCATTCCTCAGAATTCAGAGTCCTGAGGGACATTAAAAATGTCAAGTGAGGAATGACAGCATAAAATGCAGATTGATTTAGGTTTTCAAAATTGATTAGCAATTTGGGGCCATGAGAGCAATTTGTGTGGTGTTTTCACTCTACTAGTTGCTAAAATTGATTAGCACTTTTTTGAGGAAGGTATAGTAAATTGCTATGCTAATCAAGGTACATTAAATCATGAAGTGACTTGATTACCAGTCAGCAGTGCTTCTACAAAACCTATTTTGAAACAGTCTACATCACAGCAGCAGGTAAACTGACTATTTCCCATTCTTTCCTTTTGATTTTGGGGTTGGAGATAGTGGCAAAAAATCATCCATGCTCTTCACCTTTATGACTTCTCAGTTTTTTAGAAAAAAAAAGTTGTGGTTTAAGAAGGTGTAAGGATCTGTACTACTTTGCATTGCAAAAAAAAAAAAAAACTGTGCATTTTACCATTTTAGTATTAAATTGCTTTCATTATGTAAATGGTTTTAACTATGGCCTTGTCCACCTGGGGCAGCAACATAATTTGTAGTTATGGTCTGGAAGTCTGAGTGTATAGTCTCCCCATCAGATTAGAATGTTGGCATGTCAAAAAAAGCTCACGATCTTTTGCTGTGACAGTCTGGACAAGATTTTGTGTTGGAAAAAGTGCATTTTTTCCTCACGTCTAAACCTTATCTTATGCTTTATTTCCAGATCCTTAGGATACTTTGAAGAGTTAAGGTAATATTATAAGAAAATATCTATTTAAGTTGATTCCAGGGGATCCCTCGGTGGCTCAGCGGTTTGGCACCTGCCTTTGGCCCAGGGCGCGGTCCTGGAGTCCCGGGATCAAGTCCTGCGTCGGGCTCCCGGCATGGAGCCTGCTTTTCCGTCTGCCTGTCTCTCTCTCTCTCTCATGAATAAATAAATAAATAAATCTAAAAAATATAAAATAAATTAATTCCATAAAACTAAGGAATTTTAACAGTTTCGGATCTAGTTCTGTCAATAATTCAAATCAAGTTAATTTAAAAACCTAGCATGTTGTTTAGGTTTGAATTTATCTTAGCCCCCTCATACCTTTCAGATGATTTTCGGACAGGCTGTATAAGGAGAAATCATTCATTAGACATGAGGCTTCTTATGCCTTGCTTCCCTTTCTTCCCTTTCTTGAAGAATTTGGATTCATTAGAAGTAGAGTGGAGATTAGAAATTTGCACTATCAGTCCACTCTTCATATCCAACTGATCTGCCATCAACTTTTGAGAACTAGTGATTTAGTCCAATCTTCTCATTTAACAGATTTTAGAACACTAAATAGAAAAATTACAGTGCATAGGGAGAATTGATGAAGGTAGATCATTACAGAAAACCCCAGATAAGAGGAAGTCATCTCAGAAGACTCCATAGAGAAAGTCACATTTAGAAGTAGGCCTTGAAAGTTGAATTGACTTTGGTGCTATATGTATGAATTTAGGAATAATTGTGGCGAGAGGTGGGTACTCACAGCCCAAAGCATGAAGGACTTAGTACCCCAGTGAAAAACAGTCAGGGACTAGGGACTTGCTGGCAGATCTGCAGTGGCCAAGAGTCAGAGACAGAGACAGAGTGCAGTGAGTAGAAAGTGACACTGGAAAGGGGACCTCTAGACCCCTAAAGACCACAGGAAGGAGGTCAGATTTTAAACCTTTGCCAGAGGTGCTAGGATTTACATCTAGACCTATGATTAAGAAACAAAATGATTTGGTTAAGGATGTTTCCAGTCTTGGAGAACAGTTGGAGAAGTTAGTTTTGGATCACGATGTTCTGATAATACCCTGATGGTATTGTGCTGGTTCAAAACACACTATTTTATGGGAGCCTCATGTGAGATTACATTAAGAGTGTTTTTACTCTCCCCTAATCTGCCAAACAGTAGGGCCAGGCTAGAGGTGGTCAGGATTGGACATGAGGGAATAAAGCACATGGTCACCAATGGAGAAATTTCTGACCATTGCCGATGCATGTTTCACTGTCTCCCTGCCACCAAAAAGATGCAGAAAAGGAGAACAGTCAACAAAAGAAAAAGAAGGGAGAAGGAGAACACTCATTTCAACAATTTAGGGTCTCTTTATCCTTTAAATTTCTATGAACTTAATGATTTTACTTGTATGTATAGTGTTGAAAATTCATAGGATTTCAAAATATGAACTGGATTTTTAAATTTTAGATCATTACTAGAGGCATGTTTACGGTTTGATTACAAAGCTGAAGAAGAGAGTTTGTATTATTCAATGCTAACTATGCTAACTTTCTCTCTGGATATTTCCACCACTGGAAATATCTGTTCCAGAACAGAGCACCAGTGTTAGTCAGGTGGCCTGGGATCAAGTTCCTGACTTGACTCATGGGGCACCTTGAGTAAGTCACATTACCACGCTGAGCTCCTATTTCCTCATTTATTAAAATAAGGACGGTAATATCTCTACTCATCTCACTAGCTTATTGGATCATCATGTTTGGTAAAAATACATCATAAACCACTGCTTCTGTTAAAATGACTATTAAGGGGATGAATATTTCTAACTCAGCTTAACGAAGTAGCTAGTGTCTGGTTTCATGGGGCAAATGTTAATAGGCCAACAAAGTGAGTATTAGAGAAGTTATTTGTTGTTTGTTTAACACACACAGTCCTTGGGAAGTTCCTTCTGGCACAAATCTCAGCCCACCATCACTCATATCAAATTACAGTATAATTTGCTGCATAAATTCTGAATTTGCTTTTGGAAAATGTGTGCTGAAAGTATGGTTTTCCACGATTCATTTTCCACCAATTATTCCATAATTAGGACAATCATCCAACCTGTCTACATTTGATTTCTTTAATTCTAAAAGTGTAAAAATAAGGTCTACTTCCCATACTTTAAATAATGATTAGAAGGATAAAGCCATAGTATATGTAAAAGTATGTTGTAAAGAAGAAAACGCCATAGACGTGTGATCTTATTGGACAAGTGATCTTGGAGAATTTCTGGTTGTTTCAGATCTGAGTTATAATTTATGTCCCTAGATCAGGGAAGCTGTAGTGGACATTGTTTAGGAGAAGCAAAAAAGAAGGAGAAACTTCTCTATGTATTTTAAATGGATGTAATTCAAGATGAGGAATTGGTCACGCAGGTGCTAGAAGTGCAAGAATGCCAGAAAGGGGACGGATTGCCACCAGAGGTTGGGGGCAGTGGGACACTGATGACCTGATGCTGGAGGAAACTAAGGCAAAGATAGCATCATCAAAGCTTAGGAACTGGCATCACCCAGCAGAAGCTAAAACCGTGGTGGGTCTCATGCACTTTTCCTTGGTCAAAACCAACTGGCTCACCAATGGGCATAGAAGTGTGCTACTGGGAAATGCTCAGTAGAAGTATGGTCAGCCTTTTTGTGATATGAGCAAAACAGGAAAAGGAAGAGAGAGGTTTCTAAGGAAAATCAGGCTAGTAATTTGGACTCACTATGTCTCATAATGGATTTCAACAGGTCTGCTTGTCACCTGAGCCTCACAAATTTTACACAGTGAGGTTCTTGCTGTGAAAGTTGCCTTCTGTTAATTAATTTCTTCCTTTCCAGGGAAGGTGAAGTGAAAAAGAAGAAAATGACGATGACAATAGCAGCGGTCAAATATTTAGCCCATTAATACCTTCAGGTATGATTTGTCACCTCTTCATTTGTTAGTAACTCCCTTGCTCATTGACTTGAGTATAGGAGATATCCCTCTACTTTCAGCATCTTTGGTTTGAAGAATATAGTTTTAGATATTTGCAAGTCTCTTAGTTTTATATTTTTAATACAAGCCCCTGTTTCCACAGTTACTTTGTAGGGAATATAAGACTTCAGTAGTCTTGTGTTCAGAAAATATTAATAAATTTTTGTTATTACAAAAAGTGAGGAAGTCCCTTTGGAATTTGACTATGATGATGGCCACAGTCATAAAACATATATGCCATGTTAGCTATAAACTATCCAGCCCTGGTGTCCTTCGGTTCACACTCCAGAAGAGAGTTGAATGCTCTTTAAGGGATCATGCTCTGATTATCCAACCATGCAAACTACTCTTCAGTGTAGTCCCATGAGACCCTAGGAAGCATTATGCAATGAAGCACACTTCATTGAATTTTACTGAACCCCATTCTTGTTTTCCTCTCCTTTACGGCTACTATACAATGACCCTGAATAATCAAAATGTGACAATTTATTCTGACCAGTTCACTCTTCCAGGAGGAAAATACCTGCCACACAATAGTATTCAGGTTGGCCAAAATGGGAATGTGACAGGTAAGGTTTTTTCCTTCTCTGAAATTTCACCTAGTGTGAAGTCTTACTTACTTCTTGGCTAATCTTGCTATAGTCCATATCAAACCTGAGATTTAGTTTCAGGTCACCTCCATTTGTCTCCTTGGGAATTCCTTCATAAACTCCCAAAATCAACCACAAGTAGGTCAAGTCATCACCAGCAACAGCTTCCTGTCTTTGTTCTACTGAGTTGAACAAACCTGTGACCTTTCTGAAAAAAGATACCTCCAACTTCAACTGACTCAGTCCTAATGAATAAGATAGATTAGAAGTTGATTATTTGCATATAAAAGAATTCTTTGCTTAATACAGAAGTTCCCTTGAGCATTGGTTAGTTCTTTTAAATGTTGAGGGTTTACCCCACACCGATACTCTTCTGGACTATTGGGAATGCAATGGTGCACTAAATTGACAAAGCCTATGTTTTCTTAAAGTTTGTATTCCAGTGGAGAAAACCACAATGATCAAACAAACACACACGTATTGAGTTTTCAAGTCATGGTAAGTGCTTGGAGGAAAAGTGAAGCAGGGTAAAGGATGAAAAAGTGACAGGATATGGGGAGCTACAATAGAATGAATGGGAAAGTATCTCTAAGGTTGTGACCTCTGAACAGAGGAACAAAAAGAGTCAGGTAACAGCAGTTAGGTGAAGAACCAGGGCAACAGACAGCCCTCCAGGTAGGAGAGGGCCAGTGCTGGGCCCGCATTCAGGTCTATAGAGCACTAAAGGAGGGCTGGGTCAGCTGGACCATGTCTAAAAAGGCACTGCCCAACAAAGATCAACAAGAGGTGAAATCAGTCAATTTTTAGACAAAAAAAAAAAAAAAAATTAAGTAAAACAGACTTTGATAGATTAGAAAACAAAAATTGAAAACCAAAAGGCTTTAGGATTCTAGTTGTCTATTCATACATGAAAAGGGCAATATTGGTGGAGTGAAATAATTTGTCAGTAAATATTTACTGAATATTCAATGTAGAAGTTTTTCACTTGGGAAACAAAAGGTGTCGTTCCAAGTCATACTACACCAGTGACCACTATCTGTTGGTGGTGGCGAAAGTTGATGCTTATGTTTTTGTTTCCATCCAATGGAACTGCTCTCTCCATATAATTTTTTCATTCATTCATTCATTCATTCATTCATTCATTCATTCATTCATTTGGTGGAAGTTTCTCATTCATAGGTGAGAAGCTCCTGAAGTTTAAGTGACATCCTTGAGGTGATTGCCATTATAAAAACAGACAAACCAAACCAAACCACAACACAACATGGTAGGTCCATGTCCCATTGCCCTGTGAAGCAACTACAAACTAACAGCAGTGACTGCTTTTGGTTTTATTTTTGAAGGGAGAAGCAGTCTGCCCAATAAAAGAGTCAGTGGAAAGCTCTCCTGCTGGGAACCATAGCCCCTGATCTTTAGCTCATGAACTAATCCACCGAAATAATGAAATAAGCTACTGTTTTGATTATGTTGGTTGCTCTTTTGTGTGTCATTTCCAAGAAAAAGAATAATACCAGTGATTTCTCACAACCTCCAGGAGAACTCTGAGCCTTTTATCCCACACAAATTCCCACACCTCCTCCCCACCCTGCTTCTGTCCACTCCCCTGTGCTTCTCCTGACCTGGAGCTTTTCTCAATACTTCTAAAATGTCATGACATGCCTATCCCTGTTTCTCAGGCATCTGTGAGAGAGGGTGCACTGGACAAGGTTCAGCTCACTATTGATGGAATCACTGTCTCTAGGTTGCTGTTCTCCATTGAAAGGTCAGATATAACAGGATTCAGGACCAGGGTCAGACTCTACCTTCTCCAAAATCTTTAACTGGATATCTGCATATCCCAGTCTAGAGTGTTATTGCCACCTTTGGGTCAGATCTATTTATTGCCTGAGATTTGTCTGGCAATTGATCTCACTGAGGTATGTTATATCCTCATATGAGGCAAGGCACACCCACCCCAGGAAGCACCATCTCTCTGAATGCCCTGTTGCTCATGCAGTTATAGCAGCTAAACCAGAATTCAGGCTTCATCCCACAACCACCCCTTTTTCACAGCAGCCATGCCTACTCTCCATAGTCCACCAGCCCAAGTGGTTAGTCTCTAATAAGATTCCAATCAGTTCAGATCCGGTAAGATAATTTCCCTGAGGACAAGCTCTGTGAAACAAAACTGAATGCTCTGGGCAGGTTTCAGAATAATTACTTTTCCCCTCCTACATCTGGAAGCAGGAGAGAGTTTTCTCCTGATCTGCAGATCTTCACCCTTAGAATTTGTTAGGGATCCTGGAGGCAAAATTCCCAATATACAGCCACACATTCCCTCCCCTATATTCAGCTCCCAGGGGTTTTTATCTGCCAGGCTGGCCCACACACTGCCTCCAGCAAGCAGTCCCTCACCCCTGCAGCATTCCCACCAGTGGCTGCTGCCAGCAACTATATTTATCCCCAGTGGGTAGTGACTGTGTCTATCCCTCCACATTGGGGTGACAATTTGCCCTGTGACTTCAATTCTTTGATGAATCTAAGAAGAGTTCATTTCAGTTTGCTCAGAATTTTTTTCTTCAGATGATTTCCAAGGTCTTAAGGCAGACTGGACACCATAATTCCCTGACTTGTCTTTTTCTATAAGTACATCTAGAAGGTTTTCCATGTCAGTGTATATAGTATCCCTTCTCAAATTTGGATGCATATTACAATCCCACCTAGAGAGTCTGATCTAAATGGGCTTGGCTTGGGTCTGGCTTGGGCATGGGTACTCAAAAGCTATGGGTTGGTCCTAATGTGCAAGACAGTTAAGAAACTCTGCTACAGAATGACAAGCCCCCATCTTATAATAACTGTTTGCCATTCAATACACAGATTTCTGTTAAACTAAAGACAAAGGATCCACCTCATGTGCTGAGAGGCCTTGCTAGGTCTCTGCTCAGGGTTCTCTTGGTCCTCTGAACCTTCTTAGTTTCCAGCTACTCAAGTCTTTTATCACAAATGATAGGACGACTGATTTTTGGTTCAGACTTCAGGCCTTTGCTGCTAGATCTTACTTCCCACTTGGTTTGAGTACACAGCTTTATTGATTAGTTACTAGGAAAGACTTTGATTCCTTCCCATGCTGATTTTTCTATGTGGGATTGCAGCCTCTTGACAGAAGATGTTTGGCAGGATAAATTTCTCTTTCATGGGGCACCTGAGTGGCTCAGTGGTTGAGCATCTGCCTTCAGCTAAGGGCATGATCCTGGGGTCTTAGAATCGAGTCCCACATCGGGCTCCCCACAGGGAGCCTGCTTCTCCCTCTGCCTATGTCTCTGCCTCTCTCTGTGTCTCTCATGAATAAATAAATAAAATCTTTCTAAAAAATAAAATAAATAAATTTCTCTTTATTCACATGAAGACAAGGAGAATTCCTTCCATGCTATACTCTCAAAAGGGTTTTGCCATTATTCAGAAATACAGACCCCTCTGCCTGATGGTTTATTTTAGTGTGACATCTTGAGGCAATGTCCCAGAGTCTCAACCAACACTTCCTCATCTCCCCCCACCACTAAACTAGCACCCCACTAAACTAGGTGCTCATTATATATGTTAAATGTTTTTTTATATGACTATGTTAATTATGGAATAGAATCCAATGCAGCCCATTACCTGTGATCATCATTTCTGTAATGAAGGAAACAGTCTGTATCTGTACTTGCCACTGTGAAAGCCAATAGCCAGTGTCGCTACTGAACACTTGAACTGGAGCAAGTATGACTAAGGAAATGATTTTTTTATTTAATTTATTTTGAATTAAATTTTGATGGGTACGTATGGCTAGTGACTTTTGTACTATATGGACAAATATTTGAAGTGGCCATGTTTTTATTCAGTGATCCAAGCTTATCCATTTTCCCCTCTTTATCTCTCTCCACTTCTGTCTATTCAGGGATGTGCTTTTTTCCCTTTATATATCGTTATCAAGAGCCTGGTTACCTTGCAGCTATCTTTGACATTGCTATATATTGCCTCCTATCCACTTGTGTTTCTCACACCAGTTTCTTTCTGTGCAGACATAAATGTTCCCTTCTCTCATCTCCATCCTCCAGCTCCTCTGGGTGTGGTAACTGAAGAGTAGGTGTTCATGTCTAAGGTTATCAAATAATTTGAACAAAAATACTGAAAATTGTTGCCTAATTTGTCAACCAATGAGACAAATCTACCTGACCCTGGAGGAAAAACAATGTATGACAACCTGTACTACATCCCATATTTTACATAGATGGCACAGCTTTAAAAAATTAACTCTGTATTTAAAAGTAACTGTTGGGATGCCTGGGTGGCTCAGCGGTTGGGCACCTGCCTTTGGTTCAGGGCATGATCTCCCAGTCCTGGGATCGAATTCCACACCGGACTCCCTGCAGGGAGCCTGCTTCTCCCTCTGCCTGTGTCTCTGCCTCTCTCTGCGTCTCCCATGGATGAATAAATAAATAAAATCTTTTTTAAAAAAAGTAACTGTTTACCTCTTAGATAGAACAAAAAAGTGTATTTGAAACTATATAGGAGTAACATAACCATATGGCAGAAGAGGAGACCTCAGCCTCCAGGTCCCCACAGAGATAAAATATAAGACAGCTATCCATGAACAAATGCAGCTCCTGGAGAGCTCTGGAGTCTAATAGGAAGCCTTCGGCAACAATGTGGAATATAAAATTGAGGATAACTGCACAAAAAACAAAGGAAGAACAGCTTCCTTTTGCCTTTGTCATCTCATCCCCCAAGCCAGCAGGCTCAATGCCAGGAGGGACCTCACCAGCTAGAAGGAGTCCCATCTCTGGGAAAAGGAGGGCAGAGGGAGCAATCAACTTCCCCAGCCTCAGAGGGTACCTCCTGAGGAACCGGCCTCATTTTCCCCTCCTCTCCACTCCCACCCTGAATACCTGCAAAGCTGAGACAGAGGCAGTTGGGAGCAAGGAAGAAGAGCTGGGGTTACCAGGATCAGCCTCCCAGCAGGCATAACCACAATTCCTGATGACCTGCTCCACAGCCATGCCCAGCAGCTTCCATCACTCAAGTGATCTGAGGCATGCACAGCCACAGCACATGCCCTGAAAGATTTCACCAGCATTCTCCCCATGCCTGTTCTCATTTGCACGTACCTGCCACCCGTGCCCCTCTCCACTTCCTCTTATAAACACCCTCTCTAGAGCCAAGCATGTACCCCGGCTGGCAGCAAGCCCAGAGCCCAGCAGCAGACCCCCAACATGTGGTGTGCATTCAGGTTTGGCACCTACAGATGTGTATTCACATGGCATTGGCCTGGTGTCCTGTCACTAAACGCCATTGACATGTGTGCACTCATGGCAAGATCCTGCAGCCGTGGAAGTGCACATCAATAGCCCAAGCCCCCACAGCTGTTTTGGGGTCTGGACTCAGCCTTACCATCTATCACTAGCGTGTACCATCACTCACCTATAGCTACTCCCCAGGCTGTGCACCTGTATGCCCATGCCAGACCCCAGTCACTGGTCTCCACTGCTGTGCACATTCCCTTGGGGAGGCCATGCAGTCATGAGAGAGGATGCCTACCATTTGGAGCCACAACAGCTGGTGGGTCTGGGTCTGACCCGATCTCCTGTCACTGGCCTGCACCACTGAGCTCATCTGGAGCTAGCCCCTCCAGGTGCATCCCTGGAGGTCCCTTCCCTGTCTCCCAACATCAGCCTTGACTTCTGAACACAGAAGGCAGGAGCCAGAAGCCACAGTTTTGTACACTGATAGCCAAGGGCCTTACAACTGCCAGTGTGCCTATGGTCAGTCCCTGCCCTTGCTGCCTGCTCTGGCCTCCATCACAGTATATGTGTTTGAGGCCAGCTGCTGCCATTATGCTATGCAAGTGCTTGTAGCTGTTCTCTATAGTCTCTATGGTCACCACAAGCTTCAGTCTGCAGGTCCCACCTCTGCCCTGGTCCCTAGCCACTAAACCTGGAGGTTCTTCAGAGGACACCAACAACCTTTGCAGTGTCCATGGACCCATGACAGTATTCTTCAAGACCATGCAGTTGCCAATGCTGTGGAGCAGTGTCCTGAGCCAACAAGTCACCACACCCTCCAGACCTTGAGCAGTCACACATCCTCACACTTGATGGTCAGCACCACGAGACAGAGGGTCATAGGAGCTCCAGCATGCCCTCATTGTCAGGGGAAAGTCTGTCCTTACCCAAGTCAGTAAAATCTGGAAGAGGTGATTCCATCTTCAAATGTGTAGACAGCTAAACAGAATTACAAGAACCAGTAAGAATCAGGAACATGTAATTCTACAAGAGGGACAGAGTAAACTTTGAGTACTTAATCCTAAAGAAGTAGAGATACAGGAATTGCCAAAGAATGTCAATTTTCCAAAAAAATTTCTCTCAAAATTAAGATTCTCAGAGATATACGAGGCTAGACAAAATTTAATGGAATCAAGAAAACAGTAAAGAACAAGATGAGCAGCTCAACAAGAAGGCAGATATCTAAAAAAGAACTGAACAGAAATTTAGCAACTGCAGAATATGATGACCAATATGAAAATAGTAACAGAGCTTCAACTACCAACTGGAGCAAGCAGTAGAAAGAACCAACAAGCCCGAAGACATGTCATTTAAAATTATTCAGTCCAAGAAGCAAAAAGAAAAAAGAATACAAAGGAATGAAGAAAGCCTATGGGACTTAACAATATACTATTAAGGGAAACATGCTCCACATCACTGGAGTCCCATAAGGAAAAGACAGGGAGAAAAGTGTAGAAAGGTCATTTAAAAAAAAATAATGGCTGAGAACTTCCCAAATCTAGAAAGAGACTGGACACTCAAGTTCACAAAGCTAATAGGTCACCTCAAAATTTCAAACTGAAACAATGTTCAACAAGACACATTATGAACTAAAACTGCCTAAAATCAAAAATGAAGAGAAAGGGAAAGGTGCTTAGCAGGGAAATCAAGCAGAACCACAGGAGGGGCAGTGGAGCCTCCAGTTTCCCAGAGCCACTAATGGAGGAAGTGCGCCCTGGGGAAAGTGCGCCACAGACTGTGGGCCAATCCAGTAAAGGGCTGGAGCCTGGACCCAGCAGGGGCTCAGGGAGCAGCCAGTCAGTCAGGCAGGGGCTCCCGGTGGAGAGTCTGTGCCCTGCTGCTTTCGGGAGCTCTGGCCCCAGCACAGCATTCCAGCAGCACAGACCCTGGATCCCAGGGCACTGAGCAGACACAGCCCCTGATCCTACACCCCCCGCCCCGGGACAGGCAGAGGCAGATAGGGCACAGGACAGTGAGGAATATCCTGCTGCTGGGCACCCCCAAGCTGTGAAGATCAGCCCACTCACTCCACCCTCAGAGCGTCCAGGCCAGTGCAGACTGGGAGACTGGAGTAGTTACTGCAGGGTCTGACTCCAGGGCTGGAGACCTGGCCGCCAGCAGTGTTGTTGTTCCTCCTTGTATCTGGCTGTGCCTGGGAGAGCCGGGCCACCAGGGGACAGAGGACTAAAGGGGTAAACAGCTCCTGCTGAGCCTGGCACCCAGCAGGGGACAGGGAAGCTCCCCCAAGTGCACAAACCTGAGAATCAGCACAGCAGCCCCTCTCCCAGAAGACCAGTTGAAAGGACAGGGGAAGAACAAGTTCCTGACCAAGCAATGCTGGAAAGCTCCAGGGGAAGTCGAGGGATTTACAGTATATAGAACCAGAGGGTATCTCTCCTGTTTTTTATTTTTTTCTTCCTTTTTTCCAGTACAACTTGTTTTTATATCAGACTAGAAATCTCCAATTTTTTTCTCTTTTCCCACCTTAACTACAATATTTTACCACCTCTTCATTTTTAAGATTCTTCCTTTAAAAAAAAAAACTTCCTTTTTGACTTTCATATATCTACAATTACAGGTCCTAGATATATCTTCCATTTCTAGATTCCCTTCAACATACTCATCTTAATTTGGGAGATATGCAAGATATGGTTTTTGTGTGTGTGTGTTTTGTTTTCTCTGCCAGATTTTGTTCTACAATGGCTGAAGTTAATACCTTCTAAAACATGACCCAGAACCAAGTGATATACCATGCTGGTTCATTCTGAGATTCCTCATTTCCATTCTGCCTCCCACTTTTATGCCATTATGTTTTGGTGGTCAATATTGGGGCCCTCTACAAGTGTTTCTAGTTTATAAAAATTTGGGACTCAGTATCATCTAACATAGAGAACTTAATATACTCAGAAACAAGAGGATTGCCATTTAGGACCCCTCCGGTAAACTACATTCTCCCTTCACTACAATTTATTCACCACCACCATCTCCCAGTCCCCTCCCCTTTTTGTCTTCTCCTGTCTTTTTCTCTTTTTTCTTCTTCTTTTCTTTATTTTTAATTTTTTTCTCTTCTTTAGGATTCCTGGCCTTTTATTTTTTAATACTTTGTTTTAAAATTTGATTTTCACTTTAGTGGTCCTTTTGTTTTATTTCATTCTGATCTTTGTTTTCAATTTCTGGTCTCTGACTTCAGCAGAATCATCTAGGGTGAAATTTACTTAGGTTGTGGTTGATATTCTTGATGCAGCCAGATCATACAGCTGCACTGAGTAAAATGATTAGAAAGAAGAACTCACCACAAAAGAAAGACTCATAAACAGTACTCTGCTACAGAGATACAGAATTTGGATTACAATTCAATGTCAGAAAACCAATTCAGAAGCACAATTATAAAGATACTGATGGCTCTGGGAAAAAAGCAAAAAGGATTCAAGAGACTTCATAATCGCAGAATTTAGATCTAATCAGGCCAAAATTAAAAATCAATTAAATGAGATGCAATACAAACTGGAGGTCCTGACAATGAGGGTTAATGAGGTGGAAGAAAGAGTGAGTGACATAGAAGACAAGTTGATGGCAAGGAAAGAAGCTGAAGAAAAAAGAGAAAAACATTTAAAAGACCATCAGGAAAGGTTAAGGGAAATAAATGACAGTCTCAGAAGGAAAAATCTATGTTTAATTGGGGTTCCAGAGGGCACTGAAAGGGACACAGGACCAGAAAGCATATTTGAACAAATCATAGCTGAGAACTTCCCTAATTTCAGGAGGGCAACAGGCATTGAGATCCAGGGAATATAGAGGTCACCCTCTAAAATCAATAAAAACTGTTCAACATCTCAACATTTAATAGTGAAACTTACAAATTACAAAGATAAAGAGAAAATCCTTAAAGCAGCAAGACACAAGACATCCCTAACTTATAAGGGAATAAATATTAGATTAGCAGCAGACCCCTCCACAGAGACCTGGCAGGCCAGAAAGTGCTGGCAGGATATATTCAGGGTCCTAAATGAGAAGAATATGCAGACAAGAATACTTTATCCAGCAAGGCTCTCATTCAGAATAGAAGGAGAAATAAAGAGCTTCCAAGATAGGCAGAACCCGAAAAAGTATGTGACCACCAAATTATCTGTGCAAAAATATTAAGGGGGATTCTGTAAAAGAAAGAGGAAGCCCAAAGAAATAAGCCACAAAAACAGAGACTGAATAGGTATTATGATGACACTACACTCCTATCTTTCAATAGTAACTCTGAGCATGAATGGGCTTAATGATCCCAACAAAAGACGCAGGGTTTCAGACTGGATAAAAAAGCAAGACCCATCTAGTTGCTGTCTACAAGAGACTTATTTTAGACCTAAGGACACCTCTAGCCTGAAAATGAAAGGTTGGAGAACCATTTACCTTTCAAATTGTCCTCAAAAGAAAGTAGGGTTAGCCATCCTTATATCAGATAAATTAAAGTTTCCCAAAGACTGTAGTAAGAGATGAAGAGGGGCATGATATCATACATAAAATGATCTATCCAACAAGAAGACCTAACAATCATGAATATTTATGCCCCGAATGTGGGAGCTGCCAAGCATATCATTCAATTAATAACTGAAGTAAAGGAATACTTAGATAATAATACACTAGTACTGGGAGACTTCAACATGGCACTTTCTGCACATGACATATATTCTAAGCACAACATCTCCAAAGAAAAGAGCTTTAAATGATACACAGGACCAGATGGATTTCACAGATATTTACAGAAGTTTACATCCAAACGCAACTGAGTATACATTCATCTTAAGTGCCCATGGAACTTTCTCCAGAATAGACCACATAATGGGTCACAAATCAGGTCTCAACTGATACCAAAAGATTGGGATTGTACCCTGCATATTATCAGACCATAATGCTTTGAACTTGAACTCAATCACAAAAAGAAATTTGGAAGAAACTCAAACTCATGGAGGTTAAAGAGCATCCTGCTAAAAGATGAAAGGGTCAACCAGGAAATTAGAGAAGAATTAAAAACATTCATGGAAATCAATCAGAATGAAGATACAACTATTCAAAATCCTTGAGATACAGCAAAAGCAGTCCTCAGAAGAAATACTTTGCAATACAAGCATCCCTCAAAAATGGGGAAAAAACTCAAATACATAAGCTAACCTTCCACCTAAATGAAAGGGAAAGAGAACAGCAATTAAAACCTACACCAAAAACAAACAAAAAACCTACACAGGCAGAAGAAGAGAGTTAATAAAGATTCGAACAGAACTCAATGAAATAGAGACCAGAAGAACTGTAGAACAGATCAACAAAACCAGGAGTTGGTTCTTCAAAAGAATTAAAAACATAGATAAAGCATTAGCCAGCCTTATTAAAAACAAAAAAGAAAAGACTCAAATTAATAAAATCATGAATGAAAAAGGAGAGATCACAACCAATACCAAGGAAATACAAGTGATGTTAAAAACATATCAGGAGCAGCTATATGCCAATAAATTAAGTAATCTAGAAGAAATGGATGCATTTCTAGAAAACCACAAACTACCAAAACTGTAACAGGAAGAAATAGAAAACCTGAACAGGTCAATAACCAGGGAGAAATTTGAAGAGGTCATTAAAAACCTCCAAAGATACAAAAGTCCAGGGGCAGATGGCTTCCCAGGGGAATTCTATGAAACATTTAAAGAAGAAACCATTCCTATTCTACTAAAGCTGTTTAGAAACATAGAAAGAGATGGAATACTTCCAAACTCGTTCTATGAAGCCAGCATCACCTTAATACCAAAACCAGACAAAGACCCCACAAAAAGGAGAATTATAGACCAATATCCCTAATGAACACAGATGCAAAAATTTGCAACAAGATACTAGCCAATAGGATCCAACAATACATTAAGAAGATTGTTCATCATGACCAAGTGGGATTTATCTCCGGGATGCAAGGCTGGTTCAACACTCGTAAAGCAATCAATGTGATAGATCATATCAACAAAAGAAAAAACAAGAACTATATGATCCTCTCAAGTGATGCAGAGAAAGCATTTGACAAAACACAGCATCCATTCCTGATTAAAATTCTTTAGAGTGTAGGGATAGAGGGAACATTCCTGAATATCTTAGAAGCCATTTATGAAAAGCTCACAGCAAATATTCTCAATGGGGAGAAACTTCCTTTCACCTTTCCCCTAAGATCAGGAAAACGACAAGGATGTCCACTCTCACCACTGCTGTTCAACATAGTACTGGAAGTCCTAGCCTCAGCAATCAGGCAACAAAAAGAAATGAAAGGCATTCAAATTAGCAAAGAAGAAGTCAAACTCTCCCTCTTTGTATATGACATGATACTATTATAGAAAACCCAAAAGACTCCACCTCAAGATGGCTAGAACTCATACAGCAATTTGGCAGTGTGGCAGGATACAAAATCAATGCCCAGAAGTCAGTGGCATTTCTATACACTAGCAATGAGACTGAAGAAAGAGAAATTAAGGAGTCAATCCCATTTACAATTGCACCCAAAAGCATAAGTTACATAGGGAAAAAACCTAACCAAAAAGGTAAAGGATCTATACCCTCAAAATTACAGAACACTTCTGAAATAAATTGAGGAAGACACAAAGAGATGGAAAAATATTCCATGCTCATGGATTGGAAGAATTAATATTGTGAAAATGTCAATGCTATGCAGGACAATTTACCCACTGAATGCAATCCCTATCAAAATACCATGGACTTTCTTCCGAGAGTTGGAACAAATCATCTTAAGATTTGTGTGGAATCAGAAAAGACCCTGAATAGCCAGGGGGATATTAAAAAAGAAAACCAGAGCCGGAGACATCACAGTGCTGGATTTCAGGTTGTACTACAAAGCTGTGATCATCAAGACAGTATGGTACTGGCACAAAAACAGACACATAGATCAATGGAACAGAATAGAGAACCCAGAAATGGGCCCTCAACTCTATGGTCAACTAATATTTGACAAAGCAGGAAAGACTATCCACTGGAAAAAGGACAGTGTCTTCAAGAAATGGTGTTTGGAAAATTGGACAGCCATGTGCAGAAGAATGAAACTAGACCATTCTCTTACACCATGCACAAAGATAAACTCAAAATGGTTGAAAAATCTAAATGTGAGACAATAGTCCATCAAAATCCTAGAGGACAACACAGGCAACACCCTTTTAGAACTTGGCCACAACAACTTCTTGCAACATACATCTATGAAGGCAAGGGAAACAAAAGCAAAAAGGAATTATTGTGACTTCATCAAGATAAAAAGCTTCTGCACAACAAAAGAAACAGTCAACAAAACTAAAAGACAACCTACAGAATGGGAGAAGATATTTGCAAATGACATATATCAGATGAAGGGCTAGTATCCAAGATCTATAAAGAACTTATTAAACTCAACAGGAAAGAAACAAACAATTCAATCATGAAATGGGCAGAGGACATGAACAGAAATTTCACAGAAGACATAGACATGGCCAACAAGCACATGAGGAAATGCTCTGCATCCCTTGCCATCAGGGAAATACAAATCAAAACCACAATGAGATACCATTTCACACCAGTGAGAATGGTGAAAATAAACAAGACAGGAAATAACAAATGTTGGAGAGGATGTGGAGAAAGGGGAGGGAGCCCTCCTGCACTGTTGGTGGGAATGTGAACTGGTGCAGCCATTCTGGAAAACTCTGTGGAGGTTCCTCAAAGAGTTAAAAATAGAGCTACTGTATGACCCAGCAATTGCAGTGCTGGGGATTTACCCCAAAGATACAGATGCAGTGAAATGGCAGGACACCTGCACCCCAATGTTTATAGCAGCAATGTCCACAATAGCCAAACTGTGGAAGGAGCCCCGGTGGCCTTCAAAAGATGAATGGATAAAGAAGAGGTGGTCTATATACACAATGGAATATTACTCAGCCATTAGAAACGACAAATACCCACCATTTGCTTCGATGTGGATGGAACTGGAGGGTATTATGCTGAGTGAAATAAGTCAATCAGAGAATGACAAACATTATATGGTCTCATTTATGTGGGGAATATAAAAAATAGTGAAAGGGGATAAAGGGAAAGGAGAGAAAATGAGTGGGACATATCAGTGAGGGTGACAGAATATGAGAGACTCCTAACTCTGGGAAATGAAGAAGGGGTGGTGGAAGGGGATGTCGGCCGGTTTAGGGTGACTGGGTAATGGGCACTGAGGGGGCACTTGACTGGATGAGCACTGGGTGTTATAATATGTGTTGGCAAATCAAACTCCAATAAAGAAATATACAGAAAAAAATGAAGAGAGAATCATAAAGCATGAAAAGACAAAAAATATCCCATAAGAGAGAACCCCCATGAGGTCAGGGGATTTCTCAGCAAAAACCTTACAGGTCAGAGCAGAGTGGGTAGTATATACAATGCACTGAGAGGAAAAGCTGTCAATCAAGAATACTTTCTCCTGCAAAGTTTTCCTTTAGAAATGAGAGTAAGATAAAGATTTTGCCTCATAAATAAAAACTGAGGTCAGATTTGTTTTTGTTTTTGTTTTTGTTTTAACACTCTACCTGCCTTACAAGAAAAGCTAAAAGGAATTATTCAAGCTGAAATAAAAGACGTTACAATATCTTTAAAACATAAAATTATCCAACATAGTGGTAAAAATATACAGTGTATTGTCAGATTCAGAATATTCTAATACTGTAATATGGTAGGGTTAAGCACTTAACTCTAGTGTAAAGATTAAAAGACAAAGATATTAAAAATAGCTATAGCTACAATAATTTGGCAATGGATACACTATATAAAAATGTATCTTGTGGCATAAAAAACATAAAACATGGGAGGAGAATAAAGGGTAGAGTTGTCACCTGTGATTAAAGCTAAGTAAGTTGGGATGCCTGGGTGGCTCAGTAGTTGAGCACCTGCCTTCAGCTCAGGGTTTGATCTCGGGTCTGGGGATTGAGTCCCGCATCAGGTTCTACAAGGATCCTGTCCCCCTCTGCCTATGTCTCTACCTCTTTCTCTCTGTGTGTCTCCTGAATAAATAAAGTCTTAAAAAATAGAGCTAAGTAAGTTGTTAAATAGTTATATCTATAAAATGTTTCAAGTGAATCTCACAGTAACTGCAAAACAAAAATCTACACACAAGATTTTTTAAAAAGTTTACTACTACTGAAAATGATTAATTCACTAAGGAAGAGAGCAAGCAAGGCAGAAAGGAACAAAGTAACTAAAAACAGCCAGAAAGCAATAAGATGTCAATAGTAAGTCTATATCTCTCAGTAATGTATATGTAATTAGATTAAATTATCTGATCAAGAGGCACCTGGTGGCTTTATGGATAAAGAAAAAAACCCCACTATATGCTGCCTCCAAAAGACTCATTTCAGCTTCAAAGACACACATGGGTTCAAAATAAAGAGATAGTAAAAGATATTCAACAAATAAACAACCTTACCTATACTCCAAAGAATGAGAAAAACAAGAAAAACTAAACGCCAAATTAGCAGAAGGAAAGAGATACCAATGATCAGAGCACATAAATGAAATACGGAATAGATGACAAATAGGAAAGATTAACAAAGTTACTGTAGATTTTTTGAAAAGAAACAAAATTGACAAACCTTTAGTTATATTACAAAGAAAAAATAGCAAACTCAAATAAATAAAATCAGAAATAAGAGAGGGGACATAACAACTGACACAGCAGAAACATAAAGGATCATAAAAGAATACTAGGATAATTATGTGCTAACAAATCAGATAATCTTGAAGAAATTGATAAATTCTTAGGAAAATACGATCTGCCACACCTGAATCATGAAGAAATAGAAAATCTGAACCAATTAATAAAAGGAAGGAAACTAAATGAGTGTTCAAAGCCTCCTGACAAAGAAAAACCCAGGCCCAGACAGCTTTCTAGGTGAATTCTACCAAACTTTTAAAAAAAGAATTAACATCTGGTCTCATGCAGAAATTAAAGTCCCAACATACAGAGACTCCAACCTCTGCCCCTTCTTCTGATTCATCAGCCCTAGCCTCCTAGCCAGATCAGCCCCATTCACATTTGATCACTTTTCCAGATTCTTTAGCAGTTGCTGTGTGAAGTAAGTTTCTAGAAGTAATGCAGCTCTTTCAGCACCTCCAGACTGGATAACTCTCCTCTGAGTCTCACGTGACACAGACTCAAAGTTCCAGGAAGCTATCAAGTCACACAAGAAAAAGCAAAGCACTTCAAAATTTAGAAATAACTGAAGCCCAAGAATACATATGACTGCTACAAGAGCTTGCAGTCTAGGCCCTAATTCTCCCATGAGAGCATTTTCCAAATAAAAGTTCCTTCCTCAAACAAGAACATTTAACAGTCAAAACTTAGATTGAGGTCATCAACCAGAGACTATGGCAGAAATGTAGTGTGAGTGCGGATGGAGTATAGACAGACTAAAAAGGAGAGAAGACAAAAGACTCCCTGGTTTTAGCTTCTCATAGGGATCAGCTGATCTTCATCCACTGATCAGAATGCAGTAGCTGTGAACCTATGGCTCTCCTTCAGGATGATTTGCTTTTCTCTGTCTGCAGGACCAACTCCACCAACATCTCTGTCATCTTTATGAGCTCCTGGGCCTTCTCCTTGGCCTTCTCACAATTTTTGGTCATTCTGCTGCAGACTACATCATTTGGATTCTGGAAGATTCAGAGTGCTCTCCTCCAAGACCTCCACCTGAGTTTTTATTTGGATGAGCATATACCGTCCACATCCCACAACTTGCTCCTATTCCACACGCGTGCTCTCTGTTGCTCCAGGATGAGAGCCTAGGATGTCCCCCCCATCCCACTGAGGACTGGAAGCAGGAACTGCTGGAGATTCTCCACTGGCTCCATCACATCCATCTCCTTTGCCTCTGCCAGCTCCAGGAACTTCTTTAAGACTCCAGTATCCATGTCTAGAGCAAAGGACAAGAGATGTATTTTGTTCAAAATATAAAATTTTTTGTGGCACACTATCTGATGTAACCGGTCTGGTCCATTTGTTTGGAAACCTAACTCAGTTTTATTTGATGTGGAACCTACAGTAGGAGACAAGATCTTGGTATTCTGTACAAGCTGATGCAATACCCAGGGGGTTCTGGGCATAAAAACAGAAAAGTTCTTTGCAAAAGCTCTTAAGGGGCTGAAGAAGGAAAGGAGGACTGCTCACATTGGACCCTATACTACACAGAGGCTAGGTATTTTTAAAATCATAAGTTGTCCTGCTATAAAGTTCCTTTGAGTAGCAGACCTGAAAAGTATTTGAGGTCAAGACTTTACCCTGTGTAATAAGAAAAAAAATGAACATGTTATTGTATTCATTTTCTTGAAAAGAAAAAAAAAGAATTAATATCAGTTTTCTTCAAACTATTATAAAAATTTAAAGAAGATGGAATACTTCCAAACTCATTCTAAGAGGTCAATATTACCATGAGAACAAAGCCAGATAAGGATACTATGGAAAAAGAATTACAGGTCAGTATCCCTGATGGATACAGATGGAAAAAATCTCAACGAAATTAAATTCAAACAGCAAATCAATTTCAGTAGCACATTAAAAGGATCATAAACCAAGATCAACTTTATGGTATGTGACATATATATATTACGTGTATTATTTATTATATATAATGAAATATATACATAATATCACAAGAATATTATTCAGCCTTTAAAAAGGAGGAAATTCTGCCATTTTTGAAAACATGGTTGGACCTTAAAGACATTACAGCAAGTGAGATAAGCCTCCAGAGAAAGACAAATACTGCATGACATCTTTCTATGTGGAATTAAAAAAAAGTTTAATATATAAAAACAGAGAGTAGAATGGTGGTTGCAGGGGCTGAGGGTGGGGGAAATGGGGAGATGATGGTCAAAGTATATAAACTTACAGTTATAAGTTGAGTAAATTCCAGGGATCTAATACACAAAATGTGAGTTAACAATACTGGATTGTATACTGGAAAGTTTATAATGTTCTCACCACAACAACATGGTAATCACAGGAGGTGAAGGATACATTCACTAACTTTATTGTGGTAAGCATTTTGCAAAATACATGCATTGTCATCACACTGTATACGTTAAACTTGTACAATGTCATGTTAATTATAGCTTAATAAAGTCTGGGAAGCAACACATGTAATAAAGTTGTAAGAATAAAAAAAATACATACACAAAGTTTAATTCTATTTAACTTTTTATTTATGATATTGTGATCATTAGACTAAAATTATCCATGACATTAAACTTCCTTTTGTACAAGATTTTGACACAGAAATTAAGGTTGAATACCAATCAATTTAGAAACATTTGGAACATTATAATCCATGTTGAAAAGCATAAAAAGACAATTTTCTTGTAAAAGTCAGGTACATCATACCAAAGGCATTGACTTCCCATAAGGAGAACTTGAATCTGGAAGATATTCCATTCCTAGGCTGATAGTTTTTACATTTCAGTTACTTTGTCAAAGGAAGGGCATTTCTAAGGGCATTTCTATAACCACTCAAAATGCCATTTGCTAAATTTGAGGATGGAAACATCTTCAGGATGTGATTTTTTTTAAAAAAATTATTTTATTTATTTATGATAGGCACACAGTGAGAGAGAGAGAGGCAGAGACAGAAGCAGGCTCCGTGCATCGGGAGCCTGATGTGGGATTCGATCCCGAGTCTCCAGGATCATGCCCTGGGCCAAAGGCAGGCGCCAAACCGCTGCGCCACCCAGGGATCCCAGGATGTGATTTCTGATGAAACCTCAGTTCTTCAGTGCCTTGACCCATCCATAATAGGGATGTCGTGTGCCTCCTGAAATGGATCCTCACGGCTGTTTCCAAGTAATTAGAACTAAGTTCTATTCATCAGTCTTCATCTAATTTGGCTGGTCCTTGTTAAAATCAACACAAGCACCTTTTGTTGCATCGATGTACAAGTAAAACTCATGCAGTCGTACCAAAGTGACAAACTGGCAAAGCACTAGTATTGGCTGAGAGTGATTTGCAATACTTACCATGAGCCACATTGTAACATGCTGATATTCTGCTCTCAGGTTCAAACTGGACACCTGGAAATCATTTAATATCTCCTTAGAAAAGAGCTCAAAGGAACTCCAGGAGACCTTCCAGATTGTCTAGGAAAATGCATGTGAATATTAAACATCTCTTTTGAGAAGAGTTGCCCCAAATATTGGTTTCTGCCTGTAAAGGAAATTGTGGGAAATCCAACCAGGCTGGGAATCTAGCAGGATGGAAGATATTTGAAAATAGACAGCTAAAGGTTCACATCTGACGTTTGAAAACTTCTGAACAACTTGAGATCTGAAAGGAGGGAGCTCCATAGTTCCTTTCCACCCCACCTCCACCAAGTAATAATAACAGACACCAAACAAATGTTTCTTGGTGAAAGAGATCAGGCTCTGGCATTTGGCTCCTTACAAGCAATTAACTTTTCCTGCCCTCTTGTCCTTCTGCTTTCTCTCCTCTTCCCTTCACCATGGTTGCTGAGCTGATCCCCACTGCCAGACAAATGCCAAGTTCTAGATACAAACCCTCATTAGTTACACTTTTACAGAAGAAAGAGTGATTAAGTCAATGTCAAATCTACCTTAGGAAGTAACAACTCTAACAGTTATAGTTTCCTTGCTTGAAAAAAACAGAAAAAAAAAGCACTATTTCTGAGTTTGCATATGCTGTGTCTCATACAGGAATGTCTTTTCCCCTTTTCTCTGTCTCAATCTCTCATCCTGCCCACTCCTTAAAGACTGGCTCTACTGCCCTCCTCAGAGTCCCACCTGTCAGGGTAGGTCCTTGCAGGGCACAGGGTATATACCCCCGGTCTGTCTGTGGCACTTCTCCAACACCCCCTGGCACTGCCTGTTTTCTCTACATCTTTAGCTTTCTGAGTCCAGAAGCCATTTCTGACCCATTTCTGGTAACTAAATGCAATTGTCAACACTGGAGGCCTGATAGAGCTTCTCAACTAATAAGTTAAAATGTATGTTCTATTTTCTACACACATTCTGCAATTGGTATTGTCTGAAGCCAGCACTTAGGGGCCCAGGAGAGGGCATATAATATGTTCAGAAAGCTGGTGAGCCCAGTGTTAAACACAGCCATTATTGGAAATTAAATTGCATATGCTTACAATGAAATGGATTTTATTAAAAAGTATTAGATGCTACAAAAATCATCACTTCCTCATTACATTTTGCTAATATCTCCACTTACGAGATTATTCCGATTTATTGTGTGTGTGTGTATATATATATATATATATACACACACACACACACACACATATGGTGGAAATGCTTTACGGTGTATATATATGTGTATATATATATATAGTGGAAATGCTTTACAGTGCTGGGTTTCTACACATCTCTTCTTGGCTCTGCATTCAGTGACGTCAGCTTAGCAGCTTGAAATCTGTCAGGAGTGGAGTATTTGCCTCTTGGTTATTGGCAAAACTACAAAACCGGGTCACCCACCCCCATTCCAGTGACTAGCACACTATGGATCTCACCTGAAATCAATTCTCCCTCATCCATGTTTAGTACTTTCACAATCACTTTTCTAATTAACTAAACATAACAACAAGATTCTATCTATCTATAGCCTGATAATAGTCAAAGATTTAAAATCTAGAAAAAGTGCATTTTAGACCTAAAGAGGCACCAAACAACATTACATTCTTATACTGACTTGAAAGTCAGTATAGATTCTTGCACTACCACAAGGTTATGATAATGGATTCAATTTTTATTATTCAATCTAGAAAAAATATCTCCATCATTTGAGCTCTCAGGTTCTCCAAAGCTAAGAAAGATGGGGATCTTCCCTATAATTTTTCACCAGAGTACAAAATGAATAAAATAGAAAGCATTTTTCTGTCTGTTGAATTACTATACTGAATTCTTTTTAAGAGAAAAAGGTAGTTTAAATCCTGCATTTAGCGATTTAATATAATCCAATGAAGCAATAAAAAAGCTAGTATCCGGGATGTCTGGGTGGCTCAGGGGTTGAGCATCTGCCTTCGGCTCAGGGAGTCGATCCTGGGTCCTAGGATCGAGTCCCACATCCGACTCCCTGCAGGGAGCCTTCTTCTCCCTCTGCCTGTGTCTCTGCCTCTCCCTGTGTCTCTCATGTATAAATAAATAAAATCTATATAAAAAAAAGCTAGTATGCAGGAGGCGGGGCAATATGGCAGAAGAGTAGGGTCCCCAAGTCCCCTGTCCCCACCAACTTACCTAGATAACTTTCAAATCATCCTGAAAACCTACGAATTTAGCCTGAGATTTAAAGAGAGAACTGCTGGAATGCTACAGTAAGAAGAGTTCGCGCTGCTTTCAAGGTAGAAAGATGAGGGAAAAAAATAAATAAAGAAACAAAAGGCATCCAAGGGGGAGGGGCCCCACGAGGAGCCGGGCTAAGGCCAGGGCGAGTGTCCCCAGGACAGGAAAGCTCCGACCGGGAGAAGCAGGAGCTTCACCAACCTTCCCGGACAAAAAGGCCCTCGCAGGGAGTTGGAGCAGGACCCCAGGAGAGCAGGGATACCCTAGGGCTCCCTGGGACACTAACAGACACCTGCGCCCCGGGGACAGTGAGCCACACCCCGCGGCCGAGCTCCCTAAAGGGCTGCAGTGTGCGCCCGGCTGGACCTGGGCGCAGCTCCGAGGGGCTCAGACGGAGGCTCCCCGGAGGGGGCTGCGCAGCTGGGAGCGCGATTCCAGTGGGGCAGGCCCGGGAGCACAGGGCGCCAGGCCACAGCCCAAGATCCGGTGCTCCCTCCAGGGCAAGCGGAGGCCGGAAGGACCCAGGGCAGTGAGGACACCGGCCACTAGGCGGCCCCGAGTTGAGCAGATCAGCGCCCCCCTCCCCTGGAGCATCCAGGCCCCTGCGGACTGGGAGACTGCGGTAGTTACTGTTGGAGCAGACTCCAGGGCTGGAGAGCTGGCCGCCGTCACTGTTGTTCCTCCTGGTGTCACCTTCTACCTGGGACAGAGCGGGGCCACCAGGGAGCAGAGGCCTCACAGGATAAACAGCTCCCACTGAGCCCTGCACCTGGCAAGGGGCACAGGTGCACACACCTGAGAATCAGCACAGCAGGCCCCTCCCCCCAGAAGACCAGCTAGAAGGACAGGGGAAGAGCAAGTTCTTGACCAAGCAGCACTGGAAAGTTCCACAGGAAGTCGAGGGATTTACAGTATATAGAATCAGAGGATACTCCCCCTTGTTTTTTGTTTTCTATCCCCCCCCCTTTTTTTTCTCTCTCTTTTTCTCCTTTTTCCAATACAATGTGTTTTTGGCCACTCTGCACTGAGCAAAATGACTAGAAGGGAAAACTCACCACAAAACAAAGAATCAGAAACAGTACTCTCTCCCACAGAATTACAAAATTTAGATTACAATTCGATGTCAAAAAGCCAATTCAGAAGCACAACAATAAAGCTACTGGTGGTTCTAGAAAAAAAAAGCATAAAGGATTCAAGAGACTTCATGACTGCAGAATTTAGATCTAATCAGGCAGAAATAAAAAATCAATTAAGTGAGATGCAATCCAAAATGGAGGTCCTAACGATGAGAGTTAACGAGATAGAAGAACGAGTGAGTGACATAGAAGACAAGTTGATGGAAAGGAAGGAAGCTGAGGAAAAAAGAGAAAAACAATTAAAACATCTTGAGGATAGGTTAAGGTAAATAAATGACAGTCTCAGAAGGAAAAATCTACATTTAATTGGGGTTCCAGAGGGCACCGAAAGGGACAGAGGACCAGAAAGTGTATTTGAACAAATCATAGCTAAGAACTTCCCTATCTTGGGAAGGGAAACAGGCATTCAGATCCAGGAGATATAGAGATCCCCCCAAAAATCACAAAAAACTGCTCAACACCTAGACATTTAATGTTGAAACTTACAAATTACAAAGATAAAGAGAAGATTCTTAAAGCAGCAAGAGACAAGAGATCCCTAACCTTTATGGGGAGAAGTATTAGGGTAACAGCAGACCTCTTCACAGAGACCTGGCAGGTCAAAAAGGGCTGGCAGGATATATTCAGGTTCCTAAATGAGAAGAACATGCAGTCAAGAATACTTTATCCAGCAAGGCTCTCATTCAGAACAGAAGGAGAGATAAAGAGCTTCCAAGATAGGCAGAACCCGAAAGAATATATGACCACCAAATTACTTCTGCAAAAACTGCAAAAAAATATTAAGGGGGACTCTGTAAAACAAAGAGGAAGTCCAAGGAAACAATCCACAAAAACAGGGACTGAATATGTATTATGATGACACTAAATTCATATCTTTCAGTAGTAACTCTGAACATGAAAGGGCTTAATTACCCCATCAAAATGTACAGGGTGTCAGACTGGATAAAAAAGCAAGACCCATCTATTTGCTGTCTACAAGAGACTTGTTTGGACCTAAGGATACCTCCAGCCTGAAAATGAAAGGCTGTAGAACCATTTATCATTCAAATGGTCCTCATAAGAAAGTAGGGTTAGCCATCCTTATATCAGATACATTAAAATTTATCCCAAAGCCTGTAGTAAGAGATGAAGAGGGACACTATATCGTACTTAAAGGATCTATCCAACAAGAGGACCTAACAATCATCAATATCTATGCCCCGAATGCAGGAGCTGCCAAGTATATCAAAGTTAAGACATATTTAGATAATAATAGACTAATTAATAGTAGGAGACTTCAACATGGCGCTTTCTGCAAATGACAGATTTTCTAAGCACAACATCTCCAAAGAAACAAGAGCTTTAAATGATCCACTGGACCAGATGGATTTCACAGATATTTACAGAACTTTACATTCAAACGCAACACATTCTTCTCAAGTGCACATGGAACATTCTCCAGAATAGACGACCTACTGGGTCACAAATCAGGTCTTAACCCATACCAAAAGATTGGGACTGTACCCTGCATATTTTCAGACCATAATGCTTTGAAACTAGAACTAAATCACAAGAAGAAGTTTGGAAGGACCTCAAACACGTGGAGGTTAAGGACCATCCTGCTAAAAGATGAAAGGGTCAACCAGGAAATTAGAGAAGAATTAAAAACATTCAATGGAAACCAAAGAGAATGAAGATACAACTATTCAAAATCTTTGGGATACAGCAAAAGCACTCCTGTGGGGAAATATATCGCAAGACAAGCATTCTTTCTAAAACTGGAAAGAACTCAAATACAAAAACTAACCTTGCACCTAAAGGAGCTGGAGAAGGAACAGCAAATGAAACCTTCATCCAGAAGAAGAAAATTAATAAAGATTCAAGCATAACTCAATGAAATAGAGACCAGTAGAACTGTTGGACAGATCAACAAAACCAAGAGTTGGTTCTTTGAAAGAATTAATAAGATAGATAAACCATTAGCCAGCCTTATTAAAAAGAAGAGAGAAAAGATTCAAATTAATAAAATCATGAATGAGAAAGGAAAGATCACCACCAATACCAAGGAAATACAAATGATTTTAAAATCTTATTGTGAGCAGCTATATGCCAATAAATTAGGCAATCTAGAAGAAATGGAAGCACTTCTGGAAAACTACAAACTACTAAAACTGGAACAGGAAGAAATGGAAAACCTGAACAGACTGATAACCAGGGAGGGAATTGAAGCAGTCATCAAAAACCTCCCAAGACCCAAAAGTCCAGGGCTGGATGGCTTCCCAGGAGAATTCTATGAAACGTTTATTTATTTATTTTTTTAAATTTTTTTTATTTATTTGTGATAGTCACAGAAAGAGAGAGAGAGAGGCAGAGACATAGGCAGAGGGAGAAGCAGGCTCCATGCACCGGGAGCCCGATGTGGGATTTGATCCCGGGTCTCCAGGATCGCGCCCTGGGCCAAAGGCAGATGCCAAACCGCTGCGCCACCCAGGGATCCCCCTATGAAACGTTTAAAGAAGAAACCATACCTATTCTACTTAAGCTGTTTGGAAAGATGGAAAGAGATGGAGTACTTCCAAATTCATTCTATGAGGCCAGCATCACCTTAATTCCAAAACCAGACAAAGACCCCACCAAAAAGAAGAATTATAGACCAACATCCGTGATGAACACAGATGCAAAAATTTGCAGCAAGATACTAGCCAATAGGATCCAACAATACATTAAGAAGATTATTCACTATGACCAAGTGGGATTTATTCCTGTGATGCAAGGTTGGTTCAACACTCGTAAAGCAATCAATGAGATTGATCGTATCAGGAAGAGAAAAAACAAGAACAATTTGATCCTCTCAACAGACCCAGAGAAAGCATTTGACAAAATACAGCATCCATTCCTGATCAAAACTCTTCAGAGTGTAGGGATAGAGGGAACATCCTCAGCATCTTAAAAGCCATCTACAAAAAGCCCACAGAAAATATTATTCTCAATGGGGAAGCACTGGAGCCTTTCCCCGAAGATCAGGAACACGACAGGGATGTTCACTCTCACCACTGCTATTCAACATAGTACTAGAAGTCCTATCCTCAGCAATCAGACAACAAAAAGAAATAAAAGGCATTCAAATTGGCAAAGAAGAAGTCAAACTCTCCCTCTTCACAGATGACATGATACTGTACATAAAAAATCCAAAAGACTGCACCTCAAGATGGCTAGAACTCAGACAGCAATTTGGCAGTGTGGCAGGATACAAAATCAATTCCCAGAAGTCAGTGGCATTTCTATACACTAACAATGAGAATGAAGAAAAAGAAATTAAGGAGTGAATCCCATTTACAATTGCACCCAAACCTATAAGATACCTAGGAATAAACCTAACCAAAGAGGTAATGGATCTATACCCTAAAAACTACAGAACACTTCTGAAATAAATTGAGGAAGACACAAAGAGATGGAAAAATATTCCATGCTCATGGATTGGAAGAATTAATATTGTGAAAATGTCAATGCTACCCTGGACAATTTACACACTGAATGCAATCCCTATCAAAATACCATGGACTTTCTTCTGAGATTTGGAATAAATTATCTAAAGATTTGTGTGGAATCAGATAAGACCCCTAATAGAGGAATATTAAAAAAGAAAACCATAGCTGGGGGCATCACAACGCCAGATTTCAGGTTGGACTACAAAGCTGTGGTCATCAAGACAGTGTGGTACTGGCACAAAAACAGACACATAGATCAATGGAACAGAACAGAGAATCCAGAAGTGGGGCCTCAACTTTATGGTCAACTTATATTCGAAAAAGGAAGAAAGACTATCCACTGGAAGAAAGACAGTCTCTTCAATAAATGGTGCTGGGACAATTGGACATCCACATGCAGAAGAATGAAACTAGACCACTCTCTTTCACCATACACAAAGATAAACTCAAAATGGATGAAAGATCTGAATGTGAGACAAGAATCCATCAAAATCCTAGAGGAGAATCCAGGCAACACCCTTTATGAACTTGGCCACAGCAACTTCTTGCAAGCTACATCCATAAAGGCAAGGGAAACAAAAGTAAAAATGAATTATTGGGATTTCATCAAGATAAAAAGCTTCTGCACAACAAAAGAAACAGTCAACAAAACTAAAAGACAACCTACAGACTGGGAGAAGATATTTGCAAATGACGTATCAGATAAAGGGCTGGTATCCAAGATCTATAAAGAACTTATTAAACTCAACAGCAAAGAAACAAACAATCCAATCATGAAATGGGCAAAAGACATGAACAGAAATCTCACAGAGGAAGACATAGACATGGCCAACAAGCACTTGACAAAATGCTCCACATCACCTACCATCAGGGAAATACAAATCAAAACCACAATGAGATACCACCTCACACCAGTGAGAATGGGGAAAATTTACAAGACAGGAAACAACACATGTTGGAGAGGATGTGGAGAAAGGGGAACACTCTTGCACTGTTGGTGGGAAGGTGAACTGGTGCAGCCACTCTGGAAAACTGTGTGGAGGTTCCTCAAAGAGTTAAAAATAGATCTGCCCTACAACCCAGCAATTGCACTGCTGGGAATTTACCCCAAAGATACAGATGCAATGAAACACCGGGACACCTGCATCCCGATGTTTATAGGAGCAATGTCCACAATAGCCAAACTGTGGAAGAAGCCTCGGTGTCCATCGAAAGATGAATGGATAAAGGAGATGTGGTCTATGTATACAATGGAATTTTACTCAGGCACTAGAAACAATGAATACCCACCATTTGCTTGGACATGGAATGACCTGGAGGGTATTATGCCAAGTGAAATAAGTCAATCAGAAAAGGACAAACATTATATGGTCTCATTCATGTGGGGAATATAAAAATTAATGAAAGGGAATAAAGGGAAAGGAGAGAAAATGAGTGAAAATATCAGTGAGGGTGACAAAACATGAGAGACTCTTAACTCTGGGAAATGAACAAGGGGTAGTGGAAGGGGAGGTGGGGGGGTGGGGTGACTGGGTGATGGGCACTGAGGGGGGTACTTGGCGGGATGAGCACTGGGTGTTATGCTATATGTTGGCAAATTTAACTCCAATAAAAATTTTTAGAATAAATCTAGTATGCTTCTTTATAGGGATTATTTCTGGATCTGTTTAATTCCCCCTCCCTTCCTCTCCCTCACTCCGTCATGCCTTCTTTGCTCTCCCTTTTTAGGAAAGCCTTTCTCTGAAGTTGGACCCACTGGGCAGTGAAACAGATACAGCTTAAGAGAAGCAGTGATCCACCAGCAGATTACCTGCTGTAATTCACTTGAAATGTTTGTGTGGGGTTTTCGAGGTGAGGCAATGTATGAACCACTTTGTGTACGGTCAAGTGCTGCCTTTGAATATGAAGTTGATGTCTTCAGCAAGAAAAACACAGTGAGAACAAAAAGACGCCCTGTCTTCTATCGGAAAGTTTAGAGAAATCGAAAATCCCAAGAGTTGCTGCTGCCTGTGGTCATGTCCCATCATTCCCTGTGTTTCTTTCTTAATTAATTGCCTCTTTTGCCCTATCTTGCTCTCTCTAACAATAGCAATTTTCTTTTTAAAATCTGCTTACTTAAAAGTGATGTGACCCAACTTGGGGTGACGAGCTTGAGGCGAGTTTTATGAACTTTTCTTACTCTACATAAAAGACATGAAAGAAGCAAGGTTTATGCAACTGGCTTTTTAAAAAATGAAGTGAAGATTAACATTCTTTCAAAGATACAACTACTCAACCAGCCGGGAACTTTTTAATTAAGAAAAAGCCCAATTGTTGATCAAACGCTTTTCTTCATACTGGAATAGCGAAGGAAAGTTTAGGAAACAAAATGGTTTTATTTTTCTATCTCTACACTTGTGCTGATACGAGGAAAATTTGTATATTGAAGACAAACACACCCGATTTACAGCAGAAGTCTGGATTGGGTTCTGCTCTTCTATGTGTGTGACTTTCAGCACATCAACCCTTCCTAAGCCTCAGTTTCAACATCTGCAAAGTAGGAATAGTGGTTCTAACACCTACACTAGAGACGATGAGAGGAACGAGGTGCCTGAACATATTCTGTAAACAGTAAAGTGCTCTGAAATCATAAGTTTGCTGTTGATAGTCTGGAATTTGTCTACTAGAGGTACAATCCCGGGGAAAAGATGACATTGACTTTGAGAGTCTGCAGAAAGATAGCCTCTAGTGCTCTCTTCCATGCGACTGGACTGATTGCCCTTAAAAGTGGCCATTTTAATGGAACAACACCAACTGGAAAGTCTTCAGGAGCTTAATAAGCTTAACAGCCAGTTAAATACATTTCTGCACCTAGAGAACTCTTTCACCATAAAACTAAGATGCTCAATTTGCAAAAAGTGTCCATTGCATGAGAGGCACCTTCTAGGTCCACACTGTGGACTCTCGGCCTGGAGAGAGGGTCACCAGTTGTGCCACAGAGAGCAGGCACATGCAGGGCGATGGTTGTCCTCACCCAGAGAGGGGACGGGCACCTCTGGGTTGTGAAAAGGTGTGCAACCCTCTACTTCACACACACCTGCACGCAGAACCAAAGTCTCCCCTGCGGCAGGAATGCATGTCAGCGACCAGACCAGCCGTGTGGAGAGCAGCACTTGGAGGATTCACTTTCCAAGATTTAGTTCCAACCCTGGAGCCCCAGATAGGGTCTTGGAAAATGGAGCAGTAATCGTCTTAGTATTCATCTCAAGTGGATTTTATTACCCTCTTTCTCAGAGACCTTCCAGAAAAAAGAAAAAAAAAGTCCCTTTGCTGGAAAAAATAAAAGGTGCCCACGCACAAGGTGAGCGTCTTCCGACAGGGAGATACTTAGACTGAAAAATACCCAGTGCGGTCCAGGGCACGCTGGGGACAGGGCGGCCTCTTGGGTCCGAGCTGTGTGCGCCGGGTCTGGCAGCTCCGCGCGGACGCCACAGCAAGGGGGCCCATCGAGGCAGCAGGCGCTCTGGAGGGTTTCGCTGGGACCCCCCACCCCGGGGCATCCATTCAGCAGCCGCTCTTCCCGCACTCGCTGCAGCACGGCTCAGGTACCCGGGAAAATTGATTTTCCATTTTTCGTTCTTAAACATCACACCCCACTTATTTTCTGGCTGCAGAGCTAAGCCCCTTAAAGTCCCGATGTGCACGAGATTCCAACAAACTTCCCCAGGACAGCGGCCAGGGCTGGCCATTGGAATTCAGCCTTGCACACCTCCTACCGCCCCTCCTGGCTAATGCTTTCACTACTGAATGACTGTGTTAGGAGCTGCAAACCTGGCCGTCGGTGCCCTGCCGTTTGTGAGCAAGGATTCCCATGCCAGCAAGACTCTGCAAAGAAACATCCACTCACAATTTCTCCAAAATGCCAGCAACGGGGAACTCCCCGATCCCTGGGGGGTCGTCTAAACAACAATGAAAAAGAGAAAATGGAGGACTTTCTTTGTAACAGAAAGATTTTACACAGAGTCACATGAGCGGGCACACACATGTACACATACAAGCACACACAGAGGCACATACGAACACACACATGGGCACGTTTGTGCACACAGAAATGCACATATGCATGCACACAGGCACAAACACAGGCACATCCATGTATGCAGACACATTTATGCATGCAGGCACACATTGCACACACACGGGCACAGAGACACATGCATGCACACAGGCATACACATGTGCACACACAGGCACACACATGCACACACACAGAGACGCATGCTCGCAAGCATACACACGTGCACACACAGGCATACATATACACACACATAGGCATATGCACATATGCATACTTTTTAAACAAAGGTTCTTGAGCTTCATACACGATTTTGCTAAAAAAAAAAGAAAAAAAGAAGGAGTCTGTCATGAAGCATTTAGTGTGATATTTAGGTCAATCGATAGTTTCTATAGTTTGCTAATTTTCTTTATTTTTTTAAATGATAACTTTTTAGGTTTTTTGTCCAAACTAAAGAAAGACTGTTGGTTTGTTAAGCAGATAAGCCTGCCTGAATTGTACCAGGCTTTCTCTGTGAAACTGTACTTCTGACATTTGTCCTTCAATGTCCTTCCAAACCACACACACACACACACACACACACACACACACACACACACACACAGCCTTTGTTGAGAGCACAGAAGAAGGGAGGGCAACCGCTGATCTCACAGCCAACCTCCCACCTTCCCTCGTCCCATTCTTCCTTCTTTCTTGATCTAATACTACCTAAATTACTGTAACATCTCATTCTAATGAGTTTTGCAGAAATCAGATTCTAATCATTTAAGGGCCATTGCATTTTTAACCTTTTATTGAAGTATGTTGTATGCAGAAAATTGCACATACTGTAAAGAAAATCTCACAAATATAAGGTCCCTATATAAACAGCACTTCAAGAAACAGAATATTCCCAGAAATTCCAGAAACCCTCCTTGTGCTGTCTTCTAGTCATTACTTCCCACCAAGGGGACCACAATTCTGACTTCTAACAACTTAGATTAGCTTTATCTATTTTTGTAATTTTTGTGAATGCTTCTCTGTCTGGCTTATTTCACTTAACTACTGTCTTTATGATGTTCATCCTTACTGCTTTTTATTTACATTGTATTATAGTGTTCCACTATTTGAATACACCATAATCTCTTCCTCCAACCCTCTGTTGATGAATATTCAGGATATTTCCAGTTTCTGGCTATTACAATTAGTTTTACTATGAACATTCTTCAGTGTGTCTTTTGATGAAAACATGTACATAACCTTGGAGGTATTAATGTTAAGAGTGGGATTTTGAGTCATGGAGTATGAAAGTATTCAGTCTTTGTAGACTCTAACAGTTTTTAAATTAGTACCAATTTTACTGGAACTTGTAGTGTCTGAGAGTTCCAATTACATCCTTAACAATATTTATTATTTTTTGTCCTTTTAATTTTATTATTATCATATTGTGGTTTTAATTCCCATTTAGCTAATGACTAATATAATTGAGCATTTTTTCATAGTCTTAGTGGCTACCTGGATAACCTTATCTGGGTTTTCTATTTCTTATTGATTTATAGGAGCTCTTTATATATTATGGGTATGAGTCCTTTGTCAAATATAAAATATATATGGCTTACCTGATCATTCTCTCTAAGATGACCTTTGGTGAATTCAAGTTGTGTTTCTTAATGTGATCTGACATATTATACTTTTCTTTTATGATTAATACTTCTCATGCTCTAATTAAGCAATTTTTTGTCTTTCCTGAGGTTATGAAGAAATTCTTTTATGCTTTTCTTCATAAGCTTTGCTTTTTTTCTTTCATGTTTGGATCTATAATCCATCTAAAATTGATCCTTGTGTAAAATCTGAGGGAGGAGTCAAGCTTATTACATTTTTCATATAAATATCCACTTATAAATCATCCTTTTAAAAACCATACTGGAGTGTTACCCTGCACATTTTTCATAAACTACTTCCTGAGAAAATATAAACAAAGAATATTATAGTTCCTTGCTTTTTCAAACATAAATGAATATAATTAAATCATTTCCCTTTATCTCAGGCTCAGTATTTATTGTCAATAAAGTTTATAACTCCTCAAGGAATATTGGATTATGTGAAGTTATTTGTAGCGGCATCAGGTTTTTTTAAAATACTGTATGTACATTTTTCATCATTTTTATTAATTGCTGTCCTGCTCTTACTTACCAGGATTGTAGTTGACATTTCCTGCTTCTGGAAGTACCAACATAGCCATTCTAATATGCTACTTCTGATTTCACATGGTGTGGGAATCAGATGTTGCAGGTCAGTTGTCCCAGGCTGGGACAGTTTCATGTGTGGGGAGTTTATTGAGGAGTACTGCTGAATCAATGTGTGTGGAGAAATGAAAACAGAGATGGAACAGAGCCTGAAGTGGGGAGTGAGCACCATCACATCAAGGGCTTCAGTGGGACCTACCAAGTGTCCTGGAGCACCGTAGATTTCAGTTAATCCCCTGGGGTGGAGGGTGCTGGACACTACCCTCTCGTTGACCATTCACTGGAGGCTGACTGACCCTGAGCCAGGCCCTCCAGCTGAGGGCAGGGCTAGCTGAGCTCTGTCTGCATCCTGGCCAAGTGGGAGTTCCAGTCCTGCAGAGCTCTGACAGCACACGGTAGTATCCCCCTTCCCAGAATCCCAAGTTTCTGCCTATGCGGTGTAGTATGAGAGGTCATCATAAACTGCATAAATATCCATATCCATGGCTTTTGAATTTTGTGGAAGCATTTTGTCCTGCTTGGAGTTATATTTGTCCATACCCTAGGTCTTAGCTGTGTGTTTTGATAGTTAATGTTTTGGGTATAGGATCACATATGAGAGATATTATTCCACTATCTATATTCCAAATTAATAGCATTTTGCTTTTTATCTATATGCTAGTGTAATTTGTATTTTAGCTCATGTGACTGAAAATACTGAGTAATTGGGCTACTTCATTCATTCATGGGGAAATCTATTCTTAGGTGTTCCTAAATATATTCTTTTTTTTAAGGTGTTATTTATTTATTTGAGAGAGAGTGAGAGATAGAGGGGAAGCACAAGCAAGGGTATGGAGGGAAGAAGGAGAAGCAGGCTCCCCCATGAACAGGGAGCCTGACTCAGGGCTCGATTCCGAGGACCCTAAGGTCATGACTCAAGCTGAAGTCAGATGCTTAACTGACTGAGCCATCCAGGCATCCCCCTAAATGTATTCTTAAAGCTAGCTTGTGACCTCACACATTCTTAGGTGCCTGTAGATCTCACCTCTACATTTTGTATTTTTTTTAGTGCCGTGTGGCCCTTCTGGTCCTACCACAATCACTGGAGTTGGGGACAAGCTCTTCCTTAGGAGTTGCCCATGGGGCTGGTCCGGCACTATCTCTTCTTTCATACCAGCCCAACCCAATAGGCTGAGCTCAACCACAGTTTGTCTCTGAATAAAGTCCAGGCAGGAAGAAAAGAGAGTCCTATGAGAATACTATTTTTTAATACTTTATTTATTTGAGAGAGAGAGAGAGCAAGCATGAGAGAGAGAGCACAAGCAGGGCAGAATGGCAGAGGAAGAAGCAGACTTCCTGCTGAGCAGGGAGCTCAATGCAGGACTCGATCCCAGGACCCTGGGATCATGACCTGAGCCAAATGTAGACACTTAACTGACTGAGCCACCCAGGCATCCCCATGAGAACACTATTAAGCTGTCAGTGAGAGAGGAGGTGTGGCTGCATTAATACCCACCTGGTCATATTCATCTTGATGAGGAGTTGGACACTAACCTGGCCGTGGCTTCCCCTAATCAGAATGATGGTCCCATCAACTGTAAACTACCTTGAATTGCGTGTCACACTAAGGACCTCACATGGCATTTACAATATCTTCTTAATAACTGCAATTATCCCAATTTCACAAATGAGGACTCGTCTGGGATCACAGAGGTAGCAAGCAAGAGAATGAGAATTAGCAGCCAAGTCAGACTGATTTTAAAGCTTGTGTTCATCATCCTTTTGTTCTACTGTCTCTTGGCTGCCTGTCTCCTTCTTTCTCTCTCTCTTGCTCTGTCTCTCGCACACTCACAGAACACAAACACACAGACATAGCTGAGTCTATCCAGTGCCTTGGTACAGTAAGTTTTGAAATACTAGTGTGGGATATCTGTATCAAAAAACTAAATTTTACTTTAGATGTAACACTCTTCCTTAAATATATAGCAGAAGTTTGTTTCATTCTATCCATGGTACTGGTTTTTTTTTTTTTAAGTAATGATTTTTTTTTTAGAAAAATAGCAATGCTTTCCATGTAACTTTGGGACATGATGATAGGAGAAAAAGAAAGATCAGAATCCCTATAATTCTATTACCTGGAAGGTTTTTCCAGTTTATTAAACTTCACTTAGTGTATTGTCTTTTTGTCCTTACACATGTGCTTTTCCGTAATTGGGTTCATTGGGTCCACAGAGTTTTGATTATTTTTTTGTTTCTCTTTGTATTATATCAGGAGCCTTTTCCATATCATTAACTATTTCTTGAAGGCTATTTTTAATGGCTATAAGCTGCCTCTATGTGTGAATGTACTATAACTTATTTTGTTATTCACTTACTGGTGCGTATTTAGCAGTTCATATCTCTTGGTAGTACATAAATACCTATGAGATGTATGTTGGCTTACAGGTGTTTAATCACATTTCTGATTCTCTCCTAATGATACGTTCCTGGGAGTAGACTGGCTGTGTCCAGGTGCATGGCTGTTGTTAAGGCTCTTCTATGCCTTGTCAGTGACAGTATTCACACAGGTCTCACACAAGTTGCAATGACTTGCCCTGTCCCGGGAACCCCCCACCATTCACCTTTGTTACGGTATCAAAATATGAATATAGGGCATACATAATATGGACTATAAAAAGACAGACATTAGAATCAGGTGGAATCTTCAGTTCATGAAGCAATGAAAAAATGTATTTTTAGACTGCTGAAAGCAAAGAAGTTTTAATGTTGTTTTTAGCCAACTCTCTTGACACCATACACGGGAAAGTTTCTATCTTCCTAGAAAATAAAACTTAGAAATAAGAATCCTGAAGAATTATTTTTACAAAATAATTTGTAGCTAAGGAAGTAATATGTAAAATCTTTCAGAAAGGATAAGAGCGATGCTTCCCATGCATGACGTTTTTAATTAACTTCTTATTTTGGAACAAGAAAGCACACGATTATAGCTTGCATCCTTATGGCATTGCGACATAGAATTCATCTCACAACTGATTTTAAGTAAAAAGGGATGATGAACATCAAGTAAGTAAATCTTTTCAGAATCTCTAGTAGTGTTTTTCTTACCAAACAGAAAACCACATTAATTGGTATTAATGCCAACAGCAGAATGCAAGTGACAATTCCTTAAAAAAAAAAAGATTTTATTTATTTATTTGAGAGAAAGAGAGTGAGAGCATGAAAGAGAGGAGGGGCAGAGGGAGAGGGAGAAGCAGACTCCCTGATGATCAGGGAGCCCGAGGCAGGGTGATCCTTGGACCTGAGATCGTAACAGGAGCAGAAGGCAGATGCTTCACTGACTGAGCCACCCAAGCGCCCTGCCAGTGATAATTCTTGAAGCTTGCTTGACTCCCAGAATGTTTCAATCACTTTGGCTACTTTCAATACACACAGGGAGGCAAAATTACTACACTGTATTTTGAGTTTCAGACACAATCGGGAAGCTTATTTTGGATGTCCTCGCCTCCTGAGGCCAGCCATTCTATTTACACCCCAAATGCTTTGATTAGTGTCCTCACTTTTGTTTTGTTACCTCTGCCTTTGTAAAGTATGTAAAGTACGGGCTTTGGGTCAGCCCACCTCTGTCTCAGGGGCTTAATTTTCAAATTGTAAAAGGAGGATAATAGCACAACCCCTTCCTTTTCTGATCCCTTTTCAAGGACAACTATCCTTTGAATTTTAAAATTATTACTCCTTTTCTTTAAAACTTTGTCTCCTTTACAATATATAGCTCACTTGTGAATGTTTTTGAACTCTCACATCATTGGAATCGGTCTTGTTTTATTTACTATTAAGTATTCTTCATAAGTCTCATATTAATCTTTTGTCAGGTATGTGTGCTATAAAAATGTCCCTTCTGTCTCTCCTCTTTCCATTGATGTAAGGTAGTGCTTCCTTAAAAGGCTGGCTTGTTCTCTGTTTCTTCTGGGAATTCCACTTGACTATCTGGTATGAAAGAAAAATCCGTGGTAATGGGTGAGCTGGGAGGGGTGGTGTTGGGGGAGGCACATACCAGATTCTACATGAGAAATGTAGGACAAATGCTGCAGTTGTTTTTAACATATGTACATTTCAATGTGTGCGTGTGTGTGGATAACATGTGTATGTGTATATATGTGGTCTGTTTATGTGTGTGTTTGTATATATATGGACTTGGGGTGAGCCCCCTTAGCTGCATACACATACACACACACAGGTCAATTTGTGTGTGTGTGTATATATATATATATACACACACACACACAAAGACACAAATTTATGTAGTATATATATATATATATATATATATATATATATACACACATACATATGCATCACAACTACATATATCCATGTCTGTGTATATATACATGTATATGTGTGTGTGTGTGTATGTCATGAAAAGTGAGAGGAAGAGTAATAAAAGTTTAGAATATTTGCTCATGCAGGAATTTAGGAACACAGATAATTTAGAATTATCTGTGCCACATTTCAAAGGAAAGAGAAATATAGAGCATTGTCTTAAAACCCTTTTCTGGCACATGCTGCCATTCCTTGAGATAGCTCACTGTACATGGACTGAACTGGGATATGGAACTGTTTAGTCTTTGGTCTTATTCCTGATTTCCTCCAAACTCCTGGGAGCACAATAAAAAAAAAGAAAGAGCAACAAAATCCTTGCTTTGTTCTATGGGATGTTGGTTTGCTTGCTAATGTGATAGAATCTCCATGTTAGGGGATGCGTGGCTCATCCCAGTGTTCTGTTAAAAAGAATATACAAGGCTTCAGGAATAGCTGTGATCTTTGGTCACTCGGGCAGGTTGGATTTTCTAGATTTGAGAGTTTATGTTTGAGACATATTCATTGTCTTGTACACACTAATGCTGTTTTTATTTTGAGAAAAGTACATGAATGTGTGGACTGTAATCATCTTATGAATTCAGCCTTGGTTGATAAATTCATTCAGTTCAGAATATGTAAAACCAGTATGTGTTAGAAGGAAACATTTTGAAAACTGCTTGATATTTTATTCTACACTTGCCTAACCCCCATAAATAATCTGTTTATGAATTATAGCCAGAAGACTCCAAACAAAAAATGCTTTCAAAATGTAGGCTAGCAACGTGAGTTATTACAGAATTGAGGGCAGCGAATTAAAATGTACTTCATTCTTGCTACTATGGGTTTGGCACTATGAAGGACATCTTACAAAGGGTTAAACAAATTAGAAGTAGAATTAAAAAGTATTTGGCAGATGATTTTCTATCTAATGGCTCTGAGTTTTGAAAGGTCAAAAGTAATCAGGTGACTTTCAGACAGGTTTGCATTGCCCTAGTTAAGGGAGGAGCCCGGTAGCTTCCCCATCCCAGATGGACTCACACTGAGCCCTAAGAGGACATCAGGTTTCAGATGGTAGATTCCATGGCTCTTCTCAGGACACCCTGCACAGGGTGCATGCATGTCACTGACACTCAGAGCGTGGACTGAGAAGGAAGAGGTTTACCTTATTTATATCCTAAAGCCACCCAGGTCTCCATGAGAAGCCCTCACAAGTCCCAAGTGCCGTGCTACAGGATGTGTGGGCAAGCAGCCACGACAGCAAGGAATGTCACCCAATGGGATGACTTATCTGAACAAACTCAGGCAGAAACTTAGTCACCCCAGATGCCTGGTTCTCCTCTATTCTTTTGTTCCAAACTACTCAGCCAAAACACAGCATTATTCTTCCATGCATGACATCTTGAAAGCTCTGCTTTTATCCAGGAGTTTACTGACAACAAGTATAAATGATTAGAAAAATATTCCATGATGGTATTTTTTCCCCCTGTAAATGCCACTCGGTTACTTTCCAAATATTCTAGAGGCTAAAATGTGATTTGAACCATTTCTCTCTTATTCTCTTTTTCTTTGAAGTTGACAAATCCACGCTGTTCTTGTGAGCTCACTGGTTAATCACATGTTTCTTTTGACTTAATTGCTTCCCAAGCAAAAATCACAGAACTTTGAAATTTACTAAAGAATTTACAAGAACCAAATTATGTTCAGGTCAAGCTACATAAGGAAGCTTATTATCAGTAAAGAAGAAAGAGCTTACCACCAAAAATACAAAAGCAAAAACAAAGCTCCCTTCCTCAAAAAACAGAAATCGTTTCCAAACTGAGATACAAATTCTACCTGAACTAAATTGACAGCCAACTTGGCCAACTTAAAAACAAGTCACATCTAGTTTCATTGGCAGGACAATGATACGTAGGACTATAAATATTTCTTACAGGATCTAGATATCAGGAACGGTCCACCCATCCCCCCAGACAGGTACAAATATGGCTCCCTCTGCCGTGGCCTCTGATATGGGCAAGAACTCTGCAGACGGACAACAAATGATGAGCCAGCTGCAGGGGATCCTGCAGGATGGACATGGTCTTGGTTCTTGGGAGAGGCTGATGACTCTAATCATTATTCTCCACAATGTGCTTATCCCCCAGGAGCCTTTCTTGGGACCCTCATTAGTACATAGCTCCCAACTGTCAGAATGGTGGTTAAGCAACAACTTGATAGACATGCCACTGACACTGTTCTAAAAAGAAACTTCTAGCAGCCATACCCAATCTTTGTACTGGGGACCAGCCTTACAGCAGCCCAATACCTTCCATGAGCCCTTAGTGAGTAAAGAGGTTACTGAGGGCACAAATGTGTATCTGTAAGGTGTCCTTCTACACACCTTTGGGCCAAACACATCAGAGGAGCTGGACATCATTGCACTCCTTCAGCACAGATTTCTCAGAGGAAAGAGTCCTTTGAGGTTGAGTGAGGACAACTGACACATTAAAGTAGCCTGAGTGGCTACTCAGACTGAGTGGCTCAGTCTGGGTGGCTGAGGGGTTGAGCATCTGCCTTTGGCTCAGGTCATGATCCCAGAGTCCTGGGATCAAGTCACACATCGGCTTCCTGCATGGAGTCTGCTTCTTTCTCTGTCTTTCTCTGTGTGTGTCTTTCATGAATAAATAAATAAAATAAATATAATCTAATAAATAAAATAAATAAAATCTAAATAAATAAATAAACAAATAAACAAACAAACAAATAAAGTAGCCTAGGGAGCAAGCATGCTCAGTGGTGCTTGCATTGTCACTGGCCAAAGTCTGCCAAATCTGTGGGGATTTTTCTTCCCTCATTCTTTCAAAGCCACAGAAACATTTCAGAATAGGCACAAGAGCTATACTTGCCAGTCTTCAACTCAGATTTATTCAAGGGCAAGAACTGCCAATTTTCAAAAGCTATCAACCAACAAGGGACTAGAGTTGCTGTATTTCCCACCTGTTGGCATATTCATTACAATCAGCAAGGAAATGGAAGGAAAGAGCAGTAGGTGTGAGGGAGCAGGGATGTTTGCAGGGCTGGAAAGCTGATACACCTTCGGCAGGGTTGTGTTGACTGTATTTCAGCTTGAGCAGTTGACTCAGTTTTGCTCTACAAAAAGCAAAACAAGTCAGGTGATCTTTTCACTGCAACAAGTCAGAAAACAGATAATACATTTAATTCATTGATACTCAACATGTAATTGGGAGAAGCGGCATCTGGCATCTTCTACCCCTTTTCCTGGGATAACCACCAGGAAGTGTCTCAGCCAAGGGGCTGGGGCAGCCAGGACTCCTGATGGGGAAGGCAGCCAGGGCTCCGGATGGGGAGCAGTGGGAGTGCTCATAGGGACACACTCACCACTAGGGGAACTGTGAGAGGGCAGAGAGGCTCACTCAGTGTCCTTGCAAGTGGTTTGCCTGGTTTCTCTGCTCTCTGCATGCCCTCCCCGCTCCCCGGCCCCGAGGCAGACCCAAGTGACACCCACACCTCCCAGAGCCACAGATGTACCCTGAGTACACACCAAGAAGTGGCCCAATTCAGAGAACAAGGAGCACATTGCTACCTAAATCAATACTTGGTTGCAATAATCCATGTATCTGCCTGTTAAGACTTTATCTTTAGAAAGCACTCTGCAAACAAACTTGTACCTTTTAAGAAACCAAAACCAACCAATGAATGGAACAAAAAACAAAAAGCCCAATACTGGATCCTTTTTTTTTTCCCCTAAGAGAAAGGAATAAACAACAGCATTTTCTCCGGGGAATGAAGTCACTGATGTGTTCTAAGGAAATTGTTTCTGTTCCTACTAAGGTTTTATGAGCAGAGCTCTCTCTATTATGACCTTAGAGCTGACAGTCTAATGAGAAGAATTTTTAACTGGAATAGCATTTCAACTGGAATAGCCATTTGCCCAAAAAGCTTAGGTTAGTCATATTATGCACATATTCTTTTATTTACAATAAAAAGAAATATGTAGTAATATTTATCAGTTAAGGAGGCAATGATTTAAAAAAATAAAAATAAATTTAAAAAAGGAGGCAATGATTTAATAAACATACATGCTCTTTGAAAACATGGTTAGATGGAGTACACAATTAAAAAAATTATGAGACATTCAGGATCGCTGGGTGGCGCAGCGGTTTGGTGCCTGCCTTTGGCCCAGGGCGCGATCCTGGAGACCCGGAATCGAATCCCACATCGGGCTCCTGGTGCATGGAGCCTGCTTCTCCCTCTGCCTGTGTCTCTGCCTCTCTCTCTCTCTGTGTGACTATCATAAATAAATAAATGAAAATTTAAAAAAAAAATATGAGACATTAGATGATAGCCATTTGACTAAAACATAAGAATTTAAAGTGCATTTATACATACATAGACTGCAGACTGAAGTCTCAAGCAACAATCATATCGGAGATTTGTTTCAAATGAAGTAAGAGAATTAGAAAATGTCACAGGGTCTTTTTATTTGACAGATATTCAGGGATTTTTAACAATATTAAACCTACTAGAGAGATCCTTTATTTATTAAAAGATCCTTCATCTGACAGCCTTTAAAAATCCCAATAATAAATGTCATTGAAATGTTTAGCCTGTATCTAAAATAAATGTGTGACTGTTTGAGGCTATATATCTTCCATAGCTAGCTAGGAAGCCTTTATAGAGTGTAGAGACACAAACACGCCAGTCACAGCATGTGCCTGTAGGGTGTGTGACTTACAGAAAATCTTCCTAAGAAGGCTGTGCATGTCACTGTGATACCATACCTCTTGAAATTATAAGCAAAGGTTTATGTGTATGAGAATTCTTCAGAGGATAAAGTTCACAGCTTTACCTAGATGATCAAAAGCGTTCAAAATCTCCCCCAAAAGTTAAGACAAAAATGAGATTTGATTTTTGGGAGATGTGAGCTTGTCAGAGACAGAGACAGAGATGGTGTTGTATTCAGTGCTATAATACTCTTAGGCCTGGCAGGTTAGGATGGTTAGTTTTATGTCTCAACTTGGCTGGGCCTTAGTGCCCAGATATTTAGTTAAACTTGATTCTGGATGTCTCTTTGAGGATGGTTCTGGATGAGATTAACATTTGAATTGGTGGACTTTGAGTAAAGCAGATTGTCTCCCAGCAATGCGGTGGACCTCATTTAAGCACTTGAAGGCTGGAACAGAACAAAAGGCGGACCTCCGTCAGCAAGAAAGAGTCCTGCCAGCAGACAGTGTTCCTACTTGAGCTATCCCGCAGGCTCTTCCTGGGTCTCCAGTCTGCCAGTACACCCCACAGATTTTGGACTTGCCAGCTTCCATAACCACATAGGCCAATTCCTTAAAATAAATGTCTCCCTATATACAGACACATCCTATTTGCTCCGTTTCTCTGTAGAACCCAGACCAATATAGGGTCTCGTGAACTGTTTGCTAAGTGAAGACATGAGAGAGTGAGAGAATGGTGATCTCCTGTCTTACTGTCACAAAGTGCCTCCTGAGCCATCACAGTGGGACACCATGCAGTGGTGGGCTCAATAACCCGTTCCTGCCCCAGACCAGCCGCCTGGAGCCCAGGAGGGAGCCTTCGCCCGTGTCCGGGCCTGCGCACCTCTTCAGGCTTTCTGGCAAGTGCTTCAGCCTGGTGGAGTCCACGTACAAGTACGAGTTCTGTCCCTTCCACAACGTGACGCAGCACCAGCAGACCTTCCGCTGGAACGCCTACAGCGGGATCCTGGGCATCTGGCACGAGTGGGAGCTGTCCAACTACACCTTCAAGGCCATGTGGATGAGGGACGGCGACTCCTGCCGCACCCGGAACCGCCAGAGCAAGGTGGAGCTGGCCTGCGGGAGCAGCCACCGCCTGGCCCGCGTGTCTGAGCCCAGCACCTGTGTGTACGCGCTGACCTTCGAGATGCCTCTGGTTTGCCACCCACACTCCCTGTTAGTGTACCCGGCCCTGCCCCCGGCCCTGCAGCAGAGGTGGGACCAGGTGGAGCAGGACCTGGCCGACGAGCTGATCACGGCCCAGGGCCATGAGAAGCTGCTCAGGGCGCTTTTTGAGGATGCAGGCTACTTAAAGACCCTGGAAGAAAGTGAACCGGTGCAGGAAGGAGGGGCTAAGGCCCCAGTGTTCCAGACCTTGGAGAACTGCAGTGAGGCACATAAAGAGCTGTCAAAGGAGATCAGGAGACTGAGGAGTGTGCTGATACAGCACGGCATCCCCTACACGAAGCCTGCAGAAACTTCCAGCCCTGAGCACATGGGCCCCAAGACACCACAGATGGGACTGCAGAACAGCTCCGAGGCGACGCGGGACTGCGTGGGAACACCTTGTGACCTGAGACAGGGCCAGAGGGCAGCACCAGACTGGAGATGGGGGACCTGGGGCGTGCATCCTTTGCCTTCTGGCCCGTGGGCCCCCAGGCTCAGCTCAAAGAGGCAGACAAATAAAGATTCAAAGTTTTAATTAAAAAACTTTTAATTTAAAAAACTTATTTTTTTTAAAGTTTTCAAGTTTTATTTATAATGGGAGAATAGGGATCCCTGGGTGGCGCAGCGGTTTGGCGCCTGCCTTTGGCCCAGGGCGCGATCCTGGAGACCCGGGATCGAATCCCACATCGGGCTCCCGGTGCATGGAGCCTGCTTCTCCCTCTGCCTGTGTCTCTGCCTCTCTCTCTCTCTCTCTCTCTCTGTATGACTATCATAAATAAATAAAAATTTAAAAAAAAAATATAATGGGAGAATAGTTCCAAGAGATGCCAAGCTTCCAGATGTATTATTGGCTAAAAAAAAAAAAAAAAGGCTACATGGCTGGATTCAATCTGCTAATATTTGTTAAGGAGTCTGCATCTATTTTCATGAGACTGGCTTCTAGTTGCTTTTTTTCTTTCTTGTAATTTCTTTCTCAGGCTTTAGTATCACGATTATGCAAATAACTGTCAGGGTGACAGTTAATCTTGGGTGGGGGTAGAAACTGTCCAGAGATGCAAGGGGACTTGCTTGGCACTGGTAAGGCCTTTCCTTAATCTGTATGCTGCTGACCTGGGTGCGTTCTCCTGATGAAGTTTCATGATTTGTATGCCGATGAAATATGCACTCTTCCACATGCAGGTGTGGCTGGCCTGGTCTCTAGGAAGAAGACACTAAGAAGGAATGTGCAGGGTTTCTGGGGGGGGGGGGGGTTCGGCTGCCAGTGGCCGAAACGTCTTTTAAAACACATTTTAGGATTTGCCTAGTTGTCAAGATATTGTTCCATGTTTCCTAATATGTCCCTTCTCTTCAGGTGATATTTGGAAATATACTTGGTTGTCAGTAATAAACTTGGTTTTAAGTAATTTCTGTATTTTAATTTTAAGGTGATAATGCCTCCACCTGCAGAAGAGAGAGACATGCCATCACGGAAGACATTTCAAAGACTGCCAAGGTTCTGAGGACAATTCTAAGAGCTGGAAGGAGTTTTCCTAAGGTGAGATGATAAAATGGTTCTGAAGCAGAGATGTTGTTTTTGAATATGCATTTCTACTTCCTAATCCAAAATAGTTAAAGGGACAGTTATGAAGCCACCTCAGTTCCTCATCTATTATTATTATGACCATCACTATTGTCATTAGTCTGGTTATTACCAGGCCAGTGTTTGCCGTTTCCGTGGGCTGCCTCTGTGAGCTCTTAAGTGAGCAGGAAGTACACTGTGAGCTGCACTGAAAGCAGGCTTGAGTAAAAGGGAATCCACTGTAATGAGCCAATGCTCATTCAATACTAGTACTATTAATGTATGCTTTGGTACTCTGTGTGTTATAACTCAGGGGCTGGGGATTTTTTTTAGGATTTTATTTATGTATTTGAGAGAGAGAGAGAGAGTTCTTAGCAGGGGTGGGAAGGGAGAGGGACAAACAGACTGTCCAATGAGCACGGAGCCTGACATGGGGCTCGATCCCAGGACCCAGAGATCATAATCTGAGCCAAAATCAGACACTTAACTGTCTGAGCCACCTAGGCATTCTGGGCTGGTGATTTTCTTTTCTAAATCCCAAATAGTAAATGCTTTTGGCCTTATAGACACATACAGTCTCTGTTGCTGTTGCTGCTTCCCCTCCTCTCTCTCTCCCCTCCCCTTTTTTCCCTTCTCTCTTCCCCTCCTCCCTCTTCCCTTCCTCCTTTTCTTCCTTATTCCTGTGAGCAGCCCATAAAGCTATAAAAATCATCCTTAGCTCAGAGTAGGCACAAAAACAGGCAATGGGCCAGATGAGAACTGTGGTTGGCCTATTCCTAGATCCTCAGATCAAACCTAATGGATCAGGTCCTATCATGTTATCTATTTTACAATAGAGAAATTGAGCCTTACAGGTGTTAGTTAAATTATGTTAAATAATGCACGAAGTTATACAATTTTACAGGCTGCTTAGGAATTTGAAGCCGTTGTTCTGAAAGTGTTCCTAGACCACTGTTACCTGGAAACATTTCAGAAATGCAGAGCATTTGGCTCTGTCCCTAGTTCTACAGGGTCAGAAATCGCAAGAGTAGGACAAGGAACGCACATTTTAAAAAAACATGTAGGTGAGATTGACACCCTGCTCAGCTGCTACTGCATCACTTGGGGAGATTGTTAGCAATGGGGGCCCTTGGGTGTCTCAGTGGTTGAGCATCTGCCTTTGGCTCAGGTTGTGATCCTGGGGTCCTGGGATCGAGTCCCGCATCGGGCTCTCCACAGGGAGCCTGCTTCTCCCTCTGCCTATGTCTCTGCCTCTCTCTCTGTGTCTCTCCTGAATAAATAAATAAAATCTTAAAAAAAAAAAAAGAGTGTTACAAATATCGCTTGGGCCCTAGCTGTGACCCTCAGAACCAGACAGAGGCTCTGTGCCCCAGGTGATTCAGAAGCACACTCAAGGTGGGAACCAGTGCTCTATTCTAGAGGCTGAGGACCGGGCTGGCTCCCTCTCTAACCTATCCCTTGTACCTGCAGAGTAACTGTACACTGTTCTCAGAAAGAACTGTAATTATGTTCCACACTGTACATCATTGACTCAGTCTCAATTTTCACATTTTACTAAATTTCCATCAGTTATAAAACTTTATTTTTTTTTTTCCTGTTGGATGTGTGGGATGTTATGTTTGAGAGTAAGGTTAGTGACATTGTAACTTAAAAGAAATCCATTCTTTATGTATCCCTCCCACTAAATGAACAATAAGCATTCACTTTGGATTTATAAGCTCTTCTCTGCTTACTGAAAAATGTTTCATTACCTCATTATTGATAGACATGTGTGTGTATGTGTGTGTATTTCAGCTTATTCTAATTCAGATTTCTTGTTCCACTAATGGTCTTTGATCTAATTCCTCCATAAACTGATATAGTTTTCAAGGAATAAGGCCTGAAAATAGTTTTTCTTGTACATTTATCCTTGAATTACAAGGCCAGGAATGATATTCCCAATATTGTTCATTCTTTGCAATCCTATGAGCAAACTTCATAGTCTGGCAACGTGAGGCTTGCCTTTAAGGCCATCTCAGTGATGAATTTTGGGAAAAAACCAAATGAGAAAAGAGAATTTAAAGCCATGGGCAGAAAAAACAGGTTAAATGCCCTAAGAGATCAAAGAAACCACTGTAACACATGGACAGACTCAATCATGGACTTTGAGAAGATTTAGGTCATGTTTCACTTACTTTTCATTTAACAAGTTGAGCACTAGACTAACTCATCTCCCGTTGCTATCTTGTGGCCTTAGTCACATTTAAAGAATACCTATTTCTGAGTCATTTTACTTTACAAGAATTCTAAGTAGACCTTAGAACATGAGCCAAAGAGAGTGAAGCCATAATTTCTGATACATTTCAAAGTATTTCTTCAAGAAGCTTCTAGAAAGAAACAGATGATTCAAAATTGCTTCTAATACCTTCTTCCCTAAACCATTGCTAATTTCCCAAGATTTGCCAGGAAATCAAACTGAACTCACTCCCTGACCTGCTAAGGAAGCAATCTATCCCATTTTTTTCTTATTTCTGACATAATTTGCTTCAAATGCTTCAAGTCCATGATATACAAATTGGATAATGTTATGAACGTTCTCCTAGTTACACAGGCTTGCAGTATATTTTTATACGCACCCTTTTCTGTCATCTGTCACCCATGGTTCCAACACTGGCACCAAGTTACTTTGGTTTCCATAGATCTGTTGGATCTGCCTCAACCTCTCCCTTTATGTTTCTTCAAGTTCCTGATATCCTCCACATTTTTTGTCTCATCTTACACCTAATACTCATCCTCTAAGTTTTCTTTCTAAACACAGTTCCTTGCTGCGGCTTCTGTGTTCAAGGCCCATACTACTTCTAGACTATTAATTTGTATCAGGTCTACACTGGTTCACTCTTGCCAGCTCATGCATGCAACTTGAATCTTATATTTTCTTTTCTGCTTGTTGAACAAGTGAAGATCATACCCATTTCCTCGCTTATTCTCAAGCTGTCCTTCATGTCAAGGGATACTGCCCCCTTCTCCATTTTTTTGGACTTTTTAATCTCTGAAGACCCATGTCAGGTCACATCTTCTTGACTAATGCTTACCTTACAAACTTGGTCAACATTCATATCTTCCTCTTAACATGACAACACTTGTTTGAAATACCATTTTAAAAATTGCTGGGGTGCAATGTAAAAGACTGTTGCACGTTGTATGCAATTTTATGACATGAGCTTGACTTTATGACTGACTTGCTTGTTATTTTGTGGACCTATCAACCTTGAATAATGTGAATTGCATGTGGACCAAGTCCTCAATACCAGACGCTCAAGAAATTAACTCACTCAATAAACATTTTTCTGCTACTATGATCTAGTTATATTTGAAATGAATGAAAACCAGTGCTCCAGTTGAAAAGATTCATTCCTGATGTCACTATTTTTAAGTAGCTAAATGTATCCCATCATTTAGGTGACAAAAATATATCAGTAAAGAGGGAATTTATAAGTATACCCAGTTTTTCCTTCTTACATTTTAAATAAACTTTTTATTTTAGAAGTTTTAGATTTAAAGAAAAAATGTGAAGATCAGGGGCCTCTGGGTGGCTCAGTCAGTTAAGCATCTGACTTTTTGGCTCAGGTTATGATCCTTGGGTCCTGGGATCAAGCCGTGCATCGGGCTCTGCTCTTGGTGGGGAACCTCCTTGTCCCTATCCCTTTCCCCTCTGTATGGTTTCTCTTCCTCAAATAAATAAATAAATAAAATGATTTCTTTAAATGTAAAAATAGTACAGAGTTTCTATAAACCATTACTCAGTTCCCCTAGGAAATATTTTACACCAATGTGGTACATTTATTATAATTAGTGAAGCAATATTGATATTGATGCAAATTATATGCTTTATTCAGATTTCCTTAGTGTTTACCTAAGATACTTTTTAAAAATATTGTTCTTGGGATCCCTGGGTGGCACAGCGGTTTGGCACCTGCCTTTGGCCCAGGGTGCGATCCTGGAGACCCGGGATCAAATCCCATATCATATCAGGCTCCTGGGGCATGGAGCCTGCTTCTCCCTCTGCCTGTGTCTCTGCCTCTCTCTCTCTCTCTTTCTCTCTCTCTCTGTGACTATAATAAATAAATAAAAATTTTAAAAAAGTAAAAAAATAAAAATATTGTTCTTAGGACACAACATTACATTTACTATTGTGTCTCCTAGGGCTTTTCTAGATTGTTACAGTTTCTCAGCTGTTCCTTATTTTTGATGACTTTGATGGTGTTGAAGAGTACTGATCAGGTGTTCAATAAAATGTCCCTCTGTTAGGATTTGTCTGATGTTTTACTCTTCATTGGAGTATGATTATGGGTTTTTTGAGGGAAAGACTGCAAAGGTAAAGTTCCATTTTGTCACATCACGCTAAAGGTACATGTTACCCATATGAGTTATATTTGTGTGACTTTTCACTATTTGCTTCAGGCAGTGTTCATCAGGCTTCTTCCTTGTAAAGTTTTTCTTTTTCTTTTTTCTTTACTTTCCTAGACTTTACTCTTTGGAAGGAAATAACTAGTGCAACCTACAACTAAAAGTCTGAAGTTATGTTTGTTTTGTTTTTCATTATTTTTGGAGGATCCAGATTAGACTTGAGTAGAACTGAAGAGGAAATCTTTTTTTTTTTTCTTTAAGATTTTATTTATTTATTCATGAGAGACAGAAGAGACAGAGAGAGAGAGAGAGAGAGAGAGAGAGAAAGAGAGAGGCAGAGACACCCGCAGAGGGAGAAGCAGGCTCCATGCAGGGAGGCCGCCGTGGGACTTGATCCCAGGTCTTCAGGATCAGGCCCTGGGCTGAAGGTGGCACTAAACCGCTGAGCCACCCGGGCTGCCCTGAAGAGGAAATCTTATCTCCATAGAAGGAATACACTATATAAATTAACATTTTGTTCATTTTATCTCTCAAGTGCTAGAGTGTTTAGGCAATAATGTAAGGATATAATTGGAAGAGTATAAATATAATCAGTGAAAACTGCTTCCTGTTATCCAGTATCAGCCACTACTACCATTATTATTTATCTTTGAAAACATCACAAGTTGTTGGTATACATTGATATAAGTTGCCAAATACAATTTTAAAGGATAATTATAGATTATCTCAAGAAAATCTTTTAAAAATAGCATGTTTACTTTTAAATTTATAATAAAAGAAGTGAAGCTCTGTTTCAAGATGGTGCTATAAAAAGATCCTGAACTCACCTCTTCCCATGGACCCAATGAGTCTATAGCTACATATGGAAGAATTTTCTCTGAAAAAAAATTTAAAGACTGGCTGAGTAATGACATACACTAGGAAAACAACAAGAAGTAAACCACATTGAAAGGGTAGGAGAGGCTGAGACACAGTCTCACCATAATCCCCCCTTCCCACACACAGTGAGGAGAGGACACAAAACCTGGAGCTTCTCCCTAAGGAGTGAAGGATTTGAATCTCACACCAGTCACCCAGCTTTGAAGACTTGCATCTGAGAAATAAGCCCCCAAAACACCTAGCTTTGAAAATCAATGAAGATGGCATCCTTGAGACCCATAGGACTACATAGCAATCTGAGAAAGGATTGTAAAACAGCTCCTATGCTCAGTCTCACCCACCCAAGGGCCCAGCTCAGTGGCAGCTCAGACTTCATGAGAAAGAGATTCATTTGTTTGTATTAAAATTGGCTGAGAGGCAACAAACTTAATACACATATTCAAAACTTGCTGGTACAGTCTCTGAGACAGAGACTGGTAGATGCCATCTTCCCGCTCCCCTGCTGCACTTCTGACCATGAGTATCTCAAGGAGAAAAAGTTTCCCACATATCTGGTGCCCTGATTTTTCAGCTACTCCCCGGGGGACACCCCTTGATTGTCTGGCTCTGGTGACAGGAGAACTTGTGTTCCAGGGTGTCATGGGACTATAATAATTGGAAAGTTCTTGGCAGGCTACCACCATCACAGCACTGTCAGAAACAGAAAGAAACACATTGACAGTCTTTTTGTGAAGAAGGCCTATCTTTTTGTCCTGGAGCTTCAGCCAGAAAGGCGTTTTTAGGTTTGGTTCACAACTGCAACCATAAAACTTCTAGAAGAAAACCTTAGTGGTAAGCTTCTTGACATAGGTTCCATGAGGATGTTTTTTTTAAATCTGACACCAAAAGTTAAGGCAACAAAAGCAAAAATTAAAATGTGGGACTATATCAAACTAAAACAAAACAAAACAAAACAATCCAAACTCTGCACAGCAAAAGAAATAATAATAAAAAAAACCCTAAAAAGCAACCTAAAAAATGTGAGAAGATATTGGCAAATCATATGTTTTAGGGGATTAATATCCAAAATACATAAAGAACTCATACAACTCAATAGAAAAAAATAAAAAATAAAAATCTGATTAAAAAATGAGTAGAAGATCTGAAGAGATATCTTTCCAAGGAAGGCATAAAGATGACTAACAAGCACATGAAAACATAGTCAAGACATCACTCATCATCAGTAAAACACAAATCAAAACCACAATGAGATGTCACCCCACACCTGTTCGAAAGGCTATTCTCAAAAAGATAAGAAATAACAAGTGTTAGTGAGGATGAGGAGACAAGGGAGACCTCTTGAACTGTTGGTGGGAATGCAAACTGGTTCAGCCACTGTGGAAAATAGTATGGAGATTTTTCAAAAAATTAAACATAGAACTACCCCATGATCCAACAATTCCACTTTTGGGTGTTTATCTGAAGAAAATGAAAAGACCAGCTCGAAGGGACATATGCACCCCTATGTTTATTGCAGCCAATATTTACAATAGCCAAGATATGGAAACAACTCAAGGATCCATTGATGGATGAATAGATAAAGAGAATTTGGATATTTTTCAGCTATAAAAAAAGAATGAAATCTTTCCAGGTGTGACAACATGGATGGACTTTGAAGGCATCATGCTAAGTGAAATAAGTCAGACAGAGAAAGACTAATGCCATATGATCCATATTCTAAAAAAACAAAACAAAATAAAACAAAGCAAAACCAAAAAAAAGCTCATGTTCTCTGTATGAGAACAGGTTAATGTTGCCAGAGGTGAAAATGAGGGGGTGGGAGAAATGAGTGAAGATGGTCAAAAGGCACAACTCCCAGTTATAAAATACATAAAGGCATGGGAATATGTACTACAGTTAATAATACCATATTCCATATTTGAAAAACGCTCAGAAAGTAGATCTTAAACATTCTCATCACAGGAAAAAATTCATAACTATGTAAGGTAATGGATGCTAAATATACTTACTGTGATGATCATTTATCAATGTATACAAATATCAAATCATTATGTTACATGCCTTAAACCAATATAATATGTCAATTATACCTCAGTTTAAGAAGCTTTAAAAAAATGAATGCAAACAGGGCAAAAATTAGTTACCTAAAAGCAAAGTATATACATTTTCACTCTTTTCCCTTGTAACATAGAAAAAGCAAGCTTTTTCCTACCCTCTCATAAGTTTAGGTATGGTGGATGCTGTTGTGTACATGCAGGTGTTCCTCCCCTCTCCAACCAGGGACACTGATTTCCCTAGCAAGGGGGTCATTAAAGCTGGCAGCTGGCAGTTGAGTGTACTCTCACAGCAATTGCCTTTGACTGAAGAGCTGCCTTGCCCAAGGTCATGACTAATTTTGGTGGCAGCCTGCATTTGAGGTGTGGTTGATGTGAGGGTTTAAGGCCTAAGCCCCGTGCCCCAATGTGAGGCACTTCTGCGAGCCTCACTTCAGCTCCAGAGCTCCCTGTGGGAACCATAGACCTTTGGTGTGAGGACATCTGTCATCACAGCTTAATGCTATTCCATACACGTTGCCCTCCAGAGCTCTGTAAACTTCCTACTTGCGAACTTCAGTCTAGGTATCTGCTCCTCTAGTTGACTTGGGACACTATACCATTGAGAAATCAACTCTTTATGCTTTTCTGTTGTGTTTGTTTTGTTATTTGGGGTCACATGTGAAAAATGGCAAGAAAGAGATACCTCTTCTCAAAATTATTACTATATATCTTAGAAAATGTTTTTATCTATCTGTCTTAGTAAAAGTTATTATCCGTAGGTAGTGAATCTTATTTTATTGTGCATATACATCTTCTTGTGGATCCTCATTTACATACCATGTTCCATATGGAATGCTTACTTAGTGTACACAGATGTTAAAGGGCACACTTATTACAATTCAGAGCTTCAACCATAGTAGAGGCATTGCCTGCAAATACGGTATGCCGTTAAGGAATGATTTTCTTTTTTTGATTTATTGTATACATATTTTTTAGTCACTTAAACACACACATGATTAAGAATGCCTTGTAGTGAATGTCTGACTTTGAATTCATTCCTTTGAAGTGTTTACACAGGGCTCCAAGTCAGAGTGTTCATGCTAAACTGCTAAATCCATTAAGTACATTGAGTCAAACTACCAATTTGCTCCTGCCCTGAATCAACCCCATAGACTTGATGTTATGGGCACAGCCTTGTTCTTTCTTTCTTTTTTTTTTTAATTTATGATAGTCACAGAGAGAGAGAGAGAGGCAGAGACACAGGCGGAAGGAGAAGCAGGCTCCATGCACTGGGAGCCCGACGTGGGATTCGATCCCGGGTCTCCAGGATCGCGCCCCGGGCCAAAGGCAGGCGCCAAACCGCTGCGCCACCCAGGGATCCCCTGTTCTTTCTTTTTAATGTGGATAATGGTACCTCCTTAGCTAAGGTTTTTAGAATAGAATGAGAGGGCGTGGAAGGGAGTCTCCTCAGGGTCAGGTTCTGGGCCAGAGGAGAGTGTTATGAACCTGATGGTCAATGGAGAGTTTTTGTCTGCTGTGGGTCAGTATGGACTGCGTGTCTCCCTCTGACTGGTGTTTCACCCACCAGCAGGGGTAGGGCAAACAGGACAGGTCTCCCAGAGTTTCCAGGAATTACGCTCAGCTCCATGAGTTAGAGGACCATCGAAGTAATTTGCATATGATTTGCATAAGAGTTGGTATTTATTCATAAAATGATATTGGCTACTTTCAAGTAGTTTTCAGGTTCATTTGTAATTGCTACACTGAGGACTATTGCATTCTGATTTCCTTCTCTGTCTTCCTTTTCTCCTGTGACTATAATTAACATAAAAAACTGAATTGGGCAATTGAGAGATGAGAGAAACCACAGGTCATAGGGGATGGCCCAGGACCGTTAACCTCACCCCCCTACCCCTCCACTAATACCCCTATGGCCCATTAACAACACACAATAGGTAAGACAACAGGCTCTTGTTTCTTCATATTCCATAAATTCACCAACTGTGGACTCATCTCCGCAGGTCTCTGTAACTGGTACTTGCTCTACCCAGAATGTTCTTCCTCCAGATATTCATTCATATCATTCACATCTTCAAATTAGGGTGCCAGATTTTGCAAATAAAAATACAGGACATCCAGTGAGATTTGGATTTCAGTTAAACATAATAACTTTTTGGCGTCAGTATGTCCCATATAGTATTTGGGACATACTTAAACTAAAAACTTATTTGTCATCCATCTGAAATTCAAATTTAACTGGGCATCCAGTAATTTATGTGACAACACTACCTCAAGTCATTCATGTCTTTGCCAAATGTCACCAGCTATGATAGGTCTTTGCTGACCATTCTTAATCTAAAAGAGCACTTCCTAGCACTATGTCTACCCTCTTCTGCTTCATTATTTAATTCACAATACATGTCACTGCCTGACACAATGGTACATATTTCTTCATTTGGTGTAGTAATCAGGGTCCTAGCAGTAAACAGATGGCACATTTAAATAGGTAAATACAAGACAGTTGAATAGAGGGCTATTTATAAGCTGTGGGCAGCATTAAAGGAGGCTGTGGAATAACCAACCAAACCCCTGAGGCAGCACAAATGAGGCACCACCACTAGAGCAGTTCACAGAGTTCGGCATCCAGGGGGCACAGAATGGGTGGGGAGGGTGAACAGTACAATGGACAGTGCTCATGGACCATTCACAGCACATGTGGCCATGGCCAGCCTCCTCTCCTACAATGGAAGCTACATCTTGGCAGTGGTTTTATTTTGCTCACTGTTCTATCTGTAGCTGCTGAGTAATGCCTGCCTTATAGTAAAAGCTTCAGACACATCTGGTAAAGAATTACATGTGTTTGACTGCCATTGCCAGCCAAGACATTGTTGAACTGGTGAAACGAGCCAGTCTAGAGAGGCGATCACTTAAGAGACAAAAGCAATGCTAGTTTCTAGGGATACATTCAATCCATTCCTTAGAAACTGCATGTAAAAAAAGTGAGAGCACAAACTGCTCTAAACAGAGAGTTGATACCAGGTTATCTAACAGATGTAATGGAGTGGTCTTCATGCTAGGGTAGACGCTGCCGAGGAGCGCACAGGAGCAGTCATAGTCAGAAAGCCAGCCAGGTGTTCTGCATCAAGGAGCTGTGGCAGCACCCAGCACCACCCGGCCCCTGGGCTAGAGCCAGAACTAGGGCTCTAGGATGGACATATGAGGGTGAAATGGATAAGATGATGGAGAGATGGAGGACTGGTGTCCCAGAGAGATGGGTGCTCTCACTCATGGGACTGAAATTGTGGCCCTCTACTCAGGCATCTGGTAATCAGACCTCAGAAAGTGGAGACAGAAGGTGAATAACAAGGTAGAAATCAGGTTGTGAAGCCTTGAAATTCGAAATCAGCAGTGGCCTTGCTGTGAGGGAGACTGCTGAGCCTCAGTGTTGGCCTTGATCACATTATACTCTCCCCCTAAGGATTAGACGAGGACTGAGCCTCCCACAATGGGATGGCCAGCACTTTACAAATGGAAAAGGAAGAAAGAAAGGGGGTAACTAAAACTTATTGAGTATTTGCATTGCAGCAGATATGGTCCTGCATTATTGATATCTTTCCTCATTAAATCCTCAAAACAACTCTGTAAGCTACTTAACTATCCTCCCATTTTACTAATAAGGAAACTTATCGATAGACCCAAGTTCAAAGACGTGCTCAAAATCTATGGGATGGTTCTCTTCATATTTCTTTTTGAAGAAAGAAGAATCCAGGTTTCTAAAGATGAATTTCTTCTGGCACTTGTATCCATTTCTGCTGAAATGAAGCTCTTCCTTTCGTGATGCCATCAGGCCAGATAATAGAGGGATCTTTCTGGAATGTACTAAATAATGGTGGAGTAAAAGTACATGTATTCAGAGGATTGCTTAAAATATTTCCCACCACTGATCACAGGTGATTTATAGCAAAGAATGTTTTATCTGTGTTGCATTAAGGAGGTAATGATACTCAAAAATAACCTGATCAAATGACTTGTTAGGGAAAAAGCCATGTTGTGTTGGGAATGGATGAGGGATGTGTCTGACATGGGGGGATCCTGGTGTCTATAAATATGGAGTGATGGTGGTTTTCCTAACTTAAAGCCTGGAAACTACCATGTGAGTGGTTTTAAATTCAGGGTAGAAAATAATCGTCGAAATATATCAACATGGTCCTTGAGGTCTCCAGATTATGTTTTAGAAAGTGTCCATTTTACCACTGCCTCTAAAACAAAATGATGACTTCCCTCCCCAGTCTGGACGTTTTTACAACTGTATCTCCCCTTCAAAAAAGAAATATAAGCCAAAAGGGAATTGTTTGTTAAAATACCTGCTCAAGGTATGGGTAGCTCAAAGTAGCCATCCTAAGCTCTCCAGTCCTCCTGTGGCTTATAAATAATTGGGGTAAACACATCACTAGCAGGTGGCAATGATGGAAATGATGATTACTTGGTTTTATAGAGAACCATCATTTAAGCTCTTTTACATTAATCAAGATGGATTGTTTTTTAAAAGACCTCTAATTACTTTCCTGTTCATTATTTATATTCACTGAGTATTTTATGTTTGCCTGTTAGTAGCCTTGTAAAGTGTGTCATGGTATTAAATATTTATTTACAAGTCGGGCAATTGTGAGCCTGTACTGTCTTGCCCTTCTCCATCTTGGGGTTGAGCCACTCATCCTCAACATAGGCCTTCATCTATAGGGGCTCATCATTAACAGTATGCTAAAAATAATTCTTTGCATTTCCATGGTGCCTTCCATCTAAAAATTCTTGTTTTTATCATGGGAAATGTATACTTCTAAGAAGTCATTTAATATGTTTCTACCACCTGCCACAGTAAGTATGTCTTTAGCATCACTGGCCTGGAGGAATTGATTTCATTTCAACAAGCCCCCACTCTTACACCCAAAGCAGACATTACTAATCCTCACTGGAATTGTCCAGCTAGTTCTTGATCCAATTATAATGCTTCTTAACACAGTGCCCCGAGCAATTACCTCCAATCAATTGGTTTTTATCTGCAATGCCAACTCATATTTATCATCCACTATCCACCTTTGGAACAGCTTAGTGAGGGTGAGCTTATTACCTCTCAGAGAGCTTATTACCTCTGGTTGGGAGAACAGTTCCTTCTAAATACTCTTCAAAAATTTAACCGATCAAGTGCTATTCTCAAATTTCTGTCCCTTATCCCCGTATCTACCTTTTTCTTATCTACTCTGTTTTACCTGTGTTTGCCCTTTTTGCTCCAAAGTATCAACTTCAATCATGGCACAAAGAAAATATAACATAACTACTCCACTTTTATAGGGTCTGTTTTATTTCAAATCTCTTTGAGTTTTAAAATAAGCAATCTACGTTGTAGGTTTTGAGGATACTGAGGAACATCCAGGCAGGAAAACAAAGGCCTTCAAAACCGTTCTTAAAAACAATGATAAAAGTCCGCCACAAGAGCACTGAAAACAATTAGTCAAGAATTCAGTGTTAAGTGTCAGAGCCGCTGCTGCAAAGTCCCGACCCAACCTCATGCGCCATGGCTTCCCGCCTCCCGACGTGCACTCTTGATTCCTTTTGGTTCTAAGTCCAAAATGGCAACTCTCAAGGATCCGCTGATTCAGAATCTTAAGGAAGACCATATCCCCTAGAATAAGATTACAGTTGTTGGGGTTGGTGCTGTTGGCATGGCTTGTGCCATCAGTATCTTAATGAAGGACTTGGCAGATGAACTTGCTCTTGTTGAGGTCATGGAAGACAAATTGAAAGGAGAGATGATGGATCTCCAGCATGGCAGCCTTTTCCGTAGAACACCAAAAATTGTCTCTGGCAAAGACTATAATGTGCCTGCAAACTCCAAGCTGGTTATTATCACAGCTGGGGCATGTCAGCAAAAGGGAGAAAGTTGTCTTAACTTGGTCCAGCATAACATGAACATCTTTAAGTTCATCATTCCTAATATTGTCAATACAGCCCAAACTGCAAGTTTGCTTGTTGTTTCCAATCCAGTGGATATCTTGACCCATGTGGCTTGGAAGATAAGTGGCTTTCCCAAAATCAGAGTTATTAAAAGTGGTTGAATCTGGATTCAGCCCAGGTCTGCTACCTAATGGGGGAAGGGCTGGGGGTTCACCCACTAAGCTGTCATGGGTGGGTCCCTGGAGAGCAATGGAGACTCCAGTGTATTGTATGGAGAGGAATAAATGTTTCTGGTGTCTCACTGAAGAATCTGCACCCTGACTTAGGCACTGATGCAGCTAAGGAACAGTGGAAAGAGGTTCACAAATAAGTGGTTGACAGTGCCTATGAGGTGATCAAACTGAAAGGCTACCCTTCCTGGGCCATTGCACTGTCTGTGGCAGATTTCGCAGAAAGTATAATGAAGAGTCTTAGGCAGGTGCATTCAATTTCCACCATGATTAAGGGTCTCTATGGAATAAAAGATGATGTCTTCCTTAGTGTTCCTTGCATCTTGAGACAGAATGGAATCTCTGATGTTGTGAAGGTGACTCTCTGACTCCTGAGAAAGAGGCCCGTTTGAGGAAGAGTGCAGCTACACTTTGGGGGATCCAAAAGGAGCTGCGGTTTTAAAATTTTTCTAATGTACCACGTTACTAACAACAAGATTTTAGTTGGAGGTTGTGTATATTGTCCTTATTATCTGACCTGTTACTCAAGTAGTAATATTAAAATGGCCTAAGAAAGCATCAGTTTCCTAAAGTTACAAATGGGAATGGTTCACAAAACCCTGCAGTCATATCCTGATGCTGGATGATATCTCTCTTGTGTAGTCCTAAATTGGTTAACATAATATAGTTCTATCATCTCAGATGCACCCCCCCGCTAATGTCGTATATGCTGCAGTTACTCTTCAAACCAGATGTGTATTTACTGTGGTCTGTAACTTCTGATTCCTTCACCCCAACACCCAGTATGCCTATTCCATCTTTTTTCTTCAGTCACATCCTAGGATCCAATGTATAAATTCAATATTGCATGTATTGTGCACAACTCTTCTAAAGGATCTTATTTTGTATACGATATATGTCAGAATATAGTGTAAAATATAATGTAAAAATATGTCAATATAATAAAAATATAATAATATTATACTATTATAATAAAATATAATGTAAAAAGACAATGCAACCAACTATCTGTCATACCAACTAAAATACCAAATAAATTTTGAACAGTGAAAAAAAAAAAAGAATTCAGTGTTAAAACTTGAACCGCATTTTGAGAGGCCAAGAGTTTTTCTGGAAGGTTCATAAAGAGAGCACATTCCAAGCAGAGGAACGAGTCAGAGATGTTGTACTACCTAAGAAAAATCTTTTAGACTAGATATTTTAGCACTTAAGCTGGAAGGTTTGCTAAAATACAGATTGCTGGTCTCCTTCTCAGAGCAGCTGATTCCGTAGTTACAAGGTGAGACCCAGAATCTGCACTTGTAACAGGAAGTTTCTATGTGATGCTGCCGGTCCAGGGACCACACTTTGAGAACTGCTGATTCTAGCATGAACATATGTAAGTGTCTGCTCCTGTTTCACAAGGCTGTGCCTTCTTTTCTGTCTTACTTCCTAAGCAGGGAACATGGAAATGAGGCAGGATGATCATACTGTTCAGTCTTGAGGCCTTGTCAGTCTGACAAGGTGATCTGTGTCAACTTGGCCAATGTGCACTCACAGTGTGTCACACTGGCTGTGGAGATGGGGAGGGAAAGCAGAGCCAGTAATGGGGGTGGGGAGGAGGATCCAGGGGGCAGCATGGGGACAGAGTGGGGAGGAGCCTTCCACCAGAAGTTCTACAGTAGGGTCATCAGCTGTTGTCGATAGCAACTGAGATTCTGGGCTCCGAGTCTTCTAGGGTATGTAGCATAGTGACCTCCTTATACAGGTCATCACTGCCATTCCAAGCAAGAATGGTCTGTGCCCCTCCTTCTCTCCTTTTGAAGGATGGCATTTGCCTTTACTTAGATAACTGTTTAATATTAAAGCAAAATTCCTTTATGTTCCTTTCTCTATCTCCCAGCTACTCTCCTTGTTTCAGTTCTCACTGTACCTGCCCTCTAATGGGATTCCAGATTAAATGATCCTCATGTTTCAGTTTTATAAACTATCACTGTTTTTCCAACGCTACTGCAAAGATAAATACTTTGCTTTGAACTATGATGTTCTGGGCATCAGTATGGTGTTTGGTATAATGGAGCAATTCACCGGCAATTAGCTCAGCCTTGTGGGCCAGGCAGTGCTAATCTGTAGGACGGGCTTCACTCTCTCTGAGGCCCCTATCATGTCAGGAGTTTGAGAATTTCATTCTGTTCAAATAGTTCTTTTCTTCCTCCTAATCTGGCTCTCCCCTCTGAGACCACAGCTGCTGAAGATGATGGCAGAGTCATCAAAGAGAGAGATTTAAAAGGGGGGAGAGAGCTCCAGAGAGAAGTAGAAAGGTGGTTGAAGTGGCTGCTCACTGTATTTTATTTCATTTGCATCAGGGACACTTTAGAAGAACACACTTGGCATAGTCGTCGTGGATTACTTTGCAAAGTTGTTCTTGCTGTGCTTTTCCCAGCAGGGACCTGCTAAGGGCACATTTCCTCCAGTGAAGGGAGCTTGAGAAGCTCCCTGGCTTCTCATCACAGGTTTGGAGCTGGGAACTGTCCTGTGTGTCCGGGTGGAGGCTTTGTCCTCCTGGTCCGGGTGGAGGGTTTTTCCTTTGGCAACCTCAGGACTTTTCCCATATTATCTCCAAGGCGTTTTCCATCCAGAGTTGATCTGATCAAATGCTGTCAAAATTGTGTCCCTCTGACCTAAAGGCACTCATGCACTTAAACAGAAGAATTGTGTATTTATGAACCAAGAGGGAAAATGCCGCGCATAAGGGAGCTGACATAAAAGATTCTTGAAATTTTACAGAAATGTTATCCTCTTCTCCTTCTCCTCCTCTTCTTTTGCCTTCTCTTCTTCTTCCTCTTCCTCCTCCTTTCCTCTCCTTCCCTTTTCCCCCTACTCCTCCTCCTCTTTCTCCTCCTCCTCCTCTTTCCCCTCCTCCTCCTCTTTCCCCTCCTCCTCTTTCTTCTTCTTCTTCTTCTTCTTCTTCTTCTTCTTCTTCTTCTTCTTCTTCTTCTTCTTCTTCTTTCTTCTTCTTCTTCTTTTCTTCTTCTCTCTCTTCTCCTCTCTCTCAAGAAACAGTCAATGCCCTCCTTGTAGTGATTTCTGCATTTCTCATTAAATTACTCCAATCCAAATGAGTTTTAGAATATCTCGGCATTTACCACAATGAGATTTCTCCTTTACCTGTTGATTCCACCAGACCTTCTCCCTTTCTCTAAGTGTTCAACTGATGCTGGGCATTTATTTTTTCTTTAAAATCAGAGTGGATTTTCCCTGGATTTGCTCTCCCTTAAGTGAACCATGGATGCTCTGGGGTGACCCAAAATCCCAGTTAGGACATGCTAATCAACGTGATTCGTTTTCTAAAGCTCTCCTTTTTATTTCCTTTGGCTAATTACAAATTGGTCCTTAAGACATGGAAGGCCCAAAAAATTAGGAGAAGCCAAAGACACAAGTGAACTCTGACAAGAAGCCACTATATTTTCCCTTTTCCTAGTCACTGGGCCTTTGTGGGAGGGGACAGCTGCTGCAGAGAAAACGACATCTTGGGCCTCCGGGGAGTGGGGGGCGGGGAGGAGGAATGCCAATTGGAATACTTTAATCTTTTTGTTGAAAATCCAAGCAGCTTATCTTTTCTGAAGGTTCCCTTGGGTAATACAAAGTGTGCTTAATATTGCAAATTCTGCTTTGCAAGTGCTGTTGTCTGGAGTCATCTTATACTGTGTGAATGTTCTTTCTCTTCCCTCCACCACCCCCCACACCAAACAAACCCAGCACGTGTTTGGCTCTCAATCAGTTCTTCTTTGGGTGCAAACGTCTTGGCATTTCTGTCTCAGTTTTGGCTGTAGAAAAGAACATTTTTCAATAATGCTGCTGAAATGCTGCTTTCTCTACTTCAGTGCTTTATCTGGCAAAAGGATTTGCTGGGACCAGACCCAAAGTAAAGGGGAACAAAAAAAAAAAAAAGGAAAAATGGCTGTGGGAGGCAGGATGCCAGCTCCTCCACTCATGATTCTGTACCTCATCACTTTCCTTTCCAAATCGCAAATCCTTCACCCCAGAGAGTCTTTGCATTTTGCAGGAGAAGAGCTATTTGATCCCACACCAAACTTTTGATACCACAGTCCCCATTTGACCATGCTGTCTCCTATGTCAAACATTTGAGAATGGGACAACCCTCATGCCAGGAAAAAGCAATGGAGAGTGGAGTGTTGTGGCCAAGGCTGACCAGGATCCCTATAGGAACTGGACTCTCGGGGTCATGTGTAAAATTAGGTGGAGTTACTTACCGATCTCATTCATATCCAGGCACTTTGCGCAGTTTGTTTTGGTGGGCCCTGACCCCTGGATTTCCTCTTCCTTTTTCTCAGTTTCTACTCAGCGCATACAAGCTGTTCTCCCAAACATGCTGCTGGTTTCTAGGTATCTTCGACCCCTTGTCCTCAGTGGTGCTGGAGGGCAGGCAAAGTGGTGGAGGCGAGGTGCTGGAGTGGACACCTCTCCTCATCTTCCAGAGAAAGCCTGCTGGGCCCTCTTGGTAGGCGTGAGCTGAGAACCCTCTGCCACCTCATCTTTTGGTCCTTGAGCTCCACACAGGAGCCCATCGCTATTTTGTTCTGGCTGTGTGAGTTATTGCTTCCAGCTGGTTCTTTCCTCCTTCTCACATACTGCAGATCAACTATTGTATGGGCTCAGGTAGGCTCAGGAACTTTTAAAATTTTCTCAAAGGGTCTGACTATCAGTTCACCAGGGAAAGAGAAAAGGGGTAAAAATAGGTGTGCTGAAGTTTCAAATGGCTTCATCTCAAAATAAAATTATTCTTGTGGAATGTACCTGAACCCTAATTTCCTTTTCTACTTGAAACTCCACTTTTCCACACTTTCTAGATTTAAGATGTTTGCTATAATGTGTGGAAACACACATAGTTCTATTCCATTTCCAAAATATTGTATTTCACTTCTTACCTGAAAACTATTTCAGTAAATTCATCCACATATTTCTAGAAGTGATTGTAACCTGGGAAATCCTACGTGTTGGCAAGAAGGAAAGCCAAAGTATGGTTGTGACTGTCCCTCTAAGTACAGATCTGTCTACATTCCATATTAATATTGAAAGAGCCTGCAGTTGTATATTTCCTTCTTAAACTAGGTTATTTAAGAGAGTTTTATGTGTTTTAAAGTTTCTAAGAGATTAGAATTTGGGGAGTTTAAAAACATATGCTGTAAATTTTCAGTTTACTTGCATTTTAATTAAATAATATAATCTATAACTCTAGGACTTGGATAATTTATTAAAATCATTTTTGTGGTCTAGTACATGAATAATATGCATAAATATTCCATAAAACTTTGAAAAGAATGAGTATTCTCATTTCTAGGATACAAGTCAAATATGTTAATGAATCATTATTAATGACAGTATTCAGACTATGTTCTTGCTTTTTTTACTGTTTTCTTGTGATATTAGACTCAAAGTAATGTTAAAAGTTTCTCACTGCTATTGTTTTAGCTAATTACAACTTTATTTGTGCATATGATGACTTGTAATCATTGCTTCTAGAATTTTTTAATTTAATAGGCTTTATATTTTAAGTAGTTTTAGATTTCTAGATAAATTGAACAGAAAGTACAGTGTTCTCATATAAGCCCCCCACTCCTCGCCATGTCCCCCATTATTGACATCTTGCATTAGGGTGGTACATTTGTTATATTTGTTACATGTATGTTACAGCTTCTGTAATTGTCCCACAGTTCTTGATATTCTGTTTCGTCTTTTTCATTCTTTTTCTGTCTGCCTTTCAGTTTTGGAAGTTTCTATTGACATTTCTTCAGGCTCACTGATTTTTGAGGGGGAGTGGAGGTGCTGTGTTTAGTCTACCGATGTGCCCATCAAAAGAATTCTTAATTTTTGTGCAGTGTTTTTGATTTCTAGCATTTTTGTCTTCTTTCTTAGAGTTTCTAGATCTCTACCTACATTATACATCTCCTTTACATGTTGTCCAGCCTTTCCTTTATTACCTTGAGCATTTAATCATTGGTGTTTTAATTCTAGGTGTGATTATTCCAGCATCTCTCCCATATCTGAGTGTGGCTTGGGGGCTTGCTTGGTTCTTCAGACTATGGGGTGTTTTATTTATTTATGTTTTGTCTGTTTGTTTTCTGTTTCACTTTGTTTTGTTTTTGTCTTTTGGTGTTCTTTGCAATTTTTTTTTTTAAGCCAGATGTGATGTCCTGAGTAGAAGGCATTTAAGGAAATAGGACCTTAAGGTGATGTTTTACACTGTTTTACCTTGTTAGGCTGTGTTTACTGTGTACTATAGCTATAGATTTAAAAAGCTAAAATTTTCCCCTGTTGTCCTTGTTTTGTCTGTTTCCTTCAAGTTTCTCTGGAGTTCCTTTAAATAAGCTTGAGATATGTAATTTTTTTGCATGTATTACCTCCTTATTAGGGATCTCCTCCAGGATCCCTATTGATATGGTGCTATGGTGTGAAGGAGGTATTCTATCTTTTTATGGTTACGTTTTTTTTTTATTGTTTATTTATTTATGATAGTCACACACACACACACACACACACACACACAGAGAGAGAGAGAGAGAGAGAGAGGCAGGGGGAGAAGCAGGCTCCATGCACTGGGAGCCCGATGTGGGATTCGATCTCGGGTCTCCAGGATCGTGCCCTGGGCCAAAGGCAGGCGCCAAACTGCTGTGCCACCCAGGGATCCCTTTATGGTTAGGTTTAGGTTTGCAGTGAGCCAGTGCCCTGGGCCAGGCCTCCACATCACCAGAACACACACCTTACGTTTAACAAGAAGGTTAGACACAGCTGGAGTTGAGTATTTCCCGTCTACTGTGATGGTTGGGCTTTGGTGAAACCCCAGTCAGTGGTGCTCTGCTAGGAATAGAATGCTCTGGATATATTTTAAAATGATGGCTTTTCCACTCTTTTTGCTGGAAGCATGTCTTGTCTTCATTATGAGAACTTAATAGGACTCCTGGAGATAAAACTCTCAAAAGTTTGGGTATCCCTCCTGGAGTTTTTAACTCTCACACTTGAGTTAAATTAAGCCTCTAGCAACTCATTAACTATAGTTGAAGTTCCCAACCCCAAGCCCAGTACTAGAGCCCATGGAAGTTTCTGCTTTTGAACTTGTGTTCTGGTAAGTCATGATTCTCTGTACCTGCCAATTTCGGGGGGCAGCAGCTCATGTGACCTTGATTTTCTGATGGTTCTATGAGTGGTTGTTGATTTTTCATGGTGCTCAGCTTGTCTTTTGTTGTGGGGATGGAAGTGACAATTTCCAAACTCCTTTTATACCAGACTGGAAATAAAGTCCTCCTACAACTTTATTTTTTATTACAAAGTTAATTCATGTTCTTTTTATTAAAAAAAACAAACTCATCTTCAAAACACTTTTAAATATCTGAACTTTGGATCTGTTATAGGAAGGGACATTGCTTTACATGCATATATAGAAGCTCCATTTTGGTGATGTTTCAACAACAGGAAAGTGTCTCTAACTTAAAATATTATTTATTTTCTGGTCAGAGATTCTTTCTGGGTTGCAAAATTATACATTACATTTTAAACAATTCTATATATTGTGGACACACACACACATATATACACACACACACATATATATGAATGCTTAGGAAAATAGATTTAAGAAGGATACACAATAAATTTTAAATAGTAGTAGTCTCTGGGAAGGTAATAGTGCTGCTGATGGGATTGTGGAGACTTACATTTTTTTAAATCTGTATAATTCTGTATTTTTAAATTTTTACTCTATTTATTTAAACTAAGCCAATAACAACAGCTTACCTGTCTCCCCCACTCCATGCCTCTTTGCAACCACCAATCTGCTCTTTGTATCTATGAGATTGGGTTTCTTTTTTCTTTTTCTTGGTTCCACACACAAGAGAGCTCATACAATATTTGTCTTTCTCTGTATGACTTACAGAAGGTCACTGACTTACAATACTTCAACTTACAATTTTTTTGACTTTATGGTGCTGTTAAAACAATACTTATTCAGTAGAAATCATATTTCCAATTTTGATCTTTTCCTTGGCTAGCAATATGCAGTAGGACACTCTCATGGTGCCAGGTGGTGGCATTGAAGCATAGCTCTCAGTCAGCCAGGCAATCTTGAGAGTAAACAACCAATACACTTAACATTGTGTACCTAGACAGTCATTCTGTACTCACTTTGAGTACATTTTTCAATAAACTATATGAGATATTTAATACTTGATTATCAAATAAGCTTTGTGTTAGATGATTTTGCTCAGCTGTAGGTCAATAAGTGTTCTGAGCACATTTAGGGTAGGCTGGGGTAAGTTATAATGTTTGCTGGTTTAGGTGTACTCAATACATTTTCAGCACGATGTTTTCAACTTAAGATAAGTTTGTTGCGAGGTAATCTCATTGTGAGATGAGCAAGACATGATTTCACTTAGCCTAATGCCCTCAGTGTCCATCCATGTTTTGTAAGTGGTAAAATCCCAATCCTTTTTATGACTAAATAATATTCCTCTGTGAGTATGTGGGTGTGAGTGTGTGTGTACTAAAATTTCTTCATTTGTCCATTAGTGGATACTTAGGTTGTTTCCATATGCTAGTTATTGTGAATAATGCTGCAATGAACATGAGGATATATATATATATATATATATATATATATATATATATATATATTTCAAGTTAGTGTTTTTGTTTCCTTTACATAAATATCCAGAAGTGGAATTGCTGGATTATATGGTGGTTCTCATTTTAATTTTTTGAGGAATTTCTGTAGTGTTTTCCAGAGGGGTTGCATCAACTTACATTCCCACCAACAGTGCATTAAGTATTCCCTTTTCTCTTCATCCTATGCAAAACTTGTTATTTCTTGTCTTTTTGATAGTAGCCATTCTGACAGACATGACGGGACATCTCATTGTGGTTTTGATTTTCATTTTCCCGATGATAAGTGATATTGACTATCTTTTCATGTTCCTGTTGGCCATGTGTATGTCTTCTTTGGAAAAATGTCTATTCAGATCTTCTGCCCAGTTTTCCTATTAAGTTGTATGAGTTCTTTATACATTTTGGATATTAGCCCCTTATTATTTTCAAAGATCTTCTTCCATTCAGTAGATTGCCCTCTCATTTGTTGATGGTTTCTATTGGTGTGTAAAAGCCTTTTAGCTTGATTTAGTTTCACTTGTTAATTTTTTATTTTGTTGTTTTTACTTTTGGTGTCAGATTCAAAAACTTATCATCAAGATCTATATCAAGGAGCTTACCACCTACCCTTTCTTCTAGAAGGTTTGTGGTTTCTGGTCTTGCATTCAGGTTTTTACAATTTTGAGTTAATTCTTGTCTATAATGTAAGGTAATGGTCCAGTTTCATTCTTTTGTATGTGGCTGTCCAGTTTTCCCAGTATGATTTATTGAAGAGATTGTTCTTTCCCCATTGCAAATTCTTGGCTTCTTTGTCACAAAGTAATTGATCATATATGTAATAAGTTTATTTCTGGCTCCTCTATTCTTCTCCATTGGTGTATGTATCTGTTTTTATGTTGATACTGTATGGTTTTAATTACTGTAGCTTTAGGATCACCTGGGTGGCTCAGTCGGTTAAGCATCTGACTCTTGATTTCTACTCAGGTCATGAGATCGCAGGGTCATGAGACTGAGCCACACATCAGGTTCTGTGCTGGGCATGGAGTCTGCTTGGGATTCTTGCTCTCTTCCTCTCCCTACCCCTCTGCTTCTCCCTCTTCTGCCCGCTTCTCTAAAATAAATAAATAAAATCTATAAAAAATAATTATTATCATTATAGCTTTGTAATGTAGCTTGATGCCTCCAGTTCTGTTTTTCTTTCTCAAAATTGCTTTAGCTATTCAGAGTCTTTGTAGTTCCACACAAATTTTAAGATTGCTCTATTCCTGTGAAAAATGCCATTGGAATTTTCATAAGTATTGCATTCAATTTTCAGATTGTTTTGGGTAGTATAGACATTTAAAAGAACACAGAGTATCTTTTTGTTTCTTTGTGTCTTCTTCAATTTCTTTCATTAATGTCTTGTTGTTTTCAAGAGTACAGGTTTTTCACCTCTTTGGTTAAATTTATTCCAAGGTATTTCATTCTTTTTGATTCAATTGCAAATGGGATTATTTTATTATATCTCCTCCTGAGAGTTCATTTTTCTCTCAGCTATGTATGTATTGATTTTTTTTATCCCAAAACTTTACTGAATTTGTTTATTAGTTCTAACAGGTTTTTGATGAAGTCTTTAGGGTTTTCTTTTTATCACATCATATTATCTACAAATAATGGAAGTTTTCCTCCTTACTTTCCAATTTGGATGACTTTTCTTTTTCTTTTCTTCTTTTCTTTTCTTTTCTTTTCTTTTCTTTTCTTTTTTCTTTCTTTCCTCTTTTCTCTCACTGTGTTGAATAAAAGCAGCAAGAGTGGGCATCTTTGTTTTCTTCCAGATCTTAGAGGAAAAGTGTTCGGTATGATGTTAGGTGTGGGCTTGTCATACATGGCCTTTGCTACGTTGAGGCATGTTCCCTCTATACCTCCTTCGTTGAGAATTTTTTTTATCATAAATTGATTTTGATTTTTTTGAAATGCTTTTCCTACATCTATTGAAATAGTCACATTATTTTTATTCTTTATTTTGTTCATGTAGTGTATCACCATGATGAGTTTGCACATGTCGAACCATGCTTGTATCCCTGGAATAAATCCCATTTGATCATGGTATAAGATCCTTTTAATGTATTATTGAACTTTGTTTGCTAAAATTGTTTGAGGGTGTTTGCATCTAAGTTCATCAGGGATGTTGATCTCTAAGTTTCTTTTCTTGTGGCATTCTTGTCTGGTTTTGGTGTCAGGCTAATGTTGGCCTCATAAAATGTGTTTGGAAGAGTCCTCCACATCCTGCCTTTATTTTTTGGAAGAGTTTGAGAAGGGTTGTAATTAATTCTTTAAATGTTTGGCAGAGGGTGCCTGGGTGACTCAGTCAGCTAAGCATCTGCCTTCAGTTCAGGTTGTGATCCTGGAGTCCCAAGATCAAGCCCCATGTCAGGCTCCCCTCTTGGTGGGGAGTCCGCTTCTCCCTCTGCTCCTCTGCACACTCGTGCTCTCTCTCTCTCTCTCTCTCTCTCTCTCTCAAATAAATAAATATAATCTTTCAAAAAATAAATGTTTGGTAGAATTCACCAGTGAAGCCATCTGGTCCTGGACTTGTGTTTGTTGGAAGATTGTTGATGATTGCTCTCCAGTAATCAGTCTTTTCAAATTTTCTCTTTCATCATGATTCAGTTTTGGAAGATTGTAGATTTCTAGAAATTTATCTATCCTTTCCAGGTTTTCCAATTTGTAGACATATACTTTTTCGTAATAGTATTTTGTGATCCTTTGTATTTCTGTGTAATCAGTTGTGATATCTGGTTTTTTTTAAAGATTTATTTATTTATTTATTTATTTATTTATTTATTTATTTATGATAGACACAGAAAGAGAGAGAGAGAGGCAGAGGCAGATAGAGGGAGCAGCAGGCTCCATGCAGGGAGCCCAATGCGGGACTCCATCCCGGCTCTCCAGGATCAGGCCTGGGCCGAAGGTGGCGCTAAACCGCTGAGCCAGGGTTTAGCCGGCTGCCTGACATAAGCTGGGCTGCCCCTCATTTCTGATGTTGCCAATGTTTTTTTTTGTTCTTGGTGAGTCAAGCAAAGGGCTAGTCAGTTTTATTTATCTTTTCAGAGAATCAGCTTTTAGTTTCATCGATCTCTCTACTGTCTCTTTAGTCTCTGTTTAATTCTGCTCTAATCTTTGTTATTTCTTTCCTTCTACTAACTTTGGGCTTCATTTGTTTCTTCTTTTTCTAATTCCTTCATTTATAAAATTAGGTTTTTGAGATTTTAATTTTCTTTTGTTTTTAAGGTTTTTCTTTTTTGATTTTTTCATTGACTCACTGTTTATTCAGTAGCATATTATTTAATCTCCACATATTTGTGAATCTTCCAGTTTTGGTCATGTAATTAATTTCTACTTTCATATCATTGTGGTCAGGAAAAATGATTGTTATGATTTCAATCCCCTTAAATTTATTGAAACTTGTTTTGTGGCCCAACACATAAAATCTATCTTGAAAATGCTCCATGTGTATAAGAGTGTACACATGCTGCTTGTGCATGGTGTTCTGTATATATTTGTTAGGTCCTTCTTGTCTAATGTATTGTTTAGGGCCAATGCTTCGTTATTGATTTTTCTGTCTAGATGATCTATCCATTGATGTGAGTGGAGTGTTAGACCCCTACTAGTATGGTATTGCTGTCTATTTCTCCCTACAGGTCTATTAATATTTGCTTTATATACTTAGGGCCTTGTATGTTGGGTGCATAAATATCTATAAATGTTATATCCTCTAATTAAGTTGACCACTTTATCATTACTTAACATTCTTCTTTGTCTCTTATCATGATTTTTGTTTTAAGGTTTCTTTTGTCTTATAGAAGTAGAGCTACTCCAGCTTTGGTTTTCATTTGCATGGAATATCTCTTCCCTTCAGTCTGTGTGTGTTTTTACATCTAAAGCGTGTCTTTTAAAGATAGCATATAGGTGGATTTTTTTTTATTAACCACTTTGTGTCTTTTGATTAAATAATTTAGTCCATTTACATTGAAAGTAGTTATTTATAGATGTGTATTTTCTATTTTGTTAATTATCTTCTAGTTATTTTTTAAAAAGATTTTATTTATTTATTTATTTATTTATTTATTTATTTATTTATGAGAGATAGAGAGAGAGAGAGAGAGAAGGGCAGAGGGCAAGGGAAAGAGAAAGAATCCTGAGCAGACTCTGAGCTGAGCACACATCCCAACCCCACAAGCCTGACCCCATGATCTGAGCTGAAACCAAGAGTCAGATATTCAACCAACTGAGCCACCCATGAACCCCACTGTTTCCTCATTGTTTTTATTGCTCCTTTGTTTCTGTCTTCTCTTGCTTTCTTCCTTTGTAGTTTGATAGTTTTCTTTATTGGTACGCTTATAATCCTTTATCTTTTGTGTATTTACTATATAGCCTTTGCTTTGTGGTTAAAATGGTTTACATATAACAACATCTCTGTAATGGTTTTTTTAAGTTAATAAAAACTTCAATCCCTTTTTAAAACTCAACATTTTTATTCTTCTTGCATTTTATATTTTTGATGTCACTTTTTACATTTTTTCTTCTTGTGCACCCCTTATCTAATTATGATAAGCATAGTTATTTTTACCATTTTGTCTTTTCACCTTCATACTGCTTTATAAGTAATTAATCTACTTCCTTTACTATATGTGTACTTTTCCAGTGAGATTTATTCTTTCATATGTGTTCTAATTTCTAATTAACACCCTTTATTTTCAGCTTAGGGAAATCTCTCTAGGGATGCCTGGGTGGCTCAGTGGTTGAGCATCTGCTTCAGGCTCAGGTTGTGATCCTGGGGTCCTGGGATTGAGTCTCACATCAGGTTCCCCTGCAGAGAGCCTGCTTCTTCCTCTGCCTCTGTCTCTGCCTCTCTCTTTCATGAATAAATACATAAAATCTTAAAAAAAAAAAGTCCCACTAACAATTTTAGCAAGCATCTTTTAGCTTTAAATAAAAAGGTCCAGAGGTTCCTGGTTAGCTCAGTCATTGAAGTGTCTGACTCTTGATTTTACCTCAGCTCATGGTCTCAGGGTCCTGAGATAGAGCTCCACATTGGACTTTGCACTCAGCAGAGTCTGCCTGACATTATCTCTCTCCTTCTCCCTCTGCCCCTACCCCTACTTTGTCTTTCAAAATAAATAAATAAAATCTTTTTAAAAAATAAATAAAAAGGTCTTTTTTCTTTTTTCCTAGCTTTTAAACAAGGGTTCCAAAGTCTCAGGTTCTAGCTGTTGCCTGGGTACTGAAGACCCACTCTAAGGTCTCTTACAGTCCACAGTCCCATTTAGAGGTGTAACCTCTTTGCTATGCAGAATCTCCCAACTGCCTTCTGACTTCCTCCAAACCCCTCTAGCTCCTAATGCCCATTGTTGATTAGCAAAGCTAAGGGAAAATAAATGTGACTGTTGTGCCACCTAGCAGTGTTAATGAGGAGACATAATGTCAATAATGAGTTAATAGTCGCAAAAATCTTGAAGTTGTTCTCGAGAATTTGTGCTTTCAATCCTGGAAAAAGAGGAAAAGCAGTTAAAAGCAGATTGACAACTTTAGAGAAGCTGGCTCCAGATGATCTGAGAATGGTTCTTCTTCATTCCTGGGACCCTGCCTAAAATCTGAACTTGAAGTTCATTTGGGTAAAGGGCCACCTGATTGGCTCAGTCATAAAGCCTACAAATCTTGATCTCAGGATCATGGGTTAAAGTCCCATGATGGGCATAGAGATTACTTACAAAAAAAAATAAATAAATAAATAGAAATTCATTTGGGTTGAGCAATGGAGGAGAGAGAATCTGAGAATCAAATTTGGTGTTTGGCTAGTATGGAATAGAGGCTTTGGAGCACTAGAAATATTTTTTGCAGGGGAGTTGGCTGGGGGGTCTTCACTGCAAGAGGACAGGACAAGAAAGAGGAAATACAAAGCAGGATAGACACAAGAATACAAAACAGCAATGTTTGAGCACAGCTCCTACTTCTTGAAGTGACCAGGAAATACAGATACATGAAGAATAATCACTTTGAATGGCCTGAAGATCCTAAATAATGCAACTGGCATTCACTTGGCCACATTCACGATTGACTCAGTGTCAGATTAGTACCCAGGTGTGGTGTTAGGAAAGGTGATGTATATTCCAATTATAACCAGCAGTGTTACCCCAGGAGCCACGTTTAAGAAACTAAGCATCCTTTATACGCTCCATTTTATAAAATGAGACTCTAACAACTTGGATACTTAATGTTTAGTCTGACTCAGAAAGACTGAGAGTAACCCCAACTGGATTAACCCAATCTTGCCCAGCATTTATTACTCGTCTTAATAGCTAACGTTACATTAGCTCTTTTTGGTGGCTATATTACGTTGTTAACTAATTCTAAACTAATGGAGTACTAAAATTTCTAGACTATAGCTCATATGTAGCAGTTGAGTTAGGTCAGAGGTTGATAGTTCAAACTGTGGAATCAGAGTGCTCAGATTGAATTTTGGCATACCTGAGGTTTTAGTTTTCTTATTACCAAACTCAAACATAACAACAATAATATTTTCCATGTAGATTGTAAGGATAAATTACCCAAATAAAGCACTCAACATAGTCCTGATACATGGAAAAACTCTATAAATGTTAATTATTAGTATTGTTAAATTATCATTACTACTTTCTTCTCAGATTTGTCTTTTAATTCAAAGTACACCAAGTGACTCATTGTCCAAGCACATAGAGATACTTCTAGATATTCATTTAGTTTTGCAAAATATTGGCAATCCTTTCTAACTTCATATAAGTAACACAGCTGAATAGCATTTCTTTGTTTTCCACTACAACTATTTTTTTTTAAGATTTTATTTTTTAAGTAATCTGTAAACCTAATGTGTGGCTCAAACTCACAATCCTGAGATCAAGAGTCTCATGCTCTATGGACTTAGCCAGCCAGGTGCCCCTTCACAACTACTCTTCATCTGGAATGTAGACAGTTACAGTAGTGTTATGGTAGTGGCTGATAAACATTTATCAATGGCTAAATGCACGAAGAAATGCTGACCAAAAACCTCAGCTGATCATTTTTTGAACATAAACAACCTGGTTCTTGTGGTTGTTAACAGTTTTGTGGAAAATGTTAATCTTCAAGGACCCAAGGAATCTATGATTCATACATAACTTAGAGTCATAAGAAAGACAGTCTTACCTTTGAATCCCTTGATATGCAGACATGCTACAAATCCAAAGGAACATGAGATTTAATAGTATTTTGTATCCCATTCAAAGTGATTCCAAACCCTAATTCTTAGGTGGCTTCAGTTTTCACTTGATAAATCTGTCTCTCTAGTTTTTTTTTTTTTTTAATAACATAAGTAGTTGGACTATTTTCTTCAATCTTTCACTTGACAAATCCCCTATATACCCTTTAAAATCCAAGCCAAATATTACTTTCAAGTAACATTTTACTGAATTGTTTTGCCTTGGTGCCTTAATATTTTGGACAAATATTAGCTTTAGAACTTATCATACTGCACTGTAATTTGTGCATGTCTTTTTTATAAAACTATGACTAAACTTGAAAGCTGGAATCCCGTCTTATTAATCTCTGTGTGCCTACTGTCTGGCACATTATAGGAGTTAAATCATTCCAGTTGAGGGTAGAGGGGGAGGAGAAAATTTACCAGGAAATGTTTTGGGCCAGTAAAGTACACTGTACACAACCAACACAAGTTGTATAAAATAACTGAATACAGAACTCACATTCCTCAATTCTCACCAACTTCTTTAATATAAAACATATTTAAAAAGTTATCTGGGAAAGCTAAAAGAAAATGTTGAATATAAGGAAAAATGAAGACCTTCTACTGTGTAATTTTGCCAGGTAAGGTGTTTGTAAAGGAGTTGCTATCATAGGTGAGAAGTGACAACTGATTAATGACTATATAGTTTCAGACGGGAACACTGAACATCGTTATGGTTATACAAGTACCTGAAAGGGGCACAAATAACCAATATCAAGTAGCTGACAGTTTAAGGATGAACATTTAATAAGTAAGAAATTCATGTTTTATGCATTCTTTTTTTGTTGTTTGTTTGGCAAGGAAGTTAACAATGGAAATGAAGATTGATTGAAAATCTCAGCCCCTTCAGCATCTCACTCAAAATAATAAGAAAATAGGTGGATTTTAAGATGTGAGAAAATCAAGTGTCATTTCATAATCTTCTCTGCATATTTATCAAGAGAGAAATGGATTAATTCTTAACTTGAGCCATAAAATGAAATTAATCAAATCCCAAGCCTGCTGTCATTTTTACCCTTTTACTCTTGGTGATGGTTCAAATGTGACATGAACTCTGTGAAATAAAATGAACAAAATTTAAATATTACAGTTTTCCCATTATACTTATTTTGACTATTTGAATAAATAAACAGCATGGGTTGATATTTGCATATCTGCATAACATTAATAATTATGAAGATAGAATAGATCAGCAAATGTTTATAGGCAGCTAAATCCTGAGTCAATGGATGTTAAGCCAGATTTTGTGCTGAGTTCTTCGCATTTTTATGACCTGAGGAAGCCACTTCTCTGAAGAAAAGCTATTTCCAGTTCTTACATAAAAAAGATTTTATATCAACTGCAATATAATAATACACAATATTGCAAATTTCACTTTAAAGAAAACTCCAACGTAAAACCCAGAATTAGAGGAGACATAAGTTAATGGATAATTTCTTGCATTCTAAAACAATTTGATAGTATTTGTTACTAAAGTCCATATAAAACATGGTTTGATTTGACATCCAAAAGCACATACAATTTTCCAGGAACACACTTATTATGTAAAAACTATACATCTGCATTTAAGATTTGATCCATCAAGGTATAATTAATTATTAAAAGCCCACAGCCATCTAGTGTTATGAATTTGGATGTGAAAACAAAATAATTGCAGAGTCATTTCATTGAAGGCTTTAAAAGTGCAGAATGCTAGATGAGGTTATGTAACAATTAGAGAAACATACGAATATAAAATAAACAATAGCCATGGTTTTCACATAGTGCTCTTCTTGCACCTACGGAAGGTACTTACTTATTTATTTTGGCTCAATATCAATGACTCCACATTAACCACCAGTCTGAAATATAAACACTATGTATGTTTTGGGGTTGGCATAGGGCTTGAGATGGAAGGTAGAGATATCTACTGAACTCTACTGAGCCATGAGCTATGCTGTATGTTTATTTAATCCACACAGATCTCCATGCAGAGGCATCATTATCCCCATTGTAGACAGGATGCATATGAAACTCTAAGAAGGTAACCAAATTGAGTAATTAGTGGGAAAGACAAGGTTGGAACCCAAGTCAGTAATAGAGCTCACAAAACTGCAGACTCTTCCGAGGTCTGGAAACCATGATCATCTTCCCCACCATCAAACTTCACTTTCTGGAGGACTTTTTGTGTTGTAGACACTATGCTGCATGCTTGATATACATCTCATTCATGGATAACTCCCTGAGAGGGGGTCCCACTAAATCTATTTTACAGAAGGGGACTGAAGCTTACGTAACTTTTAAAAAATATAGATTGCATGTGGATAGGATTTTACCACTGGGACTTACCCCCATGTCTTTTCCTCTGAACCCTATGTGCTCAGCTCCTAAATCATACTGTTTTACATCAGATGGCTCAACTCCTGCTCCTCTGCTTCACTCCCAGTTTATTTCCTGTTCCTCCTCTTCTAATAAATCTGGAATAAAAGAAATAGTTATCACTCAGTTGCAGACTAGAGCCTATTTTGTGTGCTTCCCTCGGGAATTCTAGAATCTCACAGATGAGCACTGGGAATTAATTTGCATAAGGGTACATAATCTATGTTAAATACAGAGATCTTAGTCATGGTCATTCTCCACTTCTGAGTCCCAAGAGGAGAATTTCAACCCTTTCCGCTTGCCCATCTGCATTATGTCTTTTCAATACAGTTGTTGAGGAACAGGAGGGAGGAGTAAAGTTGTGGTTAAATTTGAGTTGACTAGGCCAGTGGAGAGGAAGAATCAAGGATCCAGTAGGAACATTGTGTTGTGTGAAGTGTCCTTGTCGTCACAGACATCGTTCCATTAATAGCGGTACTTGGGATATCAAGAAAGGTTTAGACCTTGTGCCCTTGTCTTCAGTGAATAGGAAATCATAAGAGGCTCAAAATGAAAAGGGACACCAAGTGACAGAGACTGTATAGGTATCAAAGGAATGCCTTCCCCCCCAGGATGGAGCTGTCAAGTGTTTGTTCCTATCTATACTCAGTCTTTATTATACAATGAAGACTTGATACCCTAAGAAGCCACTGGGAAGCCCTGTCTTGAAAATACCATAGGAAGGAAAAAACTCTTTACACTTGGAGGGCTAGAATGAATGTGGTGTCTTATAGAAAGAAACAGGTCTTCTGCTGAGATAAAAAAAAAAAATTAAAAGGAACATTTGATGAGGAATTTGAAGTGTTAAGGGAGTGTGTTCATCCTGTAACAGGTATCCTTTAGGGTCTTGTGGAATGTTTTGAAAGGAGGGAGTGGTGGGAGATAAATTATTAGAAAAAAACATGGCTAAGAGGTTTTCACAGTAGAGCAAAGAGCAAGGAAAATAAGTGTGTGTGTGTGGGGGGGGGGGGGAGTATATTTAACTACATACAAGGTTACAAAAACATTAATCATTAGTCCCTAAGTGGAAAGGAGGTTCCCAGCTTCTCTGGAGTTTTTTGTGGCCAAAATGGATTAACCTTGGAGAGTGTTCAAGTTCTATTAATCATGAGTGTCTTGCTTTTCTGGAATGAGTCAGTTGTGGTCTCAATTTAGTGGTCTAGTCCCTCTACACTAAGATAACTCAGAGTTGCTAAAATTCAAAAATCCAGAGAGTCTTTAGGTGCAGACTAAAGACCTTTTTGATGACATCCCAGTGCTGTGATTTTGCCTTCTATGGGCAAGGCTGGTCAGGTCCTGTCTGTGGCCTCTCACATTTCCATGGAGTGAGGGAGACAGGGATTTAAAAATATTCTCCACAAGACTTTTCTTTGCCATAGTTAACATTTTTAACCCAAAGAGCTTAGTTTTAAAAATCTTATTTGGTACAGTACAAAAAGAACTTTGTGTTTTAAAAGGGCTTGGCAAGATTATGTTTCAGAGGTTGAAGGAATGTTGAACACATTCTGAAGTTCTTACAATATTAATACCTGTCCCTCAGGCATGTCTAAAGGGCAACTCCAGAAGTAGGAAGACCACTTTTAGGGGATAGAACACTGTTATTCTCAATGAATGTTCCTTACTTCTGCCAGACAAATAGCTTACAATTGAACCATCCCTCAGCTCTCAAAAGACATTTTTTGTTTTCTTTCTGAGAAGCAGAGTGGTTCTACAGCCTCCCAGAGTTTCTGGGGATCCTGGCAAGGGCCTTACACTACTGTATTTTCCTCACTTGAACAACGGGGTGTGAGAAAGGACACCTCCATTTGTAGCTGCCATAAAGGAAGAAGGGGGAAGGGCTTTAATCTCAGGAAATCCTTCCTGTTTGCTGAATGATTGAAGAAAATTTTAAGGAAATGTGCCTCTTTTAACTCTTCTGGTTGATAGAGATGAAATTTATCATGTGTTTGGCTTTTTTTTTTTAACTAAAATGTGGCTGAAATCAGTGCAACAGTGCTGATACTGTAGAGAAACAAAATTCTTCCTCTACTGTCGGGTCCTGCAGTTGAACTAAGAATTAAATTGACATGAGATGGGCACCTGGGTGGTTTAGTCAGCTGAGATCTGACTCTTTGTTTTGGCTCAGGTCATGATCTCAGGGTTGTGGGATCTAGCCCCTTACTCAAGTCCAGGCTCAGCACCCAGTCAGCTACAGTCTCTCTCTTGTTCTCCCTGTACCCCTCGTTCCACTGGGTCTTTCTCATGAATGAGTCCTTAAGTAAACAAAGAGGCTGACATGAAATAGGACCAAAAAACAAAACAAAACAGTTTTTATTTTGGGCACAAGGAGACCCAATAATGAAACTGAGACCTGAAGAAAAGGCTATGGCAGGCAGTTTTTATACATTTTCATAAAGATGCAATAGATTTGTGAGGAGTTGAGATAAAGAAAACAGTTGTTTGGGAGTCCTAATTAGTGGGGAACTTTAAGCAGAATTTAGGCTGAGGTAGTAAAGAAAAAAACAAAACAACAAAAACAAGGTGTGTTTCTACAGCTTTCTAGTCTTTAAAGTCCCTCTCTCTGGTGATAAGGGTGTCTTTTCATGTCTTAGCACAAGGACAGTATTGTTCATGTAGGGGATTTGTTTCCTGTTTTCAGGAGGACAGAGAAGAGAGAGAGTCTAGGTGTTATTGCACTGGCTTTTTTTTTATGTAACTTTTGTTTTATTTAAAGATTTTATTTATTTATTTATTTGAAAGAGAGAGACAGAGAGAGCATGAAAGCAGGGAGGGGCCAAAGGAGTGGCCAACCCCTGAGATCACCACCTGAGCCAAAGGCAGGTGCTTAAGTGACTGAGCCACACAGGCACTCTGTAACTTTTATTTTAAATAACCAATATGCCAAAGGGTCACGTTTTTGGGGGGGGGGGCAGCCTGCCCTTGGCCCCTACAAGATTGCATTGTCTCAATGATGTCTCCAGGGGGTGGAGGTGAAGATGTGTTGTTTTTTTCAATAAAGGAATTCTATAAATGTTAAATATTGACATGCTATTTGGCAGCAGGGATATTTAAGCTCCCCAATCACCCAACTCCTCTCATCACTGAGGTATCTATTTTTTTTAAAATATTTTATTTATTTATTCATGAAAGACACAGAGAAGAAAGGCAGAGATGTAGGCAGAGAGAGAAGCAGGCTCCAGGCAGGGAGCCCGATGTGGGACTCAATCCTGAGACTGCGGATCACGCCCTGAGCCAGGGGCAGGTGCTCAACCACTGGGCTACCCAGGAGTCCCATCACTGAGGTATCTTAACTGATCCACATGCCTTCCTTTACCTTCCAGAGCCTCCAAGGTCCCAGGCTGAGCCTTTGCCTAAAATAAACAGACCCAGAGACACCTATTAACATGCACATAGCACCCTTTGCTATTTTAAGCATTAAAATCTAAATTATTTCTATAGTAACAAAGGGACGATATGTTAGAATTCAAAACTGAGTTCTATGCTTCTCCAGTGACTAAGAGGTTGGCCATGTCCATCCGTGATTTACTTGGTGTTTCTTTTACTACAAGAAAGAGAGACCAAATTAAGTAGCTTTAAAGCCTAGGGACAATAGCAACAATGAGAGCTGCTAACATATATTGGATATGTTAACCCTAAAAACAAAACTGCCAGTTATTATACTAACAAAAACGGTTTATTTGGGAATAGCAGAAAATTGCAATCCCAGCCATGCAAGCTATAGGAAAATCATAAGCAAGTCCAACAAATGAAAGAGGCTCATTATTTTATAGTCAAGAAGGAGGAAGTTGGGGGCAGTGTTTTTGTTTGTTTGTTTGTTCAAGTAGGCTCCATACTCAGCATGGAGCCCAAAGCAGAATTTAAACTCATGACCCTGAGATTAAGACCTGAACTGAGCAAGAGTCCATCCCTTAACTGACTGAGCCACCCAGGCTCCTCAAGGGCACGGCAGTGGGGGTAGAGGTCGAGGTAGGGAGGGCTATTTTGAACAAAAGTCTACTAGAGAGAAGCAAGGGTTCAGAGTGATAACAGTTCCTCATTGGCTGAGTTGCAGGGGTGGTTGATTTCGGGCGGGAAATGCAATGTACATCAATCCCTGTTGGGGCTTGTAACTGATGATTCTCCTCTGTTGAGACTCTTCTGTTAGGGCTCTGTAATTGACACTGAGCAGTATGGCTCTCCCTCCCTACCTCTTTTCTAGTATCTTCGGTCCACTTTAGTGAGGTTTTCATTTAACAATTCTAACAGGGACGCCTGGGTGGCTCAGTGGTTGGGCAGCTGCCTTCAGCTCAGGTCGTGATTCTGGGATCCTGGATCAAGTCCCACATCAGGCTCCTGCACAGAGCCTGCTTCTCCCTTTCCCTGTGTCTCTGCCTCTCTCTCCTCCCTCCCTTCTCTCTCTCTCTCTCTCTCTGTGTCTCTCATGAATAAATAATAAAAAAATTGTAACAGATACTTACTATTTGATGGCAGTACTTACTACATGCATTCACTTACTCCTCACAACAACTTCCTAAAGCAAGTATTGTTGTTATACCCATTTTTGAGATGAAGTAACTGAGGTGTGACCAGATTAATAACTCAACCAAGCTTACACAGCCACTAAGTGACAGAATCAGCATTTGAATCCAGTTTGTCTGAGGGTCCCAGAATCTCACAAGAACTTAAAGATGTGAAGTATGACTGGGCTTCATGATATTTGAAAGGGATCAAGGTCGTTCTTTTCTTACTTTGCACAGATCCCACTGCTTATACATTTGCCTTAGCATTTAGTGTTTGCCCCAACTCCCAAAGCCACATGTATTTGTAACTCTGTACTGTGAAGAATAGTGTCCTCCCAAAATTCATGTCCATCCAGAGTGGTGAATGTGATCTTCTTTGGAAATAGGGTATTTGCAGATGTAATCATTTAAATTAGACCAGACTGGATTAAGGTAGGTGCTAATCCAATGAATAGTGCCCATTTAAGAAGAGGGTATTTGCACATAAGCATTAAAAGAGGGAAGATAGCCCTGTAGGACAGAGATGCAGAGATTTGTCCTCTAGCCTCAAACCACAAGCCAAGGAGCACTAAGAATGGCTGGCAACCACCAGAAGCCACAAGAGTCAAGGAAATCTTTGGAAGAACAGCCTTGCTGATGATACCTTGCTTTCAGATGTCCAGACTTCAAAACTGTGAGAGAATAAACTTCTGTGATTTTAAGCACCCAGTTTATGGGACTTTGTTACAGCAGCCCTAGGAAACTAATACAGATGCTAGCAATCAGGATTTAATTTAGGAAGCAGAGAGGGCTTGTGGTAGGCTAAAAATGGCTCCTCAAAATGTATCCACGTCTTAATTCCTGGAACCTGTGAAAATTACCTTATTTAGACAAAAGATATTAAGTTAAAAATCTTTACCTGAGCAGATTATCTGGATTGTCAGGGTGGGCCATCCTAAGTGTCCTTATAAGAGGAAGGCAGAGGTGGTTGATACCCATACACAGAGGAAGGTGATGTGCAGACAAAGTAGAAATGGAAATGAGGCCAGAAGCCTCCAGAAGCTGGAAGAGGCAGCAACACATTTTCACCCAGACCTTGATCTTGGACTTCTGGTTGCTAGAACAGTGAGAGAATACACTGTGTAGTTTCAAGCCACAAAGACTATGGTAATTTGTTACAGTAGCCACAGGATACCTATACATTACTCCAGATAGTCAAGCAGAAAGCGTTGGGGAAAATAGATACTCACAAGGTCATTGGAAATGCTGTTGGGGCAGATGCTAGGCCACTACCTCTGGGTCAGCCACAGGTCTGGAGACTGCAGGAAGCCATTGGGTCAATAACAGTGGCCCCTCAATTCGGGAATTCATAGAAAAACACAGGGTGTTTTCTACAAATATGAAATGCCACCAGTGTAGGAGGAGATATCATCAGAAGGGACTTTTGGGGAGAAGAGGCATGCAAGTAGGAGAAAACACAGAATATGCAACAGACAATATCTAGCACCACCCGGGGGCAGCATTCTAAATACTCCCCAACTAGCTGCTATGAACACAAGAAGGAACTTGAGTCCTAGGCAAGTAGTAGGGACATAGTGCTGCACACCAGATACATGTTAGCTTTGCTGACAACTGGTTTTTAATCAAGTGGGAAAGATAATATGATTTTCTGAGATTGTTATTTTGAGCAAGGCTGTGCAAATTTTAGATCAGTTTATTAATGGGCTTAGCCTTTGGCCTTGTGTTCTCATAGGCCAATTCTGCCCTGGTTAGAGAAGGTAGATAGTTAGCAGAGTTTACATATATAAGAAATTTTCCCAAAGGAGCAAAAGGTTGGTACGGGTTTCTCAAATTTTATCAGTTCTAAGATGCCAACATTTTTAAGATATACCATTACTTTACATGCCACTGAGAAGGAAAATAAATGCTACCATTTACTGTGCCACGGCATTTATTGTAATATGCATTCCAAATTGAGAGATGTTTGAAGGTGCTTGTCCTGGAATCAATGAACTGTAATAACAAAGAAGACAGTATGGAATGGCCTGTCATATGACTCACCTTCTGTATGCACGTTTTCTCTAGAAATTTTGGTGATGGGAAAAAAATCAAATAAAACAAAAAACACATGGTTCCATTTTAATTTTCTTTTAAATTCTATTTCTGTGATTACCAATGTAATAGCTTATTGTGGAAAAATGCAGAAAATTGCAAGGAAGCAATCAAAACCATGCATATGGGCACATGGGAACCATGGAACTCATTTTAATGAAAGCAAAATCTGGGGGAAAATATAATTCTCATCAAACTCACTTCCTGTCTACCATCTCAGAGAGAGACTTTTCAGAATTATATAAAGATTGTTGCTACTTGCAGTTTTGCTTAATAAATTCCTCTGGGTTGTGTCAGGTAGGTCATTCTTCAGGTTATTTTTATTTTAATGAGTATCTAAGTTTATGACATATTGATAATATACACAAATGGATGGGATTTGACTGCATTGTCCTTTCTGAAAACATTTGCTAACTTGGCACAGTCACTTTTTGATAGAATTATTTCTATATACCATGTGATTTGCCTTATCTCTGCCTTGCCATGCCAGTTTTATAAAAATAATCTATTTGTAAAAGAATGTGTGCATAATTTATAACTCTATGTCTGTTATATAGTACATGCTCAGAAAATGCTAGTTAGCATTCACATTATTAACAAAAATGTAGGATTTTAACTTAGTGGTACTTTCATAAATGAGTGATGTGCAAATAAGTAAAATAGGCCTGATTTGGCTTATAGAGTCATCATTTATTAGCTTTGGAAACTTATAAAGCAACTAAAACTTTATGAGGCACAGTTTCCTTATATACAAAGAAGGAATGACAATTCCTTTTAAATCTCAAAGACTTGTATTTATTGAATGAAATACATGAAAATGCCTAAAACAGCACAATTGGCACTCAAATATTAGGTTCTGTTGCTTTCCTTTGCCTATTCATTCTTATTTCTCAGCAGAGGTGTCTGTTAAGTTTTATAGTAAATGACGTAGCTTACCCTAAGAACCATAAGAGTTGGGACTTGTTCACTGCTATAGATATAGGATAGAGTGTAACTGGCAAGACAAAATAGAGTGAATGCATGAATGAATGCATGAAGACTCATATGCTATTGATTTCATTCCAGGTCTATGTCATAGAAATAGATGGGTAAGTGAACATAGTCAGATGTACCTAGATATGTTAATTATATATTGTTGTGTGATAAATTACCCCCAAACTTAATGACTTTCAACAACAAACACTATTATTGCACGGTTCCTACTGAGCCAGTAATGCAGGTATGCCTTAGCTGGGTACTTCTGGCTCCATGTTTCTCATGAGGTTGTAGGCAAGATGGCCTGAGCTGTGACCTCACCTGAAGGCTCTAATGTGACAAGGTATGGTACTTTTGAGCCTACTCAAGTGGCTGTTAGCAGATCTCAATCCCTGACCATGAGAAACTATGTACAAGACTGCCTCACGACATGGCACCTGGCTTTGCCCAGGAGAGCAATCTAGGAGAAGGCAAGAATTAATTAGGTGGCTTAAAACAACGGAAATGTATTCTCTCACAACTCAGAGGCTAGAAGTCCAAAATCAAGGTATTAGTGAGCTGTGTTCCCTGTAAAGACACTAGGGAGGAATCCTTCCTTGCTTCTTCTAGTTTCTGAAAGTTGTTGGCACTTCTTGGGATTCCTTGGCTTGTAGAAATCACTCTAACCTCTGCCTCTGTCTTTACATGGCCTTCTCCCTGTGTATCCATGTACAAAATTTCCTTTTCTTATAACTACACTAGTCATTGGATTAGGACTAACCTAATTCAGGATAAGGATAACCCATCTTAACTTGATTACATCTATAAAGACCCTATTTTAAAATAAGGTTACATCCACAGGTAGCAGGACTTAGCACCTCAACATACATTTTGGGGAGACATAATAATAGAGGATAATAGGGATAATTTGGCACATGAAAACCTACTGAGACCTTTCTAAAATTACCTACAGATGTAGAATTTTATAAAGAGCTTTCTTAATAATCAATGTATTCACTTTTCTTCATGAACCTACCTTCTGTGAATGAAACAAGGGATACAGTAGAGAGATAGGAAGTAAAAATGTCATTGCAGATATGCTTTCCAATGTTTGTCAGTCACAATGAGCAGAAAACAGATCCATGGGTTTCTTCTACCTCCTTTGGGTCTGCAGAGACCAACCAAGCAATTTCTGACACACTCTTGACTCTTATTTATAAAGCAACGAGATGGTCATAGATCCTCATAATAAGGAAGCAAACAAAGCAAGTGTATTTTACATGTGAGGAGATAACAGCAAGTCAAAGCAACTTTGAAAAGCAATGTGTGAGTGCTGCAGAGCCCTCTTGGAGAAGGCCTGCTGACACCATTTCAGTCTTCCCCACGGCCCCTAGTGGACCCAGCAGACTCTGCTGTAAGGCCACAGCTGTTTCTTATCTTCAGTAGGGGGAAATCAGTTCTTGTGTTTGACAGACAAATCAATAAAGATGTTTCATCCACACAAAAAAACAAACAACAACAACAAAACATTATGAAGATTCATGGTATATAATCCCCTCTGAAATAGATTCACTCTAAGAAACAGGAGAAAAACTAGAAAATTACTGATTAGTCTGCCCACAAAGAAAGTTAAGGCACATTCATTTTTGAGGAGAAAGATGTCTAAGATCAGAAAAATGCAAATGAAAAATTTTAAAAAACAGGAATTCCATATTAAAACTATTATGAAATTATTTTGTCTAGAAAGTGTTGATGATTTGAGCGATTTAAAGGAATTTAAAGGGGGGGAAAAGGGGGTGAGAAAAGGTATCAAACATACTGATCCTGGAATTAGAGATAATGTTTTATAGGATTCCCAAATTAATAGAAGAACCTTTTTCCAGTAAAGCAGAGGGTACAACAGCTCACAAACTACCATTTAAAATAAATGAACCAGTAACAATTTTCAGCCTAAGACAAATAGAAAAAAATCATGGATATTCAATTACATTTAAATTGGCCACCTTAGACCTCCTTTCTTCATTACCAAATAGTGTCTGTTTCAAGATTTCCAAGTTGTCATTCATATGCAAATGAATATAAAAATAGAATTTCCTTTTGGAGGGTGCATGAGGCATGCCCCCTCCTGAGCCCTTCCTGAAAAAATGCATATTTTAGCCAAGAAATAATTATCAACGAATTCAAGAGTGGAAAAATATAGTAGAAAAAAATTAACAGGTACAAATGTAGCCAGTTATATCAAGAATGAATTATAAATATGCATTGTTAGTATATTGTGCAGATAAAAAACATTTTTGAAAGATGATATCACAATTCAATGTCCATAATCACACCATATGTTAAAGGTTTATAAAGAGCTGAAAACTTTTAATTACCAAATCACATGCACAATAACAATATGGACCCCAAATTCAAGGTGATGGCAATGAGAAAAGAGAACTGTCAAAGGATATGGAACAGGAAATGGGGGAACTCATACAGAGGGTGAAGACAACAGATTGTTTTTCTTTCCTCGCTACTGTCAATTAGGAAAAAATAGATACAATTTCCTAAATTTATAGTAGCAAGTAAACACAGTTGGACTCATGCATTCCAAGTCATTATGTAAGAAAAATGACCTGAATAAACAGTCCTGAAGAAACCAGAAATAAACAAACAAGAGCCATTTAGTGGAACCAGACTCTACATCTATGTCCATCCATTTTTTTGACTGCCCCAGACCCACCAGTTCAGAAGAAGGCACACATCCTGGAAATGACACCAATGGAATATTAAGAGAATAGAGTACATTACTCTCCTTCCCTCAGAGGTATCTGGTTGTTGTTGAGACACTTTATTCTCAGATTTATCCGTAGTTGGTACCTCTGGTCTAGCCGACAGCTCCCAGATTATAAAAGACTCATTTTCATTAAGTCAGATTAATCTTCAACATGGCTGAAAAACACCTCTGGCTAGGTAATCTATCCAAGTGGGAAGAAAATATTGAGCTATAATAAACAATTAAAAAATCCATTCCTAAAACCTCAATAGTGCAAAATCAAGGAGTCAAGCAAATGGAATCCAATGGCTGCCAACCAGTTAGCACATATTATATGGAATTTTGAGTAGTGAACCCACCTATTTCTGGATGAAATTACACTTAAATCATTTCTAAATAACTGAAAAGTCTAAACAATGTTGGGAACTTCATAACTCTCCAGCGTCCAGAAACTTTCCTGCTGAAGATTCCAAAATGTTTATGCCATGTATTAAAATCTGATACTTTATTGTCAGGGGAAGGGAGGAATAGCTAACTATTATTTTTGAAGTCAAACATTATCTCTGAATGAAGTATGGTTATTATTTTTATTCTTCAGCCACCAGCCAGGTGGAGCCTTACACCCATATTTGTTTGGTTTGGGATTTGTGGATGATAATACATTTTTCAGGAGAAATAGAAAATATTTTTGAGAATTTACATTTTTTCTATCTTTGTTGGTATTAAGGTTTTGTTTGTTTGTTACTGTTGGTTTATTGTATCCTGTCTTTTTCAACCTCTGAGGATAATTCTAGAAGGCTGAATAGTAGCAACATGGTGGAGAGTTGATCTCTTGAGTTGAGTCTATGAAAACACAGGGATGCAACCTGAGCCAAGAAGTGAATATTTTTTCTCTGGACTCAGAAGATATCTACCATTTCTATTCTTATAATGAGCTGAGATCTGGGGTGCCCCTCAGATCTGAAATAGGAACTCATTTGAAGCCCCAACAAGGATAGAGCTTTGAAATAAGAAGAGATGGGTTTGTAACTATTTGTGAAAGTTGACTAAAGCAGTTAGAATTCCAGGGTACCACAAAGATTGTAGTGAAATAAACCCAAGCAACAATTTATGGATATCCGAGAAAGTCAAGACCCACCTACAGTGAAGCTGCATGGGATAGAGCACATCAAGATAAGAAAAGTGAGGACTTCCAGAAGTAAGAGCCATTTAGATATCAAGAAATAATTGCCACATCAGTTCAGGGAGTTCTAATGACACAAAAGGAGTTCAGTTTGGGGGTTCAGGCACATATCACGGTGACTTACTCCTTTTGAATCTCCAGCACTTAATGTGGTTTCTCACATATAGTGTGTGCTCATTATATCACCAGCCAGACCCCAAGACCTGACTTTTACTGCCCATCTGCCTATACTCACTAACCTTGTCTTACATTTGCCCTTAAGCTCTTCCTTCTGGCTCATCTCTTAATTCAGGAAAGTGAAACCTGAAATTCGGGTGATGGACTGCCCTGACAAGACCTCACAAGGTCCCAGACCACCCAGACCCTTTGAGCTAAACTCCTGACTCCTGCCTGTGCACATGGACATTGGAGTGACCCCTGGAATGACTGGCTACTACCTCTATGTCATTATAATACTAAAATCTCTGTGCAGGGAGGAGCCACAGCCTCATTTACATAATATACAATGTATGTATAGGCCTGTTTCCCTAAGGTACATGTGCAACCTAATGCCTGCTTCTACTTATGACAAGGCTTTGCTATCTAAATATTCATCCTAACCCTAAACAAAAAGGTACCCATTCTCCTGCTCTCTCAGGGAGTCATAGCTTTGGAGGCCATTTCCAGTGACCTCCTTAATTGCTATAAAAAAAAGTTTTCTTTGTGAGACAACTCATCTGGTGCATTTTCTGTGACTCATCAAAGAACAAATTCACATTGATTCTGCTACAATCCCTGGTTTGTAAATAAATCTAAGATTCAGATGTCTTAGGTATGAGGGAGGAACCTTCTGAGACAGAGAGCATTAGTTGAAGATCACTTCTCAGAGATAAGCCAGTTAGTATCTTGCCACCTTGAAAAAGTGCCAGTCACAGAAGATAGGGTTAGTCGGGTTTCTCACACACATCTTAGAAATTCCCTATACTACACAAAGGTGTCTAAGAAAGGAGCCTTGAAAATACCCACCTTAGAGCAGAGATGTCTGGTACTCTGTCAAGTTTCTACCATTATCTCAGTTTGACTTATCCCAGAGTATTATATTGCATTAAATTAAAAAAGAAAAACTTTTCTGATACATAAAACCATATGTCTGTTTCAGAAAGAACTAGTTGAGAAAAACCTGGAGAATCTCCTCTTCTAACATGCAGGCACAAACCTGGGTTCTAAGAATCTACGTTGGAAAGTAAAGGATGGGAGTAAGAAAAGAGAAGCAAGTACATCAAAACTTCAGGACCTGGAAGAAAAAGCTATAACTAATAAAGAGCCCCAAATAAGACTCAAACTGAAGTTTTACCTGCAGGATCCCTGGCGTCCTAGAAAATATACAAATGTGTTTTCATCTTCTCTCTTATGATTGTTTTGGAGACAATAAAAGAAGGGAGGATGATTTATTTGATTTTTGCAGTTATGCTAATAACAACTGGAATTATATGCAAATAACTCTCGCTCAGAAATATCCTTAGTGATGTATGTTTTGAAATCCCTCATGCTTTGCTTCTTCCTCTTATACAGCAAAAGTATTCATGAGAAGCAAGGGACACTCAGTGGCAGAAGAACAAATAATCAGATTAAAAACTGGGCAAAGGACTTATTCAAGTCCATATTAAGCATAGCTCCAAAGACGATATACAAATGGTCCACATTAAGCATATGAAAAGATACTTAACATCACTAGTACTTAAGACAATGTAAATAAAACCACAATGAGATATCACCTTACACCATTAGGATGACAACTATATAAGAAGAAAGTAAAAGAAAGAAGAAAGAAGAAAGAAAGAAAGAAAGAAAGAAAGAAAGAAAGAAAGAAAGAAAGAAGGAAGGAAGGAAGGAAGAAAGAAAGAAAGAAAGAAAGAAAGAAAGAAAGAAAGAAAGAAAGAAAGAAAAGAAATCCTGAGGATATGAAAAAATTGGAATCCTTATGCACTGTGTGTGCTAATGTAACTTGTGCAACCACTATGGAAAACAGTGTGACAAGTTCTTAAAAAATTAAAAATAGAACTACCATATGATCCAATAATCCCACTTCTGTGTATATATCCAAACAAATTGAAAACAGGGTCTCAAAGAGATATTTGCACACCCATGTTCATAGGAGCACTATTCACAACAGCTGAGAGTGGAATCAATCCAAGGGTCTGTCAGGGGATGACTAGGTAAACAACATGTGGCATATACGTTCAATAGAATATTATCCTTGGGCAGCCCGGGTCACTCAGCGGTTTAGCACCGCCTTCAGCCCAGGGCCTGATCCTGGAGACCTGGGATCGAGTCCCACGTCGGGCTCCCGGTGCATGGAGCCTGCTTCTCCCTCTGCCTGTGTATCTGCCTCTCTCTCTCTCTCTCTCTCTCTCTGTGTGTGTGTGTGTGTGTGTGTGTGACTATCATAAATAAATAAAAATTTTAAAAAAAATTATTATCCTTAGAAAGGAATGAAATTCTGACACATGTTAAAACGTGAATGAACCTTAAGGACATAGCATAGTATGAAATAAACCAGTCACAAAAAGACAAATGCAATATGATTCCACATATATAAGTTATCAAGAATAGTCAAATCCATAGAAACAGAAAGGAGAGTGGTGGTTGTCAGGAGCTGGGAGAAAAGGAGAATGGGGAGTAATTGATTAATGGGTATAGAGTTTCAGTTTTGCAAGATGGAAACTTCTGGGGGTTGGTTCAACAACAATATGATTATACTTAACACTATTGAACTGTACACTTAAAAATAATAGTTAAGATGATAAATTTTATATTATGTATTTTTTACCAAAATAAAAAGTAATAATAATTTTTAAAAAGAAGAAAGTGAGGGACACCTGGGTGGCTTGGTTGATTAAACATCCGATCATCCAATACTTGATCTCAGCTCAGGTCTTGATTTCAGGATCCTGAGCTTAGGCCCCATGCTGGGTTCCACTCTGGGTTTGGAGCCTACTTAAAAAAAAAAGAGAAGAAGAAAATGATGATTTAAGCTTATTCCAAATAAATATACTTCTGAGAAATGACAGCTGATGACTACAGGTGACAGTAAATGCTTTCTTCTGAGTATACCTTGCTTGGAATTTAGAATGACTATATCAGCTATTATCATGCTAAACTCATCAGCAGATGTCAAATATCCAACCAAGATCCTGAATAATTGCTTTGAGGGTGTGACATGTCAGTAAATAGTAAAAAAGCATTACCAAGAATAGTGAGACAAACAGATTCAAGGGTGTGCATGCAAATTATGGATTTATTGTTTTGTGAGAACCCCCAAATTAGTACCTAGCAACTTTAAAATTATTCTCTTGCTTTGAGGACAAACTAGCTTCAAGAACATAAGGTAGGTTAGAGTCGACTGTTTATTTGGAGACTCAGCCGTTTAACAGTCTGGCAGGTTCCTATCAGACCTGGTCTATGCACAAATAGTCAGACAGAAATTGCTATCTGATGAAGTCCCAGTTCAAGATGAGGAGGATTCCAGAGCCCAGGAGGTCTTGAGTACCTAACACAGAGCCTTGTGTCTTAAGGGTGACCACTGTACACTTGCTTTTCTCATCAACTCTTCTGCCAGAGGAAGTCAGCTTCTAATCATAAATACACTGGTTAAGAGCTTTAGATATGAAATTTCTTCCTGGCCACTTGATTAAATATTTGGAAAAAACTATCTGTCAATGAATATTAAAACTCGCTTGAAACTTCCTAGGGTCACAGGAAAAATTCATTCCTTTGTTGTCACTTTCCATATTAAGAGAAAGATCAGGTATCACATTTAAAAGGATGTTTTTGTTGGGGTGTCTTGGGGGTAGTTGGTTAGGCGGTCACCTCTCAATTTCGGCTTATATCATGATTTTAGGGGTCTGGGACTGAGCTATTCATCAGACTCCATGCTCAGTGGTGAGTCTGTTTCAGGATTCTCTCCTTTTCTTTCTATTCCCTCCCCCAAATAAATAAATAAATAAATAAATAAATAAATAATGAGTATTTTAAAACAAAAAGGATGTTTGTGTTTGAGAGAGCCTCATCAACCTCTTTCGGTGTTAGTGAAAAATATGTCCTCCATAAGATAAGTATAAAAAAGCTGCATATGGAGTGCATCAACAATCCTACATACACAGCCTGTAGGGAGTAGATTGGACCCATAATCTGTCCACCTCTCCGTTTAGCTCAAAGAGGCTAAATTGGTCTTAAAGTTCAGATAGAAAGTCTCCTAGATCCCTAATTGAACTCTGTAATTTCAGGATAACCTGGGTTCAGAATGAGTTCCCTAGGTTTTCCTTTATTTATTTTTAAAAAATATTTTATTTACTTATTCATGAGAGACACACAGAGAGAGAGGCAGAGACACAGGCAGAGGGAGAAGCAGGCTCCCTGCAGAGGACTCGATGTGGGACTCAATCCCAGGACCCTGGGATCATGACCTGAACCAAAAGCAGACACTCAATCGCTGAGCCATCCAGATGTCCCTCTAGGGCTTCCTTTAATCCCCAATTGCTTTATGCCTGCATCCGTCCTTAAATTGGGTAGAGTTAGCAAAAATACCACCACAACTACTTACTTAGAATTTTAAAGCTAGACAACCAAACATTTTGAAGTACAGCTACACCTAAAAACAGAAAAAAGAATTTTTAATTTTAAAGCACTTGTAGGGCTCCTATTGCGTTGCATATCCTGCTGGATCATAGCAGGTCCCTCTGAAAGACCTATTTACCAAAAAGATTATTATATGATGACCTAACAACTATGAATGTTGGAACAGAGAGGCTCCCAAGGGGTTGAGAATCCATCCCCAAGAGGTAATTAGTGAGGTTCTATTTGGGCATCATTATGCTGTTCTGCCAAAGACACAAGAATTTAGACCTACTGCATTTGAAACTCCACTCTCTCACCAGATTTGTGACACAGCTTTCCTTTGGGTCTCAGTTTCCTTACTTTATTTATTTATATATATATATATATATATATTTTTTTTATGATAGTCACAGAGAGAGAGAGAGAGAGAGAGAGAGGCAGAGACACAGGCAGAGGGAGAAGCAGGCTCCATGCACCGGGAGCCCGACATGGGATTCGATCCTGGATCTCCAGGATCGCACCCTGGGCCAAAGGCAGGCGCTAAACTGCTGCGCCACCCAGGGATCCCTCAGTTTCCTTACTTGTAAAGGATAATACTATATCATGTATAATTTTAAAAGGTTGGACACACAGTAGGTGTCCAATACACTTTTGTTTCCTTCTGCATATCATTAACAAACATGTAGGATTCAAACCATCAGTATCAGGCTACCTCAAATGAGATAATAACAGCCAAGCCATCTTTAAAATTGTCACACAAAACAAGATTTTTTTTTCCTGGAGTTTGTTTTTTGTTTGTTTTTTAATGACTGCTGTTGTTTTGGTTTTATTTGCTTTGTTAGACTCTAGATAGTTTTGGAGTTACCTGCCACATTTTTCTCTCTAACCAACGATGTCTTAGAAGATCTACTAAACATGTGGACAGATTTGTACTTGTTCCTGAGAGCTGCCTCTCTATCTTGCCCATCTTGTAGGGCCCAGATCATGGCATCCTTCCTGACTGATCTCACTTATACATATCTTGTTCTACCTGTAACCTTGACTATTGTGGCTGGACATTGATGAGCTACTCCATTTGGACAGCTGAGTAAACCCAGGGGAAATGCTGGGGGATATTTTCAGCTGCATGCCCAACTATAGAGTCAGTCAGGAGAGAAGACCTGGGATCCTTTATTTGATAAAGCTAACCGGGACAATGCTGGCAGGCAGGAGGTGGAGGGAGGCCAACAGTAGTAGAGGCCGACAAGTGGAGATGAAATCAAGTGGAGGTCCTGGCAGACCACCAGCATTAAGCAGTCAAACCACAAATATCAGTCTCTTTCATAGCTATAGGTTTCAGTATGTATTCAGGGGAGAGGCACAGAGAAAGGATTATTAAGGGATTACAAAGCCCATTATTGAGGTCACCAAGGTAGAAACGCTGGCATAGGGAGACACATTTCTGAGAAGCAGGAGGACATCCGGGTTGTGGGACTTAAATACAAAGTCAGATTTGGAGGTGTGGCAAAGTTCACCCACGGGCTGCTCCTTAGAAATGGAAAAAAATTTATTAAAATTTTTCAATTAAAAATTGATTAAAAATTTTCAATTAAAAATTGAAAAACCAGGGCTTCTGGTTTCTATCCTTCTCAGATCCCCATTGACTTAGAGTCACTGAGGTATATTGTTCTAAGGGTGGACATTTACTTATTTTCTAATTTTTTGTTTCCTTGATTAAGGAGTAAGCTGATATCAGAGACTATGACTTAGCCTTCAGATAATGAGCACCTACTAGGCACCCAGTAAATATTTCAAAATGAGCACCTACTAGGCACCCAGTAATATTTCTTGTTTCATTAATATTGAATCATGGCTGAATGCCAGCCCAACACAATGCACATAAACAAATTTCCTTTTTTGTGTGGTCTTTTATTCCTCTCCAAACTTATCTGTGAGATCAAACTCTAAAGCAGAGGATTGTGACTCTTTCACAGTATGAAATAAGAGTGGAAAAGAATCCTATATTACATAAGATGTTCTCTTGGACTTCTTTCTCAACATTAGAAATGATTTCATTTCATCTTTGGGAAAGCATTAAAGTAGTTTTATTGAACTAGGAAAGCCTATTTTTTTCTAAGTGTACAGGTTCCACTCTGGGGGAAATCACTGTTTGCACACAGCTGCTTTTGAAATATATACACATATACATGTGAATGTGGTCTCACTGAGCCCAGCAGAACTGAAAGAAATAAAAAAGATTCCATATCCTAGACATTCTTGCTTTGTCAGCTGTTCACAACTATTAACAGCAACCCCCACAGCGGCAACTGTTGGGGCATGTGTCTGCTTCCCAGACAGTGCTACTTGGGGCAAAATGCCTCCAAGACAGACAGAAGCCCATTTTCCAGCCAAGCAAAATCATTATCTGCAGAGCAGCTCTGACAGCAGCTGCAGCTGGAAAGACAGGAGCCCATGGCCAGGCTGGTGCAGTGCTGAGAGCTGGGTGTCTGGGTGGTGAAGGAAGCTCACAGGTGTCCCGACTCGTGACATTGCCCTACTCCAAAGCTTAGCCAATTTGACTTGCAAAGTCTATCATTACCTTTTGTAAAAGAGGTGCTAAGAATTGTCCTGTATAGTGCTTTTAAGTCACAAGCAATTAAAAGCCATATAGTCAGGAATATAGTCCCTAAACTATTAAGAGAAAAATTATAATTAAGGAAAGGTTATTAAGTAGGTAGCTTTGCAGACAAAGCAAGAGAGAAAGGCCAAATGTACCTCTATGATCACTGGTTGGATCATCCAAGGACAGTCACCCCTCTCAGCTGTGACTTCTACTCTGCTGAAACAGATAAGACATAAAGTTTATTTCTAACTCCACCGTTGTCTCCAGACTTCTGGGTTGTACAAAGGACAACGCCCTGTCCACACTGTCTCTCCAAAGCTGTGAACTTTGGTGAATCTGCCCATTTTCAGGTACTTGGGCACCAGGGTGGTCAGCACGGGGAAGAGGTGCTAGTGGATGGAAGAGGCAGGTGACAGAAATCCAAAAGGGTGCAGGAAACCCAGCATGGGATGGGGGGTTGGTTGTACTGGTGACAAGGTTTGTTTCCCTCCTTTGGCATTAAGTTCCCCTTTTCATAGATTTTGTTTTGTTTTTGTGGTTCCTTGGTGGATGGCCCTTGGCCCACATTCTTCTTTTCAAATGCTGAGTCCTGCTTGAATATGTGAAAGGTTAGCATCTTCACCCTCCCAGTGATGACTTCTTCAAGTTATTTGAAGAAGCTCCACGTGGACCTGGAGGTTGGAAGAAAGGTGAATGGTAAAGGAGAAAGAAACTCAGGTGAGAACAACAGACACTTTATGACACAGGTTTGGAATAAAACACCGCAATTGCGGGTGTTTCCTGAGAGCAATACGTGATTTAAGAAATCAACATAATATTGTCTTTTTTCCTGTAAAAATTTTATTAGGAAGGTTTATTTCTATTTATGACTTATTTTTAAAGCTCATTGTGACAAGGTGGAAAAGCAGAAAACAGTCTATAACAAGGCTATAAAAGAGCATGCCATTATCTACGTCTGTTGTCATAATGTGCATCAATTGTTTCTGGTTCTACCTGTCGATTTATTTTGACAACATGGTAATAACCTGTGGCAGGTACTGAGAGGTCCCAAAGTTTAGTGAGTGACCAGACATTGGAACACATAACCACCATTAATAACCTCATTTCATTGTTGCTGATTTAATAGTGATATGGCACAGCATTTCTTCTCGTATTATTTTTTAAAGATGTATTTATTTACTTTTTTAGAGATAGAGTACAAGCAGGAGGGTTAGAGGGAGAGGGAGAGAGAGAATCTCAAGCAGACTCTGTGCTGGGTGCGAGCCTGATGCTGGCTCCATCCTATGAGCCTGAGATCATGAAATGGGTGAAAATCAAAGGCTGGATGCTAAACCAACTATGCCATTCAGGTGCCCTATATTACCTTATTGTTTGGAATTCACACCTGAAGGCCCCAGCAACTGAGATGCTTGTTAAAAGCAGATTTCTGGGCCTCACCTCCTATCTCCCAAAGCCTTGAGGCACACTATTACTCTCACTTGCAATGTTGTCTTGTCTCAGGGAAAGAGCATCTTAAACCATGTCAGCCTTCAGAAACTACCATCTGAAATTGGGGACTTCATTATATTGATTTGACTTTGCAATGAAGCAAAATTGCCCAGTTAGTTATATGTCTAGCAAAGCAGAAACTATAGCCAGGATGGGATTTACTAATTAGAGATTATCTATGAAACATTTGTAACAACAATTTTAATCTAGCCATTCTTCCTCTTTATTTTCAGCCGCTTTGTTTGTATACACGATGGCTAAGGTGTTGGAAGATCTAAAAATCCCAGAGAGCACCATTTGGGCTATTATAATTGGCTTCTCTTTGGCAATCCAGGGATGTCTTTATCCCAGAACGGTGGATGAGATATAATTCCTTTGGAAATATGTGTTGTTTTTTGTTTATTTGCTCTATGGCTGGAGAAGAGAAGGAGTTTACAGAGAATCAAGAGTTGACTCTAATTAATTTGGACTCCTGGGTTTGTCTCTACAACCCAAGTCTCCATCCAACTTGCTTTGTGTCTCTTCCTCCAAACAGAATGGCCAGTACAGTTGTTCTCTAGCTTTTCCCTGTACTGACACCACCAGACCTCTACTCATGCTTTTTTTAACACTAAACAAACTCTCCCCTGCTTATGCAAATTACACCCATAACCATTCTACCCTACAGCAAATACTGTTCTCTTTTCAGTTTGCAGGATTTATCATCTATAGCCTATACGATTTTGTTGACATTTAATCATATTTTCATTCATTACATCCTTTGCATTGTTATTTAACTTTTTAACATTCTATAAACTCTGACTGTAGTAATCATATGTTCTATTTCTTTGTTTTCCCCCACAGGCTATAGCACAGCATGCCAAGCGTACAGAATACGTATAGTGAAATGACTACTCACTGTTTTACCTCAGCAAATTATATTTCAATTCTGGAAGATTGGAAGCATTTAAACAGACTATTTATTTTTGGAAATCAATAGGATTGTATAAAATATTTTAAAAGATAAGCATATTCTTGAATATTTTCAGAAATTAGAATGTTCAGTTTCTTTAGAAAGCTTGAACATTATGTTTTTCTCTTGTACATTTATACATTTGTATAAATATATAGGTATATGATACAGGATTGCTCCTCAAAAAGATTCTTTTCCTCCATAGGATAATACCTGGCTTATAAAAATGAATAAAAATTCAAAAACACTTTTACTGTCTGTACTTAGAGACCTATCTCCCACTCCACAGCACCCAAAGGTTCATTTTTAATGATATTCACGTCTACCTCACATTGTTCTTTTCTTTCACTCTGTCCTGTTTTCCCTCTATGGATTGTCTTTGTTTGAGAATTTTCTGTAGTCACACCTGATTTTGATATTTTCTACTAGTTATTTAGCTTTCACTAATAACACTGAGGTCTTTTTTCTCCAATTTTATTTAATCTTTTTACCAAATTGTACCTCATTTTAAATTATTTTTATGTTTTTGGAAAAAAAAAGATTAAAAGTCTAAATTATTTGTCTTCAAAAGAGGAATGAGGACATATCTACTGTCTCTTCAGGTCACCATCCAGATCCAGAATATCTTAAAGTCCTGGACTTTCTTCCTTCTTTTTAGCAACCATATTTATCTAGAACCAAACCCAATATATGACTTCTGAGTTTTTTTGTAATCTATTTATTCATATGAAAACCTTATCAGAGTATGAACTAAAATAATTTTCATTAATATAATAGAACAAAAGTCACATGATAAGGACTCTTCCACAAAATCCAAGCTGAGTTGTGTCCAGGTATATGGATCTGGCCAACAGAGAAGTCTGCTCTAGGAATGCATGATTAAGGATAATAGTATTGAGTGGACAAGACAAAGGACAGCTTAGTAAAAAACAAATAAGGATTTAAATGAAATACACAAGACCTTAAAACTAAGATTAAGTCTGTAGCCGTGAAAATGTTATCGAGACAAAGTGTATAGGTAGGATTATGGGTTAATCCTTATTTATGTATGCATGTATGTATTTATTTATTTATGACAGAGAGAGAGAGAGAGAGAGAGAGAGGCAGAGACACAGGCAGAGGGAGAAGTAGGCTCCACGCAGGGAGCCTGATGCAGGATTCGATCCCGGGTCTCCAGGATCAAGCCCTGGGCCAAAGGCAGGCGCTAAACCACAGAGCCACCCAGGGATCCCTTAATCCATATTTAAGCTGACTTTGTTGACAGGGATAATGTGATGTTTCTTTCCCTGCTTAACACTTAAGGATTAATTAAATATCATTAGTGGTGCCTGGGTGGCTCATTTGGATAAGCATCCAACTCTTGATCTCATCTCAGTCTTGATCTCAGGGTCATGAATTCAGGCCCCATGTTGGGCTCCACGTTGCATATGGAGCCTACTTAAAAATGATACAATTAAATAAAATAAATCATTGAATGAAAGTGGTCAAAAGGTACAAACTTCCAATTGTAAGATAAATGAGTACCAGGAATGTAATATACAGCATGACAACTCATTGACACTGCTGTATGGTATATTCAAATGATAGTTATTAAGAGAGTAGGTAGATCTACGAGTTCTCATCACAAGGGAAAAAGCATTTTTTTTTCTTGTACCTATATGAAAAGCCTCCATTCTAAAACCTCCATCATATTGGAGGTTAGGTTGCAACATATGAAACTTGAGGGAACTCAAGAGTTCATTCTATAGCAACCTATGACCTAAAGAAAGAGGAAATACAAGAAGAACAGAGAGGAAAAACAGAGAAGAGGAAACTTAGTTCTGATCCTTGGGGGGTAGGTAAGTGAATGTGGAATTGGAATCACGAGGAAACAAATGAAAGAAGAGTGTGTGTGTGTGTGGCTGGACAACAGGAAGAGTGAGATGAGCAGGAGGCAAGTTGGCCTTGAAGACCACACAGCTCTGGTAACACTGTCTCCAGGCAAAACTAACCTTTACTCACTGAGAGTAGGAGAGAAAGACAAGACAATTTTTGGAAATATAATGTAGGGACAAGCACCCTTTACTTATTTTATTATGTATTAACTTACTTATTTTTACTTATTTGCTCCTTTGTACCTCAGATGTCTAGAGAACCAAAGGCTGAACACAGAAACAAATAAGTCTATAAAAGAAGTAAATTGTGTAAAAAAAGAAAAGTGCTTTGTGTCTTAGGCACTATATCAATTTATCCATCTATATAAATTGCAACACAGTTGATAAAATGTAATATTAGATTTTTTAAATGTTCAAAATTCCCAAGGCTAACAATAATCTCTTATTTCCCTGATGATCTCTATGACCTTGAATTCAACTAATCTGTCACAGTGAGCTGGCTTCTGGGTTGGTGGGTCAGTGAACTAAGGCAGATATTCCGGTTTGATTTCAACAAAGTATATCATAAGTTTTGAAGAGGTCTTTGTGAATCTAGGCCTACTAACCCTAAAGCAGCTGGTAAAAAGTGGGATTTTCTTCTGAAGATTTTGTACAATAAATTCAAAGCCAACTTTGATTTAAAAAAAAAATAGAGTCCCAAAGTGTAAATAACTTTCTGAAAGATTTTGGTTTCCATGCCATACCTTCTAAGCTTGCCTTCAAGTTGGAAGCTTTAGCAAAGTTTAAAAACTTAATCTCTAGATGTGGAATTCTTTATTTAACATTGAATTCCATCTCTTATAAGTAAATATATTAATAAATCTTACAACTTTTGAAGTTTATAAGACATGAGCTTGCAGATAGCTACTTAGTGAAATTCAACAAAGAAAAATAGATCCTAATGAGAAAATGAGTGGGTAAGAAATCACTCATTCCTTTTCACATCGTCTAGATGTGACTTTGGAACATCTGAAGCAGGTGCCCTTTGATTCAAATTCGACAAAATTGTGATGGAAGTTACTTTGCCTCCTCTATTATTTTTAGTTATGTCCATTTTCCATGAATTGGAGGCAGGTGACATAGTCAGGTGACCTTTAAATCTCATTTCCTTTTCCTCTGACTATTCCTTTGTCTCCAGTGACTAGTCCAGTGGTCTCCAAAGCAGAATGCATGATCTTCAAAGTAGGGAAGGCACGAGATGATCTCTTGTAAGGGCAGGGCTGAGCATTTTATCTTTACCTACAAAACTTGGCATGGGAACATGATGACAGGAATGAGTTTTTATCTTCTATGTGCCCAATTTTTAAACTTCGTACTCTTTCGTTTTTAAGAATCTAATGCTTTGCTGTCTCTGTATGTACACAATTTTGCTGGTATGTGGGGATTGGAATGGGACACGTGATTTAATCACATGTACCTCAAGAATTTGAGTTAAAATGTTTCTTCTGCATAGCTATTTAAAACATAAGACATGTCTATTTTGTAATGAATGGATCATTAAAAGAATTTCTGGCATAAAGAAATAGAAGAGAGAAGAGTACAAAGGGAGAATCTGGGTCAGATCTTGGAAGTTCTCAACCAGTTATTGTGAGGCAGTTATTTAGGCCTGAATTGACCTGAATCCCTACTTCTCCTCATCCTACTTGAGAGAAAGGAAATGGAGCTGTGTCTGTGAGGAATCATCTAAACCATAAAGTGGAAAATCCCCACAGATTTGATCCTGCAGTTCTGCAGTTCTAATTCTAGAAATCTACTTTAAGGAAATAGTTGAAAAATGAGGTAAATATTCACATATACACCTGATTATTGGAAAAAAATTAAAAACAACAAAAAAGGAGAAACAAACACTCCAAAATAAACTATTGTATAACCAATAGGTTATATTCAAGCTGATCCATCCATTCGGTGGATATTTGGAATATTGTGCAGCCTTTAACACTGATGCTGTGTAAAAAAAATATGAAAGCATAGAAAATTACTCTTGATATGGAGTTCAGTTAAGAACTAATGATAAAATGCTTTACCCTGAGACTGATATTTAAAAAGAAACTATAAGGAATTGGAAGAAAATTCACCAAAATCATTAGCTGTCATAATCTTTGGGTGGCATGGTCATGGGTCATTTTTACATTCAATTTTTATAATGGATCCATGAAGATTTATTTTTTTATAATGAGCATGCATTGCATTTACAATCAGTAAAAGAAACAAAATATTAGAAAATGAGAGAAAATGAAAAGTCAAGCTGGCAATAAACAGCAAAGCTGGCACTTCCACTGGTGAGTTATGTCACTTTTTGTTTCTCCCTTTCTCACTTAGAGAAAGGATGTGTTAGCCCTGGTTTCGCAGCTACGCATCCCAGCCACACAGTCATTGTTTACTCCTTGTAGAAAGGACAGACAGATCTCTGTGAGGAAGTATGGCCTTTTCCAGATGCATATCTGCCTTTTACAACTTTTCAGAAAACTGTCTCAAAGCAACAGAAATAACCTCTAACCACTGTGAAATATCAGGATCTGTACTTAGTGAACGCCTGACGAGGCACTGCACTTAGGGGACCCAATTAAGAACATGTAAATGCGATCTTTCTGCCAGCAAGTCCAGAGCTCCAGTAGCCCACAGGGCTAAGCAATGCAGCCCCCAAGTGGGAAGGGAGGGCACTGTGCATGTTAAACTACTTGCTATTTATTGCCTACAGTTTCCTCTACTTAAAATCCGCATTCATGAATAATCTGCTTTGATGAAGTGGCAAAGGCAATGTTCACTCCGACTTTGGATATTTTCTGCTTTATTTTTATTTTGTTTTTAACTTTTTAAATTGAACTATAGGTAACATGCAATGTTGTATTAGGTGCATGACATAGGGGATCGACAATTCTGTACGTTACTCGGTGCTCGCCATGAGTGTAGTCACCATCTGTCACCACACAGTGTTATTACAATATTATTGACTGTATTCCTTATGCTGCACTCCTCATGTGCATGACTTATTTATTTTATAACTGAAGTTTATACTTTTTGTACCCCTTCTGTTTTCTGTTGTGGATGTTAAAAATATATTTTGTCCTATTCTTCCAAGCTGTCATGCAGATTGAGCCCCTGTCTTCCTAAGTAGGTTTCTGGAAGGATCTTAACATGGGGTGCAGTACAGCTGACGTATTACATTCCACTGTGATTGAACAAGCAGGATGGGGAGCCCACTCCCTTGTCTCTCAAGCTTTGGAAATAAGACAGAGTCATTCTCCTTGCCAACTGTCTACTTGGGGTCTCACATTTCTGCAGCTGTCAGGTATGAACAAATTAAAGTTTTTTTGTAATTTTCCATCAGACACCAGCAGCCTTGGGATATCCTTGGCCACCTCATTTCTCTTTACAGTCAATCTCCCATCATCAGTCTTGCCTGCTTTTGCCTGCCTTCTCCACAAAAGGGCCTTTGTGCAAGGTTTCTGCACGCAGTAGGGCAGGGCAGGGGCTGGGCGGGATCTGTGATGAATTTCATACCAGAGGTAATACATAGTGAGGTGGTGGAGACACTGAATGATTAGTTTTCCCTTCAAGGGTATCTTTGGGCCTCTGCCTCCGTGAGCTCTTGCCCTGGCCTCTTACGTGCTCATTCCTTCTGTGTGTGTCTCAGATGAACACAGACACACACAGGTGGTATGAGCACCATCACCTCCCTGGAAATGAAACATTGCAAAGGCTTCCCCCTCACTTTCTTCAGTTTAAATCCTTCAAAATCTTCCTTCTAGTTACACCCTCATCTTTTCACATTTTACCTGTAAAAATACCCCTTCATCTGTGGATCATTCATCTTTTGGGATCTGGATTGCTTTAAGGATAAGATTGCAGATATCACAGACATGGCACTTCTTTGAAAAGTGATGCACAGTCCACAGGGAAACAGTGGGTTTGTATTGTTGTCTCCTGATTTCCACAGTGCATTCTCATCCTGCTCTCCTTCATCTCATGCCTTGGGACTCCTGCTTCACTGGGAAGTCTGGGAAGGGGAGATGCTAGGGGAGGCAATCTAATTCATATTAAGCATGGTATATTATTACATTTCAATGCTACTTGGAATCTTATGATACAAATATGATTACCTTTTCTACTGTTGAAGAACTACAGCTCAGCACAGGAAGGCCAAAGTCACAGAACCAGAACATAGCAGGATGTAAAAGGGCATGATAATTTCCCTTACTTATTCCAGACAGTCCTTCTCTAAGAGCCACGTAGTCTTACTTCTGTGATCCTACCTTATAGAGATATATGCGTATGTGTATCAAAGTGTTTCTCTAGTGGAGGCAACTCGACAGCTTCCCATTTCCTTTTCTTTTGACAATGACCTTATCCAAGTGTTTTTATTCTTAGGCTGGCTAGAAAAATTTATTGCTGATGTAGGGAAAGAAAAAGATGCTTCCTCGACCCTCTTAGGTTCAATGACTGAGGTCAGTGAATCAAACTGATAAAAGACAAAATAACAGGAGGAAGAAAAGCAATTGTTTATTTATGTATAAAGCACATACACATGAATGATGAATAACTCAAAGGGGGGGCTAGAATTTGGAGCTTATATATATCGTAGCAAAGGGCAATAAATTTGTGGAGGGGTGAGAAGACAAAGGAAAGGGGATTTAAGGTTCTTGGGCTGGTAAGTCCTGGGAAGGTAAATATATGGGGAAACTAATGGAAGACAAGGGACTTTTTTTTTTTTTTTAGCAAAGTGGTTTTTTTGTTGTTGTTGTTTTGGCGGGGGTGGGGGAGTTGGGTTTGTTTTTGTTTTAATAACAAATCCAACTCAGTCAGTGCCAGCTTTCTGTCCCCAGTACTAATGTTTCTTCTCTTCCTGGTATGGGGAAGGGGAGGAGGCACACCTTCTCAAAGGAAATTGTATGCCTTGCTTTTAGGCAGAAAGAGGGAGGGTAAAGAGTTTTCCCTCTTTTCTCCATTGCCTTCAGCTCAAGATGATCATTATGCCAAAGTGACATATTTTGTGGTAGCAGGTTCTGATCCCCTTTGCTGCTCCTCAAATTCTGAAAATGGAAGATGAGCCTGAGTAATACTGAGGTGAGGAGGGCCTTTAAACCACAGGATGTTTTGCAAGCTGCTGTCACCTTTGAGATAACAGCACAAAATAAAAAGGACAACAGGCTGACGATGTCTGTTTTCATGGGGGCTTAATTTTAAAATTGCTATTATGAGAGTATTACTTGGAAATTGACCAAAGTAATGCTTTGTTAATAATGTGTTCAGGTAGAAACACATAGGTTATCCTGATCAAAGTAAATATTTTAACTTCATATAGTCCCCATAAGGGAGTTGGGAATTCTAAAGTATATCCCATGTAAATGTAGCAAATATTTTTTGTGATACAAATTTTTTTTCAAATACTTTGGTATTTAATGTGCTTTAAAAAAATATTCTCAACCCTATACTTCATTATATACATTTTCTATGACCCCTGTCCCCCAAAAAGAAGAAAAATTCAGCTTGGATTTTTCTTGCTCCTTCTCTTTCTCAAAAGCTTAATTTACAAATGCTTAGTAGAGAAGCAATTGATGTAAATATTAACATACAATAAGCATGTACTAAAAGAGTCAATTGTGTCAAGATCAACTAACCAGAATTCTCCATTAATGAGACATAAATATATACTCTGCTTTTTTGAGGAAAATGTTATCTTGTAAGAAAAAATACCAAGAGCAAAGCATTAAGAAAAAAAAAATTCAGAATATGACATGGACTAATGACCACTGCAGCCCGTGAATGTTCGTATCCTCCTATCTACTCTAAATTCCCCATTGATGATCAGAGTCACTTGCCTTTTTCCTACATTGGACTTCAAGCTTCTTAGATCTGGGATGCTAGGTCCCAACAGATCTGGCCCACAGCACAGTGCCTGGCTCACAGTAGGTTTTAGGAATGAATTCATGACAAAAATGATGACCAAGTTGTCCTGATTCTCATTCACCTAAAATAGTCAGTTCTTTAAGTACCACATTGATTAAAGTAGATGGAAACCTCACCATTAGGAAAATAGTCAGCAATCATCACTATTTTAAGGAGTTCCAGGGATGGGGAGAGCCTGATGTTCTCTAGGCTCTTCCCTGATTAGACCAATAGCTCTTAGCCATTTTCTACCTTGATCACCAAGGCTCTGTCTCCCTCTGGGAAGAATTCATGGCTCATGATGGCAATGGGTCTCAAAGAGGAATAGGGTACCTTTGCATGTGCTCTGGGGGGATTCTCTTACAGTAAAAGAGCTGGTTAAAAACTCAGGCTCTGAACTTGAAGTGCAAATCTCTGCTCTGCTAACTACCAGTTTGTTTAGGTTTCAATTAACCTTTCTATGCCTTTTTGTCAACCAGGAAATGGCAATAGTAACTGTGAATACAGTTGACACTTGAGCAACACGGGCCTAACTGCATAGCTCCCCTTAGAGGCAGATCTTTTTTCCAAAAAATACAATACGGTACTGTTTTTTTTCCCCCATAAATTTCTTAATAACGCTTTCTTTTCTCTGGCTTACTTTATGGTAAGAATACAGTATATGATATGTATAACATACAAAGTATGTGATCGGTAAGGCTTCTGGTCAACAATAGGCTATTAGTAGTTAAGTTTCAGGGAGTCCAAGTTATACATGAAATTTTTACTATGTGGGGCTTGGCGCTTCTAACTTCTGAGTTGTTCAAGGGTCACTTGTTTTCCACAGGGTTGGTGTTGAGATTAAAAGAAACAAAGCCTTCCAAAGAACCAGACACCCACATATGTGTTGACTTCCATGTCTATCTAAGGAATCATTCCAACACACTGGCCTATCAGCATAAGAATCATTGATTTACCCTCCACTAATCCTTGGTGACTGGATGGCCTCCACTGAGACATTCTTGGTCTGCAAGGATGCAGCAGTGTCTCAGATGCTTTAATGAGTATATTGTTATTGAACATCTGCTCACATTTTGGATTTGTTCCTTTGGCTGGGTTCTCAGATGCAGACTTACTCAGCTGAAAGTCAGCATCTTCCAAAAGCTGCTTTCCAAAAAGTTTGTCTGATTAATCCTCCAACCAGAGAACCTCAGATTTGTGAATCCTTACTGCACCCTATATTTTCCCTTTCCCTGAAGTTGAGAGTATTCTACATGGAAATGTGAAAAAATAATGTAAAATCTAGGCATAAAGTCTATTATAATCTTTCAGGCACATATCCATCTGAGCAGTGGCTCCAGGTCAAGGCAAGAGGGACTCTACTGCCCTCCCTGCAGACCCGCACAGTGGGAGAACCTAACAGATGGCTCCATCCATCTCCTCACCCAGGGCAAGAACATCTTTTGATCCATAGCACTTCCTGATTCTAGGTATTTTCTTTTCCTTCTAACTGAACTTTATCCTTGGACCAATTCCTTCAAAGAGAGCTGCGTGTTTCTGCCCCAGAGTCAATGAAACTCCTTGTTTCTTCTGTTTAGATCAATAGAAAGGGCAACAATAATTTAAAGAACTGTTGACCTTCTTTGTTGTTTGCACAAATTATTTTCATCTTTCTGTATGCTTTCAGCTATAAGGGTATTTAAAAAAAAGAAGAAAAAGGCAAGAACTATATTTTTTATCTCACTGGAGTATCCCCATTGCAATACTTCATATATTTGCCTGGTGAGAAAATGTGCTACAGTTCTTCATGAGAGGAATGAAGATTTATACATCTTGTCTTTGTCCTGTGTGCACCAATTCCAGCTTATGGTTTCAATAAGCTACAGCAGTTAGAAGGTTTAGAAATGGTCAGCTGGAGGCAACAGATGATTTCTGAATTCAATCAAAAAAGGAGACAGTCAGAGGTGCTTAGAGCTTTCCAAAGCCTATACAAGCATCCCTACACTGTGTTGAGCTGATAGAATAATTTCTCTCAAACCCAGTAGGCCAGATTCTCAAGCTCCTGAAGAATTATGCCCTGGAGAGCCCAAAAACCCATTCATGATGCACCGTGTAGCTGACTTATAAATTAACAACCCCTGCTTCTAAGACCTGTCGGTCAGGTGTAACCTCATGGTGCCTGAAGACCCAGGAAGGAAGCACTCAGGATGAAGTAAGCAGAAGGCTTTAGTTCATAATCATAAGATGCCATCAACTCATTTTGTTTTTGTGTCAATGGCTTGATAATCAGGTTTTTTTTTGTTCCAAGTAGTGCTCTCGTGAAGAAACAGGCAATCAATCATTTTGTTTGCTCTCTCACCCGATGCATATTGGCACCTCGAATATGCAGTTTCTATGAATAGCCCGTGTCCAGACCCAGAGGCTAGTTGACTGGGCTTTCTTGCTTCCTGAGTGTTCACAGATAGGTGCTGTCAGGGAAGGGGGAGGACCAAGTTCACTTTGCAAATCATGGGGGTCAGATCACAAAGAAAGAAAATGCTGTTTTGATAGTGAAGGTGAGTGAGGAGTATGTGTACCTCATATTTCAATGAGGCTTTTGATGCCTTCTTCATACCTTCACAAAGCCAGGTAGTTCTGAACTTAATACACTATTGTCCATCATGTATAACATATTGAACCTGTAAAGATTTATCAAGTCCAGTTGAGTTCGATGAATATTGAGTACCTAACATATGCAAAGTGTTCTTGAGGCTTTCAGACAGAAATTCAGTGATGATGAGAAAGCAGAATTCATTCTCAGGTTGCCCCCCACCCAGGCAGAGGCAGAGGGATAGATCTGTGTGCACACACCTAACCGAAATATGAGGTGGTAAATGCTTGTAAAACGGCATGAAGAGTTGGAGAGAAAAGAGCCCAGGCAGGACCAGAAAAACCCTATGAAGGAGATGAAATTTCAAATAAAATTATCTACACACCACATTGCAGGATGATGTACACACTACCCCACACACTGATCCGCACACCAGTGCTCGCTTCGGCAGCACTCATACTAAAATTGGTCCACACACCACACTACACAGTAACCCATGCTGATAAAATGTGAGAAGGCACTCTATCTTGACGGGAGGGTGGAAGTGTTCCCTTGACTTGAAAGATGGAAAGTTAGAAAAAGAATTTTCCAATGTTTGCATGTAAAAGTAATTTGCTTCCTTTTGCTTCTGTGTATCTTTCTTTCCTTTTCTTGCAAACTATGCAGATGACTCTTAATCCTTTATTTAAATTGGCTGAAAAAAAAATGAAATTACTTTTCGGCTGAGACTGTTTTCCCAAGAAAGGGAATAAAATGGGGAATGCAGTACATATTTTAGTGGAGACTCATTTCTGAAAGTGGCTTGAACTATCCATATTAAGCTTTCAGATAAAGTTTTGGTTGGCATTTGAAGTTTGTGGTCTGTGTGGAAAACTAAATCGTGTGGGCCAGAATTCTGCTTTCCCTCTATGACGTTTTGTAGCTGGAACACGTGGTTTATTCAGACCTGTGCTCTGTTGCCACATTTGCTATTTTTAAAATCATATCTAATTACATTTTCATCCTTTTTATATCTTACACTTTAAAGCTGTAAGATATGCTTTGATTTTATGGGGCTTTAAATATTACACAGATATAAGGCAACTATGAAATATGAAGACTATTGTTTTGGAGCAGGTTATAAAAATTATGGCCATTGTTCATCCTTAAATCACAAAGCCTCATCCTCATCAAAAATAATTTTAGAGATCGCATGTATGCCCCTGTACTCAGAACTGGGCACCAGGAGTTTGAAACAATTTCCCTTAAGGATATTATCCTCCATTTTGAGATACAGGAAAGAAAATGAAGTGGCTCCAAATGTCCTATGACATGAGTGACAAGAGCAGCATCAGGGAGGTGAGGGGAGCAGATGGGCCACCAATCTGGTGGGGGTATTGCATGTGTCAGGGCAGGAAAACAGGAAATCCCTGAACCTTCCTCTCGGTTTTGCTGTGAACCTTAAAGCGCTCTAAAAAAGTTTTTTAACAAAAGGATTTCACATAAGTTTCCATCTTTCCCAACCACTCTTTCCCCTTCCAGGAGATCTTAAAGTCATCAATTCCTTCTTTCCTTCGGAAGGATATGTATGTACTCGTGCAAGCATTCTCCCCTCTTCCTTTCCAACGTGAATATAGAATGCATTACACAATGCTTGGCAATTGGATTTTTTTTTCCATCCAGAAACTCTATGGTGCCTTATTATTTTTCTTAATATTCCTTTGTTTAAAATTTAAATTCAATTAGCCAACATACAGTACCAACTTAGTTTCTGAAGTGTTCAATAATTTATCAACTGCATATAACATCCAGTGCTCATCACGTCATGTGCCCTCCTTAAGGCCCTTCACCCAATTACCTTCCTACCCTCTAGCAACTCTGTTTTCTTCCTGTAATTAAGAGTCTCTCATAGTTTTTCTCCCTCTCTGAGACTTCCCATTCAGTTTTTCCTTCCTTCCCCTTTGATCCTCTGCACTGCTTTTTTATGTTCCCCATATGAGTGAAACCGCATGATAATTGTCTTTCTCTGATTGACTTATTTCACTCAGTATAATATCCTCCAGTTCCATCCATGTCAATGTAAATGGTAAGTATTCATCCTTTCTGATGGCTGAGTAATCTTCCAGTGTGTGGGTGTGTGTATGAATGTATATATGTACACACACACCATGTCTTCTTTATACATTCATCTGTTGATGTACATCTTGGCTCTTGCCATAGTTTGGCTATTGTGTATATTGCTGCTATATACATGGGGGTGCAGGTGCCCCTTTGGATCACTACATTTGTATTTATGCATAAATACCCAGTAGTGCAATTGCTGGGTCTTAGGGTGAACTATATTTTTAACTTCTTGAGGAACCTCTACACTGTTTTCCAGAGTGGCTGCACCAGTTTGCATTCCCACCAACAGTGCAAGAGCATTCCTCTTTCTCCCATCCTTGACAGCATCTGTTGTTTCCTGTCTCCTTAATTTTAGCCATTCTCTTTAGTGTGAGGTGGTATCTCATTGTGGTTTTGATTTGTATTTCCCTGATACTGAGTGATGTTGAGCATTTTTTCATGTGTCTGTTGTCCATTTGTATTTTTTTTTTTTTTTTGAGAAATCTCTATTTATGTCTTCTGCCCATTTCTTGACTGGATTATTTGTTTTTTGGGTATTGAGTTTGGTAAGTTCTTAATAAATCTTGGATACTAGCCCGTTATTTCATATGTCATTTGCAAATGTCTTCTCTCATTCCATAGGTTGCCTTTTAGTTTTATTGACTGTTTCCTTCATTTTGCAGAAGCTTTTAATATTGATGATGTCCCAATAGTTCATTTTTGCTTTTGTTTTTCTTGCCTTTGGAGACGTGTCTAGCAAGACGTTGCTGTGGAAGAGGTTGCTGCCTATGTTCTCCTCTAGGATTTTGATGGATTCCCTTCTCACAAATGGTCTTTCATCCATTTGGGGTTTATCTTTGTGTATAGTGTAAGAAAATGGTTCAGGGGGGGAGGGGCAAGACGGCGGCAGAGCAGGGTCTCCAAGTCACCTGTCCTCAACAAATTACCCAGAAAACCATCCAATCATCCTGAAAATCTACGAATTCGGCCTGAGATTTAAAGAGAGACCAGCTGGAACGCTACAGTGAGAAGAGTTCGCGCTTCTATCAAGGTAGGAAGACGGGGAAAAAGAAATAAAGACACAAAAGGCCTCCGAGGGGGAGGGGCCCCGCGAGGAGCCGGGCTGAGGCCGGGGCGAGTGTCCCCAGGACAGGAGAGCCCCGTCCCGGAGGAGCAGGAGCTGCACCGACCTTCCCCGCGGAAAGGGGCTCGAGGGGGTTGGAGCAGGATCCCCAGGAAGGGCGGGGATGCCCTCGGGCTCCCTGGGACAGTAACAGAGAACCTGCGCCCCGGGGGAGTGCGCCGAGCTCCCTAAGGGCTGCAGCGCTCGGCGGGACCGGAGCAGCGCGGAGGGGCTCGGGCGGCGGCTCCGCGGAGGGGGCTGCGGGGCTCCGGGAACAGCTCGGCGGCGGCGGCTCGGGCGGAGGAAGAAGCTCCGCGCGGAGGGGGCTGCGCGGCTCCGGGAACAGCTCGGAGGGGCTCGGGCGGCGGCTCCGCGGAGGGGGCTGCGGCCGGGAGCGCGAATCCAACAGCGCAGGCTCCAGAGCACAGGGCGCCGGGACACAGCCCAGGATCCGGCCTCCCCCAGGGACACGCAGAGGCCGGGAGGGCCCAGGACAGCGAGGACGCTCCTGCCTGGAACTGAGCAGATCAGCGGCCCCGCCCGGGAGCCTCCAGGCCCTGCAGACAGAGAGCCCCGGAGCTACTGCGGGGGCTGACTCCAGGGTCCCAGAGCTGCCCCCGCCACTGTGGCTTCCTCCCGGGGCCTCACGGGGTGAACACCCCCCACCGAGCCCTGCACCAGGCAGGGGCAGAGCAGCTCCCCCAAGTGCTAACACCTGAGAATCAGCACAGCAGGCCCCTCCCCCAGAAGACCAGCGACACGGACCAGTTCCAAGGGAAGTCAAGGGTCTTAAAGTACACAGAATCGGAAGATACTCCCCCGTGGTTTTTGTTTTGTTTTGTTTTGTTTTTGTTTTTGTTTTGTTTTGTTTTTGTTTTGTGCTTTTTTTTTCTTTCTTTCTTCTTGATTTCTGATTGCTTCCCCCACCCCAGCCCCCCTTTTTTTTTCTTTCTTTTTTCTCCTTTCTTTCTTTTTCTTTCTTTTTCTTCTCTATTTCCCCTTTTTTTCTTTTTCTCTTTTCTTTCCTTCTCTCTCTTTTTCTCCTTTTCCCAATACAACTAGTTTTTGGCCACTCTGCACTGATAAAATGACTAGAAGGAAAACCTCACCTCAAAAAAAAGAATCAGAAACAGCCCTCACTCCCACAGAGTTACAAAATATGGATTACAATTCAATGTCAGAAAGCCAATTCAGAAGCACTATTTTACAGCTACTGGTGGCTCTAGAAAAAACCATAAAGGACTCAAGAGACTTCATGAGTGCAGAATTTAGATCCAATCAGGCAGAAATTAAAAATCAATTAAATGAGATGCAATCCAAGCTAGAAGTCCTAACGACGAGGGTTAACGAGGTGGAAGAACAAGTGAGTGACATAGAAGACAAGTTGATGGCAAAGAGGGAAACTGAGGAAAAAAGAGACAAGCAATTAAAAGATCATGAAGATAGATTAAGGGAAATAAATGACAACCTGAGGAAGAAAAATCTACGTTTAATTGGGGTTCCTAAGGGTGCGGAAAGGGACAGAGGGCCAGAATATGTATTTGAACAAATTCTAGCTGAAAACTTTCCGAATCTGGGAAGGGAAACAGGCATTCAGATCCAGGAAATAGAGAGATCCCCCCCTAAAATCAACAAAAACCGTTCAACACCTCGACATTTAATAGTGAAGCTTGCAAATTCCAAAGATAAGGAGAAGATCCTTAAAGCAGCAAGAGAAAAAAAGTCCCTGACTTTTATGGGGAGGAATATTAGGGTAACAGCAGACCTCTCCACAGAGACCTGGCAGGCCAGAAAGGGCTGGCAGGATATATTCAGGGTCCTAAATGAAAAGAACATGCAACCAAGAATACTTTATCCAGCAAGGCTTTCATTCAAAATGGAAGGAGAGATAAAGAGCTTCCAAGACAGGCAGGAACTGAAAGAATATGTGACCTCCAAACGAGCTCTGCAAGAAATTTTAAGGGGGACTCTTAAAATTCCCCTTTAAGAAGAAGTTCAGTGGAACAATCCACAAAAACAAGGACTGAATAGATATGATGATACTAAACTCATATCTATCAATAGTAACTCTGAACGTGAACGGGCTTAATGACCCCATCAAAAGGCGCAGGGTTTCAGACTGGATAAAAAAGCAGGACCCATCTATTTTCTGTCTACAAGAGACTCATTTTAGACAGAAGGACACCTACAACCTGAAAATAAAAGGTTGGAGAACCATTTACCATTCAAATGGTCCTCAAAAGAAAGCAGGGGTTGCCATCCTTATATCAGATAAATTAAAATTTACCCCGAAGACTATAGTGAGAGATGAAGAGGGACACTATCTCATACTCAAAGGATCTATCCAACAAGAGGACTTAACAATCCTCAATATATATGCCCTGAATGTGGGAGCTGCCAAATATTTAAACCAATTAATAACCAAACTGAAGAAATACTTTGATAATAATACACTTATACTTGGTGACTTCAATCTAGCTCTCTCTATACTAGATAGGTCTTCTAAGCACAATATCTCCAAAGAAATGAGAGCTTTAAATGATATACTGGACCAGATGGATTTCACAGATATCTACAGAACTTTACATCCAAACTCAACTGAATACACATTCTTCTCATGTGCACATGGATCTTTCTCCAGAATAGACCACATACTGGGTCACAAATCGGTTCTGAAACTATACCAAAAGATCGGGATAGTCCCCTGTATATTCTCAGACCATAATGCCTTGAAATTAGAACTTAATCACAACAGAAGTTTGGAAGGACCTCAAACACGTGGAGGTTAAGGACCATCCTGCTAAAAGATGAAAAGGTCAACCAGGAAATTAAGGAAGAATTAAAAAGATTCATGGAAACTAATGAGAATGAAGATACAACCGTTCAAAATCTTTGGGATGCAGCAAAAGCAGTCCTGAGGGGGAAATACATCGCAATACAAGCATCCATTCAAAAACTGGAAAGATCTCAAATTCAAAAGCTCACCTTACACATAAAGGAACTAGAGAAAAAGCAACAAATAGACCCCACCCCCAGCAGAAGAAGACAGTTAATTAAAATTCGAGCAGAACTCAATGATATCGAGACCAAAAGAACTGTGGAACAGATCAACAGAACCAGGAGTTGGTTCTTTGAAAGAATTAATAAGATAGATAAACCATTAGCCAACCTTATTAAAAAGAAGAGAGAGAAGACTCAAATTAATAAAATCATGAATGAGAAAGGAGAGATCACTACCAACACCAAGGAAATACAAACGATTTTAAAAACATATTATGAACAGCTGTACGCCAATAAATTAGGCAATCTAGAAGAAATGGACGCATTCCTGGAAAGCCACAAACTACCAAAACTGGAGCAGGAAGAAATAGAAAACCTGAACAGGCCAATAACCAGGGAGGAAATTGAAGCAGTCATCAAAAAACCTCCCAAGAAACAAGAGTCCAGGGCCAGATGGCTTCCCAGGGGAATTCTATCAAACGTTTAAAGAAGAAATCATACCTATTCTACTAAAGCTGTTTGGAAAGATAGAAAGAGATGGAGTACTTCCAAATTCGTTCTATGAGGCCAGCATCACCTTAATTCCGAAACCAGACAAAGACCCCACCAAAAAGGAGAATTACAGACCAATATCCCTGATGAACATGGATGCAAAAATTCTCAACAAGATACTAGCCAATAGGATCCAACAACACATTAAGAAAATTATTCACCATGACCAAGTAGGATTTATCCCTGGGACAGAAGGCTGGTTCAACACTCGTAAAACCATCAATGTGATTCATCATATCAGCAAGAGAAAAACCAAGAACCATATGATCCTCTCATTAGATGCAGAGAAAGCATTTGACAAAATACAGCATCCATTCCTGATCAAAACCCTTCAGAGTGTTGGGATAGAGGGAACTTTCCTCGACATCTTAAAAGCCATTTACGAAAAGCCCACAGCAAATATCATTCTCAATGGGGAAGCACTGGGAGCCTTTCCCCTAAGATCAGGAACAAGACAGGGATGTCCACTCTCACCACTGCTGTTCAACATAGTTCTGGAAGTCCTCGCCTCAGCAATCAGACAACAAAAAGACATTAAAGGCATTCAAATTGGCAAAGAAGAAGTCAAACTCTCCCTCTTCGCCGATGACATGATACTCTACATAGAAAACCCAAAAGCCTCCACCCCAAGATTGCTAGAACTCATACAGCGCTTTGGTAGTGTGGCAGGATACAAAATCAATGCCCAGAAATCAATGTCATTTCTATACACTAACAATGAGACTGAAGAAAGAGAAATTAAGGAGTCAATCCCATTTACAATTGCACCCAAAAGCATAAGATACCTAGGAATAAACCTAACCAAAGAGGTAAAAGATCTATACCCTAAAAACTATAGAACACTTCTGAAAGAAATTGAGGAAGACACAAAGAGATGGAAAAATATTCCATGCTCATGGATTGGCAGAATTAATATTGTAAAAATGTCAATGTTATCCAGGGCAATTTACACGTTTAATGCAATCCCTATCAAAATACCATGGACTTTCTTCAGAGAGTTAGAACAAATTATTTTAAGATTTGTGTGGAATCAGAAAAGACCCCGAATAGCCAGGGGAATTTTAAAAAAGAAAACCAGAGCTGGGGGCATCACAATGCCAGATTTCAGGTTGTACTACAAAGCTGTGGTCATCAAGACAGTGTGGTACTGGCACAAAATCAGACACATAGATCAATGGAACAGAATAGAGAACCCAGAAGTGGACCCTGAAATGTATGGTCATCTAATATTCGATAAAGGAGGAAAGACTATCCATTGGAAGAAAGACAGTCTCTTCAATAAATGGTGCTGGGAAAATTGGACATCCACATGCAGAAGAATGAAACTGGACCACTCTCTTTCACCATACACAAAGATAAACTCAAAATGGATGAAAGATCTAAATGTGAGACAAGAGTCCATCAAAATCATAGAAGAGAACACAGGCAACACCCTTTTTGAACTCGGCCACAGTAACTTCTTGCAAGATACATCCACAAAGGCAAAAGAAACAAAAGCAAAAATGAACTATTGGGACTTCATCAAGATAAGAAGCCTTTGCACAGCAAAGGATACAGTCAACAAAACTAAAAGACAACCTACAGAATGGGAGAAGATATTTGCAAATGACATATCAGATAAAGGGCTAGTTTCTAAAATCTATAAAGAACTTATTAAACTCAACACCAAAGAAACAAACAATCCAATCATGAAATGGGCAAAAGACATGAAGAGAAATCTCACAGAGGAAGACATGGACATGGCCAACATGCACATGAGAAAATGCTCTGCATCACTTGCCATCAGGGAAATACAAATCAAAACCACAATGAGATACCACCTCACACCAGTGAGAATGGGGAAAATTAACAAGGCAGGAAACAACAAATGTTGGAGAGGATGCAGAGAAAAGGGAACCCTCTTACACTGTTGGTGGGAATGTGAACTAGTGCAGCCACTCTGGAAAACTGTGTGGAGGTTCCTCAAAGAGTTAAAAATAGACCTGCCCTACGACCCAGCAATTGCACTATTGGGGATTTACCCCAAAGATTCAGATGCAATGAAACGTCGGGACACCTGCACCCCGATGTTTCTATCAGCAATGGCCATAATAGCCAAACTGTGGAAGGAGCCTAGGTGTCCATCGAAAGATGAATGGATAAAGAAGATGTGGTTTATGTATACAATGGAATATTACTCAGCAATTAGAAATGACAAATACCCACCATTTGCTTCAACGTGGATGGAACTGGAGGGTATTATGCTGAGTGAAATAAGTCAATCGGAGAAGGACAAACAGTGTATGTTCTCATTCATTTGGGGAATATGAATAATAGTGAAAGGGAATATAAAAGAAGGGAAAATAAATGTTAGGAAATATCAGGAAGGGAAACAGAACATAAAGACTCCTAACTCGGGGAAACGAACTAGGGGTGGTGGAAGGGGAGGAGGGCGGGTGTTGGAGGGGAATGGGTGACGGGCACTGAGGTGGACACTTGACGGGATGAGCACTGGGTGTTTTTCTGTATGTTGGTAAATTGAACACCAATAAAAATTAATTAAAAAAAAAAAGAAAATGGTTCAGTTTCATTTTTCTACATGTGGCTATCCAATTTTCCCAGCATCATTTATTGAAAAGGCTGTCCTTTTTCCATTGGCTGCAAGAGTGGCTCAAAATTCACAAATCTCTCAACACGATACATCACAATAATAAAAGAAAGGACAAAAATCATACGATCCTCTCAATTGATGCAGGAAATGCTTTTGACAAAATGCAGCATCTTTCCTGATTAAAACTCATCAAAGTGTAGGGATAGAGGGAAGATACCCCAATATCATAAAAGCCATCTAGGAAAAGAGTGAATATTATTTTCAATGGGAAAGAACTGAAAGCTTTTACCCTAAGGTCAGGAACATGGCAGAGATGCCCAGTCTCACCACTGTTCAATATAGTACTGGAAGTCCTAGCCTCAGCAACCAGACAACCAAAATAAATAAAAGGCATTCAAATTGACAAGGAAGAAGTCAGACTCTCACTCTTCCAATGACATGATGCTCTATGTAGAAAATCCAAAAGACCCCATCTCATATAGAGATGACTCTATATGAACTCATATAGCAATTCAGCAAAGTCACAGGATAGAAAATCAATGCACAGAAATCAGTTGCATTTGTATACACAATGAGACAGAAGAAAGAGAAATGAAGGAATCGATCCCATTTGCAAGTGCATCAAAAACCATAAGATACCTAGGAATAAACCTAACCAAAGAGGTAAAGGATCTATACCCTAAAAACTACAGAACACTTAGGAAAGAAATTGAGGAAGACAAAGAAATGGAAAAAGGTTCCATGCTCATGTTTTGGAAGCATAAATATTGTGAAAATATCTATGCTACCCAGAGCAATCTACATATTCAATGCAATCTCTATGAAAAATACCATCAAAATTTTTCACAGAGCTGGGACAAATAATAATAAAATTTGTATGGAATGAGAAAAGACCCCAAATAGCCAGAGGAATGTTGAAAAAGAAAATAAAAGCTGGTGTTGAAAAAGAAAATGAAAGTCACAATTCCAGACTCCAAGCTGTACTACAAAGCTATGATCATCAAGACAATGTGGTACTGGCACAGACACAAAGATCATTGGAACAGAAGAGAGAACCCAGAAATGGACCTTCAACTCTCTGGTCAACTACTTTTCAACAAAGCAAGAAAGAAGATTCAATGCCAATTAGCTTACTTTTTTTTTTTTTATTTCATATATCTTGAAGATAATTCCAATATTAGTTTAAATAACTTCCTCAATCTATTTTGGGGGGAGAAGGAGGGATGTGTGTTTGCACAATATTTCATAGCATGGATAACTGAAACCAAAAATATATATTTAATCATTCTAATTTTGAAGAAAATTTATGTTGTTTAAAATCTTTGATAGTACAAACCGTGCTGCAAAGACTATTCTTATTTGAATCATGTGCAATTAAATTCAGAGAGCTATTTGGTTATGGTTGGATTGCTTTTTTCCCCAAAACAGGTCAGATAGTGTCATAATCTTCAGCACACTCTCTCCATTGCCTCTTTTAAAAACAAATCTCAATTCCTAAGCAAGGCTTGGGGCTCAGCTGCCTCTCTGGCCCCAAGGTATATCTCGCTGGTTCCATGTTCTGGGTTCTACAGGCTGACCATCACTGCTTCACAGACTTTCCCAGCTCTGAGCTTTTGTTGTGATTGTCAGTCAGTCACCTGGAATGCCTCCCATCAGCAGTCCACTCTTTCTCCAGGCTGAAAAGGAACCCGTAGTCTTTAAGATAGCATTCACCTTATCAGTGGAGATTCCCTGAACCCCTCAAACAGAATGAAAAAGCTTTTCCTCTGCCTTTTACTTTTTGCATTTCTATTGCATTTTCTATGAAAAAAGCTTTTCCTCTGCATTTTACTTCTGCTTCCATGAGCATCATTTTTCTTATGTGTTGTGGATAGCCCTGCATGGGTCTGTTCTTCAAGGGCAGGCCCTGTGTCTACTACTTATTTCCCTCCCTGTACTGCAACTGTGATTGGTGTACAGTGGTCACACAGGAAATGTCTGTGTTGAAAGAAGTAAAAGAGATATGGTTTCCTTGCTTCTCCCTCCACTTGTCATACTCAAGGTTAGGTTAAGGTTAGGTTAAGGTTTTAGGTTAGGTTCCTGCATTAGGTTAAGGTTCCTGCACTTGCAACGAACCAGTATTACAGAAAGCAAGCGCTCCAAAGCTCTGGCTGGAGAGAACCTTGCCTATGTGCCAGTCACCTTACTACCAGTTACTTTGTGTCCCTTGTTGTTCATCATCTGGCACTTATTTTCAGTTCCTTAACTGCTGTATGTCTGAGCTACCTTTTTTTCCTGATACTCAGTTTTAATCTTGCCTGCCTAGAAATCATACCTACTATTTACACTGACCACTGACTCCCAGCTACCTCTTACCCTCTTCCTTACCTACCTAGAATGTAAACCCTTTCTGCATCTTAGTCCTTAGAGATTTAAGCTTTCTCATTCCATGTGCCTCTTCTAGTTCCAAAATGTATAGCTTTCCAAAGTCATCTTCCATTTACTATGATAAGTAGTTTTCCAGTGTTGGATCTTCATTTGAGTGTTCAAGATGATAATTTCTCCCTCTATTTGTATTCCTCACGAATGAGCAGAGATTGCTGTAGTTAACTAACAGAATGCTTGGATGGTTCTCAGCCTCACTGTCTAGATCTGTACCTGTTTGGCTGGGATACACATCCAGGCCAATCTGTAATGTACGATCTATGTTTTCAAATATGAGCTAGTTGGGATTAGAGGGTCTCCCCTGAAGTTCCAGGGTTCTCTCACACTTTGTGCAGGAAGAGATCTCCAAAACTACAGCTCTCAATATGTATTGCTACCAGGGTTCATCTTTGTTTCCACTTCCACTGCTATGCTGTGTGTTGAGGTTAGACCTCTCCTAGATCAGGATCCTACGACTGTTTTCCCATAGTTCTGACCCAGATATTTTTTCCTGGATTGTGTTATTGAATAGAGAAAGTAGGTTAGTGTGGAGAGCATCAAGGGGGGGCGCAGTGGTTTGCACATGGAAGGAAGCCAAGGAAAACATTCTAATACCACCATCCATTCACAGACCACAGCATCTTCAATAGAAAGAAAGAAGAAATAGCCTTAATGAAACAGGAGCAGAATGTTACAGATTAAATAGATTAGAAAAAAAAAGATATGAAGAAGGGGGTTTGAAGGATTGAATGTAAACTGCAAAAAAGTGATTATAAAGTGCCTTACATTAGTTAGACTAATGAGCACAAATGATGCCATAGGAAATTAAATCACTAACATGGTGAACATGGCCAAAGAATCTTTCTTGTACAGGTACAAGAAGGGAACTGATGGCACATCTGCTTTGGACAACACATTGGGAATTTCTTATTAAGCTAAACATAGTCTTGTCATAGAATCCAACTTTTCTCCTCCCAGATATTTACCAAGTGTGTTGAAAGTTTATATCCAAGTAAAAACCTGCTTCAAATGTTTAGAGAAGTTTGACTGAAAATCATCTAAAATGAATACAACCATGATGTCCTTCAATAGATGAATGGATAAACACACAGTGTTACTTCCAGAAAATGGCTTATTATTCAATAATAAAAAGAAATCAGCTATCAAGCCATGAAAAGGTATGAACTTAAATGGGTTCCCAGTGAAAGAAGTAGTCTCAAACTATTTCATAACTGTTTTGTAATTCCAAGCGTATGACATTCTGGAAAAAAGTAAAACTATAGAGTCATTGAGAAGATCAAGGGTGACCAGGGACATGAGGGGAGGAGGTGAGAGTTAAACAGATGAAACACGGGGCATATTTAGGGTGTCAAACAATTCTGTGTGACACTGTCATTGTGCATACATGAAATTACACATTTTCCATAACCTGTAGAACTTTACAGAACAAAGGGTGAAACTTAATAAATACAGACCAAAAAAATAAAAAAATAAAAATCATCTCCAGGAGGGAATGTAGACTGTGAAAAATTTTTTTTACTGCATTTAAAAATGCATGAAACAACCATGCCGAAGAAAAGGCTGCCACTTACTGTCTCTCTTGGGTCACTTGATCTAGGAAAAGTCAGTTGCCATATCATGAAGACCCATGGAGAAATCCACGTGGTAAGGAACTGGGACCTTCCGACAGTAGTCATTTTGAAACCATATATGAAAAACATACAGCAAATAGCAATCCTCAATGAGAGAAAAAAAAAAAAAAGCTTTTTCCCTAAGGTCTGGAAAATGACAGGGATATCCAATCTCACCACTGTTATTCAAAATACTACTGCAAGTCCTAGCCTCAGCAATCAGAGAACAAAAAGAAAGAAAAGGCATTCAAATTAACAAAGAAGATAAACTTTCACTCTTCACAGACAACATGATACTCTAGGTAGAAAATCCAAAATACTCCACCAAAAAATTGCTAGAACTGATGCTGGATTCAATGAAGTCACAGGATATAAAATCAATGAACAGAAGTCTATTGCATTTCTATACATTAACAATGAAAGAGAAATCAAGGAATTGATCCCATTTACAGTTGCATCCAAACCCAGCAGTGAAGCCTCAAGATTCCCGGAGTAACTATTAGAGGAGGGGCGCCTGGAGGAAAGCTCACTGAAAACCATGGGCTGATATTGGGAAAGGGCTGGAGCTGAGCAGCCTTTGGGGCATTTGGAAGAAGCCAGTCAGTTAGGCGGGTGGCTCCAGATGAGGTGGCTGAGCCCTGTTCCCATCAGGAGAGGTGACTCCCAGGAGCCAGGTCCAGCAGCAAAGGGCCCTGGACCCCAGGGCGCCCAAGGGGACAAAGTCTGTGATCCTGCATTCCCCCTGGGACAGGTGGAAGCAGGGAGGGCACAGGACAGCAAGAACTCTCCTGCCACTGGGTGCCCCCAAGCTATGCAGTTCAGCACACCACACATCCTGGGAGCATCCAGGCAAGTGTGGACTGGGAGACTGGTTAGTTTCTCATGAGGAGCTCAATTCCTGAACTGGAAATCTGGCTGCTACCATTGTTGTTTTTCCTCCTTGTTTCACGTGTGCCTGGAGAGGCAGGGCCTCTAGGGAACAAAGGCCTCAAAGGATAAAGAGCTCACACTGAGCCTGGCACCTGGCAGGGGGTGGGGCATCTCCCCAGGCACACACACCTGAGAATCAGCACAGCAGTAGCCTTCCCCAGAAGACCATCTGGAAGAACAAGGGAAGAGCAAGTTTATTGACCAAGCGGCACTGGAAAGCTCCAGGACTGAGGGAAAATAGTATATAGAACTAGAGGGTCCTTTTTTTTTTTTTTGCGTTTTCCTTTATGACTCATTTTATATCAGACTAAAAATTTCCGATATTTTTTTCTATTCTCACCTTAACTACAATATTTTAACAGCACTTCATTTTTAAGCTCTTTCATTTTTGACTTTTATATTTCTAAAATTACGTGTCTTAGATGTATTTTACACTTCTGGATTCCATTCAATGTATTCAATTAAATTTTGGGAAATATATGAGATACGGGTTTTTGTTTTTTATGTTTTGTTTTTTTCTGCCTCATTTTGTTTTACAATGGTGGAGGTTAGTACCTTCTAAAACACAACCAACATACACCCAGAACCAAGGGGAACACCATGCTGATTCATTCTGTGAGATTATATTTTCTCTTCCTTCCCATTAAGCCCCCCTCTTTTATCTTATTTATGTTTTGGTGGTCAATGTTAGGGCTTTCTATAAGTATTACTGGTTTATATGAATTTGGGGTTGAGCATCTTCTAACATACAGAACAAAATACACTCAGAACCAAGAGGATCACTCTCTGGGACCCCTCAGGTAGACTACATTCTCTCACCACTAAGACATCCTCACCACAACCATCCCCCATAACCCCTCCTTCTTTCTTTTTCTTTTCTTTACTTTTTTTTTCTTTCTCTTCTTTCTTCTTCTTTGGCTTTTTATTTTTACTACTTTGTTTTAAAATTTGTTTTTCACTTTAGTGGTCCCTTTATTTTATTTTGTTCTGTTCTTCTTTTTCTTTTATTTTCTGGTCTCTGACCTCTTTGGAATCATCAAGGGTATATTTTATTGGATCATGTTTGATATTTTTGACTCAGCACACTCATACAGACATCCTGTACTGGACAAAATGACTGGAAGGAAGAATTCACCACAAAAGAAAGAACCGTAAACAATACTCTCTACCAGAGAGTTACAAAAATTGGATTTCAATAAGATGTCAAAAGTCAATTCAGAAGTACAATTATAAAGCTACTGGAGGCTCTAGAAAAAAGCGTAAAAGAATCAAGAGACTTTGTTACCACAGAATTGAGATCTAATCAGGCCGAAATTAAAAATAGATTAAATGAGATGCAATCTAAACTGGGTGTTCTAACTACTAGGGTTAAAGAGATGGAAGAAAGAGTGAGTGACACAGAAGACAAGTTGATATTAAGGAAGGAAGCTGAGGAAAAAAGAGAAAAACAATTAAAAGCCCACAAGGAAAGGCTTAGGGAAATAAATGAGGGCTTGAAAAGGAAAAAAAATATATATGTCTAATTGGTATTCAAAAAAAGGCTGAGAGAGAGGGGACCACAGAGTATATTTGAGTAAATCATAGCTGAGAAGTTCCCTAATCTGAGGAAGGAAATAGGCATTCATATCCAAGAGATAGACAGGACCCACCTCAAAAAAAAAATCAATAAAAACCATTCAACACCTTGACATTTAATAGTTAAATTTGCAAATTTCAACAACAAAAAAAGAAAATTCATAAAGCAGCACAAGACAAGAGACTCTTACCTTATTTGGGGAGAAATATCAGATTACCAGCAGACCTCTCCACAGAGACCTGGCAGGCCAGAAAGAGCTGGCATGATATGCACATGGTATTAAATGAGAAGAACATGCAGCCAAGAATGCATTATCGAGCAAGGCTGTCATTGAGAATAGAAGGAGAGATAAAGAGCTTCCCAGATAGGCAGAAACTGAAAATATGTGACCACAAAACCAAAACCAGCTCTGCAAGAAATATTAAGGTGGACCCTGTAAAAGAAACAGGGAGCACAGAGAAACAATCCACAGAAACAGTGACTGAATAGGTAATACAATGACACAAAATTCATATCTTTCAATAGTTACTCTAAACATGAATGGGCTAAATGATCCTATCAAAAGATGCAGGGTATAAGACTGGATAAAAAAGCAATACCCATCTATTTGAAGTCTACAAAAGACTCATTTTAGACCTAAGGACACTTCCAGCCTGAAAATGAAGGGGTAGAGGACTATTTACCATTCAAATGGTCCTCAAAAACAAAAAAACTGGGGTAGCAATCCTCATATCAGATATATTATAGTTTATACCAAAGACTGTAATAAGAGATGAAGATGGATACTATATCATACTTAAAAGGTCTATCCAACAAGAGACCTAACAATCTTGAATATTTATGCCCCTAATGTGGGAGCTGCCAAGTATATCAATCAACAAAGTAAAGATATATTTAGATAATAATATGCTAATAGTAGGAGACTTCAACATGGCACTTTCAGCAAATGACAGATTTTCTAAGCAGAACATCACCAAAGAAACAAGAGCCTTAAATGATACACTGAACCAGATAGATTTCACAGATATATACAGAAATTTCCCTCCAAATGCAACTGAATACACATTCTTCTCAAGTGGAACTTTCTCCAGAATAGACCACATACTGGGTCACAAATCAGGTCTCGACTGATACCAAAAGGCTGAGATTGTCACCTGTATATTTTCAGACCACAGTGCTTTAATACTAGAACTCAGTTACAAGAAGAAATCTGGAAGAAACTCAAACACATAGAAGTTAAATAACATCCTACTAAAAGATAAATGGGTTAACCAGGAAATTAGAGAAGAATTAAAAAGATTCATGGAAACTAATGAAAATGAAGTTAAAACCATTCAAAATCTTTGGGATACAGCAAAAGCAGTCTTAAGAGGGAAATACATCACAATTTGAGCCTCCCTAAAAAATTGGAAAAAACTCAAATACACAAGTTAACATCACTTCTAAAGGAATTGGAGAAAGAACAGCAAGTAAAGCCTACACAAGCAAAAGAGGAGTGATAATAAAGATTCTAGCAACACTCAAACACAGACCAGAAGAACTGTAGAACATATCAACAAAACCAGGACTTGGTTCTTTGAAAGAATTAATAAAATAAACCCCTAACCAGCCTTATGAAAAGAAAAAGGATAAAAGACTCAAATTAATAAAATCACAAATGAAATAGGAGAGATCACAACCAATATCAAGGAAATACAAATAACTTTTAAAAACATATTATGAGCAGCTATACGCCAATAAATTAGGCAATCTAGAATAAATGGATGCCTTCCTGGAAAACCACAAATTACCAAAACTGAAACAAGAAGAAATAGAAATTGGCTAATAACCAATGAGGAAATTGAAGCAGTCGTCAAAAACCTCCTAAGACACAAAAGTCCAGGGCCAGATGGCTTCCCAGGGGAATTCTATCAAATGTTTAAAGAAGAAGTAATACCTATTCTACTAAAGTTGCTTCAAAGGATAGAATGGGATGGAATACTTTCAAACTCATTTTTATGAGGCCAACATTACCTTGATTCCAAAACCAGACAAACAGCCCACCAAAAAGGAAAATTATAGATCAATATCCCTGATAAACTCAGGTGCAAAAATTCTCCCCAAGAGACTAGCCAATAGGATCCAACAGTACATTAGGAAGATTATTAACCATGACCAAGTGGGATTTATCCCCGGGATGCAAGACTGGTTCAACACTCATAAAACAATCAATGTGATAGATAACATCAATAAGAGAAAGAACAAGAACCATGTGATCCTCTCAATATATGCAGAAAAAGCATTTGACAAAATACAGCATCCATTCCTGATTAGAATTCTTTAGAGTGTAGGGATAGAGGGAACATTCCTGAATATCTTAGAAGCCATTTATGAAAAGCTCACAGCTAACATCATTCTCAATGGGAAGAAACTTCCTTTCCCCTAAGTTCAGGAACATGACAGGGATGTTCACTCTCACTACTGCTATTCAACATAGTACTAGAAGTCCTAACTTCAGCAATCAGGCAACAAAAAGAAGTAAAAGGCATTCAAATTGGCAAAGAAGAAGTCAAACTCTCCCTCTTTGGATATGACATGATACTATACATAGAAAACGCAAAAGTGGGCAGCCCAGGTGGCTCAGTGGTTTAGCGCCACCTTCAGCCTAGGGCCTGATCCTGGAGACCCAGGATTAAGTCCCATGTCGGGCTCCCTGCATGGAGACTGCTTCTCCCTCTGCCTGTGTCCCTGCCTCTCTCTCTGTTTCTATGTCTCTCATGAATAGATAAATAAAATCTTAAAAAAAACACACACACACAAGAAAACCCAAAAGAAAAAAAGAAAAAGAAAACCCAAAAGACTCCACCCCAAGATGGCTAGAACTCATACAGAAATTCAGCAATGTGGCAGGATACAAAATCAATGCACAGAAGTAAATGGCATTTCCATACACTAACAATGAGACTGAAGAAAGAAAAATGAAAGAATCAATCCCATTTACAATTGCACCCAAACCCATAAGATACCTAGGAATAAACCTAACCAAAGAGGTAAAGGATCTATACCCTAAAAACTACAGTACACTTCTGAAAGAAATTGAGGAAGACACAAAGAGATGGAAAAGTCCATGCTCATGGATTAGAAGAATAAATATTGTGAAAAAGTCTATGCTAAACAGGGTAATTTACATGTTCAATGCAATCCCTATCAAAATACCATGGATTTTCTTCACAGTTGGAACAAATAATCTTAAGATTTGTATGGAATCAGAAAAGTCTCCAAATAGCCAGAGGAATATTGAAAAAGAAAACCAGTGCCAGGAGGATCACAATGCCATATTTCAAGCTGTATTACAAAGCTGTGATCATCAAGACAGTATGGTACTGTCACAAAAACAGATACATAGATCAATGGAACAGAATAGAGAACCTAGAAATGAGCTCTCAACAATATGGTCAACTAATATTTGACAAAGCAGGAAAGAATATCCACTGCAAAAAGGACAGTCTCTTCAAGAAATGGTGTTGGGAAAATTGGACAGTCATGTGCAGAACATGAAACTAGACCATTCTCTTACACCAGACACAAGGATAAACTCAAAATGGTTTAAAGATCTAAGTGTGAGACAAGAATCCATCAAAATCTTAGAGGAGAACACAGGCAACACCCTTTGTGAACTTGGCCACAGTAACTTCTTGCAAGATATATCTATGAAGGCAGAGGAAACAAAGCAAAAATGAACTATTGGGACTTAATCAGGATAAAAAGCTTCTGCACAACAAAAGAAACAGTCAATAAAACTAAAAGAGACCTACAAAATGGGAGAAGATATTTGCAAATGACCTATCAGATAAAGGGCTAGTTTCCAAGATCTATAAAGAACTTATCAAAGGTCAAGAAACAAAAAAATCCAATCATGAAATGGGCAGAGGACATGAACAGAAATTTCTCCAAAGAAGACATACACGTGGCCAACAAGCACATGAGAAAATGCTCCACATCACTTGCCATGAGGGAAATACAAATCAAAACCACAATGAGACACCACCTCACACCAGTGAGAATGGGGAAAATTAACAAGACAGGAAATAACAAGTTGGAGAGGATGTGGAGAAACTGGAACCCTCTTGCACTGTTGGAGGGAATGTGAACTGGTACAGCCACTCTGGAAAACTGTGTGGAGGTGCCTCAAAGAGTTCTAAATAGAGCTACTATATGACCCAGCAATTGCACTGCTGGGGATTTACCCCAAAGATACAGATGCAGTGAAATGCTGGGATTCCTGCACTGCAATGTTTATGGCAGCAATGTCCACAATAGCCATACTGTGGAAGGAGCCACGATGTCCTTCAACAGATGAATGGATAAAGAAGATGTGGTCTATATATACAATGGAATGTTACTCAGCCATTAGAAATGACAAATACCCACCATTTGGTTCGATGTGGATGGAATGGTGGGTATTATGCTGAGTGAAGTAAGTCAATCGAAGAAGGACAATCATCATATGGTTTCACTCATACGTGGAATATAATAAATAGTAAAAGGGATTATCAGGGAAAGGAGGGAAAATGAGTGGGAAAAATTAGAGAGAGACCATGAGTGTTTCCCTACTCTGGGAAACAAACAAAGGGTTGTGGAAGGGAAGGTGGGCAGAGGTTTTGGGTAACTGGGTGATGGGCACTGAGGAAGGTACTCGATGGAATGAGCACTGGGTGTTATACTCTATGTTGGCAAATTGAACTTAAAAAAGCAAATGAAAAATAACAAATATTGTTAAAATGTCTATGCTACTGAAAGCAATCTACACATTCAGAGTAATCCCTATCAAAATACCACCAAGCCTTCTTCACAGAGCTAGAACAAACAATTCTAAAATTTGTATGGAACCAGAAAAGACCCTGAATAGCCAATAAGATGTTGAAAAAGAAAACTAAAGCTGGAGGCATCACAATTCTGTACTTCAAGTTGTACTACAAAGCTGTGATCATCAAGACTACATGGTACTAACACAAAAACAGACACATAGATCAATGGAATAGAATAGAGAACCCAGAAATTGACCCTCAGCTCTATGATCAACTAATCTTCGACAAAGGAGTTAAGCCCCTTTCAAATTCCTGATTCACAGAAACTGTAAGATAATAAATGTGTTAAGATGCTAAAAAAAAAAAAAGGCCACAGAAAGGAGAGGACAGAGGAAGAGGGAGGGAGAAAAGGAAGAAGGGAGGGATCAGGGAATGGAGAGAGAGACAGAGATGAAGATATTGAAGAAGAAGTTGATAGACACAGAGGAAGGACTGCGGAACTCCAATCTAGAATGAAAAGAGAATAGTTAATATATAAAAGTAGAAACCTTCTTGAACTTTAAAAGTATTCAAATCCGTTGTTTCAAAGAGTTGGTTATATCTTGAACCAAAAAAAAAGGGGGGGGCCGGATTCCAAGTTTAATCCAAAAGAGAAAGTAAAAAAAGAGAGAGAGAGTCACACAGGTATGCTGGCAGCCAGAAAACACAATAAAACAAAAACAAAAGGAAACAGTTTATTTTTCAGATATCTGCATGACCTTAGACACTCTGCTCTACTAAATTATAGGAGAAAAGGGGGAAAAATAGTAGGAGTAACATCAGCAAAATGGCCAAATATATTCACTTGAACCACAATTTGGCATCTATCCACAGACAACGGTGCCTCAATGGGATCTGGGGGCCAGGTGGAGATTTTGAAACCCTGGTGCAGTCCAAGACTGAAGAGGACCATTTTGGGAAGGCAGGCTCACAGCCACACCATGGATTCAACAACAGCATGTCGTCTGGTTACAAAAAAGGGAACTCCATTCACTTGGGAACTTTGCCACAGCCCACTTTAGCTGTGGGTCTATAATCCTTTTTTCTCTGCTCCTTGGAAGATATTTTTAGAAAATATCCTCAAATTTATGTTTCATTGGCATTATTGTACAGCATTAAGGAATATCCTTAAAATTACCATGAGTAATGCCCTGATAATGACATTGAATGATGCCATTGTAATGATGAACTATAAGATTGATGCAGAGGATGGCTTGTTAATGAAGTGGAAACTAGATTAAGTAAAATGTCAAATTAATTAGAGGAATTCAAGATTATGTAGAAAGAGTCAGAACTCAGCTTTATTTATTTTTAGGTGCTTTCTAAATCAGCCTGATACTAATATGTTAAAATTATAGAGGTGATCATTTTAGGATAGTGGAATATAAGGTGATGTATAAATTAAGGAAGAAGCTAAATTGCTGTAACAAAGAAGCCAAAAACACAGTTGTTCAACAAAAGAGAAGAGTATTTATTACCCAAATAATAGTTTGGAGACTGGCAGGTGGTTCAGTGCTAGTAGGAGGCTGTGCAGTTAGAGCTCCTTCAGAAGGAGCCTTTGTTTCTGAACCGCATCCTTAACCCCTGCCCACTAGCTCCAAGCTGGTCCACTTGCACCAATCTATGTTCTAGCCTATGGGAAAGGTGGAGGGAGGATAGGGTAAGCAGATTCCTTATAAAAATGTGACCTACCCTCATGGCACTTAAACAGATCCTAGCAAAGGTAGTCAGCAACTGGGCTTTGGTGTAACTTCCTCAAATGCAGCAGGGGTTCTATAGCTTGAAGTAGAAAAGGTAAGGATGCAGCCAGGGTCATTTAGCCATTAACCAGAAGACTTTATTTCTTAATATTTTTCTATAATTTTTAATTAAAAAATAGACACATATTCCATTTATGATTTTTACAGGCACATACACACACACACAAACAAGGAAGAAAAGAAACTCTCAATGACTTCATTCTATAATGCCTCTTCAAATAAAGATATCTATTATAGGTAGACGTGTGCTCTACAGATGCTTTGCTCTTGTCAGATTTGAATACCAAGGAGAAAATGATGAAATGAAATATCTAACAGAACCCATAATCTCAAAGTCGTTTCTTTGGAGCTTTCTAATAGAGCATATTGTTGTCTTGATTTTATGTAATGTATTTTTATAGCAGATCAGCCTTCCCTACTGCAGTTTCTAGTTTGAGTAGTAAGTAAAGAATTTTCACTCAGTGAAACCCTGTTTATCTCCAGGAGGAATTAGCTGGAATGCTCTAGGTGGCTGTGAGAAGTTGTCCTGAGTCAGAAATGCACACAGACAATTCAGAATTTGCTCCATTTCATTATTTTATCTTTGTTTCTTGATGCTTTCTAGTTGGATGGATTGCAACACTTCCCCCTCTGCAGATTAGAAAGAAATATCAAGAGATTCTCCAAAGAATATGAAAACTTCAGGTCTATTTATTTCTCCAATTATAGGCTTTAGCTTTCAGATCAAACCTTATGTTCATTTCTAAAATTTTAAATCATCGGTGGGCTTTAAAATATTGCTAATTACCAGAGACAAAAAATGTCAAAGTGTTGAAAATATTAAAAGTGAGCAATATGCCTGCAAAAAAAAAAAAGTTTTCAACTGAATTTCTCAGCTAATGACAATGACAACGTGGGTGTTATTTAGCTGACTATTTTAACTGACAAACACATATGATTCAATGGCACATGAAACACAAGAAGACTGATGAAATATGAAATCTATTGAGTGGAAAAACATTGGACATGGATGGGATGGTTTTATAAGTGGTAGAAAATGCCCATTTAGGGAAAAGATAATTGTTCTGTCAATCTAGATCCTGTGGATTTAATAGACTACTTGGGTATTCTTGTTGCTGTGATATCCTCCCCACTCCCCATCATGATTATGGCAACGACTTTTAAGTAAATAGAACCACTTAATAATTTGATATTAGAGGTCACTAATGGCAGCCATTTATGGACATAGCATTGCCTCAAGCTTAAAATGAATAAATAATAAAGCTAATAATAATGGCTAACACTATGGGCCAGGGATATTTGAAATGCATTACCTATGTCCATTAAATCCTCACAACAGTCCTCTGAGATAGGTACTATTATTATCCACATCTTACAGATGAAAAAAATCACTGTTAAATTGCTTTAATAATCTTTCTAGGTTCATGTGTGTTTTAAAAGTACGAGTGTGTGCTTGCGCGCATGCGCACATGCTCCTTCTACAGAAGATTAGCATAAAGTAGATTGCAGAAAGAAGCAAATACAATTGATCCTTGAACAACAGGGAGATTAAGGGCACCAAACCCAATCTAATATCTGAATATAATTTTTGACTCCCAAAAAGCTTAACTGCTAATAGAATACTATTGACCAGAAGCCTTACCAATAAAATAAACAGATTAACATATATTTTTGTATATCATATATTATATGCTGTATTCTTTTTTTTTTTTTAATTTTTATTTATTTATGATAGTCACACACAGAGAGAGAGGCAGAGACACAGGCAGAGGGAGAAGCAGGCTCCATGCACCGGGAGCCCGACGTGGGATTCGATCCCGGGTCTCCAGGATCGCGCCCCGGGCCAAAGGCAGGCGCTAAACCGCTGCGCCACCCAGGGATCCTATATGCTGTATTCTTATAATAAAGTAAGCTTGATTGTTTCTCAGCCTTTTGGGTAAAATCAAGTGTAGTACCTGTTCTTATCAGTTTAATATTTGGTATGTCCTCAATTCAAGGACAATATATTACATGGATTTTTGGAACAAGGAGATAGACTAGGAACTTGCTCCATCCACTCCATGCATCGACCTGGTATTGAAGTACTTCCAAGAATGGTGAACCCTTATTGGGTAATTAAAAAAAAGTAAGCCAGAGAAAATAAAATGTCATTTACTACACTGTCCGGTATTTAACTATACAGTAAGTTTACATCAATTGTCTATAAGGCAAATCGTCCATCTGTTAGCACCTACATCAGTGTTGTCTTATACAAAACATCGTGGATGTATATTAGCACTAGACATCAAAAATGAAAAGATAATGAATAGTGCTTGTGTGCATAAGTTTTGATAAATTTTAACTTTTTATAATAGATTGTAGATATTTTATGGTAGTCAATGATAAAATAGAATTGTATTTGCATAGTTTTATGCACTTATGACATACCCAACATTTTCTTAATTTTTTCAATATTGATAAGCCTAGGTGGTTCCATGCAAATTTTTTTCAAACTGTCACAAATCTCCCAAATTTTTCTAACATATTTATTTTTTTTTAATTTGCATATAAGTAGACCCACACAGTTCAAACCCATGTTGTTTTAGGGTCAGATGAAGTTGGAGAAATGTCCCGTAGGTTTGCATATGGTTGGATACTTGAGAACCATATAGTTGCATACTTGAGGAGCCTTGTGGTAGATGAGGCCAATGGATTACAATGAACAACAGGTTAGGAATGGGCTTTAGCTTTGTTCGAAAATTGCAAGTGATGTCTTCTGGAAAGGAAAAGCATTCTGGTAACAGTAATAAGGGGAAAGAAAAGGAGAAAAGAAGGGAGAGGAAAGATAGGTAATAGCTAACTTTCACTGAGTGACTACTGGGGGCAGATGTCATGCTTGCATTACATTTTCTCCATTTACAGATAAAGAAACAGAGGTAAAGACAGATGAACACCTCCAAGGTTATGACCAGGAGTGGACAAGCAGGGATTCCCACCCAGGCATCTTGACCATTGGATAGAACCCTTCGGAACACATGGAGGTGGTAGTGAATAGGTGCATGTGAACAAGCAAGGACCAGCTGGATGCTTAACTCTCCGCAAAGCCTTCCTTTGCATTCATGCACCATGATGATTCCCTCCTTTGTGTCTTGCAGGACTGTGCCTTGTAGGCAGGTCCTTGTCTGTGGTCTGCCCCTGCACGTGCATGCATAGCTCGTCTTTTCAGCTGCAGCAAGTGCTTCTATAAAAAGAGATGATCTGTGTTCTTCCCTTTCTATTTTGTGCTGTGCACCCCTTCTTTGTGCAGTCGTCATCCAACTCTTGGAGAAGGCACAGTGAGGTAAAGTGACAGTAGTTATACTCATGTTGGGGCAGGTGAAATGATACGTCATTTCTTTGTTCTGCTTTAGGATTACTAGGACAAGCTCTGAAGGCTCCTCTCTCTGTGCCTTCACTCATGGTGCTCCCTTGCCATGAATTCTGTCCATCCTGCCAACATTCAACATCTCTCCTGAAATTTGCACTGTCCAGGCTGGTGAATTAATGTCTTCCTCTGTTATCCTTCTAACTTATAAATAGTGCTTACTTCTGGCTTCCTTTTGTTTTTGCCTCCTCCTCTTTAAAGACAGTGTCCATTTATTCTTTCCCCTGGGGCCTATCACACTCCTGGCATCCTGCCTTGCATACTTGTCCACCTCCATGTCTTTAGACACACTCTAGGCTTTGCCTGGAAACACCCCACATACCTGCATGGCTCACTTTCTCACTGAATCACCTAACTCCTCAGAGAGACATTGGGTGCTCGTGTAGGGAGGAAACGTTCCAAGGAAATGCAAGTTCTCAGTTTCAGCCCTGAGAGCATAGAAGAAATGATAAAAGGGTATGGGCAGCAACCCATATTGATGCCCCCACGCTACCTACAATAGTCCCCCAGCTGCTTCTCTTTAGTTTGTTTGTTTTAAAGATTTTATTTATTTATTTGAGGGAGAGACAGAGAGTGCACAAGCGGGGTGTGGGGGAGGAGGGGCAGAGGGAGAGGGAGAAGCAGACTCCCTGCTGAGCAGGGAGCCCGATGCAGCCACAACCCTGAGATCACAACTGGAAAGGAAGTTGTATGCTTAACCAGGCTGAGCCACCCAGGTGCCACCCCAGCTGCCTCTTTTTATGCCCCCAACTCACTGAGTTTAGCTTCCTAGCAGGTGTCTGCCTGCCCTAGTGATGGTTTGCAAACTCTCGTGGAGCTTCCTGGGTGTAATCTGAAACCCAAAACTGGTCCCCAGGCACAGAGGGCAGAGAGATACCGAGGAAAGGTAGCCACTCCGGGTTGGCAGGTTTCAGCAAGAAATTTTCAGCAAGAATTATTCAGCAAGAAAGCTTACATTCGAGGCTTGTCTTGGGGCTGCAAGCAAGATAAGTCGATTTCCACACCCATCTACCAAAGCCTGGAAGTTTATAAAGAGGCCTTCACTGGGTTCAATCACATGTACTGTGCAGGTGTTCTCAATACAACATCATTATCCCGAGGCTGTGTCCTTGGAGCAGCTTCTGGGAGTGGGGAAGGCAGACAGAGACCACATTCCAAGGACAGGGATATGGGTACAGCTTTATTTTCTGTTGTCTTTCTCCTCCTAGATTTCATACTCCAACAAACATTACTTTGTTTAATTCCCAGCACAGCATCTGGCACATAGTAGGCATTGCTGCATAGATACTCATTACATGAATCAGTGAATAAATATGTGTTAGGGATTAATTGGCTGCCTTGTTTTGTTGAATTTTTATTTAAAAATAAAGTGTGGAATATCTTTTACTGCATTATCTGTTCAATACTTGAAAGATTCTATTTTTTTATGTGTGGTAAGGTCTCGTTAACTGATGTGTTTGCAAATGACCTCAGCTTAGGCAACTGTCCCTTAGCTGTGACACCTTCTACTCAGGAGGGTTTTAATTGTGTTTCTCAGCATATTTACTATATATATTACTAACATCTACATGTCAAATCTACATGTCAAACACTCTTTATTTCAACAAATTTGGGGAAACCAACAACCAACTCTATTCTGTCTCTCTCGTCATCTATCACATGTACATGTATGTGTGTAGTGGTCCTGGCAGGATAAGATGTCAGCAAAGGCAAGCTCCTTGGATACAGATGTTTTGGTTTATAGACGAGCAAATTGAGTCTCGAGTGTGTTTGTGATATATTCAAGGTCATGTTGTGCAACAGTGGCAGAGCAGGTCTGGAATCCAGATTGTCTGCCTTCTAGAGGGACATTCTTTCTGTCACACAGCAGACATTTCATGAACTGCTGTATTGTGCGCCTAAGCTATGTTCCTTCCGCATGGCATGGCTCTTGGAAGATGAGCTTTTTAAATGTTAGTTAATTCCCCAAGTGAATACCTGAGCTTGAGCGATATTATTTCTTCTATGTATATGAAGGGAAACATCTGTGAGAGGCTAGAGGATTGGCCATAGGTCACAAGAATGATTTGTTTGAATTCAAAGGCCTTCCTTGGATGTTGGAACAGCCCTTTCTTGTGGCTCAGAGAACAAAAAGTTATGCAAATCAGGGAACTATGTTCTGACTTCAGTCCATCTGGACCCTGATTACATGAAAGCAATTTCCTTATAATCCTTATTCTAGTACGTGCTTCTTCTCTTGACTCTTGGGCCATTGCTACATGAGGCCAATGCAGCTTGAGTGATTTGCTTCCCCTTAATGGACTTATTTTTGCCTAGATTGACTGGATGTTTTGCATTTACCTTCAGCAACAGATGAAAAGCCATTTTTGGAAGGCCAAGACATTAAAATCAATGTGTTGTTATAGGATGCTGAGTAACAGTAACCCAGGGCAATTGTATAATTGTTGATGCCTCCTATCATCTACTTTTTCCTTTTCTAAAACAAAGCATGAGGAAAGCTTGAGCACCCTGATGGCTATATTTTTGTTTCCAGAGCCATAAGCACCAAACTTCCAGAAAATCCACCATGCTGCCAAGGTGGCAAATGCTGCAGGCTTCACTCAGGGCATAAAGGGCACTGAGGTGTGTGTGCATGCTGGCCTGACTGCTCGGTGCACAGTGTTCCCCCAGATGTGTGCAGCCGCTCCCAAAGCCACAATGATGCTTGGTCTGCTAGAACAAGCAATGATGGGTTTAAACAGATCATCTCCAAAATTTCTTCGATAGAGTATATACAAGTATTTCTATTTTTATACTATCTCAATGCTGGGAAGTAGGTCAGAGATTGCAAATCTCCTCCCTTAAGGAATGGACGGAAGGTTCAGGGGAATCTGAGTGTGTGTGTGGGGGGGTGTTTCTGAGAGAGAATGAGTTCTTGAGGTAGAAAGACAAAGAGAGAGTCATAAATCTGTTGGACCTTTGGTTGGCCCAACAAACTCACGTTTTGTGACTGGGTGAGTTTCTTCTTTGTTATTTCTTCTCACCTTCTTGATTATTCATCTCACCTGGGGTTATTCAGCCATGCTTTTACTATATCTTTGAAACAAACACTTGGCTCATTGCTTTCCAAACTCTCCTTTCTTTTTTTCTTCTAAGATAGGCCTTCAGAGGCATCCACTCATTCTCTACAGCCATGTTCTACGTCCTTGAGGCTGGCCAGTCGCCACCAAATGTTCACAGAGGTGGGCCTGGATCCTTGCATGACCTGGACAGTCCCATTCAGGGCTGATCTGGCCAGCATGACCCTGGCCAGCCAGATTTCTTCAGTGTCACCTTGGTAATCCTATCTCTGGCCTCAGTGCTCCCGAACAATGCAGCTGGTGTCCAATCCCTTAGGTGCCCACTTCAGAAACCAAATCCCTAGAACAGAAACAATAGCAACTACGACTCCGGGTTGTCCTGTCAGGCCTTAGAGGTTGTGGATTGCACAACTCCAGGGAGTAACAGGCACCTCATAGTTTTCAGAGATTTGTGTATTTACTCCAGGAAATTTTCGGCAGATAGGAAATAAAGTGTTCAGAGAAAGTGGTGCTTCTTGCAAATTTGTACAACATCACCAGTTATCAGGCAGGCTGCTTTCCTTGAGGAAGAGAAACTCGGAAAGCCCCTCCTTACCCTCTGGCTCCATAGTGGCCTTCAGCCAGCAGCCTCAACTCACCCATGACCCCAAATGAGAAATCTCTCTGCTCTGGCTAGGACTCTGTCTCTACTATAGACAGTGATGGTCCCAAGCCCTGCATCCTCTTGCCAGACACACACACACATGAAAACACTGCTCTTGCTGTTCTGTACCACATGTAGGTAACACAAGCTCATCCCGGATTTGCACTGTGGTTCCAGCACGAGATTCTGTCAGAGTCGTGCTTGCCTTAGATCTCTCTTTGAAAGCGCTCAGGGCACCTCGTCCTTGCTTACTGGGTCCTCTCTTGTCTCTTCTTGGTGCTCCTGGACCACTGTAACCGTATCTCCTCCCAAAACACAGTGCAGCTGGGTTGTGAAGAACAGTCTAAGTCCACAAATTCCTAAGACAGGGTAGGGACATTTCCCCATGCTTGCACATTCTTCTCTCTTCCTGGGCTGGCTTGACTCCTACTCTTTTTTTTTTTTTTTTTTAATTCAATTATCCAACATATAGGTGTAAGTGTAAAATTTGGGATAGGCATGTGGAATGGACTTATATGGATATTTGATGAAAAAGTAGGATGGTTAGATTTATTTTCCAGAAAAGTAAACAGCAGAATAAGCAAGAGAAATGCCCCCACACTGCTATCAATCAGGAAAGATAGAGGCAGAATAAATGGCATGTTGCTTATAAAGATGCTGTGTTAACAGAGATGAAGATTTTATGCTCCAGTCGTTTGCTGAGCCATGAAGTTGCTTGAGGTCACTGAAGTCCACTGAATTGTTGGGCTGTATCAATTCTGCCGGGGTCCTGCCCTTTTAGATTCAGTCTGATGATTGCACCAAAAGTTACACAGGCACACACAAACACATTTGTGAGTGCACACACAACAAGGTGGAAGAGCAGCATGGACACTGTGGACATGCTAATCCTTCGGGTTCCTCAATGCAAAGAGACACTCTGTCTTCCCATTATTGTCCGCCATGGGCTGAAAAGTATTGCATTTGACACATCTTTTATACCGCCCTACTTAACTATGCATTTCTATGGCAACGATCAGTGTAGCACTGGGATCCTCATTAATCCTCTCAATGTCCCTATTTGGTAGGCAGCTGACAGCTAATATAATCTTCATCTGGAAGTGAGAGAAACTTTACCATCATTTGTCAATACTGCTGGAAAGAAGAAATGTATAAATCTATAAGCAGACACAGCCACGCATTAGAAGCCTTGGAGAAGACTTCCTGCTTTTACTTTTCTGTGATTCTCTGTCTTATTTGGGGCTTCATCCTCACCTCACAGCCTGAATTCAGAAGCCTCGATCTCTTCTATTTATAGAGAAATAGAGCGGCACTGCTTCCTATTTTCCATATTTAGAAATAAATCAATGGAGGTGTCTCCCAGCGCTCCTCTGCCTTTTCCTTGCCTGCTTTGGATAAAAGAACCCACTGCTGAGTTCAGGATCACTCTCTGGTCTGGATTAGGCTCTTTACAGAGGCAGTATGTCTGCCAGCATTCACCTTTTCCTTCCATAACTTTATTCTATGTACTTCTTTCATAATGCACCGATTGCAAGGCTTAGCATTCAGTCAGTGGATGCTGATGTCATTGGAAAAGGCTTCTACATTCCCCTGTCTGGAAGTGTGCAGTCTGGTTGATGTGTAAAGGCTGGGTGCTAGGTTGTTATCCTGAGGGCAAGGGGCTAGATCCCCTTTGACATGGACAGGACATTGGGGGCCACCCAAGAGCACAAAATAATTTTAGGTAAGAGATAATTTTGAAAGAAGTGACTTAGGCAATTACCAACTTGCTAGATCTGCACATTTGTTCTAATGCTCACTCCAGTTGAGTTACTTATCTACTGAAATATTGTGGTAATGTCAATATTGTTTCCAATGTAGGAAGCTTTAAGTTGCCCAAAGAATATCTGTTCATGAATGCGGAGACATCTTATAAAACCAATATTCTAGGAGCTTATCTATTCACTTTAAGCAAGCTGTATTCTTTTTGGATATGATAAGATGTGATCAGATACAGAGTATATGAGATTTTCCTACAATGTATAAAAATTATGATGGGAACATTACATTTCATCCTTTCACCAAGCCAGCATTAATAGATGGTGGAAATAATAATAGACTAGAGTAAGCAATTAAAATGCCTGCCAGTGAGTTGAAAAATGCTCCCCACTCAGAGCTGTAGAAAGAACTTCAATCAGATTAGAAGATTATGATCATACCTTCCACTTTAAAAAAAGTGTCCATAAAGGTACCCTTAGCACTGAGAGAAGGAAAAGATTAATTTCCTTCTGTAATAGAGTTTTTATGTTTTTTTGGTAAAATCCCAATTCTCTCAGTGAAACCACACCATGGAAAGCCAGCAAACATAAATAGCAATTACAATAAAAAACCAAGAATCCATATTGAATGCCAACTCCACACCCAACAGAGTTACTGAGACTTGGGATATTTCAAGCTCTCCCGCTTCCCTCAGCAGGGGTAGTTCCTGGAGTTACACCCTGATTTTTGGCTGACTCTCTTCCTTGCCCTATCCTTTGGTGCTCAGCTGTAACCGGTGCCTTTGCCCTCTGCTGGCTCACTGTGGATGCTGCCTGTGTCTGGGCGTCTCATCCTAGAGCTGCTGAGGCTGTTCTCAGTCGGACAGGAGAGAACTTTCTTTCCAAATGGTAATCTTGCTCTTGGCATCTTATTGGACTAGCTTACAAAAAATGGGGAACAAAAACTCTCTAGGGCTGAGGAAGATATAGAGAAGAACCACAAGATTTAAATGTTGGAATTTCCTTCCCCAGTGATCAATGTCTCAAATGAAGCTGCAACATGCATCAGCTTAGGATAAGGATCTGGACACTGCTGGGCTCTTTCCTCAGAGTGTGAGGTTTGAGAATTTTCGTATGAACATTGTAAATCCATTACAATCTCCAGGATCTCAAATCTCCTCCATTATTTGACAAAAAAACTAATTGCTTCACTTAAGAGTCCTGGTCATTATTGTGGATTGAATTGTGCCTTCCCTCTCCATCCCCCCAAAAAATTTATGTTGGAAGACTAACCCCTAGGCCCCCAGAATATGATCTTATTTGGGGAAAGGGTCTTTACAGAAGAAATCAATTTACAATGAGGTCATTAGAATGCACTCTAATCCAACATGACTGGTGTCTTTGCAAGGAGAGAAAATTTAGAAATTGGATGTATACAATGGAAGATAATGTGAAAGACACAGGAATAAGGCTAGTTACAAAGCCAGAGAGGGAGGCCTGGAGCACATTCTTTCTCAGCCTTCAGAAGGAACCAAACCTGCTGACACCTTCATCCCAGACTTCCAATCTCCAGAATTGTGACACAATAGATGTCCATAGACACCCAGTCTGTGTTACTTTGTAATGGCTGCCACACTGCCCAATACAGTGGTCACGCAGGATAATTCTTATTCCTGCACAATCTTTATAAAAACCAAGAACGGTTGGATGTGGGATAGTTTGGCTATGTACTTGTTAACTGATGGGTTAACAAGTAGATGGGTAAGGTGACCATATTATCATCACACAAATATTTTGAGGGTGATCAATGGTGATAACATACTCACCCTGAAAAAAAACAGAGATAATTAGAGATTCTCTTTGGCAAACAGGATTGGTCATTCTATATAAGGGGCTCATAACAATAAAAAAAAAAAAAAAGACTTGGTGCCCTTTGTATTATACTCTTTTCTTTTCTTTATTGAAGAAACCAGGCCAGTTGCCTTGTGGATTTTCACAACTATATTTTTCTAATTGCATCCCTGTGATGTTATTTTATATATATGTTATATATTTTATATAATAAAATAAGTATATTAACCTTTCATTTCCTTTAAACTGCTAGCTAGGTTCTAGAGGCTTTATCAGATTCAAGTTCAATTATTATTATTATTATTATTATTATTATTATTATTATTTTGTCAAGAAGACCTCATTGGTGGTGCTGTGTACTCCCATGGTATGCCATCAGGAAACATCCACTATCCTGCTGTCTTTTCTGTTGTGAAATTAAGGTCAAACAAAGGATTCATACATCAATGTCTGGTCCAACACCTATAGACTTTCCCTCAGCCTTTCATCTAAAGGTAGTGTCAGCTGCTGAATGGATCTGTTGAATGGGTCAATTTTTACTTGGATTTGCAAAATGATGATGTTCTGTCCTTTCTTCTGCTTTTGTCAATTGCAATTCTTCTATAAAGAAGAACTTTCTTTATCATATATTTTGTTACTCTGCTGCACATTTTTATAGGAGGAGCAGGAAAAATCCCTGAGTCTCTCTGTTTATTTGCAAATTTTCAGAGTACAATGATGGCCTAAAAACCTCCAGAGTTAACTAGCTTGGGCTTAGTTACTTTCATTAGAATCTCATGGATTTTAGCATACTTGATGAGTTTCAATTCATGCTCCAATGGTCCTGAGTCTGGCCCGTTGGAGCTCTTTCAAGTTGGCTCCTGTGTACTTGTGACCCTAGAATTCTTTTTTAGTGTCTTTGCTTTCAGTTATAAGATATTCCATTCCCATCTTGTACATTTTCTTCCCCAGACCTAAAATCAGTCAAGGAGCCTTGGTTCTTTTTAGTGGGAAATACTATTTAGAGACCAGAGTCTGAAAACTAGTTATGCTCATTGTAACTGAATTAATCATTGCTTCTGGGCCTTTCCAGTAAAGAGAGGTAGAAAATGCATATTTTTAAAAGGAAATGATATTATGAGTTCATATTGATATTTCCAATTCAAATTTAAGAACATAACTTCTTTGACTTTATGCTGAGAATGTTTTGGTTCCTAATATCATTTGCATAACTATTTAGTCACTTTATCCTATTACATATATAATAATTTCCAAAAAATCAGTATAATTTTATTATGAAGATTTCATTACTGGTTGCAGTTTAAGATGTCATTATCAGTTCCTTCTTTGTCTTTTGCTTTTTAATAGATACTGTCACTCTTGTCCATGGTGGTTAAATCAATTTGCAACCCCATCCTAAAATATGAGAGTGCTGTGTCCCAAAGCTTTGCCTCAGTGTATGATATACTTGTAGATTTTGTTCAGTTTGGGTGCTGAAAAAAAGTATATCACTGTGGTTTCAAAAAAAAAAAATGTTTTCCTTTGTAAGCTTATGTATTTTATTATATCCATTTGAAACATCACTCCAAAAAGGAGTCCTGATCTAGAGAGGCCTTGTTAACACTCTGGTCTTTTTTAACAACAGGATTCTGCACAGAAATAATTGTGAGCAAAGTTTCTTCATGGTGTTTTAAATTGTCTTAATATCTACTTTACTTTCTCTTTTAAGGAGCTAGAATGAACATCTTATTTTTTTTTTGAACATCTTATATTTTTTAAAGGCCATTTGTATTTCCTTTTTTATGAGATGTCTGTTCTTATCTCTTACCCATTTTCCTATACCCATTTTTCTTCTACTTTTACAGTTTTCTGATCTACTTTTGGAAAATATTTTAAGACAAGCAAAATTTTGTGAAATGGATTACAAATAGATTTTCCATATCTTACTTTATTCCATTGTTTATTTTGCTCTCTTTTCCAGATAGAAATGTTTGGGGATTTTGAGTAGTAAAATTTATTCTTTCTCCTCTTCTTACTTCTGATTTGTGAGTTACAGTTAGAAAAAATTTCTATTTTCAGGTTTTTAAGAGACTCACCCGTGTGTCTTCTAATATTTGTATGAAGTTATTTATTTGTTTTTTTCATTAGTTCATTTTTTTGGCATTAATTCTTTGAGCCATCTGGTTTATTAGGTTTTTGTGTGTGTATGAGAAATGGATTCAATTTTATCTTTTTCCATATCACTTTTACAGTTATCCAAACATTTCTTGTTCTGAAGTCCTTCCTCTCTTCACTGATTTGGGATGCAGTCTCTTTATATCATCATATTGCAGAAATTTCCATCTATAGTAGAGTCTTCTCTTGGATTTTGGATCTTGTTCCATTGAGATTTCTGTTTATTCATCTGTTATTAGCATTATTAATGAGCGTATTTTTATATTGTTTTATGCCTGGTCATAATAGCCTTCTCATTTATGGCCATGCTTGCCCTTCCAAATGAACTTTATGATCAGTTTGAATTGCTTCAGAATAATTTAAAAATCTGACAGTATATTTTCTTGCCTTGTGTATTACGAATTAACTCACTGTCTTTTCCTCTATCTACATCTCCTCCCTCTCCTTCATTAATTGACTTCAAATATTGATAATATTTGCAATAAAAATAGCTCACAATCAATATAAAAGAATTCATTTGATGCAGAAAATCTGAAAGAGAAAAAGAATCACTGAAATCCCAGTTAAAATAATTGTATTAAGCTAGAATTCTTCCACGCATGCCCTAAATGGACCTCACATGTAGTAGTTTTGCTAACAAGAACTCATTGGAATTCTCTTGGCTGTGGTTTTTCATAGTGGAGACTGTGGGGGTTGCCTTTGTTGTTGGACACCTTGATTACTTATGGTGACACTAGATCGTGTCCATGAAAGGGAGGCTATATTGCAGAAACAAGCTAACTCAAAGTATTAGTGGCTTCACGCAGTGAAATTCTCTCTGCTCAGCTGCCCGGGACCACAGAGGTCCATATGTTGTCCTTGTTTCATCTATAATACATGGCCATCAAGTTGCCCAGGGTAGGGAAACAGAGAAGGTGAATTCAATTGCCTTGGCTCTCAAGTGACGCACGTTACTTTTCTCTTGTCACTCAGCCAGAATTTGTCAAGGGGCCTCAACCTACCTAAAGGGAGACTGAGAAACATAGCACATTTGGATGTTATAACTACCTATACCTATGGGCCAATGTAAATGTTACTCTTTACTCATGTGATGATATGAAGAAATTTGACAAGTCTGTTCCCCCATGTAGTTGACTTATTTGTATTTCCTGAATGCCTGAGAAGTTTGCCTTTATTTTTGAAATTCAGATTTTAACTAGAGTATTATGCTAGGTAGGTCTTCAATTTTTTTCCCCTAGAATAGAGCTTTAAAAGTCAGCCTCAGGTTTTATTCTTTATTTTGACTTTTCCTTGAAATTTTTATTCAGTTATACATTTGAACATTTTCTCCCTTTCACGTATTGAGTTTTCTCAACACAAACGACCCTTTTACATAATGTCATGTTTTCTTTTACATTTCTCATTTCCTTCCATCTGTTCTTTTTTCTTTTGAAATCATAACAATTCTATTTTTCTTCTGTCTTAATAAGTTAAAATATTAATATCTTTATCTAGCAGCTTCTAAGTTATGCAACTAGTGGTATAAAAGTATTGATGTAAGGCCTCAAAACACTCTGTAATCTCACATCAGCATCATCCCGTGGTTTAACCACAACTTCTTTCAGCTCCAGTTTTCATATTATGGTTGTTTTAAATTTTCTTGAACTTGAAAAATTCAATGAGGTATTTTCTTTTTCCCCTTTGTTATTTTTTTTCCAGACCAAATTCTTGATCCTCATTACAGATGCTCTTCTTCTCCCCTTCACTTCCCTTTCCTTATAGAATGTGAGACATTTGCCACAACATTTCATGTCATCTTGATCAAGCAGTCAGGCACTAAAGCAGGCTGCCCGGTTGAGAGTTTCTATTTTCTCTAACTTAATGCATGTAAATTCATAATTCTCCTCATGGCTGATTGCAAGCTGGCTATTTTCTATTTCAACCATTTTTTGAAGCCTAATCTGGGATGGGGGGAGTAGAGCAGTGGGGAATTTCAGATCAGATTATGTGTAGACATAGTTAGGAGACTAGGCTCTATTCTCCCTTCTGACATGGTGTTAAGGACCTCAGGGCTCACATTCTCAGGTGTATTTTATTTTCAGATAGAAACACCTTTTGGCTTTGAATCATTTTCCAATACCTAAGGGTTTGCTTCTATAAGACTGAGTTGGCCTGCTGGTTGCCTCCTTGTTTTATCTACCTCATGGGCAACATTTTTACTACCCACATTAAGAAAATTATAAAGAAAAGAGTATTTCCTACATTCCTCAAGTTGACTTTAGATCACTTTACTAGGCTTGGAGGTAAGAAATTGCTTCTGTTCTTGGCTGCCACTTCTAGAAGTTTGCAACGTGAGCTTATATGCTCCTTGTTTCTGTGCTGCTGGTACCTGTTTTAAAATGTTGTTTTCATTAAGTCCTGGACAGGGGACTTCTGTGATCTGACTTCATCCAACCAACTTTATTCAGAAATCTTCAAGGATATGTGCCTGAAGATGTGATAGTAGAACACCACACAACAGAGCACCCTGCCTGCTTTTTTATCACAGGAATTCCTGGCTCTCAGTTGAGACAGAAACAGAATTTCTGAGAATGAAGGCTAGGACTGATCATACTACAAATTGAAAATCCCTAACTACAAAAGCTTCCACTTTTTCTGTTTCTAGCCCATTAAAGATTCTCAGGGCAATATTTCTTTTCCATTAGTTTTTAAAAGCATCTGAACATTATCTAAATAAGGTATTTGTAGCAAGGAATAAAATATTCCTTCCTGGTATTTATGGATGCCCATAATTCCATACATATCTGCTCAACATAGTTTAGTAAAAAAAAAAAAAAAAGATCTCATGTTATTCTAGACAGCACTTTAGGCAAAAGGGAAATATGTACAAAGTGCTAATGTCTGACACCCAGAGATCCTGTTAATGCTAAATAATTATAATTTAATACCTGGGTTTGCATATGGGAACAATATGTAGCAATTAGTGCTACATTTTAAAGCTTCTCTTCCTGTAAGTTTCTCAAGAAATGAAGATGGGTTACACCACTGTTGGATGAACCACAGGTAGGGCAGGGGAAATAAAATGAAGTGTTTGCTTTTCAAGATGTTTATTTCCATTTCAGAAAATAGAATATTGTTCTTCAGCATTTACTCCATTTACAAAGCAACTAACCTCCTTATAATATACATTATCTCACAAAAAGTATCTGATTATATTACTTACATAGTTCTCAAACTCATATTAAAAGATGAAAGATGAAAGATGTACACATGAAACAAAGGGTGAAAAGGCAAATGTAGATTCTGTCCTGGTAAATTTTGTAACACTAGTCACCCCCCCCCAAAAAAAAAGCCTTCATCCTTTTCCTCTCCACAGATTTCCACTCCTCCCACCTCCTGCTAGGACCTTCTTTATAAGGATTACTTTCAGTGCATGACCTGGCCTTTTCTGTGGAACATTCTGAATATAATTCTGAGTGCCACTTTTACAAAGAATATTAGAAAACAGACTAGGTTTCCTTAGGTATCATCAATTCTTAGGTGCAAATTAAGTTCATTTCCTTAAAAAGACAAAGGGAAACTAAAAATACAAATATTATTATAGAAAGAATTTGTGATTTATATAGAAGTATAATATACAACATTATAATAAAGAGAGGTAAATGTAATTATACCTTGTGATGTTTTATATGTACAATATTAATTTTAAATAGATAATGATAATTTAAGAATGCATATTTGAGTCCATTAAACTAAAAAATAGTAATAATAAAGGGACTATAGCTAAAAAGCCAAGAGAAAAAAAAAGTGGAAGACAAAACACATTTGATGAACCATAAAGAAATCTGGAAAAGATAACAAAGACCAAATAAAAACAATGATAGCAACAACAGTTCAGACAAATAGAAAACAAATAGCAAGATGATAAACTTAAACCAAATCAACCATTACATGAAATGTAAATGGGCCAGACATTCCATTTAAAAAGTAGCTACTATCAAAATTACCTAAGGGCTATCTATAAGAGATGTACAATAAATATGAAGGCACAGATAGGTTGACAGTAAAAGACTGGGGAAAAAGCAAATAATTCATATGGTAAGTGATAGGAACCTAGTATAGCTATATTAGTATCACACAATACCAATATTAATGTCAGTATTGATGCTACTGATAATAACAATCAGACAGGGACTATCACCAAAGATAAAGAGTGTCCTTTAATACTGACAAGATTGAGTCAACAGGAAGACTGAAGATTGAGTCAACAGGAAGACATAGCAATACTAATTTTGTAGGCACCTAGGAACAGATTCTGAAAATATACAAAGTAGAAACTGATCATCTAAAGGAAAAATAGAGGAATCCACAAGTAAAGTTGGATATCTTTTTTGCAACATGTAAAACAATCCAACCAAAAAAAGAGTTTGTAAGGAAATGCATCTGAATATTAGCAAACAACCTTGGTCTAATTCAAACTTTGCAGAAAATTACAACCAACTGTGGCAGAATGTGAGTTATTTTCAAGTATACATAGAAGATGCATCATGACAGAAAATATGCCAGACATAAATTAAATATTAAATATTCGCAATACTGGAATTTTTACAGAATATATTCTTTGATTACACAGGAGTTTAAAAAAGAAAAAGGAAAAAGGAAAGCAGAGACATATCTAGCAAACACCCACATGCTTGGAAATTAAATCAAGCACTTCTAGCTAACATATGGGTCCAATAAAAAAAAATCACCTGAAAATGATAATAAAAATGTAAAATATCAAACTTTGTGGGATGTTGGAAAGCATTGTGTAGTAAGAAAAATATCATTTAAGGACTATGGCAGTAATGAAAAAAAGGTTTCAATGATTCTAGGTTTCTACCCTAAAAAGTTATAAAAAGAACAAATTAAATGCAGAATAAGTAGAAGAGAGGATATAATACAGGTAAGAGCTGAACTAACACAATGGCAAACAAAATTAACTAAGGCTGTTCATTGAAAGAATTAATGAGAGTAGTCTTTAGCAACTTTGATTAAGAAAAAGAAATAAAACACAAATTATAAATATCAAGAATTTAAAAAGTGATGTCACTATAGTTATAATGGACAAGAAAAGAATATTGTAAATAGATTCGCCCCAAGACATTTAAGAGTCTCGAAAATGCATGCAAAATAATTGACAAGTAATCTTTTTATATAAAACCAACATAGGAGAATATCTGAATGTTTCTTTAAGAGAAATTGAATTTTGTAATCAATATCTTTCTCCTCCTAAAATTCCAAAAGCAGATCTTTTCAATGCTGAATTGTGTCAAATCCTTAAGGAAAAATTATACAGTATTATATAAATTATATAAACTCTTATAGAAATTTGAGAGGGGAAGAATGCCTACCCAGTTACTTTATAAAGTACCTTCTTTCAATATAAATATCTCCATAAAATATTGGAATGGAAAATTCAAGCATACATAAAACATAATCACAACCAAATGTGGTTTATTTATTTATTTTAATGATTTTATTCATTCATGAAAGACAGAGAGAGAGACAAGCAGAGGGAGAAGCAGGCTCCATGCAGGGAGCCCGATGTGGGACTCGATCCCAGGTCTCCAGGATCACACCCTGGGCCGAAGGCAGGCGCTAAACCACTGAGCCACCTAGGCTGCCCCCAAATATGGTTTACATCAGGAATGCTAAGTTGGGTCACCATTAAAAAAACCAATCAATATACTTAATCACAGTAATGTAATGAAGGAAAAATATATACAATTACCTCAATAGGTGCAGAAAGAGCATTTGATGAAATTCAATCTTGGAGTTCTAAATTTGAGCTCCATGCTGAGTGTAGAGATTACTTTAAAACTTCAGGAAACTAGAGAGGTGGGGCAAGATGGTGGAGGAGTAGGGTCCCCAAGTCACCTGTCCCTACCAACTTACCTAGATAACTTTCAAATCATCCTGAAAACTTATGAATTCAAACATATTTAAAGAGAGAACAGCTGGAACGCTACAGAGAGAAGACTTTGTGCTTCTAACAAGGTAGGAAGATGGAAAAAAAATAAAATAAAATCCATGAAGAGCTGAGCTAAGGCCAGGTGGCGAGAGCCTCCTGGGACAGGAAGCCCAGTCCCAGAGAAGCAGGAACTTTAAAAATCACCACCGGATTCTTCCCGGACAGAAAGTTGCTAGCAAGGAACTTAAGTAGAACCACAGGAGGGACAGTGGAGCCTCCAGGTTCCCGGAGTCACTAACAGAGGAGGTGAGTCCAGGGGAGAGCCCACCACAACCACAGTCAGAGCTCAGTAAAGGGCTGGAGGGTGGGCCCGGTGGGGCCTTGGGGAGAAGCCAGTTGGTCAGGCAGCAGCTCTGGGCAGGGGGCTGCGCCCTGCTGCCTTTGGGAACCCTGGCCCCGGTAATGTTATTCCAGCAGCACAGGCCCCAGATCCAAGGGTGCCAGGGAACACAGCCCAGAATACTACACCCCCCTGGGAAAAGCAGAGGCCTGGAGGGAACAGGACAGCAAGGACACTCCTGCCACTGAGCACCCTGACACTCTGCAGATCAGTGCCCCCCATCTCCAGAGCATCCAGGCAAGTGTAGACTGAGAGACTATGGTAGTTACTGCGGGGAGCTGACTCCAGAGCTGGAGAGCTGGCTGTGGCCAGTGTTGTTGTTCCTCCTTGTGTCACTCTGTACCTGGGATTGAGCAGGGCCACCAGGGAACAGGGGCCTCACAGGATAAGCAGGTCCAACTGAGCCATGCATGTGGCAGGGGGTGGGATACCTCCTCCAGGTGCACACACCTGAGAATCAACACAGCAGGCCTTCCTCCAGAAGACCAGCTAGAAGGACAGGGGAAGAGCAAGTTGTTGACCAAGCAGTGCTGGAAAGCTCCAGGGGAAATCAGGGATTTAAAGTATATAGAACCAGAGGATACCACTCCTTGTTTTTTTTCTTTTTTCTTTTTTTTTTTCTTCCTTTTCCAGGGCAACTCATTTTTAGCCACTCTGCACTAAGCAAGATAACTAGAAAGAAGAACTCTCCACAAAAGAAAGAATCAGAAACAGTACTCTCTGCCACAGAGTTACAGAATTTGGATTACAATTCAGTATCAGAAAGCCAATTCAGAAGCACAACAATAAAGCTACTGGTGGCTCTGGAAAAAAGCATAAAGGATTCAAGAGACTTCATGACTGCAGAATTTAGATCTAATCAGGCTGAGATTAAAAATCAATTAAGTGAGATGCAATCCAAACTGGAGGTCCTAACGATGAGGGTTAATGAAGTAGAAGAAAGAGTGAGTGACATAGAAGAAAAGCTGATGACAAGGAAGGAAGCTGAGGGAAAAGGAGAACAACAATTAAAAGACCGTGAGGAAAGGTTAAGGGAAATAAATGACAGCCTCAGAAAGAAAAATCTATGTATAATTGGGGTTCTAGAGGGCGCCGAGAGGGACAGGGGCCAAAAAGCATATTGGAACAAATTATAGCTGAGAACTTCCCTAATTTGGGGAGGGGAAAAAGGCATTCTGATTCAGGACATAGAGAGGTTCCCCCCTAAAATCAATAAAAACCATTCAACACCTCAACATTTAGTAGTGAAACTTGCAAATTCCAAAGATAAAGAGAAAATCCTTAAAGCAGCAAGAGACAAGAGATCCCTAACTTATATGGGGAGAAATATTATATTAACAGCAGACCTCTCCACAGAGACCTGGCAGGCCAGAAAGAGCTGGCAGGATATATTCAGGGTCCTAAATGAGAAGAACCTGCAGCCAAGAATACTTTATCCAGCAAGGCTCTCATTCAGAATAGAAGGAGAGATAAAGAACTTCCAAGATAGGCAGAAACTGAAAGATTATGTGACCACCAAACCAGCTCTGTAAGAAATATTAAGGGGGACCCTATAAAAGAAAGAGGAAACCCAAAGAAATAAGCCACAAAAACAGGGACTGAATAGGTATTATGATGACACTAAATTCATATCTTTCAATAGCAACTCAAAACATGAATAGGCTTAATGATCCCATTAAAAGATGCAGGGTTTTAGACTGGATAAAAAAAGCAAAACCCATCTAGTTGCTGTCTACAAGAGACTCGTTTTAGACATAAGAACACCTACAGCCTGAAAAGGAAAGGTTGGAGAACGATTTACCATTCAAATGGTCTCAAAAGAAAGCTGGGGTAGCAATCCTCATATCAGATAAATTAAAGTTTATCCCAAAGACTGTAGTAAGAGATGAAGAGGATACTGAAAGGATCTATCCAACAAGAGGACCTAACAATCATGAATATTTATGCCCCTAATGTGGAGCTGCTAAGTATATCAATTAATAACCAAAGTAAAGAAATACTTAGATAATAATACACTAATAGTAGGAGACATCAACATGGCACTTTATGCAAGTTACAGATTTTCTAAGAACAACATCTCCAAAGAAGCAAGAGCTTTAAATGATACACTGGACCAGATGGATTTCACAGTTATTTACAGAACTTTACATCCAAACACAACTGAATACACATTCTTCTAAAGTGCACATGGAACTTTCTCCAGAATAGACCACATACTGGGTCACAAATCAGCTCTCAACTGATACCAAAAGATTAGGATTGTTCACTGCATATTTTCAGACCATAATGCTTTGAAACTAGAACTCAATCAAATAAGAAATTTGTTTTGGTTTTTTTTGTTTTTTTTTTTTTGACAATAAGAAATTTGGAAGAAATTCAAACACATGCAGGTTAAAGAGCATCCTGCTAAAAGATGAAAGGGTCAACCAAGAAATTAGAGAAGAATTAAAAATATTCATGGAAACTAATGAGAATGAAGATGCAACCATTAAAAAATATTTGGGATACAGCAAAAGCAAACCTGAGTGGGAAATACATCACAATACAAGCATCCCTGAAAAAACTGGAAAAACTTCAAAAACAAAAGCTAACCTTGTACCTAAAGGAACTGGAGAAAGAACAGCAAATAAAACCTACACCAAGCAGAAGAAGAGAGTTAATAAAGATTCGAGCAGAACTCAATGAAAGAGAGACCAGAAGACCTGTAGAACAGATCAACAAAACCAGGACTTGGTTCTTTGAAAGAATTAATGAGATAGATAAACCATTAGCCAGCCTTATTAAAAACAAAAAAGACTTTAATTAATAGAATCACTAATGAAAAAGGAGAGATAACAACCAATACCAAGGAAATACAAACAATTTTAAAAACGTATTATAAGCAGCTATATGCCAGTAAATTAGGCAATCTAGATGGAATGGATGCATTTCTGGAACACCATAAACTACCAAAACTGGAACAAGAAGAGATAGAAAACCTGAACAGGCCAATAACCAGGGAGGAAATTGAAGCAGTCATCAAAAACCTCCGAAGACACAAAAGTCCAGGGCCAGATGGCTTCCCAGGGGAATTCTATCAAACGTTTAAAGGAGAAACAGTACCTATTCTACTAAAGCTGTTCGGAAACATAGAAAGGGATGGAGTACTTCCAAACTCATTCTATGAGGCCAGCATCACCTTAATTCCAAAACCAGACAAAGGCTGGAGAATTTAGGAGAATTATAGACCATTATCCCTGATGAACAGATGCAAAACTTGTCAACAAGATACTAGCCAATAGGATCCAATAGTACATTAAGAAGATTATTCACCATGACCAAGTGGGATTTATCCCCAGGATGCAAGACTGGTTCAACACTCGTAAAACAATCAATGTGATAGATCATATCAACAAGATGAAAAACAAGAACTATATGATCCTCTCAATAGATCCAGAGAAAGCATGTGACAAAATACAGCATCCATTCCTGATCAAAACTCTTCAGAGTGTAGAGATAGAGGGAACATTCCTCAGCATCTTAAAAGCCATCGACAAAAAGCCCACAGCAAATATCATTGTCAATGGGGAAACACTGGGAGCCTTTCCCCTAAGATCAGGAACATGACAGGGATGTCCACTCTCACCACTGTTAGTCAACATAGTCCTAGAAGTCCTAGCCTCAGCAATCAGACAACCAAAGAAAATAAAAGGCATTCATATTGGCAAAGAAGAAGTACAACTCTCCCTCTTTGCAGATGACATGATACTGTACATAGAAAACCCAAAAGACTCCACTCTAAGATTGCTAGAACTCATATAGTAATTCAGCAGTGTGGCAGGATACAAAATCAATGCCCAGAAATCAGTGGCATTTCTATACACTTACAATAAGACTGAAGAAAGAGAAATTAAGGAGTAAATCCCATTTACAATTGCACCCAAAAGCATAAGATACCTAGGAATAAGCCTAACCAAAGAGGTAAAGGAGCTATACCCTAAAAACTAAGAACATTTCTGAAAGAAATTGAGGAAAACACAGAGATGGAAAAATATTCCATGCTCATGGATAGGAAGAATTAATATTGTGAAAATGTCTATGCTACTCAGGGCGATTTACACATTTAATATAATCCCTATTAAAATACCATTGACTTTCTTCCAAGAGTTGGAACAAATAATCTTAAGAGTTGCCTGGAATCAGAAAAGAATAGCCAGGGGAATATTGAAAAAGAAAACCAGAGGCAGGGGCATCACAATGCCAGATTTCAAGTTGTACTACAAAGCTGTGATCATCAAGATACATGGCACTGGCACAAAAGCAGGCAGATAGATCAATGGAACAGAAGAGAGAATCCAGAAATGGGCCCTCAACTCTATGGTCAACTAATATTTGACAAAGCAGAAAGACTATCCACTGGCAAAAGACAGTGTATTCAATAATGGTGCTGGGAAAATTGGACAGCCATGTGCAGAAGAATGAAACTAGACCATTCTCTTACCATACACAAAGATAAACTCAAAATGGATGAAAGATCTAAATGTGAGACAAGAATCCATCAAAATCCTAGAGGAGAACACTGGCAACACCCTTTATGAATCTGGCCCAGCAACTTCTTGCAAGATACATCTATGAAGGCAAGGGAAACAAAAGCAAAAATGAACTATTGGGACTTAATCAAGATAAAAAGCTTCTGCACAGCAAAAAAAACAGTAAAAAACAAAACAAAACAAAAAAACCTAAAAGACAACCTACAGAATGGGAGAAGATATTTGCAAATGACGTATCAGATAAAGGGCTCGTATCCAAGATCCATAAAGAACTTATTAAACTCAACAGCAAAGAAACAAACAATCCAATCATGAAATGGGCTAAAGACATGAACAGAACTTTCACAGAGGAAGACATAGACACATAGACATGTCCAACAAGCACATGAGAAAATGCTCCACATCACTGGCCATCAGGGAAATACAAATCAAAACCACGATGAGATACCACCTCACACCACTGAAAATGGGGAAAATTAACAGGCAGGAAACCACAAATGTTGGAGAGGATGCAGAGAAAGAGGAACCCTCTTGCACTGTTGGTGGGAATGTGAACTGGTACAGCCACTCTGGAAAACTGTGTGGAGTTTCCTCAAAGAGTTAAAAATAGATCTGCCCTACAACCCAGCACTGCTGGGGATTTACCCGAAAGATACAAATGTAGTGAAACGCTGGGACAACTGCACCCCAATGTTTCTAGCAGCAATGTCCACAATAGCCAAACTGTGGAAGGAGCCTCGGTGTCCATCGAAAGCTGAACAGATAAAGAAGATGTGGTCTATGTATACAATGGAATATTACTCAGCCATTAGAAACGACAAATACCCACCATTTGCTTCCACGTGGATGGAACTGTAGGGTATTATGCTGAGTGAAATAAGTCAATTAGAGAAGAACAAACATTATATGGTTTCATTCACTAGGGGAATATAAAAAATAGTGAAAGGGATTAAAGGGGAAAGGAGAGAAAATAAGTTGGAAATATCAGTGAGGGAGACAGAACATGAGAGACTCCTAACTCTGGGAAATGAACCAGGGGTGGTGGAAATAGAAGTGGGCAGGGGGATGGGGTGACTGGGTGAAGGGCACTGAGGGGGGCACTTGGTGGGATGAGCACTGGGTGTTATGCTATATGATGGCAAATTTTACTTCAATAAAAAATATTCAAAAAAAAACTTCAGGAAACTAGAAACTAAATGAAACTTACTCAGTTGCATAAATAAAATCTATGAGAAATCTATATCCTACAATTTTGATTCATAAAGATTTATATCTCTTTTATCGACTGTGTATACCTTTTATCATTAATCGTGACCCCCCCGCTTTTTTTTGGTCCTTTTGAATCATTTCTTTCTTCAAATCAGCCTTGTTTGATAGGACTTCATTTTGTTACCATTTTGATATTATATCCTTATATTTTATTTCTTTCTTATAACCTCAAGTCAATGTGTTTTATTGATATTTCTTAGGTACCAGGTTTTTTACATACTATGTGTTCTTTTCCTTAAAGAGATCATGTTATTTCTTTTTCTTTTATTAACAGGATAAATGTTTATTTCTAAAATTTTATATTTTCTGTTTTAATTCTTCCTTACGCTCTATCATTTGTTCCATCACTCATCTTGGTGTGGTATGTTTTGGATATTTATTTTTAAAACTGTTAAGTTTTGGGGCACCTGAGTGGCTCAGTGGTTGAGCATCTGCCTTTGGCTCAGGTTGTGATCCTGGGGTCCTGGGATGAAGTCCCACATCAGGCTCCCTGCAGGGAGCCTGCTTCTCCCTCTGCTTATAACTCTGCCTCTCTATGTGTGTCTCTCATGAATAAATAAAAATCTTTGAAATAAATAAAATAAAATAAAATAAAATAAAATAAAATAAATAAAAACTGGTAAGTTTTATGGGTGAAGGGGACTAGGAGTTACAGGCTTCCAGTTATGGAATGAATAAATGATTGTTATAAAAAGCGCGGTGTGGGGAATATAGTCAGTGGTGTGGTATTAGCCTTGTATGGTGATAGATACTTGTGGTGAGTGTGGTATAACATATAGACTTGTCAAATCACTAAGTTGTACATCTGAAAGTAATGTAACATTGTGTGTCAAGTATACTTTAAGAAAAAAGAAGGAAAAAAAAACATGTAGTTCTACATTTGGTATTATGTTACTGTCAATCAGTTGGAGTTTGTTTGTAAGAAATGGAAATCTGTTTGGTTGAGGAGCCATGGTTCTAAGGTAGAGAACTGAGAACTGCCAAGTAAGTAAGAGGGGTGCTCTCAGGTGACTTCCAGGACAGGTTCCAGACTGGACCCTAACACTGGCTGACTGAGGGTAAACTGCCAACATGATTGGGAGGAGGGTGGTGAGGAGTCACCACTGGTAACAAGAACACCCTGCCATCCCTGGGAAGCCAGGATCAGGAAGCTTTCTCACCACCATTGCCTGTTGACATATAAGGAGGGAAAAAGGGGGCACTGGGACGGTGCCCAGAGGACCTCAACCTCTCCAAAACTATCCTTGCCAGCAACAACTACCAAAAAGAAAAGTTTCCTTGTCCTCAGCTTCCATCTTCCAAGTCTTGATGGAATGCATGAATCAGCAGACCAAGCTTCGTGCAGTTCAGTGAAATGTCTGCAGTTCTTTTCTATACAGAGAACACACAGAAATGTTGGAATAAATGGTGATTACAGAGCCAGCTCAGGTTGGTTTTTAATTGGCAATTAAATAATCTTTACAGGTGACATTTTCTAGGGAATCCCCTAATTAATTGATATAAATTCTCTAGAGCTATGCATTTAGCTAGAATTACTTCTCTGAATCGGTTATCTAGAGAGTTCACAACTGTACAATTTCCTACAAGAATTCTGGCCTGAATTTTTAGAACTGACATCATTTCAAACTGTGTACTTTATGGATATTCTGCTGACCTATCAGTAAATTATTATCAAATATTACCTTGTTCTGTCATTTCACAGGTAGTTACACACACTCCAACTAGCCTGCTTTTTTTCATTATCATCCTAGTTTTACTTAAGAAATCTTTAATCTACATGGTCTGAATCATTTCTTTGGTTAAATAATACAGCTTAATTGGAAGAAACAGAAAATCCACTACATAATACAGGATGTATAGATGTATATGCTGCAAGTAGGAAGGAAAGTGTGAAGTCATGATGCACCATTTGGATAAAGTGTTTTTTTTTTTTTTTTGGTATTCCAATAAATCTCAACTTTAATAAGATCCTCTACATACACATTTGCTACTGAAAATTAAAATAGCTCATCAAAAAAAATTTTATTACAATTCTAATTTTTGAAGACCAGAAAATCTGGCCTATGCACCCTGCCATAATTATACTCTAGCCAAGCCACCCAATGTTCTCTCTGTATTCCTTCTGCACAAGTTAGCTTCCAATTTTTGTTGTTAGGTTTTATCTTGACTTTAGGCTTCTCAAACACACAGGCAACACTCAAAACCTATTAGTGCTTCCTTGGGTCAAGTAAAGAAGTGGAACTAAAGTATATTGAAGTTATTCAAGTGCAAATTGCGTGATTCCTTAGAAATTACAGATGGTGCAGTTTGTTAGGTGTCCAACTCTTGGTTTCAGCTTAGGTCATGATCTTAGGGTCCTGATCTCAGGGTGGTGGAATCCAGCCCTGAGTCAAGCTCTGCACTCAGCATGGAGTCTGCTTAGAATTTCTCTCTTCCTCTACCTCTGCCCCTTCTTCCCCCAACAGGCACATTTTCTCTCATATAAATAAATAAATCTTAAAAAAAGAGAGAGAGAGAGAACTAATATAGATTATTAAAATATTAGTTTGTCCTAACATAGAGTGGCTTTCCCAAGCTGCTGTATAATGATCCTAAAATTATTAGCAAGAAAAAACAGTACAAGAATAAGGTTTATGTTTACATCAACTCTGTGTCATAAGTATTCTCCATGCTTGGTATCCTCAGAAAGATCTCTATGATACAGGCAATAATGACAGCTACATCTAAATCTTTCCTCTCTTGATTCAACCTCAATTTCCTTTAGCTATAGTTCTTTTTGAAGCTTAGAATGCTGGTTGAGGTAGCACTGGTATTTTTTTTTAATTTTTTAAGGATTTATTTATTTATTTGAAAAAGAGAGAGCATGAGTAGGGGAGGAAGGACAGACAGTCTTAAGCCGACTCCGCACTGAGCATGGAGCCCAATGTGGGACTCAATCTCACAACCTGAGATCATGACCTCAAACAAAACCAAGAATGGGAGACTTAACTGTCTCTGGCACCCAGGCACCCCAGCAGTGCTGGTATTTAAGAAATCATATCATCCTTTCCATCCTTTCTTTCCAAGCAGTTAACGATGTCCTTACTCCATACCTCCTCCTGCTGCTGAGTGTGCACTCAGCAAGCCCCCGTGGTTCCTTCTCTCTGTCCTGCTGTGTTTTTGGGTATTTTGGAAGAGAGGAAAGGAGTTTGATACTAGAGTTGAAGGTCAATTTACTAAGGTTCTTTATTAATATTTCTGAGAGTTTGAGAGTCTAAGCTTTTGTGTGAATTCTCACTGGGCATCTGAGAAGGTATCAGGGCCCAGGTTGGGTAAAGCTCCTTCAGCAAATCCACTGAAAGCCTAGTCACAGACCGAAGCTCCTCCTAGAACTTCCAATTCCAGCAGAAGGTGATGCTCAAGATTCAACTTGCTGCAATCCTGGAAAGAACTATATAGCCCAGAAAGAGCCAGAAAAAACCAAACTCCAAGAAACTATGGCAAGAAAAAGAACAAAGTGGAAAAAGTATTTTTTAAAACATTTTATTTATTTATTCATGAAATACACACACACACACACACACACACACACAGAGACGTAGGGAGAGATAGAAGCAGGCTCCATTGGAAAAAGTATTCTTAAAGCCCTTGCTTTGGTGCCCTGGTAAGAACAGTGAACTCTGCCTGCCAGTTCATTAGCATAACAAGGCCAAGCACATTCTGAGTGCAGGTTCTTAACAAGGAATAAAAGGGAAGAAGATTTTGCTTCAGGTGATCCTAAAACGTGGTGGAGGCAGTCTGCAGTACTTCTGGGGAAATAGCTGATTGACACAAAAAAGAATTATACGGCTTTCTCAGACCTTTGTGCAATTTTGTTTAACCACTCCATGAAGCCTAAATGCCATTAAAAATGCCTCAAAGGGAATCAGGAAAGGTTTGTGCAGGCAAGAAAAGATCCTGCCAAGCTGAAGAAAAGGCTGGTATTTTGTATTACCCTAATGCTTGTTTTAAAATCTAGAAATTTTAGAGGAAAAAAATAGGTAGAAAAACTGCGAAGTCAAAAGTCTATCGTATCTTTTTGCATTTCTCATGGAAGCAATATTTCTGCTTTCAATTGATAGAAAACTCTTGATTCTGACCCTTCTTGGAAGTGTTCTGTGAACTATTGAATGCTTAGTTAGTGTTCATTAGTTTTTCTCTATAAAAGCCTTAGAATCACGTGTGTTTTATCTACTTTTAAAAACTAAGCTAAAACAGTATAGCTATTGAAAATCTCCCATTTGTGAATCATTTAATGCTTGAATCTCAGTAGTTATTGACTATGCCCTTATGTGTGAAATGATCTTAAATTAATAACAGCAGTCAATCTTTCTGCCTACTTTGGGAGGAATGCCAATACCATGTGACTGAGGCTGCCCCAAGAAAGGCTATTGTCAGCTAGCGGCTAAAATGATCAGATTCATCATAGATGTGTGTAGGAAGGCAGTACCATCATTTCTATTCTACAACAGAATGAGCCAGGGAGAACAGTTAAATGTGAAAGCTGGTCACAGACCCCAGCTCACTAGAAACATGGCTATTCTCTTGGTAGAACAGTCAAGATCTCTTACCCCAAATTTTGGATTACAAGAGAATTATCTATGAAGTTATTGGACCAGTTATAATAATAATAATAATAATAATTATTATTATTATTATTATTATTATTAACTGGATTGTAGCTCAAGGAAACCTAGGGAATATTTTAGGACACAATCAGAAGGGATTGAAAGCATTTGAACTAAAAAATAGATTAAATGTTGGGGTGAGGAAAAAGAAGCATGAGTCAGGAGGATTACGTTCCAATAAAACATTACCGTTTTCTTAGAAGATGGTTTGTGAAGGTCAATGGCATCTAATTTGCCCAAGAACCCCTTTTTCTGCAGCAGACATGATCCTTAGGCATGGCAGGATCGAGTTTTATAGGATCCACTTTCTCCTCTGCATCATATTTAAAGTTTCTTTCTTAGAGGGGAAAGGAGCACAACTGTGAGACCTGAGTGGCCACAGCCAGCCCAGTACCCACAAAGGTGGCATCTCCAACTGTGATGGCACTATGCTGACTGATGGTGCTAAAGAGACAGAAATGGGCCAAATACTATTGGTGGCAGGTCAACTAAGTTGCCCTTGACTTTAGTCTCTGTTCAGGTCAACACGTTTTCACTGAGCATCATCTGTGTGGTATGCGCTGTGTGAGCTGTGTGTTGGATGTAGGCAGGTGAAGAACCTACAGTCCTTCCCCTGGAGGAGCTCATGGTCTGATGGTGAGCCCATCACACAGATGGTTTCCATCCAGGGTGGCAAAGGTGGGAAGTTAGTTCTGGGGCTGAGGGAAAATTACAGTCGGTTCACATCTCCTGACTAGGGAGTTCAGAATAGCCTTTGTGGCTGAGTTGGGTTTTCCACAATGAGTTAACCAGGTGGATAAGCTGGAAAAGCAATTCATAAAGAAGTAGGAGCCTAGAAAAAACAAATCTAAAGGCAGCTTGGTATTACTAAATTTAAAAGCGTAAAGTAAAGGGGCACCTGAGTGGCTCCGTGGGTTGAGCACCTGACTCTTGATTTCAGCTCAGGTCATGATCTTGGAGTCATGAGATTAATTAAGCCTGGCATACCGCTCCATGTTCAGAACAGAGTTGGCTTGTCCTTCTCCCTTTGCTCCTCCCCACAGCTGATGCACTTCCTGTCGCAAATAAATAAATAACATGTTTTAAAAAAACAAAGTGTGAGGTAAAAAGAAACATAGGAGACAGGGACCAGGTCTCTTTCAATAACAGGCTATTTATAATATTTCATCTAAAATTGTCACAGTATTCAGCCACAGGCAGAAGAATGAAACTAGACCATTAGTTTACACCATACACAAGGATAAACTCAAAATGGATGAAAGATCTAAATGTGAGACAAGAATTCATCAAAATCCTAAAGGAGAACACAGGCAACACCCTTTTGAACTTGGCCACAGCAACTTCTTTCAAGATACATCTATGAAGGCAAGGGAAACAAAAGCAAAAATGAACTATTGGGACTTAATCAAGATAAAAAGCTTCTGCACAGCAAAAGAAACAGTCAACAGGGCAGCCCAGGTGGCTCAGCGGTTTAGCGCCGCCTTTGGCCCAGGGCCTGATCCTGGAGACATGGGATCGAGTCCCATGTCGGGCTCTCCACATGGAGCCTGCTTCTCCCTCTGCCTGTGTCTTTCCCTCTCTTTCTCTCTGTGTCTCTCATGAATAAATAAATAAAATCTTAAAAAAAAAAAGAAACAGTCAACAAAACTAAAAGACAACCTATAGAATGGAAGAAGATATTTGCAAATGACGTATCAGATAAAGGGCTAGTTTCCAAAATCTATAAAGAACTTATTACACTCAACACCAAAGAAACAAACAATCCAATCATGAAATGGGCAAAAGACATGAACAGAAATCTCACAGAGGAAGACATAGACATGGCCAACAAGCACATGAGAAAATGCTCCGCATCACTGGCCATCAGGGAAATACAAATCAAAACCACAATGAGATACCACCTCACACCAGTGAGAATGGGGAAAATTAACAAGGCAGGAAACAATACATGTTGGAGAGGATGTGGAGAAAGTGGAACCCTCTTGCATTGTTGGTGGGAATGTGAACTGGTGCAGCCACTCTGGAAAACTGTGTGGAGGTTCCTCAAAGAGTTAAAAATAGAGCTACCCTCTGACCCAGCCATTGCACTGCTGGGGATTTACCCCAAAGATACAGATGCAGGGAAACGCCGGGACACCTGCACCCCGATGTTTCTAGCAGCAATGTCCACAATAGCCAAACTGTGGAAGGAGCCTCGAGGTTCATTGAAAGATGAATGGATAAAGAAGATGTGGTCTATGTATACGATGGAATGTTACTCAGCCATTAGAAATGACAAATACCCACCATTTGCTTCGACGTGGATAGAACTGGAAGGTATTGTGCTGAGTGAAGTAAGTCAGTCAGAGAAGGACAAACATTATATGGTTTCATTCATTCGGGGAATATAAAAAATAGTGAAAGGGATTAAAGGGGAAAAGAGAGAAAATGAGTGGGAATACCAGTGAGGGAGACAGAACATGAGAGACTCCTAACTCTGGGAAACAAACAAGGGGTAGTGGAAGGGGAGATGGGTGGGGGGATGGGGTGACTGGGTGAAGAGCACTGAGGGGGGCTCTTGGTGGGATGAGCACTGGGTGTTATGCTATATGTTGGCAAATCGAGCTCCAATAAAAAATATACAAAAAAAAATAAAATTGTCACAGTATGTAATCTTTGCTAAAAACTTTGCTGAAATATTTAACTGTGTGTTATAGTGGTATAAGGAGAATTTGCATTATGAGATGATACCATATTCTTTACCCTCTAGGACTTCCAAGGAATAACTAGCTAACTTCCATCACCTTTAGATTTGTTTCAGCCATTTAAATGAATGTTTATAGAACAGGGGTGGCCTATCAGGGTGAGGTCAGTGGCCACATATACAGAGTTGCTCAGGAAGGTTCTGAGGGCTGTGCAGGGTGGGGCAGTGTTAGTGTGGGAAACACCATTTGAAAGGCCATCTCTCCGGTTGCCATAGGAATAAACAAATTACTAAAAATATGGATAGTATGGATAATATCATTCTTTCTTTGTGAATTATGAAGGTTTTACAAGGCACTTTGATACTGGAAACAAATTAGGGAATGGATGTGTCTGAAGTGGGGGTAAGACTGTCCTCGGGTACTTCACTAAAGAAAAGTGAAGCTTTGTCCAACTGAGCTCTCAATCCCTTCTCACTTGGCTGATGACCCTAATATACGGGTTTTCCAGAACTGGCTAGAGCTGACACAGAGATAGTATCAACACCTTGCAGTTTTGTTCTTCTCATAATTGCTTGATTAATAATGATGACTGAGCCACTTCAAACTGCATATGTCTCTTTTGCATTATTTCTTCCCTTAATAGCACAAAAACGCAGATACCTGAATTTTCACCCAAAGTATATTGTGAACTCATGATTACTCAAGTTTTTTAAAAAGGTGTGTAGTCCCCAGCTAAAGGGATATTTCAGACATTCCTTTGTTTATACATGCATTCCCATCTCATTTCTATGTTCTTGGGCTATTTGTGCTCATGGCACAGAAATGCCATTATGCTCCTTTCTTCACTAGAATTAACAAACAAAATTAGCAAACTATCTGGCTTCCTAGCCAGAATGTATTAATCTGCTATTATCCATATGTACTAGCACATCTTATAGAATTGTTTGTTGTCTTGGATTCACATCTAGAGCATCATCTTAATACATGTTTACTAACTTATATTTAAGGGCTAAATGTTGAAATAAAAGTTAAACTACTTGGTTATATCTACTGTTTTTATCTCTAGTTCAGGTAAGACTTTCCACCTGCCATAATGTATGGTTGGGCTAAACCATTGTGCATCAATTATACCAATCTTTAAATGAACCATAGTTTCACATTTTTATAAGGTAATTTCTAATTCCTACTATTCATTGCATATGACCAGGAAGTTCTTCTGTCTTACACCATTTTCTCTTTCTTTAGTCAGTTTAAAAAGAACATAATTTGTACAATTCAGCTGAGTTTTCACTGTGGACTTGCTTCCAGATCATTGTCTGAGGCCCTGAGCCCACCATGCTAGCTTACTTTTGCATCGTACTTTGTATGACTGAATAATTTGATTCTATAATACATACATTATATTGTAGTTACCATAATCTTTCAGAGAATAATTACTATAACTTCTCTGTATTTCATTTTATGTTATAATTGCATTTTGCCTGTGTTATTTAAAATAAATGTATAAGGTAGGAAGAGAGAGATAATTGTCTCTATTTCACAGACCAGAAAACTAAAATTCAGAGAAGTGTTTCCAAATCACATGGCACATAAGTTGCTGAGACTTCCATTCCAATGTCTTTCTTTCTAGTTCATTACTCTCATCAGTATTGCCCAATGCCTCATACAATGTATTAGTTACTCTGTGTGCGTCAGTGTGTGTTTGGAAGTGGGAATCTATCAGACGGCAGGAGAGGCAGCACCTGAAGGTTCCCATGGGCAGGACAGAAGTGCCCCTCTGTGCTGGGATGAGATGTCCTCTGTGCTCTGGTACTTCTCTGCAGTGCCCAAGCATGGCTTGGGTGATTCACTTCTGAAAGAAGATATAGTGGAGGTATCTTAGGACCAGGCATCTTAGCACAGCATGGCGGCTGTGAGAAGTTCACATGCCACTTGCCAGATGCTGCAAAAGGCAGCTGGCAAATCCATTTAAAAGCAGACACAACAGGGGGCTCTGAGTAGCTCAGTCAGTGAAGCATCCAACTCTTTATTTCCGCCCAGGGTCATGATCTCAGGGTCATGAGAAGAGCTCTGAGTCCTGCTCCACAGTGAGTTTGGAGCCTGCTTGGGATTCTTTCTCTCCCTCTGCTTCTGCCTCCATTCACACATGTACATACATGTGCACCCACTCTCTCTCTCTGTCTCTAAAGAAATAAAATAAAATAAGATAGACAAGTTGTAGCCTCCATTGTCTACTGCATTCTCTCATTTTCTGATCCACGATGGTGTCAAACTCTGTGGGGACAAAGTGGGGGAAGAGAGAAGGGAAGAGGAGCCTTATCTCCCTTAAGTCTAGGAGCCACACAAGTGATGCTTTCCTTCACCCTGGGAAAAGTTCTAAGCATTTTGGAATATTTTACATTAACACAAGTACCTTATAATTCTTACTAGTGTCCTCTTTTTTTTATGGTCACATCTTGATTAATGGTGCTTCATAAATAAGTAAGTAAAAAAAGAACTAAAGAAATATAACTTCTCAAATCACTTGGAGAGGTACTTTGCTTATGAAAAAGGGAAATTCAATTTATGATTTATTTTTATTGCATTATGTTCCCTGCTGAAGGCTGACATTCCATTGTGAGCTCTTTGCAGTAAATGTTTGCACAAAACATTACACCTTTCCCCTTCCTTCCACTCTCTCTCCCCCCTTTCTTCCTCATTTTTGAGAGCTTTCTATAAAGCATTAACTCAGCTGAAATGGAATTCTGAATGTGTCGAAAATCTAAGTTGGTCATTATAAGGAGTAAGTGCCCACAGTAGCTCAGGGAAATGACAAAATGCCAAATTAAGAATAAAACTGCAGATGACCTGTGTGCACACCAGAAGCTCTATCAGTTAGCCCAGGGAAATCTTCCAGACTTCCAGCTATTAATGTAGGCCCTACAGTCTTTTTCTCTTGATTTCAATGCTGAAATAAACTAGTTACCTAAATTCTGTAAGATCTAGGATTTTGCAAGTGATAAAAGGTCCCTACGTGTACATAATGCAGATAATGAATTTTATGGAAGGAGTGTGGTGGCTTCTTTCCGTCTATAGATTTATAGGCTGACCATATGCCCTACTTCAAACAGGACAGTATGGATTACGTCTGTTGACTCAGTATAATTATTAACAGTGACCCCTTTGACTCCCAGACCTGTCCTGGTTTGAATAACAAATTATATGTTCCTGCAATATATCAGCAAAGTATTTACACATAGGTATCCTTGAGTGATTTTAGACATTTGGTCCTCCAGGGTTCATGCTTCACCGGCAGATCTTTTAGGGCCAAAGGGATCCAAGGATCTAATTTTGGTTGAGGTTCTGCTTAAACAGCACGCAGAGCTGAAATTATTTCTGTCAACACTTTAAAAAGTAATAGCCTACACATGCTGGGCTGACACACCAGAATAACTGTCAGACAACCTCTAGGGGAGGGTGGGTCCTGGATAAGGAAAATTAGAGTGTTCAGTGAGAAGGATCTGGATGAAGTTATGAGCAAAATAAGGTAATGAGTGATGATTGTGCAAATCTGAGTCATCAGCCTGGTAAATAGGGAGAAAAATGATCTCTGCACTGTGACATTGCAGTTGACCTTTCCAATATATAAAAGTAGAATATAAGTCTCCATTATTAACTACACTAATCTAAAATGTAAAAAGGAGCAGGGAACAGAAAAATCCAAATAATTCAAGAGTTGCTAAAGTCTATGAATCATAAACGGTAGAGAAAGAGAAAATCTAGAATGTTAGTAGGAATGAATAATGTCTCCAGAGTTTGGATTCACATAATGGTGTTATCATCCTAAGAGAAATATATGTAACTTTTACTTTAAAGGAGCATTTTATGAGCTTCAGAAGGTAGAATTTTAAGAAAAATAATTTTCAGAACTTCAGTCTTCAGGGTATTAAGAAAAGTGAGATTCTATGGTCTTGATCCACCTACATGTTGTAAGTTACATTTAGTAAATTCTTTAAGGTCAAAGATTACTTTCAATCGTTATCATCAGACATGAGAACATGGCAAGGTGCAGCCAAGAACACTGTTTTTTGCTTTACAGAAAGATGTTCATTTTTAAACCCTCACCTAACATCCCTCTCTTAGAATGCTTCTCAATGAGAGCTGAGAGAAAAAGTCAGAAAAAGATTTTGGAGAGCTAAATGTTGGGCAGGTATTATTTGCTGTGCTTTTAAGAATCTGTGTGTGTGTGTGTGTGTGTGTGTGTGTGTGTACTCACACACATTTCTTTTCTCTGCTGAACTTACACTCAGCCATGAGTAGCCATAACAAATTTAATGTGCTGCCATTGAGATTGGTGCTGACTCTGAAAATCTAGTAACCCCCATAAAAGGTATCAGATATAGCTGCATCTGTCACTCACATGGATTTGGTAGAAATACCAGGAGAAAGAGACAAGTTCATTGTCATGTTATCATCTGATGTGTCAGGGTTCAATATAGCCTTCTTGGATATATTCACCAGGAATCTTTTTTAACAGTACAGATCTAGTCCTTGATTTGTTCCTGTTTGGGACAGGTCTACACATAAAAAAAAAGGAAGTTAAAATTTGAGCAATTTTTCAATCCCAAGAGTTATTAAATATTATTCAGTCTAAAAAGGAATGTGTTTAAACTATTTGGCTTGATATTTTAGACTATTCAAAATTTAGCACCCTATTTAAAAATCTTCCTCTTGGCATTGGCTACATAGAACCATGAAGTTAAAAAAGCTATATCAATCTTAATTGAATAGGAAATACCTCTGCCAGAACCAACAGACTTGATAAAAGATGATTGGGATCATTTTTTGCAAATACGGTCAAATAAATCTGGATCAATGTTCTTACCCTTTATTTCCTTTAAGAATATTTGATATTCTGCTCAACTGTCAAATCACAGAAAAAATGAATAAGGAATTTGTGAAAAGTTATCAGAAATTTTAGAACATTTTCTGCCATGAGTGTAACATCTTCTGTTGGCTCATGTAAAGACTCTCCAAATCTTTGTTCTTAATGAGTCACTAAGCATCTTGTAGAGCAGAATTTGTGTGTAACATGTAAAAGCAACCAGATAAGGGATTAAATATGGAAACAGGTTTCTTTATGACAGCTAAACAATATCATGAATTAAATATATTTTTCTTAAAAAGAATCAAGCCTTTTTCCCTAAGAGTGTTTTCAGTTGATTCTAGAAAGTGTCTTAGCATAATGTTACTTATAATGTAGCTTGTGAGCCAAAAAATCAAGCCTTGGAAATTTTTACAGTCATTTGAGAATTGAGAGTAATTTTTTTGAGAGTAATTTTACATCTGTTTAATCTAATTTTAAAAATTGAGACTTTATTATCTTTTTCTCTAGTAATTTGATTTTTATATATTTTTATAAAAGTGGAATTCAAAAAAATGTTATTTCAACACACAGTTTGGGAAACATTTTTCTAGCATACACAAAACACTTCTAATGGGTGTTCCAAAAATAAAGATGTCCAGTGACTTCCAATTGTCTTTGAAAATACAAGTTATTGAGATCAGAATAAGCATCAGAGCTAGTAATGGTATTAGTATTTATTACTTATCCCCAGGTTATTTTTCTAAGGGAGACAACTGAAGCAAAATTGATTGAGAATGTATTTTCGAAGCATCTATAATTTATAATGTCATTTATATGAAACTAGTTAAAAATTTAAGGCCATGAAGTTTAAAGAGCAGAAAGAATGAAGAGTAGTCCAGGTAAAATCCTAAAGCTAGGAAATAAACAGCTTCACCCAGAGGAACTTCTGTCAACGTATAGCTGGCTTAGCCTCAAGTTTTTTTCCTTGTGATGTATGTAGGCCTGTTAACAGGCATCAGATAAAACAAGACCACAATAAACTGGTCTCTGGCTCATTCTCCTGTAGAGTGCACTTTGACAATTCTGTGGTGAGGGCAATGCCAACGTCCAATGTCGGCAACACCCTCTGAGGCAGATGAGCAGCTCTCCCTCAAGTCCTGAGGAACACTACTGTTCAACAAGCTGCACCAAGGAGTTAGACTATCAAATCCAAGACTGATATTTCTTTTTTTTTTTTTAATTTGCAAGGAAATGAAAACTTAAACATCCCTCAATTTTCCCCTTTGTGTGATCACTCTTTTAAAACTCTCAGGGTCTTCAGGGGCACCGAGGTGGCTCAGTTACTTAAGTGTCTGCCTTCAGCTGGGTGGTGATCCCAGGGTCCTGGGATCCAGCCCCTATTGAGAACAGCGGGAAGTCCGCTTCTCCCTCTCCCTTTGCCCTTTCCCCTGCTTGTGCTCTCCATGGTCTCTCTCTATCATGAATAAATGAAACTTTAAAACGCACACACACACACACTTAAAAAACACCTTTCAGGGTCGGCCTCCCTGGAGCTGCTCTCCAACAGTAGCTATAAACAAACAAACAAACAAACAAACAAAACACAAAACAAAACCCAAAACTTGAATGGCAATTTTAATGTGATATCTTAAAAATATTTCATATACTAAAAATTTTTAAGTGTATTTTTATGTATTTTTGATAAAAAAATATCTTCCTTGAACATAAAGAAAGAGGAATAATTGGTTTGATGCTGATAAACAACATGACATTAGGCATTTTGAACCTGCATAAATGTTAAGACTGATAGGTTTAGGTCAATGTGTACCAGTTTTTCTTTTCTGACCAGGTGGACCACCCATTAATAAATGAAATCTGCAGTTATTCACTTCAGGGGTAGGATTTTAGGGGGCTTTTTTTTAACCACCCTATGTAGTGTTCTGTTTGAAGGCATTGTGCAGAGCCCTCTGGTCACTCTGTTGTCAGGAAGTTAATTGCCTTTGTGCATTTGTTCATCAATTAATATTTATTGAGTATAATCTCTATACCCAGCACTGGGTTTGTTACTAGGTACTCTATGGTTAATAAAACACCAAGATCCTCATTCTAATGTCGACTATCCAATGAGAGAGGCAGACAATGAATAAAAAAGGCAAATATTTAATCAAAACTGTGCAAAGTGCTAAGTGGGAAACATGAAAGGGGCAGTGACAGAGAAGATGTGGGGCAGCCCTCTCACAAATACTTCAATTGGTCCTTATCTGCCTTCTCAGCTCTTCCCTGGAGAAGGTGTGTGGTTTATCTACTATCAGCTCATGGCCTGATAGCTCTGTGCAAACACAGTTGATATCTAGCCCAGTGGTTCTCAGAGGACACTTAATATGAAAATTACCTCCTGGTCCCCATTCCCTACCAACCAAATCAGAATCTCTGGGCAAGGATCCTGGCCATATTTTTAAAAGATTCTCGATTGATGCTAATATACAGTGAAGGTAGAGGAGCTCTGGAAGGATTTCATCAGTAGTGTTATGGCAAGAACCCTCTACTGGGTCCCATCCTTCGACTCCCAGGAAACTCCAACAACATCAATCACAACCAGCGAGTTGACTCAGGCAGATCAGATTTTACGGCTCTGCAGGAGCCAAGTGCTATAGCTTCTATCTGGTTATGACCAGGTTCTCTTGGAGCAGGAGCCCACATATCTCCCTCTCTATTCCTGTCCCTCAGCCTGCTGCAGAAAGATGCAGGTGAGCTATGACTTGTCAAGATAAGAAAAAAATCTACTCTCCGAAATAATAAACCTTGGGTTTTCTGTTTCTCTTATCACCACCTCTCCCCCTGGTACTTGAACAGGAAGACTGGATCCTCTCATTTTTCAGATTCAATCCACTCTGAGTTCATGTGCTTTCTTTTACCCTGATACATTCCTTTCTTTTCACTCTCGTTGCTCCCAACCCAGGCATAATCCCTGAAGCATCTTGTTTAGACATCCATAGCCTCCCAAATGATATTTTGTGATTTTTTTCCAGATAGGATCCCTTCTAAAGTGCCTTCATAGATTTTCCATTATTAAGTTTCATTTCTTTCCCCATGTGTCATTGGCTTACCTTGGTATGCCCTCCCCTTCCACTGATCATAATTTCTAGATTTTCAGAAATCATTTTGATGCCAAACATTCTTTTAAGTTTCATAAAATTAGACAAATGCCTTAGAATTCCATCTTTGAGTATTGAAACTGTATTCAAAAATCACTCCTTGCACTAGAAATATATGTAAAAAAAAAAAAAGAAGAAGCCATGAAATTCTTCTGCTTTCTGAAAAAGCATGATGCCATTATTCCTCTTCCATTGCTCCCTGTTGAAATCCTACTCATTTTCCATGGTCTACTTCAGAGGCAACTTTCTTTATGAGGTCTTCTTAGACAAACAAGAAATAAGAAAGCTGTTTTTCCTCTTCTGAATTCCCAAAGCATGCTCTCTATCTTTAGGAACTCATCACAAATAGCTTCTTATTGTAGATATTTTTTATAGGTGTGGTGCATCCCTTCTCCTCCCTACTCACTGTAGGTTTATTGAAGTCTTTATTGTTACCCTTTTTTAGGATTTGTCACTGTCTTTTGCAAATAAGTATTTTTTAAATAAATGGAACAATGGATAGGTCCATGAATAAAAATGTTAATCTGAAATATGACTTTACTTAAGATTGATTGTTTAAGCCAAATCAATCACATATTTCAGCAATGAACAAAAGAACAAACAAACCCAGCATAATTATTTATGGACTTTCTACCAAACTGTTCATATGATCATAATATTAGACAACATTATTAAGCAGTTACTATATTCTAGGCTCTCTGCTTAGAATATGGGATTTTATGGTAAGACAAAGAAATGAGCAGGAATTATCCACACTCTCAAAAAAGGTATAGACCAGTGGGGGACATAGACATTAATAAGCTTATTGCACAAAAAAATGAGTAATGAAACTGTGAAAACAACTTGGGAGGAAACTTCTTTCATTCTTGAAAGCCTACTAACCATCAGAATTGACCTGGTTTTCCTGGGAAGTCCAGGCAGTCTTCCCAGAGAGTGTACAGCTTGAACTGTGATCAGAAAGGGAGGTAAGGGAGGTCATTCCCTCATTACAGAGGGAATGACATGTGTAATATGTCTGAAGGAAGAAAACATGCATGGAGGGAAATCATTGTGTGGCTGGAGGTGGTTGTGACAGGTGCACAGTAGACGTGGGCAGGAGAAACAGGTGAGGATGTGACATCATCACACATGCATTTTGCAAAGAGCCCTCAGGCCATGGTGTTAACATCAGATGTGAAGGCAAAGCATGTCAAGCTATAAAAGGCCCAGGTGGGAGAGTAGTGTGGGAGAGACATGATAGGTTTGAACCAAAGTGGTGATAAGGGAGAAGAGGATATAATGAGTGATGTTGGGAGACATCCATGCCGTGAGGTGGTGAGCATTTGGACAAGGGAGGATATGCAGCAGGACAGGGAGGTGGGGAGCTTCTCAGATTTCTATTCTTCTCACCTGATGGGGATGAAATCCTGGCCCAGAAACTGGACTAGGGGAGAGGTGAAGTCAGGGGCAGGTGAAATATCAGGAATCCAGTTTTAGGCATAGTGAATGCTATGTTTAAAATATTTCTCGTAAAAAAATATATATATTTCTCGTGCTTGTTGCATTTATTCTATTCTTCTTTTTTTTTTTTTTTATTCTATTCTTTTTTTTTTTTTTTATTCTATTCTTCTTATATATTCACTAGGCTTTGGCTCCAGAACCAAAACAGTTTTAGAAAATCTAACGAGAATCATTAATGTGGTGTCTGTCTCACTGGTATTTAGCATTTCAGTCAGAGCTGCTCCTTATACCTTCAGTGTTTATACATGTTAGATACTTTCAAGAGGGCTCATAACTTTGACCAGGGAGATCCTACGAGGCATAATTCCATAATTAGAGAAGAAAATGTCCCTGGATCCTTCATTGTGAAAGTGGCATTTGAGAACATAGAAAAATGATTCAATATAATATAATCATTCTGAATGATTTGCCTTTGATGCAAGCAGATTTATTTCCAAGTTCAGTGAAATTTGAGCTTTATGAAATAATGCTGGAAAAGAGTAGAGATTTTTAAATCTAAATTTTAATAATGCTTTCTCCCTTTAATGACATAGCAGGAGACTTTTATGTGAGTTTCTTTTTTCTTATAAGTCCCAAATTTTTACAAGGCAAAATATTACATTTTTATAATTTTAAAAATTGAGTTTTTCAACTTATAAAATTCCATGTCCTTGATTCAAGTATTACAGATTTTTCCACTGAAGAGATAAATGATCTGCTGTATGAAATGTACACAGGGAGGGGCCATGTCAGATGCTGACATTCATGCATCTGCTTTCATGTTAGGAATCACATTGGAGGTTGATACAGATGCTATCTTGGCAGCTGCACATTCACAAAGAATGAGAACTAATGGAGCCTCTTATCAGTGAATGCCTGGGCTTCCAGAACAACTGTTCCCCATTAAATTTGCTGGGCCAATAAGCAATTACAAGTACATTATAATATGCAGTGTCCTATGACTAGAAAAATCCCCTGGCTGCTTTGGGCCAACACAATCCACCAATTGTTTTGTTTGGAGCAAGAAGAGCCCTTCATTTCTCAGTTGGCCTTCAGATTGCAAGCCACTCATGGTGTGCTCTTTTATGACGCTTTCTTTTGTATATCCATGTTACCATGGCCGCTGCATACTATTGTTATATTTAACAAGCTTTTATTAGATAAGTTTCCTGAGGGTCCTTTTTAAATGAAAGGCCCAACTTTGAAAATCCAGTATATATATCTATCTATCTATCTATCTCTATATATATATATATATATATATATTCAAATGGGCTTTGACAAAGAGAGGAGAGTATACTTGGTGTAATTCTTCCAGATGCTGATATTTGCATTTGTCATAAAATATCACCAGCATTTCCTCATCTGGTGCCTTATTTAGCTAAAACTGGCATAACAAAATACCATACACAGGGCATAGATATTTATTTCTTATAGTTCTGCAGGCTGGAAAGTCCAAGGCCAAGGTGTCAGTTGATTTGGTTTGGTGAGAGCTCTACTCCTGGTTAGCAGTTGGCCATCTTGCTGTGTCTTCACATAACAGAAAGAGAGAATGGGGGGGGGAGGGGCACTCTGGTGTTTCTTCCTAAAAAAACACCACTAATTGCATCATGGGGCCTCACCCTCATGATCTCATCTAGATCTAATCTGATTATCTCCAAAAGGCCTCATCTCCAAGTACCATCACACTGGATATTCAGGCTTTTACATAGGAGTTTTGTCAAAGCTGGAGTGAGGGAAGAAACAACTTAGTCCACAGCATCAGCCCTCCACTACCTTCTTGTCATCTCATTCTGGTTTGGGTTCACAGGATGTGCACAGCCTGCCTTTGAGGTAGTGGGGCCCACATTTCAGTCTTTCAAAGGTCAATTCTTTGGTCTTGTTAGGTAGTATGTTTCATACTTTCATTTTATTGTTCCTTCTCCTACATGAACTTTTTGGTAAAAGGTATATTTATTTATCTTTAGTTCCTAAGAGGGCAATTCATTTTTCAATTGCTTTATATTTCTTTTTTCTTAAATTTTATTTATTTATTCATGAGAGACACACAGAAAGAGGCAGAGACACAGGCAGAGAGAGAAGCAGAGAGAGAACCAGAGATACAGGCAGAGGGAGAAGCAGGCTTTATGCAGGGAGCCTGATGTGGGACTCCATCCTGGGACTCCAGGACCACGCCCTGGGCCAAAGGTAGGCACCAAACCACTGAGCCATCCAGGGATCCCCTCCATTGCTTTCTATTTCTAAGAATGCCTCATAAATGATTTCTATTGTTAAGTTTCCAGGTTGTGACTACTGGTATAAACAAGTCACCCTGGAGGTAGCTAGTATGTGAGCAGAGAATTGCTAACTATTTGAAACTACCTGCAATGAGATCAGTCCCAGGGTCTGCTCCTGATGCACATTCACAGAGTTGCAGGTATAATACCTATCTTTTCTCTGAATACTGCCATCTGTGTTTTATTTAGCACACCACGTGATAGTCTTCTTTGTCTGAACTATATATTAATATCTAGTTAAATAAATTCCAAAGAAAAAGTCCCTGAATAAAATGTTTTTCTCTTACAAAGGTTGGCAATTCTTGTACTTACATATTGCATGAGTTATATAACAAAATTATGAAACCATATTTATGTACAAGATTAAGGCAACTTGTAAGTGAAAGTATGTTTTCATTAATTTGAGATGTATGTTAAGAATGGAATTGCTTGGTCATATAGTAACTTTGTGTTTAACATTTTGAAGGAGAGCCAAAATGCTTTCCAAAGCAGCTGTGCCATTTTGTAATCCCATCAGCAATATATGAGGTTTCCGTTTTCTTTACGTTCTTGCCAACATTTGTTTTTTTTTTTTTTAATTTTTTTATTATTTATTTATGAGAGTCATACAGAGAGAGAGAGAGAGAGAGGCAGAGACATAGGCAGAGGGAGAAGCAGGCTCCATGCACCGGGAGCCTGACGTGGGATTCGATCCCGGGTCTCCAGGATCGCGCCCTGGGCCCAAAGGCAGGCGCCAAAGCGCTGCGCCACCCAGGGATCCCGCCAACATTTGTTATTGTTTGTCTTTTTTATTCATACTAAAAGGATGTGAAGTGGTATCTCATCATGATTTTAATTTGCATTTCCCTAGTGACTAATGATTTTGAGCAGCATTTCATGTGCTTATGGCCATTTGTATGTTCTTTGGATAAGTGTCTATTCAACTTCTTTGCTAATTTTTTCTACCTTTATTGAGGTATATTTGACATATAACAGTGTGTAAGTTCAAGGTGTATAATGTGATAATTTGATATATATTTATATTGTGAATGATTACATGGTAAGGTTAGTTAACAACATATCCAATCACTTCACAGTTACTCTTTTCCTGTGTGTGTGTGATAGCAACATTTAAGATCTACTCTCTTAGCAACTTTCAAGTATATGACACAGTATTATTAACCATAGTCATCATGCTGTGTATTAGACTCTCAGGACTTATTCATTCTGTAACTGTAAGTTTATACTTTTTTTTTTTAAGTTTGTATTTTTTTACTAGTGTCTCCCATTTCTCTCACCACCAGTCCCTGGCAACCAGAATTCCACTCTCTGTTTTTATGAGTTCAGTTTCTTTAAGTTCTGTGTGTAGATGAGATGATCTAGTATTTCTTTTTCTATTTGACTCATTTTGTGCAGCATAGTGCCTGCAAGTTTCATGTATATTGTCACAAATGATAGAATTTACTTCTTTTTTTATGGATAATATTCCTCTTAAAATACTTGAACACCAATATTTATTACAGCATTATTAATAATAATAAAAATCAAAACAACCCAAACATCATCATTTGATGGATGTATAGACAAACTATGGTATATCTTTATAGTGGAATATAATTGCAATTTAAAAGGATAAACTGCAGATATATACTATCACAGGTATGAACCCTGAAAACATGTAAAGTGAAAGAAGCCAGTCACCAATGTCCATACTGTATGTTTCCAATTATGATTCCAAAATAAGCAAATGCAAAGGTATGGAAAGTAGATTGGTGGTTGCTAGGAAGTATGGAGAAGGGAGAATGAGGGATGATCCACATATAAACATCACATGTATGAGATTTCCATCTCAGGTGAAGAAATTTTTCTAAAATCAGATAGTGGTGAAGGTTGTATAATTATATTGTATAAAAATACACTAAAAATAAATAACAAAACACTGAATTATATACTTTAGAAGGATAAATGTTATGGTATATAACTTGTATTTTTTTTTAAACTAATGTCATTTTTGTCCCTAAGCTGCAGGAATGTTAGGGTCTACTACATGGCCTGCACAAGATGAAAGATTTAGAAAGTTGAATAAATATAGCCATTTATTTCCTCAATTAAATTAGCAGTGACAGTCATAGGTTCCCCCCTCCCATATTTTTAAAAATTGGAAACCCACAGAAAAATTAGAATAATACAAAAAACACTCATAGACACTTTGTCCACGGTCAACAATTATTAACATCTTACCATACTTGTGTATTCTGAATCATTTGATGATAAGTCACCTATATTGATATTATCTTATCAAATACTCCAGGTCCAGAATGTGTATCTGAAGAACAAAGACATTCTCATACATCACCACAGCAATCATCAGGCAAGAGATCCACAGCAAGAGCATCTGTAGCACACTAATTATGGTAGGCAGCCTTTAGTCATGTTTTCCTAATGATAAACTTCTCAGCTTTTTATTTTTTAGAGCCCACCTTGTGCTCCCTGGTAGGAAAAGTCCGGGGGATTGTCAGTCCTCCAGCTAATCATGTCACCACAGCAAGGTCATGAGAGAATTCCTAATCTATATTAGTAAAATTAATCACATGGAAGTCGGAAGATTCTATCTAGCTTTATCAAGTAAAAACACAAAGGCCCTATATGCATAGTGCTTATATTTAAAATAGATTTAACAGCACCTAATTCTGTAGGATATGCCAGAGGAGAGAAGTGGGGTGATAGAAGAATGCTCATAGATAATGTTATATGCTTTTCAACTTAGATAAATTTTTGTTTCTGACCCAAGAAGAACATATGTGAATGAGCTGCACATGGAAAAGAAGCTTAGAAATAATACTTTGCATATCCCCAATAGGCAAAGCACTTGTGTACTTAACAACATGGTGCACTTGCAAATCATTCTTCAGTCTACCCCCAGGAGACATGCAGGTGCCAATATACTAGTGACACCATCTCCTTTGAAGGCTGGAGAAAACCAGAGCACAGAATTGTGAAGCCATTCACATGAAGCCATCGCCTGTTCATTTCTTTAACATTAATGAGGTAGATTTATTTTTTCACTGGAGGATGCTGTGAGCTAAATAAAAAGTGAGGTCAGCTGAGCTTCTTCCTGCTTAGAAACTACATAGTCACATAGTCTGAGACACTCCTAATTCTGAAAGCTTCTTGGACTAATAAGTAATTTAGACAAAGAGAAGGAATTAATGCTGAGGAGTGGAGAACAAAGAAATTAAGAAACCACTCAAAAACATTTTAAGAATTTAGTTCAGAGGCAGAGCTGGAAATTTAGAACCTTATTATCCTGGTTTTTGAATAGGATTTCAAAACACTAATTAGGCCCCTAACTCACCTCCCCAAAAGATTGTTTAACTCAAAGGTCATTTAGAAGCAAAATTAGAAGTACAAAAGAGCAATTCTCTAGACAGGTTTGTTGGCTTTTCTTCTTCACCTTACTCAAGTACTTAAGCTCTAAGGAGAACAACAAGAGTGAAAATAAGCTGTAAGACTTTGTACAGGAGAGAAAAGGGGTCCCTGGGACCACAGGTTGCATCAGCCATGCTGCCTAGAGCAAGTAGAGATGGTCCATGAGCAGTCGTTAGAATAGCCAAAGCTCCCGAAGAACACAGACTTGGTATTCAGCCCCAAAGATCATACTGCAGTGGGTTGAGGCTTTTATCTAGAGTCGCATATGCAAGTGATATGAGGCATTAGTCAGATTTTTGAGACCATCAACTCCAGCTGTTATGCCTTCCAACCAGAGTCAGGCTCAGGGATTTCCTGTCTGCCCTAAGGGACAAGGGGCTGCTACTCCTTTAACTCCTCATGTCCCCGTCTTCATAGTGGAATCTGTTTTAGGACCATAGATCATTTTCCTCCATGAACTTATTTAGCCTCCAATAATGCTTTGTGGAATATTTGTTATTAATGCCTTCTCTGCCTATCTAGAGTAGTTTGGATTTTATATGCATATGATTTCAGATAGTGTCTTGTTCATGACCAAAAAATTTATATCATCCCATGAAGAAAGCCAATTGGAAGTTAATAGGCTTGCTTAATTTCTTACTGGCTGAGACATGAACACCATCATGGAAATGCCAAGCCTGAAGTTTTCTTTCTGTAGTCTGGGGAATGTCTCCTTTGCTGGAGCCTGGAAGGTAACCCACTGGGTTCTGCAGCCTCTGCTGCTACACCAGCTGCTACACCAATGCCTCTGGAGCAGCTGGGGCTGGTAACATTGGGGCATGGACTGACAAATTTAGCAGAAGTGGCTGTAATCTGTAATATTTGTAAGTGCAACTTTTACAGGATTTTAGAGACTTCTGATAATATACCATAAATTAAATGCTAATTTAATTAGCATTTAATTAGCATTAATGCTAATTTGGCCCTCTCAGAAAGTAAGGAGTCATTCTGACATCCAGAATAATTTATTTAAGTTTCTTTTACGTTTTTCAGAGCACAAATCATCTATCAGCTTTAGATTTTTGCTAGATCCACGGTTGTCTTTTTTTTTTTTTTAATTCATCTTTTGTCCAGATACTGAATTGAGATTTAAAACTATTTTTATAGAGTTCATGTTTAAAGAAGGTAAAGAGTACTGGAAAGTAAAGGAAAAAAATCTAGCAATCTCTTCATAGAGAATAATTTTATCCTGTTATTTTCACACCTGCAGATCCTATGTAAAAGTTAAGAATAGACTTCCTTCAGCAAGTTCATATTCTGGGACACAACTAAAAATACAAAAGCATCAGGTTGTGAGGTTGAGCTTCACACTCTTAAAAGGGAAATGCAACCATTTGCTTCAGAGCCTCTCCAATCTGCAACTCTGATCACAGATGAAGATCTGTGCCTCTTGGAGAGCAAGTATGTGTTGTTAACTTGGTGGGTACCAACATTTTTTTTACTTATTGGCATCCAGATAACACTATGGACAAAACGAATGGTATCAGAATTCCCACCACCGCAAACTTAACTTAGATATAATTACGGAAAGAGGAAATACTTCCAGTATGTGGAGAAGCCAAAATGGGAGCATAACCCCATCCTGAACCCTTTGAGCTACTGATTAGTAACAGCAAGATGTGAACCAATTACTCAGGAGTCAGCAAGATCTAATCTAAGGGCCTGAGTGCTGAGTGTTTCCTGGGATCAAGAGCTAACATCTTTACTAAGATGGGGCAATTTGTTTGCTTGAGGCAAATTAATTTGTCCTTATTTGCATGAAACAAATCCAATGCCTTCCCTTATGACTAAAGGTAATTTCAGTTCCTAACCATTGATCAGTCTCCCTGCTTAAGTTTCAGAGCTGAATATAAAGGATGAAAAGGCAGGGGAAAGACCAGAGGACACTTGACACACTACTACTACTAAACACACTACTGTTTTAGCCGGAAAAGGACTGGAAGGCACATAATTAGAAGTGAGGAGGAAAGACCAATGAGAAACAGTTGTTAAAAGTTTCAAATGGAAACGAGAAAAAAGGAGCAGAAGAAATTTTCTAAGTAATTAATTTTTTTTTTTTTAAAGTTTCTACATTGCAAGGGCCCATTGAGTGTCCTGCATTCCAGGGGTGGGGGGGGGAATGGGAGGGAGAAAGAAAGAAGGAAGGAAGAAAGGAAGGCAGGCCAGCATATCCCAGGTATTAACTGATTGCCTCCCCAGCACCCAGTTCCCCCTCTTTTCTTCCTCACAGCCCCTTATCTCTATTTGGGAACCCTGTGGTTCTTGGGAAGCCGACCCCACTCCCAGCCCTAGGGCTAGACAACATAGTATATTTCACCCCCTGGCTACAAAGATTGATTCTAAAGTAAGCAGTCTACTCATGTAACCTCAGTTAGAGACTTTCGAATGGTTTTTCTGAAAATGCTGGGACAAACAAGTTTTAATGAGGATTGCTAGATCTGAATAAGGAAGCAGGGAACTGCTGGCAGCCAACTTGGTACTAGAATCTAACCCTGGAAGGCTGAGTGGGGGACACAGGAAGAAATCCACATCTTTGTCATTGGAGCACATGAATTCCTCATTGTTCAAGCTTATTTGGGCTTGAGTTTATTTCTCTCTGTCAAATAGAAATATTTATTATTGAATCAAAGGAAAACAAAGTTTATTAAGTAATTTGATAATACCAAAGATGAAGTTGTATTTCTAAAACTTCCTTTCTTTTTTTTCTTTTTTTATTATTATTTTTTAATAATAAATTTATTTTTATTATTTAATTTATTTTTGATAATAATAATAAATTTATTTATTATTGGTTGTATTTCTAAACTTCCTTTTTTTTCTTTTTTTATTATTTTTTTATAATAAATTTATTTTTATTATTTAATTTATTTTTAATAATAATAATAAATTTATTTATTATTGGTGTTCAATTTACCAACATACAGAATAACACCCAGTGCTCATCCTGTCAAGTGCCCCCCTCAGTGCCCATCACCCATTCATCTCCACCCACCGCCCTCCTCCCCTTCCATCACCCCTAGTTCTAAAACTTCCTTTCAAGAGAAAATTAAATAGGAGATCTACAAGAAAATGATAATCATACTGGCAGTCAACTTTTCATCAAAATTTCTCTATGTTGAACACAATGAAGGAATAGCTCCCAAATTTTAAGGGAAAAATATTTTTTTAATCCTACAAATGTAGCTAATCTTTTTTGAAATGTGAGGTTATGACATTTTCATATTTGCATTTTTGTTAAATTCACCTCCCATTATACTGTTTCTTAGAAGGCTACTTCAAGATGTGCTTTTAGGGGATCCCTGGGTGGCTCAGCGGTTTGGCGCCTGCCTTTGGCCCAGGGCGCAATCCTGGAGTCCGGGAATCGAGTCCCACATCAGGCTCCCGGCATGGAGCCTGCTTCTCCCTCCTCCTTTGTCTCTGCCTCTCTCTCTCTCTCTCTCTATGTCTATCATAAATATATAAATAAATCTTTAAAAAAAAGAAAAAAAAAGGTGTGCTTTTAGAGAAATGTGGGTTTCAAACAAGGGAGAGGAAGATATGGTGCAGGCTGGATCCCATCAACTCAGTTCATGAAAAAGGGACATCCTGGGACAGCATTCCAGGGGCCCTTAGGAGCTGGGGATGATAGGTCAGGAGTAGGGTAGGGGAAAGGTCACGGAGGGACATTTCTGAAAAAGAGGTTGCTTATGAGAAATGATATGATGGGACAGATCTGGAAAGAAAAGGTACAAAGAAAATTGAGCAAGTGAAAAAGTCTGCAGTTATTCACTATAGAAAAGAGAATATATTTTTTAAAATTTTATCACACACAATTAGTGATAACGTGAATTCTGTTTATCATTCAATTATAAAAGGATACAGGACTATTGGGGGAATGCAGTGTGGCTTTTAGAAGGCCTAATCCATATCATGCTCTAGTAGAATGCATCCATGAAATTTATAGGTAAGTATGAAAGAGTTTTACAGTTGACTAATTAGTGTTATATTTTCCAATCAACACAGACACATGACATGCAAACAACAGGAAACAATCATTCTTCAATTGAAGAGTTATGAATTTTATTTTTGCATTTTTCTTTTCATATTTTTTTTAAATTTTTATTTATTTATGATAGTCACAGAGAGATAGAGAGAGGCAGAGACACAGGCAGAGGGAGAAGCAGGCTCCATGCACCGGGAGCCCGACGTGGGATTCGATCCCGGGTCTCCAGGATCGCGCCCTGGGCCAAAGGCAGGCGCCAAACCGCTGCGCCACCCAGGGATCCCTCTTTTCATATTTTGGAACAAGGTTTTTTTCTTTCTTAGATTTCAAACATAAGCACTTGAGAATCCCATAGGCCCTAAGCATTTGTGTAGTGCCAAATAGATACACATCATGGGAGTGGAGTTAGAACAATTCATCCTCATCTGTTATAAAATGAATCGACTAGAAAAAATAATGAAATTGTGATTAATGACAGTATTAAAAAAAAAAAAATGACAGTATTAACAAAACATGTATCGAGTGCTTACTACATGCCAGGCATATTCCAAACACTATTTATGTGTGGTTTCATTTAATAAAATCTCACCAAATATATGGTATTGGTATGATTCCTTTTATAGGTGATAAATGGATATATAGCAATGTTAAATCACTAGCCTAGAGTCACCCATGCAGTCTCTGCTCAGAACCTGATAAAATCTAAAACATAAATCAAGAGATACCAGAGAAGCACATTATTTAGAAACATGAAGTTCAGTACCAGAAGAAAAAGATGACAAAACAACTTGAAGTGATCATTTGAGCAGTTGGTTTGGGAAGGAGTGGTAGAGTAAACACTGCTTATTTTCATTATACATGATTTCCTACTGTTTGATCTTTTAACTACATGCCTTTATTACTTTACAAAAGATTTAAAAATTAAAAATAAAGAAAGCAAAAGCAACAAATGGCAAAATTAGGTCCTCAAATAAACTTTTCCATGTGGCTTTCCACATGGAGTTGATGCTTGGGTGAACATCCTCCACCTTTCTCTACCTGAGTGATAGTAGGGAAGTGCTCCAGGGGCACTTAGGGGCTGATTGTCCTCTGCCTTCAGGTTGTGTCTTGCCATACTATAATGCTTTCCACCCCATCTTTGAGTACAAAAAGAGTATTATTAATAGATTTGAGTAATACAATAGAATTGAAATGGTGATGTGAAAAGGAGACAAAAAGAATTTTTATGAAACATTTGTATTCTGAATTATAGGGGTGCAAGGACTAGGTACTTTGCTCTTCCAAATAGCCTTGCCTCCATTTATATGTTAAAACTCCTATTCCTTTGTTCAATTGTTCAATAGCACTTATTTGACAAATGTTAGCAGATGTTAATTTTGTCATGTTCGTAAGGTGGAGGGAACTGTTAGAGACATGAATTAAATGGAGGGCAAACAACCACTAGAAATCTCAGAAACTTAGCTGGTGCTTGTGTGTGTCTGTGTTTGCAAGGGTGGGATGGGTAGTGTTTAAAGATGAGAGACACTGGGACGCCTGGTGGCTCAGTGGTTGAGCCTTTGGCTTAGGGCATGATCCCCGTGTCCTGGGATCAAGTCCTACATCAGGCTCCCACAGGGAGCCTACTTCTCCCTCTGCCTGTGTCTCTGCCTCTCTGTCTCTCATGAATAAATAAATAAGTATAAAAAAATTAAAAAAATTAAAAAAAGGTGAGAGACACATCTAAATTACTGAATCAGTCAAAATCCTGAAAACTTGATTTTCATAGTCCTATTTCAGTAGTTAAAATATCCTAACATATTTGAATCTTTGCCCTCAGATTTGATCTAGACAGTGCATGTGAGAAGTCAAATTCATTCTTTAGCATACTATCCAGAATTTGGTCTCACATTATAATGCAGGATTGGAACAATGATATTTTGAACCTCTCAGCCATTGTTCATTTTTTCTTAGTATACTTTACCCATGTCAAAACATTTCTCTTCATGGGGAATCATCAGTCACTGCCACTGGTGAACACAAAGCTGAAGATTTACAAAGATAGAATGCCTGGTAGGATGACAAAAATCATGATAAACACCATTGACAATATCCTTCTTTCTGACAAAACCTGAGACTCAGAATGTAAAACACAGTAAAGTTGGGTGAAAATTAAGGTATTTTAAAGAATGATTCTCTTCCAGCAAAGGAAGTTGAGTTATTAAATATCCCCAACTCATGCTTAAAATTTAATGTATACAATGAATAAGGCAGAGCACATGACATGCAAACAACAGGAAACTAATCATCTAAGCCCAGGAGAAAAGAGACATGTTCCAAACGACAAGTTGTGGAATGCAGAAATAAGAAGTGAGAAACAGGGAATAAGTGAACGGTGAAACAAATACTAATGGCTGCCATCAGAGAAGTTTGTCAGTAAATCATGTAAGGAAAACTAAGTATTCTCAATTTTATCCATAAGACTATTATCAGGGACATTATCAACTCTATAGTAGAAGTCACAACACCTATGTCTCTCATACCATCTTGCCCTGTTTTTCATGTTTTTCCAAATCTTGTTGAGTGAAATTTTGTTGATAATTTGTGAATCAATTAAATCTGTTGTATTTCTCTATTTTTCATTAAGAATGAGTTATTGTTTACCTGATTTGGAATCAGTATCTGTTTGACGATACCAAGGATTTTCATCTACTGAGACATGGTCACACACCAAGGGCCATGGCTGCCACTGCCTTTACCACCAGGGAGGTCAGGATCCTAACTCCTTTTCCAAGTGTCCTTTTACCTACTTGCCTAAGTGTTACTGTGCTTTCCTCTCAATACCCATAGGTGTGTGATGGGGAAAATAACACTCATCATTTTGCACTATAAATATATGAGGGAAACATCATGAGCAATAAAATTTTAGCTTCTTGTAAGTTGACATTCTCTTGCCTTCTTTATCATAAGGAAGAAGTGAAATTCGGTATTAGAGCTTCCAAATGGCATTGAATTACAATTGATATGCTTTTCTTAAATAAAGACCAGTATTATGTAACTACTTATATGGTTTATTTTAGAAACAAAGATTTTTTTTTGGGGGGGGGTCTAACTCTATCAACTCAAGCCATTTAAGGACTGCCAATGTCATTGAAATTCCAAAATTCTGTGTGTTTTTTTTCTCCATTCATGGCTCTTACAGAATATATGGAAATAGAAATGGCCCTTCATTAATATTAATGAATATTAATCCTATTAGTTTAAGGTTTCTGTGGTCATTTAAGTTCTGTGGTCATATTAGTTTAAGTGGTCATTTAAGGAATCTTTCCTTCATTGACCACTCTTTGCAAAATTTGTTGACAGGTTTGATAAAATGTTTTGTTGTTGTGTATTATAGGTGATAATACTTGCCATTATAATTATTGCTTAGACTAAAATTTACCTTTCTCTAGAAATGGATATTTTTGCATCTACTTAATGAATGAACTATATTTTGTATATGTATATATGTATGTGCATGTTTGTGTGTATATATATTCATATGTATTTCCCTATTATAATTGTCACAATTTTATTTGCAATTTCTGAAAATATAATCCTAAATAAATAGCTTATTTTGTTAAAAACAAAACAAAACAAAGTGCTGGGGTGCCTGGGTGCTTCAGTTACTTAAGCATTCAACTCTTGTTTTTGGCTCTGGTCATGATCTCAGGATTGTGATCCCAGGGTCATAAGTTTGAGCCCCAGGTCCAGCTCCACATTCAGTGGAGTCTGCTTAAGATTTCTTCTCTTTCTCCCTCCGCCCCCCCCCCCCATCCCACTTGCTCTCTCTCTATCTCTCTCTAAAATAAAATGGATGAATCTTAAAAATAAATAAAGAAAGAAAGAACTGCCAATAAATGACAGGAGAAGGGAAGAAGGAAGAAAAGAAAATTTTAAAAAAGAAGAAATTACTTCTACATTCGGAGGTAAGTCTGGAATCTTTGTTTTTTAATATTACGTCAATTTAATATGTTTTAAGGAATTTACTCTTTAATTGTGTCAACTGAATATATCTTAAGGAAGTCACTGAAAAATTTAACCAGTCCCACTGAAATCTTTTCTGGAGGTTTTAATACCAGGAGTTTTATTTTTAAAATATATTAAAATTTGGGGTTGCCTGGATGGCTCAGTGGTTGAGCATCTGCCTTTGGCTCAGGTCGTGATCCCAAACGACCTGGGATCGGGTCCTGGGATCGGGTCCTGGGATCAGGTCGCACATGAACTCCCCACAGGGAGCCTTCTTCTCCCTCTACCTGTGTCTCTGCCTCTGTGCATCTCTTGTGAATAAATAAATAAAATCTTAAAAATATAAAAATATGAAAAATTTTACAAGACCAAAGATGCAAATAGGAAAAATAGAAAAGTATATGCCTAATCATGAGATACTGCAGTGATTTCCAACTTGGAGGAATCATAGATAAAAGCACTCTGACAAAGCTTTCAAGGGAATCGAAACAGATGAGTAACTTTTTATTTTACCAATTAAGCAAAAACAAAAAAGCAAAATCAACCTACCAAACAAACAGAGCCCTTCCATGAGTTCTCATCCTTAATTTATAAAAGAAAGAACATGGTCTTAGAAGAAGAATTTTTTCAATTTAATGATATTAGCTTTATGAGAAGTGCAGTGTATTTGTCTGATTTCTTTTGTAAGTTCTTTCTTGAGAGATGAAAGCCTTACCGCAAAATGGCCTACATAGTTTTATTTCTGTGTGGAAATCACTAACTTAAAGGGCTGGCACTTCACTCAACACCATTAAAGGAAACAGTTCAGATAATGAAAAAACTGCATCTTCATTAGAAGCTCTACTCCTTCTGAATGAATGAACAGGGTCACTGGGGACCAGAAAAGATAAAAGTACATGCATTTGCTGCCACCATCATTAACAAGACAGAAGTCTGGAAATCAAGATTTAAAAAGTTAAAAGGTAGATAAACATTTCTGAAAGGATGTTACATAGCACTATTTCAGAAGTTGTTGAGTGAAGTGACCTGAGTCAGATCCACGACTTCTGGAGAATCACAGTGCAGGCTGGCGTATCACAGCTCTGAGAAACTAACTGCTATGCCGCACAAGGAAACCTGATTCACTTTGTTCAGACAAATATTGTCCACCAATATTTAACCTCAAAACTCCCCTTCTCATAACTATAAACCTGGAACAGGTCATATTCTCCAGCATTCTGCTCATTTATCAGACACTCCTGAGATCTTTCAGGAGATTAAGGGATCAATGACATAGGAGTTAAACCTAGACCTTCTGGAATTGTATTCAACAACTTGAATTGTATCCATTCACTCATAATCCAGCCTTCACTGAGAAGGAACTCTATGCATAATAATCTTTCCACCACTGTGAAGAATTAAATAATAAATGAGTACAATGTAAGGTGCCTAACTTCGAAGATTATAATCTATGAAGAAAAATAAAACATACACAAGAAGCAAAAATAAAATATAAGCATACTAAATAAAATTAAGCCTTAATTATTCAGACTGATCAAAAGTTGAAAATAAAGAGGAAATAAGAGCGGGCTGAATATATACAAATTTCTAACAAGTTTTTTTCACCAAGCCAAATCTTAAAAAATTAAATCATTTTATGACCCTGAAAAACTAAATATCTGGAAAAAATATGAAAATTGAGGTAACCTTTTCTTCCTAATCTAAAATTTGGTGCTATGATATCTAGGACAGAATTTCCCATTAGACAAAAATGACATCTGAAGAAAGTAATTTTCTTTTATCAAAATAAGCAGATAGTTCTTCTGTCACCCATAATCAGAGCCCTAGAAATCATTCCAGATGAAAAATCCCATATAGCAGTTGTAGAAAGTAATGTACTTGACAAATAGCTCCTACAGCAGTTTAAGGGCAGGAAGGATATGCCTGTAATTCATGCCACTCACTAGTTGAAATTAATCTTCCCATAAGGACTGTTTGGGACATACTGAACTTTTGTTCAGAATACTTTAATAACTCCCCACTACATATATAATTCCTTTTGCATTGCTCATTGAGATGCCCAGTCATTCACTTCAAACTGCCTTAAACTTGTGTCCCGTGGTTCCATTCCTAATTACAACTACTGGATTGCAACTAGATAACTTTCATAATCTATTGTATGCAAGAGGGAAATATATTGAAAGGGTGCAGGGATGCCCTTAAAACACAACAGTAAGTACAGCTTATCTTGAAGATGGCTGCACTAAGGAATACAAATCATAAAGAATCAAGACATTTATGTATTTAATTACTTCTGTTGAGATATAATTCTAATACCACAAAGTTCACCATTTTAAGTCTACAACTCAATGGTTTTTAGTGTATTCACACGGCTGTGCAACCATCACCATTGGCTGATTCCAGAAGCCTTTTAGCACCTGAAAAGAAATCCATACTCCTCTTACAGTTACTCCTTACTTTCCTATCCATCATCCTGCAGCAAAGAGTAATTTTTTACTGTCTCCATGGATTTTCCTATTTGGGCATTTCATAAAAAATGGAGTAATACAATGGGAAGCCTTTTGCGTCTGGCTTCTTACAGTTAGAAAATGTACACCTGTGTTGTAGCATATATCAAAACTTCATTTCTTTTTTATGCCTGAATAATAATAATTCAATTATACATCTATACTGTTTTTTGTTTATGTGTTCATCACCTGACAGAGGTTTAGATTGTTTCTACGTTTTTGGCTATTATGAATAGTGCTGCTATAAACATTCATGTACAAGTTCCTATATAAACATATTTTTATGAGCATATGCCTTGCAGTGAAGTGGCTGGAACCTCTGGTGTTAGGGATTAAATTGTGTCTACCCCCCTTAAAAATGCTTATGTTGAACTCCCAGTGCTCATGCCTCAAAATGTGATCTAACTTGGAAATAGGATTATTGAAGTTATAATTAAGGTGGTTAAGACAAATTCATATACAGTCATGCTGGTGGCTAATCCAAGAGCACTGCTGTCCAACAAAAGGGGAGAAATTTGGATACAGGCACATAGGCTAAAATGTCGTGTGAACAAGAAGGCAAAGCTTGGGATGATATATCCATAAACCATGGGACACAAAAGATTGCCCACAAACCACCAGAAACTGGGAGAAAAAAATGCCTGGAACACATTCTCCTCACAGTCCTCAGAAGGTAGCAACCCTGTGGACACCTTGATGTCAGACTTCCACCCCTACAGTGAGGGAATAAAATTCTGTTGTTCCAGTCACCCAGTTAGTGCTACTTGGTGAAAGCAGCCCTGCCAAACCAATACATATGATAATTCTGTTTCATTTTTGAGGAATTGTCAAAGTGTTTCCAAAGTAGCTGCACCATATTACATCCTCATCAGCACCCTGTGAGACTTTCAATTTCTCCACATCTTTGCCAGTGTTTGTTATTGTCCAACTTTTTAATTATTGCTCTCCTGTTGGGTGCAAAGTGGCATTTCATTGTGGTTCTGAGAGTATCTCCTTATAATCTTTATTATTTCTGGAAGATTAGTAGTAAAATCTCTACTTTCATTCTGGATTTTAGTAATTTAAGCCTTCTTGGGCAGCCCGGGTGGTTCAGTGGTTTAGCACCACCTTCAGCCCAGGGCCTGATCCTGGGGGCCGGGGATCGAGTTCCGCGACGGGCTCCCTGCATGGAGCCGAGCCTGATTCTCCCTCTGCCTCTCTCTCTCGCTCGCTCTCACTCTCTCTGTGTGTGTGCCTCTCTCATGAATAAATAAAAAAAAATCTTTTTTTTTTTAATTAAGCCTTCTTTTTTCTTGGTTAATCTAGCTAAAATTTTGTCAATTTTGTTAATTGTTTCAAAGAACCAGCTTTTGCTTTACTTAATTTTTTTTCTATTTTTTAAAAAATACATTCCACATGCAGGACTCCAGGAGAAATTGCTCAATATATGTGTATAGATGGGATATTGAATAATGTAACAAAAGATGTTCTTTTTTAAAAAAAATTCCAGTGCAATTCACATACAATGCTTTATTAGTTTCAAGTGTACGATATAATGATCCAACAGTTCCATACATTATTCAGTGCTCATCAAGACAAGGTTTTCCAAGATTTTTCTCTATTGTTTTTCATTCTCTATTTTAATAATTTCCACTGTAGTATTCATTATTTCCCTTCTTCTTGCTTTGGATTTAGTTTTCTTTTCCTTTTCTAATGGTTCAAGAAGGAAGTCTAGGTTATTCATTTGAAATCTTTCTTCTTAATTCAAGTATTTACAGTACAAATTTCCCTCAGCACCACTTTTGTTGTGTCCTGTACGTTTTGGTATATTGTGTCTTTGTTTTAAATTACCTCAAAATATTGGGACACCTGGGTGGCTCAGCGGTTGAGCATCTGCCTTCAGCTCAGGGCCTGATCTCAGGATCTGGGATTGAGTCCCACATCATGCTCCTTGCAAGGAGCCTGCTTCTCTCTCTCTGCCTATGTCTCTGCCTCTCTCTCTCTCTCTCTCTCTCTCTCTCAGTGTCTGTCATGAATAAATAAATAAATCTTTTAAAAAGTAAATAAATTATCTCAAAATATCTTCTAATTTCCCTTGTGATGTCTTCTTCGATTCATTGGTTATTTTGAAGTATATTTAATTTCCACAAATCTGTGAGTTTCTCAAATTTCCTACTGCTATTGATTACCAATTTCATTCCAATACAGTCGGAGAATATATTTTTCATGATTTCAAGCCTTTTGAATTTATTGAGATTTGTTTTATGGCACAACACATGCTCTATTCTGGAGGACATTCCTTTGCAATTGACAAGAATATGCATCTGTTGTTATTGGGTGTTTTATGGACGTTTGTTAGGTCTGTGTTTGTAGACCTATTTAGGTCTTGTATTTCCTTGTTGCTCTTCTGCCTAGTTATTCTATCTATTATTCAAAGTGGCTTACTGAAATCTCCAATTATTGTTGTTGAATTGTCTATTTTTCCCTACAATTCTACCTGTCTTTGCTTTATGTATTTTGGAAATTTGTTGCCTGGTGCATATATGTTTGTATTTGTTTTATTTTCTTATCATTATCATTACATTACAAATATAACAATATGCCCTTGTTTTTAGTAATAATCTTTGTCTTAGATTCTATTTTGCCATATTAGCATGGCTCTTCGGGCTCTTTTCTGGTTACTGTTTGCATGGTAAATCATTTTCCATCCTTTTATTTTCAACCAATTTGTGTCCTTGAATCTAAACTATGTTTCCTCTATACAATATGTAGTTGATTTTGTCTTTTTTATCTATTCTATTATTCTTCATTTTAAGTGTAGGGCTTAATACTTCTACATTTTATGTAATTACTGATAAGGTCAGATTTAGGTATGCCATTTTGCTTTCTGTTTCTTATATATCTTACACCTTTTTTGTTCCCCACTTCCTCAATTAGTGCCTTTTTTTTTGTTAAGAAGATATTTTCTTAGTGAAGCATTTTAATTCTCTCATCATTTCTTTTACCATACATTTTTTAGTTAAATTATTAATGATTTCTTTGATGATTATAGCCAACATCTTAATTTACTGTAATCTTGTTTGGATCACTACTGGAATAATTTAAATGTTATACAAAAACTTTGTCTTTTTATAGACCCTTCCCCACTTACCATCACAAAATATATCTTTATACATTGTTCCCATCAACTTAGACTTACAGTTATTACAGTATGCAGTATGTATTTGCATTTTAAGTCAAATAGAGAAAAACAATTACAAACAAAAAAACATATTCATACCATCTTTTATATTTACCTATGTGGTTATCTTTACTGGTGCTCCTTATTCTTCATATGGATCCAAATAACTGTCTAGCATTCTTTCTTTTCAAAATAAACAACTGCCTTTAGTGTTACCTATAGGATCAGTCTGCTACTAATGAACTCTATTATTTATCTGGGATTACATAATTTCTTTTTCATTTTTGGTAGGATTGTTTTCTTGAATACAAAATCCTTGATTGACTTTTAACTTTCTTTTCTTTCTCACTTTTAATAAGTCAGCCACTGTCTTCTGGCCTCCATGGTTTCTGCCTTTTTTACTGATATTTTGTCAGAACAGAGGCATTTAGACTTTCTTTGTTTCTCTTATTTGTTTTTCTCTTACTCTGGATTATTTCTAATATTCATTGTATTAGTCTAGACCCTGAAGTAAAATTTAGAATTCCTCAATTTGCACATACTCATGCCAAAAGTGTGCACCCAAATTGCCAACAGCAATTTGAGCTCTGCAGAGTTCTTAAAATCTTTTGACTTATCATCATCAGAGATTTTCACTGCTTATTTTTTTTTAGATTTTATTTATTTATTTGAGAGAGGAGGAGGAAGAGGGAGAAGTGGGCTCCCTGCTACGCAGGGAGCCTGACACAAAGCTCAATCCCAAGACCCTGAGATCATGACCTGAGCCAAATGAGATGATTAACTGATGGAGCCACCCAGGCATCCCATGGCAGCTGCCTATTCAAAGACGTGTAAACCATTAGAATCTGCCTGGGTCTTCTCTCTTCTCATATTTCTATTTTCTACCTATTATCTCTCTGATGAATCTCCCCTAATGTTTTCCAATTCTTCTTAGGCAGTATGATCAAGTATTCAGTTCTCTTCAGATTTATTCTCTAATTCACCTTCACGCTCTCTGTTACATATCTAAGCCTATAAAAAATGTTTATAAAAACAAAAAAGGCTTCTATTTTTAAAAAATCTAGCCTCCTTTGGAAGCAATTACAATTTGTATTATTTTCCTTTTCTGTTAAATGATCACATTCATATTTCTGTACATGAGGTACCATTGTTCTTCCTCCTTACATATGATTTCCTGTAGCATATTTTTATATCATGGAATAGGATTAGTTTGGTAAGGTCACTTATGCTGTTCCTCTATAAGTTATTCTACACTATAAGGTTTTTTAAAAGCCAATAAAAGATATTCAGTATATATTAGAGGATGAATACTTTTTTTTAAAAGAATAATAATAATGTAGATTATGTTTAGTTCACTTAATCAAAACACAAAAAAACACATATTGTTATTTGTTGGTGGAGCTGAATGGCAGGGGAAGCCTTTTGATGTAACATGGGCAGTATTTACAAAGTAAGTAAGGCAATGACAGGATGATTTTAAAAATCTAGGGAGCTTAAACATCATGTTCAATTCCACTAAACACTGTGGAAGCAACTGTCTCATTTTGATCCATCCTGGTCCCTCTTTATTCACCTGGAAGGGCTGGGTATGACCTCCCCGTTCATACATTGGTGAAGTTATTTTATTTTTTAGCTGTTAATCCCCCTACAGTATCTATAGTAATTCCAACATTTTTAGGCCACAGGGACTGAATTTTCTCTCTTTTACTGAGGTTTGATGAGTTTTTCATACACAGAAACACAAGGTGAAACTTTGAAGGAAAAAAAAAAGAGAGAGAGAGAGAGAGAGATTCCTGGTACAGCTGATTTGTATTCAAAAGTGAACCATCCAAAATCCATTATACCGACTTTTAATCAAAAGGCAGATAGCATGGGAACTCTTTTTGCTACAGGGGACATTTCTTTTTAAATGGACTATCCTACCATAGTAATAAGGTCTCATTTAGGGACAGCACTTTAGACTCTGAGTTTTGTTACATAAAGAATTATATATGCTTTGTTACATAAAGGATTAACTTATTTTATTCACTGGGTAGGAAGGGGAAGCTTTATATTCCTTTTGTAAAAATGAAGATACTAAAATACAGAGCAGTTAAATTTGCCTTGGTCACACTAAGGTGAATTCCTCTACTAGTGAGATTGGAGCAGGTTTTCACAGTATCAACAGTGACTTATGGGGTTGGAGCAGGGGCTTGGTGCAGGAAAGCCAAGTTCAAGTAGTTCTCAACAAATACTTTTTTAAAGAAACCATGAATATACTCTTTGAATAAAGGAAGCATGGCACTTTTGCAGCTCTTAATGATGATAAAGATAATTTTGGTGATGCTGATGGTAATCATTGTAAGGATAATGTTAACATTTATCAGAAACTAACTATAGGCCAGGAACTGCAGTAGGTGCTTAGATTGAGTTAACTTATTAAATCCTTACAGAATCATTAAAATGTAAATTTCTTGGTCTGGGTTTGATCAAGAGACAGAAGCCACACAGTAATTTGAATAGAGAAAGTTTAATATAAAGAATTATAAAGCAATTATAGAAGGATAAAGACATAAAAGAATGTGAATGGGTAACTTAGAACTGAAGGGAATGTCTAAAAAAGGAAAATCCTGGAAGAGGTGCTTCCCTTAAGACTGGGGTGCAGACCTCACTTGACAAGCTGGTTGTGGCCAACTGGAGTACAGGCATTTGCTAGGTTACTTAGGCCAGAGCTGGACCACAGTCATGGGACAGAAGGAACTTACCATTGGAGGCACAGGTGAGTATAGGTGGTGGTCAGGTATACAGAGGCATTCCTACTCACTGTTGGTCAGCATTGCCACATGACCTGTGGTGAATAGTGTCCATCCTGTGGGGGCCATGGGAAGCATCCTTTAAGACACAGGTGAACTGAGGCAGGTGGGAGGTGTGCAGAGAGAATTGAGATGCTACCCTTGGGACAAACACAGGACATGATGTGTCCATGGCCTGGGAGCCAAAGGGAGCAACTGCCAAGGCCAGGTGAGGGCTATATAGAGTCTCTCAGTCTCACTGAGAGACTTCATACTTAGAGCATTGTTGAGGCAGAGTGTAGTAGAATGTCCCCCGGACTTGCAGTACTGACCAGAAGTGCAGCAGGCACAAGAAAGAGTATAATTTCAGTTTACCAGAACCAGGAAGAAGAGCTCCTTTTCTCCACATTGCCCTCTAGAACACTTTACCATAAAGGAGAAATTCATTCTATCAGAGCAGGTACTGAATGGTGAATTTCTAGCTGAGGGCAACAAATTAAACTGGCACAGTAGGAATGCTGGTAATCCCCTTTTATTTAAAAAAAAATTACTACTTTTTGTGTTTTTTATTCAAGCTTTATTGAGGTATGATTGAAAAATAAGAATTGTATATATTTAGATTCTATGTTGTGATATTTTTTACTGCAGATTTCTAACAGTTCACCAAAATATGCTCTCACTCTATTTTTTTGTTGAAATTCTCTTTGCTTATGCATTATTATCCTGAACTAAGTATTTTTCTGACCATTAATTTGAAGTCTCTATTGAATAAATCACTTATATCCATTCTTAAGGTTGGTTTCTACTTTATCTTGTTCTTTTGATTGGGACCTACTCTGTTTCATCATTTATCTTGATAGTCTGGTTCAACGTCTGTGTATTAAATAAAATGGCCACTTTTCCCGGTCTTGACAGACTGGTTTCATGCAGGAGATAAACCTCTTCAACTAGCCCAGCTTGAGCTCCTGCTTCTTCTCAAGCCTTTGGGATCATCCAAGCTTCTATATGTATTCTTAGTGTCCTCGAGTAGTTCAGGTTGAAGATGCATCCATATTTTAAACGTGAAAATCACAGTCAGCATCAAGACACATGCTGAATAGAAGCTGGAGTCATGGGCAGCAACCCATACAGTGTATACTCAAAACCTTTCCATGGAGAAAGTGTGAGATGAGTATTTTTACCTACTCTCTCTGTGCTGAGCCTAATCCTTGGTATAGAATCAGGGGATTTACTGTTCCTTTACTGATTTAGAACTGGTTGGGTTTTTTGGTTGCTATAGTCGTGGGGCTCATGTATGCAAGCCTACTGGCCATCAGAGCTAGGTGATTTGGGGGCTTTCCCCATTAGAAGAATGATAGAAGTTGGAGCTTGAGATTTGTGGATAAGCTTCTTCCAGAAAGATAACTCATAAATTTGTGTCTTTTGCTGGATTGAACTAGAGGGAGAAAGTAGGTGATGTTCCTAGTGGCTATTTTAAAGTTTTGAGGAGGACTTCAGTCAATACCTAGATGTATACTAATTAGAAACCAGACCCTCAGGCAACAACTTTAATGTGTGTAGTCAAACCATTTCCAGGACTGGACTGAAGAGATTGTTATTTTTTCCCTGAATCCTTTGTACAGAGCCCTAGACTACCTATAGTGAACTGGTGTACCTGCTAGCAATGGCTACTTTTTACCTGCTATAGTCTTCAGGACTTGTGAATGAAACCCCCACAGAGCAAAGTGATTTGGGGGCTTTTCCCTCAAGTAACAGCCTTAAAAGTTGGAGTACTAGATACATGCAGCCCAAGCTCTCTACTACTCAGAAAGAAGTGGGGAATTGGGTGTTCCCTTCTGATGTATAAGACTGTACCACGGGGGGATTTATGGTGAGAGTGTGTCTCAGCCTTTCCCACACATTTTGGTAAGGGTACCATTTGATTGTTCAGTATGTAGGTGTGACTCAACTAGTGTCTGGTTTTCTCTTATAGGCAATTGCTCCGAGTGTAACCAGATGCTTGGTGAGCCCATGGAAGGAGGGACATTCAGGAGTCACCTATATTACCATCTTAGCCCAGAGACCTTGCTTATTTACCAGGAGCCTGATGTGAAGCCATCCTCTTGATATGTCCAATTACTACCAGAGAATATAGAAAATGGTGACTCTGTAAATTTAATGTTATTTTTGGAGATACACCCAAGCAGAAGTGAAACTGGTTTAAGTTTAAGCTGTCAGATACATCAAGCACATCCAGGAAAGAACAGGGAAGATTTTATGCCAAGTGCTATTCTGCCTGAATTGCCAAGATGCTAATGTAAAAGTAGACTGGTTACTAAAGATTAATAATAGATGCCTTGAACGTTACCTTTCAAGAGTTTCTCTAAGAAATTTTCATATCACTTTAAAATCCTACACCAAATACAAAAATTATATTTTTGAGTTTCAGTACCTTCCTCACCCCACTGAAGAAAGGCTTAGAAATGTGGCACAAGTCTTTTATTGGTTTATTTTGGCTCAGTATGCTAGAGCTCAATGGGGATCTTTTATTTCAAGAAAAATAAACTGATTTAAGGTATTTCAAGAAACAGAAAAGAGTATCAAGCACTCATAATAGTCTCATGAAAATCCAGAAATTGCTGAACAGTTAGGTCTTGCAATGGTGTGGAACTGAGGCTCGTCAATTCTTCTCTCTCTTTCTCATGGCCACTGTTGCTATGGTCTCCCCATCCCTGTTTCTTATTACGCATCATTACTGTTCTCCTTTCTACCTACCAGTCGAGGTTCTGGTGCATGTCTGTCTCACTGGTGGGTCCATTGTAGTTCCCACTGCTATTCCTCAACTTCCCTCCATGTCTCTTCAAGTTCCTGAGAAAGAATCTATTTTGACCAAGCTCATTTTACAAATCCAGCCTATAAATTCACTGATTCAATAATCTATGGCCAGAGGGGTAAGAGTTAGATAATTTATTACCCATTCAGTATGAGCTCTTAGTAGAACCTATTTTCTGAAACAAGTTTGTGAGATACACCCAAATATGGTGTATCTGATACACCATAACCTAGCTAGAACATAAGCTATGATGCAAATAGACTCTTCCAGAGAGTAAGAACTTTATTTTTTAAGAGAAATTTTTTGGACTAGTTCTGAAAATACTATTATCTAGTTATATGGTTTTGGGTCCCTCCATTGTAAATGAGACTAGAGGGACTATTAGAGGGCTATAACATCACTTCCAGCTCTAATTGACTTGACTGTAGGAATGAGTTAAGTTCACTTAACTACAGGACTAAATAGGACACTTGTGTCACCATTCCATTTGTCTTATTAATACCAGATAACGAGACCAATAGGTTTGGAAATAAGTTTAACAAACACTGGCATATTTGATACAGTCACCTGGCATTGCTAGGTCATTTACATAAAAGAGATGTATTTAGACTTAGAAATATTGTTTATTATTTATGACCTATTGCTTGTTTAGGAGAGAAATATTTTTATAAACAATTTCATCTTACATTAAGCAATACTTTATCCTATTACAGCTATAATTATAGAAGAAAAAGGAATAGACAGAAACACAATTCACCTCTTAAAGACTATTAAAAAATCTATATAACATAAAAATAACATAATTTATAAGATATCCTAATAATGTAAAGTATGTCCACTAAAAACTTAAAAAACATTCATATCACCAACACACACACAGGCACATTATCCTTATATTGTCATCAAAAACTTGGAAAAAATAAAATAAATAATAATGTGACTGTAATGCAACAGATCTAGTAAAAAAAAAGAGAGACTTTCTCTCAACAAAAAGAAATTTAAAAAAGATCTTTTCAATAACTATTTGGTCAAAGAGGAAATAAAAATAAAAATTATATGATATCCAGAAGGAAATTAAGTAATTAATTGGAATGCTGCACATTGAAATATAAAATAAGTCAGATAAAAACAGTGATCAGAGGAAAAATCATTTCTTAAACATTTATTTTAGAAAAGAAAGAGTGAAAAGAATTTAGCATGCTATTTCAGACATTATAAGAATAATTAAAACAATTTTAAGCAAGATATAAAAAATAAATTAAAAAGCATAAATAAGCCAAAGAACTGTTTCTCAAACAAAACAAAACAAGACAAAACAAAACAGAAAAACAATGAACTAGATAAAACACTAATTTATTAAGAGGGAAAACTCAGGTAAAACTCACAGACAGAACATAAAAATATAAAGATGCAATAAGTACAGATAGAGATAAGAAATTTTTAAAAATTTTTATACTTTGTTTAACAAAATCCAATTTGATACAGGAAACCTAGGTGTCATAAATAATTTCCAAAGAAAATAGAATTTACTAAACTGATCCTAGTTGGACAGATTCTAAAAAAAAATTTATTTCACATGTAAAAAAGTTGGAAGTCATTATTCTTATACTCTCAGGAAGGAAAATAATTGAACAACTAAAAATCAATACTTTTTCTTAGATCCATCAGAGATTTGTAATCCCATAGCAAACATCCATCCAAAAGTGGATAAAAAGAATCAAAACTGAGTTCAGTATAGTGACCTAGGAGACAGTGAATCCGATAGCTGGTGGGGACATTCATGTGGTCATTTTAACAAATATTTAAAGGCTAAGTGTGGACTGGCTTGAAAGCTAACTATTGGGGGCATGGGGGATCCCCAGACTTACATAGATTTTACACCTAAGAACTCTACCAAATTTTCATGGTAAATATTGTAGGAAAAAAAAACATCTGTTTCAGACAAGAGAAGAAAAAAAAATCTTATCTATATAAGAAAAAGGATAAAAACTACATTGGACTTCTCATATGAAATCATTTCAGCTAGAAAGGGAGCTGACTGAAATACATTTAAAATGTTTACAGAAAAAAATTCTGTATCCAGTGAAATTATCCTTCAAAAGTAAACAGGAGAAACAAAGACTTTCTTAGACAAAAATGAGGAATTTATCCCAAGTGGATGCATCTTGCAAGAATTATAAAATAAGTTCTTCAGAGAGAAGAAAAATGACACAGTTTAGAAACTTGGATCTAAATAAATAAAGGAAGAGCATTAGAGAAGGACTAAATGAAAGTAAAATTAAATATTTTCTTTTTCCTTTTTCTAAGATTTTTAAAATTTATTCATTAGACACACACACAGAGAGAGAGAGAGAGAGAGGCAGAGACACAGGCAGAGGGAGAAGCAGGCTCCCTCCAGGACCCTGGGATCATGCCCTGAGCCAAAGGCAGATGCTTAACCACTGAGCCATCCAGGTGCCCCAACTATCAAAAATTTTTTAAATTCTTTTTGATATGCTATGAGAGGAAAGAATATCAAATTCATATAAGGTGCTCAATTAAAACAAGAGAAGACAAAAAAAAGAAAATGTTTTTGTAAAGGAACAAATAATAAGTTCAACAAATGAAAAAAAATTACAAACATGGAAGACATTAATCCAATCATATTTATAATCAGTTTAAATCTGAATGGTATAAAGACACTAACTAAAAGACATGACTGGCAAAGTGGATACAAAAGTCAAATCCCAACTATATGTTGTCTGCAAGAAACCCACTTTAAATATAAAGGCACAGATAGATAAACAGCAAGAGAAAAATATACCATGCTAACATTAACGAAAAGAAAACTAGAGTAGCTATATTAATATCAGACAAAGCACAATCCAGTACAAGGGAGAATATCAGAAAAAGGGGGAACATTACATAATGATAAAAGGGTGAATTCTCCACGAAGACATAACAATCCTTAACATCTATGCACCTAATGACAGAGTGTCAAAATAAATGAGGCAAAAGTGGATAAAACTACAAGGAGAAACAGACAAATCCACTATTATCCTTGAGGATTTTGACACACCTCTATCAATAATTGGCAGATCCAGCAGGCAAAAAAATCAGTAATGACACAGCTGAACTGAACAGCACCATCAATCAACTATATGTAATTGACATTTATTGAATATATCAATCAATAACAGCAGAATACACATTCTTCTCAATTTATATGGACTATTGACTAAGATAGACCACATTTTGAGTCACAAACACAACTCAAAAAATTCCAATGAATATAAATCATACCAAGTTTTCTCTCAGACTACAATGAAATGAACTAGAAAGTAGTAACTGAAAGACAAATGAAATATCTGAAAATATTTAGAGATTAAACAACATATTTCCACCTTAGGAAACTAAAGAATGAAGAGCAACCTAAGACTATAGCACACAGAAGAAAGGAAATAATAAAAATTAGAACAGAAATTAATGACATCCAAAAAAAATCAACAGAGAAAATCGATACAATCAAAATCTTGTTCTGTGGAAAAAACAATAGAATTGAAACCTGGGGTGTTTGGGTGGCTTAATCAGTTAAGCATCTAACTCTTGTTTTTGGCTCAGGTCATGATCTCATGGGTCATGAGATCAAGTCCCAAATTGGACTCACATGCAGTGGGGAGTCTGCTTGAGGTTCTTTCCCTCTGCCCCTCCCTCAACTCTCTTGCATGCCTGTGCTCCTTCCCTCTCTCTCAAATAAATCAATAAATCTTTTTAACCAAAGAACCGATAAACTTCCAGTTAGGACAATTAAGGAGAAAGAGAGAAGGCACAAATTATTAATATCAGAAATTAGGATGATCACTATTAATCTCATGTCCATTAAAAGGTTCATAAAAGAATGTTACAAATAATTCCATGCTCCCAAATTTGATAATTTAAATTAAGTGGATCAATTTCTATAAAGATGCAATTTACCAGAAGTTTGTGTGCCAAGCACAGAAACTCCTTCTCACAAGAGAAATAATCTAATTAGTCTATATCTAATGAAGAAATTGAGTCAGTAATTAATACCCTTCCCCAAAGAAAGCACAGAAAGTTTTCATAGGTGAATTCTACCAAATATTTAAGTAAGAAATGATACTAGATTTCTAGAATTTCTCCCATAAAGCAGAAAGGAGGTCACACTTTTTAACTCATTCTGTGAGACCAGCATTACCCTGATAACAAAACCAGATAAAGATATTCCAAGAAGGGAGCACTACAGACCAATATTCCTCTGAATACTGTAATACTCTTCAACAAAATTTTAGCATACCAAATCCAACAACGTAAAAAAGAATTATACTAATAATCAACTGCTATATATATGTATAAAGAGAGGTAATCTGACTCATGAAGAATAGTGTGGCCAAAACAGGTGGATTCAAAGCTAGATTAGTTGAAATTCCAGTGTAAACTTGGAAAACAGAATTATTCATGCAAGGAATAGAGTGGCCATATCCAATAATACATTATGTGCTAAATTTCAAAAATGGCATTATTTTAAAGTCACAGATGTTTAGTGATCTCGATGGGATTTGAATTTTAGATTCTCATTCTGCCACCTCTCACAGGATGGTCTTGGAATATAGACATCATTTTGAGTTGTAGGGGACCCTGTGAATGAAAACACATAATTAATTTGAAGACTGATAGATTGCCAAAATTATAAAGGATTTTGGTACAGAGACGAAAAGGTCAAGTAAGGAAGCTGAGAACAGGGATCTCTACTCTGTGGTGAGGGAGCTGAACCATCACAGCGTGACCCTGGAAATTCGTGGATTTGGCTGGCAATGAGCCAGCTGTGGGGGTTGCGGTGGCGGGGAGTGGCTGTCTTCCTCTAGTGGAAATGTAATATCCCTCACACCCAGAGCCTCCAGGAGCTGGGCGGCTGTCCTTCCAGTCAGTCCTAGAAACAGCTGGTACTCCAATCCAGGCGATCAGGCCCTCAGAGGTCTATTTCCTGACTGCCAAGCTTGCTTTCTCAGGCCTGCAGAATAAGAAGAGGGACCTTCAGTGGGGCAGGGATCCTTGTGTCTGAAAGAAACCTAAACTGTGCCCAGCAGACGTCCTGGCCTGCTGTGCATCTCTATGGGGGTAATGACAGTAGGAGGGCAGTGAGGATGGCACCTTTGCATCTCTGCTTCCCTGACCTTGGCCTAGTGAGTTTTCCCTTTTCTCACTACAGCATTTCTTAATCCATGCTGCGTGATGGTGTAATGTTGAGGAATTTGTTCTGCCCTCTTGCATGACAGATGAAGACCCACCTGGTCCAACATATGTTCAGCCTTCCCTGAGAGCTATAGCGATCAGATACTGAATGACACTGTCTCTGTTCATTTCATCCTTCATCCTACTTCGGGTTGCTTTTCTTGCTAGAGTCTGGCAACCTGTGAGCACCTTCCAGTGGATAAGCACAAGTTCTAACCACAGCTCTGCACATAAGAACGGAGCACAGGCTCACCAGCAGTATAGACACTCATGGCCCCCAATAAGGTGGGACACATATGTCCTTTATATTCAATTTGTCTTCGACAATGTTAAAATTTCAAGAAAGGGAATTTCTGACTGGTTAGTGGGTTGTTGAAGAAGTCTGTGAGTTGAAAAAAAGATTCATTTATTTAGTTTAATCAGTATTCTGAAGCACAGTATTTTTTATCTTTCTGCCATTCTGTCCTTTATGTTTCACTTGGATAACACAAACATCAGCTAGCAGGTTAAAGAATTGCTGCATCTGAGACTTAAAGAGTTTGAGAGAAAATTTATTTCATCATGTTGTCCAAGACATAATACTTTCTACCAACGTGGCCATCGGCAACTTTTTTTAACGAGAAAACAATGAAACAGTGACTCCTTTAGAAAATCGTCAGATAGTGAATTTGAAACTTTTGTCTTTCAAATTTTAATGGAAATAATACACTTTTCTCTTTGATCACTCACGGATTACTTAGCCCTTTCTTTGTTAGTCTTTGAAAATCCTTCAGTATAATTTCCATTATGTTCTTAATACCTTTAGACATTAAAGAGATTAAAGAAAAGAGAAGTAAATTGTTTTCTCCTCTCTTCTCTGTATCAGAAATATTAGGTTGTTTGGGAATAGCATAAGAAAAAATAATTAGGAGAGGCTACATTGGCCAGAGTTAACTAACTTGGCCATGACATAGTTTGCAACAATGGAACTATTCAAACATTTTTCATATTTAACTATTTGTTATAGTTTTAAGTTGTTTTTTTTTTTAAATACAAAGATATATGACCCGATAGTAAGATTAGCTCTTCAAGAAGATGTTTTTACTCCCTGTAGGGAGAGGGAAAAAAAACTTCAGATAATGTTACCAGAATTCTAGGAAGATTTTTATTGAATAAAATATTTTGCTTTCTACATTCAAAATTTCAACTCTGCAAATTAAACATATACCAAGTCAAATTGCTTTTCTACATTAGAAAAAAATAGAAATTTAGTTGATTTTAATAAATTTCAAGGTAAAGTGATGAGGAAGAGTTTTTGCTGGTTTCCTGGCTTTCTTTTCATTTTTTCCTCTTCTACTGTTCTCTCATTTTTCGTATACATTTTTTCTTCTGCTTTTTCTTTGCCTTTCATATTACCTTACTTAATAAAACATTTTACTAAAAACTGACCCTTATTTTTTTAATTTCAAAACCACAGTAAATTTTCTTCTAAAGTATTTTATAGAAAAATTGAAACATCATCTATGTTAATCTTATCTAAGCCAACTAATCCCTCAATTCCATGACCTAAACAAAGTTAAATACCAACATAAATTACTTTTCAAAAATATGTAAATAAAGGTTGATTCTATTTTATATTAACCTTTTCATTACCTTTATTACAATTTTATATATGTACAAACACATATATAAATCATTAAGTGTGTATGCAATGAACGTTTACTAGGTGAGCATACCTTGTAATCATAGATGAAGAAACAAGCCAACACCTCAGGAGACATCATGTTCCCTCCCAGGATACATGCTTCCCTCTTCCCAAAGGTAAATCTATCTTTTTTTTTTTTTTGTATAGAATTGACTTTACTAGCTTTTGTGATTTATTAAAATGGAGTCAAAGAGCATATATTCTTTTATCACTTGATTCTTTCATTCCTTATTGTGCCTGCATAAGATTCATCAGTGTTTGTGCTTGTGATAGAAGTTCACTTCCTTTTTGGGACACCTGGGTGGCTCAGTTGGTTAAGTATCTGCCTTGGGCTCAAGTCAGGATCCCAGGGTCCTGGCTCTCTGCTCAGCAGATAGCCTGCTTCTCCCTCTGCCTCTGCCTCTGCCTATCCCCTGCTTCTGCTCTCAATCTCTCTCTCTGTTAAATAAATAAATAAATAAATAAATAAATAAATAAATAAATAAATAAAATCTTTAAAGTTCATTCACTTTTGTTGCTATATAGTATTCCACTTTCTAATATATGACAAGTTTACTTATTCATTCTACTGTGAATGAAGATATTGTATTTTTCTAGCATGGAGCCATTACAAATGTATGTATATGTTTTTACTGATAAATACCTAGGAGTTGAATTGGTGGTTCAAAGGGAATGCATAAATTCATTTACTTGATATTGCCAATAGCTTTACAATTTATTTCACTAATTTCCTCAGTAAACGAGCAGAATATGAGAGAGCAAGTGTTTCATGTCCTTACCAACACTGGGTATTTCAATCTTTTTAATTTTAGCCACTTTTTGTGTGTGTGTTGTGGTGGTGTACTGTTGTTTCATTTACATTTCCCTGGTAACTGCAGAGATGGAGCACTTTTCCATGTTTTTTGGCCATTTGAATATCCTGCCCTTTCTAAGTTCTTGTTTAAGTCTTTGCTCATTTTTTTAAAAAAAATTCTTATCCTTTTTTTAAATAGATCTGTAATTATTTTATATTCTGAAAGTGAGTCTTTGGTTCAATATATATTGCAATATCTTCTTTCCTTTTGTGGAATGCATTTTAATCTTTTTAATGGTATGTTTGGATGAACAAAAGGTTTTGTTTTTGTTTTTGTTTGAGAGAGAGCAGGAGTGGGAGGGACAGAGGAGAAGGAGAGGGAGAGAGAATTTCAGGCAGATTCCATGCCTAATTTGGAGCCTAAAGTGGCCCAATCCCATAGCCTTGAGATCATGACCTGAACTGAAACCAAGAGTCAAATGCTCAACTAACTGCACCACCCAGGAGTCCCTGGATGAAGAAGAGTTCTTAATCATATCCAACTGGGATCCCTGGGTGGCGCAGTGGTTTGGCGCCTGCCTTTGGCCCAGGGCGCGATCCTGGAGACCCGGGATCGAATCCCACATCAGGCTCCCGGTGCATGGAGCCTGCTTCTCCCTCTGCCTGTGTCTCTGCTTCTCTCTCTCTATGTCTATCATGAATAAATAAATAAAATCTTAAAAAAAAAAATCATATCCAACTTATCAATATCCTTTTATGATAGTACTTTGTGTGCCCTATTTTAGAAATCTCTTCTTAACCCAAGTTTGGGAAGACAATCTTTTATTTTATATCAACTTTGTTTACTTTCTACCTTTAAATATGAATTAACAAGGAAACTATCTTTTATACATATGATGCTAGTAGTGGTCAATATTCAATTTTTAAATAAATTAATACACTTTATTTTTTAGAGCAGTTTTAGGTTTACAGAAAAATTGAGTAGAAAGAACAGAGTTCCCACATATCTCCTCCCAACCACCTGTAGATTACCCTATTACTGACATCTTTCATTGGGGTAGCACATTTGTTACAATTCATAAGCCAATGCAATATTGTAATAATATAATTACTACAGTAATACAATGCTATTAACTAAGGTTTGTTTACATTAAGGTTCCTTCTTCCATGTTGTACCTGCTATGGATTTGACATTGTACACTAATCCACCATTACAGTAACATAGAGAATAGTTTCATTCCTCTAAAGATCTGGGCTTCACGTCATGCCTTTCCTCTCCTCATCTGAACTCCCAGAACCACCGAACTTTTATCATATTCTTACTTGTGCCTATTTCAGAATATAATATACATTGGAGTTATAAAGCTTTTTAAACTTGGCTTCTTTTACTTAATAGAATGCATTTCTTCCATTCTTTTTATAGCTTGATAGCTCATTTCTTTTTATTTATTTTTTTAAAGATTTTATTTATTTATTTATTTATTTATTTATTTTTATTTATTTATGATAGTCACAGAGAGAGAGAGAGAGAGAGAGGCAGAGACACAGGCGGAGGGAGAAGCAGGCTCCATGCACCGGGAGCCCGACGTGGGACTCGATCCCGGGTCTCCAGGTTTAAAGATTTTATTTATTTATTCATGACAGACACACACACACAGAAAGAGAGAGAGAGAGAGAGAGGCAGAGACACAGGCAGAGGGAGAAGCAGGCTCCATGCAGGGAGCCAGACGTGGGACTTGATCCTGGGTCTCCAGGATCACACTCCAGGCCAAAGGCGGCACTAAACCACTGATCTATTGGGGCTGCCCTCATTTCTTTTTATTATTGAATAATATTCTGTTGTATGGATGTACCACAATTTATCCATCCACTATTGAAGAACATCTTGGTTGCTTCCAAATTTGGCCATTATGGATAAAGCTGTTATAAACCTTTCTGTGCAGGTTTTTGAAGGGAGTTCTCTACTTCTTTAGTAAGTACAAAGCAGTGCAACTGCTGATCATATGGTAAGAGTATGCTTAGTTTTGTTTAAAAAAATGTCTTCTAAAGTGTCTGTACCATTTTGCATGTCCATCAGCAATGAATAAATGAAAGTTCCTGTTGCTCCACATCCTCACCAGCATTTGATGTTGTCAACGTTTTAGATTTTAACCATTCTAATAGATGTGTAGAGGTATCTCATTGTTTTAAATCATGATTTCTTTATGACATATGTTGTTGGACATCTTTACATATGTTTCTTTGCCTTCTAGATATCTTCTCTCATGAGATGTATCTTCACATATTTAACATTTTTGATTATATATTTTTCAACATTCATATTGAACATTGTTGAGTTCTAAGTGTTATTTTTTATATTTCATATTCTTGTCCTTTATAAGACTGGTGTTTTGCAGAGATTTTTACCCAATCTGTAGCTTGTCATTTCATTCACTGAGTAGTGTTTTCTGCATAGTAGAAGTTTTTTCATTTTGATAAAGTCCAATTTATCCTTTCATTTCTTTCATGGATTATGCTTTTGGTCTTATATATTAAAAGTCAATATCAAGTCCAAGGTCACCTGTATTTCCTCTTATGTTATCCTCTAGTAGTTTTATTATAGTTTAAATTGATAATCTATTTTGAATTAATTTCTGTGACAGGTAGAAGGCCTGTGTTTAGAGTCATGTTTTTGCATGTGGCTGTCCAGTCAGGATTCATTTTTTCCACCATATGTATACCCAAGAACCCAGTACCGTTCATTAGTAGCTAATTGCATTCATTTCAGGTTATTTCTTCATACAGTTTCTTTTGCATAAATGAACAGATAAATGTATATGTCCTTATATTGCCTTAACTATTGCATGAGGGAGGAGGGTGGGGGGTGGGGGTGAATGGGTGATGGGCACTGAGGGGGGCACTTGATGGGATGAGCACTGGGTGTTATTCTGTATGTTGGTAAATTGAACACCAATAAAAAATAAATTTATTATTAAAAAAACTATTGCATGAAAGATAATATACCATAGATGCCCTTGGCAGCTTGGTATCTATGGTATGTTTTTTTTTTCATTTAAAAATTATAATCCAGGGACACCTGGGTGGTTCAGTGGTTAAGCCCATCTGCCTTTGGCTCAGTGTGTAGTCCTGGAGCACCAGGATCCAGTCCTACATTGGGCTCCCTACATGGAGCCTGCTTCTCCCTCTGCCTGTCTCTGCCTTTCTCTCTGTGTGTCTCTCATGAGTAAATAAATAAAATCTTTTAAAAAAATTATAATCCAGAAATCATTCTGTATCAGTTCATGGATATCTAGCTCATTCTTTTTGTCCTTTCTTCTTTTTTATTGTTTTTTCGTTACTACTACATGGTGCTACAGAGTTTACTGACTCACTCTCCTACTTATTAGCTTGTAGAGTCAGTTTTAATGTTTTTCAGTTTCAAAAACTGCTTTCATTGAATAACCCTGAAAGAAATGGGAGAATGATCACAGAGGTGAAGCTCTGTTCTCACACCATCATGTTAAATGTACATGCTATTGACATAACTGTTCACTGATGCGACAAATCGTGATTATATGGCTGAGGTAGTGTTTTCTAGGTTTCTCTACTGTAAAGTCACCCTCCCTCCACACACACACCCATATCACTCTACTGTTTGGAAGCAATTTATTAAGAGTAGCACACATGGATTTTTCTTTTATACTTTGGATTATAATCTAGCACTTCTTTATTTTGTTGTTTAAAGTGTTCTAGGTTTGATCATTGTAAACTTCGGTTTGGCTCTTGTGTCACTTTTACATGCTCCCATTAGTTTGTTTTTGAACACTTTATTACTTCCTGGAACTACAAAGATACCCAAGTTTATCTTGTATATTCCCTTCTCCAGCCCTAGAATCAGCTGTTTCTCCAAGGAGTCCTGGTTCCTTTTATTGAAGAATGACATTTGAAGCCAAGTTCTAGGCACTGGGTGTGCTCATTTCTATTGCAGTGTCATTGCTTCTGGGCTCTCTCAATGTACAGATCTAGAAAATATATGTATGACACTAACTCATGGAAGCACACATATCTATAGTTTTTTTTAAAAAACCCTATCTGTATATTAAATTAAACAAGAATTCATATTGATGTATCTGAATCTAATCCTATAACAACTGGCTCATTTCAGTTTTTCTCCCTTGCTTAACTGTAATCTCCAACAATGAGAAACCTGATTCTCACTTGCTAGTATTTATTTACTTAATTGTTCAAATCCATTACACATATATATCAATATCAGAATTGTAAACCTGTAATCCTATGTTAGTTGTCTTCTGACTAACCTGGAGTTAACTGGCTTCTTAATGTGTTTTTTGCTTAAAAAAAAAAATTGTGTGTAACCAAGGAAGATAGATATGCCAGATAAATGTGGTAAGATTCCTGAAGAGGATGGGTGACTAGCAGTGTCTGTACTTTGAGAGCTATTATAAGAATAATAGAATTTAGAGACACAGAATAGTTGGCCCAAATATTCAGAATGGAACTTTGGAATATAATTGATTTCATCTGAATTGTTTCAGGACTGGAAGGAAAAGAGGCACTCTGATTAGCTTTTGCTATTGAATCTTGACAGCATGGAGCACAAAAAGAATTATGGGTGAATGATAAATCAGGAAAAGGTAAAAAGAAGAGTAAAGAGAAAAAAAATTATCTCTGAGCTTAGTACAGATGTTCACATCATGACACATCAGATTTTAACATCTTAACACTGGTATTCTCTCAAATTTTCAGTCTCCTTCCAGGCATCTGGATGTCTATCATCTATCAGGATCATTGTGAACAGTTTCTCAACAACAACACTATTGGCATTTTCACTATTGACTTATTGACAGATCATTCCCCATGAATTATAGAATGTTTAACCTCTACCCACTAGATTCTAGTAGCACCTTCCACTCCTGCTTGTAACAAAGAAAATGTCTCCAGTTAGTGCCAAATATCCCCTGAAGGACAGATTTGCTGCTCCTTGAAAACCACTGGTGTAGATTGAGGCTGGATGGAATCTGTCTATTTGAATATTGTCTTTGATTATTTGTTTATTTTTAAGTGAAAAATGCCTCTGCTTTTGATGAAAGAGACTTGTACTTATGTTCTTAGATTTAATATTTCCAGCCGGGATCCATAGTAACCCCATTTTCTTATCTAGATGTACCAAGATGTAAGATATATGGCCTCTTAGACTTTCTGCTACATGGCTTTTTTCAGAAATAGCTTTAAAAAATGAGTCTCAGTAGGTTTGTGGCTTTTAAATATTTTTGTAGCTAAAGAACCTACATTCAATCTATATGTCTTTGGAGACGAGAAGTGCAAAGGAGGGATGTGAGGTTCAGGGAGGAATTCTCAATCCTAAATTAGAAAAATATTTTTTACTATAAAACTTTCAGGTGTATATCCAACATTTGGCAATAACAGAAAATTCCTTGAATAAATGAATTTTCCAACTCAAAATTTGCTTTTACCATGAATAAATTGTTCCATTTTCTATGTAATGTAGCTTCTTTATTTAAAGATTCTATTATTTCAAAATACTGCCCTTCTCTGATTTAACACTGAGAATCCAGTTCTTCGTTGGAACTATTTACAAGTTACTACAACTACTTAATCAGAATTGGCTGAAATATGTTTATAGAATTTCTTCCAGGTTGAGTTTGACAAGGCTGTGAATTACAGAACAGTTATTCTTGATCTAAACAATTGTCAGTCTATGGAAATCAGCACAGCTTGAGGCCAAGTTATATGAGAAGGTTAATACTCAGACCCTTAACTGTGTGGACTTTTCTGACTCAGACATTCCCAGTGTGACAAGTAAAGAGAGTGGCCGGTAATCTCAGCAGGCCTTTACTGAACACTTGTCTGGAACATATAATTTTCCTCAGCATTTAGCCCCTATGAGGGAATAGTGTGAAGAGCCCATAAGATCCACCTTTCATTTTAAACATTCGTTGGCTCAAGCTCACACAGGATAAATGACTCACTCATAGTTGGTAGAAGTAACAAGGTCAGAATTTGTATTTTCTGTGTTTCTGACTCTTAGTCTGTGTCTATTTCTTCTAGAGATCCCTGTAGGACTTAGGAGGGAGTCTGGTCTGTGGTCCACTCAGTCACCTTCCAGGGTGTACTACTACTTATCTCTGGAAAATTAAAATGAGAAACTTAAATGTATCAAGAAAATGGAACTTTCCCTAGTAAAGAGCCAAGAGAAGAGGAAAAGGAACATGACTAGTAGGGGAGAAAATGAGTTAGTGATGGTTATCAAGGCCTCGTGGAATATCAAGAAAGACAGAATGTGGATTCTTTGCTGCTGTGGTTACCTGAGGTCATTGGTAACATTTAGTGACTACAAGCTTACACAGAAATGCAATCAATGGGAAATTATAGGCAAATATGAATAGTGCTCACTTCATGATATTTAGATCAAGGTCTTGCTTGGTCTAATAGAAAATGGAGAAATAAGAAGTCATTCCCAAATTAAAAAAAAAAGGGATTCTTAAATATATAGCTAAAAAAGATGTGTCTCTCAGTTCAGAACAGCCGTTATAGGAAGTACTACAAAACTTTATATTCCTTAGAGGAGAATGTTGATTTTTAAACTAACAAACACACAAAACACCCAAAATAAAAAAGACAAAGGTGTTAGAAATTTTGTAATAAGGCAGGAAGGAAATGACTTTATACTGGTTTTCTGTAACGCTATGTATCTTATGTGAGAACCCAAAGAAACTACACCACAAACAAAAATCACATCAATAAAAATACTCCAAATGTTTCAAATAGCTGACTACTTGATAAGATGTCTGAATGTTTGTCTGTATTTCCCCATCAACCTGAAATGTGAGGTATGGCAATTCAAGTGCAGAACTATTCACATCTTTAATTCTTTATAACCTAACATATTAACACCTGCCATGATTGGATCATCAATCTCTAGAGTTAACCTTACAAATAAAACAGCAAAAACTGAGTTTATTGAGTAACAGAGAATTGAAATCTAGGACGAGCAAACTAAGACAAAACCATAGCCAAGTCCAAAGAATAAAGGAGAGGATTACTCTTATATAAAGAAAGGGGGACATTGGGAAGTCTGTTATAAATGGTCCACTGAGTGAACTGGAAGTTGGAAATGGCTTCTCATTGGTTGAGTTGTGACAGTGTCTCATTGACTGGGCTGTTGCCGGGGAGGAGCAAAGCCTGTCTTCCTCCTTCTAGAAGTACAGTAAAGTAGTAGGTACAATAAAGTAGTATTCATCTCTCTGCAAGGTGAGTCTCTATCCAGTCTGAAAATTGATGAGGAATGACAGTGCACGAGAGCTCCCCCTGCTGGCTTCCCCACTCCATTCCGAATGAGATTCCCTTTTATTAATTTTCATACTAGTATCAAGGTCATGAAAGTGGTTGGTCTTTGGCAGGCTGTTGATTGATGGAGTTCGTTGTTAACTATTTATCTGGCAATAATGTATTAATTTGTCTATTATAATTTACCTTGCACATCAGTAAGTTCAAGTATCAGGGATAATATTTGGAAACTTTTTCTCCCAAATGATGAGGGGACAGCCAAAGAAATAAATGTCAGGTCAGAACAATTAAAACCATTAAAACCAAAGCTTTCTGCTCATTAGAGTCAGTAAACTTGATAAGGTAGCAGAGCTGCTGCACTAGTGTAGCATATACATGTTCATTATTGAAAATATTCTAAATATTTGCACCATCTGTCATTTTAGAAGCTATAAAACACTCTTCAATAGAGTGCCAATTTAAGACTCTCTATACTCCTGTGTGGAAGTGTGGCATAATATGAAAATCTATTTGGTCTTTGTCCCCTGTTCCTGACACAGAGCTCCTAAAAATGCTTCGTGTTTCCTGGGTAATAGGAGTGTCTTTTGTTATTAAGCCTACTTTTCTCACCACATCTGAGTTAATGCTAATGAAGTGAGTTAGGGAAGGGCCTCTAGGTAGATTCAGCATGGGATCAGTCATCAGAAAGACCAGGTGATTAGAATATTGGAATTTCTAGCCACACTTAACAACCTCCTAGGTGAAGGAGAGCTGTGGATTGAGCTGTATAAAACTTAAACAAAATTTGGAAAGCTTCTAGGTTGGTGAACACATTGAGGAGCTGCGAGGATAGCACACCCAGAGAGGGCATGGAAGCTCCATGCCCCTCCCCCCATACCTTGCCCTATGCATCGCTTTCTTTTGTCTGTTCCCGAGTTACATCCTTTATAATAAACTTGTAATAGTAAGCAAACTATTTTCCTGAGTCCTGAAATCCATTCTAGCCAATTATCAAAACTGAAGAGAAGGTCATGGAAACCCTCAATTTATAGCTGATTGGTCAGAAGTATAGGTGACAACTGACTCCTGAAATGGGGCAATTTTTGGCGAATAAGCCCTTAACCTGTGGGGTCTCCCTTAACTCCGAGTAGTTAATGTAGAAATTGAATTGAATTGATTTGTAGGGCATCCAGTTGGTAATCTGGAGAGTTGGAAAATTGATTGGTATGGGGTAAAAACAAAAACAAAAAAAACACATATTTGGCATTGGAAATGTGGTAAAAGCAGTTCAGGCAGTCAGAATAGTATCACTCCTTTTTATAGGTAACTGAAGTAAGGCTTACGTAGCTGAACTGATTAACCCAAAAGGTAAGCATTGTAAGTTCCCACATAACAGGTTCAACCTTGATTCCTGAACTCAATACGATCCCCTTTCTCATCTTTCTATTGTTATTATACCAGGTCTGGGCTCTGACTAGTCACAGGATGACATATTTATATATCAAAGCTGCAGAAACCTGACTAACATGCAAAGACTAGGATAGATCCAGAGTAATTGGATAACCAGGTCAATAGAAGCTGTTTTTCCTAGAAATTGGGTTACAGAAATTTTCCTCCTAGAAATTGTATGAGAGCTACTTCTTGCTGTTTTTTAGAATTATCATTCAGGGGCACCTGGGTGGCTCAGTCAACCTGAGCAGAAATCAACCTGCCTCCAGCTCAGGTTGTGATCCCAGGGTCCCAGGATCAAGTCTTGCATCAGGCTCCCTGCTCAGCAAGGGCTCTGCTTCTCCCTCTGCCCTTCACTCCACTTGTGCTCTCTCTCTGTCTCACTTTCTCTCTCTCTCTCTCTCTCTCTCAATAAATAAAGTCTTCAAAAAAATAAAATTATTATCCAAATTCTCTTGAAAGTAACTTCTATTTTTTTCCCAGCAAACTGCTACAGTGGTATAACAGCTGATTTCCACAAAAGGAAGTTCATCTGTGCCATAAACTTATTGCAAGAGAAAATGCTCTCTATGAAACCAGAGGGTCCATTTAGAGAGAGGGAGAGACGAGTAAATTTTATTAAGCAGAAAATTGGCAAAGGCTTTACAACCTCTTGCTAATGCTACTAATGGTATTTCCTTCAGATGGTAGATTCAAAGGTTAGCCTAAATTGAAAAATCGCAGCAGTGTCTGTGTGTCTGTGTGTCTGTGTGTCTGAATAAGGAGTGGTTGTGGGCAGTAATAGAAAACAATTCAGGTGAAATAGAAAAAGCTGTACTTAATGGTGGCAACAGCTACACCAAGGACAAAGTGGTTTATTGCACATCACACTTATTAAGCATTACCAGGTAATTACAGTATGAAGCAGAGTCATTTTAATGCAGTGATTGTGTGGGAAATGGAACTCCAAACTACATGGGATGCGTTAGATCACACTTAGAAAACTTAAAATGGAAAAACCCAGCAATTTTCCTCAGACATTTTTATTGTAACTGCATTTTAAAATATGCAAATATTTTCTAACGATGTTAGCTTCATCTTACTTAGCTCATCCATGTATGACACATTAAGTGCCATCCTAAACTGATAAATCTGGGCTATGATTTCAACACAGCGGTTCCCTTGTGCATTCCTTTTCTTCTGAAATGACCTCAGAAAGCTTCAAATGGAATATAACCCTAATTGCAATAGATAGATTCTGTACTCATTTTCAAAATCTAAGTAAATAGATAAAAACTTTACTCTGATGGACAGCCTTTCTTGATTACTGTAACCACACACTAAAACTGCAAATTTGACAGATCCGTTCCTCTTAACATCCTTAATGCTTTTAAAACATTTCTTGCTTAGCACTCTTGAACAGCTTCCAATGGTGTTGATAATCAACTCCAGACTCCTTGGTGAGCTCCAGAAGGACGTCTGCATTATGTTTCATACCTAGTCTCGTGCCTCATTGCTTGTCACTCCACCACCATATACTCAAGGCATATGGAGCTTGTTGCATTCCCACATCCTGCTATGCTCCATATGTTCCTGAGTTTTCCAGGAGTCATTCAGTTGCGTGCCTGGAATAGCCATCTTCCACTTCTCCACCTGGCTGACTCTCTGCACTCATCATTCAAACCTAAGTCAAGTGTCACATTCTCCCACCTTCTCTGATGAGCCATCCCTTTCTCTGCAGGCTGGGTTCTGTGCCCTGGCTCTATCCCCTAGAGTTGTTGGTCTGTTATTATTACAGCTAATCTCTCACTGTGCTGTCATTGCCTATATTCTTGTCATTGAGGACTTTGGAAAGCAGACACTGTCTAATTTTATGACCCCAGTGGTAAGCAGCAGAATTGCATATAGCAGTCAATGAACGGTGTAGTGGATGAATAAAGTCAATACGAAATAAATTTCTTTTTGACATAGATCTATGAGAGATATGTTTTATAGACCTACTGTGATTGTCCTGGGTTATTTAAAGGTGGTGTTGACCAAGGGGAGAAAATGGGCTGACTAAATTGTCTGAATGTATTTAGAAAATGCGTAGTGTGTATGGAATATCAAATTTATCAGAATTTAAGGCCAAGGCATGGACTGGAGGAGAGTGGCATTAATTAAGATTTTATTCTGCTAACTTTTTAAACATAATCGTATCATGCATTTTAGATTGTACAAATGATCCTGACATTTTTCACTTAATCTCTCCTCTTTTTTTCTATGCCTGTGTGTGAAAGTTATGGTATGGTTGGAGCAATGGCACAGAGTGGTAGTGAAGGAAGGGCTGGGAAAAGAGAGGAAGTGTTGTTTAAAATGATGAAGCTTGTTCTTTAAAGGAAGGGGCAATCCCTACTGGACTGTGTCACTATTTGACAACTTTGCAGTACAATTTCATAGTACAGTTGCTCTCCCAGAGGTCCAATCAAACTATTTCATGACTTTTCCTCTCATCGTAAACACCACATGTTTTCCTTTTCAGGTGATAACCTTGCCTTCTACCCAGAAAATAGAAGCAACCACAGGGGAACGTCATCTTCCTTCCATGGAATCCACCAAGCCTTCTACATCTGCTTCCTCCTTTGCAAAGAGGGATTCAGTATCTCCGTGTCTATAATTCCTCACTGCATAGCGGAAAGCACACCTTTTTACACTGTCATGGGTTTTGTTCCTACATTACATCCTGTTAGTCTCCTGTTTTACATGCTCACTTTCTCTTTGTTGGTTGTGGTAAAGCACAGTGTGCACCATTGCGGTGTGGTGCCACTCATCTCCAAATAAATATGCAAGCCCTTCCTTCACCCCAGGACTCTTCACAGTCACTGCCGCATTTCTCAGTCTCTCACCACAGCTGGAAAGGGATCACAATATGCCATCCCAAAATCTGTCACTTTAACATATGGATTATTTTGAGCAAAGGCAATTAGGAACCAACATATAAGAAGTAAGCCTTCTTGGAACTTCCCTCATCTAAGAGCAGAAAATTCTAAGCAATGAAACCTACCATAAATGCCCTCTCCCGGGGAATTTTCTTTTTCTTTTTTTTTTAGATTTTATTTATTTATTCATGAGAGACACACAGAAAGAGGCAGAGACATAAGCAGAGGGAGAAGCAAGCTCCCCACGAGAAGCCCGATATGGGACTCCATTCCAAGAACCCAGAATCATACCCTGGGTGGAAAGCAGATGCTCAACCACTGAGCCATGCAGGTGTCCCATCCCAGGGGAGTTTCATAGCCATGAAGAGGACAGAAAGTCAGCACTGAGATGGGCCTGTACAGGTAAATAAACTTTACTAGAATAATCTTTATCTTACATTAGTTTCCATACATTCACTTTCCCCCGATTTCCCACTTTTAGAAGTTCAATCCTTTTCCTTTGTCTCGTCACTTCTCTGTAAATGTATTGTACTTTGTTAAAATGGTATCCAAGCCTACAGTTTTCATTTTATTTTAGATATTTCATATCCCCCATATGCATATGAGATAAACCTTTTTTTTTATTTTTTATTTTTTTTGTATTTATTTATGATAGTCACACAGAGAGAGAGAGAGGCAGAGACACAGGCAGAGGGAGAAGCAGGCTCCATGCACCAGGAGCCCGACGTGGGATTCGATCCCGGGTCTCCAGGATCGCGCCCTGGGCCAAAGGCAGGCGCTAAACCGCTGCGCCACCCAGGGATCCCGAGATAAATCTTTTTATCCTGTTAATCTATGTCAGTTCAGTTTGCAAGGACCCAATCACCAAACCTAAGAGGTTGGAGAAAAAAGGTTTTTTCCCTCCCTGATACAGCCAAATATCTTAAAAGAATGATCTATAATTCCTGATTGCATCTTATCACATTCCATTCTTGCCTGAGTCACTGCATTTAGGTTTTTGATCCCACCACCTATTAGTCTGTTTTGCTAGGGCGGCTAATAACTGCCATGTTATATTTCTCAGCATAACTGATGGCTTTTCTCCTTAGACTTCTGTGACAGCCCACACTTCTGGTTTCTAGTGACATGACTGACTGTCCCTTCTTTGTCTCTTACCTGGTTCATTCTCTATCCAATCTCTAAATGTTGATGTTTATTCTTCAGCCCTCTCTCTTATCTGTTCATTTTTTTTTTATGTAATTTCAACCACAGCATTTAAAATACATATTACATATTTGTTGATGATGCCCAGATTTGCCTGGATTTCTGTCCATAATACAAATTTCCAACTCACACATCCAACTTGCTTATTTGAGATCTCAGTCTGAATGGCTAACAGGTACCATCACCCTGACATATCAAAAATAGTCACATAACTTCACACCTTAGAATTGCCTCTCCCCCACAGCCTTATCTGTCTCAGTAAATGCTACCATTTGCCCAGTTGTTCAAAAATCCAGAAGGCAGGCTGTTCCTCTTTTCCTCATTCTGTCCATTCATTCCATCAGGAAGCTCTCCCCATAAAATGTTATGTGACAACTTTTCTCCTTCACAGCTGTGATCCTAGTCTAAGCCAACATGGGCTTTAGTGACAAGCCTCCTAACTAATCTTTCTTCTCTTCTTGCTTCACATAGCTGCAGAAGTGATATTTTTAAATTGCAAATCAGAGCATGTCCCAAATCTGCTTATATGTTTCAGTGGTGGCTCTGTTCTTGGACTTGAAACAAATCAGAATCTCCATTACAGTCTCAAAATCTTCCATGATCTGGTCTCTACATGCTCCTTCAGCCTACTCTCTGACAATCCTGTTACTAACTGTGCTCCATCTCACTGGAGCATCATTGCTTCTCATCATTGCTTGAACGCATCACTCTCTTTATGGCATTGGAGCTTGTGGTATAAGTGGTTTCCTCTGTGTGGACACTTCTCTCAGATGTTTCTTTACATGGTTTGCTCCTTCAGTCATTTGTATCTCAGATCAAATTCAACATCAGTGAGATCTTCCTTGACTATCTAATATAGTAAGAAATTTCACACCTTTACCTGTCTGCCATCTAACCCCTAATATATCACCAGTTTTTATTTTTCTTTAATTGCCCATATGTGTCTGTGAGTGTAAACAGAACCACAAACTTAGTGTGATGCATGAAGATGTCACACACACACGCATTTCAATTCCAAGTGAAAAATACATTCCTTGCTTCTTTCTCTAACTTCAAATCTTAGAAGTTTCTCATCTATATAGAGTAGCTGGATCAGATAGAAGACACAATGATTAGAACATTCCATCCACACCAAAGGCAAGGAAAAATTTCAACACACAAGAGCTTTGATACTCACTAACTGCCTAGGGAAGGATAGCACCCTGAGAAAAGTGGAGGGAAGAGGGCCTTCAAGAGGAAATAAGCAATGAAAGCTTCAAAAGACTAAGCAAAGGGAGAGAATGGAGACAAAGACCCAAGTGGGATATTCTCATTAAGATTTGGACAGTTAATGTGGGCATATCATAAATACATATAGGGCAAAGTTCCTTGCTCTTATTCTTCTGTTTTTCTGTCTTCTTGACTCACCCAAAGAGGATGAAGATGATGGACCTATGTACACAAAATGTATGATTCCCTTAGCTCTAATCAGACATGTATGATGAGCTGGACATTTCCCCCAAAACAGTCTGCAAACTGGGACACAAACCAGTGACCTATTTTACCTATGAATAACTATTTGTCTTCATTTAGTCACATTTATTCTTCTTTAAAAAAAAAAGATCTTGTTTATTTATTCATGAAGGACACACAGAGAGAAAGGCAGAGATGTAGGCAGAGGGAGAAGCAGGCTCCAGGCAGGGAGCCCGATGTGGGACTCAATCCTGAGACTGCGGATCACGCCCTGAGCCAGGGGCAGGTGCTCAACTGCTGAGCCACCCAGGCATCCCTATTCCTCCTTTTTCAAGCATAGATTCACTTCTAAACTTTTTAAAATTAGTAAACACCAGTAGATACTGCATTCAATCTGCTGAGCATTCTCAAACCTAAAACAAAGGGACCATTTCTTGGTCTCTAAGAGGCTGCTTGCCAAGGGCAATGTTAGTGTTCTGGAAGTGCACATTCCTCCTATCCAAGTGAGCAGAAAAGAACATTTCAGCAGTCCAAGCACATATAATATCAGGCAGATTGAAGACAACAAGCATGGGATGACCCATTGGTTCAGTACACTGTGAGAGTTAATAGATATGCACCAATTGTCCCTTGAGCTGGAGCTCGGAGTGCTCCAGGAATCGGGAAGTAGAAAGTCAGAAAAGCAGGAAGTAAATAATGAGACATTAGATATAAAATAGGATGAGACTGCACTTCAATTTTTTGCCCTGGAGCCAATTGTGCAGTTTCAATGATCTCCTATAAACGGCTTTATTTGTGCACATATGAAGTAAAAGCCACTCTAGAACAGGATGTTGGAGAGCACAATGGCCTGAAATGGAAATACACACAATTTTTGTCTCCAAAATATTTTGACCTGCACACCCCGGGAAAGCAGCTCCCCCTGAGATGAGGAAGGTTTGTGTAGATTAGTAAAACAGCACACAGAAGCTACAAGAACTCAGGCAGGGGAAAAATCATGATCAGAGAATAATCTAGTGTTAAATTAGTGTAGTGCTGGCTATCAGCATGAAAATACTACATGCGATTTCGCTTCAGGTAATTTAGCACTAATTACTAAAGAGCTCTGTTTTTCTGACCTTCTCTCTAGCATTTCTCCTTGTTTATGCACTTTCAGCTTTCCTGTATTTCCTTTTGTTTAATAATAAAAGGTTAGCTTTTATTGGGTCAACTGGGAGGTGCAGCACATGGTTGTGCCTATAGCATGAAACACCGGGCTTATCTTGGGATTTCCATATAGACAATGGTTCCATGCTGCTACTACGGCAATTACCCTGAGTGGTGCTGGAAGACTTTCCAATACACTGTGCTGACTTATATATATTCATGTGTTTATCTCTCAGGACAGCAGCTACATTACAGAATGCACTGGTTTGATCACTTCAACTCTGCTCTGCTCGGAAAGCTAATAGAACAAAGCTGAAAGGAAAGAAATCAAAGTTACAATTTATAAATTAGCATAATCTCCACCTGCCACTAGAGTTGAGTTGCCAGTAACCTTCAAGGAGGAATTTCTGCTAAGAAAACCTGGAAAGGCAGACCAGGGACCAAGAAACCCTGCTAATTTGCTTTTGAGCACTCTTATAGGTAGATGTCATTTTAAAGACCTAGAAAGAACTTATATACATACCATCATTGCAGTATTTCCTGTTCAACTATGCAAAAGGCTTTTGACTGAATGTTGAGTAGATTCAATCATGACCTATCTTCACTGTGTAACTCCTTCTCCTTTAGACACTGTGCTTGCTTTTAGCCGAGTGAACCACTGCTTCCTGACACTCCTTTGATCATCTCACACTCAACACCTTCATCATACTGGAAAATGAGGCCATAAACTGAAATATGAGGCTATATTTTTATCATCAACTGCAGTGGCAACCTAAGTGTCAAGAACATGGAGATGGGAAAAATAAAAAAGAACATGGAGATGGTAGACATTGGTACTAAAGAATACAGCATCTTATTCTTCCACTCTATGAGTTTTCCTTTGTTTCATTTTGCTGTATATCACTTGTCAGTTTTGTCTGCCACCAAACTATCAAATCCATAGGGACAAAGACTGAGTCTTGGCTATATTTTATTTCTAACATCTGGCAAGTGACACCTGAGAGACACATATAACTGGCTGTTGGATTATTTTGAAAGGTCACTGTGGAAGGGTTCATGAAGGATATGGTTCTTACTCTGCTTATTAATCAGATAACTGGAGAAGGTAAGAATCTTGAGGTCAAGTCTGTTACAAAGGACCAGGCTTATGAAATTAAAAGGTAAAAATGAAGTTGAATATTTTATTCATTTATTCAACACATATTTAATGTTTATTATTGTTGGAGAATAAGCAGTGAAAAAACACATAGAGATCCCTACCACAAATAGTTATAGTGGGAGAGTCAGATAACAGATAAGAGAAATACACACACACACACACACACACACACATTTTACATAGCTACAAGGAAAACATAAGGCAGAGAAGAGGGCTAGAATGTACTAAGAGGGGTGTGAAGTACTGACATTTTAGTAGCAGTGACAGGGGAAGCCTCACTTATGGTATCTCTGAGCAAGCACCCAGGGGAATTATGGGAACGAGCCATGTACGTATCTGATGGAGGGATGCTCTGGTGCACAGGGTATGAATAGCAGTATGTTCATATGTTCTAGAAATAGCTTGTAGGCCAATTTGGCTAGAACAGAGTGAATGAGGAGGTAAATAGGTGAGGTCACAGAGAGATCATGTAGAACTTTGCAGGCCATAGTAAGGAATTTCATTCACTTACTGAGTGAGATTAGGCAACATTAAGCAGAGCAGTGACATAAATGACATATTTTAACAGGATCACTCTAGCTGTTATGATGAGACTAAGGTCAGGAGCAAGAATGTTAAATTAAAAAAAAAACTATTAAAATATTTTAGGCAAGTATGGTGATAGCTTGAACAATGGTAGTAGTAGTGGAAGTGATAGGAAGTAATAGGGTTCTGGATCTATTTGAAGTCATAACCAAAATGAGTTTGGGATGTGATATGAAAGGAAAAAAGGAATCAGGTATGACTTTAAGATTTTGTCCTAAACAACTGGAAGGTGTTGTTATTAACTGGGATAGAGAAAAACATTTTAAAGATCAGGGTGTTACAAAGTAGGCGAAATAACAGAAACTCAGTTTAGGACATGTAAATTTGAGATGCCTATTGAGCATTCAAGTGGGAGGCTGAGTGGGCAGTTGGATACATGGGTGTAGAGTTTGGAAGAGGAGCCCGGAGATGTGAATTTGAGAGCCATCATAACATAGATCCATGAGACTAACTGAGATCATATAGGGAAAGAGTGTTGATAGGAAAGAACAGAGGTCAAGGAGAATACCCAATTTTAAAGGTTGGAGTGATGAAAAAAACTGATAAAGTAGACAAAAGGACATCCAAAGAAATAAAAAAAAAAAACAACTAGGTAAGTATAGATTCATGGAAGCCAATTGAAGAAAGTTTCAAAGATGAGAATAACCAACCATGTCAAATGCTAAAGATAAATAAAGTGAGATAAAGACTCAAATATAACCATTGTTTTTTTCTTTTTTTAGCTTTTAGTTGTATTTCTTTATTTTTGGTAAGATTTTCTACAGATATAATTTCAAACATAGGAAAGTTGATAGAATAAAATAAGGAACTCTCTTGATCTTTCTTTTTTTTTAGTATTCAATAATTTATCAATTATAACACCAATGCTCATCACATCATGTCCTCCTTAATGCTCATGCCCCAGTTACCCCAATCCCCCACTCCTCCCCTCCTGCAAACCTCAGTTCACTTCAGTTAAGAGTCTCTCATGGTTTTTCTCCCTCTCTGATGACTTTCCATTCAGTTTTCCCTCCCTTCACCTATGATCCTCTGTGTTTTTTCTTGGACAGAAATTAACAGGACAGGAAACAACAAATGCTGACAAGGATGTGGAGAAAGGGGAACCGAACCCTCTTACACCGTTGGTGGGAATGTAACCTGGGGAAGCCACTTTGGAAAAGAGTATGGTGGTTCCTCAAGAAGTTAAAAATAGAGCTACCCTGTGACCCAGCAATTGCAGTACTGGGTATTTACCCCAGAGATACAGATGTAGTGATCTGAAGGAATACTTGTATCCCAATATTCATAGCAGCAATGCCCACAATAGCCAAACTATGGAAAGAGACAATATGTCCATCAACAGATGAATGGATACAGAAGATGGTGTATGTGTGTGTGTGTGTGTGTGTATGTGTATACACATAAAAATATACACAAAATGGAATATTACTCAGCCATCAGAATGGATGAGTACTTACCATTTACATGAATGTGGATGGAAGTGGAGCATATTATGCTTAACAAAATAAGTCAATTAGAGAAGGACAATCATCATATGATCTCCTGGTCTTTCTCTCCATATTTGCCAAGTGTTTATATTTTGCCTTGCTTATAGTATAATTCTATCTTTCAGTGGAGATATATGTATATCTCCACATCTATAAATATATATGTTAGGTGTTTGTTTATTTATTTATTTTTGGAAACATTGTGTCCCTTTACTCCTAAATAGTTCAGTAATTATTTCCTAAGAATGAGTACATTCTTTTATATAATGGCAATATAGTTGGCTAAGTTACAAACTTAAGAAATATAAATATATAATGATCTAATCCATTGCCTCCATTTGCATTTTTCAGTTGTCCCCAAAATATCTTTTATAGTTATTAATTTTTTTAGTCTAAGATCAAATGAAGGATCATATATTGCAATTACTTGTCATGCCTTTTAGACCCTTTTAAGTTGGAATAGCTTCTCAGCCTTTCCATATCTTTCCTGACCTTGATATTTTGTAAGAGTAGAGACCAATTATTTTTTAGAATGTACTGAAACTTGAATTTGTCTGATGTTGCCTCGTGATTAGATTCTGCACCTTCAGCAGGAATAGCACCAAAGTGATATTACATCCTTCTCAGAATATCCTATTAGAAGGTACGTGATGCCAGTTAAGATGGTGTTTGCCAAGTTTCTCCACAGTAAAGTGACCTTTTTTTTCCCTTTTAGGTAATGTTTGTCTGGAAATGATTGGCAGAGATAATTTTCAATGAGTAAATATCCAATTACACCTTAAATTTTCAGTTATTAGTTTTAAGACAGATTGATAATCTTTTTCCTCCACTGTTTTTTATATTAATTGACACTCTACTATGAGGAAGCACTTACTGTTCTTCATTTTTTGTTGTATGGTTCTTTGTTTTGCTTTTGTACATCACTATGTACTAACGTTTTTTTTATTATTTGATAGGTGATAATTTATCATTATAATTATCTGTCAATCTAATTTCCAAACCTGTGGCATGACTATTATTTTCTTAGCTATGGGTTTGAATGAACAAAACTTGTAAATATTCATCATGTTTACTTTGTCAGTTTTTTTTTACATATAATGCTTCCTGTGTCCTGTTTAATTAGTCTTAGCCTACTCCAAATTATAGAAAAAATTCTAGTAATATCACTGAGAAGGATATATTATGAATTTCCAAAAAATCCTCTTCTTCATAAAAGGAAAGAGAACCCTGGCAAAAATTGTCAAAATCAGCTTTTCCAGAACTCTGATGATTAACCAAAGCCTTAAAATTATGCTGGGACCATTTATTTTTTAAAAAATAGTTAAATCTCAGTAAGAACCATGAGTGTTATGGTATTTTAACTTGTCCTATACTCAACCACTCTCCAGGTCCTCGGTATCCTTGAAAATCAACATTGCTTATAAAACAAACCAGCAGCCTAGTGGCCACTGGAAGTCTCAATGTAAATGGGAGCTCTTTCAAAGCCCCATTTTCAAAGAATTATCATTATTTGACCTTTCTGGAATTTCCCTAGAAAATCACAGTCACAAAGGTTTTCTTTCCCCCAAGTTTTTTTTTATCTAAATTCAAGTTAGTTAACATACAGTGTAGTATTAGTTTCAGATGTACAGTTTAATGATTCATCACTTAAATACAACACCAGTGCTCATCACAGCAAGTGCACTCTTTAATGTCCATCACCTATTTAATCCATCCCCTGCTCATCTCCCCTCCAATAACCCTCAGTTTGATCTCTATAGTTAAGAGTCTGTCTACTGGTTTGCCTCTCTCCCTCCCCCCTCAATTCTCATCTGTTTTGTTTCTTATTCTACATATGAATGAAATCATATGGTATTTGTCTTTCTCTGACTGACTTAGTTTCCTTAGCATAATACTCTCTAACTCCATGTTGTTGCAAAATGGCAAGATTTCATTCTATTTTTGTGGCTGAGTAATATTTTACTATATATGTATATAAAACATATATATGTATATATACCACATCTTCTTCATTCATTCATCAGTCAATGGAGGAAAGATCCAAAATTTGGCTATTGTTGATAATGCTACTATAAACATCAAGGTATATGTATCCCTTTGAATCACTGTTTTTATATCCTTTGGGTAAGCACCTAATAGTGCAATTGATGGATTGTAGCAATCTATGGAATATGAGTGACATATCTGATAAAGGGTTAGTATCCAAAATATATAAAGAACTTATAAAACTCAACACTCAAAAAACAAACAATCCAGTAAAAAAAAAATGAGCAGAAGACATGAATAGACATTTTCCTAAAGAAGATATACAAAGAGCTAACAGACACAGGAAAAGATGCTCAACATCACTCATCATTTGGGAAATACAAATCAAAATTACAATGAAATATCACCTCACACCAGTCAGAATGGCTACAACTAACAACAGAGGAAACAACAGGTGTTGGTGAGGATGTGGATAAAGGGGAATGCTCATGTATTCTTGGTGGGAATACAAACTGGTGTAGCCACTCTGGGAAACAGTATGGAGGTTCCTCAAAAAGTTAAAGACTTGTCTTTATTTGATCTGACTCAAGGCTCTTTAGTAAGAATACCCTTTTCCTAGAAATGTTTAGTATACAAAATTATCAACAATTGTTCAGTATTGCAGTTACCTGAGGAGATGATGACAGTTGGGGCAAATAACTAGATAATCAAAAATTTATAAGGGAAAAGTTGGGGAATTAGATACCAATAGGGGGACTTTGAAAAGCTCAGGCATATTCCTTGAAATCTAGAACATCAACCCATGTTCAGGGCTGTCCACATCCTCAGAAAAGACCTAAGAAACTATGCTTTCACCCCTGACTGACCTTGAGTCTCTGTTAACGCAGGACATGAAGGCAAGGCAGAATTACAAACTATTTGCCTGAATGCCACCCATGTGACCCAACACACACACATAGCTCCTCAGCAAAAACCTGAGAGGTTTATCCTGAAATTTAAGGAAATCTCTGTCCATTCAGTAAGTGATTACTAATCTAACCAAGTAGAGTTGTCAGTGGTCACAATGAACAAAGAATACAAACTTCACAGAATTAGGTCAACAAAGACCCTAAAAAGGGAAATAATGGCAGTGTAAAGAAATTAGAGAACAAACAATAGAGAATATATTGAACTTCACCAAAATTAAAAAGTTTAGTGCTTCAAAAAACACAGTCAAGAAAGTGAAAAGAAAACTCATAGAATGTGAGAAAATACTATTAATTCTTTCACAATTGAACAATTCAACAATTCTCTTAAAATTGAATAACTTATCACATGACTTTTTAGCTCAAATATTTTCCCCCTCATCTACTAAAATATGCCAAATTACACAAGATCACGAAGATTGTTCTCATGTATCTTGTCAGAACAAGGTAAATCATAGTTTTAGTAAAGATGCCTTTTTTAAGTCACCCAGGACCGTGTTTGTGTACAGCATTATTAAACTTGTCCATTTGTTTGTCTCTTAGGCCTTTGGCATTTTCTTCTTAGTACTTAGTGCATTTTTTTTAATGTAGACTTTTATTTACCCATATGGAATATGTATCTCTACCCTTGGTTCCTATGGACTGTCTCCCTACATACCTATTCATCCACAGCCTTTGTCCCTTGTGTTTGGAATTTCTGGAATTGAGCACTCCCTGGCATATTGTGCTAATGGCAAAGCTACTATTGCTCTGAATAAAGTTTCCCTACAGTCATTTGCTCCAACCAAAGATGATCTATGTTTCCTCTTGCTAACCCTGCCATTAGCATTTACCTGAAATCTTTGTGGTATAAGGACCCTTACATAGGTTTTTCCACCAGCTAGGTAGCCTCTCATAGACACACATCTTTGTTCCAATTAGTAACCCTTCAGGTCCTTGTTTTATTTCATGTCTTCCCATTTTCTAACCTTATGTATAAAAACAACATATCCCTTATTGTTAAGCAAATGCCCTACTCATTGATAGTGGTTCACAGAAAACTTTTATTTTGACCAAGATAACTGAATATATTTAAAACTCAAATTTAACATCTCAGACAATTCAATCATATGAAGAAAGATGCCAATACAAAGATTGATGGCCAAGGCTATTAAAAAATTGATATACTTCAGAAAAAGTACTGGAAACTTATGAAGGGAATTTCTTAATTAAATGCTAATTGTATCCTGATATATTAGACCTCTGTGTTCCTCTCTGAATGTATGTGCCTATATCTATATATCTATAGCTATCTTTATATCTGTATCTGTCTATATCTTCTATCTTTTTTGTAGTGGATTGGGAAAATGGGAAGGGTCAGGTATAAGTTTTGTATAAGTTTTCAGGACAAAATACTTTGAAACAGTAGACAAATATCAGGATATCCAAAAATAAAGTGAAAACCACATTATGGTTTATAATTGGAAGTGAGTCCAGGAAAAGATAAAGGAAGAAGCTAAGAAATCATGTGAAGATTCCATGAGAAATCTTGATTTATCATCTCATTAATATTGCCAGAGAAGACAATTCTATTTTATCAAAGTGACAGTACAATGAATAAGCTTTTTTTTAATGAGTTTTTTTTTTCTTAAGGAGAAAAAAAGTTCTTCTGCAGGTGGTAGATTCCTTTCACATGTTACATATATTTATTTTTTAGATTTTATTTATTTATCCATAAGAGACACACAGAGAAATGCAGAGACATAGGCAGAGGGAGAAGCAGGCTCCCTGTGGGGAGCCAGATATGGGACTCGATCCCAGGACCCTGGGATCATGCCCTGAGCCAAAGGCAGACGTTCAAAGACTGAGCCACCCAGGCATCCCAGTTACATATATTTTTTAAGTATATACTGGCTTTCATGAATATCTCCTTTAAAATATCTAGTTGGCAATAACTTTCAAATATCTCATTTTCAACTAATAAGAAAGAGCTCTAAGAAATTATAAAGAGAAAATATAAAAGTGCCATTTGAACATAGAAGAATGTACTCATTTAGAGTTAAATATGGAAGAAAGAAAGTCAGAGGGAATTGACCTGAACATACTAAGGGGAGCTTGTAGTTGAATGCAGAAGACATCCTTACAAAATATTGTTTCTTACATGTTGACATTTTTAAATTTCTGAAATCTATGACTTCCTCTTTTTTGTTTGTTTTGGGTTTTTGTTTGTTTTTAAGAAAATGCTCAGAAGACATTATCATGATGCCCTATGAAGTTTTATTACATAATGTTAGGAGTATTGCTCATTCTTTACATTTCTCTGTGCCATCTACAGCGTGTGTTACATTCTAGCAGCATAAAACTTGGAAGCAAGTTTCCTTTGTCATCAGTTTGTATTTAAAATAAGATTAACTGTTTTATATGAAGAGTTAGAGCTAAGTTTTTCTCAAGGTAATTTGTTGATATTTGCACACATCCTGTGTGGTAAAGTATGCTCCCAGATAGATGCCTCAGAATATCTTAAGCCTTAAGAGAAATCCCTTAAGAGAAATCTACTTCCTTAAAACTAGAAATATGTAGGACTTAACATGCAGAAGAAGTTCAACAGGTTTTGTTCTATTCTCTCTTTTTCTTAGTTGGCCTGGAAGTTTCTCTTTCGCAGAGACTGACAGAAATTCATTTTCTTGTCCCAAGCAGCTATAAAGTGTTAGACCATGAGATCATAGGTGTCACAGCACATATGTATATAAGAAAGATTTATTTCTTAAACTTGGTCTCATTCATTTTATGTCCAAGGTTATGTATCCAGGAAATCATACATCTATTATGACTTATATCAAAACTACCAGCCTTATTATGGCGTCATGTGAAGGAGATCAACAGTACAAATTACAGTAACATTAATGATAAAATCTATTGAGTGTTTATATTCACCAAACATTGTAGACATCCAACATGCATCTAATCTACACATTGAGGCACAAACTACTTTATCACCACTTTATTTACATTTGAGAGAACTGCAGTTCAATTTAAATAACTCTACTAAGCTCAGGGTGAGGATTTTTTATTATTATTATTCATGAGAGACACAGAGAGAGAGGCAGAGACAGAGGCAGAGGGAGAAGCAGGCTCCACTCAGGGAGCCGATGCAAGACTCTATCGTGGTACTGCAGGATCAGTCCATGAGCTGAAGGTAGATGCTCAACCGCTAAGCCACCCAGGCATCCTTAGAGTCAGGATTTAACTTACCCTCTTAACCATTATGTTTCTTTTCTGCTTTTTGTATTACCAATCAATAACAGTAATTCTTTCCTATTCCCTTTTATTTCAAGGCTTCTGTTAAAAATTAGATGAGTCTTCATCTATGATTTTATGATTCTTTTTCCTTGTTTATTCATTGTTCCATCTGTAAACACTAAATGCTGTGTTTCATCAGTTAAATCCAGCACCTTATTGATTGCTTCCCCTCAAGCTTTCATTACCCATGTCATTAATGATTCATAGAATTCTAATAGAAAATATTTGTTGGGAAAAACTATATCATTGACGCAATGATTTTCAACGTCACTTCACTGTACATTTTCTGCTTTATGCAAAGAAGAATATGTAACTCTTGTAAGAGCTGACTCACTTTCTCTCTTATTTCTAGATACACAGCATAATGCACCATTAAGAATTTTCCTATGGGGATCCCTGGGTGGCGCAGCGGTTTGGCGCCTGCCTTTGGCCCAGGGCGCGATCCTGGATATCCGGGATCGAATCCCACATCAGGCTCCCGGTGCATGGAGCCTGCTTCTCCCTCTGCCTGTGTCTCTGCCTCTCTCTCTCACTGTGTTCCTATCATAAATAAATAAAAATTAAAAAAAAAAAGAATTTTCCTATGCATTAGCTTGAATTAGTTTAATTACCATAAAAATATTAATGGCCAAACACTTGGAAAGATGCAAATACTACAGCAAAATACAGAATTCCTTATAGAGATTCCTAGAAGTCCTATCTTTTTCCTCATCACAGTTTTTTCATTTATTTTAAAAAGTGTTAATGTAGAGATGTCTGGGTGGCTCAGTGGTTGAGTCTGCCTTGGAATCAGGTTGTGATCTCAGGCTAACTGGCAATTGTGAATATTGGATTTGTGTAAAGCAAAGAATTCCTGTATTTGCTTGATCAATGTTTTATCTATTTATTTATTTATTTATTTATTTATTTATTCATTCATTCATTCATTCATTCATTCATTCATTCATTTTCGGGAGAGAGTCTTCTATAGTAGACTCTTCACTGAGAACTGAGACCAATGTGAGGCTTGGTCCTAGGACCCTGAGTTCATGACCTGAGCCAAAATCAAGAGTTGGCCACTTAACTGACTGAGCCACCCAGGTGCCTCTTGAGAAAGTTATCTTGTTGAAATCTTTTGTCTATTTAAAAAATCAAATTCTTGTTCTTATTATTGGGTTATAAGAAATTTTTCTACATTTTAGTTATAAGTTTCTATCAGATATAAGTTTTAGAAATATTTCTCCCAGTCATTTGTTTCTTTTGAGGAGAAAAGTTTTAACTTTGTAGATCAAATTTATCAATGAATGATTTATTTTGTTGTTTATTTATTTATTTTTTGCATGTTACACAAGGAATCTTTGATTAACTCAGGGCCATAGACATTTCCTCCTATTTATTTTTCCTAGAAGTTTTATCATTTGGGACTTACACTTAAGTCTTATACTTAAGTTTAATTTATCTCTGACCTTGCTAAACTCACTCATTATTGCTATGGCTTTTTTTTTTTTTTTAATGATAGACATAGAGAGAGAGAGAGGCAGAGACACAGCCAGAGGGAGAAGCAGGCTCCATGCCGGGAGCCCGAGGCAGGACTCGATCCCGGGACTCCAGGATCGCACTCTGGGCCAAAGGCAGGCGCGAAACCACTGAGCCACCCAGGGCTCCCCCTTGCTATGGCTTTTATGTAGATATCTTAGTGTCTTCTGATCAGATGATTATTCTATTTCTGAATAAAGGAGATTTTCTGTATTCCTTTTCAAACTATATGTCTTTAATTTTTTTTTTTTGCCTTGTATCACTTCCTAGCCCCTTCCCCAATAGAATTTTTTAAAAAGTGGTGAGAACAACCTTAACTTGACCTTAGTCTTAGAAAGAAAATAGTCAATTTCAACATTATGTAATATGCTAGTTGTAGGTTTTTCAAAGTATCTTTTCATATATTGAGGAAATTCTCTTGTCTTTCTAGTTTGCTGAGAATTTTACTTTTATCAACTGAATTTTGCTAAATTTGTGAAATGCTTGATCTGTATCACTTGAGACAATCATAGTTTTTCAGTTTTAATCTGTTAATATTATAAATTATACTGATATCCTATTATTAAATCAATCTTACATCCCTGGAATAATCCACAATTGGCCATTTTGTATTATCTTTATAATACATTAGTCATTTTGATGAGCTAACATTTTCTAAAACGATTTGTTGCTGCATTGACAAGGAATATTAGTTTGTGGTTTTGGGGTTTTATTTACAGATTTTATTCATTTATTCATGATAGACACAGAGAGTGAGGCAGAGACACAGGCAGAGGGAGAAGCAGGCTCCTCACAGGGAGCTCAATGCGGGACCCAATCCCAGGACCCCGGGATCATGACCTGAGCTGAAGGCAGATGCTCAGCCACCCAGGTGTCCCTGTAGTTTTCTTTTTTGAAAAAAAAAAAAATGTGGTTAATAGCAAAGTTAATGCCCCCCTTAGGAAGTGTTTCCTACTCTATTCTGGGAGTTTGTGTACAGGGTTTGTATTTTTTTTTCTTAAATACTTGGTAAATTTAATAGGAAAGCCCCTTGGGTAAAGAATTGCCTATGTAAGAAAGTTTATAATTAGAACATCAATTTCTTTAATAGATATACAAGGGCAAGGCCTTTCTTGAATGTGTTTTGGCAACTTGTTTCACGGAAATTTTGCATTTTAAAATTTATTGATAAAAATTTATACTTCATATTTTCTTCGTGTCTTTCAAAAATACTTTATTTTCTCAGAGTAGTTTTAGGTTCACAGCAAAACTGAGTGGAAAGTATAGAGATTTCCCATATATATACCCTCTGCCCTCACACATGCACAGCTTCCCCCACTATGAGCCTACATTGGCACCTCATAATTACCCAAAGTCTATATTTATATTACAGTTTTCTACTGGTCTTCCACATTCTATGAGTATGGACATATGAATAATGACAAGTGTCCACCATGATGATATCATATAGAGTAAAATTTTCACTGGCCTAAAAATCCTTTGTGTCCCACTTTTCACCCCTCCCCCATTCCACTCAAGGCAACTACCAATTTTTTTTTCTGTATCCATAATTTTGCCTTTATTCAGAATGTCATATAGATAGAATCATATGGTAGGTAGCCTTTAATTTGCCTTTTTCACTTGGTCATATGCACTTAAGTTTCCTCTGTCTTTCCTTGGCTTGATAGTTCATTTCCTTTAAGCACTGAATAATATTCCATTGTCTGGAAATGCCACAGTTTATTTATTCCTTCCCCTAACTGAACAGTATCTTGGTTGCTTCCAAGTTTTAGCAATTATGAATAAAATTACTATAAATGTCCATGTGCAATTTTCTGCATGTATCTAGGTTTTCAACTCCTTTGGGTAAATACCAAGGAGTGGGATTACTGTACCATATGGTAAAGGTGTGTTTAGTTCTGTAAGAAATCAGCAACTTGCTTCCCAAAGCTGCTGTACCATTTTGTGTTGCCACCAGTTCTGAAGGAGAGTTTCTGCTTTCCACATCCTCATCAGCATTTGGTGTTAGTGTTCCTGATTTTGGTTATTCTAACAGGTGCAGTGTAGTATTCATCACTGTATTAATTTGCATTTCCTTGAGTACATAGGACGTAGAACATCTTTTCAAATATTTTTCCCCACATATTCATGGAAAACCAGCAGGTGGCAGAAATAATGGAGCCAAATTCTGCCTACCATATTCCCAATCATGTCAGTTTCCTTAAGTTATATAGGTATCTATATCTTCTCTAATAAAGAAATAGCATTCCCTTAATTATATCTCCCTGACTCATTTCTATTCTTAGAGTTGCTCATTTTATACTCATAATCACCAAAAGTAAAGTTATTCTAAGTGAATACAGAGGATGCCTCTTCATGTTATATATAGTTAACTTTCCAGGTACAATAATTAAACATTGTTTTCTTGATTAAACTCATGTATGTGATCTGAGATTATTCATTTACTAAATGACTAGAAATTATATACTTAATGTCTTCTATTTGACAGGAACACTGACAAGAATTGAGATTATAAACAGGATATATTCTAGAAATAACGTTCATAAATTGCAAAGTTTAAAACTTCCAAAAAACTTGTGAAAATCATTTATGTCCTATGTAAAACAAGAATTAATCGATGTCATTTTATTATGCTCTATTTCATCTCCGCACATGAATATTTTGCTTTGCTTTCACTAAGACTTTAAATTGAAACAAATATTTTAAAGTAGAAATAACTGAAGACAATAGAACTATCTGAATATTTTAAAATATATGTTGTATGGTCTTCTGAAATAGATCTGTTCACATAAAAATATAAAATCTTAAGTAGTAATTATGCCTTTATACGTTATAAAACAGGCCAATAATATTCTTTCTGTGGCAAAAAAAAAACCCTGTAAAATTTAGATATTTCATAGTGTGGTTTGTGAAGTAAAATTCCAATATTTCATATTTTACTGTATGGTTTTCTTTATTTTCTACTTTGAATATTCTCAAAAAACAAATTAATTAAACTCAGAGTGAAACATAGATGAGGTGAAATTCCTAGAGGAATCATAGTTCTGCTCTGAAGAAAACTCCACAAATCAAAGACAGATTTTTCATAAAATATGATATTTATTACAGAGGAAAATGAGTAAAGTACCTGTTCTGCTCTTATTATTGAAAGGCTAAATTCCTTTGCTCTTTTCCTCAATCAACCTGAATATATCCTCATGGATTAAATCACCAACCTAATATTCCAAAACTGGGATAAGTATTACATAAATTATAATAATTATTGATTAATTATTACATCTGTTTAAATTGAATTGTGTCCTTTCTAAAAAAAATGTCACAATAGTTGTACATGTAATCTATTATTGAAGTAACACATTAAATCTATTAAAATCTGTAAGTTAGTCATCTAACTAGAGATATACAATCTTTTTTCCAAGTTATTAAATATTCACATAGTTCTTTTATTAAAGATTTATTTATTTATTTATTCGTGAGAGAGGAAGAGACATAGCAGAGGGAGAAGCAGGCTCCTCTCAGGGAGCCCAATGCAGGACTTAATCCCAGATCTGGGGATCAGGACCTGAGCCAAAGGCAGGCATGCAACCACTGAGCCACCCAGGAGTCCCTTCACTTAGCTCTTAACTGGACTTCCTACTGAGTGTCATGTAGCAAGGCAAAATTCATGAAAATAATTCAGGAGCAAAATCAGTTCTTTAACATTTACTTAGGACTATGACTTTAGACCAACACTATGCAATAGAACTTTCTTCAGTGGCATAAATGTTCTATAACTGCACTGTCCAAAACAATAACTTTTAACCAGTAACTTTTTATAGCTATTGAATACTTAAAATACAGGTAATGTTATTCAGGGAATGATTTGTATTTTATTAAACTTTAATTAATTGCAACCTAAATAGACATATTTGGCTAGTGGACAGTGTGGCTTTCCTTTTAGGAATTTTTTTTTTCTTAAATTTACCCTGACCTATGGTAAATAAAGATATATATTTTATTTTAAGTTGAGGTATGATTGGCATGTAACATTCTATTAGTTTCAGTTATGCAACATAATGACTTGATATTTTTATATATTGTAAAATATATATATATTGTAAAATGACTGCCACAATAAGCCTAGTTAGTATCTGTCAGTATACAAAGCTACTAAATTTTTTTTGCTCTTGTGATGAAGACTTCTTAGGTACACTGTTTCGGCAACTTTCAAATATGCAATACATCATTATATACATGACTTAAATTATTTTATAACTGGAAATTTATCTTTTGACCCTCTTCATCCATTTTTTCCCGCAAATTCTACTTTATTCACTCATTCCACATCTTCTTTATCCACTCTTTCCTCTTTGGACATTCTATCTTGACTTTTGTAAATCATGTGACAATAAATGTGGAGGTGTATTTATCTTTTTGAATTAGTGTTTCATTTTTTTTAGGTAAATGCCCCAGAATAGAATTGCTGGATTGTATGGTAACTGTATTTTTAATTTTTTGAAGAGATTTTTTTACTGTTTTCCACAGTGGCTGTACCAATGTACATTCCCAACGACCAGAAGGGTCTTTTCTCTCCACATCCCTGCCAACGTTGTTATTTCTCCTTTTTAATACTAGCCAATCTAACAGGTGTCAGGTGGTATCTCCTTGTGAGCAATTTTTTCATGAGTCTGTTGGCCATCTGTACATCTTTGCATATGTTTATTTACCATCTGTATATCTTCTTTTGTGAAGTGACTTTTAAGATTTTCAGTTCTATTTTTTGAGTTCTTTTCTTTTTGTTGAGTTTTAAGAATTATTTATATATTTTAGATAATAGTCCTTCATCAGTTGTGTCTTCTGCACATATTTTCTCCAAACCTGTGGCTTTTCTTACAATCTCTTTACATGTTTATTTGAAGAGAAGTTTTTAATTTTAAGAAAGTGCAACTTATCAGTTATTTCTTCCATGGATCTTGCCTTTGGTGCTGTATCTAAAAATTGTCACCATACATGAGGCCATCTAGATTTTCTCCTATGTTATATTCCCGAGTTTTATATTTTTGTGGTTTATATTTTGGTCTATGGTCCATTAATTAATGGACCAATTAACTCACTTAACTCATTGAGCTAATTTTTGTAAGGGTCATACAACTTTGTCTAGCATATTTTTCTGCATATATTAATATGATCCTGTGACTTTTTTCATTTAGCCTGTTGATGTGATAGGTCCTATTATTTGATTTTCAAATGTTGAATCAGCCTTGTATAACTGGAATATATCCCACTTTGTCTTGTTGTATGGTTCTTTTTATACATTGCTGGATTTGATTTGCTAATATTTCATGATGTCTATGTTTAAAATTTATTGAGTTTTGTTTTATAGTCTGAATATAGCCTATTTGATGAAGTTTCCACATGCTCTTGAAAGTATATGGTAGAGTTTTCTATAATATCAGTTAGGTCTAATTGGTTGTAGCACTCTTTAAGCTCTTTTTTTTTAAGATTTTATTTATTTATTTATGAAGACACAGAAAGAAAGGCAGACATAGACAGGGGAAGAAGCAGGCTTCATGCAGGGAGCCCAATGTGGGACTTGATCCCGGGACTCCAGGATCACGCCCTGAACCAAGGGCAGATGCTCAACCGCTGAGCTACCCAAGCGTCCCTGTTTAAGTCTTTTATAGCCTTACTGATTTTCTATTTTATTGTATCAGTTACTGAAAGAGGAAATTTGAATTTTCCATCTATAATTGAAGATTTCTGCCTCCCTCCCTCTTCCTTCTTCCCTCCCTCTCTCCTTCTTTCTCTCTCTTTCTTTCTTTCTCTCTTTCTTTCTCTCTTTCTTTCTTTCTTTCTTTCTTTCTTTCTTCTTTCTTTTCTTCCTTTCATTTCTTTTTCTTCAGGTATTTGTTCCTGTATTTTTAAACTCTGATATTAGTTGAATACATATTTAGGAACATAATGACCTCTTAAGCAACTTACTGCTTTCCGGACTTCCTAATCTTTCTATAAAGTCTATACTGTCTATTTTTAGTATTGTCTACTCTGGGGGCACCTGGCTGGCTCAGTCGTGAATCATGTGACTCTTGATCTCAGAGTCATGAGTTTGAGCCCCATGTTGGGTGCAGAGATTACTAAAAATAAATAAACAAATAAACTTAAAAAAATATTGTCACTCTGTTTTTCAACATTTTATTTCCTCCTTTTTCCTGTGTTTCCTTGGGTTATTTGAAAGTTTAATTTTTGTTTGCTTTTTTAATGTTTATATTTCAGATCCACTATTGGCTTATTATCTATATCTCTTTGGTAATTTTAGAGTTTGCAAGCTGTAATTTTGATTATCACAATCTACCTACAGATAATAAAATATCATTTCTATTTTGTGCATAATACACTTCTATTTTGTGTTCTTTGGGTTAATGGTTTACATTCTCCTTTTGCATATCCTACAAATTTATTCATACGTATGTAAAGATATATTTTATTGTATAAATATATTATGCTATAAGTACAAATATATTGTTAGCTTAAATTTTAACAGATCAATTATGTTAAAGATATTAAAATATGTTAATTTAAAAAAATCTTTCCTGTGGATCCAAATTTCCATCTGGCATCTTTTTTCTTATTCATGATAAACTTCCTTTTTTCTCACAGTGCAGGTCTGCGGGCAATGAAGGCACTCAAATTTTGATTATCCCCAAAAAGTCTTTATTTCACCCTCGGTTTTCAAAGTGATTCTTGCAGGCAAAGAATTCTAGATTCATGTGCTCCCCACCCCGTTTAGTACTTTAAGGACATCCCTCTACATAGTTCTTAAAATAAATCTGTGTATATTTGGTCCTCTCTGTACATAATGTGTCCTTGTTTTGGCTGCATTTTTCCCTTTTTATTTCTCATTTTTTGTTATTTGATTTCTGTGTGACTTTATGTGGTTTCCTTTATATTTATTTCATTTGAGATCATTACACTTCTTGAATTTGGGGGATCCCTGGGTGGCTCAGTGGTTTAGCACCTGCCTTGGGCCCAGGGCGGGATGCTGGAGTCCTGGGATCAAGTCCCACATCGGGCTCCCTTCATGGAGCTTGCTTCTCCCTCTGCCTGTGTCTCTGCCTCTCTCTCTCTTTCTCTGTCTCTCATGAATAAATAAATAAAATCTTCAAAAAAAACCCCCAAAACTTTTTGAATTTGTGTGTTTAAGACTTGCATTACATTTTGAAAATTCTGGCTATATAATTTTCAAAAATGTTACTCTTCTTTATTCTCTCCCTTCTCTTTCTGGAATTTCATATATATAATATGTGCCTCGTTCTGGAATTTAAACACCTACTAGTCTGCCTGACATTGCTTCACAAGTTTCCAGGGATCTGTTCATCTTGTTAGTCTTTTTTCTCACTGTACCTTTTTGTGGATAGAGTCTATATCTTTAAGTTCACTGAGGAATCTTTTCTTCTGTATTGTTAAATCTGCTTTTAATCCTATGACTATTTCTATATTTTTTTCACTTCAGATATTGTATTTTTCATCTCTTGAAGCCATTTACATAGCTTTTACATCTTCTCCTTCTCTTCTCAACATGGTCATATTTTCCTCTACTCTCCTGGACATATATAGCATATTTATATGCTATATATAGATGGTTTTGTTTCCTTGTCTGATGGTTCCATCATCTCTATTTCTTGGTTTGATCCTAATGATTGATATTTCCTCTGAGTTATGAGTTCTATTTTCCTGCTTCATTGTATGCCTGGTAGTATTTTTTTTGATACCAGATATTAGGAATTTTACTTTGTTGGTTCTTGGATTTTGTTATATCCCTGTAAGTAGTATTGGGTTTTGCTCTTGCTTTAAGATTGGCTCAAGCACCATTTAGGATTAATTTATCTCCAGACAATGCACTTCTGAAAATTCTACTTGTTAACCATAGGAATACAAATTATTCCCAGTCCTTTGTGATCCCCAGAACATTTTCTGCCTAAAAAACTGATAGGGCAGCCCCGGTGGCTCAGCGGTTTAGCGCCACCTTCAGTCCGGGGCGTGGTCCTGGAGACCCGGGATCAGTCCATGTCCAGCTCCCTGCTTGGAGCTGGCTTCTCCCTCTCCCTGTGTCTCTGCCTCTATATCTCTGTGTCTCTCATGAATAAATAAATAAAATCTTTAAAAAAAAAAACAAAACTGATAGTTCTTTTCATAGCCTTGCATATTTTCCTCTCACGCATGGGCAGATCAGTACTGAGGCTAAGTTTCCCAGGGCATTCTGGTGCATTTGTGCTTTGTAGTCATCTCTTCCCTTCTGTTCCATAATTTCCAGTTGCCTTCTCTCCCAACATTGACTTGAGCTCAGCAAAATTGTTGGGTTCTGCTTGGATCCTGCCCCTGCAATACAGCTTGAAGACTTCAGGGATCACAGTCCTGTGTTGTAATGATGGTCTGTGTCCAGAAAATATTGTTTCATTTAATTCAGCTATTTTTATATTATTTAGGACCAGGTGGTAAACCCAGTTCCTGATACTTGATTTTGGCCTAAAGCAGAACACTCTGTTTACCTCCATTGTCTAGTTTCTCACTTCATTATGATTATGACTCTTCCTCCATATGTCACGAAGGGGAAGACAAAGAACACAGGTAGTAATTGTGGAGGCTGAGAAAATTAAGGCCATTCCATTTTAAGTTCAGCGTTAGCACAAGTACAGCCATCCCAGGCCCCTGTGAATAAGAGCTGAACTTTACCTTACTTCAGTTACAGGAAGAAAAGCAGCTTACAACTTAACATCCTAGAAAACCCCATATTAAAATGAGAACAGAGCCCAAGCCAGGGGCAGGAAGCCGCATATCAGAATGAGAACAGAGCTCAATGCGCTGGAAAGCCCCATATCAGAATCTAAACAGAACTTGAGAAATTCCTCCCCCCCTTCTGGAGGTCCCCTAGACCAGCCCTTAAAACTAAGCTGAAACCCAACTCGGGGTCCAAGTCCCTGCTCTGCTGTGTCCGGTACACTTGGACCCAAGCTCGAGCTTGTAGATAAACTCTCGTGTGTTTGCATCGGTGTCGGCTCCTTGGTGGTTTCTCGAATCAGTAATCTCGGGCACAACAGTAATTAGTTTAAATATAAACACCAAGCTATGTGTCTAAAAGTTACTGAGGTGATGTCTCCTCACATTTAACCTTTCTCAAGTAAAAGAACTGCCTCACTGAAAAGTTTATAAATTTGTTATAAATCAATCAGAATTCCAAATTAATACTAATTCAATTTAGTAGGAATTCAGCTATAATTCATATCATCTAAGAGAAGTATACCAACAAGGTTAAAACTGCATTTCTAAATATGCTAATATTCAATATTCAATGTTCATTGAATATTCTAATATTCAGTGATATGGACATACCACTGTTTATTTAATCATTCATCTGTTTAAGGATATTCTACTCCCCCACCCCAAGATTTTGACAATTATGAATAAAGTTGTTATTAACATTCATAATAGGATTTTGTGTGAACCTAAGTTTTCACATGATCAATGCCCAAGATTGCATTAGCTGGATTGTGTGGTAGGTGCATGTTTAGTTTTATAATAGACTAAAGATTGTTTTCCTGCATAGGCACACTATTTTACATTTGTATAATCAATGAATGAAAGATTTACTTATTGATGTCACTAGTTTTTTATTTTAGCTTTTTTTTTAATTCGTGCATAATGTGCTGTAGATATAATATGCATTTTTCCAATGACTAATGATTTTGAACTTCTTTTCATGTGCTTATCTGCCATCTATATATTCCACCTTTAAGCTATTATGAAAAATACTACTATGGACATTAATGATTCTGATTCCAATTCTAACATGGGGTTGGAGTTTCCAACATGACCAAGCAATTATCTGGCATAAGCTGAGTATCCTACAATTCAACTCATTCTGATGCCATCTCCCTGGACATGGTATCAGACCCCACATGTTAAGGGCTCAGGCCTACAAGACTGCCTCCCACACACTTCAGATACCAATCAAAAGTCCAGATAAACAATTGTGCTTTACCTGGCTATAGATTAGAGGTTTCAGTGACACTCTTTTTGGGTTTGATTAATTTGCTATAGTGGCTCACAGAGAAACATGTTACCTACTAGATTACCGGTTTACTAATAAAAGGACAAAACTCAGGGATAGAGCCAGATAGAAGAGATAAGTAGGGCAAGGTGTGGGAGAGAGGGCACAGAGCCTCCATGACTTCTCCTAGCATGCTACTCTTCCCAAATTTTCATGTGTTAACCCACCAGGAAGTTTTCTAAACCCTGTCTTTTGGTTTGTTTATAGAGACTTCATTAAGTTGGCATAATTGGTTAAATCATTGGTAATTGAACACTATCTCGAATTCCAGCCAGCTCCTGGAGGTGTGTGGTGGGGAGGGATATGACATGTTTAGCTCCCAGGGCAACCAGCCCCTGCCTTAGGTTACCTAGGGCTTTTCCAGAGGTCACCTCATTAACATAACAAGAAACACCTTTGCAGCTTTCATCACTGGAAATTGCAAGGGATTTGAATACCAGCATTTTCTTCTATCCCCTCTTGCCTAGATCCAACAGAAAAACAGAAATCTATTTAGTGGGGACACTCTTTTAGCTTCATTCATGTTCATGTTCAGTATTGATAAAGTTTTGGAATTATAAGTGAGGTCCAGAGACAATGACCAACAAAGAATTCTTGAGATGTCTTTGGTGCAAAATGGTGGTTTTATTAAGCCGGGGGACAGGACCCATGGGCAGGAAGAGCTGCTGCCCCAAGCCTGTGAGGGGTGGCTGATTACGTACCTGGGAGTTGGGAGGGGTTTGGGGATAGCTGTACTCTCTAAGGAATTTTAGAAGCAAGGACCCTGAGGTGGCCTTGAGGGGGCTAGCTATTGTTGGGAAAAAGTCACTTATTACCGTCTAATAAAATCTGAGTCATGAGACACTTCAGATGTATATGGGTGGGCCATGTGCTTGGGGATGATTGCCAACATGTATCTTGGGGGTTTAGAGATAAAGGAAATTTCTAAAGGAATTTTTATATGTTAAAGTAGACTTACAGGCTCCTGGGGGTTGGGCTAAGATTGCCTTCTGCCCTTAGCAAAGTATGAGCATTGAGGCAGTTGAGTCCATAGAGGAATGTCCCTTTGCCTGTTTCAAAGACTTGTCAATGTGCTGTCAATGTGCATGCCTTGTCCTCAGCTAGCCCTGTGTTCCCTCATCAGTATGAGCGCACATCCCTAAAGGCATGTAAACCAACCCTTCATTTCTTTATCTTCCCCAGTTTAGACAACCAATGTTTTAATATCCCATTTCAATTCTCTATCAAACTATTATTCTGAGGAGGACATTATGGGCTGTAAAGTGTGTTCCTTAGTCTGAAGAAATGGTGTTCAGCCATCCAAACTGATTCAGTGTCTTCTCTTCTGGCTCTCTTACACAATGCATTCTGAGCATTTGCATGCACCATCAGGTAAGGAAATCCCAGTCCAGACTCAGTATCTGCTCCTGTCAGGACCTATTCATAACCCTCCAGAGTTACTGGCAGTAGTCTAACTGGCTGGCCAGCCATGTTCAGGGCCTTCACACCAAGGAATCTGCCACATAGCTATCTGCAGTCTCTGGCAGTCTCTGCCATCTGCTGGCATACAGAACAGTTCCTACTGGCATTTTGAGCCTCAAAGGGTGCAAGAAAAATGTCTAGCTTCACCTATCTTATCTGTACATTGCTGCACCCAAATGCACTCATTTCCTGGGTCTAGGTGGCCCTCTCCAGGAAGCCCATGAGGATATCTGCTTGCCAGTTCCCACCACCTTCCAAGCCAAAGTTCTGACGGTGTTGATAGGTTCTATTGTTAGCGAAAATAGGGAAAGTTTTAAAGGGCCTGAAGTGGGAAAGGAGTGATCTCTAAGCATGTTGGGGTGGGGAAACACAGGGAATTGGGCATGCAGGCACAGTTGTCAGCACAGGCTTCCTCACATATCATATCTCTTATTTGCTTGTTAAATCTTCACCTCTGGGCATGATTTTGAACATTATAATGAGGGAAGAAGTCTGTGAAAGGTGAAGTTTGATGGCCATCTTGTCTCAGATTAGTCTGAACTGGTCTGGGCTTCTTTCTTGGCTCTTGCTTTGCTTTGGAAGAAAAGTGATAATAAGCAGCAGGAAGTGCCCAGAGTGCATAGGGGCTGCCTCCTAAGCTTCCAGACTGTCTCACTATTTTAATTTCCAGTGATTTCCAAAGAACTGTGTTCCATATAGACATCCCTTCAATAGGCCTGGTTTCCATTGTCCTTCTGCCTGACCATGTGTCCAGGCTATTGGCCAATGCCCATGAATCAATAAAAACCCAAACATAGAAGCTTTCACTGCTATTCAATTCTTCCACCATCGCTAGGAAAGCCACATGCAATTTAGCACACCAGGCTGATCTGTGTTTATCTTCCTTGACCAGAAGGTGGCCTTCCAAACAAGATGCAGTACATCCATCTTGGAACTGCTGTCCACAGAGTGGCTTTTTGTGGATTAGTCAAGGATTTTTCATAGGGCACAGCCAAGAGACAATAGAACCTAGCTTCTCCTCGCATAGTTCCAGAGTCAGTCCTAGGGCAAAAGGGGCTCCTTGCTTATGAGAATCTCCTGCTTACATTCTCTCAGTTAATGATATCCTGTACAAACCATTTCCATGGCATTATGGAACTCTCCTGAGCATTACCACCCCCATGAGAACATTTCTCTGACATCATCCTAGATGGTATTCCATGTTTGAAGGTCACTTTATGCCTTCAGTCATTGGGAAACCTTTAATTAATGTCCAATAATAAGGCAGTAAATGCCCCATAGATGGACACCCTCAAGTCCAAAGCTTCAATAATCATCACTGGGAGGTGCTTACAGGCTTTTGCCACCAGCTCTAAGCTGTTTTTTAGGGCTATTTTTTATCTGAATGCAAACTTTTTTGATCATGTCTCCAGTACTTCCCTCCCCCCCCACTCTATTTGTTATTTTTTTGTTGTCTAACTTGGATAAATTCTATTGATTTGTCAAGTTCACAGATCCTATCATCTGCCAACTCCACTCTACTATTCAGCCCATCCATCAAGTTTCATCCCATTTATTGGAGATTTCAGTTCTACACTTTTCATTTAGTTATTTTTATAAAATAGGTAACTTCAATTTCTTTGATGAAACTTTTCTATTTATTTGTTTCCTGAGAATTTTTTAATATTATTAAAGTATTTTCTATGGCGTTTGTTTTAAACTCTGTCAGATACTTCTGACATCTAATTACCTCAATGTTGTCATCCAACATTAAATTAGATTGACTTTTTTCATTCAAGTTGTGATTTTCTTGGTTCTTGATATGATGAGTGAGTGTATTCTATACAATTTAATTTATTTCTCTCTTCTTTTTTTAAAAATTTTTTTAGCAGACAACCTCCTTGTTGAGTGTAGTTCCATAGTTCTAGGACATGATGTGTGGGTCTGTTCAGCTTCACAGTGTGTGCCATCAACAGCCCCACAGCAAACGTGGAACCGTAACTCACATTACCTGGTTGAAGATGGAAGAATGAAAGTTCAGCTTCTCCCTAGGCCCCTCTGATATCATATTTTCCTAGCAAAAGTGGGCACCTATTTGGCCTGCTTGTTATCTCCCTGTGGGAGTATATGCTCAGCTCTCTTCTGGGCTCCCTGGTATCAGGGAGGGGGGAAGCTGCAGCTTGACTCAAAACCACAATTTTTTTTTTTTTTTTTTTTTGCTACAGGACTGGGCAGAAGCATAGTCCGTCCCCCCACCCCTCCAACCTTGGCCCCCTGACATCAGGGATGAAGAGGTGGGGCAGTGGAGTGCCTGTCTCACACTACTTTGTTCCCCTTATTGATGCCAAATTGGTGAGCAAGTTGAACCACCCTGGGCACTATTGCCAGTGCCTGGGAATGAACTGAGAGATGAGTATGTCACTATGGAGATCTCTCTGTTGCTTGTTGAGGGATGCTGACAGCTGGATCCTACTGACTCTACCCAGGTGGAAGAGTCAAAGCAACCAGCCTGCTTCTGTGTGGAAGGGATTTCAGAGTGCTGCCTGCATAGGTGGGTAAGAGGGTGGGATGGAAGATCAGCTTCCCTCTCAGCCTTACTAAAAACCATGAGACATGGGAGGGTTGTTGGTGTTTGGCTCCAGTCTGGAAGATATTGTTCAAGAAAGTTCCATTCTGGGCAGCCTGGGTGGTTCAGTGGTTTAGCGCCGCCTTCAGCCCAGGGTGTGATCCTGGAGACCCCGGATCGAGTCCCTTCTGGGGCTCCCTGCGTGGAGCCTGCTCCTCCCTCTGCCTGTGTCTGCCTCTCTCTGTGTCTCTCATGAATAAATAAATAAAATTTTTAAAAAAAGAAAAAGAAAAAGAAAAGAAGTTTCCATTCTGGTAAAGCCACTCATTTTGCAGTTCTAGTGCTGACAGGAATAGGAGCTTTTTTTTGCCTGTGCCTATGGGTGATTCAATGGGAGACTCTGCAGTGCCCTGTCCAAGATGTATGAGATGCAAAAAGAAAATGCAGGGGGAAAAAAAAAAAAAGAAAATGCAGGGGGCTCACCACTGGGTGAATGCTCAAGTCTAGAGTTCCAGACAGTCCGTCTTCTTTCCACCTCTTAGATGCTGCCTATGCTTTTTTGTTGTGTTATATCAGGCATTTTGTAGTTTTAAAGAGAAGACTGGGAGAAATAAGTCTACTCAAACTTTGCTAGAATTGGATTCTAAGATGCATTTTTAAAAGCTCTTTTGTGAATAGCAAGACCTCAGGGCTTTACACAAAGCAGACAAATAAAATCACCAATAAAATCATGGTTTAATTATTTCCTTAATAGCAATTAGGCTACAAGTTTCATTCAGATCTAAAATATTTCAGATCCCCCCCCCCTTTCTATTTTGATTGAGTTAAAGTGAGGAGGAGGATGCACTCTATGTTAATAATCTCAACGTGAACTAAGGGATGTTCCAGGCAATAGCTATCCCACACAGTGTAGGCCCTAGCCTAGGGGATTATAGTCCAGAAGTCAACTATAAGTAGCTAATGTAGGATTCCATTTATGTAAAGCACAAACACAGGTGGAACTAATCTATGTGGACAGAATTCAGAGTGGTGGTCACTGCTGTGGGAGTCGGTAGTGACTGTCAGAGCTCAAGGGGGTTTCTGGGACACTAGGTATGTTCTGTTTCTTGATCGGGGTCCTGGTGACATTATACTCTAATAGAAAGAATAGTTTATTAGAGGAAGTCAGTAAAAAAGAAGGGAATGGAATCTTAAAATGACATCATCTTCCTGGAAATAGTGACTTTTGTTTTTCTTTGCAGATTACAATTGCACAGAACTCCTTAAATCAGTATTTAGAGAATAAAATGACTCATATTTTAGATTCCTTCATCCCCTCCCCCAAATCCTATTTTGAATAAATTTTTAGAAATCAAATGGTAGTTGTAGATGCTAATTTGTAGCTTTAAATGTTTTTATAAAACATGTTGTTTATTATTTAAAAAAACAAGGAAATTTTAATCCATCTTTACTATTTTGTCCTCCACTTGAAAAAAAAAATCTATCAAGAAAAAAAGGGGGAAGTTGTTTGCCTTTTTTCCCCTGACATTACCATTATAACATATTTATAACATAGCATAATTTCTTTCCCGAAAATAGGGAAAATGCAAATATGCCAGGATGCTGGAAATTCAAAATCACCAAAATATGACTACAATATGACCTTGGCAGAAGGAGGTAAAGAAAGGCAAACGTAAGAAGGCACCATCCTGCTCTCAGGATTACAGCAATAATTTAGCAGTCAATGTTTTATCATAAAGCCGAGTTTCCCCGATATAAATTATTCTAGCTCCAGTGCTGCTGTTTCTTATGCAATTGCTTTTAAAATAGAGCACATTCTTATGCTAAGTAAGTATGCATACCCTGGTGCTGAATATCATTTCTTATTCTGAGACTAGAATATTAAAAATAAATATTTGCAGCCTCTGTGATAATAAAAGTAACACAACATGAACTCCAATGACAATGTAAGGCAAAAGAAGAAAAACATTTAAATGTTGAACTTACAAAAAAAGAAGAAAACCACAAGCAACTGTTAGACTTTTTAGAACTCATTGGCTTGAAATATATTATTTACTGCTTAGAAATTTTGTTGTTGTTCTTTTTTTTTTGTAAGTTGTTCTTTAAAATGGATAGTATTTAGATTAGCAAATCCTTCCTTTTTTGATTAGATAAATCCCATATTATAAAAAAGCATAGAGCTTTATTAATTAATTTTCTACTAATGCAAATAAATGCCCTTCACACGAAGCAGACAAATAAAATCACCAATAAAATCATGGTTTAATTATTTCCTTAATAGCAACTTGGAATCAATACAACTGAATACACTCTCCCAAGACTTAATTTCCACCACACTGAGTGGCTTTTATGTGGTTTCCAGTAATCAAAACAGAGAGGAAGAAGAGGAAAGAGAATACATTTCATACACATTATAATGACAGCTTTAAAAAATGACAGGTTTAATGTTTCAAGCAAAACAAGGAAAAGCCAACTGAATAAAGAACACAAGCCCTGGTGTGTTTCACTTCTCCAGGATTCACTTCCACTGCTAAGAAAAACAGAATCAATCATCGTCACACACCTGGACTCCAGCTTTACCTCCAAGGTAAATAAAGCAGCTGAGCAGTAGTCCATGAATCCGGACTCTTGAATTATCTTCCTGATTTGGCCACCAATCAACTAAATGACCTCAGAAATCTTACTTCCCTTGCTTATTCTTGCATCTCTTTTTTATCTTCAAAATAGAGATAATTATATGCATTTCTTTTAGGGAAGTGTAGCATGACAGTGTGATGTGTGTGGTTTTAGAAACAGGTACCTTTTGTGTAGCTGGGCAATCACTAAATCATCCTGTCTAGAAGAGGTGCATCCCATTAAGCTGTTTATTGTGCATATTTCCCCAAAATGAGTCATATTTTTTTTATTAACTTTCCTGATACAATCAAAGTTGTGTTCCTATAAGAAAAGAATAAATTTCCCAGAAACAGCATTCAGAGTCAGATTCTACTTAATGTTTATTTGTTAAGCACCAAAAATATGTCTGACAGTATGTTGGAAATGTTCACATGCTTCATGAAATTTAATCCTGTAACAACCAATTATGGATTTTATTTTACTTTCCCACAACAATACTGTTGTTACTTCTTTCACTTTTTTTTCAAATAGGGATTTTGAAGCTCAATGTCATTAAGTGACTTGGGGGTGATGAACTCCAATGACAATTTGGGGATTTTTGTTGCAATAAATTTCTTATAGCACTTCATTTCTATAATCCTGCATATCTATAATCTAGATGAAAAAGGATTCACAACAGTTTTCTTTGTGCTTAGTTTTGAAAAATACAGTAATGAACATTAAGACTATTGGGAATTTTTGTTAATATGCTGAACGGTAAGGGCATACAGACCTCCTGGCTGTGATAGGATTTACAACCTCCCATAACAGTGCCAGGTCCTGAGGATGCCAAGAACTCTCAGTGGGGGCACAGTGACCAGGGCCTCAGGCCAGGCAGCCCTGTGCAGGGAGGGCCTCAGTGACCTGCATCACCCATTGGAAACTGGGCCCTTCCCTCCATGTTTCCTATGTGGTGAACTATTACTGAGGAGAGAGCCCACCTCACAGCAATCTCAAAAGATCTGCCATCAACCTGCAATGGTTTTATCTCTGCAGCCTTTTTTTGCCTGCATGCAGCTTCGGTGGGGGCTCACCTTGCTTGTGCTGCTTAAAACCTCTCATCTGGACCATAGAAATAGTCTCTGTCTAAGCACCTGATGACCTAATAGTTGCTGCCCCAGAATTCACCTTAGTTTGTGTAACCAAAATTTCTTGATGATCTGTGCTGTGGCATTGCCTTGCCAGGAGGTATGTGCATGGTATAAGCATTTCTTCATATACAGCTTTTTTTTTTCTGAGGAATTGTATATGCCAGGCACTGTATTAGATATTGGGAATAAAACATAATCCTACTCATAGCAGCCTAAGTAGAAAGATAGAAATATCCTCAATCAAAACTGTGCTAAGTCCCACAACAGAAGCAGGTATAAGAATTTGTCAATGCACAGAGAGGGCTCCATTAGGCCCATGTAGGCCAATCCAAAGAGGCTCTGTGCAGGTGCTTTGAGATTCCAGCAAAATGAATGCTCACATTGCTCTGAAGATCTCCATGTTTGAAATATTAAACCCTGCAAAATTAATTAATGTTATATATCAATTTACAACTTTATATTAAACAATGAAATACTCCAGAAGAGCTAATCAAATCAATGCGGCACCACTTTGAACACACTTCCATACAAGCCTCCACTTTCTTATTGATAGCTTATTCCTCTCATTTACAACAAAGGACTGAAGCCCAGCTGACCTCACCAAGATTTCTTTGATTGATAAAACCCCCTAAATGTCTGTATAGGAATATCTGAGGGGGCGCCTGGCTGGCTCAGTTGGTGGAGCATCCAATCTTGATTGATCTCAGGGTCTTGAGTTTAAACCCGAAGTTGGGCATGGAGCTTACTTACAAAAAAAAAAAAAAGATCTGATACTTCCTTTCATTATCAGGCAACATTAGATAAATTACCAATGTTATCAAAACATCTTTATAATGATATTTAACCTACAATCAAATTAGTAAGCTTCATTTATTTACAACAAGATAAAATTCTTATAGGTAGTAATTTGTAGGAGTTGCTAATCTACCCTGAGTTCCTTTTGCACCTGGTCTACTTCCCAAGTCTTGCAAGCTTTCAAAATACCATTCTTAGTTGCTTTCTCCCCAGGATTCTCTTTAAAGCCTGTATACTGATGACCTTCAAAGCAATAGGAAAATAGGTGAAGAGGTACCAGGAGAGAAGAATTAGGTATTTTAACTTGGGGGCTCCCATTTATAATAGCAAAGATGGCCCTTTGATTTGAAGACTCTCCAGCTTTTAGACCAGAGAAGACTTGCTACAGGAAATCAGAGCTCCTTAGAGTCAGGGAGCCACGAAGCAAGTCATGATAGGCTGGATATAAAATCTAGCATTTTGGCTTTCAAGTTCTTTTAGCCCGATTCTCTTAGCCATTTCAAGAAAGACCTTGGGCAGACTGTTTATCAGGTGTCTGGAGGGCACCATAGGACCCTAGTTGGAAAAGGAAAAGAAGAACTAAGAATAAAACATTTTATGTTGGAAGCTTGGTGTTTCTGATAGGATGCTGTGGTCATAGTAGCACCCATTTGCTCCTCCTGGATAAACAGCTGTGAGAAAAATGAGGAATGAGTCCCAAAGTATATTCAGTGCCTGATTTATTTATGGCACAGTGAAGTGTTCAGATTCAAAGACAGTTTTTATAAAATCTATACATTTGGGGAAATTTTTGGTGCATCCAGGGGGAATTAGCTGCAGGCAAGTAGCTCTGGTGATCCATAAGACCACATCAGTACTTTGGTTAGCAGTGGTCCTAAAAAAGCTTGCAAGACAGTTTGGTTCTTATACAAAAGCATTACTTGGCACTGTAGGAAAATCTAAGTATTCAGATAATACAGATAAAGACACTTAGGAATTTTGTTTGATTTATGAAAGAATCAAGTTGAATTTTTAACTGACTTTATGAAATCTGCTTGTAAAATAACTAAATAAGGAAGTAAAAGAAGGGTAAAGACTTTTCCCCTCAGAACTCCCAAAGTTAAGGTCAGGGCCCAGTGCGCCAGGGAACCTCAGGGAACAGGTGCTGCCTGAGGAGGAGATGGGGGGGGGGGGATGTGGGGAGGAGGAGGAGTTGGAGGGATGGCGGATGGGGAGGACATGGAGAGATGGGGGGATGGGGAGAGGGAGGGATGGGGGATGGGAAGATGGGGGAATGAGGAGAGATGGAGAGGGGAGAAGAAGGGAAACCAGAGGGAGTGGAGATAGGGAAGGCAAAGGATAAGGCAGATGTGTCAGCCAGTGCATAGGACTATAGAACAAAGACATAAAGAAGAAAAAAAATCCATGTAGCTGGACTGAAGAGGGATTTATGGGAAGGGAATTAATACAACATCATATGTAAGTCAGTGAGAGAAAGATAACAGATCATAGAGCATCTTAATAATACAATGTGGGAGCAGAGATTCTTACAGCAAAACCATGAAGGCAAGTACAGGAATATAATTAATATAACTAACTTCCTGGATCATGAAGAAGGCCACTGGTGGGAACTATGAAATATGAATTTGAACTAACAGCTAGTTTCTGCCCCCTCCCCAAAAAAATTTACAATAAGGTCATGTCTTTTTTTTCTATATCAACCAAACATTATTACTATTCCATGGAAGATTATAATCTCATTCTCTGTGCCATCCCAGATCCTGGAGCGAAAGTTGGAAGTTAAAGACAGGCTGGAGTGAGTACTACTCTGCCCACAGCAGTGGAGTAGGGAGGGGAGTCCTGCCCCCTGTGCAAGGTGACCAGGTGGAGCTTGAGGGCACAGGCAGGAAGCTTTTAGTGGCTGAGAAGTTTGTCCAGGTTTCCAGAGCTCAGGTTTACAGGAGGGTGTTTACAGGGACCCTGCCAGTGGCCGAACTAAGTGTTGTAAAGGAGTGGGAGTCCTGGCTTCATCCCTCTGGTTAGTTGGTGGTGTGTCCTGAGACAGGCCCCTCTCACTCTGAGCCTCAGTTTTCTTATCTTGAAATTGAGAGGGTTTCCCTATGTTATCTCAAGGATCCTTTCCAGTTCTAAGCCTCCAAAGTTAATTTACTTCATTATACCTGTTTAATAACCCCTAATGTGCCTCCTTCAAAGACTATCTCCAAGGGCTCAATTCAGTTAAAGTTAGTCTTTAAGCAGCTACTACCTGTAAAGGCAAAGTAGTAAGGAATGTGATTTTGTTGTTCTGAATGAACTCATACAATCTTCTGGTGTGTGTGTGTGTGTGTGTGTGTGTGTGTGTGTGTGTGTGTGTGTTTGTTGTTATTGTTAACATGGTTTCAGCTCTTTGTAGTCACCTTTCAGAAATATTTGTCAAGTATTCTACTTTTTGGTGACGTTGAGCATAATGTTTTCTTTTACATGCTAATAGTATGTATCAATTTTTTTAGAGATGCTTATTTAATCTACCTTAGTGCCAAAAGAAGGCAGTGTATCAAAAGGCATTTGTTTAGAAATTATGTCTTGTCCGATAAATCAGGTGAAAGTTAGCCAGGGTCAAATAGAGTGGAGCGAGGGTCGCAGCCCCCAAAGGCTTACTGCCAATGTCGGAACCCAGAAAGCTTTACTTTACTATAGGGCATTAACTAGGGCAGCTCGGGCAGAGAATTAAGGTGGAATCCATCCCAATTTCCAGAGTGAAACATTGTAATCAGGTTTTTACACATGTTTTCAGTTATGCTTATGCACTTATAAGCATTTGCCCAAAGAAATTTTTTTTAAAAGATTCTTTATTTATTTATTCATGAGAGACAGAGAGAGAGGCAGAGACATAGGCAGGGGGAGAAGCAGGCTCCTCACAGGGAGCCTGACTGGGGACTCGATCCCCAGACCTGGGATCACTCCCTGAGCCGAAGGCAGACACACAACCACTAAGCCAACCAGGCGTCCCCTGCCCAAAGAACTTTTTATATATATTATTCTATATCTTTGCTTTTCTTTTCAGGTAATAATATCACCTTGTGATGTTTCCAATCTGCAATATCGATTTTTCCAATATATATTTTTATCACATATATTTCAAGAGCCGTGAATATATGCTCACAATCCCATATTTCAAATCCTTAGAGTCATATATGTATTTCAGTATTCATAATTTTTTTTCAAATTTTAGAAGGATAATATTCTATATAATGAAACTCCCAGATGGTCTGGGGAGGTACCTTTTCTTCAACCATACTGGTATTTCTGCAATGTAACAAATGAATATTTACAAGAACTGAAATGAACAGACTATCCAGAACACAAAGCAGATCTCCATCAAACAAATTTGCTGTAAATTCTTTCTAAAACTTCAGTGTTTGAGAGCTTTTGCATTTTTGAAGTGCTGGTAAGTTATTGTAGATCTGCATCTCACTACATAGAATCACACGATTTATTATCCATTTTCCTGTGGATAGGCATTTAGGTTATTTTTGTGATCTTTGTTATAAAAAACAGAGCAATGAACATTTTTTGACAATCCATCTTTGGAAAAATATAGCACATATCCTTATGATGAATTCCCAGAAACAGAATTGATGTGTCAAATGAAGGGTCAGCAGGCATGTGATTTTACATTTTGACAAAAATTTCCAAAGTACCTTCCAAAGAAGTTTGCACAAATTTATTATTCTCATTTATTAAATGGTAGTAGGTATAGGAGTGTCTGTTTCCCCATACTTCTCCTGTATGGGATTCCTAAGCTGGCTATCACAAAGTACCATAAACTGGGTTGCTTACATAGTACCAATTTATTGTCTCACAGCTCTAGAGGTTAGAAGTCTGATCAAAGTATTGGCAGGGTTGGTTCCTTCTGAGGGATTTGAAGGGCATTCTCTTCCAAGCCACTCTCCCAGCATTTGGTAGCCTGAGACATTCCTTGTGGCTGTCTTCTCCTTGTGTTTTTACATGTCCATCTCTTTGTCAAAATTTCCCTTTGTATAAGGACGCCAGTCATACTGAATTAGGGCCCATCCTCAGGACCTCATCTTACCTTGACTTTCTGCAAGGACTTTTATTTCCACATAAGATCACAGTCACAAGTATTGGGGTTAGGGCCTCATCACATTTTCAGGGTACTCAATTCAACCCATAGCATTTCCCAGTATTGACTATTATTAAAGTTTTCCAATGTAAGTAAAAATAGTATCTCACAATTTCTATTTGCACTTCTCTAAGTTAGATTTGAGCATTTTTTAAAACTTTTTAAAAAATGAATATAGACTCACAGGGAGATATAAAAGTAGTACTAGAGTGCTGTACCCACCTTTCTTCAAAAATGACATCTCCTATAATTGTAGTATGATATCAGAACTGGGAAACTGTTGATGATAGAATGTTGTCCACCCCACTCCATATTTAATACAGTGTTCACCATATTTTACATGCACTTTTCTGTGCGTGTGGTGAGTGCAGGTAATCATTCTCTGCAATTTCATTCTCTGTGTAGATCTCATGTACAAATCTGTATAATCACCACCTTGATCAGGGCACAGAAGCACAAAGAAATTCCCTCATACTGCCCCTTTGGTCACATCTACCATCCTACCCCCTTTCTTGTTCCCCAGCAACCATGAAGCTATTCTCTATCTCTCTCTCTAGCTGTGACAGTTCAAGGAGGTTCTAGAATGGTATCACTCAGCACATAACCTTTAGACATCAGCTCTTTTCATTCAGCATAGAGAATGCCCTTATGTTGTAGGATACAGTTGTACACAATACATGCATCAATCATTAACTGCCTTTTATTGCTGAATAATATTCCATTTAATTATTTTTGGTATTACTAGTCCTTTATATGTTTTTGTGTGAATTGCCTGTTTAAAAGAAAGTATTGCCTCTCATCTTTGTTGTCTTTATCTTGCCTTATTTTTTTCCCCATTTAAAATTTTCTTTATCATATCAGACTTATCAGTCCTTTATTTTTTGGATCCTTGATTTTTTTTTATTAACTCACAGAAAGGATTCCCACTCAAAACCTAAAATGTTAAGTCTTAAATCTGTCTGGAATTATTCTATGTATTTTTAAGGGGTGAAGTAGGGATCTAAATACTCTGTAGTTCTTAAATATTTATTTATTTTCTTTTTTTAAAGGAATTTATTTATTTATTCAAGAGGGACACAGAGAGGTTGGCAGCGACACAGGTAAAGGGAGAAGCAGCTGCCCCATGGGGAGCCTGATGCAGATCCCAGGACTCCAGGATCATGACTTGAGCCAAAGGCAGATGTTCAACCACTGAGCCACCCAGGTGCCCTAAATATTTCTTTCTTTTTTTTAAAAGATTTTATTTATTTATTCATGAGAGGCACAGAGAGAGAGAGAGAGAGGCAGAGACACAGGCAGAGGGAGAAGCAGACTCCATGCAGGGAGCCTGATGTGGGACTTGATCCCAGGTCTCCAGACCAAAGGCGGTGCTAAACTGCTGAGCTACTGGGGCTGCCCTAAATATTTATTTCTTATAGCTGTTGCTTTGCAAACATTTGATCAAACCTTAGTATATTTGTGTCTTTTAGTGCTTGTACACCTGCTTGGCAAGAATGTGGCTTGTGAGCCCTGGTTAATCATGACATAAAACTCATTTAAACTGCTAAAAATCATCTGCTGTTTGATAGTAAATTTGTATAGAAAGTGTTAACATGCAAAATACAGGGTGTAGGTTTTTTAGATGATTCAGGTTTGTGGGCTTCTAGCCAAATTCTCAAGGTCAATATACCTGAATCTATCATCTGCTTTTTTTTTTTTTAATGTCCTCTCTCCCCCTTAATCCTAAAACGAGCAAATGCAGGTATGTAGGATACTGGGTATAGTCTCAACAGAGCTGTCCCACTTATGGAAAGGACAGGTTCTCAGCGGTTAGCCTGTACTTCTATCTGCAGACACAGTGCCCTGCCTTGTTATAGTCCTCATGGAGAGAGAGAATTGGCCTATAGAGCTGTGATGAATGCCCCCCAAAGACAAAGATAACCATTAGAATAGGTTCCAGTCCTTATTTGGCCTTGGCAACTAGCGATAGGTGATTTTCCTCTATGCAGTTTACTTATTAGGTAAATAATCTTTCTATGCCCAGAAGATATTCCTCTAAGGAAGATGCCAACACATGCATGTATCAATAACTAGGATAGGCACCATCAAGGACTTTTGAGGGAGCCACATACAATGAAAATTATGGCTGACTGACTTCCACAAATAATCACCGAAGACCCCAGAGGGTTCATGGCCCTCAGAATTGGAAGGGCACCCTGATTTTGTCTGTGTGAACACTATCTGGATGGACTCATTTCTTCCATAGCATCTATACTGATGTAGCCTGATTGCATCAACATGGCCATGAAGTGAAGTAGTCTTGGGTGTTCATCTTGCCCCACAACTTAGTAAGTTGTGTCACCTTGACTAAGTTAATTAAGTTCCTCTGTCATAACATGGTGATAATAATAGTGTGTGCCTTAGAACTCTGGAACAGATTCGATTTGATAATTTAGCCAACATGCCTTAAAATTTAGCCAACTCATGCCTAGCAGAGTGCCAAGGACTGAATGTTAAGCTGCCATCATCGTTCCTTCCAGTGTCTGGCACTCCTTGCCTCCTGAGGTCATCCTAATGGCTTAGGGTAGCCTGCAGTCAAGATTTCTGAACTCGGGAGCCCTCCTCTCCGGACGGCCGACCCGGCAGGGAGTGCGAAGGCGGCTCCGCAGGGCTCCTCCGCAGGCCGCCAAGCCTTCCCTTCCCGCTAAGTCCCAGAGCAGGCGGCGCGCCCTGGGCCCCGCTGGAGCGCGAGACATCGGGACCTTCAGCTTGGGGAAGATGATTGCAGCCAAGCCAGGGAAAACGCCAGTTCAGGTATTACACGAATACGGCACGAAGACCAAGAACATCCCGGCTTATTACTGTGAAAGATCGGATGTGCAAATACACGTGCCCACTTTCAGAGTAACCGTTGGGGACATAACCTGCACAGGTGAAGGTACAAGTAAGAAGCTGGAGAAACATAGAGCTGCAGAGGCCCATAAACATTTTGAAAGCCAATGCAAGTATTTGCTTTGCAGTTCCTGACCTGCTTAATGCCTGACCCTTCTAAGCAACCAAAGAACCAGCTTAATCCTATTGGTTCATTACAGGAGTTGGCTATTCATCATGGCTGGAGACTTCCTGAATATACCCTTTCCCAAGAGGGAGGACCTGCTCATAAGAGAGAATATACCACAATTTGCAGGCTAGGGTCATTTATGGAAACTGGAAAAAACTGCAAAGGGGGCATAAAAATAAATAAATAAAAAATTTAAAAAAAACAAGCCAAGAGGGACGCTGCTGAGAAATTTCTTTCCAAATTCAGTAATATTTCTCCAGAAAACCACATTTCTTTAACAAATGTAGTAGGACATTCTTTAGGATGTACTTGGCCTTTCTTGAGGAATTCTCCCGGTGAAAAGATCAACTTATTGAAAAGAAGCCTCCTCAGTATTCCTAATACAGATACATCCAACTGCTTAGTGAAATAACCAAGAAACAAAGTTTTAATATAACATATTTGGATATAGAAGAGCTGAGTGCCAATGGACAGTATCAGTGTCTCGCTAAACCATCCACCAGCCCCATCACAGTCTGTCATGGCTCCAGGATGTCCTGTGGCAATGCACAGAGTGATGCACCTCACAACACCCTGAAGTATTTGAAGATATTTGCAGAAAGAAGGTGAGCCTGAAGCAACTCCAAAAGCCCTCAGTAGGACATAAGCAGTCCTCTTTTCACCCCTTCCCAAGTACAATGTTTACTGTTTGAGTTTGTGTGTTATTTCTAAATCTCTTCCTAGATTCCATCAATACTCCAGATTTAAGGATCTCCTAGTAGTTATTAAGCTATTTTTAATGGCTTCAACTTTGTACTGGTATATCGTATTTATAAACTTTGTACCATAGGCAGAGTGTAACACCCATGCTACAATGCCATGTACATAGAAGGAAGAAATTGCATGTTTGTTGATGAGGAGGAGGAAGATGGCAAAGAAACAAAACTACTGCTAGCAATAGTTGCTCTTTTTTTAAAAATATTTTATTTATTATTCACAAGAGACATACACAGAGAGAGAGAGAGAGAGAGGCAGAGACACAAGCAGAGGGACAAGCAGGCTCCATGCAGGGAGCCTGACATGGGACTCAATCCCAGGACTCCAGGATCATGCCCTGGTCCGAAGGCAGGCACTAAACCGCAGAGCCACCCAGGAATCTCGCAACAGTTGTTCTTACTGGTGTTTAACCTCTTCTTGGCGCAAGTCTTTGTAAGGGGAATTCGAAGGAAGCCCCTTAGAATTAGAGTTTTGAGGAACGCACGAACAGGCATTCATTGAATGTGATTGCTGAATTTCAGGGAACATGATTGGTCTGCTGTGCATTTGAATCCATGTAATAAAGAACTGCTGCTGTAAAAAAAAAAAAAAAAGAAAGAAAAGAAAAGAAAAAGAAAAAGAAAAAGATTTCTGAATTCATCATCATCTGCTATTGAGTCCACACTGCAGGATTGATCTCCTCAAAGGTCAATTAATTTTGTTTCTTTCTTTGAATATTAACTAAACTCACCATTTCGGAAACATACGTTACTCGGAGTCCATCCTGGGCACATCTAGGAGATAAAATGGACAATCTGAAAAGCTCTTAATAAACTGTTAAAGGATGGTAATGGCTTAATGTGTCTGTCTTCCCATGTAAGATACTTATCATTTTAAGAGGAGCCTTCAGAAAAAAAAAAAAAAAAAAAAGAGGAGCCTTCAGTGCCTTTTCCTAACAGAGTTGAAACAATGGAATGCCCATGTCCAAGGGCTATCACTGGGAAGACAGGGGTGAGTAATGGGGGTTTTTCCTTGCTGTTCCCATGAATTCACACAGGTGTCTGCAAGAGAATAGGGGACATTTGTTTGCCTACACAGCTTGTCTTTTCATTGTAAGGGAATAGAAATCTCTTTCTTTGGGAAACCAGCCTCATTTCCTAACTTTGTAGGATGACCAAGCTGAGGGGCCTGGGGAGCTTATCTGATTCTGGTCCTGAGCACTGAGTACCAGGTAAGCCTGAACAACTATCTCTGTCTTCATATGTAGATCAAAGCAGAAATGAGAGATGGAATGAGTAAGAAACTTATTTATTTATTTATAAGATTTTATTTATTCATGAGAGACAGAGAGAGAGAGGGGCAGAGACAGGCAGAGGAAGAAGCAGGCTCCATGCAGGGAGCCTGACGTGGGACTCAATCTGGGGTCTCCAGGATCAAGCCCTGGGCTGAAGGCAGGCACTAAACCACTGAGCCACCCAGGCTGCCTGAGACACATTTTTAAAAAAGATTTTATTTATTTATTTGAGACAGAGAGAGAGAGATAGCAAAAGACAGCATGAATGAGGGGAAGGGCTGAGGGAAAGGAATAAGCAGGTTCCCCGCTAAGCAAGAAGCCAGACCCAGGGCTGGATCCCACGGCCTGGAGACAGTGACCTGAGCCGAAGGCAGATGCTTAACAGACTGAGACACTCAGGTGCCCCAGAAAGACATATTTCTGATGACTTCTTTTTTTTTTTAAGATTTTATTTATTTATTCGTGAGAGACACAGAGAGGCAGAAACATAGGCAGAGGGAGAAGCAGATTCCTTGAGGGGAGCCCGATGTGGGATGAGATCCTGGGACTCTGGGACCATGCCCTGAGCCGAAGGCAGATGCTCAACCACTGAGCCACCCAGGCGTCTTGATAACATCTTTTGAGCACCTAGATACAAGGATGCCTGACCTAGCTAGCCATCCACGATTTAGTTCTCTGACACAGTAGCACCTGACTTCTGACCCACATCCTCAGACTATTTTTCCCCTTTATTTAAGTGGGTTTGAGGGATTCATATTATAGACAACTAAAAGGGTTTTGATTAATACAAGTGTGTACAAATGGATCTGTAGTTGAGGGGTGAAGACTTACAAAAATCTATTACCATCACTGAACAGAGAACTTACAGTTTAAGCTATATTCATCATAAGCATATAGCCTAAAAAAGTGAAGCATAGACCTTATCAAGGTTTCTCCACTGCACACAAACCCTGTGATGGTTCTGCTTGCTTTCTGATAACAATATACAGTCCTCTTTGAATCAGACTCCAGCCTTAGTTCCTACATGAATCATTCTCCAAATGCCCATCTAGTTTCCTGCACTTCCAACACCATGATCCTCCATCTGTCTATCCTGTTAGTTCTTGACTTGTCATTTTGTTTAAAACCTTGGGTTCTGCCCTTCCAGAGATTTGATTTTACCGCTTCCTAGGCCTTGAGCTAGTGGCCAAAAGTATCTAATTGTCAATTTTTTTCAAAAAAATCATATGGAAAATAATAGTAAGTAGCATTGTTGAATGATTTAAATTATAGTGGATTAAAGTGTCTGGCTCATAAGTTCTCAATGACTATTAGCTAATTTTTGCTATGACTTTATCCCTTTGGCACGCAGCACATAGCCTGCATGTGATAGTATCTAGATAAATATTTGTTGGATTAATAACCAAATATATCCTTAGCCTTGAAAAATTGGTTAATGCATATTCTTCTCTACCACATAGGAAATACCTTGTTTTATGGAGGCAGGGCAATAATGGTCAAGACAGGGGGGGGACAGTACGAAGCCAGTCAAACAGGTTTAAAGGTTAGCTGTGCTATTTTTTCTTTATGGGATATTGGCAAGTCACTTACCTTCTGGGAGCCTCCATTTAATCACCTATATTTGGTGACATTGAGAGTACATACTCTTAGGGTTGCTGAGAGGATTAAAGAAGGACAAATATTCAATGTAGCCCATCATCAATTAAGTCTGCAGTTCTGGTGGAAAGTGCATTAGTGGCATTAGGGCTGGGGAATACTGAGAAAAATAGCTCATACCACCTTTAAAAGACTCCAGCCATGTGCTTCATTTTCAAAAGAGTTGCTATTGAATAAGTGATTATACCTGATGAAATACAACTCATCCCTAACAAGTTACTCCCATTTGTATGATACTACACTTCCTATATTTTCAAATGTCATGTGGCGTTAAAGTGGCTAAACTCCATCAGCAAGCAGTCAATGAGATCTTGGTGACCGATACCCAGCCTATTTTTCAGCTCAGTGAGCAGGCAGTGAAAGTAATGATGAGGTCAGTGGGGGGTGTTCATCAGTTTCTTTTAAGAAGCACAAGGTTCTGGAGAAAATCTGATGAGGGCAGTTCAATTTTCATGAATGCCTAACCCGTTGTAGCCAAATTAACCAACAGAGATTATCTGGAGATCTATTAAATTTATTGGATCAATTAATCCAATGCAACATTGGAAAATTAAAATGAAAGCATGTCACAAAATTTTGTTTAGTTTTTTTTTTTTTAAGATTTTATTTATTTGTTTATTCATGACAGAGATTGAGAGAGAGAGAGAGAGAGCCAGAGACACACAGGCAGAGGGAGAAGCAGGCTCCACGCAGGGAGCCCAACGTGGGACTCGATCCCAGGCCTCCAGGATCACACCCTGGGCTGAAGGCGGTGCTAAACTACTGGGCCACTTGGGCTGCCCAATTTTGTTTAGATTTTACATTTATTTGTGGAAGTTCATATAGCTGTGAAGACAGGAAATGTAATGTAGTCATTAAGAACCTGAGCTTTAAAGTCTGAATGCTTGAATTTGAAGTCCTGTTCTACTGGTTCCTGGCTGTGTGGTTTAGCCCCCATGCATCAGTGTCAGAGTCTGTCAGATGAAGACAGTAGTAACTCTTCTCGGTGATGTGGCGACAGTAGCTCTATGTAAGGGATCTACTATAGGAGCTGGCGCTTGGTGAAGGGCTCCATACATGTTAGCCAATATTATTTCCAATTAAGGATTTACTAGCCAATGCCTGATCTTTATGGAATACCGTGATTAGTAGGGTTAGTAGGCACGCATTCTTGAGGCGGTCACACACTGCCCACACAATGGTAACCTGAGATTATAGACTCCACAGGTCAGCCTCAGGGATCCTAAAAATCTATTTGAATGGTATCATCAAATATAAGGGAATATAGGAAATGTCTCCGCTTAGAAAAATCGAGAGAAGTCTTCCATGTCCCTTATGGTCTCCCATTAGTCAATTCACGTCCCTCCTCAGGGAAAATAATTAGAGCAAGAGAACAGCAGGCAATTTTTCAAACTTGTCCTTTATTCTTATTGTAGATAGTGACATTCATTGAATGAGAGCATTTTGGAAGAAACCCCATGCATTCAGCGCTGTTTGGGTTCCGTGTGAATAGCTTGTAAAAGCTTTTCTCTGTGCTCACTTACTTTGTGTATCTTCCCATTGTCATCCCTTGTGTCTGGCCCGCCTGCATTAACATAAAATGATGGGTCTCTCTTAACTCTAACCTAAACTTCCAGGCTCATTACTATGTATGAGGTCTGATTTTACTCCAATTTAGTATTAATAATCTAGTTTGTGGACTCCCCAAAGGAACAGCAACATTTTAAATGGCCATTTAAATGACCATTTTGTTTGCCGTGTGCCATTCCTTCTATTTTCATGTATATGCCAACGTCAACTACCAACTGGTAACAAATGGACTTAATCCTTTATCTGCATCACGAAAGAAGCTTGGACTCTTCCAAGCCTCTGTCTGCCTCCTTGGCCAAGTCTCAGCAATTCGCCTTTGGAGACCACTGTCTCTCATTTAAAGGCTATTTTGCTCCCTCTAAGCTCATCCCTTAGGCTTCCAGGGAGCAGTAGAAAATAGGGCTACCAGTGACCTTGAAAATAACCAGATAGTGTGAGACTGTTGCCAATATTTTCTTGCACTTTTGAGAAAACAGCCCTGCTGTCTATATAGACAACACAGGGGATGAGGTGTAGCTTACTTATTGTATAAAAGCCAATCAGTGCGATGCCCAGTTTCTGTTCCCAGAATATCTTTTAGAGCCAGTTAGGGTTTACGGGAAAGAATGGGAAGAGAGCATTTCATGCCGTGCAGTTTTCAACATTACTCTTTATTTTTGTCATTCCGGATGGAAGAGCTCCCAGATTCAATGTCTGCCATCAGTCTTTTCTGTAAAATGAAAATTCACATGGAAGGAGAGAAACTTTTTCTTTCTTTCTTTCTTTCTTTCTTTCTTTCTTTCTTTCTTTCTTTCTTTCTTTCTTTCTTTCTTTCTTCAAAATCAAAAGTAAAGAGATAAAAGCAACTAAATGCTGTTAGGACACAAAATGGTTTCTGAAGAAAACTCAGCCTCCGGGTTTGAAGCTGGGACCTGTCATTGCAGTGGAGGAGATGTATGAACAGAATCTCTTTGCCGTGTATTTTAATTGAACATTTTGGAAACAATGTCAAAAAGCAAAAATAAAAGTGAAAGCTAAAGCAAACTGAAGTACCTTGTAACTCCCTGGCAAAGTATTCTAGTTTTGAGGTTGTTAAAGCTACAGTTACCCACCCCTAACCCCCCAAATCCTCCCTTCCATCAAAAGAAGAAACAAAACAAAAGACAAGAGAACCAGATAAAGAGCTCCCAGGGTCCTGCAGCAAACACCTAAAGTCTTCAGTTTTGTTTTTTGTTTTGTTTTGTTTTTTTTCAATCCACCTCCCCAACTCTTCAGCTGCCGAATCTCCTTCTTCAGAACCAGCAGCATTATTCATTTCTTCTTTTATATTCCATGTACCGGGGACTGTATTCATGTTCCCTTCTGTCACTGGAACAAAGCATTTTATTCCTATTCTCTTAACAACAGCATAGCTGCTTTCAGGGTAGCCATCAAAAAAGATGACTTCTACCTTCTGAATTTCATAAATGATGAAACACAGAATGTATCTAAGCATATAAATGAGACTTGAGAAGATAGAAGAGCTTCATGGGAAGAAAAGTTGGCAGTTGTTTCTAGGCTCTGGTTTAGATCCAGCACGACAACCCACAGCCCTGGGGCACTTGCTGGCCCCTGCTTGGAGCAGCATTGGATCTGGGTTCCAATTCCGGGTAGGGGAGCTTTTCACAAGATCTTTGCATGGCAGGCAAATGCAAGGACAACGAGTAGGAAACTTTATCACGGGCATTTGTGATCTTACTAATCTTTAGCATCAGAGATGGATTAAGAGGCCTGCTGCAGTCTGATAGGATTCGGAGCACAGTTAATGCCTCCTGATTAGGTGAGGCATCCTTTAACTAGAGCGCCAAGCGGAAAGGAGAAGGGAGGCCACATCCCTGGCAGCTGGGAGCACTCTCAAAGGAACATCTCCACTAACCTGGATCTGACAGCCCGGTCTGAAATGATATTGGAGTAGAGGCAAATAAAAGGAGAAAATACACCCCCCAAACCTACAGATTGCCCTGGGCTCTCTTTGTGCACATTTTCATCCTGAGGCTTCACCTCATGGTCCTGCCAGAGGATTCCAGAAGCCCTCTTTTTCTTGATATTTTAAGTAAGTGTTTTAAACAAAAAAACAAACAAACAAAAAAAACAAAACAAAACAAAACAACAACAACAAAAAAACCCTACCTTCCCCGCTTGTTTTTCCACATCTTGTTCAATTTTACTGTTATGCATCCCTCCAAAACTGGAGCTCAGCAGTAGTTCCTGGCACTGTTACTGCACCTGGAAGACTCAGGAACCCGTAGTCCCTGGGAGGAAGACAAATCTGGTTTAAGATGTTAGTGTATACAGACGTTTTCCCTTCTTTTTCCCCTTGAGAAAGATCAAAATCCTCTCTTGACTCAGCGACAATGTCTTTTGTGTGCGCAAAGGAGAGAGAGGCTTTTATAGATTGTCATTTTCCTTGGCAAGACATTGTTTTGCATGAAGGAATTAAAGCCGCCTTCTTCATGGGTTTCAGCGATGTTCTCTAAAAACAAAAACAAGCTAATGGAACAAATTTCCACCACAGCCTAGCAGAATCTGCCAGTCATCTGGCATTTTACCTCCTCCTAACTGCCTTGCAAGCAGAGACATAGGAAGATATAGAAAAAGAGATTTCTGTTGGCAACAGTGTTTCCAAGTTAATGTCAAGAGATTAGGAGATTTTAAGAACTCTGGGAAGCCAGAGGCAAGAATCCCAAGAAAGAAATACCATTCTCGGTCTCTATTTCTCTGCAGGGGAGGGGCCCCGTTAAAAGCTGAGTATTTACAAATTGCAAAGTCTGTAGGAGCCTAATTATCTTACCTGAAGTATCAATTAGCAAGCGCCAGAGTAGGAAGAGAGAAACTCATTTGCCTAGAAGAGCCTGGCCGGGGTGCCTCCCCCCTCCTGTGTCTGCTGTTCTTCCCTATAAGGGGCCCGCACTGAGGCTTTGGGGGAAGACCTCATACAGACTGCGACCTGCATTTCTGCTGAACACTGCTGTATTGTCACACTACATGCTCTTTGTACACTTTTGTTTGTGTCATTCAAAGGGTCGGAGATCCCTTCATTCCTTGATACATGAGTTGGCTGGGGGTAGGGAGCTTTTCTTGTTTAATAAACTGTCCAGGAACAACCTTCACAGAAGGGTGATGGGGAGGATTGAACTGACCAGGCACGGTGCCTCCTCTTTTAGCTCCAAAACACATAGGAATTCCAGACTACCTCGTTAGAATGGGCCATGCATTGCACATTACTTTTTTAGTGAATAGAATGTTTTTTAAAACTGTTTAAGGTTTACAGAAAAATGAGTGGAAAGTACAGAAAATTCCCTCTAATAATCACATCTTCTGTTTTATGTATTCTGATGCTTTTGATGGGGAGCAGAGGGCTAGCTGAGGACAAAGCACAGCTGATATCCCACAAATGACCTGGGTCCACGTTGGGGTCTGTGTGATGTTCCTCGGGAAGCTTCCAGTTGTCTTAATGTTTATGCATACAATGGAATATTACTCAGCCATTAGAAATGACAAATACCCACCATTTGCTTCGACGTGGATGGAACTGGAGGGTGTTATGCTGAGTGAAATAAGTCAATCGGAGAAGGACAAACATTGTATGGTCTCATTCATTTGGGGAATATAAATAATAGTGAAAGGGAATAGAGGGGAAGGGAGAAAAAATGGGTAGGAAATATCAGAAAGAGAGACAGAACATGAAGACTCCTAACTCTGGGAAACAAACTAGGGGTGGTGGAAAGGGAGGAGGGGGGTGGTGGGGGTGACTGGGTGGCGGGCACTGAGGGGGGCACTTGACGGGATGAGCACTGGGTGTTATTCTGTATGTTGGCAAATTGAACACCAATAAAAAATAAATTTATTATTAAAAAAATGTTAATGCTTTGTTAGAGGGAAAAACAATATTTAACTTGACAATGGCAAGGCCTCCAGTATGTTATAGGTCCACGTTAGCATATGAAAATCCTTTTGAAATCTCCCTTTTCCGTAACTCCCCCAACTCCCAGGTATATAATCAGCCTCCCCTCACAACCCCAGGGCAGCCTCTTTTCCTGCCCAAGGGTCCTGTCCCTCATGCTTTAATAAAATGACCATTTTGCACCAAAGATGCCTCAAGAATTCTTTCTTGGTCGTTGGCACCAGACCTCACCTATATTCCAAAACTACATCACTTTGGCATCTGAGAACTTGCTGACCCCGGAGGGACTGCCCTTTTGACAATTGGCCAATTCTAGAGGTAGTAAACAACTCACCCATGAGTGTGCCATCCAAATGCAAAGCAAGCAATCCGGAGTCTACACCCTTAACCACCACCTCTGTAGGACTTTCTTTCACACTTTGGACCCCTGGTCCCCCACCCTCATCACTAGGTAGGAGGTTCTAGACAATTAGAACAAGCCATGCCCCAGAGTCCACTAGCCAATTCAAACTAGATGATGCCAAGCCTGCTGGCCCTGCTTCACCTGTTTCTTCATATGGAAGCCACAATAGAGGCTCCTGCTCATGTTCCTCCCTCTCCGACTGCCTCCTTGGGATCCTGGTGCTTCCCTGTGTGGCTCCCATGAGTGGTGCACCCTCTCCTCTTGGAAACCGTGAAATCTCTCTATTGAGAACACTGCTGAATTGGCAGATAAATTTTTAAAAGGTATCCGAGGTATTAACCCCTTGCAATGGTTTGAATTTAATTCCCCTGGCATTTGGATTATAATTGCTGTCACTACAACCTTAGTAATTGCTTTAACTATTGAAATATGCTTATATGCGTCCTTTAAAAGTTTCCAGCACAAAGCCCTTAAAAATCTCTATTTTCAAAATCTCAAATTAAAAACAATAGGGGGAGATGTTGGGAGCCGCGTGCCAGGAAGGGGTTAATGGATCCAGCAATGGCTCTCTGTTGACTCTTCCAACCGCGGCCCACCTGTCTCACCCTTGTTGTTGAAGGCTTGTGGCTCAAGGATGCATACTGTTGCTGTCTACTGTGAAAGGACATGTCTGGAGAACTAAGCTTAAAATATCCTGCTTGTTAAACAACACTGCTTTAGAAAAGAGTGAATAATACAAATAAAGTTGGCATTGTGGCTGAATCCGGCCATATGTCCCCCTGCTCCCAAAAAAAAAAAACAAAAAAACAAATGATAGTAACAAATGATAGTTCAATGGCAGTCGTCTTCTGGTCTATTGGTCTTGCTACATGTAAGTAATAATAGAACCTATATTTTAAAACATTTCCCCAGAGGAGGAGAGGCAAGATGGCAGAAGAGTAGGGTCCCCAAATCACCTGTCCCCACCAAATTACCTAGATAACCTTCAAATCATCCTGAAAATCTACGAATTCGGCCTGAGATTTAAAGAGAGAACAGCTGTAACGCTACAGTGAGAAGAGTTCGCGCTTCTATCAAGGTAGGAAGACGGGGAAAAAGAAAGAAAGAAACAAAAGGCCTCCAAGGGGGAGGGGCCCCGCGAGGAGCCGGGCTGAGGCCGGGGCGAGTGTCCCCAGGACAGGAGAGCCCCGTCCCGGAGGAGCACCCCCGGAGAGTGTGCCGAGCTCCCTAAGGGCTGCAGCGTGCACGGCGGGACTCGGAGCAGCTCGGAGGGGCTCGGGCGGCGGCTCCGCAGAGGGGGCTGCGGGGCGGGAGCGCGAATCCAACAGCGCAGGCCCTGGAGCACAGGGCGCCGGGGACAAAGCCCAGGATCCGGCCTCCCCCCAGGACAGGCAGAGGCCAGGAGGGCCCAGGACAGCAATGACGCTCCTGCCCCGAGCTGAGCAGATCAGCGGCCCCGCCCGGAGTCTCCAGGCCCTGCAGACGGAGAGCCCCGGAGTTACTGCGGGAACTGACTCCAGGGTCCCAGAGCTGCCCCCGCGACTGTGGCTGTTCCTCCTGGGGCCTCACGGGGTGAACAACCCCCACTGAGCCCTGCACCAGGAAGGGGCAGAGCAGCTCCCCCAAGTGCTAACACCTGAAAATCAGCACAGCAGACCCCTCCCCCAGAAGACCAGCTAGACGGACCAGTTCCAGGGGAAGTCAAGTGACTTAAAGTACACAGAATCAGAAGATACTCCCACGTGTTTTTTGTTTTTTTTGTTTTGTTTTGTTTTTTCTCTTTTTGATTTCTGATTGCTTCCCCCACCAATTTTTTTTCACCTTTCTTTCTTTTTCTTTCTCCTTTTCTTCTCTTTTTTCCTTTTTTTCTTCCTTTTTTCTTTTTTCTTTTTCTCTTTTCTTTCCTTCTTTCTCTCTCTTTTTCTCCTTTTCCCAATACAACTTGTTTTTGGCCACTCTGCACTGAGGAAAATGACTAGAAGAAAAACCTCACCTCAAAAGAAAGGATCAGAAACAGTCCTCTCTCCCACAGAGTTACAAAATCTAGATTACAATTCAATGTCAGAAAGCCAATTCAGAAGCACTATTATACAGCTACTGGAGGCTCTAGAAAAAAGCATAAAGGACTCAAGAGACTTCATGACTGCAGAATTTAGATCCAATCAGGCAGAAATTAAAAATCAATTGAATGAGATGCAATCCAAACTAGAAGTCCTAACGACAAGGGTTAACGAGGTGGAAGAACAAGTGAGTGACATAGAAGACAAGTTAATGGCAAAGAGGGAAACTGAGGAAAAAAGAGACGGACAATTAAAAGACCATGAAGACAGATTAAGGGAAATAAACGACAGCCTGAGGAAGAAAAACCTACGTTTAATTGGGGTTCCCGAGGGCGCTGAAAGGGACAGAGGGCCAGAATATGTATTTGAACAAATCCTAGCTGAAAACTTTCCTAATCTGGGAAGGGAAACAGGCATTCAGATCCAGGAAATAGAGAGATCCCCCCTCTTAAATCAATAAAAACCGTTCAACACCTCGACATTTAATAGTGAAGCTTGCAAATTCTAAAGATAAAGAGGAGAAGATCCTTAAAGCAGCAAGAGATAAGAGATCCCTGACTTTTATGGGGAGGAGTATTAGGGTAACAGCAGACCTCTCCACAGAGACCTGGCAGGCCAGAAAGGGCTGGCAGGATACATTCAGGGTCCTAAATGAGAAGAACATGCAACCAAGAATACTTTATCCAGCAAGGCTCTCATTCAAAATGGAAGGAGAGATAAAGAGCTTCCAAGACAGTCAGGAACTGAAAGAATATGTGACCTCCAAACCAGCTCTGCAAGAAATTTTAAGGGGGACTCTTAAAATTCCCCTTTAAGAAGAAGTTCAGGGAACAATCCACAAAAACAAGGACTGAATAGATATCATGATGACACTAAACACATATCTGTCAATAGTAACTGAACGTGAACGGGCTTAATGACCCCATCAAAAGGCGCAGGGTTTCAGACTGGATAAAAAAGCAGGACCCACCTATTTGGTGTCTACAAGAGACTCATTTTAGACAGAAGGACACATACAACCTGAAAATAAAAGGTTGGAGAACCATTTACCATTCAAATGGTCCTCAAAAGAAAGCAGGGGTAGCCATCCTTCTATCAGATAAAATAAAATTTACCCTGAAGACTATAGTGAGAGATGAAGAGGGACACTATCTCATACTTAAAGGATCTATCCAATCCAGGACTTAACAATCCTCAATATATATGCCCTGAATGTGGGAGCTGCCAAATATTTAAACCAATTAATAACCAAACAGAAGAAATACTTAGATAATAATACACTTATACTTGGTGACTTCGATCTAGCTGTTTCTACCCTCGATAGGTCTTCTAAGCACAACATCTCCAAAGAAACGAGAGCTTTAAATGATACACTGGACCAGATGGATTTCACAGATATCTACAGAACTTTACATCCAAACTCAACTGAATACACATTCTTCTCAAGTGCACATGGAACTTTCTCCAGAATAGACCACATACTGGGTCACAGATCGGGTCTGAACCGATACCAAAAGAATGGGATAGTCCCCTGTATATTCTCAGATCATAATGCCTTCAATTAGAACTAAATCACAACAAGAAGTTTGGAAGGACCTCAAACACGTGGAGGTTAAGGACCATCCTGCTAAAAGATGAAAAGGTCAAACAGGAAATTAAGGAAGAATTAAAAAGATTCATGGAAACTAATGAGAATGAAGATACAACCGTTCAAAATCTTTGGGATGCAGCAAAAGCAGTCCTGAGGGGGAAATACATCGCAATACAAGCATCCATTCAAAAACTGGAAAGAACTCAAATACAAAAGCTCACCTTACACATAAAGGAGCTAGAGAAAAAACAGCAAATGGACCCCATGCCCAGCAGAAGAAGAGAGTTAATTAAAATTCGAGCAGAACTCAACGAAATCGAGACCAAAAGAACTGTGGAACAGATCAACAGAACCAGGAGTTGGTTCTTTGAAAGAATTAATAAGATAGATAAACCATTAGCCAACCTTATTAAAAAGAAGAGAGAGAGGACTCAAGTTAATAAAATCATGAATGAGAAAGGAGAGATCACTACCAACACCAAAGACATACAAAAGATTTTAAAAACATACGATGAACAGCTCTACGCCAATAAATTAGGCAATCTAGAAGAAATGGACGCATTCCTGGAAAGCCACAAACTACCAAAACTGGAACAGGAAGAAATAGAAAACCTGAAGAGGCCAATAACCAGGGAGGAAATTGAAGCAGTCATCAAAAACCTCCCAAGACACAAGAGTCCAGGGCCAGATGGCTTCCCAGGGGAATTCTATCAAATGTTTAAAGAAGAAATCATACCTATTCTACTAAAGCTTTTTAGAAAGATAGAAAGAGATGGAGTACTTCCAAATTCGTTCTATGAGGCCAGCATCACCTTAATTCCAAAACCAGACAAAGACCCCACCAAAAAGGAGAATTACAGACCAATATCCCTGATGAACATGGATGCAAAAATTCTCAACAAGATACTAGCCAATAGGATCCAACAACACATTAAGAAAATTATTCACCATGACCAAGTAGGATTTATCCCCGGGACACAAGGCTGGTTCAACAGTCGTAAAACAATCAATGTGATTCATCATATCAGCAAGAGAAAAACCAAGAACCATATAATCCTCTCATTAGATGCAGAGAAAGCATTTGACAAAATACAGCATCCATTCCTGATCAGAACTCTTCAGAGTGTAGGGATAGAGGGAACTTTCCTCGACATCTTAAAAGCCATCTATGAAAAGCCCACAGCAAATATCATTCTCAATGGGGAAGCACTGGGAGCCTTTCCCCTAAGATCAGGAACAAGACAGCGATGTCCACTCTCACCACTGCTATTTAACATAATACTGGAAGTCCTCGCCTCAGGAATCAGACAACAAAAAAGACATTAAAGGCATTCAAATTGGCAAAGAAGAAGTCAAACTCTCCCTCTTCGCCGATGACATGATACTCTATGTAGAAAACCCAAAAGCCTCCACCCCAAGATTGCTAGAACTCATGCAGCAATTTCGTAGCATGGCAGGATACAAAATCAATGCCCAGAAATCAATGGCATTTCTATACAATAACAATGAGATTGAAGAAAGAGAAATTAAGGAGTCTATCCCATTTACAATTGCACCCAAAAGCATAAGATACTTAGGAATAAACCTAACCAAAGAGGTAAAGGATCTATACCCTAAAAACTATAGAACACTTCTGAAAGAAATTGAGGAAGACACAAAGAGATGGAAAAATATTCCATGCTCATGGATTGGCAGAATTAATATTGTGAAAATGTTAATGTTACCCAGGGCAATTTACACGTTTAATGCAATCCCTATCAAAATACCATGGAATTTCTTCAGAGAGTTAGAACAAATAGTCTTAAGAATTGTGTGGAATCAGAAAAGACCCCGAATAGCCAGGGGAATTTTATTTTATTTTTTTTTAACTTTTATTTATTTATGATAGTCACAGAGAGAGAGAGAGAGAGAGAGAGAGAGGCAGAGACGCAGGAGGAGGAAGAAGCAGGCTCCATGCACCGGGAGCCTGATGTGGGATTCGATCCTGGGTCTCCAGGATCGCGCCCCGGGCCAAAGGCAGGCGCCAAACCACTGCGCCACCCAGGGATCCCGCCAGGGGAATTTTAAAAAAGAAAACCATATCTGGGGGCACCACAATGACAGATTTCAGGTTGTACTGCAAAGCTGTGGTCATCAAGACAGTGTGGTACTGGCACAAAAACAGACACATAGATCAATGGAACAGAATAGAGAACACAGAAGTGGACCCTGAAATGTATGGTCAACTAATATTCGATAAAGGAGGAAAGACTATCCATTGGAAGAAAGACAGTCTCTTCAATAAATGGTGCTGGGAAAATTGGACATCCACATGCAGAAGAATGAAAGTAGGCCATTCTCTTATACCATACACAAAGATAAAGTCAAAATGGATGAAAGATCTAAATGTGAGACAAGATTCCATCAAAATCCTAGAGGAGAACACAGGCAACACCCTTTTTGAACTTGGCCACAGTAACTTCTTGCAAGATACATCCATGAAGGCAAAAGAAACAAAAGCAAAAATGAACTATTGGGACTTCATCAAGATAAGAAGCTTTTGCACAGCAAAGGATACAGTCAACAAAACTAAAAGACAACGTACAGAATGGGAGAAGATATTTGCAAATGACATATCAGATAAAGGGCTAGTTTCCAAGATCTATAAAGAACTTATTAAACTCAACACCAAAGAAACAAACAATCCAATCATGAAATGGGCAGAAGACATGAAGAGAAATCTCACAGAGGAAGACATAGACATGGCCAACACACACATGAGAAAATGCTCTGCATCACTTGCCATCAGGGAAATACAAATCAAAACCACAATGAGATACCACTTCACACCAGTGAGAATGGGGAAAATTAACAAGGCAGGAAACCAAATGTTGGAGAGGATGCGGAGAAAAGGGAACCCTCTTACACTGTTGGTGGGAATGTGAACTGGTGCAGCCACTCTGGAAAACTGTGTGGAGGTTCCTCAAAGAGTTAAAAATAGACCTGCCCTACGACCCAGCAATTGCACTGTTGGGGATTTACCCCAAAGATTCAGATGCAATGAAATGCCGGGACACCTGCACCCCGATGTTTCTAGCAACAATGTCCACAATAGCCAAACTGTGGAAGGAGCCTCGTTGTCCATCGAAAGATGAATGGATAAAGAAGATGTGGTCTATGTATACAATGGAATATTACTCAGCCATTAGAAACGACAAATACCCACCATTTGCTTCAACGTGGATGGAACTGGAGGGTATTATGCTGAGTGCAGTAAGTCAATCGGAGAAGGACAAACAGTGTATGTTCTCATTCATTTGGGGAATATAAATAATAATGAAAGGGAATATAAGGGAAGGGAGAAGAAATGTGTGGGAAATATCAGAAAGGGATACAGAACATAAAGACTCCTAACTCTGGGAAATGAACTAGGGGTGGTGGAAGGGGAGGAGGGCGGGGAGTGGGGGTGAATGGGTGACAGGCACTGAGGGGGACACTGACGGGATGAGCACTGGGTGTCATTCTGTATGTTGGTAAATTGAACACCAATAAAAAATTAATTTATTAAAAAAATAAAAATAAAATAAAATAAAACATTTGGAATTTAGCTTATAAAAAAAAACATTTCCGCATGCTCTATCAGTACCTCCAATTTTTCTTATTACTAATATTTTGCATTAGCGTAGTACATTTGTTATGATTGCTGAGCTAATACTGATACATTATATACTACAGTCCATGGTTTACCTAGGTTTACTTGGGACTCTTGCTGTGCATTTTGTTCATTTAGACAAACATAATAACATGAAGTATCATTATAGGATCAGACAGAGCACTTTCATTGTCCTAAAAACATGTATGCACATGTGCATGGAAGGGTGAGCTGTGAGTGGATAGATTGCCTTCCACTTTAGCTCTATATTATTTATTTAATATAGGTCTTCCAAGTGCTTTTGGAGTTGCTTACACTATAAAGCATGCCAACAATAAGGCTGTTAAGCCAGCAGATGAAAGTAGCAAGTCATGGAAAGATGTGGTTCCTGGTGGTCAAGGGAGCTTCTGACTGTGCATTCTCTTCCAGCCACAGTGACAGTCCTTTGGTTAGGGTTGCCCCGAATAATATTAGGATACTGTCAGAAGGTATGTGTGGCCATACCAAAGACCCTCTTTCCCTTTGTGTCTGAGGACTCTGAATCCTAATTTCATAGATAGCTACCAATAAGCTAATGCTCCATCTGAGCTTTCTCCACCAAGCTCCTCTCAGGAAAGGTAAACTCACTGTGTCAGGGACTGATGGCATAAGTATAAGTATATACTTATCTGGTATAAGTATATCCCTTCAAAGGCTTGGTGGTTTTGATGAAGTTTTGTTGGAATATAGGTGAGGTTTGGTGGGGTGAGGCTTGGAGCCAATGACCAAGAAAGAATTCTTGAGACGTCTTTGGTGCAAAATGGTAGTTTTAGGAAAGCACGAGAACTGGACCCAGGGGCAGGAAGAGCTACCTCCCCAGGCCTGTGAGGGGTGACTGATTATATACCTTTAACTTGGGTGGGGTTTGAGTATAGCTGTACTCTCTAAGAAATTTTGGAAGCAAGGACCTTGAGGTGGCCTTGAGGGGGCTAGCTTTTTTGGGAAAAGGACACTTATTACCGTCTAATAAAATCTGAGTCATGAGACCTTTCAGATGTGTATTGGTGGGCCATGTGCTTGGAGGATGATTGCCAACATGTACCTTGGGGGTTTAGAGATAAAGGAAATTTCTAAAGGAATTTTTATATGTTAAATTAGACTCACAGGCTCCTGGGGGTTGGACTAAGATTGCCTTCTGCCCTTAGCAAAGTATGAACATTGAGGCATTTGAGTCTGTAGAGGAATGTCACTGCCTGTTCAAGGACTTGTCAGTGTGCTTTGTCCTCAGCTAGCCTCTGTTCCCTCATCAGTTTCATCTCCCAGAATGAATTTCTAGTAAAATCATATCCCATGGCAAGTGATAATTGCCATCTTGTAGTTTCTCAAATCCCTTCTTGAAATGGACACATACTCTGTCTACCTGATGGAATGTCCTGCGATTTAGATGGTGGTAACAGATTCAAATGACTCAAGCACTTTCTTCTTTCACAAGTTGTAGAGAATAGTCCCCTAGTGAGAATCAAACTCAGTTTTATTTTTTGAGGTAAGTAGGGTCACTCTGAGAGAGAACACATATCCTTTTGAAAATGACTGCCTTATTATAAAACATCTTTGTGAGGACTACTGTATGATACAATCTCCCTTTTAGCACTTCATGAGCATGTCTGAGCAATTGTATCAGATGTTTAAGTAGATCCTTCTTGCCAATAATTGGAAACAACGCTTTAAAAGGAGAATGTGAGACCCATTAAGCTTGGAAGTGGAAAGTGGCACAAGCATCATGTAAGTTACACTATCTGTGGAGTGTGTAACAGTCATATTAATAGCAAAACAAATAGTTCAACCATATGGGAACATTTTTGGTGGCAGAATGCAAAAAATAGCAGGTAACAATTTAGTGCCAATGTACAAAAACCATTTGGAAGTATATATGGCTATTTAGAATCCACAGTAAGTGGAATCTCAAGATAAAAGGTGATCCCGAAACACAACTTGTATTATTACCAGTGTTCATTATCATTAAGAACACATTTGGGTAAATTTCATTGTGTGTTGCTGTGGACATGGTTATGACCAAGAAGCAGTAAGGCTGTATGGCATTTGTCACACTTAAATCTAATCCTAGAATACTCAGTCCACTACTTTTGGTAATAGCAAGAGGGTAATAACTACCAATTGCTCTATAGTATCTGGGAATAAGAAATATGAGCTCTTTTATCTAGGGGGAAACTTCAATTCACATCAAAATCTGACACCAGCCTTGATCAAGGGCATACAGAATTTCACATTACACCAAATGAAATGCATTACTTGCTACAGGGCTATTTTATTCATTTAATGGAGAGAGGAAGGATGGAAGAAAGGAAGGGAAGGAGGTAGGCAGGCAGATATGCAGGCAGAATGAAGGAAGAAAAGAAAGGGAGGAAGGAAGGAAGGAAGGAAGGAAGGAAGGAAGGAAGGAAGGAAGGAAGGAAGGAAGGGAGGAAGGGAGGGAGGAAGGGAGGGAGGAAGGGAGGAAGGGAGGGAGGAAGGAGGACTAGTTGTTATCTAAGCACCTTAAAGTGCAATGGTCGTAGACAAGAGTTGCTGACAGTGTTAGTGCCATGACACCTAAGCCATTGTTGAACTCTCTGGAAATACTCTACCACTGCATAGAGAAGGTTAGAAATTCCTTGCAGGTGCTCACCCTCCTTATTCCCTTTTCTTCCTTCCTAGACTAAAGGATAACTATTGTTCAACAAATATCAATGAGGTCTTAAATAAGGGAAAGTGAGAAAATGCTGTGGGATACAATGCAAGCTCCTGGATTTTTCACCTTAGAATTACCCTGGAGATTGTCTGATCTTATCATAAATATCAGGAAATGACAATGTAAGATCTAACTCATTTACAGAGACTAGATTACTGGTTTTCTAAAGTCCCGACGTCCCAAGTTGTTCCCATTACATAGACAGCTATCTAAAGAGAGAAGTTAGTTTTCTCTGGCTACTTGATTTCACTAGTAAATAATTGTTTCTTTGCATTTCATTTTATCCAAGTGGCCAGAAGCACCTCATGTTCCTCCCATCAGGACATAGAATGTACCCAGAGGCCTGAAGCTAGGCAACTGGCAGTTGCAGGGAAAGATGACCATGGGAACTGAGTTAGAACCTGACCTCCTTTTCTCTTTCATGGATGTGCTTAGTGCACCTGCCGGCTTACGCCACCTGGTAGCCTAATGGTACCCTTGGACATCCATGGGAGACTTAACCTTACTCCCACCCAGGAATGTTTGTCTTGTGTTTTTTTTTCTTTCCTTGTGATTATGTAAGGCAGCTTTAACTTGAGATCTAGGGGACATGCTAGAGAGTGGTTTCAGTCATCCCAGCTGACTGAAGCCTGTTTCTATTAACTATTTCACTTGTATCTGCTTATAGTCTATATTCCATGCCATGAAGCTATATTCCACCCTAGACTCTCTGGGGACCAAATGTAATGCTTTGTGGGAAATAATGTGTGGTGTTATCAAATGAGTCGAGTGGCACTGCATATTCTATTTCCCCTTTCAATTGCATTATGTATTTATCATTTTCATGGTTCTAAGAGCTCCTAGAAAATATAACCCAGTCTACGTCACAGTTTGCTAGGTACAGATGAAGCATTAGATCTTTCCTCATGTATTACCAGTGTCTTCCCTTGAGACTGTGGGACTCAGAGGTGAAGTGTATAGCACAGCTATGAGGTTTGTACAAGATGTTCTGGAGCCTATGCTTATCAAACCCCCTACTCCTCATTTCATAGATTTTCCACTATGTTGAGAACAGGAGAGCTCTAGTATTTCTCCTGAAATGGTAGATGGATATATTTGCTGTGTTTTCATCTTTATTATGTAAAGAGTGCTGACAGAGGGCACCTGGCTGGCTCAGTCACTAGAGCACGCAACTCTTTTGATCTTGGGGTTGTGGGTTTGAGCCCCATGCTGGGTGTAGAGATTACTTAAAAAAAAAAAAAAAGAAAGCATTAAAAGTGCTGACAAAAGTGTCCTAGCCAAGATGCAGACTCCAGCCATAGAACTCATATCCTTCCACAAGACTGGTGTTCTTGTAGGTATCCCACCCCCAAGGATGGTCCTGTGTGGAAGGATGTATGATTTGACACCAGGGTATCCCAAGGAACACAGGCCTGGCTTCAGGTGTCCTCACACCATAGTGGGTGGAACACCAGCTACTGCTACCTTGTCTCAATTAGCCCTAATCTATAGAAAGAAATGCATTTGGAGCTTTATCATAGTCTCCCCCAGTCAAAGAAATGGGGGAAATATCTGCCAGTTGTTTTCAAAGTGGTGTTTGAAACAAGTATATTTTGGTTCCACTATGTAAAACAAAAGAGGTTATTGAGAGCACCTCATTCATATTGAAATATCAGTCCAGACTAGGGCTGATTCCAACCTTCTGGGGATTGATTCTTAACCCAACAAGGTAGAATTGCTTTGACCCCCCATGGAACAGAGCGTGAGTGAGTGCCCCATTCTTCATCACCAGCTGTAAAAATGGCGTTTCTTTTGAGACAGTCTTTTGGGTATTAAATAGTCTCTGTTTGTGGAGGCCCAATCATTTGCCCCAACTGAGTGATGGAGAGTTTGCATAAACCCAAGAACTTTTGGCAGCCACCTTTGTCTAAAGCACAGACAGCACAGCTTTTGTAATTTTAAGGAATCTCATCTCCTGTGCCAAGCCACCTGATCAATTTGCTTGGAAAGTATACTTAAGGGACCAAATTCTTTGAAAACAGATGTTTGCATATTGTGGGGAGAGGTGCTTGGACAAAGTTTCAGCTCAGGTGACGTGTTTTTTAAAATAAAATATGACTGGAGACTTTAGTCTCAGAAATGGCACAATGTTATAAGACATGGGATAACAGAAAATCACCTGATCCCCTGGTTTGCTTTTTGAGAGAGCTCTTAACTTTCTGGAATGGAGGTAAATGGCTAAACTCCAAATTTGATTTATGTATGACAAGCCTCAATTTGGATTGGAATCAATACAAAAGAGTAATGGCTTGGCAAACATTAATAAATCATGTCTACACTTTCTCTTTATACTTCTGAACAATTTGCCAGCTGAGGTCTGGAGCTGGTCATCACAGAGACTCTCTGAGAAAGTAGAGATGGTGTTAATAGCCAGTAATTTTAAGCATGTATGCATTTTAAAATGTTCTAAATCGTTTGGATTATCCTATCCAATCTTCTCCATAGCTCTATGTAATAGATACTATGAAAAACGGAAGACGAGAGATGTTATATATATATAATATACCGAAGATCAGTGTGTATTATTAGCCATTGCTGTGTCATAAACTATCACCTGGGTGGTCCCTTGGTCTTGGCTGGGCTCACTTATGCATGTGGTCAGCCGAGGGTCAAGTAGTAGGCCGCTCTTTTGAACTTGTTGGGCTCTCTCACATCTTTGGTGTTGGTTGGCTGTTAGATGACCTTAGCTGCAACATTTGTAGTTTCCTCTATGTGTGCAATCTTCCTCAAACTAGATAGTTTGATGCTATTCACATAAAGAAGGCAGTGAAGGACAAACTATCTTTTGAGGCATAGTCTTGGAGCTAGAACATCATTACTCTGCCACGTATATTGACCAAGTCACAAGCCAATACTGATTCATGGGGTGGAAAACAGACTTTACCTCCTCATAAGAAGATGGGCAAAGTTATAACAGATCATTATGGAAAAGAATTGAGAACATGGCAAAACTAAAGCAATATTACAGAGAACACACACATATCCAGTATCTAGTTTTTGTAGTTAATATTTTACTGTATTTGCTTTATCACACATCTGCCCGTTTATCCATCTTCTTTTCATACATTCATTTTTTTAAAGTATATTTTGAAATGTTACAGATACACTTATACCTTCTTATAAATATATCATTAACTAGAGATCAGTATTTATCCTAGCTCCTTTTAATTCTCTTGAAGTAAGATTGGCAATGGAGTGTGCAATTCATAAGTGTACTATTTGATGAGTCTTAACAAGTGTGACAAATGCAACCCAAATTCCTGTCAAGATAGAGTATTCAAACACCGTAGAAATTTCTCTCATCCTCCTTCTTCTAAATCCCCACCCCACAACCAAAGGCAACCAACATTCTGATTTTTTCAATGCAGATGTGGTGCTCCTGTACTAGTTATAGGTGGACTTATAAATGTAATCACATACTTGCCATGGTGAGAAACTTCTTTCATTTAGCATAACGTTCCTGAGATTCACCCACCTTGTTTCATGCATCTGCAATTGACTCATTTTTATCACTAAGTAGTATTCCACTTTATGTATACTCTCCAGTTTGTGTGTGTGTGTGTGTGTGTGTGTGTGTGTGTATGTGTATTATCTTGTTGATGAACACATGAACTATTTCCAGTTTGGGGCTATCAAGAATGGAACTAATATGCAATTCTTATATAAATGTTTTTGTGTACGTATGTATTTTCCTGGAGTAAATAGCTAGGAGTAGAAATGAAGCTCATAGGATAGACATGTTTAGGTTGTTTGTAGCTTTTCAAATAATTATATATAATCGATATATGACATTTAAAATGCAACATTTGATGAGTTTTGACATATGTATATACCAGCAAATCCCTCACTAGGATCAATATAAAGAACATATGCAAAATAAATAAATAAATAATAAATAAATAAATAAATACATACATACATACATACATAAAAATTAAAAAAAAAGAACATATCCATCATACCAGGAAATTTCCTTGTGTGAGTTTTTTTCCTTTTGTGAGTCTTTCCTTCTCTTCTCCAACTTCAGGCACTGTTTTGTCTTATTATGAGTTAGTCTGCAATTTCTAGAATTCTATATAAATGGAATCATACTATATGTGCTCTCTTTTTGTCTTCTTTTTCAGTATAATTGATTTAAGATTTGTCTTAGTATCAGTATTCATTATTATTTTCAATCATGATCAATCATTAATCAAATCATTATCAATAGTTTCTTTTACCTTTTTTGCAGAGCAGTGTTCTACTGTGTGGCTATACCACAATTTGTTTATTCATGCACCTGTTGATGGACTTTGGGTTGTTACACGTTGTTTTAGCTATTACAAATAAGGCTGATGTGTATAATCCTTTGCAAAAGTCTTGGTGTGAGCATGTGCTTTCTTTTTATTACACTTAAGTTTTTAGGTGTAGGTTGAATACCCAATCACATGATGAGTATATATTTAACTTATCAAGAAATCTTTTTTTCAAAATGGTTGTACTGCATTTCATTTCCATAACCCATATTAGAGTTTCAGTTTTGACACGTGCTTGCCAATATTTGGTATGGGCTGTTTTTAAATTTTTACCTAATCTAGTGGATGTGTAGTGACAAAATTTTGGTTTTAATTTACACTTTTCTCAATACTAATGATGTTGAACATTTTTATGTGCTTATTTCCTATTCATATATGTTTTTAAAATGTGTGATGTGTCTATTAAATATTTTTTTTCATCTTTGATCGGCTTTTTATTGGTTTATGAATTGTTAGCTTGTGTATATATATATGCATGTGAGTCTTAGAACAGACATATGTTTAGATATTTTTGTAGCTTTATTGGGGTATAATTGATATGTGACAAACTACATGTATTTAAATGTATTTGTACATGTATATACACACTGAAAACTTAATAATGTAGAAACAAAGCCTTTGCCTTGTGAGATAACTATTTTGTAAATATTTTATGCTATTGCTTTCCTTCTCATTTTTTAAATATATATTTTGAAGGACAAAAGCCCTAAAATTTGACAATGCCCAAATTATTTTTGCATATATTTTGAGCTTTTTGTGTTGTGTTTAAGGAATTGTTGTCAAAGACAAGCTTACTAAGATTTCCTCCTATTTTCTTCTTGAACTTCTATTGTTTTGACACATCCATATAGATAAATGATCCATTTTGAGTTAATTTTTGTATATTGCATGAGGTAAAGTTTGAGATCTTTTGCATATGACTATCAATTGTTCCAGCAAAGTTTAATGTAAATAATACTCTCTCTTCATTTAATTTTCCTAGACCCTTTGTCAGAAATCAAATGACCATACATGTGTGGGCCTTTTTCTGGATTGCCTATTATATTCCCTTCACTTAAACATCTATTTTTATGCCACCATCATACTGTGTTGATTACTGTAGCTTAAAAATAAATCTTAAAATCAAGTATTACAGGTTTTCTATATTTGTTCTATTTGTCAAAATTGTTTTAATTTTTCTAGATAATTCTCATTTCTATGTAAATTTTAGAATCAGCTTGTCATTTTCTACAGAAAAGCCTGCTAGGATTTTGATTAAAGTCACATTGAATCAACAGTTAAAATACAGATTATTCTCTCCATTTATTTATCTTCTTTAATTTAAGAAATATTTTGTAGACTTCATTGTACAAGTCCTGTACAAATTTTTCAAATTTATCCATAAGCATTTCATAATTTTTTAAAGATTTTATTTATTTTTTTGACAGAGAGACAGAGAGAACTAGCACAAGCAGGGAGGAGCAACAACAGGAGAGGGAGAAGCAGACTCCCCACTGAGCAGGAAGCCCTACAGGGGGCTCCATCCCAGGACCCTGGGATTATGACTTGAGTCGAAGGCAGACACTTAACCAACTAAACCACCAAGACATCCCATAATTTCTTTAAAAAATAACAGATTTTATTTATTTATTTGAGAGAGAGAGAGAGAGAGAGAGAGAACATGAGCAGGGAGATGGGCAGAGAGACAAGCAGACTCTCTGCTCAGCAGGGATCCTGATGCAGGGCTCAATCCAGGACCCAGAGATCATGACCTGAGCCGAAGTTGGAGACTTAGTCAACTAAGCCATTCAGGTGTCCCAGCATTTCATAATTTGTAATTAAACTACAAATGTAAAAGTTTTTAATTCACTTTCTGATTGTCCATTTACAGGTTATGTAAGGAGAATGATATTTGTATACTAATTTCATGTCTTGCAATGTTGTTAAAGTCACTTATTATTTCTAATGCTTGTTCTTATAGATTCCTTAGTATTTTCTACATGTAAGATCATCCTGTCTATAAATAAAAACTATTTTAATGCCCTTTTACTAATCTGTATGACTCTAATTTCCATGGTTAGGAACTCTGAGACAATGTTGCATACAGATAGGGAGATCAGGAATCATTGCCCCATTCTCTTTCCTACAGCGACTACACATTATTTTATCACTATGGTGCTAGCTATATGATTTTTAGATGTTCTTTTTATCAGATTGAGAAACACCAATTTTATTCCCTCTTTGCTAGGAATGAGCTAGGAGTTTTCTCTATGAATATATGCTAGATTTTGTCAAATGCTTTTTCCAGATAAATTAAGATGATCATATAGTTTTAATTTCTTTTAGTTCATTAATATTACAAATGGTATTGATTTTCAAATTTTAAATCAACCTTGAATTCCTGGGATCACTCACACTTACTCATGACACATTTTATATTATGTATATATATATACATAATTCTCAATTTTTCTTTCTGTTTTTAGGAGGAATATTAACTTCTACTTTTCTTATAATCTTTTTGTCTAGTTTGGGTAATGTAGGCCTTATAAAATGAAATACAGTGTTTCTTCTTTTATATTCTTTTAATATCAATTGTGTAAATTGATATTTTTTCTTGCTTAAGTGCTTGGTTGAATTCAGCAATGAAACCTCTGAACCATTTCTTTCTAGAAATGTTTTAACTACAAAATCAATTTCTTTACAGAGATACGACTTTTCAGATTATCCATTTTTTGTTTTGTGAGCTTTGGAGTATTTCAAGGAATTCATTCATTTCATTTAACTTGTCAATTTTTTTTAAATTTTTATTTATGATAGTCACACAGAGAGAGAGAGAGGCAGAGACATAGGCAGAGGGAGAAGCAGGCTCCATGCACCGGGAGCCCGACGTGGGATTCGATCCCGGGTCTCCAGGATCGAGCCCTGGGCCAAAGGCAGGCGCCAAACTGCTGCGCCACCCAGGGATCCTTAACTTGTCAAATTTATTGGCATAAATTTGTTTATAGCATCACTTATTGTACTTTTAATGTCATAGGATGTGTAATAATGTCATGACAGACAGAGAGAGAGAGAGAGGCAGAGACACAGGCAGAGGGAGAAGCAGGCTCCACGCAGGGAGCCCGACGTGGGACTCGATCCCAAGCCTCCGGGATCACACCCTAGGCTAAAGGAGGTGCTAAACCGCTGAGCCACCCAGGCTGCCTTCCTGATCTGCTTTTAAGATCTTCTCTTTATAACTACTTTTAAGCAATTTGATTATGAAAGGAATTGATATAGTCTTCTTTTGCTTGAAATTTGCTGGACTTAAGTCAGAAGATTTTCATTAAATTTGGAAAAGTGGCCATTTTTTTTCTTCAAGTATTTTTTTTTCTTTTTCTGTCAGTTGTTCTCTTTAGGTGACTCCAATTATATCTTTGTTAGACTGAAGTTTTCTTATAACTCACTGAGCCTACTTATCTTTTTCCTTTTTTAATGTTGCTTTTTGCTGCTTTTTTAAAAAATTTATTTTTTGAATAATTTTTATTGCTGTTATTTCTAGTTTATTAATGTTTTCTCCTAGAGAGTATATAATTTATAATAATTTTTCAGTGTATTTTTCATCTCTAGAAGTTCAATTTCAGTCTTTTAAATATCTAAAATACTTCATGTTAAATGCTTATTATGACTCTTACCATCTTGAACATAACAGAGTATATTAAAATAGCTGGTTTAATATATTTATCCTGGGATCCCTGGGTGGCGCAGCGGTTTGGCACCTGCCTTTGGCCCAGGGTGCGATCCTGGAGACCCAGGATCGAATCCCACGTCAGGCTCCCGGTGCATGGAGCCTGCTTCTCCCTCTGCCTATGTCTCTGCCTCTCTATCTCTCTCTGTGACTATCATAAGTAAATAAATAAAAAATAAATAAAAAAAATAAATAAAATCTTTTAAAAAATAATATATTTATCCTTATCAATAAGATTTTTAGAATTAATTTCATCTTTTTTGAGACTTGCTTTTAAATTTATTGGTCAATACTAGAGCAGTCTTCAGTCTGGGGTTATTTTGGCCCTACTACAGAGGTGATATTCAGAATTCTAAGTACTCAAGATGGAGCCCGGAGATGTATAGGGTTTCTCTTTTCTGGCTGTTGTTATTTTATGTGATCTATTTCCTTTTCCCAGCCTTAGTTTGTTTCCTCACATAAGGATTGATTAGTTTTCACCTTCATGCTAGAGGGAAGACCTGCAGCAGCCTGTAGTTCTTTCTGTGCAGCTCTCTTTTCTCTGTTATCATGCCTGTCAGTTTTAGCCACCTATGGCTTCTTTAAATTGTCAACACTGCCTCCTCAACTCAAGTGAACTGTTGGTCTCACTTTCAGTTTCTTTTCTCCACAAGTTGATTTGGAAATTTGAGGCAGTAAGCTGTTTATCTGAAGAATCATATGGTGGCCTTCTATAAGAAGTTACTGTCTTGTGTTGCCTGCTTTCTAGCACCTATAAGTTGTTGTGCCATATATTTTGTTTATTTTTTAGCTGTTTAAGGCAAAAAGGTAAATTTAACATTTGTTACTCCATTATGGCTACCAGTAGAAGTTTTTCATTTCTACTCATATCTTTATTTTTTTAAGAAATTTCCAGGCCCTTTCAAAAGTGGGCATAACATTTTATTCTCCCATAAATATGTACAAAAGTTTTTCATATTCCAAATCCTCATCTGTATTTGGCACTGCCAGTTCTTAAAAATTTGTGTACATTTTTATATTGTTATGGTTTTAATTTTTATTTTTCTTATACTTAATGTTCCCTAATGTTTCATATTCTCATTAAATATTTATATATCCTCTTTTGTGAAATGTCTGTCCAGATATTTTGTTAAGATTTTATATTTGCTTGTCTTTTTATTATTGAATTATAGGAACTCTTTATATATTCTAGTGACTAATCCTTTGTCAGATGTTTTTTGAAAATATTTTCTCAGTCTATTGCATGCATTCCATGATCTTAATGGTGTTTTTTGATCAGAAGATCTTAGTTGTTTTTTTTTTTTTTTTAAGATTTATTTCTTTGAGAAAGAAGTGAGAGTGAGCAGGGGAAGAGGCAGTGGGAACAAGAGAGAATTCTCAAGCAGGTTTCCCCACTGAGTGTGGAGCCAGACATGGGGCTCAGTCCCAGGAGCCTGAGATCACAAGCTGAGCTGAAACCAAGAGTCGACCACCTAAGCAACTGAGCTACCAAGGTGCCCCAAGATTTTAGTTTTGATAAGTACAATTTCTCCATGTTTTTTTTTAATGTTTATTACTTTCGGTGTCCTAGCTAAGAGATCATTGTCTTCTCTCATATCATGAAGAAATTCTCCTGTTTTCTTCTAAAGTCTTCATAACTTTAGCTTTTATATTTAGATTATATAGTCAGGGGCACATGGGTGGCTCAGTCAGTTAAGCATCTGCCTTGGGCTCAGGTCATGATCCCGGGGTCCTGGGATCAGGCCCTGCATCAGCCTGCTTCTCCCTCTGCCTCTGTCTGCTCTTCCCCCGCTGAACTCTCTCTCTCTCTGTATAAAATAAATAAATAAAATCTAAAAAAAAAAATAGATTGTATAATCAACCTCAAATTAAGTTTTGTGTAAAGGATGGAACGTAAATCAAAGTTTATTACTTTTTTTCCTATGGATGTTCAAATTTACCATCACCATTTTTTAACAAGCTTTCAATTGATTTTGAATTTCTTTGGTACCTTAGTTGAAAATCAAATGAGGGCAGCCCTGGTGGCTCAGCGGTTTAGCACTGCCTGCAGCCCAGGGTGTGATCCTGGAGACCCAGGATCTAATCCCATGTCAGGCTCCCTGCATGGGGCCTGCTTTTCCCTCTGCCTGTGTCTCTGCCTCTCTCTCTCTCCTCTCTGTATATTCTCATGAATAAATAAATAAAATCTTAAAAAAGAAAAAAAAAAGAAAATCAAATGAATAAGTTTGTTTCTATTTCTGGGCTTTATTTACTGCTTTATTAATTTATTTCTTAATCTTCATGACTAAAAAGTCACATTGACTCAATATAGATTTATACTGTCTTGAAGTCAGATGGTATACATACTCCAACTTGGATATATGTTAGCTATACTAGTTTCTTTTCATTTTGATACAGACTTTAAAAGAGCGTGTCAATTTCTCTAAACACTTGGCTGAATTAAGATTGAATAGATTTAGATCTATAAGTCAATTTAACCAAAATTGATAATTTAACAGCATTAATTCTTCCAAATCATGAGCACAATATATATATCCTCATTTATTCAGGTCTTTAATTTCTCTTACCAAGTTTCTCTCTCTTTCTTTTTTTTTTTTCACTGTAAAGCTTTTATATATCTTTTGCAAAATTATTCTTAAGTATTCTATGACTTGTACAGTATAGAAAACGGTATTAAAAAGTTGTATTTCCAATTATCTGCTGCTAGTATACAGAATTGTATTGTTTTGGCTTGTGCCAAACTTAGTTCTCCATCTTTCTGTGGTCAACAGGAGCTTGGCCAGATAATTCTCCTTTTTCTTTTCTTTTTTTCTTTTTCTTTTCAGTTCCACAACTGCCAAAGCTTCACACACCACGAAGTAGTGACACTTTACCTGACACTTTACAAAACTTGGAATGTTAGTATCTTGATCCATTCTTGCAATCAGGAAATGCTCCTACAGAAAAAGTAGTTTTGAAATGTGAGCTCATCTTCATGGTTTTGCCTCTCAGCAATCTTGGTCCATCTAGTCTGGATATCTATATCTATAAAAATAAAAACACATGTAGAATTAATAATATGTATATTGTATATGGTGTATTATATTATTTATGTAATAATATGTAGTGTTACAGATTATATAGTTTTATATAATGCATATTATATTTTATAATTTATGCATATAATATCATATACATATTATGTTAAATTATATCAGCTATTTGTTTTCATTGGAAATGTTAGTCTGCTACAAGCTCCTATAATAGAAACAAAAGAAAATCCGAGGGTGGCATTTCAGAGTTAATACTGAATGGATTAATATTAATGGAGAAAGAGAATGAGACAGTTAAAAACAATTTAAAACAATTTCTAACACTTATCTAATATCTAGTTTAAACAGATATTTGGAATCTATTTGAAGTAGAGCTGGAGTAACTCCCCTTCCACTCATATCCTGTTAGGTTTAACTCCACTTCTTACTTTGCTCAGGTTCTTTATGTTAATTTATTTTTAAATTTTTAAAAAATATTTTATTTATTCATGAGAGACACACACAGAGAGAGGCAGAGACATAGGCAGAGGGAGAAGTAGGCTCCCTTTGGGGAGCCCAATATAGGACTCAATCCCAGGACCCAGGGATCACACCATGAGCCCAAGGCAGATGTCCAACTAACTGGACCATCCAGGCATCCCTCTTTATGTTAATTTATGTTCTATATTATGTACCACTAAGTTTGCTTTTTCAGAGCCACCAGAGGATAGTGCCTCATTGAATTCTGTTTTTTTCCCTTCATGGAATTGCATAGAATAATGTCTTCCATATACAGGCACTTGATAAATACCTGTTAAAAGGGAAGAAAGATGAGGAAATATTAGTTCTTACCATGGTGATTTCCAAGTTAAATATTGTGTTTCTCTTAGTTGTACTTTATATATTTAAATACTGTTAAACACCCTTTTTGAACTTGGCCACAGTAACTTCTTGCAAGATACATCCACAAAGGCAAAAGAAACAAAAGCAAAAATGAACTATTGGGACTTCATCAAGATAAGAAGCTTTTGCACAGCAAAGGATACAGTCAACAAAACTAAAAGACAACGTACAGAATGGGAGAAGATATTTGCAAATGACATATCAGATAAAGGGCTAGTTTCCAAAATCTATAAAGAACTTATTAAACTCAACACCAAAGAAACAAACAATCCAATCATGAAATGGGCAAAAGACATGAAGATAAATCTCACAGAGGAAGACATGGACATGGCCAACATGCACATGAGAAAATGCTCTGCATCACTTGCCATCAGGGAAATACAAATCAAAACCACGAGATACCACCTCACACCAGTGAGAATGGGGAAAATTAACAAGGCAGGAAACAACAAATGTTGGAGAGGATGCGGAGAAAAGGGAACCCTCTTACACTGTTGGTGGGAATGTGAACTGGTGCAGCCACTCTGGAAAACTGTGTGGAGGTTCCTCAAAGAGTTAAAAATAGACCAGCCCTACGACCCAGCAATTGCACTGTTGGGGATTTACCCCAAAGATTCAGATGCAATGAAACGTCGGGACACCTGCACCCCGATGTTTCTACCAGCAATGGCCACAATAGCCAAACTGTGGAAGGAGCCTCGGTGTCCATCGAAAGATGAATGGATAAAGAAGATGTGGTTTATGTATACAATGGAATATTACTCAGCAATTAGAAACGACAAATACCCACCATTTGCTTCAACGTGGATGGAACTGGAGGGTATTATGCTGAGTGAAATAAGTCAATCGGAGAGGGACAAACAGTGTATGTTCTCATTCATTTGGGGAATATGAATAATGGTGAAAGGGAATATAAAGGAAGGGAGAAGAAATGTTGGGAAATATCAGGAAGGGAGACAGAACATAAAGACTCCTAACTCGGGGAAACGAACTAGGGGTGGTGGAAGGGGAGGAGGGCGGGTGTTGGAGGGGAAGGGGTGACGGGCACTGAGGTGGACACTTGACGGGATGAGCACTGGGTGTTTTTCTGTATGTTGGTAAATTGAACACCAATAAAAATTAATTAAAAAAAATAAATAAAAATAAATAAATAAATAAATAAATAAATAAATAAATAAATAAATACTGTTAAATGTTTCTTTATAGGAATTCCTTGCTGGCATTTTCTGGGATCTTTGTACGCTTTTCTAAATCCCAGATTTTCTAAGAAATAATTTGATAAATCAAGAGAACAGGAAATGTATTTTAATTCTCATGTGAAAATTGATGCTTAATAACCAACAGAGAGACATACCAGTTCATAAGAATCTATTGACAAATTCAAAGCAAGAACAAGAATAGCTGACAGTCAATTGAAGGTTTAAGGTCTATAGTTCCATAGATCAGAAAAGAAATATGAAGGGGAGGAGCTGGCATGTTTGAATCCGTCTCACCTGTACTTGTTGCCATATTTTATGTGTTTTCCTGGGTCTGGGTGCTGCTGTTGGTGAGACGTTTTTGCAAGTAAAATAAATATTAATACATTTATATGCACAGCACACTTTGTACAACTCTTGTGAATAGAGTTCTAGCAAATAGAAGCTTTGGGAGCAAGAAAAAAGTTCTTAAATTGGCGATTGTATAAGGAGATTCTGTGGTGTGCTATTAACCTTGCTAGCTATAGAGTACAAGTATTTTGTAAATATATAAACAGAAGAGATGCAAAAAAAGAAAAAGTTGATAATGTTGTGAAATATTGTGACATAGAATTAGAAACTAATCTAAAACCTGAATTAAAGCAGCAGTAGTGACTCCAACCAAAAAAACAGTATCAGAGCTAGCCACAAAACCCAATGCAAACACACTGTGGAACACATTAAACCATTTGATGTGACCAACTTCAACACAAAATGAAAGACATTCCTAAACATGGAATAGTTATCATGAAACAAAGATTAAGATTATGGACAAGGGCAATTAGTCCTTTAAAAAAATTTTTTTTAAGAATGACAACTTTTAATATTAAATGTAGTATTGTATCTCAATTTTTACAAAATTTTCTTTAGTATTAATATTCCCTTCCTTTACTGACTGAATATTCTGTAGATTTCTTTATTTTTTAGTATTTTGAAATATATCAAAGTGTATTTGTTAACATTAATATACTATGCACTTATTACACATATGTTTTAATGTAAATGTGTTTAATATATATTTGAATATATATTAAAATATGTTTTTAATATATATTAATATATGTATATTGAAAGAAAACCGTCGATAACACCATAAAAAATGGTAGTGAAATCCTACCACAGAAATATGGTGCCCTGTTTAGTATTATGGTCACATGTTATGTTAAAACAGATAAATAAAGAGTTATTAAAAATGAGTAACTTTTAATATTAAGAATCCTCAGGAATTTTAATTTCTCTTTCATGAATCTTCAATTATAACATCAGATATTTGGAAAAAACCAAATACAATTATTGAATCTGCAGTTTTACCCTTAAAAATTATTTATCATGCTCTCTTCTAAGGCTAATAATTCTGAGGCATTTTTTCAACCCTTAACCTGGGGTTCAATCAATGACAGAAGCAATGATCACCCTTTGCTGCAAGTTTGTTTTGAGATTTTACTTATTTGTTTTATTTATCCAAATTGTATGGCTCTAACCAAGTCAATAATGCATAAGACTCTAAAGCCTCTGAAACTTGCTACCAACACAGATAGCATTCTTGAATTGCACTATACAGTATTAGATAGTTCAGTGAGGCATTCATTTCATAAGACTGATTCACTTCCATGACCAGTTTGGAAAAAATGGAAGCAAAGTGTTTCATTATTTTAGGATAGTTGTTCTTGTTTATTAGTTTCTTTATCTTGAAGTATTTATTAGATTATTATGCTGGTGCAGATCAGAAAGTTAACTGCTCTGTACTCTTCTCCTAGTCACATTTATACCAAAGCAACCCCAAACTATCATAAGTATCATAGTATCATTTGAACATGAACAAATGCGATGTGAGAGTCTGATTTTGTGGACCAGGGTGATAGCTGCTATACTTATTATTTTATCATAAGAAATTTATTTGTCTTCAGTGCAATTTCACTTCATATCTAGATGCAATCATTTGTGAGAGAGAATGCATATTTTAAGGAAAGTTGTTTATAACTAATTCTTATAGAATACTGTTGGAGCTTGGGAGGTAGAGGATAAGGCAAGAGAGGGATGTAAAGGTTTAAACAAAGAGATCCAGAAGAAATTTGCAAATACTGAGGCAACAAAGGAAAGAAGGTATTTCAAATGAAAACAAAGTAGCTGACAATGTCTAACACCCCAGTGAAGATGAGGACTAGATAGTAGCTATTGGAATAATCATATAGTAGTTGAGGTAGATTGATGAGTGAAATTGATGAGTGGAGAAAAAAAAAAGTGGGACAGTGGGTATAATATATTGGGAGTTAACCTGCAAGAAGTTTAGCTGTGAAAGGAGGTGACAGAGGATTTCTGGCAATCTCTTGAAGTCTCAATGTTTCTACCTATACAGTAGGACTTTAATATTAATAACACATTCTCTATAGACTTTGTATGGGAACTAGTGAGATAATGTCTTTAAAGTGTTTAGTTCAGTATCACATACATAGTAAGCACCTAGTAAGCATTAAGTAGTATTATTTTTAATTTTTGAAAATCTGAAGAAAGTACTATCTCATTACTTTTTATATTCTTTCTGTTTCTTTGATTACTAATTTGTTCACCCTCTGAATTTCTGTGAATTTGGAGTTCCTACCATTTGCCTTTTTTTTTTTTAATCTTTTCCAGATGTTTAAACAAAGTATGTTCCATTTATATATTCTTTTGTCTGGAGCTCTTCACAATGCACACTGGAGGGAGGACACGATTTTGACATGCTTCCAACCTCACCACCTCCTGTGCTTTCTTAAAATTCCAGTGGGGTAGATAATTATTTTCACATTAGGGCTCTAAGCACTTAGAAATAATTTGTAGCAACTGTTTTAAATTTCATAATCCCATTATTTGTCATATAGTTAGACTCTACAAGTTATATGAATCTGATTAGTCTGTTCTGCACCCTATTGGTCCTTTTATTCTAAAGGTAAAGTTATTTCTTCTGCACTATAAAGCTGTCTTTTCTTTTTAATTTCTGTAATGATTTCATGCTTTCCATACATTTTTTTTACCTCCTTTGTTGAACTCCTAAGGGATGAATTTTAGAACTTTTAGATTTGTCTTCCATGTTTCAGTGTTTTTCTTTTAATATCCATCTTTTGTTTTCCTTGCACAAGTTTCCACCTTAAAAATTACATTCTCACTAAGATTCTTAATTATGTCACTCAGTCTTTAATCTTTTATTTCCATGACAATATTTGAGAGCTCTAAGAACTCTTGAGCCGTTTCTTTCTTTTTTTAAAGATTTTATTTATTTATTCATGAGAGACACAGAGAGAGAGAGGCAGAGACACAGGCAGAGGGAGAAGCAGGCTCTGCAGGGAGCCTGATGTGGGACTCGATTCCAGGATTCCAGGATCACGCCATGGGCCAAGGCAGGTGCTAAACCACTGGGGCACATAGAGATCCCTCTTTTTTTTTTATTAATTGTTTTCATCACATGTATTTCTTCTTTTCTTTCTTTTTTTCCTTCACCTCCTATTTCTGACCCTCTACTTCCTCCTTCCTCTTGGCTTCTTTATTTAATGGATTATATCTTGATTCTTGATGAGGACTGTTTATTTCAAGATTTTCCTTTTCCTCTCCATTAGCTATGTTTCCTTAAGGTTTGGTCTATTGTTGTTTGCATTTGAGTCCAAGTTGAATATATTACTAGGTGTAATCCGTTTTCTCATGTAAATGAGTGATGATTCCTGGAAATAAAGTTTCACATTAATAATACCACATCTGGTGATTTCAGGAGACCAATATGATGGCAATAAAGTTGGAATTCACATATCATTTATCTTCTAGGTTGGTAGTCTCCCTATGCCTCCTATGGCTTTACATCACTTAAGACTATTGCTACAGACCAACAGTTTCTAGTGTTAAAACTCCTTCTCCAGAAGGCTATGTTCTTTGCTTCATCTTGGAGGCAAACATTGTTCTTAACGTATATTGTTGATGGCCATGATGGCAGCACTTACTTACCTCCTCTCCCTGTGTGACACTGACAGATATAAGGAAATAAGTGACTAGATTGAGTTATCAAATGATGACACTCATTTGGACATGCCATGTTGGGTTGTTAGATGCCCAGCCAGAATGTAAAAATGTGGATTTATAGCTCCTGCAGGAATATGCTGAGATATGGACATTCAGCAGGATGAAGGAGATAGATGAGGACCCTATGGGAAAAACTGCCACACAAAAGTAAGTTCCCTTTAAAGTAACAGAAACTGGGGATGCCTGGGTGGCTCAGTGGTTTAGCGTCTGCCTTTAGCTCAGGGCATGATCCTGGGGTCCTGGGATCGAGTCCCACATCAGGTGGGAGCCTGCTTCTTCCTCTGCTTCTGTCTCTGCCTCTCTTACTGTGTCTCTCATGAATAAATAAATAAAATATTTTTTTAAAAAGTGACAGGAACTATAAAATTGATTCTTTTAGAAGATGAAGGAATCAGGAAAAATGTAAGCAATGAGGAAACAGAGAATTAAAACATTTAAAGGAAAGGAGAAATGTCAAGCTAGGCAGTATATCTTACCCTTCCAAATATTTATTAAAAAACAAGAACTTGATATTAAAATATAGAAGTATTTTGCTATCTTATTCCAAGATCTGGAAATTCTGCTTTACTTTTGTATTTTTGCTGTTCTTAAGGGATTGGTTTCTTCTGTATTTTGACATAAATATAATCTTCCCTATATGAAGAAGGAGACCCATAGAATGAAAGAAACATGTGGATAAGAATTACACCTAAAGTGTACTTTCATCAAGGTAGAATAGAAGAATCTAAATACTAGAGGCATTTGACCAACACCAGTATAAATAAAAGTAGTGGAACTGCCTGCATCATAGATCAAAATAAGCATAAATGTAACGGAAGTGTTGCTTGCAGGTCCTGTTGTGAGCAGAGAGTATAACTAACAGTACAATCAGTTGATGTAGCATCAGAGGTTTAGGGTAAAACCAGAATGCAGAAAGGTAAGTGAAAGTTGGATAAAGTAATGAAAAAAACCAAGAAGAAACATTAAAGGTAAAGAGAAAAGGGGGAAAGTCAAGATGAGTAGTAAAAAAGTGATGGAAAACATGGAGATCAGAGAAAAAATTATCTATGGATTGAAAAGCTCCATAGAATGACATAAACAATTTTTTTCCTTTAGAGGCAAAATATATTTGTTTATTTTTTAAAAGATTATATTTATTTATTCATAGAGATGCAGAGAGAGAGAGAGGCAGAGACACAGGCAGAGGGAGAAGCAGGCTCCACGCAGAGAGCCAGAAGTGGGACTTGATCCAGGGTCTCCAAGATCACGCCCTTGGCTGCAGGCGGCGCTAAACAGCTGCGCCACCAGGGCTGCCCAATATATTTGTTTATTATAAGGTATGGGACATTTGATTTTCTCTGAAAGGTGTTATATCTGCTGCATGCTCTCTCTCTGGTTCAAGGTTTCTTTCTGAGACAAAAAAAAAAAAAAACAATAAATCCCATCACAATTTGAAAAGCAAAACAAAAAATGATGAACAATATTATTCTTTCGTTTCTTATTTGTGAAATTTGTGAAGATTCTCTAGTCATCTAATGCAGTGCTCTGCTAACTTAACTATTTTTCTGGGAGATTCATGTCAAAGCATGAGAAAATTCAGCTGGAAATTTGTAAATTTCATGATACAACAAACATTTCTTTCTCATGTACATTTTCACTGCAATCCCTATAGTGCTTTGATTCAGCGTCCCTGGCAGCTGTCTGCTTCTTGAGGCTTTTCCTATGTATCCAAACCTTGATGTAGGTGGAAGCCATGGAGGGTCCTACTAGCAGTCAGCAAAATTATGATGTAGATGATTCATCTTTCCAGCTTTTCTTTTTCTAGATTAATCTCTTCCCAGGGAATCATTATGAGCTAGAAAAAGTTCAAATCAAAGCAAACCTAACCCTCATAAGATTTACCTGGTAAAAGTTCAGGTATTAACCCTTTCAGGAAGTGCCTCAGAATCCAAAGAGATGAATGAATTGAAATTCATATTTATAGCAGGCACCCTAGAGAATTTTGTTGGCAGAACCTTGTCCTTCCCCCTCATTGATAAACATTTGCTTGGTATAGCAAGGATAGGCATATCCCTTTAGAGAGACTATAACACCAGAAACTTTGTCTTTTTGAGTCTTGTTTTCTTACCACCAAAGAAACTGGAAGTAAAAATCTGGCTCATATTTTCTACCAATTCACTTGAATTTCCATCCCTGTATGGATATTTCATCTTGATTTCTGGGACCCATACTTGATCTTATTTGGGTTTGTTTTGCACAGGCTTTGTTTCTCAGATGCAATAATACTGAATAATTGTTTCAAGGAATCCTCCACCTGTTTCCTCATGGCTGGTATTGCCCAATTTTAAGTACTCTTATTTTCTGTAAGAGTAGTTTTTCTGTATGTCTAAATGGTGTCTCCATCGGGATGCCTATTCTTTTTTTTTTTTTAATTTTTTTTTATTTATTTATGATAGTCACACAGAGAGAGAGAGAGAGGCAGAGACACAGGCAGAGGGAGAAGCAGGCTCCATGCACCGGGAGCCCGACATGGGATTCGATCCAGGGTCTTCAGGATCGTGCCCTACGCCAAAGGCAGGCGCTAAACCGCTGCGCCACCCAGGGATCCCCATCGGGATGCCTATTCATGCTGCTGTCCCTCAAAACATTCATGTACGCTCACTGTCTCCACATTTTCTGACATTGTCTCTTGAGCCCAGTTCTGTCAGGCACTGCCCCCAACATGCCAATAAAAACAACCTTCACCAAGACCATCAGCTATGTCCACCTTTCCAAAGACAATGGCTATTTTTCAGGACATACTTGAGTTGTCTTCAGTGGCACGTGAATGGCTGATCACTCTTTTCCTTTGGAAATATGCTCTTCTCAATGGGTAAACACCGTCTTATGATTCTTTCCTTCCCTTAAGTGATATTTCCAGATGTTCTCTAGTTCATTCTTTTTTTTTTTTTAAACATTTTTTTTAATCTTTATTTATTTATGATAGTCACAGAGAGAGAGAGGGAGAGGCAGAGACACAGGCAGAGGGAGAAGCAGGCTCCATGCACCGGGAGCCCGATGTGGGATTCGATCCCGGGTCTCCAGGATCGCGCCCTGGGCCAAAGGCAGGCGCCAAACCGCTGCGCCACCCAGGGATCCCTCTAGTTCATTCTTATATCCCAACCTGCTTGGTGGTAATGTCCCCAGGCCTCCCCTATTTTTTAACTATTCTCTCTCCTAAGATGATTTCATTTAGCATCATATCTATAGATGTGTTTTATATACCAGCATGTCCCAAATTCATATTTATACCTTAGGACTCCACCCTGAGCTCCTACCTCCAACAATGCCCTCTCTGCCTGTATAGCTAATATGCCTCTAAAACAACCTGTCCAGGGGGATCCCTGGGTGGCTCAGCAGTTTAGCACCTGCCTTCGGCCCAGAGCCTGATCCTGGAGTCCCAGGATCAAGTCCCACATCAAGTTCCCTGCATGGAGCCTGCTTCTCCCTCTACCTATGTCTCTGCCTCTCTCTGTGTGTCTCTCATGAATAAATACATAAAATCTTTAAAACATAAATAAATAAAAAATAAAATAACCTGTCCAAAAATCAGACTTTTGACTATTTAACCCACCCACAACTCTCACTCAAATCTGCTCCTCTTGTGATTTTACATACCTCAGTAAGTGGACACTCCAAAATGACTCCAATCAATACTTCTGGAATTGGTTCAACTACTTCACCTTTGGTAAAGCTCTGGCTTTTTGCCAGCCCGTTTTGCTACTGTAAGCTTGTTTCTTTCTCAGCAGTAAGAGTAAAGGGCCTTGGGCTTTCTACTGGGCTTTTAAGGATAAAAACAAAACAAAACAACATCCCAAACCCAAAATAACCACTCCAAAGCCTAGTTTATTTTTTCAAAGGTCTAAAACTAATCTTAAGTCAATTTTCTCATCTTTCTCATTCTCATATGCACATATTCACACCAGCTGCCTGACCTGTTCACTACTACCTTGCATGCAACTTCACCAGTACCCCAAATTGAGGAGTATGCTTCCTACAGCTCTTTTCCTGCTGTGACAAATGTTATATTAGACACTCGTAGTCAAATATAGACTGTAGAGTAAAAAGTGTTTCCATTTTCCCTAATCTTTATCCTTTGTCTTTCTTTTGATAGCATTTCTGTCCAGTGACTGACAGCATCCATGCAGTTCTTTTAGCTAATGGAGACATAAATTAAAAAGTGGTGTTATCTGTGATATGGAAAGTGTTTTCTGCTTGCCATTAGTTTTAGATCTCCCATTTTTCATAGGAAGAGACATTGTCTGCCATAGTTGGCCCATCCTTAATTTTATCTGTCATTAATTAAAAACAAAAAGATCACTAATGAACCCAGAATGAAAAGTTTCAATAAACCACCAGATAAGAGGGGATTTTTATCATATTTTTCATTTTGAGATATGTATTTAATATTCTATTTCATCACTGTGGGAGGAAAATAATCTTGCCAAGGGCCAGGGCTTTGTGATAGGGGAAAATGTTGGTAAGCATTTGCCTCTTTGCAGTTATCTGCATTACTGCAAAGTCCCACTAAGGCAAGAGCTTACCCTCCTAAAGAGACAGAAAACAACACTCAGTGGGCAGCAATTCCATTTCTGGAATCGCCATAGGTGTCATAGCTTATTGCCTTTCACACAAAGTAGCACAGAGGGAAAAAAGTTTCTCATTGGACTTACCAGGGAAGGTTACTGCTGGAGAGGATTCAGAGGAGTCATCCAAGCCCTCTCCCTCCCTTCAAAAATGGCTCCACATAAATCATTCCCTGCAGATGAGAACATTCTCTATTTTTAATGTTTCCAGAGAATGGAGGGGTCTTCATTTCCTTAGGGCAATCAGAAAAGATGCATTTATGATTTCTTTTCATTGCTGAAGGATTTGAAAACCTGGATAGATTTAACTATAAGACACGGTAAGATTTTCCTAGACAGAAATGACTTATCTTCATAAAAGCGAAGCCTATTTTGCCCCAATTAACAGCCAGAATTAAATATGTTGAAATTTAGGCTACTTAAAGTTAGAAAAACATGGAGGTAAATCCAAATACACTGTTGTAGTAGCACCACATCTCTAATTTGGCTTTGCTAGGACAAGGAAATAAAATAGAAAAAGAAATCAGTATCATTGTATGTAATAATATCTCTGCTTTGTTAAAAAATAGTATTTGTTCCTGAGATCTCTTCTTTTTGACTTGCAAGCTGAGCTGTCAGCCCATATATTAATTTCAACTCACTTCTTATACAAAAATAAGGTGAGGTAGGGTCCATCTAGAGCAACTTTAGACTAATTTGTAGACTAAGAATTGAGCCCATTTATTGATGCTATAAAAGGCTGCATTACTCTATTCCATCCCTTGTACAATTTTTTCCCCACAGGTGCAGATTCTTTTGAAGACATTTCTAAAAGTGAGATAAGGCAGAACTCAGATTGATCTAATTATTTTTTGTACTTTTTTAAAAAGATTTTTTTTAAAAAAATTTAAATTGGAGTTCAATTTGCCAACATATAGCATAACATCCAGTGCTCATCCCACCAAGTGCCCCCCTCAGTGCCCATCACCCACTCACCCCCCCACCTTCCTTTCCACTACCCCTTGTGAATTTCCCAGAGTTAGGTGTCTCTCATGTTTTGTCACCCTCACTGATATTTTCACTCCTTTTCTCTCCTTTCCCTTTACTCCCTTTCATTAATTTTTATATTCCCCAAATGAATGAGACCATATAATGTTTGTCCTTCTCTGATTGGGTTATTTCACTCAGCATAATACCCTCCAGTTCCATCCACGTCGAAGCAAATGGTGGGTATTTGTTGTTTCTAATGGCTAAATAATATTCCATTGTATATATATACCACATCTTCTTTATCCATTCATCTTTCGATGGACACCGAGGCTCCTTCCACAGTTTGGCTATTGTGGACATTGCTGCTATGAACATTGGGGTGCAACTGTCCCGGTGCTTCACTGCATCTGTATCTTTGGGGTAAATCCCCAGCAATGCAATTGCTGGGTCGTAGGGCAGATCTATTTTTAACTCTTTGAGGAACCTCCACACAGTTTTCCAGAATGGCTGCACCAGTTCACATTCCCACCAACAGTGCAAGAGGGTTCCTCTTTCTCTGCATCCTCTCCAACATTTGTGGTTTCCTGTCTTGTTATTTTTCCCATTCTCACTGGTGTGAGGTCGTATCTCATTATGGTTTTGATTTGTATTTCCCTGATGGCCAGTGATGCGGAGCATTTTCTCATGTGCTTATTGGCCATGTCTATGTCTTCCTCTGTGAAATTTCTGTTCATGTCTTTTGCCCATTTCATGATTGGATTGTTCATTTCTTTGCTGTTGAGTTTAATAAGTTCTTTATAGATCTTGGATACTAGCCCTTTCTCTGATACATCATTGCAAATATCTTCTCCCATTCTGTAGGTTGTCTTTTAGTTTTGGTGACTCTTTCTTTTGCTGTGCAGAAGCCTTTTATCTTAATTCCCAATAATTCATTTTTGCTTTTGTTTCTCTTGCCTTCATGGATGTATCTTGCAAGAGTTGCTGTGGCCAAGTTCTAAAAGGGTGTTGCCTGTGTTCTTCTCTAGGATTTTGATGGAATCTTGTTCACATTTAGATCTTTCATCCATTTTGAGTTTATCTTTGTGTATGGTACAAGAGAATGGTCTAGTTTTATTCTTCTGCATGTGGATGTCCAATTTCCCATCACCATTTATTGAAGATACAGTATTTTTTACAGTGGGTAGTCTTTCCTGATTTGTCAAATATTAGTTTTGTGTTTTGGGAGGTTTTTGATGACTGCTTCAATTTCCTCCTTGGTTATTGGCCTGTTCAGGTTTTCTATTTATTCCTGTTCCAGTTTTGGTAGTTTGTGGTTTTCCAGAAATGCATCCATTTCTTCTAGATTGCCTAATTTATTGGCATATAGCTGCTCATAATAAGTTTTTAAAATCGTTTGTATGTCCTTGGTATTGGTGGTGATCTCTCCTTTCTCATCCATGATTTTATTAGTTTGAGTCTCTTCTCTCTTCTTTTTAATAAGACTGGCTAATGGTTTATCTATCTTATTAATTCTTTCAAAGAACCAAGTCCTGGTTTTGTTGATCTGTTTTACAGTTCTTCTGATTTCTATTTCATTGAGTTCTGCTCGAATCTTTATTAACTCTCTTCTTCTGCTGGGTGAAGGTTTTATGCTGTTCCTTCTCCAGTGCCTTTAGTTGCAAAGTTAGCTTTTGTATTTGAGTCTTTTCAGTTTTTGGTTGGATTCTTGTATTGTGATGTATTTCCCCTTCAGGACTGCTTTTGTTGTATCCCAAAGATTTTTAATGGTTGTATCTTCATTCTCATTAGTTTCCATGAATCTTTTCAATTCTTCTCTAATTTCCTGGTTGACCCTTTCATTTTTTAGCAGGATGGTCTTTAACTTCCATGTGTTTGAAATCCTTCCAAACTTCTTGTGGTTTAGTTCTAGTTTCAAAGCATTATGGTCTGAAAATATGCAGGGTAGAATCCCAGTCTTCTGGTATCAGTTGAGAGCTGATTTGTGACCCGGTATGTGGTCTATTCTGGAGAAAGTTCCATGTGCACTTGAGAAAAATGTGTATTCACTTGCATTTGGATGTAAAGTTCTGTAAATATCTGTGAAATCCATCTGGTCCAGTGTATCATTTAAGGCTCTTTGGAGATGTTGTGCTTAGAATATCTGTCATTTGCAGAAAGCGCCATGTTCAAGTCTCCAAGTATAAGTGTATTATTATCTAAGCATGTCTTAACTTTGGTTATTAATTGATTGATACACTTGCAGCCCCCGCATTCGGGGCATAAATATTCATGAATGTTAGGTCCTCTTGGTGGGTAGACCCTTTAAGTATGATATAGTGTCCCTTTTCATCTCTTAGTACAGTCTTTGGTATAAACTTTAATTTACCTGATATGAGGATGGCTACCCCTGTTTTCTTTTGAGGACCATTTGATGGTAAATGGTTCTCCAACCTTTTAGTTTCAGGCTGGAAGTGTCCTTAGGTCTAAAATGAGTCTCTTGTAGATAGCAAATAGATGGGTCTTGCTTTTTTATCCAGTCTCAAACCCTGCATCATTTGATGGGGTCATTAAGCCCATTCACGTTCAGAGTTACTATTGAAAGATATGAATTTAGTGTCATCATAATACCTATTCAGTCCCTGTTTTTGTGGATTATTTCCTTGGACTTCCCCTTTCTTTTACAGAGTCCCCCTTAATATTTCTTGCAGAGCTGCTTTGGTGGTCACATATTCTTTCAGTTTCTGCCTATCTTGGAAGCTCTTTATCTCTCCTTCTATTCTGAATGAGAGCCTTGCTGGATAAAGTATTCTTGGCTGCAGGATCTTCTCATTTAGGACCCTGACTATATCCTTCCAGCCATTTCTGGTCTGCCAGGACTCTGTGGAGAGGTCTGCTGTTAACCTAATACTTCTCCCCATAAAGGTTAGGGATCGCTTGTTTCTTGCTGCTTTTCTTTTCTCTTTATCTTTGGAATTTGCAAGTTTCACTATTAAATGTTGGGGTGTTGAATGGTTTTTATTAATTTTAGGGGAGATCTCTCTATCTCCTGCATCTGAATGCCTGTTTCCCTTTCCAAGTTAAGGAAGTTCTCAGCTATGATTTTTTCAAATACACTTTCTGGTTCTCTGTCCCTTTCGGTGCCCTCTGGAACCCCAATTAAATGTAGATTTTTGCTTCTGAGGCTCTCATTTATTTCCCTTAACCTTTCCTCACGATCTTCTAATTGTTTTTTCTCTTTTCCTTAGCTTCCTTCCTTGCCATCAACTTGTTTTCTATGTTACTCAATCTTTCTTCTACCTCATTAACCCTCGTTGTTAGGACCTCCAGTTTGGATTGCAGCTCATTTAATTGATTTTTATCTTGGCCTGATTAGATATAAATTCTGCAGTCATGAAGTCTCCTGTATCCTTTATGCTTTTTTCTAGAGCCACCAGTAGCTTTATAATTGTGCTTCTGAATTGCTTTCTGACATTGATTGTATACCAAATTCTGTAACTCAGTGGCAGAGAGTACTGTTTCTGATTCTTCCTTTTGTGTTGAGTTCTTCCTCCTAGTCATTTTGCTCAGTGCAGAGTGGCTAAAAACAAGTACTGGAAAAAGGAAGGAAAAAGAGAGAAAAAAGGGGGGGACAAACAAAAATAAGGAGGGGTATCCTCTGATTCTATATACTGTAAGTCACTAGACTTTTCCTGGAACTTTCCAGTGCTGCTTGGTAAAGAACTTTCTCTTCCCCTGTCCTTCCAGCTAGTCTTCTGGGCGAGGGGCCTGCTGTGCTGATTCTCAGGTGTGGCACCTGGGGGAGCTGCCCCGCCCCCTGCCAGGTGCTGGGCTCAGTGGGAGCTGTTTACCCTGTGAGGCCCGTTTCCTGGCAGCCCTGCTCAGTCCCAGGCACAAGGTGACACAAGGAGGAACAACCACACTGGTGGCGGCCAGCTCTCTAGCCCTGGAGTCAGATCCTGCAGTAACTACCGCACCTTCTAATCCGCAGGGGCCTGGATGCTCCGGGGGTGGGGGGCGTCGATCTTCACAGCTCAGGGCCGCCAGGTGGCAGGAGCGTCCTTGCTGTCCTGTGTCCTCCCGGCCTCCACCTGTCCCAGGGGGGGCACCGGCTCTTGAACTGTGTCCCTCAGTGCCCTGGTCTATGAGGCCTGCTCACTGGAATTGCACTCTTGCGGTTGCGAAGCCTCCTCCGCAGGGAGCTGCTGCCTTAGCTGTTGCCTGAGCTGCTCCCTGGGCACCACCGCCCGGGCACTTGCTGCCCTTTTCAGAGCTGGGCCCCCGGTGTGTGGCCCCTCTCCCCAGGGTGCCCCTCCTCTGTTAGTGCCCCTGGGAGCCTGGGGGCATCACTGCCCCTCCTGTGATCCTGCCCGAGTTCCCTGCAAGCACCTTTCTTTAAATTTTTTTTTTTTTATGATAGCCACAGAGAGATAGAGAGAGAGGCAGAGACACAGGCAGAGGGAGAAGCAGGCTCCATGCACTGGGAGCCCGACATGGGATTCGATCCCGGGTCTCCAGGATGGCGTCCTGGGCCAAAGGCAGGCGCCAAACCGCTGCGCCACCCAGGGATCCCTGCAAGCACCTTTCTATCCAAGAAGTTTGGTAAAGCTCCTGCTTCTCCGGGGCTGGGCTTTCCTGTCCTGAGGGCACTCGTTGCCTGGCCTTAGCCCGGCTCCTCATGGGGACCCCTCCCCCGTGGATGCTTTTTTATTTCTTTATTTTTTTCCATCTTCCTATCTTGATAGAAGCCGAGCTCTTCTACTGTAGCATTCCAGCTGTTCTCTCTTTAAATCTCAGGCCGAATTCATAGGTTTTCAGGATGATTTGAACGTTATCTAGGTAAGTTGGTGGGGACAGGTGACTTGGGGACCCTACTCTTCTGCCATCTTGCCCCACCTCTAAGATTTTATTTTTAAGTAATCTCTACACCCAACATGGAGCTTGAACCCGCACCCCCAAGATTAAGAGTCGCATGCCCCACTGCTAAGCTGGCCAGGCTGCCTTGGGTGTTCTTTTTCTTTTTTGTGGGGAGGGGGTAGTTGGAGAGGCAGAGGGAAAGAGAGAGAGGGGGAATCTCAAGCAGGCTCCATACCCAGCTCAGAGTCTGACGTGGAGCTTGATTTCACAATCCTGAGATTGTGACCTGAGCTGAAATCAAGAGTTGGATGCTTAACCAACTGAGCCACCCAGACAACCCAACTCTTAGGTGTTCTTGATTAGTCACTAATTACTTCTGTGCCCCATAAATAATGTCCTAGTTTCTCTCAGAGTACTGCAATTCAAAAAAGTAAAGGAAAGAAAGAAAGAAAGAAAGAAAGAAAGAAAGAAGAAAGAAAGAAGAAAGAAAGAAAGAAAGAAAGAAAGAAAGAAAGAAAGAAAGAAAGAAAGAAAGAAAGAAGAAAGGGGAAAAAAAGCAATTATCTACACATTTCTAAACTTCTTTGGCTGTGTCTTCATGCTTTCCTTTAGTTTACTGTTTCTCTAAAAGTGGGATAAAGGAGATTTGGTACAAGCTGTTATTGGATGGATGACAGCTCATGTAGCACCTTGATACATTTGCTAATAAAAATAAATCTATTAAAAATTAATTAGTTTCCTTTTATAAGCTGGAGAAGAGGGCTTGTCATATAGTAAATGTTTAATAAGTTTTTACTAACTAAATGAATAAATAAATGCACAATTATTGTAGAACTGGTGCTTTTATTATCTTTAACTGTTAGTTAGGATTTTTTTTCCCAACAGACTAATTGGTTAACTATTTTGGTTGCCATTTGGATAGGAGACAACACTGACTAAGACAGCCTCTGCCTGCACATTACTTGAGCACTGAAAGGAGTTCCAAGTGGTTCTTCTTAGCAAAGCTGAGGTTGGCTGCTTTTGCAGAATTTTGATGTGAAAAAATATAAAATGATTTTGACTGGCTAATGTAATTCCTTTAAGATTTTAGTTTTACAACAGCTTTTAATATATAAAAAAATAGGACAGAAGGTACCATGGTTTAGTCATAGTTAAGACATGAGTAAGACACCTAAATTATTTTCACTGGAAAGACATTCTTGGTGTCCACCACGTGATTCCTTTTCCTTATCTTTCCTCTCCAGCATAGAACTTTGTGCTTGTGTCCTGATGAATAGAGACTGAGAATAGAGAAACACCTTCCCCTCTTATCATGTGACCCTGCCTGTCTTTGCAGCCTTGTCTGGCAGCACTGTTTCTTTTTTTTTTTCCCACCAGCCATCCCAGCCTCCTTTCACACTCACCGGCTTCAAACATGCATCCCTCTCAGCCAGTGGTGTCATTTCTTTAAGCAGGACCTGTTCTGCTCCTCCACTGACTAAGCTCTGTCATCATGGACTCTCCTCCCACAGGTATGCCTACTTCAAAGTGTTCCCTCGGCTGTGTTTTACATCTTTTAAATCACATTTGTGTGATTATTGGACTCTTTGTTTTCCCTATAGGTCATTTTTCTCATAAGACGAGGGGCCAGTTCTGCTTGTCTCATGATTATTCTCCTGCCACTCCAGCACAATACCTGGCCCATAGCAGGCACTTGATAAATGTTGACTGATTGAACAAATGAATGAAGAAACTCACATTTGAAAGAGTTGTCATGATCTCCATCATAGTCAGTCTAAGAAAGAAATGGGATGGCTTCAGTAAAACACTACTTGTACAACAAGGGTTAGCTGGTAAGTGTGTGGGTTCCAGAAATCTGTTTCCCTTCAAAGAAATGTTAACATTAGAGACTCTTTTAGCTTCAGGTTAATAAACTCCTAGTCTACAATCCAAAAGCATTTAGAAAGGTTGGATAAATACTAGTTATTTTCACTTAGATATTAATATGTTGGGTTATTTAATACTTGAGCTTAGTATTCTGGAGGCATTACTCCACTTACTTTTAGGGAGACAATGTGAAAAAGCAAGTTTGAGAAAATTTTCTGTTACAGGGAGCCACAAAATGACACTGGAACTTCTGCTACTCTCAGATGTGTGAAGATTTTAGCAACCTAGATAACTGGGCTTTAACAGCCATGTAGGCAGGGGAGATTGGACTTTCAGATGCAGCAAAATGGGATTTTAAAATGGAAACCTGTATAAGGAGCCAGGAACACTAACAAGCTACACTTCCAGTGCAAGAGTAGACTAGGAAGAAATCTTCTTGCCAATGTGGAGAGATTCTAACAGCATTAATCCATCTGGGTTTGGTTCTGGAGGGAAAATCTACCTAAATTTACATATAACTGCAGGCTTTTAAATGTGGTTTTAAAATTTGAATTTACATACCTTCTGATCAGAGCATGTTCTTGTACTGGAAGGGTACAAAAACTCAGTAGATTTGCATCCTCAACTCAAAAGGTGATTTTGGAGAGAGAGACAAGAATATGATGAATTCTTAATCTAATACCAAACATACACACACACATACACACACACACACACACACTCACACATGTATACATACTCATGCACACACAAGGGAGCAAATCACCATGAATGATGGAAGAAACAACAGCAGTGGAGTTAGATCTTCACTTTGTTTTTTTTCTTTTTTTAATTTTCTTTTCTTTTCCTTCTTATAATTTTTCAAATTCCAGTATAGTTAGCATATAGTGTTATATTAGGTTCAGATGTACAGTATAGTGGTTCAACAATTGTATACATTATTCAGTGCTCATCATGATAAGTGTACCCTTAATAACCGTCACCTATTTCACCCTTCCTCCCACCCATCTCTCCTCTTGTAACCATCAATTTTTCTCTATAGTTAAGAATCTCTTTCCTTTTTTTTTAAGACTTAATTATTTATTCCTGAGAGACAGAGAGAGAGAGACAGACAGAGAGAGAGAAAGAAAGACAAAGGCAGAGATACAGGCAGAGGGAGAAGCAGGCTCCATGCAGGGAGCCTGATGTGGGACTCGATCCCAGGTCTCCAGGATCAGGCCCTGGGCTGAAGGCAGTGCTAAACTGTTGAGCCACCCGGGCTGCCCAAGAATCACTTTCTTAATTTGTCTCTCTCTCTTTTTTCCCTCTTTTCATTTGTTTTGTTTCTTAAATTCCACATATGAGTAAAATCATATGGTATTTTTCACTGACTTGCTTATTTCATTTAGATACTCTCTAGCTCTATCCATGTTTTTATGGTCAATTAATCTTTGACAATGTAGGAAAAAATATGCAATGAGAAAAAGATAGCCTCTTCAACAAATGGTGTTGGGAAAACTGGACAGCTCCATGCAAAAGAATGAAACCGATCACTGGTTTGCACCATACACAAGGGTCTTCACTTTGCCCAACTGATTCAGCCATTGGAACTATGTGGTACTAAATAAAAGAAATATAATCACATGTTTGAAGCCATCGAAGATGAAATAAGACATATGAGCAAGGCACAATTTGTTATAAAAAATGACCTAATCTAATGGGAAAAAAATTCAAATACAACTTCTAGAATGACACATTTCCATAGGCATGAAAACTTTGGTGGATGACTATGCGGAAAACAGCTCCATGAAAAAAGAATAAAAAACCGATAAAAAACGGGTTTGCACCATACACGGGGGGGTTTTTTCCCCCATTTTTTCCCCAAACTGTTTCCCAGCCTTTGGGAAAACTATGTGGTATTTTTTTCTTTTTTTAATTTTCTTTTCTTTTCCTTCTTATAATTTTTCAAATTCCAGTATAGTTAGCATATAGTGTTATATTAGGTTCAGATGTACAGTATAGTGGTTCAACAATTGTATACATTATTCAGTGCTCATCATGATAAGTGTACCCTTAATAACCGTCACCTATTTCACCCTTCCTCCCACCCATCTCTCCTCTTGTAACCATCAATTTTTCTCTATAGTTAAGAATCTCTTTCTTTTTTTTTTTAAGACTTAATTATTTATTCCTGAGAGACAGAGAGAGAGAGACAGACAGAGAGAGAGAAAGAAAGACAAAGGCAGAGATACAGGCAGAGGGAGAAGCAGGCTCCATGCAGGGAGCCTGATGTGGGACTCGATCCCAGGTCTCCAGGATCAGGCCCTGGGCTGAAGGCAGTGCTAAACTGTTGAGCCACCCGGGCTGCCCAAGAATCACTTTCTTAATTTGTCTCTCTCTCTTTTTTCCCTCTTTTCATTTGTTTTGTTTCTTAAATTCCACATATGAGTAAAATCATATGGTATTTTTCACTGACTTGCTTATTTCATTTAGATACTCTCTAGCTCTATCCATGTTTTTATGGTCAATTAATCTTTGACAATGTAGGAAAAAATATGCAATGAGAAAAAGATAGCCTCTTCAACAAATGGTGTTGGGAAAACTGGACAGCTCCATGCAAAAGAATGAAACCGATCACTGGTTTGCACCATACACAAGGGTCTTCACTTTGCCCAACTGATTCAGCCATTGGAACTATGTGGTACTAAATAAAAGAAATATAATCACATGTTTGAAGCCATCGAAGATGAAATAAGACATATGAGCAAGGCACAATTTGTTATAAAAAATGACCTAATCTAATGGGAAAAAATTCAAATACAACTTCTAGAAGTGACACATTTCCATAGGCATGAAAACTTTGGTGGATGACTATGCATAAAATTGGATATAGATGAAAAGAGAAGGATAAACGGAAAGTTGGATACGAAGAACTTGCCCATAATTCAGCTTAGAGAGGTAAAGAGAGAATATATGAGAGAAAAGTGGAAGATTTGATATACATCGAATTGGAATTCTAGATAAAAGAAATTGAAAAAAAAGGGAGAAGTATTTGAAAATATACAAGTAGGGAGAAAAAAAAAAACCCTCTAATCTGACCCAGAAAGTCTAATGACCTCGGATAGAAAGAAATCCACACTTAAATTTGAAACATGAAAAGACATAGAGAGAGAGTAAAAGCAGCCAGAGAGAGAAGATAGGTCACCTACAGAGGAAAGGCTTACTGTGCTCTTTGCCATCTGTTGGAAGACAGAGGATGAAAGAGCATTACCTTCAATTATACTGAGAAAAAATAGCTGTCAACCTAGAATTCTATTCACAGTAAGCCATTCTTTTAAGAATGGTGAAATGAGACATTTTTGGACTAATAAAAACAGAGATAACCAAAGACATTCTCCAAAGGAAGTTGTAAAGGACGTATTTCAGAGCAGTGTACAACTCTAGATGAAAGATCGGACTTATGAGAAGCAATGTAGATACCAAGAATGATAAATGCTCATTGTGCAATTACTATGTGCCAGGCAATTTTCTAAGCACTTCACATGATTTAGCTAATTTAATCCTCACTCCTGCACTATGAGCTACATTCTATTATTAAGCAAGTTTAATTTGTCTAAGATTACAAAATGAATAAGTCGCAAAGAGATTCCAAGCAGGGAATGTGCCTGCAAAGCCAGCTACTAACAGCTCTGTTTGGGTGAATAACAGATATTGACATTATAAAACAATAATGATTATGTCTAAAATGTGACAAAATAAGAGGTTACCACCAAAATACTGAGAAATTTTAAATAAGTTGTGGATGACTAGAATCAAGTTCTAAGATCATTGCATTGTTCTTTAGTAAGGCAAAAACACTGGACTTTCGTAAACATGCCTGGTAAACTTTCTAGTGTAATCACTGAAATAATAGTTTCCAAGCAAGTATAAGAAAAAATAATTGAATGAGAAAAATAAAGAAATAAATATCTCAATTGAAAAGAAGAAAAGAAAGGAAATTTGTTTTTTTTTAACTTATGTGTAATATACTTTTTTTATTTTTATTTATTTATGAGAGTCACAGAGAGAGAGAGAGAGAGGCAGAGACACAGGCAGAGGGAGAAGCAGGCTCCATGCAGGGGAGCCCGATGTGAGATTCGATTCCGAGTCTCCAGGATCACGCCCTGGGCCAAAGGCAGGCGCTAAACCCCTGCACCACCCAGGGATCCCAAGAAAGGAAATTTGGAAACTTTACAGGAAAAATAGCAAAAACACAATAAGATTAAAGAAATAATTTCAAATATATCAGTAATAACTAAAAATGTAAACAGACAACGTTCTATGTCAATAAGAGTCAGCATGATGGATTTTACAAATTTATTGTTTATAAGAGATAAATTTTTAAAATGAAAACAGAAGAGGCATAACTTGCAAATACTTATCAAAGGAACTGGAGCAACTATATTAATATCTGAAAAAATAGATTTAAGGCAAATGCATTAATAATATTAATAATGATTTTTTAAAAACAGGTCATCACACAATGATAAAAGTTTCCACTGCTTGGGGAGATATGAAAATTCCAAACTTAGGTGGCAGAGATTCAAAATATATAAAACAAAAACAGATTTACAAGATGGAAAAAGTTACAGTGTTTGGGGAGATTTTGATATGCATGTCTCAGTAATTGAAAAATCAAACCAAAATTTCAGTAAGAATATAAAAGATTCTGAAAGCAACTTATGAAACTTTATCTCATGGACTTACAAATTATGAAGCTTTATCTCATAGACTTATCTCAAGGGCTTAAATAGAATAGTGAATACTTGTACCTATTTCTTTACCTATATTCAAAAAGATTAATAAATTTAACCATATTATGTAGATGTAAACATACTACTATTCTCAAACAAATGGGAAACATTTATAAAATTAGTATTAACAAATGTTAAAGTATTATTATCATCTAAAAATCCATCCTTAGAATATAACTTAATAAAATTAGAACACAATAACATAAATGACTGGTAAGCCTCCATGTATGCAAAAATTTAAGATAATAAGAGAAATCATAATAAAATTTCGAAAAGATTTATAACAACAGTTATGAGATTTATACACAAATAACTTGGGAGATGTGGAAAATGGACTTTAGAAAAAAAATTATACACTGAATGCTTTGCATTAAAAAAGGTGTAAAATTAAGGAACTAATACAATAGAAAAAAACCAAAAAGGATAAAGGCAAAGATAGTAGAAATAAATAAAAAATAATGAGTTGAAATTATTGCTGTAAGTGCATAGTTATACTACAGAGGATTAATATGCTAAATGTTTCTTAGCAGATTAATAAGGTAGATATGTACATGCATAATAGAAATTTGAATTGTGCAGAGATCACATTGCAGATCACTAGAGAAGCAATGGGCTACTCAATAATTGTGATACTGATTACACATATAAAACTAAAATTATATTATGATGTATACAGTTAGACAATATAAGGGAATGTTTTTGTAAATTTAGTGTAGGGAAGGGTTTTTTCTTTTTTTCTTTTTTTAAGATTTTATTTATTTATTTATGAGAGACACAGAGAGAGAGGCAGGGACACAGGCAGAGGGAGAAGCATGCTCCCTGCAGGGAGCCCGACGTGGGACTTGATCCTAGGTCTCCAGGATCGGGCCCTGGGCTGCAGGCGGCGCTAAACCGCTGAGCCACTCGGGCTGCCCCTAAGAAAAGATTTCTTAAATAAAAAATGACCCAAACAATAAAAAAAAGATTGGCAAATTCAAGCTTTTTACAATTAAAAATATATTTTTTAAACTTCTGTGTTCTGAAAACACCTTAGAGTGAGAATACAATCAACTGGAAACAACTCAACTATCCATAAATAAATAAATTAATTGAACTGTATTCATAAAATTGAATATCATATAAAGATAAAGATAAAGTACAGCTGAGTTTAGCATGGTAAATATTAAAAATATAATGTAAATGAAAGATGCTTATCATAGAATCTTATATATAACATGATTTTATATAAATGAAGTTTAAAAGATACTATATATAAATACATACATATAGATTTGGTATGTTTTGAACTTAGTTACATATGTATGTATATATAACTTACATATATATTCATATTTAGGAATGAAAATATATGCTCACTGGCAAAAATGAACAAAAATTATCCTACTTCCATGAAAAAATATGTGTATATCTCTGCTTTTATTTTTTTTTATTTTTTAAAAAAGATGTATTTATTTATTTATTTATTTATTTATTTATTTGAGAGCAAGTGAGAGAGCACAAGGAAGGAGAGGTGCAGGGAGAAGCAGGCTCCCCACTGAGCAGGGAGCCCAATGCAGGACCCCATTCCAGGACCCTGGGATCCTGGCCTCAGCTGAAGGCAGGCATTATTGGTCTGAGCCACCCAAGTGCCCCATATATCTTTGCTTTTATATATATATAGTATATATATATATATATATATATATATATATATATATATATACTCCATGAGTCCTTATATTTAGACTTCATGAGTCTGTGTCTCCACCTTTTTAATCTGGATGAGGATGTATCTTGCTTTTGTCAATAGAATATTAGCAAATGTAATGGAAACAGAGGCTTAAAAAGTGCCTGAGAAGTAGGAGTTGATTTTTTGCATAACTTACAATCCTAAAATCATTTCAATGAACTTGAACTAGCCTGATGGAAGATGACAAGTACAATGGTACAAACCTGGAAATCCTATGGTACTAGCAATATTCTTTGTCTTCTATTTCAATAACAATTTTATGTATTCATTTTATTACTATCCTTCAGTTGTACATATATATTTTTTACTTTTTAATTTAGGATACACTTTACTAGAAAGCTTTTCAAAAAAGGAACAAATTCTTGAATTTTATATCCAATTAAAGGTTCATTAGAAACTGGTTAAATAAATATGGTTTTAATGAAACCAAAATTGAGTTTATAACAGCAAACATTATCAAAAACGGTGCTTTAGCAAGAAGAGTAAAAATCCCAGAATAAAATTCTCTTATATAGAGAAGGAGATCAAAGTAATTGACAAACATGAGAATAAATCTGAACAATCATTGAATGTATAAAATAATAATAATAACTTATTTATATTTTAAAAATAAACAAGATAGGCTACAACAACAACATGCAAAAATATCAATTATGTTCTGTACATTAGCAATAAATAACTAAAAATTAAAAGAACAGACAATAGAATAAAATTATAAAGTAATGAGAGATACAATTAACATGTATACATAGAACTTATGCAGTGAGAATTATAGAGCATTGCTGAGAAAAATATTAAAGATCCAAACAGAAAAATATACAAAGTTCACAGACTAGGAACATTTACATTGTTAAGATATCTATTCTTCCTAAACTGATTTATACATTCAATGCAATTCAGCCCAAATCCCTGAAGATTCGTCATATTAGAATTTAGAAAATCTAGATATTTGTGACTATCTAGGCACTCAAAAGTTCTTTCTATAATACATCTAGATCTTGAATAAAATATACTTTGTAATATGTGTCTGACTCATCTGAAGGAAATGAATTTTGGGGTGTCAATAATAAATATAGATGTCTATGAAGGAATAAGTGGACAGAAAGTGGTACACCCAGAGGATAATGGTGAGTGGACAAGCATGCCTCTGTTGCTCACGCCGAAATACCTCAACTTGCTGTAGTGTGCTCAGAGACTGAGACTCACTCCATAAAGTCTGGACCACTTAAGAGGCTAAAGTTTGCCTAAGCCGGTCACATCCCCTGGCTTTTGGCTGAAGCAAATACAAATTGTTGGGGCAGGAAACTTCAGTTTAGACCTCCGGAAATTAGAATCATGAATAGTCTTTTGGTCAAATCTAATAAACATGAACACACACACACACATATACAGAGAGAGAGAAGACGATCCACTTTGAGTGACAGTCCACTAAAACAACACTGACCCATTTTAAGTATCCTCCTTCTTCCCTACTCTCACTCTGGTGAGGACTTCAGTTGCTTGAAATGTCAGATAAAGAACAAAAATAACTATGAAATGATTATATATAGAAGATATATATAGATCTATATAGAGAAGATACTATTTTAAAGTAATGAACAACTTGGGGCATCTGGGTGGCTTGTTGGTTGAGCGTCTGCCTTTGGCTCAGGTTGTGATTCCTGAGTCCTGGGATGGAGTCCTACATTAGGCTCCCTGAGGGGAGCCTGCTTCTCCCTCTGCCTGTGTCTCTGCCTCTCTTTCTGTGTCCCTCATGAATAAATAAATAAAATCTTTTAAAAAATGAACAACCATTGTAAAGTAATGAACAACCATTCTTGATGGTCTCTGATGCAAAAAGACCTACAGATATAAACAATTATTTTAGTACTACAAAAAATGTACCTGAGGATGAAACATTCTTGAGTTGACAGAGCCTGTCCCATATGTAGACAGAGTTCATGTTTTCTATATTTGAAGAACTTAGACATTCACCTGGTGGAATTTTAGCTATGAAATAATTCATATTACTCTGACCTGCCCCAGATGTCTATTTCCTTTCACCTTTGGAGACCTTCACAGAAATGTGAATGTTGGGAGAAAACCTCTCAGTCATCAGTTTAGGTGTCAGGGGAGAAAGAAGAGTCTGGTGCATGGGGTACTTTTTGCAGACAGCAAGCCATTGTCACCCAGCTTCTGCCACAAAGTTATGTGTACATGCATTCAATTTCCCTAGGATTTTGCCCCATTATCTTCTTACCTATTAGTATCTGGCTGTCCTCACCTATCTAGTAGTTTCTAAAGTTAATCCTGATGAACAATCTCCTGATTCTCCTAACCTTAACAGAACTCTCTGTAGCATTTTCATCTGTGGACCGTGCCATCCTTCTTAAAACTCCCTTTTCCTTAGGGCACCTGAGTGGTTCAGTTGGTTGAACGTGGGAATCTTGATTTCAGCTTGGGTCATAAAATCAAGCCCTGCATCACCCTCTGCACTGGGTGTGGAGTCTTCTGGGGATTCTCTCTTTCCCTTTTCCTCTGCCTCCCCTTGCCGCCCCCCTTCTATCCCCCCTTGTGCTCTCTCTCTCTCTGTTTCTCTCTCAAAAAACAAATCAAAACCCAACTCCCTTTCCCTTTTCCCTTTCCTTTGGGTTCCATAGCACTGATTTGTCTTATATTTCTTACCATTCTGCCCTTGCTTTCACTGCCTCCCCCTCTATGTTATAAATGATTCATTTTAGGCATTTGATTTGGTTTTACATTGGTTCCTACTATTCTCAATTTACATGTTTTCCAAGATGATTTTATCTCTTCTCTTCCAACAGCTTCCTCACCTCATTTACAAATATATCATGTCTATACCAAAATTTAACATTTCTTTTTGCACCCTGGAGAAAAATAGACCCTCTATTTGTTTAAGATTGGGCCTTTTGTAATTCCCCCAATCACTTCCTCTTATCCTATTATGTCCTACAGTTACAGTTTATGACTATATATATATATATATATATATATATATATATATATTTGATAAAATCGAAAAAACTAATTTTTCAGGCTTCTCTTCCACAAGTTTTAAAACTATTTTTCTCACACTTTCCAACATTATTCACCATTCAACAGAGATAAATGTTAAAAGTTAGAATCCTCAATGAAAATTTTTCTGAAAATCATTGCAAGCAATGGAAAATAAGGAGTTACAACCCAAAATATCTTGCAACTATAACTACAGAGCTCACTGCAGTGATTACTATAATGTGCAGTGTGGCAGAGTTGCAGTTGCCATGGGAACCATAAATTTGATTTTCTGGGGTTTTGTGTGTACAAAATCTCAACTATAATACTGCCTTCACATATTGTCTTTTTCATCTGTTATACATGTACTTGGGTCCAAAGTAGGTCACCCAAACTAAAGATAGAAATGCTGGTTGCTTTCTTCAAAGATTTCTGTAATATATCAGCAGTATCAGAGTTAATTCGGAAAGTGCATAATATAAAAAATTATTTTTAATCTGACTTCAAACATAATAGATTGATGTCTTCCAACCCAGTTAATACCATTCCTTGGAATAAAAATGGCCTCTGTATTTTCAGCTTTTGATCTATTCACTTTTAAAATGTTTATGTGAGTTGGTGCTATTTGCATGGATAACAGGTGATGTGGTCTTATCAATGTTTTGTTGGTTATCTTTTGTTTTCTGATAATTCCTTTATATGCTATTTCTGAGTAGATTATCTCTTGGATTCAGTCTTTTAATAGAATGAAGCTCATCTCATCACCTGAAATGGAATGCTTTAACTACTACGCATGATACAGTGCTCTTTTCTATTAATATGAGCTCTTTGAAACATCGGGAACTCAAATCTCTATGACTTTAACGAAGAGAAAGTTTGAGTTGCTGTAGATATAAAGTCCTGGTAGACTCTAGATTTAGACTTTACTCCCTGTTAAGTGTCTGTCTTGACATAGGAGGAAACTGTTAGCTTTCTCATTAACTACAGAAGCACACACAATGTTCCAAATTTATTTGGCTACAGTGAATCAGAGGATTGTTTTCATCTCTTTTTCCCTTGAGAGAGGTCTACAAGAATTTCCCTACCACTGCTTTGTCATGGCTAACAGCAGCAATTTGTGCTATTTAGCTATTGTTTCCATATCTTTTATTATGTGTAAGGAATGTTCATAATCATTTGCTCAATAAACTTGGACACTATATTGTTTTACCTTGGAGACTTTATATTGTCACAGTTTTCTCATTTCTTTAATGTAGGTAGACAAATTCTAAATTCTACCATTCTTAATAGAGCTCTGGAGGAGTTGATTAAAACTCTGCTTGACTGAAAGCATTTTAAAAATAATGTTGGAATAAGAAGATAAAAAAGAATATGATAGTTATATTGATGCTGTTTTCAATAAGATGTACTGTGATGTATTGCACTAGATATGAGTAAATTAAAACTTCAAAGACAAGATGGCATATTTAACAAACTCAGTCATTTGTAATGATGAGGTAATGACCCATCACAAACTAGACAAAGGCAAAGGCAACATTCATTGCATCAACATGACTATAGGCAGATTTGATGGTGTCAGTTGTTTTCTGCACTCGTATAATTCACCTGAATAATTTTCAGAAGCTTGAGAACTCTGAATTACTTAGTGTAAATCAAAGACTGAGGAAAAAAGGTTAAATTTTAAAAGTATATTACTGTATCAATTAACTAGATCATTCAGGAAGCATTTATTGGTAAGTTTTTAGAGAGCTGGGTACTATGTGAGTAGCAAATATCCCCAGTGCTTAATTTGGGTTATGTCTGCAGTGAAACCATAACTTGTAGAGAAATGTAAGGATTGGTTTTGATAAATGACCTTGCTTAGATTCATGCTAAATGGAACCATAACATCACGTGAAAGAAAAACACACATGTTGGATGGGACTCAATCCACTGAAACACATAAAATATAATAACAATAATAAAAAAATCTATGTATCAACTGCTCACTTGATTCTCACAAAAAGCCTGTGATGAAAATAACAGGGAAAAATCACCACATTCCTATTAGAGCAACTAAAATCCAAAAAGCTAAAAATGTCAATTGCTAGAGAGGATATGGAGCAACAAGAACTATTTTATTGCTGGAGGAACACAATATGATACACTGTCTTTGGAAGACAGTTTCATATGCTAAGCAAGGTAGAACCATAGGATCCAACAATTATGCTCCAAGGTATTTATCCAATGATTTGTAAACTGATGTCCACACAGAAATCTCCATGCAAATATTTATAGCAGCCTTACACATAATTGCCAAAAACTGGAAGGAGCCCAGATGTCCTTCAATAAGTGAATGGATAGAATCCACATAATGGGATATTATTTAGCACTAAAAGGGAATGTGCTCTGCCATGAATAGAGGAATCTTTTTTTTTTTTTTTTTAATTCATTCATGAGAGAGAAAGAGAGAGAGGAAGAGACATAGGCAGAGGGAGAAGCAGGCTCCATGCAGGGAGCCCGAGGTCGGACTCGATCCTGGGTCTCCAGGATCAGGCCCTGGGCTGAAGGTGGCACAAAACCGCTGCTGCCCTGAATGGAGGAATCTTAAATTCATACTGCTAATTGAAAGATACTACTGTATGTTTCTAATATATGATGTTCCAGAAAAACCCTCATCTTGTAGAGATTGAAAATAGACCAGTGATTGTCAGGGCCTCGAGAAAAGAGAATACTCAGATAGATGAAACAAAGAGAATTTTCTTCATGATTTTCTCTATTTCTTTAAGTAAATAACTTTTTATTTTAATTAATATCATTTTGAGTTATAGGTAAATTGCAAATATAATAGAGAATTCCTATATACCCATACCTAATTTCTCCTATTTTTAACACCTTACTTTGGTATTTGTCATAAGTAATGAACCACTATTGATACACTAACTGAAGTACACTGTAAACTATAATTCTATATAGTATCTTTATGTTCAATGGTAAGAAAAAGAGAGAGAGAGAAAGAGAAAGAAAGAAAGAAAGAAAGAAAGAAAGAAAGAAAGAAAGAAAGAAAGAAAGAAGAAAGAAAGAAAGAAAGAAGAAAGAAAGAAAGAAAGAAAGAAAGAAAGAAAGAAAGAAAGAAAGAAAGAAAGAAAGAAAGAAAGTTAGTTTCCAGGAGCCAGAATCAAAGAAGGAACTAAAGACAATAAATAATGTTAAGTGGGAGCTGACCTCAGTGGCCGCTGGTATTCAGATCTCAGAGCTGTTGTCTGACTTCAGTCCCCACATGAGATCAGGTTTGGTGGCTTTGATTGTATAAAGCAGGCAGCAAGAGCCCAGACTCATGCACAAAGCCCAGACATTTGAAAAGCTTGCCTGTTTGTAAAGAGGAAATAAGTAAAACACATGCTTCCATTTCAGGGAAGCTAGAGAGAGTGTGTTCCCGGTTAGGGGAAATTCTCACTAACTTCAAATTTTCCCTGAGCACTAAATAACGTATCACCCTGATAGGGATCCTGAGTTATTCAAAAGTTTCCAAATTTTAATTTTCATTCATGAGTTATGGCTGATTTAGTAGTTTGGGAGTTAGAACACAAAAGAAATGCAAAACTTTTTCTGCTCTGAGACTGATATCATGAGCCTGGCCCCAGAGGCCTTGCTTACCTGTTTAGAGCCTTAAACCTAAGAAGGGACAAAATATCAAGACAGGGACAGGAAGGACAGAGAGCCAGCAGGAGCACAGAGAACTCTGTTGGCCTCTGCAGGCTGGATTAGGGGCCTCCTCTCTGCCATTACAGTTTCCCTGTAGCAATAGTAAAGGCTAAATCATGTTCTTACTTGCCAGAATTATCCATAGCACTGTCTGCTTACTGACAGCAGGGCCAGATCATCCCAGGCTGGCGGGCATCTCTGGCACACAGCACAGACTAGCCATAGCCCTTATAACTTGGAATGACCCCCTGGTAGGGACAGGAGAAAGCTTTGTGTCAGTGCCCCAGCCCCCTCCTCAGGCTCACATAGGATGTTATTTTGTGCCTCGGTGTCCAATCTTTGTCCAGGTGATTAAACCTGCCAAAAGTCATGTTTTTCTGGATATCTTGCTGTCACCTCAAGTAGAGCACAGATGAGACAGAGTACATTTTTCTTTTCCCTTTTCCCTCTAAGCCCTATGCTACAGTCTTATTTTCTTGATAATTTTTAGCATTACCGAACAGGATGGTCCTGGGGCTGCCTAGGTGAAGTGTTCTTTTCAAGCCCACTCCCTTCTGGGCTGCACCCTCATACTGGTCCTAACTGGTCAATGCTATGTTCAGACCAACCGCTAACCTGACCTACCCAACTTGTGTGCTGTCCTGGTTGGTGCCAGGCACTTTATAAGCTGTATGTTTAGAAGGTGATAAATCTTATTTAAAAAGTTGATAGAATTTGAGCATAAGAAGTGGCTTTCGGGCTGTCTACATCTGAAGATCCTAAAGTCAACTAGAAGGATATTTTCTAAAATCCTTGGTTAGCTACTCTTTCAGGTTATTATCCAATACTGGGTTGCAGACAAACTGGGGGATCAAAAACTTAACCCAACCACTTCACTCTGTCTGCAAAGATACTGAGAGTCAGTAAAGCCACATTGTCAGCCCACTTCATGGTTACCAAGTTGAATAGTAGATTCTGAGAGAAGTCTAACTTTCTGATTCATTAAGGGTTGATTACTATAGGTTCAGTACTTTCTGCTTGCACTTAAATGTGTTTATTAAGAAGATTATACTGGAATTCTTTCTGACTGTTAGCTAAAGTCTTGAATGGCCTAGAAGAACCCTGGGAGGCAAAGATACTTCCAACACTGGCCCCTCCGTGCTGCATTGTTAGAGTATTCTCACTACAGAACACCACCCTGAGGCTTTCCAACCACAGACTCTGCCCTGGTATCAGCTCCAAGAAATCTGGGGAGAAGTGTCCCAGTGAAGCTCTTTTCCCTTGTCTGAGTCACAGCCCTCCAAGAACTCCCCTCATTTCTAAGCTCTGGATAGTGACCTGCCACTTCACTTTAGATGATGGCAGTATTTGGAAACCTTGTTTGTGTACTCAGATTTTGGGTACTTCAGAAAGACTATCATTTTTAACATCTTCATCTGTAACCTGTGTGGTGCTTCACCCAGGACGACTTAAACCAGGAAAAGCATAAGCTGGTGGGAGATGAGCCTGAAGTTGAAGGGTTCTCATTCCTTACTGGGCTTTGCTCTTTTCAGAGAATATCCCTGGTGCCAACCTTTCTCCAGGACCACAAATCCAATAGTATAGTATGTGTTTTGCTCATGTCTTCCTCTTATGTCAATGTTTAAATTAAAGCCACTAAAGTCTCAGGATCATCTCCAGAAGTCTCCATCGTTAGTTCTCATTTCCTTGTCCTTTACAAAGGGAGGGAAAATACTGTCCATACCAAGAACTTGCTCTGCTTTTACCTCAGAAAACACAAGGAAGTCCCTTTTCTGTTCCTCTGCTATGATGCCCATCTCATATCCTTAGTTTCTAAGATCAGTACTTAACAGAGGTACCATGATCATTGAGCCCTTTTCCTTTTTAAAGATTTTATTTGTTTATGAGAGACACAGAGATAGAGGCAGAGACATAGACAGAGGGAGAAGCAGGCTCCCTGCAGGAAGCCCAATGTGGGATTTGACCCGGTACTCCAGGATCATGCCCTGAGCCAAAGGCGGATGCTCAACCGCTGAGCCACCCAGGCATCCCTTTGAGCCCCTTTTCTATCACAGGTTTTTAAACTGTAAGGTAACAGGGAATCACTTGAAAAGCTTGTTTCATCAGCAGACTACTAGGTTACACCTAGACCCATGAGATCAAGCTCTTATGGTTAGATCAAGGCACCACATTTTAGCAAGTTCCCCAGGTGATCTCACTTAGGGCCCTCCTTGAGGAGCATCCCTCTCTCATGAGTATGAACATTCTCCCCCTCCTTTTATTTTTTTTAAGATTTTGTTTATTTATTCATGCGAGACACACACACACACACACACACACACACACGGAGAGAGAGAGAGAGAGAGAGAGAGGCAGAGACACAGGCAGAGGGAGAAGCAGGCTCCATGCAGGAAGCCTGATGTGGGACTCAATCCCAGGACTCCAGGACCAGGCCCTGGGCTGAAGGTGATGCTAAACCACCCAGGCTGCCCACATCCTCCTTTTGAAATTTTCTTCAGCTCTTCATTATAACTGCACCCTCACTTTCTGTTCAAACTTCATCTCTGCAACTAATTTTTCTCAACAATTAAAGAATCAAAGAATAAGCTTTCAGGTGACTTGGCGTTCCAAGCTGTGAAATGCCTTATTAAATCATGCTTGTCACTTCCTTATCTAAGGGAGATATTGTGAAGACTACACTAATACTTATAAAGCATTTAGAGTCTTGAATATGAAAAGTACATTATGAAATATTGATATCCCATCTCTTCCACAAACCTTAACTGATTAGTGAAGACATTTCCTCCTTGATATTCTAAGTCAGTATTATTTCTGAAGAGATAAATTTTCCTCACAATACTTATAAATGCAGATTAGATTTATAAGCAAAATTTGTGCAGCAATTCATTTCTATGTTTCCTAAGCATCTTACCATTAAACAACAGGACTTGAAAATATCTGGGTATGAAAGCTAATGCAACTCTCCACGTCAGCCAGACATAGTTTCAAGCTATCCTGCAAAGAGATTAGTTTCCTTTTAAAATATTTTTTTTTTGTTCTCTCCTTCTCCTTTGCTCCTCCTCCTTCTTCTTTTTAAAGTAGGCTCCATGCCCAATGTGGGGCTGGAGCTCACAACCCTGAGATCAGAGTCACATGTTTTATCAGCTGAGCCAGCCAGGAATTCCCAGATCTTTTCTTCTTTCTTAAAGAGTGTTCTTTCTTGAAAAGTATCCTGAAGTGCCACTGTGCAGTAGAAAGGAGTGCATTTTGCAGATAATGGGCATAAAGGAAATTAATCTGAAAGGAAGCAAAAATATATTGTGCCAATGTTTCCAAAATTAACACTAATGCCACAGACAAATGAAGTATTAAACAGTGAACATAAAATATTCCATAATAAAACATTTGGAAAGCCCAGGGTTAGAAACAGGGAATTGGGATCGTTTGTGGAATTCCCCAGAGCCTCTGCTAAGGATCCTGTGCATTGTGAACCTCTAAGGGGGCAGGGTGAGGGGGAAGCATACATAGCTTTGGCTGCCCATGTTGCCTAGATTTAAAGCTGGTTGGTCATCTAAATTTAGATTACAATAAAGAGAAAATTTGATAACAGGTAGTGGACAAGAGAGAATTGGGAAATATATCTCCTCATGCCTGTGACTGTTACAATGGCATGTAACTATTGCTTACTCTATTCTTTTTCTGTAAAATAAATACCCAGCCACTAAAGGAGATGGTAGCAGTCATCAGATAAGGAAGGAAATGCTTACGTATGCTTTGGAATACATTACAAATTGCTGTCCCCAGAACACCTCTCCATCGATGTTCCTTGGATAAAAGAATTTTGGGAACCCCTGCTTGCACTTCTTGATTCAAAGACTTCCTATAGCCTAGCAAAGGCTGCTTTTTCCTCAAAATGCTTTATTGACATTTGCCAGGAAAAATGCCATCATACCTATTGACTTCAATGACTATATGGTGAGTGGTGCCCCAGAAATGTTCAATGCAGCCTTTCACAACTGCTTATTGGGAAACTCTATGATTCATGCTGGAAACCATAATGGACACCCTTGGGTTTGAGAAACCTTTACATTACACACTCATTTCCATGCACCTAGCTTCAGGTTTCCTAAATATACTCAATAATTAACTTACTTTTCTGTATATCACTTATGATGATGTGTGAAACACTAATATTTCATTGGTTACAGTTTGGAGAACATCTCATTTGGAGGTCAGACCTCTGAGAATCCCAACTGCTAGAACAGTAATACTCTTGGGAGAATAACTGAGAGCCTTCAAACACCGAATATTGTTAAAATTATTAGCAAAGCAAAGATAGCCCATGATGTGGCAAAAATGCTAATTTCACTAAGAAAGAAAGGATCTCACTGGCAGGAAGGGGATATGAGATCTTTACGAAAATTCACTTTGGGGAAGTTCTGAGACAAGCAGCAGAAATCCCACAGATAAGAATGAGAGATTTGAAGGAATAACTAGAGGGGGTGTGTGGAGATGTGATAAGGAAGAGAACATGAAAAAGCACATGAACATGAAAAATCAGACATGATGGGCGCAGAAGTGAAAGATGTTACAAGAGAAGAGGGTAACTTAAGCTATTGGTAATAATGGTGGCCAGACATTGCAGTAGAGGAAGAGGGAGAGCACTGCTTAGGGAAGGAGAAATATCTAACATTAATCAACTGAAAGCAATATACTATCCTAGCTCTACATGATAGGAGCACATAGCATTATATACCTCTATCATCCCCACATATATTATGGGCAACATTGGATGATTATGAGGGTGACTAAGTTCCCAATTTCCCCAGCAATGTGGTAGTAATTGAATGTTTTTCCTCTTCAATAGCCCATGAAGGAGGCACATTGCATTAGAACTTAGTCCATGAATTGATATTCACCATGAAACTTTAAGGCCTGAAAAGGTTAATCTTCTCTTTGTGCACTATTCTACAGGATATCATGTGTTTTGGGGAAAAAATCAATAAAAATGCTTCAAAAGAATGTTTCCATGCTCATAATGTCTCTATCTTTAGTTATAGGAAAATTAATCTATATGGATGAGTATATTTCTGATGACATTGCATAAGAAGCATTATTCTATCCACATGTAATATATTAATGCACTTTCCAGCTCACCTTTGTAGTTATGACTTAAGGCTAAGAGGTTAAAATTAATTTGTATTCCTTGATCACTCGACTATCCAGATTTGGGACAGATACCCCATACATGTGCATAGTGATATGGAGAAGCTGGGCTAGGTTGACAATCTGCCACAGATAAGCCACCATGGGGAATCACTTTCCCTGTGTCCTGGACCAAGAAGAGATTTATGTGTGGAATCTGAATGTGTTCTGCTGTGCCTGAAAGCAATCAGGAGAAAAGGACACCATGGGCTAAGGGGATGTGATTGGCTTCTTGGGTCACTGGTCCCAAGACAGAAAGCACTGTCTCTCCTCCCCATAAGGAATGACACTGAGATATTGCTTCATCTCCTATATGCAATCTTGTGGCTCTGAGGTAAGGGAGAGATCCTGGTCTGTGGAACAGTCAGAAGCGGCAAACTCCTTTCTTACATGGTAGAAAGGGAAAGGTATGGTAGATAGGGAAAGGCCAATGGCAGGTGAATAGAAGTTTCCATTTCCAGAAGTCAGCCCAAAGACATTATTGCACAGAATGTTGGTGTACATGAAAAGGTATAAATTATCTACCCACTAGGGTCTCATGACTCCTAATATCCCCTACCCAGTTGCATACCCACCATTCACGATTTTCAGTTTCCTATCCATCATTCCTGGGATTTTCCCAGGAATTAATCTGGAGGGAAAATTCTAAGAATATTGGAAAAGTGGCTTAGCAATTTAGGTAGTCCCACTAGCTCAGAAATTAACTTTCCATGAAACCCTGGATAAAACACTCCTAACTTCTTGTGCAAAAATAATATTTGTGTTTTTAATTTAAAATTATATTGTGAAATACATTAAATGAATTATGAATTGCTTATTTCATAAACAGTTAAAAATCAAACAACTCCCAAATTATAAGATGAAAGTATAAATCATCCACAACTCCATCACTCATAAATACCCATTGTTATCAATAACATACGTTCATGTATTGCAATCAAGTCTTCTTTCACATTTATTGTTTTTTTACAGATTATGCAATTACTACAGCTTTGTAGAACATTTAGAGAAATCAGCAAAACAATAAAGAGAAAATAAAATCCCCACAACCCTATCACACAGAGATAATTATACTCAACAATTTGTTTGTATTATTTTAGTCAGCCACTCATTAATACACACTCCATTTCTCAGTTTTACAAAATTAGAATTATATTATCCACTTTTTGTTATTAGCGCCCTTCTACTTATCAAAATATAAGATTGTTTAGTCTTCTCTAGGAAATTTGGCTGTATCCAAGACTACATATTTAATATTTTATTACTTTAATAAAATACTCTTAATTTGTTTCAGAGTATTGGAAAGTATTTCCAATACTAGTGACTGTATAGTGATTTTCTCTATTCTTGACAATTTTTAGCAATTATCTTCTTTCCCCTTAGCATTTGTTGATACCTACTATGCTGGGTATTAGGTTTAGACTATAGCCCAGGACAGGTATCATGAGGGGTTAATAGTGTCCATACCAGGGAACCAGGGAAGTGAGTGGTTGGCTGAGTAACAAAAGAACCTTGAGAGTAATTCCTGGGCAGAGAGGATTCCAACATCAATTGGTGAAACCACATCCTCAACTAAAGTGACTTGATAAAGGTAATAATAATAATAATAATAATAATAATAATAATAATAATATCTTTTTTTTACCCTACTCAAAACAACTTCTTCAAATACATCTCTTGCTCTCTTGCAGCAGGAAAGGAAGCCACCATGACAGGGGCCAACTTTTGCCTCTTATCTTCTCATAGGCCAGCTAGGAGTAGACATGGCATGATCTGACATTAGATCTGATTTTAGAAAGAAACTTTTGGCAGTAGTATGGCAAATGGCAGTACAGAGTTTTAATTATAGGGGATCAATTTGTCAATTAGGAGACTGGTATAGTCTGGGCAAGAGGGAATGGGGAGTCAACTGGTCAGAGTAAATGCAAAAGAAGAAAGAATTAAGTGACATTTCTGACTTTGAATGAACAGGAACTGATGACTGACGAGATGTATATAAAAGTTTGTATCAAGAAAAGAACTAGATACGTGGTCGTATTATTTATCAAGGTAGGAAGCAAAATATTTTTATTTTGTGGGGCAGGTGTGGTGAGATAATAGATTAGATTTGAGCCCAAAAGGTTGTGGAAACATAGGTCTGATACAGGAGAGAGACCAGAGCTACAAACCTAGCTTTAGGAGCTTTAAGAGACTGTGCATAAAAAAGATTGAACATGCTCATTTGCTTGACCTTAGAGAGGTCAATGGAGATATTTGTAAAAGCCGTTCTTATATGATGAGGACAGACACCAAATTCCAATGGTTTCTGGAATGAGTGGATGCTGGAGAATTAGAATCATCAAACATCAAATCCTTTCAAGAATTTTACCTATTAAAGGAAGAGAGCCAGTTCTCAGCAGAAAAAAAAAGACTGTGTATAATATTTTTTAAGATGTGAGGTATGCTAAAGACAAGAATTCAGAGAGTGAAGACACACCAAGCAGAATGGATCATTGATGGACCAAGCAAGAACTGAAAGGAGGTACAGGAAAGCAGTGATTTCCAGAACATGGCAAGACTCCACAATTCATTTTAGACAAGTGGAGGAAATTATCCAAGATAGGACAGAAAGTGGTAGATCTGTTTGAAAGTGAGAACATAGGGATATAATGAATCCAGGGAATTCACTGCCTCTATTTTGTCTGTAATAGGTGAGGATTTAATATTTAAGGAAGGCTTGACTACCAGGCTAGCAATGGGAATGGGAAAGACTTTAGTTGATATTAATAATGATAAGCCTATAGAGTCCAAACTATATGGCCTGGAATTAACTACCTTAAATTGAAAAACAATCAAATAGGAACTCTAAAACAGGACAAAAGACAAATTGTTTTCAGTTTTAGCATGTCTTATCTTTGATATTCTTTCACATGTTAGAAAACAGTTATCCAACATGTATTATTTCTTAATGTTATACTAGTTGCTAGAAGTGCATGTAGATCTTTTCAAGCACACTTTCACAGAGATTTCACAATATCATTAGTTTCATAAATATCACCTCTGCTGTTACATTCTCCTTTGCCAATGTTCCTGATAATAAGGTAGTCAAGATAAGTCAAAATAAGGCAGAGCACCCAAATTTTGTTAGAAGAAACTTCAAGATGCGTTATTAAGTCTCATGTTAGCATCCAGTGCCTTGATTTATTTCTTTTGACATATTCTGAGTTCCCTCTTTATCTTCATTAAATTCGCTACACTCACTGCCAGGGTGGCTGAGGAGTTCATGAAGCCCTGGCAAGTGTAATAATGCTCATGAACTCAGGCAGAGACTCTGTTTTAGATTTAGCATCCCAGCATATCCTTTTGAAAGAAGCTTGGGGCCAGTGGCTTTTGTGACCCTGGAGTAGCTACTCTACATTCTAGAATGGAAATTACTTGGAAAAGAATATAGTTTGGTGAGGCAGGGTTATTTTTCTTTTTTTTAAATTTTTATTTATTTATGATAGTCACGGAGAGAGAGAGAGAGAGAGAGAGAGAGAGGCTGAGACATAGGCAGAGGGAGAAGCAGGCTCCATGCACTGGGAGCCCGATGTGGGATTCGATCCCGGGTCTCCAGGATCGCGCCCTGGGCCAAAGGCAGGCGCCAAACCACTGCGCCACCCAGGGATCCCTTAGTAGGAGCTAAAATAATACAGACAGCACTGGCCACAGCATCCCAGATTAAGTTGAAGGATATAGGTTTTTCGAGCAATGGTAGGACTGTGGCTCTCTGCTCTAAGGAGATCCTTAAACACTAAGGATTAAGAAGGGTATGGATAATCATTGATGGGCAGTACCAACTCATAGTAGACCCCAGTAGTAGGTAGGGTATGTCTAAGCCTACCATGTACAAGTTTTCACAGTTGATTAATTGCTTTGTGTATAGACCTAACAGTGACCTTAAATACTTTCTGGTGCCAATACACCAGTGGTGGTGCCAATAAGGCTTATTCTGTTTCCTCTACCAGCAAGAAAAAATGTTTCTCCTGGAATAGTTATGACTGTCAGTAGTCCTGGAACTTACCCAGCAGCCAACCCCCTGTGATCCCCTGTAGCTCTCCTTTGCTTGCTTGGCAATCACAAAGCAGGAGTGTGTGCAGGCAGATGAGCTGAATTCCGGTTCCAGGCAGTATCCATGAGTAAAGGAGAACAGGATGTGAAGTAGGAGTGGTGGCACATGGTGTGGGATCACAAATGGTACCTTCATCCTTACACAGAACCCTGGGGGTCTAGAGAGATGGAGGTAGCTTCTACTCTCTGGTAGCACTCATGTACAATGCCCACTTTGTAGAACCTTGCAGATACTTTGATTACTTAGCAAAATCATCTCCATCATCATCATCATCAACATCTAGTGCTGCATGTGGCTACAGACAGTCCTTGAAGCAGGTAGAGTATCCTATAGGCCAGATTCTGGTGGATGCGGCTGACAAAATGTTGTTTGAAATCAGAAACTCCTACTCAGCTTCCTGGTCAACTCCAGGTAAGAACATTATGCCTTTAGGTTTCTCCCAGCATATCCTCATGCTTTTTTCCAGCAGCAAGTTCTCTGCAGCTGGTGGCTTAGCCGATCCTGATTCTAAGAAGAGGAGCTATGTGGAGAGGACCCACAACCCAGAACCTCAGGAGCAAGAGTGATGCTTCTTCCTCTTGAGAGAGGACAAGGGGGAAGATGTCACCAACCTCAAGTTGTGGTTCCAGCTTGTCCTTCTCAGATTGGTGCCCCACTCATTGCCTTGCCCTCTGGCATTGCATCACCCCCTCCTGTTCCCTTGCTGTCTACCCTTGCAAAATGCAAACAAACCTACAAACTCTCAAGATAGTGTGGTTTCTCATAGCCAAGGCCTGTGAAAGGGGCACTGCTGGCCTCAAATCAAGGACATTCTCTCCACTACTGCCCCCACCAGACCATCCCTTGCTGGATCCTCCCAGGCTGGCATCCTCTGTGCCACCTTCTTGTATACTGAGCATGTTCCGTGTCCCTAATTCTCTGTGTTCTGGAATACATGCCCCTGCCTGGAACATACAGACTCCATGCTGAAGATGAATAGCCCTTTCCAGGCTATGCTCACTCTCTCTCAGGTAAGACTCTTCCCTGGGAGGGCTAACTAAGTGTTTTGATTTAAAAGAGCTCCTGTAGTTTCACAGGCCACATAATGGTGAGTAAAAGTTAGTAAAAACTGGTGAGTAGTATCAAAAAGACTTTTCAACTATCTCACTCAATTGTGTTTGAAGGGATTGATGGTTTCTTCTCCATAAACCGTCCACTGCAGACTGATTTGGTGTCAGGAGGATGAGGAGCTCTTTCATAGAATCTAATGCCCAGACCAATGGCAAAAGCTCTAAAAATTCAAAAATAAAATTAAATAACATATATGGTTACTTGTATATATATGTATATATATACACATATATAAATTTTATATATAAATTTATTGTTCCAATCACTCATTTTTCAGCACACACAATTGAATGTGCCATTTGGGCCTGAAAGGGCACCTTGAAGCCTCCTGGAAGGTGAAGAAAACATTTAAAATTTCTAGTAGAAATAAAAAAGATCTTAGATCCTAGTGGGCAAGGAGAGCCCTAAGTTAATAAAGAAGAACATACCAAGTTGGACTTTTAGGTCCCAAGGTAGGGAATGGGTTTCTATTCCATGGGGGAAGCACGGAGCACTGTCTAACGCTTGCATGCTCTCCCTAATGGCGCTGTGGTTTGTCTGACACACAGCCAGTGCCACACCACTAAGGAGCCTCTTCCACTAAAATCTCCACGAGCTGCCAGCATTGCCCAGTGTTCTTACTCACAAGGCATCCTTTTTCCAAAGCTTCTGGTTCTGCTCCATTTCAAATCAAGATGCCATTGTACCTGAAGCATCTTCTGTTATGGTGTGTGAGGGTAGTCTAGGGGACAAACTACCTGGACAACAGCCAAAATACAACAGTCACCTTGTATGGGAATAGTCATGTCCTGGAAACTTCTACAGAAATGGGAAAACTGAGACGCCTGAGTCACTCAGTGGTTGAACATCTGCCTTTGGCTCAGGGCATGATGCTGGGATTTGGAGGTCAAGTCCCGCATCAGGCTCCCTGCAGGGAGCCAGCTTCTCCCTCTGCCTATTCTCTGCTTCTCTCTCTGTGTCTCTCATGAATAAATAAATAAAATCTTTTTAGAATAAAGAAAGAAATGGGAAAACACTGGATCAAGGTTACTGGTTGTAAATAATGGAGAGAATGATGTAATATAGGTGCAGTCTTGCTTTTTTATCTTAACCACCCAAAATGCTTTAATAACAAAGAGACATCAGTCAGATTTTACTAAGACCAGCCATCTTCATGGCTTATCATTTCCTTCATGCCTTTTACAGAGGTAAGTTGGAAAAAAAAATGTTTGCTGAAGAAACAATGGTAACTTAAAAAATGCAAATTCAAAACCTAAGTTTCTAAATTTTTTAGGCGACTTTATTGAAATATAATCGGCATACAAACAGCTGTACACATAATTAAGGTATACAAATTGATGAATTTGGAGGTAAGCATACCTCTGTGAAACTATCACCACAATCTATGCTATGAACATATCCATCACTGTCAAAAGGTTTGTCCTGCCCTCTTAATATATTTGTTAGTAGTGATTGTTATAAAAACACTTAACGTAAGATCTACTGTCTTCTCAAATGTTCAAGTATATAATATGATATGAACTATTGGCACTATGCTGTACAGTAGATGTCTAGAATGTATTCTCCTTGACTTTGTACTCTTTACTACAACCTGCCCATTTTCCTTACCCCCTGCCCCTGGAAACCACCATTCTACCCTCCACTTTTATGAATGTGACCTTTTTAGATTCTTCTTATAAGCAATATCAGGTTGTATTTGTCCTTTAGTGTCTGCTTTATTTTATTTAGCATAATATCTCCCAAGTTCATCCATTCCATTGCAAATGACAGAATTTCCTTCTTTTTAAAAATTGAATAATATTCCACTGTATGTCTAGGCCACATTTTCTTTATTCATTTGTCTATTAATGGACACTTAGGTTGTTTCCATGTCTTAATTATTAATACTGCTACAATGGATACAGGAATGCAAATATCTCTTCAAAATCCTGATTTCAGTTCCTTTGGATACATATCCTGAAGTGAGATTGCTGGATAATATAGTAGTTCTATTTTTAATTTTTTGAGGACTCTCCACACTGCTTTCCATAATGGCTGCACCAATTTATATTCCTACCAACAGTGCACAAGGGTTCCTTTTACTCCAAATCTTCACCAACACTAGTTATTATTTTTTTCATAACAGTTACCCTAAAGATACGAAATTATATTTCAATGTGGCATTGATTTGCATTTTCCTGATGATTAGAGATGTTGAGCACCTTTTCATAAGTCTGTTGGCTATATACATTCTATGGGAAAATGCCTATTCAGTTGCCCATTTTTTAATTGGGTAACTTTTTTTTTTTGCTAAAAAATTGTAGGAGTTCCTTGTACATTTGGGATATTAGCACTTTTTAATATTTTATCAGATTTTCTCCTATAAATTGTCTTTTCATTTTGTTGATGGTTTCTTTTGCTATGCAGAAGCTTTTTAGTTTGATGTAGTACCACTTGTCTGTTTTTGCTTTCATTGTCTTTGCTTTTGGTGTCACATCCAAAAAAAATCATTGCCAAATCCAACATCAAGAATTTTTTTCTGCCCCCCCCCCAAAAAATAATAATTTTTTCTCCCATATTTTCTTCTAAGAGTTTATGGTTTCATGTCTTATGTGTAAATCTTTAATTCATTGTGAGTTACACTTTGTGTACAGTGTGAGATAAAAATCCAATTTAATTCTTTTCCATGTGACTATCCAGTTTTTCCAGGGCCATTAATTGAAGAGACTATTTTTTGCCCTACTGTATGTTTTGGCCTTTTCGTTGAAATTCTGTTGACTGTGTATGTGTGAGTTTATTTCTGAGCTCTCTATCTGTTCCACTGCTCTGTGTATCTGTTTTTATGCAGTACAAAACTGTTTTGATTACTGTAGCTTTATAACGTATTTTGAAATCAGTAAGTGATGTCTCTATCTTTGTCCATTTTGCTCAAGATTGCTTTGGTTATTTAGGGTCTTTTGAGTATTTGAAAGTATAACTCTCAGAGGTAAAGAGAAATATATAGATAGATACAAAATATTATAGCACTGTAAAAATGGTAGTACATAAATCCCTTTTAACTCTAGTATAAAGTTAAAAGATAGAAATATTAGAATAATTATAATCACACAAATCTTTTAAATAATACACAATATTTAAAAAGTAAATTATATTTTTAAGATTTTATTTATTTATTTGACAGAATAAATAAATAAGAGAGAGAGCAGGGGAGGAGAGAAGCAGAGGGAGAGGGACAAGCAGACTCTGCATTGAGTGTGAGCCCCACACAAAGCTTGATCCTATGTCCTGAGACCATGATCTGAGCCAAAATCAAGAGCCAGGCACTCAGTGGACCCAGGCGCTCATAGAAAAGTAAATTCTGCTACTGACAACATAAGATTTGTGTGTAGGACCAGTAAAAATATAGTTTTTGTGTGCAATTGAAGTTAGTTTAAAATAGACTTTTATAGCAATAAAATATTTTATGTAAACCTCATAACTACAAAGGTAAAACCTATAGTAGATACAAAAGTAGATAAAGAGAAAATAATCAAAATATATCACTACAAAATAAATCAAGTCAAAGAAGAAGAGATGAAGAGAGGAAAAGCACAAAAAAACCCTGCAAAATGGAAAACAATTAACAAAAATGGCAAGAGTAAGTCCTCATCTATTATTACTTTAAATGTAAATGAAATAAGCACACCAATCAAAAAATATAGAGAAACTGATCAGTAGGAAACAAGATCCAACTCTATAGTGTCTACAAGAGACTCATTGTAGATGTGAGGATACACATGGGCTGAAAATGATGGAATGAAAAAAAATTCATATTAATGAAAACCAAAAGAGAGCAGGGTTGACTCTACTTAAATCAGATAAAATAGATGTTAAGTCAAAACTGTTATAGGAGATAAAGAAGGTCTTTACATAATGTAAAAGCATCAATTCCAAAGGAAAATATAACAAAAACATACACGCACTTGATATCAGAATATCTAAAATATATAAATCAACCATTGACAGATCTGAAGGGAGAAATAGGTAATAGAATAATAGTAAAAGACTTCAATATCCTCCTTTAAATAATGGGTAGATCATCTGGACATGAAACACTAAGGGAGTTAAACAATACTAGATAGACCATACAGACCTAACAAACATACAGAACATTCCACAGAGCAGAAGGATATACATTCTTCTTAAGCACACATGGAACATTCTCCAGGATACATCATACACTAGGTCATGAAACAAGTTTTAACAAATTTAAATACATTGAAAAAGTCCCAGGTATCTTTTCTAACCATAGTGGAATTAAACTAGAAATGAGAAATCAATAACAAAAGGAAAATGAGAGAACTCATAAAGACATGAAAATTAAACAATGTGCTTTTGAATAACCATTAGGTCAAAGGAGAAATCGCAAGGGAAATTAGAAAATACCTTGAGACAAATACAAATGAAACACAACACACCAAACTTATGTGATGCAACCAACACAGTAATAGGAGGGAAGTTTATAGTGATAAATGTCTATATTAAAAAAGAAGAAAGATCTCAAACAAATAATCTCAATTTGCACCTTAAGGATCTAGAAAAAGACCTAAGCCCAAAGTTAGTAGAATAAAGTACATTATAAAGTTTAGAGCAGAAATAAATACAGACTAGAAACATATATAAAAAATTATGAAACTGAGGTGATGCTTTTGAAGAGACAAAATCATCAAATCCTTAGCTAGACTAGCAAAGAAAAAAAGAAAGAAGACTCAAATAAATAAATTTGGAAAGAGAAAACATTAAAACTGATGCCACAGAAAAAAATATCATAAAGAATTATTATAAACAATTGCACAACAATAAATTGGACGACTTAGAAAAAAAACAGATACATTCCTAGAAACATACATTCCTAGAAACATATGACCCATCAAGAAAGAATCAAGAAAAAATACAAAGTCCAAGGTCTTTCAAAGGCATTGGCACTGCTAATAAATAATTCCAAGGATATTGTATCTTTTAAGATTTAAAAAAATATTTCTCAGATAAATGTGTCCTAAAATATATGTATATTTTAAAATTCCTTTGGAATGTTTTTGGTCCCACATTAATTTTATTTCTAGAAGATTTCTGCTGCTGTCAATAAATTACAGAGTCCTCTGAAGAGAGTTAATGGAAAGACATCTTACAGTATTCTGTAATGCATCTTACCATGCATCTTAATTTGATAAAAATTTAACCTGGGTTTTCCATTGCAGAGCACTTTCAAGAGCCAGACACTCAGTGGACCCAGGCGCCCATAAAAATAACAAGTCTTTGTTACTATGTTTTACAATCTCTTCTACTCATACACCCCTAAAACATTAGTCTAGGCGACTGTGATCTTTTAGGATATTCACCTCAGTTTACCACATCTAGCTGGATTCCTCTTCTCTCTGAACACAAGCCTTGTGTCCTATTGGTGCTGCTGACACAGGCTGCTCTGGCTCCTCCTGTGGACACACAGACTCACTTCTCTCCAACAGTAACTACAGCAAAAATCTGGTTGAGAGGTGTATGGTGGGGAGAAAGCAGGGGCGAAGGGTCGCTGGAAATGCATTAGGAGAGATGTAAATGAAAGGAAAACTAATGATGCAGCTTTCTGGGACAGGCTGTCTCTGCTTTTCCTCCCTCGACTGGACTGGAGGATCTGACCTTGGGATGCTGATTCTCAGTCGCAGCAACTGCATATAAAACCCTGCATCCAATACTGCTGAGAAAGAAAAACAACACAAGCCCACAAGCAAGCTCTCCTGGAATAGGACCTGTTGGTGCTTTTCCTTCCGGAGCAGATGCTAAGCTGGGACAAGGTGCTGCTCCTAACATAGCATATGTGCTTGATGGAAAGAGTGTGCTTTACTATTTTAAATTTAAGTGAGGTCCCTCGAGTAATGCTCAGGCTCACCTTGGCCTCTGTGCCAGTATACAATATCGACAGTTTCTGCCTCAGGCACCGTAACCTCAAATGCTAAAATTGCCCCGAATGACTAAAAATAAATATATTCCCTAAAACAGGAACATAGGAAGTGTGCATGTGGCAGTTTGCCCTTGAAGATTTTGTGGGAGGACTTTAGAGGATTTTAGAGATTGATTTTGAAGATGACAGAGACTTACAGACTTCTGTAACAACAGCAGGCCTGTCTCAAAGTCAGCAAGTGAAAAAAAAAAAAAGGAAATTGGAATCTTACAAGTATTAAGTCGAACTGCAAGAAATTATTATTTCTGTAGGTCAAAAACAGTCAAATATTGGCAATTTCACATATTTCAACTCACTTGAAGAGTTATGTAGGTTACAGTCTGCCATGATCTAGGTTGGATCTAAATTTAGGGAATTCTCAGTTAATCCTCTGGCTGTGAAGTGGTGACAGGCAATGAAACAAAAGGCCTCAAGCTAGTTCAACACGGTTTTTGTTTCAGGAACTGTGACAGAAAAGAGAAAACTTGCCAAAGCCCTAGAGATGCGGTTGTCAGGGAATTCTCTTTACAAGGGTCGTGCGAAGTCATTAGAACTACAGCTATTTGCAGATGAAGGGTTTGCCTTCAATCTTTAATAGACAGTAGAATTCTGCATCGAAGTTCTTGCCAATTTGGGAAGCGGAAAAGTGCCGCTGTAGGAAGGGTTTCTTTGAGGTCACCGTGCTGGGGGGGGGGTGGCATTTCTGCTCACCAGCCTCACACACCTGAGGGGACCTCTGCTCTGCTGGTGGTGGCAGGTGCACTTCTGCATGCTGCATAGGAGACAATAAACAGGCCTTACAAGGCCTGTCGCACTGCTGTGTACTGAGAATATCCATTAAATCGCCTTCCGCAATAGGATCTTATTTGACTCATTATAAATTCATAATACGCAGGGCTCGCTGTACTTTCATGCTGACTCTATATTTGTCAGAGCGTTTTAACTCTGCTACATTACCTCTGCACCACATTCGGCTGCAGCCGGGCTACACTTCTTTACTTGTTCTGACAGATTTGTTTTTGCTTTTGTTTTTGTTTTTTTTTTTAAACAGAGAGCAGTCTCACTAAACATGAAATAAGCTTTTAGACCTGTCTATCCTTGCATATGTAATGGGTTGTACGTTGCAATATGGTTTCTTTTCTTTTTTTTTTTCATGAACTGGTTATTGACTTTAAAAATCTTCAAAAATATTTACTAATTAAACATCAGTATACACAAAATAATAAGCATTTTGAAGTTTTTCTTTGGCATCCCTTTCATATTCTGGAACTGAGGAAAGTGGAGACAGCTACCCACTAAATTTGAGTGCCAAGGCTTACATCTTGACTCAGCCAGCTGCACAGCTGTAAAGCATATTTGGTTGCTGCGAGCCTTGATTTTCTCTAATGCAAGTGGGACTAAGAACTCATACCTGCATTAAGGAGTTGTTAGAAGTTCACTGACAGGGTCCAAAACAAACCGCTCAATAGATGTTAGCTCTCACTGTCACCATTATGTCTGTCAGTAATGTAAAATCCACTCCATCTCTTGCTCTGTAACCACCGTAAGTGATTCCTGTTCTCAGTACAGTGTCTTTCAGGGATAGACAACTAGAGACTTCCACTATGACTAATTGCCACTAGTGTCCCTTTCTATGGTAGTGACAATGCACAAGGGGTGAACAAAATACCTCACTTTCTCCAGAACCCTTCAAACTCACACACATTTTGGAACTTTGGGATGTTTAGTGGTGCCTGGATGGCTTAGTTGGTTGTCTGTCCATGATCTTATGGAACTTTGGATTGAACCTCTAGTTGGGTTCCCTGCTCAGCAGGGAGTCTGTTTGTGCTCTCCCTCTCATTCTCATTCTCTTTCTCTAACAAATAAATAAAATCTTAAAACCAACCAACCAACCAACAAACTGTGGAATATTTAATCCTGTCAGTATCTCCACCAAGTAGTAAATAATCTTTGATTTTGGTCCCTACTATTTTAAATGTTTAATGATAGAAGATTCCTCTAAGAATGTGAATTCATTATCTTGTGGCATTTTGTTCAGTATAGTTGCCTTGCTGGAACTCATAATCATAAGATTGTCTCACCTTAAGAGTAGAAATAGAAACAGAGATAAGAAATTCTTGGTAGTCACTCTACATGGATGGCAAGACCACCAGTCACTTCTGTAAAAGCTAGTAATGCCTCTTAGGATCTAGCAGAGCGGAAGAAGGATAAAGAAAAAGAAAATAAGCTTCTGGAGCAGAACTTTCCCTTGAGTTAAAGTCAATCATAACCCCTAGATCAGGGATCCCTGGGTGGCGCAGCGGTTTGGCGCCTGCCTTTGGCCCAGGGCGCGATCCTGGAGACCCGGGATCGAATCCCACGTCAGGCTCCCGGTGCATGGAGCCTGCTTCTCCCTCTGCCTGTGTCTCTGCCTCTCTCTCTCTCTCTCTCTATCATGAATAAATAAATAAAATCTTTAAAAAAAAATAAAAATAACCCCTAGATCACAGATTCTGATGCAGTGCATCCAACCCCATTATCATTTAATGGCAATCAAACACTAGCTGGTGTTCAACTCTCAAATAAAGCAAAATAACATGGCTCTTGAATTCAGCACTTAAAAAAAAAAAAAAGAAAGAAAGAAACCAAAGAGCTTGTGTGGACTGAGCTCCTAAGTCTCCCTCCTTCCCTTGCTATTTTTTCTCTGGCATCCCAGCCTCTCATGAGCTTGGAATGTGTGCTTTGCTTTTTCAGTATCATTTTGTAGCCTGATCCAGGCAGCTACTCTCATCTCTGGTTACCTCTGGGTCTGCTTTGACCAGCTCAGCCCCTCAAGTGTCAGTGGAATGGCGGAAGCTCAGAATATCTAAAATTTAAGCTGCTTTTGGGAATGGATAGCCACGTGGCATCAGCTTCATTGAATTTGAATTATTTGGGCAGAATCCCCTTCTTCATTTTCCCCACTCAGCATGAGGCATTTGAATTTCACCTTTCACATTTTTTCAGCCCTCTTTCTGTTAGATATTTTCTGAGTATTATAATGCTTATCATCCATTGCTTTTTGACAAGGTGACTCTTGAATCATCCCCCATGGAGAGAAGCATGGTCTCAATTATAGAAATGCTTGGAGTAAAGGCTATTTGAGTAGCTTTTTCAAGAGACTGAGAAATGTTCTTGTTGAAAAAAAAATAATTTCTTCTTCAGCTTGAGTCTTGAGAACTTTAAATGCTATTATCTTTCCTCTCCAATAGGGCTTCTCCTACATTTTTTAAAAACATTAATTCGTTCACCAATTATTTATTGAGTGACCACACACACAAAAAAATAAGTCTTAGAATTTAGCTTTAGCCTGTTTCCTTTTTCTGCCTAAATTTCAATATCTTAATTAAGGTTGTCAGATTTGGCAAATAAAAGTACCAAGATATCCAGTTAAATACGATTTTCAAATAAGCAACAAATAAAAGTTAAATGGAAGTGTGTCACGTGCAACACTTGGGACATATTGATCCTAAATTATGTAAAATAACAAGCTTGATTGGGCAGTCTGTGTTTTATCTGATAATCTATGTTTTATTTGAATGTCTTAATATTCAAAGCTAAATGCTCTTTCCGTACTGAATCCTAATCTAATTTCCAATTGAGAATAATTTTCTTTTGAACCTTCTTCACCTTCTCAGTAACCCAGATTTAAAATTGTTTCCTTGCTTGTCCTTTAATTATCTCTCATCTGAGACTCAAATAAAACGGATACATTTTTCACACAAATTATCCTAAGAATGTGAGTCAGCAGAAAAAAGGCAAATTTTGTCCTGTTCATTTAAAATACATTCAGTCCTTGAGTACTTACCTTCAATTCCTGTTTGTTTCTGACTTGACCTTTCTCCAGTTGTATGTGGTAAAAGCAAAAGTATGTAACAGTGAAAAATGAGTAAAGACGAATATTAAGCTGGAAGCAAGACAGATTTGTACAGTACTTTCATCCATCCATCACTAATGTTCCATGAGCCTTGTTGATAGGCCTGAGTATGGTGAGCTCAGGTTCACAGTGAGTTACCAGTGTCACTGGGAAAATGCAAAATAGAGCAGACAGGCTGATGTAAGCATTTCAGGAATATCAAATTAACTGATACAATAAATGGCAAAAACATGGTGGTAAGGTTTTCCTCTTTGACTTATAATAGTAGTAGAGACATGGAATTAGCTTCTCATTCAACTACATTTGAGGTCATTTGTTGTGACAGCTTCCTCATTAAATTAAAATTAAAAGGTTTTAAAATTAATATGAAAATGAAAAAAGTAGCTTATAGTTAATAATAATTTAAAAAGTAGCCTATAGTTTTATTTTCTAATATTTGTTTTGTATTTTGCACATGTAATTTGTACATAGGGTGAAGTGTGTGTGAGTCAGTGTAGAAGAAACTGCTAGAAAAATTGCTCCTTTCATAGACACAGACAAGAAATTATCCTGCTGAGCACCTTATTAAAATAATAGCTTTATCCAATTTATTTCATAAACTCAATCTGAAAATTTTTTCCTATGAAAAAGCAACTCTCAGAGCACCTGAATGGTGGTCAGTTAAGCATCAGACTCCTGGTTTGGGCTCAGGTTGTGATCTCAGGGTCATGAGATTGAGCCCTTTTGGACTCTGTGGTCAGATTGAATCTGCTTAAGACTCCCTCTCCTCTGCCCTCCCCCAGCTCTCTCTCTCTCTCTCTCTCTCCCTCTCTCTCTATTTCTCTCAAATAAAGAAATAAATCTTAAAAAAAAAAAAGCATTCTATAGCTAAGGACTGAGGATTCTAGCTTCTGATAAAATATGTACTGTCTCACTACTGCTAAGACAGTAACAAGGTATTGATTGGTGAACAATAAACTCTACCTCAGATAAAGAGTATTTCAAATCCATCCACATTTCTCCCAAGGTTAGTGTTGATCTTGATCGCTGTAACAGCACTCCAGCTGTCTTAAGGGTTAACTTGCTTCAAGTCAGCATACTCCTGGCTTGCAGACTTGAGGCTCTTCATCTGTTAAAGAACTAACTTCTCTTTGAGATTTTCAGACCACTGGCCTTGGGGAATTAAGCACCAAATGTTTCAAGGCCACAGAGGCCAGTAAATCTATTTCAATCCCCCTTAGCTTTCTGATTAGCATATCTTTTCCAAGATTTTTTTGTTTTTTAGGTCACACAAATGACTTTATTGATCTCCCTTTGTGCCCTCCTTTGCAGAAAGAATAGAGCACTCTTGCATAATGCCTGGGGCACCAAGGAACTAGAACTTCTTACACAATCTCTGAGTATCAAGATAACACTGTAACTGGCATCATGGAGTCTGCACTAATCAAGAAATGTCATAGACCACTGCACTCCCTTATCTGATTAAACCTCTTTATAAATCTCTGGACCAGAAACCTTGGAGTTGGCTTTTCAACAAAAGTATGCCTTCCCCTCAGGAGGCGGGCCTCCTGAATAAAGTTCATATTCTTTTCTGATCAAACTCTTCTCGAGTATTAACTTTTAGAGTGACAGGCAGCCAAACTTGGGTTTCAGTAACAATACCACACTTTAATCATTTCCAGATGGATTCTTCTCAAGGGAGCTGGATTGTGTGACCTGATTGCTCAATGTTTAGCAACTTTTCCTATTAGAAATGTCTGAAACCTAAGCTAAATATCGCACATTTTCATATAGTCCAATTCAACTTAACACAATGGCGTGCATGCTGGTGAGGGGTGGAGGGTGGGCAGCACTATACACGGGGCTATGAGAACATAATGAGCCTGTGACAGAGCTGAGCTGACAGCACCTGCATGTAACAAGGCATACAAAGCTAACACCAGTCAGGGTAATGAAATCGCAACATACTCTGGGGTAGCAGATATGAGGATGGGGGTTATATCCCATAAGCATCTATGATAGAATATTTTTGGAAAGGATGAATTCTCAGGTAATCATTAAAGGATGAGCCTCACTAGTCAGAGAGCACATGAGGTGGGTGTTCCAGGAGAAAAGACCAGATGGTGGTGCTGGGGAATGGTTGGTCATCATGCTCCATGGTGGACGAAATGATAAATTGATGCAATAAACTCTTCAAAGTTGAGAACCATATCTTATTCATATCTTATTATTCTTTAACCTGAAGCCTGATAGAGTAAGTGCTCAATATGGACTTTTTAGTAGGAATGAATACCATCAGTGGCCACATCCCTTGGCAAGTAGAATAAAATTATGCTAAAAAGGGACCAAGACTTTCCAGGCTTTACCATTTCCTTCTAAAATGAAGGAAGGACATCCTTTTGATCCTTATCAGCTATTTATCTTTGGTTGGGGATTAGTGGCCTGCTTGCATCTTACTGAGCAAGAAAGGGTGGGTTGTGGTTTGGTGATGTATTTAGAAACTATCCTCTTTTTCCTGTGTGTTTCCTTTACTTTCACACAGAATGCTTCTATTTTGGGTACTTCTGGTCACCAAATGTGTGGGAATTTTTCCCCACAACAAGCAGTTTTGTAATACCAGTAGGAGTGTCCTATGATTCAACTCAATTTGCCTTAATTTTCATACCATGTGGAGGTACCATCAGATCCCACAGGTTAAGGACTCGGTCCCACAAGACTGCTACCCCCTACTGCAGATGTCAATGCAAGTCCAGGATGTCACCTGGGCTTCTGACAAAATCACCTATGGATCTGATGTTCACATGACACCGTCTTTGGATTTGATTAATTTGTAAAAGTGGCTCACAGAATTTAGGGAAACACTTTTACCAGTTTATTAAAGGATATAATGAAGGGTACAGATGAACTGCCAGATGACAGAATGCACAGGGTGAAGTGTGGGAGGAACCTAAGCTCAGGAGCTTCTGTCCTCTTGAAATTGGAGTGTGTCACCCTTCTGGAACATAGATCTGTTAACCAACCCAGGAGCTTTCTAAACTCTATAGTTTGGGGGGTTTTATGAAATCCTCATCACAAAAAAAAAAGAAAGAAAGAAAGAAAGAAAGAAAGAAAGAAAGAAAGAAAGAAAGAAAGAAAGAAAGAAGAAAGAAAGAAAGAAAAAAGAAAGAAAGAAAGAAAGAAATCCTCATCACATAGACATTATTCACTCTATTTAGAGCTCTTCTCACTTCTGAAGAGAATGGGTATGGGATGGGACTGAAAATCCCAAGCTTCTAATTATGGCTTTGTCTTTGCAGTGACCAGCTCCCATGCAGGAGCCATCCAGAAGCCCACCCAGAGTTTCTTTATTAGAACAAAAGAAGTATTATCAGCCAGGAAATTACAAGGGTTTTAGGAGCCTTGTGTTAGGAATTAGGGTCAAACACCAAATATTAGAAAACAAGATGTCCCTAGTGCTCTTATCAATTAGAAAATCACAAGGGCTTCATGAACTCTGTAGTAGGAACCAGGGGCAGAGGCCAATTTGGGTTTTCTATTATCTCATGGGTGATTTGCTGTATTATTCTTTTATATTCATAAAATGCTGCAATATAGGCATTTTAATCTTCAGTTCACAAATGAAGAATCAGTAGCCCAAAGATATTAAATGCCCATGACTTGAGAGCTAATAAATGATAAGTATAAGAAGTGATTATAAACCTGTTTTGATAGCTCTTACGCTTCTCACTCCAAGTCACCTAGCACATAGTTCTCCAGGGGAATAGTCTGGGTTTATGAGAATCCTGGCCTGCTGAAAGGAGCTGTTGAGTTGGTTGAGACTTGTGCAAAAGAGAATGGCGAGTGATCTAACCTAGGACTGGCACGTTGGAGGGCCCTCAATACCCATATTTTGGATGAATCAATGGCTTATCAAAGCAGAGAAACTAATAGGGAGGTTTGAAAGGCAAATTCAGCCTCTCTTCCTTTTACTTAAGGCCTGGTGCTACTTGGTCCTCAAGTCACACAAGTAAATTTCATCAACGAAGGAAAAAATCCTGTAGATTCTTTAGGTCTCCATATGTTTCTGATGAGATGTTGATCTCATACTTAACCAGCTCCCTTGTCTTACACAATGTACTTCACTTCCAAAACCTTTTTTCCTCATATGTTAAATGGAGTACAAAACAGCAGGAACTGTTGTTAGGATCCACTATAATAATCTATGTGATAATGGTTTGTAATATAAAGTGTCCAGGAAATGTCGAGCATTGTTAATTGTAGTAAGAAATACATCTGAACTAAATGAGACCAAAATTAGAAAGCATGTCACCATATTGGTAGCTTTCTTCCAAAGGTAACAGCACAGCTTTGAGTGTCTTCTAGATGACCAATTTATTTTGAAGATGAATAAGAGTTTTTCATGCAGAAAATATCTCTTATCCTGGAGAGACTGACAATGCGTATTCAGTAACACTGAAGTATCTGAATACTGAAGGCAAAAAATTGTATTCAAGATTTTCCCTTTAATAGATCCAACAACTACCCAACCATCAGAACACCACTGGCTTGAAAGTGATATTTCAATAAGGTTCAAGGATTTAAATACATTGGCTTTTGAGCTGTTTTTTTATCTGTACCTCAAAAATCACTAATCCCATTTCTTCTTAAGACATAAATACACCCTGCCACAGTCCCACAACCACCTTCAGAGCCTGTGTTTATTACCTTGGATTTTAACAGAGTTAAAATTCATGATCCTTAGAGTCATTGCAGATCTTCTGGCAAGTCGATGCAAAAGGCAGTTAGATAATGACTGCTGTTCTGATGTTGGTTGGCTATTCATATGAGATGCAATTATTATGTTTACTTCTTCATTCAACGAAAACCATTAATGACAGAATCCTGTCATTAAGAAGGGGATATTATGGAAATTTTGAAATGATTTTCTGTTGCTGTTTTTCACCAAGACTCTGTACACATACAGCAGCATTATTGATCCTTCCTCTAACAGAGGTAGCTTAAGCAAGTTCCAATTTCAAGCTGAAAATGTGTTTCATGATACTAGAATTTTTTTAGGTATAGACTTTTTCAATAAATTTTGCCTCCCTCTCTGGAAAGATTGTTTTAAACTGTTCATATGTCATTAACTCCTCAGGGTATTAGGTAACATTTGTTGACAAAAGAGAGCTTGCCCTTCAAATACTTGGTAGTAAAGGATTAAAAGAAACAAGTTTAATATAGGTCAGGTGGGTGACTTGGTTTCTTAGGTAGCTTTAGTCCTAACATTGTTTCTTACATACTGCTTGGCAAATCAGAAACATATTGAGAAAACTTGTAATTTTTTTCCTTGCACAAAGAGATCTTGAACAGCTCATCTCCCAAGTGTACTCTTGAGGACAGGAAAAGGATTTTGATATTTCAGTACCCTGGGTAGATGACAGTGGAAACAACTTCTAGTGAATCGCTACATGATAAAACCCTAGATTTATTGAAATCCTCATTTTGCACTGTGCATTTACACACATAATGGGAAGTACACATAAAATCATCTAGCTTAATCACATCTTATAGTGTTTAAATAATTCATGAATTAATTCATCCATCCATGCATTCAACAAATACTGATTGATAGATTATTTAGAGCAACTATTTACAATAACAAATGTGAGGTAAAGAAGGTAAAGAATTCTTGTCTTCAAGAATTGACAATCTAGTTGGGTGATATATATATATATATATATATATATATATATATATATATATATTTAACCACACTTTTTTTGGAATAGTGATATCTCAGCAAGTGATGCAAAGGATGTATTATAAAGCATACTGACAACTTTTGCCTATTAAATAAATTTAAAATATACATCATAAAAATGTATGTGAAGACCCAGAAAAGATGATCAGAACCCAAGGATTCACTTCAGTGAGTCTTCTTTCCCATCTAATACCTTCTGTTTCTTTCTTCATGATTCAGTTAACTCTTCAAGGACATGTGTACAAATTGTGGCCCATTTGCTTCTTTGCCATGTCTCAGTTGCCAATAGATAGACTATTAGTATTTTATAAGTTTCATGGAACATATTTTTACTCTTAGAAAATTATTTTTTATTCTAATAATATTTCCTGCTGCAATTGTTTTATTTTCTTATTCTTTTTAACTGAGAATGAAAAATTGTTGCTCGCCATTTTTGTATCCTTTCTGAAGAAAAATGTGTTGAATATGTGTGTGTTTGAAGATCTCCACTAAAATAACTCCTCAATCTTCTTATGTGTTCAATGGTCATAATTATTTTTATTTATTCTTGTCTTCTGACTACTTTTAAAGGTCTCCATCTATTTCATAAGTCCTAAAGTAATTAGAAGACAATTCTAAAAGACTATTTCTATTCCAAGAGAAGTACATACATGATCTTATATTTCATGCTCATTTTGCATATGGAAAAACTTAGAAAGGCTAAGTTACTTGTCCAAAGTCCTGCAGATAAAAGTTAGGACCAGGTTGGAGAATGAAGCCTGTTTGATTGACTTTGGAAGTTGTGCTCTCACTCTTTACCTAAGTAAACGTCTCATGATGGCTGTTTGGTTCCTTGGTTGGCTAGTTGGTTTGTTGGTTGGTTGACTTCTACTGTTCAGTAGTCTACTTCTAACCAGAGGGTTAGTGTTTCTAATTATCAGCATTGTCCTTCATCCCAGACTTTTAATCCAACCTTTTCACTCTCATAACTTTCTCTCATCTGTTACAGAGAAGATGGAGCTGTGAGCTGTGAGCTGCCACCTTCTATGGCTTCCCATTCTTCAAAGCCAGACTTCAGTACAAATCATTCATGTTTACATTCTCACACCTACCTCAGGAAAGAGAGAGCGATGGAAACTCCTGTGGTAGATAATGTCCAGTTATTACACCTGTGCCTCATTCCATTATTATAACCCGCTCTGCTGAATTCCAGTCCTCCTCTTTCTATACACTTCTGCTCTTCCTAAAAATATAGTCAAATATCATCTAAAGTTCCTTCTTTAAATACCTGGCTCCTTAAGTAATTGCCTTTATCTATCCTTCCTTTACCAACACACTTCTTGAAACATTACTATATATTTTGTTACCAGACTGGTAAAAAGAATTCTCTCTTAGTTAAAATTGCCATTAAAATCCAATATCCTGTGCTTCCAATCTTGTGGAAGTGATTTTTCTAGAAGGGTCTGTGGCCAACTGCAAAGCAACTGCTCAGCTCACTTCTCAAACATTCTCCTCTTTGGCCTTGGTGGCATGCTTTCTCAAGCCTTTCCTCCCCTCCAATTATCCTTCACCTACAGCTTCTACATCCTCTTAGTATTCTCTTCCGTTTATACCCTACACATTTTCCTTACATGATCTTCTACTCTTCTGTAACTCTACCATGTATATGATGCTGATTCCCAAATAAATGCCTTCAGCTTCTCTCATTTGTCTTGAACTCCAGACTCACATTTCCAGCTGCCTATAAGATAGTGCTGCTTGATCATCTCCTATCACTCAGACTTTAATATGCTTCAAAATAAACACAGCATCTTTCCCCCCTCATTCCAAATCTGTTCTTTCCCATCTGGATTATGAATATCATACTCTTAAGACAGAACCCCTGGACTTAATTTTTCATTTCATCCATTCTGAATGAACTTCCCATTCCACATCCCCCACCCCCGTGCTTTTACATTTGCCAACTTCTACCTGAACTGGAACATTCAAATGTTATCTCCTCTGTTACATTTCTCAGGTACTTCATAGCAATCAGTGGCTGTATATTCAGGCTGTATATTATTTTCAAGACTCCAGTAATTTACTAAGTTATATTGTTATATTTACATGTCTAGCTTTCTCTACTGAGCTGTGAGTTTCTCAAGGAAGTAACTCTGTTAAGCTCACTTGTTGTCCCTCGCATATGGCACATAGGAGGTACTCAATAAATATTTTATAGAATAAACTAATGATATATCTCATTATTGGGCTCTATGTTCCCAAATCTCCATTACTATAACTCACTTAATTTGCATTAAGTGACTTGCATTAACTGACTTAATTTGCATTAAGTAACTTCCCTATGACATTAGAACTCTTTAGACAGTGTTTCAGGCATCGTTGGTGGTTTTCCAGTGCCTTCAATGTAAGAACCAATTTGCTTAGCATAGCATAGAGTCATTACCACTAGTTCATACTAGTTCATACTCCTATCTCCCACTACCTCCTAGTCCTAAAGTCACTAAAATAATCCCTGCCACTGGTGTGTTATGCCTGTGTGTGTCTCTAAATGTTGCCCAAGCTGTTTTTTTTTTAAATTTTTTTTTGTCCCTGAACACTTTCTCTCCTCCACCACCAAGTTGCATATCAACTCTACCACAGGACCTTTTCTCATAAGCATTAAAAGAACACACCCTTCCCTTTTTCTCATCTCCATAGCACATCATACACATTTTGGTCTAGTACTTATGTTATGATTTTTGTTACATGTTTCCATTGCTGTTTGCTTCTCTGTATTTATGGAGTTCTCTGTCTTCATCACTGATCAATGAGCCCTTTGGTGTCAGAAGATTGGTCTTATTTATCTTTGATCCTTTGTACAACATATATCTGCTGAAAAATGATATGCATTTAGTGCAGTTTTATCATTAAATTGATTAGTGAGTAATTATAATTTTGGATAGAATAGTAATGTCATGAATGAATATCTGCCTTACAAAATAGAGTACTTTTCTTTATTATGTTTCCAACTTTATTTTTCCAAAAAAGTTGTCAGAAACATTCTGGCAGATTCTTTGCCCTATGATTGAAAATGTGCTCATCCTCTTTCTTTAGATAGAAAAATAAGAATGAAAGGAGAGCTGTTGCAGCACACCTGTGTTGGCAAGCTGTCAAACCCTCCATCCCTGACATTAATTGGATCATCCACTGAATGGGGGAACTGATGGAAAATGCAATGTGAGAAGATGACTGGGGAGAATAAATGCTATCCTGCCTATCAACAGTGATGAAAGTGACACCTGAAGAGTTTTCTTTTATTCCATGCAAACAGATGGCTTCAAACGACACATGCTACACAGTCAGATTTCTTATGCTCACCTCTAAGCATTTAGGCCAGCTTGAACAATCAAAAATTAAAATGTAAACAACAAAGAACACTTGGGGGTGGGGGATTGTGAGGGTAGTCACTAAAGCTGAAAGCAATTATCAACTGATTTTAAGTGTCTGCCTGCTGTTTTCTTATAAAACCTGCTATAGGAAAGGAATTTTATGAGGAGGTGAGGACTTAGCTAAACATTAGAAAAGCCTCCTGATTTCCATTTTCCTCAGTTAACAAAACAGAGAAAGAGAGAGAAAGGAGAGAGAGAGAGAGAGAGAGAAGAAGAGATAAATGAGTAAAAAGCCGCATTCAGTGACTGTGTCCACTCCCCTACTGCAAGGGAAAATGTCCAGAGAAACTTCTCTTCAGATTTGTGAGTCATATTAGAGAAAAATAACTGAAAATTTGTACCCAAGTGTTTATGTGAGATGATACAAATCTAGAATAAGGAACAGAAGTGATCAAACAATTAAAAAAATATTGTCCCCATTTAACAAAGCAATCAGATTCAATAAGTTATGAATTTTACCCTTCTCTCATTTGGAATTTTAGCTAATATCATTTTAAAAGATCAAATTATACTCAGCCCAGCAAACACCTATCTTAATTTTCAATACTTGAGGAATATATAAATTGGGCAAATATGTTTTTTTGTGAATTCTCCTCACTCACATAATGCAAAGTTGTTCCTTCCAGATTACGCACAATTTAGAATCAGGAGAGGATGGTGAAAAAAGGGATATGCATGGAAGGCATTAAAAAGGCAAAATTGGGATCCCTGGGTGGCGCAGCGGTTTGGCGCCTGCCTTTGGCCCAGGGCGCGATCCTCGAGACCCGGGATCGAATCCCACATCAGGCTCCCGGTGCATGGAGCCTGCTTCTCCCTCCGCCTGTGTCTCTGCCTCTCTCTCTCTCTCTCTGTGACTATCATAAATAAATAAAAAAAAAAATTTAAAAAAAAAAATAATAAAAAAAAAAATAAAAAAAAAATAAAAAGGCAAAATTTTTCTATACCAAATAGACCTAAAGAGAGGAGGCAGGTGTTTCAAGTGGAATAAATATTTTTAAATGGATAGAAATGGATTGATAATGTGGAAGACCAAGGTAGGGATGTTTGGGAAGGAGAGGTATGAGATTTGAGAAGTGTGGCTCTGCTATGAATTAAATCCCTCTCACTTTTCTTTAAGAGATTCAGGTAGAGGGTAGCATAGGTGTCATTTTATTGCTTTTGTGTTTCTGTGCTGTGCGTCTTTGCATGCAGCTCCTTGAGTAGACTGAATCACAAAGAGTTTCAGCATTTGATGAGATTATTAGGGAAAAATACTTTTTTTTTTTACTTTTTTTTTAAGATTTTATTTCTTTATTTGAGATTGAGTAAGCATGAGCTGGGAGAAGCAAACTTCCTGCTGAGCAGAGAGCTAAATGCAGAGCTGGATCACGGGGCTGCAGGGTCATGACCTGACCCAAAGGCAGACACTCAGCTGACTAAACCACCCAGGTACCCCCAAAATAGTTTTTCTAGTTTTTTAGTAGGGAGCTATATATACATGATCATTATACCTTTGCATCATTTTCATAATAGCATAGGGAAATGGCTGACTTCTGTCTAGATGACTGTTGGGGAGATTTTCCAATAAATTTCTGCTTCCCACAAACAACCTCATTCTTTGTTATTAATACTCTACATACACATTAGATTTTACTTCAGATCAAACACTATTTTAAGTGTTGGCATAAAAGATAACCACATATTGACACTGTTCTCCAAGACTATACTGTTCGTCTATTGGGAAAGATTCAGTCAGGAAAACTAAGTTGATAAGATAGAATATGAGTATAGATGAGGGAGAAATGAATTCTTACTGATAATTAGTGGAGAGTCAAAAACAGACTTTACGGTGGACAAAACATTTCAACTAGGTCTTTAAGGAAGAATAGCACTCATCTGGCAGAGCAATGAAAGACAGATGATTGAAACAGAAGAGTCTATACAAAGGAATGGTAATGTTAAGGAGAGCAGTATGCCCGGGTCACAGAAAAAATACATTGTATGTGAGCATGAAGTATATCCCTGGGGAGAGAAATGATGTTGGGAAAGTATATTGAGGACTTGGAAGGTACTTTGCATGTACTTCTAAGGAGTAACCTTATGCAGCAGCAAACTCCCCCAGCTTTCCCTGGTGATGATATGAGGACAACAAATTGAAGTAGAAAGACACTGAGGATAAGGCCATCTTGTACATTACTTGCAATGACCCACATGATAGCTAAGTATAACCAGGACCAAGAGAGAGGAAATGCAGGTGTCTTCTATGCCCAGAAATTCCCAAGTGATGACTATTTTTATACTCCTGTTTGACCAGTTAGGAAATTAAAACTCAGACATTTTAAATGACAATTTAAAATATGCACTGGACTAGATCTCTAAGATATAGGTGTTTTGAATTATTATTATCTTGCTGAAGAAAATCTTGGACCTTAAATGTATCTTAAAGAGTTTTCACAATGCATCTGCCCTAAGTCCCGACCTTGTAGGGGAACTCTGGTCTATGTCATCTCCCCAAACCTGTGCTTATCCTGATTCCCATACTTATAGAAAATAGCCTTGGAAATCTCCCCCAAGATTCTATGGCAGAGATGTCGAGAGCAGGCAGGAGCCCAGGAGCCTCACTATGTTTGTGTTGTCCATTGCTGTAACCCCAGAATTCTGTGAATGCCTGTTACTTAGTTGGCACTAACTACATATGGCTGAATAAATAAATCTTTTCTATTTCTTAAAAGGACTCCCTCTAAACTCTTTCCATAATCAGTCTCACTCTTTCAAATTATAAAAAAAAAATGTTCTCTGCTGTAAAAAGTAATAAATGACATCACTCTTTCCATAGCCATAATTAGGCAATACTTTATCAAAAGCGGTTATGACAAATATTAGGAAAACAAAGAACATCTTCTTCTGTTATTTTCTGTCAACAAGTCATTTCATTTGTTTTTTCAAAGCAATTACAATTTTAAAAAATCTCATATATCCTGTTTTTACTTATCTCCTCTACTAGACTGCTGGCATTACTCATTTTACTTCATTCACCCATTCAATATATATTTATTAAGCAACAATTATGTGCCAAGTGCTATTCTAAGTGCTATCACAGTGAACAAGTAAGCAATGAACAAGATAAAAAGACCCTGACCTCATAGGGTTCACATTTTAGTAGGAGAGACAATGAGTAACATGTAACTTGTTTTCCATAGTATCCCTAGAACCCATCATAGCATTTGATGTTCAGTAAATATTTATTTAATGAATTAATAAATAAATATTACATACTAGATACTATATGCACACTGAGGATACAGCCCTTATCCTTTTGAAGTATATTACCTATTGATGATTATATTTTTAAGTAGTTAGAATGGCTTTTGGCTTAAAGATACAAGAATAACAATCTACCACAATCACTCTTATGCCTAGAATTATAATTGAATAGCAATTCTGCAGAAATTGTTCATTAATGCAAACTTGAGTACTTTGATTAAGGGCAATCTCTAAACAATTGGAGTAAGTTATAAAGTATTTGTTTAAAATATTTAGACAAGAAGTTTAATGAGGAAGCTGGAATGAATGACCTCTAACTTTCCAGATTTTTTATACTGAACCAAAGAAATAATTAAAGATGAAGACATTAAGATAAATTTAGAAATAACTTCAATAATATAAAGAAAATCAAGACATAGCAAAGCAGATTTTGTGGTCTAATCACTATCATTTTAACCAATCCAGAAAAGAAACTATAAGTACTATATATTTTCAACCACTTTTGTCCACTAAGGAAACTGTTTTACCATTAGATTCATTAAGAAAACCAAAACTGAAATTTAGCTTATTAGTGACATTTTTTACCTCTAGAATAATAAAGACCCACATATTAGGTTGCAAGATTGTTGTACCCGACAATAAGAAAATGCTTTGTATAGTACAAAATGTAGAAGAATTTGCTGTGTGTGTGTGTATATATAGATATATGTAAAAGCCTTTATACACACTTTAAAGTGTTCCCTGTAAAGATGCCCTCCCAGCATTCCTCAGGTAGCATGTGTGTTTCTGGCAGTTTTGATCTGACCCAGCGGCGGTGGGGGGGGGGCATACCCAATCATATTTATACATTATAGTATACACTTTACAGAAATGACAGGAAAGAGATTGAACACAGAAGAGGCTTTGCAATCAGGTCTTATCCAGATGATAACAAGCACATTTAGAGATAATGAGTTTGAAATAATGAAGTCTTCCAGTAAACACTCCATTCAGCAAAACGCCAGGTGCGCAGCATAAAGGGCCACCCCATGCACAAGCACATTTTTCCCCATCTGTGGGACCGTGAGCTTCATGGAACTGAAGAGCTCTCTGGCAGCCTCTCTGGGAAGAAATGGATGATCAGCCTCTCCACAGTTGAACCAACTACAGCTTTTAAGAGTTAGTGCTATTTCATGTGGTTAAGTTGAATTGAAAGAATTTAGCCATTCATCACCTGGAATTGAAGAGTCTCTATAATGTGCTAAAGAGTGCTGTCCAGGTGGGGGGCTGGGGTAGAAGCAGGCAATGTTGTGGTCTAGAAGGGGCAGGAGCAGGGGTGCCCATCAATCTCAGGGGACTTCTGGAAGGTGCAGATGGCTCCTGCTGGAAGCAGTCATGAGCTGGCTGAGATACACTCAAATATGCAATGTGTTGCCAAGCTGTCTGAGGGGAGCAGTGTGATGAATGCAATGCTTCTCAAATATTAATGTGTCAGAGAATCACTTGGGGGCTATTAAAATGCAGATTCTGATACAATAGGTCTGGGGAGGGCCCGAGATCTGGCATATCTAACAAGCTCCCAGAGGATTATCAAGCTGCCTTTCTGGACCACCCTTTCAGGAGCAAAGTATCAGAGAGCCCCTGGTACAAGAGCAGAATGTAAAGGTGTATTACTCTGCTTTGTCATTTGCTTGGAATGTGACCATGGATATAAGCCACTTGAATTCCCTGATGCAACTCCTCAGCTATAAAATGGAACAGAAACAACTGCAGTGAACTATTTTCCTCATGATTAAAATAAATACATTCAGTAAAACAGTGCCTCCTAGCTGTGTGTCCTCAAAAAGTTTATGTAACCTCTCTAAGTCTTTTCTTTATCCAAAAAATGGGCATTGCACCACATGCTCTGTGATGAAGTTTTCATGAGGTGGTTATGCAAAGCATCTAAAACTTTGCCTGGCACGTGGTTGGTTCTGAAGAAATACGAGTTCCTTGCTTACTATCTGTGAGTTACAATTTAATGCTGATCCTGCAACTCAGAATATGAAAATACACATGTCACAGCAATGACTTGCTGAGACATCCTTCTCAGGACACTGAGTTCGAAGTGAAGCAATTGCATTTGCTTTTTTTTTTTTTTTCCTTCTTTTCTTTTCTGAAGTGTTTGCAGTGCCTTAGGGGAATGCCCTTTATTTTACCTGGAGGAAAGTACTGTTTTTAAAATCAGCAGTGAAAAATATTCCCATGTTGTACAAGAATTGCTGTGTCTGTCACTCACGTTGCTGCATTTCAATGTTCTGTATTTTGTGCTCGTTTTCACAGATGATAATATGCACCAATAAAAAATACTAGCAAAAAAAAAAAAATACTAGCAGAAGGCCCACCTTCAGTTGCCCTAAGTATACTCTGAGGTAAAATTGAGATTTCCTTAAAGGAAATGTGCCCTGCCAAGAAGATAGCTGATATTTGCAAATACATGCTTGGTCCTCATTAAAAAAAACAAAACAAAACAAAAAAAAAAACGAATGAGTAATTATTTTTACCACAAAAATTCATTAATGATACATAGTATGAATGTTTGCTATCTTCTTACTACTTATTTTCAGAACAGACATAAAGGAACCACTTGAACTCTCAGATGTCCTGTTCCCTAATCTGTAAAAAAGGACCCATAGCAATTCTCCTGCTTCCCTGAAGTGCCTCTATGTGAATTATATGGGATAAATCAATACAAAAGAGTCCAATGCAGAGTTCCTACAATAGCAATGCCTCTTTGTTTGGTCACTATGTCTCTAGAGAAACATTTCTTGAAGGGCTCATGGAGTTGTTTTTGTTTTTTTTTTTTTTTATAACTTACTACATAAGCTTCTGGATTAAAAAATCAAAATCAAAAACAACAACCAGCTACAGGGGACGTTTCCCAAGCAACCTGCTTTGAGAGTCGTTATGAAGATGGCATGAGTTGATATTTGTCAAAGCCCTGATCAGCAGCTGTGAATGGCTGTTAAAGAAGCCAGGTAAACAAAACCTGGCTTCTAAGAGGAGTCTCCATAGGAAGGCTTTCAGGGTGGGACATTCTCAGAGAAAAGAGTATTATATGCCAGCCCTGATATGATTTTGTCATGTCTTAAAATGTGCTTCCCCACAGCCATGATCATGGGGCATGTGTCCTAGATTCCGTGGGAAGTTTGCTTATCAACTGGAGTCTGTGGTATCAGTGCTTGAAGGCCTCCTGAGAGAGTTATGTTTGAAGGAAAACACAATTAGAGTCACCAGCAGACCAGGACAAGGGGAGAAAGTCTAAGTATAGCATGGAGTCTCTTTTTCTGATTTCTCCTGACCCACTGAACTTGATATGGAATGGAAATCAGAATGGATTTTGTCAGAGATTTTAAAGGACAATTATTTAGGATATTGTTTATCATTAGTATATTAGCTTGCCTCACTAAAACTTATAAAGCACTAGATATTGGGCAAAGTGAAGAGTCACGTAATATGTTCCTTTAAGGCAGAATATACAACAACTAAATTTGAAAAGTGTGTGAACACATCAATTAGCAGAGCATCTCTAATGACAAATTTCCATTTGCCTACTACCAACAAAAGCAATAATCCCAATTTTGAAATCAGGAACTTAAAATTCATCTGCACAGCCATCTGTTTCTCTGTAAGCAGACTAATCTTCAAAATATTGCTATTCCATCCTTAAGGAAATCATTTGATGGTTCTATTCCCATTAGTTAGTAAGAGTTGTCACAGGGAATCATAAAGAGACACTTGCTATAAAAAAAAGGGAGCAAGGCTAGTCAGAAAGCATTGTCCCACTCTGCATGGGGTGGGGGGGACTGCAAATTTCTTGATCTTCGTGATGCTTTCTCTATGACAGAGTGTTTTTTTTCCTTTACAACTAGGGTGAAAGTGGGTCGTCTCTGCCCAGATACTGCACTTCTCCATCAAGAGATCAATTCTTTTCTACCACTATTAATATTGATTGCTTTTAATACTTGTGAAGAATAAAGAGCTGCTAATTGGAAAATGCCTTTAAATCTTAAAGGATATATTTGTATAAAGAAAAATGCAGTTGAATCTGACTTTGTATCATAGATAAGGTTCTGAAAATTTACTGCATAAATCAGGTTTTGATACCATAGAATGATATTTGAAAAATATCATTGGCCTTTTTTCTTTATAAGGAATATTATAGTAGATTTTTTCTGATGGGAATAAATTTATCTTGTTTTTTTTAGAGATTAGATAATTTTTATGCCAATTATTTTTAGAGTGAAGTACACAGAATTATTATTAATCTAAATTACTCCATTTTGGCATGCATGCTTACTTCTTTTTAAACCATGCTTGTTATTAAAAAAAAACATAGTTAAAAGTGAAAATATGTACAGTGAATTAGCAATATTTCCCTCCTAAGTTCTGCAAAAGCCCATCTGGATATTGTCAACCCAGCTACCAAATTTAAAGGATGGCATTCTCAGGAGAAGACAGAAAATAGAAATAATACAAGTCAATTCAGTTCATCACAGGGTATCTTTCTCTTACTTTAACTATGTGCACAAATTGAAACATGAAACTGAATATGGATTTACTTTTACTATTTTCTCATCTAGATTGGTATTCTTAAAAAAAAAGATTTTATTTACTTATTTGACAGGGAGAGAGCATGAGCGGAGAGAGGGGCAGAGGAAGAGGGAGAAGTAAGCTTCCCACGGAGTAGGGATTCCAGATGTGGGGTTCATCCCAGGACCCTGAGATCATGACCTGAGCTGAAGGCAGATGCTGAACTGGCTGGGTCACCCAGGCACCCCCAAATTGGTACTCCTAAAGGACAGATACAAGTAGACTTAACTTTTTGTCAAAACAACTTCAAGATCCTTGATTGGCTCAAAGACTATAAACGCTACATTTGTGTCCTTGAGTGTTCCTCACGTTGACATGTCATAATTCTATCCATTTCTCAAGTACCATATTCAGAATCATTTTCTGGTTTTTCCAATTCTTCTTAGAATAACCTCTGCTTTACATTTTAGGTACTGATCTGATGCTACTTTGCAGTAGAGTTATTTATTTTCTGCTTTCTATAAACTAGAAGCTTCTCTCAGATAGAACTGGTAGCTATTTATCTTTACATTTTCTGCAACATTGCATATACCCCTGCACATACAGGATCTCTATAATGAATCAGCACCGATCCTGATGATAGTCCAAAGAACTGAATTAGTCATGGTCTTGTAAATTTTACTATCCATCTATTTGTGTATTTGAGTCTAAAGGGTGTATCTAAAAAAATAATAATAATAGTAAAATAAAAATAATAATTTAGAAAAAAGGGTGTATCTTACAGACGAGATATAGTTGGGTCACATTTTTTTTAAATCTAGGCTGACAATCTCTGTCTTTTGATTGGATTATTTGACCCGTTTACATTGAATATTATTATTGATATAATTGATTTACATCTGCCATTTAAGTTTTTTGCTATATATCTCATTTTCTGTTCCTCTATTGCTCCTCTAACTGTTTTATTTTGCATTGAGTATTTTCTAAAGTAGATTTTAATTTTATCAGTAATTTTTTACTATATTTTTTAGTTATACTTTTTAAGAGAGGAGTTGAGGGAGGGGCAGAGGAAGAGAATTTTAAGCAGGCTCCATGCCCAGCATGGAGCCCAACACAGGACAAAAATCTCACAACCCTGAGATCATAACCGCAGACAAAATCAAGAGTTGGACACTTGACTGACAGAGCATCACCCAGGCGCCTCAATATCTTAGTTATTTTTTTGTAATTGTTCTAGGGTTTCCCATACATGTCATTATCATCAGAATAAACTTCAAGTATATACTAATTTAATTCTGGTGAGATGTATAAATGTTAATTCTATACATTTCTAGTCCCTTTTCCTCCTTTATGTGATAATCTTGTTATACATATTATATCTCTTAATGTTATAAACCTAATAATGCACAGTTATACTTATTATTTTACCATTCATAATTATCTTCTTAGGCTAATATAGCTTTGTTGCCATCCATCTCCTTTGTGTTATTTTTGGGAAATTTAATATACCTATATTTTTGTAAGATATAAGCTCAATGTGACACTATATACATATTATTTTATGTGATTATTTTTCAAATCAATTATAAGAAAAATAAAAAAAAATGTACACTACTATCGGTTTTTATGATTATGTAATTATCTTTACTGGTGCTCTTTGTTTTTTTTTCATGTGGATTCAAATTACTTTCTGGGGTTAGAGTTACTCGTTTTCAGCTGGAAAAGCTAGTATTATTACTTAGTATATTTTTCTATGGCAGGTTAAGTAGCAACAAATTTAGTGTTTGTTTATCTGGGAAAGTCATTATTTCACCTTCAAATTTGAAAGATAGCATTGCTGGTAGTTTCTCGTTGACAGTTTTATTTTGAGCACACTGAATGAACATGTCATCCCACTGTCTTTTAGCCTACATTACTATGCTGACAAATTGGTGAAAATCTTATTGGAGTTAGTAAGTGAGGAGCTGTTTTTCTCTTTGTGACTTCAAGATTTTCTCTTTGTCTTTGACTTTCAACATTTTTACATGATGTTTCCATTTGTAGATCTCTTTGTGTTTATCCTATGTGGAGCTAATTGAGTTTATTGTTTTCCAATAAACTGGGGAAGTTTTCTGTCATTATTCCTTCAAATAGTTTATCTGATCCTTTTTGTCTTTCTTTTCTCCCACTCTTATTAGGTGTACTTGATGGGGTCTTCCATTTCTCTGAGCCTCTTTTCATGTTTTTTTCTTTTTGTTTTTCAGATTGTATAATCACTATCAATCTATCTTCAAGTTCATTAAATCTTTCATCTACTTGTTCAAATCTGTTGTGTCCTTCTAGTGAACTTTTTAATTATTATATGTAATATATTATATTATTATATTATAATTTTTGACTCAAAAATTTCCATTTGGTTATGTTTTGCACATTCCCTTTATTTATATTTTCTATTTGAGAAAATATTGTCATCAAACATCACTTTATTTTTTAAATAATGCTTTCCTTTAGTTGTGACTATATTTGTAATGGCTATTTTGAAGACTTTTGGTGTTAAATTTGACAACTGATTGAATTCACAAGTATTTTGTGTATTTTTTCTCTGGCATATGGATCGTACTTTTCTGTTCTGTTATGTGCTTTGTATTTTTTTGTTGTTGTTCAAAATAGGACATTTTAGATGATATATTACATTAACTCTGGGTAGTGCATCCCACATCCTTCATGGCTTGTTATTGTTATTTGCTATTTTATTTGTTTAGTGCTGGGTGGATTATTTTAGTGTAATTGCTGTCCATCCCCCAATAGTCTAAAACCTATGATATTATTCCTCAGTATGCTCAGAGTAAACCTATGATAACAGTGGCGTTTATGGAGTTGGCTTTCTCTCTTTCCTCAGCTTTTGAACTCCACTAATTGCCAGCTGATTGCTCTACTGTTTTCAGAAATGCTCTGGGCTGTAAATTGTTCTATAAATGAATCCAATCAACTCTGGCATCTTTACAAGACTAGCTTCTAAAGTCCATATTTGGTGTTTGTTCTGACTTCAGGAGAGCTCTTTCCAATGGTCATGTTTTCTGGTTCTGTCTTCTAAAGTAACCAGTGTACAGCCTAGGTTGTGTCTTTATTTAATCTATAAATGTCCTTCCAAGTGCCTTTCACCACAACCTCCAATGTTCTTGAGAGTGCCCGCCCATAGGTTTTAACTTCTCTCTCCTCTGTTGTAAATGAAATCAGTTCTGTTAGGAAAAGATTAGAAGCTATCTGTTTTGTGGAATGATTCTTCCAGCAGCCGCCCCCCCCCCATAAAATGAATCTGAGCCAAGACTCTGAAGCTGAAGTGGGGCCAATGGCAAACTTCTCTCTGAGGGATATCCCTGCTTTAAGCTGTACAATTAGTCAAGAAGGAAAGAAGCAACCTGAGGTCCTCTCAGCTTGCCTCTCCTGGCATGTAACCATCACCTGACAAGATTAAGAAAGTGCAGTTTGGCCCCATTATTCACTGTGTTGTACCCAAGATAGAGCCTTAGTTTAATGAAAGGGCAGGGGAGACGAAGGATGCCCCACCTCTCAATTTCACTTTTCCTAGACTGAGACTCAGCAATAGGTAGCTGGTTATAGAATGAGAAAAGCTGAAGTCTTGCTCCTTCTGATGCAGATCCACTGGGAGAGTAAAGTCTGTGTTCTTAACTCTAGCAGTGTGGGATGAGGTCTAGCTAAGGTAAGAGAGAGGGGAGGAGGCAAACTGATTTCAACTACCACAGATGCTTGCCTTTCTTAAAAAATTTTCATAGATATTTAAAATAAATATTTCTTCATTTTCTATTTGTCTTCAGAATCATTTCCAGAGGCTTCCCATGATTTTTTTTATAAATAATTTTTTACCAGTTTCATTGGGGAATGGGTCAGTAGAGCACCTTACACTATCATGCTAGAATTTGATCCCTGATTGATTTACTTCTGCCATTTTAAAATATTTTAAGATATCTGTTCAATCATGAGGTCCAAATTTTTATGCTAAATGTCTGGTTCATCTCACATTTCTCTCCAGGTACTCTGTAACATTTTCTCTCAAATACTCTCTTTTCGACTTAAGAATAGATAGTTGAACAGAGTAGATTATAATATGATAAGCTATTATTAATTGATAACTCATAAATAGCTATCTGCATATATTCCTGGTGAGATAATAGAAAGATAATGAGTCCAAAAAATTGGGACAATAACTAAATATGCGTCCTTACAGAAAATTCCAACAAACTTTTTTGGCCTCAGTTTGTTTGTTTGTTTGTTTGTTTTTAATTTAAATTTTTGTTGGGTAGCATATAGTATAATCTTGATTTCTGGAGTAGAATTCAGTGATTCATCACTTACATACAACACCCAGTGCCCATCATAACAAGAACCTTCATTAATGCCCATCACCTATCTACACCATCCCCCATCCACTTCCCTTCATCAATCTTCCATTTGTTTTCTCTCATTAGAGTCTCTTATGGTTTGTTACCTTCCCTCCTTTTTTTTTCTTTTCCCCTTTTCCATATGTTCGTCTGTTTTCTTTCTTGAATTCCACATATGAGTGAGATCATGTGGTATTTGTCTTTCTCTGACTGACTTACTTCACTTAACATAATACATGCTAGCTCTCTTCACATCATTGCAAATGGCAAGATATCATTCTTTTTGATGTCTGAGTAATATTCCATTACATATATATACCACTTCTTCTGGGATATCAATTCATCAGTCAACTAGACCACTTTCTTACACCATATGCAAAAATATACTCAAAATGTTGATGAAAGACTTTAATGTGGGACAGCAAACCATAAAAATTCTAGAGGAAAACACAGGCAGAAAATTTTTGACCTTAACCATAGCAACTTCTTACTAGCTTCAGTTTATTTAATGTTAAAATAATGGAGTTAAAAACCTGTAATTTTCTTTCCACAGCTCTAATTCCCATATCTTAAGTGAATTCTGTGGTAATTCTGATTTCTACTAAAAAACATTTCTAAATTCTGGAAAAAGTTTTTTTGCTAAGATCATAGGTCAGTCCTTCTAAGAATCTGTAGAGTGGAATAACACAGGATGTTAGTATAAGAAGTTAGAAAATAATGAGGATAAGTATAAGAGGATAAGTTATAGAAAACCCACAGAGTAAGATGTATTGATCTTAAACTTCTGACGTATATTTCATTGTCTGTACTGAGAATAATTTTGCCAGCACTGAAAACAATCATCTTGTCATCAATTATGTGAGCGTGGAGTAAACAAAATCATCAAAGGTACTTAGCATTTCATCAGTGAAGAAGCTTTGCACATTTCTTTGTGTTTGTAAGAATGGAAGGATATTTTTTTCTAAATCTCATGGACACATAGAACATAAGGCTTATTTGATGCATTGATGATCAACTCTCTCAAGGTCCATACAAAATTAAGTGCAATTAAGACCAAATTAATGTTGGTACTGAATGACAGTGAGAAATTAATTTTCCAGTCTCCTCCATAGAACAAAATAAAAGCAGCTTTCAAATAAATGTAAGCTCCTTATGAAAGCTCGTTTAAAAATGAGATTTAAAACCTTTCACCACAGGGAAACTATAGTCTGTATCTATATTTCTTAGCCATGCAAAAAAACCTCCGTTGTATCTACACAAAGAATTAATCACAGTAAAAGCATGGGTTCTAAACTCAAGCTCCCTTTCCTCCTTAGATACTTGGGAAATTTGATTTTAAAAATACACATTTGTTTTTATAGAATTATTCAGATAATTATTTTAGCCACTTTTCCTTGTCTGAAGCAACAAAGAAGTATGTATGTAAAAATGAATAATGTCACTAGATAGACTGTGACAATAAGCCTTAAAGACTGTATTTTTCTTACAGTCAGTAATGTAAACATGAAATTTTAAAATTCAATATTTTCCCCCTGATCTTTCATGTCTGAAAAAAAAAAAGCACATTTTTTTTTTTTTTAAGTTTTGGAGCAGAAACAAAAGGACACATTTAATTGTAACATTTGTCAAGCTTACTATTTCTTAATCAGATGTCAAGCTTACTATTTCTTAATCAGAAATCTTTTCCTATACGTTTTTTTCAACATCTGATGTGATTGTTTGCCAGGAAAATGATAGTAATTATGAGAGTATAGAAGTGCCTGGCTAAAGAAAAACTTTAGTAATTATTCTCAATGCAGCACTTCAAGCAGCTCAGAAATGCTTTTAATTTGAATGCCCAGAGAAGAGATATCTGTTTTTGTCTTAATGGAAGTGTTAAATCTCTTATAATAATCACATTCATACTTTCAGCCCATTTTTTCAAAGGAGTGTGAAAAAGACATAAGTGAACTCCATTAACCCTGAGTAGCAATTTTTGCCCAAACCATGGTTGGCAAGACCTACTTTGGTGATTAGCAAACTCAGGTACACAAAAGTTAAGTGACTTGTGTAAAGTCCACAGTAAGTCAGGGGAAGGACCAAAACTAGAAGACACACCCAAATCCCAAAGCACCATATCTTAAAAATACAGTTTATCATTCATTTCCCATGAGCAGCTAAAGCAAGATTGTTTTACATGTTTTTTTAAAATATTGTGGTTTTTTTAAAGGTTATTATTTATTCATGAGAAACACACACAGAGAGAGAGAGAGAGAGAGAGAGAGAGAGAGAGAGAGCCAGAGACACAAGCAGAGAAGCAGGCTCCATGCAGGGAGCCTGATGTGGGACTCGATCCTGGGTTTCCAGGATCAGGCCCTGGGCTGAAGACAACACTAAACCACTGAGCCACCTGGGCTGCCCCATACATGTTTTTAATTAACAAAGACTTTACCTCATTTAAAAATGCAAAGCATATTTCTTTGAAGTCTAACAGTGATGGTTAATTATTAATGTAAACTTGGCCACATCAAAATATTTGGTCAAACACTGGTCTAGCTGTGAAGGTATTTTTTAAATTTTGGATTTATCAGCCCCTACAATTGCATGAATCAGTTCTAAAAATCTCTCTCTCCACACCAACAATATATATATAAATTCTGTTTCTCTGGACAATCCTGACCAATACAACCACCACTCCCACAATAGGAATAGAAAGAGCTAAGAATGATGGAGGAGTATTTCAAATCTATTAAGACAAGTCCTATCCCAGTTTCTGAAATGACATATTGGTTTCTCACTAGTGTGAAACTTTGCTTTTTTACTTTCTTTTAAATGGAAAGAAATGGCTAAAGTCTAAAAAGGCAAGGTTATTTTAGATTAAAGGAAACCAAAAGAAAAGACAGCCAACTGACTAGAAGGACAAAAGGGAAATCAAGAAGTAGTGCTTGTGGTGAAGGCAATGAGAGCATTTTACTAAAGGAATTATTGTGGGTTATAGAAACCTATTTGCATCAAATAGACTATTTCCACCTGAGATAGTTCTTGAGTTAAGAGACAATGCTGGTTGTAGCCCATTTGTGCTGGTTACTCACTGGGGAAAGGAAAACTCTGATTTATAGTATTTGTCCATTTCTGTAGTAAAAGTAATTTCACCATGGCCAATTTCAAGCTACTAATTCAAAGTCACTGAACATAGATTGGGAAGAGATGGACACAATTGACATTCACATACAACTGCAAATTAAGAGGCAGTTTCAGGCCCACTGGGTACAACCCTTTCTGAGCTAACACTATGTGGTTCAGTAGAAAATAGGAGAAAATGCTCATATTTCAAACACTGTCTTATTTCCCATCCTCTAAAGCAGTTGGCTGACTCAGTTTACAAAACCCTATGATTAAAGGAAAATATACTTACTCCTTTTCTTAGGGGTGGACATTGGGGGAAAAGAAATTGAAGCAATGGTTCAATAGTTCTACTGTGTGGTATACATAGAAGAGCCAATAAAATGTAGTGAAAAGTATTTGGTATTTATACAAGTACAGTTGAAAGTACAGGGAAATCCAGTACTTCAAATTTAAAGGAAGTCCTTGAAGTAGTGTTCCCATGCAAAACAAGCAACAACAACAGAAACAAGAGTAAATGTGATAAGCTATGACTCATGCCAACTATTGAGGCAGTTATGAACATATCTTGCAGGGTGTTGCAGGGGAGTAGGGGAGTAGGGCGTTAAAAGCATCATTTTCTAATTTGCTATAGTTTTTTTCCTTCTAGAATTTTATCTTTACCTATTTAACATGTCAGTATTCAAGTGGAAAATGTCTTCATATTGATATGACCTGTTTTTTCCAGGGTAATGATGGTCTATAGTGAAATACTCTAATGGATTTACTCTGTTGAACAGCCCATTCACAAGATGGAGGTAATATTTATTTTCATATTTCAAAAACTGGTTTGCGTCTTATACATTATTTTAGAAATAGAACAAATCAAGCCAGAGTCATGAAATATGGTCATAGACTTTAAGTACTTTATTTTAGCTTCCCTTTGAAGAATCAAATCTCTGGATGCTTTTGATGACATGGAAATGGGAAAATATCACCTTTCAGTGTTTTTCGGTAAGGGGAAACAAAGATTGATTTTATGACTGTATTTACACTGGCAATGCACAGGGTGTTTATTTACTATAAACATTCTTCCTCCGCTGCATAAGCCATGATTCCCCCCCTCACCCCGCCCCCAGCTGTTTGGTTCCACTCAGGTCCTTTTTCCTCTCCTAACAGCTGTTTTTCCTCACCTGCTAACCCATCAATGAACTGTTTCTCACCTCCATAGGGGAAAAGGCAGATTCTCAGAGAGTTGGCTGGACACTTTAGACACCAACTTTAGAGGTAAAAAACAAACAAACAAACAAACAAAAACCCCAGAGATAAAAGAGAGGTTGCCATTTAACTTAGAGAAAGTAAGAAGACTCCAGGACATGATATACTTTAAAGCAGGAGAAGATTTCAATTTAAACAGGGCATTTAGTGAATTATCAGCCTGATTTTATGGACTTCTCAGAAAAAGAAATGTCTTGCATAAAAGGTAAGAATAGCTTCTTATGCTCTAGGCTTTTACATCAAGAGGAACACTTTAAATTTCCTATTGGTACAACTGACTTAAAAAAAAAAAAAAATGAAACCGACCAGCCATGAAAATACATCTCGCCATTTCTTCTTGGCTCAAAGCCTCAAGGTATTAAAGTCTATTTCTGTTAGAGTGCTTGCTTCATTAAGAAACTTTTCTAGAACCTTATTTTTTTTTAAAAAAAAAATCCTGCCTAACCTTTCTTGTTGAAGTAGCAACAGGGTAGGGACAAGGGGCTAAACCACTCTGTTGTACAACTAAGAAAGAGCAGAAGGGGAACATTTGCATCCCCTTAAAAGCAACAGGGACTGACCAGGAAAAATAGTACTTCTAGCTAATATACATCAAGGCTCTTCCCTAGCAATTAACAAATGTAAATGTGGTGGGTTTGTGGGGAGGATTGGAATTGATTTTTTAGCTGCTACCCTAGTCCTTTTATGGAAAGAACACTTTGTGCAGGTTTCTATCTTCATATTAGTTATTTAAGTTAGACTGGAAGGAAATCAGTTTCAGTAATTACCAGCCTGTTAACAAAGACATATGATCAGATATTTCCTCAAATCGAACTCTTATATTTGCACTTTTCTTACTGTTTCCTATCAAAAATTTGCTTTGCAATTCAATTCCCGTCAGTCATGCAGCAAGCTGTGACTCAAAACACACCTATCAAGTTCCCAGATTTCACTGACTTCCCCAAGGTGTTCAAATGCTCCTCTCTCAAGGAACAATATGAAATTTTAAATACGAAAAACATGGGTAATTAAATGTATGTTACGTATAAATAGGTAAAGCATAACAAAGCCCAAATCTTTACACCAAAGGAAATTTGAAAAATTCTCCTCTCCAAAAAGAAGGATAAGCGTCACAAGTTCATGGACTTTAATATAAAGGAGAAACAGCAAGCACTAACAGAATTGAGATAACACAAGGTTGTGTTCAGAGACAGAAATGATAAATTATACAGGGTGGTGAAAGGAAGTGAGAGAACTCAGAAATCAGAGATAGGATTTTTAAAAATTTCTTTTTATTTGTTAATTTTTAAAGATTTTATTTATTTATTCATGAGAAACACAGAGAAAGAGGCAGAGACACAGGCAGAAGGAGAAGTAGGCCTCCCGCAGGGAGCCCAATGCTGGACTCCAGACTCCATTAGGGATTCTATCCCGGACCAGGATCACGCCCTGAGCGGAAGTCAGATGCTTAACCCCTGAGCCACCCAGGTGTCCCATAAAATTTCTTTTTAAAACAGGCTAGATTATATTTTGTTAAAGAATAATTCTCAAAAAGAAGCCATCAAGTCACAACTCTCATATAAAATGAACACATATTAAAGATTTGATTTGGGATCCCTGGGTGGTGCAGCGGTTTGGCGCCTGCCTTTGGCCCAGGGCGCGATCCTGGAGACCTGGGATCGAATCCCATATCGGGCTCCCGAAGCATGGACCCTGCTTCTCCTTCTGCCTATGTCTCTGCCTCTCTGTGTGTGTGTGTGACTTTCATAAATAAAAAATTAAAAAAAAATGTGTTTAAAGATTTGATTTAACTCAACAATGTGGGAATTGATAAGATGTGGTATCCAGTGCAAAGGTTGTATCAGAAGGCGGATCATAAGGGGAAATGAGTAAATGTAGAAATAAATTTACAAATAGATACAACACTGGCTTTTGAACAATGCGGAAGGAAAGAAAAAAATGTGCATGTCTATAGACAGAATTTGCATTGTTGTCAGTCATCTACAATTTACAGAGCTGTAAAATGGTTAAAGGTTAGAATCAGAAAACCTGATGCAAAAAAAAAAAAAAAGAAAAAAGAAAACCTGATGCTAGTTGTTAGTTATTAACTAGATCACTAACTTACTAAAAACTGAGACAATTTGCATGAAGTCTATAGCGTAGAATCTCTAATGTAGTAGGAACTCTATAAATGAATGATAGCAATTTTTATCAATAAGTGGAAAAGTGTTTAAAATGAAAGTACAAAGAAATGTCTAATGAATACATGTGCCCATTGGTATAGTATTTTGTCCATTCTAACATCTTATTTCTATTTAATTTGTATTTGCAAGTAACGTTTAAGGTAGATGATCTCTCTGAATAAATCAGGTGTGTGGGTATAAAACATGATTACATATATAATAATTTAATATCACAAAAGTTATCCAAATAACTTCATTGAGTCCATTCTTACCAATTTTGGTATTAAGGCTTTTATGGACTGGATGTTTGAGTCCCTACAAAATTTACATATTGAAATTTTGTGTTCCCTAGTGTGATGGTATTTGGAGGTGGATACTTTATAGTTAATTAGGTCATAGGAGTGGAACCCTCATGAAAGGGATTAATGCTCTGATTTTTATTTACTAATTTAAAAAATTTTAATACCAGTACAATTAACATACAGGATTATATCAGTTTCGAGTGTACAATATAATGATTCAATAGTTCTATATATCACTCAGTGCTCATCATGATAAGTGTACTCTTAATCCCTTATCACTTGTTTCACCTCTCCCCCCATCCACCTCCCCTTGATAAAGCCCTTATTTTTTTTAACTGACAAGTCATGGGATCCCTCTGGCTGTTCTCTGCCACTTAGGGACACAAGTCATCAGTCTGCAACCTAGAAAGGGGTCTTACCCAGCACCCAAGTTGGCTGGAACACTGATCTCAGACTTCTAGCCTCCAGAACTGTAAGAAATACATTTCTATTGTTTATAAGCCACTGAGACTGTGGTACTTTGTTACGGCAGCTGGAACTGACTAAAACAAGGCTATTCTAAAGTAACCAAACCCAGTGGTTGTTTAAGAATGGAATCTAATCATGTTTAACAGGTGTAGAAAGGTAAGATATCAGTGAGGTGAAGGGGGTAACCATGAGACACTCCAGAGTAGCTGGTCTATTTGGGGTCAAATAGACCTGGAGTTGGATTCCAATTTATCTTTTCTCTGTCATGAGTTTGGGCAAGTTATTTGGTAACCCAAATGTTTCAGTTTCTTTCTAAAAAGAGATTGAAATCCATGGAAGTTCCCAAATTCTATGTAACAGAAGCTTGAGAAAGACAGTATGCTCCACAAGTAGATGTGAATCTATGTGTGTTTAAATGACATTTATTTGCATCATTTAGGGAGTTTATTGAGAAGGATGGGTATTGGAGAGAAGGGGATTCCAAGCCACTATGGGCCTCCTATGATATGAGATAATGTGTCAAAAGGATGAGAAGTATCTATTAATGGTAAAAACTCCATAGTTGTATTGTAGTAGATGTCTCCCTATCTAGGGTAACATTGATCATCAGTTCGATCAGTAAATTAAAATTATTTAAAGCAAGGAATCTTTAAAACTGATACAAACATAGCTTTAAACATTTTATTGTATATCAAGATACTACTTTACATTTATTTGCGAATCTTGTGTTATAGAGTCAAAGCTTATTTTTTTAATGTTGCTTTTGATCAAAATTTTATAGACCTAAAATGGAATCAGAATTTTAAAGACCTATGAAGTTTCCTGAATATAGATGCCTTCCTTCACAGTGTTATAATTTTTCTTCCCAAACACTTACTGTTGTCTTGTTTATAAAGTAAATGCAAATTTTATGGGTCTTGAAACTCATATAATTGTGAGATCTGTTTAAGAAAACTATTACGGGGTGCCTGGGTAGTTCAATCAGTTAAGCAGCTGCCTTCGATTCAGGTCATGATCCCAAGACCCTGGGATCGAGCTCCATATGAAGCCCCACACTGGGGGCCCCTGCTCAGTGGAGAGTCTGCTTCTCTCTCTCTTTTCCCTCCCCCTCTTTCCCCTGCCCCCACTCCTGCTCTCTGTCTCTCAAATAAATAAACTCTTTAAAAAATGAAAACTAATATAAATTTGTGAAAACAAAATTCGGTAAGAAAGTGAATATTTAGAAGGAGAAAAATAATCACAAAAAAAATCAAATTTTTTCAAAGAGCTGATAGATACCACACAATTACTAAATTGTCCAAAAGTAATTTTTAATAATTATTTGGCATAAATCTATATTTGATTCTATATTTTGGCATGCATAATTTGATTGCCTCTTCATATGACAATACTTTTATCATATCACTACTTGCAAAGAGAATAGATCACTAATCTTTCCTCTAGAATTATTGGTTGAAATTTTCTTTTTGCTTTTGAGCTTTCAGCTTTACAACTCATTATTGGTTATGACACAAACACATTTAGAATTATTATCAAATTTATATAGGACATTTTGAATTCCCTGGAATAGTGATTAATCTTAAATACTCTATGAATTGATGATACACATAAACCAAGTTTTCAGTATGCTTTTGTTATTGTGAGGTTATAGGAGTTTTGACAGGTCTAAGGATTTGGAACACTTTCTATAGACCAGCTTCTGGCTTTATATATTTCAGATCTACTCACATACTTCTGGTGCCAAGCACCACAAGACAAATTCCCATGCCTTTGTGATGTCCAGTAAATCAGTACAAAGGACTGTAGCACTCTTCTTGGAAGCATTCTTGAAGTACAGTAGTTAACAATAACTTCACATTTGTGCAAACAAAATCTGACTTCAGATGAAATCCAAATGAATGTAACCCCAACTGAACAACCCCTTAGCTAGAACTCAGTATCTGCCCCATTCCAACACCACACACTTAAAGGTAAAGCACAATAAAAGGTAACTAGGAGTGGAACACACAGAGGTCTTAACCAGTTCAAACTATAATATTTTACCTCTACAAATTTTACAAAATCACATTGCTAGGGCCTCCCTCAGGACTTGAAAGGAACTTGCACAGATGAGAGACCCTAAAAGCTAAGCTTCATTCCCTTCATGCTACATCTGTCTCTGTCCATTCCTCATTTAGAAGCATTTTTTTTAAAAAGCTCTTATTTATTCTTTCCAAGATGCTATAATTTGTTTTTCATACAAAAATGATTCTTTTATTTTATAAAATTCTATCGGTTTATGTAATATCTAATGGAATTACATACAAATAGTAACACGTAGCACAGGTGCAACATTTGGAGACAAATATAAGCAACTCTGTTTGTGAGTGTGTAAATAAAGAATGGTCTCCCTATATATATATACAATGGGACATTTAATACTCAATAATAAAAAGGAATAAACTTTTGATACATGGAATGATATGGATGATTCTGAAAATAACTATACTGAGTGAAAGAATTCAGACATGAAAGAGCACATATCATATGGTTCTATTTATATAAAACTGTACAGGATACAAACTACAGTCACAAAAAACAGATAGTGGTTATCGGGTGGCCTGGAAGGCATGTGTGGGTAGTATTACAATCAGGAAAGAGGATATTTTGAGTGTGATAGATATATTCACTATCTTGACTGTGATGATAGCTTGTCATCTATGTGTCAAAACCTATTGAATTGTCCTCCTTAAAAATATGCATTTCTTAAAATGTCAATTATGTCTCAGTAAAACTTTTTTAAATGTTTGGTCTGAATGTTAAAGGAGGAAAGGAATCATACACCGAAGACACTGTAGTCCTTGGGTAACGTGTTCCAGAAGGAACCAGGAGACAGTACCTGGGTATAGGTACTGTTTCAGTGAAGGATAAGTGTAAACATAGATGACAAGTGTGTTGATATGGGGGCACTTTACTATGACATAGGGTTTAATGCCCTGGCAAGTTCCCCAGGTAAAAGACTTCATATGCCACTGGGATGGCACTTAGAAGGTTGGAAAAAGCAATGTCCTACATTAAATAGAGACTGTGGCAAACACTTGAGGGAGGCACCAAAATACTCCAAGCAGTAAGCATGCTATAATGGATGTATAACACAAGCCCAGAGAACCTAACAGATAATTTTCTTCCTAAATAATTCCCAGAGATACTCTGTGTACCAAGACAATAAGAACCATATAGATGAATGGGCCGCCGTTATTCACTATAGGACAAGCACGCTGGTATGGTAGGAGATACTGTGATAGAACTGGGCTCCCCAGTAACAGTGGAGATAATATTTTGATTATTCTAAATCCTGCTATAACTGTAAATGGGCAAACCAAGAACCATGACTGATAAGGGCATGGATGTCCCAAACTCAGACCTCTCAGAAATAAAGGATTGGGTCACTCCATGAGGCAAGACAATTTGATCAACTAGTCATAGAGAAGGGGAATCCAGGGTGGGTGGCAGAAGAGTTTGATAAAGATACCCATTATGGTCTCAGGAATGCAGAAATGGTGCTTGTAGTTTGTCACAGTAACACTTGGCCTATAAATTTCCTAGAAATTATGACTAACTGGAATCCTAAAAGAAGCAGGGACTGGATGAAATAAACTCAATCTAAGAAAAAGGTGGATCTAATTGATGCACATTTTGGACCATGGTAGTTGCTGTTGATGCTCTGCTCAGATAAGCTATTGAGTTTTGGCTGCCAATATTCTGCAGCTGTATTCTTCAGAGAATCATCGTTTGCTGAATAGGAGCCTCCTCACTGGCAATGCTATTGTTTCCTCACTCACCCCTAAAGAAGCCACTTGCCAATGATTCGTTGACTTGGGGATATAAAGATTCCTTGACAAGTTGGAAACAATTTTGTAGTATCCTTAATAGGATGAGCTGGAAGTTTATCACTAGCTGAAAACATTCTCACTCACTTTCTCCTATCTTGTTTCCCTTGCTCTCCCTCTCTAAAATTACTTAAAAATCCTGGCCCTGTTTTTGTTGTTGTTGTGGTTTGTTTGTTTGCTTTGTTTGTTTTTTGGAAATTAGATGTAAGACAATGGGTTTCTATATTTTAGTTATGTCTCAGTTCTCAGTTTCTTTAGAATTGTTTTAGCTCTGTCAGTCAATCTTCTGGAGGGGTATGTGATCAAATGTATGTGTTAACAAAGGCTGAACCTCAAGTAGACACTAGGGAAGCATTAAACCAAATAATAGTTTTAGCCTTTTCCTCATAGAAACTTCCATGTGATGTTAAATTAGGCAGAAAATAATTTAATAGGAAACTCTGTTTTCATTGGTAATAATGTAGTTTCATGAAAATTAGGTGGAAATAATTTATGTATAAAAGTCCTTTTATACAGAAAATGCTTTTTGTAAATGCTAAGTACATAAAATACTAAAAAAATAGCAATAAACTTCATTTGTGAGTATCAGTTCCTCCCAAGGGAACACCAAGGCTATTGCCTGATGGCATGAAGTGATCTGCTATTGTCCTTAGATGGGTCACTGTGCACACTCTAGTAAGTCTCAAGGGAGCCAGATCTCATGGGCCTTCCATTTACATATTATTCAAAAGGATTATTTGTTGTTCAAAAATCTGTTAAAAATTAGTAGTGGGTTGTGAAAAACACTCCATTATAATCCACTTGGGCAACACAGTTTGAAAATGGTACTATACTATAATAACAGACTTTCTGGATGAATAAAGGTATCTATTTAAAGTCTATCGATTTTTACCTTTCCTTAAAAAGTAAAAGTTAGGCATAAACCATATATCCAATTAAAATAGCTTTGCTTAATAAATTATGGAAAATTCAGTTCAATAAAGTATTTTATGGCCATTAAAATCAAGTTATGGAGAAATATGTGATAATATGAGAACACTGCATATTGACTGGAAAAATCAGGTTACAGAATAAGATGTAAACTTTGACCTCTTTTACACATATAAGTAAATTTTAAAGTACGCATATATGTGCATATGTGTGTGTGTATATATATATGCATATATATTAAATAAATGTTAAATATATATTTATGAGTATAAATATATATTCAACGGATTTCTGCATTTTGGGATTTTAAAAAAATATTTTATTTACTTAGCACAAGCCAGAGAAGGGACAGAGGGAAAGGAAGAAGCAGACTCCTCACTGAGCAGGGAACCCAATGCAGGGCTTTATCCCAGGACCCCAGGATCATGACCTGAGCTGAAGACAGATGATTAACCAATTGAACCATGTGCCCTAGATTTCTGCACTTTTGAAGAGCCTTTTATTTCTTCCTGCTCCTTTCTTTCCCACTTGCAATTGGTACAACCCTCTGTCTTTCTTTAATACCACCTTGTGCTTAATTAAATCATAAAATATTAATTAGGAAGATTCCCAGGTATTAGCTAGTGTAAGTTGCTAGTCAAAGCCACATATGTGATGTGGACACATTTGACCCCCGGTGACAATTCCAGTAGTAGTGAGTGAAAAACTTTACTTGGTGGCAGAATCAGATTATTATGAATTCTTCTTTTGGGTAATCTCTTTTCTCTTAACTGTTCCGATGATAATGATGATGATTACCACAAATTTTATTTCACATAACTACCTTCAATCAGTCTTCAGATTTTGCACTCAGAAGTACAAAAACAGCCTCCAAAATAATTTCTTAAAATGTTGGAGGATATATTGGTAAAATCTTTCTTTTTTTCATGTGTCCTAATACATCTTTGTTTCTTCAGCTGCACTGAAAAATAAAGCTGTGTTTGAAAATTTGTGGAGACACTGAACATAAGCTGTCAAGAGGATAATAAGGAAATTATTTCATATATATTATCTATGATAAAAAGCCTGAATTGACATGGAAGCTATACAAAATTGGAGAGAAAGAGAGAAAAAGAGGATCTATGAGTGTAAACCTAATTAGTATTTTTAGTAATAAAAAACATTATTTATGAGTGCCCTTAATACTTAAAAGAAAGTTATATTTAGAGGAAAACTTTCATAACTAGGCTAATAGTACCCTGAAGTTATTTGACTAGTCAGCACTCAGACACCTGTTCTATTTAGCTTAAGAAAAAAAATCATTGTTCTGGGTGAGATAGAGTTGATTGTACCAGACAAAGTCCCTTTTGTAACCTTTAGGGAAAAAAATAACAGATAATTTACAAAAACTAAAAAAAAAAAATAATAAAAATAAAAAAAATAAAAAAAATAAAAAAATAAAAAAAAATTTACAAAAACTAATTTTTTTAATTTATTTTTTAAATTATTTTTTTATTGGAGTTCAATTTGCCAACATATAGCATATCACCCAGTGCTCATCCCGTCAAGTGCTCCCCTCAGTGCCCGTCACCCAGTCACCCCATCCCCCTGCCCACCACCCCTTCCACTACCCCTAGTTTGTTTCCCAGAGTTAGGTGTCTTAGGTGTCTCTCATGTTCTGTCACTCTCTCTGATATTTCCCACTCATTTTCTCTCCTTTCCCTTTGTTCCCTTTCACTAATTTTTATATTCCCCAAATGAATGAGAACATAAAATGTTTGTCCTTTTCCGATTGACTTATTTCACTCAGCATAATACCCTCCAGTTCCATCCACATCGAAGCAAATGGAGGGTATTTGTCGTTTTTAATGGCTGAGTAATATTCCATTGTGTACATAAACCACATCTTCTTTATCCATTCCTCTTTCCATGGACACTGAGACTCCTTCCACAGTTTGGCTATTGTGGACATTGCTGCTATCAACATTGGGGTGCAGGTGTTCCAGTGTTTCACTGCATCTGTATCTTTGGGGTAAATTCCCAGCAGTGCAATTGCTGGGTCGTAGGGCAGTTCTTTTTTTTTAACTCTTTGAGGAAACTCCACACAATTTTCCAGAGTGGCTGTACCAGTTCACATTCCCACTAACAGTGCAAGAGGTACAAAAACAAAATTTAAAGCCTTCAGATACTTAGGGAATCAGTAAAAACTAAATGAAATATAATTCCAGAGAGAAGAATCCTTCCCAGGTTATCTGTGAGTGAGATGTTACTAGTTCTCTGCCTGCCCAGGCCACTTGTCAGTTATGGGCCTGAGATGCAGGAATTGGGCTCAGCCTCCAAAATCCCTAGGGCAGGGAGGAGGGGGAGAGAGGAGAGAAGAGGGATGGTGGAGGGTGGAGGAAGGGAGAGGATTTGAGTAGTCAAATGGGAATGGAGGGTAAGAAGGGGAAATTTGAGCAACCTTGATACATGTCTCATTTTATTCATGAAGTCCTTGCTGAATTCTAAGCCTGCCCTGGAAGCTAGAGATGGAAGGTAGAGGTTCTCAGGGTGTGCAGAATTCCAAAGTCCTCCGTGACCTCAAAATCCCATCCCTTGGAATCTTGTCTCACATTTAGATCTTTCATCCATTTTGAGTTTATCTTTGTGTACGGTGCAAGAGTGGTCTAGTTTCATTCTTCTGCATGTGGATGTCCAATTTTCCCAGCACCATTTATTGAAGAGACTGTCTTTCTTCCAATGGATAGTCTTTCCTCCTTTATCGAATATTAGTTGACCATAAAGTTCAGGGTCCACTTCTGGGTTCTCTATTCTGTTCCATTGATCTATGTGTCTGTTTTTTTCTGCCAGTACCACACTGTCTTGATGACCACAGCTTTGTAGTACAACCTGAAATCTCACATTGTGATGCCCCCAGCTATGGTTTTCTTTCTTAAAATTCCCCTGGCTATTCGGGGTCTTTTCTGATTCCACACAAATCTTAAGATGATTTGTTCTAACTCTCTGAAGAAAGTCCATGGTATTTTGATAGGGATTGCATTAAATGTGTAAATTGCCCTGGGTAACATTGACATTTTCAAAATATTAATTCTGCCAATCCATGAGCATGGAATATTTTTCCATCTCTTTGTGTCTTCCTCAATTTCTTTCAGAAGTGTTCTATAGTTTTTAGGGTATAGATCCTTTACCTCTTTGGTTAGGTTTATTCCTAGGTATCTTATGTTTTTGGGTGCAATTGTAAATGGAATTGACTCCTTAATTTCTCTTTCTTCAGTCTCATTGTTAGTGTATAGAAATGCCACTGATTTCTGGGCATTGATTTTGTATCCTGCCACGCTACCAAATTGCTTTATGAGTTCTAGCAATCTTGGGGTGGAGGCTTTTGGGTTTTCTATGTAGAGTATCATGTCATCAGCGAAGAGGGAGAGTTTGACTTCTTCTTTGCCAATTTGAATGCCTTTAATGTCTTTTTGTTGTCTGATTGCTGAGGCTAGGACTTCCAGTAGTATGTTGAATAGCAGTGGTGAGAGTGGACATCCCTGTCTTGTTCCTGATCTTAGGGGAAAAGCTGCCCTACGACCCAGCAATTGCACTGCTGGGAATTTACCCCAAAGATACAGATGCAGTGAAACGCTGGGACACCTGCACCCTGATGTTTCTAGCAGCAATGTCCACAATAGCCAAACTGTGGAAGGAGCCTCGGTGTCCATCAAAAGATGAATGGATAAAGAAGATGTGGTTTATGTATACAATGAAATATTACTCAGACATTAGAAATGACAAATACCCACCATTTGCTTCAACGTGGATGGAACTGGAGGGTATTATGCTGAGTGAAATAGGTCAATCGGAGAAGGACAGACATTATATGTTCTCATTCATTTGGGGAATATAAATAATAGTGAAAGGGAATATAAGGGAAGGGAGAAGAAATGTGTGGGAAATATCAGAAAGGGAGACAGAACATAAAGACTCCTAACTCTGGGAAATGAACTAGGAGTGGTGGAAGGGGAGGAGAGCGGGGAGTGGGGGTGAATGTGTGGCGGGCACTGAGGGGGCACTTGACGGGATGAGCACTGGGTGTTATTCTGTATGTTGGCAAATTGAACAATAAAAAATAAATTTATTATGAAAAAAATCCCATCCCTTCGTTATTCAATCAAATCCCAATATGGGTACTACTGTGTATTTGTACCTAAGGTTATACATAAATTTACCTTAAAGAAGGGGGATTATCTTAGATGATGCAAATAAGCCAAATGCAAACACCTATACCCACAATATTAGAAAAGGAAGACAGAAGAGTCTATCAGAAAAAATGTGGCAAAATAGGAATGCAGAGGGTAGGTGAGGCAGAAGGAAGGTAGGAAAGTGTCTAAACATGAAAGTAGTTGGCCCACCATTGCTGTCTTTGAAGATGGAGGAAAAGAGCCACAAGCCAAGGAGTGCAGTACCTTCTCTAACTGACAGCAACCCCTACCCGAAAGCCAGCAAGAAACAGAGACCTCAGATCTACAGCTCCAAAGAGCTGAATTCTGCCATCAACTTGAAAGTATTTGGAAATAAATTCTTCCCCAGAGCCTCCAAAAAGGAACAAAGTCAGCAAACATCTTGATTTTGGCCTTTTGAAGCCCAAAGCTGGGAACTACCTGAGCCATGCTGGGCCTAGGCTTGCAATCTATACAGCTGAGAGACAATAAGTGGGTATTATTTTAAGCTGCTAAATTTGTGATGATTTTTTATGACTGCAATGGGAATTAAATACAAATTTTGGTGCCATAAGTAGGGTGCTGCTATAGCAAATGCCTAAAACTGTTGGTGTAGATTTGAAATTGGGCACAGGAATGGCTGGATGAATTTTGAGGACTGAGATAAACAAAGCCTAGATTGTCTTAAATAGAAATCTGTAGAAATATGAACATTAAACATGCTCCTCATTAAGAGCTGAACGGAAGTGAGGCATAAGTTATGAGAAATAAGAATCTAGGGTCACCTGGGTGGCTCAGTTGGTTAAGCATCTGCCTTCAGCTCAGGTCATGATCCCAGGATCCTGGGATCAAGCCCAACATCAGGCTCCCTGCTCAGTGGTGAGTCTGCTTCTCCTTCTCCCTTTGCCCCTCCCTTTGCTCATACTCTCTCTCCTCCCGTCCTCTCTCTCTCTCTCTCTCAAATAAATGAATAAAATCTTTAAAAAAATTCTTTTAAAGAAACAGGGATCTTTGTTACATACCAACAGAAAGCTTGGAGGAATCATGTCCTGCAGTTACAGAGAAAGCAGAACTTGTAAATGATGAAATTGGATGCTTAGCTGAGGGGATTTCCAACAAAGTATAGTAGAGGCACTCTGGTTTCTTCTTGCCACTTATAGTAAAATGCAAGAAGAGGAAAACAAAAGGAATATCCAAAAAATGTCATTAGGACTTGACAATTTAGGAAATTCTTAGCTTTCTCAGATGACGGAAATAAATTAAGAGATGCATTGTCTGGAAGTGTGCTCTAAAGAAAAAGTTGAGGGTGTGATTCTATAATCCTTCCCTGAACACTCAGAAAGATCAAAAAGCAAGAGGAAAGCAATGGAAGAAGAAGAAAGGCAGATCAGTGGAAGTCACAGGGATTTCAAGTGTGAGAAGGACTTCAGTCACAGTTGTTGGCTTTGAAGATGGAGAAATGGGGCCCATTAGCCAGGGCCTGTGGGTAACCTCTGGAAACTGAGAACAACCCCTGGCCAAGAACCAGCAAGGATACCTCAGTCCTAAAACCAGAAGGAGCTGAATTCTGCCAATAGTGTAAATGAGATCACAATTAAATTATCCCCTTGGCTAGGCAATATCTTGATTTTGGTCTTATGGGATCCAGGCATAGAAACAAGATAGGTCTGCCAGATTTCTAAGCTGTAGTACTGTAGTATAGTAAATTTCCATTGTTATTAGTTACTAAGGTTGTAATTTGTTACACCAGCCTTGGAAAATTAATAAACTTCTGGAAGACAGAATAAAACCCTCCATGGCCTGGTAAAATTAGGATAAAGAAGCCAAACCAGAGGAAAGCCTTGCTTCAAACACATGGCTCAAACCTCTGAATATATCTTCTAATTTGTGAAGCTGTGCAGAGTGAAGACCCAAGAGCTACACTGAGAGTATCTAGAGGGAAGAGTTGGAGCTCCTGCAGCCTTTTAGAGCTTCATAGACAGAGAAGTACCAGAGCCTCACTCAGTCAAAAGTCCTTTCAGCAGAGGTACTGGAGGATGACTGAATCTAATTCAAGCTGTAACTCAGCTCCAGTTTATCTCAATTACTGATCAGGTAAGCATACTCTCTATGCTTACTAAGAAAGGAGGGATCCTCTTTGTTGGTAGGCAACATCATTAGGCTCCCCTGTAATTTTATATGTACAATTTCTGGCAGAAAAATGTAAAAATACATTTAGAGACATATAAAACATAACCATGAATCAAGAAAAAAGCTACATAGTTAAAGCAAATGTACAATTGATCCAAATAATGAAGCAGCATCCACAGATTTTTAAAAAACTGTGATTCATATATTAAAGAAATGAAGGAGGAAAACTAGACAATATAGATGAAAAGAGAAAGAATTTTTACAAAGCAGTATAAAACATAAGAAACAAAAGGATATTCCAGAAATATGTAACAATCAAAATTAAGAATCCAGTGGATTGATTCAATAGCAGATTGACTATAATAGATTACAGGAGCAGTAAACTGAAAGAATCATGGAGAATATCCAAACTGAAGAAAATAAATACTGGAAAAACAGCTGAATATAGCCTAAATCCATGTGCAATAAATCCCAAAGGTATAACATATGTACATGTAGAAGTCTCAGCATGAGAGGACAGTGAAGGCAGAAAAATAATTATTCAAAAGATGATAACTAAGAATTTCAGAAAATTATGAAAGATGTTGGCTCACAGATTCATTAAGTTTGGCAAACACCAAGAAACATAATATTAACACACATGCACACACACACAATTAGTACATTTAAGTCAGAATGTCAAATTCTGAAGAAAAAGCAATCAGATTCAAGGAACACAGTATTGAGGTACCTGGGTGGCTCAGTTAGTTAAGTGTCTGAATCTTTTTTTAAGACTATTTATTTATTCATGAGACACACAGAAAGAGAGGCAGAGACACAGGCAGAGGGAGAAATAGGCTCCCTACAGGGGAAGTACTAGATCCCAGGACCCCAGGATCACAACCTGAGTCAAAGGCAGATGCTCAACCACTAAGCCACTCAGGTGCCCCAAGTGTCTGACTCTTGATTTCAGCTCAGGTCATGGTCTCAGGGTCCTGGGAAAGAGTTCTACTTTGGCCTCTGCACTCAGCAGAGAGTTTGCTTGAGATTCTTTCTCTCATTCTGCCTCTCTCCCTCTCTCTCTCTCTGAAAACACAACCCCTCAAGAAAGAATAAGGAGTATAATGCTGGGCAAAAATGTGTAAATATAACTAATATTGACTTTTCAGGCTAATAGTAGTATCTTATGTAACTAAAAAATATGCATAAACTAAAATGCCTGACAAAGATGGTATGACAACAGTTGGGTAAATGTTAATTAAAGGTACAGATGTTAATTAAAGGTTCAGAGGTGCCTGGGTGGTGCTGTTGGTTAAGCAACCAACTCTTGGTTTGGGCTCAGGCCATGATCTGAGTCATGGGATTGAGGCCCTCCTCAGGCTCTGAGCTCCTCCTTGCCCCTCCCTGCCCCTGCTCTCTCTTAATTAATTAACCAATCAATTAATTAATAAAAGTTCTGAGCTTCTGGCAATGCAGACATAGAGGTAAAGGTAAAAATTTATATTGTACTGTAAAAAGTCAACCATGAAAATAATAGTAAAATAATGGATTTTCAACAAATTAATAGAAGACAATGGGATTATAACAAGTATTTGGTAATCCTTTAAAAAGGCAAGAACTACAGAAATGAGGAATATAAAAGAGGCCAATTTCAGAAGAAAGTGTAAGAATGTATAAACCTAAATGATGATTCATTCGATCCTCTACACACCCATTCCTCCAGCTCTGTTAGGTTACTTTTTTACAGTGTGATGGTCTATGGAAAAAAAAGCTCAAATGGCCAGAAAGTATTTGCAGCTTCCACAGCAGTGGAACCCTTACTGTGTTCTTTTTTGAATATGCACACCCTTCAAATCTGCTGCAGGAAGTAAGGCTTCCAATCAAGACTAAAGTTTTTGTTATTTTTAAAATAAAGTTTTCTTTTTAGAAGCATTTTACAAAATTACAAAAAACTGCAAAAATTGCACCAAGAATCCCCAGAATCCACACCCAGTTTCCCTACATCTTGCATGAGTGTGTTACATTTGTTACAACCAATGAACCAATATTGATGTGCTATTATTAACTAAAGCTCATATTTTAGTTTTTACCTAATGTCCATTTTTTGTCTCAGGATTGCATCCAGGACATCATATTGTGTTTAGTCACCTTGTCTCCTTAAGCAACTCTTGAATTTGACAGTTGGATTTTCCTGGTTATTGAAGACCATGACAGTTTTGATGAGGACTGGTCAGGTATTTCACGGAGAGCCTCACAAGTGGGATTTGTTAAGTGTTGTTCTCATGTCTACATTGGGTTATATGTTTTTTGGAGAAGATGATAGAAGTAAATTGCCATTCACATATTGTCATTTTAAGTGTACCTACTATCAACATGACTTATGACTGTTGATGTTGACATTAGGCACTACTCTAAACTTACTCTTTGCCCACCCCCTTTCCATACTGTCCTATTTGAAAGAATGTCACTATGCCCACACCCAAGGCTTAAAGGCAGAGAATCTCCATACATTATTTGGTATTTCTTCTGCATGGAAAATTTATCTCTCCCCCATTTACTTATTTATCCATCAATCTTTCTTTTTCTTTCTTTCTTTCTTTCTTTCTTTCTTTCTTTCTTTCTTTCTTTCTTCTTCTTCTTTTTCTTTCTTTCTTTCTTTCTTTCTTTCTTTCTTTCTTTCTTTCTTTCTTTCTTTCTTTCTTTCTTCTTTCTTTCTTTTTTCTTTCTTCCTCCACTCAATTATTATATTAACATGGACTCTTAGATGGATATTTATTTTATACTTGGGCTATAATGCATAAGCCCTATATTATGAGCAAAAAATTTTCCAGCTTTGACCACCTGGAGCTCTTTCAGTTGGATCCTGTATCTCTTTGGTATACCCTCATCACTGTGGATTTAGACTTTTATTTATTTTATTATTTAAATTTTGGCGCCTGCCTTTGGCCCAGGGCGCGATCCTGGAGACCCGGGATCGAATCCCACATCAGGCTCCCGGTGCATGGAGCCTGCTTCTCCCTCCGCCTGTGTCTCTGCCTCTCTCTCTCTCTCTCTCTCTCTGTGACTATCATAAATAAATAAAAAATAAATAAATAAATAAATAAATTTCTTAAAAAAAAATAAATAAAATAAAATTTTTAAAGGATTTCTTCACTTTTTAGTGCTAAAAACTGTTCAAAGCTCATTTTGTATGTTTCTTGCCTTTGTCCTGAAATCCTCTCTCTCTCTAAGAAACTGTTCTTTTGGTCTTTGTTTTATTTTGTTTTTATTATAGAATGATATTAAAAACCAAGGTATGAGTGGGAGATGTGCTCATTAGTACTTGGATATTGGTGTTTCCAGACCCTCTCAACAGAAAGAGCAAAGAACTTCAGTATACAGAATCATCTATAATTATTTCTGTATGTAATCAAGTGTACCTATGTTAAGCTAAACTGAACTCAACTGATGTTTTCAACTCTAATGCATTACTGTGTGGATCATTCTAGACCACTACTTGCTTTTCTGCGACATGCCACTCCAACAATGAGAAACTTGGAACCCATCGTCCGTCATGTATGTGCTTATTTGCTTTGATTCTAGTACACATGCATAGTGGTATCAGAACTGTTAACCCAAACCCCATGGAAACAAACCATACTATGTCCGGTTTATCTTATTTATGTTTTATACAATCCACTCATTTGCAAAGTTTCTTAGTTCAGAAGTATTTCACTTATCCCCTGACTCAAGTTAGTTCCCATATTTTTAATACAGCTAGATGGTTTTGTCACATTCTGCATTCACTCCTGAAAGTCCTAAATGACCCAATTTTTTATTTGAATTTATTGATGTTCATTCACTCTCTGTACTTTATAGTGCTCTGGGTTTTGAAAAATATATAATCCAACAATTCAGTACCATCCATAATAGTTCCAATGCCAAATAAAATCCCTATGCTTACCTATTTTCAGACAGACTTCTTAATTGTAGTATAATGCACTTAATATTCATCCATGTCTTTTTGTTGCTTGATAGCTAATTTTTAAGCACTGTATAATATTCCATTGGATAGATGTGCCATACTTTCTTTATATATAACCTATTAAAGAGTATCATTTTTTTTTAAGTTTGGGGAGATTATGAATAAGGCTGCTAACTAAATTTATGCTTAGGTTTTTATGTGAACATACATTTTTAAATCACTCGGGTAAATACTTAGGAGTATGATTGCAGGATAATATGAGACTATATTTAGCTTTGTAAGAATCTGCAAAACTAAAATGGCTCTACAGTTCTGCATTCTCATCAGGAATGAATAAAAATTCCTGTTACTTTTTATCTTCTCCACCAATTGTATTGTCACTTTTCTAGGTTTTATCCATTTTGATAGTATCTTAATACTTAATATTTTAATAGCTGTGGTATCACATTTTTGTTCAAATTTCCATTTGCCTAGTAACAAACAATATTGGACACTTTTTTCACATGTTTATATGCCATCTGTATAACTTCTTTGGAAAAGTGTTCAGTGATTTACCTATTTTTTAAATCAGATTGTGTGTTTTCTTATTATTGAGCTTTAGGGTTTTTTGTATATTTTGGATATAAATCTTTTGTCAGATATGTGTTTTCCAAATATTTTATCCCACTGTATGGCCTACCTTTTCATTTTTTTAAATAGCATCTTTCACAGAGCAGACAATTTTAATATTAATAAAGTTTAACATACCCATTTTAATTAGATTGTTCTTTTTGTGTTATTCCTAAAATTTATTAGCAAAGCATAGTCTACCTAGACTTTTCCCTATGCTTTCTTTTAGAAGTTTGACAGCTTTGCATTTCACATTTAGGCCTATGATTTATTTTGAGTTGACAGTTGTGAGAGGAATAAGGTCTGTAAGTTGTTTATTTGTTTGTTTTTGCATATGGATGTCCAATATTTCCATAACCATTTGCTGAAAAGACTGCTTTTTTTTCCCCATTGATTTGTCTTTGCTCAGCTGTCAAACAGCAATTGACTATATTTGCATAGGTCTATTTCTGGGCTTTCTATTCTGTTCCAGTGATCGTTGTTTCTATTTTTTCACTCAGCCCATATTGTATTGTTTAATATAGTTCTATAGAAGTCCTGAAATCAAGTGGTGTGAATATTTCAAATATGTTCATCTTCACTATTTTGCTGGCTAATTGAGGTCTTTTGCCTTTCTATGTGACCCTTAGAAATATTTTAAATTGTATTTTCTTGTCTTACTGCACTAGCCAGGACTTATAGTAATACGTTGAATATAAGTGGTATTAGAGGACATCTTTTCCTTGTACCCAATCATAGGGGTAAAGTACTCAGTTTGTTACTATTAAGTACAATGTCAATTGTTGTTTTTTTGTAGATGTTATCAAGTTGAGCAAGTCCTCCTCAATTCCTAGTTTTCAAAAAGTTTTTTTTTGGCATTAATGCATATTGGATTTTGTCAAAACTTTTACTGTACCAGTTGATATGATTGCAGAAATTATTTTCTTTAGCCTGTTGATGTGGTAGGTTAAAATGATTGATTTTCAAATGCTAAACAAGACTTGTGCACCTGGAATGAATCCTCCTTGGTTATGGTGCATAACTCTTTTTATACATAGTTAGATTAGATTTGGTGATAATTTGTTTAGAAATTATACATTGATGTTATAAGAGAGTCTAATCTGTAGTTTTACTCTCTTATGTTCCTATCTGGTTTTCATATTAGAGTAATGATAGACTCACAGAATGCATTAGCAAGAGTTATCTTTACTTCTATTTTCTGGAAAAGTCTGCAGAGATTTTGTATGATCTCTTCTTTAAATGTTTAGTAAAATTCAGCCATGAATTCATCTGGGTTTATTTTGGGAAGGTTAGGGATCAAATGTTGAAAATAGATAAAGATTTGTATTAGTTTCCTAGGGCCACCAGAACAAAGTATCACAACAGGGTGGCTTAAAAAACAGAAATGTATTCTCTCTCTCAGGGAGAAGAAATATATAGACTCTCATGGAGGCTAAAAGTCTGAAATCAAGGCATCAGTGTCTCAGTGCTCCCTCTGAAGATTCTCTTCTTTAGGACAGGATTTAAGGACAGGATTCTCTCTTGCCACTTCCAGGTCCTGGTATTGCCTGGTTTTCCTTGACTGTGACAGTGTTAAGTCTAGTCTCTATTTCCAACTTCTTATGGGCTTCTTCTCTTTCTGTTTCTTCACATAACTTTCATCTCTCTATGTGTATGAACAAATTTACCTTTTTATAAGGACACCAGTCCTATTGGATTAGCTCATTCTAGTGACCTCAACTTAACCTGATAACATATGCAAAAATCCTATTTCCAAAAAGCTTACATTGACCAGATATCAGGGTTTGGGACTTCAACATATCTTTCTGAGAATGCAATTCAGCACAAAACAAGTCATTCAGATTATCCATATCTCCTTGTGTAAATGTTAGTCCTTTGTGTTTTTCAAGTACTTGATCCACTTTCATTTAAGTTACAAAATTTCTGGGCATAGAGCTACTTATAGTATTCCTTTATTATTCTTTCATTTTTAAAAGATTTATTTATTTATTTATTTATTTGAGAGAGAGAGAAAGACAGTGTGAGCAGAGTGGGGGAGGGACGAAGGAGAGGGAGATGAAGAAAGAGAATCTCAAGCACACTCCGTGCTGAGTGCAAACTCAACTCAAGAACTCGATCCCATTATCCTGAGATCACGACCTGAGACAAAACCAAGGGTTGGGTGCTCAACCAACTGAGCCACCCAGGTGCCCCTCCTTTATTATTCTTTTAACTATAGGATCAGTAGTAATGAAACTTCATCCATTTCTGATAGTCATAATTTGTATCTTAGCCATTCTTTCTTGGTTAGCTTGGGCAGAGGTTTATTGATTTTATTGATCTTTCAAAGGTACAGCTTTTAATTTTGTTGATTATCTCTTGTTTTCCTTTTAAGCATTTATTCATTTTTGGTGTAACAATTATTTTCTTTACTATGCATAATTTAGACTTAATTTGCTCCTCTTTCTTTAATTTCCTAAGGTATAAGTGTAGAGTTTTGATTCTAGATCTTTTTACTATTCTGATGTATACATTTCATGCTATAAATTTCTCTCATGCACTGCTTTCACTGCATTCTACACATTTTGATTAGGTGCATTTTAATTTTCCTTTAGTTCAATATATTTTAAAATTTCTCTTAAGACCTCTTTGACCCATATATTATTTAGAAGGGTAATGGTTAGTTTTAAATACTTGAGGGGTTTCCATCTCTTTCTGTTATTGGTTTTTAGCTTATTTTCTGTGCCCTGAGAAAATAATATTTGAAGTTTTTATTTTTCAAGTTTGTTAAAGTATTTTTATGGACTATAATATGGTCTATTTAGTGAATGGTTCATACAAGCTTGAGAAAAATGTGTATTTGTTGCTGGATGGAATATCTATAAATGTCAAAAACATTATCAGGGCTTCTCAGGTCAGCTTATTTATTTTCTGCCTGCTTGATCTATCAAATACTGAATGAAAAGCATTGCAGTCCCTAGCTATAATAGGGGATTTGTCTATTTCTCCCCCTTAGTTCTGTCATTTTTTGTCTCATAATTTGGTGCTTTGTTGTGAGGTGCATATATGACTAAGATGATCATATCCTAGCATTGGGTGTTATTCTGTATGTTGGTAAATTGAACACCAATAAAAAATAAATTTATTATTTAAAAAAAGATTATCATATTCTTTTTGAGAATTGACTCCTTTATCATGTTATGCCCTTTTTATTCTTTCTAATGTGCTCTAAAATCTAATTTGATGCTAATATAGGCTTTTCAGCTTCCTTCTGATTAGTGTTAACATGATGTATCTCTCTCCATTCCTCTACTTTTAATTTATCTTGGTCTTTACTTTAAAGTCGGATTCTTATAGACAACAGATAGCTCTATTTTTTTAAGTCCATATGTCAGTTTTTGACTTTTATTTGGTTTATTTAGACCATTCCCACTTAAATTGATTATTGATATACTTGGATTGTTATCTACCATGTTTGTATTTTCCATTCACTGCATGTATTCTTTGTTTCTCTCTTCCCTTTTTTTTTCTGTCTTCTCTAGCTTTACTTGAACATTTTACATTATTCCATTTAATGTCATTTTCCTTTCCCTGGAAAACTTTTTCCTCCTGACTTGTTTTAACATTTCTTGCAGGACAGATCAGCTTTCAATGAATTAACTATGTTTTTGACTGAGAAATATTATATTTCTCCTCCTAGGACATTTTGTTGGATATACAATTCAAGTTTGATGTGTGTGGGGGAGTCTTTCTTCCAATAATTTAATCATTTTATTTCATTCACTTCTTGTTTGCTTGGTTTCTGATGAGATGTCCAAGGAATGTGTTTTCCTCCTTCTACCTTCTTTCAAAAATTTCTCTCAGCCTTTGGTTTGCATATTGTATTAAAGTTCTTCTGAGAAGTAGAAATAGGAAAAGCCAATGTTCCAGTTTAAAGGGCTTCAGGAAGAATTATCTTATACTCAGAGGTGGGTCATGCTTTTGTACCATTCAATCCTTCAATTCATTATATGAGGCCATAATTTCTGTCTGTTTCTGTGACTCAGAGGCATAAAGAACTCAATAGGCTGGGTGGCCATCCTGCCTTCCAGTTCAATGAAATCTTTATTGCATTTCCTGGTGGAAGCATTTTTCTCTTTGGAGCTAAGACATCTAGGACAACAGAATATGCACTACCAGGAACAGGAATAAGCAATTTTGTTAATGGGTCACTATTAGTAACAGTGAGGAAGTAATGTCACTCCCATTTCTATCCTTTGATTCCTAACCCTGTGAATCCTGGCTATGGAAGAAACAGTATGGTATATTGGATGCTGAATCAGAGAATATACACTCTTCTGGAGAGCCCTGAAAGGTATTGCCACCCATCTGGTGCTGTAACTGAGTCTCTAAAAGGCCCTCTACCATTCTACCCAGCAAGCTGCTTCAGGATGGAAGGGAACATGTTAAGTTGAATAAATTCCATCATTGTGAGCCCATAGCCACTCTTCATTTGTATGAAGTGAGTTTACTGAGCAGAAGAAATGGTGTCAGTGGATAAGGTAAGGCATCTATAAGTTCACAGATAGTAGTTTGGACAGAAGCATTGCATGCAGGGAAGAAAACCTTAAATCCAGATTGTGTCTCTTCCAGTAGGAATAAAATACTAGACTTTCCGTGATGAAAGTGGTCCAATGTAGTCAACTTGTGACCAGATAGCTGGCTGACCACCCCAAGGAATGATGCTTTATTGGGGACTCTATTAGTCTCTGTTGGAGGCAAATTAAATAGTCATCAGTGGCCTTAACCAGATAAGTTTTGGTGAATATAAGTTCATATTGCTAAGACCACAAATAACGACCTTCCCTCCACTCATAGTTACTTTATTCATGAGTCCATTGCACAATGACAGGAGTCACTGGGGAGACAGGTTGACTGGCACCTACAGAACAAGTCATTCTATCCATTTGATTATTAAAATCCTTTTCTGCTGAGGTGAGCATTTCCCTTTGGTGAGCATTTATACAGTATTTTAATATCGTTATGTGTTTTTTGTCCTATTTGGAGAGGCCTATGCATATTCCTCTTCCCCAAATATCTTTGTTACTAATTTTCCAATCCTGTGTCCTCTAAGTTCCTGACCATCAGGCCAAACCATTAGTCACAGCCCATGAATTGGTATATAATCACGCCTGGCCATTTCTCATCCCATGGAAAGTGAGGAATCAAGTGCATTGCTCAAATTTCTACCAATTTTTTTTTTTAATTTCTACCAATTTAAAGGATTTCCCTGCATCTCAGAGGAAGCTGTAATAATGCAGCCGTTCACTTCGAGGCGGTGCTTGCATGTCCTACAGAGCCATCTGTGCAGCATGCCCAAGTCTTCTCTTCCTTTGTCAACTAATCATAGGGAACTCTCTGTGAGGCCATAGTTGCAGGCTGGGAGAGCAAAGGCCCTGTAGCAAGAGTTCAACCGTGGGCATTTGGACCACTTCCTCATGTAACTTACTTGTACCTTACCACTTTCATTTTATGATGGGATGCATGCTCAACTTTATGGCCAGGTGAGTCAGATAACATTTAGTTCATGATGGGAAATTCAGGTTAATTGATAACTTGGCTACTGGTTGTTAAGTATTCAGTCTCTATTAAGGTCCTATAGCTGGCCAACAACTATTTCTTAAAACCAGAGTAGTCATCCAGAGACAATGGCAGGGATTTTCTACAAAATCCTCAAGGCTTGTGCCATGACCTAACCCATCTATGGGGAGAGTCAAAGACTCAAACAGTATCCTTATTTGCTGCTGACACTTTATGCATTATACCTACTGGATCATCAGATGGCCCAAGTGACAGAGCCTTTTCATGGCAGCCTGGACCTATTGCAGAGCCTTCTTTTGTTCTGGGTCACACTATAACAACTTTTTAGTTCACTTGATATATGAGTCAGAGGAATACACCCAAAATTTGAAGAGGGACAGCAAGCACTGTGTCTCTTTTTTGATTGTAGGAGGGGGTAAACATGATTTATCCTTCACCTTACAAGGAATACCTCAGCTTGCCCACATCAATTAACTCCTAGAAATTCCACTGAGGTAAAAGGACCCTGTGTTTTTGTCATATTTATTTCCCATCTTCTGACATACAAGTGTCTTGCTAATAAGTCTAGGAAAGTTGTTCCTTTTTTCCTTAGTAGATTGAATCATCAAAATGCTATTAATGTAATGAACAAGTGTGATATCTTGTGGAAGGAATATGTGATCAAGATCCCTGGGAAGTAACTTATGACTTAGGACTGCTGAGTTGGTGTACTCCTCAGGTGAAGGCATGTTGCTGACCTGGCCAGCTAAAATCAGACTACTTCTGGTGGGTCTTATTAAAAGATAATGAGGGAAAAAAGCATTTGGCAGACCAATAGCTGCATACCAGGTACCAAGGGATGTGTTAGTTTGCTCAAGCAATGAAACCACAGCTGGTACAGCAGCTGCAATTGGAGTCACTACCTCATTAAGCTTATGATAATCCACCATCATTCTCCAAGATTCAGCTGTCTTCTGCATAGGCCAAATAGGCAAGCTGAATGGGAATAAGGTGAAAATCACTACTCTCGAAACTTTTAAGTCCCTCTTGGTGGTATAAGTCTCTGTAATTTGTCTAGGCATGTGATATTGCTTTAGGTTTGCTATTTTCCTTGGCAGTTCTAGTGGCTTCCACCTGGCCTTTCCCACCACAAGAGCCCTCAGTCAATAGGTCTGCGAACCAATGTGGGGATTCTTCCAGCTTCGGAATGTATCCATTCCAATTATGCATTCCAGAACTGGAAACTCACTACAGAATTGTTTCAGGGAACTGCTGAATCCACTGTGAGATGGGCTAGAGCTAAAACTTCATTGATCACCTGACCTCCATAAACCCCTACTCTGAGAGGGATGGGTCACAGAGATGCTTTGGGTCTTCTGGAATTAGTGCCAGTTGAGAGTCAGTGTTCAGTAGTCCCCAAAAGTTCTGTTTCCTTTTCCTCAATGCAGTTATTCTGGTAAAAAAAAGCTGTAAGTCCTTTTGGGGAAGGCCAGGAGAAAGATTACAGTATACTTGGCAAATATTTAGTAGTGTCTCTCCTCAGTGAGACCCAACTTCTTTCTTCATTCAAAGTGTAAACTGGCTCAAGTAAGAAATTGATTAAGGGACTATAACTCTCTATTTTTAAGATTCAAATTAGACTTTTGCTTATTTGACCTATAGCTCTTTTGCTTGTATAACTCAAGTAAGAATTTAGTAGGCTTCTTATCTATTTTACCTCTAGGGACACCATAATCAACTAGCCAAAGCCACAGGTCTGGATAAGTCAGGCTATTCTGAGTGTTGTTTGGCTCTGCTGTCCTTTAACTAAACGACACTCACTTTTCCTTTGGTTGTTGCCACTTGGCCTCTTTAATGCTAGGATCTAATTATTCACATTGAATTTAGGTTTCCCAGTTCAGTAACAGCAGTTCCCACTATGAGGACTGGCTTATGGAGAAGAGTGATCACAGACCTTTGTAAGTATGTTGGGACTCCCTTCAAAATTCATGTCTCACAAAAGGTATGTTTTTAGGACTCTCTTAGAATGGGTAAGTCTTAAGTGACAGATCCACTCCAACATCCCAATCAACTTAAAACCTTTGAATCCCTTCCTTTATCTTAAACCAAGGCATGCCGAGCATTTCCAGTTCATGGACTGTGAGCCATCTTCTGGTTTATGATTCAGCCAACGAAGAGCTCTTTCTAACATCCCAAGCAGAAGCATTATTTGCAGAATCTTAGCATTTTTCAATTAGATCAGCCTGATTCAACTTTATGTGCCTTCCATAGTTACATCATACCCTTAATATCCACTCCCACACATTTTCCCCAGATTTCTTGCTGCATAAATTAGAAAACCCAAGCAGTTGCTTGAGAATGCAGTGCACCTTTTCATGGATCACACTTTGTATGTCACCTTTAAAGGTCTGCTGGGACTTGAGCTATTTATAGATCAAGAGGTGAAGCGTGGTGATGGGATGGGTTCTGAGAAGAATCATCAGTGCCTTACAAGGCAAGTGCCAGTACAGTTTCCTCTGCCAATGGGGTTAATCCCCTCAGATAGAGGTGGAGATTTTTTCTAGTGGGTATGGAAAGACTGATTCTACTGGCAAAGAAGACTCATAAGAATTCAGGGGCTCAATGCTCCCAACTCCATCAGGGTCTTTCCTTACATCCAACTTAATCCAACTTCCAGTCAATACCCCCTCTCTAAGAATGTACACTCTGGGACGTCAGAGTTCAATGTGCCTTGCAATTCAGCCAGTTGCAGAATGAGCTTCTGTGTTTGATTGTCAAAAATCCCAGTCCAGGGGTACCTGGGTGGCTCAGTCAGTTAAGCTTTCTGCCTTCAGCTCGGGTCATGATCCCAGAGTCCTGGGATCAAGTCCTGCATTGGGCTCCCTGCTCAATGGAGAATCTGCTTCTCCCTCTGCATCTGTCACTCCCTTTCCCCCAACTCATGCTCTCTCTCTCTCTCTCTCTCTCTTTCTCTCTCAAATAAAGAATTAAAATCTAAAAAAAAAAAAGAAAGAAAAGAAAAAAGAAAAAAAGAATCTAAGCCCAGCATCTTGAGGAGATAAAGGTCTCTTTCAGGGTAAACAGAAGTTTTCAGGTCAGTTATATGGTACTTGAGCTGGGTGTTCAAATCCCTGACCTCATCCCTTTCTTTTCTCACTTGTCCAGTGCCATTAGGAGCAAACAGTCAATCTCATTATTCTTCTTAATTTGGTAAAAATGTTAAAAAGTATCATATACATGTTCACTGAAATTCTTACTATATTTTTAGTGTTTGATTAGGAGTATCTAATGGTGATATTTTGTGTATCTCTACTACCAGATCATTCTATGGATTATCTGTGCTCTCTTTACTACTGGAAATAGAGTCATGAATGTCTTTAAACCTAATTGGATTAGAGAGATTCAGCAACACCAGAACCAATTCAGAAAATTTATTCTTAAAATTTTGTTTTATATATGGAACTTGTCAGATTCCACAAATATATATAGTATATATCTGAAAATCTGTAGTCAGAAAGCTGGAGATTCAGGAGAGCTGGTGGTGTATTTTCAGAGTAAGTGTTGGCAGGCTTGAAATAATAATAATAATAATAATAACCTATGTTTCATTTCTAGTCAAACAGCAGGAAAATCTGACATCCCAGCACTACCATCAGGGAGATGGAGTTCCCTCAGTGGAGAGTTGACTTTCAGTGGGTTAGATGAGACCTACATATATAGCAGAGGGCACTGCCCTACACAGTCTATCAATTAAAATGCAAAAACACCTTCATAAACACATTTAGAATAACGTTACACCAAATATTCGGGCACTCCACCTCCAAGTCAAATTAACACATAAAATTCACCATCACATACCACAACCTCAAAATCCCATCCTGAGGTTTTGCTTTCTAGGACCAATCTTGATACTGGTTCTTCTAGCGTGTCTTCCTAGGAAGCATAAAAGTGTGTATGGTGCTAATATGATGTGAAATGTAATCATGGGGAAATTGTAATGGCAGCAAAACTGAGGGAGACAAGGAAGGAGGGGGAACACCTATTGAGCTGACCACTGTTTCATCAGAAATAATTGCTAGATCTTGTGGGACAATCTTACAAGACAACTTACAAACTTCTGCACTGAAAGATTTTCTGGTGGGAAGAGTGAAGAAGTTTCATCTCCTGGCCTAGATTCCCCTTGATCAAAGATATGCCCAGATCTTTAACAGTAACTCCTAAGGAAAGACATCTTTAGGTTATTACTTTTTATAATGTACATGATATAATGCCTTCCCAGCTAATGTAAGATTTTTAGAATATGGTAGAGCTGCTGACATGTTTTTGTGACTCAAAATAAATTAACACAATTGAAAGAAAGACCCATTGCAGAAAATGCAGTAGAGATGTAAAATAAATTTTCAAGTCACCTGTCATATTATTACCAATATGATTAAAACTTTGTGTAAAATAATTAAAAAGTAAAATAGGGGAAAAAGGGACAAATTAAATGAGAGTAATGATAAATTTCCATGTGTGTACAGATGAAGTATATGCTTTATTCATATTATTTTGACAGTTTCCATCACAGAATGCCAAAGTGTTCCTTTTCTAAATTAAAACTAATTAAAAACTATGTAAAGAACTATATGTAACAATGAAACTTAACTGATTTAGAGCTACTCAGTAAAGAGGCTCAAGCAATTGAAAAAAAGAAGTTACAAAAAATATTCTAATTACAATAATGTAAAATCACCACAAAAATCATTCTAAGCTTATTTTAATAATACATATGTGTTGGCAGAATATTATCTTTATTAACCAGGCATGTTTGCCTCTGAAATAATCTTCAAATTTCTTTCTAGATAAAATACTGCTTATTAAATAGTTTTACTTACTTATTAATAAAGTTATGTTATGATGAGAAATACTATGATACCTTTATAGTATTTAGTCCTAAGTTTCAGTATTAGGTTTCACAGTAGGACTAGTGTTGCTCATTAGGTGACTGGCCCAGAATTCCACAGGGCCACTCTTGACTGAGCTGATATCAAATCCACCACAGTAAGACAAACCCAGACACCAACATTTGATTGTTAGACTATTGAGGGCCTCACTTTCTGGATCACGGATTGTATGATATGAAACTTGGACATGAAAGACATCAGGACTTCGGCCAGAGGTGCTACTTGAATGGACAAATAGAGCTGTTATACAAATAAAACATTCCTAAATGTGATGAGACTGGAAAGTCTAGTCTTCTAAAGCCTGAGCAAAAAGAAAGTTTTCCAGGGACTCAAATCTAAATTCTGAAATGGTGACTACCTTCATTTGTCAAATCCTTAAGTCCAAGGTCAAATACTCCAGTCCACTTGACATGGGTGGATACTCATTCTCTTGAGCAAGTCAGAAATCCTTTAATAGTATTCCCCTTCAGAGCTCTGAAGTCCCAAGTGATTATTTTTTCTCATTGTATTCTTACCTAGAGTTTTAATCACACTAGAAAAAAGTAGTTGCAGATGTATTTTTTACCTTGAAAGTTAGTGACTTTTCTGTCCTAAATCATTCCTAATGTAGGAAAAAAGTTTTTTTTTTTTAAATGGACTACACTGCTTTTTTTTTTTTCCAAATTCAATGATATTATCACAAACTGGAAATCTCAATCTGATATTCCCTTATATCTGTTAAAAACACCCACTAGCACCTACTATTGTTGAGCAGTTTGCTACTTGGGATCAATTTGTAATATCTCCTTCACTCTTCACAAATATTTATAATGGGATATGATCTCCATCTTGCATAGGAGAAAACTGAAGTTGCCTCAAGATAAGCATACAGATTTGGTACTCCAAATATATTTTTGGAGTTTTTTCACAGGCAAAGCTACATTTTTATAAAGTGCTATAATCAAATAAATGGCTAGTATTTCAACATCTTGCAGAGAAAATCTATTTTTGAGTCATATGCAATATGAACAGTGCTGACTGGCAGTGGGAATAATTACCTTGACTTAGGTAAGTTTCCTTAGACTCTGAACCTGAAAGAGGAGTTCTTGTTAATGATTTATTGAAAGAAAGTTCTCATGAGGAACTTGTAAAGCAAGTGATAAAAGCAAGATAGAAAGATAGAACAGCAGAATAAGCTAAGTAAAAATATGGGATTAAAAAAATAATAATAAAAAAATAAAATAAATTAAAAAAATATGGGATTAAGTGAAGTTTGTCTCACCTGGATCCCACAGGGAGCCCGGGAGCCTAAAAAAGTGTAATAGAGTTGTCCTGCCTTGAGGCAAGGATACCAGGGTTTCAAAGTCCTGTTTTGATAATTCTTAGGTGTTTCTGGGCGAGATAACTTTCATAATTTAAGGCAGTTACCCAGAGAAGAGTCATTTGCTCTTAACCGCCCAGTCCTCACAGCAGTCAAGAGATAGGTACACTGGTTCAGAAGGTATCTGGGAAGGACATCCAGAGTATATGCTATTCATCTGAATAACAAACTATCAGCAAGTTTCATAAGACTGAAAAGACAACTTTTGAAGAGTAAGACATGACAATTTGTCAGCCAGATTGTCAGATTATGGATTAAATGGTAGGTAAATCTGTCTAAACAATTCCACACTCAGAGCTCAGAAATGTCACAGTAACAAGCTGATTAGCAAGTCCCTGTGATGCATTTTTCACAAGATAAAGGTCAGCCACTTTCAGTCTCAACACACCCATTATTGGTGAGGATGATACGATGAGAGAAGGCTGTGAATAGTGTCCGCAAACGTGTGGACAGAAGATGGAACAGAAGCCCCAGCTGGTTTAATTCCTACTCTTGTGCTGCTTGCTATGAGTCAGAGAGGACATCACTTACTGAGAATCACTTATATGTAGGCTCTCCCAGAGCAATCCTTTTGTTTAATTTACTTATCTATGTCTGCATGCTTATTTCCATTCCAACAGAGTGATTTATTTAGGGGAATGTCTTTCGAGGGCCAATCAAGAAAGCATGAACTTTATGGATTCCAGGAAGAGTTTAAATAGGAAATTGGTGATGAGATAGCTATAAGCATGACGAGGCAATAACAAGGAATCTTTGAGATTGTTAGCAGCAAGAGCCTGCCCCCTATTCTGGCTGAAGGGTCAAGGAAAGTGGCAGCTTATCAGCTCCCAGACGTCCTCGTTGCCTAAGGAAACAGATACCACAGAAGGAGCTATCTGAGAGAAGCTGGGTCTAAAAAGAAGACACAGCCACCATCTGCATGGCAGAGGGGTAAATACCTAAGTGCATCCAAAAGAAAAATATTTTAAAGCAGATCAATGTTCCAGAATGGCATCAGGTGCTTCAGAGGAGCATGTGAAAGTAAGTTATACAAGCACTGTAATATGAATACAATCTGTAACAGGACAGAATCTGGAAATACTAACTTAAGCCCCCCTTATTTCTTTTGCTATAATGGTCTTCCTTCTGTCTTGGATTCAGTAACATCCTTGACTCAGCAGGCATTCATTTGCCAGATGGGAAAATACAATTGAAACAAGGAGAAGCAATGATGTCAACTAACTTTTAAATATAATTTTCAAAAAAATTCTAGCAGAACCATAATATTAAAAGCCTATTATTTGAGAGAGAAGAGGAATTTTGAGTTTCAATTTTTTTAAATATCAAGACTCAAAGCCTAAGTATTCTTCATGAATAGTTTTTTAAAAAAATACTTTTTGAAGGTAATTACCATTATATGTCCTTAAGTGCATTTGTGCAAATACCTTCTCCTCCACCCATACACATATCTTATCAAGGGAAGATTAAAAATTCCTTGTGGGTAGTCGGAGGCTCTTCTAGTAATGGTGCCAGAGTGGGTGGGTACGACCTCCTACAGATAATTATTAGAAAATGTAGATGAAATATGAAGAACAATTGATGAGACACGTGAAAATTCAGAATCTGAAGGAAACATTACTTTTGAAAAATTGTCACTGCAAAAGATAAGAATAGTGGTTTCTATCATTTTTACCTTTGGGCATTCTATAATCCCCACGACCATAGTTGTGGAAAACCACACCATTATCAGTTTGAGGTGGCAGAGGACAAAATCAGGGCTGGAAAAAACCAGTTAGAAACTTTATGGAAAATCCTGGAGACAAGGTAACCACAGAAGTGGTGAGGTCCAAAATGTGAGTATAAACTTCACCCAAATCCCCACTTGATGGGGAAAATATACATGCATGGGAAGACCCCAGGGGATTCACTGGAAAGGTACATAAAGACCATAGGGACATATACCTTTGATATAGAGATTTGTGAGTTTTCTATATTATGAAGTGATTTCAAAAATCCATGCAAAACAGAAATGTAAAGGGGACCAGACTAAAAAGAGGCAGAAGCTAGAAACCATATGAACTCAGTATAGTTACTGTGTATTGGAGGGGACAGAGCTTGAGATTTGAATTCAGGCAAGGTAATTGGTTACCTAAACAATGATGCAGCAATACTCAGATTAAAAAAATCTAGAGTCACTAAAATGTATTCTCTACAGTATCCAGTTTTCAACCAAACAACACTAGACATGCAGACAAACAGGAAAATATAACCTATATTCAGGAACAAATTATAGTCAATAAAAACTGAGTCTTAGTAAGGGCAGATGTAGTGAAAATTTATCAGCCTAAGTTTCCAAAACAGAGATTATAAATATGTTTCAAATAATCAAAATAAAAATGGTTACAATGAGTTAACACATATAGGAAATCTCAATAGAAAAACTGGAAGTGAAATTTCAAAATTCTAAATGTGAAAAATGTAGTAACTATATAAAAGTAACTAAAAATGCTCAACAAAGATTGAACATGACAGAGGAAAGAATTGGGAAACTTGAAAATAATAAACAGAAATGACCCAATCCAGACAAAAGGCCAGAGAAAAGAAGGTCACAGAAAAAAGTGAAAACATGGGATTATGTGAAGCAGTCCAATACAAGTGTAACTGAGAGCCAGAAAAAGCTGGTAGGAAAAGGGCAAAAATAAAATCTGAAGACAAGATGGCAAGAAATCCACCAAATTGGTTAAAAAAAGACTTGGAAATTTAAAAACTTAACAAATCCCAAGCAGAATAGAGTAATCCACTCCTAGGCAATCATAGTTCAATTGCTGAAAGTCAAAAATAAAGAGATAGTCTTAAAAGCACTGACGAAAAATTATATGTTACAAATATTGGAATAATTATATGATTAGTGACTGATTTCTCATAAGAAAAAATGGAGTCCAAGATGCATACAAATGATACATTTGAGGTGCTAGAAAAAAATTTTTACATTAACCCTATAGGGATATAATCAAAAATTCTATGTCTTTACCCAGTAAATTATCCTTCAGACATGAAGACAAAAGAGAGATATTTTCATTAAGCAAAAATGAAGGCAGTTTATTGTCAGCAGATCTGCATTATGAATCATGCTACAGGAAGATATTTCAGGCTGAAGGGAAATGATACCAGATAGTAACTGAATCTACATAAATAGCAAGAAGACAAATTACTCTATAAAAATAGACAAAAATTTAACAGACATTTGACAAGAGATACATGGATATCCAAAAGCCACATGAAAAGATGTTCAATATGGTTTAGTCATAAGAGAAATGTCATTTAAAACCACAATGAGTTACCAGTGCACTCTCTGTATGATGATTACAATTAGAAGGTATGATAATAGTCTAGGATTCAAGCAGTTGGAACTCTCATGCATTGCTGGTGGGAATGCAAAGGGTACTATCATTTTAGAAAACAGTTTGGCAGTCTATTTGTTTCCTATTACTGATGCAGCAAATTATCACAAACTTGGTGGCTTAAAAAACCACAAATTTACTATCTCACTTTCAGGAGATCGTAGGTCTACAGGTATCACTGGGCTAAAATCAAAATATTGGCAGGGCTGCATCCCTCTAGAGACACTAGGGGAGGACATTCTCTTGTCGTTCCAGCTTCTAGAGGTTGCTTACACAACCAGATTCCTGGCTGGCATCACTCTGATCTCTGCTTCTGTCATCATATCTCGATTTGACTCTGACCCATTTACTTCCCTCTTGGAAAGGACTCTTATGGTCAGATTGGGCTTACCTGATTAACCCAGAATAATCTATCTCTCAACCTCAAAATCATTAATTTAATCGCATCTGCAAAATCTCTTTTGGTCTCTAGGGTCACATATTCACTGGTTCTGGGGATTAGGGCATAAAGATCATTGGGAGTGCATTATTCTGCACAGGCAGTTTCTTACAATTTGACTTCTGGGTATATACCCCAAAACAAATTAAAACACATCCACAAAAATCTTGCTTGCATAACTGTTTTATTTGTAATAGTCAACACTACTAGCAATCAACACTGGATCCATCAAAGATGAATACATAAGCAAATATTGGTACCTCCATATAATGCAATAATAGACGCCAATAATAAAACAAACGAAAAACTGTGATATGCATAACATGGATTGGGCTTAAAACTATCACGGAGTGAAAGAAGACAGAGAAGAAAAAAGGGAGAGAGATTACATATAATTCCATTTAAATGAATTTCTAGAAAATGCTAATCTGTAGTGCCAAAAAACAAAACAAAAAAAATTAGTCATTACCTGGGGTGGGGTACAGAGTGATGCACTACCAGAGGCACAAAGGAATGCCTCAGGAAGATGATAATATTGTGTGTCTTGACTGTTGTTATGGTTACACAGGTGTGTGTTTGTCAAAATTCATTAAATTACATACTTAAAATAGGTGCATTCGTTGCATGAAAATTTGTTCTCATTTAAATTAATTTTTTTTTTTAAAAAAAAGAAAGCTTGAAGACCATGAAAGAATTTATTTTCCCTCAGTGATGAGATGGGAGAAATGACAACTACTCTTTGGGGGAGGGTTCTTAGAAAAGATCGTCTCATGTGCTCTTCCCCATGCTAAGGTCTGGGGTACCTGGAGCAACCTACACCCCCTAGTAACCTTGTGGCAGAACCCCATGTCTGCAGATTTCTTCTAGACTATGAATTAGGGAAATGGCAGATGTCTCAAAGGAACCTTGTAGCCAATGTGGGTTGAAGCAGTGGATAGCAATGAATGACAGTTGGCAATGTGGAGGGGCTGAGATTCTGTGTACCCCAGCTCTGTATGAGCAAGGTGGCTTAGAGTTCTTGATCCCCAGTGGGGGACCCAGAAGGGCAGAGGGAGGTAAGGGACGTGAAAGATGCTGACAATCTGAGGCCATGCTGGGGCTGCAGACCTTGACAGCCCATGAGAATGAGAATAGATGCCAGTTACTGCAACGAAAAAACAGGAGAAAGACACCTGGTAGTGTCAGGAGCAGACTGCATGTGACCAAACTCTGGAAACCTCCTCTTCCAGGGCTGGGATGGCAAACCTTGAATCTCCTGAATTCAAATTCTAAAATGATTGGATTACCTGGAAAGAGCTAGATTAGGTTGTCTGTCATCTTGTAGCCTCGCAGTTTAAGACAGCAGTTACTTTTCAGAATAGAAAAATAAAGTTATGTTATTAAATGCATAAGTTTTATGACTTGAAATTAATAGCATTTAGAGACACCTGGGTGGCTAAGTGATTGTCTGCCTTTGGCTCAGGTTTTAATCCTGGGGTCCTGGGATCGAGTCCCACATCAGGCTCCCTGCAGGGAGCCTGCTTCTCCCTCTGCCTATGTCTCTGCCTCTCTCTCTGTCTTTCATGAATAAATAAATAAAATCTTTTAAAAAATTAATAGCATTTATACCTCACATTTATAGAGTTAACCAGTCCAGAAATTCAGGGGCAATATAAAAAATACTAGCAAACACAACTGCAAGCCCTCAGCAGAATATGAAAGAATCATGTAACAGCAAGCTACTGTGCATAAACCATGTCAGGTTAGTCTGTATAACTAACAAGTCAACAGATTTGACTGAATAACAAGGTAACACACGGGCAGCTAGAATACAGATAATTGATCATTGTTTACCTGATTTTATAAATCAAAGTACTGCAACAAAAAAATAGAAAGCATTTGTTATAAAGTGAAATAAAGTGGTAAGTATTTGATTACATATAAAATGTTAAAAGGTTCTGCCATCAATAGGCAGATTCACTAATTGTTCATACAACAAATGTGTACCTGTTACATGCCAAGGACTAGAAGATGTAAGCAAATGAATAAAAGCATGTTCTCAGTAGAACAAAAGCTGCAAGAATAAACAGAAGAAAGGGAATGAGAGTTGTAGTTCATTCAAAATCAGAGAATTAATAAGAGAGTCACCTTTCCAGAAATACAGGGTGTTTTTACCTGCTAGGCAAGGATAACATTGCTGACTGCTCATCCAATCTTCCTCTTAGCTGTTTTGAAGGCTAATTCTGATTTTGTCAACAGTCACTTCAAAGCAATACTTTCAGACAAATTCCCACTCAGGTTGTGGTTTTATGTAGTCATTAATTATCACATAGTGTGTTGATTTAGAAACTGGCTGCATAAAGACAGGAGAGAAGAAATCAGTTCAGTTAAATGTAGACTTTCAAGGAAACTTTAAGAGCTATGAAATGCTAAAATACTTTCCAGGGGAAGAGTTGCCTATTAAGGAAAAGGAAAGCAAGATTTTTGCTGGGTCCTTTATCTATTTTCTTGAAACATCCTGACATAAGCACAATAGGCTCCAGTTGCTTCTCAGTATTGTGGTAAGTCTGCAGGGGAAAGAGAAGGACCTGCACTCAATATCTGTTTGTAATTCCTGAGAATGACACTACCTATTTAAACATTAAAGGCATATATTTATGCTGTGGCTAGTGTATAAACACAACTAATTAAGGATCACTTTGATTCCACTATGCAGTGATTTACAAACTTACACTGGATCCATTTGAAATACAGAGACAAATGGTGTGCTGTGCAGCTCCTCAGATGGTACCACAGAACCATCCTCTTGATACGACTGCCTTTTGTAATACCCCTTCTTGAGTACCTTGCTTTTAGCTCATACAGTCTCAGTGTTGAGGAGGTTTTCCATGATCAGATTACAAGAGTGATCTTCATCTTGTTAGCAGACTCTGTCTCCCTTGTTGGTTTTGAAGAAGTAAGTCACCATGTTTGGGAAGTCCAAGTGGCTAGCAACTGAGGGTGACTTCTGGCCAACAGCTCACAAGGAATTGTGACCCTAGATCAACCAGCATAAAAGGAACTGGATGCTGCCAGCAATCATGTAAGCGAGCTTGGAAATGGATCCTTGTCCAGTTGAGTCTTCATAAAAGACACCAGCCCTGACCATCATCTTGGTAGCAGCATGTAGCCTCATGAGAGATCCTGAAGCAGAGAATTCAACTGAGCCACACCCAGATTTCTGACCCATAGAAATCATGAGTCAAAGGGGGTATAGTTTTCTAGTTTTTGTTTTTATTTTTTGTTAAATAGGCTCTACACCCAATCTGAGGCTTGAATTCACCATCAAGAGTCACATGCTCTGCTGACTGAGCCAGCCAGGTACCCTGGGCATGTGTTGTTATTAAGCCATTCAGTTTGTGGTAATCTGTTAGAGCAATAGATAACTAATACAAATGGCAACTATGGCAACCAAACAAGTTATTTACTTTTTCTTATTTTACTATAGTTTAAATTAGGAAAGTCAATATGTTTATGCAAAGGTACAGAGTTATCAGTATTATTGTTCTTTGGCAAATAACCCATTGCATCTAATTACATTTACATTTCACTAATTACTTATCTTCTGGGACCTGAAATAGATTACTTTTCCAAATTAGAGTTGGTCACTGTGAACCAATCCAGAAAGAAAGAATAAAAGCATGAAGAAAACATTTTCAACCAAATACAATAACCAAATATGACAGACTAACAAAAAATAAGTTGTACTGAATGCAGAGGTAGAAGAAACATTGTAGACTATCAGGTGCAGTCCCCAATAAGAAGTGGAGCCCCAGAGAACCTACTTTGTATACCCACGAGAAAAGAACTTTTTTCACATTTTTAAAAGTTTGTAAACAAAAAAAAGAATATGTGACAGAGTCTGTATGTGGCCTATAAAACTTAAAATATATACTTTCTGGACTTTTACAGGAAAAGAATGCCTACTCTTTATCCATCATGACTTGGGCTTGAGTTACTCCAGTGTATACATTTTCAAAACTCAGAAATTGTTCACCTAAGAACTTGGCATTTCATTTTATGTGTATTTTACATCAAAAAGAAAAACTAAAACAAACTTTAGATTCTAGTTAATAATAATATGGATGTTGAAGGAAATACTTAGGAAATTTATATTAATGTGTGCAATTTACTTTGAAGTGATTTAAAAAGTAAGATGTAGATTGACAGAGGAATAAATAAATACACAGATACATAATAAAGTGATTACGTTAAAATGTTAGTCATAGAATCTGGATGGTAGGCATTTCCCTTCACTGCAAAATTTTTCCAACTTTATTGTAGATGTCTGAAAATTTTGAGAATAAAATGTTAAGAAAAAAGTAAAGTTGTACATGGTGCTTACTGTCAAGAATTCTATTTAGTGGGTATGAATTATATAGGCACAAGTCCCGAAAACAGAAGTGTTCAAAGTAAGTCATAATTTTATGTTAACTCAATTGAGGTTTTAGCTCTAGGCATTAACCTAGACAGACAACTTAGTCAACTTTGTGCTTATCCTCATTACAATCCAGGCATCCCTCAGTCAATTCAAGCCTATAGTTTAGACATTTGTCTGTTTAAAAAAAAAAAAAAGTGTGGTAGGGAAGTAAGGAAGGAAAGTGAGAAAGAGAGAAGGAAAGAGACAGGAGAAAGAAGGGAAAAAGAAAAAAAGACAAAGAGAAATGTCCCCTATATCCCTTCCTTCTTGGATTGTCTCTAAACTTGCAGTTGTTACTTCAACCCTGTCCCATCCAGACTAGGGAAAGGTGGTCTGTTCTCCCTTCTGGGTGCCCTGCAGGGCTCCCCGTGTCGAGACTCTCCAGGCTAGACTCCTTCCATCAGAGCTTGGCAGGGTGTCCAATCCCAACCACCCCCACTTTTTTTTTCCTGGCATTACTTATACTTCAAGGTGCGGTAGGTTTTTCTCCTGCATCACAGCTTCTCGTGTTCCTACCAGGTGACCTCCTAAGACACTTATCTCTCTGCTGACGTCAAGGGCTCTGCTGAGGTTCTATGGTAATTTCCAGTTCTCTCATTCCAACAGGGAGCCAGAGCAGGCTCAGGGACTTTGGCTTCTGCTCAGTACCTTGGTGACATGGAGTATGGCATTTGTGATCCTGCTGCCTTCAAAGTGGATTACAAGTCCCCTGCACACCTGCATTCTCCAAAATACCAAGGAACATTCTGTGTTGCTGCTGACCTCTCAAGATACAGGTGTGGGAGGAGAATACCTGGCCCCTACTGCTTCCAACCCTATTTCTCTCCCCCAAATGCTCTCCTTTCCTTTCCAGTATGTATTATTTAGTGGTGGACATGGTTTTTCTTTGTGTGTAGGTATCCTTAGGGGGATGTCTGTTTTACATGTTTGCATTGTGTTTCAAATCTATTCTAACCCACACTAGGTCCTATTTTGAACTTAGACACTAAATCTAAATGTGGGTCTTTTTTCTCTGATCTTTACTACATTGGTCCCTTTCCATTTGGCTACAGGGCAAGTAACAGAAAATAAAGTGATATTTCACTTGCCTGCATAGATTATTACTTTATACATACCACCACACTTATGTAAGGAGAGGTGAATAAGAGGTAAGAGAAAATTATTACCATAAATTACGTATATTATTGATTTATTTATATATTTGCTTATTTATATATTCTATTTTGTTCTCAAAAAACATACAGGAAACTAGATCCTGCAAAATGTGTGGTATTAGAAGAATGAATAAATACTGTGAGGGGATGGATCCATGCTAAGGTGGAGAAAGGCAAGGCTGGGGTCAAAGTGGGTGGAGGAGGAGCGGGGAGAAGGAGAGAGGAGGAAGTAAGGGAGAAAGGGGTATGGTGGGAGGAGGAGAAGAATTTAGATTGATACTACCTGAACTTTTCAACACCAAGCAAGGCACCTGGATCCATGCCTGTCCTGTCCTACAACCTTTATGTCATGTCTGGGCTTCCCTTGTAGTCTGGTTCATTGCCATATCCAGAAATCCCATTCTATCTACTTTCCATCCCTTTTTCTTGGTGTTTATCTTCCTTGCTGTTTATGATTCTTGGATCTCTGGTTTAGAGTCTGTTATTGATTTGGAAAATTTTTGGCCATTGTTACTTCAAGCATTTTTCTCCTTTATGCTTACTTTCATGCTTTTCTGGTAGTGTAATCATGTATTTGTTAGACTTTTTGAAAGTATCCCACAGTCTTGGATGCTTTCTCTATTTTTATTCATTCTTTTTTCTCTTTGCATCTCATTTTGGGATGTTCCTATTAACCTATTTTCAAGACTTTCTTCTTTAATTTCTAGCATTTCCTCTTGATCTTGTCTTAGGATTTCTATCTGTGCTTATATTACCTGTCTATTCTTACATACTGTCTAATTTTGCCATTAGATTTCTTTTTTTAATAAATTTATTTTTTATTGGTGTTCAATTTGTCAACATACAGAATAACACCCAGTGCTCATCCCGTCAAGTGCCCACCTCAGTGCCCACCACCCAGTCACCCCCACCCCCCGCCCACCTCCCCTTCCACCACCCCTAGTTCGTTTCCCAGAGTTAGGAGTCTTTCATGTTCTGTCTCCCTTTCTGACATTCCCCACTTATTTTTTCTCCTTTCCCCTTTATTCCCTTTCACTATTTTTTATATTCCCCAAATGAATGAGACCATATAATATTTGTCCTTCTCCGATTGAGTTATTTCACTCAGCATAATACCCTCCAGTTCCATCCACGTTGAAGCAAATGGTGGGTGTTTGTCGTTTCTAATGGCTGAGTAATATTCCATTGTATACATAGACCACATCTTCTTTATCCATTCCTCTTTCGATGGACACTGAGGCTCCTTCCACAGTTTGGCTATTGTAGACATTGCGGCTAGAGACATCAGGGTGCAGGTGTCCCGGCGTCTCATTGCATCTGTATCTTTGGGGTAAATCCCCAGCAGTGCAATTGCTGGGTCGTAGGGCAGGTCTATTTTTAACTCTTTGAGGAACCTCCACAGAGTTTTCCAGAATGGCTGCACCAGTTCACATTCCCACCAACAGTGCAAGAGGGTTCCCCTTTCTCCACATCCTCTCCGGCATTTGTGGTTTCCTGCCTTGTTAATTTTCCCCATTCTCCCTGGTGTGAGGTGGGATCTCATTGTGGTTTTGATTTGTACTTCCCTGATGGCAAGGGATGCAGAGCATTTTCTCATGTGCATGTTGGCCATGTCTGCGTCTTCCTCTGTGAGATTTCTCTTCATGTCTTTTGCCCATTTCATGATTGGATTGTTTGTTTCTTTGGTGTTGAGTTTAATAAGTTCTTTATAGATCTTGGTTATCAGCCCTTTATCTGATAGGTCATTTGCAAATATCTTCTCCCATTCTGTAGGTTGTCCTTTAGTTTTGTTGACTGTATCCTTTGCGGTGCAAAAGCTTCTTATCTTGATGAAGTCCCAATAGTTCATTTTTGCTTTTGTTTCTTTTGCCTTTGTGAATGTATCTTGCAAGAAGTTACTGTGGCCGAGTTCAAAAAGGGTGTTGCCTGTGTTCTCCTCTTGGATTTTGATGGAATCTTGTCTCACATTTAGATCTCTCATCCATTTTGAGTTTATCTTTGTGTATGGTGCAAGAGAGTGGTCTAGTTTCATTCTTCTGCATGTGGATGTCCAATTTTCCCAGCACCATTTATTGAAGAGACTGTCTTTCTTCCAATGGATAGTCTTTCCTCCTTTGTCGAACATTAGTTGACCATAAAGTTGAGGGTCCACTTCTGGGTTCTCTATTCTGTTCCATGATCTATGTGTCTGTTTTTTGTGCCAGTACCACACTGTCTTGACGACCACAGTTTTGTAGTACAACCTGAAATCTGGCATTGTGATGCCCCCAGCTATCATGTTCTTTTTTAAAATTCCCCTGGCTATTCGAGGTCTTTTCTGATTCCACACAAATCTTAAAATAATTTGTTCCAACTCTCTGAAGAAAGTCCATGGTATTTTGATAGGGATTGCATTAAACGTGTAAATTGCCCTGGGTAACATTGACATTTTCACAATATTAATTCTTCCAATCTATGAGCATGGTCCATTAGATCTCTTAATATATAATCATATTTATTTAAAATTCCTTGTATACATGGCCAACAAGCACATGAAAAAATGCTCCATATCATTAGCCATCAGGGAAATACAAGTCAAAACCACAATCAGATACCACCTCACACCAGTGACAATGGCTTAAATGAACAAGACAGGAGACAACAGATGTTGGAGAAGATGTGGAGAAAGGGGAACCCTCTTGCACTGTTGGTGGGAAAGCAAACTGGTACAGCCACTCTGGAAAACAGTGTGGAGATTCCTCAAGAAGTTAAAAATAGAGCTACCCTACGACCCAGAAACTGCACTACTAGGTATTTACCCCAAAGATACTGATGTAGTGAAACAGTGGGACACCTGCACCCCAATGTTTATAGCAGCAATGTCCACAACAGCCAAACTGTGGAAGGAGCCTCGATGTCCTTCGACAGATGAATGAATAAAGAAGATGTGCTCTATATATACAATGGAATATTAGTCATTAGAAAGGATGAATACCCACCATTTGCTTCAAGGTGGATGGTACTGGAGGGTATTATACTGAGTGAAGTAAGTCAGTTGGAGAAGGATAATCATTATATGGTTTCACTCATATGTGGAATATAAGAAATAGTGAACGAGATTATAGAGGAAAGGAGGGGAACTGAGTGGGCAAAAATTAGAGAGGGAGACAAAACATGAGAGACTCCTAACTCTAGGAAACAAAAGGTTGTGGAAGGGGAGGTAGTGATGGGATGGAATAACTGGGTGACAGGCACTGAGGAAGGCACTTGATGGTATGGGCACTGGGTGTTATTATGTATGTTGACAAATTGAATTTAAATAAATAAAAAAAATTTAAATAAAAAATAAAAAAATAAAATAAAATTTCTTGTATGATAATTTCAAAATTCATTTCATATCTGAGTCTGGTTCAGATGCTTGCTTTGTCTTCTAGATAGGGTTTTCTTGCTTTTTTAGCATGTCTTCTAATTTTTTATTAAAAGCCAGCTAATAAGAAACTGAGATAAAAAAGCCTTTTGGTGAGGTTTTATGTTAATATGGCTAGGAGTTGTATAGTATTTCATGTTTCCTGTAGTTGTACGTGCTAGTCTTTGAACTACTTCTGTACCCTTCTTTTTACCTCTTATGTTGTTTTGGGGCTTTCCTAGAAATTCCTTCCTGGCTGGAGTGTGCATCTTGCAGCTTTCAGCTATAACCAATTCTTATACTGAAGACTCCCTGATGTGGTGATAATGAGTGGGTAGGGGAAGCACTTTAGCATCGTGATTAAATCTCAGCTTTTAGTTGGCATGTGACCTTTGTAAGTGTCTCTTAGCCTCCCCACCTCAGGTAAGACAGGAGTTTAGAGAGATTTTTTTAGTCTGAGAAATGCCTTTTCCCCTGGGGAGAGGAGTCTCTGGTGAAGTCTTTTTCCCTGTGGTAGGTCATTGTTATAGAGAGTCCTCCAGAAGCTTTTTATATTGTCTACTCTTTTCCCCCCTACCAAAGTGTCGAGGGGATCTTACTTAGTTCCTCACCATGAAAATCTGGTGGGTTTTCTGGAGGTAAACCCATGTCATTGTGGGAGCTTCCTAAGAGGCCCCCATGAGTTTCTTACATTTCTGGCCCACACTCAGCTTCCACCATTCATCAAAACTACCACTTAAGCCTTCCTACCAGTTTATGGGTCCATTGGCTTCTGTTCCAAGTAAATAGATCTTAGCTGTGACTCTAGATTCACCCATCTCACCAGATTTGGGAGTAGTGGTTTGCCCTGAGATTTCTATTCTGTTGGGACCAAGAAAAATTATGCCTTTCTAACTAGTTCCACTTTTTTCTTATTATAAGAATAAGAGAAATAATATCTAAGGTCTTTATAGGTCAGAGCTGAAATAAGAAATTGATCTTTTTTTAAAAAATTCAACATATTGCTCTCTGTTGGCTAATTTGCAATAAAACTTAAATATTTTCAAGTTTTTTTCAACTTAAAATAAAATGACACACAGATTTTCTTCAGCTCCTCACCTCTTTATTTCATTCTTTTCTCTCTCTTTCTATCATAGCTCTTGAAAGAGTTGTTTAAAATTCCCATCTCCACTTGTTCTTTTTTTTAAATTGAAGTTCAATTTGCCAACATATAGTATAACACCCAGTGCTCATCCCATCAAGTGCCCCCCTCAGTGCCCATCACCCAGTCACCCCCACCTCCCGCCCACCTCCCTTTCTACCACCCCTAGTTTATTTCTCAGAGTTAGGAGTCTCTCATGTTCTGTCTCCCTTTCTGATATTTCCCACTCATTTTTTCTCCTTTCCCCTTTATTCCCTTTCACTATTTTTTATATTCCCCAAATGAATGAGACCATATAATATTTGTCCTTCTCCGATTGACTTATTTCACTCAGCATAATACCCTTCAGTTCCATCCACGTTGAACATAGGCTCTTTTCTTATTCTGCATTCTCTCCTACACAATTTCATCCATTTCCATTGATACAGCTGCCATTTATATGACGTTTGTTCCTGAATCTCTATGTCCATTCCAAAATATTCTTTTGAGCTTCTATTCCACTTCTCCTTAGATATCTACTTGGATGTCCCATAAACATTATAAAACTCATTATTCCTATTTCAGTTAATGGCACTGCCATGCACTCTCTTACTCTCTCTCTCTCTCTCTTTCTCTCTCTTCTCTCTCTCGTGTGTGTGTGTGTGTGTGTGTGTGTGTGTCTATATAACAAGTGTTATGATAGGAGACACCCATGGTTGATCAGTAGCAGTACAACCAGCCCTGCAATCATTCTGGGATTGGAGCTAAGGTGGGGTAATCCTGGAGATAGTAATTGCCACAGCAGTTTTCCTGATCCCCAGATTCCTATTTGTAGCAGAGGTAGAGGTTCAGTTGGAAGGGCAGTTTTGGGATATTATTCTGTTAGTTAATTTTGCAGGCTCAGTCTCAATCTGGAACCTTATGCTTTCACTATTTCAACTATTTCACAAGCATCTAATTTATATATTAAATCTCTCTCTGCCTACATAGCTATTTTACCCACCCCAGAGATCTTCAAATATCCCCATCCTATTCATTTCATAATAGGCTCCCTCATTAAATATTTGGTGACTGATAGGCAGCATATATATCAAAGATGTTTTTACCCTTCTCTGAATTATTTCTTGAGCATTTTTCAATATTTCAATAAATTAACAAAAATATTAGAATAAATATAATGATATCTAGTGATAGCCAGAATAATTACTCTTATTACCTAAATAAAACTTATGACAGTAAGCAGTGGCAGTGCAGGGCTTCCTCCAATAAAGGTGGATTGACATTCTCTAAAAAAAAAAAAAAAGAAAAAAAGAAAAGAAAACAAAAAACAAAAAACAAAACAAAAAACAACAACAACAAAAAAACTTATGACAGTAAAAAGAAGACCTAATCTTATTCTTCAGGAGATTATTAGGAGCGCTGTATTCATGAAATCAGTGCAGCTCATTGATTATTTTGGAAACACCTCTTAATAGTTCTGCATGAACCCATTTCTATCAAAAGTTAAAGTCTTACATTTTCTGCTGTATATGCATTGGAACATTTCAACTATTTGAATAAAAATGTTATTAAGTTTACTAGATTTTTTAAAAGCAAAAAGCTCTCTATACAATTTTTTACTTGTTAATCTAAGTATGTAAACCTATGAGAGATGGCAAACAAATCCCCACCAGGAAATGCATTAAATTCACCTAGTGTAGGGCAAAGGAAAGAATATAAGAAAATCTCAAACAACATGCCTATGGAAGCAAAGCATTTACAGAAGTCCCACAGACAGGTGGTATTTCGTCTAAGTTCCACTCCAGTCCAATCTTGTATTAGTTTTTCAGGGCAGGAAACAGCTGCTCAATCACATGGCTGTGTGACCACTGGCTTTGACCTTTAATCTCCTTAGGTTAACTTATTTCAGTAAAAAGAAAAGAATATTTCAGCAATAGACCAAGCTACCCAGGGGAAACTCTGAGATGACATTAATTAGGAGAATTGAAGTAAGGCAAGTGCTCTTTGATGGGAAGTTTGGGCAAAGAGAGAGAAGGTAAGCTTCTGTGGGGGAGAGATAATTGAAAACTAAGCCAATGTTTGGGACATAATGTCTCAGAGCAGTGTCCATTGCAGTGGACCAGTTTAGTAACTATTGCTTATTCCAAAGTCTCAACACAAACTTTTGCTGAATAGAAACTTTTTCAAATGTGACATGGTCATAAGTCCCAGAAAATATCCAATGTTTAACATCTGTTCACCAATTCAACAGATAGAAAATGTCACTCTTCTCCACAAACACACTCTCTTATCCTCCACCTCTCTATCCCTTGAGCAATGGAAACTGGACCCCTCCATGTAACTTTTATTAGTTAGTATAAACTATACAGTTCTGATAAACAGGCCCAAAATGCAAATGGCTCAAATGCAATAGAATTTCATTTCTCATGTATCTAACACGGACAGGCTGATGACTCTGGTAAGCAGCTCTTTCTCCTCCTGGCATTCTGGCTATGCCCAGGTAATGGCTACACTGCTCATCTTCTGCATCCAGCTAGCAGAAGGGAACATGGTGGAGGCTTTAAGTCCTATTCACAATGATTGTTCTTTGATATCCTAGGCAAGACCAATTTTCCCAGTTCAGGTTCTCCCAGAGTAGTTTGTTTGTTTGTTTGTCTGTTTTAATAAGACCCTTTTTTGATGTGAAAAATGACATTACTGTTGAACATTTTCAGAAAAATATACCAATAACAATAATTTAAAATCTTTACAGGGACACATTCTAGTTTTCTCAGTCAGTATCAAAGACTTGCAAGTTATGTGATGCTTTCACAATCATTCAAACTACAGTAAGGCTACTGTAGAGTTTCTTTCACTTACAAAAGTAAACAAAAAATTTCATTTATACTCATGCATTTGCATACAACTCCCCTATTTTTAATATTTTTCCATTCATGAGATACTTTGTTCCAATTTATGAATAAATATTGATACCCTTTTAATTAGGTCCATGGTTTACATTGGAGTTCACTCTTTATGTTTTATGTTCTGTGGGTTTTGGCAAATGCATAATAATAGTCTGTCATTTACAGTATCATACAGAACAATTTCACTGTCCTAAAAATACCCTTCACTCTATATTTTCCTCCTGCTCTCCTTCCCCAAACCCTGGCAATCACTGAACTTTTTATTGTCTCTATAGCTTTCTCTTTTCCAGATGTCATATAGTTAGTGTGTAGTATGTAGCCTTCCAGTTTTTGCCAATTATGAATAAAGCTGCAATAAACATTCAAGTTCAGAACAGATGTGCATGGACAGAAATTTTTGACTCATTTGACTAAATACCAAGAAATGCCATTGCAGTATTATATAGTAAGAAGAGTATATTCACTTTTGTAAGAAATCATCAGTGTTTTCCAAAGTCACTGTATCATTTTACATTCCCTGCAACAGTGAGTGAGAGTTCCTGTAGTTCCACAATCTTCTAAGCTCTTGGTAGTGTCAGGTTTTGTTTTCATTGCAACCTATATTACAAAGTTATAGTAATCAAAACAGTAGTATTGTATTGGGAAAAAAAACAGACACAGATCGATGAAAAGAATAGAAAGTCCCAAAATAAACCCACATATATATGTCAATTAATTTATAACAGATTAGACAAGAATATATAATGAAGAAGGGACGGCCTCTAATAAGTGGTGTTTGAAAAACTGGACAATCGCATGTGAGATAGAGTACTATCTCACACCATGCACAAAAATTAACTCAAAATGGATTAAAGACTTGAATATAAGTCTTGAAACCATTAGACTCCCAGAAGAAAACACAGGCAGTGGGCTCTTTGACATTAGTCTTAGCAATGATTTTTTGGATCTGACACCAAAAGCAAAGGCAACAAAAGCAAAAATAAGCAAGTGGGACCACATGAAACTGAAAGCTTCTGCTCAGCAAAGGAAACCATTAACAAAATTAGAAGGCAACATACTGAATGGGATAAAATATTTGCAAATCATATTTTATTTCTGATAAGGTTTCAATATCTAAAATATGTAAAGAATTCATATAAGTCAATAGCAAAAAAGCAAACAAACATATTTAAAAATGAGCAGAGGAGGGGATCCCTGGGTGGCTCAGTGGTTTGGCGCCTGCCTTTGGCCCAGGGCGCGATCCTGGAGACCCGGGATCGAATCCCACATCGGGCTCCCGGTTCATGGAGCCTGCTTCTCCCTCTGCCTGTGTCTCTGCCTCTCTCTCTGTGTGTGTGTGTGACTATCATAAATAAATAAAGAAAAAATATTTTTAAAAAATGAGCAGAGGATCTGAATAGACAGTTTTCCAGAGAAGACATACACATGGCCAACAGACACATGAAGAGATGCTCAATGTCACTAATCATCAGGGAAATGCAAATCAAAACCAAAATGAGATATCACCTCACACATGTCAGAATGGCTATTATTAAAAAGACAAGAAATAAATGTTGGCAAGGATGTGGAGAAAAGGGAACTTTATGCACTACTGGGGATAATATAAGTTGATGCAGCCAAAAACACTAATTCAAAAAGACATATGCATCCCTATATTCATTGCAACATTATATATAACCAAGATATGGAAACAACTTGAGTATCTATCAATGAATGGAATACTATTCAGTCATAAGAATGAAATCTTGCAGTTTGAGACAACAAGGATGGGCCTAGAAGGTATTATACTAAGTGAAATAAGTCAGACAGAGAAAGACAAAGACCATATGATCTCACTTGCATGTGAAATCTAAAAACAGAACAAATGAACAAACAAAATAAAGTAAAACTCATATACAGAGAACAAAATGGTGGTTGCCAGCGGAAAGGCTGTTTGTGTGTTGTGCAAAATGAATGAAGGAAATCAAGAAGTACAAACTTCCCTTTATAAAATAAGTAATGGGGATGTAGTGTACAGCATGGTTACTATAGTCAATAATATTTTATTGCTTGCTTGTTTATTTATTTATTTTACTGCATATTTAAAAGTTGCCAAGAAAGTAGATCTTAAAAGTTCTCATCACAAGAAAAAATTTCATAAATTTGTATGGTGATGAATTGTAAGTAGACTTACCATGTTGATCATTTTATAGTGTAGCCAAACATCAAATTTCTCACAATGAATAGTTAAGACAGATTCCTTCTTATCTCTCCAATATTGCAAAATAAAATTAGTGAATTCTCCATAATAAAAACTATTCTCAAGGAGAAAAGAACTTAACAGTTTCTCATTCCACTTGGAAAACAGATTTCCCTCATTCCAGCCCCCTTTACACATCCTGTATGATCTAGGGAGAAAAAAGGTTAAGAAAAACTTGCAAAGGTCGCAGGACCACTAAAAACTGAGATTTAGCCACAAAGTTATAAATGCTTCTCATTTCCCACATGTTCTTTCCATACAACAGGACTCAAAAACACTAACAGCAGATGGCAGCTGAAAGAGCTACAAGATGCAGACCTTATTAAGAAAGATTTCCTAGGAAAGACCTAGGATAACATGGACACACAAACAAGGACACTAGAAGAATATAAAGCCTCTGACACCCAGAGCTACTGCAACTGCTAGCCAGGTTTACACTGAATCTCATAACGGAGGCCTATTTACTAAAGATTCTATTACCTGATATATAATTCCTAGCTTTCAATAATGACAAAAAATTACAAATTATGCCAAAAGTCAGGAAAAAGCACAGTCTGAAGAGACAAACAAGATCAGAACCAGACTCAAAATATGAAAAAAATCATGAAGTTACCATACAGGAAATTTAAAATAACTATGATTAAAACATTAAGGACTCTAATGGAAAATGTAGGCAACATGTAAAATAGATGGATTATATAAGTAAAGAGAAGGAAATTTTATTTATTTTTCTTTTTTATTTCTTTAGAGATTTTTAAAAATTTATTTATTCATGAGAGACACAGAAAGAAAGAGGCAGAGACATAGGCAGAGGGAGAAGCAGGGTCCATACAGGGAGCCTGATGTGGGACTCAATCCCAGAACTCCAGGATCATACCTTGAACAAAGGCAGACGCTCAACCACTGAGCCACCCAGGCATCCTGAAAGAATAAAATTTAGAAAGAGAATCAGGTGCACCTCTGTGGCTCAGTGAGTTAAACATCCAACTCGGTTTCAGCTCAGGTCATGATCTCAGGGTAGTGAGATCAAGCCCTACTTCTGACTCCTGGCTGAGAGCGGAACCTGTTTAAGATTTTCTCACTCCCTCTCCCTCTGCCACTGCCCCTTCCAATCCCCCCATTCTCTTTCTCTCTCTCTCATTCTTAAAAAAAAAAAAAGAAGAAAAAGGAAATGCTGAATAAAATAAAAGGTGCTGCAGCAGAAATGGAGACTGTCTTTTTCTGTTTTTAAGACTTTTTTATTTGTTTTAAAGAGACAGCATATGCAAGTGGGGTGGAGAGAAAGAGAGAGAGAGGGAGAGAGAATTCTCAAGCAGACTCCCTGTTGAGCACAGGGCCTGACTAGGGGCCAATCCCAGGATCCTGAGATAGTAATCTAAACTGAAATTAAGAGTTAGAGACTTAATCAACTGAGTCACCCAGGCACCTCTAAAGATTGTCTTTAATATTTAGCCTGAACACAACTGATGAAATCATCAGTAAGCTTGAAGATGGGTCAAAAGAAACATTCCAAACTGAGATGCAAAGGGAAAAGAGAACGAATAAAAACAGAACAAAGCACCCAAAAACTGTGGTTGTACAGCATACACATAATTGGAATACCACAAAGAAGAGAGAGAATGGAGAACATGAAATATCAAAAGTAATAATGGAGACTTGTCCTAACCTTACACTTGAAAGTAACATAACATTGTATGTCAGCTCTACTTTAAGAGAAAGAAAATAAATAATTTTCCTAACTTAGCATCAGACATTAAACCACAGATCCAGAAAACTCAAACCAAAAGGAGCAGGATAAATACCAAAAAGGCTATACCTGAGCATATCCTATCAAACTGCAGAAAACCAAAGACAGAAAATCTTGAAGAAGGAAGAGAAAGCTTCTTACTGATAGTGGACTAGGATCAGACCTCCCATCAGGAACCATGCAAGCAAGATAAACATGCAATCAAATATTCAATTTAAATATTTTAATATTAAAAATATCTCTTACATTTCTATAAAAACATAATTATTCTTCAAAATTGAAGGAGAAATACTTTTTTGCCGAATGAAAACCAAGGGATTGCCCTGCAAGAAATGTTAAGAGAAGTTTTTCAAAGTAATAAAAGAAATGATGTATTTGGTAATTATAGAATATTAATAAGTGAAAAATGACAATAATATGATAAGAGATGGGAGGGAAAATTGGAAATACTCTTATAAGATACTGGTATTACAAGTAAAATGGTATAGTGTTGTTTCAGGTAGACATAGATTACTTTATAATGTATATTTGAAACTCTAAGACAACAACTATTTTTTTAAAGTATAATAGGCATGTTAAAAGACATAAAATGGAAAAATATTCATGTTTAATCAAAGCCAGAAAAGGCAAAGAAAGAAGGCAATAAAACAAAACAAAGAACAATGCATCAAATTGAAAACTTTTAAAGTATAGTAGATTCTAATTCTATTACATCAATAATCACTTTAAATCTCAGCGATCTAAATGTTCCAGTGAAAAGACAGAAATTGTCAGAGTGGATAAAAATGAGTTAATCGTATGTGTCCTCCCAAAACTCACTTTAAATATAAAGACTCAAATAGGTTACCATAAAGGAATGGAGAAAGATCTCCTGTGCTAACACTAATAAAAAAAAAAAAAAACACTGGAGTGTTATTTCAGTATTCATGTCAGTATTCATTTCAAACTAAGGTGAATTCAGAAAAAGAAAATTACCCAGGGTAAAACACAGCGTTACATAATAAAATTCACCAAGAAAACTAACAGTTCTTATAGTGTATAAGTCAGCAATGAAGTATCGCTTTTGTTTATTTTATCCCACTCTTTTGATGAAAAGGCCCCCAATGTAATTTTCATTCTTGATCCTCTGTAGGTAAGGCATTTCCTGACCACTCCCAGCTTCTTTCTAGATTTTCTCATTGTGTATGATATTCTACAATTTGAATGTGATATGCTCTGGTGTAGTTGCATAGTGTTAATTTAGTTTTCTCTGAGCTTCCTGGATCTGTGGCTTTGTAATCTGTCATTAATTTTGGAAAAGTCTGCCATCAGTGCCTTTCATATATCCCCAGTTCTTTTCTCTTTCTTTTCCTCCTGGTATATCCTTTATGGAAAAGTTATGCCTTTTGTCATTGCCCAGCCATTCTCTTGGGTATTCTATTTGTTTTCTTCTTTCTTTTTTTCTCTTTGCATTTCATTTTGGAAAGTTTCTATTGACATATCTTCAAGCTCACTTATTCTTTCCTTGACTGTGTCCCAACTACCTATTAGCCCATCAAAGGCATTCTCTTCTATGTTACAGTCTTAAAAATTATTATTTATTTACTATTTATTACTATTGCTACCATTTCCTTTTATTCTTTCTTAGAATATCCTTTCTTAGAATTTCCATCTCTGTATAATCTGATTTTGCAAGTTGTCTGTTGGAGCCCATAGCATATTAATTATACTTACTTTAAATTCTCAGTTCTATAGTTTCAATATCTCTCTTGTATTTGAGTCTAGTTCTGCTGCTTGTTTTATCTTCAAACTATGTCAAACACACTCTGCCTTTTGTAAGTGTCTCAGTCCATCAGGCTGCTGTAACAAAATACTACAGACTAAGGCGTTTCCGTAGTGTAGGGGTTATCACATTCGCCTCACACAAAATACTACAGACTGGAAGTCTTAGAAACAGCAAATTACTATCTTCTGCAGTTCTGGAGACAGGAAGCTCAAGATCAGGATACCAGCATGGTTACATTCCAATAAATGCCCTCATCTGGATTTTGGACTGTCAACTTCTCACTGTGTCCTCACAAGGTAGAAAAGGCAGGGGAGCCCTGTGGGGTTTCTTTTAAAAGGGCCCTAATCCCACTCATGAGGGCTCCACACTTATGATCAGATCACCTCCCAAATGCCCCACCTAATTCCATCAAATTGGGTATTAAGATTTCTACATAGGAATTTGAGGAGAACACAGGCATTCAGATCATAGCAGTATGCCTTCTAATTTTTTTTAAGCCAGATATATCATACTGGGTAGAAGAAACTGAGGTGAATAGGCATTTAAAATGAGACTTTATGTTTATCTGGCTAGGACTTAGGCTGTGCTTATGATGTGCTATAGTTGTAGGCGTCAGAGGCTACATTTTCTTTTGGTGTCCTTGTTTTGTCTCTTGTGTTGTCTTTGAGTTTCCCTAGAGACGTCATCTAAGACTGAGCAATGCTGGTTTTTGGATTGAAATCTCCTGTTACTTACAGGAGCCCTACTGAGGTGGTGGTGAGTTTATAATGGGAGGCTAAGCATTCTATAAATCTATGATTTGGTCTCAGTCTTTCAGTAAGCTTGTTCCCCTGTGACTTTCACTGGTGCTCCTCAGTACCCCTCCCCTACTTGAGGAGACAAAAAGACTAAGGGTGACTGATCTTGGGTATTTCCCTGTTCAGCTAGGCTCTGGTAAAGCTCAAGGTTGGTTAGGCTCTGGAAAAATATGTTTTTCCTTTGAAGACATATTTTTGTTATGGAGAACAGAACTGGGTTTTTAAAAATATTTTTTTAAGTTTCAGAGGTAGAGTTCAGTGATTCATCAGTCTTATATAACACCCAGTGTTCATCATATCATGTGCCCCCCCCCTTAGGGCCCACCCCCCAGTTATCTCATCCCTCACCCACCTCCCCTCCAGCAACCCTCAGTTTGTTTCCTAGAGTTCAGTATCTTATGGTATGTCTCTCTCTCTGATTTTGTCTTATTTTATTTCCCCTTCCCTTCTCCTATGATCCTCTGTTTTGTTTCTTAAATTCTGTCTATGAGTGAAATCATATGATAATTGATTTTCTGTTTAACTTATTCTGCTTAGCCTAATACCTTCTAGTTCCATCCAGGTCATTGCAAAATGTAAAATTTCATTATTCTGATAGCTGAGTAGTATTCTATCATATACATCCACATTGTCTTTATCCAGTCATCTGTTGAAGGACATCTGGGCTCTTGCTATATATTTTGGCATTTGTGGACATTGCTGCTATAAACATTGGGGTGCAGGTGCCCCTTCAGATCACTATTTTTGTGTTCTTTGGATAAATACCTAGAAGTGCAATTGCTGGGTCATAGAATAACTCTATTTTTAACTTTTTGAGGAACCTCTACACTGTTTTCCAGAGTGGCTGCACCAGCTTGCCATGGTAAGAGGGTTCCCCTTTCTCTGCATCTTGGCCAACATCTGTTGTTTCCTAACTTGTTAATTTTAGCCATTTTGATCGGTATGAGGTAGTATCTTATTGTGGTTCTGATTTGTATTTCCCAATGGTGGAGTTCATTTTTAAATGATTATTTTCTATATTCCCCCAACTTCGACCCTTCATGAGTCCAACCTTTATCCCCACCCTCACTGTAAGAACAAGGAGATTTTTCTCTGGTCCTCACTCTGAACATCTGGGATTTCTCATCCCTGTATCAAAGGCTAAAGTGGACTATAGTTGGTTATTTCCTTTCCCCCAGTTTGTTTAGGCTCCATTAAAACCCCACTCAGTCAGGCTTTGGTGAAATAATTTCTTTTGAGTTCAGGCCTTGCTGAGAACAGAATTCCCTTGACTTATTTCAAAATGGTCACCCACCATGACTCCTGGCCTGAAGTACAAGGGAATTTTTCTCCAATCCTCACTGAAACCTAGGAGAACTCCTGAAGTGGGAGAGCTCCCAGAAGACTGGCCCCTGGAGTTTTTAAGTCTCAAGCTTGTTCACATTGAGTCCCCAGCAACTCATCAATCAGTTCTTTCCACCCCTGGTACTGGCTCCAGCAGAGGGCTTCTACTTCAACAGGCTAGGATTCTCCTTGATTATCTGCCTCTCCCATTCTAGGAGCCTTGTGTCTAGAAACCTTGTCTACCTTGTGTCCTCAATTTTATGAAAGATCTGAAAAGAGTTGTTGATTCTCAATTTAGCTTTCTTTTGTTGTGAGGAAGGGAATGATGACTTCCAAGCTTATGTCATACCCAAAATGACTGCTTTATTTCTCACTTTCTTTTTTTCCTGCATGTTGTTCATATAATACCAGAAAATATATATTAATTTTTTTAAATTTTTATTTATTTATGATAGTCACAGAGAGAGAGAAAGAGAGAGGCAGAGACACAGGCAGAGGGAGAAGCAGGCTCCATGCACCGGGAGTCCAATGTGGGATTCGATCCTGGATCTCCAGGATCGCGCCCTGGGCCAAAGGCAGGCGCCAAACCGCTCTGCCACCCAGAATATATATATATATATTCTGAATATATATATATATATATATATATCCCCAGAAAATATATATTATAAAAGAATGGTTAGAAATGTATCATTGCTTACTTATATTACTAATTCCCATTATTTAAAAGCCTGAAGGACTTATATCAAGTAAATACACACACACACACACACACACACACACACACACACACACATATAGATATATAATTTTTATGATTTTGTATGATATATATATAAATTTTCATGGCTAAAATTCTCCACTGATCTCTGTGAAGATTTTTTCTGGCACTAAATACTGAAAAAAAAATTACATAAGCCTTGAGTATTTAACTGCCCAATGTAGTTGTGCTTTCTTCTTTTTTAATTTGTATTCTTGTTTCAAATCATCTCTCCCTTTTTGTTATAGATCCCTGGACCTCTAGTGTCCTCTGATGTAGATTTTTTTTTCTTTTTTTGCCATGTTCTTACTAATTCTTTGTGGTAAGATGATATTACCTCACTGATCTATGAAACAAAGGGCATGTGCAAACTGAAATTACATTAGCTTTTTATTGCCCTAAAAATTATAAGCTTACTCTATAACTTATTGTATGCTGTCATTCAGGCTTTTCTATTTTATAAGCAACATAACTGCTTCTCAAGATACTCTCTTCTAGTGAGTATCCCTATTGGGTACTTTGATTCTCAAGGTGTTTTAGAATACATTTTTTTCTAGGTTAAGCATTACTTCATTTTTCCTGGAAAAGTATACAATCTCACCAAAGTCCACTTTGCCATTGAGGTCTTAGGTAAGAAGGTGAATGCCTCCCAACTGTGATATTATCTGAGAATTAATTATTAAGGCTTTTAATCCTCTCACCAAATGGCTATAAGGTAGAGCTAAAGCCACCTTGATGTACAATAACCATGGATTTGCACCACTCAAACATATAAAATGAATTTTTGTTATTATTAAAACTATAGGTTACTGGTAAGAAGGCAATCTTCTCTTAAATCACTGGTAGCAATTAAGCATATTGAAAGTCTTTTCCGATTTAGCAACTCTGTGTTTTCCACATCAACTGTAGCTAATATGTCATGGATCAGAGCTAAGAATAAGATGGCTATGTGAGACTAACCACAGCAGTCAAAATGATAGAACCTCTGTTGGAGAAATATTTGCGCCAGAGTCTATGCCAAAGGACTGCTCCTCTTGGTACTACCATCTGGGGCTTTCAATAGACAACACAGGTCCTTAGATTGGGGGAAAAAGCGCACATTTAAGCAGCCTTCTGGTTCATTAATTTATGCAGTCAATCACTCCTTCACCATGCTGAAGACATGCTAAGGCTCAGGCTGTTTTATTTCCTGGGAATGTAGTGATGGATAGCAATCACTGTTTTGCTGAGGGGCAGCTTGGAGACTGAAGGATACATGGAAGTAATACCAATGAGTTATGGGAGAAATTAATGAAAAAAATCTGACTTTGACAATAATAAGGAGAAAAATATTCTTCACTAAGAAATAGCATCTTTGAGTTGCATTTTAAAGATTAACAAAATAATATTCAGATGAGGAAGAAGATTGTGTTTCTAGAAAAAGGAGAAGCATGAGAAAAGGCTGGAAGATTCAGAACAATTGGGGAAGGTTTGAGTATGATGGGGGGATATACAGTAGTCTGTGTTCAAGATAAAAGATATTTGAACATACTTATATATGCATGTGGAAAGTAGTCAAGGATAAGGGTCAGCAAGTGGAGAAGAACCAGACAAAATGGCTGTATATTTAACACAGGCTTAAAGTTAAGAGAGTGAACATATATGCAATGATTTTGCCAGCTTTCACTAAGAAACATTTTGCTGGGTTTCCAACTAGTAACAAAAAGCAATAACCTTCAGGAAAATAAGATAAGTAGAAAAGTCAAAATTTACCATGGTCAGGACTAAATATCCAGAATATAATGGAACACACAATGCATCTGTGGCAAACCTAATGGATAGTTTAATCCCTTTGACCATCAATGCCTTGACTTCTAGCATCAAAGGAAACAGGCAGTAGATATTATAGAAGGTTGATAACTGGCAATGAATACACAGTAGAAAGTTGTGGAGAAGTAATGAGAAAATTAACAGTGTTACAGAGGGCTGTACACTGTCAGTGAGTACACAGCTCATATGCAATCTAGAGGAGGAGGAGAGACAAATGAAATTGGAACAGGGGTTATTGGGCTGGCAATATTAGGATGGTATCGAGAGGGGAAGATGAAGGCACAGATTTAAAAAAAAAGAAAGATGAATTCAGAGAAGAAATAGTGGAAATTCACTAATTTGAATAATTCAATAACTTGAATAAGTAGTTTCAAAAGATTCAAAAGGTGTTGAAATTTAAGTTTCTCAAAGGAGTTTCCCCTAAATGACTGAGGATGATAACTCAATGTCTAAGAAACTGATGTTTTTAAGATACTAAATGTGAAAAAAAGACTAAGAAAGCCATCACACTTGGTTCTTGAAGCTCAGATTTTTCCTTCTCCAGTTAAAATAGTTCTTCATATGATCTTCCATGTCTTTCACAAGTTTAAAACAAAACAAAACAAAACAAAACAATGCAATGGTAGTGTGTACATGCCCATTTTGTCTCATTTCAATGCTATGTTCATACTCTGTCCCCCAGTATTCAGCACCCAATCTGCATGCGACACCAAATGTAGTCATTATCTCCACAAGAAATCTTTCGTTTCCTCGTTTAACCCACGGTCCTCCCCCAGCTAAATTATTCTCTTCTATTCTTTGCTGTTAAATCATCCTATGCACCCATCTATCAACCCATGTACTATGTAATACCAAATTATGACCATCCTTCCATGCAAGGCTGTCTTCCACAGATTGCAAAGATTTTGAGAAAGAAATATCTTATTTACCTTGTATCCTTCAGATATGGATGTTACTTGGTAAAAATTTATTGAACTAAAATATATGATACATCCCAATGTTCTGTTTATATTTGTGGGTTCCCATCTTTTTTCCTTAAAAAATTAGTAATAGTAGCTTATGTGAATTGATCATTTACATGCCAGACACTCTATATTCAGTGTATCGGTTAACACAGTAATCCTATATTACACATTATGAGTCCTATTTTACTGAAAAAGAAAATAAGTATTTTACATAATAGTTATAGTACTATTTTTTGGTATATAATCACAGTGATTATCACTCTAGAGCAACTGTGTACATCAACTGCTCATGGGTATATCATCTGAAGGATACCATTCACCACCAGTAAGCATGGCTCACAAAAAGAAAGTGATTATTTCCCAGGGTAGGAAGAGAGAGATGTACTCTCAAGGAAATATATAAACATTTCAGTGAAAGAGATGTGTAATTTAATAAATGTCATTCAAGTGTTTTGAAGCCTCTTGAAAGTAGGGGTGAAGAACTGCCTACCTCTTCATTAAGAATCACTATCTATGCTTAGACTCATATCACCCATGTTCTAAAATAAAGGGCAGAAAAAACCTCACTCATTACGTAAATTTCAAAAGAGTAACTTTCCTGATTCATGCTGGCAGAACAGAAACCTTATCTATCTAACTAGAAGTGTGCCAACTTCTCTTCCTATTCCCTAAAGTGGGAAAAATTAGAAAATGTCTGTGAGAAGCCAATATTTGCTGTATTTATCCCCTGAAGGAGGTGAGTGGATTTAGATAAGGGGCTGGGCCCATTGATTAAAGGGTAGACAAATAATGGTGCATATAGAACTCATAACTGACTACCCTCTTTCTTTAGGGTGAGAATGAGCGAGTATCTTGATGCTCAACATTAACAGTCAATTTGGCCATTACCCACAGCAGAGAAAATCACGAAGTATTCCCAGTGTAAAGCTGCTTCCTTTTCTGTGAAGACTTTCCGATATAATCATAAATTTGCAATGACAACAACAATAAGATTTATTGAAGAAAACAGGTACTCCATTTGAGAGAAACAATTCCAGGTCTCTAAGTCAGGTAGAGGCAAGGTGTAATAAAGAACACCAAGTTCATCACCTCCTCCTCTAAAACAGTAATAAACAATGAGAAAGGAGATACACACAACAAAGGATGAAGATTCATCAGGAGGTAAAGCATGTAGAAATAATAAAACCTCTAGAAGATAGAGAACTGATAGAGAAGCAATACAGAAGCTAGAGAAGTTCACAGCCTGTGTAAGCACCATCAGGAAAATTGCAGAAGTGTGACTTGATATTCCTCACAGAAACCCAGAGATGCTTTGAACTTCAAAATGTTAAAGATAACTGTGAAAGTTTGGTGTGAAATAGGAATGATATTTGAAAATGTATATAAAGAACACCCATCCTTCCACCACTTTCCCTTATCATCACTCAAGAAAACTGACGAACTGACGCCTGCCCTCAATCAAAAAGTGGAAGAAGTATTTTCAAAAGGTTTTAAATGGTCCTTCAAAAAAGACTTCCTTGTTCACTCTCCCTGGAGTAAAGATCCCCCATGTGCTGTGTTCATGGACACATAGTTTCAATACTGCTTTATATTGCCTCTAAAAAAAACCCTGTTTTTTATTTTACACTATGTATTATTTTAGGAAAAAAAAGTAGCAGTTAGTCTAGGGAAATCCCTTTTATCCCACACCCAGTTTCCTCTTTTATTAACATCTTACATTAGTATGGTGCATGTGTTACAACTAATAAACCAACATCTGTAAATCTATACATTCTTGTTAACTAAAGTCCATCATTTATTTGTATTCTTTAGTTTTTACCTAATGTCCTTTTTGTGTTCCAGAATTGTACCCAGATTACCACCTTACATTTTGTTGTCATGTCTTCTTAGGTTCACCCTGGCTGGGACAGTTTCTCAGACTTTCCTTGCATTTAATGACCTTGATAATATCCAATACTGGTTATTTTGTCAGTTTGAATATTTGTACAATGCTCTTCAAATGAGATTTTCAGATGTGGTTCTTGTGACTAGATTGAAGTTGTGTGTTCAGAGAAAGATCACAAAAATGTGCCATTCTTATCACAGTATACCAAGAATATATGCTATAGACATGACTTATCAGTGATGATGTTAACCTTGATCACATGGCTGAGGTAGTGTCTCTCAGATTTCACCAGTATAAAGTTACTCTTTTTTCCCCTCTTACTGTCCTCTTTGGAAGAAGTCACCGTGCACAGCCCACACTCAAGGGTGTTGAGTTATGTTCCTATTCCTTGAGGTAAAGCAGGTATGTGAATTATTTTGAATTCTACATGAGAGATGAATCTATCTATCTATCTATCTATCTATCTATCTATCTATCATCTATCTATCATCTATCTATTCATTTATTTTATATCAGTATAGACTTATGGATATTTATTTTATATTTTAGGTTTTAATCCACTACTGACTTTTTTATTTTGTTGCTCAAAATGGTCCCATTGATATGTCAAAATGGCTCAGCTTTGGGCCACTGAGAGTTCTTTCAGTTGGCTACTACATCTCTTTGGCAGGCACCCATTGTTGTGATTATTTTTTGAGCATTTCCTCACTCTCTGGCACTATAAGATGCTTATCTTGTATGTTCTCTGTACCAGCTTCGTCAGGCCAGGTCTCCAAGGAGCCCTGGTACCTTTTATTGGAGAATAGTATCAGAAACCAGATCAGAATGATCTTGGCATTGAGGGGTTATTACCTCATTTAACATATGAATGGAAATCAAGGCTCATAAGATATTTAAGTAAATCTTCAATGTGAAGAAGAAAAATAAAAATATATACCCAGAACTATTGTACATCATTGTGAAATTTCAGAACACCAAGGATGTATTAAAAGCTTCCAGAGGGGGGAAATGACTGGCTTCTTAACAATGGAAGATAGCATTAGGTTGGCATTAGATGTCTCAATCTCAACACTGGATGTGAGGGAAAAAAAAGAGCAGAACCTTAAAATAAAATATTTTCAGACATACGAGGATGTGGAAAATGCATGTTACATCAATCTTTATTAGGAGGTTACTGCAACAAAATGAAGGAACATACCATGAAAAAGAAGCATCATATATCCTGAGCAGGAGCAGGGAGGTGGGGGGGGGGGGTTTGGAGAGGAAGGAATTCCTAGGCTAAGACTGTGGCTTTCTGAAGTATTTAAACATACTTTAAAATATTTAAACATAAATGCTGGGGCACCTGGCACCTCCGTGCTCAGTGGTTGAGCGTCTGCCTTTGACTCAGGTCATGATCCTGGGGTCCTGAGATGGAGCCCACATCAGGCTCCCTGCAGGGAACCTGCTTTGCCCTCTGCCTGTGTCTCTGCCTCTCTCTGTGTCTCACATGAATAAGTAAAATCTTTAAAAATAAATAAACATAAATGCCAAAGTGGTGACTGTACAGTATGCCTAATAGAGCAATTAATTAGTCCAGGACAGTGCAGGGGGACAAGTGGCTCTAGCAGAGTCAGATCCAGGAGAAATGTGACTCAAGAAACTTTGTACTAGTCTTGAGACACTGAACAATTCAAACAAGTTCTAAGATCAGGCAATGAAAGGCAACTAACCAGGTGAGTTGACAGATGTCTTAACTGACCTTATTGTCATAATCATTTTGCAATATATTGCATTCCATATCATTATGTTGTACACCTTAAACTTACATAGTGTGATATGTCAATATATCTCAATAAATATATCTCAATAGAACTGCCAGACAATAAGCAAACTGCTGTCAAACCCAACCAAACTAATCGTAAGGAACGTAGTCAGAAAACACTACTAGATGTTACTATAAACAATAACTATATAGTGAAGATGATGTAAATATGGATTATTTAATTAATGGTAACTACAAAACTCTATATGAGGAGGCAGAATGAGAAGAAATGGGATGCCCTATATGGCTAAATCTTCATTCATCAGGGCAGGAAGTCAATATATAATGACTTAAATTGATGAATTGAGGAATAGCAGAAGTGGCAGGCTTGGGCAGAAGTAGAAAGAGATAGCTCTTCCTTTATTATAAGCTCCATCTTTTTCTATTCCAATGATATATGTGTTATTTGGATACAAAATGAAAATGTATTATGAGACGCCTGGGTGGCTCAGCTGTTGAACAACTGCCTTTGGCTCAGGATGTGATCCCGGAGTCCTGGGATCCAGTCCTACATTGGGCTCCCTACAGGGAGCCTACTTCTCCCTCTGCCTGTGTCTCTGCCTCTCTCTCTCTGTCTCTATTTTTCATGAATAAATAAATAAATCTTTAAAAAAAGTAAATGTATTACACACTTCAATATATAGATACAACCTTAGGCAACCAGTTAAATGCTCTATGTTGGAAAAAAACAGTTTCTCAATTCTTTATTTCTCCATTGAAACAGAGCGCATTCTTGATTTGAAAATCATTAGCATATAGATGGAATTGAAGCTATGACATTTTTGAGCATGTCCAAAAAGAGTCTGGGAAGACAAGGAAAGAAAGCCTGAGAGTAACCCAGACATCTTCAAGAAAAGGTGTCATAAAGGTCAAGGGAAGAAAATTTGGGGATTGATCAATAATAATAAACTAGCTAAAATTTTGCTATCTTGGTATGTTTCATGGAATGTCTTCTTATATATATATTAACTCATTCATTTTCCTCTGGAAGTTAATGCTATTAGGCATATTTTCCAAGTGGAAAAATAGGGATTTGGATTTTTTTCTATTTTTATTTTATTATTATTTTTTTAATTGAAGTTCCATTTGGCAACATATAGTATAACACCCAGTGCTCATCCCATCAAGTGCCCTCCTCAGTGCCTGTCACCCACTTACTGCATCCTCCCACCACCTCGCCTTCTGCAACCCTTTGTTCATTTCCCAGAGTTAGGAGCCTCTCATGGTTTGTCTCCCTCTCTCATTTTTCCCACTCATTTTCTCTCCTTTCCCCTTTGATCCCTTTCATTATTTCTTATATTCCCCATATGAATGAAACGATATGATGATTGTCCTTCTCTGATTGACTTACTTCACTCAATATTACCCTCAGTTCCAACCACATTGAAGCAAATGGGGGATATTCATCCTTTCTAATGGCTGAGTAATATTCCATTGTATATATAGACCATATGTTCTTTATCCATTCATCTGTCAAAGGACATCAAGGCTCCTTCCACAGTTTGACTATTGTGGATGTAGCTCCTGTGAACATTGGGGTGCAGGTGACCTAGCGATTCACTACATCTGTATCTTTGGGGTAAATACCCATTAAAAATTGCTGGGTTGTAGGGAATTTCTATTTTTAACTTCTTGAGGAACCTCCACACTGTTTTCCAGAGTGGCTGCACAAGTTCATATTCCTACCAACAGTGCAAGAGGGTTCCCCTTTCTCCACATCCTCTCCAACATTTGTTGTTTCCTGTCTTGTTAATTTTCACCATTCTCACTGGTGTGAGGTGGTATCACATTGTGGTTTTGATTTGTATTTCCCTGATGGCAAGTGATGCAGAGCATTTTCTCATGTGCTTGTTGGCCATGTCTGTGTCTTCCTCTTTGAAATTTATGTTCATGTCTTTTGCTCATTTCATGATTGGATTGTTTCTTTCTTGAAATTTGATAAGTTCTTTATAAATATTGGATATTAACCCTTCATCTGATATGTCATTTTCAAATATCTTCTCCCATTTTGTAGGTTTTTTATTTTTTTAATTTTTTAAAACATTTTGTTTTATTATTTATTCATGAGAGACAGACAGAGAGAGAGAGAGAGAGAGAGAGAGAGAGAGAGAGGCAGAGACAGAGGCAGAGGAAAAAGCAGGTTCCATGCAGAGAGCCTGACATGGGACTCAACCCTGAGTCTCCAGGATCAGGCCTTGGGATGAAGGCGGTGCTAAACCACTGAGTCACCGGGGCTGCCCTGTAGGTTATTCTTTTAGTTTTGTTGACTGTTTCTTTTGCTGCACAGGAGCTTTTTATCTTGATTAAGTCCCCATAGTTCATTTTATCTTTTGTTTCCCTTGCCTTCATAGATGTATCTTGCAAGAAGCTGCTGTGGCCAAGTTCAAAAAGGGTGTTGCCTATGTTCTCCTCTAGGATACTGATGGATTCTTGTCTCACATTTAGATCTTTCAAACTTTTTGAGTGTTTTTTTGTGTGTCTGGTGTAAGAGAATGATCTAGTTTCATTCTTCTGCATGTGGCTGTCCAATTTTCCCAACATCATTTATTGAATAGACTGTCCTTTTTCCAGTGGATGGTCTTTCCTACTTTGTTGAGTATTAGTTGACCAGAGAGTTGAGGGCCCATTTCTGGGTTCATTATTCTGTTCCATTGATCTATGTGTCGGTTTTGGTGCCAGTACCACACTGTCTTGATGATCACAGCTTTGTAGTACAACTTGAAATCTGACATTGTGATGCCCCCAGCTCTGGTTGTCTTTTTCAAAATTCCCCTGGATATTAGGGTCTTTTCTGATTTCATACAAATCTTAAGATGATTTGTTCCAACTCTCTGAAGAAAGTTCATGGTATTTTGAGCAGGATTGAATTGAACATTTTAATTGCACTGGGTAGCATAGATATTTTCATAATATTAATTCTTCCAATCCATAAGCATGGAATATTTTTCCATCTCTTTGTGTCTTCCTCAATTTCTTTCAGAAGTGTTCTGTAGTTTTAATGGGTATAGATCCTTTACCTCTTTGGTTAGGTTTATTCCTAGGTATCTTATGCTTTGGGGTGCAATTGTAAATGGAATTTATTCCTTAATTTCTCTTTCTTCAGTCTCAATGTTAGTGTATAGAAATGCCATTGATTTCTGGGCATTGATTTTGTATCCTGCCACACTACCAAATTGCTGTATGAGTTCTAGCAATCTTGGGGTGGAGTCTTTTGGGTTTTCTATGTACAGTATCATGTCATCTCCAAAGATGGAGATTTGGACTTCTTCTTTCCAATTTGAATGCCTTTTATTTTTTTTGTTGTCTGATTGCTGAGGCTAGGACTTCTAGGACTATGTTGAATAGCAGTGGTGGGAGAGGACATCCCTGTCATGTTCCTGATCTTAGGGTAAATGCTCTCAGTTTTTCTCCATTGAGAATGATATTTCCTGTGGGCTTTTCCGATGGCTTTTAAAATGCTGAGGAATGTTCCCTCTATCCCTACACTCAGAAGAGTTTTGATCAGGAATGGATGCTATATTTTGTCAAATGCTTTCTCTGCATCTATTGAGAGAATCATGTGGTTCTTGTTTTATCTCTTGTTGATATGATCTGTCACGTTGATTATTTTATAAGTGTTGAACCAGCCTTGCATCCCAGGGATAAATCCCACTTGGTCATGGTGAATAATCTTTACTGTACAGTGGATCCTATTGGCTAGTATCTTGTTGAGAAGTTTTACATCTGTGTTCATCAGGGATATTGGTCTATAATTCTCCTTTTTGGTGGAGTCTTTGTCTGGTTTAGAAATCAAGGTGATGCTGGTCTCATAAAACAAGTTTGGAAGTATTCTGTCCCTTTCTATTCTTCTGAACAGCTTTAGTACAATAGGTATTATTTCTTCTTTAAACATTTGGTAGATTCCCCTGGGAAGCCACCTGGCCCTGGACTTTTGTGTCTTGGGAGACTTTGATTACTGCTTCAATTCCCTCCCAGGTTATTGGCCTGTTCAGGTTTTTTATTTCCTCCTGTTCCAGTTTTGGTAATTTGTGGTTTTCCAAGAAGGCATCCATTTCTTCTAGATTGCCTCATTTGTTGGCATATATCTGCTCATAATATATTTTTAAAATCATTTGTATGTCCTTATTATTCATTGTGTTCTCCTCTCTTTCATTTGTGATTTTTGTTAATTTGAGTCTTTTATCTTTTTTTTTTTTCACAAGGCTGGATAGGGGTTTATCCTATTTATTCTTTTGAAGAACCAACTCCTGGTTTTCTTGAGCTGTACTATAGTTCTTCTGGTCTGTGTTTCATTGAGTTTTGCTAGAATCTTTATTATTGCTCTTATTCTGCTTGGTGTAGGCTTTACTTGCTGTTCTTTCTCCAGTTCCTTTAGGTGCGAGGTTAGCTTGTGTATTTGAGTTTTCTCCAATTTTTTGAGGGAGGCTTGTATTGCAATGTATTTCCCTCTTAGGACTCCTTTTGCTACATACCAAAGATTTTGAACTGTTGTATCTTCATTTTCATTAGTTTCTATGAATCTTTTTAATTCCTCTCTAATTTCCTGGTTAACCCATTTATCTTTTAGTAGGATAGTATTTAACCTCTATGTGTTTGACTTTCTTCCAAATTTCTTATTGTGATTGAGTTCTAGTTTCAACGCATTGTGGTCTGAAAATATGCAGGGGACAATCCCAATCTTTTGGTATTGGTTGAGACCTGATTTGTGACCCATTATGTGGTCTACACTGGAGAAAGTTGCATGTGCCCTTGAGAAGGATGTGTATTCAGTTGCGTTTGGATGTAAAGTTCTGTAAACATCTGTGAAAGCCATCTGGTCCAGTACATCATTTAAAGCTCTTGTTTCTTTGGTGATATTCTGCTTAGAACATCTGTCATTTGCTGAAAGTGCCGTGTTGAAGTCTCCTACTATTAGTGTATTATTATCTAAGTATCTCTTTACTTTATTAGTTGATTGATATAGTTTGCAGCTCCCACATTAGGGGGATAAATATTCATTATTGTAAGCTCTTCTTGTTGGATAGAACTTTAAGTAAAATACAGCGTCCCTTTTCATCTCTTACTACAGTCTTTGGTATAAACGTTAATTGATCTGATGTGAAAATTGCTCCCCCTGCTTTCTTTTGAGGACCATTTTAATGGTAAATGGTTCTCCAACCTTTCATTCTCAGGCTGGAGGTGTCCTTAGGTCTAAAATGAGTCTCTTGTAGACAGCATATGGATGGGTCTTACTTTTTTATCCAGTCTGAAACCCTGATTTTGATAGGATCATTTAGCCCATTCATGTTCAGAGTAACCATGAAAGGTATGAATTTAGTGTCATCATATTACCTATTCAGTCACTGTTTCTGTGGATTGTTTCTCTGGGATTCCTCTTTCTTTTACAGGGTCCTCCTTAATATTTCTTGCAGAGCTGGTTTGTTTGTCACATAGTCTTTCAGTTTCTGCCTATCCTGGAAGCTCTTTATCTTTCCATCTATTCTGAACGACAGCTTTGCTGGATAAAGTGTCCTTGGCTGCATGTTCTTTTCTTTTAGTACCCTGAATATATCATGCCAGTCCTTTCTGGCCTGCCAGGTCTCTGTGGAGAGGTCTGCTGTTAATTTCTCCCCATATAAATTAAGAATCTCTTGTCTCTCACTGCTTTAAGAACTTTCTCTTTACCTTTGGAATTTGTAGGTTTCACTATTAAATGTCACAGTGTTGAATGGCTTTTATTAATTTTTTTGGGAGGTGTCCTCTCTATCTCTTGGATTTGAATGGCTCTTTCCTTCCCCAGATTAGGGAAGTTTTCAGCTATGATTTGTCCAAATATACTTTGTGGTTCTCTCTCCCTCTTAGCCGCCTCTGGAACCCCAATGATATGTAAATTCTTCCTTCTTAGGCTATCTTTTATTTCCCTAAGCCTTTCCTCATGATCTCTCTTTTTTCTCTTTTTTCCTCAGCTTCCTTCCTTACCATCAACTTGTCTTCTGTGTCATTCACTCTCTTCCACCTCATTAACCCTAGCAGTTAGGACATCCAGATTGGATTGCATCTCATTTAATATGTTTTTCATTTTGGCCTAATTAGATCTCAATTCTGCAGTAACAAAGTTTGTAGAGTCTTTTATGCTTTTTTCCAGAGCCACCAGTAACTTTATATTTGTGCTTCTGAATTGACTTTCTGACATTGTATTGCAATCCATATTCTATAACTCTGTGGCATAGAGTACTGTTTCTGGTTCTTTCCTTTCTGGTGAATTCTTCCTTCTAGTCATTTTGTCCAGTGAAGAGTGGCTGTATGAGTTGGCTGAGTCAAAAATATCAACCATGACTTAAGTAAAATACACTCTAGATGATTCCAAGGAGGTCAGAGACCAGAAATGAAAAAGAAGAGCAGAACAAAATAAAACAAAAGGCCACTAAAGTGAAAAACAAATTTTAAAACAATGTAGTAAAAATAAAAGGCCAAAAACCAGAAAGAAGAAGAAAAAAGAAAAAGTAAAAAAAGTAAAGGAAAGAGGAAACAGAGAAAAAAGAAAGAAAGAAAAAAGGGGGCACTGGGGGATGGTGGTGGTGAAGAAGTGGTAGTGGAGAGAGAATGAGTCTACCTGAGGGGTCCTAGAGCATGATCGAAGAGAGAATATAATATCACAGAATGAAGCAACAATGTGTTCCTCTTGGTTCTGGGTGTATGTTGGTCATGTTTTAGAAGGTACTAACTTCCAACATTGTAAAACAAAGTCAGGCAGAGAAAACAAAAATCACAAAACAAAAACCCATATCTTGTATATCTACCACAATTAAATTGAATATGTTGAAGGGAATCCAGAAGTGAAAAATATATCTAAGGCATGTAATTGTAGAAATATGAAAGTCAAAAAGGAAGAAACTTAAAAATGAAGAGGTGGTAAATATCATAGTTAAGGTGGGAAAGGAGAAAAAATATTGGAAACCTTTATTCTGATATAAAAATGAGTTGTAATGGAAAAAGGAGAAAAAGGGGGGACTCTATACTTCTATAAACTATTTTCTCTCGATTTTCCCTTGGTCTTGGAGCTTTCCAGTGTTTCTTGGTTAATAAATTTCTCTTCCCCTTTTCTTCCAGCTGGTCTTCTAGGGGAGGGGCCTACTGCACTGATTCTCAGGTGTTTGTGCCTTGGGAGATGCCCTGCCCCCTGCCAGGTGCCGGGTTCAGTGTGAACTGTTTACTCCTTGAGGCCTTAGTTCCCTGGTGGCCCTGCCTCTCCCAGGCACAGGATGAAATGAAAAGGAAAAACAACAATGGTGGCAGCCAGATTTCCAGCTCTGGAGTCAACTCCCTGCTAGTAACTACCACAGTCTCCCCATCCACACTGGCCTAGATGCTCCTGGGGCTGGTGTGAGTGCACTGATCTGCACAGCTTGGGGGCTTTCAGTGGCAGGAGAGTTCTTGCTGTCCTGTGCCCTTCCCTCTTCCTCCTATCCCAGGGGGAATTAAGGATCGTTGGCTTTGTCCACTCAGGTACCCTGGGATCTGGGGCCCTGCACTACTGGACCCAAGCTCCCAGGGGCCTCTTCTCCTGAAGGCAGCAGAGCACAGACGCCTCCGTCCAGAGCCCCCCACCTAACCCACTGGTTTCTTCCAAATTCCCCCACTGGCTGCAGCGCTCCATCCCTTTCCTGAGATTGGCCCACAATTTGTGTTGAGCTTTCCCTTGGGCGCCCCTCCTCTTACAGTGACTCCAGAATCTTGAGGCTTCTCTGCCCCTCCTGCGATTCTGCCCAGTTTCCCTGCTAAGCACTTTACTGTCCAAGAAAACCCTGGTGCGGATTTTTAAAGTTCCCACTTCTCCAGCACTGGGCTTTCCTTTTCCAGGGGCTTTCACCGCTCTGCTTTAGCTGGGCTCCTCACGGTTCCCCTCACCTACTTTATTCTTTTTTATTTATTCATTTTTTTCCCTGCCTTCCTACCTTGTTAGAAGTGAAAACACTTTCTCTCTGTAGCGTTCCAGCTGTTCTCTCTTTAGATCTCAGGTCGAATTCGTATGTGTTCAGGATGTTCTGAAAGTTATCTAGGTAAGTTTGTGGGACCAGGTGAGTTGAGGACCCTTACTCTTCTGCCATCTTGCCCCTCCTCCGGGATTTTGTAGAAATTACGTAAATTACCTACATTCACATAGTTTATAAATGCAGGGCCTAGGAGTTAAACCTGCAGTCTCTCTCCAGAAATCATGTTCTTGGCAACTGTGTTATATCATGTCAAATACTGCTGAGAATTTGAGCAAGCTAGGGCTGAAGAGATCCCCCAGCTGTAGTGTCTACTGCAGTAACTATGATGCATTGAGGAAGTACAGCTCCCCTTAAGCACGGTTTGGGCAGAGACGTACTCCACAAACAATATTCAAGCATCTAAAATGCTCACACCTCTGCCTTGAGAAACGTTTGAGTGAATACAGAGACCTGAGATATATGGCTCCTGTATTCAAGGAGCTAATACGTAGCTCAACTCCTCATTCATGACAGCCAAGGTCTAGAGAAGCTTTTCAGTTAACACATCCTTCCTCCCACCCCACAAATCCTGTTACAGGCGAAGAATGTTTATTTTTGGCTCTCACAGCAACATCTTCTCCAATTAAGAAAGAGGTCCTGTTTTTATTCTCTTTTTTTAAGCTCTGCCTGCCTAAGGAGAGCTTGATTATGCTAATCAACATTACTCAGCTTCTAGATTAAGCAAGTGTTCTCATTTAAAATCTAGGAATGCTACAGACCACAAAATTGGGTTAATTTGGCATGCTTGTGCTCTGGGTTTGTGTGTTGCACAGGTGTGTGTGCAGGCACAAAATGAGAAGCAGGGGCTCTTTAGTTAGGATAGTGCTGAAAGAGGAAAACATTTCTACTGCTTTGAAATAACTCTCCCCATCTTGATAAAAGACTCCTTTTGTTCATGGCTGTTCTCCTTGCTATGGTTTCCTAAGATTGTTTCATTTTTCCTGTTCCTTTGTTTTTATTTCTGTCACATCCTTTCTTCTCTCTTTCAGGAAGCCCCGAAGTTCACAAAAGGCTTAACTTACCACAGCATAAAAATGTCAGAAGTTGACTTGCTGTTGAACAAATTAATGGCTGATGCAGAAGGAAACACCTTCACAGAGCATTTCTATTCCATTCTAGCCTGCGGGTAAATTCATCTTGCTTGGTCTTTTTTATTTCATGCATATTGATTCTAGGACTGTTCTACCTAGATATCCAGTACATCTCCTCCCAGAAAAGAGTGAGGGTATATAGATGTGCAATTACTCTAGTTGAGCAACACAGCATGATGTATCCAGTGAATAAAACATGTTCTTCATTGGGAGTTTTGGCTTGCACTAAACAGAGTACCTGAACTTGCCCTAATGCTCTGTCTTCTGAGCTTCAGTGATTAACCGACAGGGTTGGGGGGTGTGGAGGGGGTCTTCAGCTGAGCTGAATGGAAGCAGAGCCAGCTTGAAGTACTTTTAGCTTTAGAGCAAACCCATCATTTTTATTTATTATTATTATTTTTTATTTATGATAGTCACACACAGAGAGAGAGGCAGAGACACAGGCAGAGGGAGAAGCAGGCTCCATGCACCGGGAGCCCGATGTGGGATTCATCTCGGGTCTCCAGGATCGCACCCTGGGCCAAAGGCAGGCGCCAAACTGCTGCGCCACCCAGGGATCCCGAGCAAATACCTCATTAAGAAACATGTGAAGCAACATTGGCTATGGTAAAGATGAAGGCAATTACAAACAAACACAGCCTTGGTAAAAATAGCACACATTTAGTCTCCACACTGGTATTTAATCCATTATAGAGTCATTTCTGTCCCTTTATCTGATTCAACATTCCTTTCAAAAGCCTCTTCCCACGCTGGTCAGTGAGAGCAGTTATGCTGATCTAAGTAGCAGGTTGCAGATCCTCAGATGGAAGGCAAGATGGTTCTTCTGGTGGCAGCTCTGGGGAGCTTGAGGACACAACTCATAGTGTCACAAGGCGGAAACAGAGGCCTTTAGACCCAGTTCCTCCTACTATCATATTTAATCTTTGTGTGAAGTGTGTACCCTCACTGAAAAAACTATAAAATGAGAAGCATCAATAAAGATAACACCTGTGTCAAGTGGGGCTATAAATTTCTCCAAATATTCCTTATTAATTAAATAGCTTGGAATCACTTCTATAATAACAAAGCCTCAAGTTTAATGAACTATCACAATGACAACTGATTATGTGGTCTTAATTTTACCCTCTAGAAACATTCTCGATGAGGAATTAGTCTCACTATATAAAAAGGTATTTTCTCAATCCCAAATATTAGCCCAAATTTCAGGTTAAATAGGCTTTTCCTCAATATGGCAGAACTGACAAGTTTTGGTGACCTGTATTTGGCAATTTCCAAAGCCAGCGTCCAACTTTATGTAAAATATTGGCTATAGAGTCTCAATTCGTCTTTGTTTTATATAGTGATTGGGTTTTTTAGGTGTTATTAAGTCATAATACTTAAATTCAGGACCTGAAATTGTTGCTACTTCATTTCAAGAGCAACAATGGAGGTGAGAGAGTGAGAGAACAAAGAAGCTGTCCAGGTGCCACTGGTGGGACTGCCATAAAGGCCCCATCACTTTACACCTGTTTTTCTACACTGCTGAGGTCCGGCTTTATTGTAGCCATTTTCACCTTGGTCTTGTATTCTTTTATATTCTTATTTCTTCCATCAAATTGCTCTTTTCCTGGGAATTTTCCTACCTTACGTAATTCTATAGCCCCAGAATATGAACAGTACTTGTCACATAAGAAACTTAATTATTGCTTATTACATGAATGCTTAATAATATCAAGCCTAAATTAAGAGAACCACTAAAATTAGCTGTAAAAAAAAATCTTAATCTAATCTGTACTGACAAATGAGGAATGTCATCACTTCCCTAATAAATACATTACCTGAGTAGCAGACTCAGGACAAAAACTCCTATGACTGCAACCTGGCTGCTTCCCCATGCTACTCCTCTTCCTCCTCCAAGGCTGCCTCTTGTATTTGGCTTCACATTTCCTTTAGAGTTAGTTCGTGTCTGAGCTGGGCTGTGTGGCATGAAATGAGTCAAACATTCGTGTGCTGATTCAGAAAGACAGGTCAGCAGTGATTGCCTGAAATGCCAGGCTTTCTAGAACTGTGCCAGGGTTCCAAGAGTCCCAGTACTGGGTAGTTCAAGTACCACACATGAAATTTAAATAAGTCCCTGCTTGCCAAACACCTGCTTTGTGCAAGCCATTTAAGCAGATGCTCAGGGTAAGATGGCATTTAAAAATTAATGAGGAATTTACCTAACATCAAATATTAACCAAGCAAGAAAGCTGTTGTGACTTCATAAAAGGTCACAGACTCTGAAAAGAGATGTGGCACCCAAAGACCTGAGTTTGAGTTAAGAAATAGCCATCTAGCAGCTGGGCAACCCTGAGCATATCACTTACCCTCTCCAAGCCTCAGTATCTTTATCTGCAGAAGGTTTTTTTTTTTTTTAAATTTTATTTATTTATGATAGGCACACAGTGAGAGAGAGAGAAGCAGAGACACAGGCAGAGGGAGAAGCAGGCTCCATGCACCGGGAGCCCGACGTGGGATTCGATCCCAGGTCTCCAGGATCGCGCCCCGGGCCAAAGGCAGGCGCCAAACCGCTGCGCCACCCAGGGATCCCTGTCTGCAGAAGGTTTTAAGGGAAAATGCGTTCAACAGTCAATAATAAAACACTGAAAATGGCTTTAATAATAATGTGTTTGTCTCATTTAACCAGAAGTGAGGGAGTAGAGAATTGGTGAACTCAGTAGCTTATTGATGATGTGAGGACACCGAGCACTCCCAACTTGCAACTCTGGATTCTCGGGTTGTTGAAAGTGTCTCAGCAGTGGTCACAACATGGCTTTGCCAGCTCCAAAAATTCAATCCTCACACAGCAATATACCAGAGTGAAAAAATGGGGAAGAGATGGTTGGCATTTACCTATTCATTTGTATTATCATTTCCCCAAAGTCTCCTTTTTGTGTCATAGGCTGGGACTGGGTCCCAGCACCTGATACCCCTAAGTCTGCCCATGGTAAAGGGGACAGAGATCCAGCATGACTGATTCTGATGAGCAGGAGTCATTTCCTGGGGCCCATACCAACACTGCCACATACCTGAATGAAATCCGGACTCTGACAGTAAGGAGGAAGGAAGGAATTAGTGCTTATCAGAAAACCAAGTGCCTGCTGCGGAAACCTAACCCACAAATCTTTTGTGAGGCTTGATGTAATGGGAATGAAAGTGCACTTTGTAAACTATAAATCACTGTACAGCTTAAAGTCATTATTTCTGTCATAATTATATTTGCTAACAGCGAGTGTTCTCACCTGGGGTATTTTGCCTCATTCCTTCACTGTGAGGAACTTCATAATAATGGGTTATCCAGGAAAGGGAAAAATACCAACTCATCTCCAAGTTACTGAATTTAGGTAAATATAGCTGGTAGCTACTAAAATTAAAATATCTATGCACTTTCTTCAAGGGAATGAATGTCTCATGTTAGAATTTGAGAGGATAATTGAGAGGAGGCCTAAGGACCAATGAGGCAGAGAGCCTGAAGTAGACAGATGCCATCTGGGGTAGCTGCCTCACTCCCCCTCAATTGCTCTTCACTGGAAACATCCCCAAATACATGTATCTACACTATGTGGTCCTACTCAACTGGTCAGAATGAACTGGTCTAGAGAAGGACACCAGATGGACACTGGCTGAGTCATGTTCTCTTTGTGATGAGATTTGAAATAGAAACATAAACTTGGAGTTGCCAGGCAGATTACCCTGAAGGCAGGGCTCTGGTGGGAAGACCTATTTCTTCCAGTTCCTGAAGACTTTAGCACTGCCATGGGCCACTAGATCCCATGGGATCCTGTAGTACCTTACCTAGGAGGATAGCAATTTCAAAGCAAACAAGACATTTTCCCTTCCTTCTTGATGCTTCCCCTTGATCTTGTCCCATTACTGACCACTGACCCACTACTACAGATAGTCAGCTGTTCTTTTCCTACCTTCTGAGTTGCAGAATTTTAGGTCCTCAAGAGGGAAGAAAAACTTTTCTTCTTCTAATGAATCATTCCTATTATTTTTTTAAATATTTATTTATTCATGAGAGACAGAGAGAGAGAGAGAGAGAGGCAGAGACACAGGCAGAGGGAGGAGCAGGCTCCATGCAGGGAGCCCGACGTGGGATTCGATCCTGGGTCTCCAGGATCATGCCCTGGGCCGAAGGCGGCACCAAACCACTGAGCCACCCGGGCTGCCCCATTCCTATTATTATATAAACGTGATCTTATGCATGCCAACTTAAAATAATATCCCATCCTTTACCTATACCACTTTCTAGAAATGGCTCCATTTCTTTGTTCCTATTCACAGTAGACCCCTTACAAAGATTGCCTCTACTCCCTGCTTCACTTGCTCTTCTCATCTTCCTTCACGAACCCACTCCAGTCAGGATTTTGTTCTTATCATGATGCCTACCATGGGCTTGTCAACTCCATTAAACTTAATGTCCATCTTCAGATCTCTGGAGAACCAGGAAGCAGCATATGGCAATTGAAAGAGTATCTCCACTGGGTTCTGGCATGCCATTCGTAACGTTCTCTTCTGACTTCACTGCCCCATTTTTTTCCTGTCTCTTTTCCTGATCCTGCTCTCTTTTCCTACTTTGCATTTTGAAGGGTCTCATGGCTCAGCTCCTAGACCTCTCCTTTTCTTGATCCACACCCACTCCCCAGGTACAGTCTATACTGATAATTCCCGAGTGTGCACATATGCAGCTGTTAATACATATCTCCAGGTGAATGTCTAATTGGCATCACTCTTGATAGCTCTTCTGCACAATTATTCCTCTGTCTTCTCTGTCTCCATAAATGGCATGTTGACTGCCAATTCTTCGGATCAAAAACTTTGATACATCTCTGCCATATCTATATCCAGTCCATCTAAAACCAAATTATGTTGGCTTTACTTTCACAAATGTTCAGGATCTGACAACTTATCATCTTTACGTCTAACACCTAATTTCAGGCCATTACCACTTCTTACAGGAATTATTGCAATAGATTCTTCTCTGGTCTCTTTTTTTTATCTAACTTAGGCCTCTTACAACCAGCCATAAGCCCCAAAACATTCTTTAAATGTGTTCAATTATGTTACACTTCACTTAAAACATCCAAATTTCTTCCCAGATCATTCAAAGTGAAAGACAAAATTCTTACATAATCTATAAAGCACTACTTGATCTGGCCCCCTCTTCTACTTCTCTGTCCTCATCTACTACCATGTTTCTACAGCCCATTTATTCTGTTTTGGTTTCTTTGCCTTTACTCAAATATACCACACATTCCACTGCCCCTGCCTTTGCACTGTTTCTTTTTTTTTTTTCTTCTACTTGGAACATTTTGCCTGTTGTTCGAATAACCTACTTGATTGGTTCCTTCTGATTTCACTCAAATATCCACTCTCTTATAGATCTTCCCTTTCAAACTTTGAAAATCTCATATACCACTAAATGTTAGTATTTAGAAATTACGGAGCTGCCCCTAAAGTGTGTGAGGCCCTGGGCAACTACCTTTGATAGGGTCCCTGCCTGCATAAACAATTGACTCACCCCAAATCAGCATGTCAGAGACACTTTGACAGTCTAATCCCATCCAACCCCATGAAAAATATATTGCTGTGACCAGTGGCACCCTCCCAGAATCAGAATCCAGCTATAAATATAAGTGGCAGACCTTATGGCATTTGGCCTGTCCTATGCAAGATATAGATATTCAGAGAGTATCCCAGAGGGCGGTGATGGGGCCAAAGTCTATTTTCAAATTTGAAACATCTTAACTAGAAGGCACTTCCCACCCCAGCTTGTCCCAGATACCACAGGGACTTACAAAATTTTAAGAAAGGCCTAAAAAATGCAGGGGTCCCTAAGATGCCCAGTGCAAGACAGGCACTCCACTTGCCCACTTCCAAAGGCAGTTTTTTCTCTCTCCTTTTTTGTCTCTATCTCTGTCTCTCTCATACACACACACACATACACACACACACACACACACACACACTCCATACCCCAAAGATTTACTATCAACTCCTGAAACAGTATACATTTATTTACTTAATTATTTATTTTGGATCCTACCATTCTGTAATTTTGGGCAAGAGTCTTGTAATGCCAATGCATAATAATGCCAGACTTATGGTACCTGTTCAAATATTTTTTTGTGCAAATTAATGATTGAATGCTGTCTTCAAAATATGTTTCCCTAAAGATATATATCCCTAATATGGAAAAGAGCTTTACTCTACTTGTCTTGTTTTTCTTGTTTACAAACAATTCCACATCTCAGATCACTTAGAAATGATCTCTTTTCAGTTTGAATTTTACTGTTGACATTAGAGTTGTATCTTTTTAGATATGGGAGAAGTGGCTTTGGGTTCAGACACAGACTTTTTTGTTGTGGTGAGTGGGGCATGTCATTACAGGTACAGAAACAGGCAGGGCACCCTGCAGGAAAATGGGAACACATTTCAGAATGAGTTATGTGTTAGATTTGGAGATTTTGGAGAAGGGACCTTCAGCAGTAGCTCTGGTCACTGAATGGAACAAGGCTTGTGAGATATGATTAGCATGCTGAACTGAGTTTTTAAAGCCAGTGATAAAAGGGCAATATTTTCTTGTACAGATTTTTTTTATTGATCCCTGGGGTCTGATATTACACTGACATTTCTACTTGCAGGGTAGGTTACTGCACCCTGTTTGAGGACTTTCTGCTTCCCAATGCACTAACTCTCCTTTCCACAAGGGGTCTAACTGTCCCAGGAAAGAATGGATGAAACAACAGGACAAGTGGCCTACCTTCTTCCCATCACACCCTACACAAACAGACAAGGTCCACCCTAGCTTTTCCTGCCACTCCCCCTGTAGAAGGCCACTGTCTGCCTGAGCAGCATTTTCACACTGTTCCTGCCCCCGCCATGTTGCGGCTAATTGTGGCTGAGCCCTTAGGTGACACCTGTCACATTTCCTTACTTTCTGTCATTATTCTTATAACTTAAAACATATATAACAAAATAAAACATTGTGGTTGAAACTTTTTCTCACAACTCAAGGACATATCACAAAAAGCTGAGATTTTGAGATATATCAGCCTTTTACTAGAACAGTATTTTCAGTGTGTTCCATGACAAACTAACTCTTCGGAATATTCATAGGTATTAAATAAAGATGGGATCAAATACTAATAGATGTTATACAAAGAGTAGGTTGGGGAAGTGGGAAACCCCTTGCCTGAAACAGATTTCTTTAGCCAAGGGCCGTCTACAACATTATGCTCAGGGCCGGTTTGCTTCCCAGAGAGCTCTAGCTGGAAGCATTTCCCAAACCAACTTGACCGCTGAATGCAATTGACCTCCAAGAGCGTCTTGCCATTCCTGTAACACTTTTTGGTCAGTGCTGTTGAAGAGAAGGATAGCTTGAATAAACTCTAATCAATTAGCACAGCATCTAATTTAATAGCAACCCAGAACCTTTTATATCCTTCTTGTGTTTCAATTGACATTAAAGACTCTTTTAGTTAGAAGCATATGCTTAAACAGACAAGGAAACAAAGACAGAGGCCAAAAGTGGTTTGAAAGATGATTTAAAATTGTTCTTTTCATTTAGAATTACCTCCCTTTCCAAGTTTCAGAATCTCAGAAGAAAAAGGTCAATTGATGTTGCAACCTTATTTCATGATTCTTGTTTTCCTTTGCTAGAGATACCAGCAAATACTGACTCAGCATCATATGTACTGAACTGGTAAAAAGGAGGTAAAATCAGAGTGGCACAGATAAGACAGTGGCAGACAAGTGAATCAGAAATAGCTTTTACCTTCTCCACCCACGATATGACACGGGTCACCTGTTGCTCATAATAACCTGTATTTACTTTAATAAGATGTAATAAATCTAATGGAGAATCCCACTAAAACAGTGTTTGAAATTTAAGGTGGAAAAAAAGAGACAACTAGGGTCAAATGGATTGATACAAGGAAAACATTTGTCTGTACTCTGCTCAAAATATGTGGGTGGGCATGTGAAAAAAAATCAAACAATAGATCTATTTAAATCATAAAAGCCTTCATTTGTTAAATTTCATTTCTTATGACACTTACAAATGCATTCTTGTTAAATAGCTTCAAGGCTTACATTAATATAGAGATTGAAAACATAAATTATTTTAATAAAATTACCCAAGTGAGATAGGTGGCAAGTCTGCCACTCTTGGGAAGAAATCAAGTCTGAAAATAAACATAATCCATAACACAACTAAGAGTAAAATATTTAAAATGTCTTAATAGGGGCCCCTGGGTGGCTCAGTGGTTAACCTTCTGCCTTTGGCTCAGGGTGTGATCCCGGGATCCAGAATCGAGTCCCACATCAGTCTCCTTGCAGGAAGCCTGCTTCTCCCTCTGCCTGTGTCTCTGCCTCTCTCTCTCTATCTCTCTCATAAATAAATACATAAAATCTTTAAAAATAAATAAATAAAAATAAAATGTCTTAATTCTTGAACTTGTCATTCATTCTTGAATGAGTGAAATAATTAAGTTGGTTGTAGTAAATTTCTTAACCTAAGAATACATTAATTTTACTTTGTAGAACCACTGGAATTCAGCAAAAGAAAAAAAGATTATAAATTTTTCCTTTTTTGTTAGATTAGGTAATTAGATAATTAACTGAGGTTTAGTTAGCTTCAAAAAGAGACTCAACCAAAAACTGCTGGAACAAATAAATGAATTCAATCAGGTTTCAAGATACAAAATCAATATACAAAAAATCAGTTTCATTTTTAGATACTAACAATAAAGTATTAGAAAGTGAAATCAAGAAAAACAATTCCAGTATGGAACCAAACAAAACTCTGAATACCTAAAGCAATCTTGAGAGAGAAGAATAAAACTGGAGGTATCAAAGCCCAGATGTCAAGATATACTACAAAGCTATAGTAATCAAAATAGTATGGGGGTGCTTGAATGGCTCAGTCAAGCATCTGACTCTCAATTTCAGCTCAAACTCAGGATCATGAGATCCAGCTCTTCTTGGGCTCCACATTCAAACTGGAGTCTGCTTATCCCTTTCCCTTCTCCTGCTTATTCTCTCCTTCTCTCAAATAAATAAATAAATAAATAAATAAATAAATAAATAAATTTTAAAAAAACAAATAGTATAGTACTAGCACAAAAATAGACATATAGATCACCGAAACAAAATAAAGACCTCAGAAATAAACCCACGCTTACATGATCAATCAATCTATGACAAAAGAGGAAGGAAGACACAAAGAGAAAAAGACTGTCTCTTCAATAAATGGTGCTGGGAAAACTGGACAGCTACATGCAAAAGAATGAAACTGGATCACTTTCTTACTCCATATACAAAAATTAGCTCTAAGTGGATTAAGGACTTAAGTATGAGACCTGAAACCATAAACTTCCAGAAGAGAACATAGACAAATTTCTTTGACATGAACCATAGCAACATTTTTCTAGATAGTTTTCAAAGGCAAGGGAAACAAAAGCATAAATAAACTCTTGGTACTATACCAAAATAAAAAGTGTTTGTATAGCAAAGAAAACCATCTCCCTACTCCATGGGAGAAGATATTTGCAAATGACATATCCAAAATATATAAAATACTTATACAACTCAACATAAAAAAAAATCTGATTAAAAAATGAGCAGAGGACCTGAATAGACATTTTTCCAAAGAAGATCCAGATGATCAATGAACATATGAAAAGATGCTCAACATCACTGATCATTAGGAAATACAAATGAAAATCACAGAGAGATATCACCTTACAACAGTCAGAATGTTGGAATAAAAAAGATAAGAAATAACAAGTGTCAGTGAGGAAGTGGTGAAAAAGAAACCCATTGGTGGTAATGTAAATTGATGCAACCACAGTGGAAAACAGTATGCAGTTTCCTCAAAATATTAAAAGTAGAAATACAATTTAATCTAAAAATCCACTACAGGGTATTTATCCAAAGAAAACAAAAACACTAATTTGAAAAGATGTATGCACCCCGATGTTTATTACAGCATTATCTAAATTACTAAGGATATGGAAGCAACCCAAGAGTCCCTCAATAGATGAATGGAAATGTGTGATATATATATATATAACTTTGTATATATATTTATCATATATTTATATTATAATATATAACATTATATGAATTTAATATTTATATAGTAAAATATATAACATAAAGTATAAAATATTATATATATATAATTAGCCAAGAATGAAATCTCTGTACACTGAAAAGTACAAAACACTGAAGAAAGATATTAAAGAAATTAAAAATGGAAAAAATTCTGTGCTTATGTATTCAAAAAATTAATATTGCTGAAACGTCCATATTAAGCAAAGCTATCTACAGATTCAATGAAATCCCTATCAAAATCCCAAATACACGGCAGTGGGGCAGGATGGTGGAGGAATAGGGTCCCCAAATCACCTGTCCCCACCAACTTACCTAGATAACTTTCAAATTATCCTGAAAACCTATGGAGTTGGCTTCAGATTTAAAGAGAGAATAGCTGGAAAGCCACAGAGAGAAGAGTTTGTGCTTCTAACAAGTACAACTTGTTTTTAGCCACTCTGCACTAAGCAAAATGACTAGAAAGAAGAACTCACCACAAAAGAATCAGAAACAGTACTATCTCCCACAGAGTTACAGAATTTGGATTACAATTCTATGTCAGAAAGCCAATTCAGAAGCACAATTATAAAGCTACTGGTGGCTCTGGAAAAAAGCATAAAGGATTCAAGAGACTTCATGACTGCAGAATTTAGATCTAATCAGTCCAAAATTAAAAATCAATTAAATGAGATGCAATCCAAACTGGAGGTCCTATTGATGAGGGTTAAAGAGGTAGAAGAAAGAGTGAGTGACATAGAAGACAAGTTGATGACAAGGAAGGGAGCTGAGGAAAAAAGAGAAAAACAAAAGACCATGAGGAAAGGTTAAGGGAAATAAATGATAGCCTCAGAAGCAAAAATCTTCATTTAATTGGGGTTCCAGAGGGCGCCGAAAGCGACAGAGGACCAGAAAGTGTATTTGAACTTTTATTTTCTGTCCACATATCAAATATTATATTCCAGCATATGCTGACTTCCTTTGATCCTTTGATTTATTAAGATGTCAGTTCTCAATCCATTGTTTATCTTTTTTTATGATCTCTATACCCAGTGTGGGGCTTGAGCTCACAACCCTGAAATCAAGTCACATATTCTTCTGGCTGAGGCAGCCAGGTGCCTCCATTGTTTTTCTTTTATAGTTAATATGTCTTCTCTTTTTAAAAAGATTTTATTGTTTATTTGAGGGGAGACATGAGCAGAGTGAGGAGCAGAGCTAAACAGGGAGTCCCACCAAGTACAGAGCACGGTGTAGGGCTCAACCCCAGGACCCTGGGATCATGACCTGAGTTTAAGGCAGATGCTTAACCAACTGAGCCACCTAGGCGCCCCAGTTAATAAGTCTTAAATCATGGGCAGTTTGAGCTCCTTTGTTTTTCTTTGTTGCTCTGCAGTTTTATTGTCCTATTTGTAATATCTTTTCCTTTTATGTACTCTCTAAGATTGCAGTTGTTTCTTTTTAAGATTTAATCCATTTATTTAGAGAGAATGAGTGAGCAAATGGTGGGGAGAGGCACAGGGAGAAGGAGAGAAAGAATCTCAAACAGACTCCATGCTAAACGTGGAGCCCTACTCAGGGCTCTGTCTCATGACTGTGAGATCATGACCTGAGCTGAAATCAAGAGACAAACACTTAACTGACTGCGCCACCCAGGCCCCCTAAGATTGTAGTTCTAATTGAATCTAAGATTGCATGACTTCCTTCAAATGTAGAAACGTCTCACCAATATCTTTAGATGTTTTATCTTCTTTAGATATTTTATCTTTGGCATTCAATTTCTTCTCCTTCTGAAACTTATATTTTGTCTTTTCACTCTATCCAACATTTCCTTCATATTTTTCACTTCTATCTCAGATTCATTCTTTGTATCTTTAAAGACACTCCCTACATCTTCCTTCAGCAGCACCTAGTTTATCTTTTAATGTATTCATGGAGTTTTTAATTTTACTTACTACATGTTTTTCATCTCTAAAATTTATATGTGGATAGTTTTCAAACCTGCTTGTCCTTGGATAATATCTTATTTTTGGGTCATGATATCAATTCTCTGGTTTATTCCTTTAAAAAGCTTATTTGTGTTTATTTTTAGTTTGTATATGAAAATCATAATGTATTGTGTCCCCAAGGGTCTCTCTTTGCTCATTATTTTGGTCATGTGCTGTTCATATGTTTCATAATTACAGATCTGGATCTTCTGCTGGCCTGAATTCCACAATTTGCTTTATCTTTTGCTGGTCAGATGTCTTGTAATATCTGCTGGTCTTGTAATATCTGTAATTTTGCAACTTTTGTTTCCTAGACTGAACAGAAAGTATAAATTCAAACCTCAAGTTCACCAGTGCAGAGCTGTGATCATGGATCCCAGAGATAGACAAGGCTCTTTTTCACCCAGTTTCATTTCATACTGTCTTCTCCTGGAGGGTTTCACTCTTTGAGGGTCCCAGTTACATGCAGGCATTTCAGTTCTCAATCTTCCACTCTCTTGGGCCTGAGCCCCTGTCTTTTATCCCCCTTATATTGGTAAAAATCCAATACTTATATTTACTAAAATTGGCAAACAGCATTGGGAGCCCTTGTATCTTTAGTACACTCTAAAAAATTCTGTTTGCCTGCCTTTCTTTGTTTTGAGGTCCTGGAGATTTATCTTAATTCCTTGTTGTTTTAGCTCAAGGTTTAAATGTGTGCTTTGCATTTGTTTTTACATTTTCCAGCCCTTCTATGTGTTCTATAGACATAATTTTTCAAAATATCATGTTTTCCGTGTTGCCAGAAGTGAAATTTAATTCAATATGTGTTTCTTTCAACAACTGTGATACACAGGAACATGTTACAGTATCTACAGTGAGAGGAGATACAGGGAAAGGCTCCAGCATTGGAAGTGAAATAGGTTTTGTTAGGACAATCAATCAGAATTTAGGCAAACAAAAACTACCCTATTGTTGTGCCACTGAGACTTTTAGCTAACAGGACCAATTGCTGGTAGCCCAATCTGTGGTACTTCCTCATGCTATTGAGTATAGCATTTGCGTATGACAGAGAGAGATAGAGACAGACAGACAGACTGGAGGTTGACTGCCTAGATTTGAATCATAGTTCCTTCCATTACTATGTATGTGGTCCCAGGAAAGCTCCTTAAACTTTCTGTGCTTCAGTTTCTCCACCTGTGAAATTGAGACAATAATCATGCTTGTTTGATGGAGCTGTTCTACAGAATAGGTAAGTCAGTACATGTAACTTGCTTGCAATAGTGTCTGGCACATAATTTTCAGCATATCTTAGCTATTCTTATTTTTAACTATTATCTGAGCCTCAGTACTATGCAAAATGCTGTGGATACACAAAAGAACGGCAATCCTTGCTCTCTGAGGGTTCAGTCAGCTCATTCTTTAGGGAGAGACTGTATATTGCTTACATGTAAAAGGTGGCAATTAAGGCATTGGTGCAATAAACAAGATGTAGAAGTAGCTCAGAGATGGGTTAATTCTATCTCCTAGAGTGAAATGAAGTAGAAAAGATGAGTATCATATTTGGGAAGAAGATGATAAATTTACTTTGTTGTCATGATCTATTTAATAGCCTTTTAGAAATGACCATCCGGCAGTTAGGAAGGAAGGTCTTAAGTTATTGAGGACAGCTTGAGTTCTTTGTGAGCTCCAGGTTTCTGATTCAAATGTTTCCAGCTTTGAATTTTTTGACACTTCTCTTATTATGCAAAATTAATCACAAGGTGTTTGAGAAGACTGATTAACGCTAGACAGAACATAATGCTTGCTTCAAGACCCCCACAGATTGCCTTGAAAGGGCAGTCCTTGCTTCTTTTATTTTCCTTCTATTTTCTGTATACCCCCAACCCCAATTAGGATGAAAAATGACTAATGTGTTATTGTCCTTCTGCTGGATACTAAGGACATGAGAATTCCTATGAACATTAACTTTCTACTTCATAGAGCTGAAGGCTTTGTGCTCAGGATGTGCTCAGGCTTGTCCTTTTAATGAAACACTTGGTCCAAACACTTTTATCATTAAAAAAGTAATAATGAATCTGTTATGAGGCCACAGAAGGAGGGTGGAAGGTTAATACATGTTAGAGAACAAAAAACAATTCAGCCACCACAGACAATGAATACAAATTTCCTTTATTCTCCTTGAAATCATCCACTAAATTTTTTAAACACCTTTCTCTTCTCTTCCTGACAACCATATACGAGGTCTAAATGAGAAGAGTTAAAACTGACCCTTCAACTGGAAATCTCTATTACTTGCACAGCTATGGCAATGATGATGAATACTTCAAGCACTGACCCTCAAAGCTCTGTGAGATCTTGCTGAATCATCAAAGATTAAATTCCACTGAAAAGCACATCTTTTAGCCAATTCCACTTCTTTGAAATCTAAAAATTTGCAGATAATTGCAATGATAAAGTAAAAAGGCAAATTCTACCAACCATTCACATAACCCCATTTCATCACTGTATGGTCACATCTCACCTGCTCTTCATTAATTGGAATACTTGATTGACTAAAATAATTCAATTTTTCTGGCCAAAGACAACATTTAATTTATATAGGAAATATTATGACTTCGGTGTCCTGATTACAGCCTTCAATTCCTTAACCTAAATAGAACCATGAACCCAGAAAGCATTCCCAGCTTGTCATGTAAGGGGTAGAGAGGTGCCACCCAGTCAATGTTATGGGGAGAGAAGACCCTGGAAAATATTGGGAGATTACAGGGTTCTTCCAGAAGACAGGTGTTGTAGAACTGCTCCTGGAAAACGCCCAGTTTATTTCACTACAGACACCCTAGTACAGTAGCAAGTTATAGAATTCAATTATTTTCCATACCCTTTACCCCCAAATAAACATCCATACACTCATAATACTTAGAATAAAATTTCATGGAAATTAGTTAACTCCTAAAGTTATACAATGACCTCATGTTGAGAACCTCTAACTGAGTGCATTCTACAAGCCAGAATTAATGAGGATACAAAATTCAGTAGCACATGGTTTTGACCTTCAAGGAGCTTTAGTCAATTGGAAGAGACAGTAAAGTAAGTAGACAATTGTAACACAGGAGTTGGGAGAGAATCAAAGATGCAATAGGAATCCATTAGAAAGATACTTAGCATTACCTTGAGAGAGGCTTGAGATAGACTTCCCAGAGGAAGAATGCTACTTGAAGAATGATTAGAAATTACCCAAGGAAAACTGAAAAAGAAATGCCATCAGAAGATGGAAAAGAATGTGCAATGGGCTATCTCAGGCAGGATAACACAGAGAGGTGTTGGGAGAAACAAAAGCCATCTAATGTAAATAAAGTACGCTGAAAGGTAGTCAAGGTATTAGGTTAGGAAGCTGAGCTACAATTCTATCTTCTGTGTCATTCTAAGGAATTTGGAATTTTATCCAGAGGGCAAGAGAAAATGGTTATAATAGTCTAGAATTGGTGTGAAAAAATGCTTCAAAGGAATAACAAGAACAACACTAGTTATAACGTAGTGTTTAAGAGGATGGAGTCTGCTATTACGTTGGCTGGACTCAAGTCCTGGTCCTATCACTTATGGCACATTATTTAATTCCTCTGTGCCTTGGTTTCCTCATCTGGCATGTGGAGAATGCTGTACATTTACCTAGCAGAGTTACTGTCAGGACAGGAGGTGTTGGTATGTGGAAAGAGTGTAGGACATTCCTTGGCGCTGTGCATATTCTGCTTATCATATCATCACCATCATCACGATTGGTAGCCCTATTCAAGGTAAAGTTGTTACAGCATTTGGTAAAGTGTGTGACAAAGGAAATGGTGCAAAGTACGTGACCAGGCAGGTGCAGTAAGTAGTATACGGTGACCACTAGATGTGTGGGTAAGGAGGCAGATCTAAGGTTATTGCCAAACGGTTAGATGAGGACTAAGGAGTAGAAAGATGGATTCTTTCTGTGACTGCGCATTTTGACATGCTTCGGTAAAACAAACCACAGTTGGCTATAATTACAATCCAGGGTCAGAAGTACTGACATGTACCCAATGAATCATACCTGAAGCTATCAACTCTAAATGCCTCTCATTCTAAAGAGGTTTCAGATCTTCTAAGTGTACTCATTTGATTTTGATGTGAATCTGTAGGTTAGGTGAATCAGGTAGCATTGTGTCTATTTTGTAGATGGGAAATTTGAAGAACAAGGGCACTATATTCTCCCATGAGCACAGAGGTAATTGGTGAAAGAATTGCCAGGAAAAAATTACACTTTTATCCTTTACTCAGACTTGTACTCAAACATTGCTTTCCCCATATACCTCAGGCATAACTAAGCATCAGTGAAGGTACTCCATGCTTTTAGATTCCATGAAATTGGCTCAAATCCCATCCTACATGTAATGGGAGGCTTTAGTCACTCCCAGCCTCTCTAAAGATTTTAAGGTGAATGATATGGTTTATGGGTTTCCTGCATACTATGGTGCTTTTCTTCTGGTCAATTTTCCTTTAAAAGTGCTGTGTTTCAGGACCAATATTCCTTACATGCTGGCATTCTCTTCTTCTCTTTCTTGTGATTATACCCACCCTGCAAGTCTAGTTATTTTCAGATTTGGAGAAGTTTTCTTCCCTTTTTGTCGTTGTTTTCTGTTAGGTAGGCTCTCAGGTGTCAAATTACTGAGTAGCTTACCAAGGCGTTCTGACAGCTGTTAAGATTTGCTATTTTTCCACAAACTATGCACTCTATTGATAGTGCAATCTCTCTGAAGCTAATATTTTTCTTTGCTTTTTTGAATAAGTTACAAACTGGACTCTAAGCTCATGATATTCTCTAGATACTAACACACTGGAAGGAAGGAAAATCATTATCTTTCCCCACCTACCAGGTCCTCCTGACAACACCAAGCATGACTAGACATTTGTTACTAAGAAAAGAGGAAAAGATTTTCTTTTCTGTTAAAATGTATTTTAATGCTCTTTGGCCAATATTATGTATCCTGTCTCCGTTTCATTATCATCTTGCTTATTTTTTTAACCTACTAATTGGCATCTCTAGAATAATTGAGTCATCAAAGGAAAGAAAAATATTTGGTGTGGATCCAATTAGACCCCAAATGAAAGACCAAAAAGATGTGAGGAAAATAGTCCAAACAAACAATAACAGAGACAAATATTAATTTATACCTATGTGTCTCATAAATTATGTATATGACTTCTTTCTTTTTGTCTTTTATCCTATCTTCTGAAGATAAAAGTAAAATACATGAAATATCATGAAATGATATCAGGGTGATATCAGGGAAGCTTAATTATTACCTAGGAAAAATATTCACCATAGAGATTAAAAAAACTCTTTTCTTAAAATGTGATCTTACTTTTGTAAAGGCTCAAATATCCTACAGGTTTATCTGTATTGCTGTAAGAAAAAGGCATACTAAAAGATATGCCTGCATGTCAAAATGTTAACAATAGTTGTCTATTTGGAGAAGCATAACAAAGGATTATTTTTAAAAATTTGTTTAGCCTTATTTCCAAGTTTTACAATGAAGACCAGATTTGGTGATGACAAATTTTTCCAATACATAATTTTTATTCCATTCAATATTTAGACATTATATTATTCATCTTATAATAATATATGTATAACAATATACATATTATTATCTACCACACATCCCCTTAACCAAAGGAGTAAAATTAAAATTGGAAGCAATAGTAAAAACTGATATCAGATGTCTCTTGGAGTGTTGGATTGAGAAAAACCTTGCATTCCTGCCCCAAATGCATAACTTAAATCAAATCTTGAGAACAAAATCTGACAAACTTACATTTTCTGAAATTTATAACCGCACTATGATTAAATAAGAAAACATTCTTGCTTTGGGAGATGCAAGCTAAAGTTTTGGGGAGCAAAGGATCAGGGTCTCTGCAGCTTCCTTTTAAGTGATTAAGGAGAAAAAGAAAGAAGAAAGAAAGAGAGAAAGAGAGAAAGAAAGAAAGAAAGAAAGAAAGAAAGAAAGAAGAAAGAAAGAAGAAAGAAAGAAAGAAAGAAAGAAAGAAAGAAAGAAAGAAAGGAAGGAAGAAGAAAGAAGAAAGGTGGGAAGGAGGGAAGAGGTGGTGAGGGAAGTTTGAACTCTTTGAGATTACTGAGGTCAAGCATTAATCTTCATCTTAATTTGTAAACACAGTCTTGCAATTATTGAAATTCACTAAAAATAAAGAATGTAGAATAGCTGAATAGGTATTTTAAAAGTAGACCTACATAATCTTCTTGTCACCCCTGAGAAAGTGAAACAGGAGTATGTCCATGAATGACCTTTATGATATATGGAGTGGTTTTATTCATAATAAAACCCACAGGGAAAAGAAATGTTGGGAAATATCAGGAAGGGAGACAGAACATAAAGACTCCTAACTCGGGGAAACGAACTAGGGGTGGTGGAAGGGGAGGAGGGCGGGTGTTGGAGGGGAATGGGTGACGGGCACTGAGGTGGACACTTGACGGGATGAGCACTGGGTGTTTTTCTGTATGTTGGTAAATTAAACACCAATAAAAGTTAATTAAAAAAAAATAAAAAAAAAATAAAAAAAAAAACCCACAGTGGAAATAATCCAAATGTTTATTAGCAGTAAAATAGATACATTGTGGTGTTGTCATATAAAAGAAAACTACACAGCAATAAAGAACAAAAAAACAATGACTATTAGACATCACAACATAAATTAATTTCATAGATCATATAATGTCAAGTAAAAGGAGCCAGCCACGAAAGAGTATGGATGATTCCATGTATAAGAAGCTCAAGAACAGGGGAGCCTTGGTGGCTCAGTTGATTCAGCTTCTGCCTTTGGTTCAGGTCATGATCTCCAGGTCCTGGGATAGAGCTTCGAATTGGGCTCCCAGCTCAGTGGGGGCTGCTTGTCTCTCTGCCCTCTTCCTCACCCCCACCCAACTCCTATTCTCTCCTCTCTCTCTCTCTCACATAAGTAAAATCTTTAAAAAAGAAGCTTAAGTATAAGCAAAATATATTTATGATGATAGAAATAAAAATAAAGTTTACCCTGGGGGAGTAAGGGAATGGTGGCCGGGAAGGGTCCTAAGGATGTTTTCTAGTATGCTGGAAATGTTCTGTGTTGATTTCAGTGATAATTACACAGATATAAACATTCATCTTGCTGTATTCTTAATATTAGTATATTTTACCAAATGTATATCAGGCTTCAACCTATTCCATGTTCACTACTAATGAATCTTCTCTTTACTCTGTCTAGAGTAAATATTCGCAATATATTTTTGGAATGAATAAAAATTGTACCTACCTGTGTCTTACATCTTTGGGATTCTGCTGAATGTAATAGCAAATGCTGAAACATTTTATTTCTGAGTTAAATATTTTAGAATATATACAAGAATATTACAGTTATCCATGGAACAGCTCTGATGACCAGATTTGAGATAACCTGGGTAGTCTGATGAGAAATGCAGGAGAGTGAGGTCATTCTTTGAAAAGTAGTGGTTTTCAAAAATCTCACATATTTTGCATTTCAGTGTGATAACTCACATAAAACCAGATATGTAGCAGACTGGGTGGTTCCTTGTGGGAGGTATAATAAAATCAGTTCAATACAGCACAGAAGTGGTCTTTTTAAAAAAGATTTATTTATTTATTTTAGACAGCAAGAAATGAGGAGCAGAGGGAAAAGGAGAAAGAATCTCTAGCAGACTCTGTGCTCAGTGCAAAGCCAAATGGGGGGCTTGATCTCACAACTCTGACAATATTAACTTTCCTGGGACAGCTGAGTTATATCTGATAGTAAATGGTTCTTTGAAATTGCGAACATGTACACTATAATGTTCACTTTCGAAAAAATAATAAGCTGGCAAATTTTTGGTAGCCCACGCCTTTAAAGGTGTTCGTGGATATAATTTTTCTAATATTTAAGAACACTTAAGATATTTGCTTAATTAATGTCCATCTTGATTATTTTCTTTTTAAACAATAATTACCAGACACAAGTCGTCCCTTTTCTTATATTAATGAAGATATTAAGGCAGAATAAATGTCGAGAAAAATCAAACATTCTAGCTCGGAAAAATGGAAATCATAAAAAGAGTACTCTTTCAGAGTTAAGGTGTGAATAAATTTCCAATGTGTAATAACAGGACTAGGGATTTTATTTTTATTTTTTTTAAGATTTAATTTATTTATTCATGAGACACACACACACACACACACACACAGAGGCAGAGACACAGGCAGGGGGAGAATCAGGCTCCATGCAGGGAGCCTGACGTGGGATCACACCCTGGGCTGAAGGTGGTGCTAAACCGCTAAGCCACCCGGGCTGCCCAGGACTAGGGATTTTAAATGCGGAATACCTTTTAGTTTCTTAGAAATACATATTTTCATTTATTCCTTATAATCAATTGTGAAGATGACTTTGTCAATAATTAACCAAATTCACATCAGCATAGTTCATTAATATAAGCGTATCTGGGGAGAAATGATAAGCTATACAAAGTTGAGTTAATTGGGCAATTTGGGAAGTTCCCTTAAACCTGGCACTTGTAGGGGTTTTGAAAAGCAGGCATAGTTCATCTCTATATTCTTAGGAAAATAAATAAATCACTAGGCATTTTTCCTTCCTGCATGTATATAAACATAAGACAGGCATATAGATTGTAGGTGTTCCTGTTCTGTAATGGGCTCCGACCTTGGCTGGTGTGTCAGCGGCGGCCCTGAGTTCATAGTGTTCCAGTTCGCCTCTGCTCTCCTCTCTGCACGTAGGCTACACAATGTTATGGTATTCCATGTTTTTTCAATGCCCATCGCTAGGCTTTTTTTTTTTTTTTTTAAGATTTTATTTATTTATTTATTTATTTATTTATTTATTTATGAGAGAGAGAGAGAGAGAGAGAGGCAGAGACACAGGCAGAAGGAGAAGCAGGCTTCATGCCCCGGGATGCCCGACGTGGGATTCGATCCCGCGTCTCCAGGATCGCGCCCTGGGCCAAAGGCAGGCGCTAAACCGCTGAGCCACCAGAGGTGCCTGTAGGCTTTTATTGCTTGGTTTAAAGATACTTATATTTGGCCATTTGCTTATTTGAAGACTTTTATTTTTTGATTCATTTTACATTTTCTCCAAACTCCCACTATTCTTTTTTTTTGAATATTTAAAAAAATAGATTTTTGCACATTCCTCTTACCTCACATTACCTCTTACCTCCCAATCTTTGTGCCCCTGCAACTGTTTGAGATGCATACTCTTTGTTGCTGCATCGTTTGCCACTATATTACTTAATTTTGTTATTGATTCTTTGCGTGGAGTTCTTACTCCAGGAAGCTTCATTATTTAGGAGTGAGAAGAGGACTTGCTCAGTCAGTTCTATAGGAAGACCACCCTCCCTTGAAGCAAAGTAACCAAGATTCTAGTTGATCCTGACCCATTCTCATTAAGGTCAACAGCAGGCTGGAACTAAGAGCAGCTGGACTTCAGAGGAGGATGAAGACCGGTAGGAACAAGCCCCTAAAATTTACCTTAGTCTTTTACTGTGATGGAAGTAAGGGTTAGGCCCATCACAGGCTAACTCTTGATTTTACTCTAAAGTGAGTAAGAACACAGTATCACACATACACACACATGTGCATGCACCTTCACACACACACACTTACACTCCCAGGTACCTTCATACACACATGCTGCCCACACATGGACATGTGTCTTCACCTTCATACACCCATGTGCACATATAACACATGTGCACGCACCTTCATACACACAAGCATGCATGTGTGCTTGTACTTCATATACATGCACATACATGCAAAAAACATGCACACATACAGAGAACTTTTAGGCCATAAAAGGCATGTACTTTTCTTGGACTTCAGGAATGCAATGAAAATATTATCCAGTTGGATGTCTAAATTCTATGCTATAATTTCATTTCTTGGAAAAAAAAACTATTGCAAGGCAATATTTTGAAGATGAATTGCAAACATACACTCAATAGAAGATAATATGTTTGTAAATATAACACTTTAAAATTTCTCTATGAAACTTATTTTCTAGGAAAGCAGTCAGGTTAGTTATTTCATGTTGCTTTTGGGGAAGAATGATAGATACTTCCGAGGCTGGGTACTAACATGTCAACTCCATTTTCCAACATGTTCTCTCTACATGGAACCTGGAAGTTCTTTCCCTTTGTTCAAATCTAATTTGTTATATTCTGTTACGTTTAGGAGAGTTTTGAAATTTTTCTTTTCCTTTCGTTTTTTTTGTTGTATTCTGTTTATGCCTGGGTATGGAATCTTCACTTGTATTTCTGAGTACTTAATATTTTCTACTATGACATTTTCTTATCTATGACATTTTTAAAAGAATTTGTTTGTTTAGTGTGAGAAGGGGGAGGGGCAGAGGCAAAAGGAGAGATAATCTTTAGCAAACCTCCACAGAGAGCACAGAACCTGACTCTCACAGGCCCTACATCATGACCTGAGTCGAAATCAAGAGTCAGATGCTTAACCAACTGAGCCACCCAGGGGCCCCCTTACCTGTGACATTGTTAAGGAGTATAATTTTAATTATTTTGTAAGGATTTCTTAATTTATTTTCACTTTGGTTAGAGATCAGTTACTACACAATGATGAATCTTTAAAATGCATTTGACTTGCTTCAAGGTGTAGTGTAATTGATATTCATAAATATTCCATTTTTAAATATTGAATGGATGTTAATTTTCCCTGTATCGGATGTAGAATTTTATGTATTTCTAGCAGATGCAAAGACAAGGTTACTAATGGTATAGTCCAGATCTCCTACACCTCGCTAAATTTTTCATCTGATAAAAACTTCAGGTACTTTATAAATGTATAAACATCTTCTATTCAAATGGTTGTGATAGTCTTGTAGCTCTGTTGATACTTAAGTACCTATCCTTATATCATCCTAGTCATTTGAAAATTTTATCAGAATACATTTTCTTAGTCTGTTTTATTGATATTAATGTAGACACTATGTCTTTCATTTGATTTTCTTACATAATTTGGCTATTTTTATCCTTTGATCATGCTGGAATTTAAACATTCACATCCAACTATCTTTATATTATAATGGAAGCATTTTGTCAAAGAATATCAATGTGATTTCCAGAATACGTAGATTAAATTTCTACAGTTTGTGGTTACTCGCCTCTCCCCTTTTTGTATAATCTTCATGAATTTTCCTCTTTTAGGATTGCTTCTCTTCATTCACATTTCTTTTTCCTTTGTTATCCTGGAAGCTATATTCTCTGTTTCTGTTCTTTGGGGAATTACTTTATAAATTTTAATAATTTCAGCAGTATCTCTGCCCTGCTGAAAAAGAAATGGACCTCAGGATCATTAATTCCTGCTCTCTGCCCAAACTATCTGGTATTGATCTCAGGTATTCTATTTCAGCTTTGTTTTTTATCTCCATTCTTTGAACACAGTTGTTTTACAGTCGATACATGTCAGATTTACATGTAACAGTTAACATTTCTTTGCTCTTTTTTTCTTTCCTGTATCTCAGACCTTCTAACTACTTCTAGTAGTTAGAAGAATTTTCATTCTTCCTGAAGTATACCCTTTAGAAGTTTCTTTAATAAGCATCTTTTGTAATTAAAGTTTACTGTTAATTTGTATGTTTTCGATTCAAGTGATTTTTGTGAACAATAGCTTTTCTCTATATATGATTCAAAGCTGACAGGTAATTTTTCTTGTCACTTCTGATATGTTATTTCCTTGACTCCTGGCATTCATTGCTTTGAGAAGCCATTTGCCATACTCATCGTTCTTTTCTTGTATGCTGTTTAGGAATGGGGTTTTGTTTGTGGGCCTGGATGATTTTCTACAGCTGTGAATTGGAGTCTCTGACTGGTTCTGCAAAATTCTGACCCTTTATTTATTTTGCCCTGTTCTCTGTATCCCCACTTTATGGAGTCCCGTTAGATATGTTAGATCCCTCCATTCAACCTCTATATCTTCTTCTCTCATATTTCCATATCTCATTAGTCCTTCTGTACTGTACTCTGCAGTATTCCCTCAGATGCACATTACAGTTCAATTCATGTTCTTCTCTGCCATGTGCAGTCCGTTGTAACTTTTTTCCATTGTGTTCTAAATTTTATTTACTAGAATGTTTATTTCTAGAAGCTTTAGTTAATTCCTCTTCAAATTCTTCTGACCATGTCCTGTTATACTTTTGACAAATATGATTAGACACATTAAATATTTATGTTCTCCGTTAATTCTAATACTTGCAAAATTTTTATTATAATTCTGCAGTGAGTAATTTTCTCAACATTTGCTCATTATGTCTTATTTCTTTAAGTGTTTTCTGATCTTCCCATAAGTGAATTTTCTCATATATATCTGTATGATTTCTCATATATATCTATATGATTTCTCATATATATCTATATGATTTTCCCATAAGTGAATTTCCTCATATATATCTATATGAGAAATACAATTAGTGGAAATTACTTTGGACCCAGTTTTAGGGAGTATCCTATTAGAAATGGTTCACTTCTGAAAGTCACCTAGAATTTATCAAACCTAAAATTTATTTAACTTACATTTTTGGATAGTTAGAGCCACTTAGGTAGTATTTTTTCCATCCTTATATTCATATGAGGCTAAGCTGGTTGTCAGGGATTGTCAGAGAAGGCACTTTTCTCTCTCTCTCTCTCTCTGGTTTCATTTCCTCTACCCAGAATTAAGAGCAGGAAAGGAACTTCTTATAATCTTGTTCTAGGAGTAGGATTTTTTTTTTCTCAGTTTACCCACAAAACAAATTGCCTCTCAGGCGTTTCTGCTGTACATGGGAGTCTAATATGAGTTCTCTCCTTGGGATAGCCCCTAGTCTTTGGTCCCTCTCCTTAGAAACTAGCTATGAAGGGCACCTGGGTGGTTCAGTCCATTAAGTGGCCTTGGTTTCAGTTCAGGTCACGATCTCAGGGTCCTGGGATTGAGCCCAATGTCTGGCTCCGCCCTCGGTGGGGAGTCTACTTAAGGATTCTCTCTCCCTCCTGTATCTCTCTCCCTACTTGCACTCTGTATGTGTGTGCATGCTCTCTCTCTAAAATAAATAAATAAATCTTAAAAAAAAAAAAAAAAACCTCTCAGACCACAGATTTTACTTCTCTGTTCTCAAATTTTGGAAAGTAAGTAGATAAACTGAAAGTGTATTCAATATGTACATTTTAATGGAACTACACTGTGAGTCTTGGTGTCTCCTGATCATACAGTAATGATTTTTGGCATCAGTGCTCTGTGATCATCTGTGTATATTTTTGATAGGATGTATTGCTTTTCACATTTACCAGGTATTGCTATCAAATGGTGACTACTATTAACTCATTTTTCTGTTTATCCATAACTCAGGCAGCTTAATAAGAAAGCTATTGAGAGCAGTGTGAGTTCCATGAAAAATCGTGTAGAGATGTTAGCGGGGTACAGGACAATATTATGAGAGATAACATATTCTCTTGTGTGTGATTACCTCTGCCATCTTCCATTAGCAGATAAATGAGAGTTAATGATGAATTTTATATTTTAAAGCTGTACGTATTAAGAACAATATAATAAATGAATGTCATGATGATTTTTTCATCATCATAGCATTACTAATCTGGAATTGTTATTAATCATTAATAATAAAAAGTATTATTTAAAGGCTAATGATCATATTGCTTTTCATTTCTTTATGTTATTTTTTAAATCATACCTGGAAATTAAAACAAATTGAACTAAATCCCCACTTTGACTACATATTAGATTGCTACAACTTCCATAATAAAATGCCATAGACCAGTGGCTTAAACAACAAAAATTCATTTTCTTGCAGTCCTGGAGTCTGGGAGTCTAGCATCCAGGTTCCAGCAGGGTTGGTTTCTCCTGAGGCCTCCCTCTTTGATTTGCACATGGTTGCCTTCCTGCTGTGCCCTAGGCCTTTTCTCTGTGTTCTCTCCTTATGAGGACACTGATCTTATGGAATTAGAGCCTCACCCTCATGACCTCATTTAACCTTAATTACCTCTCTATGAGCCTGATCACCAAAGGTTAGGGTTTCAGCGTATGAATTTTCAGAGGACACAATTCAGCTTCTGACTATAAATAATCTAAATAATTTTTAAAGTATTTTGGTCTAAGTTTCAAGGAGATGTGAACGAAATTACAAAATTGTTATCAGATATCTGAGGCTTTGCTACCTGAAATTTTCTGTCTAGTGATCTCTGTTATAGGAGATATTGCGTTTATGTTATGTATTCAGAAATATTCACTCAAAGGAGTGATACCTACTGTGCCTTGTTTTCCATCAGAGATCAAGGCCATTGCATTGCTTAGCACTGAGTCAAAGAAAACAAATGTCCAAGAAGATAAGGAATGACCTGCAGATATCCCAACCCTGCATTTTAGAACCTGAAAAGGGGTGGGATCTTGTTTTATGGGTGTGTGGAGTGAGGACAGTGAATTCTTTCACAGATTATAATCCATAACTATGTTTGCACATCAAAGTTGTTCTGGACAGGGGCAAGGGTCTCTTATTTACTTACTGCTTTTTCAAAAGATATGGATAATAACAAAACAATTTCATAGTGGATGTGGATATGAAATAAAGGTTTAGTTACTGATCCAGATAGACTATCTTTAGCCTGGTGCCATTGGTTTTGTTCATTAAAAAATTCAACAAAGCCAAAACACCTTTTGAAATCCACTTGTGCTATCCACAATAATGAATACAATTATAATTTTTGATGCACTGGGGAAAAGATGAAAACCAGCACAAGCCGAAGGATTGCAAAATCAGAGATGCTTGGAGCACTCAAGCTAGACAACATCTGTCCAGTGCAGTCATATTTGTACAATACATCTGAAGAGTGTAGAACCCAACCAGGCATGCATGTCACAAAAAAACCTGAGTCCTGAAATTTAAACTCAAGACTCAAATGCATATATACTTTGTGGTCTCATCCTCGTCCTCATTAGTTATTGTCACAAAGCCACTCTGCAGTTCAACATAATTCATTACAGATGATGGTCTTCAGTCAGGCAAGGCCAGAAACAGGAATAGCATGAGTTATGGGATACAGTAACATTTTGGTTATATATAATGTTGGTTTGGAGTCCACTCAAAAAAATTGGAAGTGTATCAGCCTGAAAATTTATACCTTACCTTCTCTGCTTGGCTTCTGCGAATATCCAATCTTTAAAACAATAAACTAGAAGGCAATAATTCCTTCATAAATCTACACATTTTCTTAGGCATTCTGCAGTGGAAATGGTATGAGAAAGAGCGACACTTTAAAGGGGAAGGGATCACAATCACAAAGGCAAATTCTTGAAGGTTCTTTGTGTCAGGTGCATTTGAACCACATATTCTCATGATGCCATACTTTAGAAAAGCTAATTATCTTGTGTTTATGGACTGGAAGTAGCAAAAGGAACAGAACCACTTGTAAGTAGGAAAGAATACAGTCAGCACCAATTGATTTTATGATTACAAGATGGTTCTGGGATGGGTGTGTTGAGGAAGAACTCAGATTTTTAAAAGTCTCACCCTAATTAATACTATGTAGTGGCCTCAATCCTTTCTATGACCCACAGGAGACCAGAATCCTAGAATTTCTGAGTTGCAAGTTCTCATTGTTTATAATTTTGTAACTAAAAGCTATATAAGCAAATTACCTTTCAGTGAAATAACTGGGGCCTATTTGTTCTAAAAGCATTAAATTCCAAAATGGTAAGAATTTTTTCCCTATATTTATATACAGGATTGTATTTATTACCACAATAATATTCATTACTACTGGGAGGTTTGTCTGATATAGGACCACACCAGAATACCTTAATAGTGAATACAATGAATAAAAGCATGGCAAGGACCCAGAGAAGTATAGGAGTTTTGTTTTAAGAAAAGCTGACCTGGAAATTCATTTAACTTCTATTAAATTCTGAACAGAAATTCTGAGCAGCTAGTCTTCTAAGAGCCTCCTTTGAATTGTGTTTGAACACAATGAGACATTCCTCTCAGAAATCAGAAACTCAAATGTCTTAGGATAGATAGATTTTTAATCAAAATTCTTCCCAGATAGTTCTCTATTATTCAGAGTAAGTTACACATACAAACTAACTGTGTAACATGAATGGGATCAGTGTATGCCACCCCACAGTATGCTACTTTGGAATAGGGATTATTTGAGCTCAAGGCAGGTGAGAATCAACAGACACAGGAAGAGTTCTTTGTTCCTAAGCCTGACATCCATTCCTTAGCTACCTAAATCAGGGCACAAATATCCCTTTGAGATGATGCTGTCCATGCAGTAGCAGAAAAAGAAGAGTGACTCTTAACCACCAGAGATGGAGAGTCTACACTGAGGTTTCATAAATAGACCTTGCTAAGATAACCATGATCTTCCATTAGGTCCCTCATGTGTTTCCTAGTCACCCCCCATCATGATTTACCAACCCTTCCTTTCCTTTGTTAGAATAGTGTGTAGCTCCAGATTCTAACCATTTCTTTGGGCCTTTATTCTTCTCAATGAACTTCCATGCACACAAATATTAGTAATAATGGTGGGGCCTCTTCTTCTGTTAATTTTTTTTTTTTGTTTAATTCATAGACCCTCAGGCAATAATCCAAGAAGCTAAAGGGAAAGTTTTTCCTACCCCACAAACAATAGAGAGGCTAACAAAAAGACACCAGTCCTAGTTTGACATTTTCAATGACGTTATCACAGTATTGCATTGTTTGTAAGTTTTCAAGAAGACAGGGAAACAACAAAAATCTTTTGAGTGCCCACTTATCAATCACTGTGTTTCAAAATGCACTAAAGACTTGAAAGTCAGTCTTATTTTATAAAGTTCATCTTGTTTTCCTAATTTACAAATGTCATTTTCCTAATTAAAAATAGAAGCTTAGAGAGCTTAAATAACTTGTCCCAGGACAAATAGACTTCTCTTTGTACTAAGCTCTTGCTCTTTCTACTGCACTTCCCTGCCTCCCTGGTGTAAACAGCTTAAATGAGTTCCCGTCTGTTCTGTGTGTGCAGCATAGGCTGACAGAAGATTCATATTGAATGAGGACTTTGGCACATGTCCTTTTTCCCAGGTCCCCCTTTGATGCATTTTATATGCTTTGAATGGGTGACTGTGACTTACCATTTAATGCTGAGCTTTTCCAGATTGTGATACCTAAGTGTTGGCTTAAATTATACTATTAAAGCTAAAATAATTCCAAATCAGTTTCCTTTGGAGTCTTCTCTTAGTTTTCACTTTGGCACCATGAGTGTTTAAAGCAACCTCCCAAATCTTCAACTTGGTTTCATTTAAGAAGCTGAATATCTTGTACTATGAAGATATGTATCTGTTCACTCTGTGATTCCATAACTTTCTAGTGAATATTGCATTAAGTTTGTTGAATCTCATTATTACAGATGAAACTAGTGATACTGCCTTCATGTTTATTTTCCCTCTGATTGTGAGGGATATTCTATCCCCATCTCTCCCCTCTAAGACAAATTTCTGGCTGGTAAAAAAAATACTCTTAAAAGTTCATAATACCATCACATGGCTTTGACACGGCCACTGAGTATCACCTGTTTGCCTGTCTATTCTGTCACAGGATAGCAGATCCATGTATTTCATGCTTTTAAAATTGTTTTTTCCTAAGAAAAATGCTTCTTTATAGTAATTGAAGACATAAGGACATCTGAATCTTAGGTATACTTCTGTGCATTGATTTCTATATTGATCAATCTTAATTCTGACATTTCACCATGTGGCATGTGCCTTCTATCTCAGAAATAACTTGAATTACAGTAACATACTTTTCAAAGAAAACATGACACATAAGACCTCAGTTATTTAAATTCTGGGCACATAGCAAAAAGTTATTTTGATCAAAAAAATAATCTTTTAGAGTTCTTGGAAAGGCAATAACATTTGTTAATTTACCTCTATCTTTGTGAGTCATTCAAATTAACAGAATTTGGGAAAAAGAAGGTGAAAGAACTAACTCACCTCAAGAAAGAGATCGGCACTTAAATACTTCAGAATATTTTACTACATCAGGGTTGAGTATTCACAGCTTGACTGAGTGGGTAAGTGAGTTTGGGACAGATCAAGGCCCAAGCAAGAGCCATGTTCTCCTAGGAGGACAGGTGCAGAGAGCTAGGCATTGCTAATAGCACAGGCTCCGTGGACAGCAAAGGCCTGGTCAGGAGTTCTGGGAACTCAGTTACAGCTCAGGTCCTAAGATTCTCCAAAATCAGATATTGGAGTATCCTGACAAGTGAGCAGAATGGAAGGATAAGATATCAGAACAAATATTATCAAAAGCAGGGTCAGGCAACATCTGTCTGATAAGAGACAAAAGTTTATATTTGGAGCCTCTCACTGTAGATTAGAAGCATGCCGTGTATGTGTGTGAGTGTGATATGTAGTGTGTATAGTATGCACATGCATATGTGAGGGTGGTGTGCATATATGTATGCGTAGTAGGTGGCATGCATGTGTGTGCGAGACAGTCATGTGTGTTTTTTATGCATATGTGTGTAGGGTGGTGGTATATGAGTATGTAGTATATGGTGTGGGTGGGTGGTGTGCATGAGTATGTGTGTAATAAGGTGTGAGTCATGCATATGTATGTGACTGGGGGTGCATGTGTGTGTGTGTGTGTGTGTGTGTGTGTGTATCTAAGTATCTTATTATTGCAGTTATCATAATATAGTACTGCACAACCCAGCCCTGGAACTCTAGAGATAAGGAATCCCAGTAGTTAGTGGTTTCTCAATAGGATCAACAAAAGAAAACCCATCAAGGACTTTACCCAGCACCTCAGTAGACATCCAAGAAGAATGGTTTGATACAAATTTCATCTAATAAAAAACATAAACTTATTGAAGCTCTTCTTTTCTGGCACTTAGGTGGGCGTGCAGACTGGAGTGGGTTGGTCTTGCAAGGAGAGTGAATCCAGATGGGGCAGCAGCTGTGGTAAAACAGAAGAGGGAAATAGCGGGTGGATAGACATATGGAAGCACAGCCAAATGAAGTTCTGGTAGTCTGGACATAACTACACCCCATTTCCTTCAAGGGTAAAATATAGGAATATGATTACTTCTAAAAGTCCTCATGTTTTAATGTTCTAAAGGTAAATCTGTAATATTACTTTGTGGGCATTGGAAAAAATTGACTTGTTACACAAATAAGGTTGAGAACCTCCTGAAGTAGAAAAGTGAAATAGACATAACTTAATAAAGCATGCGAGAGTACTGTTGCCATGAAATCTGTCAACTTCCAGAAACAGCTATTAACTAAGGTATCAAGAACAGTATAGGACTTGAAGAGCTGTTACCCACATAAAGAAATTGTCCAAACCCCTTTTATTTATCTCTTTTCTTCCTTTTTCTTTGTTGATGAGAACATTATCAACTATAACAATCAGGCTTTGCACTAGATTCTCAGAACTTACTTATTGTGTAACAGGAAGTTTGTACATCCTTTTTAAAGGATTTATTTATGTATTTATTTGAGAGACAGAAAGAGAGAGAGAGAGAGAGAGAGAGAGAGAGAGAGAGAGAGAAGCAGTCTTGCCACTGATTGGGAAGCCCAAAGTGGAACTCAATCCCGCCACCTTGATCATGACCTGAGTGGAAATCAAGAGTCGGATGCTTAACTGACTGAGCACCCAGCGCCCCTCGTACCTTTTTTATTTTATCAACCTCTTCCTATCCTCCAGCCAACCCCAGCCCCTGGTAACCACTTCTCTCTTTGTGTGAGTTTGACTTTTTTTAAAAAATTATTTTACATATAAGTGATATCACGGAGTATTTGGCTTTCTGTTTGGTTTTCTCACTTAGCACCATGCCCTCAAAGTTGATTCATATAGTCACGAATGGCAGGATATACTTCTTTCTCATGGCTGAATAAAATTTCATTATATACAATGGAACACCACATCTGTGGTGCGTATATATACACACCACATCTTCTTCATCCATTCATCCATTGATGGACACTTAGGTTGTTTTCATATCTTGGCTGTTGTAAATAATGTTGGAATAAACACAGAATATAGATATTTCTTTGGTATCCTGTTTTTATTTCCTTTGGATATATTACCCAGAAATGCAATTGCTAGATCATAGAGTAATTCTACTTTTAGCTTTTTTGAGTAATTTTCATATTGTTTTCAATAGTGGTTGCACCAATTTGCATTCTAACAACAGTGCATTAAAAAATCCCTTTCCTCCACATGCCAATATTTTGTTACTTCTTGTCTTTCTGATTTTCGCCATTCTGACAGATGTGAGGACATCTCATTGTGGTTTTGATTTGCATGTCCCTGATGATCAGTGATGTTGACTATCTTTTCATGTCCCTTTGATCATTTCTTAGGTCTTCTTTGGGAAATGTCTATCTATTCAGATGCTTTGTCCTTTTTTAAATTGGGTTATATGTTATTTTGTTATTAAATTGCATAAGTTCTTTAAGTATTTTGGATATTAACCCCCTATCAGATATATGATTTGCAAAAATTTTCTACCATTCTGCAGGTTGCCTTTTCATTTTGTAAATGGGTTCCTTTGCTGTGCAGATTTTATTTTGATGTAGTTTCACTTGTTTATTTTTTATTTTGTTCACTTTGCTTTTGGTATCAAATACAAAAAAACCATTGCTAGAACCAATTTCAAAGAGATTACACATCTTCTTCTGGAAATTTCATATTTCAAGTTTTGCATTTAAGCCTTTAATTCATTTTGAGTTAATTTTTGCATGTGGTATGAAATAGTGGTCCACGTTCATTCTTTTGCATGTGGCTGTCCAGTTTTCCCAGCACCATTTATTGAAGAGATAGTCCTTTCTCCAATGTATATTCTCACCTTTTTAAAATAATAAATTTATTGTCCATATAGGCATGGGTTTATTTCTGTTCCATTGATTTATGCATCTGTTTTATGCAATGCTATTTTGAATACTATAGCTTTTTAATGTAGTTTGAAGTTAAGGAGAATGATGCATCTAGCTTTTTTCTTCTTTCCCAAATTTGTTTTGGCCATTGAGGGTCTTTTGTGTTTCCATACAAATTTTAGGATTATTTTCCATGTTTCTTTGAAAAATTTCATTGGGATTGTTTTCTGCCTTTCTTTTTTATTGGAGTCCAACTTGCCAACATATGGCATAACATCCAGTGCTCATCCTGTCAAGTGCCCCCCTCAGTGCCCATCACCCAGTCATCCCAACCCCTCGCTTACCCATCTTTCCACCACCCCTTGTTGGTTTCCCAAGTTAGGAATCTCTCATGTTCTGTCTCCCTTTCTGATATTTCCCACTCATTTTCTCTCCTACCCTTTATTCCCTTTCATTAATTTTTATATTCTCCAAGTGAATGAGACCATATAATGTTTGTCCTTCTCTGATTGACTTACTTCACTCAGCATAATACCATCCAATTCCATCCACATTGAAGCAAATGGTTGGTATTTGTCATTTCTAATGGCTGAGTAATATGCCATTGTATACATAGACCACATCTTCTTTATCCATCCATCTTTTGAAGACATCGAGGCTCTTTTCACAGTTTGGCTATTGTGGACACTGCTGCTATAAACATTGGGGTGTAGATGTCCTGGCATTTCGCTGCATCTGTATCTTTGAGGTAAATCCCCAGCAGTGCAATTGCTGGGTTGCAGGGCTGATCTATTTTTAACTCCTTGAGGAACCTCCATGAAGTTTTCCAGAGTGGCTGCAGCAGGTCACATTCCCACCAACAGTACACATCCTCTCCAACATTTGTTGTTTCCTGTCTTGTTAATTTTCCCCATTCTCACTGGTGTGAGGTGGTATCTCATTGTGGTTTTGATTTTTGTCTTTCCCTGATGGCCAGTGATGCGGAGCATTTTCTCTTGTGCTTGTTGGCCATGTCTATGTCTTCCTCTGTGAAATTTCTGTTCATGTCTTTTGCCCATTTCATGTTTGGATTGTTTGTTTCTTTGATGTTGAGTTTAATAAGTTCTTTATAGATCTTGGATACTAGCCCTTTCTCCAATATGTCATTTGCAAATATCTTCTCCCATTCTGTAAGTTGTCTTTTAGTTTTGTTGACTGTTTATTTTGCTGCACAGAGCTTTTTATCTTAAGTCCCAAAAATTCATTTTTGCTTTTGTTTCCCTTGCCTTCATTGATGTATCCTGCAAGAAGTTACAAAAAAGGTGTTGCCTGTGTCCTCCTCTAGGATTTTGATGGAATCTTGTCTCACATTCAGATCTTTCATCCATTTTGAGTTTATCTTTGTGTATGGTGTAAGAGAGTGGTCTAGTTTCATTCTTCTGCACGTGGCTGTCCAATTTTCCCAGCACCATCTATTGAAGAGACTGTTCTTTTACCAGTGGATAGTATTTCCTGCTTTGTCGGATATTAGTTGACCATAGAGTTGAGGGCCCATTTCTGGGTTCTGTATTCTGTTCCAATGATCTATGTGTCTGTATTTGTGTCAGTATCACACTGTCCTGATGATAACAGTTTTGTAGTACAACCTGAAATCTGGCATTGTCATGCCCCTGGCTCTGGTTTTATTTTTCAATATTCCCTTGGCTATTCTGGGTCTTTTCTGATTTTGAAAACTCTTAGGATTATTAGTTCCAACTCTCAGAAGAAAGTCCATGGTATTTTGATAGAGATTGCATGAAATGTGTACATTGCCCTGGGTAGCATTGACATTTTCACAATATTAATTCTGCCAATCCATGAGCATGGAATATATTTCCATTTCTTTGTGTCTTCCTCAATTTCTTTCAGAAGTTTTCTGTAGTTTTGAGGGTATAGATTTTTTTACCCTTTTGGTTAGATTTATTCCTAGGTATCTTATGCATTTGGGTGCAATTGTAAGTAGGATTGACTCCTTAATTTCTCTTTCTTCAGTCTCATTGTTAGTGTATAGAAATGCTACTGATTTCTGGGCATGGATTTTAGATCCAGCCACACTGCCAAATTGCTGTGAGAGTTCTAGCCAATTTGGGGTGGAGTCTTTTGGGTTTTCTATGTAGAGGATCATGTCATCTGTGAAGAGGGAGAGTTTGACTTCTTCTCTGCCAATTTGAATGCCTTTTGTTTCTTTTTATTGTCTATTGCTGAGGCTAGGACTTCTAGTACTATGCTGACTAGTAGTGGTGAGAGTAGACACACCTGCCACGTTCCTGATCTTAGGGGAAAGGCTCCCAGTGTTTCCCCATGGGGAATGATATTTGCTGTGGGCTTTTTGTAGATGGCTTTTAAGATGCTGAGGAATGTTTCCTCTATCCCTTCACTTGGAAGAGTTTTGATCACAAATGGATGCTGTATTTTGTCAAATGCTTTCTCTGCATCTATTGAGAGCATCACATGGTTCTTGTTTTTTCTCTTGTTGATATGATCTATCATGTCAATTGCTTTATGAGTGTTGAACCAGCCTAGCATCCCGGGGATAAATCCCACTTGGTCATGGTGAATAATCTTCTTAATGTACTGTTGGATCCTAGTATCCTGTTGACAAGTTTTGCATCTGTGTTCATCAAGGATATTGGTCTATAATTCTCCTTTTTGGTGGGGTCTTTGTCTGTCTTTGGAATTAAGTGATGCTGGCCTCATAGAATGAGTTTGGAAGTATTCCATCCCTTTCTATCTTTCAGAACAACTTTAGTAGAAGAGGTATTGTTTCTTTTTTAACATTTGATAGAATTCCCCTGGGAAGCCATCTGGCCCTGAACTTTTGGATCTTGGGAGTTTTCTGATGACTGCTTTAATTTCCTCCCTGGTTATTGGTCTGTTCAGGTTTTCTATTTCTTCCTGTTCCAGTTTTGGTAGTTTGCGGTTTTCCAGAAATATATCCATTTCTACTAGATTGCCTAATTTATTGGCATATAGTTGCTCATAATTTTAAAAAATTGTATTTCCTTGGTATTGGTTGTGATCTCTCCTTTTATATTCGTTATTTTATTAATTAGAGTCTTTTCTCTTTTGTTTTTAATAAGGCTGGCTAATGGTTTATCTATCTTTTTAATTCTCTTGAAGAACCAACTCCTGGTTTTGTTAATCTGTTTTACAGTTCTTCTGGCCTCTATTTCTCTACTGAGTTCTGCTTGAATCTTTATTAACTCTCTTCTTCTGCTGGCTGTAGGTTTTATTTGCGGTTCTTTCTCCAGGTCCTTTAGGTGAAAGTTAGCTTTTATATTTGAGCTTTCTCCAATTTTTTGAGGGATGCTTATATTGTGATGTATTTCCCTTTCAGGACTGCTTTTGCTGTATCCCAAAGATTTTGAATGGTTGTATCTCCATTCTCATTAATTTCTATGAATCTTTTTAATTCTTCTCTAATTTCCTGTTTGACCCTTTCATCTTTTGGCAGGATGATCTTTAATCTCCATGTGTTTGAATTTCTTCCAAATTTCTTCTTGCGATTGAGTTCAAGTTTCAAAGTAATATGGTCTGAAAATATGCAGGGGACTATCCCAATCTCTTGGTATCAGTTGAGACCTGATTTGTGACCCATTATGTGGTCTATTCTGGAGAAAGTTCCATGTGCACTTGAGAAGAAATGTGTATTCAGTTGCGTTTGGATGTAATTTCCGGTAATATCTGTGAAATCCATCTGGCCCAGAGTATCATTTAAAGCTCCTGTTTCTTTGGAGATGTTGTGTTTAGAAATTCTGTCATTTGCAGTAAGTGCCATGTTGAAGTCTCCCAGTATTAGTGTATTATTATCTTAGTATATTTTTACTTTGGTTATTAACTGATTGATATCCTTGGCAGCTCCTACATTAGGGACATAAATATTCATGATTGTTAGGTCCTCTTGTTGGATAGATCCTTTAAGTATGATATAGTGTCCCTTTTCATCTCTTACTACAGTCATTGGGATAAACTTTAATTCATCTGATATGAGGATTGCTACTCCTGCTTTCTTTTGAGGACCATTTGAATGGTAATTGGTTCTCCAACCTTTCATTTTCAGGCTGTAGGTGTCCCTAGGTCTAAAATGAGTCTCTTTTAGACAGAAAATAGATGGGTCTTGCTTTTTCATCCAGTCTGAAACCCTGCATCTTTTGATGGGATCATTAAGCCCATTCACGTTCAGAGTTACTATTGAAAGATATGAATTTAGGGGATCTGTGGGTGACTCAGCGGTTTAGCATCTGCCTTCAGTCCAGGGTGTGATCCTGGAGTCCCAGGATCAAGTCCTACATCAGGCTCCCTGCATGGAGCGTGCTTCTCCCTCTGCCTGTGTCTCTGCTTCTCTCTGTGTATCTCTCAGGAATAAATATAATCTTAAAAAAAAAAAGAAAGTAAGAAAGGTATGAATTTAATGTCATCATAATACTTATTCAGTCCCTGTTTTTGTGGATTATTTCTTTGGACTTTCAGAGTCCCCCTTAATATTTCTTGCAGAGCTGGTTTGGTGGTCACATATTCTTTCAGTTTCTGCCTATCTTGGAAGCTCTTTATCTCTCCTTCTATTCTGAATGAGAGTCTTGCTGGATAAAGTATTCTTGGCTCCAGGTTCTTCTCATTTAGGACCCTGAATATATCCTGCCAGCCCTTTCTGGCCTCCAGGACTCTGTGGAGAGGTCTTCTGTTAATCTAATATTTCTCCCCATATAAGTTAGGGATCTCTTGTTTCTTACTGCTTTAAGGATTTTCTCTTTATCTTTGGAATTTGCAAGTTTAACTATTAAATTTCAAGGTGTTGAATGGTTTTTATTGATTTTAGGTGGGGATCTCTCTATCTCCTGGATCTGAATGCCTGTTTCCCTCCCCAAGTTAGGGACATTATCAGCTATGATTTGTTCATTATTAGGCCTAAGTACATAAACAATAAAGCAGTTATTAAAAAATGACAGTGCATTCTATTGTCAAGCAAAAAACTGAAGTTGACTAATGACTGTCCCTTATCAAAGAAAGTGAAGAAGAAGAATAGCAGTGGGAGAGAATGTAATCCAAAAGAAATAGCTGAAATGCACAAAGGAACAATCAGCAAGAAATTTTCAGTGTGTGGATAGCTCTTTATAAATATTGACTGCATAAAAAAAATAGCATTATCAAATTTCAGGATAAACAAAGCAAAATACTCAAAATACTGATTAATACTAGCATGCAAGTTGGAAAAGCACTGACTAGTTAGAGAAGCTAAAGGTACTTGCATGGTTCAGGATGATGGTAAAGCACTTAGTCCCCATCATACTCCATTGATGTTGCCACTTATGAATGAAAAGAGTGACAACTGAAATAGCATGTATAAATTCCCAATCAGGGATGGAAAATGCAGCACCACGATAAAACCTCAATTAAGCACCACCCCCAATGAAAAAGAAAAAGATTAGTTAAGAGCAAAATAACCAAATGGAAAGGAAAACAAAAAAGATTGGGCTCATTTCAAATATATGAGTGAGTAATCACAGCAGTAAATGGGTAAACTTTTCTCATTAAAATGTCAACCCTATTTTATTTCAATCTTTAGCTACCCCCTATATTTTACTATACTACTACCAAGACATAAATACTCACCGCAGAGACCTTCAGAGGAAGCACATATTTTAGAAAAAAATATATTAGGAAGAAGGAAAGAGGGTAATGACAGAGAAGAGGTTGCTATGGACTGAATTGTGTGTTTCCCAAGACTCGTATGTTGGAATTCTAACCTCTAAGGTAGTAGTTTTAGGAGTTAGAACCTTGGGGAGATGATGAGTTTCAGGTGATGTTCTCATGATGGAGTTAGTATTTTTGTAAGAAGGAACCCCAGAGAGCTTGCTTGCTCTGCCGTGTGAGGACATGGGAAAGTGTGACCATCTACAAGGCAGAAAGAAAGTCCTCATCAGAACCAACCATGTTGATCTCCAGAAATGTGAAAAATAATTTTCTCTTGTTTAAGCCACCAGTCTATAGTGTTTTGCTCTGGCAGCCCTCATTGGCTACACAGAGGCTTAATATCTCAAGAAGATAAAGAAATTCCTTTTGGTGTAGTTTTGATATAAATAAAGTAAAATGTATATAATAAAAATTTATAGAAATTTAGAGGAAATTGATCAATTTACTACCTTAATGGAATGTATCTTTCAAGTAGGCAAAAAAAGTTAGTGATGATACAGAAAATCTGAAAAAAAAAAGAAATTAGCAATATTGGTCTAATAAAAACACACAAGTAATGAGTGAGAACACACTTCAATCAAGCACACAGGAACAGCATACAAGATGACTTATACCCTCACTATAATGTAAGTCCCACATATATCAAAAAAAATCACAGCTCATCTTCTTACCCAAATTCATTGCTCTATAGGTCATAACCTCACAGAAAGATTTTTTAAAGTTTTTTTTAAAAAGATTTTATTTATTTATTTTTTTTTTTTTTTGAGAGAGAAAGAAAGCGTACGTGCATAAGCATGAACAGGGGGAGGGTCAGAGGGAGAAGCAGACTCCCCCACTGAGCAGGGAACCCAATGCAGGGCTTAATTCCAGGACTCTGGGATCAGGACCTGAACTGAAGGCAGATGGTTAACCAACTGAGTCTCTCAAGGGCCCCCTTTTTAAGTTTGTATTTATTTATTCAAGTAATCTTTACACTCAATGCGGGGCTTGAACTCACAACCCTGAGATCAAGAGTTCCACACTCTAGTGACTAAACCAGCCAAGTGCCCTGAAAATTTTTTTAAATAGGCAACAAAATCCTAAATGTATAAAGATTGGAAGAAAAGAAACAAGACTATTATCATTCACACATTCTGTTTTCTCAGAAAATAGCTGAGATAATTAATAGGGAAAGCATAGAAATAATAAGAGAATTTAGCAGGTTTGCCAGATATGGTGTATATATTAAAAATCAGGGACACCTGGGTGGTTCAGTGGTTGAACATCTGCCTTTCACTCAGGTCATGATCCCGGGGTCCTGGGATCGAGTCCCACATTGGAGTCCCCTCAGGGAGCCTGCTTCTCCCTCCACCTATGTCTCTGCCTGTCTCTGTGTCTCTCATGAAAAAATAAAATAAATAAATATATATATAAATATATATATATATATATATATATATATATCTCAATGGCATTTCTATACCCCATTAACAAAATAAAATATAATTTTAGAAGATACCATTTAAATAATTATATATGTAAAATATGACATGTATACGATAAAAAATAAATTATAAAAAGTATGTAAACTCAATGGATAAAATGTTAGTGCTTAATTGAAATGAATTAAAATAGGCCTAAATTAATAGAACAAAATGCCATGTCTAGGGATGGAAAGATGTCCTAAAATTGTCAATTCTCCTCAAATAATGTAAAAAATTCAGTGTAAAGCCAACTAAGATTCCAATAGTTTTTCTGAAATCAACATATGAATTCTAAAATTTATGTAAAAGACATGTGATAAAAATAGTTAAGGGAGTTTTGAGGTGAAACAATCCAGTCAGGGGACTGTCCCACAGAAATAGATAGTAGAACAGTAGGAAAGGATTGCAGCAGAAATAGATAGACCGAACACAGGGACTGACCGAAGGGGGCAGGAGAAACACACAAGACCCTTGTAACCCTTGTCATGTGGCAGAGCTAGCTGTCTACAATGGAAAGATGGAACAGTCAATACTAGAGGATGAGGTGATCATTTATAAATATAGCTGAATAAGAAACTGGGTCCTTCATTTATTCTGAGCAGAATTAACAGAAAACTTGAAAGATCAACTTAAAAATTTAAAAATTCTCAATCTCTGAAGTAATCAGGGAAGTGACACAAAAGTCCAAAGACATACAATGTTACTATACTTATCAGATGGGTAAATATTTATATTTAAATTGTCTGAGAATAACAAGGATTGACAAGGCTGTGAAGCAATAGGAACCCTTACATAGTTCATATAGCATACATGGGACTTTTTGCAGAGGAATTTTGTCTAAAAATATTAAAGCCAACAGTGAACATACCTTTTATTTAGCAATTCCAACTCTTGGAATATTCCAAAAATAAATTTATAAGTGCACAGAGGATATAGAGGAATTATAGAAGAAATATTATATGTATTTTTAAAACAATGGATATATCCTAAATATCATTAAGAGGTGGGTGAATAAAGAACTCGTGACAACTTTGAAGATTTATTTATTTATTTATTTATTTATTTATTTATTTATTTGCAAGAAAGAGAGAGAGAGCATGGAGGGAGAGGCTGAGAGAAAGAGAGAGAGAGAGATCCCAAGCAGCCTCCTTGGTGACCATGGAGACTGACACAGGACTGGATTTCACAATCTTGAGTTCGTGATCTGAGCTGAAATCAAGAGGCAGATACTTAACTGATTAAGGCACCCAATTGCCCCAAAACCTGTGACAATTTTGTAGAGTGAAACATAGAGCAGTAAAAAAGAAGGCAAAATATACACCGAACAACATGAATGAACCTCATAGCTAAAATATTGAGAGAATAAAGCAAGTTTAAAGATACAGGTAGAAATATATAAATGGTAAAGGGTGTCTATAAAAACCTGCAGCTAGTATTATTCTTATTCTAATATTATTCTCATTTTTCTTATTCATATTCTTTAACATTATTCTTAAAGCTTAAATATTGAACCTTTCCCTTTAAGGTTGGGGACAGGACAAGAATGTCTACTCTTACTATTTCTATTCAAAATGAATCATAAGTCCTACTCAATACAATTAAGGTAGGGGGAGGGAGAAAGGAAGGGAGTGAGAGAGAGATAAGGAGGGAAAGAATAAAAAGAAAAAGTGGTAAGGAGGTATAAACATTGGGAAGTAAAAAGTAAAGCAGTCTCTATGATTTTATAGATTACAAACACCAGAACTAATAGATCAATTTAGCAATATCATAGGCTAAAAGGTTAATATAAAAAATATAGATTCTGTTTCTACTATAATAAACAACTGAAAAATTATGTTTAAAACATCTTAATTATTAGTAGCATTAGAAAGAACCACTAGGAATACATTTAACAAAAGATGTGCAAGACATCTAGAAAACATTGCTGAGAGAAATGTAAAGTGATCCAAGTAAATAGAGATAAACCATGTTTGTGCTTTGAAAAACTATATTTAGGTAAAATGTCAATCAGAAAGGGAGACAGAACATAAAGACTCCTAACTCTGGGAAATGAACTAGGGGTGGTGGAAGGGGAGGAGGGCGGGGGGTGGGGGAGAATGGGTGACGGGCACTGAGGGGGCCACTTGACGGGATAAGCACTGGGTGTTATTCTGTATGTTGGTAAATTGAACACCAATAAAAAATAAATTTATTTTAAAAAATAAAAAATAAAAAAATAAAGAGATAAACCATGTTTGTGCTTTGAAAAACTTTATTTAGGTAAAATGTCAATTTTCTTCCAAATTGATCTATAGATTCAATGCAACTAACTCCAATCAAGATTATATCAGTCTTTTTTAAAAATAGAAATTGGAAAGCTATTTTTCAAAAATTATATGGAAATGGAAATGATCTCAAATAGCAAGACAATCATGAAGAAGATAAACAAGATTAGAGGACTTACACTCCCTGATTTCAAGGCTTATTCTAAGCAACAGGAATAAAAATCATGTGCTATTTTCAAAAGTATATACAAACAGATAAGTGGCAGTGAAAAGAGTCTGGAAATAAACCACACATATGTCATGGGTTATTCTAAGAAAATGAAAAAAAAAGTGTCAAAGCAATTCAATGAGAAAAAGGAAGTCTTTTCAATTAACAATGTTGGAAAAACAAGATGTCCATTAACACCTTTTAAAACATTTTATATTTATGGACTCATTTAATTTTCACACAATCACATGAGAAAAATACTACTACTATTTGCATTTTTAGAGAAAAGAAACTGAGGCACACGGGTCAAACACCTTGCCTAAAGTCCCACAGCTCACAAGTAGCAGAGCTGGAATTAGAACAGAGGCAGTATGGAGATTTTAAAGCAAGTAGGATGATAGGGGACGTATTGCTAGAGAAAGCTGTGTTTAATCTAGGAAAGATGAAGAATGCTCATTTGGGAGACAATTTTCCTCCATGACTTTCTCTGGTTCCCTTCCCCCCTTTATATTTTACTGGCTCAAGGGGATCTTCACTCTACTTACTCCCCCTTCAAGAAGTCATGCTCCAGTCATGCTTTACTGCCTCTGGATGAAGTTACAGGACTCCTTTGAGCTAGGCAAATACAAAACACAATTCATCCAATATAAAATACATAATTTGAATAGCCCTATAAATATTAATAAAATTGAATTTATAATTTAAATACTACCCCCTCTATTTCGGCCTAGATGGTTTCACCACAGAAGTCTACCTAACATATAAAGAATTAACATGAAATCTATATAATGCCTTACAGAGAATCCCTCTGATTTAGCATTGTGCTGGAAGTTGTAGCCAGTGCAATAAGGCAAGATGAGGAAATAAAAGGCATACAGATCAGAAAAGAAAACAAACGAACAAAACTGTCTATATTTGGTGATGACATGACTGTCTATATAGAAAATTCCAAATAATTTACAAAAATAGCCTTTCAGAACAAAAGTGAGCTTAGCAAGTTCACAAGGTATAAGATATACATTTAAAAAGCAATTGTGTGGGGCATCCCCAGTGGCCCAGTGGTTTTCTGCCACCTTCAGCCCGGGGTTTGATTGTGATCCTGGAGACCCGGGATCGAGTCCCATGTCAGGCTCCCTGCAGGGAGGCTGCTTCTCCCTCTGCCTGTGTCTCTGCCTCTCTATCTCTCTCTCTGTCATGAATAAGTAAATAACATCTTAAAAAAAATTGATTATGTGTATAATAAATATAATTTATATATGCAAACACTTAAATATAGATTATAGATTATGTATGCAATAAACATCAGTTTTATTTATTTTTTTGAATTTATTTTTTTAAGTTTTTTGTAGTTTCAAGTCTTTATTTAAACTCCAGTTTTAGTTTATGTGCTATGTGCTGCCGAACTGAGCACTTTATTTAAATTCCAGTTGGTTAACTTATCGTGTAATATTAGTTTCAGGAGTAGAATTTAGTGATTCTTTACGTACACATCATATCTAGTGTTTTAAAAATGCCATTTACAATCCCTCAAAATAAATGAAATATTTACATGTACATCTAGTAAGCATGTATAGAACTTATATGCTGAAAACTACAAACACCAATGAAAGAAATAAAAGAAGAACTAAATAAATTGAGGGACATGCCAAGTTCAAAAATTGGAAGACTCAGCATGGTAAAGAAGTCAATTCTCCCCAAACTGATATATAAGTTTAACACAATTTCTATCAAAATCCCAAAAAGATATTTTTGTAGCTATAGACAAGAGTAATCTAAAATGTATATGGAAAGGCAAAGGAACTACAATAGCTAGCATAATTTTTAAAATGGAATAAAATGAAAGTAATTAGTCTATGTTTTAAGACTTAATACATAGTTACAGCAATAAATGTGGAATTGGCAGAGATATAGACACATAGATTGATGAAATAGAACAGAGAATCCAGAAATAGATCCATACAAACAGTCTGAAAGATTTTCAAAGAGGTGCAAAAGTCTATATTTCTATGGAGGAATATAGACCGTTCAACAAATGGTGCTGGAGCAATAGGACATCCATAGACAAAACCAAAACATAACAACAACAATGACAAAACTCTTGACCTATGATTCACACTTTATCCAGTAATTAACTCAAAATGGATAAATGAATCATAGACCTTACATGTGAAATGTAAAACTATAAAACTTTTGGTGGAAAAAAACACATAAGATCTTTGGAATCTAGGGCAGATGAAGAATTCTTATACTTGATCTCAAAAGGACAAGCTAATAAAATGGACCTCATCAAAATGCAAATTTTGCTCTGGGAAAGATACTATGAAGACAATGAAGAAACAAAATATAAAGTAGGTGAAAATATTTGCAAGTCAAAGGGCTAGTATCTAGAATATTTATGTCTATAGCTATAAATAGAGATAGATGATATAGATTTGACAAGCATAGACAGAGATATAGATATCTCAAAACAGAACAGCTGGATAACAAATAATTCCCTTAGAACATGGACAATAGGCATAAAGAGACATTTCACTAAAAAGGACTTACAAATAGCAAATAAGCACATTAGAAGATGTTTAACATCACCACCCATTAGATAAATCCAATGAAACATTGCATTGCAAGAGTACTCGTACTGTGCCTCCTTTCATGTAAGAAAGAAGGGGATATATGAAAACTTACAAGTCTCTTCATTTTGCACAAAAGCATTGCAGGAAGGAAAGATCAGAAATTAATGAGATCGGTTATCTGCAGAAAGAAGGAATAGGATAGGATTATTACAGTCCTATCAGAATGGCAAAAATAAACAGTAGAACACCAAATAGTGGTAAAAATGTGGAGAAACTGGATCATTCATATATTGCTGGTAGGAATAAAAATGGTAGAACCACCCCAGAAAACAGGTTGGCAGTGTCTTAAGAAACCAAACATACATCTACCATCTGACCCAGAATTGTACTCCTGGGCATTCCACCTAGAGAAATGAAGACAAATTCACATAAAAACTGGAACATGAATATTCATAGTAGCTTTACTCACAAGAGCCTCAAACTAGGAACAACTGTGATGTCCTTCAATATGAATGGCTAGATAAACTGTTAATGACTAAATATACTTACCATAGAATACTACTCAGCAATCATAAGAAATAAGGTTTTAGAGAAGGGGGTTTGGCTCACGGTATAGTATTTAACTGCAGATCAAAAGACACAAGGTATTGATTACATGAAGAACCTAAATTAGTTTCCAGAACATTATTCTAAGTGGAAAAGCCACCCCAGGAAGGATGCAGATTATATAGTTCCATTTAAATAACATTATTCAAATGGCAAAATGAGAGGAATGGAGAACAGAATGTGGTTATTTAAGGATGTAAAAACAGAATGAAAGTGGGTGTGTCTATAAAAGCACAAGAGAGATTGTTGTAGTGCTGTTCTGTATCTTGACTCTATGATTGCCAATATTCTGCTTGTAGTATTTTACTATAAAGTTTTGAAGGATGTGCCATGGGGGAATTGGGTAAAGTATACCCATGATCTTTCTATGTCTTATTACTGCACGGGAGTCTACAGTATCTCAAAATAAAAGTTCAATGAAAAAAAACTAAAATGTTCAACATCTGTCTTTTCCTCCAGACCAATGCTCTATGAAGGACTATGTCTTCCTTTATGTGCTCACATACTGCTGGGAATGTAGCTTCTAGGTAAGAATTTGTCAAATGAATCTCTATACTGTATTGCCATTTTTGTTGTTTGCTTAAAAAAATTGAGGAAAAAATCTTGAAGGACAAATTATCAAAGTTTCTCAGAGAGAGAAAACACAGACAACTCATGGGCACACAAGCATACTACATACAGGCACACACACACAGAGAGATATAAAAATGGTTCTTAGCATTTCAAAAACATTCAAAGTTACAGTTAGATAAATGCAAAATAAGACAACATTGACACTTTGAAATGATGATTGGAGGAAATGAATATTGCCTGTTTGTGTGGCTGTGAAGAATTAGCACTTCCTATATATTGCTGACAGAAATGTAAACAAGAAACCATTGGGGAGAGGAATTTGTCAATACTTAACAAAACTGTAAATGCACTTACATTTTGCACCAGCAATATGACTTCTAGGAATTGTCACTAAAGATACAGTTTCAACAATGTGAAGATATACGTGCCCAAAGCTATTCATTGTGGCCCCGTTTTTATATGCAAAATATTGAAACAGACTATATGTCCATACATGGAAGAATAAATAAACAATACACACCCACAAAATGGAGTACTATGCAACTGGAAAAAATGTGGAAAATCTCTATGATTTCTTTGATGTACTATTAAAAGAAAAAAGAAAAATCCAGAAGAGTACCCATACTGTGCCTCCTTTCATGTAAGAAAGAAAGGGATATATGAAAACTTACAAGTGTCTCTTCATTTTGTGCAGAAACATTGCAGGAAAGAAAGATCAGAAATTAATGAGATCAGTTATCTGCAGAAAGAGGGAATAGGATGGGGGTAGTGATGTTTTTCTCAATATGTTCTTTGGTTCTGACTTTTAGAATACAGTAATGTTTTACATGTGCTCAAAATAATAAAGTAAACTTAACCAGGGTGTGGATGGAACCACAATTGAATCTGTTTCGCAAATAAATTATATAATTATAGAGTCACCATGAAAGGAGGTGGGAAGGAAAAGAACTAGCCCAATAACTATTAAAAACAGTAGTTCAATTGTGTATTCTAAGGCTTATGACAAAAAGAACTTATGTATAAAATACATAAGTATTTTATTCTAGTTAATATTTCTCAATGAGTTAGTTTTACATGTATGCTAGTATTGAACAAATATATTGTGGATAACAAAAACCAGGTGTCTCACTGCTTCAGAAAGACATCACAATGGTGAAATACTGAATTGTAATGAAGTTTCAAATACTGAAAGGAGGAAGGCTATAATGAAACTGTGCTATTGGAATACAGTCAGTGGTACCAGTATGGATTTATGGTTTTAATATATATGCAGATATATTGAAACAGAAATAGATAGAGATATGTGTATATGCATGTATTAGAAAAGCCACATACATTTCCTAGTTATTTCTATTGGGAAGGGCTAGAGGCAATAATATTCCAACACATCAACAAATATACCTATTATTCAGACCTTGATTTCTTTTTCAGATCTTGATTTCTAAATATATTTCTAAATATCTGATCAAAAAACACAGAGCTCCTTGTAGAGCTCCCTTGCTTGGGACTGGAGTTGGGAAAAACAAAATACAAAATGAGCCTAAACATGATGTGGTACCTTAAAGTAAGGCTCAACAAATGACCAGGTCATGTTGAAAGGACACAGAAACAACTTGAAGGGACTCTCAATGGCCAAAACTGGGATAAACTGAGTCACAAAATAAATAGAGTATTGGATTATACCTATAGATAGAATAAATATCCATGACTTTATTACTGATGTAAATCAATTTTGAATGCACACTTAAGGAGAAAAAGAGAGATCTTCCTCACAATAGAATCACAATAAATAAATAAATATAGAAGGAATGAAAAAAAAAGGGGGGGGGGGAATCACCATTACTCCAATACAAAGTAAGAATAACTACAAGTTATCAATGAATACTAACATAAATGGGTGAAAGCATGATGAGGAAAAGAGGATTTGCCTAGCCTCAAATTATCGCCTCCAGAGTATTAATTCATTGCAAAGGGAAAGATGGTAGCTTCAGAGTGGAGAAACTGAAAATATTACCTTAACCAAGTGATGAAAATTAATCTCATCTGTAATAAGACATATCTACATTATGCTCCCTTGATGATATATGGAGAAGAAAACATCTTGTGTGAACTACTCTGGCCAAAAATCTATAACTTGAACCAAATCATAAGAAAACATCAGGGCAGCCTGGGTGGCTCAGCGGTTTAGCACCTGCCTTCAGCCTAGGGCATGATCCTGGAGACCCAGGATCGAGTCCCGCATCAGGCTCCCTGCATGGAGCCTGCTTCTCCCTCTGCCTGTGTCTCTGCCTTTCTCTCTCTGTGTCTCTCATGAATAAATAAAATTAAAAAAAAAAAGAAAACCTCAGGCATATCCAAATTGAGTGACATTCTGCAAAATAGCTGACCAGTATGCTACAAAAGTGGAAGATCATAAAAGAAAAACCTGAAAAATAAATACTGACTGCTGGAGATCAAGGAGACATAGCAACTACATGCAATATGACTTCCTGGATTGGGTCCCGGCCCAGAAAAAAAAGACACTACTGGAGAGCTAGTGAACTTATAAGGTTCTGTAGACTACTAAATAGTATCAGTGTTAATTCCTACTTTCCAAACTTGTGCTATGGTTATATAAAATGTTAACATTGGCGGAAAAGCTGGGTGAAAGTTATATGGCAATTTTCCACCATTTCTGCAAGTCTAAAATTATTATTTTAAAGGATCTCATTAAAAAGAAATAATGTGAGTGAATATGGCTCATTAAAAAATCCCAGCTAGATAAAATCACCCAGGTCAAGTAGTAGATTAAGCTGTGGCCTTCCCATTCAAGCCCTATTCTTAAGGGAGCCTTCATAAATAAACAGGTATGGGGAAACAGAAAAGTAATTGAAGAAGAAATATATATATATATATATGGTTATATAGTTATATGAATATATATATAGTTATATAGTTATATGTATATAACCAAAAAGCCTATGCTTAATTTGAAACTCTGATCCCAATTTTTCTAACAGACGAGCCAATAAAGCTATGTAAGGCCCAAGGAAACCATAGACTACTTCAGATGTAGCCAAGGAAGGTACTGGAAAACAAAATCAAAGGCAGAGCCAGAAGCTGTGTGAAACATGGCACAATGTTCTTCCCAGAGAGAAGAATTAGGGCTTATTTGTCCTCAGCCAAGCTCTTTCTTTAACCTGAGTTCACTGATACCTCACACGTCATGGTGGCTCCTTAAGAAGAGACTTTGAAACAGCTTTATAATAAACACACTGAACATGTCAGGAGAAGTTAGGATCACAAAATATTAGTGGCTTGACACCATAAAGGTTTGCCTCTTGCCCATATTGCACAGCAATACCTGTTACAGGCAAGGCTCTGGGCTCCCCTAATTCAGTGGCTTCAGCATCCCCTAGGGCTACAGAATCTACTACCAGATCCTCTGCAATGGCCCAGGAGTGGAAAAGACAGCATATATGGAGGATCCTGCAAAAGGCTTGAATGGACCATGTTGGAAAATGGTAAAGGGGACCTCTCCAGTGTAACTCTGGCCAGAACTCAAGTCACATGGTTACATCTCTCTGTAAGGACAACCGGGGAGAGCCATCTGCACACCCTGTTCGGTGAGCTTCCACCTGTCTTTCACACACACAAACACACACACACACACACAGACCCAAGGGATTTTCTCATCCACTCTTCTCTTCCTTATGTTATTTACTTAAAAAACTAAAATGGAAATTTTTTCATTCAAAATTATATTTTTGAAATATATTTCTATTCATACACATAGATCTGGTTCATTCATATAGACTTTTATAAAGTATCTCACGGTATGAATACACTACAGATAATTAACCAAGCCTTTATAGGTGAGCATATTGGTTATTTTCAATTCATTGCTATTACAAGTGAGGCTGCAATGAGCATCCTCTCTATGTCTATGTGTTCATCTAGGAGCATTTCATTTGTATAAATGAACATGCACATAAGAAAACACTACATAACATGCATGAATGCATACATGTATACTTTAAACATCATGGTAATCTCATATACCAATTTCGTCATAGCATTTTGAGTAGAAAGTAAGGGATAAAGGATGGAGACAAGGTGGAAGCTTAAGCTAAAAATTTTTAATTGCATTTCTTTAAAAACACTAAACAAAATATGCCAAAACATTAGCATATGTTCAATAAGCGGTGAACAACTGAGCATCTATCATTGCCAGCAAGTTTAAAATATTTACTCATTAAAAAACAATGCTGCCATCTGAATTTTAACCATTTCAATCATTGCTGACCCTTTGTAATCTCATGATGATTTCCTCTTATCCCCAGCCACCATCTCTCTCTTCACCAAACTTCAAGGTCCATATTTCATATTTAATTTGCAAATTTACATTGCAGTTTCTTGCTTGACCTTCAAAGCCAGCAAGACAGGCCAGAAGGAGTTCAGAGAGCTATTAACCAGCCAGGTCTTTAAATCTTGTGCCAGAAAACAAGCTTATAGGAGACATTTCGTAGCTCCTTCGATTTTTGATGCACACAGCTGGAACGCACAAATTGAAATGTGCCAGGATTTGGTTAATTGGGGGCACAACAGGTATAATTTAATTGTGTGCTCAATTTTATAGCCTCTATTTTTAGAAGGCAAAAAAAAAATAAATATGAGCATAGATGCAGAGTAAACATCCTGTAATAATTTTACCCCATCATTTAATTATGAACCTTTCAGTACAGCTTTCTCTTTGTCAGCCTTGAAACCCTGAATTTCATTATGGCAGCAACAAGAGTTTTCTTCTTTTTAATTAAGTTTACTTTTTGATTTGGAGCTGATCACACTGACAGATGCTTTAATTCACTTGGAGGTCCACATTTCACTTTGCATTTATCTCCTTCTTGCTTCTGGGAACTCGTACATAAGAAAATTGTCCAGGGATAGATGGGCTGCACAAAAATGCTTAGGGGAATACCAATGAATTAGATTTGATTGGGAAATATTTGCCTGCAGGCATCAACCTCCCTTCCCCCATAGGCCAGCCGGCATATTATCCTCAGAGGCTAACTCATTACTGTCACTTACCTACTGCCAGTGTTGTCTATTATATTAAAATCTCTATGCACATTTCCAGAAATCCTTCTGACTCTGCCTGGTGAATATTCATGTTTCCATTTTACAGATGAGGACATGGAGGCTAATGGATATTCAAGCTGCCCCACCTAGTATGCAACAGAAACAGAATGGAAACACAAGTCTGTCTGACTCCAAGCCTGCTGTGTCCACTCCACACATCATCTAGCCTATTTTAGGGGAAGTAAAAATAAACTTATTTTGCAACTAAGACAAGATAACCAATGACTACAACATTAAATCTGTTCAAACCTTTGTAGAGCTTCCCCTAAATTAAGATGTAATCGCCTTCATGTTAGGTGACTTCAGGATGCGAAGCTAACAAGCTATTCTTACATATGCCTCATGGTGTATCAAAATTGGTTATTGCCTACATAGTAGAATTTCAAAGGTGAAAACCTTATCTTACTCCTTATCTTTACAGATCTGATTCATTAGAACAAGGAACAAAGCCCTGCATTCTACAATGACAGACAAACTTGTGCAAGCAATTTGGGGAGAAGCAATGCAGATCATTTAGCAACTGATTTCCTAACCAGGTTTTAGTACAAGTGGTTGGGAAAGCAAAATATTGCCCTCTCTCTTTGGGAAGAAGAAAAAAAATGTAGGATCCTGATAGTTTCATCCTCCAGCTGTCTAAGTAGGCTTTCAGATTCCTCTTTTACATGAAGGTAGACATTTCTGAGATTGGCACAAATCTATCACTCAGTATCTTCACAGTCCACCACAAAAGTCCATGTGAAGAATTAAAAGAACTTAAATCTCTGACAGATGGACACAGAAAGACTGTGCATTTGTGTGTGTGTATGTGTACTTGCACATGTGCAAGCATGTGTGTGTGTGTGTGTGTGTGTGTGTATATATGGAGTGTGTGTGTGTGTATATATATATATATATATATATATATATATATATATATATATGTCTTTATTGAATCATTGAAGTCAGAAGATGTCAACAGTCTCACCTCCATGGGGAGAAGGCTGCAGACTCCAGGTGTCTCTCCACCAGCAGATGGAGTCAGCCAAAGAAATCCTGGCATGTGAGTCAACATCCAGCTCCATTTTCCTTCTGTCTTCATCCATGTGCACAAAGGTAAGATAACATTTATTACCTTGATGCTGCACAGGTCACCAAATGAAGAAAGTCTGCACCTTCATTGCTGAAAGAATACATGAACATATAGGGGCAGGGGTGAGGGGAGCCTCTATCTTACAGAGAAGCTATGTGAAGCAACATAATGAGATACTTCTAGCTGATCCAGACTGTGGTAGAGAAGATGGGAAACAATTCCCCTCCATCCTACTACCAGGACTTAAAATAAAAAAATAACAAAATGTATTAAAAACAAATCCTGAGGATCCTCCCACGATGTATCCACGATGTATCCACGATGTAGGCCTCATCAAACAACAACTCAGCCTTTTTACCCCAGCCAGTGCTCCGTCCCTGAGTGGCACAGGTGTAACCTTCAGCGTCTCCCCCTGGAGGTACTGCATCTCTCTCTTTTTGCCCACAGATTTTTCTGCCTGTATGTGCATTTCCTTCAAGGATCCCCTCAGCCATTATGACAAAGTTCAAAGTGGAAGGACTAGGCTATTAGCCATCCCTAGGCTCACCCTTCACCAAAGGAGGATGGGAGCTAGTACATGAGTACTCCCCCTCTTCTACCTGTTGCCCTATGATGGCTGCATTACTCACAGTTCTTCAAAAAGACCCCAGAAGAAAAAAACTCCCATTGCTGACAGGCTATGGTGATCAGCTCCATAATGCCCTTGGAGCAGCTTTCTCTCTTCTTTTATTTCCCTCAGCCCAGGACCCCATTCCTGTGCTTAAGGATCAAGTCCCAAAACAAGCCGCAAGCATGGAAAGTTCTGTGTCAGGCTCTGCTTTTTCCAGGAAACTAGGCCAGGACACCTATCATATTGGACACATCATGAGTCCTCATTGCTCATGTTTTTTAGTTTTGTTTTGTTTTGGAAGTTGAAGTGAATGTCTTTTATAGTGAGAACCAGTGGTCATAACTGGTCAATTCTACTCTACTGAAAAGTTGGTGGTTGCAATTACTCTGAAGCTTCCTGCCTCCCATCGTGAAGGTAAATGTAAACATTTAACAATTCCCAGTTGAAATTTGCCATGTGTTTAATGCCTTTGAACTGATGCCAGGAAAAGCTTTCCAAGGTGAATTTCCTCCTTTATGTGTCTGCATTTACAACTCTAATATTGTGTTGCTGAGGCTTTCTCTCCACTATAAATTTAAAAATGATATAACCAGATGCCCACACACCCTTCTGAATGCACAGTCTCAGAAACTTAGAGGTTGCATCTGTATCTGCTTTTCCTTGCGCCAGGCCATGGACTGCCCATCAGCAAACCCATCCCCTGCTGGCAGCAGAGGAGTGATTAATGTGTGTTATTTCTACAATTAGGACTTAATGTTCCCTTAAGTGATTTACTCTGTTAGTTCTGGATGAGTTACTTTTGTTTTTATACTTTCTCATTACTGATTTGTATTTTTGCCAGCCTCCTTTAAAGGAGTGTAAAACAGAGCTGCCATAAAGCAAATTATTGGTAGATATTATTCAAATGATATCCTGGTGTGTGTATTTTAATTTACAAATGGGAGGACAAAGATTCATGAGGTAGTTTTCATTGCATGGCCAAAATATTCTTGAATATTTTCAAAGCCAAATTCCTTCATTTAGCTAGGAGCCCTCCAAAGGAAGAATCTCTGACATTCAACCTGTGCATTCCCTCTGAGATTTTTTGGGTATTTCTGGACATCTTAAATTGTCCATTATGCTGATGCATACAATGCATTATTCCGAAAAGTAAAACGAGTATATTATCATCTGATTCTCTCATGCCTCACCATGGAGTTGAAAAGCTTGCCTAGCTGAGAAGTTCAGCATGTCTCCTTTGTTCTCGGAACCACAATTTCCAATGTAAAACTTTGCACTTGCATCATTATACTTTATAGAAATGAAACAAATGGATTTTAATATAATTACCTTCTAGAATAGGTAGATAAAGACTTTTTGCCAGTCTGGAAATATGCACATTCTCTATATTTATAGATTGATTAAACAGTTCAATCTCTACTCTACTTTGGAGGGTCACACCAGTTCTCTGCTCTTCAGATTCTATAAAGTAAAGGATACCTTGAGAAAAATATGTCGATCTTAAAATCTGAAATTTCTCATCATCTGCCATTCGTGTTCTTGATTATATATGGCAGGGAATTCCAGGAGTTGTTATCATATCCAGAAGTCCTGTGATATGTCATAATACTGTACTCTTTATATAAAAATTTCGAGGATGGCAGAGGAGTAGGGGTCCCCAACTCACCTGGCCCCACCAACCTACCTAGATAACTTTCAAACCATCCTGAACACCTATGAATTTGACCTGAGATTTAAAGATAGAACAGCTGGAACACTACAAAGAGAAGGGTTTTTGCTTCTAACAAGGTAGGAAGGCAGAACAAAAAATAAAAAAGAATCAGGTGGGGAGGGGCACCTCGAGGAGGAGCCGGCTAAGGCTGGGCAGTGAAAGCCTCTAGGACAGGAAAGCCCAGCCCTGGAGAAGCGGGAACTTTAAAAATCTGCACCGGATTCTTCCAGGATAAAAAAGCACTTGGAAATCGAGCAGAATCGCAGGAGGGGCAGTGAAGCCTCCAGGCTCCCGGAGTCACTAACAGAGGAAGTGCACCCAGGGGAGAGGGCACCACAGACTGTGGGCCGATCTCGGTAAAGGGCTGGAGCAGGCGCCTGGAAGGGCCTTGGGGACGGTCGGGCAGGTGGGCACTCCGGTTGGAGGGGGCTGCACCCTGCTGCCTTCAGGAGCCCAGTGGACACAGCCCAGGATCCTGCGCTCCCCCCAGGACAGGTGGAGGCGGGGAGGGCACAGGACAGCGAGGACTCTTCTGCCGCCTGGCATCCCCAAGCTGTGCAGGTCAGCGCCCCCCACCCTGGGAGCATCCACGCCAGTGCAGACTGGGAGACTGGTAGTTACTGCGGGGAGCGGACTCCAGAGCTGGAGAGCTGGCCACCGCCAGTATTGTTGTCCCTCCTGGTGTCACCTTGTGCCTGGGAGGGACAGGCCGCCAGGGAACAGGGGTCTCACAGGACAAACAGCTCCCACTGAGCCCGGGACCCGCAGGGGGCAGGGCAGCTCCCCCAGGTGCACACACCTGAGAATCAGCACGGCAGCCCCTCCCCCAGAAGACCAGCAGGAAGGGCAGGGGAAGAGCAAGTTCTTGACCCATCAGTACTGGAAAGCTCCAGGGGAAGGCGAGGGATTTGCAGGTTATAGAACTAGAGGGTACCCCTCCTATTTTTTTTTCCTTTATCAATACAACTTGTTTTTATATCAGACTATACATTTCCAAACATTTTTCTCTTCTCCCACTTTAACTACAGTATTTTACCACCTCTTCATTTTTAAGCTTCTTACTTTTTTGACTTTCATATTTCTACAATTACAGGTCTTAGATATATTTTCAACTTCTAGATTCCCTTCAACATACTCAACTTAATTTTGGGAGATATACAGAAGATATATATATATATATATATATATATATATATATATATATATATATAAATGTTTGGTGCTTTTGTTTTCTCTGTCTCATTTTGTTCTATAATAGTGGAAGTTAATACCTTCTAAAACATAACCAGCATGCACCCAGAACCAAGCGGTATACTGTGCTGGTTAATTCTGTGAGATTAAATTCTCTCTTCATTCCCATTCTTCCCCCCTCTTTTATCTCATTTATGTTTTGGTGGTCGATGCTGGGGCTCTCTACAAGTATTTCTGGTTTATATAAATTTGGGACTGAGCATCTTCTAAAATACAGAACTTAATATACTCAGAACCAAGATGATCACACTCTAGGACCCCTCAGATAAACTACATTCTCCCTCCACTACAACTTTGTCACCACCACCATGTCCCAGTTATGTCCTCCCTTTTCCTTTCCTTTTTTCTTTTTTTTTTCCACTTTGCTTTTGCTTTTTTCTCTTTTCTTTTCTATTTTTTCTTCTTCTTTGGGATTCTTGGCCTTTTATTTTTTACTAATTTGTTTTAAATTTCATTTTTCACTTTAGTGGTCCTTTTGTTTTATTTTGTTCTGATCTTTGTTTTCAATTTCTGGTCTTTGACCTCAGCAGAATCACCTAGGGTGAAATTTACTTAGGTTGTGGTTGATATTCTTGACTTACCCTGCTCATACAGCCACTCTGCACTGAGCAAAATGACTAGAAGGAAGAACTCACCACAAAAGAAAGAATCAGAAACAGTACTCTCTGCCACAGAGTTACAGAATTTGTTACAATTGATGTCACAAAACCAATTCAAAATCACAATTATAAAGCTATAAATTATAAAGGCTCAGAAAAAAAGTATAAAGGATTCAAGAGATTTCATGACTGCAGAATTTAGATCTAATTAGGCTGAAATTAAAAATCAATTAAATGAGTGAGACGTGATCCAAAATGGAGGTCCTAATGACAAGGGTTAATGAGGTAGAAGAAAGAGTGAGTGGCATAGAAGACAAGTTGATGGCAAGGAAGGAAGCTGAGGGAAAAAAAAGAAAAACAATTAAAAGACCATGAGGAAAGGTTAAGGGAAATAAATGACAGCCTCAGAAGGAAAAATCTACATATAATTGGGGTTCCAGAGAGCACTGAGAGGTAGAGAGGGCCATAAAGTGTATTTGAACAAATCATAGCTGAGAATGTCCCTAATTTGGGGAGGGGAAATAGGCACTCGAACCAGGAGATAGAGAGGTCCCCCCCCCAAAATCAATAAAAAGCATTCAACACCTTGAAATTTAATAGTGAAACTTGAAAATTCCAAAGACAAAGAAAAAAATTCTTAAAGCAGTGAGAGACAAGAGATCCCTAACTTATATGGGGAGAAATATTAGATTAACAGAAGACCTCTCCACAGAGACCTGACAGGCCAGAAAGGGCTGGCAGGATATATTCTGGGTCCTAAGTGACAAGAACATGCAGCCAAGAATACATTATCCAGCAAGGCTCTCATTTAGAATAGAAGGAGAGAAAAAGAGCTTCCAAGATAGTCAGAAACTGAAAGACTATGTGACCACCAAACCAGCTCTGCAAGAAATATTAAGGGGGACACTGTAAAAGAAAGAGGAAGCCCATAGAAGTAGCCCAAAAACAAGGAATGAATAGGTATTATTATGACACTAAATTCATATCTTTCAAAAGTAACTCTGAACATGAATGGCCTAAATGATCCCATCAAAAGGCACACGGTTTCAGACTGGATAAAAAAGCAAGATCCATCTATTTGCTGTCTACAAGAGACTCATTTGAGACCTAAGGACACCTCTATCCTGAAAATGAAAGGTTGGAGAACCATTTACCATTCAAATGGTCCTCAAAAGAAAGCAGGGGCAGCAATTCTCATATCAGATAAATTAAAGTTTATCCCAAAAACTGTAGTAAGAGATGAAGAGGGATACCATATCATACTTAAAGGGTCTATCCAACAAGAAGACCTAACAATCATGAATATTGATGCCTCTAATGTGGGAGCTGCTAAGTATATCAATTAATTAATAACCAAAGAAAGACATACTTAGATAATACATTATTAGTAGGAGACTTCAACATGATGCTTTCTGCAAATGACAGATCTAAGCACAACATCACCAAAGAAACAAGAGCTTTAAATGATACACTGGACCAGGTGGATTTCACAGATATATACATAACTTTACATCTGAATGCAACTGAATACACGTTATTCTAAAGTGCACACCGAACTTTTTTCCAGAATAGACCACATATTGAGTCACAAATCAGGTCTCAACCAATACCAAAGATTGGGATTGTCCCCTGCATATTTTCAGACCACAATGCTTTGAAACTAGAACTCAATCACAATAAGAAATTTGGAAGAAACTTAAACACGTGGAGATTAAAGAGCATCCTGCTAAAAGATGAAAGGGCTAACAAGGAAATTAGAGGAGAATTAAAAAGATTCATGGAAACTAATGAAAATGAAGATACAACCGTTCAAAATCTTTGGGATACAGCAAAAGCAGTCCTAAGAGGGAAATACATTGTAATACAAGCATCCCTCAAAAAATTGGAGAAAACTCAAATACACAAGCTAACCTTGCACCTAAAGGAACTGGAGAAAGAACAGCAAGTAAAGCCTACACCAAGCAGAAGAAGAGAATTAATAAAGATCTGAGCAGAACTCAATGAAACACAAACCAGAAGAACTGTAGTACAGATCAACAAAACCAGGAGTTGGTTCTTTGAAAGAACTAATAAGATAAACCCCTAGCCAGCCTATGAAAAAAAAAAGAGAAAAGACTCAAATTAACAAAATCACAAATGAAAGAGGAGAGATCACACCAATATCAAGGAAATACAAATCATTTTAAGAAATGTATTATGAGCAGCTATATGCCAATAAATTAGGCAATCAAGAAGAAACTGATACATTTCTGGAAACCACCAATTACCAAAACCGGAACGGGAAGAACTAGAAAACCTGAGCAGGCCAATAACCAGGGAGGAAATTGAAGCAATCATCAAAAACCTCCCAAGACACAAAAGTCCAGTGCCAGATGGCTTCCCATGGGAATTCTATCAAACGTTTAAAGAAGAAACAACACCTATTTTACTAAAGCTGTTCCAAAAGATAGAAAGGGACGTAATACTTCCAAACCTGTGTTATGAGGCCAGCATCACCTTAATTCCAAAACCAGACAAAGACCCCACCAAAAAGGAGAATTATAGAGCAATATCCCTGATGAACACAGATGCAAAAATTCTCAACAAGATACCAGCTAATAGTGTCCACTGCAAATTAAGAAGATTATTCACCATGGCCAAATGGGATTTATCCCTGGGATGTAAGGTTGGCTCAACATTCGTAAAATAATCAATGTCATAGATCATATCAACAAGAGAAAAAACAGGAACCATATGATTCTCTCAATAGATGCAGAGAAAGTATTTGACAAATATGGCATCCATTCCTGATCAAAACTCTTCCAAGTGTAGGGATAGAGGGAACATTCCTCAGCATCTTAAAAGCCATCTATGAAAAGCCCACAGCAAATATCATTCTCAATGGGGAAACATTGGGAACCTTTTGCCTAAGATCAGGAACAAGACAGGGATGTCCACTCTCACCACTGCTATTAACATAATACTAGAAGTCCTAGCGTCAGCAATCAGGCAAGAAGAAGAAATAAAAGGCATTCAAATTGGCAGAGAAGAAGTCAAACTCTCCCTCTTTGCAGATGACATGATCCTGTACATAGAAAAACCAAAAGACTCCACCCCAAGATGGCTAGAACTCACATAGCAAATTGGCAGTGTGGCAGGATACAAAATCAATGCCCAGAAATCAGTGGCATTTCTATACACTAACAATGAGACTGAAGAAAGAGAAATTCAGAAATCAATCCCATTTACAATTGTACCCAAAAGCATAAGACACCTAGGAATAAACCTAACCAAAAGGGTAAAGGATCTATACCCTACAAAATACAGAAAACTTCTGAAAGCAATTGAGGAAGACACAAAGAGATGGAAAAATATTCCATGCTCATGGATTGGAAGAATTAATATTGTGAAAATGTCAATGCTACCCAGAGCAACGTACACATTCAATGCAATCCCTATGAAAATACCATGGACTTTCTTTACAGAGTTGGAAGAAATAATCTTAAGAGTTGCCTGGAATCAGAAAAGACCCTAATAGCCAGGGGAATATTGAAAAGAAAACCAGAGCTGGGGCAACACCATTCCAGATTTTAAGTCGTCCTACAAAGCTGTGATCATCAAGACAGTGTGGTACTGGCACAAAAACGGACACTTAGATCAATTGAACAGAATAGAGAACCCAGAAAGGGGCCTCAACTCTATGGTCAACTAATATTCGACAAAGCAGGAAAGACTATCCACTGGCAAAAGGACATTCTCTTCAATAAATGGCAAAAGGACAGTCTCTTCAATAAATAGCACTGGGAAAATTGGACAGCTATGTGCAGAAGAATGAAACTAGACCATTCTCTTACACCATACACAAAGATAAACTCAAAATAGATGAAAGATCTAAATGTGGGACAAGAATCCATCAAAATCCTAGAGGAGAACACCCTTTTAAAAGTTGACCCCGGGAACTTCTTGCAAGATACATCTATGAAGGTAAGGGAAACAAAAGCAAAAATGAACTAGGGGAGTTAATCAAGATGAAAAGCTGCACAGCAAAGGATACAGTCAACAAAACTAAAAGACAACCTACAGAATGGGAGAAGATATTTGCAAATGATGTATCAGATAAAGGGCTAGTATCCAAGAGCTATAAAGAACTTATTTAACTCAACAGCAAAGAAACAAACAATCCAATCATGAAATGGGCAAAAGACATGAACAGAAATCTCACAGAGGAAGACATAGACATGGCCAACAAGCACGTGATAAAATGCTCCGCATCACTTGCTATCAGAGAAATACAAATCAAAACCACAATGAGATATCATCTCACACCAGTGAGAACAGTGAAAATTAACAAGACAGAAAACAACAAATGTTGGAGAGGATGTGGAGAAAGGGGAACCCTCTTACACTGTTGGTGGGAATGTGAACTGGTGCAGCTACTCTGGTAAACTGTGTGGAGACTCCTCAAAGAGTTAAAAATAGAGCTACCGTATGACCCAGAAATTGTATTACTACCCCAAAGATACAGATGCAGTGAAAGACCCAGACACCTGCATCCCAATGTTCACAGGAGCAATGTCCACCATACCCAAACTGTGGAAGGAGCCTCGGCGTCCATCAAAATATGAATGGAGGGATCCCTGGGTGGCGCAGCGGTTTGGCGCCTGCCTTTGGCCCAGGGCGCGATCCTGGAGACCCGGGATCGAATCCCACGTCAGGCTCCCGGTGCATGGAGCCTGCTTCTCCCTCTGCCTGTGTCTCTGCCTCTCTCTCTCTCTCTCTCTCTCTCTCTCTCTCTCTCTGTGACTATCATAAATAAATAAAAATTAAAAAAAAACAAAATATGAATGGATAAAGATTTTGTGGTATATATATACAATGGAATATTACTCAGCCATTAGAAATGACAAATACCCATGATTTGCTTCAGCGTGGATATAACTGGAGGATATTATGCTGAGTGAAGCAAGTCAATCAGAGGACAAACATATGTTTTCATTCATATGGGGAATATAAAAAATAATGAAAGGGATTATAGGGAAAAGGAGAAAATGAGTGGGATATATCAGAAATGGTGACAAAACATGAGAGACTCCTAACTCTGGGAAGCGAACAATGGGTAAAGGAAGGGGAAGTGGGTGGATGGATGGGTGACTGGGTAATGGGCACTGAGGGGGGAACTTGATGGGAGGAGCACTGGGTGTTATGCTATATGCTGGCAAATTGAACTCCAATGAAAAAATATACAAAAAATTTTTTCACTATTGGCTATGATGTGAAGATGGATCTTCTGGTCATTAATTTATGTTCTTTATCTCAAGACAATTACAACCATATTGGAGCAGCAAATAAGGGTGAACAGTATGGATTAGGTAGGATCTTACCTAGAGATATAGTGTCAAGAATAGGACTTGACTTCCAGCCAGAAGTCCATGTGACACTACAAAGCAGGCAAGGAGAACCAAAACTCATAATCAGAAAAAGCATCTATATGCAGAGGATTAAGATCTGGTGTATAATGTCTGGGGACATTAAGAAATACTTCTATAAAGTGTTCATGTTCAATGTCAGTGTCATGTTGGACTAGAGTTTCCCATGTAAAGTGAGAAGAAGAGTCCAATTTATAGAAGAACTTGAGATGCAAAAGCCAAGTACAATGTCCAGATCCTAGCCAACTAAGTTGAGTCAAAAAAGGGTTCCAAATCCAGATAAATAGGAGATTAATCAGAAAATCAGGAGTGAAGTCAAGTAACAAAAAAGGACCAAAGGAAGGCTGTAGTTTGTTTGCATGGACACATCAGAACTGGAAAGCAGAGCAAACCCATCAAGTTCACAACTTACACATACATTGGTCCACATTTTCTCAAACACTGCCGCCCTTTGCAAATAATGTTAAGAGATATGCTTGAGGATGAGTTTGTTTGGGAGAATCTTTCCATGAGCTTCAGAGGTGAGTTTACAAAGTCAATAATGCTTAAGCTTCAGGACTGCTCAATTGTATGGGCTACTTTCAACACCCTGTATCTAGTTTTGAATATATAATGTGTACTTTTTCATAAAAAGGACCCTAAAATAAACTTCAAGCCTCACAAAACCTTTATTCACCTCTGCTGAGACCCTGTCAAAAGCTTGAGTCTTTAGTCTTCAGGATTATCAGACCATATATGGCCTTTCATGGGCTCAATTTTGCACATAGCACCTTCATATACAAGACAACTTTTTACAGCACACAGGGAATCTAAAACCTCACAGGGGAAGAGCTGGTTCATATCATTCAAAATCACAGCTCTAGATATTTATCTCAGTTGATCAATCTAATAGAAAGAAGTTGTAAAGAGATTTACAAGTCATTTGCCAAATAAAAGGCAACTTTAAAAAAGACAGTGCAATTTTATATGTAGATGAGTATTGAAACAAATAATTAAAAATATAGAAAATAACCAACTGCTATAACTGAAACAGCTTAAAATTCCTCAACATACCATGAACTGAACTGTTATGGAACTATTGCATACTCCTTGAAGGTTTAATCAAGTGTGGCAGTCCTACTAAAGACTAATAGGCACATAATAAAATGGAGTAAACCTAGACTGACAAATTATCTGGCCTTAATATCTAATGGGATGAGCAATAATAAGAGGGATGAAAGCAAAACTGTAAAAATATCAACAAAGGCAAAAAACTCATTAGCAGCAGCAAGCAAGGAGATTAGATAGAACCCCAACTTTTTAAAGTTGTAACCAAAGAAAGTAGATTTCAGAATGACTCTGGGAAGACTGAAAACACTCCACTTGACTCCCACACCTCCTCCCAGAAATAGAATAAGGAAAGAAGCTGATATGACAAAAATCCTGAGAAACTGCACTAATATCCCTCGCTAAATCCAGAGAAAACTGGACAAAAGTGGTGAGTAGGACTACAGGTAAGTTAGTCAGTGAAACCCTTGAAAGTAGGGGTCTCTCTAATCCCAAGGCATCAGTTAAGAAATACAGGAATTAAAAACCAGCAAGACTAGTCATTTTAAGGTTTCATATTGAATTTGAGAATTATTTGAAGGCCAGAATTATTCCTCCAGTAGAATAGACTCACCTTGAACTAATGGTATTAACCCTGTCAGAAAGACTTTAATCCATCTCAGGGGAAGAAGAGCTCAGAGCCAAGAATGAAGGTGAAGAGCTCAGAGCCAAGAATGAAGGTGAATGCAGCCCAGTTGAGGTCTCTCAGGCTCTTGGCCTATCAGGTTATAAAGGAGCAAACAGAGCCCAAGGACACAATCTTCAAATTACAGCATAGAGTGGAAGAAAAACAAGTCTTAGGCAGAGGGTGAAGAGAAGTCACCTTCTGCACCTATCAAAGTACATATTGTCTGAAAAGACATTAAGTATGAGCTAAAGAATTAAAAGAAATACATACCAACTATGCACAAGCACTACAGGGAAGGAAGGAAGGAAGGAAGGAAGGAAGGAAGGAAGGAAGGAAGGAAGGAAGGAAGGAAGGAAGGAGGAAGGAAGGAAGGAAGGAAGGAAGGAAGGAAGGAAGGAAGGAAGGAAACACAAAAGACATAGAAAAAGAAACCTCTGTAAGAGAAAATATGATGAAAGAATACAGATAAAATTTACTCTAATTTACCAAAGAAAATAATTTAGAATAAAATTCAGTAAAATGTAATCTCAAAGACAAAAATGATAAAACAATCACACAAAAAGTATTTCAAAGCTAAGGGTTCAAACCGAGGATACAAATGACATAAATACTGAGCTAACAAATACATCAGAGATAACAGTGAACAGAACAGACATGGCTGAAAAGCTCTATTTCTGATACAGGTGAAAGTTTTGAGATAATCATGGTAGATACAGTGAGAAAAAGCGATTAATGTAATTAAAGAGAAGATAATTTAAAGAGACAGCAAAGATGACCCAACTTGTATGTGGTAATTTCCCTGACAAGAAGCCAACATATAGAACAGAAAAATATTTAAATACGTAATAGCAAAAAATTTCCCAGTCACTTTAAGTATCCTATTTAAGTGCTTATATGTCAAGAATAAAAAAGGAAGTCTTTATGTATATTAATGCAAGATAAATCAATAAGAAGATGATGGTAATTGTGAGGAAGAATAGGAGAAATGAACCCAAGTAGTGTAGAAAAAAAATGAACACAGGCAAAATTTGTCTTCAAAGTAAAGGTGTCACAAAACATTGAAGAAATATCTTTAAAGTTCTGAAGAAAAAAAAACATCATTTAGGAGATAGGAGTTATGGTCCAAGCCAGTGACTCTCAAAGAGTGGCTCTTGGAGAATCCCAAGACCATTTTGATGCATTTTCAAGGCCCAATTCTTTTTTATAGAAGGGAGACAAGATTTGTCTTTCTGTCCTCTGATGGTGCAAATTATGATATTTGTTTCCACACACAAAAAAAGGAGGAGGTGCTGCTTTAGAAAGGAAGGAGAAGGAGGAGGACGACGAGAAAAAAGAGGAGAAAGGAATGGAAGAAGAGGAGAGAAAGGAGGAGGAGGAAGAAGAGGGGAGGAGCAGGAGGAGAAGAATGATCTAGACAGTGCTTCTAGAGAGAGTTACAGCATTGAAGAAAATAAATAAAACAGAGATTTGGAGGGGAAGGGAGAGGTTGGCATGACTTTCACAGAGGCAATGAAATTCTTCTATCCCCACATGAACATTCTAAGAGATGGGAAGAGGATAAAAAGGGAGGAAAGAAGCAGAGGCAGGAAGAGATGAAGGAAGGAAAGAAGGTCTCCTTTCTCCCCTCTTAGCTACTTAAATTCAGAGCTAACAGTCCTCAGGGGCTCCTTTGATCATATTTGCACCAGCTCTTAGCATATTGCATTTTTCTACCCATCAACACTGAAGTATCTGAATTTTACTCTTGGATCTAGTACTTAAGTAGTAAATTCATAGTATTTTCTTTATTCTAACAAGTCCACTGTTATCCCACTTAACACTAAAACTCTATCTCTTTGTACATAGATGGGATGTCAGAAAGTCAGGAGGCAAAGCAAATTTTCCACATCACTCAGCAAGTATGTAGAGACAAATTTTTGAATACAGATATGTGTGGCTCCAAAGCCTTGCACCCCATTTATGCTCTCTTCCTTTCATAAGAGAGCTGGATACTTCCACAAGAAGGTCTAAAGTTTCAGTATAATCATCCTTGGTATCACATGTGTTCTATAAATCCCCTTTCTTCGAATATACCTATCATGTGAATTCTTATCAACCTGAGGGAATGGCTGAATTCTTGTATTTAGTGGCAAAATCAAAACATCCTTATAAGTCAAGAGGAGAAACACAAAATGCCTATTCATGGTGCCATTTGCCTCTGTGAATCCCACACTGGGAAGAACCCCTTGTTCTGCTTCTTCAGATAATCAAAATAATATATATTTACCACCCATATAGTCCTATTGACTTATTAATGGACTGATTTCTAAAGACTTGGCCTTTAGACCTCTGAACCAGCCAAGGACTTGAAGAAAATTGGAACATATTCTTAATGTTCATTTACCTGTATCTACTCACTTCACCATATATATACACATGTATGAGTTTTCACACTTAACATGTCTTACATTATTTGTGAAAGAAGCACCTGACATTCAAACCACTCAGAAGTCAATAGTGTCTATCCACAATGTCTTATTTCATTTTTAAAATATTAGTATTTCAGATAATAGTTATATAACTCTGTCCATACTGATCCATCCTAGCATATTTTCATTAATTCTTTAGACAGTAACAATTTTGGGTGGAGAAAAAATAATTCTAGAATTGAAAAACATGTCAGAAATTGTATTTTATATCCAGTTAATTGGCATAATCTGTCATAATTTCTTTCAAGACAAATAATCAAGAAAACTTAACCAAGACTGCACATTGATTTTTTTTTTCAGGATTCTTTAAGGAGGAATTTTCTTTCCTTTTTTCTTTTCTTTTCTTTTCTTTTCTTTTCTTTTCTTTTCTTTTCTTTTCTTTTCTTTTCTTTTCTTTCTTTTCTTTTCTTCTCTTTTCTTCTCTTCTCTTCTTTTGGTAGGTATAACATGTTTATTAAATGAAATGTGTCATCTAGAGATACAAAAGGAAAGCCTATATGTAAATCAAGTTGTGGAATCAAGTCAGAATTTATTCTGAATTGCATCAAATCACACAAAATTTTTGAAGTCTTGTTAGTGTAGTCTGACACTCCAGAGTCTATTTATGACTTACATTGTAAGATCTCTTACTTTCTACTTTCAAAAGGGAGGGGAATCAGGATGAGTGTTGTCATATAAGCTTATTTTCAATATATCTCAAGCCTTGTTGAGTCTAGGAACAAATAACTGCCATCGATTAGTGTTTAAGTAAATCAGTTTATTTTTCCTGTCTCTCTCATGCTCAACCTTGCCCTGGTATTTGCACAGAGGAAGGCTGTTCATCCTTTAGTCAATGATGACTGGCTTCTATATCCAATTTTAATAGACATTTCCTCAAGGAGTTACCAAGTCCATCTTGAAGTTCAGTGGCAACAATACTAGTTTTGTACCAGTTAATTAAGGTAAAAGACTCACTAGGCTTCATTATTTCCAACAGTGTAACTTTATCTATTGTAGTTCATTTTAAGGAATCTGTGGCTAAGTCTCATCACTACTATGCCCCAACGCCTGCAGGAAAGCAACCCAAATGAAAGGTTGTACAGACCTCACAGAACTCTCTTAAGTTCAGGGACAGAAGAGATGGACCAGAGATGGCTTTTATAGGTTTCTCATTACTTAAAATGTCACTCCATATTTACCAACCATAAAGTCCTATTGGCTTATTAAAGGACTGATTTCTAAAGACTTGGCCTTTAGACATATGAACCAGCCAAGGACTTGAAAAAATTGAAACATATTATTAATGTTCACTTACCTACATCTACTCACTTCACCTTTTTTACACAAGATTTAGTACTTTCTAAAATTGAATCACCACTCTCTTACCATCAAATGTCTAGAGAACAGTGGGCTGTAGTAGCATTTCCATAGTGGAGTTATTTCTCTGCCAAAATAATTTAACAACAGGAAAAAAAATTCACAATTTCTTACCTAAAGCCATCCAAAATAAAGATTTTCTCTAAAATTCCTGAGGATTTGTGAAAACTGAAAAATAAGTGAAACAATTACTTTTTGTGTAAGGACTATGATGCTTTAAGAGAGGTGTATTAGCTGGGGCCATAGTGAGAAACAGATGATGTACTCGTATTAGGATAATTTGAGGTAGGTTTAGTAAGCCACTATTTACAACAGTGTGAGTAGGATGCATAACTCAGAGATAGAGCAGTAGCTCAAAACTAGTATTCACGTAAAAGTAACCACCTCTAGACTCAAGAGGCTCAGAAGAGGGAGCAGTTATTGGAAAGCATATGAGCACGTGGAAAGAGTTCAAGACAGGAGTGTCTTGAGAGAGCCAGTGATCTTAAGGAATCATCAACCAAAAAACCCTACAGGAATGGAACTAGGGGAAAATGTATCCTAGCCTCATTCTCTTTCTTCCCTGATCAACTGTCCATTGGTTGAATCAACTAGGAATTGGAAGACAAGGGAGCCCAGTCATATATCCATCCAATGAGCTTCCAGAGCAAAATGGAGGGCTAGAAGTGTGGAGGGTGGATCTGGAGAGGCTAAAAAAGTGTGACTTCACTAGTGCAACATAGAGGCAGCCTTGCAAATGGACAATTTTTAAGGATTGAGCAAGAGGTGACAAAGATGTATATGATTTATATCAAGGGTCAGTCCTTTGGAGTTCCTGCCATTGCCTGTATTTGGGGTAGAATTACTCCAAGAAGATAGTGTAATAATAAATGATTGTATTGACAAAAACTTGTTTAATTCCTCTATTATTTAGTAATACTCTATCAAAAAAAAAAAAACAAACCAGGTAGGCACTTCGAAGTTAGTTTGGTACGGTCTCCAGCCAAGAACAAAACACAGGGATCAGGACCTGACTCATTATGTTCTGACAAGGCATATTGAAATGAAGAATGATTAGGGCCCAGGTCTAGGTCGAAAAGATCCCAGCACCACTTTTGTAGCCTGGGGTGCCCAGATGGCTCAGATAGTTAAGCAGCAGACTCTTGATTTTAGCTCAGGTCATGGTCTTGGGGTCCTGGGTTCGAGTTCTGCTCCACATTCTGTGGGGAGTCTTCTTGAGGATTCTTTCCCTCTGCTCCTCCTGCTCTCTCACAGTCTCTCCAAAATAAATAAATAAATCTTTAAAAATAAAAGCAGGGTCAAAAGAGTTCAAAAATTAGAGATCTACATGTATATCTCTATTCACGTATCCATAATATATATACATTATATACATATATTAAATATTTTGTCATTGTATCTCTTTAATATTTCTTTATATTATTTATATAGAAGAGCTTACTTTCTTTAAGAAATAAATTCTCAACTCTCACACACATTTAGTCACATTTATTACATTTTTAAGCCTGTGTATTGCATGTGCTTTTTGTCCTTTTGGGTTTCAAATTGAGGGAATAAAAATGTGGGCTTTTTTCAGACTCTAAGCTCTTAGAAGGCAGAACCATACCAAGTGCATAGTATCTATGTCACCCATAGTGGTCCTTCTGCACTTCCAGCTCTGAGTTGCTCTGTCATAGCTGCAAAATATATTTCTACAGACTGACTCATTTATTGAAACTCTCAGTACACATTTAAGGCATCCTGCCTATTCTGGTTCCCATATTCATCACTTACCTGATCTCTGACTTCTCTTTGTGACTGGTGAGATGAGGTGTGGAAACCTGTTGATTTTTACTCTATATACAATTCAAAGGGAAATGAAAAGATCAGAGTAAATGTTCTGAATACAAAACAAACTCTCAGAGGGTTAATACCCAGATTCCATGCTGTTGTTGTTTGTATTGTTAAAGGAATAAATGCAGGTACAATAAGTCAAACTCTAAAAGAAATGAAAAAATAAATCCTACATCAAAAATGTGTTTTTATCTGGGTCTGAGACATAGGAAGAGTAGGTTCTAGCATTGGATTTTTCAAAAATTACCTGTCTTATCTTGGGAAAATCATTTAACTAGTCTGAGACTCTGTTTTTCTGATGCTAATTTAGGGGTTAGGTGGATGGGTCCATACCTGAGCTTTAATGTCATTTTCACCTCCAAAGTTGTGATTGTAACATAAAAACATAAATTGAATGACAATAAGACAAAGGCATGACTGCAAAAATAAAAGAGGGGCCAAAAGGTATTAAAGAACAGCAAAATTTACTTGGTCATTGGAGGTTGATAATGTCAGGATGCCATCTGAGTCTAGAATAAGGAGGTCATAAGGTGAAAGCCATGGAAACAGCTGCCTAAGGGAAGGAATGAATAAGATCCTTCCTGATCACATCAAAAATCAAGCAATGAAAAAAACACTAAGTGATGGATGAGCCTGAAATTAAACCCAAAGTGATGCTGGAGGAGATGACTGATGATGTGAATTTCTTCAGTTTGTGTCAGGTAAATGCCAAGGCATCCTTGCTGAGTAGGTAGTACAAGCGTGGAATTTAGAACCCATGAACCAAGCTGGAAAAGAGACCTCCTGTACCACACCCCACTCATTAGAAAGGGTTACCAGGAGGAAGTGTAAGTTGCTACAGTCACAATCAAAGTGTTACACTTTGAATCTGTATGATTTACTCAGGGATCACAGTGTTAGACAAGGAAACAGATCAACAGCTAAGATAAGTGAAGACTCAGTAATGCCTTTTTAAAAAGCCACAGAAGGTGTCTAGCTTCAGAGTCTACAACAAGCCCCCCACACTGTCCTTTTCTTTCCCACTCGCTCCTACCACATTGTGATATTATTTCATTCTACAAATTAAACTTGAGGACAACATGTCTCCTCTCTCCCTTTCCCACTTAGTCCCTTTCTCTCTGTTCCTTAGCTACCTGGCTTGGAGAAACCTTTCTTAGGTATGAAAGAGTATCTTCCTTTTAAGAGATGTTTGAGAAAAGACGTTCCAGGGTTCTCTTTGATGGGCTGATGGATGATAGAGGATGAAGACTGTGAACATTGGCCTTTCAACATTAGATTATCAGTGGCCCCAACAGGAAACTTATGTCAACCCAAATGGTTCCAATGAAGGGATGCTAATGAAATGACTAGATGCTAGATATGGAAGTGTGAGTAGGTTTGAGGGAAAAACAAGGGATGGGACATTCAGGAAGCAGCAGTTACCCTACCCTACCCTGAGCAGTAGTAACACAGAGGGAGGAAATAGTTTTATTGGAGTACAATGGTGGCTGGAATGGGGGTTGCCCAGGAGGATTTGTAATCAAAGAAAGACTTAGCCACTGGCAGGGACCCTGAATCCATGCATACAGTGGTGGGTAGGAAGGTGTCCCAAACTCTTCCTCTGCTCACTGTTCTGCCCATTCTCTTCCCAGCAGCCAACAGGCAAGATAGCCTGGGTAACACTGTGGGCAGGAGTCAGCTCCCAGGGCACAGAGCAGGCACAGCAGAGTGAGGAATGGGTACAGGTAGAAACAAACAGTATAACTGGCACAGGTATTTCTCTTCTCACAGTAACATTGATACTTGACCAGACATCATGGTTACTTCAATAATGACAAATGTTATTCTAGTAGAATCCCTTGTTGCTGCTGTTTTTTTCTTTCATTACCCTTCCTAAACTACACCTGGGCCCAGATTCTATCTGAGCTTGAAAACAAGCACCACAGGAATTCCTCTGAAGGAAAATACAGGGGGTACATATACACCCTGGACTGTGCACAATGTCTCTGATGGTGACTACCTCCTTGCTCCCAGCATCCGTCTGCCTGTCCTGCTGACTGCTCTTGGTCAGTGATATAATGACTGCAGCCAAAGTCCAGATGAGCCCTCAGGTAGTTGCTATACCTGCTTTTTTTTTTAAGATTCCATCTTATAACTCTACTGTGTTGCAGTAGGGGTTTTGTATCACCCTGAATCAATTCCTTTGTCCTATAGTGTTTATGATGACAGAGCTCCCTGCTCATTGTGGAATTTTCATCAAGGATCAAAAGAAATTTAGGTGAGAGGTTCAAGGGTATTCAGGGATCACAGCATCCTCAGCTTGAGGCTATGTTGTATTGGCTCACTTTTATCCTACTATAGGTGTGTTAAGATTTGAGGGTTCTGGCTTGGGCACCTCAACCATTATTCACAGTAAGATTTCTATGGAAAAAGATGAATCCTTAGCTCAAACCAAATGACATTTAAAGTATGTTGTTGTTTTGATATCACCTTTAGCTGTATGTAAAGTTGACTATTACACATTCTAAAATAAATAGGGTAAAAAATTTAATCTGAAACAGTAAAAAGAAAGAAAGAAAGAAAAATGTTTAAGTTTCCTGAATCTGTTTTACTTGCTGAATCTTATTTTCAAAACCTCGAAGTGGGCTCCAATTCACTAAAAATTGGTTTCTGAAAAGTATGGATTTTACTTAAAGATTCACTTGAATTTTAAAAATGTCTCTTGTTTTATTGCCTGTATCAAATATTCTGATATTTGACAGCTAAAAAGAACCAACTGTGCTCTAGGACTTGGAAGATCTTTCTGAAATACCAGGTGGCCATCCTGTGCTAGTTCCTACTTCCCAAGCAGCAGATGCTCTTGTTAGCCTTGAGTTTGTTTCTGGGCTCTCTTTTCTGTTTCATAGATCTATATGTCTGTTTTTGTGCCAGCACCATATGTTTTGATTGCTATAGCTTTGTAGTATAGTTTGAAATTACACAGTGTGGTATCTTCAGCTTTGTTCTTCTTTCTGAAGATTGCTTTGACTATTTGGGGTCTTTACTGGTTCCAAACAAATTTACAGATTATTTGTTCTAGTTCTGTGAAAAATACCACTGGTCTTTTGATAGGGATTGCATTGAATGTGTAGATTACTTTGGGTGGTAGGGACATTTTAATAATATTAATTCTTTCAATCCATAAGCATGATATACCTTTTATTTGTGTCATCTTCAATTTACTTCATCAATCAATACCTTATAGTTTTCAGAGTACAGGTCTTTTACCTCATTGGTTACATTTATTCTCAGGTATTTTATTTCTTTTGATGTGATTATAAATGAGATTGTTTTCCTTTTTTAAAAGATTTATTTATTTATGAGAGAGAGAAGGAGAGAGAGAGAGAATGATCAGGGGAAGGGCAGAGGGAGAGGGAGAGTCTTAAGTAGACTCCACACTGAGCACAGAGTCTGACACAGGGCTCAATCCCAGAACCCTGAGATCATGACATGAGCTGAAATCCAGAGTCAGTAACTTAACCACTGAGGATCCCAGGTATCCTTGGAATTGTTTTCTTAATTTCTCTTTCTTATAGTCTTATTATTGGTGTACAGAAACACACTTGATTTCTGTATATTAATTTTGTATCCTGAAATTTTACTGAGTTTATTTATTAATTCTAATGGTTTCCTGGTTGAGTATTTGGGATTTCTTATTTATAGTATGTCACCTGCAAATAATGACAGATTGATTTCTTCCTAACTGGTTAGTTTGGATGTCTTTTACTTTTTTGTACCAGACAATAGATTGCTGAGGCTAGGATTTTTGTACTATGTGAATAAAAGTGAAAGTAGGCATCCTTATCTTGTTCCTGATCTTAGATGAAGAGCTCTGAGCTTTTCACCATTGAGCCTGTGTTGTTTGAGGGGAGGGAGGGTGTTCCCTCTACATCCATGTTGTTGAGAATTTTTATCATAAATGGTTGTTAAATTTTGTCAAATGCTTCTTCTGCATGTACTGAGATGATCATATGTTTTTTTTTTTGCTTCAGTTTGTTAATGTAGTGTATCACATTAATTAATTTGCTGACATTGAACCATCCTTGCATCCCTGGAATAAGTCACACTCAATCAGGGTGTATGATCTTTTTAATGTAATATTGAAATCGATTTGTTAATATTTTACTGAGGATTTTTGCATCTATGTTCATCAAGATTATTGATCTGTAATTCTCTTTCTTTGTGATTTGTCAGTTTGGGTATCATGGTAATGTTGGCCTCATAGAATAAATTTGTAAGTGCTCTTTGCTCTTCAATTTTTTGGAATAGTTTGGGAAGGATAAATACTAACTCTTCTTTAAAAGTTTGGTAGCATTCACCTGTAAAGCCATCTGGTCCTGTACTTTTGTTTGTTGGGAGATTTTTTTTTATTCCTGCTTTAATTTCATTACTAATAATTAGTATGTTCAAGTTTTCTTTTTCTTCCTGGATCAGTCTTGGAAGATTGTATGTGTCTGGGAATTTATCTGTTTCTTCTACCCTTTCCAAATTGTTGGCATATAATTATTTGAAGTAGCCTCTTATTATCCTTTGTATTTCTGTGGTGTCCATTTTAAATTTTCCTCTTTCTCTTTTTTCTTGATGAGTCTGGTGAAAGGTTAATCAATTCTGTTTATCTTTTCAAAGAACCAGCTCTAAGTTTCACTGAAGAATGTGCATATGTTTGGAAAGAGCCATATTTCAGCTTGCCAGTCTACATTCAGTGTAGTTGTGAGCATCCCAAACTCAATGTATATGACTGGTTTCACTAAAATCTAGTTATTTTGAAGACTTGAGTATTTTTACTAAGTGACATTTTAGCCTCCTGGCTTGAAACCTCAGTCCCTCTTCTTCCCTCATCTACTTCAGTGCTCACATCCAGAAACATATTTACATCTTTCTTTCATAGACTTCTCTTCCCACTTCCACTAACTTAGCTCATGTGCCTAATTCTGCATTCTTGGACCACTCTTAATAATGTTGCTACTGATATTCTTCATTGTGGATACTGCTACTAGACATAATGCTTCTAAATCACCCTGTCCAGGATCCCTGGGTGGCTCAACAGTTTGGCGCCTGCCTTTGGCCCAGGGTGCCATCCTGGAGTCCTGGGATCGAGTCCCACGTCAGGCTCCTGGCATGGGGCCTGCTTCTCCCTCTGCCTATGTCTCTGCCTCTCTCTCTCTCTCTCTCTGTCTATCATAAATAAATAAATCTGAAAGAAAAAGAAAGAAGAAAGAAAGAAAGAAAGAAAGAAAGAAAGAAAGAAAGAAAGAAAGAAAGAAAGAAAGAAAGAAATCACCCTGTCCATCATGGCACAAAAAATATCTTCCAGAGCAACCTAATTCTTTTGAGCCTTATTTTCCTGTAATCTACCAAATAAGGTTCACTTCTCTTTTCTGATATTCAACCATCCCATCCTGTCCTATTAATCTGTTACAAGTCTACTCTTCTAGTTAAACCCTATAACCCAATTAAAGTGAAATTTCAATGCTCCAATTCTTGTCTATCTTAAATAACCACTCTTCAACCCCCTCCTCTTTGAAGTCTCCCCTGTTACTTAAGGAAGCAATGTTTCTCCTTCCTCTGAAAACCTAGTTCTTATTGACACATTGCTCATACTGCTTTGCATTATTAGTTATTATGTCAAAAATTGTTTCAATTAGTTATTTGTGTTGATTTCTTTTCTTCTTTTACATGATTTTAAGTTCTGTGGACAATTACATCATATTCTTTTAAGTTCAAATGACTTTTCATAGACTGTTGGCTTACATATGATAAATGTTTATGAAAACATTTGTTAATTAAACTAGTAAATTAGAAAATGATTGGTTTCCCCTTTGCCTCTTTCTAACTTCACATCATGTTTACTACTTTGGCCACCTTGGCTCCAGACAATATCAATAAGGCTAAGTAATGCTTGCTATGCTTAAAGTTTCTTTGGATATGGCCTTAAGCTCTTCAAGAAAACTTAAAAACATAATGAGGACACTTACAGCTGCTTAACTTCATTTATTAAGATTTTGGGGAGAACTTCCTTTTATTGATAGTTCCCACATTGTTTTAATATTGCATATCTCCCCAAAACAGTTCTTTGCTAAATTGGGACATGCAAAAACTGCTTTTCAACTCAATGAACTTCAGTGCACCTATCAGTGGTGATTATAGTCACTTAGGTGTGATGACACAGATAGTGCATAGCTGTTCTTTTTAAAGGATCTTAAGCATATGACCAGAAAAGGAGGCCATTATACAAGAATTATACTCTAGGCTGCATGTTAAAATTCAAAATCAAATTATAGTTTAATCGACTATTTCACAGTAATTGCAGCATTTTTTAAAAGGAGTGACATAATTATTTAGAAGAAAGGTGATATGGAGGGTTGATAAATCCAATATGTAATGTAGAGGCAGAAAGAAAGGAAGAAAAATGTACCTTTCTTTTCTTCTAACTCAGAAGTGACAAAAGCAACAGGAATATATTTTGATAGATTTTACTTACTTATTCATTAGAAACATACACAGAGAGGCAGAGATATAGGTAGAGGTAGAAGTAGGCTCCCTGTGGGAGCCCGGTGTGGAACTTGATCCCAGGACCTCGGGATCATGACCTGAACCAAAGGCAGAAACTCAACCACTGAGCCACTCAGGTGCCCCACAAGAGGAATATTTGAATATGATTCCCCCTAATCTCCTGTTGCCTTTCATGGTAAGACAAACCATCAGTGATTTTACATGGAATTTTAAACAAATTTATGCTTATTCTACATAAATGTAGATGAGGGTAGCGCTTGGTACAGAATAAAGGACAATGGAATTTGCCTTGTAGAATACCCTAGACTTATGCTATCGAATACAATAGCTAGCCATTATCTACATATGACTATGGAGCACTTGAAATATGACTAGTCCAAGATGGGATCTGCTGTAAATATAAAATGCACAATGGATTTTCCAGATATTGTATGAAAAAAACTGAAAAATATCTCATTAATTTTTTATATTATTACTTTTGAAGTGATAATTTTTTAGATATATTGGGTCAAATAAGATATACTATTAAATTAATTTTACGTTTCACTTTTAATGCACATCACATTATATTTCTATTGGGAATTTGGCATGAACCATGCTCCCTTCACTTAAATAATCCACAACCTACAATTCTTGGTCTAGTTAAATTATGAATTCACAAAGTGTCCCCCAAAACCCATTTGAATGGCCCCAAATTAACCTCATGATATGAGAATTAGATATCACTACTCGAGTAAAGTAAAACAGGTAATTTTTCTGAGTTTAACTGCATCAATTAAGAGCATCTTAGGTTACATAGCATATCATTTCCATCTAATCCACACAATATCACTAGTCAGGTATCTCCAATAAGTAGATGAAAACACTGAGACTTGGTGAGGAGGACTGACAGAAGGTTACACAAACAAATGCCAAAGCTGGAGTCTAAACCCAAATCTTTATTTTTCAATGTTTTGTCTATGAGTTCTTTGCAATTTGGTCTAAAATTTAATCATACACTATATCAGTCAAGAATCTCCAGAAAAACAGAACCAGTGGGCTCAGAGAAGAGTCACAGAGCCCTGTAAGAGTAGAGAGAGTCCACCTCACAAATGTATTTCTCATAGTTGTGGTGAAAGTTGGGTTCTTTGAATTCTATCAGGGTGAGTGAACAAGTCTTACATGATTAAATTCTCTTTAACGTTTCAACCTTCCTAAGCCTTTGGCTATCTTCTGGTACAGTATATTAAGGTAAGTTTATCATTTCAACTTAATTTAGCATAGACCATCTTTTGGTCCATATTTCAGCCAACTAAACAAACAAACTGTTAGAGCTCTTTCTAATCCACCAAGCTGCAACATTTAATCTAGAATCTTTGCTTATAGGCCCATATCAATAAATGTGGCCTTATCTAACTGTATGTTTCTTCCACCATTATCCTACACTCTTAATATCCATTCTTACTCGTGTTCCTTGGATATTTGTCTACATCAATTGGAAAAATAATGTGGTTCTTTTGGAATGTGGTGCACATCCTCATGGATCACACCTTATACCTCACCTTTCAGAGCCTTTTGCAACTTCTGCCAAGTTATAGGTCTAGAAGCAAAAAGGAGTGGTGGAGTGGGTCCTGAGAAGAATCAGCAGTGTTTTGCAAAGAAGCTACATAAGGTCAGACTATTACATATTCCTCAGGCAAAGCAGTATTAACCTACTCAAACAGGAGTGGAAGGGCTGTTTCTACGAGCAAAAAGGATTCCACAAAAATTTTTTTAATTTTTATTTATTTATGATAGTCACACACAGAGAGAGAGAGAGGCAGAGACACAGGGAGAGGGAGAAGCAGGCTCCATGCACCAGGAGCCTGACTTGGGATTCGATCCCGGGTCTCCCGGATCCCCGATTCCACAAAATTTAGCAGACTCCTCAGTTTCATCAGGATCTTCCTAAATATCCTCATTCCGATTATCAGGATTCTATTTCACCCCAATCAATGCCCTCACTTTAATCATAGATGCCTTGACAAGTTGAAAATTCAACCTGTATTTTTAGTGAGTCACTTGCAGGATGAGACTTTAGGTCTGATTTCAGCTCTATGATGACAGGATGTAAAGGTTTCTTTCCAACAGACATGAAACTTTCAAATCATTTACGCAGCTTTTAGGCTGGGAATTTGAATCCCTGACCTCATCCCTTTCTTTCTTATTTTCTTCAGTTAAATCAGGAGCAACTGGTCAATCTCATTATGCTTGTTAGTTTTTATTTATTTATTTATTTATTATTTATTTATTTATTTATTTATTTAAAAAGATTTGATTTATTCATTCATGAGAGAGACAGAGAGAGGAGGGCAGAGACATAGGTAGAGAGAGAAGCAGGATCCATGCAGGAAGCCTGATGTGGGACTCGATCCTGAGATCCCAGGATCCCAGGATCACACCCTGTGCCAAAGGTAGATGCTCAACCGCTGAGCCACCCAGGCATCCCATGCTTGTTAGTTTGACCAAAATCTTCATGTTAAGTGCATGGTCACTCAGAACCTTGATTCTTGCAAACATTTAATTAAGAGTATCCAGTGGTGATACCTTGTATATATCTACTTCCACACCATGCTGCAGACTATCAGTGTTCTCTTTACTACTGGAAATAAAGTCATTAGTTTATCAAATCAAATTAGTGTTAACATTAGTGTTATCAAATGTAATCAGATTTTAAAAACCAATTCCAGAAGCACAAGAACTAATTCAGAGAACACTTCCTCAAGATTCTTTACTTCTAGACTAATTCTCAGTAAAATCTGTATTAGTAAGGGTTCTTTAGAAAAACAACAAAGATTTTATTTTACTTTCTTTTTTTAAAGAGATTTATTTTAAGGAATTGGATCAGATGATTATTGGGACTGGTAAGTCTGAAATCTGTAGGGCTAGTTACCAGGCTGTAAATTAAGGTAAGAGTTGATATTGCAATCTTAATAGTGAAGTGCACAGGACAGGTCAACCATACTGGAAACAGGCAGGGTTGCAGTCTGGAGACAGAATTGTTTCTTCTTTGTGAAATCTCATTCTTTGCTTAAGGCCCTGAACTGATTAAATGAGGCAACTCACATTATGGAGGGTAGTCTGTTTCACTCAAAGGCTATTGATTTAGACATTAATCATATCCAAAAAATGTCTTCACAGAATATCTATACTGATGTTTGACCAAACTTGACACCATAGCCATACCAACTTGACACATAAAATTAACCATCACACAGGACTTTAATGATACAAGTTTAAAAGCTTATAATTGACCATTTGTTTACTGGCTTTGAAAACAATACCATAAGTAGTGGACTTATTGGATTATGATATTCTATACCCACTCCCTAAATTATGGTAGAGAACTTAGAAGCCTAATGATAATAATAACCAAGCAACAAACATTAATTGAGTGCTTACTAAGCACCAGGGTCTATGTTACATATTATATACTCAATAATTCATTTTAATCCCTACAAAACTCTATAATGGTTGTCTCTGTTTTATAGAAAATAGACATAAAATGGCTAAGAAAATTGCCTATAAGTCCTAAAGCTGGTAAGTGAGAGAGTCAGGAATTGAACTCAGGCAGTCTGATTCCTGAGCCGATGATCTTGATGGGAGGTGAGTAGTAAAGTCAGGGGAAAAGCAGTATTAGCACCCAAACTACTTGTGAGTCAATTGGGAAGAAATTCTCAGATTCTCACATTAACTTTGATGGAATTTATCATAAGTAGCAGTCAGGTGATTTCATTTATAAAGCCAAATAAGAATTCAACTTTGGATAGTTCTTAAGGAGAAATGAATAAGCTATTTATTAGCCAAAGACTGAGGTATAAGAATGTCTTATAAAAATACAGATAGAGTAATTATATATTACATATACTGTATATGTGTATGTATAATACATATAATATACATAAGCTCTGTGTGTGTCTGTGTGTGCATTTGCATGTGTTGATGCATAATAGAAAACTGCTAAGATGGTGGTTGAGATGACACATTAAATCGCTGGAGTAGGAAAACAAAATCTTAATAGATAACAACACAGGACTCTCAATACAACAAAAACTAGGAGGTGGAGGTGTAATTTGTACTTTGCCAAGAAGAGATGCTCTTAGAAAATAAAAATTGCTAATGCCCTTTCTTGGGTTTTGTTTTAGTAGGGAGGGAAAATGAAAAGAAAAACACTCAAGTTGTGTAAACAATCAGTTTTCATAGTTTTATTGAGTTGTTTTCTGCGGCACACCCTAACTAAGCTGTCACTTTGACGGGGTTTTAAAAACCATCACTCAACTCTATTGAGTTATTTGGCTCGTGAAAAATAAGTAGTCTAAGTCAGAACCTTTAATATCATTCTATTTGATGCCCAAACTCTGCTTACCATTTGTTATTCATTGTTGCTAGTCTGGACGTGTAAACTAGGTGTCTTCTGCTCTAGCTAGCAGTGTATTCATTGAGCTGAGAGATGACATTCTTTCGGCATCCACACTGAGGCAGACACATTGGGAAATTACTGAGAGATATTCAAAAGTGCCAAGATAGGCAGTGGGGCCTGACTCACCCTGCCGACTGTCAGCGTGAAGCGGGATCTGCTCTTCCAAGCCCTGGGCCGGAACTACACCAACGAAGAATTTGATGAACTATGTTTTGAATTTGGTCTGGAACTTGATGAAATTACTTCTGAGAAAGAAATTATAAGTAAAGAACAAGGTAATGAAAAGGCAGAGGGAGCCTCTGATGTTGTTCTTTACAAAATTGATGTCCCTGCTAATAGATATGATCTCCTGTGTTCGGAAGGATTGGTTCGAGGACTTCAAGTCTTCAAAGAAAGGATAAAGGCTCCAGTGTACAAACGGGTAACACCTAATGGAGAAATCCAGAAATTGATAATCACAGAAGAGACAGCTAAAATACGTCCTTATGCTGTGGCAGCAGTTCCCCGAAATATAAAGTTCACTAAAGATCGATACGACAGCTTCATTGAACTTCAGGAGAAATTACATCAGAATATTTGCAGGAAAAGAGCCTTGGTTGCTATTGGTACCCATGATATGGACTCTTTGTCAGGCCCTTTTACACATACTGCAAAGCGACCTTCAGATATCAAATTCAAGTCTCTAAATAAGACCAAGGAGTATACAGCCTGTGAAATGATGAACATATACAAGACTGACAACCACCTTAAACATTATTTACATATCATGGAAAAGAAACCCCTATACCCAGTTATCTATGAATAGCAATGGTGTTGTCCTTTCAATGCCTCCAATCATCAATGGAAATCATTCCAAAATAACCGTAAATACTAGAAATGTATTTACTGAATGCACAGGAACTGACTTCACTAAGGCAAAAATAGTCCTTGATGTTATTGTCACCATATTCAGTGAATATTGTGAGAATCAGTTTATGGTTGAAGCAGCTGAAGTAGTTTTTCCTAATGGAAAATCCTATACCTTTCCAGAACTGGCTTACTAAAAGGAAATAGTGAGAGCTGATCTAATTAACAAAAAAGTTGGAATCAGAGAAATTCCAGAAAATATTGCCAAGCTTCTAACCAGGATGTAAAGTCAAAAGTAATGAGCAATGGGAATCAGATTGAGATTGAAATCCCTCCAGCCAGAGCTGACATTATCCATGCCTGTGATATCGTAGAAGATGCAGCTATTGCTTATGGTTAGAACAACATTCAGATGACTCTCCCGAAAACCTACACCATAGCTAATCAATTTCCTCTTAATAAACTCACAGAACTCTTAAGACAGGACATGGCAGCTGCTGGATTCACGGAAGCGCTGACCTTTGCTCTGTGCTCCCAAGAAGATATTGCTGATAAACTTGGTTTGGACATCTCTGCAACAAAGACAGTCCACGTTAGTAATCCTAAAATGGCTGAAGTTCAGGTGGCATGCACTACCCTTCTTCCTGGCCTCCTAAAGACCAGCCCTGCAAATCGGAAGATGCCCCTTCCTCTGAAACTGTTTGAAATCTCTGACATCGTAGTCAAAGATTCTAGCAGAGATGTAGGTGGAAGAAACTACAGGCATCTCTGTGCTGTTTATTACAAGAATCCTGGGTTGAGATAATTCATGGGCTACTGGACAGAATTAAGCAGTTGCTTAATGTACCTCCTGGTGAAAAGAAGGGCTGATATGTGATCAAAGAATCAGAAGGCTCTGCTTTCTTCCACGGGAGATGCACGGAGATCTTAGCCAGGGGTCAGAGCATCGGGAAGCTTGGGGTCCTTCATCCTGATGTCATCACCAAATTTGAGCTGACCATGCTCTGCTCCTCCCTGGAAATCAATATTGAGCCCTTTCTGTGAAGATGGGTCTCTGCTGTGTGACCCTCCCCCGAGTGTCCCCTCCTCCTGCTCTGGGGCCCTGTCGTCCTCCCCACAGGGACCATCCATTTGTGCTTTAATGTTTAATAAAGGAGAAAGCCATTTAAAAAAAAGTGCCAAAATAGAGCTTTGATAGTGTCAACAGAGGTTTTTTATTTTCCTCCCTGGGAGTTTGACTAGGAATCACATGTAACAACCTAGATTGTTAAAGAGCTTGTTATATATGAAATGTTCTAATCCCTTCCCTAATTATCAAGAGGCAATTTTAACACATACTATAAGCAGGGCATGTTACTCTGCTGAGCATTATAGGAATTCAAAGGTCTTTCCCATTTCTCTGCCTGGCAAGAGTATTCAGCAATCTGGATTCTACACAAATGGCATTTCCTATGTGAAATGATGCAATCCAGAAAAGCAATTCTTTCTTCTCAGCCATATCCACCCACACTCCTTTGCACACATCTTAAATATAGCATTACCATTCTGTAGCATGATTATCATATAATGTCAGTCTCCCCAGTTATGACCATGTGTCACTTACAGAAAAATTCATATCTTAGTTATAGACATTCCCAGAACTTAGAGTTTGGGAGGTTTGTCTTCTCAATATTTAGATAAGACTAGATTCATGTGGGTTTTTTTTTAATTAATTGGGGCATAAATAAAGTAAAAAAGGGTGGAGAGGTCAAAATATGTGAAGGAAATTTTCACATAATACAATATCTACACAATATATTATTTCTTTTCTTTAGATATATTAACGTCTAATAGAGAAATAGGAGAACAAGCTGTCCATCTTTGAGGAATTACAATCACTAACAATAACAATGGTAAAGAATCACTAAAACTCATTGGATAGTTGCTAGAAGTTCATTATGTGGCTTATATTAGTGCAATTCCTTACGACCACCTTATGAGGTAGGTGTTATCATCTCAATATAACAAGTAATAAACTAAGGCTTAGAGAGATTGACTTTGTCCAAACCCTTATACCTAGCGTGGAGTCCTTGGGCTTTGAATTCAAGCTATCAGATGCCTTAAACACTACATCTGGCATGTGGGAAGGGTTCAATCCATGTTTTGAATGGATTGCAGAATTAGAGCATGCAAAACCTTTAGATGCATAAAAGAACTAAATGTCACTGACTCATTCTTTCTTTTTTTTTTTTGGAGGGGGTGAATTTGTCATATCTAGGATAAAGCTAATGACTAATTAACAGTTTTCACTAGTAGGAGAGTCCTTATCTATGGGATGTGCATGAGGATGCACTTCGTTATGTACAATAGCTAATAGTAATGAACTGTATGCATTTATGAAACATAGCTCCCTAGAAAATGTAACTCAGAATATATCTAAAGTTAACTGTAACTATACAGCTATCTAAAAGTATTTCATAACTTAAACATCTCTTATGTGTAAGTGATATGAAAGCACACACCTCTTAGAGATCATATGTGTTAATCCTAGCCAGAACATAGTATAATTCTGCAAAAAAAAAAAAACAAGATAAACAAAAACAGTAGTAGGAGATGCTCTAGGAATCTCAGACTATCCATATTTCATCTTTGCTTTACATTTACCTAAATTCTGAACGTTATTAGTGGGTAAGGGCTTTGATTTATGTGAGTTTGATTTGACAACATGAGTTTTGTGTTCTATAACATGTGCAACATTTATAAAGTATACACTTGATATGAAAACTTAAGTATGTTTCTTAGCCTCTCCATATGGATGTGTCTAATAGAAAGAATTCAGCTAAAGAAAAGATATCTTTAGATACTTTTATGTGGACCATTGGTTGCCAATTATGACTGAACATTATAATCATTGTGGAAGCTTTAAAAAATATATGGAATCATTGAACTTATAGCAGTTTTAACAGAACCTACTAGTTGCACACCAAGATCTGTCCTGCTCTTCTCCATAGTAGTATAGTCAGGATATTGCTGAACAACCAAAGATTATACTGCTCAGCCTTCTTTGCAATGAGGTAAGTACAGTTATTTACTAGAATATGAGCAGATGTGGTATGTGTTACCTCGGTCCGCTCATGCATTATGTCTCCTCAGAGCAATTTTTCTTTGGCTAAACAGAAGCTGGACATGGAAATCTAGCTTTAACCATGCAGGTAATTAAAGGGGCTTAGGTCCATGCTTTTCAAAAAAGTATCTACTAGCTACATGTAGCCATCTGAATTTAAGTAAGCTAAATTTAAATCAAATTTAAAAGTTGGTTCCTCAGTCACACTAGCCATACTTCAAGCACCAAAGTGGATAGGCGAGTGACTATCATATTGGAGAGCATGAATGTAGAATATTCCCACCACTGTGGAAAATCCTCTTGGACATCACTGTTCTAGGAGGTGGTGTAGCCACATGAGAGAAGGAACTTGTTTCCATGAGTTTCTATGTAGAGACCCAGGAGATGATCTAGAACTTTGGGCTGTTATATGAGGAAGAAATACTGTATTTTATTAAACCACAAAAGTTGGGGGCCTACTTGTCACAACACTTTTGCCCGCCTTAACATTCAAATCAACACAATCTAATTTTCTAGGCATAGTGTCTGTATTTTAGTGTTGTTAGAAATATGACAGATGACTCTAACGTACAATCAGTAGTGGGCACTCCTGATACATTCATTGTTTTCTAATATAGACTGAAACAATTCAAGAGTTGGAATTTGTCATTTTCAGCTCTATATCACCAGCACTTAACACAGGGCTTTATAGGATAGGTGATGGCACATTTTAAGAATATGATGATGGTAGCTATGATGAGTAATACAGAATTTGTTTGTTTTTGTCATAGCTATCTGCATCCCTTCATGAGACATTGCAGTTCCAGGAGCTATTTCAGTTTCTTCTGCTTCTTTCTCTGCTATACCCACCAGGATAAATAGGGCAACACAGGGTTGCTCTCTTGGGTTTCATCACATTACAGTTTATTTTGATTTACTTGACTTCCCTTCACATATAAAAATCCCTTTAAAGTTTTTGCAATCACAAAATACATTCTTAATAAATCATTTCTCTATGGCAAACTTGCTCTGCTAACATCAATGGATTTTTTATATACAGAAACTGCATGTAATCCAAAATATAGAGAAATGATGTCAGCAAATTGGCAAAGTAGGTACCTCCAAGCCTCTGTATCCACAAAACATGAAAGAAAGAGAAAGAAAAGAAAGAAAGAAAGAAAGAAAGAAAGAAAGAAAGAAAGAAAGAAAGAAAGAAGAAAAGAAAGAAGAAAGAAAGAAAGAAAGAAAGAAAGAAAGAAAGAAAGAAAGAGGAAGAAAGGAGAGAAAGAAAGAAAAAAATGGTCAGAACTAACTTTCTCAGAATTCTAGAAAAACTGTCAATGGTTTGCAGCAACCAAGAAAAAGATAACTTAAAATGGTAGGTCAGTTTAGTGACATTTTTGCTTGCCTTTGCCCTGCTCTCATTCTTGGCTAGGTGGCAGTCATGAAAAAGGTGCCCATATTCCCAGTGTATGTAGCACCCTGGTCCTTGGTTCTGGAAACAGCAGAAAAGATCTTATTAGTAAATCATTGTACACATCTGTTCTAATCTATCTAGGGACTACCTAAAGGATGGACACAAGATGCTCATCTCTGTATCACTAAACCTGGAATTCACTGAGGCTGGAGAAGCTAGGGGCATTGCTCAAAAACATTGAAGGCAGACTGACAATCCACAGATGCTTAGAGCAAAAGATTATGATTGAGACCTAAAATAACCACTTAAAGTCCTGAGGAGCAGCTGGGGGAACTTCTCTGGTAAATTGAGCATTGAAAATGCACTCCTGTGTAAAAGAGAATTTAGAAAGCCATGCACATGCTCAGAGAAGCCCTGAGAAGACCCCAAGCTTTCAGATTAGGTTGATCCCTATGCTCTGCAATCTACTAAGTGTTGAAGGAGTGTCCAAGGACAGATTCTGAAAAGGTTGTGAAATATGTTTTTAATTTTCTTGTGTATGTGCTTTTTTAGTTTCTCTCTCTCTTTTTCCCTCCCTCTCCCTCACTAAAAAGTGTTTAAGGAAATCTTTGTCAAAGCAAGCTAAAAAAACAGACTTCAGAGATCACACGTGACAAGGAACATGGTCTTTGAAAAATAGTTTGGAAAAGTCACTGAACAAATGGACTATCATGATTGTAAAGGATAAAAAATACAACAAAACCAAAGGAAGGAGGAAAAGTCTGACTTACAGAGTTAGCACATTATAATATTCAAAAGTCCAGTTTTTAACAAAATAGTCATGAGGAAGACAAACAAGAAAATATGAACCATTCAAAGGAATAAATCTAATTGTTCCTATATATTACTTAAACAAATGAACAGAAACTGCCTCTGAGGAAGCCCAGATATCAGAAACAGTCAAGTTTTTTAGCTAGCTGTCTTAAATATACTGAAAGAGCCAATAGAATACATAAAGAACTATAAGAAATCAGGTGAATATTGTATGAAGAAAATAGATTATTAGTTTAAAAAAAAAGAAAGAAAAGAAATTGATTAATGTGGAGGGTGCCTGATTGGCTCAGTAAATGGAGCATCTGACTATTGATCTCAAAGTTGTGGGTTTGAGACCCATGTTGGGTATAGAAATTACTTAAAAATAAATTATTATAAAAAGAGAGAAAAAGAAATTTCTTATATGTACAGAAATGTTCAAGATGGTGAAAAATTTTGGAAATATATAATAGTGATGTGTGCATATATTGGAAATGTAGTTAGTGCTTCTGATTTTTACACTAAAAATGGTTATAATGGTAAATTTTATGATATATATATATATTATATATATATGAAGGTTTAAAATATTCCTTTGGAAATTTTTATTATGAAGAATCTTATTTTTATTATTTATTATTTTTTATTTTTATTTATTTATTTATTTATTTTAGAATCTTATTTTTAGAGAAGCTTTAAGCTCATAAAAGTGAAGGGAACATAAGAGATTTTCCATATATATCCCCTGATCCCATATATACATGCACAGCCTCCTCCACTATCAACATCCCCCACCATAGTGGTACCTTTGTTATAACTCATGAACCTACACTGACACATCATAATCACCCAAAGTCCATAGTTTACATTAGTGTTAACTTTTGGTCTTGTATATTCTATGGGTTTGGACAAATGTTAAAATGACATGTGTCTGTCCTCAAAGTATCATACACAGTAGTTTCACTGCTCTAAAGATCTTCAGTGCTCCACTTACTCATCTCTCTCTTCACCCTCAACTTCGGGCAATCACTAGTCTTTTCACTGTGTCCACAGTTTTGCCTTTACCAGAATGCTATATAGTTGTAACCATGCAGTGTGAAGACTTTTCAGATTGACTTCCTTCTCTTAGTAATATGCATTTAAGTTTCCTTCAAATCTTTCATGGCTTGATAGCTTATTGAAAACTTCTTTTTCACATGGATGAAGTTGGTCCCTATTACTACATAGTGTTAGGATTTATATGTTCATCCTAAGGCATTCCATAAAATTCCTAACATATAACATGGTCTTAATAAATAATTGTTGAATTAAGTAATGCATAAATGCAAAAATATTGATGAAAATACAGTTACACATATCTTGAGTGTAAAAGGAACACTTAATAATGACCAAATCAGAGGGCAGGGTGAGATGGTGGAAGAGTAGGGTCCCCAAGTCACCTGTCCCCACCAAATTACCTAGATAACCTTCAAATAATCCTGAAAATCTACGAATTCAGCCTGATATTTAAAGAGAGAACAGCTGGAATGCTACAGTGAGAAGAGTTCGGGCTTCTATCAGGTAGGAAGACGGGGGAAAAAGAAATAAACAAAAGGCATCCAAGGGGGAGGGGCCCGCGAGCTGGGCTAAGGCCGCCGCGAGTGTCCCCAGGACAGGAGAACCCCGTCCCGGAGAAGCAGGAGCTTCACCAACCTTCCCGGGCGGAAAGGCGCCTGCAGGGAGTTAGAGCAGGACCCAGGAGGGCGGGGATGCCCTCAGGCTCCCTGGTGCACTAACAGAGCACCTGTGCCCCGGGGAGAGCGCCCCACACTCCTGACGGAGCTCCCTAAAGGGCTGCAGCACGCCCGGCTGGACCCGAGAGTAGCTCGAAGGGGCTCGAGCGGAGAGGCGGCTGCGCCACCGGGAGCGCGATTCCAACAGCGCAGGTCCCCGGAGCACAGGGCCCCGGGACACAGCCCACGATCCGGCCTCCCCCCCGGGACAGGCAGAGGCCAGGAGGGCCCAGGACCGCAAGGACACTCCTGCCCTGAGCTGAGCAGATCAGCGGCCCCGCCCCCGGAGCCTCCAAGCCCTGCAGACGGAGAGCTCTGTAGTTACTGCGGGAGCTGACTCCAGGGCTCCAGAGCTGGCCGCCGCCACTGTTGTTCCTCCTGGGGCCTCACGGGGTAAACAACCCCCACTGAGCCTCACGGTGGCTTCACCGGATAAACAGCTTAAACATCTTTCACTGAGCCCTGCACCAGGCAGGGGGCTGAGCAGCTCCCCCAAGTGCTGACACCCAAAATCAGCAGAGCAGGCCCCTCCCCCAGAAGACCAGGTAGATGGACAGGGGAAAAACTAATTATTGACCAAGCAGCACTGGAAAGTTCCAGGGGAAGTCAATGGACTTACAGTATACATAATCAGAGGATATTCCCCCTTGTTTTTTGTTTTTCATTTCTGTTGGCTTCCCCCCCCCCTTTTTTTCTTTTCTTCTCTTTTTTTCTTTTTTTCTCTTTTTCTTCTTTTCTTTTTCTTTTTTCTTTTTTGTGTTTTCTTGTCTTCTTTCTCTTCTCTCTTTCTCTCCTTTTCCCAATATAACTTGTTTTTGGCCACTCTGCACTGAGCAAAATGACTAGAAGGAAAACCTCAAAAGAAAGAATCAGAAACAGTCCTCTCTCCCACAGAGTTAACAAAATTTGGATTACAATTCGATGTCAGAAAGCCAATTCAGAAGCACTATTACAAAGCTACTAGTGGCTCTAGAAAAAAGCATAAAGGACTCAAGAGACTTCATGACTGCAGAATTTAGATCCAAATCAGGCAGAAATTAAAAATCAATTAAATGAGATGCAATCCAAACTAGAGGTCCTAACAATGAGGGTTAACGAGGTGGAAGAACGAGTGAATGACATAGAAGACAAGTTGATGGCAAAGAGGGAAACTGAGGAAAAAAGATACAAACAATTAAGAGATCATGAGGATAGATTAAGGGAAATAAATGACAGCCTGAGGAAGAAAAATCCATGTTTAATTGGGATTCCTGAGGGTGCCAAAAGGGACAGAGGGCCAGAATATGTATTTGAACAAATCCTAGCTGAAAACTTTCCTAATCTGGGAAGGGAAACAGGCATTCAGATCCAGGAAATAGAGAGACACCCCCCGCTAAAATCAATAAAAACCATTTAACATCTCGACATTTAATAGTGAAGCTTCCAAATTCCAAAGATAAAGAGAAGATGCTTAAAGCAGCAAGAGACAAGAGATCCCTAATTTATATGGGTAGAAATATCAGATTAACAGCAGACCTCTCCACAGAGACATGTCAGGCCAGAAAGGGCTGGCAGGATATATTCAGGGTCCTAAATGGGAAGAACATGCAGCCAAGAATACTTTATCCAGCAAGGCTCTCATTAAGAATAGAAGGAGAGATAAAGAGCTTCCAAGACAGGCAGGAACTGAAAGAATATGTGGCCACCAAACCAGCTCTGCAAGAAATTTTAAGGGGGACTCTTAAAATTCCTCTTTAAGAGGAAGTCCAATGGAACAATCCACAAAAACAGGGACTTAATAGGTATCATGATGACACTAAACTCATATCTTTCAATAGTATCTCTGAATGTGAATGGGCTTAATGACCCCATGAAAAGGCGCAGGGTTTCAGACTGGATCAAAAAGCAGTACCCATCTATTTGCTGTCTACAAGAGACTCATTTTAGACAGAAGGACACCTTCAACCTGAAAATAAAAGGCTGGAGAACCATTTACCATCCAAATGGTCCTCAAAAGAAAGCAGGGGTAGCCATCCTTATATCAGATAAACTAAAATTTATCCCAAAGACTGTAGTGAGAGATGAAGAGGGATACTATATCATACTTAAAAGATCTATCCAACAAGAGGATTTAACGATCATCAATATATATGCCCTGAATGTGGGAGCTGCCAAATATATCAATCAATTAATAACCAAATTTAAGACATACATAGATAATAATACACTTATACTTGGTGACTTCAATCTAGCACTTTCTACACTTGATTTCAGGTTGTACTACAGAGCTGTGGTCATCAAGACCATGTGTTACTGGCACAAAAACAGACACATAGATCAATGGAACAGAATAGAGAACCCAGAAGTGGACCCTGAACTTTATGGTCAACTAATATTCGATAAAGGAGGAAAGACTATCCATTGGAAGAAAGACAGTCTCTTTAATAAATGGTGCTGAGAAAATTGGACATCCACATGCAGAAGAATGAAACTAGACCACTCTCTTTCACCATACACAAAGATAAACTCAAAATGGATGAAAGATCTAAATGTGAGACAAGATTCCATCAAAATCCTAGAGGAGAACACAGGCAACAGTTTTTTGAACTCGGCCACAGTAACTTCTTGCGAGATACATCCACAAAGGCAAGAGAAACAAAAGCAAAAATGAACTATTGCGACTTCATCAAGATAAGAAGCTTTTGCACAGCAAAGGATACAGTCAACAAAACTAAAAGGCAACCTACAGAATGGGAGAAGATATTTGCAAATGACGTATCAGATAAATGGCTAGTATCCAAGATCTATAAAGAACTTATTAAACTCAACATCAAAGAAACAAACAATCCAATCATGAAATGGGCAAAAGACATGAACAGAAATCTCACAGAGGAAGACATAGACAAGGCCAACAAGCACATGAGAAAATGCTCTGCCTCCCTTGCCATCAGGGAAATACAAATCAAAACCACAATGAGATACCACCTCACACCAGTGAGAATGGTGAAAATTAACAAGGCAGGAAACCACAAATGTTGGAGAGGATGTGGAGAAAGAGAAACCCTCTTGCACTGTTGGTGGGAATGTGAACTGGTGCAGCCACTCTGGAAAACTGTGTGGAGGTTCCTCAAGGAGTTAAAAATAGATCTGCCATAGACCCAGCCATTGCACTGCTGGGGATTTACCCCAAAGATACAGATGCAATGAAACGCTGGGATACCTGCACCCTGATGTCTATAGCAGCAATGTCCACAATAGCCAAACTGTGGAAGGAGCCTCAATGTCCATCGAAAGATGAATGGATAAAGAAGATGTGGTCTATGTATACAATGGAATATTACTCAGCCATTAGGAATGGCAAATACCCACCATTTGCTTTGCCGTGGATGGAACAAGAGGGTATTATGCTGAGTGAAATGAGTCAATTGGAGAAGGACAAACATTATATGGTCTCATTCATTGGGGAATATAAAAATAGTGAAAGGGAATAAAGGAGAAAGGAGAAAAAATAAGTGGGAAATATCAGAAAGGGAGACAGAACATGAAAGACTCCTAACTCTGGGAAACCAACTAGAGGTGGTGGAAGGGGAGGTGGGCGGGGTTTGGGGGTGGCTGGATGACGGGCACTGAGGTGGGCACTTGACTGGATGAGCACTAGGTGTTATTTACATGTTGACAAATTGAACACTAATAAAAAATAAATTTATTAAAAAAAAGAACTGCAAAATGAAGAAATATACTTTTCCATCTTCATCTGTTTTGCAAACAAAGGGAAAATATAAAATAAAAATCTGGGAAGATATAAAAAATAAATAAAATAAAATAAAATAAAATAATAAAATAAAATAAAATAAAATAAAATAAAATAAAATAAAATAAAATAAAATTCTGATAAAAAAAAATTGCTGACCAAATCAGCATGTTGTGTCATTATGTTTCCTGTCTCCCAAACTCTTGTTCTTCTCCTCTATTTCTGACTCTGTCTCTGTCTCCCTCTCTAATACATACATGTGCATTTTATTCCCTGCCTAATTCTTGCAATTCCACTTCAAGTATGACAGCAATAGAATAATAGGAAAAATTAGAAGCATATAATTATGCATGGAATACAATTCTAAAACAACATTGTTAGAAGAGAAGTGTTTTAGAAGTTCAAGATGGAAGATGACCAATGTCCCAAGATCAAAGTTCACATTCAGGTAGAAAAGAGAGAACATGATCCCTTGCATCTGGCCAGAAAACAAAAGAGAAAGGACAATGGATATAAAGGCAATGAGTGCACACATAGAAAGAAAAACTAAGAAGATTTAGAAAGCCATAAAGCTTAGAGCTGAGGGTAAAGTCTATACACTATATTTTAGAACTCAATCTATAAAATGTAGGCACTTATCATATCATACAAAAATAACAAATAGCTTCCAGAGATATAAAAGTAAATAGAAGGTGTAAGATGAAATATTATTATATACTTGTAAAGTTCCAGCAAAGCACTGAGCTCATAATAAAATTTAATAAATATTTGATGATTGATTGATGTATTAGTTCATGAATCCTTAGAAAATGATAAAGCCGTTTATTCAGGGTTAAGGTAAAGGAAAAGAAAAATGATCATGGAGAGAAATCATGATTTCTGTTGTCACTGTGTTTGATAACACACCAGGGATGAAAACTGAGAAAGGAGAAATGCACACAGGCTAGGAGAGAGAGCAGAAAACTGCCACAGGATTCCCAAGAAGCCTAAAGAGATGAGACAGAGCCAGCAAGATGATCCTGAAGAATGAAGATAGAACTTGATGGTAAAAAGGTATATTGAGCAAAGTGAGAGCTGGGGTGGATAAACCAATGAAACATAAAATTATAACATGTGTAATTGACAGCAAGCCACATTTGCCTGGAAGGAAGTTAGGGAATAAGTCTGATGTATGCTGGCCAATGAGATCATCAAGATATTCATAATATCATATATTATCACATATTTAATTCTGAAGACCTTGAAACATAGGAGTTATTTTTCTAGAAAGTGAGGAATACACATATTGAGAATAAAATAGCTATAATTTTTAGTAGTTTTGTTAAATAAGGAATGCATAGCAATCTCTGTACACAGATTCATAAACAATGGTGAACATAGATTATAATGAATTGGCAAAAACCACAAATGGATCAGTATAAAAGCACTAGTCAAGAATATTGAATTACAGCTTTCTCCAAAAATATGGAAAATGTTATTCCAATGATTCCTAAGACTGATCAACTTTTTCTTCTTTCTTCTTTTTCTTTCTTTCTTTCTTTCTTTCTTTCTTTCTTTCTTTCTTTCTTTCTTTCTTTCTCTTTCTTTCTTTCTTTCTTTCTCTTTCTTTCTTTTTCTTTCTTTCTCTTTTTCTTTCTTTCTCTTTTTCTTTCTTTCTTTCTTTCTTTCTTTCCTTTCTTTCTTTTCTTTCTTTCTTCTTTCTTCTTTCCTTTTCTTGTCTTTTCTTTCTTCTTCTCTCTGCTTTCCTTCCTTCCTTCCTTTCTTTCATCTCTCTGTTTCTTTCTTTTCTTCTTTTCTTTTACTGAGTTTTTAAAAAATATTACAGCTTATGGGGGAAAAAAACTGGTGTAAATTTGAAAAATGTTAAACCCTTGGGAATAACAATATGCTTCTGAAACATGATGCAGGCCTGATGTAGGGCAGGATGTCTTTGAAGTTGGATCCAAAAAATGTTAGTATAAAAATATTTTTATATGCCTTGCTGGAAAAAGCTCTAAATACAAAGTCATCCTATAATTATTAATGTTATCATTACTATAGTTTTGCTTTTGTCCTTAGGAAACTGTGTTGTCAGGGTCAGTGAAGGAGTCATGTGTTCACATTTATTTCATTTGGAAGAGCAAATGCAGAAAACCTGAGCTAATCCAATTTAATAGTAAAATTAATTTACTTGTACCTGAACTATATAGAAGGATTCATTATGAAGTGAGCTCTGAAACAATGTCAGCTTAGGAAACTGGACAAAGCGTTGGGGCTTTTGAATGTGCATACCATAATAATTTAGGCAACAAATAGGAAAATCACAAACTAAGCCAAATCCAAGGAATCCAAAATCCATCTCTATGGCTGTCTACCAGTTGTTTGTGAATACCCAAAACACTTTGGAAATATTAGGTAAATAGTATTTTGCAGAAGTGCAATGATTAAATATGAATAAACTGCTTGATCATAAAACTGGGAGTGACATGAAGACTTGTGCAGATAATTTCTGCAGCTATGTTCTTCCTTTACACACTCAACAATTTCAAATCAGGGTGTCCAAAAGGCTGTAAGACACCATGGGGTATGGAAACAATCTCACTGAACCCAGACTGCTCCTTTATGAAATCCTTTGTATTTTGTTACATGATTTCTCTTCTTTACAGGAACTAGCAAAATCCACTGTTTCCTCTGAATCTCTGTGCACAGCCTCTTATCTTAAAACTATTTAAAATCACACCTCTACTTTGCCAAAAAGAAAAGTCAGATATTGGTGAGGGTAGAAAACTATATTTTCCGGAGAGATAAGACAGTAGCAATTCAAGGTCAGGCCTCCAAATTCCTGCTACTTCTACCCACAAGCCTAGTAGACATCTGTCCTGAGGGTTCTTTGATGTATTGTCTAGATTCATTAGGAAAAGTTTTCCATTTTTCAACTTATGACAAAGGAGTTACAATTGTCTCTTTTTAGGGCAGCCCAGGTGGCTCAGCAGTTTAGCGCTGCCTTCAGCCCAAGGCATGATCCTGGAGACCCGGGATCAAGTCCTGCATCAGGCTCCCTGCATGGAGCCTGCTTCTCTCTCTGCCTCTCTCTCTCTCTCTCTCTCTCTCTCTCTCTCTCTCTCTCTCTCTTTCTCTCTCTCTGTTTCTCATGAATAAATAAATAAAATCTTTAAAAAAAAACAATTGTCTCTGTTTAAATAAATACCAATATAAATTTTCATTTTCATGCTATAGCTGTTAAATTTACTCATAAAACAACAGGATATGTCCAAGAACTGAGTCTGCATATAACATAATAAAATGAACCTAGTTATTACTATAAGCTATTTTTATGAGTTCAGGGTGTAGCCAAAAGAACCAAAAAAGAACAACAAAGGAAAGAAGATTACTAGAGATTAAATGACACTGCCAGGACATGGGAACCACTCTACTCATCATCTTTGAAAAAAAATTACATGCTGATCACAGATCAGAGGGACACATTACAAAGACACATTAAAGCATCTAAGACTCACTCTAAGATAATTTGGAAAACATTTTCTTTGAAAGAGCCTTTGGTATGTGAGTTGAAATCTATAGTAATGATTAGACTTTTAGGTTCTCAGGCCAGCTGCTGCACCCAACATGGCCTTCTTATTTTAACTACCCTTTGGAACTCCCAAAACTGTGGCCATATCTGGCACCTGGTTGTTTTGAGACATATAGGACAAGAACCCCTGTTCACCAGCCAGGGCATCTGTCTGTGTGCGTACTCCTCAGTGGGTGCAGTCCTCCTAACTCCTCACCTAACCATCTGGGTCTGATTTTTCTTGCTGTCCAGGTAATGGCTCACATGAAAGTCCTAGAGGAAAACACAGCAAGTGTAGTTTCCCCTCCATGCTATATTGCACATTGTATGCCACTAATATCTAGAATATCTCACATGGTCCATTTAACAAAAAGAGCAAGAATCATCTGCCTGGCACCATTTTACTAAAACACTATAGCAATTGAAATTTTAGCATCATATAGGATTTTTAAATAAAAAAAGACTTCCTTGATTCTTCTGCATAGGTCATATCACTGATCTTCACTCACTTTTAGAATTTTCTCAGCCTCGAGGTTCTATCTTGATTTGAATTCTGCATTTAAAAAAAAATTAGGAAAAAAAATAAAAATAAAAAAAAAATTAAAAAAAATTAGGAATCCAAATAAGTCAATCAGGAGGGCAATAGAACTGAAATAAATCATTTTGGTTTGCATTTTGGTTTCACCACATGGGACTGCACTGAAAGAGAGCTTAATACACATTAAATTAGACTGACTGGTGGGGACCCAGGGCAATTTAAAACTCTGTAAGATAGAAAATCTAAATTAGAGGAGATGAGCAATTCTGTACATCTCAGAAGACAAGATTGTGACAATAAATACAACCTGGTTAGGCACAAGTTCCAGAACCAATACCTTGCTGTCCTCTACCTATGCTCAGTGTTTTCTCAGTAATTTTTTTCAAGGATTTTATTTATTTGAGAGAGAGACTGAGAGTGAGAGACATCATAGAGGGAGAGGAAAAGGAAGAAGCAGACTCGCTGCTGAGCACGGAGCCTGATGTGGCGCTGGATCCCAGGACCCTGGGATCATGACCTGAGCCAAAGGCAGACACTTTGACTGAGCCACCCAGGGGCCCCTCTCACTAACTGTACATACTGCTCTTGCTGTGCATTTTGATGACATTTTAAAACTCAGCTTCTTTGTTTTTAAAACCAGACAAACCCATAAGAATATATGCAAGAGGATGCAAATTTGTGAAGAAAATAAATCTCCATGTATAAATGATGCTACGGGATTGAAGATGTCTTCAATAGGAATTCAATTAACCTGAACAGAGAAGAGTTCCCTTGTAGTATATTAAATTGAATACCTGATTCCAGGTAGGTTAGTGCTGATGCTGCCCTTAGGCATGATCACATCACAGCCAGCTATGAGGAAGAACTCCATAAAGGACAGTGCTGACAAAAACAACAGGCTTCCTATCTGATGGGCCAACACAAAAGTAGAGTTTATGGCTACATATTTTAAAACTTGATCAGTGGGAAATCCTGAGTCTTGGCACAAATATAAACATGGGCCATAAATCAGCCATAAAAAGGGCACCGCACTGTTCAGGATTTGGGGCCCTGTCTAAATTTACAAGCTGTTTGCAGAGCCTCTGAAACTAATGGATGAATAAAATATTCCAGCCAACAAGGAAAGTAAGTATTATGCATGATTGCAAAGAACTGTAGCTGACTGTTCTGATTAATGAAGGGTAAATTACTGTTAATGTTTGTAATAAATGTCATGGGCTGTATTTCATGGAGCAGAAACCAGGGCTCTATACGGGCTCCACTGGTTTAAGAGCTGTGGATAAAACAATGACTAATTAATCATTGGGAAGTTTTAGAATACTGCGACACAGTCTGGCTAAAAGCAGAATGGCCTTTTTGTGCTGCCTAGGGAGGGAGCCATTCTCCCCCCACCCAATACCCCACAGGCTAGAGTTTTCATCACCTTCTCTACTTTAATTTTGTTCTCAGGTCATATAATATGACCATAATTAGGGAAATCTATGACTCTTTAAGAAAAGGATGAAACTGAGTAATAAGTTGCCCTAATTTACTACAAGTTCAGAAGTCATCCTTGACACCTGCCACGTGCAAAGACAGAATAAGTCTGCCCTGACAAAACCTGAATCATGGACCCAGATATAGCTGAGGCCTCTGAGCACAGGGGCTCAGCATAAATGAAGGAGGCAGGATACCAAGTATTCAGGTTCTAAGAATCACTGGTGAAAGCCTCATCACTACTTCTTCCCCAGGAGAGCCGGGCTGGCTTAGGAAAGTTAGGAAAGGTCAGAGGTGGTTGCAGGATTTGTGTGTCTGTGTGTGTGCATGAGGGGAGCTCAGTGCAGACAGCTGGGCAGGCAGAAGCCTATTTAACAAGCCAGGGCAGGGTTTCGTGGGGTGGAGGGTCAAAGGTCCCGTCCAATCCAGACAGTGATGCATTTACTATACAAAGTCTTTTAGTTTTTTATGGAGAATCTTGACAGCCCTAACTTGGGGTTTAGGTGTAGCCAAGTCTGTTGTCAGAGGTGTGGTAGAAAGTAACTGGGGCTCCATTCACTGGGTTGCCAAGGAGGGTTCTCTAAGGAAGTGAACTGTGAGCTGATTCATGAGAAATTGGGCACAGTGAGGACAGGGGTAGGGGTAGGGTTCCAAGCTGAAGGAAGAGCAACTAACTATATAAGAACAAACGTAGCTAGAGAACAACCAGATGAGTGAATTCAAGGAAAGATGAAGGACAAAAAGGAATTGAAGAAAGAAGAGATTCAAGAGAGGGCCAGGAAGGATCATGAAACCTTCTGCAGAGAAGAGGATGGGGGTCTTTCACACCCAATAAGAGATAGGATGAATGAAGGAGAGTGAGCAGGGGACAAAAGGGAGGAACATTCAGCACTCTTTTTTCCAGTCACAAATTCTATGGCAAATTATAAAATACCATGCTAGCTTTATACCATTTCTTCTATAAATAATGAACAGCAATTTGATATAGTTGGAGATCATCATACCATTGAGCTAAATACCACTAGCCCACCAGCGTACAACCTTGGCTTCTGGGCCATCCATCAGTTTCTCCCACCTTTCAAACCACCCCATCTCTTGAGAGGATGTGATGTGGACATTTTTCAAACCTCTGTATTGACATTTTCTGCTAAATACTCCAACTATTTTTCGTAGTCCCTAGAAAAATATTCTTGCCCACTGATCAAGTGACTTCCTTATTCCTTCAAATTTGTTCTGGAAATCTTTCAGGTTGACTTTCTGAAATTACAGACTATGCCAAAGTGGAAATAGAAATGTAACTAGAGTTGCTAGAAACATCTATTCAGCCTGTGCCTTAGAGAAAGGCTGTTCTTTTCTGTGTTTCCATTGTTTCCATTCAATTTCTGAATCCATTAAATCTCAACTCCTTTAGTTCTCTGTCTTTATACTAATTAAGCTTACCTTTTCCCTTTGCCATTCGCAATAGTCCTGGTTGTCTACTCTTGTTTGTAGAAGTTTCTAATGCTAAGGTGTCAGGAGCCAGAGAGGAAATCATGTCAAGTTATGCATAAAAGGGATCTTGTTTTTTTTTTTTTTTAAGATTTTATTCATTTATTCACAAGAGACACAGGGACAGAGAGGGAGCAGAGATATAGGCAGAGGGAGAACCAGGCTCCATGCAGGGAGCCTGATGCGGGACTCGATCCCAGGATCCCGGGACCCGGGGATCATGCCCTGGGCTGAAGGCAGATGCTAAACCGCTGAGCCACCAAGGTGTCCCCAAGAAAGGGATCTCATATGTTAATTTCAACCCATCCTTTGATTTTACAAAATACAAAAGTAGAATCTCAGAAGCAAGTGGTTCCCTTGATGCTTTACAGTGAGGTGGTGGCAGAACAAAGTCCAACCCACCACAGACCCCAAATCTAAAGATTTCCCTTCTTCAGACAGGATAAATGGCAGGTGGTTGTCCACAATGGAGTAAGGAGACACAGGGAGCTGCTTGCAAGGTAGGATGCTATGCACACTCCAAAGCGGACTTCTGGACCACCTTGGCCAGGTCACAGACCCATCAGGTGGTAAGCTGTGTAGAAATGAGGAGTAATTCTTTGCACTTTACAAAACATGGTCTTTACATTAGTCTGCTAGTCTCTCTCCTTTCTGCTCGGCATTTTGGAGTACACATACTTCTGATCCTGTTCAGCTGTGTGCTAGAGGCAAAGGAGTGCAGAATATGAAACCACAGGAAAAGCCTGACTTATTTTTAAAGTCTCAATTTTATTTGATTGAAACAGTTTAAAAAAAAAAAAAAGAAACAGTTTAAAACATTACTACTAAAACAAACAGGGTATATTAGGAAAAGAATATTATATTCAAATGAATTTTTAAGATAAAAAATGAGACTTGAAAATAATTACTGACCTGAAGAGGGTCTCATTGACCTACTTCCCTTGTACCTCAGAGTGTATGACTTCATTCTACTATGTAAAGGTTTGGGGGCAGAGGAGTAATAAGGAGAATGTTAAATTAAAAAATAGTAATAGTAAATTTAAAAAACAAACAGCAGCTGGTCTGAAATTATCTGACCAAATAAATAATATTCTAAACCACATTTCATAATGAAGCATTTTGGATCTCAAAATAATAAAATGTATAAATTCAGGGCATTTTTTAAACCTTATAATTGAAAGATAGCTTTTTGCATTTGCTTAAAAATCTCCTCTGGAGATGTGTCAGTTCTGACATTTTATAACAGCCTGCGGGGAAACCTTCCAACCTGCAGTCTGACAGCAGATCTGCCAGCCCACCCATAGGCCTTTTGACCACAGAAATGTCACACATATGAAGAACAGGGTCCTTGAGGATTCAGGGAATGAGTAATAGGATGCTTCGAAGTTACGGTCTTCTTTTTTTTCTATTTTTAAAGATACATTTACTCATGCAGAGAATAAGAAGATAAATTCTGAGAGAGCTTTTCTGATTAAAATGATGTGCTTATACCTTCAATCTATCCATATGATTCTAAAATAACATTGAATACCTACTATGTACTAGACACTGGGCTGAAGAGTTGCAGTACTATATTTGTTCCAGAGGCTTTGAAGTCTCTCAACTGCACAAAATATCTCTTATGAGAGGCTTTGAACCCATGTAGTAATTCAGCTTATTGGAATATACCCTATTATAACTAACCTGCTCTCTCCTGAGAAGACTAAAATAATTTGAACATAGAAGGGAAGAGAAGAATGAGAAAGCACATCCTCACAAAATAATTGTCACTATGAAAATAGGATAAAAGTCTTCTATTCTGGGGTCCTCTTGTAAGACTAACAGGCCAACTATATACAGTAAAGAAATTCATGAGTAACATATCACTAGAAATAAAGAACATAAACAGTCAAGATTTCTTTAATATGTCACTGCACTCATAGCTTGGTTTTAATAGGTATTTGTCAGTTTAGCTCAGCTTGCCCATGATGTTGCTGCTTTGACATCCATTCTGTGTGGCCAAAGTGGACTTTAGGGACTCACCATGGCACTGGCCCCTCAAGCAAGCCCATGCCTTAGACAGCAGCCACAGAGTCACCAGTAAATATAAGTTCCTGATATGACTTCCCCAATGGCCCTGGTCTCAAGCGTCCCTCACTTTTTCAGGGCCTTCTCTTTCTTTGAACTTTATGTTTTTATTAATTTTTATCTATATACTTTTTATTGGAGTTTGATTTGCCAGCATATAGCATAACACCCAGTGCTCGTCCCGTCAAGTGGCCCCCTCAGTGCCTGTCACCCAGTCACCCCATCCCCCCTGCCCACCTCCCTTTCCACTACCCCTTGTTCATTTCCAAGAGTTAGGAGTCTCTCATGTTCTGTCACCCTCACTGATATTTCCCACTCATTTTCTCTCTTTTCCCCTTTATTACCTTTCACTATTTTTTATATTCCCCAAATGAATGGGACCATATAATGTTTGTCCTTCTCCGATTAACTTACTTCACTCAACAGAATACCCTCCAGTTCCATCCACATTGAAGCAAATGGTGGGTATTTGTCATTTCTAATGGCTGAGTAATATTCCATTGTATACATAGACCACATCTTCTTTATCCATTCATCTTTCGATGGACACCGGGGCTCCTTCCATAGTTTGGCTATTGTGGACATTGCTGCTCTCAACACTGGGGGGCAGGTGTCCTGCCATTTCACTGCATCTGTATCTTTGGGGTAAATCCCCAGCAGTGCAATGGCTAGGTCATAGGGTAGCTCTATTTTCAACTCTTTGAGGAACCATCACACAGTTTTCCAGAGTGGCTGTACCAGTTCACATTCCCACCAACAGTACAACAGGGTTCCCCTTTCTCCACATCCTCTCCAACATTTATTGTTTCCTGTCTTGTTTATTTAAGCCATTCTCACTGGTGTGAGGTGGTACCTCATTGTGGTTTTGATTTGTATTTCCCTGATGGCAAGGGATGCAGAGCATTTTCTCATGTCCTTGTCGGCCATATTTATGTCTTCCTCTGTGAGATTTCTGTTCATGTCTTTTGCCCATTTCATGATTGGATTGTTTGTTTCTTTGCTGTTGAGTTTAAGAAGTTCTTTATAGATCTTGGATACCAGCCCTTTCTCTGATATGTCATTTGCAAATATCTTCTCCCATTCTGTAGGTTGTCTTTTAGTTTTGTTGACTGTTTCTTTTGCTGTGCAGAAACTTTGTATCTTGATGAAGTCCCAATAGTTCATTTTTGCTTTTGTTTCCCTTGTCTTCATAGATGTATCTTGCAAGAAGTTGCTGTGGCCAAGTTCAAAAAGGGTGTTGCCTGTGTTCTCCTCTAGGATTTTGATGGATTCTAGTCTCACATTTAGATCTTTCAACCATTTTGAGTTTGTCTTTGTGTATGATGTAAGAGAGTGGTCTAGTTTCATTCTTCTGCACGTGCCTGTCCAATTTTCTAAGCACCATTTCTTAAAGAGACTTCCCTTTTTCCAGTGGATGTTCTTTCCTGCTTTGTTGAATATTAGTTGACCATAAAGTTGAGGGCCCCTTTCTGGGTTCTCTATTCTGTTCCATTGATCTATGTGTCTGTTTTTGTGCCAGTATCAGACTTTCTTGATGATCACAGTTTTGGAGTACAACCTGAAATCTGGCATTGTGATGCCCCTGGCTCTGGTTTTCTTTTTCAATATTCCTCTGATTATTCGAGGTCTTTTCTGATTCCAAGCAACTGTTAAGATTATTTGTTCCAACTCTGTAAAGAAAGTCCATGGTATTTTGATAGGGATTGCATTGAATGTGTAAATTGCTCTAGGTAGCATTGACACTTTTGCAATATTAATTCTTCCAATCCATCCATGAGCATGGAATATTTTTCCATCTCTTTGTGTCTTCCTCAATTTCTTTAGAAGTGTTCAGTAGTTTTTTTTTATTAAAAACCTTTTGTCTGAGATTTTATTTTATTTTTATTTATTTATTTATTTATTTTAAATTTTTATTTATTTATGATAGTCACACACACAGAGAGAGAGAGAGAGAGGCAGAGACACAGGCAGAGGGAGAAGCAGGCTCCATGCACCAGGAGCCTGACGTGGGATTCGATCCAGGGTCTCCAGGATCGCGCCCTGGGCCAAAGGCAGGCGCCAAACCGCTGCGCCACCCAGGGATCCCTGTTCAGTAGTTTTGAGGGTATAGATCCTTTAGCCTTTTGGTTAGGTTTATTCCTAGGTGTCTTATGCTTTTCGGTGCAATTGTAAATGGGATTGACTCCTGAATTTCTCTTTCTTCAGTCTCATTGTTAGTGTATAGAAATGCCACTGATTTCTGGGCATTGATTTTGTATCCTGCCACACTGCAGAATTGCTGTATGAATTCTAGCCATCTGGGGTGGAGTCTTTTGGGTTTTCTATGTACAGGATCATGTCATCTGTGAAGAAGGAGAGTTTGACTTCTTCTCTGCCAATTTGAATGCCTTTCATTTATTTTTGTTGCCTGATTGCTGAGGCTAGGACTTCTAGTACTATGTTGAATAGCAGTGGTGAGAGTGAATATCCCTGTCGTGTTCTTGATCATAGGGGAAAGGTTCCCAATGTTTCCCCATTGAGAATGATATTTGCTGTGGGCTTTTTGTAGATGGCTTCTAAGATGCTGAGGAATGTTCCCTCTATCCCTACACTTGGAAGAGTTTTGATCAGGAATGGATGTTGTATTTTGTCAAATGCTTTCTCTGCATCTGTTGAGAGAAGTATTACATCCCTTTATCTTTTGGAACAGCCTTAGTAAAATAGGTATTGTTTCTTCTTTAAATGTTTGATAGAATTGCCCTGGGAAGCCATCTGGCCCTGGACTTTTGTGTCTTGGGAGGTTTTTGATGACTGCTTCCATTTCCTCCCTGGTTTTAGGCCTGTTCAGGTTTTCTATTTCTTCCAGTTCCAGTTTTGGTAGTTTGTGGTTTTCCAAAATGCGTCCATTTCTTCTAGATTGCCTAGTTTATTGGTGTATAGCTGCTCATAATATGTTTTTAAAATCGTTTATGTTTCCTTGGTATTGGTTGTGATCTCTCCTTTTTCATTTGTTATTTTATTAATTAGAGTCTTTTCTCTTTTTTTTTAAATAAGGCTGGCTAATGGTTTATCTATCTTATTAATTCTTTTGAAGAACCAACTCCTGGTTTTGTTGATCTGTTCTAAGGTTCTTCTGGTCTCTATGTCATTGAGTTCTCCTTGGATCTTTATTAACTCTCTTCTTCTGCTTGGTGTAGGCTTTACTTGTTGTTCTTTCTCCAGTTCCTTTAGGTGCAAGGTTAGCTTGTGTATTTGAGTTTTCTCCAATTTTTTGAGGGATGCTTGTATTACAATGTATTTCCCTCTTAGAACTGCTTTTGCTATATCCCAAAGATTTTGAATGGTTGTATCTTCATTCTCATTAGTTTCCATGAATCTTTTTAATTCTTCTCTAATTTTCTGGTTGACCCTTTCATCTTTTGGCAGGATGATCTTTAATCTCCATGTGTTTGAATTTCTTCCAAATTTCTACTTGTGTATAGTTCAAGTTTCAAAGCGTTATGGTCTGAAAATATGCAGGGGACAATCCCAATCTCTTGGTATCAGTTGAGACCTGATTTGTGACCCATTATGTGGTCTACTCTGGAGAAAGTTCCACTTGCACTTGAGAAGAATGTGTATTCAGTTGCATTTGGATGTAAAGTTCTGTAACTATCTGTGAAATCCATCGGGTCCAGTGTATCATTTAAAGCTCTTGTTTCTTTGGAGATGTTGTGCTTAGAAGATCTGTCATTTGCAGAAAGTGCCATGTTGAAGTCTCCCAGTATTATTATCTTAGTATATCTTTAGTTTGGTTATTAACTGATTGATATACTTGGCAGCTTCCACATTAGGGGCATAAATATTCATGATTGTTAGGTCCTCTTGTTGGATAGATACTTTAAGTATGATATAGTGTCCCTCTTCATCTCTTACTACAGTCTTTGGGATAAGCTTTAATTTATCTGATATGAGGATTGCTACCCCTGCTTTCTTTTGAGGACCATTTGAATGGTAAATGGTTCTCCAATCTTTCATTTTCAGGCTAGAGGTGTCCCTAGATCTAAAATGGGTCTCTTGTAGACAGCACATAGATGGTTCCTGCTTTTTTATCCAGTCTGAAACCCTGTGTCTTTTGTTGGTATTATTAAGCTCATTCACATTCAGAGTAACTTTTGAAAGATATGAATTTAGTGTCATCATAATACCTCTTCAGTCTCTATTTTTGTGGATTATTTCTTTGAGCTTCCACTTTCTTTTACAGAGTCCCCCTCCCTTAGTATTTCTTGCAGAGCTGGTTTGGTGTTCACATATTCTTTCAGTTCCTGCCTGTCTTGGAAGCTCTTTATCTTTCCTTCTATTCTGAATGAGAGCCTTGTTGGATAAAGTATTCTTGGCTGCATGTTCTTGTAACTTAGGATCCTGAATATATCCTGCCAGCCCTTTCTGGCCTGTCAGGTCTCTGTGGAGAGGTCTGCCATTAATCTAATATTTCTCCCCATATAAATTAGGGATCTCTTGTCTCTCATTGCTTTAAGGATTTTCTGTTTATCTTTGTAATTTGCGAGTTTCACTATTAAATTTCAAGGTGTTGAATGATTTTTACTGATTTTAGGCAGGGACCTCTCGATCTCCTGGATCTGAATGCCTGTTTCCCTCCCCACGTTAGGGAAGTTCTCAGCTATGATTTGCTCAAATACACTCTCTGGTCCTCTTTCCCTTTTGGCGCCCTCTGGAACCCCAATTAAATGTAGATTTTTCCTTCTGGGGCTATCATTTATTTCCCTTAACCTTTCCTCGTGGTCTTTTAATTGTTTTTCTCTTTTTTTCTCAGCTTCCTTCCTTGCCATCAACTTGTCTTCTATATCACTATTTTTCCACCTCATTAACCTTCCTTGTTAGGACCTCCAGTTTGGATTGCATCTCATTTAATTGATTTTTAATTTTGCCTTATTAGATCTAAATTCTGCAGTCATGAAGTATCTTGAATCCTTTATGCTTTTTTCTAGAGCCACAGTAGCTTTATAATTGTGCTTCTGAATTGGTTTTCTGACTGAATTGTAATCCAAATTCTGTAACTCTGTGGGAGATAGTACTGTTTCTGATTCTTTTGTGGTGAGTTCTTCTTTCTAGTCATTTTGCTCAGTGCAGAGTGGCTAAAAACAAGTTGTTCCTGTTAGAAGCAGAAACTCTTCTCTCTGTAGCTTTCCAGCTGTTCTCTCTTTAAATCTCAGGTCAAATTTGTAAGTTTTCAGGATGATTTGAAAGTTATCTAGGTAAGTTGGTGGGGACAGGTGACTTGAGGACCCTAACCCTCTGCCTAAGAGTTCTCTAAGAACTCTTTCCTTGAAGGAAAACCCTGCTTTTTTGGTTTGTATTGACCAACCTGTCCATAGCCCAGGAGCCTTAGGCACTTCACTCACAGACCTAATAAAGGCATGTGCCCCAGGTGCTATCTTTCTGTGTCTGTATTCTGACTTGACCTCTCCTTGGGGCTCCTCGAGGTGTGTGTGTGTACTTTCTCCAGGACCTGTGAGTAGTAAAACTACTCCATTTCAATTTCTCTTGTCTGTTGTTGAGTGGAGGCACTGTCTGGCAGTGCCCAGAGGAAGGCAGTGCAGAGACACAGGCCAGAGGGTTGAAGAGATGGAGACATCCAGGCCTGGTATGCAATCTACAAATGCAGTGAAGAGAAGAATGGAGATAAGAAATAGTATGGGTGATGCAAACCTTCCAGACCCCAAAACACTAAGGTCACCATGCACAGAGTTTTGCCATATGAGAAAGTCGCTTTGAGGGAAAGAAAAAACCTTAAACTAGTCATTAAGAAATAAGGCCGAAAAATAAATGAGGAAAAGTTTAAACAAAAATTTGGAAGGAGAAAAAATAACCCCTTCAAATCAAGCAGAAAAAATAATTTTAAAAGATGAAAACAGAAACTCAAAGAATTAGCAATCTTTGAAAAAGCAGAAATAGTAAGGATGCCTGGTTGGCTCAGTTGATAGTACCTGACTCTTGATCTGGGGGTTGTGAGTTTGAGCTCCAGCTTAGATGTAGAGATTATTTAAAAACAAAATATTTTTGGTGTGCCCAGGGGGCTCAGTCTATTAAGCATCCAACTCTTGACTTTGTCAGGTCATGATCTCAGGGTTGTGGGACTGAGCCTTACAAGGTCTCCATGCTCAGCGGGAGTCTGCTTGAGATTCTCTTCTCTCTGTCCCCCTCTACACTCCCTCAGTCATGCTCTATAAATAAGTAAGTAAGTAAATAAATAAATAAATCTTTAAAAAATAAAATATTTTAAAAAAAGAGAAATTGTTACTCAAAGCAAAAGATGACTCCTTATAATAAATAACAATTTTTTAAACCATTTATACAGGGCTATTTCCCTGGTACTGTTCTGAGTGTTACATATATTAACTGGATTAATCTTTTAACTGTCTTACAAAATAGATTCCATTGTCATACTCTACTTTTTAAAATAAGGAACTCAAGTGTTTAACTGAGTTTCCCAAGATCATACAGCTAGCAAAAAGATTAATAAATTGAAAACACTTTGAGAAGTCTGATCAAGAAAATAAAAAATAAAGAAGCTATAAATAAAAAATGGGGGAGCAGTGGAATAGCTACAGATATAGCAGAGATTTAAGAATTAATAAATCTATGTTCAACTTAATACCAATAAATTAAAAATATTAAATTAGATTGAAAAACTTTACATCCAGGGACCTTTGTAGGTCAGTAACAATAGGGGAAATTAAAATGTTCATCAAAATTTACCTTTGTCAATACCAATAAATTAAAAATATTAAGTTAAATTGAAAAACTTTGCATCCAGGGACCTATGTAGGTCAGTAACAATAGGGGAAATTAAAATGTTCATCAAAATTTACCATTGTCATCCATTGCTGTTCTAGAGAATTCTATAGGCTATTTTTACCAAATTCTCAAGGCATATATTGTTCCCCCCTTAAACAAATTGTTTCAGAAGATGACAAGGCACAAAACTTATTTTACAAGGTAAGAATAGATAGGCACAATCTAGTCAACTATTAAAGCACAAGAAAAAGAAAAAAACCTGTTGGTGAATATACTTTATGAACACAGAAAAATAAGAGAAGAAGGAAGAAAGGAAGGGAAGGAGGGAGGAAGGAACATAATAGTAAAACAAATTAATCTATATTTTAAAATTATAAAATATCATAGCTTTATTATGGTGTTATTAAAAATATCAGACTTCAAATTGTTAAAGCATTTAGTATTTCTTTAGGAGTTTATGAAAAAGTATTTATTAATTCCCAGAATAAAGCTTGGAATCTATACCATCAGGAACAGTTCCCAAGCTATAACCCAAGACTGCTCCCCTGGAAAATATAATGCACTCCTTGTCATGCACACTTGCAGCTGACACCAACAAGCCTGGGAGTGGGCCCCCATCACATCCCTGAAAGCTTATGTGTCCTCTGTGACATATTCCACAGCCTTTTCTTACCTTCTCTGGCGACTGTGTCTTCCTCTAGGTACATGATTGGCTAAGTCATGTACATGTGTCCTAGCTGCAAGGAGGTTATGAGGCAGACTTTCTGGATTCCATATAGAACAGGCAGCAGCCACAGGTGAGAAATTCTAAGGAATAGTGGGAAGGTTTTATAAAGCTAGAAAAAGCTCATTTTAAAAATAGAAGGATATTTCAATTTAGTGAATCAATTAACATCATTCACTGTACTATGACATTAAAGATAAGTCATGTTTCTAAATAGGTGAAAACTTAAAAGATTACATAGAGTGATAGAACACATTTATGTAATATATAACAAAGAAGCAGATCCCCAATTTAAACAACTCTTAAAAATTAATAGGAAGGGACACCTGGGTGGCTCAGCAGTGGAGTGTCTGCTTTTGGCTCAGGGCGTGTTCCCAGGGTCCTGGGACTGAGTCCCACATTGGGCTCCCTGCATGGATGGAGTCTGCTTCTCCCTCTGCCTATGTTTCTGCTTCTCTCTCTGTGTGTCTCTCATGATTAAATAAATAAAATCTTATTTTATTTATAAATAATGTTGATGAGGTTTGTTCTTCATCAAAGAGTAAAGAATTATCTGTCCCCTAAAAAATTAGGAATGGAGAAATAAGGGCAGAAAGAACTATTTGTATAGTAGTTCTATCATTTCCAGACCCTTCATAAGAGCTCTCTTGGAACTCCAGAGGAAATCAGAAGACAAGCTGAAGAAGGATGATTAAAGTCTCTACTACTAACTAGCTGAACATCCCAACAGCAGCTCAATTTACCTCTTTGCACTGGATTCATTTTTTCAGTCCTATAAAGAATAAGACAAAAGTCAATCAAAGGGATCATCTGTAATACTGCTCCTTCAGCCATAATAGGAATCTGATTTCAAAATGATTCCATTTCCGGTGGCATCTATTTTGATTTTGTAAAAATTGTGCAAAGCCTGTACTATTTGGTGGAAAGGGGGTGCTATTTCAGTGCCTTTAAATCAACATCAACAGATTGTTACAAAAATTAAATTTTAAGAGATAATATGTAAAAGAGCACCTTCACTGTAAAGCTCATATAACTATCAAGGGAATTTTCTTTGTCTAAATTTAACCTGTTTCAAAATAAATCCATTTCTTAAAGAACCATAAAGTAGACTCGAGTCACAAAAGTCCATATTCTGGGATATTTTTCACTTAATTCATAAATATTTTATGTTTATATAACTTATTATAAAGTGTCCTAATATCTAAAGGTAGTGTTGTGCAATTTTCAGTTGGAAGAAATTATACACACACCTCATAATATTACAATTAAGTAAATATACCAATTATTCATTAAATTGATGTAAAGTCAACAATAAATACATATGAAATTTTAAAATTATGGAATACCACTACTTGTCAACTTCTACTTTTTTAATTATTGCTTTACCACAAATGAAACTAAGGGAAGTTGAAAAAACCACAAGGAATGTCATAGGATAGAATCTAGGAACATGAAGTGCTAATGCCAATATTGTTTGGACAGAAAGGACAATGACATCTAGTACTTAAGATTTTTGAAGCTTGATTGCATATTCTGCATGAAAAAGAATTTTAATTCCATCACCTTGCCCAGATTGTTCTTCTGAGTCATCTTCTTCTGTCCTGTCATTGTTATGGAATAACATGGGGTCACCATTAGTTGCTGCTCATGTGCCAGGATACAGGACTTATTATCTTACATGTATGTGATTTCCCTTGGGAAATGCTCTAGCAGAAAAAGTTGGCATTTGGGTAATTCCTAGAGTATCTTGAATTGCTTGCCACAGGCTCAGAAAAGTTAGAGTCAAATACAATAGAGGTAACACTATAGCTGGCTATAAAAAAAAGTCAGTCTCATCTTTAAAGAAAATAATTTCCTCATTATTGATTTAGTTATACAATGATTAAGTTGTATAATGCACAACCTTAGCCCTAAACCACTTACTGGAATTCCTTTCATTTTGACCGCCTATAATTAATACTTAAAGGAATCTCTAGGAGTATCACAGAAAAGGTCTGGAAGTTAAATATTTTGGAAAATAAGCACAAAATTTTAAATCTTTATGGAACAAAGTGAGAAGGAACCTTTCAAACATCACTATATCCCAGATTTTTCAATCTGCATGTATGCTTTTGCTAAATGAAATTAGAAGTACCTCTGATGCAGAGGTGTGTCTAATTTGCTTACCAAACCCCTTTTGCTGGTTTCAGTAAGAAAGTCTTTAATATAAGCAGACCCTTTAACAGTGTGGGGTTGGGAGCAATGACCCTCCACCCCCATGCAGTTGAAAATTCTGTATATAACTTGGGACTCCTGAAAAACTTAACTACTAATAGTCTACTGTTGATTAGAAGCCTTACCAATAACATGAATAATCGCGTAACACATATTTTATATGTTGTGCATATTATATACTGTATTCTTACAATAAAGTAAGCCAGAGAAAATAAAATGCTACTAAGGACATCATAGGGAAGAGAAAACACATTTATAGTCCTGTACTGTGTTTATTGGTACCATAAGTTAACATCATTTGTTAGTAAGATGAGTTGTCAGTACCTATGTCAGTATTTTCTTGTACAACACAAAGCACTGTAGATGATATACATATTACTAACACTAGACATTAAAAATGAAAAATAATGTGAAAAAAATCCTATTTATTTACAGGTATAATGATTTATGCATTGAGCATGAAGAAGTAGCGATATGATTGCTTTACAGTCACCAAATGTAATTGATACAATTGTTTTATGGTAACCTAGACTACACTGATAAATCACAAAATTTTAATGGCATACAGGATTACGGTTATAATCATAATACGGCATTGCAAACTTTGTTACATTTAACAAAAACTTACCTGTGTTGGTGATAGCCTGATATGCAGTTTCTCCAGTTACAAGAGAGAAAGGCATACTGTATGGTAATGTAATTCTCTGAAAGCAAAGTCATGAAACCATAAGAAACTAACACATTATTAATCTTGTATGAAACATCATTCACCTTAATGCCTGTGCAAGGATAATCTATTCTCTTCCACAAAAGTCTTGCACAACATGTTCTACAGGATGAATATTTAAGCTATGATGATGATAGTGACACAATGGTGTCTCGTGCAGCTCTTCCCATAGAGTCACACCACATTTCCACACAAAGACACACACATACACATCAGATAAGTTTACTACCTGCACAGCATGATGATTATTTACCATGAGTAAGTGGAAGTGGGGCATCATAGAGGTCTTCATTGCTGTTGTGTTCATGTTGAGGAGGAAGAGGTGGAGGAAGAGGTAGGATTGGTCTTGCCATCTCAGGGGTGGCAGAGGCAGAGGAGGTGGAACAGAGGGCAGGAATGACAGGCATACCCAATGTACTTTTACAGGAATATGCTGTAATATGTCTGACATTTTTGCTTTTACAGTTTTCTAAAAATGGTTCTCTACGGTACCAATCCTTCCTCCACCATTTGTTTTAGTTCCAGTGCCTGTATCAGAGAAGGTCTAGGTCGTAAAAGCAGTTAAAAGCAGTCTGGATTAATCAGAAGCTTTCTGCCAGATTGCTTAACATCAATTTGATTTCTGGCACTGCTTCCTCTACATGTTCTTCCTCACCATCCAGCACTGGTTTAGAGGCACTCATCATCAGCAAGTCTGTTAATTCCTCTGATGTGGTGTCAATTCGTTCTTGAAGTTCTCCAAGATGCACCTCAAAAGCTTTCACCCCACCTGTTTTGCCATATCCACAATCTTTCTCATGATTTCCTTGACTGGCTCTGTCATAAATCCTGTGAAGTCATTTGCAACATCTGGGCACAGTTTTCTCCAACAGGAATTGATTGTTTCTCCGGCTTTATGGCTTTCATGGCTTTTTCTATATTAATGGTATCTTCAATAGTATAATCCCTCTAGACTTTCATGATGTTCTTCCATAGCATTGACAATCCTTTCCACAGATACCATGTGTAATGAATCATTAAGGTCCTTATGACCCCCAAGATCTGAAGGCTGAGATAGAAATGTGTTTGGGGGCAAATAGGCCACTTTGACACTTTTAGTGTGGAGGTCACGGGTGGCCAGGGGCATTGTCCAATATCAAAACAACTTTAAAGGGAAGTCCTTACTGACAAGGCACTTCCTGACCTCAGAAAGCATCAATGGAACCAACTTGGAAAAAGTGTTCTCATTATCCAGGCTTTCTTCTTGTGCAATCAAAAGACACACAGTTGGGATTTATCTTTTCCCTTCAAGGCTCAGGGGTTAACAGCTTTATAGATAAGGGCAGTCCTGATCACAGACCTGACTGCATTTGCACAAAACAGTAGAGTTAGTCTATCCCTTTTTGCCTTAAATTCCAGTGCTTGCTTCTCTTCTCTACTAATAAATGTTCTTTGTGATATTTTTTCCCTCAGAATAAGGTACTTTTCATCCACACTAAAACCTACTCAGGCAGACATCCTTTCTTCTTAATGATTTTCTTAATGGTGTCTGGGAATTTGTCTGCTGCCTCTTAGCTGGCAGAGATGCTTCTCCTGTTATCTTGACATTTTTAAAGCTCAGCCTCTTTCTAAAATTATCAAACCATCCTTTACTGGAATTAAAATCCCTGGCTTTAGATTATTCACCTGGCTTTTGCTTTGTCATATGACTTTGCTTTTCCTCAAATTATTTTTGAGTCTACAGGTATGCCTTTTCTTTAACAATTCTGTCCCCACAGAAAAGCTGCATTTTTAATATGAGATAAAAAACTAATTTGCAAAAAGTGCAAGGTTTTTATACCTGCTGGTAGAGCTTCAGCGACAGCTTGACAAATTTTCTTTTCCTTTTCTTTACAGTGGTCCTATAGATTCATTTATTTGGAAATGGTGGACAACTGCATCTACAGACCTCAATCTATAGTGTATATCAAGCAATTGAACTTTTTCTTGTAATGTCATGACTTTTTCCTCCTTGAGACCACTTTCAGCATCACCAGTGACACTTCATATGGGTCTCATGATGCTATTCAAAGTTTACGATACTGCACTAAACACAATGAAAAATACAGGAGAACTACAAGAGATATGCAATTTACTGGAGAGATGAACTGTTCACATGGAGATGATTAATATCACAGGGCATTTTAAGCAGATTCTCACAATACTTGAGCTCACTGCAGTAACAACAGGAGGTGGCTGCCAAATTATTACAGTAGTACAGTGTGAACTACAGTTAATTTTATGTAGTTTTGATTTAATACAGCATCTTTGCATTTGTTTACATTTCTCTCTACTTTAAATGGTGCCATTTAAGATCTATTTGTGTGCATAGGTTTTGATAAGCTAATTTTTTATAATAGATTGTGTATATTCTATGGCAGTAAATGATAAAATAGTCTCTACACATGCTTTGTACATTCATGACATGTCTGACTTTCTTAATTCTTTGATATCCGAAGCTATGCAATTTGTAAGTTTTTTCAGATTGTTTCAAATATCCAAACATTTTTCCAGCATATTTATTGAAAAAATTTGCATACAAATGGATGCACCGAGTTCAAACTCATTTTGCTCAAGGGCCAACTGTGTATTCTTAAATATAGTGTGCATGAAGACATTGAAGTATTACTGTCACTCGTCAATCGGCTATCTATTGTATAATGTATAAGCTTCATCCAAATACTAACACAATAGATTCTCCTCAATATAGGGGCACAGTTAATGTGCAAGGAATTATAGGTTATTTTAGACTTCAAAGAATTTATAATCTAGGATATTGAAAAAATAAGATATTTTTCCATTGTCATGCAAGTGTTTCCTTGTTCTTTGTGAAAAGATAATTGGAGAGAGGATATTAATGGTACAAATACAGTATGCTCAAAGACCTATCCCCTGCTAATTGGATCTTCTGTCCAATATGGAACATGTGGATATGACCCTCATACAATGGTAGAGACTACATGGTTAGACTTATGTTTGGGGATATTATTCCTAGTTGCTTTGTGGAGAAGTGATTGGGAGTTGGGCATGGTTTCCAGGTAAAAAATAAAAACAACACCTATTAAAACACAGTTGTGCCTTCCTGGTGAATGTAAGTAATGGCTTGGGTTGGGGGTGGTGGTGATTGTAGAGATGAAGAAGATTGCTAGAGTTATGAAACATTTTGGAGATAGAATTAGAATTTGTGTTTGTGATAGGCCTACAAAATGAGTGAGGGGGAGGGATTCCCAAGTTTAGGTTTTGAATGACTAGGAAGATGGTGATACATTTTATTATCAGTGAGACTGCTGGAAAGTGAGTGGGTTGGGGAGAGATCATGAACAGTAGCCCACAGATAATGATCTCAAATAAAGGATTTGCTACCCCATTTAGGTCTCAGAGGAGAGGTCTGGATGAAGGCATATGTTGGGGAATTACCAGCATATATGAATGGACTTCTGAGGTTAAGAATATGCAAATAAGTTAAAAGAAAGAATACACATATAGATATGAAAGAGCTCAGGAATGTGCCATGAGGATTCCAGGATATCAACGCTATGTAGAGGAAAAGAAACCAGCAGAGGAGTGGCCTGTGAGTTAAAAGGAAACTAGAAATGTACTGAAAAGAGGAGTGGTCAACCACATCGAAGACACTGTTTAGTGGGAAATTTGAGGTGGCAAATTATCTATAACTGCTGCACCCTTCTGGTACAGTACACATCATTTATTTCTATGGCCAAAAACAACCAAATAGAAACAAAATTGCCACAGTCCTCTCATGGCACTAGGGTTCATTGCTGTAGGGCCTCCTCAGGCATGGGAACAAATAAAAGGAACTTACTAACATTTTGTATGAACACAATTTGTCTTTCAATATGTTAGTACTCTTAAAGTGAGTACTACTTTTTTATTAAAAATTACTTTATGAAAAAAATTACTTTATGCATATTGTTTTTTAATTGAAGCATAATTGACAAACAACATCATATTAGTTTTGTACGTGCAACATAATGACTCAGGATTTTTATATGTTGCAAAATTATCACCACAATAACTCTAGTTAACATCCACGACCATATATAGTTATGGAACTGCTTTATGTTTTGATGAGAAATTTTAAGATCTACTGTCTTAGCAACTCTTAGATATACATACAGTATGCAGTATTATCAACTATAGTCACCATGCTGTACATTATATCCCCAGGACTTATTTATTTTATAACTGGAAGTTTGTACCTTTTGACCCCTTTACCCATTTCCCCCACCCTCCACCTACCAGTTTTGGCAACCACCAGTCTGTTCTCTGTATCTATGGAGCATGTTTTTGGTTTGGGTTTTTTTTCAATTCCACATATAAGTGAGATCATATGGTATTTGTCTTTCTCTGACTTATTTCACTTAGTGTGAGGCTCTCAAGGTCCATTCATATTTCTACAAATGAGAAGATTACACTCCTTTTTGTGACTGAATCATATTCCATTGTGTGTATACATCTATATCTATATCCATATATATCACATTTTTTATCCATTCATCCATAGATGGACACTTAGGTCTGTATATTGGCTATTGTAAATAATGCTGCAACAAATATGGGGCTGCTTATATCATTTTGAGTTTAGTGTTTTCTATTCTTTTTTTTTTAAAGATTTTATTTATCATTCATGAGAAACACCCAGAGAGAAGCAGAGACACAGGCAGAGAGAGAAGCAGGCTCCATGCAGGGAGCCTGATGTTGGACTCAATCCCGGGACTCCAGGATCATGCCCTGAGCCAAAGGCAGATGCTCAACCACTGAGCCACCCAGGCGTCCCAGTGTCTTCATTTTCTTCATGAATATCCAGAAGTAGAATTGCTGAATCATATGGTAATAGTATTTTTAATTTTTTGAGAAACCTCTATACTGTTTTCCATAATGGCTGCACCAATTTACATTCCCATCTACATTCTTACCAATGCACAAGCATTCTCTTTTCTCCACATCTTTTCCCTGCCAACATTTGTTATCTTGTCTTTTTGGTAGTGGCCATTCTCACAGGTGTGAGGTGACACCTCATTGTGGTTTTGATTTGCATTTCCCTGATGGTTAGTGAAGTTGAGCATCTTTTCATATACCTTTTGGCCATAATATATATGCCTGCTCTGCAAAAATGTCTATTCAGATCCTCTGCACATTGTTTTAAAATTGGATTGTATGGGTTTTCTGGTATTGAGTTGTATGAGTTCTTTATATATTGTGGATATTAATTCTGTACCATATATATGATTTGCAAGTTTTTCTTCCATTCAGTATGCTGCCTTTTCATTTTGTTGATAGTTTACTTTGCTTTTTAGTAGGGTGTAGTGTCATTTGTTTATTATTGTTTTTGTTCTTTGTCTGTATCACATACAAAATTCATCACCAAGACCAATGTCAAGAAGCTTACTTACCTACATTTTTTTCTAGGAATCATATTGTTTCTGGTCTTATATTCAAATCTTCAAGTCATTTTCAGTTAATTATGTCTATGATGTAAGATAGTGGTCCACTTTCATTCTTTGGCATGTGGCTGCCCAGTTTTCCCAAAATAATTTATTAAGGAGAGAGTCCTTCCCCATTATATATTCTTTCAACTTTGTCATATTTTAATGGACTATATATACAGGGGTTTATTTCTGGGCTCTCTATTCTGTTTCATTGATCTGTGTGTCTGTTTTCTGCCAATGCCATACTGTTCTGAATGTAGTTTTGTAATAGAAATTGAAATCAGGGAGCGTGATGCCTCCAGCTTTGTATTCTTTCTCAAAACTGCATTGGCCATTTGGGATCTTTTGTAGTTCCATACTAATTTTAGGATTGTTTGTTCTATTTCTGTGTAAAATGCCATTGGACTTTTGATCAGGATTACATTGACTCGATAGATTGCTTTGGGTTATATGAGCATTTTAACATATTCATTCTTCCAATCCATGAGCATGGCATATTTTTCTATTTATTTGTGTCTTCTTCAATTTCTTTCATCAACGTCTTATAGTTTCCAGTGTACAGATTTTTCACCTCCTTGGTTAAATGTATTCCTGAGTATTTCATTTTTCAATGCAATTGTAAATGGAATTGTTTTCTTTATTTCTCTTTCTGATAGTTTATTATTAGTGTATAGAAACAACAGATTTTTATACACTGATTTTGTAGTTTGCAACTTTCCTGAAATCATTTATTAGTTCTAATGTTTTTTGGTGGATTCTTTAGGATTTTTTTTAAATGTAATATCATGTCACATGCAAATATCATGTCATTTACTTCTTCCTTTCTAATTTAGATGATGTTTGTTTGTTTGTGTGTTTGCCTACTTGCCCTGATTAGGACTTCCAATACTATGTGAATGAATGTGGCAAGAGCGGGCATCCTTGTCTTATTCCTGATCCTAGAGGAAGAGTTGCCAGCCTCTCATCAGTGAGTATGATGTTATCTGTGAGCTTCTCACATATGGCCTTTATTAAGGTGAGGTACATTCCCTCTATATCCAGTTTAAGAGTTTTTGTATTAAATAAATGTTGAATTTTGTCATATGCTTTTTCTGCATCTATTGAGATGGTCATATGATTTTTGTCCTTCATATTTGTTAATTCAGTGTATCAAATTGATTTGCAGATGTTTAATCATACTTGTATCCTGGGATAGATCCTTCTCAATCATGATATATGGTCCTTTTAATGTATTGTTGAATTTGGTTTGCTAATATTTTGTTAAGGATTTTTGCATCTGTTTTCATCAGAGATGTTGTCCTTTAATTTTCTTTTCCTGTGGTGTCCTTGTCTAGGTTTTGGTACCAGAGTAATGCCGGCCTTGTAAAATAAGTTTGGAAGTATTCCATCTTCTTCTATTTTTTGGAAGAATTAAAGAAGGATGTGTATTAATTGTTCTTTGAGCATTTGCTAGAATTTATTGCTGATGCCATCTGGATCTGGACTTTGGGATTTTTTGATTACTGATTCAATCTCCTTACCAGTAATTGATTGATCTGTTGAGATTTTGTATTTCTTCATGATTCAATATTGATAGATTGTATGTTTCTAGTAATTTATCCATTTTTTTTCTAAGTTGTCCAATTTGTTGGCTCATAGTGGCTCTTATGTTCCTTTGTATTTCTGTGGTATTAGTTGTAATATCTCATCGTTCATTTCTTTTTTTTTTTCATCGTTCATTTCTGATTTTATTTGAGTCCTCTCTTTTTGTGGTGAATCTAGCTAAAGGTTTGTTTGTCTTCTCAAAGAATGAGCTCTTAGTTTTTCACTGATCTTTTCTATCATCTTTTTAATTTCTAGTTTATTTATTTCCACTCTTATCTTTGTTGTTTCCTTCATTCTCCTAACTTTTGGATTAATTTGGTCTTCTCTTTCTAGTTTCTTGAGGTGTAAAGTTAGGTTGTTTGAGATTTTTATTTCTAGAATTAAGCATTTATTGTTATGAACTCTTAAAACTGCTTTTGCTACATCCTGTAAGTTCTGATATGTTGTATTTCCATTTTCATTTGTGTCAAGGTATTTTCTGTTTTCTCCTTTGATTTTTGCATTGACCCATTGGTTGTTTGGATGTGTATTGTTTAACCTCCACATATTTGTGAATTTCCCAATTTTTTGTAATTGATTTCTAGCTTTATACCATACTTGTGGTTAGAAAAAATGGTTGATGTGATTTCTATATTCTTCAATTTGTTATGACTTATTTTGTGGCCTAACATATGATGTATCCTGAGTAGTAATCCATGAGCACTTGAGGAATATGTATATTCTGTTGCTTTTGCATGGAACATTTATATATATTTGTTAAGTACATATGGTCTAACATTTAAGACCAGTGTCTCCTTATTGATCTTTTTGTCTGGATGATCTGTCTATTGATGTAAGTGGGGTGTTTAAATTCTCCACTATTATTGTAGTGCCCTTACTCACTTGAAGTGTGTTAATATTTGCTTTATATATTTAGGTACTCATATGGGTATTTATTAAGAACAGAATTGTCCAATCTTTTGGGCACTGTCACAATGCTTCTTTTGCTAAAACAAACAAATCCTATCTTAACTTCTAGTCCCACCAAGATGGAGTAGCCCCATTTCTTCCAGGCCTTCCCACTTATAACTAAAAATGTTGAACCCGACACATCAAATGAGCATAGGAATAGGCTGAAAGGTAGAAAAAAGAAGATGGACTGAATTTGAGGAGCAAAATGAACTTGAACTTCTTGAGTTTCCTTGTCACACCCACATGTCCTAGACAGAGACCTACAGAGCTTCCAATTGAAACTATCAATAGACAAAGACAAAACACCTTCAAGAAGAGTCTGTACAAAGGACTTGGAAAGGATGGTCTAAGAACAGAGAACCTCTGTGGCAATGTCCACCCTCCTTCAGCCAAACACCAACAAAAAATACTTACTCTCCCCTATGGTTTTGGTGGTACTGAGCAGGAAGCTGCTCTTCGTCCTGACTCCCCCAGACAGAGCAGGATGATGGATTCCTCTGCCAGTGTGTTGGTGGGGCTGGGAAGTACTATCTTTCTACTTTGGTCTGGTAGAAATAGGTAGTGCTTTCATAATCCAGCCAAAGGAGTATCAGTAGAATGTGAGAGCCAGCTGAGCAACCACATTCACCTAGTAGCAAGGAGACATACTCAGGCTACATGATAGTACACTTCACACACTCCTCATGTCAGCAAAACCTTGTGGGAAAGCTTGAAGTCTATTAATATTTGCTTTATATATTTAGGTATGGTCTCCTAAGAAAATACATTTTAAAATACACAAGAAAAGGAAAAAAGGAAGTAATCAAATGGTACAAAAGAAAAAAGTCAATTATACACAAAAAAGGACAGTAATGGAGGATATGAGGAGCAAAAAAATATGACAAATAGAAAACAAAACAAAATGGCAGAAGTAAGTGCTGTGTGAGTCAGGGTCCTCCTGAGAAACAGAAACATTAGAAGTTATATGCATACAGAGATTTATAAGAAATTGGCTCATGCAGCTTTGGAGGCTGAGAAGCCCTAAGATCTGCAATCAGCACATTTAAGACACAGGAGGGCCAATGCTGTAGGGTCTGATATGAAAAGCAGCCAGCTCATAACCCAGAAGTAGCCAGTGTTTCCGTTGGAGTCAGAAGGCAAGAAAAGACCAACTTATGCAAGAATTATTTTGTGAAATTTGCTATCTTGTCTGAGTAATTTGTCAGACATGCTAAAGGCTGCATAAATCCCATCATTGAGAAACATGTAACCAGGACTATTTTTTAAAAAGTCACTCAGCATCTTAAAAAAATAGCAACACTCCCCAAGCAGGTTCCAGTGACATCTATACAAAGGAAGAAAATGAAAATTATTTTTCCCACCTTATCTTCTAGGTTTTCTCATAATTCACTTTTATTTTAAGCTTAGCTAATGCAAATCAGCAATTCACTGTTGAAAGGCTCACAAATATCCTTCATGAAATACTGCATTGATTTAGTATGAATCCTTTCAGCAACATCTTCTCCCACCATGACTGAGTCTATTAAAAGTTGCTCAGGCTGACCTCTTACAAAGACAATTACTAGGAAAGTAACTCCCTGTGACAATTCATGTCTTTACACATTTCTGAGAAGTGTCATTTTCTCAGGCAAGAAAAAGGTATCCTGTCATCTAACAGGAACTTCCTATCTGAGAAGTGATTTCACAGCCTTTCTTTTCAAATGTGCTAATAGTGGCTGGTCCCCGTGCACATTACTAAATGCTTTAATTACAGACAAATGGTGAAAGAACGTGATTTTCTTGTTTCCTTTTTCCTGAATGATTGGTACCAGTAAAACATCCTGAAATAATTGTATGTCTACAGGGCTACCACAGGTTCATTCCTACCCGTATGAAAGTCACTTGGATTTGCTTTGACTTCCAGTAACTTCCTTTGAGTAAATGCTTGGAAATAAAAGCTGCAGGCCCAGGCAAGGACTACATGGCAGTAGGTGTGGTCAATAACCTTGCGTAGGGCAGCCCAGGTGGCTCCGTGGTTTAGCGCCGCCTTCAGTCCAGGGCCTGAGCCTGGAGACCTGGGATCGAGTCCCACTCAGGCTTCCAGCATGGAGCCTGCTTCTCCCTCTGCCTGTGTCTCTGTGTCTCTGTCTCTCTCTCTCTCTCTCTCTTTCTGTGTCTCTCATGAATAAATAAATAAAATCTTAAAAAAAAATAATAACCTTGTGTGCCAGTGACTTCTGCCAGCTACCCCACCCTGCCCCCCCTCGGACTCTAATCTGCACTGAAATCATGCTTTATGGTGAACAGAATTCATCTACATAATTGTGCCAATGTTTAATTCTGTATTTAACAAAGAGCTATAATCTTTACAAATGAAATCCACATTATCTAAGTGAAAATACCTGCATCAGAAAAGATAATAACACTAGCGAGCAATGTGTGAGGTTTGCTGATCTGGGTGCCTTTGTTGTAATGATACCAAATAGAATGCTCACTGGCTCCTCTATATGTAAGCTGGTGTGGACTGCAAAAGGGGTGAATATAGCCCATTGTCTCCATGTCTCACCCAACTGTCACCAGCCCGCCCAGCTGCCTTCCTTGTCAATCCCCTCAGTGGGTGCCACATGCATCAACATTGCTCTTTTCTCAAACTAATGAGAAAATGATCTCATAACCTCTGCCTTGGAACAGGAAAATCAAGAAGATATCTTCAAGATCAGTCAGTTTAGACAGATAGATTAAATGACTTAGTCAAAGACATGAAGCTCATAGTAAGTGGTGGAGGAGTTCCAGAAACCAATGTGCCTACCTCTTCACATTCTGTTCTTCTCAATTATGCCTGGTCTGGCTGACAGCATCTTCTTTATTTCTCATGTTGTTATTTACTCTTCACATTTCTTATTTCTAAACACACCTATTTTATAGTTTCTGTCCATATTACTTTCATTATCTGAAATTTTTAGTACACTACATCCTGTTATTGGTTGTTTGTGTTGATTCGTGCTCACTGTAGCCTATACCCCCCCCCCATGTTTTACAATTTTGGATTATGAATATATTTCCAGTAGGGTTGCATTCGTGGAATAGCATGCCACCTGGATTCAAAAGGTATGGCTCCAAACAAATTGCTTATTTGCCTTTGTAGGCACCTCACTGGTACCTTTTATGTTACTTTTCTATTTGGGAGATTTGGGATCATAAGATAATATAAATTAAAACTTTAAATCTTTATCGGAGACTTGTGATTATAGATTTTTATGGACAGTATAGATATTTTTTTTAGTATGGATTTTTTTTGCACCAAAATCATATTATGATAAACAAGCTTCCACATTTTCTCCTTTCATCAGTGAGCAATTTCTTTGTACTTAAGACTTCCATTTGAAGGCCCAGGTTTAATGCAAGCTTCTCAGTTCCTGTCCCCAATCTTGACTGTGCACATAATTTCCTTTTAATGATCATTAGGTATATGCTTTCTTGTTATTGAAATGACAAAATTCCCAGGGCAGCTGTGGCTGGACACCCACTGACCATTGTTTGTCATTTCCCCTCTCCTTTGGGCCCTTGGGAATTTCTCTTACTTTCTTACAAGTTCACCTCTGCCTTGAAAAGTATATTTGCTGGGGTTGCTCAAAGTATATTTGCTTTGGGTGTCTCAGTTGGTCAAGTATCTGAGTCTTGATTTCAGTTCAGGTCATGATCTCAGGGTCATGAGATCCAGCCCTGTGTTAGATTCCATGCCCAGTGCAGAGTCTGCTTCAGACTCTCTCTCCCTCTGTCCCTGCCCTTTCCCCTCCCTCTCTAAAATTAATAAATAAATCTTTAAAAAATAAAATAAAAGTATATTTGCTGCATCATATCCAGCATTTCTAGGTGTCTGGGTTGTTTCAGATTACCTGATTGGCCAACTTGCTTATGTAGTGATCTTAACATTCTTACCCCCTCCTCACCACACACACACACACACACACACACACACACACACACACCATGGACCCATATCCTGTGTCTTTACTCTGTGTTTTCTGATGGTACGATATCCCAGAAATAGTTTTTATTTATTCAGTGATCAATCATCCATCTTAGACATTTAGACAACTCCTTCTTCTGTCTACACTTCTCTTTTATAGCTCATTGATACCTCCTCCAGAGGAATGGCAGAGAAAGGAAGCATTGGTAAGTCTCATTTTATCAGAATCAGTAAAAAAAAAAAAAAATGGTAGCAGAACTTTGAACTCTAACAAGAGTTTGGAAGATTATCTGAAAATCAAGCCATGTGGCTTCTCTAGTTATAGTTAGTTATAAATTGTTTAGAAATCACTAAGTCTCTTTAGCATAGGTAAGTCTTTCCTTATGCTTGTGTCTTTCTCTATTGTGTTCATTGCACCTGTCCAAGAAAAAAAAAAGTCTCATTAATGGACCAATAACAATAGAAAGCAGATTATCTTTGCTTCTCATGCATTGAGGACAGGAAGAGCCACTGTTAACCTGGATTGCAAAGGCATGCCTGCCTGGCCATTAGGAGACCTGTAGAAACAAGGAAATCCCTTGTACTCTATTTATAAAGTGGCTGAAAGGGGGAAAAGGCAGCCAGGGCACATGGCATGTGGTTGCACTTAGAACGTGTCATTAAAAAATTAATTTTCGTCTCAGGAATGGTGAGCCCTGACCCTGAAGGGCCCTGCTCAGCACAGATATGATCAGTGGGTTATAGAAGTCTGTGCTGCAGGACAGAAAAAGCTCATCATGTCTCAGCCATAAAGAGCTTGGTTCTGTCATTCAGTTAACAAAAGGCTGCCCATATCATCTCCATAATGCCTAGTCCAGGTTCCTGAGACTCTTTGATGCATTTCTATCCCATCTTTCCCTGTTCTCGGTACTATTAGTCCCTCTTCTGAACTTATGTCTTCAACATCACCCCTTCTAGTCTTATAAACACCCCTTGGAGTTTTAGGGCTTTTATTTTGTTTTGTTTTCTGATGGTTTTTTTTTTTATTTGTAAAAGCAATAGCTTGGGGCGCTTGGGTGGCTCAGTTGAGTGTCTGCCTTTACCTCAGGTCATGATCCCAGGCCCTGGGATCAAGTCCTGCATCGGGCTCCCTGCAGAGAGCCTGCTTCTCCTTCTGCCTATGTCTCTGCCTCTCTCTCTGTGTCTCTCATGGATAATAAATAAAATCTTAAAAAAATAAAATAAAAATAAAAGCAATAGCTTTGGAAACTCTATATCCATGCCTGTGGTTTTCATTTATATATTTTTTGTTTTATTTCAACCATAAGCACCCCAGGTAATTCTGATGCAGGTGGAGCTCTAAAACAGTCTTTGAGAAACATTGCATTTCTACATGTCTAGAATGAAATAAAAGATATCAGTTTTAATTTTAAAAAATCAATAAATTAACCAGAGCACTTCTTACCATAATAAAATAATCAGGAAATGTCACAGAGTATCGTTAAGTGGTGATTGAAGTAGAAACTATTGAATTTCTCTATCTTAAGCAACTGGTTGAGTTTTGATGAGAAACAAATTGCAGTTTTTTCCTCAGTATTAACTTGAAGTCAGTGCCCAAGAAGACATTTCTAATAAAACAAATGATTTCTAGTATGTTATATATATTTTACATATATATGACAAACCAAGGGGATATATTATATCAGACATCCCCTTGGATTGTCAGGGAGTCAGGGATGGGACAGTTCAACCTTGTGAAGGAGAATCCGAGCTGCTTGATTATAACCTCCAAGGGTTCTTCAGGAAAATTATTATGGTATATACTACATACATAGAATGAGCTGAAGTGTAGATAATAAAAAAAGGATCATTAACTGATCATGTAATATGTACCAGGGAATATATTATATACTTTAGCTCATTTACTGTTCACTACAGAATAAATAGATAATTACCATCAACAATTGTAAAATCCTCAATGTTCCATTTCCTATCCTAAGTACTTTATATATATTAACCCATTTATCCTTCCAGACAATGGCACAGCATATTTTATTACTATCTCCATATTTCCAGGTGGGGAACCAAGACCCAGAGAAGTTTAACAATTTGCCCAAGGTTACAGAGCTAATAAATTGTGGGGGGAGGGATTCGAACCCAAGCTATATCTAGCTCTGGATTCTGTCTCTAGCTTTTGGAGTGGTTTTTCTCCAACCTAAGACTGAGTACTGTATCATAACTGAAGGGCCTGAGAAAGCACACAGTGCTAGACCCCATGTCAGGGTTTCTGATGCAAGAGGCCCAGATGGTGCATGGGAATCTGCATTCCTAACATGCTCTCAGATGATCTGATGTTGCTCCTTCAGGACTGACACTTTGAAGACCTCTCTATCAGACTACATGGTTTATCAGATTTTTTAAACCTGCCTTCTGAATTCTGGAGTGAAGGTATAACTAGCTGAAATGACTTCTAACAATAAACACTTCCCAGGTTTGGCTCACTGTCTTCCACAGGCCTGCCCTCACCTCAGACCCCAGCTACCAGCTTCAGGTTCACAGGGCCAACCTCACTTCTGACCAACAGTTTACAAAGTTGAGGGTTTCCACTCACTGATGCTCAATGACTGACTAGAATAACCCATGGGAGTTTTTGTGATAGGGAAAAGGATTCGAATCAGGACCATTCAAGAAAAAAGATGCTTACAGTGAGGTCAGGGAAGTCTTGAATACAAAGTTTCTAGTGTCCTCTTCCTGGGGAATCCATACACAACATGTTCCTAGCATGCCAGTGTGAGTAATACCACAGAGCCTTACCAAACAGTTTGGGAGTTTCGTTGTGTAAATACAATTAATTAAATTATTGAATGTGACTGCACTCAGTTTCTTCAGTCCCTGCCCTTCCCCAGAGGTGCTGTGGCATGACTGAACCTATGTTTCTCAGACATAAAGGCTGGGCTGATAGTTGCTCTATTTTCTAATTCCTGTTATCCTTTTATTGTAGTGAAAATGCATCATAAGTTATTAGCAAACTAGGTGATGTTGGGAGTCCAAGTGGGAAGGGGAAAGTGCAAATTTAGGGAATTATAAATTGCCGCTGCCAAGACTTACACTGAATTTTCTTTTTAATTTATTTCTTTCCTGTCTACCTCAGAGGATAAACCTTCCTTGCTGCCTTTTTATCACCCTATCTGGGCAGCTCTAACAACACTGCAACTGGTTAGCACATTACCTGCAATTTTAATTAACATCATTATCACCAGCAAATACCCTTCTTGCCCTATTTCACAGAACTGCTATATATAAGTCAAGTGAAGCCCATCTGTGATCTGTGCTGAGTGGGCCCTCCAAATGTTGGTACAATAGATTCAAGAGCTAATTATGAGTGGCCTATATCTCAGAGTGGCAGCAAGCTTCTCTGGTGCAATTATTTTCCCTTTCAGTGCCGTGATAAAATATAGATAAAATATAAGGGAGTAATAAAGGCTAACATTTATTGTGTACTTACTATGTTCCAGGCCCTGTATTTCATATATCTTACCTCATCCAAAGATCACAATCACCCAGGAGGGAAGTAATATTATTGTCCTCATTTTCCAGACAAGGAAGCAAAAGCACACAGAGGTTAAGAAAATTGTCAAAGTTGCACATCTTGTAAATAGCAGAACCAGAATTTGAACCAATGTGGCATGGTCTGGAATCCACATTCTCAACCAGTGTCTACCATCTCCACTAATATCAAGACCCCCATGCTTCCATTAAGGCCACAAACTAACTCTCTTCATATTTGTGTTGCATTGTTTCACTTATATTCTCAGTCATGAGGAGGAGTCTATGTAGAAAAGGAGTGGAAGGTGAAGAATGCATAAAGAGAATCTGTCTGCTGATCTAAGAGCTAAGACGGGTACAGTGTGTCTGCTGTTACACAAGTGGAGAGGCAAGGTCAGGTCGCTGTGGTCAGTCCCAGACTGTAAGGGCCATGAGGACAGCAGCTGAACTATGTCCATCTCATCTGCTCCTTTTTCACAGTCTGCTTCTGTGAAGACAGACTTTGTTTTAATTACAAACAACATCACAAGCTGTGATATTCGGCATGAAACATGGCTGTCTTACTCTGTTTGGGCTACCACCAGAATATACCAGACTGGGGGGTGGAGGGCTTAACCAGCAGAAACTTACTTTTTCACAGCGCTGGAGGCTGAAACTCTAAGATTGAGGTGCCACTTGGCTCATTCCATCGAGGACCCTCTTCAAGGCCTGTGGATGACTGCCTTCTTGTGGTGTGGAGAAAGGGAGAGTGTAAACTTTCTGATATCGCTTCCTCTAAGGGCACTGATCCCATCCCCAGGACCCCACCCTCACAACCTCAGCTAATATGAATACCTCCCAAAGGCCCCATTTGCAAACACCATCACACTGGAGCTTAGGGTACTAACTTAGGAATTTGAAGTGGGCTCAGATTCAGTCCCTAGCAAGGGTACTTCCATGTAACCTTCGTTCAGTGATTTCATATTCCCAGTAAGATGTGTCTGCCAAGCTGCAGTGTGGATGTCACTGAAGATATTAAATTAGGAGCATCTTCCCCCAACTGCTGTGACAGATTAGGCATCTGAAAGATGTAGGCAGCCTCCCCACCAGCAGCCAGCTGTCTGCACCCTCCCTCTGGGGCCTAAGGATGGTCAGATGGTCATTTAAGTACTTAGTACCTCTTACGTGGGGAAGCTTTGATTTGGAGTTTTTTCTGGGAAGCTACTGGAATATATTAGTGTGTTGACGGAGAATATGCTAAAACCTGTCAAGAAACTCCACCCTGTGAAGTTTGATAAGGAGGCTGAATATAAAATGCAGCTCCCTGGAAGTCTTGTGGGGAAACACTAATGCTTTCATGGCTTATAAGGAAATTGTGCACGGCTACAGAGAGGTTTTATTAGCCACCATGCCTGCCAGGTGATTTTTTTAAACAATTCTGAACCTATGTTTATATTATCAGGTCATGATTCTCCTTCTAACAATGGCACTTTATTGACTGTTTCTTTGAGTCTTCTGCATTAAGAATTCACTTCTGGTCTGTCAGCCCATGCCCAACCTGAGTTTGCCTTGTCAAAATGTGAGGATGTCAGAAAAATGAAACCCTGGCACTCTGATCATTAACATAAAACTATTGAAAAACTTCACTAATGTGGAAGTTCAGTAAATACAGCATGTGTTTTCTTTAAATACAGCAATCTGAGAGTCACAAGCTCTATTCACTTGGTATTAACAGCCTCCAAGTGTCTGAGGCAAAGCAAAGGATCCCATTACACAGAGACATGGAATCCAATCCATTCGCACCTGCTGCCTTTCGGCAGGAAATCTTTAGAGGCTTCCCAATCAGGCCACATCTCTGTAGCATGGTCAATGTGCCTGGCAGCTGAGCCGTGCCCCCACAAGGCCCTCGGAACTGCTTAATACACTCACACCCCATCGGCCTTGCCGCCAGCTGGGTAACCGGCCAGGGCTTACGACTCACGTTAGAAGTGCTATGCCAACATAGCTGTGTGTTGACTGATGAATATTTATTTCTGGTTTGTTAATTACAGGTCACTCGCTTTAGCCTGTGTCATGTACAGTTATGTCATTCATCTTAGTCAAAGCAGTGGGCTGAGTTACATTCTGATGTGCAGCCGCGAGTTTAATATTCAGAGAAGTCCCTATGACGAAAGCAGGTCAGGAGTTGACTATATTAGCCATTAGGAGGAAGTTCCCCCTCTTAATGCTAAGTAAATTGTATCAGTTTCCAGCTATAGATGACCAAGTGCCCTCACCAATGTACTTGATAAAAGTCAGGCCAGCTCTGGGATGGGAATAATTCATCCTGACAGCCGTTAACCTTCTCAGAAAGGCACATACAATGACAGGGCTTGTTAGCAAGTGTTACTTAAAATACATTTTCAGGCTTGCAGCTTCCTGAAATAATGGACCTTTGGTTTACACATAATACATATATAATTATGTGTTCACAAGAGTTCCTGGCATCTAGACTCCAATATGAAATGTCAATACTTGACATAGAGACGTGCAGAGTGAGAGGGGTGTTTACAAGCTCCCAGGAGGACACACCGAAGCTTTAGCTCAGGGATACATTTCTGTGGGTTCACAGTTGATCTTGCAAAGCACCTGACAAAAGGACAATTGTTCTGCGGAAACTCCATTTGGTGGTGTCCACACAGCTGAGATCAGCTGTAGGTAGGAGGTCTGCCCTCCATGCCAGTCTTCAAAAGTGGTGGTCTGGGGGCCACGTCTGGTCCCAGGAAGAACAGCACACTGTGCAGCTTACCTGGGCCTCAAGCTTCTCGTGCATTTCAGAATTCAAAATAGAGGGCTTGGACCCTATCATCTCAGGCACATCTCCCACCTCCTAGAAATACTGCCTTCACACGCAGCCTCCAATCATAGCAAATGGTGTTGGTGTAGCTCAAGTCAAGAAGGCTGAGTCCTCAAAACTGTGAGGAACCCACACACAGTCCTGACTCCTCATTTACTGTGCCACAAGTAGGAGACCAGTATCTCTTTCATGTGATTCTCTATAAGAGTGCCAAGCTGCTTGCTTCTAGAGGCAGAATGTAAGCTCAGAAAGAAGAGAGAAGCAAGATATTGTTTCTGAGAAAGGAGGAATGGAAAGGAAGAAAGATCATTTATGGTTGGAAGCTTTAGCTTCTATAGAGGAGCCTAATAAGGGGCTCCTTATTACAAAGGAGTGTTACAAAGCCTTATAAGGGGAAGCTTTTAAAGACAAATGGTTTGTTTAGTTGAACTATACATAAAATCATGGCTGGAGTAGTTCTTAAACATTTAGCTTAAGCCAGTGATCCAAGAGGAAAACAAGCAAACAAAAAAGCATGTCTCTGGCCATCTACTGTAAAAGTAGGGCAATAAATTTTTCTATTCTGCTTATCAGAGTGGGTCAGAAGAATTTGGTCCTAGATGTGTTTAAGAATAAAAAAAATTATAATTTCAAAGCTTCTGCTTGTTTTTCTTGTTGTTGCAAGTGGACAACTCTTTTTTTTTTTAACAGAGGACATATATTTTTAGACATACAAAGTAGGGCCAGAACATGAGTGCTTACAAATCACCATCTGATGGAAAGATAAGAGAAGGGAAGAAGGCAAATCAATAATATGAGAGTGACCAGGCACAGTAGAGAAAGGAGGACCAGGAAATAATGCTGGGTGAGAATGAGTGAAGAACTTTCCAGAACAGTAGCATCAAGTTTCCATTGTAACTTCTTTCTCTGGTCATGTCAGACTCTATCTGCTGTTTTCTAACCCTTGGGCAAGAACCCACAACTGCCATAGCCCTGGAGAGAGATGCTGAAGGAGAAAGAAGCAGGGGGCTGAATGTCTAGCCTCCCAGGAAGCAGTGCAGAAAAATCCAGCACTTCTTTGACTTCGTTTCTGCCCCACACCCCTCACCAGATTTCCTTTCAACAGGAAAGGAAATGTTTCTGCTGTTTCCTTGCCCTTTCAACATTCTGATTTCCTCTCATGTGTCACATTCTCAACAGCTTCCTAAGCCACCCTATTGGAAGAGCTCACTAAGGCTTACTTCATGTCGCTCTGTCTTATGTTATACCACATGTCATTACCTTAAGTTTCTTTGTGCCTAGTATTCTTTTCTATGTTGATTGACTCTGTACCAACAGCATCTAGTCTCATGCTCCATGGATGTCTACGAAGTGAGCAAATCCAGAAATAAATAGGACAGTCAAAAGCCAAAACAGAAGAGCCTAGTGAGGTTACAGAAGCAGACAACAGCAAGCAATAATTCCACACCACTTAACCTCCATGAATGTCCATATGTTATTTATGGGATGAAAATGCTATGGAAATCTATTAGAATATTAGAGGAAAGCCTGACCTCAGAAGACCAGAGGACTTGGGGACCCACAGGATGCATGTGTTGTTTTGTTTTAGACCGAGAAGCCTTTTTGAAATTTTTGAGTAGGTTCCATACTCAACATGGGGCCTGAACTCACAACCCTGAGATGAAGAGTTACTTTACAGACTGAGCCTGCCAGGTGCCTCTAGACCAAGAGCCTTTTTATCTATCCAAGTCTTACTCAGTCTCATCCAGTTCTTAATAAGAATGGCTATTTGCTTTTATGTGTTATGTATGTATGGTTTCCTATAGTCACATTTATATAATAATACTTGCATAGCACTTCTTATATGCCAGGCACTAAGTACTTAGTAATATTATTGTGTACAGTCTTTATCATTACCCCATCAAGTAATTCCTACCATCGTCCCTGCCTTATGGGTGACAGAACAGATATAAACAATATCTCGGCCAAGAACACAGAGCTAGGAAGTGAGAAAACAGGATCCACACCAGGAAGTGTGTCTCCAGAGAATATGCTCTTAAGCTTTAGGATACCTCTCCTATGGAATCATCCCAACGGCATCCAGTCCCAAAGTACATGATGATGTTAAAATGCACCTCCCTTCCATACATCCCCAGAAGATACTTGGCACAGCAAAATGCTGCATATGAACATGGCCCACACTCCTGAATGTTCCATCCTAAAAGGGCTTCAGGATTCCAGGCAAATCGATGATCCTTAATAACAAGTGATGGGTTGAGTGTGGTGTGCAATTTGGTGTGTGTTTGTCAGAAAGAAGCTGCAGATTGCTTCTGTTTTAATATGTGATGGAAATTGCTGAATACATGTGACCCTTGAGGCTCTGACCAACATAATATCTGCAGAGACCAATACCAAGGAAACTCCCAAGGATGCTCTTAAAAATAGCATCTTTAAAGTCAGTAAAGGGAACACATTTGTTAAGTTGATGGCAGAGCTTAATTTAATGCTATCTAACTCTTTGACAAGACTATCAAGTCTCTTAACAGTGTTTTATCCTGCCATTAAATTGTTATAATTACTCAGTATTTGACCAGATGGCAAATAATTTCTAAAGTCAGACCAGGTGTTCAAGAAGCGGAGATAATCACAAAGCTGATGACTGTGGTGAAACTAATTTAAAATGCTGTCACAGTGGCACAGTGGTGCTTAGAAAGACTGACCCCCAAAAAATAAGTAAGAAAAAAAATTGATATTTCTTGAATATAAGGCTAAATAAAGGCAAGTGTGAGAAAGGAGTGTATAATTCTGCTGGTTCTAATGCTGAGTTTTATGTCAGTCAACAAATGCTTTCACAGGTGTAATGTCTATGTGAGCCTCGAAAGGGGGGTTGGCAATAAACACTCAAAAAGAGCTTAAAATTAGCACCAGTGGCAGACAGTGTCAACCCAAATAAGTATCAAGCTTTGATGCAACCTGACTTTTCTCACATCCTCATTTCAACCATAGAAGTATGGATTTCATGGTCACAGCTGGAAGTCACAGAGTTCTTAATTCATTTTCAAAGGAAGAGTTCCCACTAGGCAACCTTCCTAGCTTCCTATCTCCAGTCCCTGCAGGGATAACCTAAGCAATACTTGGATTGAACCAGAAGAGGGCTTGTTTTTCTTGAAGATTGTCCAGAGTGACAAGAGTACTTGGAAACATCTCTTGAAGCTCTGTTAGGCAAAACTATTGGCAAACTATAGAGCACTTCACATTCTTGGTAAAGGATCATCTTCAAAAAGGCCATGATTGGATTGGACTTGGACAGCCTTGGCTCAAAGAGCTGGCTCTAATGCTGACCAGGTGCTGGTCTGGCTTTGTGGATGTGGGTCTCTGATTCAAAGGGTCCCATATCCAAATCCAGTTCTCTGCTGTCACTGTGTTGGAATTCTTAACAATTTTTGAATAAAGGACCCCACCTTTACATTTTGCAATTAGCCTTGCAAATTATGTAGCTGGTTCTAACTGTTGCGTTATTTAATCTCTCTGAGTTACAGTTTCATTATCTGTAAATTCCAGAATAATTCTAGTAAGCATCTCCACAGAGATGAATTAAAGATAAAATTAGGGGGATCCCTAGGTGGCTCAGAGGTTTGGCGCCTGCCTTTGGCCCAGGGCGTGATCCTGGAGCCCCGGAATGGAGTCCCGCATCGGACTCCCTGCATGGAGGCTGCTTCTCCCTCTGCCTGTGTCTCTGCCTCTCTTTCTTCCTGTGTCTCTCATAAATAAATAAATAAAATCTTTGGATCCCTGGGTGGCTCAGCGGTTTAGCTCCTGCCTTTGGCCCAGGGCGCGATCCAGGGTATCCTGGAGTCCCAGATCGAGTCCCGCGTTGGGCTCCCAGCATGGAGCCTGCTTCTCCCTCCTCCTGTGTCTCTGCCTCTCTCTCTCTCTCTCTCTATATATATATATATGTCTATCATGAATCAATCAATAAATAAATCTTATAAATAAATAATAAATAAATAAATAAATAAATAAAATATTTTTTAAAAAAAAGATAAAATGAGGTAGTCAAGCTCCCAGCACATAGAAAGCACTCAGTAAAAGCTAATATTATTGGATTTTGTCATTGTTATTTGTTCTTATTGTTATTAGTAGTATTATGAGTCTTTAAGGTAGCTTTCTTGTCTCGACAGCAATTGGCAAAGTCAATCACTCTCTCCTCCTTGAGAGGAGACCTTTGTTCACTTGCCTTTCAGGACATCCCATCCTCTCCCCAACTTCCTTCCTACATCTCTAGTCTCTCTTATTTTCAATCTCCTTTTCTGATTCCTTCTCATTTCTTCAGCCTTTAAATGTTGTGGGGCTTAAAGGCTTGTCTTTATTTCTTTGTTATCATCTTTTATTTATTTGTTTGTTTATTTATTTATTTATTTATTTACTCACTTATTTATCTGAGAGGGGGTGGGGGAGGAGAGCAGAGCAGAGGGGAGAGGAAGATGAAGAGGATCTTAAGTAGACATGCTAAGCACAGAGCCCCACACGGAGCTGGATCTCACTACCCTGAATGATGAGCTGACCTAAATCAAGAGTTAAAATGCTTAACTCACTGAACCACCCAGGCACTCCTTTGCTATTTTCTTTTCTTTTTTTTAAGATTTTATTTATTTATTCATGAGAGACACAGAGAGAAAGAGAGGCAGAGACACAGGCAGAGGGAGAAGCAGGTTCCATGCAGGGAGCCCGACGTGGGACTCGATCCTGGGTCTCCAGGATCACAGCCTGGGCTGAAGGCGGCACTAAACCACTGAGCCACCCGGGCTGCCCCTTTGCTATTTTCTATCTAAACTCAACAGAAAAAGAATTATAATAAAATAAAATAAACTCAACTGAGATGGTCTTATCCAGTCTCATGTTTTAAATACCACATATGCTAATGTCATAGGCTGACATGACATGGCTGTCCCCCCATTCATAAGTTCAAGTCCTAATCTCTGATACCTCAGAATGTGACCCTAGTTGGAGACAGAGTCTTTAAAGAGATAATTAAGTTAAACTGAGGCCATGAGAGCCAAGAGATCAAGAAGTATTGATATTAGACTTCAGACATCCAGAATTGTAAGAAAATAAATTTCTATTTCTAAGCCAGCCAGCCTGTTGAATTTTGCTATGGAAGCCCTAATAAGCCAACATCTCTCAAATATTTATTCCCAGATCAGACATCTCTCTCAAAATCTAGTTACATATTACTGTCTATTTGGTATCTCCACTTGATACCTATTAGCCTACTCAAACTTAACCTGGACTCCTAAAACTTGGATCTATACCTCTTCCCTATCTCAGTTAATGATAATTGCAGGCTTTCAGTCGGTTAGAACAAAAACCTTGGCATCATCCTTCGGTCTTCTCATTCTCCCATGCTGTGCTTTATATCAATCAGTAAATCCCACAGCATCTGACTGCATACTGTATCCTGAGCCTGACATCTTGGTACCACTTCTTCGCCTGGCCTATTCCATGTGTCCCCTCAGTCTAGTCTCATCACAGCAGTCTTAGATCATTGGAAAAATCTAAGTTGGATCACATAACTCGTATTTCCAGAATTCTCCAGTGGCTTCCTATCTCATTTAGAGTGAAAGCCCAATTCCTGACTGTGGCCTTGAGGTCCACCACATTCTCATTATCTTTCTGACCTCAATTGTCCTTGCTCAACCTGCCTAGTGCGGTTCCTCCAACACTCTACATATGTTTACATACAAGGCATATGTACACTGTGTTCCCCTTGATATCTTAATGCCCTCCAGCACTTCCTTCTAGATATTTACATAAAAATCAGCTTCTGAATGGGGCCTTCTTGAAAGTGAGGAGCAAATTTTAGCCACTATCAGCTAAACACTTTCTATCTACTTTCCTTATTTTATATTTCCTCTCCAACATTTACTATTTTCCAACAGACTCTTTATTTTACTTATTATGTTATTCATTGTCTTTCTCTTCAAGCATAATTCTGAGCTCCTTCAGGACAAGATTTTTGCTTGTTTTGTTTATTGTCCTATCCACAACATCTAGTGCAGGATCTTGTACATAGTAGGTCATCAATAAAGACTTGCTGAAAAAAAATACTTGTAGATGAAAAATAGAAGAGATACCTCCTTTTTTTCTTCCTATACATTTAAACCACTTTGGAGGTAGAGTCAAATATGGGCATAGACACTATGATTACATGATACCATTCACAACATATCATCTCTCTTCTGGGCATGGTCAGTTTATATTTTATGGAATTCTGTTGGCTTTTAAAAGATATGCTCTGTTCTTCAGAGGAAATGATGTGTAATGGGAATTTTTCTGACCTTTAAAATTCTGTATTTTTTATTTATATTGCACATAGACTTAGTGTATCTCAGTGTATTTGTAACTAAGTACCAAACTATCTAAAAATTTAATTTCTATCATCCAAATCACAGCAGGATAGAGTTGGTTCTGCAGCAGCCTAACGTGTAATTTTTTTTTCTAGCCTTCAAATACTATTTAAATTGCCTGAATTCTCTCCTGAGTCTTCTCCATGGCCAGCTCAGATTTTCTCTCATGCATCTATATTCCAAGAAAGCAAAAAGGAGGACATGGCCTCTGGAGGTCTCAGCTTGGAAGGCTCTCAACATACCTTCTCCAGTACCCTGTTGGTCTAAGCAAGTCACAACCTGGGCTCAGATCCAAGGATGTAGAGAAACAGACTTTATCTTGAATGGAAGGTGGTGGATAGGGATCACAGGAACTTCTGGTCATACTGCCATTTACTACAGTCCACCATCTGTCCTAAATTATTCATGTTACTTCTGTCTGCAAAGTGCTCATATCATCCCAGAGACCCCATAAGTCCATCCCAATTATATCATTCAACTAGAGTTGAAAATCTTTGCCCTGAATCAGGTTCAGATATGAATGAAGCTCCTCAGTGCACTTCCTTAGATATATGGAATTTGACCTAGAGCCTATGCACCAAAAAGACATGTTATCAGGGATGCCTGGGTGGCTCAGCAGTTGAGTGTCTGCCTTTAGCCCAGGGTGTGATCCTGGGGCCCCGGGATCAAGTCCCACATCGAGCTCCCTGCAGAGAGCCTGCTTCTCCATCTGCCTATGTCTTTGCCTCTCTATCTCTCTGGTCTATCATGAATAAATAAATAAAATCTTAAAAAAAAAAGACATGTTATCAGCTCTCCATATTGTAAGGTGTCACAGACAGGAAAACTACAGCAGGCATTCTTGTTCAAACTGGGGAGGAAGAGAAGCTCAAAGCTGCATTAGCCTATAGAAACTCTGAAGCACAGCCCAGACATGTGGCCACAGGGAATGTTCCTTGAATATTTCCAGTTCTGTTTCCAGGGAGTGACCTCTTAATCCACCATTCTCCTATGTTCTTGGCTTTAACCTCTGAGATATCGTTCTTATTCAAAAAATATTAAAATCTATGTTTACAGTTGCGAAGCTATCTCTCAGCTTCCTGCTTACCGAAAATTGGGTGTCCAGAGATCTCTTTTCATTTTTAAATGTTTCTGGCCCTTTTGTTTCAAGCAATAAGAGCTAGCACAAATATGTTTCTTTTAATATTTTGCTAAGTTTCTTTTGAATCTTATTGGGGTTAACTCCATGCCCCAAAGCCACATCCATAACTCATTGCAAGACCTATCCTGGGCATGTCAGGTGATTGCAGAAAGCATCTTTAAAATTCTTACAAGCCAGAGGCACCCAAGTGGCTCAGTCAGTTGAGCATCCAACTCTTGATTTCCACTCAGGTCATGATCTCAGAATCATGAGATCACGCCCTGCATCAGACTTCACACTCAGTGGGGAGTCTACTTGAGATTTCCTTTTGACTCTCCTGCCCCAGCTCTCTCCAAAAGAAATAAATCTTAAAAAAAAAAAAATCCTTACAAGCTGTTTTGTCTAGCTTAGCAGGTCTACTTGCCACGGACTTAAACCTGTCTAGGTCAGTGCTTCACAAAGCTTGGTCTTCAGACCAGCAATATCTCCTGAGAACTTGCTAGAAAGGTAATTTTTTGGACCTCATTCTGAAACAACTTAATCAGAATATCTTAGGAAAAAGAGGAATTCCATGTTTTAACAAGACTTCCAGATAATTTTGAGGGATACTAAAGTTTGAGAACTACTGTTCTACATAGGGTCTTACATCCACACCCTTGACTTGTCCCTCCCAGAGGTCATATTTTACAAGGATAATTATTTGCAAACTAGGGAAACTGAGGGTGAAAAGCAGTTTAATTTTCCAATCCAGCAGTGTCAGACACACTATACACCCTCTAAATTATACTTGCAAGCTGAAATTTCCTTCTTTGGTTTTCTCTCTCAGGCATCTAATAGATCACATGGAGTTTTCAATATTTCAATATTCGGCCCAGAGAGTTGCTTAGCCAGATCTGCATGTTTTATTAGGGATCTTTTCTACCACATAGTAGTTTAGTTTACAACTAAACTCCATGGGTCGCCCATTTTTAGCCTACAGTAACAATTTTCTCACAGATTTTTCAGCCTCCATAACAGTTTGTCACTAATTTTTTCTGTTCTGCTCAACAATTCCCCCACTGTCTCTCCAGTCTTTGGCATCCACCTTGGCTACCACTAAAACAAAGGCCATGTATTTTCAATGATTGATATAGCAGCATGCTACTTTGAAGTACTAAATTCTGTATTCACTAGCTCTTGCTGTGTGCCAACCACCTCAAAACTTAATGTTTAAAACAATAACTTTGTATTTCGTCCTGACTCTTCGGTTGGCAACATAGGTACAGCTGAGTGAGCATCAGCAGGTGTCTCAGGCACTTGGAGTCACTTGGCAGCCCTGTTGCCAACTGGCTCAGAGTAGTAGCCTCACTTACACACTGACAGTATCCTGGGGCTATAGGTGGAGGGGCTTCTTTTTCCCATGCCCCCTCAAATAGGCTATACTGGGCTTTCTCACATGGCAGCCAGGTTCCAAGAGGGCAAAAACAGACATTTCAAAGGTTCTTAAAGCTTCATAGCATCACTTCTGTTGCATTCTCTTGGCCAACACAAGTCACAAGTCTAATCTAGATTCAAGGGAATAGAGAAACAGAGCACCTTTTGCAGGAAAGAGAGGAAGATCATAGTGCAATGAGGCCTATGCATAAGGACTAGAGAAAGGTAGCCATATTTTGCAGTATACCACATTATGCTTGGGAAAATTATTTGCAACATAAGCTCAAAGCAAGTTTGAGTTAATGACCTTTCATATAACTTGGAAACTTGGTTTAACTACTGCAGTAGATTTTAATAATTCTCTAAACCAAGCTTTACCAAAGGCATAATCTCAGTGAATAATTATAAACCAGGGTATTATGGCACCAAATATGGCAAGAGGTCAACAAAATGATACCAAGAGTGACTTTCAAAATGACAACTCCCAGCATTTCTTAGGGCTAATACACCACTTGACTAGTTGAAAATTGAATGCCAAATAAAGGAAAGATAAGATTGAATTAAATGTCTATCAGTCAGTTAATATCTTGAAAAATATTATGAAATCAGAAGACGCACCTAATAAGACTGGACTTGCAAATACAATATGAAGACACATATGTGTATGGAGTCCCTAGAAACTATAGGATCTTCATATACTTTCACTTAAAATTAGAGTGAGATGAACCAAGAATTGGTAAATTCTTACACATTGGATAATGTGAGACACATGCCAGGGACATCATAACACAAAGCCAGCAAATGAAATCAATTACAAAGAAATGTGAAATAAAAAAGAGCATCAAAGAAGAAAAAGAAGTATGAGAAGAAGAAAAAGGGAGCTGGCTAAGAAAACAGAAGAAAGAACCTTTGGAACAATTTGTCAGGTCTATCCCAATTGCAAGGAAGACCAGTTTGCCTCAGAGACAAATTCCAGTTTCCACCCTGAGCATATTCACATGCATGTGAGTCTAGTAGCTTGAGAAATGCAACTTGTATCCATAAAGGGTTTTGATATGTGATTATAGTCTCAGAGTCTCCTCTGGGCCCACATACTTACCCAAAATGTGGACAGATAAGAAATGGCAGAAACTTCACATTTCACCATTGCACTTACTAAAACACAGCTGGAATGATGTTTCCCATGTACTTGTTTGTTTACATTGTCAGTCCCAGGCAAGAACTGTTTCTCTTTGGTTCAGTCCTTTATCCTGAATCTAAGTCAGTGCCTGGCATAAAGTAAACACTCCTTATTAACTATAAGAACAAACAAATGAATGGAATGTGCAAGTGTGTGGCAATCTGGTGAGCATGCATAACATTTGGTTAATTGTTTAATTCAAGAAATTATAAATTGTTATGTTAATTGAGTTATATTCATATCTATTCTTTCACCTGAATCCTGAAATAAATTCTCCTTTAAAATAAGACTGAGAGGGGCACCTGGGTGTCTCAGTTGGCTAAATGTCTGCCTTCAGCTCAGGTCATGATCCCAGGGTCCTGGGATTAAGCCCTGGGTAGGTCTCCCTGCCCAGTGGGGAGTCTATTTCTCTTTTTCTCTCTCTCTGCCCCTACATTCTGCTCATGCTCTCTCTCTCTCTCTCTCTCTCTCTCTCTCTCCCTCCCTCCCTCTTAAATAACTAAATAAAAAAAATTTTAAAAACCCTAAGACTGAGAGTTAAAAATAAAAAATGAAAAGAAAATTTTCAGACTCTTTCTATGAGGTCAGCATTACCTTAATCCCCAAACCAGACAACTACCCAAGAAGAGAATTACAGATCAATATCCCTGATGAACATGGATGCAAAAATTCTCACCAAGATACTAGCCAATAGGATCCAACAGTATATTAAAAGGATTAATCACCATGACCAAATAGGATTTATTCCTGGGCTGTAGGGATGGTTCAACATCCATAAATCAATCAACTATATTAATAAAAGAAAGGACAAGAACCATATGATCCTCTCAATAGATGCAGAAAGAGCACTTGGTAAATTACAGCATCCTTTCTTGATTAAGACGCTTCACAGTGTAGGGATAGAGGGAACATACTTTAATATCATAAAAAGCAATATATAAAAACCCATAGCAAATATCATTCTCAATGGTGAAAAACTAAGAACTTTCCCCTAAGGTCAAGGGGATGAAATGGATGTCTACTCTCACCACTGTTGTTCAACAGAGTACTGGAAGTCCTAGTCTCAGCAATCAGACAACACAAAGAAATAAAAGGCATCTGAATTGGCAAAGAAGTCAAACTCTTTACTCTTCATAGATTACATGATACCTTACGTGGAAAACCCAAAAGTCTGTACCCCACAATTGCTAGAACTCATACAGCAATTCAGCAAAGGGGCAGGATATAAAATCAATGTACAGAAATCAGTAGCATTTCTATACACTAACAATGAGACAGAATAAAAAGAAATTAAAGAGTTGATCCCATTTATAACTGCACCAAAAACCATAATATACTTAGGAATAAAGCTAACCAAAGAGGCAACAGACCTGTATTCAGAAAACTATAGAACACTCATGAAAGAAACTGAAGAAGACACAAAGAAATGGAAAAACATTCCATGCTTACGGATTGAAAGAACAAATAACTTTAAAATGTCTATGCTACCTAGAGCAATCTATACAAGCAATGCAATCCTTCTCAAAATACCATCAATTTTTTTCACAGAGCTGTGATAAATAATCCCGAAAATTGTATGGAACTGGAAAAGACCCCAAAAAGCCAAAGAAATGTTGAAAAAGAAAACCAAAGCTGTTGGCGTCATAATTCCAGACTTCAAGCTGTATTACAAAGCTGGGATCATCAAGACAGTATGGTACTGGCACAAAAACAGACACATAAATCAATGAACAGAATAGAGAACCCAGAAATGGGCCCTCAACTCTGCCGTCAACTCATCTTTGACAAAGCAGGAAAGAATATCCAATTTAAAAAAGACAGTCTCCTAAAAAAAATGATGTTGGGAAAACTGAAAAGCCACATGCAGAAGAATAAAACTACACCATTTGTATGGCCATTTGTATGTCTTCTTTGGAGAAATGTCTGTTCCTGTTTTCTGCCTATTTCTTAACTGCATTATTGGGGGCGGGGGGAGCTGTTGAATTTCATAATCTCTTTATAGATTTTGGATACTAGTCCCTTATCTGATGTACACAAAAATAGATTCAAAATGGATGAAAGACCTAAATGTGAGGAATCCATCAAAAATCTTAAAGGAGAACACAAGCAGCAACCTCTGTGACCTCAGCCACAGAAACTTCTCGCTAGACACGTCTCCAAAGGCAAAGGAAACAAAGGCAAAAATGAACTATTGGGACTTTATCAAGATAAAAAGCTTTTGCACAGCAAAGGAAATAGTCGACAAAACTAAAAGGCAACCTAAGGAATGAAAGAATATATTTGCAAAATGATACATCAGATAAGGGACTAGTATCCAAAATCTATAAAGAAATTATGAAATTCGACAGCCCCCCTCAAAAAAAAACCCCACAAATAATGCAGTTAAGAAATAGGCAGAAGACATGAACAGACATTTCTCCAAAGAAGACATACAAATGGCTAATAGACACAGGAAAAAATGCTCCACATCACTCAGCATCAGGGAAATACAGATCAAAACCACAATGAGATACAACCTCACACCAGTGAGAATGGCTAAAATGAACAAGTCAGGAAATGACAGATGTTGGCAGGATGCAGAGAAATGGGAACTCTCTTATGCTGCTGATGGGAATGCAAACTGGTGCAGCCACTCTGGAAAACATTATGGAGGTTCCTCAGAAAGTTAAAAACCTCTGTGACCCTACCCTACCCTATGACCCAGCAATTGCACTACTAGGGGTTTACTCCAAAGACACAAATGTAGTGATCTAAAGGGGCACCTGCACCCCAATATCTATAGTAGCAACTTCCACAATAGCCAAACAATGGGAAAAGCCCAGCTGTTCATCGACAAATGAATGGATAAAGATATATATGTTTATATAATATATAAATATTATATATAATAATATTATATATTATATTAAATTAAATAACATAAATATAATAATTTTATATAATATTAATTATAATTTATATATTATATTTATATAATATATAAATATATAATGGAATACTACTCAGCCATCAAAAATGAAATCTTGCCATTTGCAATGACATGGTTGTAGCTAGAGGGTATTATGCTAAGTGAAATAAGTCAATCAGAGAAAGACAATTATATGATCTCACTCATATGTTGAATTTAATAATCAATACAGAGGAGTGTAGGAAAAGGGACCAAAAAATAAAATAAGACAAAGTCAGAGAGGGAGACAAACCCTAAGTGACTCTTAATCATAGGAAACAAACTCAGGGCTACTGGAGAGGAGGGGTAGAGGGATGGGGTAACTGAATGATGGACATTAAGGAGGGCATGTAATGTAATAAGCACTGGGTGTTATATAAGACTGATGAATCACTGAACTCTACCTCTGACACTAATAATACAGTATATGTTAATTAATGGAATTTAAGAAAAAAAGACTGAGAGTTAAAATAATTCAATCACCTAATATTTTCTAAATTCACAAAATATAGTATTCTTAGGGATATTAATCTTTATGATTTGGGAACAAGACATCAGAATTCCCTGAAATACTCAGGAATTTCTAAAATCATACTACACTGAATTTTTCATAAAACTTTATTTACAACTTTCAAAATAATGATTAGTAACTATAATAATAAACAGTGAATAATTTTTCTGAAACTAAAAGTTTTAGAGGTTTTCTGTTAAAAATATAGGTAAATAAATTATTATTATATAGTGACAATATTATATATTTCAATATATAAAAATCTCCATTTGATTCGGACATTTAATAATAGAAAACATTAAAAATAATACACAAAATAAAAAACATTTGGGGAACCTGGATGGCTCAGTTCATTAAGCATCCAACTCTTGATTTTGGGTCAGGTCATGATCTCAGGGTCATAAGATCCAGCTCCTAAATAAATAAGGAGCACCTGGGTGGCTCAGTTGGCTAAGCATCTGCCAGGTCATGATCTCAGGTCCTGGGATGGAGCCCCACATTTTGCTCCCTGCTTTGGAGAGCTTGCTTCTCCCTCTCCGTCTGCTCGTGCTCTCTCTCTCAAATAAATAAATAAAGTCTTAAATAAATAAATCTTTCAAGAAAGCATTTAAAACTGAAAGGTAATACCACAAGTATTCAATATTTAAAGGTTATTCTTAAAATGAAATCTTAAAACAAAAAGCTAATTGTTCTGATAGTTTTCCAAAACAAAAAATATATACTTCTCTTTGGTTTTACTCATTATACATAAAGATGAAAATATTTTGTCTACTTGCTTTGATTTTGGTTTTGCCATTGGAAGTGATATTGCTCTGGCCAATTCAGATTTTAGCTTAGTTGCTGCTTTTACATCACAATATCACTCATCAGTCTCATCTGTTCTTTGCATTTCTTCTATTAAAGAACAAATACTTATGCTGAATATTCTAACATGAAAACATCAGCAAACCTGGGTTTCCTCTGAGTAATGCAACATCTGGGCCACCTAGCAAAGTCAGCAGCACTGCACAGAATCAAAAGTTGAAACCGTCAATTTTAGGATTCACTTGTTCTCAATACTAAGAAGAAATTTTCCCTTAGAAACACTACATTTACCTTGCTGTATGCTATTCTATAAAAATCTTGAAATCTTGGGGCATCCTGGTAGCTCAGTCAGTGAAGTGTCTGCCTTCAGCTCAGGCATGATCCTGGAGTCCTGGGAGTCTGCTTCTCCTTCTCCTCTGCCATTCCCCACCTGTGTTCTCTCTCTCACTCGCTCACTCTCTCTCTCTCTCTCTCTCTCTCTCTGTCAAATAAATAAATAAAATCTTTACAAAAGAAAAACAACATTGAAATCTTGACTTTGTGACTTGAAACAATTATCAGGGAAGGGTGTGTTTTTCTTTGTAATGAATAGTCATATGAGGCTATTCTGGAATGAAGACCTATATTTTTTTGGATGAAATTAAATATCTGATATCTGGTATTCTATTTTCTCTCCAAGCTGTGCCTTGCTTTGTAGAGATGAAGTCAATTTTATGCCTTAATCTCAAATTGCTCAGATGTCTGCAAAGGTTCAGTCCAATATTTTAGCTCACATTTTATTAGCATTTATGTTATGAAAATAGGTATTTGTCAGTTGGTAAACCTTTCAGTGTCACAAATGGGCCAATGGGAGAGCTGAATAATAACAAAATTTCCATTATTAACATTTAAACAAAAGATTCTCAAACATTCCACCTGAGTATATAAAATGTAAGCATGATTTTTGTACTTGTCCAAAGAGAGACTCTTGTATGTTTTCTTTTCTGGCTTAAAACAATCCTGTGCTATTTCTTCCTTTTCTTCTTTTATTGTGCTCTTTCATTCCCTCCTGTTAGTGAATACCTTACCAAAATATCTTTTGGAATTCTTAGAGTTTGTCATAGGAAATTTTCCTGAATCTGATCAATGTGGTTGCTTTTCTTTCTTTTACTTTATAAAACATGACATTTTGAGTTATGCAGATACCTACTTGCCCAGAAGCTCATTCTGAAGAGATCCCATTTTTAGATTCCAGGAAATTTAGATGCTTCTCCTGACTGCAGTTGCCAAGAAACAGCCAAAGGCCAACAGCAGTGTCTCCTTTATGACATGTTCTTGGAAAGAGCACAAGGAGAGACCCCTCTGGATAAAAATGAAGGTCAAAGCTCAAAGCAGTGTTAGATCTCTGCTTGTTCAAAAAATGCCTTTTGAGTTGCTTGGTGCAAATCATTAATTCCTTTTGTTTGTGCTGATGTTGGAAACAGTGGAGGATGCAAGTGAGGTGTCCTTACAGTTCCATAATGGATGCAGAAGAGCTGGCAATTTACCGGGATCACAAATTCTACACTTTCAGTGCTTCTCAATATCCACACAACCCCCATACACAAAGCTACTCCCCCCACTGGCCAGGTGTCTATGTTTATTCTGCAGTTCTCTCTATCGGGAAGTGGGCCAGCCAGGCTCCCTCTGCATATGGAGCTCAGAATGTAGTCTTGCCATTACACACCTGCAGCCAGCCACAGATCACCCACTTCCCACTTCAGGAAGAGCCATGCTCTGCCCCCCACTCTCATCCATCTGACAGCTAACATTCCATATAGTCATGCCTTTTGTAGGACAGCCTCTGAAAAGGTCACTGGGTTTTATTATCCTCCTGGTTATTGGCTTCCATTTTGCCCTAGAGTGTTATCCTTTGGATCATTCTCAGCTTCAAATTCAGAAGACCTGTCATCGGGATGGGGCTCCAGTCACCATCTTGACTGGAAGGAGATTTCAAATAGCAGAGGCAGCATGGTGACAATTTCATCAACTCCATAACCCTTTCAGCCAACCCTTTCACTCTATCTCTCTTCTCAACCCAAAAGGCCTAATAACCATTCTCAACAAACAAGACAACTTCCAAATAAAGATCCTAATTTATAGACTGTGGTAGAACACAAATGCTATGAACATAATGTACACAAGTGTCGATTAAGTAAAATATAGCTATTCTGATATTCCTATTAACTAACTTTGCAAATAGGATTAAGAGCAGAAGCTTCAATAAAAGAATCACAAAATGAATTTTACGAACTATAGAACAGTAAGTACTCTTACATATAGAGAAGATATATGATTTTAAAGCCCAAATCCTTGAATACATTTTCATCTTGCATTTACTTCTTCAAAGTATTTCCAAAGATTACAAGTTCAGTATCAGCACCATATTCTGGAAGTTGGAAAGGTGGTAGCCACCACATTGCTGTCAGTTTGTATTCTTTTATAATTGCATTTAAATTTGGATTTACACCTGAATTATGTATACCCTCCACAACCTCAGGTATCCCAGCTGCTTCCAGGTGAGCAGAAAGTCTTCACAGCCTGAGGTTGCTGCTGTGCCATCTCTCTTCCCACTTCTTGCTAGAAAACATAAGTTACTGTGAAGTCAATGAGTACATTCCTCAATTACTACTAGGAAGGAGCACAATATTTTCGGCTTATATTCTGTTCCCATCCAGTGGAATACCTATTTCACCTTTGATGCTGTTTCTGTTGACAAGACTTAAATACTAGCAACAACAACAAAAGCCCAAAGATGTCTGAAAGGCTAATAAAAGTACAAGCAAATGAGGAAAAGTAGCACAGGTATATAAACTAGCTTGTAAACTAGCTTCTTGTATTTCTTCTTTGTTGACAAAATGAAATGAATCTTTTATATCAAAAATTTTATATCATTTCTTCTTTTTGGGGGTGGTTGTGGTTTTGGGTTTAGTTAGTGCTTAAATGACCAGAATTCTATTTTTAATCCCCCTGGGCAGGGCAAGGTAAGTGGTTGTTATAAGGACTGGGGTGATATGCTTTAGATAAATAGTTGTTTGGGAATAACCATGACACTGCCCCCCTCATTTGCACAAATAAATTGCCTAAATCAGTAAATGGGATGACTATTTTTAAATGCATCATTAAAAGCCAATATGCAAATAATCTCAGCAATTATAATGGCACCTGTGCCTGGGCCAATTGAAGAAAATAGATACTTTTCACTTAATTATGCATCAACATAATAAACAACATTCAGTACCACCAACATAATCCACACACACAAATAGACAGTTGTCACAGAACATTCATGCCTCTTCCCTTCTCATCAATGATTCCATCCCTTTGCTTCTGACTTAGTCACACATGACTCAGAGTAGGAAGCGTCTGCAAACAGCATGCTGTGTTGCTGGATGACCCTGACATACAGACAGGTTATTTGTTGCAGAGCTGGAACTAAAACAAGGTTCTTTTTTAAAACCTAATCTAACGAGGCTTAAAGCTAACCTTGCTTAAAGCCCTTCAGTGGTTTCCTGATAATCTGATAAAATTCTAAAGCCATGGTCAATGTCTCAACCTCATTTCGCTCAACATTTTCTTGAATTCTCTGTGCTTGAGCCATATAGAAAAATTTTTTCTCTGCCTCAGATATGCTGTTGTTCCAAAGGCCTTTCATATGTTGTTTTCTTGGCACAGAACACTTTCTTTATGTCTTTCGCCACATACTATCTACTAACTTACAAGTTTCTAGTTAATTATTACTCCTTAATAGTCTTCTCTGAGTTCTAAGAGTGAGCTACATTCCCTAGCTGTAAGTTCTCTTGGCCACACTAAACTTCATTTTGTTAAGGCCTATCACATTTGTAATTGTCCAGTGTGTGTGCCTCTTGCTAGTCCATACACAATTGGAAGGCAGGGATAACTTCTGCCTTATAATTATACACTTCCATTTTGTGGGAAGATCTGGCACATGCTACATTTTCAATGAATATTGGATAATTCACTTACTGGATTAATCAGGGTGTCTTGCTTCTACTATTTCCAAATATCAGATTGAGTCCCCAATATAAAATACATTTATAAATATGTAACTTTATAAATATTTACCATATAACTGAAGATGATTTGAGATTTTCTTTTCTTTTCTTTTTTTTTTTTTTTTTTTTTTTTAGTAATTACAGTTACTGCAATTTCCAAGTAGCACATTGTGGAAGAAACCAGGGATTGGAAAGAGAAGTAATAATGCAGGGTACCACTTGGTCAATTTAAGAGTTCCACCTTTGCATTCTTCCATCAAATTTTTGATGATATTTTATTGTGCTCTCTTACTTCATTTCCAGATCAAATCCTTCATATTGGCAAAGTTTGCCTAGGAACATTTTTTAATTGCCATTTAGAAAAAGTTTTCTAGTATCCTATGTTTATTAGCTATCAATTTTTTAAAAAGATTTTATCTATCAATTAAAGCACATTTCTCATTGATTTCTATTATTCATAGTATTTTGCTTTGCAACTCACAAGCCTACATTATTTCTAACAATAAATCTAACTGCCTTTTACTATCCTACTTGAGTAGTTAAGCTCAGAAGAAGAAAAATTCTGACCTTGTATATCTGAGCCTGCTTTATTATATCCTAGTTCAAAAATATTGACCATGACTGCTAACTTATGAGCATTTTTGGATACCTAACTGACATGTAAAACATGCTGAGTGTCCAGGCAAAAAACTTAGATTACATCTACTCCCATTTGCATTTCTTTGGCCTTAAAAAAATTAAATATTTGTGTTCAAATGATCAGATGCTTTGCTACATTTATATTTTTTAATCTCTATACCAGCTGGGGAAAATTCATTCTCAATACCTTTAATTTGCAAAAAATCTTAGGGTGGTTGACATTAACCTAAAAGTTTGACTGATTCAATTAGGATCACTAACCACACCAAGAAAAGTCTGACTGCAGCACACAGGAAAACTCATAGTGGAATAAAAGTGACACAGGAAGTGACTTGGAATGTGATGAGTGACTTGGAAATTTAACATGAAACATCATCATTACTGTTACCATCAGCACTACTTTCAGCTTCATCCTCAGGAATATCTAAAACTGAAAGCTATTGCTGCCAGTCCCACACTAAGGATTGTCTACACAAATCATCCCTTATATTGTCATAAATCCCTAAAACTCCATATGGTCAACAGACATTTTAAATTTTTTTTTAATTACACAATATCCCACATATTAATTGATATGTTTTATATTTTAGTATTTATATGTAATAATATACATTATATGTCATAACATACATTAATATATCACATTAATATTACTATGTATTATTTAATAAATATTAATACATACACATTCAGTTATTTACAAGGGATTGTGCCTAATTTTTCTGGGAACTGAGCTCAATTTGACTTAAATTATATTTATTCATATGTATCATGTCCCACTTTGTTTTGAAATGGCTACTTAATAATTAGCATTATCATATGTGGCATAATTTTTTTTCATATGTGGCATAATTAAAACTGAACAGAGAGAGAAAAAAAAAAAGAGTTCCATCCACATCAGGAATGGTATGGCATGAGGTAAAAATCAAGTTGAATCACATTGAGAGTCAGCTAAAAGCCTACCCTTACTTTGCTATCACACCTGGGAGCCAACTTTCAAGCTGTATTGTTCAGTTCATTAGGTTCTTCAAGAACTAACTTCTTTTTAAAATCAAATTCGGATTCTAGCTCAGCCAATCAGGAAAGGTCCAGTAGGCCTAATTCTCATTACACACAGCCCTCTTACCTACCACTCCTGAGTAGGAATGCTGGTCAGTTTCAAAGGTCTCCCTAGGAACCTCCCTAGGACAAGACACTGGGTCATGTGACCTCTTCTAGGAAACACTGGAAAATTCTGATGATATTAAGCAAGCAAAGTTTCTGAGAGATCAAAATCTCTTTGATTAAAAGTATAAAAAGTGGGGTGGCTGGGTGGCTCAGCTGTTTTAGTGTCCACCTCTTGATTTCTGCTCAGGAAATGACCTCAGGGTCATGAGCTTCAACCCAGTGTCTGGTCTGCTTAAGGCTTAAGATTCTCCCTCTCCTACCTCTGCTTGCCCCCTGTCTGTGTGCTCAGGCTTTCGTTCTCTCAAAAAAAAAAAAAAAAAAAAGTGTAAGAAGTAAAACCCATACCAATAGTATCAGGAAATTGCCCTCTAGGAATGCCAAATTATTTTACCAGAGTTATCAGATCTATAATATTTTGAACTTGTTCATTCATATCTTCCTTTTGTTCATCAACTTCACACAATTATACCAGACAGACAGCCTCAGAGTTCATGCTAAGAAAGACCATGTATTGGTATACAGTGTTCGTGTTGACTCTAACTTGACTAATTTTAACACAATTGTCAGGCTTATACTCAGTCAGGTTTCTGTCCTGTACCTGAGTAACAGTAGCATAAAGGAAAGAGAATTGTTCCATATTAGGGCCTAAGTAGAGAAAATCATCCTTTTTCCCTGGAAATAAAAAATTACTGGGAGTTTATGTTTGATGTAGTAGTTCTAGAGTTTTCCCTGGTTTGTTTTGTCATTTGTGTCATGGAGGGGTAAGAAGAGAAAAACTTTGGTCCAAAAGTAACACTACCCATTTTTCTGCCTGAAATGTTTGAAAATTTCACTGTTCTCTTACTGCTTTGAGAATGAAGGCCTGGATTCATTGAGAGGGAAAATTTGTTTATATTACCTTTGTTTTCTCAATGAAGATATATTTGGGGGATATTACAGAGAAATAATGAATCACCATAATTTTAATTATTTGCTTAATGAGAATAAATAAGCACCTTGACTTCTATACAAATGGAAGCAGAAAACTAGCTCCAATAAATAAATTATTCCCCAAAATGAATTTTTATGATTCCTTTTCAGAGATTTACAGCCAAAGCACCACAACTTCTAGAATAAACTACCCACCAAAGATAGGAATAAAAAGAAATTTAAGAAGTCACAACTTTTTATCACGATCGTTCTTGATAATACCTACCCCTATGGCTCAGGCACAAGGAAACACGGCTCAGGTACCTGACACACCCGGAGCAGTGCTGCTGACCAGTGAGGCCAGTGCTCTGCTGGCCTCTGTGGGCTGGTCCCTGATCACAGCAGCTTCTCCCCTGGTACTTACAGATGCTGAGTCAGAGGCAGTAGGTCTCACATCCTTTCAAGTTCACATTCAGTGACAGGAAAGTGTCCTTTTCATAAATCTCTTTTTGCCTACAAGTCAGCTCATGTGCTTATCCTGGATCAATCCCTGTAGCCAGGGAAATGTGACATCCAGGGTCCTTGTTGCACACTTAGATTCTTAGCTAAGTCACTCCACTGAAGCCACAGGAAAACAAGGGTACCAGAAAGCAAGCAAATGCTTTCTGGTGGGGAAACAATACAAAACAAAGCAAAACATGCTCACACAAAGAAAAATTTTCCCCTTCTATGGAGAACACTGTCTACTGCCCCAATATCCGGAAATATATCCTATTAATATTTTGATGTAGTTCTTTTGAAGATACCCCAATTTTTTTCCAACATAGCCTAATCTGCTTTATTTTTAATCAATGGACTTGTTTCTTCACAAAGTTAAAATCTACATGTTCTTGAATAATGTACTTTTCTTTATTTAACATTATTCTGTGAAGGCTTTTAGAAGTATCTACATAGTTCTTTTGTTAACGTCCCCTAGAGCAAAATGTATATCAGAAAATCTGATACTTAAGCTTATCCTGCTCTTAGAGCAAAGTAGTTGTGTGTGAAAGGGTGCAAAAATGCCTCTTTAACAATCATGTATATTTAACATAGTTGAGGACCTGCTCTTGAAATAGCCCCACCACCATGCAGCATTGTATTTTGATTGTTTTTGCTATGTGTCACTGAATGATATTGGCAACATGAATATTAATGGCACCTTGTATCCCTTTGTCTGGATGTTCCATAATTTATTTGGCTGATCTCTATTCTGGCACTTCATTTATTACAACTTTTAACTATTATATATAAAAAATAACTTCAATGAATATTCTTGAATATAAATCTACACTTGCATCTCTAATTATTTCCTTAGGATAAATACTTCAAAGCAGAATTACTGGGTAGGATGGTCTAAAATGTTGTAAGTCTTTTGGTACATATTGCCAAAATGCCCTCCAGAACGATAATTCCATTTATATGCACAATCTGACTCTTGCTAACACTCAGTGTTTAAATTGTTTTATTTTAAATTTAGAAATGGTGTATTCATATAGTTAAGAAATTCCAAACAGTCACATTATTTCAATAAATCCTACTTTCAGTGCATCTGCTGATTAACACTATAAATCTATGGAATCTGTTTCTGTTTCCTGATATATAAACTTTGAATTGCATTTATTAACTTTTGTGCTGTAAAACAAGAAAAGTAGTTTAACACACATATACCACCTCCATCTCCATATCTTCAAGCAGTTTTTTATATTATTATATTTAGATCTCAATATAATTTGATCTAAAACAAACAGTTTTTAGTTTTATCCTTTGGGGTCTTATTAAATTTGGACACCCCTCCTCTAACACCCCTCCACTAAGGAAGATAGAACATTTGTTCAGAATAACTTCTCCCGGGATCCCTGGGTGGCGCAGCGGTTTGGCGCCTGCCTTTGGCCCAGGGCGCGATCCTGGAGACCCGGGATCGAATCCCACGTCGGGCTCCCGGTGCATGGAGCCTGCTTCTCCCTCTGCCTGTGTCTCTGCCTGTGTCTCTGGCTCTGTCTCTCCTTCTATCTCTCAAGAATAAATAAATAAAATCTTTAAAAAAAAAAAAAAAAGAATAACTTCTCCCTACCACCAGGTCCCCTCCTGCCTCCATGTTTAGCAGCATTGCTCCTCCATTAGAGAAAGGCCATGCAGAAGGGTGGGAGTCACCATGACATGCTATAGGCCACATCCTGGATACAGAGGAAGCCATAAGATCAAGGCATGAAGCATGGCATAATATTAATAAGATGATGTTCAAAACCTTTTACTTCATCCGTAGCAGGGCTTTTCCCCCTCAACCCCATTGGATCCATTGGATGAGAAGTCTTTGTTTGGGGGACTCTGTTGGCCCTGCAAGGTATATCCAGTGTCCTTGATTTCTTTTCCCCCAGACACCAGTACTAATCCTCTCATTGAGGCAACTGAACAGGTCCCTGGGTTTTGCACACAGTCTCCTGCTGGGGCAATACTGCTGGGTGATAGGCTGCTGGTCTATATAAGCCCCTCCCCACCCCGTAGTTCTATCCATACTGCTATTCTGATTTCAGTGGGAAGAGCAGCCTGACTCAAAGCGTACCTGTAGCAGGTGCAGTTCTGGGGCAGGTACCATGATAGAGCAACAGAGGGGTGAGGCAGGCAGGCTGCTCCGCTTGGTGCTTTTCCTTCCTGGGAAGAACTGACTATTTTTCCCTCTCTTTTTGTCTTCAGTTTTGCGGTGGACACCTCTGGTCTCCTTTTACCTTAAAGGACAATCCCACCTCAGAGTCAGAGCAACAGCTCTCAATATTTAACATCCCTTTCAAATCTATGTGTAATGTTTACCTCCTAATGTTTTGCAGTTCCCTTACGGATTCAAACTCTACCTTCAGCATTTTAAATAATTTAAGCACAATGTCTTTAAAATTGTTTTCAAATTGCTCTAAATTTATAGTTCCTTCATTGGGAATTCTGTTACATTTTACTTTTAAGTTTTGGCTCTGTGCTTATATTTGAGGTGAATCATTTTCTATGGGAGTCTTGCTAGGGTCTGGTGATGAAGATAGTGCAGGGAAGTTTTTGCCTCTCACTAGGCACTCTGAGTTTTATGGGTTCCACCAATCAAGTATTTAAAGCTAATTACTCAGCTCATTATATCCTCATCATGTACCAAATTCAAGGTTGGATCCTGCAGATCACAAATTTGGGTATCTGTTTTGTTGCTCCTAGAGGGTCTTTCCATATCCATGGTCCAAGACAGATGGCATGCTCCATGGGACATCTCTGTCCTGGTGAGCATAATTTCATTTTAGTTCCCATTCCTGTATAGAATACCTCTTTCCAGCTCACTCATTCAAGGACCTCAGTTCTATTTCACATGGAGAATAGGGAATGCATCCTTAACTCTTCAGTAGAGAATGGGTATGAAAACCCCACAGGAAGATAGAGATCAAATTCTAATATCTTTTTGGGTTAAAGGACATTCTACTCTGGTTCTCAAGCACCTGAAGATGTCCCCTACTTAACTTTAAGCTCAGATGTGCATTTTATTTCATTTTGTTTTATTTTGTGCTGTTGTTATAAATTGCTCAGCTCCTCTCTGTTTAGAAAGGAAGTAGGAGGCAGGCAGGGCATGTGAGTCTAGTCTGCCGTCTTGACCCAAACTCTCCTAACAGCGCTCCAGCATGCATGGTAGGGAAAACTAAGTTAGCATTGGTAAAGACTGGGTGCATGAGGAATGGGATGCAGAGGAGCTGAAGCGGTGAGGTAGACTCCAAACCTGTGTCAAGGTCCTCACAAAGCACAAAAAGAAATCCATGCTTTTCTTTTTCCTTGTAGGACCAGGAGTCACTGGAAAATTTTAAGTACTAGCAATGTATAAGCAAAATTTTGGGGTGTTTTTGTTTTTGTTTTTTTGTTTTTGTTTTTGTTTTTGTTTTTAGGAGCAAACTCTGACAGCATCTAAAATTGATGACACGGATTACAAAACATCTAGTGAATGAAGACAATTAAAGGGTAGATGATATTGTCAAGCTGAGATAAGATGGCAAAGAAGAGCATTAAAGCAGTGGTGGCCATAATGGATAGGAGACAAAATTTAGGGAAACTTCCTGAGATAAACCTGCAATGTTTAATGGGTAATGAAGGAAGGGTGAGAAGAAATAGAGCTTGAGACAACATGTAAGTTGGTGCATGGAATACATGGATATACAAAGGACCAGCAGGGCAATTGTGGGTGAGGCTGCATCACCCAAAGATCTATGTCTAGGGCTCAGAGGAAAATGGTGCCCAGAAAAGAGACAACACTGGAAATATAGATTTGGAAAACTTGGGCACACAGGAAACAAAGAGGCATGTAGACACCATCATTACATCTCAGGTAAAGCACCAAGGCAGAACCAAGATGGAGTCCATGGCAATACCAACAATTGAGGGGCAAGTAGAAAAGGAAGAATGAAAACCATGGACGAAAGACACAGACCCAAAAAAAAAAAAAAAAAGAAAGAAAGAAAGAAAGAAAGAAAGAAAGAAAGAAAGAAAGAAAGAAAGACACAGACCCAGTAAGAGGAGGAGAATACAGGAAACATGGCTCTGCTGAGGAGAAGAAGGATATTAAGAAGCAAGTTTCCCTCAGCATTGTAAGTGCTGTAGGAAGTGAAGAAGCGGTACTGAGGTTAAGGAAAAAAGGATGAGGTGAGGATTTAAATGGACTGAACCATTTTATTTCTTAAAAGAAGAATACTGAAGAAAATACAATAAAATATTAACATAAGATAAAATCTAAAAAAAGATAAAATCTAGACAGTACATTTGCGGATATGTTATATTATTTTGTATATTTCCTATGTTTTCTACATGAGTAAAAATAAGTAATATGAGATTTTAAAAATTTAATAGAAATTTGAAGTGATAAAAGTAAACCACTGATTAGATCAGGCATTTAGAAGGCATCAGCTACCTTATGAAAACTTTCTCTACAATAGGAGTAGGCGTGCATGCCAACTCATGTTAGATACAGGGAAATTGGCAGTGGGGTAAGTGAGGACCAGGAATACCAGTTATTCTTCCAGAAAGTTTATGAATATAGAAAAGGTGAGAATTAAAGTAGTTCCTTAGGTGGCAATAGGATTGTGGGAAAGGTTTTTAAAATAGGGCAGTAGTTCATGGACTCAAGGCAGAAGAGGAAAGGTGGAAGAATTGTTATACAGAAGGACTCCTGGGGGGCTCAGCAGTTGAGCATCTGCCTTTGGCTCAGGTTGTGATCCCAGGGTCCTGGGATCGAGTCCTGCACCAGGCTCCCCCAAGGAAAACTGTTTCTCCCTCTGCCTGTGTCTCTGCCTTGCTCTCTGTGTCTCTCATGAATAAATAAATAATATCTTTAAAAAATAAAGAATTAGTATACAGAAGAAATTACTGATGGAGAATCATGGAGAAGATAGGCCTTCTTTAGATTAACAACTAAAAGCCATGCAGAAGAATTTTAAATGCAGCAGTCACATCATCAGTTACTGCTGTGTAACAATTTGAACCCAAGTACCAGTTTTCTTGGACACAGAATTTACTTTAAATTGAGATTATCCATCCTAGATTTACAGAAGTAACTGCCAGTGGGCTCACTCTCAGAAAACACCTCCACTTGTCCTGAAGGCAAAGTGGAGAGGGCACATTACAATGATGCTCCCCACATTTGGAAGGGTGGGGAGACATAGTCAACACTCTCATTCAGTGCTCATCAGCAAGTGTGCTGGTGAGTATTCCCTGTTTAGCAGACTCCCAGTGAATATAGGATTTCAAAATTCTCCTGATCCCAGGAAAATGGATCTTCCAAACCTCCTTCAATTGCAATTTCATCAACATGTAAAGCATGAATTATAGTAAAATAAATCTAGTTTCTATGATCTACTTTGATTTGACTCACATTTTTTGTGTATTTGTCATAAAATTTTAGACTCATTCAAATAAAACAGAGTTCTATATAGTGTAGTGTCCTGGGAAGATTATCTTTATCTTTGCTTTGTAAGTACCTTCATTGACAAACATTTTTTGAACATCAGCTGTATAGGAAGCATTGCACTAAGCATGGGAAGGATTAGGATAATAAAGGACATGCCTTCAAGGAGCCTACTTTCTAGCAAAGCAGACCTGTGGTGCAGTGCCAACATAACCAGCAGGTGAAGGCAAGCAGAGCTGAGTGTGGGCTGAGCATGGAACTAACTTGTCAAAGTTTCAAAATGGAAACATTGTACTAATTTCATATTTCCCCTCAATAACAAGTAGGTAAGTTTATCTAGGTGTAAATGTAAGAAAAAAGTAAGAATGTGTGGGTTACCTATAAATGTGTGCATGGTCCTTGAGTTGAAGGGAAAGATGCATGCAGTTAACATGTGGTGCTCACCATTAGAAGGGTCTAAATGGCAATTGACATTTGGAGGGCCTGAATGATGCCAGGCTTGACACCATGGATTTGAATTTGTGATTCATATCCTGCTTTTCCACTCACTGCCCTACATGAGTTTGGGGGAGAAATTTAATCCCTCCAAGTTACTACTTCCTCATCTGTGAACGGGTAATGATTCCTATCTCCGAAGTTGTTCTGAAGATTAAGTGAGATAATGTATCTTAAACTGTCTTGTAAACACAAGGCTTTATGTAAATGTTAATTATACATAAACATTAATGGAAGTTATAGAGAGACAAATGCTTTAAATATGAATAAGCTGAATACATCTGTAGAATATGTGTCTTACATGAAAGTGAACTCTATATGTTATTCAGAAATAAAATTCATTAGCTTAATAAAAGCAATGAAAACTATGTCCTAGGATTTCTCTCAGTAACCCTAGAAATGAGGCATGACTTTGGATTTGGCATGGTTCCATACAGCAGACGGTGTTTTTAATCTTCAGCTAAATTTTAAATTTTAGAGTTAGTTTACCAGAAGGCGGGGAAAGTGGGCTCTTTCCAATACGTTTTACATTTTGATAAACCTAGTTGTAGCCAATAAAACTACAAACCTTCAAGCGAAGAAAACACATTTTCTTCTTTGAGATCATAAAAATAAAATTCTGATTACATTGACTAGTATTTAAATTAACTCACAAGTTCCAGATTTAATCACATTTGATGATTATACGAATTATCATTTATTGTCTCTGTGCATGCTATTTTTTCCTCCCTGAAAGCTATACATTTTCAAGTTTCCATGTATCATTTCTGCACAGAACCAACTATTAATTTACTTATATTTTAAACAAACCCCAGCTTGCTTGCATAGGAAAGATAACAATATATCAAGCTGCCAACCTTCAACAAGCCACAATGTCAGAGACAACGGAAGGATTCAAACAGAATGGGCAAAGCATAATTGGATAAATGGAGGGTAATTGTTCTCTGGATGAGATCACATGTTCTTATTTGAATTAATGGCAAACTCATTTCTGCAATCTAGCAGGCTTACTTTTTTGTCAGGGTTGAAATGCAAGGATTTATTCCATATTACAATGGAATAACATAAAACATCTTAGAAACAGTCTTGGAATCCATACATTTGCTTTCCAGATCATAAAACCAACACGAATAATTTAGGTCAGATTGGAAAGACTGTAGCTCTCTGATCACCAGCAAAACCCAGTGCTAATCCATATTTTATGGAACATACATATTTAATGAAGCAGGAGCAGTTTTCCATTTCAGAATGAAATGAAATGCTGGTTGTTCTGTAATTAAAGGGAAGGGTGAAGACGCCTACTGCTGCCTTGCTTTTCGCCATCCAACTTCCTGGTGGGGACACACCCCAGGGAAAGGCCTGTAGGAGTCCCCTTCTGCCACAATTCTTTCTGTCTTTTATTAAAGCTGCAGGGCAGGGGCAGGGATTGTGCTCACTTCTTCAAGTACAGTAGACCTTTGCACATACCTGTTAGTGAATATTTAAAGACAATTCCACATGTGTTTGCCTTACTACCCCATAGAGATCATATCAGAAGCTGGCATGGCATTTCTCTCCAAGGCCAATTTTGTATTCTTCTGCAGGTTTTGGCTTACGTCTGAGACAGAAATGGGCAAAGGTTTGCCAGTGCCCGGATGTGGGAAGGACGAGATCATTTCATATAGAGCAATTCATTTCTGGATCTCACAAAGTGAGACATGCTGAAACAATAGACCAAGCCTGAGTTTGGGTACAGAGAGAGCAGATAAAGAGTCTCCGAAACTTGACTCAAAGAACTGCTTGCTCCAGCGTCCAGAACATCACTTTAATGTTTCGGCCCTCTGTATAAAAATGCATGTGTGGGGATCCCTGGGTGGCGCAGCGGTTTCGCGCCTGCCTTTGGCCCAGGGCGCGATCCTGGAGACCCAGGATCGAGTCCCACATCGGGCTCTCGGTGCATGGAGCCTGCTTCTCCCTCTGCCTGTGTCTCTGCCTCTCTCTCTCTCTCTGTGACTATCATAAATAAATAAAAATTTTTAAAAAATGCATGTGTATCCAGAAAGAGCCCAGAAATGTACAAAACCTCTAAAAAAATCATTTCTATTTTTTTAAGGTCGTATTTATTTATTTTAGAGAGAAAGTGTGTATGCCAGCAGGGGCAAGGGGCAGAGGCAGACAGAGAGAAATAGAGAATCTTAAGCAGACTCCCCAGTAAGCATGGAGCCCTACATGGGGCTTGATATCATGGTCCTTAGGTCATGACCTGAACCGAAATCAAGAGTCGATGCTTAACTGTCTGAGCCACCCAGGTGCCCCATAACACATCATTTCAAAGCATGATGAGTCATTTATACCATGGTATATGTTTATAATCAGGTTATTTACTGGATTCTGGGAGAATGGAGCTCCAGAACAAGTGGATTTTTATGGGAAAACCTAGATAGATCCAGAGCACAGGATATCACTCCAAGAGGAATGATGAGTGGGTGTAGCACATATGGTGGGTGATGTGGGAAACAAAGGCAAAATAGAAGTTAAATTTCCTTACTAGTTGCAGCCCACTGACAAGTTCTTGAAACAGGCAGAGGCAGAGTGACCTCCCTCTAGAAACTCAGCTGCCTCCATGTTAACATGGAGCTTAACATTATCCTAACCATTTGGAAACTTCCTTTATCCCTACATCCCCAAAATATATGTTAGCAATCATCCTCCAAGCCAGTGGCCCACTGATATACATCTGAAGGGGCCTGTGACTAGGGTTTTACTAGACAGTAATAAATAACCTCTTCCTAACAATAGCTAACACCCTCAAGGTCCTCGAAACCTTGATTCCAAAATTCCTTAAAGACTTATGCTATCCCTACCCCTTTTCCAAATTGAAAGTATTTAATTGGCCACTCCCCATGCACTCCCCATGCAGCCCTTTCTGCCCAGGGGGTTCTATTCCCATGCTTTAATAAAACCAACTTTTTGCACAAAAGATGTCCCAAGAAATCATTCTTGGCCATCCGCTCTGAACCCCAGCAGTTCCTACATCAGTAGGTGTACTAGTAACTACGGATCAGCACTGGGACATAGGCTCTTGGAATGAGGGCTGGAAGGAGCTCTGATTGAAGAAACCAGAGAGGAAAATTTCAAAAGCAATGAAATGTACATTTATTTCATATTTAACTGATGAGCCTCCTGCTACAATGCAAGAATCGAATGAATATGTCTAAAGGACTCAAGTGCAATGCATACTGAAATGCTTTTATTGGGATGGGTAAACTTAGAGCTATCAGAATAAGAGATACAGAGAGAGAGAGAGAAACTGCCACCTGTCAGTACCTAGGAGGAGAAAAAAAGGCAGGTACTTCTGAAGAGAGATATCACCTCCTTTAGATCCTTGCCTGAAATAAACTAGTTACTTCATTTTGGAATAAGTGTAGCCCATGCTATTCATTTGTTTATCTTTCTTTTTAAGGAACGGAGTCATCCTATTTTTTTCAATTGCTCATGTTGTCTTCAGAGAGAGAGGTGTGTGGGGAAAAGGATGGATCGACAGGCTTGGCAAAACAACAAGAGTGCTCAGTCCCAGATGCCAACTCTTTTGGCCAACTGAATTGAGATCTCTTTCCTTTCAAAATATATTCAGTCATTCAATCTCCAAGAGGGGTAAGGGGAACCATATAACTAGCAGGTTGCCATATCATTTAATATTGTGAGTGCACAGAAATTGTACTTACATTTTCAGTCTTTACAATGTTCAGCCAATTCAAAACTTTATTTTTTTTTTAAATTTTTTATTTATTTATGATAGTCATACAGAGAGAAAGAGAGAGAGGCAGAGACACAGGCAGAGGGAGAAGCAGGCTCCATGCGCCGGGATGTGGGATTCGATCCCGAGTCTCCAGGATCGCGCCCTGGGCCAAAGGCAGGCGCCAAACCGCTGCGCCACCCAGGGATCCCGCCAATTCAAAACTTTAAAGATGCCATTCTACAGTCTAGAAGCAAGACAAAACTTGGGGTACTAGTAAGGAAGTGATTTCATTAGGATATTTCCAGCAAAAATCAAAAGAAGGAAGAGTAGAGGAAAAAAATACTTGTGAATGCTCTTAATTAACATAAACATAGAAGGCATCAAATTCAATCAGTAATCAGCTCTAGCCAATGGATGCATTGACTGAATTATCCATAATAAGTTTATCCTCAAGATGAGGGCACAGAAAAACAAGTATCTTAATTTGCTTCAGCATTAGATTTGACATTTGGACCCAGGTTGTTTTTAGAAAAGTATGGAATACTAACCCAAATAGGTACTGGGTTTTCTATGTAATTTCTGGCTTTGCTTCTTTGAAATCTTTTCCTCTACCCCCCTCTAGTGAGTCAAAAGCAATAAAACAGAAGAAACATAAGCAACTCATTCTGTTAAAAGTTTAAATTGTGGGGAAAAAATAAAAATGAAACCCTCAGGATCCTTACACTGAAAAAAGCAAGAATAACTTGCTTTTAACCCTACAGTATTTTTGTGGGGATTGTTTCAGAATAACCATGATTGAGATCTTTTAAAGTAATGCTCTCTAGTAAGTCAGGAGTAGGAAAACTTCACTAAGGAGAAGGGGGCTTTGCCAGGACAAGATGGTTTCCATACAGGTACATGTTTCAAGTACTCAGGCAGATAGGTCAGAATGGAAGACATACTATTGGGTCCACCATCTAAATGACCAAGAAATCACAGAGAAGGGACTTGCAAAATCAGTTAGATAATCATGGCCCCAGCATTCTACTAAGCTCCTCAGAACCTGAGATCCCATGAGAACAAATCCACCAAAGGAGAGGAAGTGGAACTATATACAAATTAAATTCAACAAATTCTTAGTGTCTATGCTTCAAGTTGAAGGAAAGGAAAAATGGAACAGAAAAAGACTTGTATTAATGTCTGTGGTTGCTAAGCTGTGTCAGTCAGGGAAGGAAGGTGAAAACATTGCCACTTTAACTGTGGGGTTTATTCTCAGAGGATGTGGAGGGTTGAGTTACAAGCAAGAATGAGATGGACTTTTTCCTACTCTCTGAGTCTGAGCTTGGGGTCTTCGTGGTGGCTTATTAAGAAAATAGGTAGCTCTAGGTGCTCCCAGCTTTCACTGAGCAAAGAGAGGGTAGCTCTTTAAAATAAAAGTGCCCAGGGATGCCTGGGTAGCTCAACGGTTGAGTGTCTGCCTTCGGCTCAGGGCGTGATCCCAGAGTCCAGGGATCGAGTCCCACATCAGGCTCTTTGTGTGGATCCTGCTTCTCCCTCTGCCTGTGTCTCTGCCTCTCTCTTTCATTCTCTCTCTCTCTGTCATGAATAAATAAATAAAATCTTTTTTAAAAAATAAAATAAAAAATAGAAGTATCCAGTGATTTAAATATGGTTTTTCATTAAGTATATATCTTAACTTTAAAAAAGAAAAAAAATAGATTTGCAGTATTTTAACCTAGAGATCTGCTAAGCCCTCTAACTCATTTGTTTATAAATAAGGAAATACAGACCCAGAGATGCTAAGAGATTTATTAAAATGACAATATGCCACTATCCCTGTTGCTAATCTTATCTGACACTGAAGGCTTGGGCGTGTCCTTCACACCTCTGAATCTCTTAAACCAATGTTCAGTAGAAGTCAAGATTTTGCTGATCCACCAAGACAAATCATGTGATCAAAGATGAAATGGCAAAGCCTCTTCCTCCCATTATACTCAAATATGCCAACTCAAGGTACCTTTGAGAAGTCATGAAAGCTAGGCTATAAAAAGACTAAACATCTAAGTTTAGAATAAATATAGTAAACAGATAAAATTTGAAATTATTTTGATGTAATTAAGTGGGACCACCAGGAACTTTGATTTAGGAAACAGCAACAAATATAATGTCATTTTGGATGTCACCAAGATGATGGCCTAGGAGGCTCTTGAGTTTTCCTCCTGTCACAGACACATCAAATGTAGAGCTACACATTGACCATTTTCCTCTGAAAGAAATCCCAAAACTAGTTGAATGATCCCTATACCTCTGGTGACTGAGAAAATACCCAAATGGAAATGGGTAGGAAAGACTGAGACACACTCTTGCTATAAATCCCATGCCCTGCACAGTGCCTTACCCTTGAGAGGGACCCTCCAACTCCTACTTTCTCCCAGGGGAGCAAAGGGTTTGGGTTTTACATCTGATGCTCCAACTTTGAAGGCTTATAGCTAAGTTCAAATCACTTAGCTCTGAAAGCCAACTTGTGGTCACAAGTCCCATTAGAGTATAGCAAACAAAGGGCAGTTGTTAATGGACAAATGAGCACTCCCCAGGCTTTACACAGAAGGAACAGGCAAAAAAAAAGAAAAGAAAAAAGAAAAAGAAAAAGAAAGAAAGAGAAAAAAAGAAAAGAAAAGAAAAGAAAAGAAAAGAAAAGAAAAGAAAAGAAAAGAAAGAGAAAAGAAAAGAAAAAGCCCATTTCCAATCTTTCCCTGAAGGAGTTTGACCAGATACTTCATAAGCTGCTGCCTGAGGGTCAAGTTTCCAATTAGCCTGCATCCAGGTACTGTCTACAATCTTCCTGGGAGATCAAAAAGTCAGTGGACACTTCTGCCAACTTCTCCACCTGGCTTATTCCAACAATAAAACAAAACTCCCAGCCTCATCCTAGAAGGAGCTTGTCCATACATCTAATGTCCCAACTTTATGGCTGCCATAGAGGGATGGGCCCCAAGTTACCTATCTTTGATAAACAATGGGGCTTACATTCATGTGAGTCCTACAGGACCATAGCAGACAAAGAAGCAGTTGTTAAATGCACACCCAAGCACTGTCCCCATGGGTGTTCCCCTGGGCTCAGCACAGGGACAATGGGCAAAATCACCCATCTCCTGGTTTCTCTCCAAAAGGATTTGAGTGGATGCTGACTGCATTTCTTCCAGAAATCTATTAGAGCTGGTGGGCACATCCTCTGATGCCTCCCTTCAGCTTGCTCCAACAGTAAAATAAAATTGTCAGCATCTCTATGGAAGGAGTTTGTCTACATATAAGGACCCCAATTGCTTTGTATGCCACCCAAAGGACTAGCTCCCAAATTACCTAACTCTGAGAACTGATGGGGTTCAACATTCATAAGTCCCCTAGGACTACACAATGAGGCATTTCCATTTGGGGGCCCAGTGACTTTCCCTCTGGCTCAGCACAGAGTAAGTAAGCAAAAATGCCCACATCCCAGTTCCACCTTAATAAGGGATAGACTACGTACCTAACCTCTTGCCTTTCCCATGTGCTGCACAAAAGTGAGATTTCTAATTAGCTACATCAGGAAGCTGAAAGTGCAGACAATCAGTCATCTTCTAGAAGTCTCAATAGGTGTATGAGTATTTAGTCCACCTTTGGGACACCACCGGGTCCTAGAATAGCCTTAACTACTGGGAGCCACTAAAAACCAATGGTCTGCACAGTCACAGAAGTTTGAGTGGCAACCATGAGCTTGGTCCTAGACTGACTAATGAAACTCTTCCCCTTACCAGCCAATCAAGATTGAGACAGGTGGCTGTTATATCTAATGTGCAGAAACCAACACAGAGACTCAAGTAAAATGAAGAAATATAGTAATATGGCCCAAACAAAAGAACAAGATAAATCTCAAAAAAAAAAAAAAAAAACAGTGTTAGTGAAAAAGGGATGAGTGGTTCACTGAAGAGAGTTTATAATAATAATCATTAGCATGCTCATTGAGGTCAGAAGATCAGTGCATGGACAAAGAATTTCAACAAAGTCAAAGCATTAAAGAATGCCACACAGAAATCATGTAGCTGAGGAATAGAATAAGTGAACTGAAACGTTCAAAAGAGGGTTTTAACATCAATCTAGACCAAGTGGAAGAAAGGACCTGTGAACATGAACAAGAGATTAAAATTCATCTTATCAGAGACATAAAAAGAGAAAAAGAATGAAAAGGAAGGAGGATAACTTCAGGGCTTGATGGGAAACTATCGAGTGGACCTTATATTCACCTTATAAGGATCCAGAAGGACAAGGGAGAAACAAAGGGGCAGAAAGCGTATTCAAAGAAATAATGGCCAAAAACCTGGGAAAAGACAGATATCTAGATCGAATAAGCCCAAAAAGTACCAAAAAAGATGAACCTAAGGAGATCTACAATCAACACACATTATAATTAAATTATCAAAATGTAAAGACAAAGAAACACAAAAGCATCAAGAGAAATGCACCTTGATAAACACAAGGGAACCTCCCCCGCCATAGGGCCATGAGAAAACGTTTCAGTATAAACCTTGTAGTCAGAAGGAAGTAAAATGATATATTCAAAGTGCTGAAAGGAAAAAAAAAAATGCCACTCAAGGGCATTCTACCCAGCAAAGCTCTCAATGGAATTGAAGAAGAAATAAAGAATTTCCCAGAACTTGAAAGAGTACATTCCCATTTGACCAGCCTAAAAGAAAAGTTAAACTAAAATGAAAAGACGCTAATTAGTAATGGGAAACATATAAAGTATATAACTCACTATTAAAGCCAAACATAGTGTTAAATTCAGAATACTTTAATATAGTAATGTGGTAGGTAATTCACCTATATAACTCTATGTATTAAAAATGACTATAAATACAATAATTTGTTAATTTCTTAATGGACACACAATATTTAAAAATGTAAATTGTAATATCAAAAACATAATATGTGGGGGAAGTGTAAAAATGTAGTTTTTGTATGTGTTCAAAGTTAAGTTGTTATGAGCTTGAAATAGACTATTAGAACTATAAAGTGCTTCCAATGTAAACTTCATGGTAACTAGAAACAAAAACTTGCCTAGATATACAAAAGATAAAGAGATAGGAATCTAAGCATACCACTACGGAAAATCACCAAGTCATAAAGGAAGAGAGCAAGAAAGAAAGGAAGAAACAAAGGAAATTTAAAAAGCCAGACGACAATTTAAAAAATGACAATAATAACTCCATATCAGTCGATAATTAACTATTAATGGACTAAATTCCTCAACCAAAGGACAGAGTGGCTGAATAGATTAAAAAAAAAAAAAAAGGTAAAACAAACCAAAGCAAAAAACCCACTCAATAGTATGCTGCCCACAAGACTCACATGAGCTTTGAGGGCACAAATAGACTAGAAGAGAAGGGATGGAAAAAAGATACGCCATACAAACAGAATGAAAAAGAAAGCAGTGTTAACTACACTTACAGCAAACCAAAGTATACTTTAGTCAAAAACTGTGAGAAGATACAAATAAAATCATTATAATAATGACAGAAGACCCAATTCATCAAGAGAATGTAACAATTATAAATACTTATGCATCCATATTACAGCACTTAAATATATAAAGTGAATATTAATAGATACAAAGGGACAAATAGGCATCTATTCAATAATAGTAGGAAATTTTAAACCCCACTTGCACCAACGGTTAGATTTTCCTGGCAGAAAATAAGGACACATTGGACTTAAGTATACATTAGATCAGATGGACCTACCAGATATGTACAGAACTCTCCATCTAACTGCAGCAGAATACACATTCTTCTCAAGTACACATGGAACGTTTCCTAGGATAAGTCCAGAAAACAAGTCTTAATAAATTTAAGAATATTCAAGTCATAAAAGCCATCTTTTTGGACCACAGTGACATGAAATTATGAATCAATTATAAGAAGATTGGACAGTTTACAGGTATGTGGAAATTAAACAACATACTCCTAAGCAACCAATGGGTAAAAAAAAAAAAAAAAGAAAAGAAAAAAAAATCAAAAGGGAAATGAAAAAATGCCTTGAAACAAATGAAAACAGAAACACAACATATCAAAACTTGTGGGATGACCCAAAAGCAGTTCTTAAAGGGAAATTAATAGTAATAAATGCATATTTAAAAAAACAAAGATCTCAAATAAATAATCTAACTTTGCACTTCAAGAATCTAGAAAAAAAAGAAGAAATGGGACCCAAAGTTATTAGAAAGAAAGAAATAACAAAGATCAGAGTGGAAATAGAGGCTAAAAAGACAAGAGAAAAAAAATCAGTGAAAATAAGAGCTGGATTTTTGAAAAGGTATACAGAATTAACAAACCTTTAGGTAGACTAAGAAAATAACTCAATAAATAAAATAAAGAGAAAATATTATAACTGATACCACAGAACAAAGGATCATAAAAGACTTCTTTGGACAACTATATGCCAACAAATTAGATAACCCAGAATAAATGGACTACTTGCTAGAAATATACCAACTATCAGGACTTAATCATGAAGAAATTGAAAATCTGAACAGACCAATTACTGGTAAGAGATTGAATCAGTCATCAGAAACCTTCCTCCTGGGGAAAAAAAAAAGTCCAGGACAAGATGGATGGGGAATTCTAGTAAACACTTTAAGAAAAATTAATGTCAATCCTTCTCCAACTCTTCCAAAAATAGAAGAGGGAGCACTTCCAAATTAATTTTCCATATCGGCATTATTCTGATACCAAAGTGAGACAAGTACACTACAAGAAAAGAAAATTATAGGCTAATATTGCGGATATACATATATGGAAAAATACTCACCAAAACATTAGCAAATCAAATACAATAGCACACATTATGCCTTGTATCAAATACAAAGATCACACATTATGACCCAGTGAGATTTATTCCTAGATGCAAGGATGGTTCAACATACACATAAATGTGACAGACCACATTAACAAAATGAAGAATAAAAACAAATTATGATTACCTTAATAGATTCAGAAAATGCATTTGACAAATTCAACATCTTTTCATGATAAATAAAATCACTCAACAAATTATGTATAGATGTAGTATACTTCAACATAATAAAGGTCATATATAACAAGACCACAGCTAACAACATACTTAATAATAAAAAGCTGAAAGCTTAAAGACTTCATCAGAATAACTGTTAGAACTAATAAACCACTTCAAAAAAGTTGCAAGATAGAAAATCATGCTAAAATCAATTATGCTTCTATACACTAACAATAAATTATCAGAAAGAGAAATTAAGAAAACAATCCCATTTATAGTAGCATCTAAAAGAATAAATCACTTAGGAATAAATTTGACCAAGGATATGAAAGAACTATGCACTGAATGCTAGAAGATAATAAGGAAAGAAATTGAAGAAGACACAAGTAAATGTAAAGATATGTCATGTTCATGAATCAGAAGAATTAAAATTGCCAAAATGTCCATACAGATTCAAAGAATCCCTCCCAAAATGCCAATGGCATTTTTCAAAGAAATAGAAATATCAATCCTAAAATTTCTGTGGAGCCACAAAGACTCCAAATGTCCAAAGTAATCTCGAATAAGAAAAAAAAAAGAAAGCTGGAGCCATCACACCTCCTAATTCTAAACTATTATACAAAGCTATTGTATACCACAACAGGGTGGTACTGGCTTAAAAGTAAACACAAAGATCAATAGAACAAAATAGAGAGCCCATAAATAAGCCTATTCATATATGGTCAAATAATTTACAGCAAAGGAGCCAAAAATATACAAAGAGGGAAGGACCACTATCATACATGGTACACACAAATTAACTCAAAATGGTTCAAAGTCTTGAACATAAGACCTAAAACTGTAAAACTCCTGGAAGAAATCATAAGGGAGTAATCTCCTTGACACTGGTCTTGGCAATGAGCTTTTGGATTTGAAGACAAAAGCAAAGGCAAATATAAATAAGAGGAACTACATCAAATTAAAAAGTTCTGCATAGGGCAGCCCTGGTGGCTCAGAGGTTTAGCGTCGCCTTCAGTCCAGGGTGTGGGCCTGGCCAAGTCAGCCTCTCTCTCTGTGTTTCTCATGAATAAATAAATAAAATCTTAAAAAAAAAAAAAAAGCACTGCATAGCAAAAGAAACAACAAAACAATCTATAAAATGAGAGAAAATCTTTGCAAAGCACAAATCTTTTAGGATTTATTTATTCATTCATTCTTTCATTCATTTATGAGAGACATAGGGAGGCAGAGACTTACGCAGGGAACCTGATGCAGGATTCAATCCCAGGACCCCAGGATCACAACCTGAGCTGAAGGCAAACATTCAACCTCTGAGCCACCCAGGTCCCCTGCAAACTATGTATCTGATAAGAGGTTAACATCCAAAATATATAAGAAACTCATATAACCCAATAGTAAAAAATCAAACAATCCAAAATTTTTTATGGACAAAGGACCTGAATAGACATTTCTCCAAAGAAGACTTACAAATGATCAATAGATACAAAGTTGCTCAACATCATAAATAATCAGGGAAATGCAAATCAAAACCACAATGGGATATCACCTTCGTCCTATTAGGACATTTCCTATCAAGAATACAAAAGATAACAAATGTTACTGAGAGTATGGAGTAAAGAGAATCCTTATACATTGTTGATGAGAATGTAAACTGTACATCCTAAATGGAAAACAGTATGGAAATTTCTCAAGAAATTAAAAATAGAACACCATATAATCCAGCAATCCAACTTCTGGGTTTAAATGCAAAGAAAATGAAATTATTATCTTGAAGAGATATCTGTATTACCATGTTTATTGCAGCATTATTCACAATAGCCAAGGTATAAAAACAACCTATGTGTCCATTTAGAGATGAATAAAGAAGATGTGGTGTATACATACAATGGATGACACTCAGCCTTAAAAAGGAATGAAATCTTGCCATTTGTGACAACATGGATGAAACATGTTAAGTGAAACAGGCCAGAAAAAGAGAGATATAAACTGCATGGTACCACTTACATGGTAAATCTTAAAAATAAACAAATAAAGAATTCATAGAAACAGAAAGACGGAGTAGAATGGTGGTTGCCAGGGCTCAGGGTTGACTTTCAGGTATAAGATTAATAGGGTTTGAGTCTTATACATTAGGTATAACATGGTGACTATAATTGGTTATACTGTATTGTATAATTGAAATTTGCCAAGAGGAGAGCTTATATGTTCTCACCAAAAAAAAAGGGGGGGGGGATATAAGTACATGAGGTGATACATATATTAATCAACTCAACGATAGGCACCCTTTCACAATATATATGTATACTAAATAATCATGTTGTAGACTTTAAATGTATTATAATTTTATCTGTCAATTATACCTTGATAAAGCTGGAAAAATAAATTTATCAACCTCACTGCATTTAATAGCTGTTCTCTCCACTCGGTCCTGTTTTCTATCCTAGTGACCTGAAGTGTGGGTACTTAGGTTTCTAAGTCATGATCCTATAATTCTTTAAGAGGATGGGTGTAGAGAGGGTAAGGGTAGAGGTTGCAGGACCCCCCAAAATGTTATGGATGGAAGGCCCCTCAAAATGTCATTTTATCCTTCCAAAATTTTAACCTGTTTTCATTTCTTATGTGGGTTTACCAGCAGAGGGCCCCCAATACCTTTTTTCTTCTTCCCCCAAAACAGTATCATTTAAACAAGTGACCTGAAAAACCAGAATCCACTTCATTATAACATATTGATCACTTATCACCCTTACAAGCAATTAGAGATGCTCTTCATGGCACAGAGTGTATGTGTGTATCCTTCTGAAAAAGGAGGCAAAGCTGAATTTTATGGAGAACATGCTGAGAGGTGGTAGGTCTTTTATCGCTGTCTTAAGGAATGCAACAAATTTGAACTAGCATGGCAAAGTCGTTTTATTTCAGATGAAAATTCTTGCAAATTATGTTTCAGAATTAACATTAAAATGGTTGCTTTTAAAAGGATCTGAATTCTGTGTATGTTAACTGAGAATTTAGTTTTCAATCAAGTTGGAGAAACCAAGATTATTTTTTTTTTTAGTCTAAGCTAATCAGTTAAATGAATTTATTGGTTTCCAGCCTACTTTTAATTAGTACATTTAAACTTTATAAATGCAGTGTGCTATCCTATTGTCTCTTTTGGGAGCAAACTATTCTAAATCTGTAAACTACCTTATTTCCTGAACTGGATTTTGTTTGATTAAGGACTTTATTTATCTATTTCATTTTCCCTGAGAAAACCTAAAATTTGACTTACTTAAAATCAGTTTTGTGTTCTATATGATAATGTACAACAGAAGAAGTAAGCCCTACTATGAATTATGGACTTTAGTTAATAACAATGTATCAATATTTGTTTATAATTCTAACAAGTATACCACACTGAGACAAGATAATTATAGGGAATAATAATAGGGAACATTGAGTGATAGGAAGGGAGCATATATGGGAACTCTTTGTACTATCTGCTCAATTTTCTATAAACCTAAATCTTCTCTAAGATATAAAGTCTAGTAATTTTTTTTAAACATAGAGGAAGAAATAGAATAAGAGTCCAACATGGCCTCCTCAAGGGAAAGAGATACTGTATAGCAATGCCTGCTTCCGCTTGATCTGGAAAAAGCCTTGGAGAGTAGGGCCCCAGAGAATTTTCGGTCTGCTGACCATTTCATCAGTTGTTAACTTAGAAGGTTATTCATGGGGAGGGGTGCACTAGAATTTTCATTTCTAACAAGTTCTGAGCTAATATTTCAAATATGTCTAGGCAGAAGGGCTACCTCACAGAGATCCTGTCCACATGGCAGGGCAAGGAAGTAATAGACATAAGCCAGGCCAGTCACTGTGACTGGAGGGGCCAGGCCCATCAGCTGTGAAACCATGAAACTGAAAACCAAACACCAGAGTGGACAAAAAACATCTCAGAATCCCTGTGGAGACCAGTGATGCTAGGACCTGACATCCCCTACTTCCCATCTTGGCACTTCAGAAATTCCCTGACATGATTAACAGCCCTGGGGAAGAGAGCGGGCTTCTGTTGGTAAGATTATTGTCATTGCAGGGGATCCCTGGGTGGCTCAGAGGTTTAGCGCCTGCCTTTGGCCCAGGGTGTAATTCTGGAGTCCCAGGATCCAGTCCCACTTCGGGCTCCCTGCATGGAGCCTGCTTCTCCCTCTGCCTGTGTCTCTACCTCTCTCTCTGTCTCTCATGAATAAATAAATAAAATCTTAAAAAAAAAAATTATTGTGATTGCTGCTGAGTGGGGGGCCTGAAAAATAAAGCTCAATTACAGAAAAAAAAATCTATTTGTTACACATTTATACAAGATATTGAAGATTTGGTAAACTCTTGTTTACCAAAATTAAGATAAAAGGGAAAAAATTCTAATAGGTTAATAGAGAAATTCATTCTTCATCATTTGTGGTCTAAGATGTACTAAAATACTTTCAATGATTTCATATGTCTCAGGTTTAAAGAAATATCCTTGTTTAAACAGAGACACTGGTACAAATTGATATTTGTTAATAAATTTTGATATGCTTGTTAATCAGACAATGTTATAAGATTCAAAATATAAACCAAAAGTCTTAGAAAATTTTTAATGGTCTCACTGTTTATAAATTGTTCTTATATACAGGGTAACTATTGACTACATCTTTACAAATTAATTGTTTGTTATTCCTAAAGAAAGGATTCCACTCTCTTTATTCAGATAATGCTAGCTAACATAATTCATTAGCTAGAACTGTTCAACGCCCTCAGATAAGTTTACAAAGCTCTCTGAAGACTTACCGTAAAGTTTTATGCAGGCTACCCCAGCTTACAACTAGCAGGTACAGACAGATTTTCCTGCAGATAAAGTACAGGAACCCTTGCAAGAATTTCAGCTCAGAGACCAGGAAACATCACCAGTGCATAACTGCCCTTGAACCTCGTGGAATGAGTTCACAGGTAGTGTGGGAGTGAGAGCGGGGTGTACTATATGGTAAAGCTCCAAGGAATCGAACTTTGGGCTCATTTCTCAGTTTAAAAGACCTGACACAGCCATCCTGGACTCCATGCCTGTGGGACATGTAAACTGAGAATCTCTCAGGATTCTTGAGAGAAAGATTATAACCTGGAGGAGAAACATTTTCTGAGATTTTCCCAGATTGTTAAGTAAGAAAAGCTTTTGCCCAAACATTCAATCAAGACTGAGTACTAGGAGCCTGCATACCCCACTTTCTCTCATTCTCTCCCTCCTTCTTCTAGCTGTCTTTCCCTCTCTTAGCTTAACATTCTGGGCTGTTAATTGTCAAGGTTGGAAACTTTAACATATCTTCCCTTAATTCTGATGCTTTGATCTCTAAAACTAATCCCTTGTATTTTGACACCTAATAGGCAGAAAACATGAGCAAACTTGGAGACTAGAAACTGTGCCACTTTCTAGGTGGACCTGGGAATTCAGATACAGGATAGGATATGCTTTCCTGGTTAGGTACCTGAGGGGAACATTTCTATTCTCACCTTTCTCTGCATCAAAACAGTCACATGGGGGCACCTGGGTGGCTCAGTGGTTGAGCCTCTGCTTTTGGCTCAGGGCATGATCCTGGGGTCCTGGGATCAAGTCCTGCATGGAGCTTTCTGCAGGGAGCCTGCTTCTCCCTCTACCTATGTCTCTGTTTCTCTCTCTATGTCTCTTATGGATAAATAAATAAAATCTTGGGATCCCTGGGTGGCGCAGTGGTTTGGCGCTTGCCTTTGGCCCAGGGCGCGATCCTGGAGACCCGGGATCCAGTCCCACATCGGGCTCCCGGTGCATGGAGCCTGCTTCTCCCTCTGCCTATGTCTCTGCCTCTCTCTCTCTCTCTGTTACTATCATAAGTAAATTTAAAAAAAAAATTAAAAAATAAAATAAATAAATAAAATCTTGGGAAAAAAAACAGTGACATGTACTCCCATTCTTTGCCATTTTTATTGAGTTTGGAAAATTGAAAACAAAAAAGATTTCCTCTGATAATATTCCCAGACTTCATCGAAATCAGACCTCTTTTCAGAAAGGTGATTTCTGCCTTACACTCAGGTTAATTTTGAAAAAATGAAATCCAATAAATATTATGTTTGCACTTTTATTGTTTTCAATCTTTGAACTGTTTACTTGACTGAGCTTTTAGATGATGTGAAGTTTGTTGACTTCCAACTATAAGCTTTTCTTCAATAAAAAACGAGGTTGCAAGAAAACAGCTTTAAAGAGATACATAGAGGTCTCTCAAGCTTTCTGGTTTCCATAATAATAAACATTATTTATTGAGTTCCCACTGTTACCAAACTCTATACTAAGGGCTCTACCTTTATTATCTCATTGAATCTTCAAAACATTATCTTGCAGTAAGATAAGGAAAGTGGGGTTCAAAAGTGTATGTAATTTGCCCTGTGTCAAGAAGTTAGTAAGAACCTATGAATGAGATCCTATGTATGAGGTTCTATGTATGAACAGGATCATTGTTTGAAATATTAAATATCGCCGATACTGAAAAACATTTTTCAGATTTGTCTTTTGGTTAAAAAGACAACTACAGTCCAAGCATTACTTTATTTACTGTAAAATTAGATTGTCAGTCCAGAAGTGCTTTGTTGCTGTTCCGAAGTCAACCAAAACCTCAGCTGTAGATTTGAACACATAGTTTTTGTGAAGTTTACCACTTCATGTAGAACTGTGTAGACTATGAGAAATTGCTATAGTTTTCAGAAGAACATTAATTGTTCTTCTTGAGCAGTCTCTAATAAATCACTGTAAATCATGTCTGTTTTGGGTTTGGGGTACAGTTACACTCACAAGCAGTTCTCCTATATTATAAATGAATCTCCTTAAACTAACAACCTCTATAATTTTTCCCTGTCTCCCTAGCCTTCTATTTCCTCTCCAGTTACACTAGAGGTTGGCAAACTTTTTATGTCAAGGGTCAGATAGTAAATACCTTAGACTTTGTGGGCTATATGAACCCTGTGGCAATATCTTACCTTAGCCATTGTAACATGAAAGCAGCTACAGATAATATATAAATAATTTATCATGACTGTTTCCAATAAAACTATATTTACAGAATTGAATTATGAGCTGGATTTGGCCTTTAGGTTGTTAATTTGCCAACCGCAATTCTAAACATACATTATGGGACCTTAAATGAATTAAAACTTCTAACGCTCTTACTACAGAGCTTAACACACTCTAAATTCTATTTGTTAATAAAATAAAATAAAAACTGAAATACAGGTAATTCCCTAAATATATCACACCCTTCATGTCCCCATGGTTTTTGCCCATACTTCTTCCTGAAATTTTCTGGCCTCTTCTGTACCTGGCTAACTTTTGTGACCTCACTAGATTTGATTTTGACTTTCACCTCCAGGACACTTTCATTGCTCTACAGTTTGGTTGATGTTCCTGCCTATTTAAATCAATTCCTGATGCCTGCCCCAAATAGCCCCATCACTGGACTCAGAGCTCCCTTACCTGACTACAAGTTCATTCACAGCAGGGACTTTGTCTTCCCACTCAAAGTCCTCAATTCCTAACTGGAGAAGCTTACAAATCTTTTTAATCACTGAACAATGAAAATCTTCAAATAAATAAACTAAAAGTTTTGTCCATGGGGCCTCATTGATTAAAATCATAATCTAAACAAGTTATAAACCTTTTTCTCAAGTCCCAAACTTATAACTTTATTCCTGTTCATCATGGATATCAAGAGAAAGAGGAGACCTGTCCACTAGGAGAGAACTCTGCTCCTTTTATACCCTTGAGTAAATTCTGGGAAAGGAAATATTTTGAGAACAGGGGGTAAATTACCCTAGAAACTAAAAGATATGAACATAATGAAGATAAAGATTTAATTTAAAAAGAAAAGAAAATACCTTAAGGAAGAAGTAATCTGAACATGTACAGGAAGGCCATGTATGTTGCTCAAAGGTTTGTTTAGGACGTTCTGTCTGTGCATTTCTCTCTGTCCTTATGGAAAGAAGTCACATTTATGTGTAATTGCTGAAGAAAAGTGTGTGTGTGTGTGTGTGTGTGTGCGCGCGTGTGTGTGTGTGTGCATGTTAAGTGCTAGTGTGGTGAGGAACCAAATATTAATAAAATGCAGAAAGTAGGACTTATCAATATATCTGTCATTAGAGGTCAAAAGTAATGGAGAACAAAAGTGTAGTGACTATCATCTTCTTACATAATTCAGCTTCCCCCTCCTTTCATTTGGTAACTGAATACCTTATTTTCCACAGGAGGACTAACTAGCTCATTCCCACTGTTTGGGTGAGACTCCTACTCCTGGGTGAGCACATTCATCATGGTACTCTCCCCCATTGCTACCCAAGGTAAATGTGCTTGACTCAGTGAATTCAATCTGATACTCTCTCCAGAGGTTTCAGGATTTTAATAAACCTATAGGATGGAAAATAATCTTCTTGAGTATTTCCAATGAGCATCTTACAGAGGTTCACCCTCTGTTCATACTACCTAGTTCTCCAGATCAATCCAACTCTTCTTTTCCACTAATAGAATGAGCTACCTCAAACTTTTTCTTTTGGCCTAAGTTAAGGGAGATTCTGTTGCCCAAAACGAAAACATCCTAATTGACACATCAGATAAAGTGGTTTGAGAACTCAGAAGAGAGCTATTTTTGGTTAAAGGGATTAGAAACTACTCCATGGATAAATTGGCATTTTATTTAATCACTGAAAAAATAAGTAGGATTCAGATATGAAAAAAAAGAAGAAGGAGGAGGAAAGGGGTTTCTTGAGTAGGATAGTTCTGTGAACAAAATCATGTAGGCAAGATATTGTGGAAGATTGCAAAGGACACTTCAAATAGTTTATTTGGCAGAAATATTTAAATGGAGGCAAGAAGACTGAAAGAGTAACACAACTGACTAAAAAGTAAACACGTGGCACAAAACAAGAGCTTCTATTCCATAACTGAGTAAGTGGTACAGAAAACTTGTCAATCAAGTAGGTCCTATTGATGAAGTTTTGGAATATAGGTGAGGTCCAGAGCCAATGACCAAGAAAGAATTCTAGGTGTCTTTGGTGCAAAATGGTGGTTTTATTAAAGCACAGTGGGGGGGGGGGCGGGGGGGGGGGGGACTGGACCCTTGGACAGGAAGAGTGGCTGCCGCAGGCCTTCAAGGAGTGGCTGATTATATACTTGGGACTTAGGGGAAGTAAACAAAAGGGAGATTTCAAAAGGATTTTCGTATGCTAAGGAGGACCTATAAGATACTAGAGGCCTTGCCATTATCAAGTTAAGATTCTTTTTCCCTCTAGCAAGGCATTAACTTTAAGTCAACTGGAACCTCCCTGAGGAATGTCACACATATCCCACCTTAGGTGGGGATTTTTTGTGGGATATCAGCTGTGCTTTGTCTTCAGCTATCCCTGTTTCCTCATCACTAGTCTCAACCCTTATTCTAACCTTGGTATAGCAGATCCCTGGAAAACGAATAGACTCTTTGTAGGAACCACTATACTATTTAAATATTGCCCCTTTAAGACACCATTGAAACTGGAGAAGACTTAACAGTCTCAATAAAGCATGGCTGCCTTAGGTTTGAATATTAGTACCAAAGAGAAAGTATTCTATATGACAACAATGCCATAGTGCCAAATGAGAAGATAGAACTCTGGTCACAATGAGTGAAAATCAGAAATACTAAAAACGATTCTGTAAAAACTTATGGGAAGAAAATTAAAAAAAAAAAAAAACAACACACAACTAAAAATTCAGTGAAAATAGAGAATAAAAATTATAGCTATTTCAGTATTTCTCTAGCTCATTTAGGAAAGCTTTACTCTATTTCACAATTTTCTTAAATAGAACTTTAATGATTCTAAGATTTATTTGAAAAAATAGTCAAGAATTTAAAAAAGTCAAATGACCAAAAGATATTAGCTATATTTATATACACATACAATCAGAAAAAAATCCATGGGACAAGGAATGGAATACTCGATAAATATTGCTGCTAAAAATTGTGGAGGCTGAGAAAATTAAGGCTATTCCATCTTAAGTTCAGCGTTAGCACAAGTACAGCCATCTCTGGCCCCTATGAATAAGAGCTGAACTTTACCTTACTTCAGTTACAGGAAAAAAACAGCTTAACGCCCTAGAAAGCCCCATATTAGAATGAGAACAGAGCTCAACGCCTGTGGCAGAAAGTCCTATCAAATCAGAATGAGAACAGAACTTAATGCCCTTGAAAGCCCCCATATCAGAATGTAAACAGAACTTGAGAAATTCCTCCACCCCTTCTGGAGGTCCCCTAGACCAGCCCATAAAACTCAGCTGGAACCCACCTCGGGGTCCAAGTCCCTGCTCCGCTGTGTCGGGAATACTTGGACCCAAGCTTGAGCTTATTAATAAACCCTCATGTACTTGCATCGGTGTCAGCTCCTTGGTGGTTTCTTGGATTTGCAATCTTAGGCACAACAAAAATTGCTACATACCTGAAAAATAAAATCAGTTTCCATATTTGCCTGATATTACATATTTTCATGCATTCTGTTAGATTATTAAATATAAAAATAATAGTTTAAAAAACTATTTGAATCTGTATCTAATTAACCTCATGGAGGAAAACTTTTGAATTACAAATGCAATGGAAGAAATCCAAAGAGAGATGTAATAATGCAGCAATATACTTGGAAAAGTATTTTGATATAAATATGATAGAAAGAAATATTTGATATTCTTCATGTACATAGAGATGTTAAAGATTAATCAAAAGAAGACAATAAGCATCAAATAAAATATGAACAAATGTTATGAAATGGCCAGGCATAAGAGAGAAACTGAAAACTGATAAATTCATTTAAAATCAATCATAATACTAATCAAAGAAATGAAATAAAATAGATATTCTATTGTCCTACTAAATGAACATAACAGTTGAGTTTTCAGTCCTTCAGCCCTCATGAGGATTTTGACTATTTGGGAGCATTTATTGGTAGTGTTATTTAAGCCAGTCGCCCATTGTGAGATTTCCAACTTCTCTGATCACAGCTCGTCTTGGCTGTAGGAATCGACCAAGATGGCTGTCCTTTACCTAAAAGCTACCTGTGGAGACCAATTCCTCCTCTTACATTTGCAGCCCTTGTACCACTGTGTCTTCATCTGGCCCTGATATAGTTCTGTTATTTCTAGAAGTCCATTTTAAGCACTGAAAAAATACTTTTATGCCTGAATACTTGGGCTAATGTATATAATCTTGGAACCTCCATGATTACCACTTAAAAGTCAAAGTATTAAATGTTGAGCACTTTATCAGTTGTTAGTACTATGAAGGCAACAATGCTTTTTATGTTGGTGTTACTATTTTTCTGGGCACCCATGAATATATGCTTATAGTAGAAATAGACTAAAAGGTATCCTTTTCTTACAGGATGTTAAGCGTGCAGGTTTGCCTAAGATTCTTTCTGTACCAATTCAGTTCATTAGGTCTTCTTTTGGGTAAGGGCTCTGCAGTTCCTTCTTCCTGTCAAAAATCTGTCCTACCAAGATGGTGTTCCACTGGCCTAGCCCAGCATGAGCTTCACTGGTCATCTGTCTGCTTTGGTTTAGAAAAATGTTTGATAGAGTTACTGACAGAGAAACATGGATGCCATATCTCTAGAAAGAAGAAAAAACATAGGAGTTCAATTCCTGATATGTACCTTATTTATTTATTTATTTATTTATTTATTTATTTTATGTAAAGGTAGGACTTTGTACTGACTTTTCACTTGGATGTTCTGGTTTTTAAGGCTAGGTGTTTTTCCATATCCCTTACTCCAGCAATCTAAGAATTCCTTGTGTTAAAGAATAGCATAATTTGCATCACTTTCAATGAGTTTTTAGATATTCTGAGTATTTAGTAAGGACCTGGCAGGGTGTAAGAGCAATGAGGAACACATAATCACCATTGACAAAGAGGCCTGGAGCCAATTCCAAAAATCTGTCCAATCACTGGATGCTTTGCATGTGTTTTCACTGTTTTGTGGTCAGCCATGGCTGAGAATAACACTGCTACTTTCCCTCCACCCCTAAGTTAGGAGCACAGGAAAAATAGAATTACTTTGATATCTAATTTCCAATGAGTATTTCACAAATGTCATGTCCACCCATTAAAACATTCTTCCTCTACATTTCTGAATGAAATTGCCTTTAGATAGTAATGTGAATAAATTATTAGGGCAATTATTTCCAAGATACTTACTTATTCAAAGACTAATGACTGGAGGTGACATTTATTGGGGAAATATACATAGCTAAAAACTTTCAGAGAGAAACTAGTTTTATAGCCCCACCTCATTTGTAGCCTCATAATATTTTTAAAACATTCCAATACATAAATTCAGATATCACAGTAGTGACACAATCAATGCTATAGCATTTTTTTCATTTGCAAAAACAAAGAAAAATTCTCCTTTCTAAACAATATTCAGTATTTCAAAACGTGATGAATCCTGCAGTCTTGTGGATATAGTTTTTGGTAAAAGGTAAAGATTAATAGATTGGATTAGAGTTTATTCCTAGTAGTCTCTAACTTTGAGCCATAAGATTCCATTCTTATCAGTAGAAAAATTGCTTCTATCCATTGTCACAGAGGTCTATTGGGAAGATAATAAGTTGATGTTGGAAAAAAAGATCTCTGGTTTCTTCAATTGTTTAATTCCAATGCCATCATGCAACTGACAATTCTTATTCAACAAGCAAAAATATTTTAACATCAGTCATGTTAAGTCTGGCTCATAGTTAATCCACATAACTCAGAGTAGTTATTAGAGGAAGATGTCAACACCTAGAGTCTAATGAAGGGGGTCAGATTGCCTTCAGTTGGTGTTTTTACAATATAATGAAGGCTTCCTCAGTAATCGAAAGGCAATTTATTATGAATAAGGATTCCATTGGAATACTACTCAGCCACCAAGGTATTTAAATCTTGCAATGACATGGTTCCAATGACATGGAACTAGAGGGTATTATGCTAAACTAAATAAGTCAATCAGAGAAAGACAATTATCATATGATCTCACTCATATGTCACTCTTAAACATAGGAAACAAACTGAGGGTTGCTGGAGAGGAGGGGGAGATGGGGTAACTGGGTGATGGACATTAAGGAGGGCACATGATGTAATGAGCATTATTATCATTTAAGACTGATGAGTCACTGAACTCTACCCTTGAAACTAATAATACACTATATATTAATTAATTGAATTTAAGTTTTTAAAATAAGTAATTTTTTATAAAGGCAATTTATTAAGGAATATTTTTGTTGATGCCCGCCATGTTCTTTCTTCTAAAAACTGGCAAGCAAGTTTTAGAACAATGTCATAAATTGTATGGGAATCAAACGGGAGATCGTATAGAGAAGTTGTAATTTTCAGCAACTACATTATGGTGTGTGAGAGGGAAAGATGGACAGAAGCTTTTGGTTTCTCATTTTGTTAGCATAAACCAGTGTTTCCTAAAGAGTGGTTAGGGAACACTAATTTCTTAAACTATCCTCAGAAAAAAAAAAAAAACCCTAAAATATAATGTTACAGAGTCAAATATGTTTAGGGAAGGCCTTCTTAAAACTACATTAGTATATCAAGAGCTCTCAGATATCTTTCCTTAAAGAAACCTATTCAGAATGCATGAGAGCAATTCCTAAACTTACATGGCCATAGAACTATTTTATTTTTTTCATATTATGAATCAATTTCAGAAAAACTAACATAAGTCTTCACTTACCATCTTATTCGCAAGTTTCAACCAATAGTTCAACATATTGAACTCTGGTAGTAATTCTGTTTATTGTACTTATATTTATTATTTATTAAATATTGGCCTATAGAGTTCCCAGTATGGATATATTCTACAAGACATGATTATTCCAGGTAAATTTGTATGTGGCATTTCCTGTGAGGTTTATCTAGAAGTTTCCATCCCTGTGGTTGGGGCAAAAGCTTGAATATGATATCCATTGAGTGGCAGATACCTGGAGTGGTACTCAGGTGCCATGTATCTTAGAACTGTTCTACTGAGTAAGGAGGAACCCAAGAAAGACAGAGGAAAGGCTCCATTCTGTGTATGCAAAGACATTATAGGGACAGAAGGACAGAGCATGGACTTTAGAATCATGGAGAACTGCAATTGATTCTTGGTTCCAACACTCACTTACCAGTTGAGTGATTCAGGCAAATCATTTAATCTCAAGAGAGCCTTGGTGGACTCATCAGCAGAATGGGAATAATGACACTACCTCATACTGCTTTAGAAAGACTAAAAGAATTAATAAATATAAAGCAGCTGGTAAGTAGCCAATTCTTTCTTCTCACCCCTTCTCCACTTTTGTCCTGGGCATGCAGAGCATTGAACAATAGTCAGAAGGCTCAATACTTGTGCTGCTTATATTACTGGGGCAATTAGGCCATCGTCCAATCCAGTAGTAATGATGATAAAATGGAAAACATAGATATTGAAAAAGATGTTGAGCCTTAAAGGAGCTTTGTAATATTCCCCAGAGAGGAAAGAATAAGTGTATGAAGGAGTCCTGTCTTTGGGTATTCGTTAATCACTCAGCATTTGATATGACATTTTATTCAGGTGGTACTTTTAGCTCATCACCCAGAAATCTAATAATAATTAATGTTGCTATGAAATGCAGATAATTCATACATGAGACTGAGTATAAAGGAAAATTACTTGCAAGATCATTTGCTTGAAGAGAAGTACAAAGAAATCATTTCCCAGTGTGATTAGAAGCAGTTTGGGGAAAAGATTTTATACAATAAATTAGGAAATCTTTACAAGATTTTTAACATTTGCCAATTTCGAACATGAGAAATGACATTTTAGTCATATTATTTAAAAAATTACTAACGTGATCTGTGTTCTAAAGACATAGACTGTCAGTAGTAAAAAGCAATTAAATCACAGCATTCTTTTCTGTCCAGAGGCATTAAGGACATCAGATTAAAAGTGTGCTTTCCTCACATGCTCCTCAATTATGACAATTGTTTTGCTTTAATCACTTCCAAACAGGAAAAGTTTTAAGGGTTAAAAAAAAAGTAAACAAGGATACAGCTGTGCTGTGGGGGAGAGTCATATTTATAATGGCTTTCCTAAGAATTTATCAAACTTCTACCCATGTTTCCTTATATCTACTTTACGAATCAAGCCACAGGATTTTTCTTTAGTTTTGTTCTGTTTCTCCATACTGGAGAGTCTCTAACCTCATCTTTAATAGTGCATCAACCACCTACAGTCACCTCAGGATTATCAAACTGTCAACAGGGCAATCACTTATGGCTTTAAATTATAAAGGCATCAACTAAAGCCACTGCCACTGTGACCTATAAATTGATTTCCATCCTGTGGGCCTTTTCTGGCAGATGGATTGGGAAACAGACACCATCATGTTGTGAACACCCAGTGTGTACAGTGAAATTGTTGAAAGTTAGTGATGATGATACCTTCCTGAAATTATAGATATTTATTTTATTTTTTTTACCTTCTCTCTAAGACAATATTATAGATAGATTTGACTGATGTTCAAGGCATGACAGATGAATTGTTTTAGTTTTCTTTGAAGAATATTTTCCTTTTCTCTAGGTACACTCTATAATTCTTGCCAGGAATTAATTTTTCCTTAATAGAAATAATCTTATCCTCCTTGATAAGTCAGCTATCAAATTTTTTTTCACTGTACACTACCAGTAAGTTTTGGGAAATTTGTTTTGAGACTTAAATGGAGAGTATCTGAAATATGTGAGTTTTGATTTTGGCTCCTATCTAAAGACCAGTATATATTTGTACTAATAACAAATGACATGGGAAATTTAACTCTGGCTCAAAGGATTATCATGCAACACACAATAAAATGAAGTACATTTTAAAAATGTAAAATGAATTAGGAAACAATTATAATGGACTTCCACTGTAGCTGTCTGCACCATACACTCCTCTACAATAATATCATGTCTCCCTCATTTATGTAAACCCAGCTCCTAACAAAGTGCAAGTATCTCATTAACTCAATGGCCACTGCACAGAATTAAGCTAATGAAACTTCCAACACACATATATACACAAGTGTATATTTGTTCAAAATAATCTTCAAGTATACTAGAGGTCACAAACTTAAGTGTGTGGGGGGGCTCCAGGCAGATAATCCAATAAGGGAGAGGGAAATGGTGAAATAATTGATCCTCTCTGTCCTTAATTTTCCCACTTTTCATAAAGATATTAATTCAGTAACTATTTTCTTTATTTCCTAACACTCACTCTGATAAAGGCAAAATAAATATGCAAAAATAAATGCAAACTGATGCTTGCCCTTGATCCCAGGAAAGCCGGAGCAGTCCCTAAAGTCTATGGCTCTACATGTCAAAAGAGTAGTGATCATTCAGCCAGGCCTGGCACTTTTCTATGGGAACCAACAGCCAGCCAGGTCAGCTTTTCAAATTTCATGGGAAATCTGAAATTTTATGTGAAATCTGATTTTAAGATGTTTAGATGCGCCAAAACTCTGTGGCTCAAACAAAACAGATGTGCAGATTGAATCCAGCTCATGGAACACCACTTTGCTGCCAGATGAGCCATATGGCAACCCAGTAATGCCAGAGAACTGAGTGAGAAAGAGTTGAAGCCACAGTGAAGCTACATCATCCAATGCCATAGCAACAGTAACAATAAGCCTTGTGTATTTCCAATTGTAATATATGAGATGTAGACTCACTTAACTAGTGAATTCATTGGGATGGAAAGAAAAAGAAAGTCATATCCATCCCCAGGTTTTTTATTCCCCAGATACAATGACTTACCCTGGAAAGGCAGAGAGAAAAGATTAGGCAAGGGGGTCCCAACTATGCCTTAGTCATGGCCCAACAGTATCTAATAAGGGAAAGAATTGTTACTATTTTTTTAGTAGAAGGCAGTTGTTCTTTTTGTAATACTGCCACATTTATTTTTATTTTAAATACTTCCTTTTTGTTAATGTGCATCAATGATTTCAGTAAAGAAAAAATGTGCTTCTGAGATGTAATAACCAAGTGACTGGTCTGTAGCCCTCTGAGCCACACGATCTGATGTTTCGTTGAGGGTAAGTATTACAACTGTCGGAAGCACTTTGTCTTCAGTACAGTTCAGTGACTGTCCATCTTTAGGCTCAGATCAACCTTGTTCTTATTTCCTGTTAGGAGGAAGATTTCCACTGAGACCAGGGGCCAAACTCCGTTCCCCAGTAGACAGTCTTACCTCAAGCTTCATTTCCTTTTGGTCAGGGTCACATATAACATCATGCCTAGTGAGACTTTGTCCCAGTGCACATTTTGCCACAGCTGGTACATTTACACATTGGTAGGTGCCTTTCCTCATGAAAGGCAGGTATCTGATAAAGTTCAGAAAATAAAATGTCAGTGTTGAATAATTAAAAAAAAAAAAGCCCGAGGGGGGCAGGGTGGGGCTCTCTGGCCTGGTGAACATGAAGGCAGCGATGTTCAAGAATGACAACGACATCGCAGACAGGGCTTGGCCCCAGTGCCTCCCTCCCCACCACCCCGTACTCAGTCAGGCACAGAGCCCTTGGGCACTGCCAGCTCTGCCTGTGTTTTCCTCTTCCAGTAGACCCTCCCCATGACTTGAAATACTTTGTAAAGTAGAAAATAAGAGTGCAGTTACAAGTATTAGGCCAATCAGTTAGGAATGTCTATGTTGTTCTGGTTCAGCAAAGAAAAAACACAAACAGTAATACGTGTTTTGTTTTGTTTATTCACTATAGCAGCACAGTTTGAAGAAATACTTATTCCCAGAGGATCACAATTGCATAATTACATGAGTCTTTAAATAAAGTTTTACTTTTATCATTCAACTTTTATGGCAAATGCAAAAAATTAAAAATAAAAAGCTATTATGCATATAAACCTGGCACATGGAAGGTGATCAATATATATATTTGTTGAAAGAATGAATGGATTGTTTTACCATGTTCAGCAAGAGAGCACACGTGTCTCTAAATCATCTATAACTAAAATTAACAGAAACAGATAATTGAATCGGCTTATGTAACCATCTAGAAGCAATTATTTACAGACTTATTGGAACTAATAAAATTTAATCTGAATAGAAACATAAAAGTATCTAAAATGGAAATTATAAGTCAAATTGCTTTACTATTGTTTGGATTAAATTCTTAGCATACAGTGTAAATTTCCTTTTATTAACCCAGAATGTCTCTAAAACTATTTTGCATTGGAAATATAATAATATCCATCCTAAATGAAATCTGAAAATCTTCTATTTGTTTATTTAAAGGAGTTGGTAATGTAAATGATTTTAGCAGTGATTCCTGTTAATTTTTATATCAGATATCTTCTGAATTTCCACACCTATTGAATTTTGAGCCATTGGTTGACTATTTGCAAAAATAATGTTCATTTTCATTTTCTTCCTTACTGAGCAGCAATGCTTAATGTCTAAAACATTTACTAACAGAAGGTATTTACATTCGACATGAACAGCAAACAGATTCCAATCATCAATTATAATATGGAGAACATGATGCACAATCCGGATGATTCTGTGTGACTAAGGAATGATCAATGTCTCTTAGGAATTAGAAAAGACTCCTCAAATGGCAGTGGATTCACAGTCCGAGACTTTCTGTGAAATTGAATTAAGTGAGGTGTTAATGCTTAGAGTTTTTAATCTTTAAAATATCAAGACTAAATCAATACTAATCATCAGGAAAAAAATAAGCAAAGAGACCTGAAGTATACCTATAATTTCCAGGTTTTAAAATATATGTCCTCTGAAAATCTACGATTCTGTGATTAAAAATATAAGTGTCCCCAAAAGATAGCATATATATCCTAGATGAAATCAAGATGCTGGAAAAAAAAAAAAAAAGAAATCAAGATGCTGAGAACAAAAGAAATTCTTCCACAGTTAAAGGGGTGGATTAAAGCTGGGTCTTTTCATTGTATTACATTTCTCTCAACAGTAAGTTGGAAGCATTATGTCTTTCTGGCCCCAGAGTGATGGATGAGGAATTGGCTTATGTCTTTTCCTCTAGTTACCTCCACTTTTAAGTAGCAAATACTAGTAATAATTTGCATGAATTAGAGGCAAAAAAAACCAAGGTTCACTCTTAATTAGTCATCTTAACTGGATTTTAACTTCCTTAAATACATAAAATATTTCTTGTGAGTCCTTAGTACAGACTCCTTTGTCTTACTATAGAAAAATACACAGAGTTCAAGAATGACCTTGGCTAACATGATTTTTGTTTTGTTATTAAAACGTGATGTTGAAATTCTGAAACTACTATACAAGTATACCAAATTAAACAAGTAAGTAAGTTGATGGAAGATGATGGAAACCAGGTTTATCATTGTTTGAGTGGGAGTTATAGAAAAAAGATAACAATGGCTAAAATGATCCAAGTGGTCTTGGATTTGAGTTGGATACAACAATATGAACTCATGGTTTTGTTTTAAGATTTTATTTATTTATTCATAAGAGACGGAGAGAGGGGCAGAGACATAGGCAGAGGAAGAAGCAGGCTCCCTGTGGGGAGCCTGTTGCAGGACTCAATCCCATGACCCCAGGATCATGACCTGAGTGAATGGCAGACGTTCAATCACCGAGCCACCCAGGTGCTCCTGAACTCATGTTTTAACATAGATAGAGATGGATACAGCTAGATGATAGATAAAGATGGAGATATGTAGAATATTTATAGATATATGTGTAAACATGGTTATTATTCATACCTATTTCTAAACTCTTATCTGAGAGAAGTAGAACCAATAATGTTTCAGAAACAAGGAGTACACCCAGAGACCATTTCTTACTTTGTAATACCATACTTCATAAAAGGAGCTAGAATTTCCTGGTAAAATGGTTTGTTTTACAACTGGGGTAGGGAATATATAAAATGAGCTTGAACCATCTTGCAGCTGTAGAAGGTAAAGAAATGCTCAAACACACACCTACGCCCCTCCCCCCATACACACACAACAATGGCAGTATGTCGAAAAGACACAGTAGCCAACTGTAAAAGATCCTAATTCTAAAGCTGGAACAATTTTTTTTTTAATTTTTATTTATTTATGATAGTCACACACAGAGAGAGAGAGAGGCAGAGACACAGGCAGAGGGAGAAGCAGGCTCCATGCACCGGGAGCCCAACGTGGGATTCGATCCTGGGTCTCCAGGATCGCGCCCTGGGCCAAAGGCAGGCGCCAAACCGCTGCGCCACCCAGGGATCCCAAAACTGGAACAATTTAAGCAACAAAATACATAATTTGGTTTTGGATCATTATTAACCCCAGAGCATTAAACAAATATCCATGAGACAACACCAATATAAATAAATGATTAAATAAATAAATGAATTGGGAAGAATAACAATTCTATCCTTCCATGCAGAAGAATTCCAAGAAATTTTTGTAGATAGTCCCTGCTCAAGGAAGAGGAGAATAAGTCTCCACACCTTAAATGTGAGTAGCACATAGAAACTTCCTTCTAAAAAGTATAGTATGGAAAGGGGGAAGGGAAGGGACAGTAACTTTTCAGTGGAAATACATAAAAACACTGCCTCAGCCAAGTGAGAATCCATGTTCACAGCATGTACACTTGATATAATATGATAAAAATGATATCATACCTCTTTGGCCCTCTGCCCCTAAAGCCATAATCACAGTCTAATTGTGAGAAAAACATCAAACAAACCCAACCAATGTACATTCTATAAAACACCTGACCAATACTCCGTAAAACTGTTGAAGCCATCAAAGATAAGGAAAATCTGAGACACTGCCACAGTCTAGAAGAACCTGAGGAGATATGATGACTTACTGTAATATGACATCCTGGATAGGATCCCGGCACAGAAAGGGACATTAAGTAAGCACTAATGACATCGGAATAAATGATGGGTTTTAATTAATAATAATGTATCAAAATTAGTTAATGGTGACTGATGTACCATACTAATGTAAGACATTAATAATACGGAGAATTGAGTTTGTTATATATTCACAGTTTTTCTGGAATACAAAAAAAAAATTCTAAAATAAAAATTCATTGAGAAAAACATTATTTCTTTCCTTTTGGAATAATGATAATTGTAGAATTTTTATTTAATTGGTTTTCTTTTACATTAGAGCTTGCTCTCTCTCCATATTCCTAGCATTTATAATCCCCTGTTGCCTTCAGTTCTATAAACTAGCTTGCTCTGCTTACTGTTCCCCCAGTCCTTACTGATGGTACCTGAAATATAGACAGTGAATCTGTGTTGTTTTAAATTATATTTGCAATAATAAGAAATGTGTTGGTGATCAAGACCAAAATCTGGTGGTGTTACTGCCATCATAAACTGGTCAAGGTCAAATGTGCTCAGTAGCTCACGGATTCATTTTGAAGTTGCTTTAGCAACAGTTTATTAAATTCATTTGACAGCCCATCCATCATATATCATGTTCCTATGTTCTTTGAAAATGGAAGGTTTTTCAATCAATGAAAAGCACACATAAAACTATTCTTTCAAAAGAGTATAATTTAAATTTAATGGAAAAAACTTCTCAAAAGAATGCAAGAAAAATATTACTCTAGTTTTGAAAAATAAAAGCCTTCTACCTTTTAAGTAACATACTGTACAAGAAAACACACATATAGTTTCATGTATATACAGAGAGAAAGAAATTAATATTATTATTAAGTATGACAGAAGCCTTTACTTTCTGTTTGATAGTTTCAGTGCAAAAGTTTTTACATCAAAGAACCAAGTCACATCAAAGGAAAAGGGTGGAAAAAGGAAATTAAATTTCATGTAATTATATCCTCCTAAGGGTAAGTAGCATTGAAATTTATTAAAATTACCTTTTTGGAAAGGAAGACTAGAAAAAGCTTATAAAAGGAAAAGTGTCAGGTATTTAGCCTAAACATTATGTAATACAAGTACACAATTTTGGTTAACTCATGTTTTCTTTGTATTACAGCCAGCTACCTTAATAAATTTTTTGATACTAGGCATAATTCCTTTAAAATATTTTATTTATTCATTTATTTGAAAGACAGAGAGAGTACACAGGGGAAGGGGCAGAGAGCAAGGGAGAGAATCTCAAGCAGACTCTGTGCTAAGCATGTAGCCCAACATGGGGTTTAGTCTCATGACCGTGAGATCATGACTTGAGCTGAAATCAAGAGCCTGACACTTAACAGACTGAGCCACTCAGGGACCACTAGGCTATAGTTTTTAAAAGAAAAAAAACATTAAATAATTGTCCCAAAAATGTATATTCTGGATATCACTTCAATTCTGCAAACCAAGCAGGCCCTAAAGCAGAAAACTAGGCTCAGTTAGAGGATTCTGAGATTTTCTCCTGCAGACCTCCAAGCCATTTGCTGCTCTAACAGTCATCTTATTTCCATTGCTAATTTGGAATCTGAAATGGAAACAAAGACATGCACTGGCAATCCTAAATCTTCTCAAAGATTTAAGTAATAGCACTGAACAACTTCTGGTGATATCAAGAATTTTGTAGAAATTACAAATGGTTCTCTCTCAATAAAATTGGGAAGATTCTTATACTGACCAAATATATTAAGGAATATATTGTTCTTAAATATAATTGGCTTATGGCCTCTACCAAATAGTACTAGTGAGAACAATATCTATTGGGTCATTTTTCCACATTATATTATGAAAATGTCCAAATATACAATATTTGTTCACCATATGTATAATGAACATGCACAATCTCATCACCCAGATTCTATAATTAACATCTTGCAATATTTGCAGATTCACACATCTACTCATTCTTTCCTCTATCAATCATTCTTTCTACCTTATTTTTTCAATTTCAAATAAGTTGTAGACATTTTTCACTCTTAAACATTTCATTATGAAAATAAATTTCTGTTATGTTTTTTGAGGTAGAATTTACACAATGAAATATTTAAGTCTCAAGTGCACATTTAAAGGATTTTAGCAAATCTGTATACACAAAATACTAGCAAACAGCTGTTAAGATATCAAATATTATCACTGCACCAGAAGTTTCTTTCATGTTCCTTTCCAGCCAGTGCCCACCCCACCTTAACAGAGGGAACTAGTGCTCTGTTTCACCACAAATCAGTTGAGCTAGTACTAGAACTTCATGTAACTGCAATCATTACAGTCTGTACTTTTTCCTGAAGGCATATCACACTCAGTAAACTGATTTTGGGATTCATCCGTGTTGATTCATGTACCAGTGATTTTATAACAGCTTAATTGAGATATAATTTACATATCATGAGATTAATATATTTTATTCAAGTACAATTAGCATGCAGTGTTATATTAGTTTGAGGTGTAATTGATTCAACAATTCTACGCATTTCTCAGCGTTCATCAAGATAAGTGTACTGTTTATCCCCTTTATCTAATCCACGCATCCCCTCTCTCATCTCTGGAAATCACCAGTTTGTTCTCTATATTAAGAGAAATACTGGGATCCCTGGGTGGCTCAGAGGTTTGGCGCCTGCCTTTGGCCCAGGGCGCGATCCTGGAGTCCCGGGCTCCCTGCATGGAGCCTGCTTCTCCCTCTGCCTGTGTCTCTGCCTCCGCCTCTGTCTCTCTCTGCGTCTATCATAAATAAATAAATCTTTTTTAAAAAAAAGAGAGAGAGAGAGAAATACCTATTTTAAATGTAAAATTCAGTGAAGTTTTGGTAAATACATAGAATTGTGCAACAATGTTGCACTTGAGACTTAGAATATTTCCTTTAGCCCAAAAATATTCCTCATGCCAGTATGCAATTTATTCCCACTCACAGTCACCTGCCATAGGCAAATAATGATTTCCTTTCTGCCACTATTAACTTATTATTGCATGGAATTACGAATATGTCGTCTTTTGAGTCTGGCTTTCTTTCACTTATTATAATGTTCTTGAAGTTCATACATGTGGTAGGATGTATCAGTAATTCATTCCTTTTATTATTAAGTAGTATTAAGTGGTATTCTATTGTATGGCCATAGCACGTCTTGTTTATTCCTACACCAGTTTATGGATATTTGGAATATCTACTTTTAGACTAATCTGAATAATGTTACTATGAACATTTACATATAAATCCTTGTGTGGATTCCTGTGTTCAGTTGTCTGAGGTTGCTGGGTTACATGTTATGATTATTATTTAAAGCTTTCAGAAACTGCCAAACTATTTTCCGAAGTGACTGCTTCATTTTATGCTCTTGCCGGTATAATATGATATGCCAGTTTCTACACATCCTTCTCAACACTTGCTATTATCCTTATTATTGCCATCCTAGTAGGTGTGCATCTCATTGAGGTTTAAGTTTGTATTTAATTTGTATTTAATATTACTACTCTAATGACTATTTAAGCATCTTTTCAAATGCTCATTAGACATTCTTTGGTAAAATGTCTCTTTGGATGCTTTGTCCATTTAAAAAATTGAGTTACTTGTCTTTTATTATTGAGTTGTGTGATAGTTAATTATATGTGTCAATTTGACTGGCCCACAGAAAGCCCAGATATTTTGGATATGTCTGTGAGGATGTTTCCAAAGAGATTAGCTTTTGAATTGGTGAACTAAGTATAGCAGATGGTCCTCTCCAAACAGGTGGACGTTATCCAACTCATTGAGGGCCTGAATAGAGCTAAAAGGCAGAGGAAGATTGACTTTGCTTTCTGCCTCACTGCATGAGCTGTGAGAGCAATATAATTATATATATAAATAAAATATATATAAATTATGTGATCATCCTTTTGGCTCTGTTATATATATATAATTTTATTTATATTACATATGTGATATTATTTATATTATATATGTTGTATATTATAGTTATGTATTATATATTATATATAGTTATAGTAATATATTACATGTGTATATGCCACACATGTGTTCTCTCGGTTCTGTTTCTCTTTGGCGAACTCTGACTAATATGTAATGGTTCTTTATGGTTTGAACACAGTCTTTAAATCAGATATATAAATCTTTTTAGTACCTGGATTATCTTTAGGTTCACATACACACACACAAAAGAGGGTAAATTTTTTAATTGAAATTTTTATTGAGACAACTGTAGATTCAGATGCAGTTGCAAGAAATAATGCTGAGAGATCTAACATTTTTCCAGTTTATCCCAAAGATAATGTCTTGCAAAACTGTAGTACATATACTATAGTACTACAATATCATAATCACGATATTGACACTGATAACAATTTATCAGTCTTATTTGGATTTCCTCATTTTCTCTTTTACTTATTTCTGTATGCATGCAATGTCATCACATGCATAGGTTCACATACAGGCAGACTTCATCTTATTGTGCTTTGCTTTATTGGACTTTGCAGATATTACATTTCCTGCAAATTGAGGTTTGTGTAACCTGGGGCCCCGCAAATCTATTGGTGCCATTTTCCCAACAGCATTTGCTCACTTAGTATCTTTGTGTCACATTTTGATAATTTTCATAACATTTCAAACTTTCTCATTATTATTACATTTGTTATGATGATCTGTGATCAGTGAGCTTTAAGGTTACTACTGTAACTGGTTTTGGGGGCCCATGAACTTAACTATATAAGGCAATGAGCTTGATCAATAAATGGTGTGTGTTCTGAGTACTCCACTGACTGGCCATTCCCTCATATCTCTCTCTCTCCTCAGGCCTCCCTATTACCTGACACTAAACAATATTGAAATTAAGCCATTTAATAGCCCTATAACTACTTCTTTTCTTTTTAATTTTATTTATTTATTTATTTATTTATTTATTTATTTATTTATTTATTTATTTATAAGAGTAAGAGTGGAAAGGGAGCAGAGGGAGAAAGTCAAGCAGATTCTGCTCTGAGCTCGGAGCCAGATGTGGGGCTTGATCTCAGGACCCTGAAATTATGATCTGAGTCAAAATCAAGTCAGACGTTTATGTGCCTGAGCCACTCAGGCACCCCCCTACATCTGCTTCTAAGTGTTCAAGTGAAAGAAAAAGGTAAAAATAATTACACTCAGTGAAAAAAAGCCTGTGAAAAGCAGAAATAGGCTGAAAGCTAGTCCTCTTGTAGCGAACAGCCGAGGTGTGAGCAAAGGGAAAGCTCTAGGAGGTAATTAAAAGTGCTCCTCCAGCACATGAAGAAGAATATGAAACAACCTTATGCTGATATAGAGAAAGTGTTATTGGTCTAGATAGGAGATCAAACAGTCACAACGTTCCCATAAGACACAGCCTCCTCCAGAGCCAGGTCCTAACTTCTTTCTTTTAAAAGATTTTATTTGTTCATTCATGAGAGACACAGAGAGATAGAGAGAGAAAGAGAGAGAGAGAGAGAGAGAGAGAGAGAATGGCAGAGACACAAGCAAGCTCCATGCAGGCAGCCCGACATGGGACTTGATCCTGGGTCTCCAGGATCACGCCCTGAGCCAGAGGTGGTGCTAAACCGCTGAACCATCCAGGCTGTCAGGTCCTAACTTTTTTCAATTCCATGAAGGCTGTAAGAGGTGAAGAAGTTGCAGGAGAAAAATTTGTAGCTAGCAGACATTGGTTCATGCGGTTTAAGCAAATAAGTTGTCTTCATAACAGAAAAGTGCAAGTTAAAGCAACAAGTGCTGATATAGAAACTGTAGTGAATTACCCCAAATATTTAGCTAAGATAGTTAATGAAGGTGGTTACACTAAACAACAGATTTTTAACATAGATGAAACAGCCTTCTACTGGAAGAATATGCCAGCTAGGACTTTCATAGTTAGAGAGTAGAAGTCAATGCCTGGCTTCAAAGCTTCAGAGGACAGGCTGACTTTCTTGTCAGGGGCTAAGGGAGCTGGTGACTTCAAGGTGAAGTCAATGCTCATTACCATTCTGAAAATCATAGGGCCCTTAAGCATTATGATAAATCTGCTCTGCCTGTGCTCTATAGGTGGAACAAGGCTAAGTGACAGCACATCAGTTTGCAACAGTTTACCAAATATTTTAAGCTCACTGTTTGAGACCAATTGCTCAGGAAAAAAAAAATCCTCTTAAAACATTACTGCTCAGAAGCTACTGCTCAGTTGGTTAACTGTCTCCCTTGGGCTCAAGTCATGATCTGATCTCAGAGTCCCAGGATTGAGCCCCAAGTCAGGCTCTGCCCTCTTCCCTCTGCCGTCCCCTCACCCCCAACTCACGCTGTCTCTCTTTCACTCTCTCTCTTTCTCAAATAAATATAAAGTCTTTAAAAATAAATAAATAAAATAAAATATGACTGGTCATTAACAATGTACTTGGTCACCCAATAGCTCTGATGGAGATGAACAACAAGATGAATGTCGTTTTCATGCCTGCTAACTATGGGTCAAGGAGACTTTCAAATCTTATTATTTAAGAGGTACATCTTGTAAGGCTATAGCTGCCATAGATGGTGAGTCCTCTGAGGGAGCTGGGCAAAGTCAATTAAAAACTTTTTAGAAGGATTCACTATTCTAGATGCCATTTAAAACATTTGTAATTAGTGGGAAGAGGTGAAAATATCAATGATAAGAGGAGTTTGGAAAAAAAAATCTTCATGGATGACCTTAAGGTTTCAAGACTTCAGAGGAGGAAGTAACTACGGATGTGGTGGAAATAGGAAGATAACTAGAATTAGAAGTGGAGCCTAAATATGTGATTCAATTATTGCAATCTTATGATAAAACTTGAACTGATGAGGAGATACTTTTTATGGATAAGCAAAGAATGTGGTTTCTTGAGATGGAATCTACTCTTGGTGAAGATGCTATGAAGATTGTTGAAATAACAACAAAGGATTTAGAATATTACATAAACATAGTTGAGAGGGTTTTGAGAGGATTGACTCCAATTTTGAAATAAGTTCTACTGTGGGTTTATGGGAAACATACCTCAACATAATAAAGGCTATAAAGGACAAACCCATAGCTTATATTACACCCAGTGGTGAACAACTTTCTATGATCAAGAACAAAACAAGAATATCACCTCTTACTGCTTTTACTCAGCATAGTATTGGAAGTCCTAGCATATCAGTCAACAGGAAAAGAAATAAAAGACATCCAAATTGGTGAGGAAGAAGTAAAACTGTCATTCCCTGCAGATGACATGATACTATATATATAGAAAACCATAAAGACTCCACTAAAGAGCTATTAGAATAAATGAAATCAGCAAAGTTGCAAGATACTAAATTAATATACAGAAATCAGGTATGTTTCTGTACACTAATAATTAATTAGAAAAAGAAATTAAGAAAACAATTCTACTACTTATAATTGCTTCAAAAAGAATCATATGCTTAAAAATAAATTTAACCAAGGAGGTCAAAGGTCTGTACTCTGAAAATTATAAGATATTGATAAAATAAATTGAAAACAACACAAATGAATGGAAAGAAATAGTGCTCACAGCTTGGAAGAATTAATATAGTTAAAATGTCCATACTACCCAAAGCTATATACATATTCAGTGTAATCCATACCAAAATACTAATGGAATTTTTCATAGAACTAGAACAAATAATCTGAATAATTGTATGGAACCACAAAAGTTCAAAATATCCAAAGCAACACTGAGAAAGAAGAATGAAGCTGGAGATACCATAGTCTCTGATTCCAAACTATACTGAAAAGCAAATTAAAACAGCACCTTACTGGTCTAAAAATAGACATAGATCAATGGAACAGAATAAAGAGCACAGAAATAAACCCACACTCATGTAATCAATTAACCTACAGCCAGGGAGGCAAGAATATACAGTGGGAAAAAGACGACCTCTTCAATAAATGGTGATGAGAAAACTGGACAGCAACATGCAAAAGTATGAAACTGGGTCACTTTCTTACACCATACACAAATATAAATACAAAATGAATTAAAGATCTAAATGTGAGACCTGAAACCATAAAACTTCAAACAGAACATATAGACAGTAAACTCTTAAGCATTGGTTTTAGCAATATTTTTCTGGATCTTTCTCTTCAAGCAAGAGAAACAGAAGTAAAAAATAAACAATTGGGACTACATCAAACTTAAAAGCTATCACATCTTGAAGGAAACCATCAACAAAATGAAAAGACAACCAACAAAATGAGAAAAGACATTTGCAAATGATACACTCAATAAGAGGTTACTATTAAAAATATGTAAGGAATTCAGATCACACACACACACACACACACACACACAAACTAGAAAAAGAAAGAAAGAAAGAAAGAAAGAAAGAAAGAAAGAAAGAAAGAAAGAAAGAAAGAAAGAAAGAAAGAAAGAAAAAAGAAAGAAAGGCAAAGAGGACCTGAATAGACATTTTTCCAAAGAAGACATACAGATGGCCAGCAGGTACATGAAAAGGCATTCAACATCATGGAAAATGTAAATTAAAACCACAAAGAGATATCACCTCACTCAGGACACCTAATATCAAAAAAGACAAGATATAAGTATTGGCAAGGACGTGGAGAAAAAGGAACACTCACACACTGTTGGTAGAAATGCAAATTAGTGCAGTCACTGTGCAAAGCAATGTAGAGATTCCTCAACATATTAAAAATAGAAATACCATATGATCTAGTCATTCCTCTTCTGGCTATTTTACCCCCAAGAAATCAAAAATGCTAGTTTGAAAAGGAGGTATACCCCTATGTTTATTGTAGCATTATCTACAATAGCCAGAATATGGAAGAACTGTAAGTGGGCATTGATAGATGAATGGATAAAGAAGATAAGGTATATGTATATGCATATGTATAGAGTAATGGAATATTTTATACACACACACACAATAATGAATATTACTCAGACATAAAAAAGAATGAAAACTTTCCACTCAGGACAACATGGATGAAGCTAGAGGGTATTATGCAAAGTGTGATAAGTCAGACATAAAGGACAAACACCACATGATTTCACTTATATGTGGGATCTAAAATCAAAACAAATAAACATACAATTTTTTAAAAAACAAATAAACTCATAAATACAGAGAACAAAGTGGCATTGCCAGAGGGGAGGGGTTGATATGATGAGCTAAATAGGTGAAGAGGATTAAAAGGGATAAACTTTCATTTATAAAATAACTCACAGATGAAAAAGTACAGCATAGGAAATATAGTCAATAATATTGTAATAACTTTATATGGTGACAGTAACTGCATTTACAGTAAGCATTTTATAATGTATATAATTGTCAAATTTTTATGTTGTATATCTGAAACTAATATAATGTATGTCAACCATACTTCAATTAATTTTTTTTTAATTTAAAAACAACAATATATGTTTTAAAAACAGAGACACAGGGACACCTGGTTAGCTCAGTTGATTAAGCATCTGTCTTCAGGCATCTGCCTTCAGATCCCATTGTCCTGGGACTGAGCCCCTCATTGGGCTCCACGCTCAGTGGGGAGTCTGCTTCTCCCTCTCCTTCTGCCTGACTCCCCTATTCATGCTCTCTCTGGTGTTCTCTCTTTCTCTCTCTCAAATAAATAAATAAAATCTTAAAACAAAAAACCTGAAAATTCCAGAGAGACAAATCCCATATTTGAATATGAAAATATTATATAAATAAAGTGAAACTTTTTGGAAGAATACACCAAAATCGAAAAATCTATAATTCCCATTGTCCAGAATACAAACCAAATTACTCAACATAATTAGCAATGGAAAAATGTGTGACCAATTCCCAGTAGAAAAGATAGCAATAGGCAAGAAACTGTAGGTGACCCAGATCTGCCATTAGCAGATCAGGATACTAGCAAACCTATTTTTAACTATGTTTGATTACAAAAAGAAAATATGTCATACTGATGGGAAAGATAGGAAATTCAGCAAATATAACAATTTAAAGGAAACTAATAGAAATTTCAGAACTAAAAAAATACAATGTGTGAATTTTAAAGAACATCGGATAGGGTAAAAGCATAATGGAGATGATACACCAGAATTTCAAATCAGTGAGCTTAAATATATCTCAATAAGATTGATCCAATCTGAAAAATAAAGGGAAAAAATTGAAAATACAACTAGAATTTCAAGAATCTGTGGGACAAATTCAGTCTTTTGCACATATACATGGAAACACAGATATGGAGAAAAGAGAGAATGAGGCAGAAACAATTTTTTGATGATGTGAAATTTCCTGGTACCATGCACAAAAATTAATTTGAGATAGACTACAGAATTAAATGCAAAAATTAAAATTATAAAGCTTTTTAAAAAGAAAATATTAGGGAATATTGTTTGACTCGAGCTAGAAAGTCTTAGAGAAATGAAAGAAACTAAAGAAACTAGAAACTAAAGAAGCTATTCATAATTACTCTAATTAAACTAAAGAAAATAATTAGATTTGATTGGAATTAAAACTTCTGAACCTCAATAAGTAAATAGATACAAAAAGAATGTCTAGAACTAAATAATATTTTTTAAAACAACAAGTAACTCATCGTAAATGGGGAAAATTGAATACACACTTCACAAAAGAAGACATACTAATTTTTTTAGATTTTATTTTTTAAAAATAATTTCTGCATTCAATATGAGGTTCAACTCACAACCCCAAGATCAGGAGTCACATGCTCTATCCACTGAGCCAGGGAGGTGCCCTAAAAGAACACATACTATTCATCATTAAGCACATCAGAGAAATGCAAATTAAACCCACAATGACATATCTCTACATAACAGCCAGAATGGCTAAAATTAAAGGAAATATATATATATATATATATATATATATATATATATGCAATTATATATATAAACAATTATATATAACACATATATAATTATTTTATAATTATTTTAAAACAGGACTGATAACACCAAATGCTGGCAAAAATATGAAGCCAAAACTTATATGCTGTTGGTGAGAGTGTAAAATGACACCAATACTTTGGAAAAGATCTGGCATTTTAAAAAAATCTAAACTTACATTTTCTGTGACCTAGAAATACAACTTTTAGGAATTTACCCAAGAACAAAAACCCGTGTCCACAAAAATAGTTGGACACATCCAGTTGCCTATCAATAAGAACATAGATCACCAACTGTGATATTGTGGTAATAAGAACTATGATATTTATATTTACACAATGAAAAATGACAACAAAAAGGAATAAATTACTTATCCAGTCAGCAATATGGATGAATTTCAAAAAACTATGCTGAGATCAAGTACCTATTGTATGATTCCATTTACATGAAATTCCAGAATATGCAAAATTAATCTATAGTAGGAAAAAATCAGAACATCACTTGCTTTTTAGGGACAATGGCAAGGATTGACTCAAAAGAGTTGTAAGAGACTTTCTGGGGGATAAGTAATGTTTTATATCTTGATCAGCATTTGGTAATTGCATTTACCAAAACTCAACTAACATACTCTCAAGGTTCATGCATTTCATTGCATGTAAATTTTACCTCAATGGGAAAAAAAAAACTGTAAATGATGATTGAACTCTAATGATATACTTGCATCAAATAAATAAAATGAACTGATGAATAGATAGAAGACAAGAGAAAAATATTTTTTGATAGAATCTAAATGGTGGCTATAAAAGTATTAACTTTGATTATGTGTTTCAACTTTAATGTTTACTTGAATATTTTCATAATAAAATGTTAGGAAGAAACAAGGAAAAATATCTTCTGCTACAACAAGAATGATAGCAATGGTTGCACGAATGACTTTGACACCACCAAGAGAAGGTGACTCTAAAATACATTGTTCATTACTCTTATACTTTTTAAAAAACTATAATGAGGGTATACAATTACATAATTCCCATATAAGTTCTTGTTTTAAGAGTATGAAGATTTAGTCCTCATATGCCATCATAAGGACAGAAGAAAAAAACTTGGCATTTCCTGGGCAATTGCATTTGAATCTAATTGATCTGTTTCCAAGTGATTAATTTTAGTGTTACTGTCATCACATGGAGGTCTATCCGATGACCTTTATTTATTTTGGATCTCAGTTTTTCCTTCTGTAAAATAATAAGGCAATTTAGCTCAACTAAGTTTTTGACTAGTGGTATTTCAGGAGCAGTGCTAAGCACTGACTATATAAAATGCCTGGAATGTGATCTTTCCCTTCCTAGAGTTTACAAGCTAGTGGAGAAATAGACATATGATCTGTAAACAATCAATAGGTAGTAGTAAGTGCCATGAGACAACAGCTTGAAAGAGGGACACATCACCCTGACTGGGTGTAGACAGGGATCATGGAAGTTTCTCTTGGATTAGTAAATGAAAAGGTGTTAACCTTATACAAGGTGACTAAGGTGAAGAATGTATCACTGAAAAGTTTCTGGGGACTGTCGGTAAGAGCTGCTTCAGACAGAGGAAGAAGTTGGATGTATCTCCCACCTATATCTCTATGAAAGTGAATTATCATCTGTCCTTCCAGCCCTACTTACAAAAGCATAAATTGAATTTAGTTAAAAATTGATCAAGAAGCAGAATCTAGACCTTATTTTATGATGCAGTTCAAGGAATATATGAACTTCTGAAGCAACCCTGAGGTTATTAGCAAAACAATTATTTGCCATTAGGTAAGGAAATGGGCAAGAACATTTATCCAGCACACTCCTTGGGTGATTCACTGTCACCAGAGGCTGGAGCACCAGCAGGCTTTAACAGCAAATCAAGCAAATAAAACAGAAGTTACAGCTAAAGTAGCAATTATCTACTGTATATTGAGTACCAGTGGGAAAATATGTGCTACATGTTTTAGAAAATACTGTCTCAATTAATCTTCACATTCATATGAGATCAACACTAACTTTGCATGGTTTTTATTTCCACTTTGGAGAAAAGAGAATTAAAATTCAAAGAAAGCAAAATAATTTTTTGAAGTTCCCGTAACTAGCTAAAGTTGTGTGTTTTGACTTCAAGACTTTTTCCACTCTGAAATGCAGTAGGATTCCCAAACTTAGCTGGTTATCAGGATCACCACAGAAGGTTTCAAAAAAAGAAAAATGATTCTGCTTTCCTATTTTCCTATATACACAGAGAGCAAGTGGAATCTGAAATTAGAAGGGCGACAACACTTACATTAGCACCCCCTAAAATAATGCAGATGTAAATATAACAAAATATGTACAAAATCTATGTGAGAAAAACTATGTAACTGATGAAAGAACTAAATAAGTGGAGAGATATTCCATGTTCATGGATAAGATAGGAAGACCCAATATTATCAAGATGTCAGTTCTTCCCAACTTGATCTATAGAGTCAATAATTCCGATCAAAATCCCAGAAAATTATTTTGGGGATTTTGAGAAACTGATTATCAGGTTTATATAGAGAGGCAAAAGACCAGAATGCCAACACAATATTGAAATTTGGAGGACTCACGTTGTTGGACCCTGGCTCACGGGTGCCAGCGTGTCCCAGTGGACGCCCCAGAGACTCAGACCCCAGACAGGCAGATGCAACTAGCAAGAGGATTTTATTGAACGTTTGCGCAAATGGGCTCTCCGCCTCAGAGGTGGAAGAGCTCTGATTGGCAATTACAGGCATCTTTTAAAGGCAACAACCGTGGGATTAGCATAGCATACAGGTTATGGCATGATTGGTCTATTTGAAGGTCAACATGAGCATGTTCAGGGACTTTCCAGTCAGGGCATGTTGGGGGGGTTTCTTATCTCGGAAAAACAGAACGTTTTTTGTTGCTTAAGTTCCAGGAAGGCAGCTGGGTGTGGACTGCCTCTGGGTTAGGCCTGGTCCTACATTTTCACGGGGGGTGGGGTTTCTTCAACGTTACTCAACTTTAAGACTTAGTATAAAAAAAAAAAAAAAAGACTTAGTATAAAGCTACAGCAATAAGAAAAAGTAGTATCAGTGAAAGAACAAGTAAATATACTAATGGAAAAGTATAGAGATGCCAGAAGTAGATCCTATAAATGTAGTCAGCTGATCTTTGATAAAGGAGTAAAGGCAACATAACTGAGCAAAAATAGTCTTTTCAACAAATTATTCTAGAACAACTGGATATCCTCATGCAAAAAAAAAAAAAAATGAAACACCGGAACACCTGCACCCCGATGTTTATAGCAGCACTGTCCACAATAGCCAAACTGTGGAAGGAGCCTTGGTGTCCATCGAAAGATGAATGGATAAAGAAGATGTGGTTTATGTATACAATGGAATATTCCTCAGCCATTAGAAACGACAAATACCCACCATTTGCTTCAACGTGGATGGAACTGGAGGGTATTATGCTGAGTGAAGTAAGTCAATCAGAGAAGGACAAACAGTGTATGTTCTCATTCATTTGGGGAATATAAATAATAGTGAAAGGGAATATAAGGGAAGGGAGAAGAAATGTGTGGGAAATATCAGGAAGGGAGACAGAACATAAAGACTCCTAACTCTGGGAAACGAACTAGGGGTGGAGGAAGGGGAGGAGGGCGGGGGGTGGGGGTGAATGGGTGACAGGCACTGAGGGGGACACTTGACGGGATGAGCACTGGGTGTTATTCTGTATGTTGGTAAATTGAACACTAATAAAAATTAATTTATTAAAAAAAAAAGAATGTAGACATAAAGCATTTACCCATCACAAAAATTAGCACAAAATGGATCCCAGGCCTAAATGTAAAACATAGAACTATAAAAGTCCTAGAAGATAACGAGAAATAGATGACATTGGCTATGAAGATGACTTTTTATATACAACATCAAAGACACAATCCGTGAAAGAGGTAATTGATAAGCTGGACTTCATTAAATTAAAAATTGCTGCTCTGCAAAAGACACTGTCAAGAGAATAAATAGACAAGCCATAAACTGGAAGAAATGTTTGCAAAACACAGAAGTAAAAAAGAACTTTCATCCAAAAGATACAGAGAACTCTTAATAAGAGTTCAACAATAAGAGAATAACCTGTTTTAAAGCATGCTAAAAGCCAGGATACCTGGGTGGCTCAGTGGTTGAGCATCTGCCTTTGGCTCAGGTTGTAATCCCAGGGTGCCAGGATCAGGTACTGCATTGGGCTTTCTACAGGGAGCCTGCTTTTCCCTCTGCCTCTCTCTGTGTGTCTCTCATGAATAAATAAATAAAATCTTTTTTTAAAAAAATGGGCTAAAAGCCTTAAAAGACACCTCATAAAGGAATATATACAGACACCAAATAAGTATATGAAAAGATGCTGTACATTATACAACCTCAGGGAAATGTAAATTAAAATAAAAATATAATACCATTACACAACTATTAGAAGGGCTAATCTTCAGAACACCAACACCACCAAATGCTGCTGAGGGTGCGGAGCAATAGGAACTCTCATTCATTGCTGGGGGAGTAGAAACTGAGGGAGACACTTTGGAAGATAGTTTGACAATTTCTTGCAAAACTAAGCATCCTCCTACCCATGTGATCCTGCAGTCCTGCTCCTTGGTACTTACCCAAAGGAGATGAAAACTTTTGTCTACCCAAAAAACTGCACACAGATATTTATAGCAGCTTTCCTCATGATTTCCCAAACTTGAAAGTAAAGAAGATATTCTTTAGTAGGGGAATGGATAAATAAACTGGTACAACCAGACAATGGAATATTATTTAGCACTACAAAGTAATGAGCTATCAAGCCATGAAAAGACCTAGAGGAAACATAAATGCATGTTGCTAAGAGAAAAAAGCCAATTTGATAAGCCTACATGCCACTTGACTCAAACTCTATGACATTCTGAAAAAGGCAAAACTATGAAAACAGTTTAAAAAAAAAGTGTTTCACAGATTAGTGAGAAAGAAGGAATGAATCAGTGGAGTATAGATGATTTTTAGAGCAATAAATCTACTCTGTATGATACTACAATGTTAGATACATGTCATCATACATTTGTCCAAACCCATAGAAAGAACACCAAGAGTGAAATCCAACATCAACTACAGACTCTGGGTAATAATGATGTGTTAGTCTAGGTCCATCCATTGTAACAAATGTACCACTGGGTAGAGATAAGGAGGGGTGTGGTACTGATAGCAGTAGAGGCTATGCATGTGTTGGGAAGGGAGTATTTGGGAAATACCTTCTATTCAATTTTTTTGTAAACTTAAGTCACTCTTTAAAAGAAAACAAAACAAAACAGTCTATTTAAAAAGAGATTTCTGAACTCTTGTCCAAGATTTACTGAATCAGAGTTTTTTGCTGTTGGAGTCCTAGTATCTATAATTTTTAAAGTACTCTGTGACTCTGATGACAGCCCTGGTTTGCAAATGACAGGCCAAATTGCAATTGAAGCTGAATATAATCAATTAGAAATTCTGAAAGGTTCAAGTAAAAGTTGTACGAGAAAACTGGGACATTATGAAGAATAATGACTTAAGGAAAATGGATCCCCCAAAATCTCATTATGCACTGCCATTCATATCTGAGTCATGTTCAATGTGTGTATGCCAAGTGATGTCCTTCTCAAATTACCAGTGTTATAAAAACAATAGAGAGAGAGAAAAAAAGAGATGATGATGATGATGATGATGATGATGTTTGACACTATTGTTCCATGGACCATACTTTGAGTTGTAGGGTCATAGACTATGAGCTTAATGAGGACAGGGCTCCCTTTTTTTTCTGTCTAGGTACCTGGTATCTCTCATAATTCCTGGCACACAGTAGGTCCTCACAGTGTGTCTGTTGTATGAATAAATCTCCTTGTCCTCCCAGAATACCCCGATCTGATTAAGACCTTTTTCTGAATTTTCCCTAAAATCTGTGTGTGTAGATATGACATATCTTTGCCAGCAGGTAGACTCAAGTAGAGCTTTTGCTTGTTTGCTCCTGCTTTCCTTTCACTAATTATAAATTGCCTCAGGGCAGGTACTATATTATTTTCCACATGTTTCTCAGTATTTAGAACAGTGCTTAGAACACCAAAGGCACTTAGGAAGTGTCTGTTAAATAAATAAATGATTTCGAAAGGCAAAATCTGCTTTTTTATCTTCCAAAGCTGCAACTGAGCTTTCCACTGCCATATATTTCCCATATTCTCAAGGAAGTAGATGAAGAGGTACACACTGAAGACAACAGAGAATGGGTGTCTGGGAAGGCACATCCTGGAGCAGAAATTCACAAGTGGCATCATCATGAGATCAGATGCAGGGGCTCACAGGGCTCAGCAAATGAGGAAATGTTTCCACAGAAGCAGACTCAATACATCAGCAGTTGTCATTTTCAACTGGTGCCCTCCATCATGAAGGATAGCCGCTCTGCCAGGTCAGAATTGCTTGGGCCACCTCCAAAGTCATTGTACCTTCCCAGATCTGGCACTGAATCTAGAGGCTGGCAAATCTGGCTTCTTAAAGTGGATTAGGTGAGCCTCATAGAGAGCTTTGTGTCCTGGCTGCATTCCCCATTCCTACAGCCAAAAGCTCAGATGGTATTTCTCTGTGGACGGCCACCTCTTTTGTCTCTGTTGGGATTTAAGTCTTAGCCCCAGAACCTTAGCGCACTGCTTCATACACTCTCTTGCCTACCGCTGCCCTGCTACAACCACAAGCTTTTTGTCTTTGTCACCCTAAGTGTATTCTGGTTGGGAAGACACAAATTAACCTGTGACCAAAGTCCAGAATCAGAAATTGACTCACATATAACCGTCAAAAGCAAAATCAAGAATGAAGCGTTTCTGTTGAAAAGCACTTGAATAATGATATGAAATTCCATCTCTGTTTTCCCTCTATCCATTTCTTAAAATTGCTTAAATTCATAACCCTTCCGTGTAAAAAATGGAGTTACATTGAAAGGCTTTCTAAACCATTTCCAGAAAAGCAGTGAGCATATCATTCAAACCAGATGAAATAACTGTCCATGCAGACCCTTCTCCCTCGTCCTAATTTCTGCTTTAATTCCATTGGCCTCTTATCCCAAACAAAGTGTTTGGATGCAGTTATTGTTTATGCAGAGAACAAAGCAAAGGAGTAGTGATAAAAACTTGAAAGTTCATTTCCAAATGCTGTGTAAGAAGATGGGGATGGTCCAAAATTTCATCTAGAAAGAGGTGACCAGTAGTCAAGAAATATTTATTCTATCGGTTACTAGATTTTCATATTTCATTGTTCAATAGACTGGCATGGTGGAATATGGGAAAAAGGAAGAAAGTGACCAGAGGGGCTTGTGGCTTTGTGACTTGTGGCTCTTCTCTCTCTCTCTTCCCATACACTCATGCCTGTGTATACATGCACAGATATCTATAGCTATCAATCTATGGACATATCTAGATCTGTAAGTAGAGCTATAGATGTGTGACTGGATCTGTGGAAATATAAATAATCTAGGCATTAATATGGATATCTAGGCATAGATAGATGATAGATGGATGAATGGATAGGTAGATATTTTCAACTTACGCAGTAAATTTTTTGTAACGCCGGAATAGGATATTTTGACGGGCGAGCAACCTAGTTAGCTCTACGAGGAAAGCTACCTCATCTGGCGCGTGTGATAACTTCACTGTTGTTTTGGACGACTCTTAGCAATATTGCATTATAACCCCATTTTTAAGCGAAAGGGACATGATTTTAAATCGACTTTGGAAACCGTCCTGAAATGTCTTCTTCAGAGCACCCCGGAGTGGGTGGCACCGGCGTCCACCACGGCCCACGTAGATGTCAGAAACCGCTTCGGGCCAAGTCTAGCAAGACAACTGTCGCCCCTTCCCCTCCGCTGGACTTCCAGCAGCTCCAGCTGAAAACGTGATGCTCCGAGGCCCTCCCGGTCCCCCCATTCCCTGCTTCCAACCAGAGTCGTGGGAACACCGAATGGGACACGGCCCTGGGGCCACGCCCTGGTTCCCGAGGAGGGGCGGAGCGGCGGGGCGCCGGGTCCCGCGGCGGCTCCAGCGCGGGCTCAGCCGGGTGCTTCGCATCCCCACACCCGCCCCGCGCCGCACCGGGCACCGTCCCCAGCACCCGCCCATCACCCCTTGGCTCTGACGTCCGCCTTCCCGGCTCTGACGATCGCCCCCGCCGGCCGCCCTTATAAAGGGGACTTTGCCAATACCGGGATCGATCGCCACCTCGGCCGCTTCCAGTGCCCTCGCCCCGGCGCACACACCTGTCGGCCCCGCGCGCCCAGGTTCTGGGGGCCCCGGGGCTGGAAGCCCGCCGCCGCCCGGCCCTTCCCCGCGGGCGCGGCCCCCCGAGCCCCGGCCCCCCGAGCCCTCCGCTCCCTCCGCGCTCTCGCACCCCCCAACCTCCGCGGTGCCCGGGCGGCGGTGCCGGGAGGAGCCCCGGACGGCGGAGCGCTTCCCGGCCAGGCTACCACTGCAGGTAGGAGCGGAGCGGGCACCGGGGCGCCTCGGAGCCCGCTCCCTCGGGGGCGCGGTGGCCGCCCCGCGGCGTCTGTAGGTCGGAGGGACGCGGCATCCCCCTCCCGGTGGGGACGCGCGGCGGGTCCGCTGCCTGCAGCCCCAGGCTCTCCGGGGCTGGGCGCTGCGCTGGGGCCGAGGGCGCGCGGGCGGGCGCGCGGGCGGGAGCCGGGGAGCCTCGCGCTGGCCCCAGAAGGAAGGACCCCCCAGCTCCCGCGTTCGCGGAGGCCGAGCGCACCCAGCCCCGCCGCGCCTCTTTCGCTTCCCCGGAATCCGAGGGGGCCTAGTTCTTTCGCCCGAGGTCTCATTCCCCACCCGCGGACACAAATACCTGTATTCCCCCCAGAAACGTGCTTGTGTGAAGGCGAGTCCATGAAATAGCCGTGGTCAGGAGGGTTGAAAAATAGCAGAAGACAAGAATTCCAGAAAGAACAGGCGTTAGAACTCGACGTCTTCTTTTTAATACCTTTGACACCCTCTTATATTTTTAGGCAATTCTGTATTCTTAAATTGTTGTATATGCAAAGGGTGGGGGAGACATGAAAAGAGCAAAGAACAATGGAAGAGGAAGAAGAGGTGCACTCTTTAAACGATGTAACATCTTTAGTTGCTTCAGTAACTTGGACCACAGGCACTTGTTGAAAATTGGAGCTGATGTGTTTTTGAAACTGAGTTTCCTAAAGTTTTTTTTTTCTTTTTTGTCTCCCAGATTTACATATCACATTCCTTTTCGAACCATTCCCTGATATTGTTTGAGAGACAGAGGAATGAATGAATGAATGAATGAATGAATGAATGAATATGTTAGAAGTCTCAGAGTAGTATTGTAAGACTACTGCACAATTCTCGATGGAATAGTAAGTTCCAAATACACAGTCTTTGGAAATGATCTCTTGACCAAGTTACAAGACAAGGTTAATTTCAAATTGAAAGAATTCATTAAACACTAAAAGTGACTGTGGTTACATTTGTTAAGTGGCACTTTCTATTTTTTTTTCTTTTTCTTGAAAACTCAAAACAACGTTAAACTGTTAAATAGAAAAAAAATAGTGGACTTGTGTTGGCAACTGCTAAGTGTCATATGTGATTTCAATGTGTTTTTTCTGTACGTCGTAGCACAGGATCTCTCATGAGCCAGCTGGTTTATTCCCAGCTGCCTACGCATGCTTGACTGGTTTATAATGCATTACTGTATTTTCTTCAGAGATCTTAATGAAGTAGCTAGCTGTGGAAGAATCTGGACCCCAAAATAAAAATGACTTTCCATGTGGAAGGCCTGATAGCTATCATCGTATTCTACCTTCTAATATTACTGGTTGGAATATGGGCTGCCTGGAGAACCAAAAACAGCGGCAGCTCAGAAGAGCGCAGCGAGGCCATCATAGTTGGTGGCCGAGACATTGGTCTGCTGGTGGGTGCATTTACCATGACAGGTAGGTCCTGATGCCTCTGCGCCATGCTGCCCACCCCTCCTTGCCTTCCCAGAGTGACGAAGCAAACTGTAGCCTTTGTCCTCTGAGGATTCCTTATGTTCACTGCTTATGTGTTCTAAAAATAACTTTACATTTATTTAAAACAAAAATAAAATGGTTTCAACTCAGTAGTACTTGAACAAAATGATTTTATAATAAATCGCCGGACAGAATATCGATGAAATGAATCTGGGCTATCTGGACAATTCAGTGGGTGGGAACAGAATAAAAACAAAGAGGTGGAGAAAAGCATCTTAGTCTTAAAAGTTACACAATAAAGTCAGCATCTCATCCTGTTCACTAATTTAGGCACAAAATTGTGACTTTGGGTGTCCTTAAATGATGAATGTCAATGAACATTAACTCGTGATGGTTTTCAACTGAATAAATCAGTTAGGGGCAGCACAATTCCAAATTGATTGATGTCCTGTTTTGAAACCTAATTCTCCCATTCAATAAACTAATTTCCTCAGAGGAAGACAATCACAAGTTAGGAATCCACAGCACTGGAAAAAAAAAAAAAGATTCCCAGGAACCTTGATATAAAAGGGGACAAGCTAGGGCGTGTCCTAACAGGAATGCCTCAGCCAGCATCTGCAGCCTTCTCCCACTCAAACCACCCTTGGGCTCTGAGGAGCTGATGCCCAGAGGTGGTTCTGTTTAAGTGGTGATTTGTTTCTCTTTTTTATTCTTCTTGGTTGTAGAAAATAGTTCTGAAAAACAACAAATGTATTTGATACATTTTCACCAACAACACACATTTCACTTCCAATTCTTACTAGGTTTTTTAATACTAGCAACATAATCTACACTAACTGGAACTCTGAGGGCCCATTGGAAAGTATCTCATCAGAAATATATCCAAATAATGCCCAATTTCAGCCCTGAGGTGCTATTTAAAAATGATTCCTCTGTATATGGAATAGTTTACCAAAGCAATCTGTGAAGACTGCATCTCTGCTGGCCATCTGAAACCTATAATATTCTAGAATAGTTTATGGACTATACGTTTTATTTTTCAGATATGCATGTTTTATATTCATTTAACTCTTTGCCAACTGCATATGGTTTCATGTGATCTTTATGAAGCTCCTTATATTTGAGCAGTGTGAAAGGGCTCTGGGGTTGAGTAAGGATGCAGAATTACATGATTAACAAGGATTGGAAAAAAAAAAAAACAAAAAAAAAAAACAAAAAAAAAAAAACAAGGATTGGAGTCATCACCCAACACAGGTCTCCCAGCAGCCACACCCTGAGGCCCCTCCTCAATGCACTGCCTGCAGCCTTCCAGCTGAATTCACTTCCTTTCTTTACAAAGGCACATCATTTGTAAAAGGGTCCTTTTTTACCCTCTGTTCCTCAGTTTTTCTACATATACACATATATAGAACAAATTGTATTGTGCAAAATATTTTCTGTAATGTCTAATATACACAGGTAAGTACAAAAACAGAGTGAGAATCATCCATTAGTCTACCACCTGCATATATGTTTACTGAAATGCTGGTATACATTTTAAGATGTTCTCTTATTATCTACCTATGGATGAACACCATACACATTTACATCTTAATGTTCATTGTTCATTATAGCACAAACATTTCTTCTTTATCCTAAAGATCCAGATGCAAAACTGATGTCTGAAGTGAATTATCTTCCCTTCAGATTTTTCCTGTACAAAGAAAATAAGTAGAAAAGCAAAATAAAACAATGAGAGTTGATCCCACTCAAAAAACTGTTGAAAAGACTGAATGAGATTGTCCATATCAAAATCTTTGCTCATTGTAAATTTTGTTCATTACAATGTGCTATTATTACTCTAGTTTAATGTTATATCTATTGTGTTCATAAAGATCATATTCCAGGATTTGTTTTTGTTTTTTTATCATCTAGAATTATTTTTCAACAGAATAGTCTAATGAAGTATATAGAAAAATTTAAATCATGATATTTCATATGAAGTATCATGGTCTAGCTTGATTTTGAAAGATTTTAGTCTTCAGAACTGAAAAGAATCTTGGTCAATATTATAATTCATTTAAATTCTGAACCATATTATCTAAACCCTGTTACATTCATTGATTGTATGTATTTGAAAAAGAAGAAAGATTAAAAAATAAAAATGCACATAGTTTGAAAGAATTCTTGTTTTCACTGGTGAGTCTGACATGAAATATACAAACATGCAGAGCAAATTCTGGCATAAAAGGGACAAGACTAATAAAAATGGGAGGACTTTCACATGATAAGTAACCAAGTCTTCATTTCTATATTATAATGTTTGTAATCATTCAGTCACCAAGTTTTTTTTGTTTGTTTGTTTTGTTTTTGGACAAGGGAGAGGAGACCTATGCAAAGACAAATGATCACTAATAGGCTTTGTTATCATAAGACCATTCACTTTATGCAATGAGACGATGCTGGGTGGTGTTAGCAGTTCCAGTTGCCTAGTAGGCGAATCAGGTCTGATTCAGTACCTGTGAGAATCATTTCTTCAAGTCCTAGTCAGACACCCAGTGAAGGAGGGAAACTCTGTTTAAATTTTCAGGAGGGCTTACAATGAAAAAAAACAAATTATAGCATTTGTTGTTTGTTAAGACCCATGTAAAATCTTCCAGGCAGATGAAAGTGGCTGCCAAGAGCATATTTGTCCACTTGAGGATTTTGTATATACACTTTCCATTTAAATGTGCTGGAAATTCCTTTGCAGGGAGATCTTTTCATGTTAACCTTTAAGCAATAGTACTAACCCCACAACACTCTCTTCTTAGCTTTGTATTTGGAGCAAAAGCCAGATATATTTTGGCATGACCACAATAGAGACATCTGTCTTTGATAGTTTCATGTACATATTATTTATTTTACTTATATTCTGTGAGATTTCAGAGAACTTTTCAGAGTTAAATTTTATTCCCAATTGGATGATATAGCCTAGAATTCAGACTCATATCTGGTAAGCCATTATGTTCCTCATAATTTTACACAAATCATACAGAGAATTTAAAAAAATATCTTGGCAATACTCTTCAAAGGATATAAACTGTAAAGATTTAAGTATTCCATTAACTTTAGCTTTTTAGCAATAATTATATGTGATATTGCCTTGTCACAGAAAATGGTAAAGTTTATAGATCCTTTTTGGTCCAATCTTGTTCATTTTTTTTAAATTTTTATTTATTTATTTTTATTTTGATAGTCACAGAGAGAGAGAGAGAGGCAGAGACATAGGCAGAGGGAGAAACAAGCTCCATGCACCCGGAGCCCGATGTGGGAATCCATCCCGGGTCTCCAGGATCGCGCCCTGGGCCAAAGGCAGGCGCCAAACCGCTGCGCCACCCAGGGATCCCTCCAATCTTGTTTAACCATCACGTGTTTTCTTTGGTTCCTTGGCCTCCTCCTTCAGCTATTATTCTACAGAAATTCTATTAAATGACAACTGAATAAGACATTTTCTTATTATTCTCCATGAAATATCAAATATTTTACTAAAAGACCCAGATTAAAACAAAGAATGCAAGTGGGTATTCAGTCAACTTTTCAAATTCTAAATGCCATTTTTTTATGTCTAAATGCATGCGGGGCACTTGGGAAAGATAATTTACACTCACTTTAGGACACTTTGGAGTAAAAGTGCAATGTCTCCTTTAACAATTTAGGAAAGTAAACAATATGTTACAATGGAGAACAAATCTGTCTAAATCCTATATACTCAGGGTATTTAAGAAGTGACCCTATTAACAAATTTTTTAAAAAGGCACATACATCCACACCTGTGCATGCGTGAAACTCTCCCTCTAACCCCGCAAGAAGATAAACCTGATCAATGTGAGAAGATCAATGTGAGAATATCAATACAATTAAAACAGAAAGACCTTAAGATAAAGAAACTTGACCTCATGTTATGGAGGGTGGGGGGAAAGGTTGTAATATTATTGAGAATAGAAATAGTTGGGCAGCCCGGGTGGCTCAGTGGTTTAGTGCCGCCTTCAGCCCAGGGCCTGATCCTGGAGACCCGAGATGGAGTCCCATGTCGGGCTCCCTGCATGGAGCCTGCTTCTCCCTCTGCCTGTGTCTCTGCCTCTGTCTCTCTCTGTGCCTCTTATGAATAAATAAAAAAATCTTAAAAAAAAGAGAGAGAATAGAAATAGTCACATAATATTTTGTATATAATGTCAGACTCTGGGATATAACAATATGGTTTGAAAGTATTGACGACTAAATAGACTCAGAAAACACCCAGGGCAACACTGACCAAGAGAAATATGATGTGTGCCACAAAAGGAATGTTAAATTTTCTACAAACCACTTTAAAAACATGAAAAAATAGGGGGAATAAATATAAATAATTGAATGTATTTAACTCAATTATGTTGAAAATGTTTTCATCTTATCATGTAATAATACAAAAAAATTATTGAGATAGCTTACATTTACTTTTTCATACTCAGTCTTTTAATTTCAATGTGTATTTTACACTCAGAACATTTCAAACCAGACTAGCCATATTTCAGGTGCTCGATAGTCATAGGAGGCTACTGGCCACTGTGTTAAACTGAGCAGGTCTGGGGTATGGCAGTGTCTTTCCCTCACTGTTCATTCTATTCCAGCCACCTGGGTCGGAGGAGGTTACATCAATGGGACAGCCGAAGCAGTGTATGTACCAGATTATGGTCTAGCTTGGGCTCAGGCACCAATTGGATATTCTCTTAGTCTGATTTTAGGTAAGTGAAAGTTTAAACCTTAGTGACCCACTCAGTAAAGCATAAAGAAGAGGAGTACAAATAACAAGTGAAATAATGAGTCAAACTGTGAATAACTATTGTGGAAAAAAATGTTACCAGGAATCTCTCAAGTACCTGCTACCAGAAGTCAGTAACAATAATGCTTAGATTATTTGATCTCTTGATTATGGAATATGTTTTTTAAAAATCCCTTGATCTATGGTAAGAGAATAGTGAATTTCTTAACATATGATTTTTTTTCTTTTAAAAATAGTAAAGATGTCATTAACTATGAATCAAATTGAATTGTACCTGAATTTCTTTGTGTAAATCAAACTAAGAAAAGGTCAAGGATATTATATAACAGAGTTCTTTTTTTTTTCTTTCATTTAAAATACATTTATTGGATCTTGAGCTTAATTAGTATCTGAATGCTATGGTGGATGATACAAAGGCATTTTAGTGAGTGTCACACCATTTTAGTGAGTGGTCCATGTTTTTCAATGCACATGCCTCAGATACACCATCCAATGGCCCTTTGGTTGCATACAATGACAAAGGTGTTAAGAAATTCATGTTTGATTGCTAAATATGTCTTGGTTCTGTACTCACACTATATTTCAGACTGGTTCCTCCACACAAATAAGTGTTCTAAAAATTTATTTCCCTTGAGAAATTATAGCATGGTAAAAAGTTGGCAAAGACTATTATATTATGGATTTTTTATTTTCTCACAAACATTTGTTTAATTTATTTTAGGTGGTTTGTTCTTTGCAAAGCCTATGCGTTCCAAGGGATATGTGACCATGTTAGACCCGTTTCAACAGATCTATGGAAAACGCATGGGTGGGCTCCTATTTATTCCCGCTCTAATGGGAGAAATGTTTTGGGCTGCAGCCATTTTCTCTGCCTTAGGTAAGGACCTCTGCCTCTCTCTGGTTAAGGGAACATCACATACACAACTTTACTCCCTTAAAGCCCCAGGCCAGGCCACCTGCAGCTTCCCTCACCTGGGTGAATGCAACCATCTCCCTGTTTATTGTTCAGACTTCCTCCTCTAGTCTATTCTTCTGAAATGCAAATCGGATTTTGTTCCTTTACTGTTCTTTTCCAAACTTTTAAGTGGGTGCATTAGGCTTTTTATGACTTAGACTCTGATTCCTCTCACCATCCCTCCTCCTCCTTCCAGAACTCTAGGCCTCACCTCCTTTCTTGCCTCTAACACTGTGCAAGTGCAGGTGCCCTCTGCTTCTGACTTGTTCCCTGCCTGCCCTTTTGCACATCTGCCAAGCCAACCAGATGTCCTTCAGTCTTCTCTTACATGTCACTTACTTGGACCAGTAATCCTGACCTTGCTGTGGGCTTCCTTAGGCACCTGGAATTTTGTTTTCACTGGACTTGTCACTTTGTATGATTATGTGCCTGTTAATCTATATCAAGCCCAAATCCAACCTCTCAAAAGGGATTATAAATTTCTTGAAGGCAGGACTTGTGTCCTGTTAATAGTAGTAATCTTAATCACAAATGAATGAATGAGTGAATTATCTCTACTTTCTTCAAAAGAGAAAAAGAAAAACATCACTTGTTTTCTCAAGGTAATCCTAAAGTACTGGGTTGTAAACATGTTTAGGTTCATTAGAAAATGAACCTAGAGTCCTTAGGGTTTAACTTACTACCAAGTCCAATTAATGCTAAGGACAAATTATCCTTGGCCCACTGATTCTCAACCCACTTGTAAGGTTTAGAAAACAGATTTCAGTGGGATAGCGGGAGATCTTCAGTCAGGCTTCATAACCTTCCTTTTGATCACGGGGAAATACAGATCATTTCACTGAGTGTTGAGTTCCTTCTCGCAGATCAACAGAGTTGGAAGTTTCACAACCTTCCTCACTGAAATATGTCCATATTTAACATCTAGGCATCTACATATGTTTCTCTTTATCTCATCTTACAAATGAAGATAAAGGGCTCCAGTCTACAGCTAGACCCAAAGTAGTCAAAGCAAAAGTAAGATAAGATGAATGTCCTTCAGTTTTTCCTTCCTTCCCGTATGATCTTCTGCACTGTTTCTTAGATTCCACACATGAGTGAAACCATATGATAATTGTCTTTCTCTGACTTATTTCGCTCAGCATAATACTCTCCAGTTCCAGTCATTAGAGAGGGAGACAAACCATGAGAGACTTTTAACTATAGAAACAAACAGAGTTGCTGGAGGGGAGGTGGAGGCAGGTGGGATAGCTGGGTGATGAGCATTAAGGAGGGTATGTGATGTAATGAGCACTGGGTGTTATACACAACTAATGAATTACTGAACACTACACCTAAAACTAAGGATGTACTATATATTAGCTAATTGAATCTAAATTTTTTTTTAAAAAAAGATGAATGTCCTTCTATGGTATATATTCTATACCACAAACTTGTCTTTTGGTTTCAGTATTATTATCAGATCTGTCCTCTGTAATATCAGATATTAGTTTATATTACCTTTCACACCTTTCTTTTTCAAACTCCCATATAATCTTACCTTCTTGGTCTCCAACTGTAAAATGAAGAGATGATTTGATGTAGAAGAGAGTTTGATAGCTATAAAGTAACATATACCTCAGTGGAAAATGTTGCACTTTCCTGGTGCAATATAATAATTATGCCATAATTACCACTGCACTTATATCCTAATGAAATTATGTGTAAAAATGCACCTTTCTTCCCACCTTGCTCTCATTAGCCAAGAAGCAATGGGTAGTTTATTTGTCATTGGTTTCAACACTAGAAAATGTTGGTTTTAAGAACAAACTGCCTGCTGAGATATTAAAAAGGGAGTGGGCTGAATAGCTAACAGAATACAAAATGTTCACTCTCATCAAATAAAGATCAATCTATACAATCGAGCCCTGAAGGGAGAATTGAATTAATAAACTAATATTTCCTTCTTTTGAAAAGAGAGTATTAATGGGGGAGGGACAAAGGGAGAATGAGAGAGAGAGAGAGAGAGAGAGAGAGAAGACACCCTGCTGAGCATGGAGCCCAACATGGAGCTGGATGTCCCAAACCTGAGATCATAACCTAAGCCAAGGTCAAGAGTCAGACACTCAACCAACTCAGCCACCCAGGTGTCTTTTGGTTTCAGGTGCCCCAACTAATTTCTAAAGTATTTTGGAACTATAAACTTGAACTAAACTCTGAACTTGCTTCAATTAATTATTTTTGTATATGAGCATGTGTCTCTATGTCTGTGTGTATGTCAATATATATGTAAAATATTAGGATATATATATATATATATCAACATAGATGAACACACATATCAAACAACATGTATAAAAACATTGCTGCTATTGCTTGAAATATATGCTCTGGTAAAGAAAATAGTTTTTTTAAAAAGATTTTGTTTATTTATTCATGAGAGACACAGAGAGAGAGTCAGAGACATAGAGGGAGAAGCAGGCTCCATGCAGGGAGCCTGACGTGGGACTTGATCCCGGGACTCCAGGATCATACCCTAGGCCGAAGGCAGGTGCTAAACTGCTGAGCCACTCAGGGATCCCAAAAAGATGTATTTTTAAATCAATACATATTTTCTTCAAAAATAATAGTTGGACGTAATTCAAAATTAGTGTTTATTAGAAATAACTTGGAATACTTAAGAATAGACAAATACAATATCTATTACCACTTTCCTGTGAATGTGCTTAGTTCACCACAGAAACTTAGGAGAATTTTAAACTATCTTCTTACCATAAGTGGACAACATCCTTTACAAACATTTTTTTTTTAAGAAATGTATCTGTAAGGGGCACCTGGGTGGTTCAGTCAGTTAAGCATCCAACTCTTGATTTTGGCTCAGTTCATGATCCCAGGGACTTGGGATCAATCTTCGCATCAGGCTCCACACTCAGACTAGGGTCTGCTTGGAATTCTCTCTCTCCCTCTCTGTCTGCGCTTCTCCAAACTCATGCATTCTCTCTCTCTCTAAATAAGTAAATAAATAAAATCTTTTAAAGATGTATATTTACACTTCTCAGAGCTCAAATTCAGTGAATTTTATGATTTTATTTATAGTATGTTTATTTTTATGGCTGCATGAATAAAGTAATATTTCATTAGCAGGTAATTTATTTTACTCACTACAAATGATGGAATTATCTAGAAAATATTTTAAAGAAAAACTTAATCCCAATCTTAATAGTAATAGAAAAGTGGGAGACTTCTTTAAAACCACTGAGTTACAACCAAATGGTAGTACTTACCAGTATCCAAATCTTTAGAATCCTAGTCCAGTGATCTTTCTTCTATAGCATACAGCCTCCTTCCCTTCCTTTTGGAGGTGTAGAATTAATAAAATTTTCACTAATGGGTAGAAAATTAAACAGCAACCCAAAGAGGCAGGGTAATAATTGTACTTAGAAATGTCATTAAAATAGAAAACCAGACCAAAAGAAGAATGGCAAAGAATTGCAACTAAAGTTTCAACATGAAGTAAATAATTGCAAGGGGGGGAAAAAAAAAAAGCCTGTTAAATATCCATACAACAATAACTCAGTCAATTACCCAAAGTCATTTATAAATAATTGACTACCTTCCATTGTCTTCATCTTCCAATTCCTTGTCAGTCTTTTCCTTTTATTCATTTGCTTTACTCAAGAAAATAATTTTGTTACCATATTCAAAGCACTAAGAAAGAAATTCTTGAAAAATATTTTGTATTGTTATCTTAGATCAAAATATTTTATACTGCTCCTTGAGAAAATGAATGCATTTTCATCTCTAGTGGGTTGCACACACTGTTAGCATGCAACTGAGAAGTGGTGGCAGAATATAAGATCGCAATTAATGATATTAAAAAATCACAGATTTGTTCCATGTATGTTAGCATTCCTATAATTGCTACATTTAACAATATAAAATATAAAATATGTAGCTTTTGAGAACAATGGGGAAAGAGTTTGTAAAGCAGCAAGTGAATTCTGAGAGAAGTCCAAGAGCCATAGTGGTCTAATTGTACATTCTCTAATATTCTCATCCAAGATATAGACACCAACAAACTCAATAAACAAAGACATAAAAGACATAAAGTAAGAAAAACTTAAATTTTATTTCTAAGGCAGGCTTAAAACTCTGATAATGAAAATTACGTAAAAATCTCAGTTGGCTCAGCAGTTTAGTGCCGCCTTCAGCCCAGGGTGCTATCCTGGAGACCTGGGATCAAGTCCTGCATCGGACTCCCTGCATGGAGCCTGCCTGCTTCTCCCTCTGCTGTCTCTGCCTCTATCTCTCTCTGTGTGTCTCTTGTGAATAAATAAGTAAAATCTTTTTAAAAAAAAATCTCAGTTGAAATCTAGGGCCCTTCAACACATTGGTGTCCTAGCAGTAGGACTGGAATAAAATTTGCTAATTTTATTATTTTCATCTACACACTTGTCTTAAACCTTGGTACCTTATACCATCCATCATCTAAAAAAAGCTAACAAGGGGGCACCTGGGTGGCTCAGTTGCTTAAGTGTCTGACTCTTGGTTTTGGATTAGGTGTTGATTTCATGGGTCGTGAGATTGCGCCTCATGCTGGGCTTTGTACTCAATGGGAGTCTGCTTGGATATTTTCTCCCTCTTCCCCTTCCCCTGCTCTCACTCTCTTTCTCTCTCTCTCTCTCTCTCAACAATAAATAAATACATCTTTAAAAAATGAAAATAAATGAAAATAAAAATGAATTTTAAAAGCTAGCAGGGGGATCCCTGGGTGGCGCAGCGGTTTGGCGCCTGCCTTTGGCCCAGGGTGCGATCCTGGAGACCCAGGATCGAATCCCATGTCGGGCTCCTGGTGCATGGAGCCTGCTTCTCCCTCTGCCTGTGTCTCTGCCTCTCTCTCTCTCACTGTGTGCCTATCATAAATAAATATTTTAAAAAAAAAGGGTACTGTGACAAAGTACCCTAAAAAAAAAAAAAAAGCTAGCAGGAGTCAGAATTAATGGAAAATAGGTGATTGGGCTTATCTCAAGGATATGAGTAAATATATTGCATATATTTAATAAAGTCAGTTTCAGATAGGTAGTAAAATTATTTCGGGTTCTTATAGTAGTATTAAATTTAGTATATTTCATGGAATTCTGAAGTCATGTCATGAATTTTGGGTGTCCCACATAAATAAGTTAGCAAAGCATAAATTTCAGAGAGAAAGAATGTGTTTAAATATATGTAGATTTATATACGTAAGTATATATATGTATATACATATTTAAGTTATAGAGATTTTAAGATTTTGATATGAAAACTTACATTAACTGTTATCATCCAATACTTTTCACATGACACAAGGAAATACTTACTGTCACGGAACATTCAGTATATCCTTGAACAGAAAGTGGAATCCATTTGAGTACTTTGACCACAGTGTTCTCTTGTCTGCTTTCTTCAGGAGCCACCATCAGTGTGATCATTAGCGCCAACGTGCAAGCTTCTGTCATCGTCTCTGCATTGATCGCCACTCTGTATACACTAGTGGGTGGTCTCTACTCTGTGGCCTACACGGATGTAGTTCAGCTTTTCTGCATCTTCATAGGCCTGGTAAGTGGAGCCATTCGCAGACTTTCCTTCTTCTTTTCCTTTCCTCTCCTTTTTCTTTCTAAAAGGTACTGTGGTATTATACTAACTCAGCAAAAATTAATAGAAATGTCATTTTCTGTCATGAGTAATACATAGTAGATCATATACCATTTGAAATTTTAAATTTCTCAGTGAATTAATTGGACAAAAAACTGTAGTCATTTTATTAGATTTTAACAGAAAATATGCCCTCAATTTAATTCTTAAAAAGGCCTAGGGCTTCCTTCCCTTCATGCCTACATTTGATGGCAACTTATGTGTGCTATTCCTTGAGTTTGAAGGCAAAATACTTTATTCAGAGTTAAAATGTAAACATTGGTGCTCACTTGCATTAGTCTTTCTTTTTAAAAAAGATTTTGTTTATTTATTTGATACAGAAAGAGAGAACACGAGACAGGGGCAGAGGGAGAGGGAGAAACAGGCTTCTCTCTGAGCTGGGAGCCTGAGGCAGGGCTGGATCCCAGGACACTGAGATCATGACCTGAGCTGTAGGCAGATGCTTAACTGACTGAGCCACCCAGGTGCCTCCTGCACTGGTCTCTTAATCTACCCCCTGTATTCATTTTAATTGATCTGTAAGACTTCTCATAAGACAGAAATTATCCCATTGGAAAAACTGTGGGTTTCAATATTAATCATCACTATCTGGGGTCTAAAAACAAAGAAAAGGCTTAATTATATAGGCACTAGAAAGGTTTGTTATGTATTGTTTATAAGTTCTAAATTAAATTAGGAAATATATGTGTGTTTTATTCAGTAAAAAGTACTGTATAATTATGAGATGTATTACTTGTATTATGTTAAGAGTGCTTTGGTGTGTTATGAACACATTTTAGTCAACATTGAGCCTTTGTAAGCTCAACATCTTAAAATGTGAAGACTATATTACTTTATATACAATAATATTCAACACCTAAGACATATCAAAGAAAATGGTGTGAGTACTCCATGCTGGGCACTGTAGCATAGTACTCACTCACATGTATTTTGTCTCAGAGACATAGTGTGTAGGGCTGGTGCCCTCACAGATAGGCCACAGAGGAAGTTCAGACTGCACATCGTGATACCCTTCCCATGGATGATTAAAGCACCTTTGAGCCTCCTCTTTTTTCCTCATAATGAAAAGCTCTTCCCTCTATTTTAGTGTTTACACTAGACACTTAGAAATGAAAAATGGAGTCGAATCTCATACTCATTTTTTTTTATTTTCTAGAATCTTTAATAATGGCAGGAAAATTTTAAAAGAAATGACTACAACTAAAATTATAGTTAAGCCATAAATTTACATATGCTAGCAATGATCACAACATTTCCTCTTTTCCCCTAGTGTCTATGTGCATTTCATGGAATTTCATTCACTAGTGTCTTAATTGAATTCAAGTCAATTTAATTCTCAATCACTTCTACTTTCTTATTTTTGAATTGCCAAAACCAAATGGACAGTGCTGAAATTCAGAATTCTCCTTAGCATCATCATAAACTTCCAAAAATAAATCTCTGTTTGGAACTTTGGAGGCAAGGTTGGTTTGACAATGACAAACTTCTTAGCTGAGGCACTTGATATACTAAGAAAGCCAACACCAGGGATGAAGCTATTTATTCTCGGTAGATGTAATTTCTCATTGCTTTTCATGAGGCCAGAACTTAAAACACACAGAGCATAAATCAAGCATGCCAGTATAAAGATGATAGGACAAATATATGTGAGATAGATGTTAGAATGGTTTTCTGCTACAAAATGTAACTAAACTGATAAGGAATCAAGTTCTTTTGATTACTAGTTAAGAGCCTATTGACTTGACTGAGTAAAAGGCCAACTATGGTTTGTTATCCAAGCTTCAAAAGACTATGCATGCACACTTAATTAATGAAGCAACTCACACCTTAAACTATCTCTTTTTCTCAAATTCTCCAATTCTGTTGATTTTATCACCATCCTTGGAGCTTGACAACTGTAAACTTGAGGTTCATCTGTTCATCTTCCCCCTCTGATCTCTTTCTTCCTACTATAATCTAGGAGCTGCTCAATCTGCCTTCATAATCTGTTTTCAGTACCAATGTCTTTCCATTTCCAATATCATGGCTCTACTTTAGGCCTTCATCTGGATCATACCAGTTCACCTACTGCTTATCCTGACTCCTCCTTCTCCTAAGCTCACTGTTCACATCTGTGATATTAAAATGCAGAAGAAACCTACTAAAATCTTTTTATAAGTCAGAAGAAATGCTTCTAGCTTCCAGTTGCCTATAAAACAAAATATAAATCCCTTAGCTTGCAATTAAAATTTCTTGCCATGTATTTATGTTTCTCTCTCCCATATTCTTAACCCACTCCCACACCAGCAAACCTTGTCACACAAGAAATATGTGCACACACACTTTATGTTCTTCTCCTCTTTGCCTTGTTCCATTTAGATGATCTCTCCATTCTCTTCCTTCTATTAGCACTGGGCTCACCCTTGAAGTTTTGTTTCACTCACCAAGTTCTCAGATTTTTCATTGTCACTTTATTAATGGACATCTTTCACTAACTCAAAGAAAACATTAAAAGTTAATATGCCAATATACCTATGCTCTCAAATTTAATATTTTCTTTCAAAGGTTGGCTGACTGCTCCTATAATTGATATGACGTGATAAAATTAAGCACAGGCATGGATAATATGTTACTAACTTTTGTAAATCAGTATTTCATGGCATCCCACAGAGAACATGATTCTAGGTTCTTCTCTGGTGGACAGGAAGAACAACTGAGCTTTTGTGGTCTATTAGAAAACAAAGTGTGTGGCTAAACCTTGCATATATAAAACAGGCAAAAGTCATAGCTTAACTATGTCACATTCCTCTTTGGTTACAGTGGATCAGCGTCCCTTTTGCCCTGTCACATTCTGCAGTTACTGACATTGGGTACACTGCTCTGCATGCCAAGTACCAAAAGCCTTGGCTGGGGACCATTGAATCATTTGAAGTCTACACTTGGCTTGATAGTTTTCTGCTGTTGGTAAGTAATGCCGTTAACTGAGGAATGTAATCTCATTTTTCCTAAAATCAAATGCATTTTTAAGATTTTAAGGTTTATATGTTAATTTCACCTGCTGACTCATGTCTGTTTCTGCACTGACTACTTCTCGTTGGAAGGATGGAGCCACTTACTGACTATGGTAGCTGACTAGTGTCAAAGTGGAGAGAGTGTAAAGTCTTAAAGAGACAATGTCTATGGGGTAATGTATGGCATATCCACATTTCTGTTGTGCTGTATGTAAGGAACACCATTCTCTAGCCACAGAGACTTCCCCAATCTGAAAACAAGCCATCAAAAAGTTTTAATTTGGATTTTGGGTTTAAGGCATTAAAACCAACTTCTTCTGAAATAAATAATCCATTTGGTCTTTAATTACTGAATAAGTAAATTATTGCCAAAGAGTTTTTAGTACAGACAGAAGTTTGGAAAGGAAGTGTCACTCAGGAAAGATGCCAAGAAGAAGCACTGGTAAGTCAGAGACAGCTTAGGAACTTACAGAACTTTTGGGTGAAGGTGTTGGCAGTGAGATGTGGGGCACAGAAAAAATAAAGGAAGATCACATATTGAGGGAAGAGGGGGAAAGCCAAAAGAACCTGTCAGACTTTGTGATTTTGCTAATTGGGTTACTTACAAGAATAAAACACTATATTTAATTTCAAAATAAGAAATAGATTAACATTTATATCAAAATTAAGGGGAAATTATTTTTGTTAACTTTTTAGAGGATTCACAATATTTTGGTGATTTCACTTTGTATTCATGGCCCTTTGCTAAATTTCAGCAGTAAAAGTGTGTGTCGGGACACCTGGGTGGCTCAGAGGTTAAGTGTCTGCCTTCGGCCCAGGAAGTGATCCTGGAGTCCTGGGATCGAGCCCTACATTGGGCTCCCTGTATGGAGCCTGCTTTTCCCTCTGCTTATGTCTCTGCCTCTGTGTGTGTGTGTGTGTCTCTTTCATGAATAAAGAAATAAAAAGAAAAAAAAAAGTAGATGTGTCTGTCCCAGTAAAGAAATTCCAGGTAAGAAGGCAAGAAAACATGCAAACAAATTGTTTCCAGTGGTAGGGAAGAGAAATTCTTTCCCAAGTATTGTTAAGAAATGTATTGGCTGACACTTTTCTAGAATGGCTTATAATTATGAATTGAAGGGAGAAAGGGGTTAAATATTATGTGTGTGTGAAATTGTATCAGCATGGCAGGTTTATTTAGGGTTATATGGAGGAGATTATGGCACTCAGAAAAGATCGGCAGTCTGTGGATAATCACACCATTGTCTGAGTGAGGGATTTGAATCGAAATGTCTGAGCATTAAGACCCTAAAATCATTTCTCCTACACCACACTTTAGACCTCAGATGTATTAATCTTTAAGATAAGGCATTATATCCAATGACTAATAAAGTTTCTTCCATCTCAAAAAAAGTATATAACTAAGTCATGTTCATTCTTCAAAATGCAGCATAAGTGGATGTGAAATGATAGATGTTGCATGAAAGAATGAATGAACTGTAGAAGTTAAGCCTTAAAATGTTTCACCAATGATCTCCCATCTTCCAACTGTCTCTCTGAACTTCTGCTTGTCATAAATGACTTGTGGGGTCTTGCTCTGGATATCTCCAAGGTATCTCCCAGCCCTTCTCTGAACCTGTTCTCTGGCAGTATTCTTCAGCTGGCCTGTTTTGGTGGCTCTTCACAGCCTCCACATGGCAGCCCACCTACCTGCATCTCACTCCTCCTAACCCATCTCCCACCTTGTCATCAGGACTTCTGTTTGTCTGCAGAGGGCAGATTTTACTTTAGTTACAAAGCTCTGATGGCTTAAATGTCCAGAAAGATTGGCATGTAAATTGTGGTGTATCAATTCATACAGGCATTGAAGTTATTGATGAATATTCATTGGTAAAGAAAATGTTAATGATACTCAGATAATCCTGACTTATAATGGTTCAGCTTAACAGGTTTTCAACTTTGCATTGATGAGAAAACGATAGCATTCAATATAAACAATACTTTGAATTTTGATCTTTTCCTGGGCTAGCACTGTGTAGTACGAGCCTCTCAGGGTGGTGGGCAGTGGCAGCTAGCCACAGCTCCCGGTCAACCAGGAGTCTGAACAAACGATACATTGACAAACATTTTGTACCCATACACCGTGCTGTCTCTCACTTTCAGTATAGCATTCAATAGATTATACAAGATATTCAGCACTTTATTATAAAATAGGCTTTGTGTTAGATGATTTACCCAGCTATAAGCTAATGTCAGTATTCTGAGCATGTTTAAGGCAGGCTAGGTTGAGCTATGATGTTCAAGAGGTTAGGTGTATTAAATGCATTTTTTATTTTGACTTCAGATATTTTCAACTTATGGTGGGCTTATGGGGATGTAACCCCATCATAAGTCAAGGAAAATCTGTTGCAAACAGATTTATAGGTTGATTTATAGGTTGCAAACCAAAGGAAAAGTTTTGGAAGCATATAGACTTGAGGCATGGATTATGAATTTTAGAATTTCTTCTTTTACTTTTTTTTTAAACTTTTGAACATGCATAGCTTCCATAAGGAGGAGATTGCATTGGAATCAATATGTAACAAGCACTCTGATTGGCACAGAGGTGACAATGACAAATAAGACATCCCACAATTTAGAGCCCAGTGAGACAGGCAATGTAATATGGAAAATGCATTCTTCTTTTACTTTTTTTTTAAACTTTTGAACATGCATAGCTTCTATAAGGAGGAGATTGCATTGGAATCAATATGTAACAAGCACTCTGATTGGCACAGAGGTGACAATGACAAATAAGACATCCCACAATTTAGAGCCCAGTGAGACAGGCAATGTAATATGGAAAATGCATTCACCAGTTCACTCATTCATATGATAAATATTTATGAACATTGACTGTATGTGAGTCAGAGAACCATGACAGTGATCATGAGGAAGGTATTTCCACCTCCTCATTAGCCACTCCTACACACCCTGACCTTTCATTAGGCCAATTTCTCAGTGGTCTCAGAGCTGCTTCATTGCTTTTTTTTTTTTTTTCTTCCTTTTTCACACTGAATTCTCTGCCCGGTGTTTGCTTCTCTCTCCATCTTTACCTAGTGACACCCTCTCAGTGTTTAAGGACTGACTCCATGTCAATTCTGCAGGTTTTCGTGATTACCATGCAGCTGTCCTTCCTCCCATCTAACCCTGTCCCTGTTATCTCTGAATAGTTAATTGTTCCTCAATTTCCTTCCCATACAAACCTCTTTATAACAGGCAACAAATTACGTTATTAGTTCACTGTCTCCAAAAGTTTCATGATTGCATATCCTCAATAAGAATTTTAAACACACCCCCACATAGGTATATGTAAGTATTAATTACTCATACACAGCATACTAACACATTTTGTAATCATTTAATAAAAACAATGTAACACATAAGTAAGAGATAAAAATGAGTCTAAATAGAAATTCTAATATTTTCTTTGATGCCCTTCTATATTATCTGGGACATTCTGCACACCCCACTCTGGAAAACACTACCTTGCGTTGACTCTCCTGGTGAGCAGGGAGCTCCAGAGCAAGAACCATTCCCTTGACAACCATCTCATTACCTGGTCCAGAAATATTTATTGGGTTTTATTGATTCAAATAAAAGTTCCTCCTTTGAGAATCTTAATTTTTTTAGACAATTTTGTGTTGATTAGAACCTCTAGATGAAAACAAATTGTAGGCTTCTTATGGGTAGTTGTAATGCAGCTTAAAGTAGGTAAATTAAGAATAGATAAGATTGGGTTATGTAATTATGAAGGGAAAAAAAGCTTGAGGAAATTCTGCACAGTTGAAAACGTGACAATGAGATGATTGCAATTGAGATATTTGACATGTAGGACATTTATGGCACCTCAGAGCCATAGGACGATTGTGATTGTGACTGTCAAAAGAATCTGATTTAAGAATACCTAATAGAGAGACTCCTAACTCTGGGAAATGAACAAGGGGTAGAGGAAGGGGATGTGGGCGGGGGGGATGAGGTGACTGGGTGACAGGCACTAAGGGGGGCACTTGACAGGATGAGCACTGGGTGTTATGCTATATGTTGGCAAATCGAACTCCAATAAAAAAATTATACAAAAAAAGAAAAAAAGAATACCTAATAGATGTTGTTTGCCTCCACCTCATTCTGAGTCCCTGTTGTTCCCATGCAGATGCTGGGTGGAATCCCATGGCAAGCCTACTTCCAGAGGGTCCTCTCTTCATCCTCAGCCACCTATGCTCAAGTGTTGTCTTTCCTGGCAGCTTTTGGGTGCCTGATCATGGCTCTACCAGCCATACTCATTGGGGCCATAGGAGCATCAACAGGTATATCTCTTGCAGCTTCACTAATTGACCCATGAAGCTTCACTGAAGCAATCAATTACCACAAGGTGGCTCTCCCTCCCCCACTTGCCCTCTTACCCCCACATAGTTGATTGTTTCTCATCTTATTCAGATACAAACCTTTATTATAGCATTCAAATCATTATTAAACCTCAGTGCCTCCAGTTTTTGATTGCTCTCCCCACCAGTAAAATGTATGTGAGCATACCCCTCCCATGTTAATGTACTTATCAATTATGTATATGTAATCCTGTCAGCAGTGGTTCTCAACCAAAGTGCACATTGACATCATCTGGGGGAGGAGGAGAGGTACTTTAAAAAATACGTATTTCTATTCTACCTCACAGGGATTTAATTTTAATAATCTAAGATGGAGCCAGAGATCAGTGTTTTTTAAAGCCCTTTAGTTGGTCAAATTTGACCTGAGTCGAAAGCTACTGGCTTGCAAATTTACCTGACACCTAAGGACCACTTTGAACTTGACATTCCTATTTTACATTTTTAATATTTTGTTAATAAAAAGTTTTTTTCCTTGGGGAAATAAATAAGTGTGTAGGTTATGGTAGACTTAAGGCACTAAGTCTTAGAGAATAGCTTACTCAGAATTGGTAAAAAGAGCATTATGAAATGCTTATCTCCTAGTTAGCCTCTATCTAGAACATTTTTTAAATCTCACCCTTAGCTTAATTGAATTCTTAATTATTCCTAACAGTTATGTATCTATGATATACAGCTTCTAAGAGCATTTCATGAAAATACATCAGAAAATCCAAATTCAATGGAGTCCTATCGGTATGGGGTCATTAAAACAGACTAAAGAAGTTTACCTTTCATTCCACCGTGTTTTGAAAAGATGATACAGGATGATACTCTCATGGCTATTTTGATTTTCAGTTAGTAGAACTACTTACTGGATCATGTAACTTTTATAAGAGCAGTCATGGTCCATAGTGCATACTCTCTATTCCAGTTGTTCATCCGTGTCATAAACAAACACTTAAAAAGATGACTAACAAAGGTAATTGTGTGCCTTTGAATAAAAGATAACATTTATGTCACAATCAGGAAACAAATCTGGCCATGTATATATACTTGTGCATGTGTGTAGGTGAGCTTGTGTGTGTGTGTGTGTGTGTGTGTGTGTGTGTGTGTGTGCAATAGAACAACAGACTGAAAAAAATCTTTTTTTTTTTCTTGGATCAGGTTCACATTGTTGGTTGTTATTTCTGGTACCATAACATCTCAATGAATGCTATAAAATTGGCTTCAACAAAGAATGGCTTTGAACAATTGTAGTGGAAAATGGGGGAAGAAAAAAGTGGTAGGATCCAAGGGAAATCAAATCCCTATTTGGTCCTGGAATTATGCCATCAAAGTTAAGCAAAAAAAAAAAAAGGAGCTAAAGGAGCTATACTACTGTGCATTTAAAGATGCCATTGTATTCTTCAGTACATGATAGTATAACTAAACAGTAAAGAACTAAATATTAAAAGGTAAACTTATTGTTCTATTTTTTTCACCATAATTTTTCTCTATCTTGCGTGGTGCAGAAGATATTTTTTGTACCCTTTACAATAAAACCTTAGTAGCTATTTTCTAAATAATATGCAAAAACATATTAGACAATGCAGAATTTCATTTGTTAAAAAATCAATTCAAAGATGTAATTCCTTCTATGAATTCTAGAGTTAAACAGACCAACTCATTATGAAATCTAAATAATCTTATAGCCTATTTTACTAGTGGCTCATCTCAGATTTTGTTGAAGAAGAATAATATAAATGTTATGAGTCTTAGACTGACAATGGATAAGTTTGTATAATTCAAAACACTCAGATTTTTGGCTGCATTTAAATAGTTAATGGAAAATACTGCTGACAATGTTTAATTGATCATGCAATTTCTTCAATTATGATAAAAAAGACTTAAACTTGCTGAAATAAGAAAAAATACAGATATAATTTCTAAGTTTCAAATTTTAAAACTTGAAAGCACATTTACCTATTTTATTTTTTCCAAAAATCTTTTTAAATGCTTGAAGAAACTGCATGTTACTTACTTCAGCTTTGTGGTTTTAAAGAAAACACCTTCATATATATATATATATATATATATATATATATATATATATATATATAGTATGGAAATGTGTGGTTGTATAATTTATCATCTAGTTTTTCTAAATTGGCTTCACCGTGTTATTTTTGTGAGATAAAGCAAATTGATAATACTCTGTAATGAATTTTTACTCCAATGATTAATCTATTGACTAGCTATAATTTGATGAATTCCCAAATTTGGCTGAATGTTATCATCATTCAGACCTATGCAATCAGAATCTTTGAGGATAAGAGTCTAGAACTCTGCATTGTAAAGGCATGCCTGAGAGAGCCCTATGTTCATTCAGGTTTGCCAAGAACTGATTTAATCCAATGATGATTCTTCCTTTTACTTCTTGCTTTAACAAGATTAAGCACTTGCCATTCTCTGCCATTTCTTCCTTATCCTCAAGACTGTCAAACTGATTCATTGTTTTTAATAGCCTAACTCACAGACTTAGCCAGAGATGTGCTGCAAAAGGTTGCCTGTGCATCTCTGGTACCCATGCCCTTATGCTTCCTTGAAAGGCTTTTTATCTTTTATGCTTTGAGTCCTTTTATACAGAGTCCAAAATCCTCCTGAAAATGTCAGCCTCATACCTGTACTTTCTACTCAATAAAACAAAGATTTTCCTTTATCTATCATGCCTCCCTATTTCCAATGCAAGAAAAATTTAGTTGGGAGAAAAATAATGTTGAGGGAGCCCCAAAACCAAATTCCTATACAAGAAAAGGATGGGTGAGAATAGCCCCACTATTGTCTATCCATTAATGCATGTATGGCTGAGGACTGAAACAGTAAGTGTCCTCTCATATCTCCAGCTGGTTGAAGAAATAAATACTCTATGCTTTTGTTTTATAATACTTGTTTTCTATGATTCTGTACGGTTTGATGTCACAATTGCAGAAGAGAAATAGATATTAGGTAGGTAGGTAAGTAGAAAGATAATAGATGATTGGTAGATAGATGGGCAGATAGATGATAGATGATAAATAGATTGATATAGATAGATATAGATAGATATTGGTAGATAGATGGGCAGATAGATGATAGATGATAGATAGATTAGGTAGATGATAGATAGATAGATAGATAGATAGATAGATAGATAGATAGATAATAGATAACAGGTCTTATGAATGAGGCTAAGTGTAACCAAAACCTATTAGAAGCCAGAACTGAATATAAAACGATGGACTTCCCACCTTCTCAGACCAACATACTCAGTTAGATTTCTAGACCTAATTATAGAATTCTCCTCTGATTAGACTAATTCATGCATTCTGAATTTATTTCAAGAGCTCCTGGTAAATAAGATGACCCCCAGATGGATAAAGAACCTAATGTTTCTTTGGTGGTTGTTTTATTTTTTGTTTCTATTCAACAGACTGGAACCAGACTACATACAGGCCTCTAGATCCCAAGGCCAACAAGGAAGCAGACATGATTTTACCAATTGTTCTGAAGTATCTCTGCCCTGTGTACATTTCTTTCTTTGGTCTTGGTGCAGTTTCTGCTGCTGTTATGTCATCAGCAGATTCTTCAATCTTGTCAGCTAGTTCCATGTTTGCCCGGAACATCTACCAGCTTTCATTCAGACAAAATGTAAGAACAAATTTTTTCAAACATAACATTTTTGTTGTTGTAGTGGTGGTCATCGTTGTATTTATTGTATCTGTAGTATTATGTATTTACTAATATCCTATATTAAAATCCGACCCTACTTTGATTAAGCATACAAGGTTAAATAATGCTGAATTTTATTGAAGCTCTACATGAACGTGTTTAATGCATGTTATCATTCATGTTGATATGGAAGGGAACAAATCAAAGCGAGAAACTTCAAAAGGTACAGTCATATTGCTGTAATTTACATTTCTTGTCCTTCTAATGAAAGAGTCATGAAACCTAAAATATCTTAGAAAAACTTTGAGTTACATCGAGTATGACAAGAAATGTGAAGTAGAACATGGTGAGTAAATTATTTTATGGGCATTTGTGTAGCATCTGTCCCTCTTTTCGCTTAGACTCCTAAGTCCACTTTGGTGTGAAAGTTGTTTCTCAGTGTAATGGACTTTATTGAATCAAGTAGATGCAGAACGATGCTGTTATGTCACTGAGAAGCCAGTAACCCGTATCCACTTTCTTCCTTCACCAAGGTTTTGCCTTTCTCAAGTTTTCCTAGGTGAAAACAAAATGCTCCCAGTTATTTTTACAGTGGCTGGCTTTAAAGATGCTAGGAGTCCCAGGAGACAGCAAGCCAGGGTGGGTCATGCCTCCTCATAGCCACATAGGAATTACTACTTAACATGTAAAGTATGTGACATCCTTTCTTGCATTATTATTGCCCTATGACAGCACGTAAGTTCATCTTACCTCTCCCCTGCACATTCAGGGAAAGATGTAGCTGCCAGTGCTTCCTGTACATGACACACAAAAACCCCTCCCAAAGGCCCACAAGACAGGCCACCTAGATTGCTTGCCTCCTATACCATGGTTTAGGTTGATTTTTCCCAGGTAGAACTATAGGAACCAGGGCAATTGTTCAGACCAGCTTTAAGGCACAGAAATGCATCTCATTCTTCACCTAAATAAGCCAGTGCACTGTGTGAAAAGCTGTCCCTGTGGCAATTTCTTGCAGGCATCAGACAAGGAAATCATCTGGGTTATGCGAATCACAGTGTTTGTGTTTGGAGCTTCAGCCACAGCCATGGCCTTACTAACGAAGACCGTGTATGGGCTCTGGTACCTCAGCTCAGACCTCGTTTACATCATCATCTTCCCACAGCTGCTCTGTGTGCTCTTCGTCAAGGGAACCAACACATATGGGGCCGTGGCAGGTTATGTGTCTGGCCTTTTCTTGAGAATAACCGGAGGGGAGCCGTATCTGAACCTACAGCCCTTGATCTTTTACCCTGGTTATTACTCTGATAAGAATGGCATTTATAATCAGAGATTCCCATTTAAAACCCTTGCCATGGTTACCTCGTTCTTATCCAACATTTGCATCTCCTATCTAGCCAAATACCTATTTGAAAGTGGAAAGTTGCCACCCAAATTAGATGTATTTGATGCTGTTGTCGCAAGGCACAGTAAAGAAAACATGGATAAGACAGTTCTGGTCAAAAATGAAAATATTAAATTGGATGAACTTGCACCTGTGAAGCCCCGACAGAGCCTAACTCTCAGCTCCACTTTTACCAATAAGGAGGCCTTTGTCAACATCGACTCCAGCCCAGAAGGATCGGGGACTGAAGATAACTTGTAATGACCCCATCCAAATAAAATACTGTTTTCACGAACAGAGTGCCAATAGCAGGCTAGTCCAGGAAGGATGGGTGGCAGCATATAAAAAAATATACTTTAAGAACAAACAGCATTCAGGAGGTCAAAAATCCATATAAAAGTGCAATTGCACAAATGCAAGTCAAGCTACAAGGAAGCATCTGTGAAAGCGACAGCTTGCATCGATATTTCTCATCCCCATTTGATTCTGACTTTAGTTAGTTTTGTTAAGTATTCAAAACCGAATTAAGCCCTACTCGAAGAACAGAGGGCCAAACAGAGTATTTATCTTTATTCTGAAAAAAAGAAGTAGATACAAAAGAGCAAAGGAAATCAGGTGAACTTGATCCAGACCTTGTCCACTAATATGCTAGTGGGTTTAGTTTATTGTCATTAGTGAAATCAGGAGAGGAACTGGCCATCATTCCAATGAATGGTGCAACAAATTAACCAGTGATTGTCCTGATGTGCTGATTAATCCCTTCTTTCATGTCCTTAACTAGAATGTTTGCTGAATATGCAATTCATTTCCCTTTTTGTAGTGGCACGACATATTACTCTGAGCACAGACAAAACAAACACACACATGACATATTGTGTCGTGGCATTTTCTTTAGGTACGAGGTAATAGGAAAATCGAATCCATCTTGTAGAGAAGCACTGGTTCATTTGAGTGTATCTAAGAGCTACCATATGCATTGAGACATGTACCTAGAGGGTGGAAGGCATGATTATTAGGCAACCTTAAAGCAATAAATCAAGAATGCCATCAAGCAGAAGGTGATAGGAAAACGAGTGGATTTTTACCTTCATCTGAGGTTTATATAGTTTTGTTTCATGATAAAAGAAGTAATGTTGTGGTTTCCTGTCTAAATTAGTATTGGAAGGGAAATTGAGTCATATGTAAGGTGAGGTAGCAGCACAGCACCAGTTAAGATTAATGAGGCATGAACAGCACCTCTTGATAAAACTAGAAAAACAAAACCCTCTCAATTTTGGACATTCATTAATGAAGATGATTTAGTGTCAAGACAGTAACTCTGTGGCAATTAATGCAAAGCCAATCTTAGGTACTAGACAAATCACCACTACAGAGAGTAGATACTGAATTTTAAAATGCAGAAGAAAGCAGAAAGTAAAAATATGTACTAAAGGGAAAAAGCCATCAATTTTAACATTTGGCATCCACATAACTTTCATGAGATGGTCATTAAATATTATTTTACTTCTTTTCTGGAGTTAAAAAATACGTGTGTGTATACATATATATATGTATATATATGTATATATGCGTATATATATGTATAGAACATGGATGAGGCATATATATTTGCAATGATTTGTATCCATTTTAGAATTTTAAATGTTTTCCCAGTAGTCACATTGTAGAAATAACAAGGGCTGTGTCTATAAAAACAGAGTGAATTGATAAGCTAAATTATCTGAGCATTTGATCCAATAAGGAAAGGCAACATGACTTATTTAAACTAAAGCACTTTGTCCAAAAGCACTTGTTTTGCAATTTGTAGACAAAATGAAGTTAATTCAGTGTTCAACATTAAGCATAAAAGATGTGTTCTAGAAGCTAGAATTCCTTTTTTAAAAGTTTTTTAATTGTCTATAAGCATCAAATAGTACATCTCCTTTGTTATTAAACATGAGTTAGATTCATCAGGTAATTTATTTATTTATTTTTTTATCAGTTAAGTTTTAAAATATGAATTAAGTATTTTACATGTTGAAATGTCCCATATTTTAATGCTTTATCAGAACTTGATGGAGAATATGATGTCACATTCAGAGTCTTTATAGAACATCATCCATACTTGATAATAATGAGAATAATAATAATAATAATGAGAATTCTTCTCATTCATCAATTTGCTCAGAATCTTCTCTATACCTAGTATACAATGGAGGACTTGGAAAGAAGCTGTAAGTGTGGGAGTCCCAAGATTCTAAGACATGAATGGAGAGAAGAACCCAGGGCAGAAAGCTCACAAAGACAAAGTCCAGTAATGGAAACATTTGGCATGGAAAAGTGATTAACTGTTGGGGATGCAGTTCCTGGCAGATCTGCTCCTTCAGATGTGCCATGCTTTCCAGCACACCGTCTGAATAACTGTACATACTCCGTCACTCTGAGTTCTTATTTCAACCTAGTTAGGCACCAGATTCCATAGAAAACATCACCTATATTTCAATAGAATACAACAGGGGCTTAGAGTCTCTTTGAAGATGTTACAGTTTACAATTTTACTGGGCAAAAGGTGTCCATATATGTTCAAATATGTGCAATAACTGTATTTAAGTCCAGTGAAATGGAATAAATATTAACAGTGAAAATTTCTTTCATTCCATTCATTAATATCTAATAATAGAAAGATAAAGGGAAAATTCATCTTGTCTAAGATATTAAAAACTAGATAAATAATGTGAATCAACAAATAGTGTCCTATTTTTATTTCACGTTATTTCATACCTACTTTCAAACTAGATTTATAAAAAACTAGTTTAGTATAAAATCCACTAATACATGTGCTAAATATTAGGGAGATGATTTTTTTAAAGGACAAAAAATGTCGATGATCAAAAAGAATGAAAAAATGATCACAGGGTCATTAGGCACATTATTCCATTTCCAGGGAAGGAATACTGTTGTGACACTCAGAAGACATTGCCTAATGCTCATCCCTGCTCTGATTTGACATCATGGGTAATGCTGGTGGCTTTGTATTCTTCCCGCTAGTCAGTTGATTTAATTTACAAAAATCCATTCTTGATGAAAATAAGACAATGGAAACATGTGATACCACTGGCTATATTAACCCCTGGAGGCAATACTTGGATAAAGCATTAAAATAAAACATATTTTATTTTCATGCTTCCACATTAATTATAACATGTTTCTTGAGTAATTTAAATTTTTTTCCCACACATATTTTCCAAAACATCAAGCTTGTAGCTGAACTGAAAAGTCATCAGGCTTTCAAGTGCTCGGTGTCAAAATTCAACTTTGTTGTTACAGTTAAAAATAATGAATTTTATGCGAATGTGAAATGAATGTAAGCTTGAAATAAGTGAATCTAATGTAATGGCTATTAGCATTTTTCATTTGGAAATAATGAATTGACATTGTTTTTTAAACATAAAGTGTGACTTTTTCTTCTTAGTTTCTGAGAAAATTTACTCCGGCATCACGTGTAATTTGTTGTAAGTTTGTTACTGAATGGACAGATACATATAATGGTTCTAAACATATATTTTTGTCTGTCAAAATATTATATAAACTATGCTTAAAATAAGTAGATTTGCAGCTCTAATATGTGTAAATGTTTTCAATGTAATGGTATTGTATTAAATTGTGCTGGTGCAATTCAGGAGATCATGTCTAGATTTGGCTTTTTGCGGCTGTCCCTTAAAACAAATATAAGTGGTGCTTCAAGACAACTATGCAATGGAATTGAAATAAACCATCTCATTGTTGGAATGTATACAAAAATGAAATGGAAATGTTTCACCTTGCATAAGCCTTAGACAATTTGTGATATCATATCTCAAAAAACTTGAATAATTTTCCCTGGAAAAGAAGTTTTGCCACTGCACACAAGCCTTTCTTTGAGATGAACAAATCAATAAACAGAATATCTATTCCATTAATATCAGGAAATCTGCATCTTAAAAACCAAGTAGCTGTCTGATAATTGCTGATCTAGGATACACAACCAACCACTAAGTGAAGAACTGCTTCTCATTATGTTCTAAGTATGTGCTTTATATCTCTTATCTAACTCTTTCAAAGTGTCTTTAAAAGTGTGAATATATACTTTCAGAAGAACTTTGTCTTCTTACAGCTTAATCATAAACACTTGTGCATTTGGATATATATGGAGGAAGGGCCTAGAATCAACTTAAGGCTGAATGAAGGAAAGAATAATTAGTTATGCAAAGAAATATACCAGTTTATCTGCCATTATGGACACATTTCTGAAAAGCCTATATTTTGTTTTATCACAAATCTATACTATAGGGGGAATTATTAGGAGCTAGAATAGACAATGTGTATTGGAGTCTGTGTATGTCTTTCTTCTTTTTAACCCTAGTGTTAAGAGAGTTTAACTTGATCATTAGCATTCTCCTAAGGCAGATATTCTGAGAGCAGTCCAAAGACATGATAAATGATTACTTCTTCATATTTTATACAATCACCCAAAGAAGAACCCCAAAACAGTAAAAAACAGCCATCACCTATTATTTAAATACTCTATAATCAAAAAGTATATGGCAATTTTGTTTTGGTTTTCAGTTGGAAAGCTATGTCTATCTATTTAAAATAAGTACTGCCTTATATATTAGCCAAAATGCTGTGTTGGTTTATGGAGTTTTGAACCAAGAGCAGTTAAAACCATAAATCAGATAGGACCAAAGGCTAATGATAGAGTAGTGGATATTAATGAGAGGAATAACTGAAAACAGCCCCCCACCCCAGTATAGTTGCAAAATGCAGCTGGAGTGAGCCACAGCACAAGAATGGCTCACACTCCTTGGCCTCTGGCCTGATTTTAACATAACTTGGAAGACAGTAGGTAAGAGTAGAAATGCAGAGTAAAGCATATATGGCTTCAAGTAGCTGCTCTGCCTCAGATTGATATCTCAACATTTATAATCTTAGCCAAGCCACTTGACCTCTGGAGCCTCAGACTCCCAAATGAGAATTGCATTTATCAGTTAGTTATTAGGTTGAAACTATATGATACCTAAAGGCTATGAGGTAAATGGAACACACTTAAAAAGTGTAAAGATGCAGAACTAGAAACATAGCTCTCCAACCGGGAAAATTGGACAAAACACATTTAGCTATTTAGGAAGTTATTTTGCCTATGAATCTTGTCACATTCAACACGTTTTAAGCCTGGATTCTAAATTAGGGATGAAGAAAGAATAGTCATGTTTTAAAGTACATTGAACTATAGATTATATTGGCTTTATTTGGCTTTTCAAGAACACAGAATTACAGAATTACAGAATTTTAGTGCTGTTTTGCATGCACCCAAATTGTGGTCCGTATATGAGTATGAATTTATCAAGGAGTGACTAAGTCTATGGGAAAGTTTATCTCATTATTCATGCAGAAATTTTCAGGCAATACCAGTCACCAAGATTACTTTGCTCAAAATAAGGACTGGAAAATCTATCGAAGGTTTGTAGGTTTGGGAAAGTCAATCAAAAATTTCTTTAATTTAGCCGTCTTTTGTATTTCTGCACATCCGGTTTAAAATCACATGACTCAATTTTTTTTAATGTAAGAAAAATGATAGGAGACAGAAAAAGCAAATTTTGATTTTTGAAAACCACTCAAAGCTGGCTTTCAAAGCCCATAAATGTTTCTGTTGGGGTGGGAGTGGAAATGTGCTGATGGACATCAATAGAAATTATCATGAAATTTAAAAGTATCAGGATCAAGAAAGCGTTGCAAATCATATTACACTATATAGGTTAAAATGTCCTGAGCACAGATGGCCAACGGCATAAAATATAAACTATGACTTAAGTGCAGAGAGTAATCTGGGTCAAAAGCATGTGAAACAATTGTAGCCCCAACCACATTTGTTTGTGTTCCCAGAGCGTGAATAGATACAATGGGTGTCACATGATCTATGTTCTGTTACTCAACACTGAATTGATGTTTAGCCTTCAGAAAAAATCTAACCCACATAGGCTTCTATTCCATAACAAAAAGCTTTTCATTTTATTTTAGTTTTTAAATAAAATTCCTATTAAATAACACTATGTTTAGTAAGTATTTTCCACATTTCACTTTTCAGAGAGAACTATAAAGCTCCAATAAGCCAGTTCTTACTAGAGATTTTAAAACATAATATAAAATAAAACTATCTGACTACAGCCTTATGCATATTTGGTTCAATCTTCTATTGTTTTTACACCTGTTATCTACAAAACAATTCTGAGATTATTGTTTTTAGATGGCTAAAAAAACTTAAAATTAATTTGAGTTTTTCTGAATTTTAGTTTTTACACCTGTTATCTACAAAACAATTCTGAGATCATTGTTTTTAGATGGCTAAAAAAACTTAAAATTAATTTTAGTTCACTCTACCTTCTAGTTTAAGGAAAAGTATAGAGAATTTTAAACAATAAAGCCTAAAGGGAAATAAGTTTTCAAAATTTATGTTAATGATCTATTAGGAATTCTACTTTCTTATCTTCATCCCTGATAGAACCAAGGAGTCAGGACATGTTACCTTTCTTTCCTGGTTTCATCTTGGATGAGCTAATTGACCTTTCTTGAAATCAAGTAATTTTCTGTAAATGATGCTCTTTAGAACATCTCTCTGACTTGAAATTTAACAACTACATTTAACAACTGCATCTGTCCTCCATATCACTCCAGACATACTTCATTCAGACAATTCATTATAGAACAACTCAAACTATCAAATTCTCTCATGAACTGAAATGGGAATGGCAAGAGAAAATTGTGGTGATGGACTTGTTCAGTATCTTGATAGTGGCAGTGCTTACGCAAATCTACACATCTGACACAACTGCACAAAACAATGGGAACAAGGCTTCCCTTTCTCAGTGTTCCTGTGAAAGCCCAAGCTTTCTGCAACTCCAAATACCATGAGCATTAGCTCTAAGGCCATTTTTCTAGTCAATTGATCTGACCCAAAGTATAAGAAAACTTCTCATACCAAACGACTATAGCCCATAGGAGGGCTCTGGATTATATCCAGGGATATCAAGTAGACTGGAATGTTTTCTTTCTATGTATTTACACTTCAGGAGAAATGAAGCTCAGAACTCAGAAGAATCTCTAGGTATTAAAATCCAAATTTTGAGTTTTTCTGAATTTTAGAGAGATTTTATTTAAATACCAAAAGGGTTGGAATTCGGACCCATGCCCATTATCCTTCCAAGAAGACTCAGGAGGTAAGGGAGACAGCTGAATTCTTCATTTCTATAGGCAAAGAAAAATCATTTTTCCTCATCTTTCATCTGTATTCACTGCCCAGAAACATTGTGTGCCATACACCATCACCATACTTTTTATGAGTCAAGTCCCCTTAATGACCACCCAATCTTGTTGCCTATTATTATAATTGTGTCTCCTGCCTCTTGATATTTGAATACCTTCATTTGGACTCTACTGTTTTGAGGTCCTATCTCCTATCACTCCAACTGCTATCAATGAGCCCCTGCTACCATCTGCTTTGGCCTACACAGGAAAACACTGCTGAATTTCTAGCACTACAGTGTATTCCTCTCAAGTAAGTCCACTTCCCAGAATGTTTTAATTATTTCCTCTATTATCTGATATGGCAATGCTGGTATTTCATCTTCACTGAGCAAGGCCAAAACATTTTCTTGTTTCTAGGGCCATCCTAGTAATGAGTTCACACTATCTCCAGGGGTCCTTGCCAGGGTGTTAAATTTTATACCTCAGACAAGTACTCCCATCAAAAAACCTTCTCATCTGGAAGAGGTACCAATGACCAAGTATACAAGACACCAGCCAGTCTTTGTCATTGGCCACTCAAGTCCTTATCATTGACCACTCAAGTGTTGACTACATGAATAAAGTGGTCACAGTGGCAGGGATAGAAGGTATAGATGAGACTGGAAACACAGGCTCCTTTTTACTAAACTGATCTAGATACTACTGCTGAAACTGTCTGGTCTACCAGGAACAGAGACTAACACTGAGTTCTGATATGGCTTCATTCCTTGAGGAAACCATCAGGCCACATGGTGGCAAGTTTATTTCATTGGATTTCTTCCAATCCTGAATAATAAGCAATTAATTATTCCAATAGAATATATATATTTTTTTCTGGGATGGGTTGACTTTATTGACAGCACCCTCATCTAAGAGTTTATAGGGTGTGGCTCCTCCAACACAGGATCCTTCATAACCTCACATCAATCCAAGGGACCCACTTTATAGCAAAAGAGGTATGCAAGTAGGCCATGGGATTCTATGTCCATGGGATTCTTTGCTCATATTCTATAACAGAGGACCCAGAAGCTGCCTGTCTGTCAGAGTGTAACAACCTTCTGAAGGTACAGCTGAAACACTGCTTCAGAGAAAAGATTTTGTGATAATACAGTACCATTTCCTAGGATGCGGTATACAATGTAGATCAAAGAACTTTACCTTGTGCCATGTGCCCACAAGGAAAAATAAATGTGTCTGGGAACCAAGGAATGGGGAAGCAGAACTGACCCTACTAATCCACACTCCTATGGACCCAGTGGGGAATTTGTGCTACCTATTCCTATAGCTCTGAGCTCCTCATAGGTGGAAATCCTGACCCCAAAAGGGAAATACTTGGGCCAATGAAATCATCAAGAATCTCATTGCATTAAAAGCCACAGCTGTCACCTGAGCACTTCAAGCTCATTTACCAAGGCTGTAGCAGGCAAGAAGAAAAGTCACCATCTTAATGAGGTATTGACCCTGATGGTGAGAGAGCGCTAGAATACTTTTACCCAGTGATAGCAGGGAGGAATACATTTAGCATTCAAGTGGTTACTCTGTGCCTTTTGGTATTTTCTTGCTTACTTGTGAGTATAAGTGGATAAATTCAATAAATATGTCTGAAAGGAGGCATCATGGCCCACCCTTAGACCCCTCAGGAACACATGAGTCACCAAGCCTGTCACCATAATCAGCAGACTTGCTAGTATGAATAAAGGGAATTTAAGATGGCTAACAGAGAAGGGAGGCAATGAGTGATGATCTTGGCCCTGAAAGCAGGTGCACTGGTAGAAGCTGTAGTTGGTATCATTTCTTTCTTTTTTTCAATTTTTCCTGGGAAAAGAGATCCACTGGAATTTTGAAAGAGTCAGTTAAAATTTCTGGACCCCCTAAGTAATGTGTGCCTACTTCCTCCTTTCAGGTGCTCCTTCAGGCTACCTTGGAACTACTGGTGAAGGATACTCACCAACTCTAGAGTAGCCTACTCACATATTACAAAGTTCCTATTAGTCAACATGTATTCATTTTATTTAAAAAAGAAACTACATTTCCCTTACACTTGAAGCAAAAATTTTATCTATACAACAAAGTGCAAACTAACTCCCTATCCACAATTTTGATCGAAAAATGTAACAGGAAAGTCCCACTCTTGCCACCCAAACAGGTAAAGAAGATGCCTTATGGGCAATAACAAATAATCTGATTGATATGGTAAATTCCTGTCATCCTTTGTCCTCATGGAAAAAAAAAATGTAGCTAAGTAGCAGAAAAGTGATGATCTATAAGATAGTTCAGAAAGAGAAACCTTTGTTATAATTTCCATTCAGAGCAAATGCAAATTCAAATCTAATATACTTTTTTTTTAATTTTTTTTTTATTTATGACAGTCACACACACACACACACACACAGAGAGAGAGAGAGAGAGAGAGAGAGAGAGAGGCAGAGACACAGGCAGAGGGAGAATCAGGCTCCATGCACCGGGAGCCCGACGTGGGATTCAATCCCGGGTCTCCAGGATCGCGCCCTGGGCCAAAAGGCAGGCTCCAAACTGCTGCGCCACCCAGGGATCCCCTAATATACTTTCATATAATTTTCCACCTTGAAGAGGTGACAAAGGAGAATTTCACCACTCCACATGAAGTCAGAAGTTATCCACATAAGTCAAAATCCCACTGTGCCTGACCCTGTAATGGCTCTGTCTTTTTTTCCCAAAATTTCTGGCCAGGATCTCTCTTTGACCCTCTCTTGCCTTTTGTTGCTCATGAAGAAAGGGTTTGAGCCATTTTTGTCTTCTTGAGTCCTGTATCTTCACTCTGTACTTGGATGAACAGAATAAAGTTGGTAAACCTACAAATGCCCTTTTTAGAGCATGAGAAGGGTAGAAGCTATACCCACTTCCATTTTTATAAATATGTATTTTCCCAATATTTGAATACGTCAACTCTTGCTAATATCCTAAGAGCACAACTTTATCATGGTTTCTAAAACCATATTTAGGAATGTCTAAAAAATCTAGAGCTAAAATAAACTAAAACAAGCAGAAAACAGGAGAATGCTTTTAATTTTACAAGCAAAACCCATCACTTATAAAGACCACTGTCATAATGCACATGGTTATAAGAAACCATACTTTGTGAATTAATTTCGCCCTCTTAACTGAAGGAGTAGCTTCCATGAGATCATGAACTCATCCATTATTTATGTGGAAGCTATTTATCTTATCTGGCCTCATGCCTTTAGAAAAAGGTTGTAGGTTTCAGATATATCTTACAAAGGATTTTAGATAATTCAGGGGAAGTGTCCTAATTTATGACCCTTCTAGAAAAGAAGCAAACTATAAGATTCCCTGCCTTTGCCCTTTGTAGTGCACTTACTAGAGATATTTCAGCTAACTAAGGGTACAGAGCAAACAAAACTGTACACATATTCCATTCCGGTTTTTATTAAAGGAGAACAAATGTGAACAGAAGCTGATGTGATTCCCTAAAAACACTATTCTGTCCATATTAATCTAGTTGTTATACAAAGAAAACTTACAGATGCTTAGAGCATTATGGAACTCAGATATCTTTCCTCAGAGGATATTAGTAAGTACACAAGTCAGAAGCATCATTCCAGATATTACCTAACACACACGTGGTATGCTTTTGTTAGCCAACAAAAGGATTCTGAGGCTTTTGAGATTATTTCTGGGATGGAAGTAGAACCATTTATTCAATTTTATGAGACCAGGTAACAGTTTCATTGGGTACTAGTAGAAATCAAAGATCAAGCAATGATAATACATTTAATTCTATTTATTAGGAAGCAGAGGATTAATATTTTTGGGAAACACATGCTGATTTAATTTAATAAACCATATTACAGAAAGACTCCAGGATGTCACCAGAGTGGCAAAGTAAGAGATCCCAGCCTCCATCCTCCCACAAAGATCAATAATTAGGCAGCTATCTAGGAACAAAAACATCCTTGGGAGAGTTCAGGAGTCCACTTAAGAAATTTCAGGAACACAGTGGGAAAACCTGGGAGTAACTGCACAAAAAGGTAAGGAAGAACAATTTCATTTGACCTGCATCACCTCATTCCCCAGGCCAGCATTGCTGATCACCAAATGGGAACTACCCAGGTAGAAAGAGTGACCTTCGATGGGAAAGGCAGAGCAGGGTGAGCAATCAGCTTCCCCAGCCTTCGGGACACCACATGAAAGTCTCACTTCAAATCTACCCCACTCAGAGACTGGTAAAGCTGAGATGAAGAGAGACAGCTAAGATCAAGAAATAAAAGCAGGGGCTGCTGGTACCAGCCATGCTGAATGACTGAGGTTCCCATAATCTCTGAAGAGGACCCCAGCAGCTTTCACTTCTGAAAAAACATATGGCCAACACAGCAGCCATGAACCCACTGCAGATTTCACTAGGTGTTCCCTCAGGTGTTCCCTCTATAAGTATTTGCATTCACATAAACTCGTCATAGTACCCCCTGCCCCATGCTACTCCCACCATCCAGAGCACAAGAACTGCACCAGTAGCCAACCTAGGCCTCTGCAGCTGCTTGAGGATGAAACACCAGCCTAGACCTTTGCAGGTGACCCTCATCTCCATGTATGTTTTAGGGCTAATCTCTCCAGCTGTGCCTTTACACATCACTGCATTCTACTGCCATGTATTATGCCTGTGTCAAGGTCCTGCAGATGCAGAAGTACACCCAAAAATCCTAGGTCCTAACAGATGCTTGTTGGCCAGATCTGGCCCTGTCTTTAGTCACTGGCCTGCACCACAGCTCATCTGCAGCTAACCCACACAGTTGTTGGTGGGCATGGCGCCACCCCTGGGTCCTATCACAGGCCTGCAGCAAGTCCTTCCAGCTAGGCACCTTTACACCAGCAGCCCATCTCCCTTTACCACCCTCTACTGCCATGCATGCACCAATGAGGAGACTCTGCAGCCCAAGGAGTACATACTGAGGTGCAGAAAACCCTCAACTGCCAACATACCCACAGTTGACCCAGGCCCTTGCTGATGCTCATGGCCCCCACTGCTAAATGTGTTTGCAATCAATCCCTACTACTACACAGGCATCTATAGCTGGCCCCCAACCAAGTATGTATACGACACCAGCTCCAGCCACCAGTGTTGCCTCCCATTGTTCCTAGCCATTGGACTAGAGGTACCACTGAGGATCCCTAGAGGCCTTACAGGGTGGTCTTGCAGTGTACATCAAGGACCATGTAGTTATTGATACCATGGACTCCAAAGACCTGGACCAGAAACAGGATTACACCCAAGATTTGGAGCCACACATGGCCCTGCGTGACTAGATCCAGTGTCCCAGTATACTGCAGGGGTCTCCTACCTGTAGATGAAGGGCTTTTTTACTGAAGTGAGTCCATGAAGTCTGGATGAGGTGACAGTTTCTTCAGGAGTGCAGACACTTGCACAAGGCTATGGGGATCATGAAGAATCAGGGAAACATGATATCACCAAAGGGACACCATAAACTTCCACGTACAGACCCCAACAAGATAGAGATACATGAATTGCCTGACAAAGAATTCAAAATAATTATCTGAAGATGCTCAGAGTGCTATATGGGAACACAGATAAAGAATTTAACAAAATCAGAAAAACAATATAATAAAATGAGAAGTTCAACAAAAGCATAGAAAATAAAAAAGAACCAAACAGAATTTTGAATCTGAAGAATACAATGACTAAACTGAAGAATGCAATAGAGCTTTAACAACTGACTGCACCAAGTAGAAGAAAGAATCAGTGAGGTGGAAGAGAGATCACTTGTAGTTGTCTAGTCAGAGAAACAAACAGAAAAAAAGAATGAAAAAGAATGAAGAAAGCCTATGGCACACATAGAGAAATAAAAGAAACAACTGACACATCACTAGAGTCCCAAAAGAAAAAGGGGCTAAAGATAATGCATAAGAATTACATAAAGAAATACTGGTCAAGAACTTCCCAATCCTAAAGAGAGATTTGGCCATCCAAGTTTAATAAGCTAATAGATCTCCCCATAATTTCAATCCAAAATGACCTTCTACAATGAGTATTATAATAAAACTATCTAAAATCAAAGACAGGGATCCCTGGGTGGCACAGCGGTTTGGCGCCTGCCTTTGGCCCAGGGCGCGATCCTGGAGACCCAGGATCGAGTCCCACATCAGGCTTCCGGTGCATGGAGCCTGCTTCTCCCTCCGCCTGTGTCTCTGCCTCTCTCTCTCTCTCTGTGACTATCATAAATAAATAAAAATTAAAAAAAATAAAATAAAATAAAATCAAAGACAAAAATAAATTTTAAAGCAAAAGAAGAAAAACATATTCTCTCCTCCAAGGGAACCTACATAAGGTGATAAACAGATCTTTCAGCAGAAAAGTGTATGTATATACAATGCATTGAAAGGATAAACTATCAAACATGAATACTTTATCCAGCAAAGTTGTCTTTCATAAGTGAAGGCAAGTTGAAACAAGCAAACAAACAGAAGCTGAAGGAGTTCATCAACCACTGGTCCTACATTACAAGAAAGAGTTTTTCAAGCTGAAAGGAAAGGATGCAGGATCCCTGGGTGGCGCAGCGGTTTAACGCCTGCCTTTGGCCTAGGGCGTGATCCTGGAGACCCAGGATCGAATCCCACGTCGGGCTCCGGGTGCATGGAGCCTGCTTCTCCCTCTGCCTGTGTCTCTGCCTCTCTCTCTCTCTCTCTCTCTCTCTCTCTCTGTGACTATCATAAAATAAAAAAATAAAAATTAAAAAAAAGGATAATGAATATCCATTTAAAAAAAATGAAAGGAAAGGATGCTAATTAGTAACATAAAAATATACAGCAATCTGATAAAGCTTAGCATAAAGTCAGATTTATCATACTTTAATACCATAGTATAGAGGATAATTAACCACTTAATTCTAATATAAAGGTTAAAGAAAATAAGTATTAAAATAGCTATGCAATAGCTTGCTAAACAGTGTACAAGATAAAAAGGTACAAATTGTAACATCAAAAACATAAGATGGGGGCAGATGGATAAGAGTGAAGAATTTTGTCATGCAATCAAAGTTAAGTTGCTAGCTTAAAATAGACTGTTACATTAGCAAGATGTGTCAGGTAAGTAAGCCTCATGCTAACCACAAAACACAAACCTATAGTAAATACATACAAGATAAAGAGAAGGTAATCAAAGTATATGACTACAGAAAAGCATCAATTCATAAAGGATGATGGCCAAAGAGAAATAAAAGAACATAAAAAGCCTTACAAAAAAAATTAACAAGATAATGATAGTCTTGAGACTGTCAGTAATGACTTTACTTATCAGTAATGACATCAAGTATAAATGGATTAATTCTCTAATCACAAGATAAAGAATAGTAGAATGAATTTAAAAAATAAGACTTACCTATATTATGCCCACAAGAGACTCACTTCAACTTCATGAACATACATAGGCTCAAAGAAAAAGGATGAGAAAAAATATTCCATGCACATTGAAACTCTTCAGCAATGATTTTTTTTTAATTTTTTAAAAATATTTTTATTTGTTTACTCATAAGAGACACAGAGAGAAGTCAACATAGGCAGAGGGAGAAGCAGACTCCCTGCAGGGAGCCTGATGTGGGATTCGATCCCAGAACTCTGGGATCACACCCTGAGCAGAAGGCAGACACTCAACTGCTGAGCCACTCAGGTGTCCTAACAATAACATTTTTAAAATTAAAGTATGTACATTGTTTTTTAGACATAATACTACTGCACACTTAATAGACTACAATATAGTAGCAACTTTTATATGCACTGGAAAAATAAAAAAATTCATTTGACTTGCTTTATGGCAATATTTGCTTCATTGTCGTGATCTGGAACCAACCCCTCAACACCTCCTAGATGTGCCTGTATTTATTCTTCTCAAGTGCAGGGGGAACATTTTCCAGGATACTCCTATGTTAATTCATTGAAATGTCTTAGCAAATTTAAGAAGATTGAAATCATACCAAGTGTCTTTTCTGACCATAATGACATGAAGCTGGCAATGACAAGAAGGAAAGCTGGAAAATTCATGAATATGTGGAGATTAAACAACATACTACTAAACAACCAGTGGATCAAAGATGAAATCAAAAGAGAAATTAGGTTCTTTTCAAAGATTTTATTTATTTATTTATTTATTCATGAGAGACACCCAGAAAGAGGCAGAGACACAGGCAGAGGGAGAAGCAGGATCCCTGCAGGAGCCCCATGCGGGACTCCATCTCAGGACCCAGGAATCATGACCTGAGCTGAAAGCAGATGCTCAACCACTAAGCCACCCAGATGTCCCAAGAAAAATGGTTTTAGAATGGAAGATTGTGATAATACAGTTAAGAGCAAATTGGAATCCAGGAACTGTATGTGTGTGTATTTTCTTTTCTTTTGTCTAGAATTCTGGTTTCATAAAGGAAAATTCTGCTTATTTAATCTGAAGTTTCATACCATGGTTCTTACGTTGGTTGCACATTAAAATTTCCTGGGAACACTTTTAAGAACCTAGAGGCCCAGTTACCTCTCCAGAAGGCATTAAATCAGTTTCCTACATGGGGCCCAGGCATTAGGATTCATTGGCCTCAAATATTTTCATTAACACTGTTACCTCTGTAAAACTTGTAGAATAAATTACAATTTACATATCAACAGGCTCGTTTTACCTTCTAGAATTCCAAAAGACTTTTTTTCTAAAGAGAAAAAAAACTTTTTTAGAGAAAAAAAAAGTCATCAGTGCAGATGCTAAATATATAATTCTTTGCCTGAAGCAAAGTGAGTGACAGAAAGTGGACTTTGGTTGAATCTTGAGTGAAAGTGTTTGCTCTTTGAATGTACAACCTTAGATGAACTATTCTATAGGTCACTCACTCATTTTGGGTAGAGGTGGAGTGAAAAGAAGGTCAGGGCATATCCATCAATCTTGATGTTGAAGGCAAGGTTATTGACAAAAAAGGAGCTGATCCATCCCTTTCAAATAAAATGCTTTCTATTTGTCACATGGGCATCATGCACAGATATATCCACTGGGTGGGTGCATGTATTAATACACACAATAGATATTTTGTAATTTTACCCTTCATATTTCCCCCTTTCTGGTCTTGTTCTGATTAAATTTTTAGGGGCACAAAATGAAGAGAACTTTTAGAAAGTTTTAGTGCCAAACCTTACAAAATGGCCAGCTTCAAAAATTAGCTCAGTTTATATTACTTAAATTTAAAAAATGATGTGTTTTTCTTCTTTTCTATAGAGCACTGTGTTTAAGATCAAGGATACCAGAGCAAGGCTACCATTCAAATCATGATTCAAATATTTGCTAGCAGTTGGCAAGTTTCTTCACCAGCCCCACTTTCTGTATTAATAAAATGAGTGAAACACTTGAAAAATACTGCCTGGCACACTGTAAGCTCCATTGATACATTTGTGTTCTGTAATGTTCATCATACACACTTTTATTTGCAAGTAAGGACATATTCCTGCAATAAGAAAACAAAACAAAGCACCAGTGATTACAAAGTATTTCAAAGAGAATCAGAAGTCTGCTGCTTAGACCCCCTATGTGGTCTGGGGCTGGTGTCTTAGCTGCAATAGCTCTTTTATGAAGGTGAGTCCTATTAACTCCTACTGTTAGCCTAACCCAAAGTTACAAGGAGAGGTGGCTGGCAAGATACAAGCTACAAGACAGGTGGCTGCATTTGATTATTAAAATGACACTGTTTGTTTATGATATACCCATGATCAGGCTGTGTTCACAAATGAAAGCTCAAAGTTCAGAGAAGATAACTATTTTAGATTGAGCCAGACTTTGGTGGCTTCTCTTGAGTTGAGACTTTTCCTTATCAGAAGAACAGAAATCTAAAGTTTGCTGCTTCCGCATTAGTAAACATAGGATTGCAGGGCTTCTGAGGCATCTGTGATTCTGTCATTGTTGGGACCAGAGGCTGCCTCTCAGGAAAGCGTGGAGCTCCACAGTCACTGCATGGCGGGGCCAGGAATGATTCTTGCAGAAGACAGGCTGTGGTTTGCAGAGGCTCTTGGAATTGCTTATACTCTCTCTCACAGTCCTTCCCAATTGTCCTCCAGGGTAGAAGCGCTTTGAAAGCGCCTCCCAAGTGGAGCTAGCTCTTTTTGGGATAAAACTCTAAATTCACTACTACTGAAAATAAATAGACTTGATTTTAAAACCATTGGAGAAATAGCCCTAAGATGAAATATTTGAATAAATATGAATATTGTTAAAATAGAACATTTGTAATTATAGACAAATATGTATGATTAAATTTCATTACTAAATATTGTATTTATATATAACTATTAATCAAAGGATGAATTTATATATATACATATATATATATATATAGAGAGAGATCTATATATCTATATCTATCTATCATCTATCTATCTATCTGATTCAAGAAGGAAATTATTTGAGTCTTAAAAGTATCAGCCTACCCCCTCCACTTTCCCTAGCCTCATGCTTCTGGTTCCATGTTCCATTTTCCAGCAGGAGTTTGTAAAACTCCCCAAACAAAATGATCAGAACTTATTAACCTCCAGTAAATGCAAGAAAGGCCTGCAACTACAATTTAGCTGAAAAGAAAAAAAAATGGCTTGACTCTTCAGCTCAAACCTTTGAAAATACTATAGCTTCTTACAGGTTGGCTCCTCACATTTTAAAATCTGCTGTATCAAAATAGAATCCTGAGACAGATACTACGGCATCTGCTCACAAATGCCCTTAGTTCAGATGCTATTTCTTCTTAGAATATTTTTGTTTCATTTACAGAGAAGTTAAGATTGCATGGTCAATTCCCATTTGGCAAATAGAAGTTGCAAGTTTCCTTTTAATTCTATTGGCCACCTTGGCTGTAACTAATCTTAATTTTCAGTTCTCTACCAATTTTCTACTATATGAAAAATCACTCTTGTTATATATAATTTGCTATAAAAATTGCACACATAATCTCAATCAGAAACCAAAGAAATGTATAATATATAACTACAAACATATAAACATTCCAATATATATGTGCATGAACTTGCATTTCCTTATTTTTTTCAGTAATGCAAAAAGATAAAGTGATAGAGATAAGATTATAATTATTTGTAAGTCTTAGGCTGTCATCTTATTGACAGTAAATCAAAATGTGGATGGTGATAATATGTTTTCTTCCACAAGAGTAAATTTACTGAAAAAAAACAAAACAGTCTACAGGAGGAAATATTAAGGATCCAGTTGCTTCTGCAGCCAATTTTGCCATATGTTAATACTGGATGTATTTTTTGACACTTGACGTTTCAATAAAAACAAAGTAGCACTTCTGTTGAATGTCATATAGTATAACTTTCTGAGGTTCTGGTAACAATGTACCCATTTTAACTTAGAAATCTGCTGCAGCCTTAAGCAGTGACACTTTGAAGAGGCAGAGGATATTAACACCAACCTGAAACCCATGGAAGGCCCCAAACTCTAACTTGAGTTGGTAGAGTTAATGTGTTCTACTTCCAATTATTTACTGAACTGCATTACTTTGCATTTGATTTTTTCTGTTCCCCTTGAAGTCAGCCAGCCCAAGGAAGAGGGACCTACACAAATTCTACACTGGCCCAACAGCCTCCATTTCTAAGACTTCACTTATTGAAGGGCACCTTCACCAACCAGACCTGTTGTGCAGGCTAAAACAAAGGACACAGCTGAACAGGACCAGAAGCTTGGCTAAATTGGGACTGTTTGCTACATAGAGCACAGAATGCCAAAGAGACAGAAAACTGTCCCTTGCGGCACTTTGGAAGAGCAGAACCTTAATAGGCTCATCACTTACAGAAGCTGAACACCTGCCTAGGGACAGATAAATAAATGGCAGAGCTGTCACATGAACCCATTTCTCTCCCGGTGGAACTTCCCAGCACCAAAGCCACCATCTTTCCATGAGTGCTACTCACAAGGAGGCAGGTGGCAGAGTGGGACTGAGTGAAACTAAAGCTGCATGAGCCCAAAGCAACATCTTATCTAAAGGCATTGAGAATAAATAGATAAACACATAAACGTGTTGAGAATAGAGAATACAAATTACTCAGGGAGGTCCACTTCCTTTACTAGGGTTATTTGTTGGAATTTGAACTCTGTTCTAGGGCAGCAAAAGAATTTGTCTCTTCAAAATGTAATTTCCCTCTAGTTCCATCACAAATGATGAATCACTGAACTCTACGTCTAAAGCTTACTTAATTAATTGAATTAAAATAAAATAAAATAAAATAACTTTTAAATGTGATTTCCTCTGCAGAGTATATCTTATAGAAATATATGTTTTAAAAAAAAAAAAAAAAGAAAGAAATATATGTTTTAATATATAATATAAAACATATAAAATAAATTAAATGTATTTTAATAAATAAATTAATTAAATATATTTTATTTAATAAATAAATAAATTAAAAATAATAAATTACACACATACACACACTTCAGAGGAAATCTTTCAGTAAGTGTGAATATCTGGGTTATGGAAACATACTTCAAGTTGCTTTCAAAATTTGCAGGTATGGGGCACCTCAGTGGCTCACTCAATCAGATAAGTGTCCAGGTGTTGATTTCAGCTCAGGTCATGATCTCAGAGTCCTGAGATCGAGCGCCATGTCAACTCTGTGCTCAACAATGAGTCCACTTGAGATTCCCTCTCTCTCCATGTGCCCCTCCCCACCTCTCACCCTCTCTTTCTCTCTAAAGTGAATAGATACATGTATTTTTTTTTTAATTTAGAGGTACAGGGCATCACCTTTCAGTGTACATTAATTATCTTTAATATTTTCTTATCCTAGATGAAATAAGCAAAGTGAGAAAAAGCATATTGGGTTCTGTTGTGTTTTTCTACTCTACAGACTATCAAACTAGTACATAAAAGAGGAAGCAAAATTATGATACATAAATGTTGGCAATGAGCCTTAAAGAATGAGTTTTTCTGGGGCTTAAAAGGAAGCCTGTGTTGTTCCTGAAAGAAAAATATTATTTATACCTTCAAATATAATGTGGAAGTTAATTATTGTAGAGACATTATTTTCATTCAGTGTTTGCAATCGCTAGGTAGAATGATAGTTCCCAGACAGACGGCAGGAAAGGTTGACATTTGGAAAAACAATTTGGTCATGCACTGTTTCAGTGTAGAGACCTAAGTTAAGAAGTTGTGCCAAAGGTCTGTGCCATTAAAAATCCAAAATGTAGTTGTGGGGGTAGGAAGCAACAATTGAATAACATGAAAGTTAAAAGGAAGGCATAATTTGGAGTACTAAATAAAGATGGAGAGTCCCCTGAATAAGTTTGCTCAGTCAGTTGAGTGTCTGCCTTTAGTTAGGGTGGTGATCTAGGGGTTCTGGGATTGAGCCCAGCATTGGGTTCTCTGCTCAACAGGGAGTCTGCTTCTCCCTCACTCTCTGCTCCTCTCTGCTTGTGCTTGCTCTCATGCTCTCATGCACTCTCTCTCTCTCTCTCTCTCTCTCTCTCTCTCTCTCTCTCTCAAATAAATAAATAAAATCTTTTAAAAAAAATCCTCAGTATTCACTGAGGAGAAGTTACAGAAAGTTGTGCTGATTGTGGAAACAAGAAGAGGGGATGGCGATAAGAGGTAGGTTTCGACCTTCAAAGAATAAGTTTCCAAGAGGAAGAATAATGTTTCTAAGTAGCACTGGATGGTGGGAGAATGCTAATGGGTTCTCTATGCTCTATAGCATGAGGTGTGTGAGTTAATAAGGAGGTTCTAACCTAGAAAACCAGAAAGAATGTACCATCTTTCAAGGAGAACACCAGGAACCAAAAGTTAAACAGAAGAAGCATCTTATGAACAAGTAAAGGATTCAACAGAACAATGGAAAATAAGATAAATTTAAAACTCATAGCAGTGGTAGAAGCAAGATCTTGGTGGAGGAATTATAAAGCCTCAGGGCAATTAGATTTCAGGTGTCAAAAGCTAAAGAGCTCAAGGGTCATCCCAATGGAGTTCTCAGAGTACATCTCTGAGGCTTCATTTCAGCACCCCAGAAGAGAGCTATTCCATTTGTGGGAAGAGCAAATCCTCCAACTATTCCCAGGAAAGTCAGAAAGAAGGTTGCAGCAAGTCTGGAAAATATAGTTTAGATTCCATATTATTACAGAAGGATCTGCATAGAGTGAGATATAGACTATCAAATGTGCAGGCAACATGCAAAAGATGTGGAGCAACCATAGATGACCCATGTCTACTAGATCTTGTTTACTCAGGTCCTTGCACAACACATGACACTGGTAGATGCTCTACAGCTATTGAATTGAATATGAATGAGCATAACATAAACAAGTAGGACTTCAGATTTTTTTTCAACAAGAATTTCACCTGATGACAAAGTCTGTCACCTACACAGCTGCATGTATCACAGGCAGCAGTGGCCAGGGCACCCCCTGGTACAGGGATCTGTACTGTAACCTAAAAGTGGATGGAAATGGGGACATATTTTTGTAAGGATAAATTCATTTCTCATCCCTAAGGTCTGAACTTGTAAATGTCAATGAAAAATATAAATTTACAACTGCTATTCCCTTGGCAAATAGTGTAGCAAATTATCTAAAGAAAGCCAACTGGCTTCTATGAGAAAACAAGCTCGTTATTGCGTATGTACAATCCTGACTGCGTGACCACTATGGATTTGGAGTTGCGTTAGGATAAGATACAGTTTCTGTGGCACAGTGGGATCAATATGGATCACTTACATAGAGAAATGGCCCAGACTAGAAGTGGGAATGTGGGGGAAAACCCTAGGTGGGTGGAAGATGGGAGGGAACTTTGGAGTGATAAGTGTTAGAAAGGGGAGACAGGTCAGGAATAAGGAAACTCAGCAGGAAGATGTCTCTCTTTTCCTGATAGCTCACTCAGAATAGTGGGACTTAGGAGTTCCAGAAAGAAAATTGTACTTTTAAGAAATTTTATTTTTATTTTTTGATTTTTCTCCTAATCTCCCCTTTGTTTTTGCTTTCACAGGTTACTAATGTCTCTGACAAGAGGAATCAGGGAGCTTTTGGATTCCCTTGGGCTCAGTGTAAAGGGCACAAGCATTATCCCTACTTAACTCCTACCAGGGGCCAAAGTGATGGAGGTGAGCTCAAGGGCAAGAAATGTGGAGGGCAGAGTGGCACCTGTCTTTCAGCTATCCTTTGCTGATGGGAAATCCTCCTTCCACTGGTAAGCTTGGAGGTTTAAGTTTTTATTTTATGAAGCAAGAACATAACCCATTGATCACAAAAACCAATAGCAGATAGTATTTATTCCTTGTAAAAAAAAAAAAACACAATCAAAATAACAACTAATATTTATTAAGCAATTTATTAAACAATGCCAGATGCTGTGCCACACCCTTTAGATATTTTTTAACTTATTAAATACTCCCCTAACACCCCCTGCGTCAGATGAGAATCTTCAGGTCAGAGAAGTTAAAGAAATTCACCATGACCATACAGCTAGGAGGTTAGGGAACCAGAGTTAGTCTTGGTCACCGAATACACCAGAATATTTGCTATAAAGATGGGCAGTGTGTATCAGCTCACACTGTTCTTGTCAGTTCTGAAACCAACCACTTTACCAGACCCCTGCACTCTTATAGGAGAGTCATCCTTACCCCACTCCCTCACCCCAAGGAACCCCCTAAGTGCCACTGTAGGGTCATGTCCTGCCTAACTTACCCTGGGTCTGTCCTGACTCTTGTATAAGCTCCCTTAGATGTCATACTTGACATCTGACAGCTACTGTTCAGAGCTGCTTTTGGCCAAATTTCATTCACCTGGTCTCTTTTTCTCTTTGGTATACACACCCAGACCACTTCAGTCTACTCCTACCTATGGCTCTGACATTAAGGGCAACAACAGCCAGGTTGCTGAATTCCTAGAGGCCATTCCTTAGAGTCCTCTCCATAATTTTAGGTGCCTAGTCATTTCCTTGTTAGCACAGACAGTTAAACACTGCCCACAGAAATCCCTGTGTAATTCTAAACCTCCCTACCCTAATAAATTTCAACGAGGCTAAAATCTATCTCAGCTAGTACACAGGTAATCAATAAGAATTAGGTTCTATCCCTTATTCTCCATTAACTCTTGCTAGCATGAACTGGAGCCCTGAAAGTAAATGGGCAGGTTACAATTGATTTTCACCTCCCACCTGGAGTCACTAAGCAGCCTCCAGTAACACAGATGCAGGGTGCTAGTGGGATTGAGTTTACATCTTTTCTAGGGTGAAAACAGAGCAGGATTAAAACTGTGTGCTTCCAGAGTCTTTGCTTATGGAGTACAGAAGTACAGAGGCTTTCACCCACCTGACTGAGATATCGAGAGCAGCTTCCCCTGTCCTGGGTGCAATGCACTTCCGAGTTTGGGAGCAGATGCCCCTTGGTAATGGAGAGAGTGTGAAGGAATTTCTGGTCTGAGCCTCACTCCAGACAGGCCTGGGCTGGCAAGGGGCCTGTGTCCTGACTTTAGCCGTGAGCAGTTACAGTGAATGGATTATTCAAAAGTTGGGTTTGTAGACAGAGATGGGGGCATTCAGAATGTAAGACTGGGCTCCAGCTTATTTCCCTGAATAGCAGAGCCCAATTCTACCCTTTGTCCAAGGCAGAAAGAGCTCACTTGGGTTATTATCCAGGGCCAGAGAAAAGAGTAAAGTCCCTGCACAAGAAAATTCTATGACAGCCTTCACAGCTATAGCATCTAAAAGAAAAAGGAACTGATTTTCTGTAGCAACAATAACAGGACATTCCAGCTCTGGCACTCTTGTTGGGCTGTCAAGTATAAGCTTACCTCTCTGGTCAGCGTTTCTGAGGGCTGGAGAGGCCTGATACCTAAGTTGGAGACCAAAAGAGGACAAGATATGTGGGACATAACTTTAGCTTGAAGACCACATTGGAGGAAGCTAGGGCCTGATGACCAATCACAGCCCCCTACTGGGACAGGTAGAAGGGAAGAAACTCTTTAAAGCAAATAAAACATGGCACCCTGAGAACACATAAGGTGGAAAACATCGCATGATTACCTAGTAGACCTTGTTTTTCAATGTGTGGCCCTTAGGCCAGTAGCAAAACCTGAGAACTTGTCAGAAATGGAGAATGTCGGGCCCCATCGCAGACCCAGTGAAATGTAAGGTGACCCTATGTACATAAAAGTCTAAGCAACCCCACTCTAGCTCAGTGGTTTTCAAACTGGACTGAACATTAGAACACCAGAGGACCATCCAAACATTGTGATCTTGAAGACTGGAGTAAGTTCTGCACCCATGATGATAATATTATGTGGATGGAAATCAAGTCCTCAGATGTGATCCATCTTATCATGCAATATTTGAAGGAGAACAGTTTACATTAGGTATTAGCTACCTTACAGGAAGACACTACTGTGTTTCTGAATACCATGGACAGCACGGAAAGTGGCTGACATTGATAGTGGCCATTGGATACTGTTTTCAAGCTCTACAGTCTCTGACACTGCCAGACAAAATCCTCATTGATCTCTATGAATGGGTTGTTCTGGAACTGATTGAGCTGCATGAATGGGGGGCTGCCAGGTCACTCCTGAGACAGACTGACCCCATGATCACGTTAAAAACAAACAAACTACAGCCAGAGGGGTATGTTAATTTGGAGAGCCTCTTCGCCAGGTCTTATTTTAATCCTGGTGAGGAATACCCAAATAGAAGTAGTAACAAGCAGTGATTGTGCAGGCCTTAGCTGGGGAAGTCAGAGTGGTGCCTCCATCTCATCTCATGGCATTGACATTGCTGGGATAGGCACTGAAGTGGCAGCAGCACAGGGTTTGTTCCCTCCTGGTGTGACCATAGATCTGTTCTGAGGAAAAGCAGTTATCAAAGATGTGGAAGAAGAAAAGTTTCCTACACATCTGAGCACGAATATTAAGTTTGGTCAGAAATCACATGTGGAATATGTTTGATTTTCTCCAGGTAGTCAGTATTTGGTCACTGAGGCTGTTGTTGGATTCACTGAAGCCTGGAACTGTATAACTGGAAAAAATTAGGAAGGATCTTAAGCAGCAGGCCCACAATGACTTTATGATGATGGATGATGCTGTCTCCGCATGTGCTTCAGCAGCAATACAGAAATGCTAGCAACAGGGGCCCAAAGTGGACAAATCCAAGTATGGAAGATTTACAGTGAATGGTGTTTGAAAGAGCACACAGTAAAGGTGTCACCTGTGTCAGCTTTTCTAAGGATAGCAATCAGATCCTTAGCTCCTCTTTTGATCAGACAATTAGAATTCATGGATTACAATCTGGGAAAACCCTGAAGGATGTCATGACCATTCCTCCTTCATAGTGAAGCAACTTTTATAAAAAGATGGACATTATATTATTAGCACATCCTCTGATGGCATGGTGAAAATCTGGAACATGAAGACCTCACAGTGCTCAAATACCTTTAAATCCCTGGGCAGCACTGCAGGGGCAGATATCACTGTCAACAGTGTGATCCTGCTTCTTAAGAACCCAGAGCACTTTGTGGTGTGCAATAGATCAAATACAGGCAGGGACAGATTGACAGAAGCTTCAGGTCTGGTAAGAGAGAAAGCGAGGATTTTGTTTGCTGCACTCTCTCCCCGTGGCAAATGGATCTACTGTGCAGGGGAGGACTCTGTGCTCTCCTCTTTTAGTACAGTCACTGGCAAACTGGTGCAAACTGGCACTGGCAAACTGGCAAACTCTGACAGTTCACAGGAAGGATGTGCTTGGCATCACATGTCACCCTCATCAGAACCTGATTGCTACCTACAGTGAAGGTGGACTCCTAAAGCTCCGGAAACCCTAATTCCACTTTTCTTTTAAAATTTGCTTGAGGGAGGGGCGGGGCAAGATGACGGAGGAGTAGGGTCCCCAAGTCACCTGGCCCCACCAACTTACCTAGATAACTTTCAAACCATCCTGAAGGCCTACGAATTCGACCTGAGATTTAAAGAGAGAACAGCTGGAACGCTACAGAGAAGAGTTTGTGCTTCTAACAAGGTAGGAAGGCAGAAAAAATAATAATACTAATCCAGTGGGGGAGGGGCCCCGCAAGGAGCCAGGCTAAGGCTGGGCGGCGGGAGCTTCCAGGACGAGAAAGCCCCGCCCCGGAGAAGCAGAAACTTTAAAAGTCCGCGCCGGATTCTTGCGGACAGAAAGGAGCTCAGCAGGGAACTCGAGCAGAACCGCAGGAGGGCAGTGGAGCCTCCAGGTTCCCGGGGTCGCTGACAGAGGAGGTGCGCCGGGGAGAGCGCGCTGCACGCCGCCCGCCGAGCTCGGTAAAGGGCTGGAGCGCGCGCCAGGCGGGGCCTCGGGGGGAAGCCGGGGGGGGGGGGCTCCGGGCGAAGGGGCTGCACCTGCTGCCTTCGGAGCCGCCGCCCCGGGAGCGCGATTCCAGCAGTGCAGCCCCGGATCCCAGGGCGCCGGGGGACACAGCCCAGGACCCTGCGCTCCCCCGGGACAGGCGGAGACGAGGAGCACCCAGGACAGCGAGGACGCTCCTACCGCGGAGCCCTCCCAAGCGGTGCAGGTCAGCGCCCCCCCTCCCCACCCCCGAGCATCCAACCAGTGCGGACCGGGCGACTGCGGCAGTTACCGTGGGAGCTGACTCCGGAGGGCTGGTCGCCGCCAGGGCTTTCCTCCTGGTGTCACCCTGTGCCTCAGAGGGGTGGGGCTGCCAGGGAAGAGGGGCCTCACGGGACAAACAGCTCCCCCCCGAGCCTGGGACCCAGCAGGGAGCGGGGCATCTCCCCCAGGTGCACACCCCTGAGAATCAGCACAGCAGGACCCTCCCCCAGAAGACCAGCAGGAAGGACAGGGGAAGAGCAAGTTCTTGCCCAAGCAGTGCTGGAAAGCTCCAGGAGAATTCGAGGGATTTACAGTAGAGAACTAGAGGATGCCCCTCCTTGTTTTTTGTTGTTATTGTTGTTTGTTTGTTTTGTTTTGTTGTTTCTTTTTTTTCTTCCTTTTTCCACTAAATGCGTTTTTAGCACCGTGCACTGAACAAAATGACTAGAAAGAAGAACTCACCACAAAAGAATCAGAAACAGTACTCACTGCAACAGAGTTACAGAATTTGGATTACAATTCGATGTCAGAAAGCCAATTCAGAAGCACAAGTATAAAGCTACTGGTGGCTTTAGAAAAAAGCATTAAGGATTCAAGAGACTTTATGACTGCAGAATTTAGATCTAATCAGGCCAAAATTAAAAATCAATTAAATGAGATGCAATCCAAACTGGAGGTCCTATTGATGAGGGTTAAAGAGGTGAGTGACATAGAAGACAAGTTGATGGCAAGGAAGGAAGCTGAGGAAAAAAGAGAGAAACAACTAAAAGACCATGAGGAAAGGTTAAAGGAAATAAATGACAGCCTTAGAAGGAAAAACCTATGTTTAATTGGGGTTCCAGAGGGCGCTGAAAGGTACAGAGAAACAGAAAGAATATTTGAACAAATAAAATCATAGCTGAGAACTCTAATTTGGGGAGGGAAACTGGCATTCAGATCCAGGAGATAGATCCCCCCTAAAATCAATAAAAACTGTTCAACACCTCAACATTTAATAGTGAAACTTGCAAATTACAAAGATAAACAGAAAATCCTTAAAGCAGCAAGAGACAAGAGATCCCTAACTTATATGGGGAGAAATATTAGATTAACAGCAGACCTATCCACAGAGACCTGGCAGGCCAGAAAAGGCAGGCAGGTATATTCAGGGTCCTAAATGAGATGAACATGCAGCCAAGAATATATTATCCAGCAAGGCTCTCATTCAAGATCTTCCAAGATACACAGAAACTGAAAGACTATGTGACCACCAAACCAGCTCTGCAAGAAATATTAAGGGGGACTCTGTAAAAGAAAGAGGAAGTCCAAAGAATTAAGCCACAAAAACAGAGACTGAATAGGTATTAGATAACACTAAATCCATAGCTTTCAATAGTAACTCTGAATGTGAGTGGGCTTAATGATCCCATCAAAAGTCCCAGGGTTTCAGACTGGATAAAAAAGCAAGACCCATATCTTTGCTGTCTACAAGAGACTCATTTGAGACCTAAGGACACCTCCATCCTGAAAATGAAAGGTTGGAGTACCATTTACCATTAAAATGGTCCTCAAAAGAAAGCAGGGGTAGCAATCTTCAAATCAGATAAATTAAAATTTAGCCCAAAGACTGCAGTAAGAGATGAAGAGGGACACTATATCATACTTAAAGGATTATCCAACAAGCAGACCTAACAATTGGGCAGCCCAGGAGGCTCAGCAGTTTAGCACTGCCTTCAGCCCAGAGCATGATCCTGGAGACCCGGATCAAGTCCCACATCAGGCTCCCTGCATGGATCCTGCTTCTCCCTCTGCCTGTGTCTCTGCCTCTCTCTCTCCCTGTGTCTCTCATGAATAAATAAATAAAATCTTTAAAAAAAAAAGAGGACCTAACAATTATGAATATTTATGCCCCTAATGTGGGAGCTGCCAAATATATCAATCAATTAATAACCAAAGTTAAGACATACATAGGTAATAGTATACTAATACCGAGAGACTTGAACACAGCACTTTCTGCAAATGACAGACTTTCTAAGTGCAACATCTCCAAAGAAACAAGAGCTTTAAATGATACACTGGACCAGATGGATTTCAAGATAGTTACTGAACTTTACACCCAAATGCAACTGCATACACATTCTTCTTAGGTGCACATGGAACTTTCTCCAGAATAGACCACAAACTGGGTCACAAATCAGGTCTTAACTGATACCAAAAGATTGGGATTGTCCCCTGCATATTTTCAGACCATAATGCTTTGAAACTTGAACTCATACACAAGAAGAAATTTGGAAGAAACTCAAACACATGGAGGATAAAGAGCATCCTGCTTAAAGACGAAAGGGTCAAACAGGAAAATAGAGAAGAATTGAAAAGATTCATGGAAACTAATGAGAATGAAGATACAACCATTCAAATTTTTTTGAGATACAAGAAAAGCAGCCTAAGACGGAAATACATCGCAATATAAGCATCCCTCAAAAAATTAGAAAAAACTCAAATACACAAGCTAACCTTGCACCTAAAGGAACTGGAGAAAGAACATCAAATAAAACCTAAACCAAGCAGAAGAAGAGGGTTAATAATGATTCGAGCAGAACTCAATGAAAGAGATACCAAAAACACCGTAGAACAGATAAACAAAATCAGGACTTGGTTCTTCGAAAGAATTCATAAGATAGATAAACCATTAGCCAGCCTTATAAAAACAAAAGAGAAAAGACTCTAAATAAAATCATGAATGAAAAGGGAGAGATCACAACTAATACCAAGGAATTACAAACAATTTTAAAAACATATTATGGGCAGCTATATGCCAATAAATTAGGCAATCTAGAAGAAATGGATGCATTTCTGGAAAACCACAAACTACCAAAACTGGAACAGGAAGAAATAGAAAACCTGAACAGGCCTAAAACCAGGGAGGAAATGGAAGCAATCATCAAAAACCTCCCAAGACACAAAAGTCCAGGGCCAGATGGCTTCCCAGGGGAATTCTATCATAAGTTTAAAGAAGAAACAATACCTGTTCTACTAAAGCTGTTCCAAAACACAGATAGGAATGGAATACTTCCAAACTCGTTTAATGAGGCCAGCATCACCTTAATTCCAAAACCAGACAAAGACCCCACCAAAAAGGAGAATTAAAGACTAATACCCGTGATGATCACAGATGCAAAACCTGTCAACAAGATGCTAGCCAATAGGATCCAACAGTACATGAAGAAGATTATTCACCATGACCAAGTGGGATTTATCCCCAGGATGCAAGGCTAGTTCAACACTCGTAAAGCAATCAACATGATGGATCATATCAACAAGACTAAAAACAACAAGCATATGATCATCTCAATAGATGCAGAGAAAGCATTTGACAAAATACAGCATCCATTCCAGATCAAAACCCTTCCAAGTGTAGGGATAGAAGGAACATTCCTCAGCATCTTAAAAGCCATCTATGAAAAGCCCACAGCAAATATCATTCTCAGTGGGGAAAAACTTAGAGCCCTTCCCCTAAGATTAGGAACACGACAGGGATGTCCACTCTCACCACTGCTATTCAACATAATACTAGAAGTCCTAGCCTCAGCCTTCAGGCAACAAAAAGAAATAAAAGGCATTCAAATTGGCAAAGAAGAGGTAAAACTCTCCCTCTCTGCAGATGACATGATACTGTACATAGAAAACCCAAAAGACCCCACCCCAAGATTGCTAGAACTGATACAGCAATTCAGCAGTGTGGCAGGATACAAAATCAATGCCCAGAAATCAGTGACATTTCTATACACTAACAATGAGACCAAAGAAAGAGAAATTAACAAGTCAATCCCATTTACAATTGCACCCAAAAGCATAAGATACCTAGGAATAAACCTAACCAAAGAGGTAAAGGATCTATACCCTACAAACTACAGAAAACTTCTGAAACAAATTGAGGAAGACACAAAGAGATGGAAAAATATTCCATGCTCATGGATTGGAAGGATTAATATTGTGAAAATGTCAGTGCTACCCAGGGCAATGTACACATTCAATGCAATCCCTATCAAAATACCATGGACTTTCCTCACAGAGTTGGAACAAATCATGTTAAGATTTGTGTGGAATCAGAAAAGACCCCGAATAGCCAGGGGAATATTGAAAAAGAAAACCAGAGCTCGGACATCACAATGCTGGATTTCAGGTTGTACTACAAACCTTTGATCATCAAGGCAGTGTGCTCCTGGCACAAAAACAGACACACAGATCAATGGAACAGAATAGAGAACCCAGAAATGGGCCCTCTATGGTCAGCTAATATTCGACAAAGCAGGAAGGACTATCCACTGGAAAAAAGGACAATCTCTTCAATAAATGGTGCTGGGAAAATTGGAGAGCCACGTGCAGAAGAATGAAGCTAGACCACTCTCTTGCACCATACACAAAGATAAACTCAAAATAGTTGAAAAATCTAAATGTGAGACAAGAATCCATCAAAATCCTAGAGGAGAACCCAGGCAACACCCTTTTTGCTCTTGGCCACAGCAACTTCTTGCAACATCCATCTATGAAGGCAAGGGAAACAAAAGCTAAAATGAACTAGGGGACTTATTCAAGATAAAAAGCTTCTGCACAGCAAAAGAAATAGTCAACAAACTAAAAAACAGCCTACAGAATGCAAATGATCTATCAGAGAAAGGGCTAATATCCAAGATATATAAAGAACTTATTAAACTCAACAGCAAAGAAACAAACAATCCAATCATGAAATGGGCAACAGACATGAACAGAAATCTCACAGAGGAAGACGTAGACATGGCCAACAAGCACATGAGAAAATGCTCTGCATCACTTGCCATCAGGGAAATACAAATCAAAACCACAATGAGATACCACCTCATACCAGTAAGAATGGCTTAAATGAACAAGACAGGAAACAACAAATGTTGGAGAGGACGTGGAGAAAGGGGAAGCCTCTTGTACTGTTGGTAGGAATGTGAACTGGTGCAGCCACTCTGGAAAACTGTGTGGAGGTTCCTCAAAGAATTAAAAATAAAACTACCCTGCAACCCAGCAATTGCAGTGCTGGGGATTTACCCCAAAGATACAAATGCAGTGAATCGACAGGATACCTGCACCCCAGTGTTTATAGCAGCAATGTCCACAATAGCCAAACTGTAGAAGGAGCCTCAGTGTCCATTGAAAGATGAATGGATAAGAAGATGTGGTCTATGTATACAATGGAATATTACTCAGCCATTAGAAATGACAAATACCCACCATTTGCTTCGATGTGGATGGAACTGGAGGGTATTATGCTGAGTGAAATAAGTCAATCAGAGAAGGACAAACATTATATGGTCTCATTCATTTTGGGAATATAAAAAATAGTGAAAGGGAATAAAGTGGAAAGGAGAGAAAATGAGTGGAAAATATCCTTGAGGGTGACAGAACATGAGAGACTCCTAACTCTGGGAAATGAACAAGGGGTAGTAGAAAGGGAGGTGGGCAGGGGTTTAGGGTGACCAGGTGACAGGCACTGAGGGGGGCACTTGACAGGATGAGCACTGGATGTTATGCTATATGCTGGCAAATCAAACTCCAATAAAAAACATATAAAACAACAACAACAACAACACAATTTGCTTGAGGGTATGTATTTGGGACACTTGGACTCCGTCAGTTGAGCATTGGACTCAATTTCAGCTCAGCTCCTGATCTCAGGGTCTGGGCTTGAGCCCTGCCTCAAGCTCCATGTTCAGTGGAGAGTCTGCTTGAGATTCTCTCTCCTTCTGCCTCTGCCCTTCTCCTCCCTGCCCTCATGCTCTCGCTCTCTCTCTAAAATCAATCATCAATCTTTTAAAAAATAAAAAATAAAACTCACTTGAGGGCATGTACTTAGATGAAGATATTTTCATGTATTACTTTTTTGGGGGACAAAGAGGTTACCTTTTCTAAGCCATTGTCTGAATTAGGCCCAAGAGTAATTTGGGGAGGTTTATATTCAAGTAGAAGTTACCTCCTTTTTAAATTTGTTTAAGGTATTCATTTATCTCTTTCTGATTGGGACAATCACTCGATGTTTTCAGTAGACTTCTACCTGGAGAGTGAAATACTGCTGTTTCTGAAAAAAACTATACTCCTCTGATTATTTGAAATGGTGATTAAAACATACTTCCTGCAATACAACTTGTAAATAAGGAACTATCCAATATTCAGTAGCTCTTTGCAGTTACTTTGTTTTTAGACTTAATAAATTTTACACCTTTTAAAAACAATCCTAATCTTGAACCTACTCCTCAGTGATTCCTTAATTGGCCTGGGACACCAAGTGAGCCCTGGGATTTTTCAAAGCTCCCCAGTTGATTCTAACTTGAAACAAATATTGAAAGCCATGTTGTAAACAGACAGATGGTCCTCTCTACAAGGAGGGCCAGCAAGAAAGAGAAGGCTGGAAGGGTAGAGGCAATATTTGCAGACTCAAGGATACAGGCAGGCAGGTGGGCAATGTGAATCACGGACCCCAGAAAGAAGTGATAGGGCCCCAGGCACAGAACAGAAGCTGAGAGGTACACAGCAGATTCAGGTAGTGGGTAGCTGATCAAGACAGTCACATGGTAGGTAAAAAAATATATAATTTGGAGGACATGTCATGGAACAAGGTAGAACCATAGTAATTAGGATGATGGCAGGGGTCAGAGAAAAATTATAGTCAGTTCTGCTGTAACTCAGGTTTGGAAAACACAAGTTTATTCCAATGTGATTGATACATTAGGGAACCGAGCACAAGGCAAATTTTGTTTTTGCTTATACATGATGTCATCCATAGAAATACTGGTGAAAAAGAAAACTGCCCCTGACTGCAAGGGGCCACATCGGGACACATACAGTACATACATGTGTGCACCTCAGATGCCCTCAGCTCACCATGTGTCCACATTGTGTTACGACTTTCCATCCAATCTCCCATCACCTTTCTTCCATCTCATCACTCCCCTGCTGTAACTCACAAGCTACACCCTCATCCAGCTTAGCCTGGGGCTTTTTTGTGGTATAATGCCATATTTTTTGTGGTTTGTAGGTTTCTCTAGACCATCGAACATGTACAAAATGGCACTGTTATTTTTATTAGAATCCTACTTTTTTCTTCTACCTGTTTATATGAAGGTTTTGAGTGTTGTGTCCCTAATCCCACTATTCCCATAAACTCTGTGGAATTTGTTGTGAAGTTTTGCATAGCACTGTTGGTTTTTGAAGTCTGTATATTTCATTAGAGCAGAACCGACTATAAAATCAAGTGGATTTGATGTAGACTCATTTCCCTTCTAAATCAATGCTCGGGAAATTCTCCTTAAGGACAGGATTAAATAACAGATTTGAATGGGGCCATTTTCAGCTCTGGAGAGAGGAAAGAGAAGGTAGTGAGGGATAGATTGTCAGGAAGTTCTTTGAAATGCCCGGTGGAGGGAATGGTACAGTGTAGGTGCAGAGGAAAGGGGTGCCAAATGATCAGAGAATGGAAAGGAGACATCCTTGATAACCTCATGTGCTTACAGAAGTTACCAGAAATTTAGAGAAGTGGAGTGCAGCTAAGTTCAGTGAGAAGCTGAAGAGTTTGGCCCATCTTCTCCAAGTAGTGAATATGGTTTATGAAGGTTTGGAGCAGGAGAATTACTTACTTGCTTTAGAAATAATCATATGATGCTGTCATATAGGCTGGATCTGGGGGACAGTGAGAGCAGAAACAGGAGGTTGGGGCTGTGGCCTTTGTGGAAGTAACTGGTCCTGAGTCTGGCCATGCCCATGGGAATAGCAGCCTGCTTTCTCCTTGCCTCCTCATTGCAGCTTCCCAAAAAACTAACTTATCCTGGCTTTGCTTCATTAACTCTTCACACCTGAATCTGTCATGTAATGTCATGTCCTCCAAGCACCTCTTAAGAAGGCCACTCACAACCCCTTTCAACCAGATCTCTGGAAGCATACCTCCAGTCTTTGCCTTCATTGTCCTTTTTTACCCATTTCATTTTGTTGCCTCCAAACCAGTTCTCACAGCTGCCCCCTCCTTTGCACTCTTTCAACAGCACTGTTTTCTGGCCCTCTTCTTAGTTTTGTGTCCATCCTATATTTGCTTGAGTCCCTGCCTCTCCCACTCTTACATTCAGGGTTCTGTCATTGGTCTTTCTCCTTGTATATATCCTACGAGGTCATTGTATCCACATTTTTGGCTTTAACAACCATCTATACTCCAATATCTCTCAAATCCGTATTTTTAATCCAGATGTCTCTTTGGTAGTTCCATTTCCACTGAAAACTCCCACTGACCTCACAAATACTTCCTGTTCAAAGTAGGATGCATTTTGTTATGTCTCCAACTCAAACTTACTCTTCCTGGATATTCTTTCCTATTTTGTGGCACCAACATCCATGGAAGTGCCTAAGTCAGAGCCAGGGCATCATCAATCCCACACCTGCAGCCACCAAGGCCTTCATGTGTTTCTGTCCTCATTTCCTTGCTTCTCCAGTCTCCCTGTTACTGATTTAATTCCACTGCTTCCAATCACACACCTGGGTCATTTTCTCCAGGTTCAACTTTCTCAGATCTACACAGTAGGCTTTTCCAGAAACAGCTTTCAAAATTCATATCAATTATGTCACCCATCCCTGGGTGATCCCTGGGTGGCTCAGCAGTTTAGCACCTGCCTTTGGTCCAGGGCATGGTCCTCGAGTCCTGGGATCGAGTCCCACATCGGGCTCCCTACACAGAGCCTGCTTCTCCTCTGTCCATGTCTCTGCCTCTCTCTCTCTCTCTCTCCATCTCTCAGGAATAAATAAAATTAAAAAAAAAAACTATGTCACTCATCTAATCAATCTGTCCAAAAGCTCCAAATCTTGAGAATAAACACCCAGATTTTTACTTATGCCAGAAATTCCTCCATTTAATGCCCCCAAATGTTCATCCTCATCATTTCCTTCTTCAAACTTTACTAAGCAGAAATCCTGAAGAGTTCAGAGTTCCCCAAAGAGCCTGTTCTTCTGTGCCTCTGTGCCTTTCATATGCTATTCCCTTTTCCAAAGGTGTCTTGTCCTTCTCTGCTCTTGGCCTACTTTAAATTCTGCTAAAACATTACCTGAATCTCCCAGACATAATTAATTTCTCATTTATATTTATGATTTATTTTTAATGTAATTTTACTTGTGTATGTTCACAGTTTATTTGTTTACCTATCTACATCCTATACTGGTCTGTAAGTTTCTCATGAACAACACCAATACTAGGTACATTTACAGAAAAATTATAAACTGAGTTTCTCAAAATTGTAGATTATAAGTTTGAGAAGTTTTCTTCCTGTCAATTAATTAAAATAATTGCCTTTATAATTTTTGCATCCCTTTGCTCAGAAAATGTACTTTTGGAAATTTTAAACCATTGCAGATAATGTGTGTGTAACATTTATATTCCATCAGGTGAGAAAAAATTAATTAAAAGAATTAGAACAGGAAAGGAAGGAGTAAAATCATCTCTCTGATATAATTTTATATATGGGGAATCCTAAAGACTCAACCAAAAAACTGTTATATCTAGTCAGTGAATTCAGTAAAGTCACACATTGCAAAATTAACATTCAAAAATTAGTACCATTTCAATACACTAACAATGAAATTTTTGAAAAAACAATAAAGAAATCGATACCATTTACAATAGAATAAAAAATGATAGAATGCTTAGGAATAAATTTAACAAAAGAGGAAAAGTATCTCCATGCTCAAAACTATAAGAGCTTAATGAAAATCAAAGAAGACACAAATAACTGGACAGTATACTGATACCATAAATTAAAAGAATTAATATTGTTAAAATGTCAACACTACCAAAATCCATCTATGGATTCAGGACAATTCCTGTCAAGAACCCAGTGGCATTTTTTAGAGAAGTAGAAAAAATATTCCTAACATTCATATGGAGCCGCACAAGAGTTAAATAGCCAAAGATTTCTGGAAGCCTGATAGCTAAGGCTGCTGTACAAATGCCTTAGACTTGGTGACTAAAACAACAAAAATTTATTTCTCATAGGGCTGTAGGAGTCTAAGATTGAGGTGCTGGCCAATTAAATTCCTAGGGAGAGCTCTCTTCCTGGCTTATCCTTCGGCTTCTTCTCACTGTCCTCACATGGCAGAGACCAGAGACAAAAAACAAAAAAACAAAACAAAAAAACAAGCTCTCTTCTGTCTCTTCCTATCAGGGCATTAATCCATCATGATGGCTCCACCCTCATGATCAAATTACCTCCCAAAGACCCCACTTCCCAATGCTATCATTTGTGGAGTATAGTTTCTAGTTTCAATATATGAACTTTGAGGGTGGGGGACTCAGATATTCAAACCATAGCAAGGATCTTGGTAAACACCCATGAATCCCAGGGCTTGGAGCCTACTGTTACACTTCCTTTGTCATAAAGTGCATCCCTTGGTCAGAGGTAATATAGTATGGCAATGAATAAGGATTCCTTTAAATGCAAGAATAGCGTTTCTAACAGGAGACCTATGGGTAGGAATTCAAATCCATAACTGAAATGTGTGTCCATTCACAAAAGCAATGAGTTGGGGTCTATATGCCCAGTGGTCACCATGAGGCCTGTGGTTCTTCTGAGGAATGGTGTCAGAGGGGTCTTCAGTGTTATCTCTGCTGTCAGCATGTTGATCATCCTTCTCCCTCCTCTAATTTCTGCTCCTGCTTCCCGTTGTCCAAATCCCACCAGAAATCAGTGTCAAGATGTTCCTTATTTTCAGACAAGGAACTCCCATGGGGCACAATCCAGTTCCTTTCCTCTCTGTACTTCCCAATCCCTTGAGTCAACATCAGACCTTTTTCCTATTTTCATTTTGATATTTTTTTCATAGACACAACAAGGTATGAGTCATTGTGCCCTTCAGATCATATGGGTGAGAATAAATTATTACTTTATGACATTTAATTTATCTTGTAGTTGATTACTGGGGTGCTATCTTTTGATGGCTGTGTGCTTTTTATGCATTTCTACCTGCCACATCCCACCTGCCTACCTCCCATTGTCACCATTCATGGGGAGGTTGGAAATTGTCAGTCACCAACTCCGGGAAGTTTAGTTATGGCTGAAAATCTAAACCACTCCAATACTCCACCTAAACATTGGCCAGTAAATAAAATGTATTTTCTCATTACCTGTGTCTAGTGCTTTCACTTTATTATCAAGAATAAAGCTAGCATGTAAATCACAGGGAGCTAGAATTCTACTGGCATTCCATTATACCAGACCTCCCATTGGAAATTGGGCCTCAGGCACAGTAATAAACCAGAGCTAACAGTAGCAATGAAAGACAGAACTGAAAACGTACAGGCTATCATAAGGGAAAGGAGCAATTGTTTCATTATTGTTCCTTGGTTATATTTTACTGTTTTATTTGTATGGAAACTATTCACATGATAGAAAACACTCATGATGTAGCAACTTCCCTTTTGCTGCTTCAACAGGAGAAAAGAAAATTCAAATGCATACGTTAGATCACTAACTTCTTGATAGAGCTTCTTCGATGGAAAAATGAATATTAAGCTTTTTAATGATTTGTAAGAAATGCAAAAAAAAAAAAAAGTCAACATCAGTGTCTTGGATTGCAATAAACCTGTGATTAACCTTTCAAGACATGGAGCCTATAGCTCCAGATAGAAATTATATTTCTCACCCGGCAGGGTGTTTTCCATTAAATTAAAATGTTCACTATTTCTGCACACATTAGCTTTACTAATTGAGACTAATTTAATGCTCTCAAAAGACTGAAAAGCAAGTATGCAGAAGCACAGATATTACAGATTTTACTGACTGATTAGCAATGTGTTTCTATAAACAAGTGGCACAGTGGTTGGCCTGTTTGGTGGCACACTGTTAGACCTTGATGAAAAATGTTAATTTTCATTTGTGTTAATGGCCTTTGACATCAGTGCTTCACACACTGCTCGCTGGCCTTCGCGGTGGGTACGGATGGATGCTAGCCTGTCTCAGGATGGCTTGCCATTTGCATTAAGTATTCATCACAGAGATAAATAGTCATGGTCTGGCACAACACAAATTGTGGATTTGGAGAAATCAGAGCAAGACCTAGGGATGGAGAAGAAAGAAATGTGAGAGGTTTGCTTTCTCGAGATTCAATGGAGTCTTTGCAAAGCTGCGGGTTGGTCACCATTTACAGATGGCACAGATGCAGACAGACCACATCTATTTACATCAAGCAGTAAAACTTACCATGTCTATCTGCATAGGCATTCAGTATCTATTCATTTATTCAACAAATATTTTTTCAGGGGGTATACATATTAGGCACAGTTCCAGAAGCTGCTCTCTAGTAGCTTGTAATTCTAGTGGCAAAAATCAGATAATAAACAAATAACTTTTTGTAAGCATAATCTCCTGGAGAAAATTCCTGTTTCTTCATGGGAAGAGGATTTCTTAAACGAACGTGTACCAAATGTAAAGCTGAGCATCCCCCTCTATGACTGAACTCTGCATGAGTGTGTTTGAAGTGGAGAGCAAAAGTTGGGATATTCTAGAATAGATATGAATTTAAAAGGAGAAGAAAGTAGAATATAAAACAGAAAAAAATAGAGTGAACAGAAGAAGGAGAGCATGGAAATGAGAAGAAAAATAAGTGAAAAGAACGTTAAAGGGGAAGCAATCTCCTGTAAATGAACAGTGACAAAGCCCCTATGACTGGTGCCAGAGGTGACTCCATTCACTCTAGAGTTTTGTTAGGTACATGACATGAATCTCATTCATTCCTCACACACACACAAATAGAATGATGAATATAAGGTGCATATTTCATGCTATACAATAAAAATGCTTTCTACATGCACTTGTGGGCATTGTTGTACAAACACACCTTGTATGGAAAAGTCACGTGTGACATAGGTTTTGACATCCGCTAGCTTCCTGAGGAAGTATAGCAACAGATCTGCTTATGAATAAAGGGGAGAGTGTTTCCCATTGGCTTCTTTTAGAATCTCTCCAGAGATAATGATCTTTTTATTGGATCTACTACAAATGATAACCTTACAGTGATAATGGAAGGAGTCAGTAAGGGTGAAGGAATGCCATTTTGGTAAAACTCAAGTAAGTAAATCTGTCTACACAGGTCCTTGTTAGCCTTTAAGAGAAAGAAATCATTCATTCAAAACGTAACCAAATACTCATTATGGGCCTCCCATGTGTCAGGATCTGAGTTTGGTTCTTGTGATAGAACAATTGAACAGGATTGGCAAGGTCTCTGCCCCATGCACCTCCAATCTGCCATGTTTATCACTCTGCCTTACCTCTCAGTAGGAATCCACCTGCATGGAAGAGAGAGAGTCACCCATTAGGGTCAGTTTTCAATTTCAGTGTTCTAGGGTTTAACTTTGAAAGCATAATTAGTGAGTCCTCTCATTCCCTTTTCTCTCATGCCAGGAAATGCTGCAAAGGATGCTACTCCCCTCATCCCTCCTCCATAGTAAGTTTTACAGTTGAAATGGTAATCTGGACAAGTCTAGTGATGACATTTTGATGAAGAGAACAAGGGATGTCTGAATCCTAGTGTGATCTGACTGCTCCCTCCTTTCCATGAGCTTTCTGAGAGCCATTATGCACCAAGGAAAGCAAACATGGCCAAGAAACATTTTACCTGCAGTTGTGATTGGTCCCCAGATTCAATGAAAAACTCCTGCAGCTTATAGAAGGACATGCTGTGATTCCATTTTCTAAGCTAAGGTTACTGAAGGATGCAGACCAAATGTGGTCATTTCCTCCCAGGTTGGGTAGAGGATTTCCTTCTCCTTTGTTCATTTGCCTAATGTGAAGTGAGCACTGTAAACATACTCAGATGCAGGTTGAGCATCTAACTATATTTAAACTGTGTCTGTCTACATCCCACACCCTCCTATCAGTATCCCTCCAAGGCTTAGTTCTTATCCTTGTCCCAGGCTTTAATGTTAAAGTACTGACCATTGGATTCCCATATTAGTCCCTGAGGGGTCTTTTCTGCTACGTATTCCACATGTAACCACTTGGATCTGTGACCTCACTTGGTTGCCATTTCTGTGATGGTGTAGTCTTGTGTCCATCCCCGTCATGATGTTTGGAGCCAGGTCCTTAAAAGTTTACTTGGTGATAAATACCTTTGATCTCCAAAAAAAGACTTTCTGGATGATGATCTAAAACCCAAGAAAAGCCTTAATCTTGCGTATCTTCGTGTTTCTACTTCTGTGTTGTTAGGGCCTCATTGGAGCTCCAGAGCCAAGCATTGCCTCAAACATGGTTGTTTTGGTAATCAAGCTTCCCCTGTGTGGCTGAATTTCTTCCTTCATGTCCACCATCCCTCATTTTCTGTTCTGCTGGGTGTTGTTTACCTTAAAAATAGAAGAGTGAGTTATTTCATCAGCAGAAAAAAATGTGTTTATTTGAGAATTGCAATTAAGTATAAGCAAGCTATGGCAAAACCATAGGCAAGCCCAACATTAGGAGAAGAATGTTATTTATAGAGAAAGGGTTGTTTTGAATGAAAGTCCATTGGAAAAAAGCAAGACTTCAGGATGATGACAGTTTCTCATAGACTGAGTTATAGGGATAGCTGATTCCTTGTAGAACATACATGTACACCTTTCCCTGCTGGGGTCTGTAATTGATAATTCTTTCCCATTGAGGATTCTTCTATTGGGTCTGTAAATGATAATTATACCTGTAATCAGTATTGGTGTAGGATTACGCATGCTAGGCTCTCCTTCCAACATCAGGAGTCGACTTTTGTTAGGTTTCCCTTTATTAATTTCCTCGGTGGTAACATCCTACAGACAAGCTCCTGCCTCCTCACTCCATTCCATGTTGACACAGAGAAATCAAACCTCATGCAAATGACTCTCCTCCCTTCCTAGAACTTTCCTCCCTTCCATGGTACTCCCTTCACTTCCCATATTCCCTGTATCTCGTGCCTTGTCAACTTCTCCCCTCATCAAGGTGTTTCTTCAAGAAGAGAAGACAAAAGATCTGTCACTTCTAAATGGCATTAAGCCAATATGGTTTCATTTTAAACCAGAATTCTCCACAGTGAAAAGCAAGCTTTCTTCATTATAGAAACATAGAGCATTGAAGATCCAGTATGAGAGATGTTTGAGAACATAAGGACCTCCATATACCTCTTAAGTCACCATCCAGTAAGACAGAACCAGGGTTAGAGTAACTATACACTGAGATTTCTCTTCACCAAAGATTCCTTCCAGCTTCCTGTCCTCAACCTACTTTCTCTGTTATGTAGAAGCAGCCAAATCCTCCTTGGAGTTTCCAGAGGCTTTCTGCCCTACACATGCCTGTGCAAATGCAGAATGAGAAACCAAGAGGGCACACATCATAAATTCTAATCTTTACAGAGACTCAGGAGCTCTCCTTACTGTAAACATTTTTCAGATCCTACACATGATAGTAGCAATGGTACTTTTATTATCTGTTGATTGAGAAAAAACATAATGCTGAAGAATTATGTGATATATGCAATAATTCTTTTTTAAATGTTGAATTTATTAAGCATAATAATCTACATACATTTAGAATAGCCCTACATGTGGCCAAGAAAAGTTATGTGTTCAATCTACTGATCATGCATGGTGCACATTTGGGGTCCAGATGCCTGACTTTGATTCCACAGCCCTGCAATTGTCTACCTTTACCTCACTGGATCTATGTGCTTAGACTGTGGATAGATTTCCTACTGGTCCATTGAGACTTCTTGGTTTATCCCAAGGTGTTTAGCATCATGAAGACAGTCTTAGTCCTCTTTCCCATGCTACAAAAAGGATTTTCTGGGACTGACAAGAGGGTCGTGTGGCCAGTTTTGAATCCATGTCCCTGAGGAGAATGGTGGGCAAGGGCTGAGGTCAGTCTCCAGAGAAGAGGAAGAAAGTCACTTTTCTCTTCAGAGCAAAGCCAAATAACACTGTGCTCTGCATCTTGCACATGGGCACTTTTTAAACATTTATTTAGTCCCAATTGCTAGAGAATGACTGATCCCTGCTACCAGGAGGAAAGCTATTTGGTCATCTTTCAAATGAACAGTGTTTTCCTTTGACCATCTGAACAATGTCTTATTCTATTAAGTGAAGATGAGAATTTTCTTCTGTGCATGATGAAATGTAAAAATTCCATTTATAAAATAGAAAAAAATGATTAAAATTTTACCTATTTCCTTGATGAGGCAGTCACTGGTATTCCCTTACCTCTTGCTGGTTTTGAAAAAAATGTTGGATACATCAGTTTACACTCTTACTAAGTCTTCTGTGAGCCATCAGAATCACGATTTGTCAAAGACAAATCTTCTAAAGCAGTATATCTTAAAGATAGGAAAAGCTTCCAAGATATATCCATCCACCTTTAAGGAAAAGATAGAAATTAAAACTTCAATTTCCTTTCTGAAGCTCATGAATAAAATTCACTTCATGAGTAAGTTCTATCACTGAGACTTGCCCAGAGTCTAAATATATTGTGCCTTATTAATTTCATTTTCTTACCAAGGGAGCATTTTTCCCAAAGGTACAATGAATGATCCTATCCTAAGTTCAGGTAATCATGGAGTTGAACAATGGGCATCTCAATTCTTTCCTTACTTGAAAGAAAGCATTTATTATTGAGCATCAACTGTGCATCAGATTTTGAGTTCAATGAAAACAGGAGAGTGAATAAGACAAATCCTTGTACACTTGGGTGAAGAACAGCGGCAAAGGAAGAACATAGGAGGTAACGAGCCCAATTTGGGGAGATCAGAGAAAGCATTCCAAATGACATCTTAATTATGATCTAAAGAAAGAATATGGGTTATGGGGAAGTTATGCCAGTGATTCTCAAAACAGGGACTGCCTATTGGTGTCAATCACTGTCTGTTGTCATGGTAAGATAAGTACAAACTTGAGAGTGGGCACTGAGAAGTTTTTTTTCTTTTTATTCTTTAAAGATTTTATTTATTTATTCATGAGAGACAGAGAGAGAGAGAGAGAGAGGCAGAGGCAGAAACATAGGCAGAGGGAGAAGTAGGCTCCATGCAGGGAGCCTGACGTTGGACTCAATCCCGGGTCTCCAGGATCAGGCCCTGGGCTGAAGGTGGCGCTAAACCACTGAGCTACCCAGACTGCCACACAGAAGTTTTTATAGCAATTTATCTTACCATGACATCCAAGCATGTGATTGGCAGGTTTAGGTTTTGTCATTTTTGTTATTTTCTAATAATGTTTTTTTATTGTGCTTTATAAAAAGCATTAGTCTGCCATGAACAGGAAATCTGTTCCTTTTTCCACCATCAATTTAAGAAGTGATATAGTCAATGATCTGTGAATGAGGGAGATTCCAATAGAGGGTACAATAGAGGTTCTAAGACTTGGCTCTGAGAGATGGTAGGCAAGCTCTGAGAACAGTGGTTCTTCCTGAAGCATCCCTGTCCCTAAATACTTGTGTTTCTTCCTACAGTCCAGAAGCACTCCTTTCTATAATATTCATAATTTGTAACATTATGCATGCTTTCTATGTGTCTGGCACTATGTTAAGCCCCTTTCTCTGTTACCTATTCCTTACCACTTTCTGATAAGTTAGATACTATTATCCTTGTTCTGTAAATGAGAGACATAGGACTTACAGAAGTCAAGCAGCTTGGCTAGGGTCAGATCCCATACTCCAGCCCAGAAATCTCCGACTCTGCTTATTTCTTCTAGTCTAGACTAGAATTGGTTCTACTCCAGCCCCATGGAGCCTCCATATTTAGGACATCCCATTGTCTCCTAAGAGTGGCTGACAAGTTTCCAATTCCCTCACTTCCATTACTAGCCTCAGAATTGTCACTCCTTGAAACAATTTTTTGCTCAACACTACTTCCAAAAGAAATATGCCTATAACCTAGAGTTGTTTCCTCTCCCTGCACAAGAGCAAAGCTTTCAACTTGTTTACCTTAGATCTGCAGTGAAAGATTATCGTGGTTTGTGCTATCCAAAAACACACATATCATTTTGATTTCTGACCCATTTGCCCCTAAGAACACTTGCTAGTGTAATTCTTCACCACCAGATTTTTGAAAGCTTTTATGAAGATCCTTTTTTTTTCCTTTCTGCTCATTTCAAACTAAATCAGGGATGATGATGACTGTAATAAACTCTGCTGTGATGGCTGGTGCTCCCTGAAATGAGGCTTTCTCTGGCAGTAGTGTGCTGCTAGCTCATTACACAGTTGCTTTTCTATGTACTTTGTACCACCTCCTACAACTGTTCTCCAGGTTGGAAGGAGCTTGCCAGTTGACAGAATAAACAAACAGCCATGCACTCTGATTGCAAAACTTTCTAAAATGCAAACGTCTCTTGCAAGTACCAAGACAGGAAGCTTGTTTTTTGTTTTGTTTTGTTTGAGTATATTCCAGTCATAAGAGAGGCAAACTCCCCATGAGTGCCTGCGGTGATGAAAGGCTTTGAGTCTATCACATGAGGGGATGACCATATGGACAGCTTCTCTGAAGGCGATGATGAATAGAGTTTTATTTCAGATAATTTCAAAGAATATTTCAGCAGGGAGAAAAAAGGTATTGGAGATTATCTAAAATAATCTGAGCTAGTTTGTAAATTTAATTTAAAAATCTTCCCTTGTACTCCTTTCTTAAACACACTATATTTTCAGAATATTCAGCCTGAGATCCATAGTTTTACCCCCAATTTTTTATTCTCTGGATTAGGCAGCCAGAGTGGAGGGAGAGGGGGTGTGAGGAGAATAATTATCAGTGGGAAAGGGAAATATTTTGACTTCCTGCTGAGTCAGATGGGATCTCCAAACTCCATTTAATAAGATAATTTTCTTCCATTTCTCTTTTGAACTTTACTTGGCTTCATTTTACCCTTTAATGCTATACATCATGCTTAATACTTTAGTCAGTTTATGGGATCTCTGACTGCTCTTGAATATCTCATTTCAATGCTATTTAAGTCTAGGACTTTACTACCTACATAACTAAAGTAAAAAGTGACTTTACTACCTACATAACTAAAGTAAAAAGTAAAAAAACTAAAGTAAAAAATTTATAACTACATTAAATTAATTTTAATGTTAGCATTATTTGCCCTTGTTTTCCAGATTCCTTCTTTAAGGAATCCTTTGCTTTTTCTTTGGCTTCAGCTCTCTGGTATTCTTGGGTTGCTCAGTTGATTTGATAATTACTTGATTAAGATAATATTTGAAATATACAAAAAATTGTTAATGTTAAAATATCCTCACTTTAAGTTGGATATGGAACACTTAGATGACTTCCTGTAAGTGTTGACTGACAGCTTCTACAGAAACCATATCTTTGCACATCCTCATTTTCCTCATCATGGATTCAATTATGCTGCCTTCCACAGCACTTGATTCCTTTCTGTAAAAACAATACGAATGGGAGGATTGAGACAACTCAGTGAACAGGGATGGAGAAAGAACTTATTTTTGTTATTTTCACTATATTTTGTGATTTATAAAATTAATATTTAGTGTATTTACATTTGTCTTCAAAGTGTCTTGTAGTTTACAATGCCCATTCATGTACATTATTCATCTTCAGAATAACCATATGAAAATCTTTTGTAATCCATATGTGTGTTCCAGCTAATTTTGTCTAAAACACTAACATTGCATGTTCACTCTATAGTGGAGATTCTGAGATAAGCGTCTTTCATGTGACCTCCTTTCCACAATTATTTCAACAAGGAGTGGTTTCCCCCTTTGTCCTCTATCACCTGCTATGTAGAATGCTGCAGGGCAGTTTTGGATTAGCTGGGCACCAGGTATGTATCAGGCGATAAGGAGCCAAGAATAGAAGTGTCCTCATCCCTGTCACAAGCCTATTTTCAAATTTCTAAAAAATAATTAAAAAATTTTTTTCACAAGCTGATAGTGTTCAATAATACTATTCTTCCAAAAGAAGCAGAGTGGAGGGCAGTGGGCCAAGCACATGCACATTAGACCTACTCAGACATGCGGCATTTTGTTAAAATGCCAGCGCCCTATTCTAAGCCAAATGCCAGTGGTTCCTACTCCAAGCCAAATAAATCAAAATTGCTGAGGGTGGAGACTGGCACTAGTCATTTTTTTAAAATTAGTAATTTACTAATTTCTCTGAACCTCAATTTTCTTATACATAAAAATTGGAATAGTGGTTCTAGTCTCATAGGGTTAATGAAAGAATTACATGAAAGAGAGTATGTGAATGAGCCCAGCACACTAATGGGCAAATAGTAACTTTTCAATAAATAATAGATTCCCTCCCCTGTCCTATCTGACACTTGAACCCGCATTTCTCTGAGAGTCACAATATTAGAAACATGATATCCTATGTTACATAATCGAAGATAATCATATCTGCTTATGTTTTCCATGTAACAATCCATGGGGTTTTCTAGAAAAGAAGAAAAGAACCTTTTGCACATAGTTACGTTCACATATAATGGGTTACTAGAGATGCCCCCCAAACAAACATTTTAGAGTATGATTTTCCCAGTGGACAACAGTGGATCTATTGCTTAAGCACTTACGCTTAAGAGCTTTTGAGGCTGCCTTTATCAATAGCATATTTAAATTCAAGGCTAAGTATTATTTTGGAAAAGTCCAGAAATGTACAGTATGTCCTTATTCTATAGGAACCTGTCACAAAGCACATAAGACTTAGTAACCAGACTCAAGCCAAGTGGAACTTCAAGGCTCAAGTCAAATTTTAAATTATACCCTGGCCAACTACTAATAAGTGCTTATGTGTCTACCTTAAGAGGCCACAGAACATTTCATCATCCACTATCTCATTTTTATTTTGTTATTTGGTATTTATAATCTACAGCATGAAGGCAAGTAAAACGTCCCAAAAGAAGGAATAAACTCAAAAATTAGAAATAAAAGAAATTAATAAAATATATTTATTCTGACTTCATGGTTTGGGAGTAAGTAATCATTATATCCAGGAATGACTAGAGTCATTAAACAAATCAATAACGTAATTGAGATAAGTGGAAAATGTTTCATCTATTTAAGGAGACAAGGTGATTTCAAGGCCACTGATATGCATACTGATGTGGTTCAATTCACTTGATGTCTTTCTTGGATTAATGTAACATTTGTTATTCCATATTGAATTGCATTCCTCAAAATTTCTTAGAACTTGAACATTACATTAACTTAGGCCAACCCCTTACCCCACCTAGTCCAAATGTATGATTCTTTGGTGTTGGTAATAATTCAATTCGCTCAGTGTTATGGAATGAATGATTGATTGTGTCCCCCTCAAAATCCTTCTGCTGCAGCTCTAGTTTCCAGTGTGATGCTATTTGGATATGGGACCTTTGGAAGGTAATCAAGCAATGATGGCACCTTGTAATGGGATTCACGTCTTCAGAAGAGACACCAGAGAGTTCTCTCTCTCTCTCTCTGTCTCTCTCTTTCTGTCCCTCTCTCTCACTCTGCAATGTAAGCACACAGTAAGATAGTGGTACCTACAAGTCAGGGAAAGAGGCTTCAGAATGAAATCGGCTTAGTCACAATTTGGGCTTAGACTTCCCAGCTTCCTGAACTGTGAGAAATAAATGTCTGTTGTTTAAGCTACCTCCTTCTCAATATTTTGTTATAGTTGCCAAGCAGATTGATACAGATAGGCAAATAGTGACACAGAGAGGCAAAAAGGCTGGAGGGAATTCAGGGGTGCTCTTTGTAGTTGGACTCCTCTACCCCAGTTGATGCTACCCAGTAGAATTAATACAGATAATTACTTCTGGTTGGATGCACTGCTGACTGTCCTAAATTATAGCCACATCTTTCATTAATATTGGTCATATATTACTTAGGATTACCTCTATTCAGAAGAGATTGTCCTAAATGCAGGGTAGTGAAGAGTAGGGCAGGCTGTTGCTAATAGCATTACATGTTTCAGACTGAATTAACAATTAATCATCCATCCTTATCAGTTACTAAAGGGCAAGCCATCCATTTCATATGGAACAATTACATACCTTAATTATAAGAACTTAATAATGAATACATAACTTCTTAAGAAAAGAAGCCCAAGAAGTTTCTATGTCAGTTTTTCAATCATTTGCTAGCCAATCTCAACTTCCTATTATCTCATATGCTGAGCTTACTCCCTAAAGCAATGGTTCTCAAAGTGGGTCTCCTGACCAGCAGTATCAGCACCTCTATGGAATTTATTAGATATGCCCTATTCGAGACTGAACCAGAAATTCTGGATGAGTGGCCAAAAATGTGAGTTTTAATATCTCTAGGTAATGGCATGTACACTAAATATGAGGGCCACTGTCCTAGAGCAAGGTGATATCTAAAAAGCATGCATTAACCATGACAGACTGTAGATGATCATGGGAAACTGTTTATAGACCCTGTTAGCTATAGCAGACTCCCTCCAGTATTTATTATCCAATGTCCCACCCTGAAGGAAGATGACCTATTATTCAAAAACTGTTTTTAAGCACCTGTTTATCACCATATATAAAAGAAATAAGGGATATTCTGACAAATCCTTGCCCTTGGAAAAATTACATGAGAAATCCTTGTAGAGAACAATGAACACATCAATCACTACCAAAATCAGACCAAATAAATAAACAAATTAGAGCCAGTAAACAAATAAACCTTTAGAAGAAACTGAAGTATTCACCTGGCATGGTTACACACAAAATTTAAATGGTTATGTGAGATATGGGAATTCATCTTCACCTTCTATTCATTTAGTCCTATGGAATGGACCCTGGGTAGCCAGGGAGTAGCCGAGCTTAGCAGTCAATTTCTGTATCCAAGGGGAAGGTAGTCTTGGTTTGTGAATCAATCTCACTGCAGCCCACCCCACTTGATGGCCACTCTTGGCCATCACAGGAGGTATTATCAGGCTCAGCTTCAGCCCCAATGTCCTAAAGACTGGAAACAAGTTCCAGTGGCCTGCTTGGTGCCCTGGGACTATTTTCTGCTATGGGGAAATGCTAGTATCTCCATCATGTGACATGGTAGGGCCTTTCTTGCCCTGAAATACACTTCTCTCCATTCCACCACATCATTTATGATCTGAAATAGACTTGACCCTGAATCACACTTTACCAAATACAGCTGTAGCCCAGTTCAGGTCCCTGGGCTCTGTCCTATTTGGGCTTGGTTTGCTCTTCTTCTCAGGCTGCCCATAACGTGGTCATTTCAAAGTGTCTTGTGCCCAAGTCTATCTTTGTCCAAATAGATCTCCCTTGCAGGCTTTGTCTGGTCATCTGAAATCTCTGCTTTATTTGAAGTTACTGAAATTCCCCATTTGAAAATGTTGTCAAAGAACATAACACATTAAACCATTTACAGCCACTAAAATATTTTTGTTTGTTTTGGTTTTCATTGTATTTTGTTTGAGACTAGAGATGCTGTTCTTTATTTGAAATATCATCCCTGAATCAACAGACATTAGATATTTCTACCATTTCTACCAATTCTACCATTCCTGAATCAACAGACATTTCTAGAACAAACCACTTAAAATTTGCCCCAGGTAAAATAAAAATAAGCATTGTTAAAAACTCAATTTTAAAAAATTGTATTTCTTCAAGAATACAGTTATTAGATTATATAAATCTTCCTCTCATCATTTGTATATATTAACATAATATACATACTATATATAACATAGTTATGTATACAAACATATACAACATATATATTATATAACACATGTTGTGTATTACAACATATATATTATGTATGTGTATACAACTTCACTACCTCTCAATCTCTATGAATTCCAGTCCCCAACCTAGAATTTAAAATTCATGATGATACAGAGGCACCTGGATGGCTCAGTCAGTTAAGCATCTGCCTTCAGGTCAGTATATGATCCTGGGGTCTGCCTTCAGGTCAGATCATGATCCTGGGGTCCTGGGCTGGAGACTCACATTGGGCTCCCTGCTCAGCAGAGAGCCTGCTTCTCCCTTGCCCTCTGCTGCTTTCTCTGCTTGTGCACTTTCTCTCTCTCTCTCTCTCTCTCTCTCTGTCAAATAAGTAAAGCCTTAAAAAAAATCCAGGGTGGTACAAAGACTGCTAGAGAGAACCTTCAGAGGAATGGTCCTTCATGGCCACTAAGAGAATTCCTGAGAGTCATATGTATTACTTTAAGAGCAATGTGGAAAAAAATACAGACGTGAGAATCAGATAAACTTTGCAGATGATCTTTAATTTTCTTAAGCCTTGGTTTCCTGTTTCCTTATCTGTAAAAGTATATATCAGAATATCTACTTTGCAATGTTTGTGTTCAAATTAAAAATAAAATGTTGAACTATGCCTGGAACAAGAAAAGAAAAACAGTTCCTTTCAACTAACACATCTGTTAGCTATCAACTTTCCCAACTTCTGCAGGCTGTTCCTGTAGGCAGGTAATGAAATGGGTTCATTGGAGTATCAGGACAAGTAAGGGAAAGACAAAGAGCCCAACCATTGAGAATCCTGCCCAAACAAAGCAGAACCATGAAAATAACTCAAGGATCATTTTAGGAATCACAAAGTCTCCCACTGAACAGGACCTAAGAGGTCATCTCACACTAATTCAGAAGCTCTGGTGAGATGTTTCTCCCCACATTCTCTGTCAAAGAGAGGACTACACTGGGACTGTCAATGACTTTCCTGCCAAAATAGATGTTTTAGCAGAGTTAACTTCCAAATAATGCAAGCAAAGAGGAACTGCACATTACAAGCACCTGAGATGGATTTGATCTATGTACATATCATCTCCTTCCAGTGTCATATTTTTATGACTTGGCAGTGGAAGTTATTTTGATACAAGGTCTTTAATAATATCAATATTCATTCCTTTACTCTTTGATACACCCAATTAATATATTCTGCAGATGATCTGTCACCCGGTGAGGCTACTAAATGAATCAAGCTCATTAAGTTCTCCTCTTTTATTAAAAGCACAAGCCACATGTCTGCAATGTAGAAAAGCTTAATAGCTTTTTTTTATTATTATTATTAGTGAAGTCTGTTTCTGTCTCTTGTTTGAAAGCATCTTGGAAATAAGTCAGGACAGTAAAAGATATGAATCAAGGTAACTGGAGCCTGTCATGTAAGCCTGGAACAAATAACTCTATGCCTCCTCTGAGGGACAGCTGATGCACTGTTAGTGGGCTCCTGGCAAAACAGGTGTCAAAGGGGCAAAGCTCACCTGCCATTGGGTTAGGTTTCTTAAACCACTTCTGTCTAAAAAACCATTATTTAAATCTTCTTTCTAACAAAAAAAAAAGGGGGGGGGAGGAAATCCTAGATTACTAAATGAAGAAAGACTCCCTAATATAAACTGGCCCAATTGTTCTCAACCCTTATTGTATATAAGAATTATCTGGAATCTTTTAAAAAATATAAATGTCTATTATTAAACAAAATGCCAATAAATCTCAAAGGACTAAAATGGTACAGAGTCTGTACTGTCACCACAGCTGAATTAAATTAAAAAGAGAGCTCTCGAAAGCCCCAGTTAGAAATCAAGCAACAAATTTTTAAATAATCCACAAGTCAAAGAAAAAATTATATGTAAATTAGAAAGTATTTTAAATTGAATTATAATGAAAATATCCATTTCCATGATAATGGAAATATTAGTATTTGTGGGATATAGCAAAAGAAGTGTTTAAATATAAATTTAGGGATCCCTGGGTGGCGCAGCGGTTTGGCGCCTGCCTTTGGCCCAGGGCGCGATCCTGGAGACCTGGGATCGAATCCCACATCAGGCTCCCGGTGCATGGAGCCTGCTTCTCCCTCTGCCTGTGTCTCTGCCTCTCTCTCTCTCTCTCTCTCTGTGACTATCATAAATAAATAAAGATTTAAAATAAATAAATAAATAAACTATTTTAAAAAAATAAATATAAATTTATGGCTTTAAATGAATATAATAAAAAAGAAGAAGAATTTTAAATCAGTTTGTAAGTCTACCTTAGTAAATTAAGGAAAGAAGAGAAATTAAGCCCCAAACAGCAAAAGACAGGCAACACTAAAATTGAATAAAAATCAATCCAATAGAATGTGGATAAACAAGAGAAAATAAATGAAATAAAAATATTGGTTGTTTCTGTCCTTCAAAAAGATCAGTAACATTGATAAACCTCTAGAAAAACTGACCAAGAAAAAGAGAAAAAGAGACACAAATTATTACTATCGGAATTAAAAAAGAGAGACATCACAGAGATCACAAAGATATTAAACAAAAAACAAGGGGATATTATGAATGCATTATGACAATAAGCTATAAAACTTATATAAAATTTATAAATTCTTTGACACAATGAATCAAAACTGACAGAAAAAAGAAATAGAAACCTTAACAGCATTATCTGTTAAAGAAATCTAGTGAGCAACTAACAACATTCCAATGAAGAAAGCTCCAGGCTGAGATGGTGTCACTGGTAGATTTTATCAAGCATTTAAGGGAAAAATACTACCAGTCTCACACAAAGACTTTCAGATCATGGAGGAAGAGGTATCACTACCCTACATATATTCTGAAGCCACAACCTGATACCAAAACCACATGCTGTCATTATAACAAGAGAAAATTATGATCAGTAACCCTAATAAACACAGACAAAAAATATTCAACAAAGTACTGGAAAATCAAACCCATCAAAAAATAATCAATGTGCAGGGTGTGTGGGTGGCTTAGTCAGTTAAGCATCTAGCTTCAGCTCAGGTCATGGTTAGGGTCTTGGGATCAAGCCCTGCATTGGGCTCAGTGCTCAGAGGGGAGTCTGCTTGTCCCTTTCCTTCTCACTCTGCCCCTCCTCTCTGCTCATGCACACTCTGTCTCGCAGATAAATAAAATCTTTGAAAAAAAATGAATGTAATATACTGTGACCAAGCTTATCAGGCAAAGAGAATAGAGAAGAAAAATCATATGACCTTTTCAGATCATAAAGATAAAGCATTTGACATCATCCTTTCAGCATAAAAATTCTCGGCAATGAAGAAGAAAATTTCTTCAATCCCTTTGACAATAGGGAACTTTGAAAAACTTACATCGTACTTATTAGTGAAAATCAAATGCTTTTTCCACTAAATTTGGAAATTCAAGTAGAATTTAGTCAAACAGATAGGAAATGACTTCTCTCAGAAACCTGAAGCACTATTTAAAATGTCTCAGGCCACACAGAGAGTAGTCAAGCCACCTATTCCCAAAAACGGTCATCCAGAGCTGGTATGAGAGATACCCATTCAGTTTCAGAGTTTGTAAAATGGATCCTCAGCAACATCAAGAATTTTCAGGACTCTGCACATAAGGGAAGGCATCCAGTGGAGTGACCAGAATGCCCCAATACTTCAAGTATGTCAGAAAATCTGAGTCCAGTGCAGCAATCCCAAGCAGGTGAAAGTCCAGAAGGAGCTTAAAGAGATGAGGAAAGTTTAAGAAGAAAACTTCTTAAGGAAACCCAAAGACAAGCCCCCAGTCCAATAACAGGTTAGTCCAAAGGACTGGGAAGCAGGCACCAGGAGGGAAGGCCACGTTTCTAGATCTAGAGGTATCAGAGCAGAGACCCAGGGCAGCCCAGACCTAAGGGGTAGTTACTATCTGAATCTTCCCTGAAGAGGCAAATCAGCTTGTCCTTACTCCTAGGGAAACTGAGTCCACACTTAGCCTCTTCTCCACCTTTGACTACCCTAAATGTCCCAGAAGGTGTGGGATATAAGACAGCCAGGAGAGGTAATTACCTGTCTCTTGGTGTCTGCCTGCAACTTGGGACATAGCAGGTGGCAGGTACTTCAGAATGTTTCCCAGTGGGCCCTGGAATGCTACAGAAGTCTCAGAGTGTGGAAGGAGAACCTACAGGATCACCTGGACATTTCTTCTAGAGAGAATGGCATGAGTAGGCAGTTGGAAGAAAGGGGAAGCTCTGGATTCAGGCTGCCCAGAATTTTCTATGTCATTTTAAGCCATGAAAATACCTTTTTCTAGAGCACCAGAAATGGAAAACCCCAGTAAGCCTTTACCAATCATATTTTAGCAGACCTACAGTGCAGCTTAATCTCTAACTAGTCTTATCCCATAACTTTGTAGAAAGGCCCTCAAATCTCTGAGGCTCCTGTACTTGGAAACAGCCGTAGACATGCAGCAGGTTCTTAGCCAAACTTTTAGACTTAAACCTCTAGTCAAACTTTCAGACTAAAAATCCTCATGGCAATTTGTGTGGCCCTTAACAAGGTTTATAGAATAGCATGAAAAGGGCAGAATCCTTCACGCCTGAGCGTAACAGCTGCTCTGAGCCATTGCCTCCCTCCCTCGCCATCCCTGCAGGAAACTTTGTGCTTGGGACATGGAGTGGTAGGAGTAGAATCTTTGGGATGGGGATCACTGTGGTAGGTGTGAGGGTAAGGAGGGCACAAGATGCAGGTATGCAGGTACTTGTATTTGTTGTCCTGGTCCTTCACTGTGCACTAGGACAGGGCTACTCCATTCAAACCCTCACCTGGTATTCTAAACTAGATGATATACAAACACGAGTGGGAGAAAGAGAGAAGAGAAGGAATGTTAAAGGAACAGGGCCAAGGAGACAGGAAAGGGGAAAAGAGATTGGGCTTTTCGACGTGTTTTCAAATGTAAAATTAACAAGAAAGAAGCCACAATCAACCACAGCAGACATATTAAAAGATCAAAGGAAATTTAGAAACACATATGTGGAGGAAATTCATGCTTCACAAGCTGGACATGATCAGAAAGTTGACAGGTTCCCACAGGAGATGAGAAGGTCCTAAGAGGTTAATGACTGCAAGATAAGGTCTGGCTGAGTTACCCCAAACTGCAAGGTACTTTGTGGCAGCAGTTGCTGATGTCTATTTTCTATCATAATGCGTTTTTGTGATAGTTAAAAAAAAAAAAGTCCATCAAAAACCAAATTGAACCACAAATTAGCAGTAAACAAATATTCCAACAAATGCCATGTGCTTTTCATTGTTCCATCTTGTCTTCTCTGGCTCCTTTTTTTTAACCATTGGGATGTGAGAAAAACAAGTGTGTCCTCCCCACCCCTCCAAGCTGACTTAGCAAGGCCAATGTTTATGCCTTCTCCTTGGAATCTGATGAAGAGAGAGAGCCTAGCTGGGGTCAATTCGTGAAAGGGCTGACTCTGAATATGGCTGAATGAAGAGAAAGAGGTTGCAAAGGGTTCTTGCTATTTTATTCCTTTTACACACGGTGATCATGTAAATCTTTGTCTTCTGGTCTTCTCTACAATGTTAGAAACCTACCCTCACATCTTCCTGTTGTTCCTCTTTATAGGCTCTGGATGTCTAGCACCAAAGATTCAGAAACAGCCACATCCCCAGCAATAAGCTATGGACACCAGGGAAATTAACGAGGGCTGCCAGGGAGCCAGGATGGCAACTGAGTGCTTGCTGCTGGATCAGATAGGGCACCTGTCACTCTGCAGAGCACCATGCCAAAGCATTCGGAGGCCAGCCATTGTGAGTCTTGTGTTAGTTAGCAAGGGTTTTGCAGGCCAAAGTTTGGGGAGGTAGAAGGCGATTCACTCCCAGTTCAGGACTTGCTAGGAAATGTTAGAAGCTACCCAATGAGATCTGTGAACCTGAAGTCTGTCAAAAACAGAATAGGCGGGTTTTCAAAGAGAGCATCTGCATTGGGTGATCTCAGCACCAGTGAGTCCAGGAAGCCGGGCTGATAGGGGCAGGGTGGTAGGGCTTGGAGATGCAACTGCTTCACCCAGAAGCTGGCTCCAGATGCTACATCCACCTGATTAAAATCCACAGTGGTCTCAGGCACAACCTATCACATTTCCTATACCAGTTAAATTGGCCTCAGAATTTAGAGAATATGATTATAACAGGAGAAAATCATTCCAGAGCTCCATAAATTGTTTTTCAGAAACTTGGCAAATTTTCCTGCCGCGCCCCCCGCCCCCCGCCCGTGCACTGAGGTTGATCTGAAACAGCATCTTACTTCTAAAAACAAGAAGGACAATCTACAGCCTAATTGAGCCTCTCTATGGTACGAAAATCCCCCCAAAATGAGGTTGTGCTTACAGGATCCATGTGTTTTCCAAAAGGATTCTCAACATTAAGTCTTTGGAAATTTTTTGCTTGATTTGGTCTAACTTTGTATGTCATCTAACATTTTTTTAAAGAAAAACTGGATTAAGAGTAATTCCATTGGTTTATAAAAGCATGGGGATTGTCAGAGCCCCAATAGGTAGGTACAATTATTATTATTAAAGTGCGGCTCTTCTTGTTTATCTTGACTTCCCCGGAGCTTCTAAGGAAGGCTGTCTGTACATTAATATCAGTGTGTAGGAAGGAAGCCCTGATATTTATAGCTATAGCTGTAGAGGTCAGGTTGGAAACTGTCTTTCTGGAATAATCTGGTTTAGGGATGGAAAGCCACCCTAGCACACTGGAGGTCTGAGGTACCACAGGATACCATACATGTGGGTTTTCTTCACAACAGGTGCCTTATGAATTCAGTTGGCAGATAACTTTGGGATTTGGCTGTATGGTGTGGATGGAAATTACTTGTGGTCTATCTTTAATCATCGGATGGTTTAGTTAAGATTACACCCGATAGCAGAGTTTGGTAAAATCCTGCCTGTAATTGTTCTGTAGTTAGATTGTCAGAGAAAAGAATAACACTGTGACTCTTAGACACTGGACTGGCATCTATTTTATAACAAGTCTGTACACAACTTCTGTTTGACTTTTGCTTTTCTTACGTTACTCATCCACTTTCTGCAGCTAATAAAGTCTAGCTCCACCAGACAAGCTCCCAGAAAGGAGACTGAAGCCAAAGCGCCATGTCTCACAGTGACCAACAGTCCCATTTGGCCTGCTAAGAAGGATTTCCCAGGATGTAGAACTTTCTAAAATCAGTAAAGACCTGGGAAACAGGCCCAAAAGTAAACAATGGGACCAGGCCTAAGGAACAACTGATTCCATGAAGTAAAGTTGGAGTGAGGCTGGGAGGATATGGTTGTCTGCAAGCAGTTGTACATATGTCCCTGTACTTCTCTAGTCACCCATGATGACTTAGTGAACTTAACTGCTGTGTGTTTCCCCCCTCTTTTGTAATTTGAAGGTTTTCACTGGACTTAGCATCTCCCAAACTCCATCTAGCTCCACAGCTCATATATGGCTATCATACACCATTGAGCACACTCAGGGAAAGTTGACAAAATCAAAAGAAGCAAGAGGGCAGCTCTTTAACAGACCACATTGTATTAGTTACTGGAGAAAAGAAATTGGTGTTATAAAACAGGTTTATTATTAATTTTACTAATTAGAAAGTTAGGCAACGATACTAACCTTTTATAGCACACTGGAGCACATAGCTTTTTCACTTCTACTTCCAAATAGCCAACATCCCCAGAACATCTATTATCACTTCCATTTTATAATGAGCAAAGGGAAGCTCTGATAGGGTAAGTAACATGCAGCTGGTGAGCAGAATTAAACATGAGGAGCAGAGGGCGAGGCAGGATGGCCCGTCTAGTCCTAACCTCCCCAGCTACAGCCCTGCAGGAGTCCTGGAGGGCTCTGTTGGTTTTCCCCATGTGAAGTGGGGCGAGGATGAAAACATTTCCTTCTCATATGACTGTTTTGAAGATTGAAAACATGCGGGATGCCTGGGTGGTTCAGTGGTTGAGCGTCTGCCTTCAGCCCAGGGTGTGATCCTGGAGTCCCAGGATCGAGTCCCACATGGGGCTCCCTGTATGGAGCCTGCTTCTCTCTCTACCTATATCTCTGCCTCTCACTCTCTGTGTCTCTCATGAATAAATAAATAAAATCTTTAAAAAAAAAGAAAAAATGTACCTAATGCCTCAGAACAGAGCTTTCTACATCCAACTTCTTAGCATTTAGATCTTGTCACTATCGAATAGGTGGGAAAGCTAGATTTGAGAACAACAATGCATATTTACTTAGCAATGACACACAGTCCTGAAGTCTGTTTTCAAACCCCACTCCACACTAACTGAATATAGAATCCTGCCTCCTATTTTGAATTAACCTCAATGCCCATTTCAGTATTACGCCTGCTAAAACAAAACTATTTTTTCACTTGTCGATATTTTTATTTCTAATGCAAAGGCCACTTAAATTCTGCCTTATGTTGTACTCAATTCACAAATGATTTACTGACACAGAGTGAGTAGAGAAATATATTTTAAACAATCTCTACACCCAGCATGGGGCTTGACCATATAACCACAAAATCAAGGGGCACACACTCTACCAACGGAGCCAGCCAGGCACCCCTGAGAAGTATTTAATATAGCAAAGTAACTACTATAGATTGGTTACTCACAACATTTAGTAAGTTTCAGCTAACATGTTCCCCTTCTGTATATATAGGATACCTACTCAGCTATTGAAAATCAGAGTAAAGTAATTTTGTTCCTGGATGCTGATTACTTGTACATTTAATTTTTTTTAAAGAGTTGGTTAAAAGGAACAGGAAAAAAAATGCTGTCCCTAAGGATGATTAAAATTATTTGTGCACAAATGATTAAAAAATGATAAACCCAGTTAAAATACTAAATTATAGATTCATATCTTCCTTGAAATGCTGGTATTTGAAACCAAAGAGGCCACTTCCAAATTATCATAAGTAAGCTTGAAATTCTGTGGCTGATATCCATATCCTTTGACCTAGTAATTCCATTTCTGGGAAATCTTTTTAAAAGAATACATGAGAAAAACTTAGACAAAAAAAGGGACATTCCACCAGTATTTAAAATGGTTTGTCTGCATGATAAGTGCAGGTTAAATAATTAATACAGTTGGAAAATTAATATTTATTATATATTCAAATATATATACATTATATATATTCAAAATTGACTACTTTTATGTTATAATATTCAACAAAATGGCAGAACACATTTATGCACAGTGTGATCAAACACTACAATGTTAATAGTGAAAGCCTTTGGGTAGTGGGTGATTTTTACTCCTTAACATTTTCTCTAATTGCCATATTTTATACAATAAGCATGCACTCTATTCAAAGTGGGGAGGGGAAGATTAAAATGAATACATCATGCAGATATTTTCAATGTCTTTGGCTTCTGTTATTCCTAAGTCATTTTTAAACTACCTGTGGCTTAGCCTCTTACACTGTCTGGGCAGACAGGCCCTCTTCATGCACACCAGTCCAGCCAGGTTGCAGGGAGAAGAGATAACAACACTCCTTAAATAATTTCTAATGAGTGGTAATTCATAGATATGAGAACATCTGATCCTTGAAGCCTTCCTGGAGTAGGACTGGTCATCACTGTCGACGGATGAGGGAAGTGAGCCTGGGAGTTGGTTGCTGCTCACAGACTGGGCTCCCACTGGTAAGAACCAGAACTGGCAACCCAGTCAACCTCATTTCAGAGCCCTTTACCTTCCTCTGTTCAGCTATGAGGCCAAGCAAGATGCTGTGCATAAAATGCTTTGAGAATGACAAATGCTATCGAAACAAAAAGACAAGAGTGTCCCTGTGCTATTACCAAACCAAAAAAGAGAGAGAGAGAGAGAGAGAGAGAGACAAGCTCTCAAAAACAAGTGTACCAAAATTTAATTAAATCATTTATATTTAAAAAGATACTTTTATTCAGAAATTTCAAAATGCATTTTCCAAGTATCTTTAGAATTTCTACATTAACAGTACATTACGGTACATTTCTACATTAACAGTAAGGTCTAAATACAAAAAATAGAATATAAAATCTGAAAACTTCTATTTTTCAAGGGCAGTACTTTTTAAATCTTTTGACAATAGCAGTGTCAACTGTACAATGAGCAATACACCACAATTAATAGTAATGTATCATCTCTAAGAAGTAAAATGCATCTCCACACCTGGATGAGATGCTTTGGAATAGTCCTTCCACATCTACCACAAAGAAAACCTCTCAGTGTACAAATGGAATGAGGTATATAAGGAGGGTAAAGCTGTTTAAACCTACCTAATGAAGACTGAGTAATATTCCATTATATATATATAATATATATAATATATTGCTTATGTACATAATATATATTATTAATATAGATATATGCACCATCTTCTTTATCCATTCATCTATTGATAGACGACTAGGATGCTTCCAGATCTTGGCTATTGTAAATAATGCTGCAATAAACATAAGGGTGCACATATATTTTAGAATTAGTGTTTTCATTTTCCTTGGATACATACCCAGAAGTGGAATTGTTGGATCATATGATAGTTACTTTTAATATTTTGAGGATCTTCCATACTGCTTTCCATAGTGGCTGCATCAGTTTGATTCCTACCAACAGTGAACAAGGGTTTCCTTTACTCCACATTCTTGCCAACACTTGTTATTTCCTCTTTTTTATACTAGCCATTCCAATGGGTGTGAAGTGCTATCTCATTGTGGTTTTTATTTGCATTTCCCTGATGATAAGTGATGTTGAGCATATTTTCATGTGTCTGTTTGCCATCTGGATGCGTTCTTTAGAATAATATCTCTTCAGAGGATGGAGGGATGGGCAAAGCAGGTGAAGGAGATTAAGAAATACAAACGTTCAGTTATAAAATTGATAAGTCGTGGGAATGAAAAGTACAGCACAGGGAAGATGGTCAATAATACTATAATATTGTTGTATCGTGTCAGATGGTGTCAATTGTCATCATGGTGAGCACCAAGTAATGTATAGAATTGTCAAATCACTATATTGTACATCTGAAACTACTATAACATTGTATGTCAACTATACTTGAATTAAAAATAAACTAACATAAAATAAAATGGGGAAAATATTTTTTAGAAAAGGCAGATTAAAAGAATATTGAAAATAAAGCCTGTGTCCCCTGGCTGCTCCCCTGGAATTATAACACATAAATCCAGAAGTCTCCAAACTGTTGATCACATGCCTCTATCATTAAGAAATTTGGAACACACATTATCTACGTAATATATTTATAAATAGTAAATCTACACTTCTATCATTCATGAAAATCTCAAGACCAAATACACACTTGAGATGAGATTCACTGACAATAATATTGGATATAAATATACATATCAGTCTTTCTGGTTATTTAGAATTCCTTTCAATCTAATTCTTGAAGAAGTTGCTAGATTGTCACAGTTTTTATCCATATTGAGGCTGATGAAATATTCCACTAGGAATAGGGGTGGGGTGGTGTTATCACTCTCTCTTTCCTTTTGCAGCTTTCCTGGAAGTTTTGGTACTATCCTCAGACTGCAGCTTTCTTGCAGGAAGCTACTGTAAGCCTCATCCATGTTGTGAAGGTTATTTTAGCCAAAGGTAGGCAACAGAAGGCACAAAAATGCTTTATTAGGCACATACATATTACAAGCATACATGGTACAATACATCGATATGTAGCACAGAGGATGTATTATAAATCCCATAACATGTAACAGCTGGACATATGAACCAAATGAAAATACCAGTATCAAAACATATTTTGAGTAATTTACATAATTTATTTAAATGGTTTTTATTTTCTAGTTATACATTAATATATTGCACATTCCTCTAAAGCTCCTCACTGGAGACCAACCTTTGACCTACATATCCATGTGATGTCTCTCCTTCCTGCATTGAACGGTCATGGAAGACACAGTTTATTAATTTTTGCATCCACTGTGCCTCATGTATGTTCTTAGTACATTTTTTGGATGAATGAATGGGAAGCATTGGCATTTTATTTTATTGAAAATATCTAGTTAGGGGCACCTGCCTTCAGCTCAGGCAAAGTTGGTTAAACATCTGCCTTCAGCTCAGGTCATGATTCCAGGGTCCTAGGATTGAGCCCCACTTCACCACTTCAGGCTCCCTGCTCAGTGGGGAGTCTGCTTCTCCCTCTGCTTGTGTTCTCTCTCTCCCAAAAAAATAAATAAGATCTTTTTTTAAAAAAATATAGTTAAAATTATTAATCTTTAATCAAATAAGAGTTCACTGAAAATAATGTATTTTAGGAGTAACTACTAAGGGACAGTATTGATTTTTCTCAATTTTTATTTGTCATTCCCTCAAGGACATCATGTTATAGGGCATGACTAGAGCCCTCATCACCTCCCTGCCTAAGCCACTTTATGTCAGGTCCCATGAGCATTTCTTTAGAGGCTCCCATTCTAGATTACTGTCTCTCTAGTTTTTTTCTCTGTACTGACTCACTGAGCAGAATATTATAATTTTCTTTTTGATTATACAAAGATAAGTATATTTTTATCTTAAATAAGACTAAGTATTCAAAGTACTTTCTAGAAATATTTCAATGTATATAAAATGAAAAAATTAATAGCACCAATGTGCTTTTTCAGGTAATTTGTCAGTTTACCAGTCACCTGTTTAGACATAGACCAGTCTTTAGGGTCCTACAGCCTCAGAAAGTACTGATAACAATAGTTAATAGCTGATACTCGGTGATTATTTTTCATGGTCATATTAAATGCTTTACAAGCTCTAGTATAGGTCCTGTTATTATTTACACTTTTCCTACACAGAAACTGAATCCCAGAAAATTTAAGTCACTTGTCAAAAGCAGCTTTTACACTCAGGATATCTGTTTCTAGAACCTGTGCTCTTAGATGTATGTTCTCCTGTCTACTTTCAAAGACCCTTGTAGACTACTCCCCCCAGTAAACACCAATGAGAGGTGATGTACTCATCAAAATGTGCTAGCAGTTCTACTGGGAACAAGCTTCTGTTAGGCCAGGTAGAGTCTTCTGACAGGCTGAAGATGACCAACACATAAAAATACTGACTAAAACTAGCCTTCTGTCCAGGGTGCTGAATAAGCAATTGTTCCAACTGACAGTGGAAAAGTACCAAAATTTTAAATAACAAGTTCACTGAAAAATATTTCATGTGTTCACTGGAACAAAGCCAGAATTTTGATTAGTAGCATTTTATTGATTCTACCCCTTCATTCTCCAACAGGATACCACACCCCTCCAGATGGAGACACAGCTTTTAATTCTTTTTGTGTCACTCATTTCCCAACACAGCACAAACCACAGTATTTGGCACATTCTCAAATGTTCAGAGATGAATTATACATTTTTACTTTGTCTTATTTAATTTCCTCTGCAGTCATGTTAAGAAGGGCTAGTATGTTCACAGAAAGTTCCTAACAATGAATTGAATGAATGAGTGATAAATGATTTTTCCAAAATCAGCTTTAAAACCCAGTTATCGTAAGCTTGGTGAACCAAGTTAAAACTTTATTATTTATATATGAGTGTACGTAAGAAAATCAACCACTTCTTCAGCAATGTAAAATAAAAATAGGCAGCCAGGGCAGTCTCTTCAGCTCTTAGCTAACAACGACTATGAGGAAAACTGGCTTCACTGGAAGACGTGAGAAAATTACAAGCCAGGGTCGAGAGGGCAGATGCCTGCACAATTTTATATTTCTCCAGACAGTGGGTATTAGATATATTTATGGTCTTTCAGAGCAGAGTAGTCTGTAATGCAATTTTAGGTCATCTAATTGAGAAAGAAAAATGGGAAATATTTTCCAGACATCTCTGCTTAAGCCTTCCCTGGATCCATGACATTTGTATCAATACAGGAAGTCATGGGGATAAATTGAATTTATAGACTTGTGAAGAATAAATCAATTTCCCATGGAAAAACCCTAGTACCAGAGCTTATACGTAAGCTTCCTCCTTGGCTATTTTTATTTGTACTTGCTTAGAGTGTGGTACAAAAACAAAGAACTGTGACATGTCTAAATGAGTCATTTTGAGCAGCAGAACCATTTGAGAAATTTTTCTCTAATAACGGAACTTTCCTATTTCTACATTTGCTTTGATTACACAGCAAGCTATGGAATTCCAATAACACTCGTTTTTTTCAATCACTTGTAAGATAGTGAAATAGGACAAAGGAAAGTATTTTTAGTCATTTGTCTTTGTAACATGAGTTCACTTTCCTTCTTATATTTTTCTCTTTAGAGTAAAAGATGCATTTGAAAATATTGAGAAATTGTGATGGTTTAGAGAGACCTATATGGATCCAAGTGACTAAAACGAGCAATGTTCACATCTTAAATAAATAAGACATTTTTCCATGGTGTGCCAGGAAAGGTTGTAGCAGGAAACAGATGGTCACTCCTATGAGCAAATACAAGAAGTTCAGTGTCAGGATTAGTCCCTACAGTGTGGGTTCAGAGGAGCCTAAGAAGAAGGTGGTGAAAGTCACCAGAACTAGCATCAACTGTAGGTCCTAAGGGGCAAGAGAAAGGGCTGAGATGCCACAGGCTGTCACCATGGGAGAGCTGAGTGCAAGAAGGCAGGCCATGACCAGACTCAAGATGCCCCAGAGAGGTGGGACAATATGCCCCCTCCTCTCTGTCCCCTCTGCAGCCTCTCACTGGTACAAACACAACCAAAAATTGACAAGTAAAAGGTAAAGGTAATTTGTCCAAGAGTGATCCATGCAGACTGATCTCCAAGCAATATAGCAGGTCACCTTCTAAGTTCCATGGAAAGCTGCTAGAGCCCAGTGTTTAAGACCACATTTCCTGGATAACCTCATGGCTTGGGCTCCCAAAGCTGGTGCTCCTCTAACACACGCAAACACTCAGCTGAAAGGCAAACACCAGAGTCAAAGTGTTCGGCATATTGTGCATCTGAATAGATCTGTGTTTCCCTAATCATGCAGCTAAAAATGCCACAACCCAAGGTTTTATTACAACATCCAACCCTGCTAGACTTCCAAGTATTGCTCAAGAAAGGATGGAAAATGAGCATCCATACTGGTCCTACTGATGTCATCTTCCTGAGTTTTCCCTATCAGGGCCTGATATGGGTGCTGTCTCATCATTCACTTGTTTACAGTGAGTAAGGAAACTAGGTTAATACAATGCAAAGAAGTCAGCCTCCACACACACAAGATGGAAAAGTGTGCAGATTTGATTTGGAGGGGTGGGCTGGGCTGTGCCAGACAGTATACTGGGTTTTAGGGTCTCTCTCTCTCTCTCTTTCTGTCTCTTGATTTCCACCTATAACTTATTTCACCCTTGTGGCAGCACTGATTGGGGCAGAGGGAGAACAATGTTGATTAATTGATTTTTGTCATCTCTGTTAAAGAGGGCCAACTTCAAACTTTCCATCAAATTTATGTTCCGCAAGTTTTCAGGGAATTTTAGGCATGTGCTCCCTCTTCTACTGAACATAAGTCAGGAATAGCAATATTAACAATTGCACTAATAGCCATCATGGCTACCACTTATAAATTTTCTGTATGTGCACAACATATTTCACATTTTTCATTTAATTTTCTCAACAACCATCATTTCATATTTTAAGTATGAAAAAATGGAAGCTTTAGAGAAGATAAGTAACGTGCCTCTATTCACAAATCTGGTAAGTGGCAGAGTTTGCTTCAAATCTAGGTTCAAACTCAATTACTAAACTATACTCCAGCACACTAATTGTAGGATTTTGAAATGGCACTGACCTTGAAGCCAAAAGACCTTGTTCTTAGCCCTGGAGACAAGCAGGTGACATCCAGGTGTCTGAGGCCATGTGTGAAGGAAAAAAAGTATGGAGGCCATAAGATGTTGAAACTGAAGAAATCTTTAGAGACATGAAGTCCAGTTGTTTGTTTGGAATATCTGTCTTTATTTCCTGATGTGATACCTGGTAACCTAGAACCCTGACACCGAGGCTTCTGAGCCAAGCTAGCATAGATGCTTCTAGAATAGCCAGGAAATATATGGCCCAGCATCACTGGTGACACCACAGTCCGCAGACACTCTTGTCTCTGAGAAAGGAAGTATGAAACAGTATAGACACTTTTCTCAGTTTTTGCTAACCATTTTACCCACTCATCACCCACACAATTAATAGAAAGTGAGACCCCCTACCATTTCCCTTTAACTGATATTGTGACAATAATAGAGAGAGATTAGGACCCCTGCATGCATGCATCTCTGAACCTCAGCATAGATGCCCAATCTCTCTACATGCACATCTTCATTTATAACACAGTGATGACAACACCTTTTCTGTTCTACCTCAGGACTAATATAAAGATGGAACAAGAGAAGGTATGTAAAGTCTAAAACACACTAAGTGGGATCCCTGGGTGGCGCAGCGGTTTGGCGCCTGCCTTTGGCCCAGGGCGCGATCCTGGAGACCCGGGATCGAATCCCACATCGGGCTCCAGGTGCATGGAGCCTGCTTCTCCCTCTGCCTGTGTCTCTGCCTCTCTCTCTCTCTCTCTCTGTGTGACTATCATAAATAAATAAATAAAAATACCTTTAAAAATAAATAAATAAATAAATAAAACACACTAAGTTGTAGGTCTCTGATCAAATAGTTCTTATGTATTACGGCCTTGCTCCATGCCTGGCATAGTGTTAAGAGAGACAATGATAAGGATTGGAACTGTTAAAAAAGCCTTGAAGTCTTTAAGAAAGAAAAGCTATTCCTGCATAAAATGGGTGCTTAATATACTGTCTTCCCATGCTAAATGAATTTGATTTGTTGCTCACCTCCCAGTGGGCTCCTGAATGGCTGCCCCATATGAAACAGTTTCAGGAGAGCAGCTGTGTAAAAAGATCAGAGCTCTGTGATACCATATCTCCTGGGGTCAATATGCTCCCCTATACTTTAAATGGGATGTCAATATATTTCACTTCTGACTTTAGTAGTCTGATTTGTGACCAACATATGGCTATCCACAATTACTTAGAGGAATATCTAGAAATACAAGGGCCACTGAAACAGGCTGTGTTTGGAAACTATGAAACCCAATGAGTTTCAATACTGTGCTAATTCTCAAGAGAGAAATTGCTCATCCAACTCCACTGATTAAATCCTGCTGTTTATTTAAAGATGAACATAAAACTTTTGGGAAAGAAATAAATGATTAAAAATCACTTTAAGTTTCCAAGCCATTCACAGCAGAGTAATGACTACAACTATTTCCGCTAAGTCTATTTTTAATCAACTCTTCATTTTAAAACTCATTTTGCTCTGATTTTTGTTTTAAAAAATGGACACCATGGATCGTGTTGATTTTCTAGACTACAAATCCATATATGTTAGGGGAAATTTCTTATTGAGAAGCATTGAAGATTGGATCTCAATTAGCTGGCAACCGGAAGGACTGTTGTTTTCATTATATTCAAGTAACTGAGTGACTTTCCTTTTAGCAAGTGGCACAAATCCCTCTAAGCTTGAGTTTTATTATTATTTAATGAGTGAAGGAGAGGAGCCAGATGATTTGTCAGTTCTCTTCCATCCCTGATATTGTTGGGCTCTAGGATTCTTCCCAGACTGGCTAGTTTTAGCCAACAGAGAAAGCAGCAAAGATAACTAGAGTAGAATCTGTGGCATTGTGATGTCAGTTGACCCATGACAGTGTGTTTCTCTGTGCGCGGGACTTTCCTGGAAGGTGCTATACTGACTTTTGCTCTGCTCATATTTTTGTAGTTTTTGCATGTTTGGTGGTTCCTCTGCCTCTCTTTGCCCCATTAGCTCAGTGGGGTCCAGAGAACCTGCAGCCAGTTCTTTCTAGCTGAGACCTCTGAGGCAAAACTGATGACAAAAAGTCTGGATTCATCCACAGAACCACCTCTCTGTGTCTGCCCCATTGCACAGGGTTATGCCTGGGTTCAGTTAAGCAGCATGTGGTAAAGCACTCTGTGCTTATGAGGGGAGAGCCTCCTTGGGAGAGAATTGTTACTAGCCCCCTATTGACCAAAACTTTAGTACAATTTCCCTTGTTGGTTTTTTTTTCCCAATTCTAATAATAATAATAATAATAATAATAATAATAAGCCAAGTTTTCATCTGTCTTTCCTTGATAAATACTTGTTGTCTTTTCTAATTATATAATTACTGCCTTAAGACTCCTTATGGGCTTATGTATTATGGGTGGAAAAATATAGTTTCCTGAAAAGAAGCGATGTGGAAAGGAAATGAAACAAGACCTCTCAAGGTTGTGCTTAAGGCACAGGAAACTGACTTATAGGCCTGAGTTGGGGTTTTGCTTTGTTGTGGGAGGTATGCAGAGCATAAGAAGGGCCTGAATTATACTGGAGCAAGACAGGACCATTTTGGAGGCCACAGTGAGAGGTAAAAGAGGTGGAAAAATGACATCAAGAGCCATCCCTTGGAGTAGTTCCTTCAGTTCCCATTATGAGGCTTGCAGGGCGATTCCTCTTCTTCATGAGTCCGTGGTATCCTTACTAAAATTACTCATTTGGTGATATGTGATAGAGTGGGTCTATTTTTCAGACTTCTTGAAATATACACAGGATAAAAATGGAGGCTACTTAATGGATAGTAGCTCATATGGTTACAGATGGTTGTGCCCATAATTTTCCCCAGAATTTAACCTTTGGAAAGGAGGATTGTGTCATTCAGTCAGTTTAATTGGCTGAAAGGGAATTGTAATGCAAACAAAGGGAGGGGTCAATTGTTCTAGGAATTTGCAACATGATTTGATTAAATATATAAGTTACAGAAAATAGGGCTACCTGAGCATTTTGCTGTGGAACTACTGTGACTGTGGAAATAGACATTATAATCATAGGATGGTAAAAGAAGACATTCATTCAACATATAACTCATGCATACTTACTTTGTGGCAGGCACTGTGCCAAGCGCTGGGTATCAGGTTGAAGAAGCACATGTGCATGTTGCCCCCCTCTAAGTGTTCTCCACCAGAGAGACACACACATTGAATAACTTAATTACTATTCTAAAAAGTGCACAAATAATAAGCAAGAATATCACAGGGACATCTGCCTTAGTCTAGGATATCAGGGAAACTTCTCTGAGGAAATAATATTTAGCTCAAATCTGATGGTTGGGAAGAGATAATTTACAGGAAAAGGAAGAGCAACAAAAAGAGCACAAATAAAGGCCATGAGGTAGCAAGCAGGATGACACAGTCATAGAAAGGAACTGGGAGAACAAAAGAAAGAGGGGTGGGGTATTCAAGAACTTAAACTACTTAGTCCAAAAACTAAGGTGAACAACTTACCCCAGTTTGTCTTAGATTTTCCCAATTTCACAACTGAGAGTACTACATCCCCAGAAACCTCTCTATCTCAAGGAAATGGGGACCAGTCTCCCAAGACCATCTGATTTTAAGGCTGAGAGGCCCAAGTGTTGGGAACCTCCTCTGTCCTGGGTACACCAGGACAACTGGTCACCACACTTCATGGTCATAGATAACCATCAGTGGAAATGGTACACCTGATTTGAGCTATAGGTGATGGGCCTTGACTGGCTGAGGGAGCAATGCCCAAGCATTGCACAACTGGGTGTCTAAGGGGAACTTCCACTGAGACAAGAACCAGGAAGGAAGTCAGTTTGGGAAGTGAACGATCACAAGCTCAGTGTGGATATGCTAGGTTGAAGGATCAGTGTATCTTCCTGATCACGGGGCTTACTAAGTATCTGGAACTCTGGAAAAGCTCCTGGGTAGTCTGGATCTGTGAGGGAGAATCTAGAAAGGAGATAATTACCTGGGAATTATCAAATAGTAGCTGAAGCCTTTGGGAATGATTGAGAAAAACAAAGGAGATTGTGGAGGGGGAAAGGAGTTAATGACTAAGGCTGGAGTAACTTTAACGTTTGAAGATTTAATAAAGGTGGAGAATTAAGAAACAGGCCTGAGGAGATACTGTCAGAAAGGCAGGAGGGAAACAGAGCAGTTGTCATGCAACAAATGGCTTCCAGGAAAGAACAAAGGAAGGATTGGTATTTTGTCCAAAAGGAGTCTCAAAAACCACCAGTGACTTTTACAAGGTAGAAGTCATTGTTAAAACTATTTGTACTTTCATAGTCAAAATTATTAATTATGCTTTCAAGTATAAGTTAATAATATCAATTCCTGGTGCATATGAACCATTTGGACCCTCAAAAAAGTAACAGGTTGCACCGAGGAAGGAAAAAATTATATATATATATGGTTTCTACTCAAGGTACTTTGATTGTGCAAGGCATATTAACTGCAAACACTGCAAAAATGCAGTGATTTTTCACAAATATACAGAAGATGCCTCATCTTAAAAGAGGTATTACACTAGGGATTTAAAACAACTCTTTCAATAAAGAGTCAGAAGTAAATATTTTAGACTTTGAAACCCAGAAGTCAAAATCAAGGTTATATGCAGGTATTATTATTTAACAAGAGAGAAAATAAATTCCCACAAATGTTATTTGTTTGCTTGTTTGCTTATATGTGAATTAGTTTTCTTAAAACAGGTCTACCACGGGGCGCCTGAGTGGTTTAGATGCTTCAGTGTCTGCCTTCAGCTCAGGTCATGATCTTCAGGTCCAGGGCTTGAGCCCCACATTGGGCTCCCAGTTCAGGGAGAAACTGCTTCTCCCTCTCCTTCTGACTGCCACTCCCCCAGCTTGTGCGCTCTCTCTCTCTCTCTCTCTCACTCAAGTGAATAAATAAAATCTTAACAAAAAAACAACAAAAAACAAAAAACAAGTCTACTAGTAAAAAGAATGATTTGGAAAAAAAAAAAAAGAATGATTTGGGGATAGAAGGAAGTTAACTTAACTGAGGTTCAAAGCTAAGGTTCCAGAATCAATGCTGCCACTTTCCTTGCAGTGTGAAGAAAACAGATGTGAAACCAGGTCTGCCTACCAAGGCTTTGGAACCTGGGGGCTGCCAGATATCCAAATGTCAAATCCAGCTTTGTTGGCCATCCTGTCTGACACGTTGGACCCATGCCAACATTGACATTACAAATAATGAAAAGGTTGTTAAACTTCTCAACCCAATAAAGACAAAGAAAATCAAGTGTGAAATAAAAATTTTGAAGAATTTATGAGGTGATCCCAACATCACCTCACTGGCAGGCATTGTGAAAGATTCTGTATCACAAAGCCCACTTCAGTTTTTGAACACATGAATAACACAGACTTCAAGCCACTGTACCACTGTTAACAGACAATGATACTTGGTTTACGTGTATGAGATCCTGAAGGCCCCGGAGTATTGTCACAGCGTAAGACAATACTTCATGGGAAGTGAAGCCCCTTCATGTCATGACTGGTCATGAGCACAGAAAGCTATGGCTAACAGACTCTGGATTGGCTGAGTTTTACCATCCTGCTCAAGAATATAACATCCAAACTGCTTTCTGATACTTCAGAGGTCTTGAGCTACTGTAGACTATCAGATGTATGATTCTACAGAGGTTGGATAGGTAGAGCTTGGGTTGTATGTGGCAAGCATGATCTTCTGGAAGGAGCCATTTTTCCACTGACATAAAATTACATTCAGTCAGTGAAGATAGCCTAGGTTCTGGGGTCAGAAGATTATATATGTCGTATGACTACACTGACAAATATAACATGGAATTTGACCCACTTTGCAATGATATCCTGGGCAGATGCTCCTGTAAGCAATGGGAACAGTTTGACCACAATGCAAACCAGCAGCTTGTCAGCCCTGAGGTCTTCGATTTTCTGGACAGGCTTTGGCAATCTGCCTTCAGTCACCGCTTAACACAAGACAGGCCATAGATCACTCCTATCTCCATGCTGTTGTGAAGGACTAGGCTTGAATGGGCTCATCTAGCATATGAATGGGCTCGTCTACAATGGATGGGTGCAGTACATCTGTCAGCAGTGCCAATGTGACATCATGGATTTCTTTAGTGCCAGCTGCTTCACCCCCTCGGACCTCTTGTGTGCTCACCAGTGACTATGGCTGCCAATCCCCCTGGAATGCCTACTCCTGGCACTCATGCCCAGCAGTAATGGTGCCCTCTGGTTCCTGATCCCTAAACTGAGGTAGAGAGCCCATTCTTTTCTCCATGCAGCTTTTGCCTGGTAGGGAGGGATGAAATACTTCAAAAGCACCTTATAGGGGAAAGGATAAAAAATGAGTGGGAAAAATTAGAGAGGGTGACAAAACGTGAGAGACTCCTAACTCTGGGAAACAATCAAGGGATAGTGGAAGGGGAAGTGGGTGGGGGGATGGGGTGACTGGGTAATGGGCACTGAGGTGGCACTTGATGGGATGAGCACTGGGTATTATACTATATGTTGGCAAATCAAACTCCAATAAAAAAATATACATATAAAAAAATTTTAGGGACAGCCTGGGTGGCTCAGCGGTTTAGCGCCACCTTTAGCCCAGGGTGTGATCCTGGAGTCCCGGGATCAAGTCCCGCATTCAGCTCCCTGCATGAAGCCTGCTTCTCCCTCTGCCTGTGTCTATGCCGCTCTCCCTCTGTGTGTCTCTCATGAATAAATAAATAAAATCTTTAAAAAAAATTTTTTATAAAGATGTATAAATTAACAATAGGCCAACAATTAATTGCTGCAGAAAGGCCATTGGCGGAGAAAAAGAATGTTCATTAATTTTATTGGTAAAAAGACACATTTTTAAATCTGGTTTAAAAAGTTGAAATCTAAAGAGTTCTGATGAAGATTAAAATGTTACAAAATTAATTCATTAAACAAATTAAAATAATTTAAAATTTTAATCCAAATTGATTTAATGCTCCCAATAAAGAAAAACTAGTACATTGTTTTATGATTACGGTTAAAAAAAAGCACCAAGTCTGAGCCATTGCTTGTGGACTTATAGTAGTTCAGATCATTTTTAAAAATTACAAAAGCTTATTTTTTTCTTAATTCAAACTTTTTATAATTCAAGGATCCTCTGAAAAATGACCTAACATTTGAATACTTCATAAACAAATTTTTTTTCTTCCTTTTAAATTCAATTCCTCATCACTAAGGGACAAAGATAAATCAGCCTCAGTTTCCATGACTGCATTTGGGTGGAGATTACTTCCCACATTCACCATTGTGCCCCCATCATCCCATATTTAGGGTGGTTTGTTTCTCATGCTCTTCTCTGGAAACTACAAAAATGCAGCATCTTCAAGAGAGATGGGAAGAAAGGAGGAAGGGAGGACCCAACCAACAAGAGCAGTGCACTGCTAGCCACTTACTATCACTGTCCTCCAAAGGTGCTTTGGTGGGGTTGTCCTGATGAATCTATCGGGAATAAACCTTCATTCATTTCACCAAGCTGTTGAAAATCTCACCAAAGTGTAGACAGGACCTGAAAACTTCTGTTCAGTAGTAGGAATCATGTCTTTCGCTAAATCCAACTCACTTATAATTTCAGTTTCAATTTACTTAAAAAATTTAATACCTTCCCTCTCAGGCTCCTTGCCTTGGTCCTATCCACTTTCATCTCCCATATATATAGCTGGTAAGAGGGGGGAAGGCAAAATCTTTTTCAGTTTTTTTTGATTTAGCTATTTTTGAATTGTTACTGGGCATAGCATAATTCTTTTTACAAAAGAAACAAATTACAAAAGAGACATTGTCTATGTAGGTTTCAAGTTAGTAATGCTTTAAGATCTAATAGAAGATGTGGCAACTCTGAAGTTCATTTTAAGTTTCTTGCCTTCTTTTCCTCCTATCCTCCCCTTCCCTCACAGCCATCCAGTGGGAAGTCCTGCCCCCTGGTCCTGTAAATGCATCTGACAGGTAGGAGCAGAGCTGCTACATCCAGAGAATGGGAAATGGTAGCCCCTTGCTGTGCTACAGGGAGGCAGGGCTGTGAGAAGAGAGTTTTTAGTTTTCCCCTATGCATGAAAGTCCTTCATATGTGAAATTTCAGTGTTGGAATTCGTTGGTGTAAAAACAGGTTTGGTTTTATTACCAAGAAGAGGTGTAAAATCCCCATATAAAGGTTTCACTGGGTGGGTGTCTAACACTCACATCTGAAGAGCCTGTGGTCCTGTTTTGTGGAGGCCCCCTGCGACACCCATATTTACACACTTCTGGTTCCACCCAGAGTCCCAGGAAGGGCCAAAGCGCCTTTAAAATCACCACAGCCAAAGTATCTCTAGGGATTAAGTATCCTTCACTCTTTTACTTTGTGTCTCAGCAGTGCCAGGAATTGAGGATGGAATAGTCGCCAGTTCTTGTATGTTTGTGTGTGTACAATGGATTTTCCATTGTAATTCAACAACCTAAGTTTATCAGGTACTTTACGGAGTGAAGCCTAGCTTTCTAAGTACAATATCAAAACAGTCAGCTCTGTATTTTCTGCCATGATGTGATTACCAGAGCTGCTTGTAGGAACTAGGAGAAATTCTTCCAACATATTTGAAGGCCTGAAGTCTTAGATCCATTCCCCTACCTTTATAAATTCACAAGCTTTTCTCACCTGGTGTCACGGGTAACACTTCTTAACTCTAAAAACTTTATCAAAGTGGTAGCTTGAGTAAATATAATGGTAAACTTTACAGGAGGCTAAAGCCTCATTTTAATTTGCTTCTCAACCAAAGGGAAACCATTCAGACTGTGTGGCAAGATGATTTTCTTCCTTTTGGCCCCTTATGGTGGATATTTCCTGGTCTCAACCTGTGTATGTCCTAGAATGCTGTGGTAGCTACCATGTTGAATTGTGCAGAAGCTAAAAGCAAGGGATGTGCCAGAAAAGCAATTTGTGATTACCTTTGCACTGGATTGGAATTTGAATGAGACACTTGGGGTTAATGGAGTCTTTCTTTTGAGGTGGGAAGGAAGGAGAGTCAATCAAGACTTCACAACCCACCATTGTAGCTCAGAGAATCTAGGTGTGGCTGAGGCTGATGTGGAGTGTTTTGGAAGCTGGACATCCTAAAACACATCAGACCTTGCAAGAAATTGAAGGTGAATGCAGAGGACTCTGACATGCCACTCAAGAGCCTTTTAAAACATGTATGTAGAGGGTTTTTAAATATTACTTAAGAAGTCACTCAAGAAGCATGAAAAAAAAAAAAAGACCCAACTCCCAGCTGGGTGAGTGCCAGGGGAGGCGGGAGGGCTGGGGCAAGGTTTTATAGAATAACAACTTTTAAAAATAAATAAATAAATTCTAGTCAGTTAACATACAATGCAATATTGGTTTCTGGAGTAGAATTTAGTGATTCATCACTTATATAGAACACCCAGCACCCATCATAACAAGTGCCCCTCTTAATACCGATCGCCCATCTATTCCATCCCTTACCCACCTCCCTCCATCAACCCTCAGTTTGTTCTCTATCATTATGAGTCTCTTATGGTTTTCTTTCCTCTCTCCTTTCCACCCTCCCTCACAGATGTTCATCTACTTTCTATAATTCCACATATGAGTGAGATCATATGGTGTTTGTCTTATAGAGTAACAAAGTCTGTGTTCTTGTAAACTATCTCATCGGTATCCCTTGTATTGGCACAGTATTTCTCAGCTCTACCCTGTGTATGCCATGATTAGATGGTAGGAAGTGGAATGCCAATATAAAACAGCTGTTTTGGCCTAAAGGTTACTCTAAAAGGTTTTTAAAGTATTTTTTAACTTTGAAGTAGTCCTTTTTTTTTTTTTTTGGTTCCTTTTTTTTTTTTTTGGTTCCTTTTTTTTTAAGTATGAAATCAGAAGTTCCCCTCCCCTACCTGATTTAGTGTTGAGGGATCCCTTGAGCTTATGCAGAAGAGTAGGAATGTGAATGTGTGAGGGCCCCAAGTGTAAAATGTCCACATTTAGACTAGTATAGTCAAGACTGCTTTATGAGAAGATGAAAATTTCATCTACAATATGACTCAGGAAGCCTTGGACTCCAGCTCACAAGTATCTTCCCCAATACCTATGCTGGCAGAAACTTCTACATTTTACGTCCTTCTTTAAGGGCCCCTTAAAACCGTTTTTATGCTCAACCTATTTAACATTAGATTCATTAATTTATTATGTTAATGTATAATTACATTGATTTATTACATTAAATTGTTATTTATAATTCATCAATTCATTAAACATTAATATCCTGGATCTAGGAAGGATAACTTAACTAATCACTATCTTATTGTTGACTCTTCCATGCCTGAGACTAGAGCACTAATGTCTCAAAACCCATGGGGTACTAACAAGACTGCAGAATTTGGGGCTAGGAAACTTAAACTGTAGGCCTTCAGCACCAGGGCATCTGCTAAGGAGGCATTCACCCCTTCCACCCTCAGGTCTGTTCCAGTGCTTATAGGTTCTCATGCTAATAAGAGTCAATTGACTAGCTGTAGACAGAAAGGTATAGGGTTTTAGACTTTGCCAGCCTAAAGGAGGTGATCCTTGGCAGGACAATCTTGTGGTTGAAGGTATACCCCTAAAGAAACTGGGTGTTTAGGGAGTGTTTATTCTATATTTGAAAGTCCAAAATGAAAGGTGGAAATGGATGACCAACTGTGTCCAGAGACTTGACTAGTGGTCTCCCCATATTTGGTTGAATCTGCTCACCAAAGTGGCCTAGACAGAACATAGAGACACTAGGGGCAGCGTTGTGTGAACCACCAGAGAAGCCCCTGGGGGTTTCTCCCCTTATCCTTACTACTTTTCCCTTCTACTTATGTTGAATTTAATTTGCTCTTCTCCTAGATTAAGATCTTTTATTTTAAACATTTTTTTGTTTTAATCATTTAAAAATATAAATTTCAAGTTTTGATATGGTTGAGTTTTAATTTTCAATACAAAATATGCTCCTAATTTCTCTTGTGATTTCTTCCTTGGACCATAGATTACTTAAAGGCATGTTACTTGACTATCAAGTATTTGTAATTTTCCAGGTATCTTTTTGTTACTGTGCTTATTTTAATTTTGCTATGAGCAGAGAACAAGTCCTATATGATCTCAATCCTTTTAAATTTATCTAGTTGTGCTTTATGTCCTAGCATAATAATGTATCTTTGTAAACTAGAAAAAATATAGTGTTGGATAATTTTCAGTTAGGTCAAGGTGGTAGGTAGTTCAGATTCTCAGATTCTTTACTGAATTTGTTGTCTACATGTTACACTCATTACAGAGAACAGGGTACAAAAAATTCTCCCACTGTGTATTTGAACTTGTCTATTTCTCTTCTTAGACCTAACAATGCTTTCTTCATGCCTGTTTGCTTATGTTATTAAGTGCTTACACATTAAGGAATTTTTTACTTTTTTTACTATTTGATTCTTTATAATAATGAAGTATCTATCTCTGGAAATTTTTCTTGTTTCGAATTTTAATTTGTCTTATAGAAAAATCAGTCTAAAACTTTTATGGTTGGTTTTTGCATGGTATTTTTTCTATCCTTTCACTCCTAACAATCTGTGTCTTTTTATTTAAAGTATATATATTTTCAAATAGCATTTGTCTCACTTTTTTATCCAGTCTGATAATCACTGCTTTTAAAATAGTGTATTTAGTCCATTTTTATTCACTGTGATATTTATATGCCTTTATATGTTTTAAGTCTACCATTTTTCTTTTTAATTTGCTTTATATTTATTGTTTTCTCTTTCCTCTGCCTACTTTTGGCAAACTTTTTAAAGATTTCTTTCTTTATTTTTTTTAGAGAGAGAGAGAGAGAAAGCAGAGAGAGGGGCAGAGGCAGAGGGAGAGAGAGAATCCTCAAGCAAACTCCCCACTGACCATAGAGCCTCACACAGGGATTGATCCCAGGACCTTAAGATCATTACCTGACCCAAAATCAAGAGCTGTGGACAGCCACAGACTAGCCAGAGTTACTAAACCAAACCAAGCTCGAACTTGCATCCCTCATCCACTCAAAAGGCTAGGGAGCCTGACACTTGAGAAAGGGCTTGAGCAATGGTTTTCAGAACTTGCTTTTTCGTGATCGCCCACATAATGCAATAGATACAATTTATTCTGGCCTAGTCATAAACTTAAATAAGGGTCTGTGCTGTCCTTGCTGGTCTGTTAACCATATATAATGTTCCTTCGAGGTATATACACCTGGAGCAACAAGCTTATCTATTAACCAGAACCCTAAATCTTCTGGCGCCTGTGGGTCTGTCTTACATGCTGCTAAAGGGAAAGCTTGGAGGGATTCACAAATATGCTAAGAATGGACACTTCCTTATCTTTGTTTTGCTTATGCTATATAATGCTGTAGAACCTTGAATAAAGCTGACACTGCTTGGACATCATCCACTGTGTCCCTCTTGTCCCCATCTCTTTACTTTTCTTTTATTTTCCTCATCCCCTTACCCTCCGGACCCTAATCGTGTTGCCACAGAGCACACAACAAAGAGCTGGCCATTGAGCTGAGGGAGTCATCCAGGCACCACTGAAACAATTTTTAATATTTCACTTTATGACATCTGTTGGCCTTTAAGCTACACTTTTTTGCTTCATATTTATAGATTGTTTTAGAGATTATAGCATGCATATTTATTTCAATTCACCTTTAATTCATATTATTGTTGTAACTTAAAAATCTTATAGCAGTGCACTTTCATTTACCTCTCATATAGGAGTTTCATGTCTACCTACATTATAAACTCCAGAATAGAGTGTCTAATATTTGCTTTAAACAGCTTTCCTTTAAGACAGTTAGAAATAATAATAATAAAAAAAGACAGAAGTAAGGAAAAGGACTATTTTGTATTTGCTTACATAGTTATCATTTCTAGTGCTCTTTGCTTCCTTCTGTAGATACAAGTTTCAATTTGCTGCAATTTGCCTTAGCTTTAGCGAACTTCTTTTTGGATTTCTTATAGTGGGTTTCCCAAAGACAAATGATTTAAGCCTTTATGTATCTGAGATGTTCTTATTTTGCCTTCAGTTTTATAGGTCATTTTTGCAAGATAGAGAATTCAAGGTTAATATTGCTATTTAAAAGGAGTCATTCTACCGTCCTTCTGATTGTTCTGTTTCTGATTAATGTTTAGCAGTTATTTTTATTATTGTTCCCTTGTATCAAATATGGCAAATGTGGCTTTTTTTTCTGACTGCTTTTAAGATTTCCTTTTGTCTGTTTACATCAGTCCAAAATATTGTGGTTTGCTTTGTGTTTTCCTGCTTTTCAAACTCACAGGTTTATGTTTTTCATTAAATCTGGACTCTTTTCAATCATTGTTTCTGTAAATATTTTTTTCTACCTCAACTTCTCTCTCCTTTCTTTCTGGCACTCCAGTCACAAATATGTTAGACCATGTCCCATTGATTTTTCCAGTTATTTTTCTCTCTCTGCTTCAGTTTTTGTTACCCCATCTCAAATCCCACTAATCTGGCTTCTGTACTTATCTAATCTGTCATTGAGCCTATCAGAAAAAAATTTTCAATTCAGATATTGTGTTTTGCTCATGCAGAATTTTTATTGGTTCTTTTTCTAAATGTGAATTTCTATGCTGAGTCTTCATCTGTCATTTTTATCCCCCTTTCCCTTAAACCTTGAATACATTGATAATTGCTTTAAATTTTAAATTATTTATTTACTTAATTTTTTTAGGCATGGAGAACAGAGGTGTGAGGAGGGGCAGAAGAGAGGGAGAGAATTTTAAGCAGGCTGCATGCCCAGTGTGAAGCCCAATATGGGGCTCGATCTCACAACCCAAAGATCATGAACTGAGCTGAAATTAAGTCAGATGCTTACTTAACCTACTGAGCCACCCAGGCTCAATACTGTTTAGAAGCCCTTACTTTATAATTCCAACATCTCTTGGTATAGTCATTTTCTATGGCTTTCTGAAAATCGTAGATTTTATGTTGCAGAGAGTTTATGTTAGCTTCCTTATGACAATATTTAAATTTGTTTTACTCATTTATTGGCTAATTAGCTTCATTCTATTATATTCTATCGTGCTAATTTTTAGACTGGTCTAGAGCATCCTTACTCTGTGACTAGTATAGCCCTGTGTTCTGGCCTTGTTGTGCTTTCAAATGGATGCCTGTGGCATTGACTATGGCAAGACAGCTCTCCAGCATCTGCCAGCATTGTGTGACCCTGACAGCCCTAGTAGTTCTTCCCTGCTGGACTTTAGGGAGTCTTATTCCATGTATGTAGTGCTGGTATTTGGGTAAAAATTCAAGGAAATTCTTATACAGAACTCGTCTTCTGGACACCTTCTTTTATGTCATGTTCCTTATGTTCCTAGGCACCTCAGTAACCCTGAACTTTATTCTGTGCTTCCTCCACCCAGTATTCCCACTAGACTCTGGGCTTGAATGCCCTGTGGCATGGCTTGCAAAGCACCCCCAGTAAGAAAGCCAAGGACATGTGAAACTTGTCTCATGACATTCCCCTCTCCTAAGGATCCCAGCCCTATGCTGTCTTTCCTCCAGTGCCTGAATATGGCTGTTTTCTCATGGTTTGTAGTGGAGAGATAAGTCTGAAATCTATTACTGCCTCATGGTTCAAACCAGAAGCACCCACATTTTTTTTAATATAAGGAAAATAAACTTATAAATATTCATTGAATGAATTGAGAAATATGATGGTATCAACACTTTATAATGGAATACATCTTCTTAAGGGTTTTAGAAATTTGGGATTAAATTTCTAGCTCTGTGCCTTCAAATAATTATTTAGTCAGTCTAAACCTCAACTTACATTTTGTAAATTAAGGAGGGAGTATTGGATTATCTGTAAAGTGTTTCCTAGATATATCTTTATATTCTGTGGCACAAAGATAAAATTATGAATTTTTCAGTTTCAAAGAAATCCAAAAGTCATCCCCTTTATCTTAGCTCTGATTATAGTTTATAAATGCTTTGATTGGAGAAGTAAAATGAGGAGAGAAAAACTGAATGCTTAATGTACTATCAAATTATTTTTTATATGCTGTGTCTAATGCTTTGCACAATAGGCATTTAAATTTCCCATAAGAATACACGTAATATATCAAATAACTCAGTAAATGGTGCCATCAAGAAATCATTCCTTCCAAGTGAAACAATGTTTGTATATTAATTCTAAGAATGTGTTGAATAATAGTTGCCAATTTAATCATTTAGACTCCCTTCTTTATTGTAGACTGTTTGGGTTTAGTGACCAGACTTAAATAAAATCGGAATAGTTGGTGCAATTTGAAGATTGAAGATTCACATCCTTTACTTTCATTTATACATGTGTTCTACAAATACTTATAGAGAACTTATTATGTGCCAAGAACTGTACTAGCCTCTGGAGACAAAATAAGAGGCAAAATAAACTTGATTCTTGCTATCACAATTTAGAGTCCAGTGGATAAAATAGCATGAATCAGATAATCAGAAATAAATGTAATGTTTCAACTGTGAAATGCTCTGTTAGAGAGAAGAATGTGGTTCAATAAGAGGGTATAATGTGGATTTTAGTTAGGGGGAAAACAGCATGCCAGAAAGAAGCAGCAGCCTGTATTAAGCCCATTAGTGAGAGGAAGTTGAGCAAATCTGAGGGCATAAAAGAAAGCAGTATGGCAGAAGCAATGAGAGTAAGGGGAGTTAAGTACAAAATAAGGCTAGAGGAATAGTTAAGGGCCAGGTTATTTATTTTGGTAGGACATGTTAAGATGTTTGCCTTTTTTACTAAAAATAATAGGACACATGGAACATTCTCCAGATTAGATCATATATTAGGGCACAAAATAAGCCTTGACAAATATAAAAATCTTGAAATTATCCAAAATAGCTTCTCTAGCAATAATAAAATGAAAATAGAAATCAATCCAGGAACACTGAAAAATTTATAAATACATGAAAATTAATAATTATTAATAGTACCTGAATAATTCACCAATGAATCAAAAAAAGAAATCACAGGGAAATTTATTTTTTTTTAATTAACTTTTATTGGTGTTCAATTTACCAACATACAGAAAAACACCCAGTGCTCATCCAGTCAAGTGTCCACCTCAGTGCCCGTCACCCATTCCCCTCCTCCCCTTCCACCACCCCTAGTTCGTTTCCCCGAGTTAGGAGTCTTTATGTTCTGTCTCCCTTCCTGATATTTCCCAACATTTCTTTTCCCTTCCTTTATATTCCCTTTCACTATTATTCATATTCCCCAAATGAATGAGAACATATTATGTTTGTCCTTCTCTGATTGACTCATTTCACTCAGCATAATACCCTCCAGTTCCATCCACGTTGAAGCAAATGGTGGGTATTTGTCGTTTCTAATTGCTGAGTAATATTCCATTGTATACATAAACCACATCTTCTTTATCCATTCATCTTTCGATGGACACCGAGGCTCCTTCCACAGTTTGGCTATTGTGGCCATTGCTGATAGAAACATCGGGGTGCAGGTGTCCCGACGTTTCATTGCATCTGAATCTTTGGGGTAAATCCCCAACAGTGCAATTGCTGGGTCGTAGGGCAGGTCTATTTTTAACTCTTTGAGGAACCTCCACACAGTTTTCCAGAGTGGCTGCACCAGTTCACATTCCCACCAACAGTGTAAGAGGGTTCCCTTTTCTCCACATCCTCTCCAACATTTGTTGTTTCCTGCCTTGTTAATTTTCCCCATTCTCACTGGTGTGAGGTGGTATCTCATTGTGGTTTTGATTTGTATTTCCACAGGGAAATTTAGAGCCATAAACACCTATGTTTAAAAAGAAGAAAAGCCTCAAATTGATTATCTAACTGTACACCTTCAGGAACTAGAAAAAGAAGAACAAATTAAAACCAAAGCCAGCAAAAAGAAGGAAATAATAAAAGATCTGAGATAAATGAAATAGACAATACCAAAAAAATAGAGAAAAACTAAGTTGTTATTTTAAAAGATCAATAAACTTAACAAGCACTTAGCTCTACTAAGTGGGAAAAAAACACAGAAGAGTAAACTGAATAAGATCAGAAATGAAAGAGAAAGCTTTACTACCAATCTTGCACAAATAGAAGTATAAAAAATTATAAGAGAATATTATAAATAGTTGTTTACCAACACAGATAACTGGACAAATTTCCAGAAACACACAAACTACATAAACAGACTCAACAAAAAAACAGACAATCCAAATAACCTATTACCAGAACAGAGATGGAATTGGTAATCAAAAACTTCCCAAGAAAGAAAAGCTCAAGAATAGATGCCTTCCCTGAAGAAATCTACTGATCATTTAATGAAGAAATACTACTGGGTCTTCTCAAACTCTTCTAAAACACAGAAGAGAGAACTCTTCCTAACTCATTCCTTAAGGACAGCATTATCTTAATACCTAAGTCAGACAAAGACAACATAAGAAAAGAAAACTACAGATCAAATCCCATATAAATAATGATGTAAAAATCCTCACATACTAGCAAAGCAAATCCAGCAGTATATTAAAAACATTAATAGCACAACTATCTTAGCTCAGACTGCTATAACAAAATACCATAAACTTCTCATAGTTCTGGAGGTTGGAAGTCTGAGATCTGGGTGCCATCAGGGTCAGGTTCTTGGTGAGGCCCTAATTCCTGGTTTGCACATGGCCAGCTGTCATTGTACCCTCACATAGTGGAGAGCAGAATGAGATAGAAAGCCAACTCCCTGGTCCTTCCTAAGGACACTAATCTCATTCATGAGGGCTCACCCTTGTGATCTAATTGCCTCCCAAAAGCCTTGCCTCCAAATACCAACACACTGAGATTAGTGTCTCAACAGGTGAATTTGTGGGTGAGAGGGAATACAAACATTCAAGGACACTGCAATGACCAAATAGGACTTATTTCATGAGCACATCTATAGAATCAATGTTTTAAATAGAATTATCCCAATTGAGGCATAAAAGGAATTTGGTGAAATCCAACAATCTTTTATGAAAAAATACACTTAACAAACTGAAAACAGAATTTTCCTCCATCTGGTAAAGAACATTAATGAAAATTCCACAACTAACTTCATGATCAATGGTGAAAGCCTGAAAGCCTTCACCCTAAGATCATGAACAAGACAAGAATGTTTGCTTTTGCCAGGGTTATTAGTCAAGAAAAAAATTAAAGGCATCCAAATTTCAAAGGAAAAAGTAAAAGTATCCTTATTTGCAGATGTCATGAGCTTAAAGCTGGAATAAAAATGCACAGAGACTGTTAGAGCTAATAAATAAATTAAGCCAGGTTATAGCATGCAAAAGTCAGCTGCATTTCTAAACACCGGTAATGAACAATCTAAAAATGAAATTAAGAAAACAATTGCATTTACAACAGCATTCAAAAGAATAAAATGTCTAGGAATAAATTTAACCAAGGAAGTGGATGACTTGTTCACTGAAAACTCCAAAGCACTGATAAAATAAAGAAAACTTAAATAATGTAAATGCATCTGGTGTTTGTGGTTGGAAGATAATCTCGTTAAAATCACAATACTACCCTAAGGAATTTACAGATTCAATTAAAATTCCAATGGACCTTTTGTAGAAACAAAAAACCAATCCTCAGATTCCTATAGAATTACAAAGGGCTCTAAGGAGCCAAAATAATTTTGAAAAAGAAGAACCAAGATAGAAGAGTCACACTTCCTGACTTAAAAACTTATTAGAGGGAAGCCTGGGTGGCTTAGCTGTTAAGCGCCTGCCTTTGGCCCGGGGCAGGATCCTGGAGTACCCTGATCCAGTTCCACATCAGGCTCCCTGCATGGAGCCTGTTTCTCCTTCTGCCTAGGTCTCTGCCTCTCTCTCTGTGTCTCTCATAAATAAATAAACAAAATCTTTAAAAAAAAAAAAAAACTAATTAGAAAGCAACAAAGAAGAATCAAACAATGTGTTACTGGCATAAGGATAGAGTTATTGGGATCCCTGGGTGGCGCAGCGGTTTGGCGCCTGCCTTTGGCCCAGGGCGCGATCCTGGAGACCCGGGATCGAATCCCACATCGGGCTCCCGGTGCATGGAGCCTGCTTCTCCCTCTGCCTGTGTCTCTGCCTCTCTCTCTCTCTCTCTGTGACTATCATAAGTAAATTAAAAAAATAATAATAATAAATAAAAAAAATAAAAATAAATAAAAAAAAATAAAAAAAAAGGATAGAGTTATTAACCAACAGAATAAATTTATTCATTCATTCCAGAAATAAACTTAAATGATTTTAGACAAGATTGCTAAGATCTTTCAAAGAGGAATGAATAGTCGCTTCAACAAATGATGCTGAGACAACAGGATGTTCATATGCAAAGAATGAATTAATTTATTGCAACCTCACACCATCTATAAAAATTCACTAAAAATGAATCAACGATGCAAATAGAAGAACTATAACTATTAAACTCTTAGAAGAAAGTATAAGTGTAAATCTTAATGATGCTGGATTGGCCATGGATTCTTCATATGACACCAAAAAGCAAGAGTAGCAATAGAAAAAATAGATACATTGGACTCAATCAAAATGTTAAACTTTTGTGCATCAAAAGACATTATTAAAAAAGTGGAAGATACCCTATAGAATTGGAGATAATATTTGCAAATCATGTGTTTAATAAGGGTCTAATATCCAGAACATATAAAGAATTCTCAGAACTCAACAACAAAAGATAAACCACTCAATATGAAAATGAGCAAAGTATTTGAATTGATATTTCTCTAAATAAAATATATAAATAGCTACTAAGCATTCAACATCACTAATCATTAAGAAAATATAAATAAAAACCAAATGAGACACACTTTGCACCACTAGGATAGTTATAATTTTAAAAGGAGGGGATGACAAATGTTGATGAGGAAATGGAGAAATTGGAACCCTCATATACTGCTGGTGGGGATGCAACATGTCTCAGCCACTGTGCAAAACACAGAATTGCCATATGATCCAGCAATTCCACTCAACAGTTGGATGAATCAATAATATGTGGTATATACAATGGAATATTATTCATCTATAAAAAAGAACCAAGTACTGACATATGTTATAACATGAATGAACCTTAAAAACTTTATGGTAAGTTAAAGAAGTCAGACAAAAAGGTCACATACTTCATTATCCCACTTATGTGAAATAAATAGCATAGTGAAATCCACAGAGGATAGAAAGCAAACTGATAGTTGTCAGGCACCAGCGGTCAGGGAGAATGGGAATCAACTGTGTAATCAATTTGGAGTTTTCTTTGAGGGTGATGAAAATATTTTAGAATGTGATATTAAGTGGTGGTTACATAACATTGTCAATGTGCTGAATGCCCATGAATCACATGCTTTAAAATGGTTACTTTTATTTTATGTGAACTTCACTTCCGTGAGAAATTTACATGACTAAACTTCTAACAACTCAAAAGAGGAATAAATTTTGTGAAAAAAATAATATGCACTTACATTTTTGGGGACAAATTATAGCCAGGATTAACATAAATCACACTTAACTTTTTTCATATTCTTCAGCTACAGCATATAGACTCTTCACTATTCAACCGTAGCTTATTTTTCTAGTTTCATCAATATCTTAATCTTACCTCCTATAAAATATAATGGAGTTACATATTTATTGCCAACAATTCCTCAACGTGTTCATTCATCACTCTGTATGTTTGCACACACTACTCAAAATACTGCTTACGGTGATAAAAATGCAGAAGACCCTATGATCTGACAGTATGAAGTACCTAGCCATCAAACATTGTAGTATTAATCCTATAAGCTATTGACACTGAAAATATTCATAATGAATTGCCAAATGTAAACATATTGGTTAACTTTCCTGAGGAATATGTTAACTGCTATCTAATTTGGAAATATGTGCATATATGAGTGCATAGAAAAACATCTAAAAAATATACGCTACAGTTATAGCAATGGATACTTCTGCAATAGAATTTTTTAATAATTTTGTGTGTTTTATTAATAGCTTGTGTTAACTTTGTAATCCAAAAAATATTTTGTTTATTTTTTGAATGAGAATATATTAAAAGATTATTTTATTTTTTAAGAGGTTATTTTAAAGGTTATTTTACTAAAAGTGAAGAGATAAGATTTTCATCTGGAAAAAATTTACTCTAGCAGATGTTTATGTGCAAAAAAGATGTATGTACACTGTTAAAAAATTTCAGCACCAGGGGCACCTGGGTAGTTCAGTTGGTTAAGTTTCTCCCTTCAGCTCAGGTCATGATCTTGGAGTCCTGGGACTGAGCCCCACATTATCGGGCTCCCAGCTCAGGGTGGGGTCTGCCTCTCCTTCTCCCTCTGCCCCTCCCCCTTCCACTGGTGCATACTCTCTCTCCTTCTTTCTCTCTCTCAAATAAATAACATCTTTTTAAAAAAATTTTCAACAGCAGTCCAAGCCGTTAATTATTTGGATTAGGGTTGCGGTGCAGTGACCATGAGAAAGTGATGAAATAGTAGAAAGAAATATTAGAAGAAATTGACAGAAATTGATGATACTTAGTTACTCTCTGCTCTCAAAATGCTATACATTTGGGATAAACATAGCTACATTTTTTCCATGCAAATATGGAAAATAACCAGGAATGGGCAGCATTTTAAATCAGTAACATCATAATGTGACCAAGATATCATCTATTATTCTCTGAGTAGTAAGCTTTCCCCAGGATCCTAGAAGCCATGACACCTGAAGTAGAAATACAAAGAAGAGGCTGGTGTATGAAGAAACAAATAGGACCCACTTGACAATGGATTATAACTTTTCTCAGATAATTCATTTTTCTCAAGTATTTTGATTTTTTGCTTTGTCTTTTTATTCTAGAAAATGTGTTGAAAATGGATTGCCTAGTACAAGTTAGCAATGTGTTAGCTTCAGCAGTTCAGGAGAAAAAATTGAAATTTTATGTCCCAGAATTCCTTTGCCTTTAAAATTAGTCAATAAAAGGGACATACATAATATGTGGAAAGCAGAAGAGAAGGGAAAACCATTGTTCTGCAAAGGGAAGACAACACAAATCATTGGCAGTAGCTCCCCTTGGCTTCCAGGGCTTCTCCTGAGAATAACTCACCATGGTGCTGAAGAAGCTGGGCTAACAGTCTGTGTACTTCCCATGTCTCTAAAAAAGAGACATTTCCTCCCCCAGTCATCTCAATGGTTGTATAAACCTCTAATTCTCTTTGCTAACACAGTGAATTGGGTCTCACTGTTCATTTCCTACCTAAAATTATAATCAACCATGAGAGATTTCTATTCTTATTTAAAAGTCTTTTTAAACATTAAAAAAAAAACAAATCCATGTCATTATTTTCCATAATAATCTTGAAATGTTGGAGTGGTATTCATAAATAAAAAATATATTCTAAACCCAAATAGTATTGTGTGATATCACCAATGGTTGCCAAGAAAATTATTTTAATAACACGATGGACTACATTAAACAGACAGTGAGAACTGGTAATGGAGTTGTTTGTTAAATAACTTATTTGGCAAAAATCCACTGAATACTTATTGTCCAGCTCTGTGCAAGAATGTTTGTTAGATAGTAATTATGATAAACTGAATAAGAAATAGTCTTTGTTCCCAAAGAATTCATCATCTGGGGAGGATACTGTTGGAACATCATTAACTATATTAAAGGTAATGGTAATAATAGAACAACAGCAACAACAAGTAGCACTTACCAAATACATACCTGTCAGGAACTAGAATAAGTACACATTATCTCATTTAAGCATCACAACAATCTGATGAACTAGGAAACATTATTACTTCTGTTTCACAGAGAAGGAAATATTTGAAAGGTTGTAAGATTGGCTCAATATCAAACAACTAGTAAGTGATAACACAGAGATTCAAATTCAGACATGTCTAATTCCAGAACACATCTACTACCACACTTTAATGCCAACCCTATGAACTACTTCCAAAGGAAATACAGACAGGGACAATTCATTCCTTTTCTGGAAAATAAAAGCTATGCAGAGAAGTGACTTTTCAGTACAGGCTAGAAATTTTCCACATGTTTAAGAATGCGTAGGAATTCAAGACACAGAGATGAGAAAAAGCATATAGAAATAAAAATGAATGAAATGTAGTCATATGTGACTAGAAAAGAGAATATAGAAGGCTACTGACAGTTGATGAGCCTTCAAAGGAAGTAAAAGTTCTTCCTGAATTTAAACTAAGGACCTTAAATGTCAAAGAGCCAAGAATAACATGCTTTCTATCTAGACAGAATCTCATTAACTTTTAATGAATAAAAGCAATTTGATGTGTACATAAAGTTATAAAATGGCCACAAGGGGGTATATCATCAGATGGCTTGCCTTCTTTAGTTAAATGTTGCTAGAAATTTAAAGATTTAATCTATTGTTATATACATGCATGCTTGTCAGCTGGATTGCATATTGTTGACCAACAGTTCTTTTGAGCTTAATAACATGCAAATGAAACTGAATATATACCTCCTGTGATTTAGAAGTCATGCAAAGCTGTGTGCCAAAAGTTCTTTATACCAGCCCATGACTGAGAAAGAAATTCTCATATTGAGTCACCCTTTGAGTTTAAGACAAATTTCTGCTCAGTGACATGTCAGACAGAGAAAGACAAACACAGTATGAAGGAGGAGTTAAAGTGGTAGAGAAGTAAGGGGATCTTAGGCTTACTTTGTCCCTGGAACACTGCTAGATAAAAATCAAATCATTTTGATCACCTAAGAAATTAATCTGAGGACTGAAAGGGCAAAACTGAACAACTAGAGGTAGAAGAAAAACACCACATTGTGGAAGATAGGTGCTATAGAGACTTGATATGGGGGAGAAAGAGCTACAGGTGCTGCAAAGAGGAGGTAGCCCTGACCATGAAGAGAGGAGCAAGAGAGAAAGAAAAGGAGTGAAAATGCATGCAGGGAATTGCACAAGAAAAACAATTCCTCAAAACTATGGACTGAGAAATGGAGAGGGGCTGAAAAATGCAACTTTTTATAAACAGTGGAGCATAGAGTCTGAAGTTTCAGAGGTCTGAGCCATCACCAGGGTCATGGCTGGCCGGCTTGGTGGTACTTCCTGTGGGGAAGGAGAGCAGAGACCCGAGAGCAGGCAGTGCAGTCTGAAGATCCCTGGATCACACATAGGGAGAAACAGTTCCTCTACTTGGAGTGCATTTGGGAGAGATGGCACAGCTTCTCTGGGGGCAAAAGAACAAGCAGTGCCAGTGTGCTGCCCTGTTCTGTAGCACAGGAACAAAGACACTAGCTGAGGACAGCAAAACTTGGTGTCAGCTTTTAGCTGCACTTTACCATAAACTCCGAGCTGCTGCTCAGTCATGCAACTAATTTCCAGGATAAGCCAGCACTGGCCACAGCACAGCAAGACCCTCCCCTAGAGAATGAGTGTGGACCTGCACCATGCGGATCTCTAAAATTTGGAATTCTGAAACATAACCACATGCCTGAGATAAAACACAGAAGTGCTGTGCCACTTGGCAGGCAGACAGCTCAGATGCAGAAAGGGTGAGGGAAGGGATCTGGTGGAAGTTGGGGATACAAAAGAGATTATTATTTGCTCTTCTGTGAGAGCTTCCTGAATAGTGGTAGGCACAACCTCCTCAATCCAGGGATGAGAGAGCAAGGGAATGCCATTTTCACCCCTGCCCATCAGCAGGGGTGACCTGACCCTGACCCTGACCAACTTCAGAGAGGAAAACCGCCTCACCCAGTGGTGCCTGGAGTCACTTGTACTAAATCCCTCCCTGCTGCATCATGCAGGTGCATCTCCACTAGGGAAGTCTGCCTGGGAGTCAGAGCAGCAGGCTCATCACCCCAGACAACAAGCACAAATGCTTCATACTCACCAAGTCTACTGATCACAGACGGCTGAAAAGCTTCAGCTCTAGGAGAAATAGGATCTAACTTCTTTTCTTAAATTTATTTATTTATTTTTTGGCCTGCTTCTTTTAACAAGCAGACAAAAACACACCCTAGGATCTAGCTTCCTTTTTTTTTTTTTTAACCTCTTCTTAATATAGCATTAGTCATTACTTTAAGAAGCAGGAATACAACAAGCTTTCCTAATAATCACACACATAATAAAAAAGAGTGATCCAGACAAAAATGACAAGAAAGAGGAATTCACCCCCAAAAGAAAGAACAGAAAGAAGTCATGGCTAGGGATTTAATCTATATAGATACAAGTAAGGTATGGTAACCAGAATTTAAAACAGTAATCATAAAGATGCTAGCTGGACTTGAGGAAAGCAAAGAAGACACTAGAGAATCCATTACTGCAGAGATAAAAGAACTAAAAATTAGTCCAAAATAAAACTTTGCCACAACCAAGTTGTAAAACCAAATGCATGCAATATAATGAAGAGGAATGACTCAGAACAAATCAGTGGTATAGATTATACCATTATGGAAAATAAGCTGAAAAGAAGAGAGAAAGAAAGTCTATAAATGTAGACTTGGGGAAATTAGCAACTCCTTAAACCATAATAACATTCATATCATAGGAGTCCCAGAAGTAGAAGAAAAAGAAAAAGAATCATGTTTAAGTAAATTATAGCTGAAAACATCCCTAATCTGGGGAAAAAACAAACATCAAAATCCAAGAAGCACAGAGAATGCCCATTAAATTCAACAAAAGCTGGCCATCACCAAGACATCATAGTCAAATTCACAAAATACACAAACAAGGAAATCTCCCAAAAGCAGAAAGGGAAAAAAAATTCCTTGACCTACAAGGGAAGAAAGATCAGGTTCACAGCAGATCTGTCCCCAGAAACTTAACAGGTCAGAAGTGAGTAGCAAGATGTATTCATCTATATGCTGCTGATGAGAGACTTATTTTGGACTAAAGACACCCACAGATGGAAAGTGAGGGGATGGAGAACTATCTATCATGTTAATGGACATTAAAAGAAAACCAAAGTAGCCATACAGATACCAGACAAACTAGATTTCTAAACAAAAACTGTATCAAGAGATGAAGAAGAGCATTATATCATAATTAAGGGGTCTGTCCCTCAAGAAGATCTAATAATTGTAAATAGTTATGCCCCCAACTTGAGAGTACCCAAATATATAATTCAATTAATAAAAAACATAAGGAAACTCATTGATAATAATACAATAATAGTAGGGGATTTTAACACCCCAGTTCAGCAATGAATAGATCATCTAAGCAGAAAATCAACAAGGACAAAATGACTTTGAATGACACACTGGACTGGATGGACTTGATATATTCAGAACATTTCATCTTTAAAACAGCAGAATCCAAATTCTTTTGGAGACCACACAGAACATTCTCCAGAATAGATCACATATTGAGTCACAAATCAGCCCTAAACAAGTACAAAGACTAAAATCCTACCATGCATATTTTCAGACCACAATGCTATGAAACTTGAAGTCAACCACAAAAAGAAAAAAAAAGGTAGATCACAAATACATGGAGTTTTTGGACTAAAGAATGAATGAGTTAACAGGAAATTAAAGGTGAAATAAAAAAGTACATGAAAACAAATGAAAATGAAAACATGACAGTCCAAACCCTTTGGGATGCAGCAAAGGTGGTCCTACAAGGGAAGTATATTGCAATATAGCCCTACCTCAAGAAACAAGAAAAGTCTCAAATATACAACCTAAATTTAAACCTAAAGTTGCTAGGAAAGGAACAGCAAATAAAGCCTAAAGCCAGCAGAAGAGGGGAAATAATAAAGATTAGAGAAGAAATAAGTGATACAGAAACAACAACAACAAAGCAGTAGAACAGATCAATGAAAATTGAGAGCTGGTTCTTTGAAAGAATTAATACAATTAATAAACTCCTAGCCGTATTTATTAAAAAAAAAAGAGAAAGGGGCCAAATAAATAAAATCATGAATGAAAGATAAGAGATTATAAACAACACAGATATACAATTATAAAAAATGTTTTGAAAAATTATATGCCAACCTAAATATGCTTTGAATTGAGCTCAAAACTCCAAGATTCCTAGACCATGCCTGTGTGAGGACAAGCAAAAGTGATTTGCAGCCAAGGGAGGCAGAATTGAGCTGAGATCTGAGCTGCTGCCACCCCAACTATGGAAGGATGCAAGTGAATCTGGTTGTGTTCCCTGCGAAGGCAAAACAGGGGTATTCCTCAAAGCTGGGAGAAAATCCAGATTTTCCACAACACAAATTTATAACGTCAAAAACACAATCTGGAAGTCTATGGCATGCAGTGGATATAATTTCTAATGGAAAATTATGAAATAACTTTATAAGAAAAGACAAGCAGTTATAACTAGCTTGGTATGCATATCTTTTTACCTCAATGAGCATAGTTATAATAGCTGCTTTAAAGTTTCTCTCTGATAATTACATCTGACTGACGTAGGAGTTGGTATCAGTTGTCTTTTGTATGTGTATAACACACATATATTGTATTCTATGTATATGTACATAACACATATACACCATATAATATGTGCATATAGCTATGTATATTTTTATATTTTATATATATTGAGTGAAACTATTTAAAAAAATCTCATCAGGAAAGTAAAAATAATTTTAAAGGGCCAAAGTTTTAGAACATAAAATTACAGTAGTGAAAAAAAAAATTCACTAAATTGTTTAAGGGAAGGATGACAGAGGAAAAAATCAATAATGAAGATAGCTCAATAAAAAGTATTCACTCTAAATGAAAGAAGGAAAAATATTTTTAAAACCCAGGTTCTCAGGTACCTTTAGAAGAAAGTGAATAATAAAAATAAGAGCTAAAGTTAAAAAAATCATTATCTCATTTTTTGAGACGTTTAACAAAATTGACAACTGGTAGATGATTAATCAAGAAAATAAGACAGAGAAAATGCAAATTGCCAATATTAGGAATGGAGAAGAATTGATCACTGTAGTTCCTAAAGGCTGTAAAAGAATAGGAAAAATTAAATTTTAAAAAAGGAAAAAGAAGAAAAAATAGTAAAAAATTATTAAAAATTGAATTATTAAAATTCCAACAAACTTTGCAATTTAAATTAAGTAGACAAACTAGTGACCAATAAAACTATCATAAAAATTCTCAACAAAACATTAGCAAAATAAATCCATAAATATATAAAAAGGATAAAATATCATGACCAAGAGAGATTTATACTCGGAATGCTAGGTTGAATTATAGAATGTTAGTCAATAAATTTAGCATATTGATAGAACAAAGGAGGAAAATATGATAATTTAAATACATACAGATAAAATGCTGACTAAATTCAATCATTCATTCACATGGAAATACAAATCTTCCTCTCTTCAAGAAACTAAGAAAGGAGGAGAACCTAATCTGCTAAAGACCATCTACAAAAAAAAAAAAAAAAAATCCTTTAGCCCTGTGACACTGACATATTGAACATTTGCACCATACAACTGGGAACAAGTTTGAGATGACCACTGTCTCCATTTGTATTTAACATTGTACTAATCTAACCCAGTACTACAAGGTCAAAAAAAAAGAAAAAGCACATAAATTGGGAATACAGTACTATATCTATTTGTGAATTACATGTTCGTTTATATAGAAAATCTTTGGAAATCAATAAACCACTGGAAAGAACTAACACAAATAGGAAGACACAGAATACAAGATTAATAATCAGACACTAATTATGGTATATCATTTTAGCAGCAAATGATAAAAAAAAACAGAATTTGAAAATTTCATCTTAATTGAGTCTAGAAAAATACCTAATGAAAAGTATCTAAAAACTTCTACTTTGAAAACTGCACAATATTGCTGAGAGAGTTCCATTGTTCAGTTAACTCTCATTTAGCACACTTTTCAGGCTTATAAATCTCCGTGCCTGATAATTCCATATGTCTAATTGGATACCACTTTATCAAATGACTTTTATAGTCCCTCATTACACAGCTCACAATCTGAGAAAAGGCAAATCAAGTAAGTTTTATGTATTTTCACCTCATTTTGCTTTATTGCTACTTAAAACAGCTTTCTAGAGTAAAGTGGCTCAAATTTAGTGAGAAAGGAAATGTAAGCAATATCCCAGCAGTATTCAGAGAGCTGTGAATTGAAGTACAGTCATTTTTGGGAGGTCAGAAAGACACCAGTGATGATACTTTAAGGTTTTCATTACTGCATTTGAAGAAATAATGAATGATCGTGTTTTGCAAAGACTCAAGTTAGAAGCATAAAGGAAATAAGATTTGCTGCAGTATAAAAATGTCTATGGATCTAGAGAATCATATTCTCAAACATAGTAACTCTCATATAACCCAGGAGTGAGACTCAGAGAATCCATCAAGGAGGAGCCCCACGACACAGGAGGTTTCCCAAAAGCAGACACTTCATTGAAAAAGATTTTGATTTAGGAGTTTAGCAAAGGTGGGGAAAGGATAGATAAAGGTTTATACAGCGCTTATACTGGCAGGTTGTTCCTGTGAAAGGCTAAGGATATTTCCAGTCAAGTAGAGAACTCTCTGGATGAGACAGGGCGATACTAGGTGTGGTCAAGGTGTCCAGAGACAGATCAAAGAACATCTAACTAACAGGAGCACTGATACAGAAATTATATTCATTATTTCCCTTTTTAACCATCCATCTTACCGTATTCTTATTAGGCTATGATTGGGGCAATTGCCCATTCATAGTTTTCACTGGAAATACAAGCACCAAGAAGTGCTTCAGTGAGTTACCTCTGTTTCTTCATATTCCTGCCCACCCACGTTAAGTAGCAGCAACTTCCTGCTCATGATAATAAAAGTTCATTACCTCTGCCAATATAACTTTTTCATTGCCTACTGGCATAAGAATTGCAAAATGACCAGCCACAATTTTAGGTTTAATGTAATCTCCACTGTCTTTTTTTGGTTAGAAGCACCCCCTACTCACACCTGAAACGAAGGTCTCTGATACAATAAATCAAAGCTATAGGAACAGGAAGCATAGGTGCTCCATAGGAAATTTTGAGATAAAATGGTGAGAACTAATTCCATTCCGTGGGTCCTGAATCCAGGTACTCTATTAGGGACACAATATTGTATAAAAGTTATTGATTCAAAGAGGACAGCATGTATAAAGAACAGAATCCAAGTCCTCATAGTATCATCTCTAAAGTGACACCAAGGGGATCCCTGGGTGGCTCAGTGGTTTAGCGCCTGCCTTTGGCCCAGGGCACGATCCTGGAGTCCCGGGACCAAGTCCCGCATCGTGATCCCAGCATGGAGCCTGCTTCTCCCTCCTCCTGTGTCTCTGCCTCTCTCTCTCCCTCTCTCATTCTCTCTCTCTCTCTCTCTCTCTCTCTGTCTATCATAAATAAATAAATCTTTAAAAAAAAATAAAGTGACACCAAGGCTGTACCTTACAGAGGCAATTCTGATGCTCTATCAGGCCAGCAGCTCTGGATAATGGAGTAAATGGTACAAATAATGGATCCCATAATCATGTATCCATGGCCCTGGGGGATACCATGTTAGTTAAGTCAAAAACACTATGAAGCTACAAATAGCATACACTGAGGCACTGGGGAAAGGGAGGTAAACCCAGACCTAGCACACATATCAATCTCATTATAGACAAATAACCACTTTCCCTAAAATGGAAATTGACTTGTTCTCAAGTGTCTGGTTGATCTCCTTTAAATATATGCAGGATAGGACCATGTGGAGGTCCATTTTTACCTCTTTTTACCTCTGTTGCTAACGGTTCATAAATTCAATGGTAGATATCTCTTCCCCTACAATAGAGATGCATGATAGAGATGAATGCATAGTTCCACTGGGCAAGCAGAGAGTGCTCAGTTATGGAGGCTGGTGGGGACAAGTCATCCACTTACTTGATTTAGTGTTCCCTCTGAGGTAGATGCTTTCTAGCAGGTACTGATATGAGACACAGATATTTGCATACTGTTTGCCCATTCCCATAGATTCATTCACATGCCTCTTCCTAACTTTATCTCCCATCTTCCAATATTGCTTTTTGAGGGGGTGATCATCTGTGCGGAGGCCGCTACGCTCCCCAGCAACCTCCCAGGGACTCGCCATCATGAGCAGCACCTTAGCGAAGATCATGGAGATCGAAGCCGAGATGGCTTGGACTCAAAAGAACAAGGCCACAGCACACCACCTAGGGCTGCTTAAGGCTTGCCTTGCTAACTTCGTAGAGAACTCATTACCCCAAAAGGTGGTGGTGGTGATGGGCCAGGAGAAGCTCCTGGATCTTCCAGGTATCATTGAGGGTGCCAAGGATGGGAAAGGTAGAGGCCGTCAAGTCATTGCAGTAGCCTGAACATGTAACTTGATCCTGATTGTTCTGGATGTCCTGAAACCCTTGGGACATAAAAAGATAATTGAAAATGAGCTGGAAGACTTTGGCATTTGTTTGAACAGCAAACCCCCAACATTGGCTTTAAGAAGAAGGATAAAGGAGGCATTAATCTCACGGCCACTTGCCCTCAGAGTGAGCTGGATGCTGAGACTGTGAAGAGCATTCTGGCTGAATACAAAATTCACAATGCTCTTGTGACGCTGCGTAGTGAGCAGACGACCTCATTGATGTGGTGGAAGGAAACAGAGTTTATATCCCTTGTATCTATGTGTTGAATAAGATTGATCAGATCTCCATTGAGGAATTGGATATCATCTATAAGGTGCCTCACTGTGTACCCATTTCTGCCCATCACCGCTGGAATTTTGATGACCTATTGGAAAAGATCTGGGACTATCTGAAACTAGTGAGGATTTGCACCAAACCCAAAGGCCAGTTGCCTGATTACACATCTCCAGTGGTGGAGATCACTTATTCCAGGACTACAGTGGAGGATTTCTGCATGAAGATTCATAAAAATCTTATCAAAGAATTCAAATACGCTTTGGTCTGGGGTCTGTCTGTGAAACATAATCCTCAAAAAGTGGGTAAAGACCATACGTTGGAGGACGAGGATGTTATTCAGATTGTGAAGAAGTGAAACCTTCCCTTCTGCCCATCTGCTGGGCCAACCATAGCAGCTTTTCCCGTGACCAAGCACCCTATCCCAAACCCCTTCTGGCTTTGGCAGCCAGTGGATCAGGATTCATGGGAGGGAGACAGAGGCCCTCAAATTGGAACTTTACTTGTCTTACCTTGGTGTCCCCTTATAAATTCAACTGCATAAAGGACCTGGTAGGCCAGCCAGCTATGTGCAGCTCATGTGTCATTGTCAGAATTTGTTTGGGGATGGACTGAATGAGGATGGGTATATACAGTGAGATAGCTGCAGAAGGGGTTACTTGAGAGCCTGGTCTTAGATGTGAAATGGATTAAAATGTGACTGCAATAAAAAATATATATATATATATATATATATTGCTTTTTTTCCAGTTACTTGACCAACAAGTCCTCAGCCATTACCTGGGAGTCCTTACCTCAGGCCATCGTTCTCTCCACAGCAAGTTTATGACCAGGTTTACTGCTCCCGCCTTTGCTCAATGGAAGAATGTATCCTATCCACAGTCTCTTAAAGCTAAGCTAGTGGGGGTACAATGTGGCAGCAATCCATTTCTGCTCCCATCAATATACCAAATTGATTTATTTGTGAATCAAGCATGAAATTTTAAATGCTTTATCATCTAATTATAGGGATCTTCTATGGAATCACAGCTGTTAGCTAAAGAAGTGTTTATTACTGGACAAGGGTCCTGCTCAATGCATGGTAAGCCAAACAATGACAGCAGTTCTTGCAGCAGAGAAAGAGTTTTATTGCTGGGCACCAAGCAAGGAGCAGGGAGTAAATTTCTAAAATCCGTCTCCCCCAGGATAGGGGGACCTGAGCACTTACGGGATTTTACAAGGGAGTGGGCATCTGGAAGGTGGATGGAGGTGATTGGACATTTGGAAAGGTGAGGTAAGGAAAAAGACCTCACTACTTCTGCTCAGGTGCCACCCAATGACCTCTAGGCACTTATGGCATAAGTAGAGAAGATGGTGGAGTCAGGGGACATCTCGCGTGTGTTGTCATGGAGGTTCCTTTTATTCATTCTCGGTCCTTTCTGTGCAGCTGCAAGACTCCTTCCCCGTTTTTCACAGTCTTACTCAGTCTTGTGGCAGTAGGTTAACTTTCTGCAAAGCAGGCTTATAAGTCAATTAGGTTAAACAGAATGTTCTTGGGGTAGAATGGTCAGGCATGTCTTGTCTCCAAGAGTCACATTAGTAGAATAGAAGCAGTGATGAGAAGATCTGAGCTCCTATCACACAAACTACTTGTACCCCTGGCCCTGCCTAGACAGGCTCCATGATATACCATTTCCAGTATATAATGGACTGCGGTCGGGCTCACCCAACCTTAGGAGCTGGTGAAGAGCAGCACCCAGTGAGTGATCGCGAATTGCAGTGACCTAGTCACTTAATGGCCAGCATCAGGCATTCAGTCTCTACAACATTCCGGTTGCATTCCAGGGACTACTTTTCAGACTGTTAGTTCTGACAGAATATGAGCAGAGGACTGAAAGAGATAGCTAAAGTGACATCAAGAATTACATCAGAGAGAGTCCATCAGCAACACTGTGTCCATTAAATATTTCAATGCCCTCATCTCAGCTTCCTCTTGGGTGTCCTTCCCTCAGGGTCCTCCCTGGGAGGACAAGCAGCCTCAAATGTGTGGTCACTTCCCCTGGCACTAACAGAAAATAAAACCCCACAGTCAAGAAATCCAAAAACAACAACAAAAAAAAAAAAAAAAAAACAAAGAAACCAATAAGGAAAAGAGCCGTTAGATCACCAAACTTGCCATTTCTGTGCCTTCTACTGAATTGAAACGGTAATTAAAGTTGTCCAGATGCTGTCGTTCCAGGGGAACACTAAAGTAGAAAACACAAAATTGCTTTAATTGCCTGGAAGTGATTAAATTTGGAAGTAATGGGCTCTCCATCAATCTAGCCTCCTTTATTTAGAAGAGAAAACACTAACCAGTTTGCATTTTCAAGAATATCGATCTGTAAGAGCTGTGTGTGTATTTTTAAATAACTGTAGGCAGGTTATAAATCTAATCTACTTTCAGATCCTTAGTAAAGTGCCCCGAGCTTTTCCTATTTATTCTATAATAACATGTCAACTTCTCTAGTTCTGTCTCACTAGCTTAGAAACCTCTTCTCACCTGGGTGTATGCACAGTGGCAAAACTATAAAGATGAAGTCTCTGAAGCAGAAATTCTCATGGCATCTCTAATGTGGAAACAGACTGGATTGATGAGGTCACTATTAAAGTGGCTATCTCTAATGAGTTGACGACTCCCATTTGTGCTATATCCTGATGTAGAGGAAGCCAGGAGAACAGAATCAATAAGATGTGATGACTTCTTCATCAACATTAACAATATAGAAAACAGAGGGTGGGCTGGGGTGGAGGAGTGTTAATTCAAACAATGAGTCATGAATTTCACTTTAAAAAATGAATTCCTTTGGGGGATCCCTGGGTGGCGCAGCGGTTTAGCGCGTACCTTTGGCCCAGGGCGCGATCCTGGAGACCCGGGATCGAATCCCACGTCGGGCTCCCGGTGCATGGAGCCTGCTTCTCCCTCTGCCTGTGTCTCTGCCTCTCTGTGTGTGTGTGTAACTATCATAAATAAATAAATTTTTTTTAAAAAATGAATTCCTTTGAATCTGTAATCATTAACCAAACAGACAAGTTCTAGTTTCCTAAAGGAAGGCATAGAGCAGGTGGCAAGCTAAAGTTTCTTTGAAAAGTAAGACACATCTTCCCCATGTAAGTGGCATAGCGCTGGGCAATCCATCACTGTTCTCCAAATGCTGGGAGATTTGGCTTTTGATTCTGCAGTTTGCTAATGTCGTGTAGGTGTGTTGTCTCTTCCCAAATGCAAGGCTAAGATGAAAACAAGAAAAAATTTGAGTTAGATTAAATCTGCAATAGAAACTGCAAAATGATATTGAAATGTTTGTTTTCAGGGAAATTTGTTTATAGAATCTATGCTGGAGCAATAGTCATACACTTATGGATTGCTACCTATGGAAGGCTTCAGGCAAAAAATGTTGTACTTACTTCAGGCAAAAAATGTTGACTTTAATAATTTGAGGCAAATATTTCACTTTGCTGGCTAATATTCATAATTCATTTGTTCTGTTCCAGTTGGCAGAACTGAAAGAATGATTCTTAGAGCTAAGAAGAAATGAAATCCCTGAATTTTCTGCATTTTTTTCCTTTTGAAGTTCAACTAGACTAGTCTAACTTCACTATGCAATCCCATCTAGTGAAATATGCCAGTGAACATTAACACCTGCTGCAAATTGATGAAGCTCTTCAAAGTGTAGTGCCCTGGACAATAGTTAATTCAAAGTAAATGTTAATTGTCAAGGCAGACACAAAAGATTCCTTTGTGAATCTGCCTCCAGATCTGTCAGCTTCAATAGCATTTGTTCTTGAGATGGAAAAAATACATAGACCAGTAGGAGAAGGGAGATGAAGAATGATTTAAGAATTCCATACTTGCGGGATGAATCATGCTTACAGAGAGAAGGACATACTCTTCACTGCACTCTGAGATTAATGATATTAAAATTCAATATTAAGTTGCATGATCAAAATACTTTTCTGTTCATCACAATTAAACATATACAACTTTTAAAATTGAAAGTGAACTTTTATAATTGAACTATAAGCATATTAATGTTCTCTTCAATAAATAGAATATCACAAATGAGTGAAATATTTTTGAGGCATTTATCTTTCATTTATATGATATAGATTGCACTTTTGCCTTGAGAATGTAATCATCAAATGGCTTCATTACATCTCTACTTGATTAATGGATGTATTTCTTTCTATTCAAGGTCATAGTAAGACAAACAAGCCTGTGGAGAGCAGTGAACATGAAATTTGCCCTATGTTAAAATAAATTGTTTGTAGTTTTCTGGTTTAGCTCAGTCAAGTAAAGCATCAGAGAAAAAGAACAGTGAATATCTAAACAGGGCAAAAGACGGAACCGATGTCAGTCAAATGTCCTAGCCTCATAAATATAGATAATGCTGTCTCCAAATATAAGTTTAAAAAAAAAAACTCTCTACTTAGGCATTGGCAAACACCTTCTTGAGAGAGTAAATCTGGTGACCTGAGACTAGAGAGATAACGACAATCATTTTAAAGGAAAAGATTCTATGACAGTCCTAGTCTGGTCTTTTCTTCCTTCAACTCTATTGTAACATTTAACAGGTTGAAAGGAAATTATTTATTAAATAAAAATTGCCCTTCTTTTATACCTCATCTGGTCTTCAGAACAGCAAAATGTACAATTCTGTCTTCACACATAAAGAGAATTGTTAAATATTTTAAGCTGTTTAGTAGAAATCTGTCATAAACTATAGGAGGAAATATGAAGTGGTTTAAAAAGTGCTGGAGTACTTAGAGTAAGACATACCTGCATCTGAAACAGGGACTCTCACAAGGTCACTGCCAAGGAGTCTTAACTGAAGGCCTGACTGTGGAAGGATCTATTACCAAGCTGATGTGGTTGCTGGCAGAATTCAACTCTTTAAGAGCTATTAAACTGAGGGCCTCCATTCCTAGCTGATTTTTGCCCAGATGCTACCTTCCATTCCTTGAGACATGAACTCCAATATGGCAGCTTACTTCACCAAGGCATGCAAGCCAAGAAGGCAATAGAGAGAGTCAACTAGCAAAACAGAAATCATAATCTTATGTAATTTAACCACAAAGTGACATCCCATTACTTTTGACATATTCTGTTGGTTAGAAGCAATTCAAACTCAAGGGATGGGATTTCACAATTATAAGTACCAAGTGGTAATCATTTGGGACCATCTTAGAGTTTCCTTGCCACAAATGGTTTCCTCCTTCAAGGGATTACCGTGGATATTAAGTCATATATCTCACAGTAAGCATGTGGTAAATGTTAATTCCTGCTTATTGCATAGATACTTTCTCTTCCTTGTCATTGTACCCAATTATTTTTGTTAGGGTTCTGTACCTACATTGTCTCAACCATATGGGTTTCCATGAATTATGTTTCATAGATTGCTTCAGTCAATTGATGAACTTCTTTCCTATAGATAACATTTGCCCTGATGCTTTCCATAGATTGGAAAGGAAGCTTCTTAATGGATTGGAGAAGAGACAGTGGACAGATCACAAACAGAGACAGAAAGAACAAAGAGCTTATAATATCCAGAGGAATGGTAGTCATGCACTGCAGGAGAATATTTTTGGAAGGCAGAGGTTTTAAGTAAGGAAGAATACAAAGAATAAGGAGAAAAGGGAGGAAAATAAAAGGAAATAAATAAAAATAAATTTTAAAACCATATCTGGATTTGTAGGTAAATCTACCACTTAATAATTATATTCTTGGGCAAATTTTCATTTAACTTATGTGAACCCTTAGTTTTTTCATCTGTAAAAAAAGATATAAAATAGAACTTCCCTCATTTATAGGCATGCTGTGGAGCTCAAATTGAGATCATCTTTGTAAAGAGCTTCAGTAGTACTTGGAACATGGAAAACACTCAATAAATTTTATTATTATCATCATCATTGTCATCATTATTAGTAGTATAAAAAGACAAGTTGGGATTAGATTAGAGGGAACCTAAAATGCTGAGCCAAGGAAAAATTTGTATTCTTATTTAAAAGATGATTGCTAGTGGGCCTCAAAAAAGTCATGGTCTAAAAGGAAGTGCAACAATATTTTTAAATATAAATAGCAAAAACTTAATTCAAGGGAGAATCATCATTTTTATTAAAAGGCAGAGACTAGAGTGGCACTGAAGAGAACCCAGTTATAATATTTGAGTTAATAAATAATTGCCCACTGGCATGGTTTATGTCTGCTTTTTGTCTTGCTTGTACATCCTCGTGGACAGTGAAGGAAGACTTGGAAAATGTGAAGTGGATCAAATGGTCAATTCAGTCATGCAGAAAAACAAATAAATAAACAGAGTCAAACTTCATTTATTCTGAGTCTAAAAAGAATATTTGTTCAAAAACACAAACAAAACAAAACACTGTGCTGAGTTGTCTCCAGGTTTGTGAATGGTGGCAGAGGCAGATATAATGGAAAGCAGAAGAAAGTGACAACTCTGAGCAATTTGTCTTGGAACAAGCTGCTTTAGAAAATAATTACCACCCAAACAGATAGGGATACTCAGAGGTTGCTCATCTTCTCTCAAGTACTCTGTCACCATGTTTCTTTTTTTATATCTTGTAATATGTGCCAGAAATTATTAAGAAAACAGTGTGTGCCAGAAATTATTAAGAAAACTCATGCACACAAATGAAGGCTGATTCTGTTCCTTTTAGCTTTAAATCCACATGGTCTAGACTAGTGAGAGATCACAAAGGCTACCTTTCCTCTGCTATAAGGGAAAAAGGAACTGAGAAACACTTACAGGAATGGGGCACTTCTCAGGAAGTAACTTTAGAGGATTTAGATTCAGTAAGGTCTTTTGAGAGATCTTGAGCTAAGATTCTACCATTTGCCTGAAATCCCTTTGCAAAATCACCAAGTGGAAAGCCCATTTCTACTTAAACACATAAGGTAAGAAATCTGCTTCCAAAACAGCCAATTCCATTTCCAGGCAGTTAGGCTGTTAAGCAGACCTGCCAGGTACTGAGCTAATAATGGGCTCACCTACAACTTCCACTTCCATGTTCCTGGTTATGTATTTCAGAATCAAACAGTTTTGTGTTATTCTTTGTCACAGTGCAGTGCCTGTGTTCATTTTTCACTGCCATTTTTTTTCTAGAATATCATTTATATTTCCTCTATTTATACTTCCATAATCCTTTCATATCATCCATACAAGACACTTACTTCTGAAAACAAGAAAGAAAGTAAAAAACCTGCCCTGGAAGCTGGCAACTAGGAGCAATGTCATCTTTCACAATAAATGTAAACAATCCCAACAATAAACAGACAAGGTCACTCTGTGACCATGATGAAACAAGCCAAAAACAAGACCACTTTGTATTTTTGTCTGAACATGAAAGACAAGGCTTCTATAGCACCACAAAGTAACCAAAAACTCCTCTCCCCCATGAACATAAGTGATTATTGCTTTTTTTTTTAAATCAAAGACAACTCTAGCCCCACATTATTCATTCTGTCTCCTAAGTAAAAATTAAGATGCCTCAATGTTGGCATCATCCATGTCTATTAAAGGGCAAATGGAAAAAAAAATAAAGGGCAAATGGATAAACAAAATGTGGTTTATCCACACAATGAAATAGCAATCAGCCATAAGAGGAATGAAGTACTGATACATGTTACAACATGGATGAACCTTGAAAACATTCTAAGAAACCAGAAACACATGCATATATATGATTCCATTCATGCAGAAATCCAGAATAGGGAAATCTATAGATACAGAAAGTAGATTAGTGGTTGCTTAAGAGGTGGGGAAAGATTGAGGTATGGAGGTGATAATTAAGAGCACAGGGTTTAGTTTAGTTTAGTTTAGTTAGTTTAGTTTAGTTTAGTTTAGTTTAGTTTAGTTTAGTTTAGTTTAGTAATTTTGTTTAGTTTTGTTTTGTTTTGTTTTCAGGGGTAGTGGTGGTAATGAAAATGTCCTAAAACTGATTGTGATGATAGCTACCAATATCCACTGTGAAAGTAAATGAAGACCAACCAGATTAAAATGGACAAAGACTATTTATAGAGCTTAATAGAATGAAGGAATCAGCCATTATTGCTAGTGTTTGGTAGAGACTCAAAAGTAGTCAGCAAAATGGGAAAGCTTTATCATTAAGAGAAAGGGTGGTAGGCCAAATGGAGGCTGCTGGCTTAGGGCAATTATAGGTGAACTAAGTAGAAGTGAGACATATTATATGAGTGGTTAGGGGTGCATATTTGGCTTTGTCTTGTTGGTCCTGAGTTGGAATCGCACAAAAATTAGAGAAGCTACCAGTTACTAATTAAGTTCTGGCCATTTGTGGATGATTTTTAAATTTGGCTTTATGCACTGTCTACTATAGATAGTCACTTGATTTCCTACAAATCTGATATAGAGAGAAGGGTGACTTTCTGGGCTAGTTACTAAAGATAATGGATTGCCTTCCTGGTTGTTGAAAACTGTGAGCCAAAGTTTTATTTTTATATATGGTCTGAAATATGGCCCACTTGTATGTTCAATCTCTTACTGTGTGTATACTAAAAGATTTTGAATTGTATATTTCCATGGGTGAATTATATATTATGTGAATTGTATCTCAATAAAACTTTTTTAAATTCAAAAGATATCCTGATCATCAAATTGCACCTGCTTCCTGCAACACTCAATCCAAAATGAACACTTGCCTCCCTAAAATCACCCAGCACACACCTAATCCCTATAGTATACCCATCCTTCCTTCCTCTTGTTGAAATGCCCATGATTTGTGTTCTATCTTGCTATAGCAAGTTAACTAAACTTTTTACTACACGTGTATTCCTGAAACTCTTTTGGCACTGGGCTTTATCCCTACTTGGTTTCTCTCCTGTAATATCTAAGTCTGCCCACACCATTCTTGCATCATGTTACTGAGAAATCCTTATGTATGGTTAGATCAGCACAAAAGCAAAAAACCATCCTCATCTTGCCCATTATTGTCACTGAATTTTCATTATAAGAATGTAATGTGATTATTTCTCCGACTCAAAAAATGCAGAAACATCTATCCTCAGAGGTAACAAGCATCTCAAGGGAGGGAGAGGCTGATTATTTTTCTTCAATAATCAGACTCCTCTTTCTGAAATTATTAGAAGAACACGTTATACACACACACATTTCTAACACATATGTATGTGTTAGATGTGCATATGGATACATAACATTAACATACATATGTGTAATATAAAGCTATACCTCAGAATTAGCTATGAGCCTGTATTAACTCTCTTCAAACAAGCATTCATATGGAAATAGTCAAACATAAGGAAATTCGGGATCAATACTGAATAATTTTAGTAAGTCATTAACTTTATTACATCACCAGTAGCACATTTATTTCAATTGTTGATCTAGTCTACACAGAGTGAGCAAAGCTTCTTGTATTGGTAACAAGCCAATTGGGAGAAGAGGAAATTCAGAGAAAGGAAAATATTTTTTCCATCAGCATTACCCCTTCAGGCTTTGTACTTGAGAATTTCACTTTTGGAACCATCAAGAGCTCCATCAGTTTTTCGCATTCAAGCTATCAGCAATATTTACTCATGAAAAGAGAAGTCCATTGTCACTGTGCTTCCTATATTTAGTGTCCATAAGCAAGATGTTGTGATATCCATGCTATAAATGTTGATATCAACTAAACAAAGCAAGGGGTAAGATACTGAAAGTGTGAACATTCACATTCTACCTAAATTCCCCTTCCCCTTTGTACCCCAGACCAAACTGCTGTTCTCACAGAAGATCTGCAGATCCACATTGCTTCAAGTCCCAGCCCCATCCCATGCCCTGGACTTCAGCAGAGCTGCTAGGCTACAGGGACATCTGAATTCTAGAAGTGGGAAGAAGACAACAGAACACAAGTGTGTGCACACATGTACATGCACACATTTACAACTATACATAACAAAACCTTAAACATGAACAAGATTAAGTTTCTAATGAAAGGGAGCTCCTAAGTCCAGACTGTCTCTAGCTGACCCTTGAGCCACAGATGTGTGTGATAAACTGAAAGCAACTTGCAGCTCAGGCTTAGAAAGCTCATCTAAAACCTGAAAATCCCACTTTTTTCTAATCCTTGCAGGCATTACACGTTAAGGATGTAAGGAGGCTAATCAAGGCATTTACCTGCCTAAAACAATTATTAATATTTTAAAGATTATAACAGAATCCAGAATTCTATTACCTGACACTCAGAAGGTCAGAAATTCAATCCAAAATTTCTTAAACAGGATGATCAAGGAATATGTGATCCATCCCAAAAGAAAAGAAAATCAAAATAGTGAAGCTTGAGAAGACTCTGATGTTGAGTTTATTAAACAAAAAAACTATAGGAGCTATTATAACTATACAAATAATGTAAGAAAAAAATATGTCCCAAATAAACAAAAAAATAGAAAATTTCAGTAGATTATTAGAAAATAAGAAAAAATAAGACAGAAATTTTATCATTAAATATTATAAGATCTGTTTGTTTTAAAACTCTCAGGTGTCTTTAATCGTGAAAGGAAGGGGTGCCTGGGTGGCTCAGTTGGTTGTTTGCCTTTGGCTTGGGTCATGATCCTGGATTCCCAGGACAGAGCCCTACACTGGGCTCCCTGCTCAGCACAGTCTGCCATTCCCTTTCTCTCTTCCTCCTCCACCCCCACCCAGCTCACGCTCTCTCTTTCTCACTCTCTCTCAAATAAATAAAATCTTTTAAAAAATAATGAAATGGATATGATTGAGAAGAGACTCAGGGAAGAAAAAGACAGATAAATGAAACCATTTACTCTTAAGAAAGAGGAAAAAAATTATTTAACTAGCAAAATCTCAAGCATTAGTGGGATTTTCAAAGACCTAACATATTCAATTAGAATTCCAAAAGGGAGGATAAAGATGATGAGACAGAAATTTTAAAGGATTGTAAGAAACAATGGTCAAAACTTCCCAAATTTTGTGATCAACATAAATTTACAAATTTAAGAATCTCAACCAAACATAATCAGGATAAATTTGAAAAAAAAAAAAAAACAAACATGCCTAGGCACATTATAACCAGCTGTTACTAAAAACAAAATAAAAAAAATTATTAAAGTGAAGAATACTACAAACAGGGAAACAATGATTCAAAAGTTCACTTACTATTTATCAGAAACTATAGAAATCAAAGCACAAAGAAACAATATCATTAAAGTTCTTTTTTAAAAAGTTAATCCAGACATCTATAAGCAGCAAAAATATTCTTCAAGAACAAAGGCAAGGAACACTTCTGGAATAAATTTATTAAGGGCCTCCAAATATCTACCCTTTCATAACACACACACACACACACACACACACACACACACACACACACACACACTGGAAAAAATTATTAAAATCAACTTTTTAAAGAAAAGATTTTATTTATTTATTCATGAGAGACACACAGAGAGAGGCAGAGACATAGGTCGAGGCAAAAGCAGAGTTTCTGCAGGGAGCCCAATGCAGGACTCAATCATGGGACCCCAGGATCATGCTCTGAGCCAAAGGCAGATGCTCAACCACTGAACCACCCAGATGCCCCTCAAAACAACTTTTATATAACTCTGTAAATTAAACCAAGGTTTGCAACAATCTAAGGAGTCTTTATTTAAAAATGGCAGCCAAATCTCAGTAAGAATATTGAGCTTTCTGAGATTTTAACTTATCCTGTTCTTATCCTCTCCCCTCCAACTAGCCTTGAAAGTTGACAGCCTGGCAACTACAAGAAATTGCAACTACCAGGAAATCAGTAGCTTAGCAAGCATTGGAGGGTACAAAAGATGTTTGAAACCGACCAAAAAGCCCTACCCCAGAGAATTCTAATTATTTGAAGTCTGGTAGCCCCTGAAAACTTCATTCTCAAATCCTATATTTTATCTTTACCTGACTTAGATCTCAAAAAATGTGATGAGCTCTATTACCAGAGCAACTATCAAAAAGGACCAGAGGCAATTGTTTAGCATTGCTGCTACCCAAAATGGTGTTACCATTTTAGACTAAGAGGCTGACAAAAATTAATAAAAGTAAAAACTGGGGAATGAGGTGTCCATAGGACGCTTTGAAAAGCTCTGACATGTTTCTTGGGATCTAGAAGACCACATTCATCTGCCAAGCCATCCATGTGATCCAAAATACCAACAGAGCCCAAATCTCTCATCTCAGACTGAGCTTGAGGCTCTGCACAAACAGAAAGTGAAGGCTAAGGCAGAGTTGTAAATCACCTAATTGGAGTGTTGAAGTAATACCCACAACAAACATATAAGTTCCTAGACAAAGGAAGAACTATTCATTCACAGCATTAAAGGAAATCACCATAGCTGACCACTAAGCTGAGCAGAGAATTCAGCAGTTGCAAACATCAAAGAATATGAATCTTACAAAATTGGTTGATGAAAGTCACTAAATAAATATCACCAAAAACAAATATAAGACCAAACAAGTACAATAAAAACCCTAGGGGACAGGAGTGGCTCTCCCCCAGAGATGCCATATTACATTATCTTCAATGTTCAGGCATCAATGATAACAATTTAAAAAAAGAAAAAAAAGAAAAAAAGAAATGCAAAGAAGTATGGCCCCATGAGGGGTGGGGGGAACAGGCCATGATTACTATCTGAGAGCAAGACCAGACAGTGAGCTTATTAGAAAAAGATTTTAAATCAATTCTTGTAAATATAGTCAAAGAACTGAATAAAATTATGTCTAAAAAAAACAAAATGTGAAAATGATATCTCATGAATTAAAGAATATCAATTAAAAGACAGAAATTATTTAAAAAAACAAATAGACAAATAATAAATAACTTACCCTGAAAACTCTAATTACTAAAAAGAAAAATTTACTAGAGGACTCAATAGTAGATTTGGAGTGGCAGAAGAAAGAATCAAGAAACTGGAAAATAAATCAGTGGAGGTTGCCCAATCTGAAAAGAAGAACAAAGAATGAAGAAAAATGAATGTAGCCTCAGAGAACTGTGGAACAACTTCAAAAGAACTAGCGTATGATAATGGAAATCCTAGGAAAAAGGGAGAGAGATAAGGAGATAGAAAGAATGCTAGAAGAGATAATGGCTCCAGATTCCCCTCAAATTGATGAAAACCTTGCTCAACACATCCAAAAAGCTCAAAATTTCCAAATACAATAACCTTAAAGAAATCTACACCTAGATATGTCACAGTCAAACTACTAAAAGCCAAAAACAAAGAGAGGACCTTGAAAGCAGCAAGAGAAAAGCAACTCATCACATAAAAGGAATCCTTGATAAGGCAAACAGTTGATTCTTCATCAGAAGCCATGGGACTCCTAAGACAGTGGGAAGACATAGTCATGTTTACTAAAGGGAAAAAATTATATTAATCAAGAATTCCATATCCCATAAAACTACCACAAATTAAAAAAAAAATAAGATATGTCCATATAGGGACAGGCCTGCGTGGCTCAGTGGTTTAGTGCTTAGTGCTCCCTGCATGCAGCCTGCTTCTCCCTCTGCCTGTGTCTCTGCCTCTGTGTGTGTGTGTGTGTGTGTGTCTCTCATGAATAAGTAAATAAAATATTTTTTAAAAATATATGTCCACATAAACAAAAATTGAGATAATTCATTACTAGCATAACTGCCCTACAAAAATAATAATAATAATAATAATAATAATAATAATAATAATAAAGGTTGTTCAGACTAGGCACCCACATGCAAGTACCATAGCATGTATTATTCTGTTTTTGCTGCAATAAATTAGCATAAATTTTGTGGTTTGAAACAATACAAATTTATTATCTCACAGTTCTGGAGGTCAGTTTCACTGGGTTAAAGTCAAGGTGTCAGCATGGATGGTTCCTTCTAGAGCTTCTAGGAGCACACTTTCCAGCCTTTTTCAGGTTCAAGTGGCTACCTATATTCCTTGGCTCATGGGCTTTTCCTCAATCTTCAAATATGTTCTTTTAATCTCTGTTTCCATCATCATATTGCCTTCACTTCTAATCTGATTCTTTTTGTACCTTCTTATAAGGGCCATTGTGATGACATACAACCCACACAGATAATCTAGGATAATCTCAAGATTCTTAATTTAATCGCCTCATCACAGTTTCTTTTTCCACCTAAGGTAATATTCAAAATTTAGGGAGATTAAAACCTAAACATATTTAATAGTAAGTATTCCACCTCTTACACAATATATCACTTTGGGGGATGCAGTTGAAACTGTACTTAAAACTTTGCAGCTCTAAATACTTACATTAGAAAAAAAATATCCAAATACAATTTTCTAAATCTTATACAGCTGGCCATATAAGGCAAACTGATTAATTGCTATGACTAAGTAAATGGGTTGCCATGACTTCCTTTGTAGATAGAAATGAATGTCATAATAAAATCAAGTCATTCTCCCTACCACACTTCTTGCCTACCCCCACCTTCAGAGAAAAACAGAAAGAACTCAAAATGTAGCTCTCATAAACCAGAAGGACCATAAAAGCTCTTTAAGAAACAAAAAATTTTGAAACCACTCTTGAATTTTGTAGTAAATACAATCCCAAAATATAGTTACATGCATAAATAGATTTAAATAATGTACACACGTGAACCTAAACAAAGTATTCACAAGTTTCTCTGAAGAGAGAAGAGACACTCAGGGTAGACCATACCTCCCCCAACCTCTTTAGAGAGCACTTTGGAAACGCTAGGCTAGGATTCCTAATTTCACTTCCAAAGAATTTTGTATATGCACTGCTGAAATAATGTTATGAACCAAGTTTTAATATAGAAAAGTAAAGACAGATGAGAGTTTTAATGAAATAAATTATAACTTGGAGGATGATCAAGAATTCAGTCTTGCTCAGCCTTTGTTGGGACCCTCTTTTGACCTTGTCCAAGGAAACCGAAAAGGAGCAAGCTGTGATGGATAATTTCTTTCAAAACTAAGAAATGGGGTCATTATGCAATGATAAATCAAGGGAAGAGTCTTTTCCAGTAATGTGATCAGTAATTCCAGGGTCAGAGCAGAGTGCCGAGAAGAGAATCTAATGACGTAAGCCTATAACCTTCATGGCCTAATCATGTCTGCTACTAAAGTAGCTCAAATGGTATTATTTTTTATTATACTAGCAACCAACCAGCTGGGCCAAAAAGGGGAACAAACAAACCCAGGGCAATCACGTTCAGCCAGAAAGTATCTTATTTGGTTTCATGGCAATTGAATCTCTAACAACATCTCTGGTGAGTAGCTAATGAAATCCTATTCTCTTAACATCTAATCAAAATTCACAGCCAGAAGCAACATGGAATGAGCGTCCTGGCTAAAACATTAATTATTCTGGTGATAAAACTGTCTCAACAGTGGGCTTCAAGCAAACACATTTTTTTGTGACCAGAAATGCTTAAAGCATCGTATTCACCCTTTGATGTTTGGACATTTCAAATTAGGTAGGAGGAAGGGCAAATAAGCTATCTACTTCCCAGCAGGTCCTACTGGGCAGCATAATAATCAGAGGAGAAAACATGTGAATTTACATCTCTTGTCCTTCACATTCTGAGAAAAATGGGACTTGGTCTCTAAAGGTCATGAGCATAGGAGCTATGCCAAATTAAAGAGATTAATTGTTTCAACCCAATTTGGTTAACAATAAGACTGTAGTTTTACTGCAGAATTTATCTGACAGAATAACAGTATTTGTTAAAATTAGAACGTTGGACCTATTCGTCTACTGTAATGTTTTCTCTAAATGTGGAAGTGTCATTTGCAAGGCCATGAACATAAAGTACCACAGACATCATCATCATCAGAAGAAGAAGAAGAAGAAAGAAACCAGTTCTTCACACTTAGTACTTGCAGAGTTCTGGGCGTGGTGATCTGAAGAGAAATCCAATATATTTTGCCAACTATATGGCCTATTTCCAGCTTGTTTTCTTACGGCAAATATACATCGCCTTCAACTGTCATTTGTCAGCAACCAACTTCTAAATTGTAAAATGTAAGGCTAATGAGCAATCTTACTTTTTACTGGTTGGCAAAAGTTTAGGTTAATATGACTGACAGACAATATTAATAACAATACTTTACATTTACTAAGTGCAAGATACTTTTGTAAACACTTTCCATGGATTTAAGCCTTTTAATCCTCTGAGCCCTGTGATATATTATTGTACTAAGATATACTATTGTAGTTAAGTTTAGAGATGAAGAAACTTGATGCTTAAAGGAATGTGTGACTTCCCCTAGGTCATATAACTAGTAAATTGAGGAGGAGGATTAGTAACCCATGGTCATATAGGTTCAGATCCTTTAATCTCTATCACCTTGGCAAAGAAATAGTAGCACAAACAAATCTAAAAGGCATTGAACTAAATATACGTACACTCTTCCAAGCCCTTTAAGTAACTTAATTCTCACAACCCTACGAGATAATTATTACTTTTATTATTATCATTATTGTTATTGCTATTGTTATTTCTATTTTACCAAGCAAAGGAAAGAGACACAGAGGGTCTGTTAAGTGACCAAGGTCACACAGCTTTCTAGTGGTGGTACTGGAATTTTACAACTTTTCTGGCTCTAGAGTCTACATTCTTAATCATTCAGTGCACTGCTCCCAACACGATTATTCTTTGTTTCCTCCTGAAACATCTCTTGCCTTTTTAGGCAATTAATTCCCTTTTAGTGTGGTATGAATTGTATGATAATCTATAACTGGATTTTATGAAGAAAAAAAACATGGAAATCAGAAAATAAAGATCCTTATTCTGATGTAGTAAGATTAGTTACAATTAGTTTATATGATCTTGAAAGAGCTTTTTAATATCATATGGACTTGATTTCCTTGATTATAAAATGCTGGGGTATACTAAGTAATTTATGAGACCCTACCAGTAAAAACTTCTATTATTTTTGCTATTCTTTTAAGTGTATGAGTCTATGAGCACTCAACCTGCTATGAATCTTCTATTATTCTGTCTAAAATGAAAGCATGATTTACCATTTTTTAAAGATTTATTTATTTATTACTTATTTATTTTTAGAGAGTGAACATGGGGGTGGAAGTACAGAGGAAGAAGGAGAGAGAGTATCTCAAGGAGACTGCCCACTGAGCACAGAACCCCATGTGGAGCTTCATGCCTAACCCTAAGATCATAACTTGAGCCAAAATCAAGGGTTGGATGCTTAACCAACTGCACCACCCATGTGCCTGGACAATTTTTTTCTTGAGCTGTCTTCAACTATTCTTGGAGACTAATCTGGTATGTTTCTGAATAAATAAAGCTTTAAGTTTTCCAGGTAAAGTTGTAGTAAAAAACACAAATCACCTTTCCTGGGAATTAGTTCTAGCATCATTGTAATAAAGGGGAAGTCAATGAACCATTCTCTTCACAAATCTTGGAAGAAACCATTAGCATTCATTAACTATGGAAAAATGAACTTTCCAACATGAACTTAAAAATACCTTCCAAGCATGCCATAATTATGCAGACATCTTTAAATTTCCTTCTTCTAAAAGATAATTCTCAACAGGAAACTCAGAAGACATTCCTCAAGAGTGAGTACCAAAAGCAAGACATAATTACCATATTTCCTGGTCCTAGGTAAAACAACAAAGACAAAAAAAACCAAAACAAACAAACAAGCAAACAAACAAACAAAAAACAGAATAGGAAGAATGGGAATGTGTTAGGGACAATGAGGCTATACAAGTTAGAGTTCTATCTGTGGAAGAAATCCACCTCTGAGAAGAACTATCCTCCAAGAGGGAGTTAAAGACACTTGAAGTAAAGAATCATCATTTTTTTTTTTAATGACAAGGTATACAAAAGGTGGTATACATGGAAGGTATACCATCCATGGTAACACTTCTTTTAAAAGCCTGTTTCTATTCTGATATCATTCCTGGAATGAAGTAAATGTTCACATTTTTGAAGGCAGTCCAATTAAATAACCAAAATATATCAAGACAGGATCGCTTGAGTAAATGTGCCACATCTGTACAATGGAAGGTTGCACAGTCATTAAAAATAATACCTTGGAAAAACTTATGGAACAAAAAAAATACAAATTATGTATTTTGTATTTAAAAGTTATTCTCCAAAACAATAACTTGATTATGGTGCAATTTTGAAATGTGAAAATGTGTGTATATATCAGTGTGATAACTGATTTCTTCTGAATTATAATCATTATCTTTTTAGTTATGTGAATTTTCTGATTTTTTCCATAACTAACATGTATTAATCCCATAAAATAAGCAAATATATTTTTAAAGTATCCTAAGAGAAAAAAAAATATCCTAAGAGGACAGACCTGTGTGCAATCAATAAGACACTATATATCTTGCATAGCAGAATTGCTTAGCCTAGGGATTTATTGGTGCACATTAGACCTTCCCATGGGAAGCTGTTCTGCACTCCAGATCACTACTGTTAGGCTGTCAATAAATAACCCTGGCTCAGTAAGCTTAATATGATCCACCTGTGGATGCACACTAGCTGAGTGGGACCAGGTGTTCATCTAAGCAGAGTCTTACACTGCCCATAGCTAACCATCCATTAGCACTGTGGAAGCTCTGGCATAAAGGATTGGAAAGCCATGGGCTTTTCAAAATGGCATCAGTAAAATAGCAATATGAAACCACCCATGAAATTTGACCCTGTCACTGGCAAGGTCAGATTTACAGCTGAGGCCAAAGAGTCTGTTGTTTCTCTCCTTGATTCACTTTTTAAAAAGAGAAAGCACATTAAATAGATCAAGATAAATTAGTGGCAGAAGTAGTAGAAACCAGGATAATAAAAGAAGCCAAGACAACAGCCACCAAACTAAAATATGCCCTAAAACAACTTTGATTCCTTTAAAATAAGCTCCTAAATGAAAAAAAAAGGTGGCCTGAAAAACTCTTCACATGTATCTTTCTAAAAAATTATGTTTCCAAATGCCTTCAAATTTTCTAAATAAAAACAGAGGACATAAAATTCACTTATTACTGAAGATATAAGACATTGTCTCTTTCTTTATGGAGCTTGTAATCCAATCCAGTGGGGAGTATAAAAGAGTATAGTAGATTATAGTAAATATTGCTGAGAACTTTTACTTTTTTTTAATAAGCAAGACAGAATTTATGAATGCTCAGTGTTTACTTTCTGAGTCTCTGATGTGCAAATTAAATTTTATGAACCATTGTGTCACACTAAAACACACCAACAAGTTTTACTGAAATCGAGTAATTACCACTTCTTGGCTAAATATATAATTCCCAAATAAAGAGAAGACAACTTAGAGCAATGTTAGCTTGATTTCCAATAAGTATCAAAGAAAAAAATAAAGTTGTCTGACCCATAGTGATTGTTTCATCCCTGTACATATGACAGATACCACATAGCTTAGTTTAACTCAGGTCAACTCAATAAGTATGTATTGAATGCTAAATGGCTAAATTGCATAAAGGGAGGAGGAGGAGAGTAAAAAAGGTAATAGTCAATACCTATACCAAAAGTGAAATATAAGATATCTAAGTCATTATTTGTTATAACATTATCTTCTCTCAGCGTATTCCATGACAGGCTCTGCTTGCTATAAATTCCTTCTTATACCACCTTGACTAAATCCCAATTTTCTTAGGTTTATTAATATATTAAGTACTTAATATAGTAAGAGTATTCATTTTTCCAGGCTGCCTTTCCAGACTAACTGTATCCCCCCAAAAAATTATTTACTTTGAATTTTATTCATATACCATATTCAAGCATTCACTCCCTCAGATTGGCCTATTTGGTGCTTCAAGATTTGTCTCTAGTTAGTTTGTGTCTGTTCATTTTATAACATCCTTATACCTGAAAGAAAACACAAAAGAAACTTCTTGCTCCCTGTGCTGAAGGTGCCTTGATCTGTGTGGAAACAAACCAGTTCTTGATTACATGCATACTGGAATGAACAAGAAAGTGAGTAAACATGTTTCTTGACCATCACTGTTATTCTCAACACGGTGTGGCTGGGTCCATATGCAAATGACCCAGACCTAGTCATTACCACTCCCTGCCCTCTGTTGACACTCCTATCTGCTTCCATAAACATAGTCCCTGACTTTACCATTTTCATCAGTTTCTTTATATTCAGAGACCAACAGCATCTATCAAAAGCAATGATGCCTTAACAATTAACTAATTGCTGATTAAACATTCAGGAAATTATTTTATTTTTGAACAAATATGTTACCATCAACTAGACTTTCTGTTTCCTATCTCAAAATCTTCTGAGTTAAGAACATCTGTTGGAAAATAAATTCACAACTCCTTAAGACATCATTTATTGCAGTTGCTATTTCATGCTGATCTTAAAGTCACAATCTTTCCTTTGGGTATAATCTTATAGCCATTGCACATCCTAAAGCTCCACTGACAATTATTTTTGCAGAAGAAAAAGCAGTAACTAGACTGATTCAAATCATTCAGAAAAGCATCTGTTACCAGGAGCTAAGGCAGCCACCTAATAGTCTCAGAGCCCAGGAGCAACATGTGGGCAATCAAATTTTGTTATTCTCTACCAGGTGGAAAATTGTATTTGAAATCTTTTTGAGGTTTGGACTGTAATAATGCTTCCCAAAAGGAGAATATGCCCCCCTAGATTTGAGTAAGTTCACGCTTACAATTATGTTATACTTTCTTGATGATGTGATCTCACTGAGTGCACATCAAAGTGGAGTTTGGAAGTATGGCTTCTACATCTATTTGGTTCTGATATAGGGTAGAGGCCACAATGTCATGAGATGTCCCTAAATTATAAATTCACATGATTCTGAAGAAAATCCTAATCATAATAGGGAAAAGAGATAACATCAAAAGCTCTTGAATCATACTCAAGTTTAGAGGCCTGGATAGTGGGGGTAGGAAGATGTGGGGTGAGAAAATGAGGGGAAGGATAAAGAGAGGAAAGCAATGGGGAGAAAAGCATTTATGATGGATCTGTTGCCCTAATTGCAGAACTGTGAGATACTTAGGAGTGTCATTGCTCCCATTATAAAATCCCAAAGGTTCTTTAAAGATTCTGCAAAGAAATTCACAGCTCTCAATCCTATACTGGCTGTTTCTCAAAATGTCCAGGACTTCTTTCTCTGGCCCACAGAACCTCTTAGGGCTTTTCCATACTGAAATGGAAGTCAATACCATATGAAGACAGATTTACACATCCGACCCTTCTTTCCCTTTGTACAGACAACACAACACCATCAACCATTCTTGTTCCAAATAAGAAATCAGAAGGATGACCCCCATGACCTTCAAAAATATTTCCTGGATAAAAACCAAGTGCCTGATTATTTGGGACCAGGAATTAATTTGCTGTTCATCCCAGCTTCAGTGTCTGCTCCTACTGCCCCAGTGTATTGCTTTAAAGGAGAAAAGAGTTGGGGGGTAATGTAATGAGAGACAGCATATCTATGAGACGTGCTTTCAGCACCTTGGACAGTTACCCAGTACCTGTGAAAAAGTATTTAGGAAACTGTCACTTGCCATTTCCTTTAAAGTTCTTCTTTAAAATCATTTAATTCTTACCCTACTACATTCAGGAATCCTTATGATGAGCATATGTTCCAGCAACAGATCAGTAGTGTGAGAAAGTTTGGTTTCTAACAAATAATGATTAACTGATTTAACAAACACATTTTGAGTACAGTATTATTTCCTTTCAATAAAATTGAATTCCTTCTGTGACCTTTTCAGTCATAATTTGCTTTATGTAAAGAAATGTGCACATACATTCCATATATGTACGTTCAATTTTTGTACTTGCTAGAACACTAATAGGACACTGCATGCTGCAGCCAACTGATTAGCTTCACATTAAATTATTTAAAAATAGAGGTTATAGAATAGAGTCAACTAACTTGGCTAGAACTTTGAGATTAACTTTTGGGGGCCAACAATGTTTTTAGAAATACCACAGGAGCTTGTCAAACTCACCACTCTACTCAGATCCTTGTTAAGAGTATATAGTTTATTTTAGTTCCAAACATGGCTATTGGTCATATATTGTTAACTGTCTTGGTCAAAGAGAATGGATGTCAAACAAAGAACAACGAACAGGGAAAGAAATTTGGAGTTTTAATCTTGGAACTGATACTACATGGCCTTGGTGAGGCCCTTAATTCCTTGGATGTCAATCTCTTGAGACAGAATGTTTTAAATTAAATTTCTAAGTTTCCTTCCAGCTGAAAATTGGCGTTTATACCTATCTTATAATAGCCAAACAAACCACCTGAAATTAATAGTACTCATGGTTTTAAATGAGTCTACCATCAACTAGAGTTCAAGCAACATTTCAGTGTCCTATAGCTATTTAATGTTTCAATTTTAATGCAAATTATCATCATGACAATTTTCAATCCAGATAGTTCTATTTCCTATGATAAAAACTAGTCCCAGTTAATAACTTCTTAAACAAAAATGGAGGAAATACGTTTTTATATTCAACCTAAGGATTACACCTATTAAAGAAAAAAAAAACCTAGGGGGTACCTAGGTGGCTCAGTCAGTTAAGTATCTGCCTTCAGCTCAGGTCATGATCTCAGAGACCTGGGATGGAGCCTCCTGTTGGGCTCCCTGCTCAGCAAGGAAGTCTGCTTCTCCCTCTCATTTGCCACTCCTCTTGCTCTCAAGCTCACCCTCTCTCTCAAATTAAAAAAGAAAACATTTGAACTGACCAAACACAGTTAGAGATAAAACTCCCCAAAACAAAAATATCCATCACATTTTCCAGAAGTTTTCATCTTATAATCTTTAACTGGTATCACTTTAGATCTTTGAAGCTATTGCCCAAAAGCCAAGCCAGTGGAACTCATTAATTTGTCATTTTAATTCTGTTCTTGTTTTCTCAAAAAAATTAACTGAAGTATCATAAGACATTTGAAGATAGAAATTATTGCCCCTCTTTCCTTACGAATGCCTAGAAAAAGAGTTTGCTATGCCATACAGCACTTTTTTTTAACAACAAGCTCTCTCTGTGGCTTCTACATGCAGGTGAGAAAGGTCCTCTCAATGGGGATCTGAGGGAGTCAGAGCTGCCTTTGTGGAATCCAGGGGAAGTCTGTCTGAGGGGTGGGGAACTTGCACAGAGTGTGTCCTCAATAAATGGCTGGGAAATTACAAAATCCTACTCAAATTTAAAACATAGTCTTCTGGGCAAAGATAGCCAGTTACAAGTTCTACTAAGAATTTTGATAAACACTGAAAGACATTACTAGTGCCAGTTGAGAAATCTGGAATATCATCACCATTTTCTAATGAAACTTGGTTTATTTCATTTTTTCATTTTCATCCTTGTTTGGTTGTCTTATAAATTTGCCCATGAACTATTCTGCCAAAGCTAATCATGAGCCATACTGTTGTCACATTATGTTTCTTTGACTTGGGTATAAGTTAAAAAGATATTATGACCCAAAACAACAGGATACATGCAGCACCATACTGGAAACATTTTAAGTATTGAATATCTTACATCTACACCAACTCTTTAATATGAAATACTATCACTTTTATGGGCTAACTTTCCTAAGTCGTTGGCACACTGTCAGGATACTTGTTAATCTTTTATTTTCAATGTTACTAAAATCACCATGAAAATTCCCTTACATAGATTAATAAGTCCAACATTAAGAACAGTAGAGTAGAACAACAGTATATCTATTTAAAGATTTCTATTTTTATATTATCTTTGCTCTACACATTCAGTCTGACTTTACTTAGCATAGTCATACTTCATTAGCGTGTTTGTGCATAGGTTTCCAAATTAAATGCAATTACTTAAAAGGAATCAATAGCACAGCTAAGACAGTTCAGGCCATGGTTGGTTCCTAAAATAATTCTCAATCTTTTTCACCACAGAAATGTTTAGTCAAGTTGGAAGAATATTTTAAGAGGCCCTAAATCAGATTAAGTGCTGGCTTTCAGGTCCTGATATCTCGGAATGCTGCCAGGTAGCAATCTCTGCAATTGAGTCATTTTGCATTAGGAGAGCTTGTTCTGATGAGGCCCAAATGACTCATGGTTTCTAATTCTTTTAAAAAGAGCCTTGAGACCTCCAATGTTAATTACATTATGGGACAGAGTAGAGGAGTATTGAATGGAGATGGATCCAAATTATGCATCTCAGGCTCCTGTCTGCAGAGTCACTGTGGAGTACAGCTTTGTCCTCATAGTGAAGGCATCTTGCTTAATGGCACCCACAGTTGTTGGTTTTTTTACTTTGCAAATATATCTTTAACAAACTAAATACTAGCTAAAATGACCTGTGTAATTAGAATGTATAACGTTTGGCCTCATCTGGCCCAGGGAAAGTAACAATGTTGTTGGGAAGCAGCTGCAAGGTTTCTAAATGGAGTCTGGGATATAGATCCATTCTGAAGGAGGCATGTTATAAGAAATGGTCATTTCCCCTGAGTATAAATGATAAATCTGGTGGACAGCTTGCTCCAGACATCATTTGTCTGATGGAAGGAGATTTTGTTATGTCTTAACCAAACAGACACCATCTACATTAATCAATGATTGTTTGATTTTGGTTTTCTTAAGAGAATGAAATAAAGGAGTTTTGCTTAGTGAAATTTGTCTGGAAATACTGAGCTTTATCCACAAGAAAATCTCTTTGACTTCTCATTTTATACAACCGTTTTAGCAAGACATGTACCTTTACTGAAATAAAGGAATCAGATTATATCAATCCAAGACCTATATTCCCAGTTGCTGTGTAGACCATGCAGATGTTGGGCTTTATTTTCCATTTACCCAGAGCATGCTGGGATTATAAATGATCAAATGCATTGGGAGGGTTTTGGCTTTTTACAAGCTTCATAGAATTTAATTCTGTTAAATAATAAGGGCAACCCATACTGGCCACTCTAAGTTCTAGGAGCATCTTAGAGACAGAAGGCAATATGAATATGAATTAGTACCAACTAATTAACTGGAATCCTTATAAGTCAAAAGGCTACCCATCTTAGGTACAAACCTGTAAAACCAGAGCCAGGATGCTCATAGCTGTGAGGAAATGGGCCCAGCACCTCAGACTTTCTGAATAACAACAAAGGGAGGGAGCTGTACAGAATGGTTTTCTTGAAGTGGGGAGACCAACCACAAAGGGAGAGAACAGCCCAGCATCTAACATGGCAGAGAACGGAGAATGAGAAGTGGAATGGTTGAAAACAAAATAAAACAAAACAAAACTAGTGCCTGGGAATTTTAAGCCTCTTTAAGCCTATTCTGTCACAGAATCCTTTAGCCCTTGGGAATATCACAATAGTTTTATTTCATTTTACCTAATGACACAAATAGTTCATAAAAATATTCAAATAATAGCAAGTTAAAGCAAAAATATTCCTTAACTATCTTTCCTGAAATTCCATGAACCTCTCCAGGGGTCACCACCCAGACAAGGTTCGTACACCTCTATGACCCCACAGATGCTTGGGGATGGGAGGAATGGAGTATAACATCATCCTTTCTATCTCAGTATCCTTACTCTGCCTGGATGGCAAGATCAGTTAAGCCACCAGTTCTAGATTTCAGCTCAGGCTGGGATCTCTAGGTTTGAGATGGAGCCCATGTTGGGCTCTGCACTCAGTGCAGAGTATGCTAAATTTCTCTCACCCTCTGCCTCTGCCCCTCTGCCTCCCTGGCTTTCTCACTCTCTCTCCCTCTATCCCTAAAATAAATAAATATATAATATATATATATATATGCATATATATAGCTCTAGACATATCATACAAAGAATAATACTGATTCTTTGTACTGACACCTAGTGGATATTGAACATTAAACTATCATTAGTTTACTTTTATGAATGTACCTAGTCCTATAAAAATCTTATAAAGTAATATTTATAAACTATTATAATTTTATAAATATTAACATTCCGAAAAATTATATATAAGCATTCTAATATGCCATTTTTATTTAAAAATTTGGTACATAATCATTGTAATTTATACTTTACCATTTAATTTTAATAACCATTTTGAATGCTTAAAAATACACACAAATTCTAATGTTTACATTTACTTTAGCATTTTATGAAATATATTTAAGTTTTATTTACTTTTAATCTATGGGCAGCCCCGTTGGCTCAGCGTTTTAGCGTCGCCTTCAGCCCAGGGCGTGATCCTGGAGACCCGGAATCAAGTCCCATGTTGGGCTCCCTGCATGGAGCCTGCTTCTCCCTCTGCCTGTGTCTCTGCCTTTCTCTCTCTCTCTCTCTCTGTGCATCTAATAAATAAATAAATAAATCTTTTTTAAAAAAGTTTTATTTACTTTTAATCTAATTGCATTTTACTTTTAATTTATTGCTTTCAATAAATTAAGTGAAATCTTTTTTTTTTTAATTAACTTTTATTGGTGTTTAATTTACCAACATACAGAAAAACACCCAGTGCTCATCCCGTCAAGTGTCCACCTCAGTGCCCGTCACCCATTCCCCTCCAACACCCGCCCTCCTCCCCTTCCACCACCCCTAGTTCGTTTCCCCGAGTTAGGAGTCTTTGTGTTCTGTCTCCCTTCCTGATATTTCCCAACATTTCTTTTCCCTTCCTTTATATTCCCTTTCACTATTATTCATATTCCCCAAATGAATGAGAACATACACTGTTTGTCCCTCTCCGATTGACTTATTTCACTCAGCATAATACCCTCCAGTTCCATCCACGTTGAAGCAAATGGTGGGTATTTGTCGTTTCTAATTGCTGAGTAATATTCCATTGTATACATAAACCACATCTTCTTTATCCATTCATCTTTCGATGGACACCGAGGCTCCTTCCACAGTTTGGCTATTGTGGCCATTGCTGATAGAAACATCGGGGTGCAGGTGTCCCGACGTTTCATTGCATCTGAATCTTTGGGGTAAATCCCCCACAGTGCAATTGCTGGGTCGTAGGGCAGGTCTATTTTTAACTCTTTGAGGAACCTCCACACAGTTTTCCAGAGTGGCTGCACCAGTTCACATTCCCACCAACAGTGTAAGAGGGTTCCCTTTTCTCCGCATCCTCTCCAACATTTGTTGTTTCCTGCCTTGTTAATTTTCCTCATTCTCACTGGTGTGAGGTGGTATCTCATTGTGGTTTTGATTTGTATTTCCCTGATGGCAAGTGATGCAGAGCATTTTCTCATGTGCTTGTTGGCCATGTCCATGTCTTCCTCTGTGAGATTTCTCTTCATGTCTTTTGCCCATTTCATGATTGGATTGTTTGTTTCTCTGGTGTTGAGTTTAATAAGTTCTTTATAGATTTTGGAAACTAGCCCTTTATCTGATATGTCATTTGCAAATACACAAAGATAAACTCAAAATGGATGAGAGATCTAAATGTGAGACAAGATTCCATCAAAATCCTAGAGGAGAACACAGGCAACACCCTTTTTGAACTTGGCCACAGTAACTTCTTGCAAGATACATCCACGAAGGCAAAAGAAACAAAAGCAAAAATGAACTATTGGGACTTCATCAAGATAAGAAGCTTTTGCACAGCAAAGGATACAGTCAACAAAACTAAAAGACAACCTACAGAATGGGAGAAGATATTTGCAAATTAAGTGAAATCTTAATTATAACATGGTGATTTCATTAAAATAAAGATAAAGACAATAAAAGTAAATTTATATTATAAATATAGTAGTGTGTGGATTATACGTGTCTATTTTATTACTCATCTGAACATTGCTGGTCCATCGACAAAACACCCAGGCATGTGCAATAAATAACAGTTTACCCAAAGAATACAAAAATTCTAGTTCAAAGGGACACATGCACCCCAATGTTCATAGCAGCATTATCAACAATAGCCAAATTATGGAAAGATCTCATTGTCTAATGAATGAATAAAGAATATAGATATACATATACCACATTTATCAAATTATATACCATATAAATCAAAAAAGAATGAAATCTTGCTATTTGCAATGATGTGAATGGAGCTAGAGAATATTATGCAAAGTGAAATGAGTAAGTCAGAGAGAGATAAATACCATATGATTTCTCTTATATGTGGAATTTAAAGAACAAAACAATCATGGGGGGGAAAGAGAGGAAAATCAAGATACAGACTCTTAACTATAGAGAACAAACTGATGGTTGCCAGAGGGAAGGTGAGTGGAGGGATGGGTTAAAAAAGTGATGGGAATTAAGGAGTGCACTTGTTGTGATGAACATTGGGTGTTGTATGGAAGTATTAAATCACTAAATTATATACTTGAAACTAATATTATACTGTATAAACATAAGTGTAAATGCAAAAAAAAGAATCATTAAATTCAGTTCTCTTTGATATTTTTGCAGACTTTCAGTTATATATACACATATTGTTATAAAATATGATTTGTAAAGGTAAAAGACTCCACATGTGTGTCTACATGTGCATGTATATACATATGCAAATATATGTTCACTAGCTTGATTCATGATTCATGACTTTTAAATGTTTAGATACATGGCACATAGGCCTCCACTTGAGTTCATCTCAGATCCTAAAGTGTGCTGGGCCTGCTTGGCAGTGGTCATTTCTTACATTAGATTTTGTTTTATTTTGTACATTTATATTTGTATCTCACCCATTTGCAAAAAGTTTGAGGTAATACATAATAAAAACATGTATGTGTTCTTTAATGTAGTCAAAGCTTCTCATTAGGAACTTCATAGTGTGTCTGCCAAAAATACTCACTGTGAAAAAATATTGTAATATAAAACTTTATAAAAATATAAAAGTGCTAGAAAGGCAGGCTCAAAGAAAAGAAGAATCTATGAAATTCAACAATTTTTTTTACTTTGTTGCTGGGCTTCTTACTAGCCTATGCCCATATGAAAGCAATCAATTATTCATTTTTCCTTAAACAGAAAGTGCAAAACACAAATTTCTCAAGAAAAGGAAAATTCTAAAGGAAATTCCTCATATGGAAGTCCAGAGCAATATTTTTATAGCAAGTACTACAGTGAATAATATGTAGGACTTTTATTTTTGCTGGAAACTTACAATAAAAGAAGAAGTAAGTTAAAATGCAAGTTAAAGGAAATTCTTCTTACTATCCAGCAGGTGACCTTCTTATAATCCAATCCAAGAAAGATCCAAGTTAGTTTTAGAAAAATCCAGTTTACCATTGCCCACAAACTTGATAGTAGTTTTTTAAGTCTCTGATGAATAGGGCAAGGTTATAGTTATTTACACATTGCTTTTGACTGTTCTTGAATGCCACATGCAGATAAGGAACTAGAAATTGCTAGATTACAATAAATGCCCAATAAACAAATGCAGGGATGAATAAGATCAGTACCCCCAGGACATAAATGGACATGGAGTGAATGGTCTTTAGCACATGCTGGAGGAAACCACGGAGGTCCTTTTGCTGGAAAGCTCTTTATCCCAACCTGGACCTCTGGGAATTGCTGGCTGGTCTGGAAAATAGTGTCTCACCAATTTGTGCATCATTATTTTCCTTCTTTAATTTTCCCAAAGTTCTTGTCTGGCTCCTGAAGCAAAATACTTTTGTGATAAATTGAACTTAATTAAGCCTAAGTTATATTAAAAGAGCATTTAGTTGCCAGCAAATCCATTTAGAGACTTAAAAATATTTACCTCTTGCTAAATATGACAGGTTCTGCATATTTAGTCAGAATGATAAAGTTTTCTCAGGAGTTGCAACCAGAATCAATTTGAGTAGTTTTCATAGTATGAACTATAACTTAATATTATCTACGGAACCCTGGGAGATATTTATCTTTCTCTCTCCTGCCCACTTCAGACTGACTCATCACACAGGACCCAGGTTAATCCTGACATGAACTTCCTGACTGTTCTCCATCCTCTCTCAGCAGGGCCTGGCCATGCTACATACTTAGGAAATTTTGATTGAAGTGCTGCCTTTTTATACAACTCATTTTTTATGGGTAACAAATAGGAGAATTCATTTGGGGATCAAAATAGAACATTTTGATGCTAGTCTCGACATTATCGTTGTAACTGTCAAAACAAAAACTGACGGGATGGCAGATCATCTTGTTAAAAGAGCTTCGCTTCAGCGGGTTGGCACTGACAGGCAATTTAGTCCCACTGGACACTAGTTCCATCTCACATCAGGGCATCATCCAAAACTACATGTACTCATTCAATGCACTTTTTGTTTATGAAAGAATCTCTACGAGCTTATTCACACAAACCGGCAGTGGGTCTCACAAGTAAGATCACTAAGTAAGATAACTTTTAACATTAAATCTATACAGATATAAAATTGTTCTTAACAAAACTCTCTTCCATGATTCAAGGAGCTTATATAGGATACACTTTATTTTACCCCTGGAAATAACTGTTGAAGTATAAAAAGTCACCTTAGTATTTCATTTTTGCGAATTTACAGTCATCTTAATCTTAATTCAAACTTTTTATCCTATTTACAGATGTTATAATAAAATTAAGTAAAGATTTCACAACGAGACCTTATGTACATGGGCCAGCTTCTCTTTTCACATGCAAAAGAACAAGTAAAATAGGATAATCATCTCAGGCCAACTACTGTGCATAATGTCATAACAGTGTGAGTAGATATTTGTATTTCATGAAGCATATCTGTAAGAATGTTCATTTATTCAACCCACAAACATTTATTGTGTGCCAATGTTACAGGGACTGTGGACAGAATTCCATGAGACTGACCAGGGGCAATATTATGCATTAGGTATCAGATTTCAGAATTCCTCAAATCTAAGTATTATCTTCAGTTGATATTAATTACATATCAAAATTCAAATTGGTTCATTATTATGATAGCACAAATTCAGCATTGAGTAAAAAATAAATCTTTTTAGTTCTTAATTTGCCTTCAGTAACTCTTGGTTAAAGCTCCCAGCCACTGAGACCTGCACTGTGGCTTTTCACCTCAAATACTTCAATGAATTGGTCTCTAAAAAAGAACATGTGATGCTGATGGGTTCAGGAACGTCATACAAACTGCTGAAACAATGATCTTAATTTTTTAAAAATCACTCCTCCAAGGTAATAATGAATTGAATAATGGAGAAGTCACTAAATTAGATACCTGAGCTGGAAATATGCATAAATGGCTGTCAGGAAATCTCTAACAAGAAGGATAGTAATTCCACAGAGGCAAGCCAATAGCCATGCTCTGTCTTATTTTTCTACTTTAGCCAAAAGTCAGAGGATTATTGGCAGCAGAAAGAGCTTGGATTCTGGGCTCACCGAGACCCGGGATCAAAGTCTGATTTTACCTTGGTTTCCCCATTTATAACATCAGGAAGGTAAATCCTACCCTCCCAGGGCTGTTTAGAGTCACAGGAGTTGATAACATATGCCTGACATAATGTAAGACACTGAAAATACCCGGTTTCCTTCTCTCTCTCTTCTACAAGCCCAACTCAAAAAAAAAAAAAAAAGATTACCATCAGCACACCCACTCTCCCTGCTCAGCATGCTACAGAGTTGGACCTTACCTCACTGTGGAGCCCCTAGGAATTCCACCTCCAATTTGAGGAAATAAAATTTAAATGTGGAGAAGTGGAAAAACACTATTTAGCAGAAACTGTTTTAAGCCTGTCTTATAGATCATTTCATTTCATTCTAATTGTAACCCTCTTAAGTAGAGGCTCTAGTGACAGAGGAGGAAACTGAGGCACAGAGAGGTGTTCTGGGTCCCAGTCAGAAGAAGTTCTGGAATTGAGGGTGGAGAGCACTGCATCTACTCTGTGGAGAGAATATTAAAACTATCATTAAAACTGAAAGAGAAGCCAATATTTAGAGCCTCAGACACTGAAAAACACTTGAGTTAATTAAAGGAACTGTCTTACCAAAGCATCAATATATCTTTAACTCTTAAACTCATTAGTTTTTACCTGAGTTAGAAGATACTATCCAGTATTTCCACAAAAAGGTAGCATGTTGATTTTTTAGTAATGACCAATGGATTAGAAACATGCAGTCTTCATCCCTTATTCTCAGTTGGTCTCCAACAGACAAGCAAGGCTGGTCTGACCTCAGCAGGGCTGGAGCATTAGTTCTGGTGGGCTAAGATGGCTCACTCCTGACCAAGTCAGTGGTACTTTCAGCATAATGGATTAAGCAAAGCTGAAGGCTGCAGAAGACTCAAGCCCATGGGAGAGCACCTCCTTGGGAGGTAAGATCCTCAAATCAAGTTATGGAGGAAACTTCAAACCCAACCTCTAAATGTTCTCAGTCTTTTCAATATTTGCAAACAATATAACTATTCTGAATGTCCTGTAGAGAAACTAGCACAGAAGCATATAAGTCTAACATGTACATCTGAAAGGAGTAACCAAAACACGCTTTTATGGCCTTTTCCTTTGTTTTTCCAGCCTCTGCAATCAGTTACCAGTGGACCACCATACTTGCCACACAGCAAGCACATCCTAATTACAGCTGCCATTTTCACTGCCTGAAGGAAAAGCCTCCTAAGCACAATATCCAGCAGGCAGCCAAGTGGAAATCAACCTGGCATCACAGGAGTCATTTCTCTGCAGACTCTGGGGAAAACAAGCTGTCCTTCCCAGCACCATCCATTTTGTCCTAAAGCAACATTGCAGAGCTGGAAACTTAAAATAATCCAGTTAATGCAAAATATTTCCTCTGCCCCTCACTGAGCCTACTTTGAATGTGTGCCAAAATAGCTATTAGCGGTGATTAAAATTGTGAGACTACCTAGTGGAGATTCTCTCAGGAGCAAAGAGAAGTGCCTTTTCACCCCAAGCTCATCAACGCTAATGAAAGATCAGCTGAGAGCCCAGCCAGGCGTGGACTAAAGAAACCAGGAGAGAGACAGCTCAAGAACATTTCTTCTGATTAATTTACCAGTAGTGTATTGTAAGAGAAAGCCAAGCAGAGGTTTTGTTTTTTTTCATGTTGCTCTTTTTGATGAGAGCCAGAAACAAAACAAAGCAAACTCTAACTCTATTATAAACAGACTTCATCTCATTCTAAAACAAAGCCTGTTTAAACTATCATCACTTGCATGTGAGCAATCCTAGATTCACCCAACCGTGAGTAATAACCTATGCTTAGAATTATAAAACTAAAGAGCCCTCAAAAAAATAAATAAATAAATAAATAAATAAAGAGCCGTCCAAGATGGTGCCACCTCAGCTCTTCCTGGGAACATTCCAGATTCTCTGTTATCATACAATTATAGCTAGAAGACAGAGAGGGCAGCGCACCTCCCATATTTCCACCTAATTTTGTTTGGGTCCTAATAGCATTAAAATAAGAATCAGGCTTAGTATTCCTGGATAATCAACCCAATCCTGGGAAAAGTGTTAATATCAGGCCTAGACCAACCTCTTTCACAGTAATATTTGAAAATGGTGTTCAGAAAAGTATAACATGTTGTGTCTCTCTTATTTGTTGTGAACATTTTTTTTCTATGATATGGTACCTGAATTTGGGGACCATGAGTTGACAGGTGAGCCTTGGGCCTATGTAAGAGAATCAGGTAAAAATGATGGGAAACTTAGCCACAGCTTCTCTGTCAAGGTGACACACATACTGACTTTCATCTATAGCAGATGCACATGCTCCATAAATATGAAGGCACTAAAGACCCAGAGTACTCACTAATACTGTGCCACCCAATGAGACTGGGATGCTATGTAGACTGTGTTTCCTATTGCATGCTTCTACAAACTATGTGCTGTACTAACTTATACCTATTGCATATTTTTTAATTTGATCGCCTTTGGACCTTTACTCATTGCAATGCTATTGACCAGTTTTCCTTTGGTCATGGCAACATCTGAGGGATCTAAATGATCCTTATCAATTAAATTTTGTCGTTTAAGTTTAAGTTAGCCCAAAGCTGACTTGGAAATCCTAGATAAACTTGATATCCCTATTAACTCTGAACTAGCCCTATTTTCATAGGAACCAGAGGCACCACAAAAGACTTAGGATTTTACAAATTTGGTTGGATTCTCAGTCAAATGTTCAGAATTAAATAATGACACAGAGAAGACACATACTTTTTATTAATAACAAGTTATGAATCTGTCATTTTGAATGTTTTTATATTATCATTATCCACAGTTATCCTCGGACTTATCAGACAATTGTCTCTGAAGTCAAAATCATCATAACTGTTGTGCATATACCTGGCTAAAGGGAGTGGTCTTCATAAGAGTTGTGCATATACCTGGCTAAAGGGAGTGGTCTCAAGTATAAAATAGTTAATAGCTTCTCTGAAGAGGAAGCCAGTTTGCACAACAAAGATAGTACATTTAATATTATCTGACATCCCCATGCCATATCCTATGCTGTAAGCTTCATGAAAGTGGATAGAAAACTCCATTAGCCCTCAAAAGGGGCTAAGTGTGTCAATCAGTGGTTAGTCAGGAAAACAGAAAACAATTTGTGTATTTTAACTACTTACATTATCAAAGAATGTGATTCACAGGAACTTATTTGGAAGTCACTGCAAACCTTGCATTCCCATCTGCCTATGGCCTATTAGCAACTGCCAATGGAAAAAAATAGCTTCCTTTTTTCCCCTCCTTTTTTTTCCTACTCTCCAAACGTCATTCAGGTGACTCTTATTGGTGAAATGGAGGCTAGAAATATCAAAGGAACATGGAAAATATAGTTTTCATGTTTCTAGTCATTAGGATACAAATTAGAGTTTAAAATATTTGAGATGGTATTAAGTATCAGTGGACAACATCTAGCATACTCAAAAAGATTAAATAAACTGCCCTAGAATGGACAAGAAGGATGCTGAGAAGTATTTACCTATCCTATAGCATTGAAAAGTAAAGTTGTAGAGATGGCTGCCAATTATAATATGATAAGATGATAATAAATAGCATGGCAACTAGGTAAACAAATGAAAGAAAAATAGTAGAGGAAGGAAGAAGGAAGCAAGGAAAAAAAAGGAGAGAGATAATAAAAGAAAAATGAGGAACTAAAAACTCATTCTGGAAAAAAATTACCCAAGATGTGGAATAAACCTACAAATGCTTTAAGCTATAGAAGAATGCAGACTCAGTAAAACTTGAAAATTCCAAATCCAGATGATTAAACAGAAGAGTGAGATGGAAAAAAAAAAAACAAGAAAGTGGGTTAAACATTAAAAGACCATTAAGATGAAGAGAAAGGGGAACCCTCTTATACTGTTGGTGGAAATGCAAAATGGTACAGCCACTCTGGAGAACAGTATGGAAGTTCTTCAAAAACTCAAAAATAGAGCTACCCTATGACCCAGCAATTGCACTACTAGGTGCTTATCCAAAGGCTACAAACATAGTGATTCAAAGGGGCACATGCACCCCAATGTTTATAGTAGCAATATCCACAATAGTCAAAATATGGAAAAAGCCCAGATCTCCATGAACAGATTAATGGATAAAGAAGATGTATAATATATACAATAGAATATTACTAAGCCGTCAAAAAGAATGAAATCTTGCTATTTGCAATGACATAGATGGAACTAGAGGATATTATGCTAAGCAAAATAAGTCAGAGAAAGACAAATACCATATGATTTCACTCATATGTGGAATTTAAGGAACAAAACAAATGAACATAGAGGAAGAGAAGGAAAAATAAAATAAGATGAAAACTGAGAGGGAGGCAAACAAAAAAAGACTTAACTATAGAGAACAACTGAGGGTTGCTGGAGGGGAGGCAGGTGGGAGGAAGGGATAATTAGGTGTTGGGTATTAAGGAGGGCACTTGTTATAATGAGCACAGAGTGTCATATACAACTGATGAATCAGTACATTCTGTTTCTGAAACTAATAAAAAAAAAAAGAAGTTGGTTGAGAAAAAAGGGCATTAGAGATTCAACTGCTGTATTAGAAAGAGCAAAGCTATATATAGATTTGCTAAGAATCCAATTATTGGAAGTCAAGAAAGGCCTAAGGTAATAAAAGTAAAAGTAGAAAAAACATCTAAAGAAATCAGATAAAAAATAACAAACACATGAGAAATTTCAGGTCCAGAGAGCAATGGCAAAGCTTGACCTTTAGCCTCCTAATCACTCATGTTCCCCCACCCCCCCCAAAAAAAACATGACACCAAGAGGGAGGACAAATCCAGCATTTCTAGACACTAAGAAAATACAATCTTCAAATTACCTGTAACTAGAGAGAATAAAAAAGAAAGGAAAAGGAAACCTAGAGCTCTTAAGACAGCTCTAAGTGTGAAGCATGCAGAAGGGAAGGCTTAAAAGATTCCATGTGAGAAAGCAGAAGACTGCCCCCAAAAAGAGAAATTGCACCAATAAATACTTGAATAAGGAAAAAAGGGCCAGAAGGGGTAGCTTAGAAGAATTATGGCTTTTAGGAAGAATAGATATAAACAGAGGTGGTAGACCTTAAAGATAACTCAGTGAGGAAAAGGAGAAAATGACAGGGAAAATTAAGAATTTTGCAGAAATGAAAGACATGCTAATCCTTTCCCCCTTATGCACCACCAACATCACCATCTATAAAATAAACTGCACAGATGGGGCATAGTCAAACTAAAAGTTCTGTTCATGAAATGAGTAGGAATAAAGAAGAACAGATCACCTTCAAATAAAATGACTGCAATGTGTCAGAAAATGTAAGGAAATGAATATGTACATAAATAGAAAAACTTTTCTGCTAATGAGAACACTTACTGACAAACTAAACATTAAATTAGAGAAAACTGTACTAGAAAACTTCAAACTATATTGAATATCCTCAATCAATGTGGGGACATGGCAAAATGTCTTGAATCAAATAAAAAAGCAAAGAACAAAAATGCATATAAAAGCAGAAATAAATGAAATGGAAATGGATTTGAATTCAAGAAAGAAATAAAAGATAAAATAAAATCATACAAAATTGGGCAATCCTCGTGGCTCAGCGGTGTAGAGCTGCCTTCAGCCCAGGGCATGATCCTGGAGACCCGGGATTGAGTCCCACGTCGGGCTCCCTGCTTGGAGCCTGCTTCTCCCTCTGCCTGTGTCTCTGCCTCTCTGTCTGTCTGTCTCTCTCTCTCTCTCTCTCTTTCTCTCTCTCTGTATCTCTTATGAATAAACAAAATCTTTTAAAAAATCATACAAAATTAAGATTAAATTACAAAATACCCAGTGGAGAACAAATTGAAATAAAAATAGAGAGCATTAAGAAATTTTTTAAAGAACAATGGAAGAAATATGACATAAAGAAAGGAATAAAGTGTCAGAAAGAAAGTGGAAAGAAATGGAAGATAGGCAAAAGTTGAACCTATATATAATGGGTGTTCTTAAAATGTATATAGACAATCAAGCAGAACTAATATTTAAAACTATAAATTCAAGAAAGTCTTCCAGAAAAAAAAGAAGCTCCTCAACATACATTCTAGCAAAACTATTACTTTAGAGATAAAAATAATAAGAATTTCCATCATCTCCAGGCAAAGAAGAAGGTGGAGGTGCAAAGAGGAAAGAAAAAGGAAAAGAAAAAATTTACAAAGGGACAAGAATCAGACTGAGATATTTCAAAATAATATATAAAGAAAAACAACAGAGTGTATAATTTTGAAGAAACCTAAAGAATTTAAAAATTTTAATATTCAAAAAAAAAAATTTTTAATATTCATCCAACAAAACTTTCTAAAAGTAGTAAGGCCATAGACAAAGAGTTCCTCACATGCGAGAATGAGGGAATACATGAGCAGTTCCAAAAGAATCCAACAGAGAATGGCTTTCATCTAGCCAAAGAATGGCCCCAAAAACTACACAAAATGACTTACAGTGAGCATTTCATATTTTTAATTGAAGAACTAAGAACACGGTCATGTTTAAAGATAATATGTAAACATTATGTTCAGGCAAAGTAGAAAAAAGCAACTAAAAACAAGAAAGAACAGAAGAGGAAAAAGAAAAAGTAAGTTGTCAACAGGAGGGAAAGGGTACCATTTCAAGCTGTCAGAAGATGAAAAGTTAAGTCAGAAAAAAACATTAAGGGCACTATAAGTATTAATCCAAAGGTAACCACTATAATATTTTTACCTTCTTAAATATCAAAAGAAAAATTTTAAGAAACAAAATCACCACACCAAATAAAGAAATGGAAATAGTACATACAACAATATACAAATAAATATCTGCATAAGATGATGGACAAAATTGAGACCATACAAATTAGTCATATCAATAAATATGAACAAAATTAATGTGCTTGTGAAAAGAAAAAGATTTTCAAAATGGGTCATAAACCAACATACAACCTTCTAATATATACAAGATATACTTAACATTCAGTGATTCAAGTAGGCTAAAAATAAAGGGATTAATAAATATCTACCAGGCAAATAGAAGCAATAAGAAACCATGTGCTGGAATCCCAATACCAGACTAAGTAGACTTCAAGGCAAAGAGCATTAAATGAGACAAAGGACACTTTATAATAGTAAAGGGCACATTCCACATGAAGATCTGATGTTTATGAATAACTATGCACTAAATAACACAACAAACTCTAAGTGATGCAAAAAGAAATAGAAACACAGTAATGATAAAGATTTTAACATACCACTCTTAATAGGAGACAAAATAGATAAAAAATAAGTAAGGGTATAAAAGATTTGGATATATAGCAAACATAATTTGCTGGTAAGAAAGCATATTATTTCTTTTCAACTGCACATGGAATGTTTACAAAAATTGGAAATATACTGGGCACTAGTAGGAACATTTAGGAAAGCCTTTCTAAAAAAACTAAAAGGAAAGCCTTTCTAACTATCACTAATATTCCAGATTCAGTAAAACATTGATAACTTTTACTACATAAAAATGAAAAGATTGCATAGTAAAATATACACCATAATCAAACGCAAAGGACATGACAGATTGAGAGAAAATATTAGCAACATAATATTACAGATAAGAGACTAATGTCCCTAATTTTTTTTACAGTGATATTAAAAAAAAAAAAAACCACTCCTAAGCAAGTTAGAGTAACAGGGTATAATAGATTTATCTTCCCCTGAAACAACTTTTTAAAAGCATAAAAAAGTATGTGAGGGGAAAAAAGACAGTCATCAAGCAAAAAGTGTAGTAATTCCTGATATATGAGAAACAAATGAGGTAGGCCATAGGATAGTCCCATTTTATAGCCTTTAGCAAGTTTCCAAGACTTGGCACAAAGAGGAAAAACACGGATGGAGCTGACAGATTCCCAGCATCGAGTAAACAGAGCTCAGAATCAGGAACCAAGACACCAACAGTTTGTAAGGTAGAGTACTGGGACCAGAGAGCTGCACCAAGACAACTGCAAGGATCTGCAAAGTTCCCCTCAAGTATTCAGCAATAGTGACCAATATATGCTTGCCAGGGAACTATCCAAGGCCAAGAATCACATGAGAGGACTAGAAAGAACAATGTCTGGCATTCACAGAGGGCCAGAAATAGTGCCTACTCCCACAGACTGGACTAAGTAATCCTATAATTTACAAGGTTTTGAGTAAAGAACTCAAGAATTGCCTCAGTGTGTGGGAGAATAATAAGTACTAGAATAAGCTCTGCTGCAGATCTACCTAAGAAATCATACAAATGAGAGCAAAAAGATCAAGGTGTTTCTAAGTAACTTCACTATATCATTGAATAATGAAAGAAAAAAAAAACTCAAGATTTACTGAAAAACAAACATATCCAGAAACCAACCAGGTAAAACAACCAGATAAGATGTATAATGTTTGACATCCAATCAAAGATTATCAAACATGCAAAAATCAGAAGATGACTCAATATGGGGAAAACAAGCAATTGATTGAAATCAAGCCAGAACTATTACAGATACTAGGATTAGCAAATAGGACATGAAAAAGGTTCTAGTAGCCGTATCACATATGTTCAAAATGTTGAGTACAGACATGGAAGGTAGAGAAAGGCCCCGAAAACACTTTTAGAGATGAAAACTACAAATTCTAAGATGAAAAATTTACTGATGTAATTAACAGCCAATTAGACATGAGGGAGGGGGGTATGGATCAGTGATAGTAAAGGTCTACCATCATAAACTATTAAAAATAAAACACAGAGAGAAAAAGGAAGTTTAATAAATAAATTTTTTTTTTTTAAAAAAGATCATACACCAAGATCAACAGGATCAAATGAGATTCATCCCTGGAATATACGGATGGTTCAACATATGCAAATCAGTAAACGTGATACATTACATTAAGAAAAAGATCGCAATCATATGATAATCTCAAAGAGATGCAGAAAAAGCCTTTCAGGGACCCCTGGGTGGCTCAGAGGTTGAACATCTGCCTTTGGCTCAGGGTGTGATCCTAGAGCGCCCCGATCGAGTCCCACATCGGGCCTCCTGCATGGAGCCTGCTTCTCCCTCTGCCTGTGTCTCTGCCTCTCTCTCTGTGTGTGTCTCGCATGAATACATAAATAAAATCTTTGTTTAAAAAGTCTTTGACAAAAGTCAACATCTTTTCAGGATAAAAACTCTCAACAAATCGGGTGTGGAAGAAACATAACTCAAAATAATAAAAGCTATATATGACTATGCACAGCTAACATCATCTCAACAGTGAAACGTTGAAAGCTTTCTCTCTAAGATCAAGAACATAATAAGGGTGCCCATTTTCTTTTTTTTTTTAGGGTGCCCATTTTCACCACCCCTACTTTTTTTTTAATTTTGATTTATTTATGATAGTCATAGAGAGAGAGAGAGGCAGAGACACAGGCAGAGGGAGAAGCAGGCTCCATGCACCAGGAGCCCGACGTGGGATTCGATCCCGGGTCTCCAGGATGGCGCCCTGGGCCAAAGGCAGGCGCCAAACCCTGCGCCACCCAGGGATCCCTTCACCACTCCTACTTAACAGTTCTGGAAGTCTTAGAACAATCAGGCAGGAAAAATTTTTTTTAAAAAGGCATCCAAATCTAAAAGGAAGAAGTAAAATTGTGTCTATTTGTATAGGATACCCTAAAGAGACCACCAAAAACTATTAGAATTAATCTACTATTTTTAGTAAAGTTGCAGGATACAAAATCAGCATACAAAAAGCAGTTATATTTCTATATACTGACAATGAAATATCTGAAAAAGTAATAAAGAAAATAATCCCATTTATAATAGTACCAAAAAGAATAAAATACTTAGAGATAAATGTAATCAAGGCAGTAAAAGATGTTTACACTGAAAGCTATAAGACATTGATGAAAAAAATTGAAGACAACACAAATAAATAATAGAAAGATACCCATGTTCATAGATCTGAAGATTTAATATTGTTAAAATATTCATACCACCCACAGTTTTAGGTTCATGTAATTCCTATCAAAATTCCAATGGTGTTTTTCACAAAAATAGAAAAAGCTATCCTAAAATTTATATGGAACCACAAAAGACATTAAATATTCAAATGAATCTTGGGAAAAAAAAAACAAACCTGGAGACATCACACTTCCTGATTTCAAACTATATTACAGAACTATAGTAATCAAAATATTATGGTATTGACATAAAAACAGACACATAGACCAATGGAATAGAACCAAGAACCCATAAATAAAGCCACACTTATATGTTTATCAAATATTTGACAAAGAATCAAGAATACTCAATAGAAAAAGGATAGTCTCTTTGATAAATGGTGTTGGGAAAACTGGATATTCACATGCAAAAGAATGAGACTGGGCCCCTACTTTATACCGCTTATAAAAATTAATTCTTTTTTTTAAGATTTTATTTATTTATTCATGAGAGAGAGAGAGAGAGAGAGAGGCAGAGACACAGGCAGAAGGAGAAGCAGACCCCATGCAGGGAGCCAGACGTGGGACTCAATCCTGGGACTCCAGAATCACACCCTGGGCTGAAAGCAGGCACCAAACCGCTGAGCTACCCGGGCTGCCCTAAAATTTAATTCTAAGTAAAGACTTAAATGTAAGACCCAAAACTGTAAAACTCCTGGAAAAAAAAAAAAAGGAATAAGCTCCTTGACATTGGTATTGGCAATAAGTTTTTGGATATAACATCAAAAAAAAAAAAAAAAAAAAAACAAGCAACAAAAGTAATAATCAACAAATGGGACTACCTCAAATGTAAAAGCTTCCCCTAACCAAAGAAGGAATCAATAAATGAAAAGACATCCTAAAGAATGGGAAAAAAATATTTGCAAGCCATATATCCAATAACTTGTTAATATTCAAAACATGTAAGAAACTCACACAACTCAATAGCAAAAAGCAAATAATCCAATTAGAAAATGGGCAGAAAACCTTAATACACATTTTTCCCAAGAAAATATAAAAATGGCCAACAATACATAAAAAGTCACTCAGTGAAATGCAAATCAAAATCACAATGAGCTATCACCTCACACCTGTGAGAATGATTATTATAAAGAAAAGAGATACAAAGTTCTGGTGTGGATTTTGTAAAATGGGAACCTTTGTACACTGTTATTGGTGGGAATATAAATTGGTACAGCCACTATGCAAAGTAGTACAGCAGTTTCTGAAGAAATAAAGAAGAGAATTACCAAATGATCTAGCAATTCTACTTTAGGTATAGATGTAAAGGAAATGAAATCACTCTCTAGAAGAGATATCTGCAACCCAATGTTCATTGCAGCATGATTCACAGTAGTCAAGTCATGGAAATTTGGTCAATAGGTGCCCATCAACAAATGAATAGGCTATGAATATATGACAAATCTGGACAGTGGGATATTATTCACCCATAAAAAAGGAAATCCTGCCATTTTCAACAAGATAAATGAACTTTGAGGGCATTAAACAAAGTGAAATGTCAGACAGAAAAAAATACATACTATATGATCTGTACTAGAAAGAAAAAACCCACTAGTGGAAACAGAGTAGATGGTGGTTGCCAGGGGCAAGAGGGTGAGACAGTGAGGGAAAGAAGTGAAGGTGGTCAAAATGGCCAACAATACATAAAAAGTCACTCAGTGAAATGCAAATCAAAATCACAATCACCTGATGTTATAAGATGAATAAGTTCGGGGATCTAATGCATACATCAGTGATTATAGTTAACAATTTGGATTGTATACTTGAAAGTTGCTAAGAGAGCAGATTTTAAAAGTTCTCACCACACACACAAGAAATGCCATGTGAGGTGGTAGATGTGTTCACTAACCTTATTGTGGTAATTATTTCACAATTTATATGTATATCAGATCAATACTTTGTACATCTTAGACTTGCACAATGTTATATGCCATTTATATCTCAATAATTCTGGAAAAAATGAAAAACTCAAAAATGTTTTAAAAATAAAGCCACTTAAGGGACACCTGGGTGGCTCAGCAGTTGAGCATCTGCCTTCAGCTCCGGGTATGATCCTGGGTGTAGGGATCGAGTTCCACATCGGACTCCCTGCGAGGAGCCTGCTTCTCCCTCTACCTATGTCTCTGCCTCTCTCTCTGTGTCTTTTATGAATAAATAATTAAAATATTAAAAAAATAAATAAAGCTGTTTATTGGCCCTAGATGAGGGAGAAAAATTGAACATACCCTGAAATACAAGTCAGGCATCAGGAATCCTGGAATTACTTATACCCAGACAGATGGATATCTAAAATGCTCATAGTAAGTAAGAATTTTAGTATCTTCTATTCAATAAAGTTTTAAATTTATAATGGGACTAATGTATGTTTTTATCTGAAGTCTGAGAGCCAGATTCTTAAATCCAGTTAAAGTACTTTGAAGTCTCCGGAGTATACATACTATGCAAGCACAAATGTCTTTCCCTGAGTAGCAACATCTGCTCAGAAAGAGATAAATTATGTCATGTATAAGACCTTTAAATGAGTGGAAATTGATATAAACAGATATCATTGTAAAAACATAGAGCATTGCCATAATGTCACAATTTATTAGAATTGCTTTATGATTTATTCTCATAAAAACAATTACAAACTTAAGGAAGATGTTAATTAACAAGACAGACTTAAATACATGTTAGATAACTAGATTAGAAAAAACAAATATGGAATCCTGAAAAAAATGCTTTTGATTGAATTATTTTATTTATTTGATTAAAAGTATTAGGACATGAAGTTTGAGGCAAGTGATATTAACCAGCAGAATCTTTCTCTATAGGACAAATGTGTTAACAGTACACTTATTTCAAGTCATTTTACTTTTGTTTTGACTTTTTATTTTTTAATACCTGGAAAATCTCAGGAGCACATTCATGCAACTGTGCAAATAGGAACTCAAATTTAAGACTCAAAATGTAAAAAGGAAAAAGCATAGATCTTATCTAGTTTCAAAAATGTTTTTCACGCATTTCAAAATACTTATTCCTAGCTTAGTGGAAGCCATTATCTCCCTGCTAAATATATTTTTTAAGTTAAAAACAATGAGGAAAGAAAATATGGTTTCGATAATCTCGTATAGAATTGCGCCCAAGACTTTCTTTGTAGTTTATTCTAAATAACAATGGGGACAGTGTCCGGAGCCTGGGAATTATTTTGCCATCATTGACACATCATCACACCATGTGTAACTGGAAAATACTAGCAATTTCAATGTGAGAATGTGAACATTTGTACTTTGAAACTTCTTTCCTTTTTTGTTTTATTTTTGTTTTGCTATTTTTTTGTTTCTTGTTAGAATCCTTAATATAAGATCTACTTTCTTAACAGATGTGTAAGTATACATTATTGTTATCTCCAGGCACAGTGTTACATATCAGATCTCTAGAATTTATTCATCTTGCATAACTAAATTCTATACACATTGATTAATAAACTGATTTACTCCTTACCCCAACCCTTGGGAATCACCATTCCCTGCTTTTATGAGTTTGACTATTTTAGATATATCATAAAGTGGAATCAGAAATTGGATGTACACTTGGTGGGAGTGCAAAATGGCACAGCTGCCATGGAAAATAGTATGGGTTCCTTGGAAAATCAAAAATAGAACTAACATAGGATCCAAGAATCCTACTTCTAAGAATTTCTCCAAAAGAATTAAAATCAAGATCTCAAAAAAGATATTAACACTCCCGTGTTCACTGCAGAATTACTTACAACAGCCAAGATGCGGAAACAACCATCAGCAGATGAACGGATAAAGAAAATGTGGTGTATGCATAAAATGTAATATTATCCAGCCTTAAGATAGAGGAAAATTCCCGAAAAAAAAAAAAAAAAAGATAGAGGAAAATCCCGTACTGTGTGACAACATGGATGAACCCTGAAGATGTTATGCTAAGTAAAGTAAGCCAGTCATAAACTTCCCTTTTTTACAGAAAGTTTCCATCTCTTTCCCCTCCCTCTCCCCACCTCTACTCCTTTCTTTTCTACTTCTCTCTTCAGGACCCAAGTCCTTCTCCTACAGGGCAATTAAAGTTTTGCTTAGAATGCAAGGCCAACAGATGCCCAAGTGCTAGCACTGTACTACCTGCCCCACTTCTGTTGTAACTCTCTCAAAGGCAGTACAGTTGAACACAGGAGCAGTGCCTGGGAGTCAGGAGAAGTTCCTTTCATACCATCACTGCTCTGTGTTCCCTGAGTGACTTTAGTCATTTGAATACTAATGAGATTTAACAGGAGAATCAAAGACATCTTCTAGTTACTAACATCTCAAAGTCCAGTGTTTCTGAGACCAACAGGACTTCACAATGTAGAAACCTAAAGCTTATGGTGGAGCTCCTAGGGCCAAGTAAAGTCTGGGACTTCGTCATCCTAGTAAGGAAGGAAGAACTAGAAATGGAGGCAGAAAAGGGTAGAATGGCACCAAAGACACAAGCCAGCCTAACCACTTTGAATGAAGGAGGTCATGAGGGGAAGGGAAGAGAAGGAAACCAAAGACCCAGAGGGAGAGGAGGCAGTTAGAGACAGCTTGGCTTCTTTCCAGGTTCAGGAAATTCAGGAAACACGGCTAAGGTTTGTAAAGAGTTTCTAAATTAAAATGTGAGATATAGAAAGTGTAAGAGGAGGAATATGTGGAGAAGTTCAGGGACCCAGCCTGGAGAAAATACTTGTAGTGCAAGAGGGGATTAGCATGAGATGCCACCAATTCAATTCAAGTCATAGCCTGGAATTTTAAGTGTCTTGAACTCATGTATTCATTAAACAAATGATATCATGTATTCAGGGGTCACTCTGGGTCCACCATTGTACATGGTCCAGGAACATGATAGTGAACAGAGTCATGTGTGTTTACCCTGAAAATGTTCCTAACACGTACCCTAACAATGTCTCCTCATTTCTGTAAGGACCTCAGCAAAATGCTAAAGATTGCACAACACAGAGGGCTTTTACTGGCTGAAGCCTAAGCCTAAACATAAGGACATTATTAACAACTAACAGAAACAATCAACTAACAGAAACAATGAATAGGAAGACATTTTCCTCCCCACTCTGAGCCTTGTACCTGGTGATACTCCGTGGGGCAGAAAGATGAATTATTGCGGTGTAGTCAGTTGTAACTGGGTAGAATTCATTCATGAGTGTGCCCAGAACACTTTCCCACAGAAAACAGGCCTCTGACTCTGTAAGCTTCCCTTTCTGGCATTAGAATCTTCCAGTGGCACAAACTGCACTTACAGTACAATCACAGATGCTTGTGATTCTCTTATTACTTTCAGAACTTCTTTTTTTAACATATTTTTTAAAGATTTTATTTATTTCTTCATGAGAGACACACACAGAGAGAGAGGCAGAGACACAGGCAGAAGGAGAAGCAGGCTCCATGCTCGATCTGGGGTCTCCAGGATCACGCCCTGGGCTGAAGGCAGAGCTAAACCGCTGAGCCACGGGGGCTGCCCTTTTCAGAACTTCTTAAAGGCTAAGACTAAATGACCAAATGCTAAAGAGAAGAAAGGAATTATTGGTGGCAGCTTGACATCTATAAATTCAACACAGGAAATTTTAATAATTTAAGATGTTTACTTGCAGAACTCTCAGGTTAAACTACTTCAAATTTGGCAACTTTAATTCCCTTTCCAAAAGAAAAGGGAAATATTTTACTTGTGGACTACTTCAGTGAAAACAAAATCCAAAAAACCCCACCACTCCCCAAGTCCCCACCCTCATTACCTATCGTCCACACTAGCTGTTGGAAGAGACTCAAATGTTCAGTGAATTCTGTTAGCAATACCCACCTCTTGAGACAATCATGGACATAATTCTCTTAAACCAATTTCTTTTAGATTTCAGAGACTGCATATCTTGGCACCTAACAACTGTGGGAGTCTCCTAAGCAGCCTTATCACTAATCCTAGCCACCTCTATCATAATACACTTACTAAACCCAATAGGTAAAAAGCAACTTTTACTACGTCTCTACCTTAAAACATATGTGCACACCAGGCAACCATATTGATTTATGATTATATGCTTATGCTTTAGACAAATAGTGCAGCTGCATCTTTCCATAAAAAACACTCAGGAATACAGAGAAAATTTTATTTCAGTCAGCATTGCCTTGAAAATCTCCAAAAGAGATTGATAACATGTGACTTTGGAAGTTAAATTATTAATGGTTGACACAGGCTAAATAAAATGTGAAATCAGGGGGAAAGCCTACAGTGAAGTCAAGTTTACAGGAAGTATTATCAAATTAAAAGAAAAGTACGGCATCAATAATTCAACACCTGGTAGATTAAACATGCAACCCACACCTGCAAGAAAAATCATACCTGGTTTTTACCTTTTAGGGTTTTCAAAAATGATTTTTTTATTTGAAAAAGCAGCAGGGATATGTCTGTCTTATTCTTGTTCCTCCTACTCTGGAATTAAAGAGAATAAGAAGGGAGAAGTGGTGAATTTCAGAGATACCAAGAAGGTCATTTTCTCTCTCAAGAGGGCACTAGCTTTGCTAAAAATCAGATAGAAAGATTGAAATGTACAGAAAATTCTGACTTTCTACCCTAAAATAGAAATAATCATTTTGTTAGAAATAGTACAATCATTTTTAGATCTTTAAAGAGTGGGCTCTGGAAGGAAAACATGAAAAGTGAAGTATAAATATAAATATTACAACATTTTTAAAAAATTCCTTCCTAGACATCCAAGGCCAATACATACTATGCTCTCCTCCCACTCTGCTTACACTGGGACTGAGACCAGACAATGTACAAAAGTGAAGGCACAAGTGGGCAGCTTGGTCCTACTGCGTGGGCTAAACCCCCCCCCACACACACACACACACACACTGAGTCTTCACAGTAGGTTCCCCCTGAACTGACGGTCACTTTCTATATTCTTCTGTGGACAGGGCCACCACAGCAAATGGCTTAGGGCCTCAGTGAAAACAGTTTTTTCCACTCTTCAGCCAGTACACACTGTGTAAATACCTGAATACCAGTTTCCTATCAATATGTGGCATAGTTGATCTCTGGGCCTGTCTGAATGACCGGGCCAGGAATGTTCACTGCCTTCCATCAGCTCTGATCAGAGTCACTAGCTTTATGCGCCCCTGGAATTAGGAATTCTGCTCCAGCTTCTTCTTGCTTTGTATTTGCCTAAGACGTGTCCCGTATCACCTCCATGACTCTAAACTCCTATATCAGAGCCATTGGGATTATATTCTTATTAAAATAAATGCTGAATGAATGACTATATTCCTTTCAGTAGCCTTATACCTACAACTGGAATATTTAGCAGTCACTCAAGGACCAAAATAAGAGAGGTGATTGGTATCTGCTTATCCCTCTCTGGGCTTCAGTTTCCTTGTCTTAACAGGAAAGAGGTTGAATTGGACACTTGAATGTTCTGAGCATGGCTCCTCCCTTCTACTTGGTACCTCTCAGCTTTACACACCAGGAAGCCTCACCTGCTTGTAGCTCCCCAACTACATCACACTGCCCCATACTTCCAAGCAAATGCTGATGTGGCTCCCCTGCTGGATGCACCCCAGCCCACTGAAGATGCCATCCTCCACCTCTTATAGCCTTGTCCATAATCCATACTTTTATGACTCAGCTCAGACTTCAAACCATTCTAGAAATTTCATCCCTTCCCCTCTTCCAGCGTTAGTGCTCTCAGTCTGGATTTTGGCTCCTCTTCCAAATTCTCATAATATACTGAGTATGTTTTAAGCATAACGTGTGCCATCTATGTAATTGTCTGCTTTCTTGTACACCTGCATTAGACTGTCATCTTCTGGGCAGCCGTCTTATTCATGTGTGCATTCTTGGCACCCAGAAAACTTCCTGGAGGAAGGTTAGAACCAATGTCAATTAGAGGAACTGAAAGGAAGCAATAATGAGAAAAGGTATAAGTCACACTGTGTCTATTCAAATGCTTTACTTAACACTAGTCTCAGACTATGAGGATGGTTCTCATCTGTTAGAGCAGTGCCTGGTACATAGAAGGAACTCAATGGATATTTATTTAGTGGATGACAGAGGACTTTCTAATAGTTATCCTGGATGCTGGCATTGTCCTCTTCTTGGAGGAAAAACTGGTATTTAACAAAAACACATGCGCGCGCGCGCACACACACACACACACACACACAATCTTTTGCATGAATGAATACTCTACTTCGGTAAGGATAAAATTCAACACTAAAATTTACCCTAAACAAAGTGAGGAAACTTCTGTATAGGTCATTTGTTCTAGAAAATCACCCTTGTTTCTGGAAAACCAGAAAGGGAAAACACAGCCGTTAGTTACAGATTATTAAGGAATTGAAGTATTACTCATCTGAGTGCAAAACACCATTAATAACTGTTATAATCGTTACACTCTGAAATTTTAATATGTTGATATACTGAGTTAAATAAAATATTTTATTAAAGTTAATTGCACTTTTTATTTTACTTTTTTAATTCGAAATGTTAGAAGTACCTGTGGCTCACATTCTATTTCCATACGATAGCACTGGTCTAAGACCTGGTAAACATTTCTTATTCTTTATTTCCTTATACTATTTCATTTTTGGTAACAAAGCTTTGGAATTCATGACAACAGAATCTTCAAAGAACTACTCTGTCACCTTTCTAAACGAACTCAACCAAATCCTATTCATTCAAAACAGTGCCATCTACCGTGAGAAAACAGTAACAGCTCTGGACGTAATTTTATTCTGTGAGCCTGGCACAGCTAGTTTCTCTCTGGCTCATATTTACAATGAAACAAACATGTAGGAAAGGCATCAGCTGTTTTTGTAAGTGACACTAGCACTTTTCATTGGCTATATCTTAAAAGAGAATTATTACTTAAGAATATCCTGCTTAATTGTTCTTAAGACACCAAAAGTTAATGCTGGCCATTTTGGTTAATTATGTATTGCGTGCATATGTATGTATGTAGTTGTGCATGTGCATGCATGACTCTGCATGCACGCATATACTCATACTCATTTTCACTCCAAACATAAAGCATTCTTTCTGTGAAATGTGATTCTAGACACTTTTGATAATATCCATCTTTTTGACTTTCCATATTTTCCAGTTTTTCGGTAGAATAAGGAAAAGAAGGAAGAAGTAGAGAAAGAATAATAGGGAGGGGGAACAGAGGAAAGGAAGGGGGAAGAGAGAAATGTCTCAGAGCTGCTCCTTTTAGCAAAGAAATGTCAGTCAGGATAAAAGCCCTTCTGTCAGATAGCTTGGGGGAAGCATCTAGGAAAGTTCAGTAATGCACTTGCAGGATCACACATGCCCTGTCTCATACCTCATACTAAAGACATTTTCCCCTGGAAGGAATGGATGGCATAGCATGCAGTAAAGGCCATGTTTTCCTTTACATTCATTCAATACAAAAGCTGTTTAGGAGTCCTCTAATATTGCCTAACCTAAAGTCCAGCTGGAGACTCCTTTTTGACACTGATTTTAAAGCTGATTCCTCAGGTCAGCCTTCAGATGCTCAAAGGCAATAATTTAAAAAAGAACAACAGAATTAATAACTGAGTTCTGCTTCATTTCTTCCTACCAGCAGGTACGCAGAGATTATTTTATGGCCATTGAACATCACTGCTTTCAAGAATGATATTTGCATACATATATTTCAGGTTTCAAAAAAACGCACTTGATGTCGGAGACCCCATTGTGCATGATGACCTATTTCTGGACTAGCCATCTCAACACAAAAGACAGATTTACATTCTGAGGATCTTACCAACCCAAGACCAGACCCGTGGGCTGAGCACTTCTTTATGTTGATTGATGGCCTTTTGCCACTCTACCTTATAGGCCGTGACCATTTGAAACTTCAAAATAGATGCAGTCAAACATAACAGGCTCTCCCGTTCAATGAAGCAGAGAGACAGGACTGGAAGTCAACCATTTCTTTCAGAAAAAGAAAATGTTCTGTCCAGACTAATCCTTCAGATTTTCAAACCTTCTGACACGATGCATGCCCAGTGCATACAAAAGTATCTGTGATGAATGCAGATAAAACTAACAACATTTCTTCTATACTAAAATATACAAATTTTAAAAATTAATATTCTTTTAACTTGATAATCACTCATAATTAATTATTCTAAATAAAGAATTGTATTCCAAAATTCAGGGATTTGTTGCAATGTTGTTTACAATCTTTAAAAATAGAGAATTGGTTAGTAAATTATAACAAAGTAATGAAACACTATGAAATAATTAAAAATCACATTTTAGATTAGTTAAAACATATATGGATAATATGTCACATGAAAAGGGGTTTCCAATTTGTATGATATCAATTTCTTATCAAATACATGTATCAGTAGATTTACAGATTTAATCAGACTATGAATACAGACAGAAACGGATATAGCAAAACAAGACACTAAAATTCTATGCCTAAAAATGTTAGTAGTGGAATTAGGAGAGGCTTTTTTTAGTTCTCATACATGTTACTATATTTTCCCCCAATTTCCTGAAGTAATAAGTAAAGTTTATATAAGAAAAATATTCATAATTACAATCTACATAAATTTCTATCTCAATATATACCTGTGTTTATTGAGTGTTAGCATCTTCTACTAATGTTTAAGAAATACTGAATCAGGGGATCCCTGGGTGGCGCAGCGGTTTGGCGCCTGCCTTTGGCCCAGCGCGCGATCCTGGAAACCCCAGATCGAATCCCATGTGGGACTCCCGGTGCATGGAGCCTGCTTCTCCCTCTGCCTATGTCTCTGCCTCTCTCTCTCTCTCTCTCTCTCTTTCTGTGTGTGACTATCATAAAATAAATAAAAATTTTAAAAAAAAGAAATATTCAATCACAGTATTGTTTAATTCTGTAATTAAGCACATATCTTACTATAATACATTTTTCATGTTTGAGGTGGCCTAAGCTCCAAAGGGCTAAGAGGTCAAGGCCTTGTTTGGATAAAGTATCAGCAGAGGGCTGCCTGGGGTTACAGAGCAGATAACAAAGGATGCCAGCCATGCTTTTTATTAAGCTTAGAAGTTCCTTAGGCTGCAGGGCTTATGAAAATTACAGTATCTAAATAAATTTAAGTTTTCAATTACCATTAACAAGCAGATAACTCTTAATCACAATTTGATGAAGGATGAAAAAACTGCCACTTCCAGGAATGTGCTTTTCAGCAGGTGTAGATTTAAAGAAGTAGAAGAAATAATGAAAATTGTCCAGGAAGAAATTACTTCCCCAATGCATCTCTTTTTTCTCTCATCCCAGTAAGCATGTCAGAAATGGGAAATGGCTAAAAATGCCAGATTAACATCTTTCCAATATATCAGAGGATAGATCAGAAAGTTTATAGCTGCAGCATAACTTATCTACCTTAGTAATGGACATGAAGCAATGAGGGCCTTCCTTGGTTGGAGTGTAACTTTACAAGTCTTTAACAAATTCCAAACATATTTCATGTTTTACCAATGAGAATTATAATTTATGAGGCTCTAAAATTTAAACACAGGATATCTGGTTTTTTTTAAATTATTTATACTTTTGAGAGAGAGAGAAAGTGCACAAGCAGGGGAGGGAGGTGCAAAGCGAGAAGGAGAGAGAGAATCCCAAGCAAGCTCCACACCCAGCAAGGAACCACATGAGGCACTTGATCTCATGACCCTGAGATCACAACCTGAGCAGAAATTGAGTTAGACCCTTAACCCACTGGGCCATCCAGGTGCCCCAGGACCTTTTATATTGACTTTGGGGCTTTTTGTAAGAATTGCTTGTCATTCTCCATTTGAATACCCCGTTTCTGAAACATTCTCCAACCTCTTCTATCCTGCTCTGTGCCCTGGGAGCAATCCACAGAGGACATCATCAGGGTTCCCTTGCTGACTTGTTTCCTAGTGGTTTCAGCCAGTGAATGACATCACCCAAAGGTCAAAAGACAGAGGAGAGAAATCAGGGTATTTACTTCCTATCTGTCCTGTACTCTAGAAGTAGCTATATAGTTTTATAACTATAGCTGCCATAAGGGGGCCCTTCTCCCATGGCTTCAGCTCTTACAGCAATTCTCTGTGTCTCTTTGCTCTAGGATTGTCAGCAATTTTAATCTAGTGCTAATTTCTCAGGGCCTAATCACTCCTTCTGGAAGTGGAAGGTCTTACTAATTTATACCAATAGATATTATATATAATAATATGCACATATATCAATATATATTCTTATAATATAAATGTATTATATTTATATATATAAATATATATATAAGGGAGCAAGCGAGGCCTATATTGTATATTATAAATATGATGTGTATTATATTACCTTATATTAATATCATATAAATCTCATATATTCTTATATACATATAAAAAGCATTCTAATAGTGTTAGATCAAGGAGTGAACTCTTTGGGATTTATCATGTTAGCACACCTTGCAGGGGGAGTGGTTCTGTTTGACTAGTTGAAGCCTGTTTCTAATAGTGACCTGAAAGCAATGAGTTGAGACATGGAAACTTCTCTAGCATATTATAATTCCAGGAAACTGGAAGCTAAAATAGAAATGTGGAAGTGGGCCTCTAATGTGCAAGATTTGTAGCTACTTCCTAACCTTACCCCATAACGAAGCAAAAAGAAACACATTGATTGACCTCAAAATGAGTGATACCTCAAAATGAAAAAGTGAATACATATTTGTCCCAGGGAAAAAATATGTATATGTGTATATATATCTGTCTCGATTATTACCATTGATAAAAGGCATCAGCATACCTGAACTTCTCTGTATGGCTGTCCTATGCAGCCTTGAGATAATGATGAGAGATTTTGCTATCGACTGGGGTGTTCTAATTTCAATGAGAATAATGACAGCACAGGGTGGCAGAGACCCAGTTGTAAAGCTAAGCTATCAGAGACAGGGGGATCCTGGGTGGCTCAGCGGTTTAGTGTCTGCCTTTGGCTCAGGGCTTGATCCTGGAGTTCCAGGATTGAGTCCCACATCAGGCTCCCTGCATGGAGCCTGTTTCTCCCTCTGCCTGTGTCTCTGCCTCTCTCTCTGTGTGTCTCTCATGAATAAATAAATTTTTAAAAAATCTTTAAACTATCAGAGACAAAGTTGGTCCCATTAGCATAACACACCACAATAAAGATATGGCAGTCAGGGTATACTGACACTTGGAAAAGTGTTTGGATTTATTATTGGTTCTTTATTAATTAAATAGATGGATGACTTTCTAAGGTATTCTTTGATTAATATAATCTGGAAATCACTATGTCTGATGACCAAAACAAAACAAAACAAAAAACTGAGGTGCTGGTATGAATCAACACCCAGATTCTAGACCAGTCAGTTCACATATTGTCAGCCCCTTGAGTGAAGAGATAGTCAGGGAGCCGCTAGGGATAGACCCAAACATACGGTAAATCTTCTTCAGTTCTTTTTCAGAGAAACCTGCAGCCATTTAAAAGGGAGACTATGGGAGGAGAGATGCCCAGATCTTCAGGGTTTAGGTATTACCTCAGAAATGTTAGTCCTAGGGGACACAAACCGCATGGTGATCAAAAGTTTCTAGAAGGGCTTACAGAAATGGAGTTTTGCCCTAAATTTGTCTCACAGAGTGTTCTGCAGGCTCACAGACCCACTCTGTGTTCATTTCCCTCATTTCTGAACATGTAATTGGAATAAATATGCTTAGAACTGGCATAGTTACCACACTGAACACTTGACCTATGGAGTAAGGACTAGTGTGGTAGGAAGGACCAAGTGAAAGCTTCTGGAAGCATCTGCTCCACCTCTAAACAAAATAATAAGCCAAAAGTAACACTGAATTTCTGAAGAAATAGCAGAGTTTAGTGTTACAATAAAAGGTATTAAAGATGCAAGAATGATGAAACTTACTAGCACTTTTAAAATGATTGTGAGTTATAAATAATAATTTATATGTTTGTGATTACAGATATATTTATTAAGAAAACTCCTGGCATCTGTTATGCAGATATTGACTTGGTATATCCTCTCTTTATTCAATTCCAATAAATCAGAATAAATTAGAAGCAGTTTGCCTTTACCTGGTAGAGACAGAAATACACCCTGATTGGTTATGACAACTCTCCTCTACCATAATATAGTTGACAGAGATCCTGATCATCTGATCCAGTATGTTAATAAATATGAATAGCAACAGGAAATAGTGTAAGAGCTGAGGTACCATGGTGTAAGAATGAGAATGAGAATGAGAAAACCCATGAAATTCAGCCACCTTCTCTATTTCTTCACTTGACAAAAATATCAGAAGCCTGTCTGGTTCTTGGACAAATATGAAAAATATCACACACTGGCACAAAAAGCAAGTGCAAAAAATACAAGACACCTGGAAATGTGTGGGAGGCACTATGGAAGTCAATGTGGGAAGTGCACATAGCACACACACAGACCAATCTGGCCACTGGTTGGCCCTGTGATCTTAGCAAGTTTCTTCCTTTCTCTGAGCCAAGTTATCCTCATCTTTATGGAGAGAATAAAAACCCCTGTAGTTTAATGCTGATGTCAGGATTAAATGGAATGGAAAAGCAACATCATATAGAGGGTAAGAGGGCAGGCCCCTGATATCAAACATCTGGACTTCTCTCCTGACTCCATTTCTTACTAGCTGTGTCACTCTGGGCAGACTACTCAACCTATCATCATAGTTCCTTCATCTGTAAAATGGACAATGGTAGCATTTATCTTTAAGGTTCTGGTAAGGATTACATGAATTGGTCCATGAGAACTCTGATTTCAATGCCTCACACATCCCTAATGTTCAGTAAATGTCAGCTATGAAGTTGTCGATGATCTTGATAATGAACAAGAATAAAAATAAGGACTATTGAAATGCTCAAAACATAAAAGAAGCTTTTTCATGTGTAACTCTTCCCATAATTCAGTGATCCACATCCTCAACCGCCCTTTGAGATTAAGACTTCAACGTAAGAAAAATGATAGCACATACCAACAGAATTGTAAAGAGATTCATATAGAAACTAGTCTCTGCCAGTCTAGTCAGAACCTAAGGTAATCAGATATGTTTATATTTTTTCAGGGTTCATCATGCCCTAAGCCAATTCATCTCAAATTTTTCCAGAAATAATGCAACCATTTCATTTTTTTGAGACTGTTAGAAGTCTATTCAATACTTTTACTATAAAACTCTGCCCTAAATATCAGATCCAGGAGCTAAAGCATCACCAAGCCTTTCTGTAGGGTTTGATGACAAGTAAGAAAGATCTGTCCAGACCCATGAAAAATCACTATTTTTACTAAACAATATATTTCATATACCACCCTCAGACACTATGGAGGGAAGAAATTGACAGCTCTATGTAGCATGATTTAAGCATTCCAGAGATGTTGGCTTTATCATGAAACATAAATTTCTTGGCACTTCCATATTACTTTTTTATGTTGTAATATATTCAGAGAAAAATAACACGATAGACTGGGCAATAATATATCATACACACAAAAACACACATATAAACACACTTCCTGCCCTCTCTAGTGTGTGTGTGTGTGTGTGTGTGTGTATTGTGTGTGTGTATATACTAGTATATACATATATGTGTGTGTATATACACACTTGGAAGAGCTCATAGTCCATTATTGCACCTAGGTAATAATGCTGAAACTGAAAATATACTTTTATCTTTGTAATAAATCACAAGAGAAGAGTGGCTTTTTAAATAGTGATACCTCAAAATGAAAAAGTGAATACATATTTGTCCCAGGGAAAAAGTATGTATATGTGTATATATATCTGTCTCGATTATTACCAAAAGATCCCTGTTCTTCTCTTCTTTTTTTCTTCTTTATATTTCCTTATAATCAGGTTTTCCTTACATGCCTGCCTTGCTGTGCAAGAATATATGAGCCAACGTAATACCAGTGGTTCTCAAACTTAATCATGCATTAGAATGTCTTGGAGGAGAAGGTTGTTTTAACACAGATTCTTACACATGACTCCAAAAGATTCTGTCTCAGCAGGTCTGGGGTCAAACCTGAGGTTTTGGATTTCTAACCAGTTTCCATGTAATGCTGATGCTGCTAGTCAAGGCACCACAATTTAAGAACCAGCAATGTAGAATGATCACCAGCCTTACTTAGAGTCATGGAATCAGGGTCCTGTCTCAGCTTGCCTGTGTGACCTGAGGCACATTACTTAATATTCTTGGAGCACAGTTTCTCAATAGTGAAATGATGAGTTTGCAGTAGATGAACATCAAGATCTCTTTCAACACCAAAGATCCATGTATGTTATACTTTCATTGTGGCCTCTGACCCAGGTATGTTTCCACATCCTACTGGGGAGCTGCTCCTCCATCACACTTTGGAATTGTTTTCTTGGGGGACACTTGGGTGGCTCAGCAGTTGAGCGTCTGTCTTTGGCTCAGGTCGTGATCCCGGGATTTCAGGATTGAGTCCCGCATTGGGTTCCCTGTGAGGAGTCTGCTTCTCCCTCTGCCTGTGTCTCTGCTTCTCTCTCTGTCTCTCATGAATAAATAAATAAAATCTTTAGAAAAGGGGGGGGGGATTGTTTTCTTGGGATCAGTCTCCAGCAGTGGTTTGCAAAGGTGTTCAGAAGGAACAAGAGCAATTAAATACACCTATTTCCTATTTCTAAAAAGTAAAATGTTTTGCAACTCTCTGACTCCTTTTCATATACTTAGCAGAGAAAGGGTATACTGCAGGCTTTGGTTTCAAATGGCCAGTCCTTCTATTAACAATCAGAAGCAATATCCTAAAGATCCCCTTTTCTGTGCTGGGAGATGTTTGGTTTGAGAATAACAGACAAGCACTCTCTGTGCAGCAGCAAACCAGCTCAGGGAAGGTGTTCAATTTCGGAGTCTCCAGATTCTTATACATCATTGATTTCACATCCAGAGGGCGCTCATGACTCTCCTGCATTGTCCAGTACAGCTGCACCCTATGCAGTCATAAATTACAAGTTTACCTATAATAATCCAATCAAATCAAGTAGTTCTGCTAAAGCATTTTTAGATAAGAATTTATCATATAGCATCCATCAACAGTCTCTATGGAATTATCCAGCTAGGAAATCCCACCAATGTGTTAATAGAGATTTGTTTCAGGTAAAAAAAAAAAAAAAAAGGCTGTTGAGACAGTCAGGGACCTTGGGAACAAGCTTCTATGCACCCAGGGTATTCTTGATGTCTGCTACAGCTGTTCTTGCAGAGCAGAGTATGGACCAAGGAGGTAATCCAGACCAGTTCAAACTGATGGGAGACAGGATGGCACAGAGATTTAACCTTTTATGGACCTTATTCCTCATTTTAATGCTAAAACACACACCCAGAGGTGGAGACTTAATATGCAAATGAGACTGAAGCACGTTCTGTCAACTGCACCTGCAGACTTATTTTTCTAGGACTCCCTGACCCTGCATGCTAAATCATCTCTCTTTCCTGGTCCCTTTAAAACTTGCCCTGGCTATTGTTCCATGAGCCAGTCTGATAACTTTGTGTGACTGTGTCACCATTCGGCTGCAGCTGTTATTACCCCAACAAAGCCTTGCCTATGCCTTTAAATTTGGGGTCCAGCATCATCTTTGCCATTGCTGGGTCCAAGGACCCGAGTCCAGTAACACTATGAGAGTGGAGAGAGTGAGTTACAGACCCACTACTGATTCTTTCCCACTACTTCCCACCATATGCAAAGATCAATTCCAGATGAATTGTAGATCTAAATGTGAAAAATAAAACAGAGAGCTTTAGATGACCTAGGCAAAGATTTATCACCCAAGATACACACTGAAAAAAAGCCACTGATTATAAAAGAAAAATTAATAAATTAGTTTGCATTAAAATCAGTAACTTCCATTCATCTGGAAAGACACTGTTAAGACAATAAAAGAGCAAGCCACAGGGTTGGGAACAATATGGGCAATACATATCTGCAACAAAAGATGTCAAATCCAGAATATATTTTTATTTTTACTTTGTAAAAGATTTTATTTATTTGAGAGAGAGTGATCAAGAAACAGGTAGAGGAGGAGGGAAAGGTACAGGCAGACTTGTGGGGCTTGATCTCAAGTCCCTAAGATCATGACCTGAGCAAAAGCAAGAGTTGGCTACTTAACCAACTAAGCCACTCAAATGCCCTCAGAATATATTTTTTAAATGAACTGTTATAATTTAATAGGAAAAAGAGAAACCTTTTTATAAGCCAAAAAAAGGGAGGGGGGCTGTTCTTAAAACAGACTCTTTTCCACAGAGGGTATCCAAATGGCCAATAACTATATATCCAAAAAGCTCAACTTCATTATCAGGGAAATGCAAATTAAAACAACATAAAATAGCTTTTCCACCCACCAGAATGGTCAGAATATAAAAGATGAAAAATACCATGAATTGGTGAGTCTTATATGGAGCAGCTAGAGCTCCTGAACATTGCTGGGAGGAGTATAAATAAAAGGACCACTATGGAAAATTGGCAGGATTTCATAAAGTAGAAAATATGCCTGTACTATAGCCCACCAAACCCACATCTATGTACACAGTTAACTTAAATAAATACATATGTGCACTAAAATAAGTGGACTGGACTATTCATAAAAGTGCTAGCACTATTTGTAGTAGGCATTAGCTGAAAACAACCCAAAAGTCCAGACATGAACTGAATAACTACATTTCAATATATTCATAGCATGGAATATAGTCAGAAATAAAAATGAACAAATTATAACTAAACACAACATAGAAGAACCCCCCCCCCCAATACAAACTGAGTGAAAGTAGGTAGACACAAAACCTGTCATCTATTTAATCTATTTTTATTTCAAAACCAGAAAAAAATCAATCTATGGTGTAAGAGTACAGAATGGTAGTTATGTTTTAGAGGTGGGAGCAACAAGACAGAGAGGATATGACTTGAAGGAGCTGAGGAAGACTTCCGAAATGCTAGTGATATTCTGTTTCTTGATCTGTATATCAGTTACACTGAGGCATTTCCCTTGAAATCCACTGAACTGTACACCTTTCAAAATTCTATAAAAATTTACTAAAGAATGCAAACACTGAATTTTAATGTATTTATTTTTTAAGATTTTATTTATGTATTCATGAGAGACACAGAGAGAGAGGCAAAGACATAGGCATAGGGAGAAGCAGGCTTCCTGTAGGGAGTCTGAAGCAGGACTCAGTCCCAGGACCCTGGGATCACAACCTGAGCCAAAGGCAGATGCTCAACCACTGAGCCACCCAGGCATCCTAGAATTTTAATGTATTTAGATGAAGTCTATACTGTCTAGACCACTGTGATCCCCATCTCTATTGTCCTGCCCTGGATCTGCCTCACAGTTAACTCCTGGTCCCTGAGGCATTTAAATTTGAGTCATGGGATAAGTTAGCTAAGGTATCTTGGCCCTTTCTCACCTCCTTAATCTTGTATTGTATATCCGATACACAGATATTATTTTCACATCAACTTCTTAAAAACAAACAAACCAAAAGTACTTTTTTCATCTCTGGGTGGACAAAGCTATGAAATGGGACATGGTCATCCTGTTGGCTGAAGCTTTGATTTAAATTTTGTGAGAGGTTATTCACATAAAATACCAACCCATTGTGTATATTCTTCTATCACATGATGCTGGAGAAAATTGCTGAAAATACAGCCCAAAGTTTCTCAGGTCACCAGGTGGTTCCTGAAATCCATGTGTACATTAACATTCATTCATTCATTTAGCAATTTCAAACAGACAAGATGAGAACAGAAGCAGACATGCCTTGGTTGACTAAGCAAACATCAGTATCTGAAGTAGTAGCACAATGAGGCCCCAGAGTGAGCATCTGACTCCATATGAATGTTCCAGATATGATCTGTGACTTCATGGCTCATGCATGTCAAGCTTTCACTCTGCAGAAGGTGTCTAGACATCTACACTATAACTGAGCATGTGTCTCTACCTGAACTGTATTCCTGGCCTTAACGTTTCAGGGTCTTGGTTAAGAGTACAAATGGAGGCTCCTATATCAAAAGTATAAATATTTCAAAATTATACATCAATTAGGCCTAGCCACATTTCTACATGGTTCTCATGGCTTGGTTCCTGAGGATTGTCCTTGTGACCTAGAAACCAGAGGAGCCATGGTGTCCCTCTGCTGCTTGAGAAGTTGGGGGTGGATGTGGAAGGGGTTACCTGGAGTGGAATGGATGAAAAGCCACCCCAGGACCAGGACTCAATGACTGGACTAGCCTAGCTTAAGGATTAAAACATGGTGAACCTCCTCCATGAACCAGTCAGTAGATTTCCCTTCACCATGCCTCATTTTTCAGATAAGGAATTTCCAGGCAATTCTAAGTGCCCTCAAAACCACATGCTTTGAACAATTGAAGGAAGGCACTCAATTATACAGGGTCCCAATCTCTCTAGACTTCCACTTAGTGTGATCTGGGAGAGTCAAGTTTCAAAAATCTAGCAACTCTTTCTTAATTTCCAAAGAAAGAAGCTGCAATTTTCTCCTCCCACTGGAATCACTCAGGAGCATCTAGCCCTGCATTCTGAGTTTGGAAGAATAATCTCAACCAGTTATCCAGCTTTCAAAATGCGTACTAACAAAAACAGGGAAAAAAATGTCTAAGTATAAGAGGAATTTGCTCAGGGGCTGTCTGATGGCTTACAGAATTGATGGGAGGAACAAAGAAGGTGGCAAGAAAACAAACAAAGTCATTCATAAAGACCATCTGATGAAAGCTTTACTCTTTGTCCCATGCTGTTAATAATCTCATTAACAGAATAAAGGAGAAAAATATAATCATCCCTACAGCTGCATAAAAATAACGTGATGAAATTCAAAACCAATTCACAATTTAAAATAAAAATATTTCTTAAGAATAAAGGGAACTGGGTAACTTCATAAAGGATAACTACCAAAACTCAGAGGCAAGCAGCATTCATAAAGAAAAATTTTGTATTTAAAATTAGTAATCAAAAACTTCCCAACAAAGAAAAGTCCAGGATTCACTGGTGAATACTACCAAACATTAAAAGGGGTAATTCTGGGGCACCTGGGTGGCTCAATAGTTGAGTGTCTGCCTTCGGCTCAGGTTATGATCCTAGGATCCTCCCCTTCAGGAAGCCTGCTTCTCCCTCTGCCTATGTCTCTGCCTGTCTCTGTGTGTCTTTCATGAATAAATAAATGAAATCTTTTTATAAATAAATAAATAAATAAATAAATAAATAAATAAATAAAGTAATCCCAGTCCTCCTCAAATTTTTCCAAAAAAAAAAAAAAAAGATAGAAGAGGAGGGAACATTTCCAAACTCATTTTACCAGGCCAGCACTACCCTAATACCAAAGCCAGAAAAGGACACTTTACCAGAATAGAAAATAACAGACCACAATCCCTAATAAATATAGATGCAGAAATTCTCAATAAAATACTTGCAAGCCAAACCCAGCAGCACATTTAGAGGATCATTCACCATGATCATGTGGGATTTATCCCTGGGATGCAGAAATAGTTTAATATATACAACAATCAAGGTGAACACTATATTAATAAAATGAAAGAAAAAAATCATATCATCTCAGTAGGTGCAGAAAAGCATTTGATAAAATTTAACGTCCATTCATGACAAAAACTCTTAACAAATTAGATGTAGAAGGAATGTACCTTAACACAATAAAGGGAAGCCCACAGCTAACATCATAATCAGTGGTGAAAGACTAAAAACCCTTCCTCTAAGATCAGGAAGAAGACAAGAATGCCCACTCTCACCACTGTTACTCAACATAGGACTGGAAGTTCCTACCTCAAAAATTGGGCAAGAATAGGAAATAAAAGTCTGTCCTTGATATGAATGTTGGCGATGATTTTGGGGATATGATACCTAAAGTACAAGCAACAAAATCAAAAATAAATAAGTGAGACTATCAAACTGAAATCTTCTGCACAGCAAAAATACACAATCTACAAAATGAAAAATAACCTACAGAATGGAGAAAATATTCACAAAATATATATCTAATAAGGGTTTAATATCCAAAATATGCAAAGAACTTCTACAATTCAATAGCAAATCATCATCATCATCCAAATGAAATGGGCAAGGAACCTCAACAGACATTTTCCAAAGAAGATTTATAATTGCCAACAGGTACATGAAATGATGGTGCTCAATATAGTTGATTATCAAGGCGATGCAAATCAAAATCACAATGAGATATCATTTCATACGTGTTGGACTACCTATCATCCTGATGAGGATGAGGAGAAAAGGGAAACATTGTTGGTGGGAACATAAATTGATGCAGGCACTGTGGAAAACTAAAAATTAAAAATAAAACTACCATATGATCCAGTAATTTCACTTCTAAGAATATATCCAAAATGCTATCTGCACCTCTGTGTTCTTAGCAGCATTACTGACAACAGCCAAGACACGGAAACAACCTAAGTATCTATCAACAGATGAATGGATAAAGAAGATGTAATATATATATATATATATATATATATATATATATATATATATATTCACAAAATATTATTCAGTCAAAAAAAAAATCATGGGTGAGCTTTGAAGGCATTACATTAAGTAAAATAAATTACAGGAAAGACAAACACTGTATGATCTCGCTTGTTTGTGGACTCCAAACACAAACAAACAAACTCATAGAAAAAGAGATCAGGTTTGTAGTTACCAGGGCAAAGAGGGAGGAAATTTGGATGAGGTGGTCACAAGGTACAAACTCCCTGTTAGAAAATAAACAAACTCCTCAGGATGTAATGCATAACATTATGACTATAGTTAGCACTACTGTATGGCATATATGAAAATTGTTAAGAGAATATGTCTGAAGATTTCTCATCACAAGGAAAAAAACATTTTTTGTATCTATATAGATAATAGATGTTAACTGAACATGTGATCATTTCATAATATACTTAAATAAAATCATTATGCTGAACACCTTAAACTTACACAGTACTGTGTGGCAATTATAGCTCAATAAACTATTTTTTAAAAAGACAACATTAGGGACATCTGAGTGGCTAAGTTGGTTAAGAGTCCAACTTTTGATTTCAGCTCAGATTTGATCTCAGGGTCATGAGATCAAGTGCTACATTGGGCACCACACTCATCACATCATAGAGTTTGCTTAAGATTCTCTCTCCCTCTCCCTCTGCCCCTACTCCCACTCCTGCACTCTCTTTCTCTAAAAAAAAAAAAAAAAAGATAATATTAATATCTAGTGTGTATATATATGTATATATGCCTATGCCTATCTACAATGGTTTTATATATATATATGCCTATAAATAATACTGATACAGTTTGTCTTCAAAGGTAAATACTTCAAATGTCAAGTGCTTTGCAAATACTAGTTTATAATGTTTATGCTTAGGCTAGCATTCTAAGAACAATCACGGCATGTTGGTAGGTTCCTAAAATTAAGAGAAGCATCTTTCTCAGTGCAGAAATTCTTAGTACAATAGGGTCTGTTAGCTTCTGATCAAAACGTTACTTTTTTTCCTGCCTAATAGCTAGATGACTTTAATTGTTTAAATATCTGAATTACACACATTTTGTTGAAGTTTATTTGAAGTTTCAATCTGCATGTGATAATTCTGCTCTTTGGAGATACTCAAGCCGATCCACTACATCCTTCATATAATGTTTTTGTTTGTTTGTTTGTTTGTTTGTTTGTTTGTTTGTTTCAAACACACGAGGGTTTATTTACAAGCTCGAGCTTGGGTCCAAGTATACCGGACACAGCGGAGCCTGAGGTGGGTTTCAGCTTACTTTTAAGGGCTGTTCTAGGAGACATCCAGAAGGGGTGGAGGAATTTCTCAAGTTATGTTTACATTCTGATATGGGGCTTTCCAGCGCATTGAGCTCTGTTCTCATTCTAATAGGGGCTTCCTGCCCTTGGCTTGGGCTCTGTTCTTATTCTAATATGGGACTTTCTAGGGTGTTAAGCTGTAAACTGTTTTCTTCCTGTAACTGAATAATGTAAACTTCAGCTCTTATTCACAGGGGCATAGGATGGTTGTACTTGTGCTAACGCTGAACTTAAAGTGGAATGGCCTTAATTTTCTCAGCCTCCACATTTCCCCCTCTCAGAGAAACCTAAGGAAGGACCCAATCATGGGTCCAGATTGCTCTCAGAGTGAGCCAGGGGGAATGATTAAACCAGGATTCCACCAACCTTGTTGCTGTTCTCGCTCCCATTTACATTTCAGTGAAGAAGCAACATCCTATGTTTAAGGCAGCACATAACCCGCCCCCCACCCTTTGTTGTAAGAAGACGAAGTCTAATCCCCTTCTATTTTGAAGGACAACCTCAGACTAGGGAGTCTTGGAGGTGGGAAATAAGTGAGAATGGCGCAGTCTTAGCTTTAGGGGATTGTCCTTGTCCGGTTGGCTTTTCCATTCTGGAACAAAGTCCTTGAGAATGGTGTGTGGGTCAGCTGGCCGGACGTGGGTGTAGTGGACCCAGGGAGTAATCCCGTCAACCTTGAGAGCGGTGGGAGTGGTCAGGATCACGATGTAAGGTCCCTTCCAGCAAGGTTGAAGTGTCTGGTGTTGGTATCTCCGCATGTACACCCAGTCATCTGGCCGATATCGATGGGGGTCCGGGGGTGGCCCAGTCTCATAGAGGGCCCTCAGCTTAGGCCACACCTGCTCATGGGTTCGTTGTAACATTTGGAGGGAGAAAAGAAGTTGGTGATCATCAAATTCAGCGAGCGCCTCAGGTTTTAAATTGGGGATAATAGGTGGAGGAAGACCGAACATGATCTCATAGGGAGTCAGTCCCATCTTATATGGGGAATTCCTCACCCTATATAGGGCGAAGGGGAGGAGAGTCACCCAGTCCCCGCCAGTCTCCAGGGCTAATTTAGTTAAGGTCTCCTTTAATGTTCTGTTCATCCTCTGTACCTGTCCTGAGCTCTGGGGTCTATATGCACAATGTAATTTCCAATCTGCCCCAAGTATTTGTGCCTCTCCCTGTGTTACCATAGAGACGAATTGTCTGATCCAATTTTAACAGGAAAACCATACCTCGGTAAGGTGTCTTCCAGCAGTTTCTTGGTCACAGTCTGTGCCGTTTCATGTTTGGTGGGAAATGCCTCTGTCCATCCTGAAAAAGTATCTACAAACACTAGTAAATACTTGTGCCCCTATTTTCCAGGTTTTACCTCAGTGAAGTCCACTTCCCAGTAGGCTCCTGGGCGGTCCCCTCGGAGCCGGGTGCCCGGTTAGATCCACGGCCGGAAGCATTAGTTAGTTAACTGGCATGTGTGGCAGCTTGCCACAGTCTGCTCGATCTTTGCTCGAGAGTCTTTAAATTTTTTTTTTTTTAATTTATTTATGATAGTCACAGAGAGAGAGAGAGAGAGGCAGAGACACAGGCAGAGGGAGAAGCAGGCTCCATGCACCGGGAGCCCGGATGTGGGATTCGATCCCGGGTCTCCAGGATCGCGCCCTGAACCAAAGGCAGGCGCCAAACCGCTGCACCACCCAGGGATCCCCTCGAGAGTCTTTAATAGTGATCTTTGCATGTCGTATGAGGTCTTCCATCTCCCTTGTCCCCATGTGAGTACTCCCATGTATTTCGGATAGGACTCGCCGTCCTAGCTCCTCTGGCAGGATGATGCTGGAGTCTGCGGCCCTCCACCAGCCACGCAGGCACTGGGTCATAGGCAAGTGTTTGATCCAGTGTAAGTCCACATCAGTATAGTTGGGGGTGTCCGGCAGGGTCAGTGCCCCCGGATCGGGTAGCGTGGTTGCTAAGACCTGGGTCACCAAAAGGGTCACCTCCTTTGCTTTTAAGTCAGCTAGCCGGTTTCCCCTGGCTACTGGTGTGTCTGCCTTTTGGTGTCCCGGACAGTGGATGACGGCTAGGGCCTTGGGCAGCCAGGGGGCCCTCAGGAGTTCAAGAATCTCCGTTTGGTTTTTAACAGTCTTTCCCTCTGCTGTCAGAAGCCCTCTCTCTCTGTAAAGGGCTCTGTGGATGTGAGTGGTGGCGAAGGCGGACCTGCTGTCGGTGTAGATGTTTATTCGTTTACCTTCCCCCATGGTCAGCGCCTTGGCCAGTGTGGTCAGTTCTGCCCATTGAGCCCACCTTCCAGCTGCCAGTGGATCCTCCCAGATGGTCTCCGTTTCCATGGTTACAGCTGTTCCCAAGTATCTGACTCCTTCTTGGGCAAAACTGCTGCCGACCGTGAACCAGGTGGCATCTGCATTCAGCAGTGGCTGGTCCTGGAGATCAGCTCTGATTTCATGCACCTGTGCCAAAATTTCTAGACAGTCATGCAGAGGGGGTTCCCAGTCTGGGTTAGGGAGACGAGAGGCATGGGGTATTGGCGGACCCTGACAGGGTCTGCCCCCAGCTTTAGTTCTATGCGTATGGCCGGTCAGTGCCCAGCCAGCCCAGTTCCCCCAGCTTCTGCCCATACTTGGGGAAATTCCTGCAGCCAACGGTCACTGTCAGTCATTGGGGCTGAGGGCATTTGGTGGAGACGATATTCGTCTCCTAAACTCAGGACAAGCACCTGAATCGGGTGCCCCTCCTTGTTTAGGACTTTTGCCCCTTAGGGGTAGAAGCAAATTTGTGCCCCCATCTTGGTGAGCAAATCCCAACCTAACAATGGGTAGGGACACTCAGGGATGACCATGAAGGAGTGGGATACCCAGCCCCTGCCAAGATCCACAGTTCTTCGGGTAGTCCATGAGTACTGTTTGGTGCCCATGGCCCCTTGCACCCATGAAGTCTTGTTTGCCAATTTCCCTTGGGGATGTAATAAAACCAAATGTTTTTCCCCAGTGTCCACTAGGAATTCAACAGGTTGCCCTTCCACTTTAAGAGTTACCCTGGGCTCGGGGAGGGGTGCCGAACCCCAAATCCCCTAATCGTCCCAAGTTCTCCATTTGTGAGATCTTGGCAAGAGCCTTAGAACTTTTGTTAGGGCAGTTTTTCACCCAGTGGCCCTCTTCTTTGCAATAAGCACATTGGTTTAGGGCACTCCTGATGGGGACCAGGGCCATCCTCCTTACCAGTCCCTGAAGCCAGCTTCTTGAGGTGCCTCCATCTTTCCTTCAGCCGAGTTGTGCGGTTTGGGGGGTAAAAAGGGTTTTAGCCAAGGCAGGGAATTCTGGATCATGTCCTGCCAGGCCAGGATGTTGGGCACCAGCTCAGGATGGCCGTTCAGTTTGTCCCTGAAGATCACGGCCTTAACCTGTAAGATAATAGGTAGGTGGAAAGTTCCTTCTCAGGGCCATCCCACATCAAAGGTTGGCCATTCTGATATGCAATAAATTTGAAATCTCCCTCTCCTTACGTAAACAGTTATGACAGTTAACAAAGACACAGTAACACAGACAAATGCACAAACAGTTAACAAGGACATAGTAACACAGACAAACGTTCCAGTGCAGTCACGGAGACAAAACAGACAATAACCCGAAGGGCTGGCAGCCAGCCCTCCTTACAGATGAGGACCTCCTTCCTCCTTACAGATGAGGACCTCATCCCCCTTACAGACGAGGACCCCCGCCCTCCTTACAGACGAGGACCCCGTCCTCCAGGCGGGGCAAGGGACGTCTCTTCAAGACCCCTGATCAATGGCCCGCCAGCGCATCCGCCTAAGCCAATGCCAACCCAATACAGATTGGAATTCCTACAGGTAAAAGTACAGTTTAGAGCTCTCAGAAAATATGTGCGCAAAAGGTGGGAGAAGTTGAGTGCACTCACCACGCATGAAACCCTCTGGATGGGGTCCTGGGGGTTTCTCGGATCCTGGACAAGCCCCCAAATGTTGTGCCCAAGATTGCAAATCCGACACCGATGCAAACACATGAGGGTTTATTTACAAGCTCGAGCTTGGGTCCAAGTATACCCGACACAGCGGAGCAGGGACTTGGACCCATATTATGGTTCTTAAAATATTTGAAGATATCAAGTTCCCCCACTTGACCCCCTTCATCAGAGATTTTGAGACACCTATAAGCAACTTTGTTGCAGGTCAAGTCTATAAATTTGTTGTTCAGGCATAGTGCCAGCTTTTACTAATTATTGACCTTGTTACTCTGGACACGATCCTTGAATTCCCTGAACTAGAGAAAAGCAAAATGGTGTAGAGGCTGAAAACAGACACTGCAATGACAGGATCTGGATTGAATCCTAACCCTACCTCTTGTTAGTTGAGAATTACTGAACACCACTCTACCTCTAAAGTTTCTTCACCAATAAAATATATGTAAGAATAACACCAATATCAAATACTTCTTGAGAGGCTTATCAGACATACCCATGTAAAATGTTTATCCAGTGACTGCAACATGAAAGCACTCACAATGACTTACTGTCAAACATTTTATTCTTTTGACAATAATTATTTGTACACAGAATTTTTAGTGACTGGTTATTCATTTAACAATTCCTAACAATGAGATAATTTTGCAGTTTTTTAATTTTAATATAACAGTGCAGTAAATACCTTTGTACATAAGCCTTAGTCTCTAAGTGAGTTAAGGTTTGTTTCCAGATATATAGCAACCAGTTCAACGAGCTTAAACTCATTAAGTCTCATACTGCTCAATTGTTTTAAAAAATAATACACCAATTTCCCCTGCCATCAGCAATGGGTGAGTTATGACCATTTAACTTCATCTTCAGTAGTATTCAGTTGCTAATTTTTTAAGTATTTGCTGATATTTAGGAGCCTATCATTCTTTTTCAGATAGAAATAACTCAAATTTCTTGTAATAATTTAAATATATATTATATATATAAATATACATATGTGTATGTATGTACACACACATATTATATGGGTATATATCTTTGACCACCTGTAATCTCATACCCCAACCTTATTTAACTATATGGCAACTATTTGCCTTTAAAAAACCTTAAAAATCTGTTGAAATTCCTTTAGCAAATTCTTTTCTGGAGACATTCTTCCATATATTATCTGAATTTCTAGAATTCCTATCTTCTTTGGATTAAGGCAGAGGAACCCTTGAAATTACAGCTACAAGTGATGTGTATATATTAATAACCCTCTAAGATAATTCTGAAGTGATTTTACCTCTCCTTCCCTCAGACAACATGGCCTAAATTAGATTCTTATTAAAATACATATATTGCACATAGTATTAAATATACACATGACATACACTACATAAAAATACTTAACCATGCAAGTTACTAATTAAAACTCAGGCAGAGTATCATTATACATTGTGTGTCCTAAAAATGGATTAAAAGCAAAGTATATGTAAAATTTTTTATTGATTCATAGTATACTCATTGAAAAGTCAGTAGGGAAATGCAAATCAAAACCACATGACATACGACTTCACACTCACTAGGACAGCTATAATTTTTAGAATGGAAAATAACAAGTGTTGGCATAGATGTGGAGAAATTTGGACTCTTCTTCTACTTTGCTGCTGGGGAAGTAAAATGTGCAGCCACTATAGAAAATTGTTTGACAGTTCTTCAAAAAGTTAGCACAAAATTACCTTATGATCTAGCCATTCCCTTCCTAGGCATATACCTAAAATACTTGAAAACAGGTACTCAAACAAATACTTCTTCGCAAATGTTTATACCAAACCTAGTCACTTAACCAAAAGGTACAAACGAAGCAAATGGCCATCAGTGGATGAATGCATAAACAAATGCTGCATATACATACAATGCAATATTTTTCAGCCATAAAAAGGAAAAAAAGACTGATACATATCATGATGTAAATAAATATCTAAAAACATTATGCTAAACAAAAGAAGCCAGACACAAAATATCACATAGAAGGACAATCATCATATGGTTTCACTCATACAGGGAATATAAGAAATAATGAAAGCGGGGATCCCGGGGTGGCTCAGTGGTTTAGCGCCTGCCTTTGGCCCAGGGCATAATCCTGGAGTCCTGGGATTGAATCCCGCATCAGTCTCCCTGCATGGAGCCTGCTTCTCCCTCTGCCTGTGTTTCTGCCTCTCTCTCTCTCTCTCTGTGTCTCTCATGAATGAATAAATAAATAAAATCTTTAAAAATAAATAAATAAATGAATAAATAAATAAATAAATAAATAAATAAATAATGAAAGGGATTATAAGGGAAAGGAGGGAAAATGAGTGGGAAAAATTAGAGAGGGAGACAAAACATAAGAGACTCCTAACTCTGGGAAATGAACAAAGGGTTATGGAAGGGGAGGCAGATGGGAGGATGGGGTGACTGGGTGACTGGCATTGAGGAGGGCATTTGATGGGATGAGCACTGAGTGTTATACTATATGTTGGCAAATCAAACTTCAATAAAAAAAAAAGAATTATATGATTCTAATTATATGAAATAACTCAAATAGTTAAATCTATAGAGGCAGAAAACGAATTGGAGGTTACCAGGAGCTGCTGGCAGAAGGGAATTGGGAATGACAGCTTATGTTGGGGGAGGTCATTGAAAGGACATGACCACGGGTTGACTGGTGAGCTGGCCCTCAGAGCTCCTCATGCCCTCCCCGTCCTTGGAATGTGGGTTCTGCTCGCCTTTTCCACTCCCAGAGACTGCTCCAAGTACACAGCCTTGAGCTAGTGATATGGTGTTGAGAACACCTGCACAGTACATGTGACTGAACCTATTAAGGTTTCTATTTAACTTATAAGATTCAGTAAGCAGGCAGGTGAGGGTATCCATTTGTCTTGCTGTTGCCCAAGGCAAACCTCTCTTGTAAGTCCCCTTTGCTTATTAAAACTGCCACCTACCAACCAACCTGGAGTGACCTGCCTCTTTCTTAGTTCTCTCCTTGCCCTCCGAGTATGGGGGCCAGTTTCAGATTATACACAGGAAGCTGCTAAAAGGGTTGGGAACAGACACCTGAATGGATATAGAGTTTCTTTTTGGAGTGACAAAAATGTTCTGAAATTATATGGTAGTGATGGTTGCACAACATTGTGGAATGTACTAAATGCCACTGAATTGTTCACCTTAAAATGGTTCATTTTATGTTATGTGAATTTCAATTTAAATTTTTTTTTATTTTAATTAAAAATAATTTTTATCGGGATCCCTGGGTGGCGCAGTGGTTTAGCGCCTGCCTTTGGCCCAGGGCGCGATCCTGGAGACCCAGGATCGAATCCCACGTCGGGCCCCCGGTGCATGGGCCTGCTTCTCCCTCTGCCTGTGTCTCTGCCTCTCTCTCTCTCTCTCTCTCTCTGTGTGACTATCATAAAAAAAAAATAAAATCAGTCTATTTATTCCTTTAAAAAAAATAATAATAATAATAATAATTTTTATCAATTTCTTAAATTTAACCAAGGAGGTGAAAGACTCATACTCTGAAAACCATAAGATGCTGATGAAAGAAACTGAAGATGAGACAAAAAGATATCCCATGTTCATACTTTTTAATTCAAAAAATTTAAAAATTACAGAGAAAAGATGATATATGTCCTGTTAAAGGTAAACATGATTCTCAACAAAGAATATGGTGTCCCTTGTGACACCAGGATCTATATCTTCCCCCCATAGTTTGTCCTGTAATTCTATAATCTTAAAATTATTGAAAAGTCAAAAAAATAAATAATCCAATGTCAATTTCACACTTTTATTTTTCAGTGTTCAGTTAATTTATGGTAATAATTTGTAAAAAGTACAAAAAGAAGGGCATCCTGAAGCTTGCAGGGCGCGGAAGGGGTAACACAATGACAAAAATTCCACTTTGTTGAAAAAGAGCATACTCTTCCCAGAAATGCATTTCATCAGAAAAATTTATTCAGATACATACTTTTTCCTTAAACTGAATTACTCTAAAATGTTTCCCAATATGTAGAAGAGAAAGAAAGTCACTGGCGGAACAAAGATCCTACTCTACATTTGACAAACATACTGAGAAAATGTATTTATTATTTGGCATGATTTATAATGTTCTCAATGTTCAATTAGTAAATATATTTGGAGCTACGTGCATGTTTGTATCCTGTTCTGCTTCTGTGAATTTCTAATGACTGAAAAATGCATCAGGTGACACCACCCTCAGTAGGGGCAACTTTGCATATGATGCTACACCTTTGGAACTGGAAAGAAAGCCTATTTGAAATGATCTCTTTCTCAATTATTTGTAGATTTCTGCAGATTATAATCATAAATCTATATATTTGACAAAACCACAAATTTGTACATCTCAAAGTGTCAAATACATTGCCACAAAAAATAACATTTTTGTTAAATTAACAAAGTTAGTATTGTCCATACAATTTATTTAGCTGAACAGAATACATTGAGAGAATAATAAATTATTTCTCTAACATACTATATAACTATTAAGACTAGAGCTTTAGGAATCCATGAAAAGTAATTACATTTTCAATACCGCAGTTGGATCAGAGATGCAGTAAATTAGTAGTTCCCAAAAGCTAATCAGTGTTGAAGATACTATTTCCATTTCTTCAAGAAGATATTCAGTTTTCTCTTCCTGTCTTAAAGTCTTTCATAATTTGATCCCTTCAGTAGACCATTAACTGAGCAAATATTCACGACAAATATTCATGCAAGTGTCTTGACTCATAACCTCTCCCCAAAAGAAGAAAGGAAAAGCAGGGTTTTTTTTAAAGATTTATTTATTTATTTATGATAGACATAGAGAGAAGAGAGAAAGAGAGGCAGAGACACAGGAGGAGGGAGAAGCAGGCTCCATGCCGAGAGCCCGACATCGGGACTCGATCCCGGGACTCCAGGATCACGCCCTGGGCCAAAGGCAGGTGCTAAACCGCTGAGCCACCCAGGGATCCCCCAGGAGAAGCAGTTCTAACAGCAAAATCAACTGTTATGTTCCACAGGGGAAAGCTTTTTTATTTTATTTTTTTTAAGATTTTTTATTATTTTAGAGAGAAAGAGCACAGCAGGGAGGGGGAGAGGGAGAGGGAGAGAGAGAGGGAGAGAGAGAATTCCAAGCAGATCCTGCAGACTGTGGAGCCCAACACAAGGCTCAATCTCACGACTCTGAGATCATGACCTAAGCCAGAATCCAGCATCCAGTTTAACTGGCTGAGCCACCCAGACGCCCCAAAAGGAAAGGTTTTTTACATCTTCAACAAATAGACCTAGGCAGACATCAACTTTATAACGACAAAATACACAGTAAGTATGCAGGTCTTAACTTTTGTTTTAACACTTGCATAATGTTTTTCTCTTTCTCTCTAATAAGTCAATAAGTCAGTGTTTGTGAGTCAAAGCCGCTCTGTCAACAGGATTAATCTGAGTTAGCCTTTAACAATTTACTGAATAATACAAGGAAGAATAGTAATAGGATTTGCAGGCTTTATTGAAAGCTTTGCAGTACCCCTAAAATAGATCATGTTTACAATGTACATAAAACAGGAGAAGGAACACAGGACAGAGGGAACACAGGACAGAGGATCTATCAGCAGGTGATTATGATTATATGAATAAAATACTGCTTCTTGAACTTTGGAGACCCAAAGCCATCAGTTCAGCACTCAAGGTAAAAATAATATTAATCAGCATATATATTGCTTACTTTGTTCTGGGCACTACTAGCAGTGTTTTACATATAAGTCACTTAACCCTTTGAAACAATTTGCCAAAAGTTGGTGTAAATCTTAACAAGAATCCATAACATGAGAAGACACTGAGCACAGAAAGACTAAGAAACCTCCCCAAGGTCTTAATTAATAAATGGAAGAGTAATCTGTGTACCCAGGGCACTTAGCTTCACAGATGGTGCTCTAATAAGCTTTGATCTACTGCTTCTTAATTAAGAACTAAATTTTAGGGGCACCTGGGTGGCTCAGCAGTTAAGAGTCTGACTTCTGCTCAGGTCGTGATCCTGGAGTCCCAGGATCGAGTCCCACATCGGGCTCCCTGAATGGTGCCTGCTTCTCCCTCTGTCTGTGTCTCTGCCTCTCTCTCTTGCTGTCTCTCATGAATAAATAAAATCTTTAAAAAAAAAAAAAAGAACTATATTTTAGAAAGAGATAAAGAAGCCATGACTCTGTCCCAAAGGTATAACTGAAGTTGTGGTTTGGGATGGTATCCAGGAGTCTTGCAAAATAGAGGACTGAGAGACATATTCATATGGAATTTTAATAATTAACTCTGCACAATTTTTTTTAAAATATAGGATGCTAGGAAGCATTGGATATAAAGAGTAAAATCAGCAATTAAACAGAAATTTAAGAACCAGGTGAGGGGTACAACACCTGAAGCTCTAGAGACTGTTCTAACCTCCTCACCCCCAATGACAGCCATAAATTTGTCTCAACAAATTCCTGCCCACTGACTCCAATATTCTTTTCCTGGAAATATACACACATACACAGGGAAATGGGGTACCTATGATTTTGGCACAGACCTTCTGATTCCCTAAAATGGACTTTCTCCTCAACCAGGTTGGGGAAGAAAGAGATGGATGTGTTTGCCTCAAGGGGCAGAGGACATGAGCCGCAATTGTTGCAAGTTCATGTCTGAGGGTGCCATTGAGGCCCTTTAGTACAATATGTGAGGCTCCCATCAAAGGTTGTCACTGTAATGAATAATGGATCGTTGGCTTTTATTTGCCCATTTATACCCACTCATTCACACTCTTACTAGCTGTTTGCAGAAGCCATGTGGGGAAGCAGGACCACTAAAATTTGTGGTCACCAAGGACAGCAGAGCTGGGACTTGTATTGTAGCTAGGGGCAAGTATCAGCATCTGGTGGAGGCAGAACAAAGCCATTTGATGCAAAGTGCTCCTCTGAATCCGTAGTTCAAGACTGTAAGCCAACCCAAGACACAGCCTCCATCTACCTTCAAAAGCTCTGAAGAATCAGGAGTATTCCTCACCTGTTCCCCACCCATTAGTCATATAAACACATGTGTCTAAGTCAGATGCTTTGTTTCCGTAGCTGAAGCTCCATCTAGTGTACACCTGCTGTGCCCTTGCACAGTGTCCCCGGGACTTGGCTCTGGGTTCTACTGACTTGACTTTAACTGAGATCAATGTGCTGCTTCTGGTCCCTGATTCATCAGGGAAGCCTTCCAGATTTCAGAAATCTCTCTGGTACCTGCCCACCATGAGGACACAGGAATACGTGGGGACACTCAATACACATTCATCTCACACACACACACACACACACACACACACACACACACAAATGGCTCAGTGTTTGGGATCTTCAGACTGAAGGCTCTAAATAAAGCAATTATTTCATAGAGTAGACACCCAGGTGAGACATGATCTGGAACACAATGTTCACCTTCACAAGTTCGTCAATAAAATCTAACTCGAAGTCTCCCCAGCAGAATGAAAGACATTTGAAGAATAGTTGTGTTCTAAAATACTATTTTGCTGTGGCAGCAGACTACAGCTACTACCAGTGATGGAGAGCTTGACCTCAGGAGGGTGACAGACCAGGATTCAAATATCAGCCTTGTCTCTTTATTAGGTGAATGACTTAAGCTCTCTAAGTCATAGATTCATTGTAAAACAGGTACTTTTTACACTTGTTACTTAGGAATTAAGAGAAGAACTTCTAAAAACCTCAGCACAGGTTATGCCATTAAAAAATGATACCTACTGCATTGTTAATATCAATAAGCAAAGCAGCCTGATTTGGAGAAGAAATTTCTATCATTTAGTGAAAACATCCAATTACAAAGTCCTCGTGTCAGGGCCATTGGGACACCTGATAGCAATAAAGGGAGAGCTAACTGTAGAGGCCTCTGAAGCTCTCAGCAACTAGCAGGACTACTGTGAATTACACAATTCCCATTGCAGCACCATTAGAAAACTCACAAAGGAAAGGTTGGATGGGGCAAATGCCCACAGAGCACAGCTGCATATTAACTTCACAATATAATTGAACTGAAAGGCTATTTAATTCAAGAACAAGTTTCAATGTCACATACATTGCATATATTAAAACAAACTAACAAACCTTGGCTTCTATTATTTATAATAGCTTCCTGGGGTCCAGCTGGAGGGGTGGTTCCTGAACACTGACTCAGGACAAACCAGAAGGAGTCAGGCTGTCAGGCAGCCCTGGACAAGGGCCAGAAACTAATATACCTAGGCAAGTTCTCATGCATCAGGGCTTTGTCCTGGGAGCTCAGGTTCATCCTGTTGGGTTGGCCCATCCTCCCATGCAGCTCTCTGGGCCTTGGAGCACCTTGGGGGGAAAGCGACCCAGGGGAGAAAGCTGTATTCAGAGTTTGGGCCAGCTGTGAGATGGATCTGACCCAGGGCAGGACAGGGCTCCACTTGCCAAAGCCCAGAGGTTCTGAGTCTCTGAGTATCTTCCTCAACTACAGCATTGCAAGTCAATGCTTTAGGACTGCCTCAACCCAATGTCTAACTCTAACTATGATTTTGATGGGTCATCTATCCTGACACTAACTTTATTTTAAAATCAGTAAAACAGGGGGATCCCTGGGTGGCGCAGCGGTTTGGCGCCTGCCTTTGGCCCGGGGCACGATCCTGGAGACCCGGGATCGAATCCCACTTCGGGCTCCCGGTGCATGGAGCCTGCTTCTCCCTCTGCCTGTGTCTCTGCCTCTCTCTCTCTCTCTCTCTCTGTGACTATCATAAATAAAAAAAAAAAATTTTAAATCAGTAAAACAGTGGTAACACTAGTATCTGTTTTGAATTTCAAACCAAATAAGACAAGAATTCTGGAAAATATTAACTATGTATGAAACATGATAATTATAATTACAGCTGTCAAGCACAGGAGGCCCCACACATCTCTATGTATTGTCCAACAGGTTACCTATACTTTAAGATGCTTCCCCACACAGTAGCTCACCTCAACCTCACCTCACCTTAACCCTGAGAGTGTCCCAAGCAGGTCAGCATCCTCAACCTCACCAGTACTCTAACACTCTGGACTCTGCAAGAATGTGCAGGCTCCTCATAACTCCTCCTGACATGGCCTCCATGATCCCTCCTTCCTCCTCTCCTTTCTGTGATGGTCCTGGTAAGTGTCCTCTTTGGGCACCTTCATTCTCCTTATACTTCTTTCCTGATTCCCAGGAGACAACCACCTCCATCGCTCCCATTCACCCTTCGGACTTATGAATCAATGTCCCCAAAGCAAGGTACCTTCCTAACATCCAGAAAATGCCCCCTTCATGTGTACACTTTTCTGAAGGCTCCTCACAATGACATACCCCCAACCCCAGCCCTCTCACACACCAGGATGCTTCATGCAGCCTCTCCATCCAGACCATTGTCTCCCACTTTCTAAACTTAGCTGACATATGCTTTTTCTCTCTAGCTGGAGAATTACCACCTCCAGCAGACACCCTTCAGGTCAGCTCTAACTGCCTTAGGATTTTTTCCATCATGTCATGGATATACCTTTCCATACATATCATTTATCACTTTTATACAATGTTGTAAAGTGTTCACTCCATTTTCATCTTAAAGAACTAGGAATAAAATTCAGGGAAATCTATCAAGATACATAGCAAAAGTTATTTCTTTACTTGTGCTAATCCCTCACCAAAACATAGCATTTCCTTCCTTCTATTATGAATGTATTACCAAAAGTATCTGTGACTTTGCCTTGAACAGAAAACACAGATTTTTCTTATTCCTTTACAGTTATAAAATATTATTTATGTTTATGACTACTTCTAAATGATGGTAGTTCTCATAGACCTGCATCTAGATCTTATTTAATATGTTAACAGAGAAGCATTTAGATTGCTATGTTCAGCACATTTGTTTTTGAAATATTTTTCCAGTTTTATTGAGACAAAATTGACATACAGAGAAATGATTTGACTTACATATGTTGTGAAATTATTATCACAGTGAGTTTAGTTAACACCCATTATCTCATGGACACAAAAAAAAAAGGAAAAAGGGAGACAGAAAGAAAGAAAGAAAGAAGAAAGGAAGGGAAAAAAATATTTTGTCCTTGTGATAAGGACTTTTAGGATTCACTTGTTTAACAACTTTCATAAATACCATACCACGATGTTAACTATAGTCACCATGCTGTATATTACATTCCTAGTACTTATTTATCATATAAATGGAAATTTGTACCTGTGACCACTTTCACCTAATGCTAAAGGAAGTTCCTTGAGTGGAAGCAAAGGGGTGCTACTTAACATCATAAAAACATAAGGTATCAATGAGATCATTTGCAATTGTATTTTCCTGTGTGACTTCTCTTACTTGGCATAATTCCCTCGAACACTTCTTATAAGGCAAGTCTAGAACTGATGAACTCCATCAGCTATTGTTTGTTCAGGAAAGTCCTTATCCTTCCTTTGTTTTGGAAGGACAGCTTTGCCTACTATATGATTCTTGGTTGACGGGTTGTTTGGGGTCTTTAAATACCTTGAATACATGCTCCCATTCTCTCCTGGCCTGAAATGTTTCTGTTGAGGAATTTATCTTATGGTAGATTATGGAAGTTCCCTTATATTTAATTTCTCTGTTTTCTCTTGCTGCTTTCAGAATTCATTCTTTTTGACCTTTGAGGATTTTCCTCTGATGTGTCCCAATGTAGCCCTATTTTGGATTCAGCCTATTTGGAGTCCTTTGGACATCATGGGGCTAGATATGCATTCTCTCCCCAGGTTTGGGAAATTTTCATCCAGTATTGGTTTAAATATAACTTCTGTCCCTTTTTCTTTCTCTTCTCCTTTTGAAATTCCCATACTACAAGTGTTGTTCCTTTCAATCATGTTCCATAAGGCCCATAGATATCCTTCAATCTTTGTCATTCCTTTTCCTTTTTGCTCCTTTAACTGAAAATTTCAAATGCCCTATCTTCTACATCACTGGTGCTTTCTTCTGCATCATTTAATCTGGCTGCTGACACTCTCAGTTGAATTCTTCAGTTCACTCATTGTGTTTTCAGCTTTAAGATTCCTGTGAGGTTTTTTCTTTTAAATTCTTTATGAATCTCTCATTTTTTTCATGCATTGTTTTCCTAAATTTGTTTGGTGTGTTACTGTAATTCACTGAATTTTAAGAGGATAATTCTGAATTATTTGGCTAACAGTTCATATATCTAAATTTTTTTAGGGTCAGTTATTGGAACTTTGTTAGTTTCTTTTGATGCTGTCCTGTTTGTTTGTTTTATTTTTTTATTGTTTTTACTTTTTTTAATAATAAATTTATTTTTTATTGATGTTCAATTTGCCAACATACAGAATAACACCCAGTGCTCATCCCGTCAAGTGCCCCCCTCAGTGCCCATCACCCAGTCACCCCCATCCCCCACCCTCCTCCCCTTCCACCACCCCTAGTTCGTTTCCCAGAGTTAGGAGTCTCTCATGTTCTGTCTCCCTTTCTGATATTTCCTACCCATTTCTTCTCCCTTCCCTTCTATTCCCTTTCACTATTATTTATATTCCCCAAATGAATGAGACTATATAATGTTTGTCCTTCTCCGATTGACTTATTTCACTCAGCATAATTCCCTCCAGTTCCATCCACATTGAAGCAAATGGTGGGTATTTGTCATTTCTAATGGCTGAGTAATATTCCATTGTATACACAAATCACATCTACTTTATCCATTCCTCTTTCGATGGACACTGAGGCTCCTTCCACAGTTTGGCTATTGTGGACATTGCTGCTAGAAACATCGGGGTGCAGGTGTCCCAGAGTTTCATTGCATCTGAATCTTTGGGGTAAATCCCCAGCAGTGCAATTGCTGGGTCATAGGGCAGGTCTATTTTTAACTCTTTGAGGAACCTCCACACAGTTTTCCAGAGTGGCTGCACCATTTCACATTCCCACCAACAGTGTAACAGGGTTCCCTTTTCTCCACATCCTCTCCAAAATTTGTGGTTTCCTGCCTTGTTAATTTTCCCCATTCTCACTGGTGTGAGGTGGTATCTTATTGTGGTTTTGATTTGTATTTCCCTGATGGCAAGGGATGCAGAGCATTTTCTCATGTGCGTGTTGGCCATGTCTATGCCCCAAGATTGCTAGAACTCATAGAGCAGTTTGGCAGTGTGACAGGATACAATATCAATGCCCAGAAGTCAGTGGCATTTCTATACACTAACAATGAGACTGAAGAAAGAGAAATTAAGGAGTCAATCCCATTTACAATTGCACCCAAAAGCATAAGATACCTAGGAATAAACCTAACCAAAGAGGTAAAGGATCTATACCCTCAAAACTATAGAACACTTCTGAAAGAAATTGACGAAGACACAAAGAGATGGAAAAGTATTCCATGCTCATGGATTGGAAGAATTAATATTGTGAAAATGTCAATGTTACCCAGGGCAATTTACACATTTAATGCAATCCCTATCAAAATACCATGGAGTTTCTTCAGAGAGTTAGAACAAATTATTTTAAGATTTGTGTGGAATCAGAAAAGACCTCGAATAGCCAGGGGAATTTTAAAAAAGAAAACCATATCTGGGGGCATCACAATGCCAGATTTCAGATTGTACTACAAAGCTGTGGTCATCAAGACAGTGTGGTACTGGCACAAAAACAGACACATAGATCAATGGAACAGAATAGAGAACCCAGAAGTGAACCCTCAACTTTATGGTCAGCTAATATTTGACAAAGGAGGAAAGACTACCCACTGGAAAAAAGGCAGTCTCTTCAATAAATGGTGCTGGAGAAATTGGACATCCACATGCAGAAGAATGAAACTGGAGCATTCTCTTACACCATAGTTGAAAGATCTAAATGTGAGACAAGAATCCATCAAAATCCTAGAGAAGAACACAGGCAACACCTTTCTTGAACTTGGCCATAGTAACTTCTTGCAAGGTACATCTATGAAGGCAAGGGAAACAGAAGCAAAAATGAACTATTGTGACTTAATCAGGATATAAACTTCTACACAGCAAAAGAAACTGTCAACAAAACCAAAAGACAGCCTACAGGATGGATATCTTCCTACAGGAAGATATTTGCTAATGACATATCAGAGAAAGGTCTAGTATCCAAGATCTATAAAGATCTTATTAAACTCAACATCCAAGGAACAAACAATCCAATCATGAAATGGGCAAAAGACATGAACAAAAATCTTACCAAAGAAGACATACACATAGCCAACAAGCACATGAGAAAATGCTCCACATCACTGGCCATCAGGGAAATACAAATCAAAACCACAATGAGATACCACCTCACACCAGTGAGAATGGGGAAAATTAACAAGACAGGAAACAATAAATGTTGGAGAGGATGTGGAGAAAGGGGAAACCCTCTTACACTGTTGATGGGAATGCGAACTGGAGCGGCCTCTCTGGAAAATAGTGTGGAGGTTCCTCAAAAAATCAAAAATAGAGCTACCTTATGACCCAGCAATTGCACAACTGGGTATTTACCCCAAAGATACAGAAGCAGTGAAAAACTGAGACACCTGCACCCCAATGTGTATAATAGCAATGTCCACAATAGCCAAACTGTGGAAGGAGTTGTCCATCGAAAGATGGACATCGAAAGATGAATGGATAAAGAAGCTGTGGTCTATGTATACAATGGAATGTTACTCAGCCATTAGAAAGGAGGAAGACCAACCATTGGCTTCAACATGGATGGAACTGGAGAGTATTATGCTGAGTGAAGTAATTCAATTGGAAAAGGACAATCATCATATGGTTTCACTCATAGGTGGAATATAAGAAATAGTGAAAGGGATAAGGAGGGAAAATGGGTGGGAAGAATTAGAGAGGGAGACAAAACATGAGAGCCTCCTAATTATGGAAAATAAACAAAGGGTTTTGGAAGAGGAAGTGGGAAGGGGGAAAAGGGTTAGGGTAACTGGGTGATGGGCACTTGATGGGATGAGCACTGGTTGTTATACTTTATGTTGGCAAATTGAACTTCAATAAAAACAAATAAAAAAACAAAAAAAGGCAAAAAAATATAAAGTATACATATTGTGATTTCCTGAATGAGAAGGCATAAGCCACCCACACAGCACTGGCAGGCAGCTCCTTCAGCATCTGAGTTCCCACCCTGGGGAAATGAAAACCCTAGAGTCATTTTGATTGAAGGTGCAGTTCCAATACACCTTCATGAAGGAAGTAAGCCTAGAGATCTCAAAAATGAAGGAGCATAATGAGCCAAGGAGGGACATTCCTCCATCCCAGGTCACTACCAAGCAGAAGATGGAAAGCAGGGTAGGAGGCTCTTATTACTTACAAGGTGGTTGGGGTGGAGGTCACTGACTTTTTGTGGGTTAGTATTACTAATATAATACTAAGTATTTTGTATTTTATTTTATTTCATTTTATTCTTCTAAGTGTTTATTTTAAAAGGTGCTTTGGGAAAAGTAAAGCAGGATTTAGGATGGGGATCCTAACCCCAGGTCCTTATCTGAATTTCAGACCCTAGGTGTATAAGCAGGTTGTCATACTGTGAAATGCCTGGGCAGCAACTCGAAAAAGCTGTTTTCTCATCACAGCAGGGCTGTTGGATGGGCTACCTGGTTCCTCTGTAGCTCTGGTTAAGTTTCCTGGTCCAGCAGGCTGTAGGCTGTATTCAGCAATGAGCGAGGCTATGAATTAGTTTCTCTGCCCAACCATAGTGGAAGAACCAGCTGCAGGCCAAAAGGCTCTTTGTTGTGTTAAATCAGGGTGACCTGTGCCCAGGTTCCCTAAATGAACAGGGCCACTGACTTTGCTTTGCACATTATCGTGCCTGTCTGCTTGATAGTCCATTTAAACATTGCTAGGCTATGTAGCTTTTCAAGTGTTCTGTTCTGTTCACGCTTTGTAATTGGGAAGGGCTAGAAGCTTTACCTAGCAGTGAGCAGGGCTATGACTCAGCTACTTTGCCTGGGCAGAGAAGGAGAACCTTCTGTTCCCAATACTGGCTTTGCTCTAGGGCAATCAACTGTATTTGCCGTGCTTGACCATTGCTGGGCTGCAGCACGTCCAGGTATTCTTGCCAGTCTTTCTGGTTGGATGCAGCCAAGAGCTACATCCATTAATGGGCTGGGCTATGACTCAGCTCCCTTTCTTGTATGGAGCATACCATGTTCCCAAGCTAGCAAGGTTCTGTTTGAAGATCTAAAACAGGCAGACCTGCAGCCTGCCAAGTTCCCTAGTCAGATGGAACCATTGACTTGATTCAGCAGATGAGAAAGAGGCTGGTTGAGATTATTCCTTAGGCTCTGTAGGTATGAACTTGGTCTACCAAGATCTGAGTACTAGTTGTTGTGAACCTCTGCCTTCTTCATAATAACCACATTCCAGTGATCAAACCCTGCCTATTCCTCTGCAAGCCCCATGAGGTAAAACCAAAGTAGCGGCTCCCAAGGAATGACTCACCATGCTGAGGGAGCTGGATATCCACCCTGGACTATTTTTTCCCACTGGAGGACCAACAGGCTCAGGAAAGACCTCTCCCCATGACACAATGCCAACCTGGAGGAGGGGCTCTTACTCTTCTGATGTGGTCTGTCATGGTCTCTGTGGTGCAGGGGATGCTTCATCATCACCTTCATGCTGTAGAATTCTCTCCATGGTGTCTTGTCTGTGAATATTTGTTAGTTGTTCTTCTCATAAGGAAGTTAACATCTGAAACAATCTATGTTGCTATCTTGGTGATGAAGGCAGAATGCTCATGTACACGTTTTAACAACTATTTCCAAAGGATGGGGGCTTGAAGGCCTCTGATCCCTTCACTTACTTGCCCAGAGCAAAAATTGTTGGTACATTAAACCCTAATCACTATTCCGTTTACTAAATAGAAGTATAGAAAACTAAGTCAGAGAATCTCTCAACAAATAAAATCCTTAAGAGATTGGCAAGCCACACATTCTCCACCTGTTCTGCAGTACGTGACATATAGGAGAGGCATACAGATGGGGGTGTACCTTGTCTGTTTAATGATAATTATTATAGTCTGTTACCTTCATTTCCTTCCTGTGAAAAATGGGAACATAATTATACACAGTGGCAGAGGATCATGGGATGCTTACTAGTGCCTGGCAAAGTGTAGATCCTCAGTAAATAAGTAGTTAGGAAATAAATCCTTAGGAAAAAGTAAGACTGACTTCTGGCTCCTAGATCTTGACAATCTAGATTATTTGATCAGCGCCCACTTTAAGTTCAGGGAAATTTATAACAAGTATCTCTGCAAGAATAGCTAGACTCCTGGTTTCCAGTTCTGCCTGTAAGGAGTTTGGAAACTGCCACTTCCTTTTAACAAATAGAAACCTGAACAGACTGAACAATCAAAAACTCTTCTTGGATCCATAAGATAGGCAAGGACACAGGGAAAACTTCTGCCTCAGGTGAGACTCGCAGCAGTAACCACCGTGAGAATCAGTGCCAGAGTAGGAAAGCTGGAATTAACTGGTAAGTTACTGGACGCTCAGTGTGGATAAGCCTGAGAGTTAAAAAGTCCAAAGACCCAACTGGGGGGAAGGTGGAGTATGTAATATTGTGAGATTTACCACCAAGAGCTCAACCAAGTTCTCACAGTATAGATCAGAAAAAAATCCCCTTGTGCTTTCAGCAGGAAAAGTGGAAATGGAAACATTTTGAAATACGTCAGAGTATTCTGTTCCTCTTAATAAGTTCTGCACTCAGGGGAAACTAGTGAACCAGAACCTAACCTGCTGGGATTACAGCAGAGCCTAACCTACCTAGGGAAAGAAAATACCCATATCTAGTCCACTCTGGGCACCAAGCCCCACCTAAGAGGGGAGGAAAACTGAGAAATGAATAATTAACCTCAAAGGGTCTATGTTCCAAGAATATAGAAAAAAAAAAAAAACACAATGGCAACTGTGCAATATGCTTCTGAATCTGCCCCAGTTGGGAGAAGAAGGGGGTGTGGAGTGGAGATTCAGAGTCACTACTTGTTTTCATCATCTAGACCAGCACTTCTCTAACTTTAAGGTGTGTTGAACCCCAAAGAATCTCATTAAAATGCGAGCTCTGATGTAGTAAATGAGATAGGCCAAGATTCTACATTTCCCAATAATCTCCAAAGTGGCTAACTTTGAGTAGCAAGGCTAAAGGCTTGGGTTTTAATCACTGTACAGACAAAGGAGATGAGGCCTTAGGCCCAAGCAGTCCAGAGTTCAGAATTGAAACCCCTACATAGTACTAGAATTCTTTAAAAATGTGCACACTCAGTGAAAGGGTGGGCTAGTGGGAAAAAGTCTTACCAGCACAAAGAGATGGCTAACTATCTGTAGATTACTTGTTATGTCTTTAACTTTTTTGATTTCTTGGCTTTCTCAATTTCAATCTTGATGTCATTCCTCAAAGATTAAGTTCTGAAATTCCAATAAGTGCCCCCTTGATCTTTACCCTAGTGATGTAAAATCTATCAACTATTTTTTTTTGCCTCTCCTAACGTTCTAAGTTGCTTGCTAATTAAAGATTTTTATATCCATGATTTTTGCATCTCCCTTTTGTTTAAAGTTAATATCATCAACAATAAGTTATTCAGCAAGTGATAAAGTTTGCTTAACATTTGCTATGTGCTGATATTGTCCTAATTTCCTTGTACAATTTACTCATTTTTAGCAACCCTATGAGAAACAATAAATATTAGTCCCATTTACAGATAAGAAAACCTAGCCTTGGAGAGCTATGGAGGACTTCAGTGTCCTGTTAAACATGGAAGCAGCTTGAAGGTTATCACTCCCATCAGCATAAAGACAAAGCTGAACAAACTAAAAATTTACCACTCTTCCTAGAGTCATCAAAGAATTGAGGTCAGAGGGAAAAGTACTACATCAAAACTGGACAGACAATTATAGCTTAATGGCAACAAAGCCTCAGGAGCAAGAACTGCCGCAGGAGCCAAACTGAAGTGGAAAGCTTAAACAATTGCTGAATAACCAGAGGCTCAGTGTGGACAATAGCAATAGTTAAGACCTCAAGGAAGCCCAGGTTTAGAAAAATACCCCCAAACTCATATGAATTTTACCTCCAGGTACCAACATATCAGGTCTTCACAGTGAAGACTGGAGAAAAGCTCCTGTGTTTGTGGGGGGCGGGGGGGGATGACTTTTGAAATATGCTCAGAGCTCTCTGTTCTTTACAAAGTCCTGCCCTCATAGGAGACTATTTCTCCAGAGCCTACCCAGGATGGAAAGTTGAAAATACCCAGCTCCAGCCACTCCACCCATTCACATGGGGACAAAGAAATCCTTAGCTACAACCCCTGTAGCCTTTCTGCCTCCTCTAAGGAAGTAGGGAGGAGGTTGAGAAGCAGTTAAAAGGTCACTGGAAGTTTCACAAAAAAATGAGACCTAATTATAGATATATAGAACACTTCCCCTCTTCCAACATTTCACTACCACCTTAGTTGGGTTTCTGTATAAACACAGGATATTAGAGCTAAAAGAACTACAAGCCTTAGACTCTATTCAAGGAGTCTCTAAGAAAAAGCAAAAACAATGGAAAAGATCGAAATGAAGACACTATATGAAACTGAAGTCTCCATTAAACTCAGCCACACTCTTAGCCAGATAAACATAAAACCTCACATTAACATGCTATTTACAATAGTTCCTTTTACCTAATACATCATGTCCAATTTTCAACAAAAATTTCCAAGGCATACAAAAGACAAAAACCACAGTCTGAAGAGAGTAAGTGAGTTTCAGAACCAGATCAGATATGGCAAAAATTCTGGAATTATCAGACTGAGAATTTAAAATAATTGTGGTTAAGGGGCTCCTAGCTGGCTCAGCCAGTTAAGCCTCCAACTCTTGATTTCAGGTCATGATCTTAGGGTTGTGAGATCAAGCCCCATGTCAGGCTCTGTGCTCAGTAGGGAGTCTGCTTGAGCTTCTCTCTCTCCCTCTCCCTCTGCCTGCACCCACTCTGCTTGTTCTCTCTCTCACACACACAAATAAATAAATCTTTAAAAAATAAATAAAATAAAATAATAAAATAAATAAATAAAATAAAATAAAATACTGTGGTTGATAAGCAAAGAACCCTCATGGGAAAAGTGAGCAACATGCAAGAACAGATGGGCAATGTAAGCAGAGAGATGAAACTCTAAGAAAGAATCAAATACTAGAAATCTAAAATTAAAGATGAATAGCTAAGAGAAGTCAATCAGACATTTGAACACAAATCTGCCTAATTGTAAAGAAAAAACATAATCATCATATGCTAGAGTCTAACCCTCTTTTGAAAGTTTAAGTGAAGGGTGCTCCATCTGCTGGCACCTGAAGAGATGACACAGTGCAGAACAACTGAAGGATCCCACTCTTGGTATGTTTGCAGACTGCTATGATCTAGAATTTATCATTATATTTCTACATAAGTTGTGTATTCTAATAACAAAATTTATACTGAATGACAGATGCCTTATTTTTCTGTTTCAGATGGCTCAAATCTCATAAACAAAAACCAGACAGATTTGGGGTTTTTTTTTTCCTTCTGTGCTAAGTGAAAGGTTCAATTCCTTGGTGTGGAAGATGCCTTCCAGAACCAAAGCCCAGTAACCATAGGCCTAGCCCCAGTAGCAAGAGCTACTGTATCTGAGCACAGAGATCAAACAACTCTCCAGGCATCCAGAGATGCTCCACCCTCTCATTAGTGCCTTAGTAGAATAAGGTTCCAGCCTCTGTCCTGACAACATCTGAGAAAAGGCTTCCAAGTGAGAAAAATATAGAAGAAATCCAACTAATAGAACAAAAAAGAAGAGGAAGTGAACTGAAGGAATTTTAGGGTTTTAAGCATATACTTCTTCACCACAAGTCCTACTGTGGTGTCTTAAAAACCTCTTTACTACCTCTGTGCAATTCAGCCCTTTTTCCTGTTTTCTGTAAAAATTGTTTTTAAAAGAATTTTAAGCTCTTTTAGGGAATATGCATGCATTCATCCAAACCACTTTCCTTGTTCTAAGAAAATATTAAGATAGCATTGGCTCAGACTGTGCACATGGAATCCCCATGGTGTGTGGATGAGGTGCAAATATCTTTCTGACCCAAACCTATCATTTTTGTAAAAAAAAAAAAAAAAAAAAGCATGATAGCCACTTACACATAGCTCATATTTCTTTGAGAAAAGGCAGGGACAAAGATGTGTTACAGGGACAGGAATTTCTTGGAAAATGCAAGGGCAAGAGGTCTCAAACAGCTGACTGTCCATGCCCTTCTCTGAAAAGCTGAGAGGTATCTTTTTTATTTGTTTCTCACAGTTATTTACACTTTTTAATTGGATAAATTTTAATATATAAAAGTGTAGTTAAGAAATTTAAAATTCACCCACAATCCCAACACCTAAATATAAGCATCATCAATATTTGGCAACAATTATTCCAACAACTTCTCTAAGGATACAGAAAGCTAGAAGAAGAGCTACAAATAGATACAATCTTTATTCAACATTTAGTGAGTACCTATGATGAGCTAGTTAGGCACTGGAGAAGAGATTTAGTAGAAAAGAGAGCCAAGAGTTTGCCTCAAATAGTTTACTTTAGCAATAATAAATTAACAAATGCATATGATATGTCAAGAGGTAATAAGGAAAAAAGAATAAGCAGAGATTAAAATAAATGAGGGTAAAGCAGTGTTCTAAGCCAAAACAAAAAGACAAACAAAACATTTCATCCAGAAGTCCTAAGATTAGAGTGTACAGTGTCCCAAAATAGCCAGAAGGCCAGGGTAGCTGGAGCAGAGCAAGCAGAGGGGAAAGATGTGTGAGAGAAGGTCAGGCAGCATAGCAGCTAGGCACACAATATCATGAGCACCCTGAGGGCCTTGACTTTTAACTCAGAGTGAAAACAAAGTCACCAGAAGTTTTTAAGCAGAAGAAAGACATAAATTGACATATATTTTCACAATTATTTCTGTTGTTGCATGACAAATAGCTATAAGGAGCAAGGGTGGGGCAAGGTGATAGGTCTTGAGGCTATTCCAATTCAGGGGAGAAATACTGGAGACTTGATGGGAAGTGACCATGTGATCATTTGTAAATATATTCGGGCAATATTTTGGGAAGAAAAGAATCTACCAGGGAACACTAATATACCTCCAGCCTCAGAAACACCTGAGGATTTGACTAGCAGTTAAATTCTTTACAACACTAAATTAAAGAATGCAGAAAAGCTTAACAGATTCCAGACAAGTGAAAGTTTTGCTGCGATCACTATGTACTGAGCACAATATCAGACTGCATTATACTGACTTCAGAACAGTTATTTGTATAACTGATAAATTTTGAGACACAGTTACACTGATGAATGGGTATAAATCACATGCAAAGTATTAAAGCTAAGGAACCCCAGAACTTATGGCTTCACTGAGCTGAAGTAGAACACATCTACTTACTCAGTCTCATTTCTCATGACAACACACACCCATGCATAACGACTGGGATCCTTGGAAACATCCCAGGAATACAAGACTTTACTATGTGACATCTGTGTATCCTCTGTCTGTCCTGTGTTGTTTCTTAAAGCTTAGAAAACTTGGTACTTGGAAAGTCTTTTGTGTCTTGTGACTTTCTCAGCCTGAATAAGAACTTCTTTGATTTTATAGGTAGACTGGACAGTTTGATGATGGATTGGATGCAGGGTATGAGCAAAGGAGAGGAGTCAAGAATGGCTCCAGGATGGAGAAACATTTTTCACTCAAGTGGATGTCAAAAGAAAGCCAGAGCAGCAATACTTAGATCAGACAAACTGAACTTTAAAACAAAGACTATAACAAGAGATAAAGAAAGCTACTATTTCATAATAAAAGAGACAATCCAACAAGAAGATATAACAATTATAAATATTGTGCACCAAAAAAGAAGCACCCAAATATATAAAACAATAATAAACAGAAAGAAACTTATTGATAATAATACAAAAATAATAGGGGACTTTAACATCCCACTTCAGCAATAGACAGATCATCTAAGCAGAAAATCAACAAGGAAACAATGACTTTGAGTGACACGCTGGATCTGATGGACTTAACATATACTCAGAATACTTCATTCCAAACCAGTAGAATACACCTTATTTTCAAGTACACATAGAACATTATCCAGAATAGATCATATACTGGGTCACAGCTCAGTCCTCAACCACTACAAAAAGACTAACATCATACCACACATATTTTCAGAACACAATGCTATGAAACTTGAAGTCAACTACAAAAAAAAAACTTTGGAAAGACCATAAATACATGAAGGTTAAAAACATCTTACTAAAGAGTGAATGGATTAACCAGGAAATTAAAGAAGAAAGAAAAAATACATGGAACCAAATGAAAATGAAAACAAGACAGTCCAGAACCTTTGGAATGCAGCAAAGGCAATCATTGGAGAAAAATATATTGCAACACAGGCTTATCTCAAAAAAACAAGAAAAGTCTCAAATACACAAATTAACCTTACACCTGAAGAAGCTAGAAAAAGAACAACAAATGAAGCCTAAAGCCAGCAGAACACAGGAAACAATAAAGATTAATTGCAGAAATAAATTATATAGAAACTTAAAAAAAAAAACCAATAGAACAGGTCAATGAAACTAGAAGCTGGTTCGTTAAAAATTTAACAAAATTAATAAACCTCTAGCCAGACTTAACAAAAAGAAAAGAGGAAGGACTCCAATAAATAAAATCATAAATAAGAGAGGGGAAATAATAATCTATACCACAGAAATACAATTATAAGAAAATACTATGAAAAATTATATGTCAACAAATTGAACAGCCTAGAAGAAATGGATAAATTCCTAGAAACACAAACTACAAAAACTGAAATGGAAATAGAACATTTGAACAGAACAATAACCACAAAAAAATGGAATCAGTAATCAAAAAATTCCCAATACAAAAGTCCAGGACCAGATGACTTCACAGGTGAATTCTACCAAACATTTAAAGAAGGAGTGATACCTATTCTTCTCAAACTATTCCAAAAAAATAAAATAAAAAGGAAAACTTTCAAATTCATTCTGAGGCCAGTGTTACCCTGATACCAAAACCACTAAAAACAAGAACTACAGGCCAATATTTTTGATGAACATGGGTGCAAAATTTCTTAATGAAATACTAGCAAACCAAATCAAAAAGTACATTTAAAAAATTTTTCACCACAGTCACCTAAGATTTATTTCTGGGTTGCAAGTGTGGTTCAATATTTACAGATCAATCAACATTATACACCATATTAATTTTTAAGTATAAAAAAACATATGATCCTCTCAGTTGATACAAAAAAAGCATTTAACAAAGCACAATATCTATTCATGTTAAAACCTTCAATAAAGAAGGTTTAGAGGGAACATACCTCAACATAATAAAGGCCATATATGAAAAACCCACAGCTAGTATCATCCTCAATGAGGAAAATCTGAGACCTTTTCCTCTAAGGGATATCCACTCTCACACTGTTATTTAACACAATATTGGAAGTCCTATCCACAGCAATCAGATTACAAAAAGAAATAAAAGGCATCCACATCAGCAAGGAAGAAGTCAAACTTTTACTTTGCAGATGACATGTTATTCTGTATAGAAAACCCCAAGACTCCACCAAAAATGTACTAGAAGTGACGCATGAATTCAGTGAAGTCTCAGGATACAAAATAAACATACAGAAATCTGTTGCATTTCTATACACTAATAATGAAGCAGCAAAAAGAGAAATCAAGGAATCAATCCCACCTACAATTACACCAAATACAATAAGATATATAAGAATAAACCTAACCAGAGAGGTGAAAGACCTATACTCTGAAAACTAAAAAATACTGATGAAAGATATTGAAATGACACAAAGAACTGTAAAGACATTCCATACTTATGGATCAGAAGACTATTATTAAAATGTTTATAGTACCCAAAACAATCTACACATTCAATGCAATCTCTGTCAAAATACTAACAGCATTTTTTACAGAGCTAAAACAAAAAAAAAAATCCTAAAATTTGTATGGAAACAAAAAAGACCCCAAATGTCCAAAGCAACCTTGAACAAGAAAAGCAAAGTTGGAAGCATCACAATTCTAGACTTCAAATTATGTTACAAAGCTGTAGTAATCAAAACAGTATAGTACTGGCACAAAAACAGACACATAGATCAATGGAACACAACAGAAAACCCAGAAATGAACCATAACGATATGGCCACTTAATCTTCAACTAGGTAATAAAGACTATCCAATGGGGAGAAGACAGTCTGTTCAACAAATGATGTTGGGAAAACTGGACAGTAACATGCAAAGGAATGAAACTGGACCCCTTTCTTATATCATGCACAAAAATAAATTCAAAATAGGTGAAAGATCTAAATGTGAGACATGAAACCATAACAATCCTACAGAACACAGGCAGTAATCTCTTTGACATCAACCATAGTATCTTCTTTCTAGATGTGTCTCCTGAAGCAAAGGAAACAAAAACAAAAAACAAACTATTGGGACTTCATCAAAATAAAAGGATTTTGCACAGCAAAGGAAATAATCAACAAAACTAAAAGGCAACCAGCAGAATGGGATAGGATATTTGCAAATGAAATACATGATAAGAGGTTAGCATCCAAAATGTATAAAGAACTTATAAAACTCAACACCCAAAAAATTAATAATCTAATTTTAAAAATAACCAGAGAGATGCCTGGGTGGCTCAGCAGTAGAGCGTCTGCATTTAGCTCAGGGCCTGATCTCAGATTCCAAAGATCAAGTCCCACATCGGGCTCCTTGCACAGAGCCTGCTTTTCCTCCCTCTGCCTGTGTCTCTGCCTCTCTCTCTGTGTCTCTCATGAATAAATAAAATATTTAAAAATTTAAAAATAAAAAATGAGCAGAGACATGAATAGATGTTTTTCCAAAAAAAGACATCGCAATGGCCAATAAACACATGAAAAGTTGCTCAATATCTCTCATCATCAGGGAAATACAAATCAAAGTACAATGAGATATTTCCTCACATCTGTCAGAATGACTAAAATCAACAACATAAGAACAAGTTGGTGAGGATATGGAGAAAGGGGAACACTTGTGTACTGATGGTGGGAATACAAAGTGGTGTAGCCACTGTGAAAACAGTATGGAGTATCCTCAAAAAGTTAAAAATAGAGCTACCTGACAATCCAGCAATTGCACTACTAGGTTTTTACCCAAAGAATACAAAAATACTAATTCAAAGAGATACAAGCAACTCAGTATTTACAGCAACATTATCTATAATAGTCAAATTACGGAAACAGCCTAAGTGTCCATTAATAGATGAATGGATAAAGAAGATATGATACATATATAATATATATATAATGAAATATTACTCAGCCATAAAAAAGAATGAAGTTTTGTCATTTGCAACATGGATAGAGCTAGAGAGGATAATGCAAAGTGATTAAGTCAGTCAGAGACAAATGCCATATGATTTCACTTGTATATAGAACTTAAGAAACAAAACAACTGAGAAAAGGGGGAAAAAAGAGAAGCAAACCAAGAAACAGATTCTTAACTATTGAGAACAAACACTGATGGTTACCAGAGGGGAGTTTGGTGGGGGGGATAGGTTAAATAAGTTATGGGGATTAAGAATTACACTTGCTGTGATGTATGGAATTATTGAATCACTCTGTCTTGTACACCTGAAATTTATGTTACACTGTTTGTTAATCTAACTGGAATTTAAACAAAAAGAAAAAAATAAGGAATGGCTCCAAGTTTTTGGAAATGAGCAGCTAAAAGTACAAAGTTGAGATTCACAAATACAAGAAAGATTCAAGAGGGATAGGGGAAACGAGGGATGCAAATCATGAGTTCAGATCGGGATGTGTTAAACTCGACACTTACTATACATCCCAGGGGAGTTGCCCAGTAGTAGCACTGGATATATGAAAACGGAGATCAGAAAAGAGAAGGTATTTCATATTGAGTGCTTAGGTACCTGAATATTTAAATGTCAGGAAGAAGAAAATCAGTAAAGAAACTAAGAAGGAATGGCCATTGGGAACAGGTGACAACATAGCCTAAGAACTAAAGAAGGAGATTCAACAAGGAGGTTTCTCTGAGATTATCTCTGTCAAATACTGCTGATTGTTTAAGAAAATGACCAAGAGCTAAATGGCCTACCTAACTACTAGAAATTGCTAGGTGAAGTCATAGACAATACTTGAAGAGAATGGTGAGAATAGATGGAATGTCACAAAAATGGAATTTTACTGCACCACAAAATGTACTATTTATGTCCATTGTTCAGCTGAAGTGAAACTAGAGGGCTTGCTGAGCTTGAAGAGGATGCTTGTCACAGTTAGTAACAGTTATTTAAAAGCCAACCAGTAAAGTCAAGAAACAAGATTACAACAAACACTGAGCAGTTGGAGTTTTTGCTATTAATTACATATTCATTTTTTGTAAGTCAATTTTTCTTGGGTATATTACTGATTTTGTAATAGAAAAGGATATAACACCTACTTCTTTACTTTTAACTGTAGTTCTTACAGTTACTTAGTCTTGGGTCTTTACATAAATGAAGTAATAATGATCAATACCTGTCCTTTTACCATGGAGCCACCATACTCAATTTAAATTGATTTGCTGAATTTAATCATCAGAGTGTTGTTTGGTTTATTTGTTTTGTATTTTTGTTCTGTTTTCATTTTTTAAGAAAGGTTCAAAGCTAAATTTCCTGAGTTCCTCTATGCTCAATCATTTTGTTTGTTTCTTTTGTTTTTGAAATGCAAGATGACTTCACCATTAAAAAGAATGAAATCTTGCCATCGCAATGATGTGGATGGAGCTAGAGAGTATTATGCTAAGTGAAATAACTCGGTTAGAGACAAATACCATATGATTTCACTCATATGTGCAATTTAAGAAACAAAACAGATGAATATAGGAAAAGAAAGAAGAGAGAGAGAGAGAGAGAGAGAGAGAGAGAGGCAAACCATAAGAGACACTTAACTATAGAGAACAACTTGAGGGTTGCTGGAAGGGAAGTGAATGAGGGATGTGCCGAATGGGTGATGAGTGCTAAAGTGGGCACTTGTTATGATGAGCACTGGGTAATGATGAATCATGAAATTATATTCCTGAAACCAATATTACACTATATGTTAACTAACTAGAATTTAAGTAAAAATTTGAAACAACAATAGAAATGCAAGATGGCTTCATACAAAAAAATTTTTGCTGCATTTTCTTCCTTTTAAAGTTTTATAGACATTGCTCCTTTAACTTCTGGAACTAGGTATTAGAATGAGAAAATCTAATACCAGCCCAATTTTTCTTTTCTCCAAAAGACTTGTTTCTCCTGACTGGGATCTACTTAGTTCATTCTTTATTTTTGACATTTGGTAATTTTACTAAGATACTAGTAGATATTGTTCTACCATGCTCCTCTCTGACCCCTCTCTAGATAATGCCTCATCTCAACTGAACATGTTTGTTTCTTGAGAATAGCATGCACCTGGTCACACTTCATACCTGGAAACTATTTCACTTTCATCTCCATAAAACAAATTCATCCTCCACGTTTCAGCCCAAATGTTGCTTCCTCTGCCACCATTTTTATTTTCATCCTGTAAAGTGGTGTGGAAAGACTTTAGGGAACAAAAGCCACATAGAGCAATCCAGAGCCACTTATAGTGAGCATGGCCCCCTGGTAAGGGCAGTGCAAATCTGCCCAGGTGAGGGCACCTGAAAATCAGTGTGACAGACCCCTCTCTCAGAAGACCAGCAGGAACTTCTGGCTAATATCAAGTATACCATTCACACAGAATGCAAAACTCCACCATTGGGGAAAATATTATATAGGATTCAAGGATTTTTTTCTCATGATTCTTTAATTTTTTCATTTAAAATCTCTTTTTTCTTATTACTCTTTTTTCTTCTTCCAACTAGTTTCTTATTTTATCAACTCAAATTCTTTTTTAATTTTCATTTTTACATTTACATTTTACATATATTATTAATTTTTGGCTTCCTTTCATTTTATTCAATTCAATTCTCATTGCATTTCATTATAAAATTTTATTTTTGTATATGTATAAGTTTGTTTTTCCTTATAATTTTGGGATCTAGTTTCTTCTAACAAACAGACCAAAATACACACAGGACATAATGTATTATCCTGTTCTGCCCACCTGTTTCATTATATTCTCTTTTTTCCTTTTTTATATTTTTCTTTTTTGGTTTTTGATCTCTTCTGATTTGTGTAGGTACACATTGCTGCTATATGGTTGTTATTTTTGGATTTTATTCTCTTGTTCATCTCTTCTTCTCTGAACAAACTGATAAGATGAAAAAACTCACCCCAGAAAAAGAGAGTGCTAACTGCCAGAGACACAATAAACATGGATATTAGTAAAATTTTGGAGCTAGAATTCAGAATAATGATTATAAAGATATAAATTGGGCTTGAAAAAACTATAGAAGACACTAGAAAATCCCTTTCTGGAGAAATAAAGGAAGTAAAATCTAATCAGTTCAAAATAAAGGACATTACTGAGATGCAATAAAAACTTAAGGTTCTAACTGCTAGGATAAGTGAATCAGAAGAGAGAATCAGTGACATAGATAAAATGGTGGAGAATAAAGAAAATGAAGAAAAGAAACATAAACAACTACTGGATCACAAAGGCAGGGATCAAGAGATCAGCGACACCCTAAAGAGAAACAATATTAGATTAATTGCGGTCCCAGAGGAAGAAGTGGCAGGGGTGGGGGTGGGGGGGTGGGGCGGGCAGAAGGTATATTTGAGCAAGTGATAGCTGAGAATTTCCCTAATCTGGGGAAAAGCACAGGCATTCAAGTCCAGGAGACCCAGAGAACCCCCCATCAAAATCAATTAAACTAGGTCAACATTTCAACCGAATCTCAGAGACAAAGAGAAAATCCAGAAGGCAGCTCAGTCAAGAGGTCCATAACCTACAAGCGCAGAAACATTAGACTCACAATAGACCTATCCACAGAGACCTGGCAGGCCAGAAAGGACAGGGTGCTAAATAAGAAAAATAAGTAGACAAGAATACTTTATCCAGTAAGGCTGTCATTCAAAACAGAAGGAGAGAATAAAAACAAAACAAAACAAAACAAAACAAAAAAACACTTTCAGAACAAACAGACACTAAAAGAATTTGTGATCACTAAACCAGCCCTGCAATAAATATTGAAGGGGATCCTTTAAGCAAAGAGAGAGCCCAAAAGTAACACAGACCAGAGAGGAACAGAAACAATATATACAGAAAAAGTGACTTTACAGATAATACAATGGCACTAAATTCATATCTTTCATTAGTTACTCTGAATGTGAATGGTCTAAGTGCTCCAATCAAATAACACAGGGCACCAAGTTAGCTAAAAAAGCAAGAACAATTGATGTGCTGTCAGCAAGAGATCCATTTTAGACCTAAGGACACACCCAGATTCAAAGTAAGGGGGTGGGGGTTTGAGAACCATTTATCATGCTAATGGTCCTCAAAAGAAAGCTGAGGTAGCAATCCTTATATCATAAACTAGATTTTAAACCAAAGACTGCAAAAGAGACGGGGAAGGACACTATATTATAATTAAAGGATCTACTCAACAAGAAGATATAACAGTTATAAATATTTATGCTCCTAACTTGGGAATAGCCAATTATATAAATCAATTAATAACCAAAGAAAAGAAACATTGATAATAATACAATAAAAGTAGGAGATGTTAACACCCCACTCACAGCAATGGACAGATAATTTAAGTGGAAAATAAACAAGGAAACAAGGGATTCAAATGACACACTGGACCAGATGAACTTCACAATATATACAGAACATTCTATCCTAAAGCAACAGAATACACATTCTTTTGAGTGCACATGGAACATTCCCCAGAAGAGATCACATATTGGGTCACAAATCCTGTTTCAGTCAGTACCAAAATATTGGGCTCATTCCCTGCATATTTTCAACAACAACTCTTTGAAACTGGAACAAATCACAAGAAAATTTGGAAGGAACTCAAATACATGGAGGTTAAAGGGCATCCTACTAAAGAATGAATGGGTCAACCAAGAAATTAAGGAAGAATTTTAAAAATTCACAACAACAAAAAAAGACAGCATAACTGTTCAAAATCTTTGCGATGCAGAAAAGGTGATCCTACCAGGGAAGTACATAGCAATACAAGCATTTCTCAAGAAATAAAAAAATTTCAAATGCACAACCTAACCTTACATGTAAAGGAGCTGGAGAAAAAACACCAAATAAAGTTTAAGCCAAGTAGAGAAGAGAAATAATAAAGATTAGAGCAGAAATCAATGAAATAGACCAAAAGAACCATACATAGAACAATTCAATGAAACTAGGAGCTGATTCTTTGAAAATTAATAATATTGATAAACCCCTAGCCAGACATCAAAAATAAAAGAGAAAGGACCCAAATAAATAAAAGCATGAATGAAGGAGAAGAGATCACAACCAATATCTAAGAAATATGAATAATTATAAGAACATATTATGAGCAACTATATGTCAACAAATTAGGCAATCTAGAAGAAATGGATGCATTCCAGAAACACAGAAACTACCAAATCTCAAACAGGAAGAAATAGAAAATAACCACCAAATAAATTGAAGCAGTAATAAAAAATATCCCAACAAACAAAAGTCCAGGGCTAGTTGTCTTCCCATGGGAATTCCACCAAACAAGAATTACTACCTATTCTTCTGAAGCTGTTTCAAAAAATAGAAATGGAGGGAAAACTTCCAAACTCTTTCTAAGAGGCCAGCATTACCTTGATCCCCAAACCAGAAAAGATAACACCAAAAAGGAGAATTACAGACCAATATCCTGCTGAACATGGATACAAAAATTCTCACCAAGATACTAGTCCATAGGATCCAATAGTACATTAAAAAGATTATTCACCATGACCAAGTGGGATTTATTCCTGGGTTGCAAGGGTGATTCAACCTCTGCACATCAATCAATATGATACACTACATTAATAAATAAAGGATAAGAACCATATTATCCTCTCAACCGATGCAGAAAAAGCATTTGACATAATACAGCATCTTTTCTTGATTAAAACTCTTTACACACACACAAAAAAAAAAACTCTTCACAGTGTAGGGATAGAAGAAACATAACTCAGTATCATAAAATCCATCTATGAAAATCCCACAGCAAATATCATTCTCAACAGGGAAAAACTGAGAGTTTTTCTCCTAAGGTCAGGAACACGACAGGGATGTCCATTCTCATCACTGTTGTTCAACATAGTACTAGAAGTCCTAGTCTCAGCAATCAGACAAGACAAAAAAAATAAATAAAAGGCATCTGAAGAGGCAAAGAAGAAGTCAAACTCTCACTCTTTACAGATGACATGATACTCTATGTGGAAAACTCAAAAGAGTCCACCTCAAAATTGCTAGACCTCATACAGGACTTCAGCAATGTCAGAGGATATAAAATCAATGCACAGAAATCAGCTGCATTGCTATACACTAACAATGAGACAGAAGAAAGAGAAATCAAGGAATCAATCCCACTTAAATTGCACCAAAACCATGATACCTAGGAATAAACTTAACCAAAAAGGTAAAGGATCTCTACTCTAAAGTCTATAAAACACTCATGAAAGAAATTGAGGGAGACACAAAGAAATGGAAAAACATTTCATGATCATGGATTGGAAGAACAAATATTGTTAAATGTCTATTCTTGCCAGGGCAATCTATACATTCAATGCAATCTCTATCAAGATATCATCAACGTTTTTTGCGGAGCTGGACCAAATAATCCTAAAATTTGTATGGAACCAGAAGAGACTCTGAATAGCCAAAAGAAAGTTGAAAAACAAAACCAAAGCTGGAGGCATCACAATTCCAGACTAAGCTGTATTACAAAACTATAATTCGCAAGACAGTATGGTACTGGCACAAAAACAGACACATTGATCAATGGAACAGAATAGAGAACCCAGAAACGGACCCTCAACTCTATGGTCAACTCATCTTCAACAAAGCAGGAAAGAATATCCACTGGAAAAAAGACCATGTCTTCAACAAATATTGCTGGGAAAATTGGACACCCACATGCAGAAGAATGAAAGTGGAACGTTTTCTTACAACACACACACACACACACACACACACACACACACAAACCCTGAAAATGGATGAAAGACCTAAATGTGAGACAGGAATCCATCAAAATCCTAGAGAAGAACACAGGCAGCAACCTCTTTGACCTCAGCCACAGTCCCTGGCTAGACATGTCCCCAAAGGCAAAGGAAACAAAAGCAAAAATGAACTATTGGGACTTCATCAAGATAAAAAGCTTCTGCACAGCAAAGGAAACAGTCAACAAAACCAAAAGACAACCTACAGATTGGCAGAAGATTTTTACAAATGCTTTATCAGATAATGGGTTAGTATCCAAAGTCTATAAAGAAATTATCAAACTCAACACCCAAAGAACAAATAATCCAATTAAGAAATGGACTGAAGACGTGAACAGACATTTCTCCAAAAAAGATATGCAAATGGCCAATAGACACATGAGAAAATGTTCTGCATCATTTGCCATCAGGGAAATACAAATCAAAACCACAATGAGATATCACCTCACACCAGTGAGAATGGTGAAAATTAACAAGTCAGGAAACAGCAGATTGGTGAGGATGGAGAAAAGGGAACCCTCTTACACTGTTGGTAGGAATGCAAGCTGGTGCAGCCACTCTGGGAAACAGTATGGAGTTTCCTCAAAAACTTAAAAATACAGCTACCCTAGGACCCAGCAATTGCACTACTAAGAACAGCAATATACCCCAAAAATACAAATGTAGTGATCCTAAGGGACATCTGCACACCAATGTTCATAGCAGCAATGTCCACAATAACCAAACCATGGAAAAAGCCCAGATTTCCATGAGATTAATGGATAAAGATGATGTGGTGTGTATGTGTATGTATACAGACCAATTCCTATATATATATATATATATATATATATATATATATATATATATGAATATTACTCAGCCATCAAAAAATGAAATCTTGCTATTTGCAACAATGTGGATGGAACTAGAATGTATTATGCTGAGCAAAATAAGTCAATCAGAGAAACAATTATCATATCATTTCACTCAAATGTGGAATTTAAGAAACAAAACAGAGGAGCATAGAGGAAGGGAGAGAAAAGTATAATATGATGTAATCAGAGAGGGAAACAAACTACGACACTCAACCACAGAAAACAAATTGATGGTTGCTAGAGGGAGTTGGGTAACAGGGGAAGGGCATTAAGGAGGGCACATGATGTAATGAACACTGGGTGTTCATATGAACATGGCATATACAACAGGTGAATCACTGAACTCTAACCCTGAAACTAATAATACATTTGTGTTAATTAATAAAAGTAAAAAATTTTTTTAAAGAGAACATAATTTAATGTTTTGAAAGAGGATGGAGTCCCTTTATCATCAAAATAAATGTGAGATAAAATCTATAATTTCCAAGCCAGACCTTATGATCTAATTCTGCAATTTACCCAAAGTCAAGTAAGTGTATCAAAACATATAATAGGGTGCACCTGGGTGTCCAGTGGTTGAGCAACTGCCTTTGCTTCAGGGCATGATCCTGGGGTTCTGGGAGCGAGTCTCACATCAGGCTCCCTGTGGAGAGCCTGCTTCTCCCTCTGGCTGTGTCTCTTCCTCTCTCTGTGTCTCTCATGAATAAATAAACAAAATCTTTAAAAAAAATGTATAATAATGTTCTACATTTGGACATGAAACTATTGGACATTCATACTGATCAATAAAGCAAGATTGGCATTTGGGGTAGAATAATTTCAAGAAAAATAAAACCTGTGTTCACCCTTAAATGTGTACATATAGGTACAGTTTTATTCAAAATAGCCCCACAGTGGAAACAATTCAACTGTCCACCAATAGATGAATGAATAAACAAATTGCCCTGTATCTATCTATAAAACTGAGTTCTCACCAATGAAAAAAAAAAAACTACAAATAAGCACATTAACATGGCTGAGTTCCAAAATCATGATATTGCATGAAAGATGTCAGACACATGAGTAATATATATATTGTATGGTTCCATTTATATGAAATTCCAGAATGCATAAAACCAATTTGTAGTGACAGGAAATAGACTAGCAGTTGCCTAAGCCAGAAGAGGAGGGATATTTGCCTACAAATGGACACAATATTCTAAACCTGACTACAGTAATGGTCACATGGGTGTGTACATTCGTCAAAATTCATCAAACAATACATTTTAAATGGGTTCATTCTCTTCCATGTAAGTTTTACACCAATAAAGCTTATTTCAAAAAACTATGAGTCCATAATGACGTTAGAAAAAGAAAAAAGGAATAAAAATGTATTTGCCACTATTGAAGATAACTATTATTCATACCTTACCCTAAAAATGAGTAACTAAAGAAAAGAATTTGGAGGAATTGTAGTTCTTTCCCAATTAATGGGGGAAGTTCTTGATGGAGGATTTACCTAGTAAATAGAGAAGAAATGATAGGATTAAAAACTTAACATCTTGCAAGCCACAATGAAAATTAGCTCAGGCAGTGTCAGGCATTCTGCTAAGTGAAATAAGCCAGACACAAAAAGACAAATGCTATATGGTTTCACTCATATGTGGAATCTAAAAAAAAAAAAAAAAAAAGTTTAACTCATAGAAACAGGGAGGAAGTGGTGGTTACCAGAGGTTGGGGTATGAAATGTACTGATATCAGCTACTTACTCTCAAATGGTTCCATCAAACACAACAAATAAATAAAAGATGATGGCTAGATATATGTGGATTATGATAGATAGATGAATAGACTAGATAGATTCAGACAGATAAAAGAGAGGCTGAAGCCTACAGAGCAAAATGATTTTCAAACTTTGAATGTTTTGAGTGTGCTTTATACTAGGTTTCCAAGTTTTCTGTGAGTTTAAAATTTTTTTCACAATAAAAGGTATTCTAAGTCCTCCCCCAGGAAATTTTGTGACCACCTCATACCTAAGGGGAAATCTAATACAACAGAATGTTTCCTTCCTGCCTTTACAACCTCATCTAATTCCCAATTCGATTTAAAATAAATTTCCACCTCTCATACTCCTGTCTTTCTTCAAAATATTTGATTACTTAGGATGAAAATCCAGCAGACTAAAGAACTATTTCTAATGTTTTCAGGCACAACCTGGATACAGGAAATTTTAGACATGATTCCTAATGATGGCAATGTGGCAAAATGCAAACAAGCAACCTCTACTGAAGACATCCTTTTACTGAATTAGAATTCCCCTATGAAGAAACACCTGGTGAGCAATACGCAGCAAGATTGAAAAGGCTCTGACTGCAAGGTAACCAAACAACTCACAGGGCCTCAAAAACGGGGTCCTGTGGAGGTCTGGGAGAGCCTATTTCCTTCTTATAACCCAACTTACCTGCAGTTTAAGAAGTCAAGCTCTGGGTTTGGCACCAGCAGCATCTCCTTGTGTTCTTAGGTAATGATCTTTATCTTACTAACAAGTTACTCTTTCTACTTCTTTCCTTTCTGATTCCTAATGAATTGATGGAGAGTGCTCTCCTCCTTTTTTCCCCTATTTCCTGTGTTTAGATCAGTGAAAAGACCAGAAATTGGTTTTGAACTATTGTAAAAGGATGGGAATGATTCCTAAAGGAAAAAAAGAAGGAGCAGGAAAAGAGGAGAGGCATATATTATGGACTTTCACAGAATTCACTGAGGGAGCTAAAGAAGTGTCCTAAAAGTCTAAACACCCAGAAAATAAGATAAAATAAAGAAATATTTACTTGAAAATAGGAAGAAAGGGAGGGATGGTCTACACATCTTTTTGAATATACAGCTATGGTCTCCTAGGGAAAAAATAAATAAAACAAAATCACTCTTTAACCTAAGACAAATGTGATTTCAAGGACTTCCCACGAGTAATAGGAATAGATGAAAAATATGAATTGTGGAATGCCTAGCTAGCTGAGTCAGAAGAATCTGCGACTCTTACTCTTGGGGTCATGAGTTCAAGCCCCACATTGGGTGAGGAGATTACTTAAATGAATGAATGAATGAATGAATATGAATTGTTTTTCTAGATATGGCTACAGCTCTTGAAATGCCTCACTTATGAATGTTAAAAACACTTTCTTTCACATCAAATACCATCATCTTTCTGGAAATAAAACTGCAAGTTAAAAATCCTGATCTTTCAAATTTCTCTTAGCTTGATATAAATGATGGAATTGAAGGTATTTTCAAGATCATATTTTCCTAGACCTAAGTCCTTAAAATCAAGGATTACATGAATTGAAATCTGTGGATATCCATTTTACTAAAATTCTGTTTCCTTTGACCCTATTTCATGATAACTCCGTTGCCAAAGTTTCCAAAATAATTTGTATTGTTATAAATGAGAATAGATGAGGAGTTAGAATCAATGGAAACACTTTTTAAAGTAAAACCTGTTTGCCTTGCTCTGCCAAAATATTAAAGGATCTTTTCCTAGCCTCAGAAGCAAAAGTGTAGGATAAGCTTCTCTTAGAGGGTTTCCTGCATCCATAAACCACCCAGCTGGATGGATTCAGACCTGTCATCATTTTTATCTCCTTTGCCTCCATATCTGCCACCTCATAGAGTCCAGTTTGTTCCTTAACACCTCTCCAATCAACCCCGTAAACACATCACTAGCAGCTTTACTCATGTCAGGCCACTCTTTGCCTCCCAGTTGTCTGCCTGCATTTCATCTTGACCCTTCCAACCTTTCTTTTCTGTAGTCAGTAATATTTGTAAAATACAAATCTGACCAAGGCATTTCTCTACTTTAACCTTCCACAGATGGATTAAAGATTGAATTCCAAGTTTTTCATATGACTTTCAAGGCCATTGGCAGCCTGGGCCCTGTTTCAGCCATTCCATTCTTGCTACAATCATCCTTTAACTCACAATGCTTCCCCACACCCTGGATCTTTTCCTATGCTATTCATCTGACTCACATCCCCTCTCATCTTTACCTGGATAATAATTCCTACTTCTCTTCGGATCTTTACATAGACACTGCCTACTCTTGGAAGCTTCCTTTGACCACCCAGGGCTGGATAAGTTTCACATATATATTGACTTAAACGTGGGTATGTTTGTCCTATCATTGTATTCATGCATTGTCATTTTCTCTTTTCTCTTTTCTTGCCTGTCTCGACTATGAGTTCTTTCCTTTCTTGACTGACTTCCTTGAAGGAAAGGACTAAACTGGGCACATAGTTGGACCTTACTTGTTTGCTCAGGCATTTATGATTGCATGAACAATCATAAATTCTCAATCAGCAGATTGCCATGCCACTCTCCTTATTTTGCCTGGATTCCCTGGGTGAAGCCAAAAGCAACTCAATTAAGAAAACAATTATATATTAGTAAAAATGCTCTAATTCTTGAGAAACACTGTCTGAGACATTCCTCAGTGAGATTCTTGTCAATATATCCAGGTTCTCTGGGTATAATGGAGGAAGCTAGACTCAATGCCCAATTTTCTCTGTTTCAGACCTGACCCCATTGAATAATAACGTATATTAATAAGAAAATCCCTCAAATTCTCTAAATTTCAGTTACTTCACCAGTCAGAGGAGGAGAGTGTCCCTTTTCTTCTTACCTATCCTTAACATTTATAGGAGTCAAATAAGATAGTATGTGCAAATGCTTTCTCCTTCCCCAATTGTGAAGCTTTAAAATTCCTGTTCACCTGTCAACATACATCTGAGACTCATCACTTCATGATTCCTTCGCTGAACGCCTAGGAATGCTCTGTCACTTCTTCCTTTTGTGAGTACTTGGCATGTTATATTCGAATCATAATTTTACAGTACTGTGCTAACATCTTGTTCATCCTCCTACTATATAACCATTCTAAGCATAGGGCTGTTTCCTTGTCTCTATGCTCCACATGCCCCTCCAAGCAGCAGGGTCAACAAGATGGAATCTGTTAATTCAATTACTATTCTTAATTAATAAATGACTAAAATTTATAAATTATTACATATTTATAAGGTGTACTTAATCACTGTGTTGGAAAAGTCTTCTATAGTTTTGTCTTTCCTTTGACTTCCTTTCCTCTCATTGATTTCCTCTCATTGAAATCCCAAGGATTGCCTAATATCTAAACTACTACTTTCACAGGATGACCTCATTAATGTCTGACTCTCAGAGCTTTGGAGGAGTTTTGTGAGAAATTCACACCTGGAAAAGTGGAGTGCAAATTGCTTTTGTGGTATTTTGTCTTTCAGGAGATTCTAACAATGAAGGGCCCCTGGAATCCTAGGAGAGAATGCCACTGAATGCTATCCTGAGCAACCAGTCCTATCTTGGGGAAATAGAGACTGGGGAAGCCAGGTAGAAGAGATATTTTTTTTCTAAAATTGGATGCAAATGTAAATCAAGGTCAGTGCAGGGACTAAGGTAAAAAACTCCAAATTCTGGAGTTGAATTTTAAAAATTAACTTCAAAACTATGGAGAACTTATTTCAAATGAACTAAGGAGACTTATTTCAAATGGAAAGATCTACAGCAACAGAAGGTAATTCTAGGACTTCATGCCAATTTGATCTAACTGTGTTATTGAGCTGCAGACCCACTGTATACAGCCATAAAAGTTGCACACTGCACAACCACAGAGAGTGTCATTCCCATAGACCATATGTGCAATCTTATATGTCTTCTCTAGCAGAGTTTTCAAATTAGCATTAGCAGTTGTGGCCTCTCATCTTCAATATTAAGATCACATCTGGGCAGCTTAGGAAACTAGTGAACACTTTAGGGATGTACCTATCAAAAAAGCAATTGACCAGAATTGGAAGGTGTCAAAACAGATTGAAAGGATCCTAAAACCTCCACAGAAGAAGATATCTCAGGGATACAACACTGTTTAGACAGAAGAGACTAGAGGGTTACATGGGTGATTTAGGATTTAAGGCCTGTACGTACCTTCTTCACATACGACTTTAAAGTAGAAACAAGTTTATAATATGTCATTACATTTTATATTGCAATGGAAAGAACTGAGACAAATGGATGGATCTCTGCTCCATATAATGAGTATCTCTCCAATAAGTATAGTTCCTATAAAGGAAATGACTAGTTTTTAATATTGAGAGTGCCCAGTCTTTGGGCTTCCCTGAGTAAGCATCTGTCAGTATACTGGGCAAAGGATGGTTTTCAAGCAGAAAGTAGAACCAGGTGACCCTTAACTGTTCATCAAAGACAAAAATAATACATTGTCAAAAAAATCAAGATAACAGTATCTCAGAGCCCCTAATGACAATCCATTTATCTGATTAAATTTAATTAAATGTCCAAATCAGGAAGTATTTGCATTGCCCCCACAATTCATTATAGTCAAGCCTGACCATTATGACCAACACATTATAGCCAACCCTTATCCTGACCAACCCTTTCTCTTGAGGGAAAGAAAAAGACCAAAATGAAAGTACTTCCTCAATGCAATTTGTAATAAAACAGAGGGATCCCTGGGTGGTGCAGCGGTTTGGCGCCTGCCTTTGGCCCGGGCGCGATCCTGGAGACCTGGGATCGAATCCCATGTCGGGCTCCCGGTGCATGGAGCCTGCTTCTCCCTCTGCCTGTGTCTCTGCCTCTCTCTCTCTCTCTCTGTGACTATCATAAATAAATAAAAATTTAAAAAACAGAAATCTATGGAAACATAAATTAAAAATAGTCCCTATCAATTATGTCACTCAGGTGAATTAAGAGAGAAGACTCTGTCAAATCAACTTCTCTAGAAGCAAATATGATGAAAGAAGACAGACAACTAATGATAAGAAAAATTACAAAGCTAGATAAGACTCCAATTGAGTACATTTCCCAATATTTATGCAGAGAATTTTTGAGAATAGTCACGGAAGAAGGATGCATGGGAGGGAGAAGGTATCCAAGGCTTCTCTTATGATTCTCCTCAAGTCCTGTGTTATGATAGCTCCACATGTCAATTTGCCTGGTCTATGGACCCAGTTAGTTAGCCAACCAATCTGGGTGTTTCTGTGAAGGTATCTTATAGATCTTATGAACACCTACATCAGGTAACTTTAAGTCAAGATTACCCTCAGTAATGTGAGTGGGCCTCATCCAGTCAACTGAAAGCTTAAGAGCAAAAATTTAGGATTACCAGATAAGATGGATTCTGCCTCAAAACTGCAATATTAAATCCTGCCTGCATTTCCAGCCTGCCAGCTTGTCCCATGAATTTCAAACTTTCTAGCCCTCACAATTGCAGGAAGCAATTCTTTAAAATACACACACACACACACACACACACACACACAGACACACACACATCATCTCCTATTGATTCTATTTCTTTGAAGAGTTCTGACTGATACATGTATCAGTCAACATGAGACATGAGGGCTCTAGTCAGCCACAAACATACTTCTCTGTTCATACTGACTTAGAAAAGAACGTTTCAGCTACTTGTCTTCTTGATCTGTAGACTCTTTAATCTCTGAACAAAGTTTCACGTCTACTTTACACAATGCTTACAAACATAGCAAACATCCAATATTAAGATTACTTTTTTATAATTAGTCATATTGTAATATATACTATACATAACATATACATAATATGCTAATATAGTTTTTATAATTATTGTGCAGAGCCAACATCAGGAAGCTGCCACTTGTACCAATCCATCTGGTACACTATAATATCACCGGAATGAACTAAAAGTATGGTACTAGCTAACTAAGTTTCCATTCATCCCCCTATGATGTGTGAATGAAAATCTTTAAAACTAGTGAAAGAAAACCAATCCCATGTTTGCCAAGTAGGCAAAGTGCATTCATCATAATAAAAGTTATCCTCAGTGGTATCTCTCTCTCTCTCTTTGTTGTACCTCTTTCTGATTAATCAACTGTGCATTGCAAAGCACAGCCATGAGGTGAGAGCCACAGGAGGACCCTTGCTCTAAAGCTGAGCTGCCAGATTCAGTAGTAGATCTGAAACTAAGTACTGTTAACCAGGAACAGGCGAAGTATTTCATTATTAAAATTGTATGAGACCCACAAAATGGTCTATGTGGACAAAGTCACATATGATAAATGCATATGATGAATATCCACCTTAAACTGTAAAGATGGATACAGCTTTTCTTAGTCGCAACTACCTGTCCTTCACTAAATAAGCTGAATAAAAGTGTTAGAAGCTTATTTCAAAGAGATGCCAAATTAACCGCATTGCTTTGGGTTTAGCCCTGGTATTGAGATCTAACGGTGCTCTTACCTCCTCTAGTGGTTCATGGCTCCTGGTATGACCACATGAAAGGGTGGTGGACTGAAAGAGCAAGCACCAGGTTCTCTTTCTCTCTCTCTCTCTCTCTCTCTCTCTCAGACGTGAAAAAGATTAAGTGCCACTAACTGTCATTGATCAGACCCAGCGAAGCCTCTTGACAATTACTCCATACCAGAACCTGTCTTTTAAATTGGCCAACCTCTTCTTCTTTTTCCCCTTTTCATGACATTTTTCACTATGGCCAGAATCCAAAATGTGAGATCCACCAGCTTGTGGAATTTTTAGAGAAAATCTTATCAGAGGATGCTATAAATAAGAACATCCACCATAAAAAAATAAATAAATTTTAAAAAAGAACATCCACCATACCTCCTCTGATGTCATGAACAAAATCCCATGGCAAGCCAGTCTACCTTCACACATAAATGATTTCACCATCTGCAGAATTCTTAAGGAAAAGTTGGTGGCATTTCTTTTAACTCAATTCTGAAAAATATTCTGCCCTGCAAGCCAAAATAATTGTAAACTTAATTTTCAGGAAGAAGTGCTATCTTTCAATCACAGTAAGAATCTCTACCCCCTTCATCCTGCCTTTTTGGCAAAAGCCCAGGCCCATGCTTCTCAGACTTGATCTATAAGGAGGGACCCTAGAGGGCTTACTGAACACTGACTACTGGCCTACCCCAGAGATTCTGACTCAATAAGTCCAGAAGGGTCAAAGTATCTGCCTTTTGAACAAGTTTCCAGGTGCTACTGCTGCGGCTGCTGGACACTTTGAGAACTTCTGTCCTTCATAAACATTAAGACCCAACTCAAGCATCACCTCATCTCTTGCATGTCTTGCATCCTCTGAGCAGCTATGGTTACTTTCCTTGCCGGGTCCATCAATATTTTTGTTCAGAGCTCATTTAGCCCCCAGCATGTAGCCTCGTAACTATTTATTTTCATGCCCATCTCCATGCAAAGACTATGGATTGTCCAGAAGAGAGTGTCAAGCTCAGTTTTGTTCCACTAGCACCTAACACAGTACCTCACATACCACAGGAACTCAGTGAACATCAGCTGGATGAATGAGCAAATGAATGTATGAATGGATATACAAATGAGACATTATTTCTGTCCTCAAGAGGTTAACAGGCTCTTAACTATTACTGAATTAGTAGAAGGTAAGAGAGTAACAAGGGGGCTATGACAAGTGGGTCCCAAATACAGTCCACCTGCCTGAGACAAAATTATCTAGAAAAGCCTAGCTTCTGTGATGCCATTCCTAAAGATTCTAATTCCTTGGTTAAAGTTAGAATCTAGAATTCCATAGTACTATCAAGCCCTTCTGGTTAATCAGCTTGCAGAGGGGTGGGAAACCACTGGAAAGAATTTAAAGAAATAATTAACCAGTTCTGCATTGGTTGGACTGCCAAGGTACACTGCTATCTAAATGCCACCTGTAAGGAATGAATTGTATTAGATTCCATCCAGTAAGAAACATCTAAGAAGGTAATACAGCCTTGTAAAGTATTTCACTGTTCCTGAGAGAATGAAATAGGTAGGGCTGAGGAAAGTCTGCAATAGTAACAAGCTGTGGACTTCAAGTTAGATGGCATCCCAGAGCCAATAGTGGACAAGAGGCAGAACAATACAGTCCAGGTGGGCACCTCTGTGGGACCTGCAGAACTTGAAAAAAAGGAGCATGATGTGCCTTGTGCCATGCGATGGGAAGGTCAGGCTGGGTGAAGCTGAGAGATTGCCTGTGAATTTCTCTGCTGTCCTTCAGGGATGCCTAGAGGTTTAAAGAGCCATCTAACCTGGCCTTAAGTAAGAAATTTGGCAAGCTTATAAAAAGATGGTAAGGAACATACAGACCTTCTGCAGAGAGATCTGGAAAGAACTAGAAAACAGGAGACTATGATAAATACACTGCCCTTTATCATATTGGGCAAGGAGGTGTGTATGGAATGTGAAGCTTATTAGCATTTAGTCTCTTTCCCCCAAGAGGTATGGCTAGTTTGGCATAGTAATAAAACATAACTTAAAATACTGATCTGCGGGATCCCTGGGTGGCGCAGCGGTTTGGCGCCTGTCTTTGGCCCAGGGCGTGATCCTGGAGACCCGGGATCGAATCCCACATCGGGCTCCCGGTGCATGGAGCCTGCTTCTCCCTCTGCCTGTGTCTCTGCCTCTCTCTCTCTCTCTCTGTGACTATCATAAATAAAAAAATAAAATAAAATAAAAATACTGATCTGCTCAGCGAATGAAATGAGTAGAGAGAAGTGGCTGAGCATCGTGAGAATTTTTTAAAATATATGTGTGTTGTTTTGTACATAACAGATAAGGCAAGAGCAATCATACGATGCATTTACGTGTATAATCTAACGTGTATTTCACAACAAAAGAAGAGAAAAATCTCATGAGTCCTCTTATTAAGAGAAGGGACAATGAGTAGGCATAGAGCTTTCAACTCCACTGACATATTTATGGATATACAACTTGCGAAAGAAAAGAGTTGATAAATAGGTTTTAAAATCACAATTTTAAATAGCAACCACTCCATGTATCTGATCTACAAACTGAGATTTGGGATGAAAGCATGGTGCATTGTCATTTCTCATAATTAGCTTGAGTCGCTCTAGTAATAAGTATAATCTCAGATTCACTATACATTTGGTGTTTCAACTATGCTTCAGTGAGGAGCTGACTTTTCATTTGACCAAGGAAAACCGTCCCATTTGAGGAGAAGCCACTGAGAGGGTTTATTGACCAAGAGCTGCCATCTGGGCAGAAGGCCTCAAAGAAACAGAGGCTACACCTATCTCCTAAGTGCAAGGAAAGTATCAAAAGGGAGGAATTTGGAGTTTTATTTTTTTAAACTTATTTTTATTTATTTATGATAGACATAGAGAGAGAGAGAGGCAGAGACACAGGCAGAGGAGAGGGAGAAGCAGGCTCCAAGCCAGGAGCCCGACGCGGGACTCAATCCCGGGACTCTAGGATAGCGCCCTGGGCCAAAGGCAGGCGCGAAACTGCTGAGCCACCCAGGGATCCCCGAATTTGGAGTTTTAAACTCAGAAATAAAACCAGAGAAATCTAAAAAGACACTTCAATTACCATTTCAAAAGGTAATCAGGAACAACATACAGAGACTTCAATGCACAGAACATGTGCTTGTGATTGCTGCTCCACTTGATTGTAGTAGTGAGACAGTGCTTTGTTCCTCACCCCAAGCAAAAGAAAACCAGGAGGAGTATATCCCATTCTCTAGCCAACTTAGAGGATGTCTTTAAGAAAAGAAAGCAAAAAAGAAAAAGAAAAAAAAGGAAAGCAGCTAGGCTCCAGAGACTGCTATAAGAAGAGAGGATGGAGGGTGTCCTGGGTGGTTTCCCTAAAGGTATCACTACCTCTACCAGCCCTGTAACCCAAACCCCTAAAATACCCTCTCAAAGTATTTCCACTATAACTCCATAAAGGCAGAGTAAAAATAGAGTCATCTATCATCTCTGAATTGGACTTAAAACCTGGTTACTGGAACTAGTAGACTTTGAAATCTGAGAAGTGAGAAGACATAATGAATAAAGAGCCCTGGGGACTAAGTCATGGTCCACATCCAAAGTAGACCTCAAACAAGAAGAGACACTGAAGGAAAAATGAATCCAGTTTTCCTACTGGGAAATCATTTCTCTGCTGATTGAAAATCAATTGAATGGTATTAGTAAAAAACATTTCCTATGTTATCACTTGGACTCCTTGAGTGCTCATTACCTGCTTTCTTCAAGGAGTGGATTATACCTGCATGGCTCTGCAGGTATTAAGGGTGCAGTACTGAGATTCGGGTGTGTGCCAGGGCTAATGTACTTGGGGCAAAGCATATTGGTTATGTGGTGCCAAGAACTGGGAAAGAACTGAGAATCCCTTGATGAAATCCCTTGATGAGGGTATGAACAAAGTTGCCATGTACTTCTTGTACATGGAGGGTTTGAGCTACTCTTTATCCTTCAGTACCATGTCTTGGCCGCAAACTGGGGAGACCTAACAGAGTTGATAGATATGTGGATGCCGGATCACCTCCCATAGAGGCTTCACCAGGGATGTTCCCACCTGGAGTGTAGAAGAGGACCAGTTTTCCCACACTTTTCCCTCCAATGGGCCTTATCATCACCCCTTAATTTTTGACAATCTGATAGCCAATAGATTTTACTCATTTTCATTTTGTGTGTTTTGTTTTGTTATTGCTATTATGTACCATTCATGCTTTAGAGTTTTGTGTGTGTGTGGGTGTTTGCGAGTATGCGTTTGTGTGTGTGTGTGTGTGTGTGTGTGTTTGTGTGTGTGTGACTGATTTCCCTGTTCATAGCTGTTACCTCTATTGTTTTGAGGTGTTCATATTTTTTCTTACTGGTTTATAAGGTATGGATATGTTTATATATTATATATCTGCATGTGTATGTATATATTTAATTTCTCCCAAAGTTCTTCATTTACATTTAACTTGGTTTATGCTTTTTTTTGTCATGCAGATGATTTTCTATTTTCTCAAATTTTTAGGATTTGTGATCAAATCCTACATTTATTTCCTTTAATGGTTTTTGATATTCATTTCAAGATTAAGAAGGCATTAGGGACACCTGGCTGGCTCAGTCAGTGGAGCATGCAACTTTTGATCTTGGGGTCGTAAGTTTGAGCTCTACACGGGGTATAGAGATTACTTAAAAATAAAATCTTTTTTTAAAAAAAGAGAGATAGATTTGGAAAGCATTCATCCATCTCTAAGGACACTTGCAGGTTAAATCCTAAATGTGTCCATAATCATATATAGCATGACATAGGGATCTAAATTCATTTTTCCCCAATTTTCCAAACACTAACCAAGTAACACATTATTTCCCACTAATTTGAGAGTCTACCTTCATTCTTTCTGAAGCGATGATTACATATATTCTCTTACACTAATCTGCTTATCTATGGCAATGCCAACCTATAAGAATAAAATTATCACTTCCCTTATTTTTGTTTTATAAGTTGATTTAGAATATTTTTCAAAATTAAAGAAGTTGTAATTTCATTGAAACTGCATTATAGAATAATTTTATATTCTTGCTTAAATTAAATCTTCACTTCCAGAAACATAGAATATAATTGCACATATTTACATTTTATAGAATTTTCTTCCTCTAATAATTTTTATATTGATATGAACATATTTGTGAATTTTTTTATTTTTCACTTTCTTTGTTGTCTTGAAAAGGATCTTCTTTCCTTTTTTGTTTTTAACTTTTTTCTTTAGTACTAGCATCAAAAAAAGTCATTTATTATATGCGTATATTTTATACATGGGTGTTCATGTGTGTGTATGTGCATGTGTGCATGCATATAGTGATCACTTTACCAAATTTTCATTAGCTCTGTTTCTGTTTAGTTTTCTTAGGTTTTCTTTGTATGTCAGTATCTTCTGGCCACTCCCAGAAGTGGATATGAGGCAATAATTTGAATATAAATGGTTTCCCTGGTAGATGAGGAGATTCCCACCAGAAAAGTGGGTGTGATTCAGGGAGGGAGAGGGAGACAGTGTGAGCTAGCCCAGATTCATAGAGGGCCACTAAATGAGCATCCCACAAAGATTCTCCAAGAAATCCTAAAAAGCACTGTTAAAGGAGGTCATAGAGAAGATGTGATTGCAGGTTGGCCCTGACAGTTGGAGTCTCCCAAGCTCTAGACATACTCCTCTCTGCCTCCAGTATATGGTACCAATTATTTCATCAAGGTAATCAAGTTGATTACACCTGGCAACATAGTTATTCATTTTTGGCTACTGTTCCACAGTCATGAAGAGGCAAAACTGGCCAGGGCAATAACAATAACTTTAAATTTAGTTGTACTTTTACCAAGTCCCTTTCAGAAGTGTTCTTGCTCTGGGGACTAGGAACTCTGGTCCAGCAGTCTGAAGTGGATGTTGTGAATCCTTTATGGTGGGCATTGTAGGAGACACAGAGGTCCACACACTTTATTCCCATGTGCATAGATCCATTCACATTGCTCTGCCCCAGATCTCCAAATTTCCAATATTTAATCTTGCTTCTCCAAGACACTGGTCAACCTGTGGCCCATTTTCTTCTGCCCAGAAGTCCATGTATATTCTCAGCTCAGGACAGTTTTGTCTCTACACAAATGATGCTCAGAGCTCTGATCACTGAGAATTCTTTTTTTTTTTTAATTTTTTTTCAATTTTTATTTATTTATGATAGTCACACACACACACACACAGAGAGAGAGAGAGAGAGAGAGAGAGAGAGGCAGAGACATAGGCAGAGGGAGAAGCAGGCTCCACGCACCGGGAACCCGACATGGGATTCGATCCCGGGTCTCCAGGATCGCGCCCTGGGCCAAAGGCAGACGCTAAACCACTGCGCCACCCAGGGATCCCAATTCTTAACCTCATTATAGTCTTGCACCATCCCAGTGATATGGAAATAGCCTATGACTGGATCTCAACAACATAAGGAACACACAGACTACAAATCCATCCTAATTCACATCTTTACTCCTTCATCAGCTGGTCATATGGAACTCTTCACAAGGTGATAAGAATGAGCAGGAGAGAAGATGAGACAACAGAAGAAAGTGTTGAGAATCTATTCATGAAACTGATGCCTTCTGGATCTGCTCAGGTCTGATCCCAAATGTCCATTTCTAATAAACAATGGATTGCTGCTTATGCAACTTTATGATATGATGGGTCTGACAGTACCTAGTTCGTGGTGAGCAGTTCTGCCTTCATAGTCACTTGACCTCTCGAGAACTGGTGCTTATGAGGGGGGCACTTGACGGGATGAGCACTGGGTGTTATTCTGTATGTTGGTAAATTGAACACCAATAAAAAATAAATTTATTAAAATAATTTTTTAAAAAAATAAAGAAAGAAAGAACTGGTGCTTAATCTGCTACCACTGAGTATGCTGTGCCGTGGGCTGGTCTTCAGATAACAGCTCTCTACTGTAAACAACAAGACCTTGCTCCAGAGCCATAGGAGTGTGCACTGTGGATTTCTTAGTGGGACTTACCAGAAGCTCCACAGAGCATCTTTATCTTCCCTGGAAACAAAGACTATTTTCCTCTTCTTCTAAAACAGTGGTTCTTAATTGGGAGTGAGTTCCCCTTCCCCCAGGGGATATTCAATAGTCTGGAGAAATTTTTGATTATCACAACTGGGGAGACACTACTGACATCTAATGGGCAGAGGCTAGGGATGCTATTAAATACCCTACAGTGCATTCAACAGTGATCCTCCTTCCCCTCAAAATATCACATGAATTGAATTGAGAAAACCTGCTTCTAGGGTATCATTTTGTAGCTGTGAGGGGTCATCCCAGCAGCAGCAGAGTAAGACTGGCTCCAGACCACCTTGTCGGGATGTTAAATTTGGAATCATGGGAGAGTGTCCTCATGAGTTAACTCTTTTCTAGTTCTATAGCCTGCCCACCAGGCCCCAGTCAACACACTTTATATCCACTCCCAAGTTATCTACCACTTCCTGGCGTCGTCCTTCAACGCTTCTTATGTACAATCCTTTTCCCCCAGAAACAGGATACACCTTTCCCAATTGAGCCATAATGTGACCAATTTTGTAATACCAGAGTGTTTCAGGGAAGTACAAAGACTTGAGGTTCTCAGGATATTTTAATCTTGCTAACTAACATAACATTATGTGTCAGTTATACTCAAATATTAAATATATGTGTGTGTGTGTGTGTGACAATAATACATATCATGTTCTTGAAAGGCAAAACAATGTAAAAATGTTAATGGTACCACCTGGGTGGCTCAGTGGTCAGGCATCTGCCTTTGGCTCAGGTTGTGATCCCAGGGTCCTAGGATCAAGTCCTGCAACAGGCTCCTCACAGAGAGCCTGCTTCTCCCTCTACCTATGTCTCTGCCTCTCTCTGTGTCTCTCATAAATAAATAGATAACATCTTTTTTTAAAAAATGTATTATGAGCAACTATATGCCAACAAATTAGGCAATCTGGAAGCAATGGATGTATTCCAGAAACACAGAAACTACTAAAACTAAAAAAGGAATACATAGAGAACATGAAAACACCCCTAACCAGGAAGGAAATTGAAGTGGGAATCAAAAATCTCCCAACAAGGGACACCTGGGTGGCTCAGTGGTTGAGCATCTGCCTTTGGCTCAGGGCATGATCCTAGATTCCCAGGATTGAGTCCCACATCTGGCTCCTTGCATGGAGCCTCCTTTTTTCTTCTACCTATGTGTCTGCCTCTCTCTGTGTCTCTCATGAATAAATAAATTAAATCTTTTTTTTAAAAAGTCTCCCAACAAACAAGATTCCAAGGCCAGATGGCTTCCCAGGAGAATTGTACCAAATATTTACAGAAGAACTAATATCTATTCTTCTGAAGCTGTTTCAAAAAATAGAAATGGAGGGAAAACTTCTAGACTCTTTCTATGAGGCCAGCATTACCCTGATCCCAAAAATCAAAGGACCCACTAAAAAAGAAAATTACAGACCAATATCTTGATGAACATGGATGCAAAAATTCTCATCAAGATACTAGCCAATAGGATCCAACAGTATATTAAGAGGATTATTCATCATGACCAAGTTGGATTTATCCCCAGAATGCAAAGGGGGTTCAACATTGATAAAACAATCAACGTGATAGATCACATCAATAAAAGAAAAGACAAGGGCAGCCCAGGTGGCTCAGCGGTTTAGCGCCGCCTACAGCCCAGGGCGTGATCCTGGAGACCCAGGATAGAGTCGCACGTCAGGCTCCCTGCATGGAGTCTGCTTCTCCCTTGGCCTGTGTCTCTGCCTCTGTGTGTGTGTGTGTGTGTGTGTGTGTGTGTGTGTGTGTCTTTCATTAATAAATAAATAAAATCAAGAAAGAAAGAAAGAAAGAAAGAAAGAAAGAAAGAAAAAGACAAGAACCATATGATCCTCTCAATAGATGCAGAGAAAGCATTTGAACAAAATATAGCATCCATTCTTGATTAAAGCACTTCAAAGTATAGAGATAGAAGGAACATACCTCAATATCATAAAAGCCATCTATGAAAAGCCCACAGTGAATATCATTCTCAATAGGGAAAAACTGAGAGCTTTCCCCCTAAGATCAGGAACACGACAGAGATGTCCACTCTCACCACTATTGTTCAACACAGTACTAGAAGTCCTAGCCTCAGCAATCAGATAGAAAAAAGAAATAAAAGGCATTCAAACTAGCAAAGAAGTCCAAATCTCCCTCTTTGCAGATGACATGATACTGTATATAGAAAACCCAAAAGACTCCACCCTAAGATTGCTAGAACACAAACAGCAATTCAGCCCTGTGGCAGGATACAAAATCAATCCATAGAAATCAGTAGCATTTCTATACACTGACCATGAGACTGAAGAGAAATTAACAATCCCATTTACAATCCCATTTACAATTGCACCAAAAACCATAAGATACCTAGGAATAAATCTAACCGAATAGGTAAAGGATCTATAGCTAAAAACTACAGAACACATCTTAATGAAATTGAGGAAGACACAAAGAAATGGAAAAACGTTCCATGCTCATGGATTAGAAGAATAAATATTGTGAAAATGTCTGTGCTACCCAGGCAATGTACATGTTCAAGGCAATCCCTAACAAAATACCATGGACTTTCTTCTCAGAGTGGGAACAAATAATCTTAAGATTTGTAAGGAATCAGAAAAGACCCCCAATAGCCAGAGGAATATTGAAAAAGAAAACCAATGCCGAGGGCAGCACAGGCCGGATTTCAAACTGTATTCCAAAGCTGTGATCATCAAGACAGTGTGGTACTGGCACAAAAACAGACACATAGATCAATGGAACAGAATAGCAAACCCAAAAATGGGCCCTCGACTCTATGGTCAACTAATAGTCAACAAAGCAGGAAAGAATATCCACTGGAAAAAGGACAGTGTCTTTAAGAAATAGTGCTGGGGAAATTGGACAGCCACGTGCAGAAGAATGAAACTGGAGCTTTCTCCTACACCATACACAAAGATAAGCTCAAAATGGTTGAAAGATCTAAATGTGAGACAAGAATCCATCAAAATCCTAGAGGAGAACACAGGCAACACCCTTTTTGAACTTGGACATATAACTTCTTACAAGATATATCTATGAAGGCAAAGGAAACAAAAGCAAAAATGAACTATTGTGACTTAATCAGGATAAAAAGCTTCTACACAGCAAAAGAAACTGTCAACAAAACTAAAAGACAACCTACGAATGGGAGAAGATATTTGCAAATAACATATCAGACAAAGGGCTAGTATCCAAGATCTATAAGGACCTTATTAAACTCAACATCCAAGAAACAAAAAATAAAATCATGAACTGGGCAGAAGATATGAACAGAAATTTCACCAAAGAACACATACACATGGCCAACATGCACATGAGAAAATGCTCTGCATCACTTGCCATCAGGGAAATACAAATCAAAACCACAATGAGATACCACTTCACACCAATGAGAATAGCAAAAGTTAACAAGACAGAAAACAACAAATGTTGGAGAGGATGTGGAAAACGGGGGAACCATCTTACACTGTTGGTGCAGTCACTCTGGAAAACAGTGTGGAGGTTCCTCAAAAAGTCAAAAATAGAGCTACTATATGACCCAGCAATTGCACTACTGAGTATTTACCCCAAAGATACAGAAGCAGTGAAATGCCAGAACACCTGAACCCCAATGTTCATAGCAGAAATGTCCACAATAGCCAAACTGTGGAAGGAGCCTCAATGTCCTTCAACAGATGAATGGATAAAGAAGATGTGGTCTATATATACAATGGAATATTACTCAGCCATTAGAAAGGACAAAGGCCCACCATTTGCTTCGACATGGATGGAACTGGAGGGTACTACGCTGAGTGAAGTAAGTCAATCAGAGAAGGACAATCATCATGTGGTCTCACTCATATGGGGAATATAAAAACAATGAAAGGGATTATAAGGGAAAGGATGGGAACCTACTGGGAAAAATTTGAGAGGGAGACAAACCATGAGGGACTCCTAACTCTGGGAAATAAACAAAGGGTTGCGTAAGGAGAAGTGCATGGGGGTTAGGGGTAACTGGGTGACGGACACTGAGGAAGGCATTTGATGGGATGAGCACTGGATGTTATACTATATATTGGCCAACTGAACTTAAATAAAAAGAAATATAAGAAAATTAATTGATTAATTAATTAATTTAGAAAACAAAAAATAGAAATGGAAGAAAAACTTCTAAACTCTTTCTATGAGACCAGCATTACCTTGATCCCAAACTGGACAAGATACCATCAAAAAAATTACAGAATAATATCCCTGATGAACATGGATACCAAATTCTCACCAAGATACTAGCCAATAGGATCCAGCAGTACATTAAAGGATTATTCACCATGACCAAGTGGGATTTATTCCTGGGCTGCAGGGATGGTTCAACATCCACAAATCAATCAATATGCTACACCACATTAATTAAAGAAAGGATAAGAATCATATGATCTTCTTAATAGATGTAGAAAAAGCATTTGACAAAATAGTGTCCTTTCTGGATTAAAACCCTCCACAATGTATAAGTAAAGGGAACATATCTCAATATCATAAAAGCCATCTATGAAAAACCCACAGCTAATATCATCTTCAATGGAGAAAAAATTTAGAGCTTTTCCTCTAAGGTTAGGAACACAACAGGGATGTCCACTCTCACCACTGTTATTCAACATAGTACTGGAAGTCCTGGCCTCAGCAATCAGAAAACAGCAAGAAATAAAAAGAATCCAAATCAGCAAATAAGAAGTCAACTTTCACTCTTCATAGAAAACATGATACTCTAGGTAGAAAACTCCAAAGACTCCACCCCAAAATTGTTAGAACTCATGCAGCAATTCAGCAATGTCACAGGATATAAAATCAACACATAAAAATCAGTTGCATTTTATACATTAACAATGAGAGAGAAGAAAGAGAAATCAAGGAATTGATCCCATTTACAACTACACCAAAAACCATGTAATATCTAAGAATAAACCTAACCAAAGAGGTAAAAGATATATACTCTGAAAACTGTAGAACACTTATGAAAGAAACTGAGGGGACCCAGAGAGATGAAAAAACATTCCATGCTCATGGATTGGAAGAACAAATATTGTTAAAATGTCTATGCTAGGAAAGCCTGAGTGGCTCAGCAGTTTAGCGCTGCTTTCAGCCCAGGGCATGATCCTGGAGACTCAGGATCAAGTCCCACATCAGGCTCCCTGCATGGACCCTGCTTCTCCCTCTCTCTCTCTCTCTCTCTCTCTCTCTCTCTCATAAATAAATCTTTAAAAAAAAATCTATACTATCCAAAGCAGTCTACATGTACATTCAATGCAATCCCTATCAAAATAACACTAGCATTTTTCACAGAGCTGGAACAAAGAATTCAGAAATTTGTATGAACCTGAAAAGACCCTTAATAGCCAGTTATGTTGAAAAAGAAAACCAAAGATGAAGGCATCACAATTGCAGACTGCAAGCTCTATTACAAAGCTATAATCCTCAAGACAGTACCGTACTGACACAAAAACAGACACATTGATCAATGGAAGAGAACCCAGAAATGGACCCTCAATTCTATGGTCAACTAATCTTTGACAAAATAGGAAAGAATATCCAATTGAAAAAAGACAGTCTCTTCAACAAATGGTATCAGGACAACTGTTCAGCTACATGAGAAGATGAAACTGGACCATTTCCTTACTGCATACACAAAAATAAAATCAAAATAGATGAAAGACCTAACTGTGAGACAGGAATCCATCAAAATCCTAGAGAACACAGGCAACAACCTCTTGGACCTCAGCTACAGCAGCTCCTTGCTAGACATGTGTCCAGAGGCAAAGGAAAAAAAACAAAAATGAACTATTGGGACTTAATCTGAATAAAAAAACTTTTGCATGGCAAAGGAAACAATCGACAAAGCTAACAGACAACACACAGAATGGGAGAAGATTTTTGCAAATGTCATATGAGATAAAAGGCTAGTATCAAAAATCTATAAAGAACTTATGAAACTCACCACCCAAACAACAAAAAATCCAGTCAAGAAATGGGCAGAAGACATGAACACACATTTCTCCAAAAAAGACATACAAATGGCTGACAGACAAATGAAAAAATGCTCCACAATGCATTTGAAGCATTGCTCATCATCAGGAAAATACAAATCAAAACCACAATGAGATACCATCTCACACCTATCGAAATAGCTAAAATTAACGATTCAGGAAACAGCAGATGTTGACTAGGATGTAGAGAAAGGGGAAGCCTCTTACACTGTTGGTGGAAATGCAAACTGGTGCAACCACTCTGGAAAACAATATGGAGGGTCCCCTAGAAGTCAAAAATAGAGCTACCCTAGGACCCAGCAATTGCACTACAGGTATTTATTCCACAGAATACAAAAATAGTGATTTGAAGGGGCACATGCACCCCAATGCTTATAGCATCAATGCACACAATGGCTAAAATATGGAAAAAGCCCAGAAGCCCAGGGACAGATAAATGGATAAAGAAGAAGTGGTATATATGTGCAACGGAATATCACTCAGCCATCAAAAAGAATGAAATCTTGCCATCTGCAATGACATGGATGGAACTAGAGGGTTTAATGCTAAGCAAAGTAAGTCAGTTAAAGAAAACCAAATATTATATGACTTCACTCATAGTGGAATTTAAATAACAAAATATTTGAACATAGGGGAAAGGAAGGAATATAAAATAAGATAAAAATGGAGAGGGAGGCAAACAATAAAAGACTCTTAACTATAGGGAATAAACTGAGGGTTACTGTGGGGAGGTTAGCAGCGGAATGGGGTGTTTGGATTAGAGGCATTAGGGAGAGCACTTGATGTGGTGAACTCTGTGTGTTATATGCATGAGTCACTGACCTCACTGAACTCTACCCTGAAGCAAGTAATGCAGTATATGTTAACTAACTTGAATTTAAATTTAAAAAAATCAGGGGCTAACACTTGAACCAAATAAGGCTGACATCTTACCACAGTCTTCCCATTAAATGAATAGATTCCAGGGGGAGCTGGGTGGCTCAGTTGGTTAAGCATTTGCTTAACCAGTGCTCAGTTGGTTAAGCATCTGCCTTCAGCTCAGGTTATAATCCCAGGGTCCTGGGTTTGAGCCCCATATCAGGCTCCCTGTTCAGCAGGGAGCCTGCTTCTCCCTCTCCCTCTACCTGCAGCTCACCCTGCTTGTGCATGCTCATGCTCTCTCTCTCTCTCTCAAATAAATAAATAATCTTTAAAAAAATTTTAAAATAAAATAAAACGAATAGATTCCTAATGAATCAATGATTTAAAAGCAAAAAGAAATTAAAGAATTACTTTGAATCTCAGAATAAAGAAGCTCTTGCAAAGCAGAGCACAAAACCCAGAAGCCATAAAGGAAAATATTGACAAATTTAAGTATGGATATATTTATATACATTAACTTCCAGAGAAACAGGCCACAAAGTTAAAAGACAAATGATAACTGGGGTATTGAAATATATGTGCAAATATTTGGTTTCTTAGATGTAAATGGCTTCTATTCAAACAGGGTATGTTTCTCCTCATAGACTAATAAATATCACAAAGTTGGAGAATACCCAGTGCAGAAGGGGTATAAGGAAGCAGATAGATGCTCATCCTGTAGTGGGAGTGTACTTCTTTTCTTGGAGGAAATTTGACTGTACCTATCAAAACTTTAAATGTACATTCCCCTGCCCTACAATTTTGCAGTGCAGATCTGATCATGAAACTTTCCAAAACATATGTCCAGAAAAACTCTCTACAGCCTAGGGGACTGCTTAAATAAACTATAATGTATCTTTTCCAATGGAATAGAGTAGTCATGCAAAAGAGTGAATGAGAAGGAACATCTGTAGGCACTCAAATCAAAAGATACATGAGCTTTACTACGCTTAGAAAAGCAAGATACAGGGGCACCTGGGGGACTCAGTCAGTTAAGGGTCTGATTTTTTATTTTGGCTCAGGTCATGATCTGAGAGTCATGAGGTCAAGCTCCAGGTTGGGCTCCATGCTCAGTGGGGAGTGTGCTGGAGATTATCTCTCCCTCTCCCTCTGCCCCTCCCCCCTAATAAATTGTTTTAAAAAGCAAAGTACAGAGCAGTGTGTTCAGGATGATCTCTCTGGATAAACAAGATAAAACAGAGAAATAAAACAGAGGTGATTGATAGATAAAGGATAAAAAATAGTACACCTACGCACATATTTGTGTAACCTTTTATTGGAAAGATACATTAGAAAACATTGACAATTGTTTACCTTTGGAAAAAAGAGCTGAGAGTAGAAACAGAGGGAAGAAAGACTACTTTCCAACCTATCTTGTCTTTGTGTTTTTTTGTTTTTGTTTTTATAGATTTTATTTATTTATTCATGAGAGACACACACACACAGAGAGAGAGAGAGAGAGAGAGAGAGAGAGGCAGAGACACAGGCAGAGGGAGAAGCAGGCTCCATGCAGGGAGCCTGACGTGGGACCCGATCCCAGGTCTCCAGGATCAAGCCCTGGGCTGAAGGCAGCGCTAAACCGCTGAGCCACTGGGGCTGCCCCATGCCTTTGTGTTTTAAAATTTTTTCTTACTTTCAGTTTTGAATTAATGTTAACAAGTTAATAGGCCATGGAATTATGTCAACTTTCATTTTCTTCCTATACTTTAGAGATTTTTTGAACTGAATAAATACCATTAGTTTTAAGCCCATCAAGCCATCAGGTTTCTTTAAAAAAAACAATTATTTACTTATTCATGAGAGACACACACAGAGAGGCAGAGACATAGGCAGAGAGAGAAGTAGGCTCCCTCCAGGGAGCCTGATGTGGGACTTGGTCCCAGGACCCTGGGACACAACCTGAGCCGAAGGCAGATGCTCAACTGCTGAGCCATCCAGGTGTCCCAAGCCATCAAGTTTCTATATAAATGTAGTTATTCATTCAGTAAATACATACAGATTGGCTACGATGTGCCAGGCACTGTTCAGTGACTGGGGACACAGAGCCATCAAGTCACATCTCTGCTTTTGAGAAGCTTATGATCTTTTTGGTGAGAGAGAGATGCTCATTCAGAGATTTACTGACAACATGATATCATGAAGTGTCATGGAGGTTCAGAGCAATGGATGGCCCTACATCTCCTGTTCACCCAGGAAATAACAAGTTTAAATCCATTATCCTGTGAGAATTGCTAAAATTAAACCCTTTATTCCACTAAGTGATAAATTATACAGTCACCTGAGGAGAGGGGCAAAAAACAGTGTAGATCAGGGGACTCAGGTCAAGGAGGACCACCATAGGTCAAGCTTCCCACCAAGGAGGGAAGCTTCAGCTGAGTCTTGAGGAATATCCATAGTAGCTTGCTGGGCTGATACACAAAATACCATAGACTGAGTGATTCAAACAACAGAATTTATCTTCTCACAGTTCTAGAGGTTAGAAATCCAAGATCAAGGTGTTGCCAGGTTTGGTTTCTCCTGAGGCTTCTCTCCTTGGCTTACAAATGGCTGCCATCTTGCTGTGTCCTCACATGGTCTCTCTCCGTGTGCTCTCTGCCCTAATCAACCCTCTTATAAGGACATGAGTCAGATTAGATTAGAGTCCACCTTAATGACTTCACTTTAACTACTCAAAGTCCTCATCTCCAAATATACATTCTGAAATACTAAGGTTTAGGACTTCAAGATAAGAATTTAGGGAAACACAATTCAACTCGTAACAAGATCCTGGCCAAAAGCTAAGTTGGGAGGTAGTCCAGGCAAAGGCAACTGTAACTTGCTAAAGATTGCAATGGAAATATCATTTTCTCTTGACCTTTAACAAATGTGTCTGAATTTCTTTCTAGACTCTCTTTTGAGCTGACTAGTTCCCAGCTACACATTCCAAGAATGGTTACAAGCAGAGGGCCAGACACTCCAAGCCACTCAGGAGAGACTAGTTGCGCTCATTTTCCTACTTGGTTAGGAAAAAGTCCTAACTATAGCTTTGCTGGGAAAAGTCTCCATGTCACAGTCATGAGTTTCCAAGCAGCCAAGCCTGATTTGGTTCCAGTTCAACTCTGGAGCGAGATTCACATGCTTTTGCCCCACCCAGCCTCCTAACTTGGCAATCATGAATCTTCCCTTGAGGAGACATGAATTCTTTGAAAATACCAACGCCCCAGGATGCCTAGCTGGCTCAGCGGTTGGGCCGGCCTTTGGCCCAGGGTGTGATCCCCAGTTTCTGTATCGAGTCCCACATCAGGCTCCTTGAGAGGAACCTGCTTCTCCCTCTGCCTGTGTCTCTGCCTCTCTCTGTATATGTCTCTCATGAATAGATAAATACCAACGTCCCGTAGAACACCTTCAGGACCCATCTCAACTAACTCCCTCTCTATACACTGTCCTGTGACCTCCTATCCAAACCAGGACAAAGAACAGACTCTGGGGACATGCAGATGGGTCATGACCCCTATCTCAGGAAGTCCATTAATTAAAGAAGAATCTATTAAAGAAATACACATTGAGGTAGTAAGTTTGCCGGGCGTGGGACTCCATCACTAGAAAAGTTTACTTTTCTCCCCTAAAATTTTTTGTTTTGTTTCATTTTGGTCTCAAATACAAACTTACCTAAAATTATAGTCCTGTCCCTTTCTGAAAGTTGAGTTTCGCTCAACTGCATTTTTCTTCTTCACCTGTAAGGAAGGAAGAAGTCAGTGGGCAGCCAGGACAAGCCCCATTACCCACAGATCAAATGTGTTCACAGGCTCCAACATGCCCTCATAATTGGGTAAATAATTCTTTTTTTTTTTTTTTTTTTAAGTTGGGTAAATAATTCTTTAATCCTCTTGTTGTTACGCCTGCCAATGATGAAATTATGTGATATCTCACAAGTAACTAGTGAGTCTAACTTTCTGTGAAAATGCTTCTGTTGTGGACAGAAATTAATTCAGGTATCCAAATAGTAAGCCAATACACCCCAACAGGTGTGTTCACTAAAAAGGTGCCAAAGGTAAGGCAGCTGGGATCTGTGACTGGTTTTTTCCCCATGCATGCCACAGGTCTGTAATAGCATTAACCAGAGTACACGTTCCCATAACTGTTGCCAAAACCTATACTCCAGAATGAGTCTATAAAGTGAAAGCCTTTGTAACATTATTCCAAAGCTGAACAAATTCCAATGAGTAATTATGTGACTGCAGAAGAGTTTCTGAAATTCTCTTGCTCTTTGGCATTCCTGTCTCCTACCAACCATTTTCCAGCAGCAGTCAGCGTGCTCCCTCTCTGGTGTAAATCGCAGCTCTGGTTTTAAGCAAGGGACTCAAACCCTTCAAAGGGGTCCTCTTAATTTAGAATAAAACCCACACTTGTTTTCAGTCCCAAAATCTGCTTAACCTGATCACCATCTACTTTTTGATCTTGCCCCAGGTCAGTACACTGGAGCCTTCTATTGGCTCAGAACCTGGTAATGCCCTGAGTCTTAGGACCTGCTGCTCTGTCGGCCTGCTATTCCCTTATCGAGGCTGTTGGCTAGTCTGGCTTCCTTCCGGCCTCAATTCCACCACCTCCAAGAGCACTTCCATGACTCTCAGCTTCTTGGTCATAACCTCATTGCTCTTTATCATGGCTTTTCTTATTTCTTCATAGCACAGCACCTGCTACAATCTTGTTTATCATTTTGTTGTTATCTGTCTCCCTGTACCAGATGTGAAGCTTCATCGCATTCAAGAGATGCCTGGCATATGGAAGTTATTTAGTAACTATCTGTTGGACAATGGATCGATGCATGGATGGACAAATAAGGACAATTTATCTACCTAAGAGTTCAGACAAAAGACTCCATAGTTTTCTAGTTCTGAACTATCTAAGTGCCTATACTCTGTATTTCCCTACATGGTACCCACAAACCCACTTACTATTTAAATTATTATAGTCCAGATGTGAACAGCAGTCCAGCCTTCACTGGTCACTTCTCCCTGAGGATTCATTCTGCCATCCTTCCCATTGGCTAGTTCAGTTAGAAGTCCTGAGGCATTTCTACACGGGTAGCAGAAGCAATTATTAAGTTTTATTTGTGGTTCACAATTGAACACATCATCCAGATAATTGTGATTTAAGTTCTGGGTATGGGCCTCAAGAATTGATGAATATTAACAGTGTTGTTGAAAGTTCAGAACATAAAATTTCCAGAAGTTGCCAATCCTTGTAAAGAGACGTATATGATTTCTACCGTCTCACTCTTTTCTCCCCAGAACAAACAGAAACAAACAGATTTCATAAACTGAAATCAAACATATAGTAAATTAGAATTTAGTTTTATAGTTCAGAGCAAGGATCTTTAGTAAACACTTGGCTTATCTATCTTAGTAGGTAAGATAATTGGTTTAACATATAGAACGTTAAAGTATGGTTTATTTAGACAGTTATGTTCACCACTCTAATTTCATAATCTAATCTAATTTTATAACATAAAGTCATTGCTTGAAAATGTGGAGAATTCAATGGATCTAATATATCCCATTCTGTCTGTTCAATGTGAGCATCTTAGCACTGAACTGTAATGATCACCTTTACACTTGAAACTTCTCTTTCCACTGTGGTAAGAACAGTATAGTGACCAAGAAGCTTTGAACCTCAACTTCCTGGCCAAAGATGGGATTCTGGGGGGTTATTTAAGCTCTGTTAGACTTAGGTTCTTTATCTGTAAAATAGGAAAAATGATAGTATCTCTCTGGCATGATTATGGTCAGAACTTTAAAATTATAATAATACAAGTAAAGCACTTCGAAATTGAGCCTAATATATATTAGCCTTTAATAAGTGTTAGCTCCTTATTGTTTGACTTAATTCATTTGGGGGTTCAGTTTCCTTGCACGGTAATTTCTGTAAGTGGGCAAATATTAAGTTTTGAAAATATCAGAAAAAATGCAATTTAAACTGAGTGAAATAAAATCACAAGCAAATGTAGCTATCACTTTGTGAAGTAAATAAAAGCAAAGAGATTTTTTTAAATGTGTAAGATAACCATGCAGTATGTCCAGAAGGATATTTTATGACTATAGAATTGTGTGAGGCACCCAGGGAGTCCAATGAAACAAACAAAACAAAATAAAAATGCTTAGTTTGCAATTATCAATGAATGGAATTCTAAACAAAGAAAATCCACTGCATTTTTAACTTTTGGCATATCCTATCAGAGCATTATGTACACTATAAACCAGGGATGGCAAATAGGTTTCATCTTTTAGCCTACTACTATCAATGGCAAGTAGTGGAAGTGACTCTTTGGAACATTATTTAAGGAGGATTCTGAGGACACATCGGAGTTCATTGGAAAGAATTCCTTCATCAGTTCTCAAAGTACACTACAAGTACAGGAGGAAAAGTGACACTGTGCATGCCACAAAATTACTCCTCCTTATAATTCCAAATTTGCAATTCCAAAATAGTTTGCCAGTGTCAGAAAATGTATAGCCACAAAGCAAAAACAGTTTGGACCAAAGGTCTGTGTTGTCAGTGAGATCTGCTGGAGATAATCACCAGAGCTTTCATTGGTTATTTCCTTCACCACCTCTTTCCATTGTGAAGCACATAGATATAGCCTGATCCTTGACCTACCTTAAGCAGATCCTATATCAAGGGAACTGAAGCACAGGATCATTGTTGAGTCCTGCTCCACCGGCCCTCCTGATCTGTGGCACACGTCTGAAGCTTTGGAATCACAAAGCATCCTGAAGAAAACACCTAAAGCAAACAGAAAGGAAAGATCAAGGTCTCATAAAACTACTCAGCTGGAATCTTGTGAGTACTTCCTGGAAGTCCTTATATGAAATCACCAGATTAGTTTCCCTCTAGAACAGAGAGCAAGGTCGGGAAGATGGGAAAAAAGTCAATCACTCTTAAGCTCATAAAGGAAAAATATGTTTTTCAAAGATCTGAAGGAGAAAACAATTTTAGTCCCATATTCCCAAGGCCTCTGTCCATTGATCATATGGTGGCCTTACTGAATTAAAGTATGACTCTTTCCTCAAAGTTAAGTTAAATTCCCCCTGAGCATACTATTGCTAGGTCCTTTGCCTCCCTGCAGGTGGGAGACACTACTGCTCCACCTCCATGGAGTAAGACTTCCAATCTGTGTCTGTCAGATAACTGTGGCCATCCTTTAAAAAAAAAAAAATGAGAGACACAGAGACAGAGAGAGAGAGAGGCAGAGACACAGGCAGAGGGAGAAGCAGGCTCCATGCAAGGAGCCCGACCATCTCAGGTCTCCAGGATCACACTCCAGGCTGAAGGCGGCGCTAAACCGCTAAGTCACCTGGGCTGCCCAACTGTGGCCATCCTAAAACAGGGGTCAGACCAACCAAGGACAGTCAGATCCCAGGTTCTCTGCCAAGAGTATCATCCTTGAGCCAGATTTCCCTGCTTGTTCACTGCAAGTTGTTTTGAAAAAAAAAAAAAAAATCAGGTTCACTGCAAGTTGTTCTGAAAAAAAAAGTTCAGCCCAGGCAACTGAAGACACTTTGCTCTGACCTTCTGGAATCACAGAAGGCCCAGAAAGTTCTTTATCAGGAGACTGGAAGGGCAATGGGCAGAAGGAGGGTCCCAGGCATAGAGGAACTTCTGCCCAGGTAGTCGTGACATTCCAAAGAAAGCCACAGGAGAAACAGGAGTTGGAGGTTGTACAAGGCATTTTATAATACCTACATCTTGCATAAACCAGGCTCAGAGGTTCTCTGAAAGTTTCACCCTTTACTTCAGTTGACCTGTTACTGAAGCTTCCCACCCCCACCCCAAGATGCCAGAACTTGGGTGGTGAGGAAAATCCCTGTGTGCCCAGCATGATTAAGTCAGCAGATTACCCTATCACCTTCCAGAGCTGAACCTCTCCCCTCAAGTGGGCACTCATAGTGTCCTAGAGGGACCTGCCCCCTGCCCTATAACCTCCTGAAAGCTGCTCTACAGGGCAGTGTGGGCTCCTGAGCCCTTCACCCTGCATTGGAGCCCCACAAAAGTGCGTGAGGATGTAGTAAAATAGATGCATAGGGAAGCAAGATGCATCCCTGGCCCAGCAGAACACATTCACATTCCACCAGGACAGGGCACCAGCCCCAGAGGTCTGTCGGGGCACTCAAAGGCTAGTATCCTGGGCAAATCTTGTCACACGCAAACCTTCATTGCCTTAGCTGTGATCAAGGTTGTATCCAAAGGACCTGAAATTCCCTTGGGAACCATGATGAAAGTCCCACCTTCACAGTGTACAGAAGAGCTGACCCCATGCCAATTCCCTTTTCCCACAAGGAAATCTATAGGCTGGAACATTGTCTGTAAGTAGCAGTAATGATGATGTACAGTTGGGGTTAGGGGTGGGCAGAAGGCAAGCTGTGATTCGAGAAGAAAAAGATGAGTCTTCCTGTTTGATGGGTGGATAAACAATTTCAAAGTCATTTAATGACAAGAATAAAAATCAGGCTCTCACCCTGTGCCAGTTATCAGACCAGCACTAGAGGCACCAAAATGAATAGAATGTTTCCTGGACTGGGAAGTTGAAATGAGTTTGTTTATAGACTTCCAAGGCAAAGTTTGTTTTTGTATGCCATGGAAATTGTTTTCACCAAACTTAATGTGTTTAGATGACCTTTAATTCAGGAAAGAATTTGATTTTTAAATAAATGTGGGTTTTGTTTGACTCAATGTAAGACTTTTAAAAAGTTTAAACGTGCTCAGGGAGGTGCTTTCTGCCTGTTTACAGAATAACAGGTTTTGTTGGTGTTTGTTTGTTTGTTTGTTTGTTTGTTTTTACCTAAACCAAAAATAATAGATTAAGGAACTTTCTGTTCCAATAACAAAACAGACAAATTTACTTGAAACTCCTGCCAATGCAAACACCAAGAAACTCCATTACATACAGCAAACATTCTATTAAATGTGGAGCTGAGTATGAAGAAAGAAAAAGGTACCCAGGAAAAAAGGTTTGGTGTAGCAGAGTACTGGCGCTGGGTGTGCTGGGTCAAATGCCCATCTCACGTTAATGCCTGTGAAGGTCAGGAGCGGAGACCTGTGAGAGCCTGGACACAGTTCCATTGTGAACTTGGGTCCCTCAGAGCACTCTGGAGAAAACTGGTCTCAGTACCAGGAAATAGTGAAGAAATTTAACTATGTCATTCTGGGTTGTGGATGAAACAGAAGTGTCCCCTCAGAATTTGTAACTATGAATCTGTGCTGCTACAGATCAAATTACATGACCCACTTGGCTCAGGAGCCCCCAAGACAATAACTTAATAGAAAAATCAATCACAAATTAGTAATACCACTGGGCCACCTGGCAGGAACACAGCCAAGGGGATCCCTGGGTGGCGCAGAGGTTTAGCACCTGCCTTTGGCCCAGGGCGCGATCCTGGAGACCCGGGATTGAATCCCGCATCAGGCTCCCAGTGCATGGAGCCTGCTTCTCCCTCTGCCTGTGTCTCTGCCTCTCTCTCTCTCTCTCTCTGTGTGTGTGACTATCATAAATTAATTAATTAATTAATTTAAAAAAAAAAAAAAGGAACACAGCCAAAACCTTGACCAGACCAGAGAAGACTCGGACACATGTCCCCACAGAAAATGATCTCAGATGCAAAATTACACCCTCACTTAGAAAGAACCAGCAGAAAGCACAGACAGCATATGAAGATTGCTTAGAACTTCAGGTAATAAGAATAGAAAGCCGTCAATACCTTAGAGTATAGGTTGGGCACAGCCGAAGAGACTTGTATGTTTAGAGAAGTAAATACCCCAAGCAGGCCTTTAGCAGCAGAACATCTTTTTTAAAAGCTAGACAAAATGTTTTTTAAATATATCTTTTAAAATGTATTGTTAAGCCAGCAAAACTTCAAGTAAAAATCCACAACCATGAACGTTCCCCAGGAGGACCGGGGTGGTGGGGGGAAGGTGTCTGATGCTGAGCTCTGGCTCTGACAGCCAGGGAGGGGGGCTAGGAAAGAAAGCCCAGCGCCCCACAGGAAGGGGAACCTGGCAAGAGGCAGAACTTCAGGAAAAGCTCATCCTGAGAAGACGGGAGGCAAGGGACCCCCTCATCTTGGCTTGAGGACCAGGGAAGGGGGGAGAAATCTCCCCACTCATGAAAAAATCACCAGCTGGCCATCACCCATGTTAGAAGCCCACACTCACAGTATCTTGATGTCAGAAAAACAAGTGAGACTTTTGTTTTTCTCCAATATTTTTCTTTAAAAAAATTTTTAAACTACATAGAAATTTTTTAAATAGTGCAAAGAATACCTGTAAATGTTCCCCTAGATGACCTAGTAAGATTATGCTGCACCTTCCCCAGCCCTACATACATGTATCTGTGTACATACACTTTGTGTGTATATATATATGAACTAATGTATATATTATTTTAAAGAAACATCAGAATGTAAGTTGAGGTCACTGTTACACCCCCCCCCCATGTACTTCAGCTGATATTTCCTAAAATGGGGACGTTCTCCTCTCTCATCGTAACACTGCTGGACGTACAGTCTGTGCAAATTTCCCAACTGACCCAAGAATGTCCTCCAAAGCTGCTTTTTGCCCTATTCAGAATTCAGTGAAGTTCCTTGCGTTACATTTTGTTCCGTCTCTTTCGTCTCTTACAGCCTGGGACAGTACCCCTGGCCCAAACATTTTCTTTCGTTATATATTTCCCTAATGTTGATTGGTTTGAAGAACCAGGCTAGTTGTCTCACAGAACATCCCCCATTGTGGTTGTATCCAATCATTTCTTCATGATCAAATGGAAGTTCAAACATTATTACCAGAAAATGCCCCACGTCGTGCCTCTGACATCTTGCTGCATCACAGCTGGCATATAATGCAGGTCATCCTGCTGTCAGGGTCGCTAACTGACAGTTGGTAGAGGTGACTCCCCTCCAGGTCTCTTCATTAGAAAGCATCTTCCCCTCTGTAATTTGCCATGACTGGATGCTTCGAAACTGTGTGAATATCCCATTTCTCTCAACATTGTATCCAGTGGTGTTCAACTTCCACTGGTGCTGTCTTTAGATCTATCATTCCTTTTACATTTGTTAGCTGTATTCCTCCATAGAGATCAGCTGAAATGCTTAAAAAGCAGCCACACAGCCCAGCAAAGCAAACAAAAATATTTTCTGGAGGAACTTACCTTCCAAATAGAGCTAAAGAAGTCCCACATATAAAGTGTTACTGATTGTAAATTGCGCTGAGAAGGCAGAGCAAGTGTATTGAGCTATAACCTGCTGAATGAAGAGGTGCAGAGGTGCAAGCCACCCACACAGGGGCAACAGGTACCTTCCTCAACATCTGAGCTCCCTCTTTGGGCAAGTGAAAACCTTGGAGTCATTTTGATTAATGATCCAGTTTCAATGCACCCAAACAAAGAGAGTAAAGCCACAAGATTTATTATTTAGAGATCCCAGAAGGGCGGTGTTGCAATGAGCTGGGGGAGAGGCAGTCTTCAGGCCCAGGTCACCAGCAAGCAGTGGATTGAGAGCAGGGGAGCAAGCACCTCCTACTTACAAGGAGGTCGAGATGGAGGTCACTGGTTGTGGGCTTAACTCTAAGCAGTTATTTTATAAGATGCCTGGGGGAAATGAAGCAGGAAATTATGGTGCCAATCCTAAACTCAGGTCCTTGTCTGAATTCTAGATCTTGGGTGTGAGCAGGGTTGTCATACTGTAAAATGCCTAGGCAGCAAATCAAAATAGCTGATTTCTCATTGCAACTGACCCCGCAATCCCTTGGCATTAGTCTTTATGGAAAATCATGGGCAATGCCCAGGCAGCAGAGATAATAAAAGCCACTAACAGGGAGAGATTGGTCACCCAGTATATAAAACATCCGAGCAAAGCATAAATGTCAATCAATAGTATCATTGAACAAACCACAGTTTGAAATCCTGTCACACCATTCCCTTCATTTATTGAATTGACTTCATTATTGAAGTCCAGCCAAGGAAATAAGTCAGAGTCTTTGGATAAGGTTAAGGTAAATTTGATAACTAGGGGGAGATTATGGAATACTTGTACCTGTTGAGTTGTCTGAATTTGTCCCGAATCATCGATATATATATGCAGCAGGTGGTAGTCTTTATAGCACATACACCTCCTTGCTGTGTCGATAAGGAATCTAAAGCCAAACAGCTATCTAAAACCAACCGTCTGTACTAAGGAATCACTAAGGACTGACTAACGAACAAGATGATTAGAGGCTTCACAGGAAGATCATGGAGCCCTGTATGGTGACTGATAGGGAAGGGTCCCCTTGGGGTGTGTAGGAAGGTGACTCTGCAGCTTTGATCCTGTAAAGGTGCTGTGGTGGTGGTGGCATCTGCAGCCAGGGAAGGGTCCTCTCAACAGAAATTACATTCACTAACTCCTAGTAGGATGCCTGATGAGGACCAATCTAACAAGAGTGGTGAGAGCAAGCCATTGAGTAAAGGGTTTCGGGGGGAGGGGGGCACAAGGTTGTAGAACTGGACACATACCTGGCTTTCCAAAGCTTAAAGTCACAGTAGAGAGGAGCCTGCCTCACAGTCAAGTGGCAAGCAAGGAAGCTTGGAGTAAACATAGCTAGCTCTGGAAAACCCCACTCAAGGGGGTTACCAGCAGGGAATTATGAGAAGTGAGAGTTCAGTTCACAACCAAGCTGGAGAGTGTTCACCATCATCAGCTGTCATGTATTGCTGGGTGCCATCTCTGCTACAGGCAAAGGTCCCAGAGGTACCATTCAAGATGAGGCTGTGTCATGGATGAGGACACTGCCAAATCTTGAATCCTCGCTGTCCCTGTGGTCATGTCTCAGATTGCCATGCCATCATGGGCCTGGGTGTCATCATCTCCAGCATTGCCACAGGTGAAGGAACCATCCCAGAGGAGGGTGACTCAGGAGGGGCACTGAGGGGCCAAAAGGTCTCATGGATTCAAGATGCCCTGATTAAGGTTTGCTTGCACTGCCAGGAGCATTTACTGGTATCACAAATTCTCAGTAAAGTTTGGGGGCCCCCAGAGATGCACCTCACAAATGACTGAATAGTACTCTCTTCTAAGGCATGCGTCTATCATTGAACAGAACCATTGGAAGCACCTGGATAGCCTTGATCTAAAGAAAATTGTGTGATATGCTCCCAGCAGTTTAAGGAGTGGCCTGGTTGGTAGTACCAGAGATGCATCTGAACTGCATAAACCTATCAGCCAATTAGGATTGAAATTAGGGCAGTGTAATGGCCTGTTTCTGGAGGCCAGGATGCTGGTGACCAAATCGGGCAGGGCTGGTGGCCTTTAAGCACTTGTGCCAGGGGTCCCTTAAATGTGAGAGAAAGCTTGACTCATCAGCTAGTATCCACATCTGGTGTCATCTCAGGCTCAAACCCTGAAGGGCTGACTTCAAACACTAGCCATGCCCCAACCCTGGGTGCAATTGCAAACGAGTGGCTGTGCTGTTTCAGCTTTTCCAGGGACCAGGAGAAGCCCCACCACCCAGACGGCATGGTACATGAGGCAGCAGTGAACATTTGCATTTTATAGTTTTCAAGCCTACACACTGACTGCCCCATGTGGAGATTTACTCTGGGGCCGTTGTGGGTTGGCAACCCACTGGTGGCCTCCTCCAAGGTGGAGTAGGGCCAACTATTGTGACTGTTGCACCACACTGCCATCTTCTAATGTTGCTGGTGTCAGCCAACCTGAGAGCCTCTTTCCCCCTTTGAAGGATCCACACTCTTCTGTTGGTTGGTCTGGGTGCAACTGTTTCCACTTCCTATGGGGAGGTGTGGTTAGGAGGAATGAGCCATCCACTAAGCCACTACACTTTGGAATTTCAGCTGGAATTTGCATGTCAAGTGTGGCCCAGCAGCAGAGGGGTCTTCGTTTTTCTAATGGGCCAGGACTGTCTATAACCAGGGGGTGATCACTAACCAGGTATCCCCCATTGGGTCACCAATGAATATTGGAAGGAGAGATGATGTATGTTTTATTTTATTTTATTATTTTTTATTTATTTATTTTGAGACAGAGCTAGAGAGCATGCACAAGCAGGGGGAGGAGCAATGGGATAGGGAGAGAGAATCTCCAGCAGAGTCCACACCGAGCACAGAGCCTGAAGCAGGACTCAATCTCACGACTCTGAAATCATGACCTGAGCCTCAATCAAGAGCAGAGTGCTTAACCGACTAAGTCACCCAGGAGCCCCATGATTGACATTTTAAATTGGTATGGGATTCAAAATTGTTGGGAAACTTGTAAATAATCTCCTCCCATAAGATGAAGGCAGCAGATTCCCCTCTGATAGCAATCAGGCAGCACAGCCAGGCAAGCCCAGTTGGTGTAAGGAGAGTGGTAGCCACATGGCCAAAAGTTTAAAGTGTCACTGCAGCAAGGAAGCCCGTTTAAGAGTCCATGTACTGCCCTGGAACTTAAGGAGCAGGGATTTTAAAAGACCACTGAGGGATTCAGTAATGCCAGAGGCCTGCGGTGGTAGGGGAGGTGAAAGTTCCATTGGACGTCCTGCAGGAGAGCCTAGGGCCATGTTATACGGGCAGTAAGATGAGATCCTTGAGCTGAGTCAGTGGTGCCAAGGAGGGCTGAATGGGGGCAGGACGGACTTAGGAAAGAAAGACGATCTGTCCTGGTGGGTGTAGCCAGCAGTAGGCTGGGAAATGTATCTACACACGTAATAGTGAAGCAGATAGTGCCAGTGACAGAGGCAGTGGTCTATGAAATCAAAGGGCCAGTGGCTGAAAGGGTGGTCCCCCCACCCCTTGCAGCATGACCAGTTTCCAGTGTTTGGGTTAGGAGTGTCATTTGCAATTCAGAACAATGCATTTGCTAGGGCTGCCACAAGTGTGGTGCCCTGCTGTCGGCCCAGACCAGTGTGGCAGCAGCTCTCTCGTGACCTGGAGATGTGGGAGCAATACGGAGTGTGGGAGTGGTAACCAAGAAAGGCCAGAATGGTGGAGCTGAGGAGTCCCGGTTTAACACGGGGTATGGGGAGCCTGCAGAGTGGTTGGTAGGGTCAGAGGTTGAGAACCCAAATGGCTGGTGACCCAGATTAGAGGAAAGGCATATGCCTTGTGGTTAAGCATAGCCTTTGTGTGGTTATTTGTATGCACTGAAACCTGGGTAACTTTCCTTGGCAATGGTTCCTGGGCAATGTCCCTCCCAAATAGGATGGCCTTGAACATGAAAATCATCCAGCTGCCATTGACCTGACCAAACTGGAGACAGTTAACAACTGTCCATGAGTCAAAAAAACCCTAGACCAGAGGCTTGTCATGGGAACCTCCTCTGCACACCCATTTGTACCACCCCCAGCTCAATAAGCTGAGCTGCCCCACATGCCATCTTTGATAAGCATGGTGCTGCCGGCAGGATAGCACACTGCCACTCTCTTTCCAACTGGAAAGGGAATTCATAAAATAAAAGGGAGGGCTGGGGAAATCACATAGACTACAGCCAGAGAAGCAAAGCAAAGGAAAATATGAAGGAGAGGCTAAGAGATACGAAGAAAGAATCAGAACGTCAGACATAAAGCCAGTTAGTTCCACAAGGTAAGAACAAAGACAGTGGGAGAAAGACAATATGTGAAATACTGAAAATGTTCAAAAATCTATGAAACTTACAAATACTTGATATCAAAAAGTACAAGTTCCAGGAAAGGTAAATAAGAATAAATACAAACTTAGATATTGTCCCAGAAACTTGAGAACACCAGATAAAATACTATTTTGCAAAGTAGGGAAGAAAAACATGTTAGAAGAAAAAAAAAGAACTATTTAAGAGACAGTGGATTTCTTAATGGCAGAAAGAAACCAGGAAACAATAAAATGAGTAAGCCTAGGAAAATGTATACCAGGAAAAAACACTATCTAAAGAGTAGCTGCCATAGTGGCCATTGGTATCAGACACACAAAACTTTAAGAAAATAGCGGTATCAGAAATAAAGGTGGCATTTCATAATAACAGAAGGAAAAATTTACTCAGAAGGTTAAACTTTTGAGCTAGTATGCACTCATTAGCAGATTCAAAGTATAAAGAATAAAAATTGAGAGAAACACAAGAAGAAATTGGCAAATGTTATAATCTTAGTAGCTATTCTATTCCATAAATGTTGAATCAGACAAAATAGAGTAAAGCTACTGAAGACTGTTAATAACACAAATAACATGTGTAAGCAGAGAAATGAATAGATGAGCAGAGTTCATTGAATATTGACTCACAGTACAATCATGAGAATAAATCAGCCAGAGCTATTCAAATGCTCTCCTGCTTAGGCATAATGCCATTAAACAGTTTGTAGTCAAAGTTCCCCAACTGTCCCAAGAATATCTTGTTTTACAGTTTTTTAAAATTGAGATCTAATCAAGTTTCAGTCAAAGCATCTGGTTATGTCTCTTTAGCCTCCTTTATTCTAGAACAGTCTCCCAGCCTCTGTTTTTGATGACCTCTGCTTCCATCATCACAGTCCCTTTTTCTGAGTCTGATCCCCTTGCCTCTCTCATGTAGGACCTTGTGATTATATCAGGCCCACCTGAATCATCAGGAATAATCTCCCCACCTCAAGACTCTTAAGTCCCTTTTCCCACGTAAGGTGACATATGCATAGGCTCCAGGGATTAAGATGTAGATATTTGGGGGCCACTCCATTCTCTCCAGTGCTGTGGGATTGCAGATGAAGTTAGTGAAAGGCCTGCTTCCTGCTCAGACGTCAAGATAAATGAAATGTGTTCCTCTGCGCAGACACATGGATATCATGCTAATCCTTGGCAATAGCATTCAACTGCAGCCTCCCAGCCCCCCAGTGCAGCACTGGAGGGGTCAGGCCTGGGTTGTAGGAGTTACACCAGTCTCCTTTGGGGGAAGAGGTAGGAACTTGAGTCATATTTCTGGTCTCAGGGCTCTACCTAGTTACATTCACAAAATTCTACAAAGAACTGTGGATTGACACAAAGGAGATAAATAACAGGTGTACGCTTTCCAAACTTAAAACATCAGTTCTTTATATACTCTGTGCTATGTGACTTGAAACAGGCGGCATCTATTTTTTTCCTCGGAGAGACCTGAATAACCTGATTCCTTCCCTGCAAAAACATGTTGCATAAAGTGTAAATAGAGATGTATGAGGATGATGTGCTGCATGGTAACAATATATGGTCAAAGCACAGTGAAGTTACATTTTAGAGTGTCTAGAAGAATAAATTGGACATTGATTAGCCAGGGGCAAGGGCATTAGATACACAAAGGCAGGGTTGTGAAAGGTTGAAGATCACTCAGGAAATGGAAGTAAGTCCAGTGTGGGTCCAGCACAGGACATGATGGAGAGAAAGAATGATGGCACATGAAGAAGGATCTCCATTGGGACCAGATTCTCTCTTCCTTGAGGCCATGTTTGGAATCACTGGTACAGTCATATTTCTCTACACTTGGAAAAAATGCCATTTTTTAATATCTCAAACTTCTACCCAAACCTGAACAATTTCTAAAAGAACTCAGGCAAAACAGGCATTCCATTTACGAGGAAGCAGTAGCACCAACAGGTGTGGCAGGCAACAATTGCTGACATCTGCTCCACCGGCCTGTTTGAATTTTCCACCGTTGGAGTCACTTCTTGAAGTTCACACTATGTCCCACGGCCCTGTGAAAGCCAACCTGCCAGACTGGTAACCTGTTAACTTTATTTTTAAAACACATCATGAGTGCTGCAAAAAATACGTGCAGCAGGCCTGGGTGTGCCTCAAACAGACTACATATCTGTGAAGCATCCAGTTGGCTTGAACATTCTGGGTGGATAGGAAATATTTTTATACAAAACATTAATAGATATATCACAAGGAAGAATGGAAAACTCATTTTAACTTTTTAAAAAAGATTTTATTTATTTATTTGAGAGAGAATGAGCAAAAAAAGAGAGAGAGAGAGAGAATGAGCGAGAGTGGCAGAGAGAGAGAGCATGAGTGGGGGGAGCAGCAGAGGGGAGGGAGAAGCAGACTCCCTGCTGGGGAGGGAGAAGCAGACTCCCTGCTGAGCAGGGAGCCCAACCAAGGCCTCGATCCCAGGACTCTGAGATCATGACCTGAGCCTAGACACGTAACCAATTGAGCCACCCAGGTGCCCCTCATTTTAACTTTTTAATGGACCCTATTTTCTAAAGTGGTTTTAGGTTCACAGCAAAGTTGAGAAGTTGGCACAGAGATTGCCCATACACCCCTCCTCCCACATACCTAGCTTCACCACCAACGATTGCGTTCTGGTTCAAGATGGCAACGTAGAAAGATCCTGAACTCACCTCCTCTCACAAACCGCTGAGTCCATAGTTACAAATGAAACAATTTCCTCTATAAGCCCCTAAAGGCTGGCTGAGTGACAGCTACACATCGGGCAAATGGGAAGACCAAATTGAAATCGGTAGGACAGGCTGGGACAAAATCTCACTATAAATCCTAACTTCACGGGATCCCTGGGTGGCACAGTGGTTTAGCGCCTGCCTTTGGCCCAGGGCATGATCCTGGAGACCCTGGATCGAATCCCACGTCGGGCTCCCGGTGCGTGGAGCCTGCTTCTCCCTCTGCCTATGTCTCTGCCTCTCTCTGTGTGTGTGTGTGTGACTATCATAAATAAATAAAAATTAAAAATAAAATAAAAAATAAATCCTACCTTCAGCGCCACATCCCACAACTGAAAGGGAACTCAAAGCTCAGAGCTTCTCCCTAAGGAACAAAGTGTCTATACCCCACATCAGGCACAATTTTTAAGGCATATACCTCAGAGATGAATCTCCAGAACATCTAACTTTGAAAACCAAGGACTATGTCCCAAGACTATGTAGGAAACTGAGAAACAGCTCTTCAGGGGCTCATGCACCCAGACTCCCCACCTCGGGACCCCGCAGCACAGAGGCAGCAGGTCACACCCAGACTTAAAGCAAAGGAGGCTCACATGTTTAATAAGAGTAACAAACAGCAAGTGATGGTGAGGATATGGAGGAAAGGGAGCCTGTGCACTACGGTTGGAAAGGTAAATTGGTACAGACATTGTGGAAAACCGTATGGAGATTTCTCAAAATATTTAAAAAAATTGATCTACCATATGATCCAGGAAATCCACTTTTGTGTATTTATTGACTTTAAAAAGATTTTATTTATTCATTTGACAGAGAGAGAGCACAAGCTAGGGGAGCAGCTGGCAGAGGCAGAGGGAGAAGCAGGCTCCCCACTGAGTAGGGAACCCAATGTAGGGTTCAATCCCAGGACCCTGGGATCATGACTGAGCCAAAGACAGACACTTAACCGACTGAGCCACCCAGGTGCCCCCACTTTTATGTATTTAACCGACTGAGCCACCCAGGTGCCCCCACTTTTGTGTATTTAACGAAGAAAATGAAAATATAATTCAAAAAATATATGCACTCCCATGTTCATTACAAAATTATTTATAATAGCCAAGATATGGAAATAACCTAAGTGTTCTTCAATGAATAAATAGGGGGGGTTTGTGATATATATGTATATATTCCATATATATGGAATATAATAATAGTGGAATATTATTTAGCCATAAAATAAGAATAAGGGGCACCTGGCTGGCTCAGTCTGTAATCAGAGTTGTGAGTTCGAGCCCCACATTGGGTATAGAGATTACTTAAATAAAAAAAAAAGAAAGAAAGAAATCTTACCATTTGCAACAATATGGATAGACCTCAAGGGCATTATGCTAACTGAAGTAAATGTGACAGAGAAAAACAAATACTATAGGATCTCTCTTATATGTGGAATCTAGAAAAAATATGCATTTTTAAAACTAGGCTCATAGATATAGAGAACAGATGGTGGCTATCACAAGTGAGGGGAAGGTATTAGGAGAAATGGGTGAATTATTTTGGTTACATAAAATGAATTTTTAAAAATATCTCCCCACAAAAACAATAAAATAAAAGTTATTATAAAAATTATATCTTAAAAAAGGTAAAGGGCAAGCATGATGGAAGAGGTATGTAAGATACAAAGAAGACCCAATTAAACTTCTGGAAATGAAAAAAAAAGAAAACAATTCAAATACAAACAACACTCTGAACAGGAGAAACACCAGACTGGACACTGTTGAAGAAAAGATTAGTAAACTCGGAGATGTAACAATAGAAATTATTCAAAATGAAGGGGTCTCAGAAAGCAAAAGCATCCTGTAAATGAAATAGTCACTATTTTATTTGACTTTCGGCTAAGGAAAATGTTCATTTAGATATGCAGTTAAGTCAGAGGCAACTTAGAGTTACAAAGTGGACCCCCTCATTTTACAGATAGGAAAGCAAAATTCAGAATTAAGATCAAAACCAGAGTCTTGCACCCCATAGTAGGTCACAGAGTATCAGGTGCATATGAGTCAATGTTTTCCACTTACAAAGTCTTCTTTAACCTAGTTAACAAAATTCTCATAAATATTTCGAATTGCGTTTACTCTCTTTAAGGGCCTCAGTTGTCTGATAATAACAAAAAGAGAAATAAATTCTAATTACTTCACTAAATCTTACAAATCTAGTAAAATTAAGCTTATGAATTGATTCTTAAATTCTCCTAAACTTTTTTTTTTTTAATTTTTATTTTATTTATGATAGTCACAGAGAGAGAGAGAGAGAGGCAGAGACATAGGCAGAGGGAGAAGCAGGCTCCATGCACCGGGAGCCCGACGTGGGATTCGATCCCGGGTCTCCAGGATCGCGCCCTAGGCCAAAGGCAGGCGCCAAACCGCTGCGCCACCCAGGGATCCCCCTAAACTTTTTTAAATTAGGTAAAATCATCTAACCTTTGAATCTAAAATCCCAAGTCTATATACTAAAATACTCAATAACACATTAACTTCTCATTGCAAGCCTCATCTATTGGATATTCCAGTATGTCAAAGTTGCTTCTACATAAAAAGTATTTAAGAAATGTGCCAACATTACTCTTAAAATTAGTAATACTGTGGTTTGATTTAATGTGCTACATTTCTACAATAAATGTAAGATTTCAAGAAATAAACAAAGTTATTTGCGAAGGGAATAGTTATGGTATCCCACGCCTGTGGGGGCTACTTCCCCAAGCAAATTGGGGTTACTTCCTCAGCTGGCGGCTAATTCTCTTCAGCCAGCGATTGGGGGCAGGGAGTCACCCCTAGAGCTATAGATGCACATGGGGACTTTTATTTAATCCAGACCTGCCACACTGAAATTCTGATGGCCATTGTGCTGAAAGGGAACCCTAATATGAGTTTATTTCTGCCCCACCTGCTCTGTGACTTGTGTCAGCTCTAGAGCTATTGATAAATTCACCAACCCACCGCAGCCTGCTTCACTGCTGGGTTGTAGAGGGCCAGGCCAAGTGCTGATTCCATTCTGGCCCCTCTTGTTGCTTCAAACTTGACAAGGGACTGTGAACTCCGTGGTCTTCTGGCCTGGTCCCCTCCTGTCACTCAGGCCTCAGACAGGCTATCTCTAACAAGCCCATCGATACTCATCAGGTCTGGCACATCTTCCAATGTGCTTTTCTCTGAAATATATTTGTGTCTTTACCATCCAGATACCCTGAAAGGAAGCTATTGAGAATGCTTCTGGCTCCCCTGTTTTGACTTCTCTCACTTAAATTAACATTAAGCATAGTAGTGAATGCCCACTACTCTCCTCTCCTAACTTCTCACTCTCTTCTCCTAACCTACACCTCTCCTAACTTCTTCAGAGAATATTTTTCTTGGCAGGAATGACTGTTTTGAGAATTGACCTTTCTTTTAAGCACCTGTCTGTTAAACCTACATAGAAAGATGTCCCTGGAAGAAATGAAAGATCCCAAGCTGGTGGGAAAATACATAGAACCAGAAACCAGAGAAGTGAATGGAGTCCTTATGACCAAGATAATAAGTGATAATTGGGACAACATCTGGAATTTCCAAGCAAAATCTGATGATCTCCTCATTGCATCCTACGCAAAGTCAGGTAGGTTTGGGAAACTCACAGTGGGGAAGCCAAGCTGTAGAGGAGTGGTGATGCGTGGAGGGCCTCCTTATTTTAAAACTGCGAAAAATAAATAAATAAAATAAAATAAAATAAAATAAAATAAAATAAAATAAAATAAAATAAAATAATAAAATAAAATAAAATAAAATAAAATAAAATAAAATAAAATAAAATAAAATAAAATAAACTGCAAATTTTCACCAGAGCTGGCCCTGGGAAAACTGAAACCAGACTTGCTTCTGAGCTCCAATTCCCCAGGATCCAAGGTTCTCCTGTTTGTGTAGGTCCCTGATAAAGAAAGAGATTGCCAGATCCTGAATTACAAAGTTATTTAAAAAGCAGAGTCTGAGAAATTACATAAAAGTTTTCACAGTAATCTTGCCAAGTCATTCCTGGTTCCCATCCAGCAATCTGGGAAGTGACCGCACTCTTTGCCCATAAGAAGCATCTCTTAGTGGGGGACACTAACATGGAAATGAGGGCTTTCACCCCAATAGAAAACATTCTTGAAGCTTTAACAAGTTTGGAAAAGTTTCTCAGTGGCCATTAAAATCCACAAGAGGAACTCTCGGTATTCATTACCAGAAAGATTTCAGAAGAGGGTCCATTTATCATAGTTCTTTGAACCTTCCTTGGAACATTTCTGTCCCCCGTGTCTGGGAAGTCCCTCCTTAGCCTCACTCTGTTCTCATGACTTAGCATTACTTAAACTAAGGCAGGGGCTTCCTGTCAGCAGGGCTCAATTTCTCAAGAATCTCCTTTTCTGTCTCCTTTGCCCTGGACACTTCTCCTGCCCAGAACTGAACTTGGATTTGCATTGCACCTTGGAACAGGAATTTTTTTTCAGCTCATCTTTGAAATTATGCAGTCAATCTCAAAGCCCCTCAGGACATCCCCCAAGTCTCCAGCCTTATCCCTACCTCCCCCACCACCTCTTACCCCCTGGGAACCTATATACAATAGGTTCCAATGTGGAAATGTGACTGTCTTTATTCTGGTTCCTGAGGTTCCCCACCTGGGAGCCTGAGATGCCCTGGCTTCTTAATGCAGATGGACATTCCAGTCCTGCTTCAACTCTTCACTCCAAAGCTACCATCTCAACGGAGCCTTACTGATGCCTTCGGCAGCAAGTTGACTGTCCTCCTCTGAACTCAGGCAGTCCTTTGAATATTCTTTTTGCCCCTTATTCTATAGTGTTCATCTTCTAGTGATCTGTGTATATGTCATATGTGTCAGTGAGCAGCAGGTCTGCCTAAGAGCAAGAGAGACCCCAAATACTTTTGATGGGAAAAGGAAAATGGATATCGGTGGACAGTGAGCACAGTCTAGCTCTTTGCCGGCCTATTTGCACTCCTCTTCTGTGTCAGTTAAGAGTCAACTTGGCTACAAGTGTTAGAAAACCCAAAAGAAAAAGCAGCCTGGAGATTAGTAGTCAGGATTAAAATGTTGGCTGCATTATCGAAGACCTTTCTGACTTCCTCCACACATTCCAAAAAGCAGCAAGAAGGTAGGAAAGGAGGAATAAGGTCATGTTCCTCGTCTTGGAAGACAACTTCCCAAAATGACATGGCCATGTCATGCAAGAAAGACTGGAGAATATTACCTTTGAGGCAAGTAGCCATATCCCCAGATAAAAATCAAGGATCTATTAATTTGAGAAAGAAAGGAAGAATGAATATAAGCTAGGCAAAAGGTAGTCTCTGTCCCAACTTATCTAATCCAAAAAGATTGTAAACTTGTTAGGACAAGGACAGTGGTTAATTCATCTTTGCATCTTCCTACATGCATTTGATTCAATATTCATTCGTTCAAACTATGTTTACTAGGTGCAAAGCCCTGTGTGAGGCACTGGGGATTAAAGAGGAAGTGATAAGTGAGCTGATTTTGCTTAACATTCAGCATATGTGAATTTTACTGCATACATAAATAATCGAGGAAATGAATTAACTTGTGCAGTGAGTGGATGAAATTAACAATAACCAATACTCTAGGCACAACCTGGACACAAGAAATTGTGGACATGATCCAAAATGACGGAGATGTGCAGAAGTGCCAGAGGGCCAATACCTTCGACCGGCATCCTTTCATTGAGTGGGCTTTACCCCCACCCCTCAACTCAGGTAAGTTTGCCCAAATAAAACTCATGAAGCTATAACTAAGACCCATGACCACTGTGCTAGGTCAGTTTGCATCTGAAAAGAGAATTATTTCTACAGCCTTCTGGAAAAAATTTCCAAGGGACACCGGGAAAGCAGTAAAGGTCAACATACTCCCTTCAATGGAGAAATTAGACTTCCAAATCTCTATTCTAAAATATATGATTGGGTAGCATGACACAGCACATTCTCTACTGGTGACTGGGAATTCAAGACTGATGATGAATGTATAACAGAGAAGGCAGGGTGATGATTCCTAGCATCCTCTTTCATCATGCTCCCTTCTTTTAGAGGATTGTCTTCAAATATATTTATCTATAACCTGTCTACCACCAAATCAAACCAAATTATATATATCATTATCATCAACAACTATACTTCACTTCAAAGATACTAAGAAATATAAGACACAGACGACACCCTTAAAAAGCTTGAAATCAATTAGAAATAAAGGAGATGGGTACACCTGGGTGGCTCAGTGGTTGAGCATCTTCCTTTGGCTTTGGGCATGATCCTGGGGTTTTGGAATCGAGTCCCACATTGGGCTTCCCACAGGGAGCCTGCTCCTCCTTCTACCTATGTCTCTGCCTCTCTCTCTGTGTCTCTCATGAATAAATAAATAAAATCTTTTTTAAAAAAAAGGAAATAAATGACGTGTTTTTATAAAGTAAATAGTGGCAAAGAGTAGCTTTTGTAATAGGAGGTCACCCAGTGCTGAAAAGCCATAGACTTTGGAATCAAACAATTCAGCTTCAAATATTTTATCTAGGGGACACTGAGCAAATTATTAACTCTCAAAACCTAATATTTCTTCATTTTTAAAGGAATATCTATTAAAAACCCCTAATAGATTGAGCCAACTATTCTAGCACATTTAGTTCAAAAAAATTATCTTTTTTCCCATTGAATAACCTTGGCCCCTTTTACAAAATCAATTAACTATATGTATATGGGTATATTCTGGATTTTCTATTCTGTTCCTTTCCATCATGTGTCTACCTTTATACCAACACCACCCCTTTGGATTACTTTAGCTTTATAAGTTTTGAAATTAGGTAATATAAAATCTCCAAATTTTTTCTTCTTTTTAGAAGTTGCTTTATTTATTTCAGGATCTTTGTTAATTCTAGAATCAGGCCATAAGTTTCTACAAAAAAAAATCTGATATTTGGGTGGGATTGCATTGAATCTATTGATCTATTTGGGGAGGACTATTACTCTTACAAAGTCAGGTTTTCTGATCTGTGAATGTGGTTTATCTCTTCAATTACTTAGGCCTTGTTTAATTTCCCTCACAGTGTTTTGTACCTTCCACCACTTAAGTCTGGCACATCTCCAATCGAATTTAGCCATAAATATTTTTGTTTTATGCTATTATAAATTGTATTTTTTAGTTTAATTTTTAATTATTTGTGGCTCATATTCTGAAATATGATTGATATTTGTATTTGACCTTGTACCCTGCAAGTGTACTTGTACTAGCTTATTGGTTCTAGTAACTCTTGTACATTCTGTTGGGTTTTCTACATGAACCATCATGTGTTCTGTAAATAAAGAAATTTTTACTTTTTCCTTTCTAGTTTGGAGATCTATTATTTCTTTTCCTTATTTTCTTGCACTCCCTGGAAACTCCAGTGCAATGTTGAACAGAAATCATAAGAAAAAAAAAAGAAATCATGAGAGCAGACATCCTTGTCTTGCTCCTGATCCTAAGGTAAAAAGGCATTCAGGTCTTACCATCAAATATGATGCTAGCCACACCTTTTTTGTAATGTTACTACAAAATGGCTAGAGTTATTCTTTTCTATGGCTGAGTAATATTCCATTGTGTATATATACACCACAACTTCTTTATCCATTCATCTATTGATAGATACTTGCTCTGCTTCCATAATTTGGCTTTGTAAATAATGCTTCAATAAATGTAGAAGGGCATTTTGATAAGGCTTGCATTAAATATGTAGATTGCTTTAAGTAGTATGGATATTTTAACATTTTTTCTTCCAATCTATAAACATGGAATATCTTTCTATTTTTTTGTGTTGTCTTCAATTTCTTTCATCAATGTTTTACAGTTTTCAGGGCACAGATCTTTTAGCTCCCTGGTTAAGTTTATTCCTAGGTACTTTATCATTTTGAGCAATTGTGAATCAAATTGCTTTCTTTATTTCTCTTTCTGTTGCTTCATTATTCTTGTATAGAAATGCAACAGATTTTGTACATTGACTTTGTATCCTGTGACCCTACCAAATTTATCAGTTCTAGTAGTTTCTTGATGGAATCCTTAGGTTTTCTATATCGTATCATTCACCTGCAAATGGTGAAAGTGTCACTTCTTCCTTACCAATTTGGATGCCTTTGTGTACCACTTTTCTGGTTTGCTTTTATTTTGAGTTTTTGTTTTTGTTTTAAAGATTTTAAGGATTTTATTTATTTATTCATGACAGACACAGAGAGAGGCAAAGACACAGGCAGAGGGAGAAGCAGGCTCCCTGCAGGGAGTCCAATGCGGGACTCGATCCCACAACTCTGGGATCACCACCTGAGCTAAAGGCAGAAGCTGAAACCACTGAGCCACCCAGGCGTCCCATTGACTTTTTGTTTTTTGTTTAAGAAACTTTTAATTTTCTTCCTAGTGATTGGTTGCCTGTGTATTATTATCCCCTTTTATAAGTACTTAATCCTCTTTTCTCTTACTTAAAGTTCACCTGATCTGCCAGTTTCAAAGGAATTTTTTAATTCTTTCGATTACTTATACAACCACAAATAATCTCACTCTAAATTTTAAGTTGCATTTTTTCTACTTTGTTGGAAACTTTAAGATTTACATGTTCTTCCACCCATCCCCTTACCCTTTTAAATTTTAGTTCTAGTATTAAATATTGTGAAATGCTCATTATCAAGCCTTGTAATAATGCTTTCCTAGTCATCTCTCAGGGGAATTAAACTCACCCTACTAAATTGCTCAGGAATATATATATATATGTATATATATACATATATATATATATTGTATTCTGTGAGTTCTTGCATTTTTTAAAGATTTTATGTATTTATTCATGAGAGACATACAGAGAGAAGCAGAAACATAGGCAGAGGGTAGAAGCAGGCTCCCTACAGGCTCCCTACAGGGAGCCTGATGGACTCGATCCCAGGACCCCAGGATCATGACCTGAGCCAAAGGCAGACATTCAACCTCTGAGCTACCTAGGTGTCCCCAGTTCTTGCATGTTTTAAACTTTTTTCTATAATCTTGCTACTTGAAGCACAACTTGCTTGGGTATAATATCTTTCATTCACACTTCTTTAAGTTTCTTAAAAATGTTGCTGTGCTGTTTCCTTGCTTTATATGCTATTTTGGAGAAGCCAGTTTAATTCCCTTGACTTTATGAATCATTTCATCTGGAGACACTAAAGATTTTTTTTCTTAAAACACAATAATTTCACTTTGGTGTGAAATATGGTGCCAATAGGCAACTTTTTTTTATATATGCATGGTTAAGAAGATGTTGTGAGGGGGCACCTGGGTGCTCAGTCATTTCAGCATCTGCCTTCAGCTCAAGTCATGATCCCGGGGTCCTGGGATCCAGCCCCACATTAGGCTCCCTGCTCAGCAGGGAATCTGCTTCTTCCTCTCTCCCTCTATACCACCCCCTTGTGCATGCACTCCCTCTCTCCTAAAGGAGAGGGAGAGGCATGCATGATTGTGACACAGCTTTGTGAGAACCCCATCCACGATGCATGTAGATTCTAGGCACATTGAAAGGCTCATTGTAGGGACATTTTGTGGATTGCAGTTTATAATCCAGTGATAGGTCGTCCATTAAAACTATGGTAGGGTGGTGAGAGTATAAACCTGCCAGCCAGATGGGTGTAATTTGGTTACATCAGTAGGGCCACTCAGCCTGGGATATAATTTGAGGTATGGTGTAAGGATGGAATGACTCCTTTAAGCACCGCTCCCACTGGCACCATTTAATATAGAGGAAGATGGGATCCCTGGGTGGCGCAGCGGTTTGGCGCCTGCCTTTGGCCCAGGGCGCGATCCTGGAGACCCGGGATCGAGTCCCACGTCGGGCTCCCGGTGCATGGAGCCTGCTTCTCCCTCTGCCTGTGTCTCTGCCTCTCTCTCTATCTCTCTGTGACTATCATAAAATAAAAAAAAAAAAAAAAATTTTAATATAGAGGAAGATGAGCTCTGGGTCAGAATCCACATCTGGTAGCATGCTAAAAGAAGCTCTTCTAATAGGGCCTGCCACCCTTGGTGCCCAGCCATTCCTCAGAACAATTGTGTGCCTGGCTGACTTTTTTCCAGCACAGATATGGTTAGGCTGGAGTGATCTACCAACAACCCTATTACCCAGGCTAGCCACAACAGTGGCACTGCCGTATGGGAAGAACACTGACTCTCTTTCCATGTCAGACACACAGTCCAGGGAGATTTTCAAGCTGCTAGAGAGGCTGACAGTGGGGATGCCACCAGCTGCACCTCCATTATCAGTGGGCAAGAGGTTGAGTGTGAGGGAGATACGTCTTCCTATTATCTGGAAAGCCCTATAATATCAGATTGAGCCCTTTTTCGAGGGTATAATTTTTATTTTAACAGTGAGGTCTTAGGAGCCATGCTGAGCCTCTGCTGGATTGAATCCCTGACCCAGTGCAGGATGGGAACTTGTTGCAAAACAGTGTGGGCTGTGAATGCCTCTGTCTCTAAAAGGGCTCAGGAAGCTGTCAAAATTTGGTGCTCAAGTTGCATGTGCTAGGCTGCCATGGGAGGCAGATCTTTGATCCAGATCCCCTGGGCAGCCAGATAAAGCTGTGCTCAGTCCAGAGACTCCACGAAGCCTAATCCGATGTCTCCATTGATTCAACTCAGAAGTCTGAACCCAGAGAGACTAAAGAAAGAGCCTGCTGTATGCTTGCTAGGCCAGCTACAAAGCAGTTTGGTGAGATTCTCCCAAATGGAAAGAAGCTAGTTTGCATCTAACAGCACAAATAGGCTTTAGTAAAGTGGTGAGTGTAGAATGTGTTGCCCCCAAAAGGTGAAGGAAGACACCTAATATGTGCTGTGCCTGCCAAGATATAATAGGAGGCTTAATTATGAGAGGTTGATGTTTTATAATGAGAGGGATTTCACAGTTCTCAGCTGCCTCCTGATGCTAAGAAACTTGAAAGAAATGGCTGTTTCTTGGACCTTATGCAAGGTTAATGGCCCATCCTCTTTGCTATAAATGTGTTACTACATGTAAGTCTTCTGGATGGCATCTTTAAAGGGCTCTGGAAGGAGAATGTCACTTATATAATACCAAAGGTGACAGCAAGTTAGTTTGAGTGAATTTAAATCTTGTCTGCATAGGCTATATGTAATGGCAGGGGTACCTAAATAACCCAAGGGCAGCCAAATAAAGGTTCAAGGTGCCCTTGAAACTGAAAGCAAATTGAAGTTGGGAGTCTCCCATTGTCGGGATTGATTGAAACACATTGGCTAGATCTAGGACAGCACAGTAAGGACCCCAAACTTTTGGGGTAGCACCTACTATCTCTATAATACTGGGAATGAGAACCTTAATGGCAGAAACCTATGCATTTAAGTTTCAATGGTCAATTGTTAGTCTCCATTCATTGGTGACCAGTTTTCACACTAGCCAGATTGAGCTATCAAAGTGTGATGTGGTGGGCCTAATGACCCTGGCATCAAGTGTATCTCTAATGACAGACCAAAGGCCCTGTGTATCTTGCTTGAGACAATACTGTGGTGTATTTAGTGTTTTCTCTGGAAGGGGGCAGTTGGGCAGGTTCCCATTTGGCAGGTCCTATGAGAACTCTAGAATTTGTGTTTGTTGCATCAGTCATGTCATAAGGCAAGGGCACCCATGCCTGTAATAGGAAAAAAGAGAGCCATGGAGGCCACCACCACTGGCAACTGTTTTGGAAATATGGTGCCAATAGGCATATCCAACTTGATTTTTACTCCCTTTGTGGTTTAACCTGCTCAGACTCATAGGCTATATGAGGTTCCTTCAGGGAATTTAGAAGTATTACCTAGAATTACTATGACTTGAGCTCTGATATTTAACACATCCAAGAATGTCTGATTACTGCCTTAATCCCTGTGGACTGGCAGAGTCATGAATAGGTGATTGTCCCCAGGAGATTACAAGCTCCAGCAGCTGTTCCATTCTAGGATAATACTCTGCAGATTTGTCAGGGCCACAGGTCAGTAATATTGTTTGGCGTAGAAAGAACTTTGGGACCCTCTGCCAGCACCTGGATTATTGAGATTGAGCTCTGTTGCAAGATAATCACGGGGTTTTGAGAGGAGCTTGTGCCAGAACTGTCCAGATATGAGATCACTGGAGACCTGCAGCTAGCAGAGCTGCCAAAATAAAGCCTAGTACTATTTAGGGCCATCCTGGGTGTTGATGCCTATTGGGACTGGCATGGGGATTACAGGACCAGGTGCGGTGGGAAACATGCTGGCCCTAAGATTTTGGGCATGATTTATGGACTGTAAAATTTCAGAATTTGGAACCACCTCCCTTATGAAGAGCTGTCATGTCTATCCCCAGCATGGCCTCTTGAACATTATGGGAAGTCCCCGTAAAATTAAGTTTGGCCCTGTCATTCAGTAGGAGAAGGGGATGCTCCTTAGAAGAAGAATTCTCTAGATTCAGGGTCAATTGAGGGTCCCTCAGAACTGGAGATGAAACCAGATTATCTGAATGGGTTGCTATATCCAATGGAGTGATAGACCCACTGAACCATATCAATCGTATGGGGATGGAGTTGGACTTCACTTAAGGCCTTCCACTGGCTTTGAGAGTTTGTAGTATTAACTATGTTAGAAGGGCAGGCTCGGTCCTAAGCCATTAAAATCCAAGTAAGCACTGAACGAAATTGAGGAAGACACAAAGAGATGGAAAAATATTCCATGCTCATGGATTGGCAGAATTAATATTGTGAAAATGTCAATGTTACCCAGGGCAATTTACACGTTTCATGCAATCCCTATCAAAATACCATGGACTTTCTTCAGAGAGTTGGAACAAATTATTTTAAGATTTGTGTGGAATCAGAAAAGACCCCGAATAGCCAGGGGTATAATAAAAAAGAAAACCATAGCTGGGGGCATCACAATGCCAGATTTCAGGTTGTTCTACAAAGCTGTGGTCATCAAGACAGTGTGGTACTGGCACAAAAACAGACACATAGATCAATGGAACAGAATAGAGAACCCAGAAGTGGACCCTCAACTTTATGGTCAACTAATATTCAACAAAGGAGGAAAGACTATCCACTGGAAAAAAAGACAGTCTCTTCAATAAATGGTGCTGGGAAAATTGGACATCCACATGCAGAAGAATGAAAGTAGGCCATTCTCTTATACCATACACAAAGATAAAGTCAAAATGGATGAAAGATCTAAATGTGAGACAAGATTCCATCAAAATCCTAGAGGTCAACACAGACAACACCCTTTTTGAACTTGGCCACAGCAACTTCTTGCAACATCCATCTATGAAGGCAAGGGAAACAAAAGCTAAAATGAACTATTGGGACTTCATCAAGATAAGAAGCTTTTGCACAGCAAAAGATACAGTCAACAAAACTAAAAGACAACCTACAGAATAGGAGAAGATATTTGCAAATGGCCTATCAGATAAAGGGCTAGTTTCCAAGATCTATAAAGAACTTATTAAATTCAACAACAAAGATACAAACAATCCAATCATGAAATAGGCAAAAGACATGAACAGAAATCTCACAGAGGAAGACATAGACATGGCCAACATGCACATGAGAAAATGCTCTGCATCACTTGCCATCAGGGAAATACAAATCAAAACCACAATGAGATATCACCTCACACCAGTGAGAATGGGGAAAATTAACAAGGCAGGAAACAACAAATGTTGGAGAGGATGCGGAGAAAGGGGAACACTCTTGCACTATTGGTGGGAATGTGAACTGGTGCAGCCACTCTGGAAAACTGTGTGGAGGTTCCTCAAAGAGTTAAAAATAGACCAGCCCTACGACCCAGCAATTGCACTGCTGGGGATTTACCCCAAAGATACAGGTGCAATGAAACGCCGGGACACCTGCACCCCGATGTTTCTAGCAGCAATGTCCACAATAGCCAAACTGTGGAAGGAGCCTCAGTGTCCATCGAAAGACGAATGAATAAAGAAGATGTGGTCTATGTATACAATGGAATATTACTCAGCCATTAGAAACGACAAATACCCACCATTTGCTTCAACGTGGATGGAACTGGAGGGTATTATGCTGAGTGAAATAAGTCAATTGGAGAAGGACAAACATTATATGTTCTCATTCATTTGGGAATATAAATAATAGTGAAAGGGAATAGAAGGGAAGGGAGAAGAAATGGGTAGGAAATATCAGAAAGGGAGACAGAACATGAGAGACTCCTAACTCTGGGAAATGAACTAGGGGTGGTGGAAGGGGAGGAGGGCGGGGGGTGGGGGTGACTGGGTGATGGGCACTGAGGGGGGCACTTGATGGGATGAGCACTGGGTGTTATTCTATATGTTGGCAAATTGAACACCAATAAAAAATAAAATAAAAAACAAAACAAAACAAAAAATCCAAGTAAGCAGAGGATAGGATTTTCCCTCTATATCTTTAGGACCTTTGGGTTTGGATTCTCCTTTGTGATTAGAAATCCCAGTTATGACACTGAGATCATCCTCAGCTACAGCTTTTGCTTTAACTCTGGTTGAATTAGTCTTAGAACAGCCCCTTGTGGGTTGGAGGTTGGATCACCTGTGTCTCTCCAGAATTTGACCTTCAGGATTCTTTTTTTTTTTTTTTAATATTTTATTTATTTATTCATGAGAGACATAGAGAGAGGCAGAGACATAGGCCGAAGGAGAAGCAGGCTCCCTCTGGGGACCCCAGGATCACCCCCTGAGCTATAGGCAGATGCTCAACCACTGAGCCATGCAGGCGTTCCTGACCTTCAGGCTTTGGGAGTCTTTAAAAGGTTAAACTTTTGAGGATTCTTGTAAATACTGGCTAGTTGACTCATGACTGTGGGTTAAGTAATAGCTGCAGCCTGTATTAAACACTTTCAACAGCCAGTCAGCCTGTTGGACCCTGGCTCACGGGTGCCAACGTGTCCCGGTGGACGCCCCAGAGACTCAGACCCCAGACAGGCAGATGCAACAAGCAAGAGGGTTTATTGAACGTTTGCGCAAATGGGCTCTCCACTTCAGAGGTGGCAGAGCCCCGATTAGCAATTACAGGCATCTTTTAAAGGCAAAAAAAACCGCGGGAGTAGCATAGCATTCAGGTTATGACATGATTGATTTCTTTGAAGGTCAACACGACCATGTTCAGGGACTTTTCCAGTCAGGGCGAGGGGGGGGATAGTTTTCTTATCTCGGAAAAACAGAATGTTTTTGTTGTTTGAATTCATGGGAGGCGCCTGGATGGGCTGCCTCAGGGTTAGGCCTGGTCCCACTCATGGGGGTGGGGGTGTGGGGTTTCTTCATTCCCTCCTCTTTGTTTGGGCTGATTTTAACCTTAAAATCTTAGGGAACTTTTATTTTTTCAGTTTGAAGGGCCCGATATTGTTGAGTTAGTACCAGAGCTTGGGTAATGGACAATCTTTCTCGGATGAACTGGAGCAGCCGGTTGAGGATGCAGGGGCCGAAAGTTAGCAGCAGGAGCAGGATAACTAGAGGGCCCATAATGGTAGAGATTAGGGTGGTCATCCAGGGAGACTGGTTAAACCAGCCTTCAAACCAGCCCTGCTGGGCCTCCCGGTCCCTTTGTCTTTTATTTAGCCTATTTCTGAGTTTGGCCATGGAGTCCCTGATGACTCCAGAGTGGTCTGCATAGAAACAGCATTCCTCTCCCAGGCCGCACACAGTCCTCCCTCTTTCAGGAACAGTAAATCCAAGCCTCTCCTGTTTTGAAGTCCTACTTCTGAAAGTGAGGTGAGGGATTGCTCTAACTTAGAAACGGACTGCTCTAGTGCCTGTAGATCTTTATCTACAGCTGCTTGGAGTTCTAAATAATGTCGTGAGCCCTGGGTCAGAGCAGCTGCGCCAGTACCCACCCCAGTAGCGACCCCTAGTCCCAGCATAACGGCCAGGGTAGGGAGACAGGCTCGCACTGAAAACGGGTGGGATGTCTGTTATATTGATTTTTTAGAGTTTCAGCAGGGTGATAGAATACCCTGGGCATAACCTGCACCATAACACAGAAGTCCTCAGAGTCATTTAGGACCTGAGCAGATACACAGGGGGTGAGGCCTTTGTTGCATGCCCACCAGGTTCCCGGCTGGGGCTCCAGGTAAAAGTCAGTCCCTAAAATCAGGGCGGTAGTATTGCAGAGTTCCTGGTAACCCCGGGTGAGTATAGTTAGCCTTGACAGTGATGTAATCCCAGGAGGAGGAGGGCCTCCCATCCTGTGTCTCCCGTAGTCTCGCACCCCCAATTTTTACAATAGAAGTGTTCCCCCCCTCCACAGGTGGGATTTAGCCTGCGATCTCTGTGGTACCCGGGACAGACATAAAAGGGAAGAGTGCTTAGCATGGCTCTTCTGTCAGGCGTGCCACATTCTCTCCATGGGTCTAATCCCAGTCGCCCTGGGGGGGGCGGGGCTTTCTTGGTTGGGGGCCCTAGAGATGTCGAAGTATCCCTCTAGGTCCCATGGGCTGGGGGCCCCTACGGTTAGCTTACATAAGTCAGGATATAGGTTAGGCCACCGGGTTCCCACGGGAGCAATCTTTAGTTGTGGACCAGACCTCGTCACCCCCAGACGTTAGTACCTGCCAGGTTAACCTTTTGGGGGCATGAGGGTTACCTTTGGCAGGGGTGAAGAGCGCTAGGAGAGGTAGGAATATAACAATTGTCATTGAACAATTTTTGAAAGTCTTATCTTGAGCGGGTTTTGGGTGCGGTGGAGCTTCCATTGGAGTGGCTCGCCCGGTCCGTCCTGGCTGGCGTCAGCGGTGCTCGTTGATGGGGCGCGCTTGATGTGCGAGGCATGGACCCAAGCAGCAATACCGTCTACTTTTAGGGCGATTGGGGTGGTTAGTAGTACAGTGTATGGGCCCTTCCAGCGGGGCTCAAGGGTCCTGGACTGATGTCTCCTGACGTAGACGGAGTCACCGATCTGGAACGGGTGTGAGTCGGTTGCATCTCCGGGGCGGTAGACAGCTGCAAGGGGTCTCCAGATCTGGTGCTGGATAATCTGGAGCGCCTTTAGCCTGTCCTGTAAACTGGGAGTATTAGCAATAGGGTCAATAGCAGAATCTAGTAAGTCCGTTACTGGTGGGGGACCTCCATAGACAATCTCGTAGGGAGTTAGCCCATGGCGCGCGGGAGTGTTCCGGACTTGGAACAGGACCAAGGGGAGGAGTTGGACCCAGTCTCTAGTGCCAGTCTCCAATGTCAATTTGGTTAGGGTCTCTTTAATTGTTCTATTCATTCTTTCTACCAGTCCTGAGCTCTGGGGTCTGTATGCACAATGTAATTTCCAATTTATCCCCAGTAATCTGGCCACCAACTGACTTACCTGGGAGACGAAGGCAGGGCCGTTGTCTGACCCTATTACCTTGGGCAGTCCAAACCGGGGGAAAATTTCTTCTAGGATTTTCTTGACAACCACCTGGGCAGTTTCTCGTCTGGTGGGGGATGCTTCTGTCCATCCTCCTGTGGGCCTAGTGCAGCGGCTCGTGCTGTTTCATCGGCCATCCTGCTCCCCTCTGCTACTGGGTCGTTGCTGTGCTGATGCCCCGGACAGTGAATTATACCCAATTTTCTGCTGTCAGTATAAATGCTGACCTTTTTGTCCTTAGCCTTTTTTAGGGCCTGAGTTAGGGCTATAAGCTCCGCCCTTTGAGCTGAAGTTCCAGGCTTTAGGGCACTGGCCCAGATGACAGTTTGTTTTTTGTTTTTTTTTATCTACCACGGCCGCCCCGGCTTTACGTTCACCATTTCGTAGAAAGCTACTCCCATCTGTGTACCCGGTTGCTTCAGCATCTGGCATAGGCTGGTCCGTCAAGTCCCCTCTGGTGCCATGGACCTCGGCTAGGATCTGGTGGCAATCATGCATTACCAGGGAGGGGGACTCGGTTTCCGGAAGAAAGGTGGCTGGGTTTAGGGATGTAGCCGTTTCAAACCGTATCCGCTCGGAATTCAGTAACATGGCCTGATAATGGGTGACCTGAGCGTTTGAGAGCCATCGATCAGGGGGCTGGCGGATGACTGTCTCTATGGCATGGGGGGGCCACCACAGTGAGGGGTTGGCCAAAGGCCAACTTATCTGAGTCTTTTACCAGGACTGCCACAGCCGCTATTATTCGGAGACGTGGGGGCCATCCTGCAGCCACGCTGTCTAATTTTTTGAAAAGTATGCCACGGGCCTTTTCCAGGGTCCCAGTTTCTGAGTTAGGACCCGTTTGGCTATTCCTTTGTGTTCATCAGCATATAGCGTAAATGGCTTGGTTACATCTGGGAGGCTCAGGGCAGGGGCAGTCAATAAGGCCCTTTTTATTTTGTCAAAAGCCAATTGTTGCTCCTTTCCCCAGTGGTAGGGGGTGTTGGATTTCGTGAGAGGATATAGGGGAGCTGCCAGCTCTGCAAACCCGGGTACCCAGAGGCGGCAGAACCCAGCACTGCCGAGGAACTCTCGTAGCCCTCTGGCACTAGTGGGTGCTGGGATCAGGGCTACAGCCTTTTTGCGGCCCTCCGTCAGCCACCTCTGGCCTCCTTCCAGGAGATATCCCAGATAGGTCACTCGTCTCTGGCCTATTTGGGCCTTTTGGGCAGAGGCCCTATACCCCAGTCCTCCCAGTCTCTAGAGCAGGGTCCCTGTACCTTTTACACAATCCTGTTCTGTCTTAGCTGCTATGAGCAAATCATCCACGTACTGCAGGAGAACAAGGTCTGGATGGCCAACTGGGAAGTCTGCCAAGTCCTGATGCAAGGCTTCGTGGAACAAGGTGGGGGAGTTTTTGAATCCCTGTGGTAGCCTTGTTCAAGTGAGTTGTCCTGAGAATCCTGTCTCAGGATCTTTCCATTCAAAGGCAAAACTAGGCTGGCTTTGAGAGCTTAACTTTAGGCAAAAGAATGCATCTTTTAGATAGAGCTCAAGGGTCCTTCTGCCTCAGTTAAAACTGAATGTTGAGCTCCCGTAGCAACCAGGAAGGTCACTGGTTGGCCCCCCACTTTAAGGGTTATCCGAGGCTTGGGGGAGGGCTCCTGGCCCTGACACCCCTAATCTTCATCCTCTAGGGACAGAACGGGAATGGGCTTCTTCTTAGGTCCCTGCGTTTGGCCCTTCTTTGGACAATTTTTAACTCAATGTCTTTTTTCCTTGCAGTAGGCACACTGGTCTCGTTCAACCCGTGGTTTTCTTTTGTCTCCCAGGTCCCTTACTCTGTCCTGACTTACTCTGCCCTGAGCCCTGTACTATGGTGGCCAGTATCCCAGTCAGTTCTTTACTGCGTTTCTTTTATCTCTTTTATTCTCTTGTTCCTTTTGCTCTTTACCGATCCTTTCCTCCCTTTCCTCTGGGGTGTCTCTCTCTCTCTCTTTCTTTCTCTTTCTCTCTCTCTAAGTCCTGTAAGGTGTATCCCTGAAGTCCCTCCTACCGTTGTAACTTATTACGAATACCGGAGGCCGATTGTCCGATGAAGGACATGATTACATCTGGTTGTCGATCTTTGGCCAAGGGGCCAAAGGGGGTATACATACCGTAGCCTTCCATTAATCTTTCCAGAAAACCTGCCGGCATCTCATCTTTTCCCTGCACTATAGCACGTACCTTTGCCAAATTGGTGGGGCGTCGCCCTGCCCCTTTGAGACCCGCTAGGAGTACCTGGCGATAGAGATGGAGCCGCTCCCTACCAGCAGCAGTGTCGTAGTCCCAGGTCGGGCGAACCAAGGGGAAAACGTCCTCAATTCCATCAGGCAGCTGGGTCGGCCTCCCATCCGCCCCGGGGACGTTTTTCCGTGCTTCGAGGTAGACGCGCTGTCTCCTCCGTGGTGAGGAGAGTCTGCAGGAGCTGTTGGCAGGCATCCCAGGTCGGCTGGTGGGTCAACAGAATTGACTCAATTAACCCGGTTAGCGCCTGGGGGTCTTGGGAAAAAGTGGGGTTATGAGTTTTCCAATTGTGAAGGTCAGAGGCAGAGAACCGCCAGTATTGCATCTGGCCGCCTACTGATCGGAGGGGAGGTGCCTGGGAGGTCCAGACGTCTTCCGACTCCCCCTCGTGCTCTCGTCGAAAGTGGAGGCGACTGGAGAGTGGGGGTGAAGCGAGGGGTCGCCCCTCTACCCCCGTAGAGTCGGGAAACGGAGCTGAGGGAGCGGAGGGAGAGGTAGAGCGGGGAATAAGGGGAGTGACGCAGGGAGGGGGTGGGGGTCTCGGGCCTGGTCCCCCCTGAGAAGGGGTGAAGCATTTTATCCAGGGGGGTGGGTTTTTAGCGAGATCCTCCCAAACTATGATGTATGGCACCTGATCGAGGTGCCCATTGGGTCCTGGCTGAAAGACCAGGGCCTTCACCTGCAAGATAACACCAATGTTAAAAGTTCTGTTCCTGGGTCACCCGACGTTGAGAGTCGGCCACTCTGAGGAGCAGAAGGTGACCCATCTTCGTCTTCTGACTTCGACCGAAAGATTGTGTGCCCGGCCGGCGACTTCTCTCCAGTGATCTAGAGTGAGGCTTAAGGGGGTGGTTACAGTCTGTCCCATGGGTGTAGAGAAGAGGTGAGCGGTGGGGAAGGGGACAGAGAGAAAGACACAGAACAGACAGATGCACACAGATGACAGGACGGCGCAGCGGATTCAGATGGGAGCGGTCGCGAACAACGACCCTCCCTGAAGAGGAGGGAGAGCCGGGCTCCCTCCCTCTTCCAGACTACTCCGGAGTCAGACTCCGGAGCGGGACCAGGGGTCTCGGGCACGTCTGCCTCCCCCGCTGGTCCAAATACAGAGTACAGCGTCCTGCAGGCACAATACAGACCCGGCACAATACAGACCCGGCCAGTCAGACGAACGGACGAGACAGATATGACATTTAGCGAGCTCGGTCTTACCTCCTACCGGTCTTAGGATTGAGCCTGGGAGCGTCTCAGATCCCGGACGAGCCCCCAAATGTTGGACCCTGGCTCACGGGTGCCAACGTGTCCCGGTGGACGCCCCAGAGACTCAGACCCCAGACAGGCAGATGCAACAAGCAAGAGGGTTTATTGGACGTTTGCGCAAACGGGCTCTCCGCCTCAGAGGTGGCAGAGCCCCGATTAGCAATTACAGGCATCTTTTAAAGGCAAAAAAACCGCGGGAGTAGCATAGCATTCGGGTTATGACATGATTGATTTCTTTGAAGGTCAACACGACCATGTTCAGGGACTTTTCCAGTCAGGGCGAGGGAGGGGGGATACTTTTCTTATCTCGGAAAAACAATGTTTTTGTTGCTTGAATTCATGGGAGGCGCCTGGATGGGCTGCCTCAGGGTTAGGCCTGGTCCCACTCATGGGGGTGGGGGTGTGGGGTTTCTTCAAGCCCCTTTTCCTATCTTATGCTCTATAGTCTTTTAAAATATTTTTAGTCTTAAGGCATGTAAAGTTTCAAATTTCAGTTTCTAATTCCTATTAACCCACCCCCAGATTTGATCTTGTGTATTGTCACTGTGGCAGACATCCCCAGTGGCCAGTCCCAGCTGCTTCCCTCTCCAAGGTGTCCTAAATCCACCTCATTGAGTTTGGGATCAGCCTCAATTAGCCCAGCAGTGGCAGGATGATTAGGGCTGGCCCCTAGGCCCCAAGAGTATAGAGCCAGTGCCTTGGCATGTTGGTACATCTTGACACTGATCAGTGCCCATGCCACCTTTACAAGTGTTTTACATTTAGTGGGAAGCTGGCTACTTTCCTCGGCACTTTAGTTGGTGCAGGTACCAGGTGCTCAGGTCATTTGTATTAGGCCATTAGATTTTGTACAGTACACACCAGGAGTGGGACCATGTTACCCCTGGGGCCAGGGAACAAGGCTCCACAGCAGCAAGGTACACAGTGACAGAGGGTCCACAGGCCCCAGCCACTCTTGCCTTTTTGAGGGGCCACGACTTCCCCAGTGAGGGCATCCCTATCATCCAGGTTAGAACTCAGAGTCCTAGTGCATCCCACAGGCACAGCCAATCAAGTCAGGAGAGTCTCCTCTTAGGGGCACTGCATCTCTATCTGGTCTCACACTTGGGCAAGGTCTACAACTCACACGTTCCCCTCTATTAACTAAGCAACAGACCTTGTGAAACTCTTAGCCAGTTGTCCCTAACAGTCAGCAAGTGGGTCTGTGCTAAGAGCTGAGAATCACACTCAAAGTCTAATACTTAGCAAGTGCGTACCCCCTGGGCATTAATGAAAGGAAAACACATCTACATGCAATTAGCAATACTCTTGAGGTTTGATAGAACTCTGGTTGCTTTTGGGGGAGCTTGTGCTTTTGGGATGGGAACTTCAAGCAGCCTCTCTGAATGGATGTATGCAATAGCACAAAGCAGTGCACAAAGTCCAGTAGGCAATGGACTCCTACCACCTGAGAAAGCCAGTCGATAAGCCATTTGCAGCTAATATTCATTTCTCATTATCAAAGGGAAACTGACTCAGTCTTACCCTGCTTGTGAAGCCAACTGTGACTTTGTTAAATTAACATTTGTTAAGTAGAGCCCCAGGTGGGCTGGTGAGCCTCAGTTCAAGAAAAGACCACAGGGAATTGAAATAGAGAGGTTTACTACTCCCAGGTCTTGGGGGAAGCACAGGGCATGTCTCAAGGTGCCAAACAGAAAGATGAAGACAGGATGCAGGCAGAGAGACAGGACCTGGGACACATGCCCTTATTAGGGTCCACAGAAGGAAAGCTTTGGGGTTTCTGGGCTAAATCCAGATTGGTCAATTCAAACCAAAAGGAGCAGGGTTTAGGTAAACTCTGCAGGGGTCTTATCTAAGGGAGTGCCCAAGGGAAAGGTCCTGGGAGGCAAGGAAAGGTCCTGGGAGGCAAGACTGTTGATCCCAGGGCTATTGGGGAGTTTCTGCAGGCTGTTGTGCCCCTGGGCATGAGCTGGCAGGAGGGGCAGGGTCAGCTCAAAGCCCCTGCAGGTCACTTAGCCACACAGAATGGATGACAGGGTAGCAATATTATGGAGTAGTTTAGCCAAAATCTCGACAGAGGCAAATTCAAGTCTTGTTTTCCAGAAAGCTTTTTCAGGTTACAGGTTTAAATATTAGTTCTATTTCACTGTTTTCATATTCTTCTCAGGAACTGCAGTTTATGTCCAAGTTAGAGCTGCTATGCCTGTCTTCCAAATCAAACACCTTCTCTCTGACCCTTTTTACTTATTTATTTCCTCACTGCCTGTCTCCTGGTTGTCTCTTTCTTTTTTTCCAACACCTTATATTAATTTTTCTTTCAAACCTATTCTTCATTGTCAACCTTATGATTTAATCCTCACTTATGTTATTGTGTCTTTTTTCTTATATTTTTCTCCTGATTTCCATTGAATCTCTTTTCAATTGTCCCCTTTTTCTCTTTTTGGGGGGAGGGGGTGAGACATCTATTTTGGTTCCTAATTTTCATATTTCTGAGATATTTGTTCATATTTCCAAATGTTTGTTTGGGATATTTAATTAAGTTTGGAGTGTCATGTTACAATTTTTTTTAGGTTTGTAACTGGGTTTGAGGGTAGCATTTTCATCAGGTTAAAGGCCTTGATTTGCCTTTCCTGGTTTTTATAGTAGTTTTGTATTCATGAGATCTACTTTTTTCTGTTTTTATTAATTTAATTGCCCTAGTTCCTAGTTTGAAAGCACGCTCTTTTCTCTGAGCTGTCCTCTGCTGTGCAGTTTTGCTTACAGGTGGTGTAGTGGTGGACAGGGAGGAGGAATTAGCATGCCGTTTCTTTCACTTCTGCAGGATTTTTAATTTTCTTCCTTATATTTCCTTCTTTCCCATCACTGCTGGGTCTCTAGGGGTGCTTCCCCTTCTCTATATATCTGATTCTCCACCAGAAGTTGTACTTCTCCAACCAAGGCTGCCACTCTGCCTCCCTTGTGAGCCCTTCCCCAAATCTGATGCTTTGTGTGGCCAAATCCCAGCCTGCATTTGGTATTTTAACATTCAGCATTGGGCATTCTGTTTCCAAGGAAGATTTTATCTGTTATCTAATTATCCCTTGCCTCTCTTCTGCTTTCCACAAAGTCTGTTAAGCCTCCCCCTCTATGGCTTTCCACACCCACAGACTAACTGATTTCCAGTCCTGGCTATCACATTTACTAACTTGAAGATATTATTTGACCACTGTAAGGCTCAATTTTTCATCTGAAAATATATGCCAGCACAGAGCACAGTGCTGGTGTTTGACTGGTGGCTATTGCTACTGGTCTGTAAAGGTTAAAAGAAAGACTGAAGCTATTCACATGGAACTGTTAGCCTTGTAGAACTGGCCAATAGCCCTCCTCCCTTAAGAGGGATGTCAGCTTTTTTCCAGCTGCCTTTATCTACTTCCCATTGAAGTAACAGAAAAGCCCCAAAGGACAAATATCCAAGTAATTATTGGGGTCAGCAGCCTCTGACCTCCCAACACATCTTTATCCTCCCACACAAGTACAACCAATAACCAGCAAATAAGGAAAGTACCGTTGCCTGCATGGTTTCTAGTACCTCATTAGTGCTTTCCTCTACCTGAATGGACAGTAAAGGTGTCATTAGGAGGGGAGCATTTAAACATATAAGCCATAATTTTAGGCAGGGGCAACTATTTGGTAAATCTCATTACAGATATTTAACAAAATAATAATATTGAATTCATGGAGCTGCTGAAAAGTGTTTAGCTAAGTGGTGTGGCCTTCTTTCCCAGGTCTGGATTTGGCCAAGAAAATGCCTTCTCCTAGAACTATGAAGACTCACCTGCCTGTTCAGTTGCTGCCACCTTCCTTCTGGAAAGAAAATTCAAAGGTATGAAAAGCCAACTTTTCAAACCCAGTTTTGGTCAATATGGACAGACAATGTCTCCATAGAGGTGGAAACAAAGGTATTGAAAAATCAAGAACCAATGGAGGTATAGGGCAGAGGGTGACATTACTCCCATATTCCCACATACTGAATGCTGGATCCAGCTTTCCTTCCAAATATTATTTCTGGGTACATGCTAGAAGGTTTTCAGACAAAATCATTCTAGTTGGTTGCTGATTAAGCCACAGCCAAAAGAGAGCAAGTGGTGAAACAAAGACATATTTCCTGAAGAAGGCGATCATATTAGTTCAAATCATCTAAGAAGGAAAAAGCCAAGGCCAAGGAAGAGAATTTATTTAGGTAAAACCTGTGGAGGGAAAGGTAGAGCAAGACAAAGGTGGATGGACAACCATAAGACCATGATATTACATTGGCAACCCTTAGAGCATATCTCATGGAGCAAACTCCCAGGAACTTTTACACCTCTATGCTCTCCATTTTCAAAAATTTCCATTTATTTTGACACTTCCAAATTTGGATTCAATGTGGAATGTACATCGAATATACCAGTGTTTCTTTTTGATAACTGCTTCACTGGTGAGTCTTAAAGTCAATGAACTATAGAATATAAATCAAATATTGATTTATACACTTGCCACAAAAAGTGTAGCCATCTAGCAGAATCAAATCAAATGTATCTAGCTTGTATCAGCTAGACATGTCTTATCTCTGGGAGCAAGGTACTTTAGAAACCCAGACTGAATGGATGCTAAGGAGGGCACTTGATGGGATGAGCACTGGGTATTATACTATATGTTGGCAAATTCAATGTAAATAAAATATTTTTAAAAAAAGAAAGAAGAAAGAAAGAAAAAGAGAAAGAAAGAAAGAAAGAAAGAAAGAAAGAAAGAAAGAAAGAAAACCCAGAATGAACCCTTACCACTGAAACCGTTAAGAGTTGTCTGTTAGCCAAGATACTCTCTCCTCTGTGCAGTGCTCAGATACACAGTGCAAGTGATTGTTTTTGACTCTCTTTTTTTCTGGACTTCTCTGAGTCACCAGCTCTCCATCTTGCCCATCTCCAAGCAAGGTACAATACAATTGAATAGGATTCCACATATCAAAGCGCTATCCCATTACTTTTTTTAAAAAGATTTTATTTATTTATTCATGAGAGACAGAGAGAGAGGCAGAGACATAGGCAGAGGGAGAAGTAGGACTCAATTCCAGAACCCCGGGATCACCACTGTGCCACCCAGGGGCCCCACTATCCCATTCCTAGATCTGCTTCCCTGAGATTATACCCAGGTCACCTTGACTTGTGAAAACTTCCTGCTTTAGTCACACAGATACATAACTTCACTCATATGTGACTGTTGCTGCTCAAGAAGCAATACTATTACCAAGTGATATTGTGGACTCAATGTCAGAAGACACAATAACATCTTGTTAGTCATCATACTAGCATCTTCTTTTTGTAAAACCAGGCCTCTTAAAAATATAAAAATCTCAATGACAGCACCTCTTTTTATCTACACAGAATTGTGGATTGAATAGGAAGTAACATTAGAGAGTTTAGCCCAAGATTTTCATTTTATGATGCAGTGGTAAGTTAAATAACCATCCCCTAAAGATATCCATGTCCTAATCATCAGAAACTGTGAATGCTACCCTATATGGTAAAATGGGCTTTGCAGATGTAATTATGCTGAAGATCGTGAGATGAGAAGATTATCCTGGACCCTAAATATCAACACAATGATCCTTATAAAAGGGAGGCAAGAGGATAAAAGGAAGACGTAGATGTGACAAATGAAGCCAGGGTTTGAGTCAAAATCCGAGGAATGCAGGTGGCCTCCAGATGCTAGCAATTGCAAGGGAAGAGATTCTCCCCTAACCTCACCAAAGGGGACTAGCCCTGCCAACAGCTTGACCTGAGCCTAGTGAAATCTAGGCTCCCAGAACCATAGGAGAATAAATGTCTTATTGTTTTTTAAGCCACTACACCTGTAGGAATTTGTTACAGCTGCTGCAGAGGACTCACACAGATGGATCAGCAGAAGGTGTATTGGACGTTAGGTCACCCTGGGTCATCTCACTCCCACCACGAGCCACTGAATATGTTCCCTGTCTAGCCAGACTGCCCCTTCACAATTACTCAGACTTACAAAAAGCCAATAACCAACACAAGCATTAAGAAATACATTCACATTATGACAAGATGGTGCAACTGTGTCACATTTTTTGGTTCCATATATGCTCTCATAAATATCAGAGAAAAATTGAGCAATAGAAAAAGAGGCAGAGAAACAGTCCCAGTTCCTGCCTCCAAGGCAGCAGTCTGTGGAAAGGCAGTCAGAAAAGCCAGAGCCTGGGTTGATTGCCTGAGAGGAAAATGTTACTGGGTGAGTGGTTCTGTTGGACACAGAAATTCTGTTCAGTAGTGAGACTTAGGAAAATGCTTGAGAAACCCTTTATGTGCTCTTCTTCCCCAGCTCTGCTGAGAATGCACATAGCAGCACAGGTGGGCATGGAAGTCTGGGCAGTGAATGGGAGAAAGGGAACTGCAGGACAAGAAGCCAAGGGGTCAGCTCTCCCCAGCCAGACCACCTCCCTGCTTTTCCAATGAGAAGAATCATCACAAGCAGCTCCAAAGAGAGACTTAGCACTGCCCTCAAAAATCCTACAATCTTGCCACAAATGAAAAGTAGGAGCAATCATTCATCTGTAAGGCTGCAGCTCATTGTATGTAGAGAAGACTAGACTAGTCAGCTAGGAGACTAAACTTTAGCTCCCCCATGCAATAACCTAGTTAGACTCCTTGCTTAATGCAAGCCAAGAAGGACCTATCCTTCATACACTGGAAAATACCACAGTGGCCTCCTTAGCCTCTAGGAATATCATTGTTAGGGGGACTATAGTATTTATCATGCAAACCAGGATACTTTTGAGGGGGGTGGGGCGTGCTCCTAATCATTATCTCAGACCATACATATACAATGGAACTCTGGCTGAGCAAACTGAAAGATGTGGTCCTCCTGCTCATAGAAAATGCATGCATGTTCAGTTACTCATATGGGATAATCTAAGATTCTTCTAATAACGTGGTCCTGTGCACTGAGCAATAGTATTTGTCTTGTTTTCTGTCTGTCTCAATCCCCTTGCTGGCTGATTTCAGATTATCTATGTGGCTAGAAATGCAAAGGACTGTCTGGTATCCTACTACCATTTCTCAAGAATGTCTAGACTGGTACCTGACCCTGGTACATGGGAGGAGTATATTGAGGCATTCAAAGCTGGAAAATGTGAGTAAAAGGAAATTATGGGTTCATGTTTCCTCATTTATTCTTCACATTTCCTTGTTCACCACTGACATCAAAAAGGAAAGGTTTTCGTTGAATGATCATGGTCATCAAGGTCATGGGAGGATGTGGATGGCACATTCAAACTGGATCATTTGGGGAGAATTTAGCTAAGAGACTCTTTAGAAAGCTATGGGCAGAGTTTAAGGAAATAAACAAGTGACAGTGCAGCATTCTGTGGTGAGCACCAACAGGGTGCCATTGCGTCCTGAGAAAGGACAGAGTCCCTTAACAGTAGCTGAGGCCTTCAATAGGGGAGAGTCCACCACTCTCCCCTAGTGAGCCAATAGGAAGGGCATCAGGGATATAAACACACCCTTCTCACTCCTGCCTCCAAAATCCTCTCAGTGCCTTCTACCGGCAAATCCCAGGTGGAAGCCTGAGCACAAAAGAGCCCATTGACAGGCACTTGGCAGAATGAGCACTGGGTATTATGCTATATGTTGGCAATTTGAACTCCAATAAAAAAAAAAAAAGAGCCCATTGACATAGTCCCTAGAGGTCAACCTCACGGGGTGGAAGAAGGTGAAGGGCCAACAAAAGATACCCAGTGCACCTCTCTTCCTCCTGGTCACCATTATAGAGAGTAAAGATGTCCAAATATCTGGTAATTATCGATTTTTCAGAGTGAAAATCTGCCCACAAGGAGACAGTATTGCATAACACTAACCTAGACACAATGCAGTGATACCAGGGAAAGAAAAATCATGAGCCCTGGCCACTACACACTATCTCATGTGGTAGTACATTCAAGGGCAGGAATATAAACCAAGGAATCCAGGATACTTTTTATCATCTCCTTAAATATTAAAAAGTCCTTGTCTTCTGCAAATAGGACTTCTGGCCAGGGTCTGTGTCTTCTTTGTCCCTTTTATTTGAGATATCCATGCTCATTTTGTAAGTTTCAAGTTGATATTGATTCCCCCTTTCTCCTTGTTCCCTCCAGTGCTGTGGGGTTCCTGGTATGACCATGTGAAGGGATGGTGGAATGCGAAAGACCAGCATCCTATTCTCTACCTCTTCTATGAGGACATAAAGGAGGTGAAGTACAGCACATTCTCCATTAGACTCACTATGTTCTCCAGTGAAGCAAACCACATATGGGACCCTGATGTGTGGACTTGCCCATAGAAGAACCTTCAGTGCAAGTCCTTTCTCTCCATGACACTCTTCCCAACTCAGTTTTATACTCAAAAGCTCTAACTAGTTTCCTGCTCTTCTCAATCTTCTTTGCTTCAGCTCACAACTTCCAGAAGATCCTTCTTCCTCAGGAAATGTCACATGCCTTTATAGTCTAATGAATCCTGATACTCATGAACCACGTGTCTTCACCTGTGAAATGGGTATCATCTCACTTTGTTTCTCACAAAATACTATAAGGATTTATGAGATCACATTCGTAAAGTGCCTAGTTGTGTTCGGTGAATACTCAGGGAGAGTCTCCTTCTCCCCACTCCCCACCCCAGACCCACATCACAAATGAAGTTTAATGCATATAAATGTTGGCAGGATTGGTCCCACATATTGGGACAGAGGACAGATTTCTCCTTTTCTTTTCTTTTTTAAGATTTTATCTATTTATTCATGAGAGACACAGAGAGAGAGAGAGAGAGAGAGAGGCAGGGACACAGGCAGGGGGAGAAGCAGGCTCCATGCAGGGAGCCCGACATGGCACTGGATCCCGGGTCTCCAGGATCACACCCGGAGCTGTAGGCAGTGCTAAACCGCTGAGCCACCCAGGCTGACCGATTTCTCCTTTTCAAGTCATTGTATGAGAAGCATGACAAATTCACTCTCATAACCCAGGTGAACAGTGTCCCATAATTATAAACTACTTATGATGCCAATGCCGAGGAATCTAATCAAAAGTGTAACTCCTTGGGGCACGTGGGTGGCTCAGTCGGTTGAGTGTTCAACTTTTGGTTTCAGCTCAGGTCATAATCTCATGGGTCATGGAATTGAGCCCCATGTCTAGTTCCACACTCAGTGGGTCGACTGCTTGAGGATTCTCCCCCTCTGTCCTTCCCCCTGCTCTCTCGCTCACTCTTGCTCTGTCTCTCTCAAATGAGTAAATAAATCTTAAAAAGAAAAAGAAAAAAAAAAAGCTATAGTTCCTTTTCTGCAACTCAACAGAAAGAACCAGTGCATAAGAATTTGCATTTCTGGGTCAACTTAAGATCTTTGTATTCATCCCCTTACTAGCCTCCTACCAAACTCACAGGCTCTTTTGCCATCTTTTATACCTCAAATATGAGAGTGTCATACCGTGCTTCACCAGCAACATTTTTCCGTCCTTTATACAACCTTTCCTGATCTCTACCAGGAGTCATAATTGTTCTTTTCTTTTTTTTTTTACAATTGTTCTTTTCAACAAATCTCATGGCACTCGCTGTGTGCAAGCAGCACGTTTTCTGGGCGAGGTTTTGCTGTTAGTTATGCTTATATCCATCTCCCTGTTGCAGGGTGAGCCTCCTAAGGGAAGGAATGGCTTTCAACTTTGTGTCATGGCAGCACCTGGGATGGTATAGTGCCTTGCACATAGTCATCACCTGAGGGATAGTTGTTGAATATATTTGAACTGATTCCTTAATTTCCTCTCAAATACTATTGGTCCAAACAGAATATCCTGAAAATCCAAAATTATTTGCTTTGTATAACTGATCTGCATACAGGATCCAAAGCGGGAAATTAAGAAGATTTTGAAGTTCCTGGAGAAAGAAATGCCAGAAGAAATTCTGAATAAAATCATCTATCACACCTCCTTTGATATAATGAAGCAAAATCCGATGGCCAACTATACCACTTTGCCTACCCCCCTCATGGATCAATCTATTTCCCCTTTTATGAGGAAAGGTAAGATTTATATTCTCAAATGCCACCTTGGACTCTGTAGTACCCATGATCTGCTTAGATTTTTCAGTAATGTCTCATGCCCCATTATTCATTCCTTTCAATGACACTACTGCATAATTTTTCAGAGGCAAACTTCCTTTTTTCCCCCCATTCTTGTGTTGGGTCCAAGGATGCGTGCTCCCTCTTCCCTGTACTCTTCTGGCAACTCCTGAGACTTTGCCTTGTTTTAGGGATGCCTGGGGACTGGAAGAACCATTTCACTGTGGCCCAGAATGAAGAATTTGACAAGGACTACCAGGAGAAGATGGCAGGGACTACCCTGACCTTCCGCACAGAGATCTGAGAACAACAGGGGAATCCATCAGTCACGACCTCCTTCGTAGATTTTAGACATTTGAGCCTCATAATCAAGAATACTTAAAACTACCATACCTGTCCTCCAATCCTGAGCTTTCCTGCACTATCCATAGATTCTATGCCACTATAATATACTTCATCCAAATGTAATCAGATCCTGGGTAGATGTTTGATGAAATCAAAATCTGGGTAGAAATTTTAAATTATACTATGTGATTATTTGCATAGACACCTCTTTATTGAGTTGCACTAACCTGGGCACCATACAGCGATGCAGGGTAAAGAAAGATTATGATCCCTGACTGCTACACTCTGTCTCATGTGGTAGTAAATTCAAGGGCAGAACTATAAAACAAGGAATCCAGAGTACTTTTTATCATCTCCCTAAATATTTAAAAGCCCCTGTCTTCTGCAAATAGGACTTCTGGCCAGGGGTTATTGTCTTTTTTGCCTCGGTCTCTTTTACTTGAGACATCCATGCTCATTTTGTAAGTTTCAAGTTGATAGTGATTCCACCCCTCTCTTGTTCCCTCCAGTGCTGTGAGGTTCCTGGTATGACCATGTGAAGGGATGGTGGGATGCAAAAGACACATGGCATAATCTCATCACTAGCTCACAATAGCCTGACTGCCCAGATGCAGAACTCATGAAAAGAGAGAAATAAAAGTGGAACATCAACCTAAGAGAAAGAAAGTGAATGAGAAGCAGAGGAAGAGAAGTGAACACTATGAAGAATGTATAGGGAGAACCAGAGTTTATCCCTAACCATCAAGAATGAGACACAGAGGATGACCCAGCTCTTGGAAGTACTAGGTTATGAGGCACAGATGGTGCTAGTGAGCTGTGCTTGATTCAGGTGGTCTCAAGTTGGATATGGTCTCAAGACCAAAGAGAAAAGCGAGAGTGGGTATGAGTGATGAGCAGCGCAGGACAAACAAGAAACAGTTTACTTCTGAGGCCAACTCAAGGCTGGAAGGCAGAAAACAACTTATATTTCAGATGGGCTTCTTAGAGACAAAGGGGACAAATCCTTAAATTGGCCTCATGTCCCCCAAATAAAACAAAATACAAGCACCACATGCACTTTAAGAAAATCTTAACTACCACATCTCTGGAAGGATCACATTTCATGCTTCTTAAAAAGAGGCTCCTAGCAAAATTGTCAGGACCACCAAATTATTCAGGCACACATATAATCATATTCTGCTTCTTTTTCTTTTTCTTTCATTAAAACCAGTCTCAAGGGGCCCCTGGGTGGCTCAGTAGGTTGAGCGGCCGCCTTAGGCTCAGGTCATGATCTCATGCTCCTGGGGTCAAGACCCATATCTGGCTGCTCAGCAGGGATTTTGCTTTTCCCTCTCACTCTCCCTCCATGCTCTCTCTCAAATAAATAAAAAGCAAATGAAAGTTTAAAATAATAAAACTTGTCTCAAGGAAGCGTGTGGAGTCATTTACACAAGTAGTGCAAAGATCAGCGTGTTATTTTAAAAGAATGGTGGGCATTTGCTTCAACGTGGATGGAACTGGAGGGTATTATGCTGAGTGAAATAAGTCAATCGGAGAAGGACAAACATTGCATGTTCTCATTCATTTGGGGAATATAAATAATAGTGAAAGGGAATATAAAGGAAGGGAGAAGAAATGTGTGGGAAATATCAGGAAGGGAGACAGAACATAAAGACTCCTAACTCTGGGAAATGAACTAGGGGTGGTGGAAGGGGAGGAGGTGGAGGGTGGGGGTGAATGGGTGATGGGCACTGAGGGGGACACTTGACGGGATGAGCACTGGGTGTTATTCTGTATGTTGGTAAATTGAACACCAATAAAAATTAAAAATTAATTTATTAAAAAAAAAAGAATGGAGGGAAGGTGCAGCTTGTGCAAGTGGGTGCACCACTTAATCATAAGATACAGGAAAGTAGCAAGTCCACCCAAGAACAAAGAAGGCCATTTGCATTCTTCCACCATTCTGCTTTCTAAGATAAGCATGAAAATCGTGAACCACATGACAATCCCATGCAGTATCCGCGCAGAGTGTTGAGGTGCTCTGAGGAAAGACTTCTGGATGTCCCTCTGAGAAGCAGTACACATGTTGCAGGTTCTAGAAGCAGGCAGATGGGCAGAGCCAGGACCTGTGGTGGGCATGGACCAGGCTAGCAAGGATTCTAAAATACAGGGTACAGATTTCAGGCAGTAGCAGGAATAGAGTCCCCAGCCAGAAGAGTGGCTAATGGATAGCTCTCCATGCATTAGGTCACCCCAGTGAACCCCTGCACTACCAGGGTCTTGTGGCTAACCAGTTCCCCAGGAGTAGCCATGGGGGGGAGGGGAGTCACGTTCAAGTCCAAAGTTTAGCAGAAAAAGCTGGACCTGACTGGCTAGGGTTTAAGTCCACACCGTGCTCAAAACTCCACAGTCCCTCATGGCCTTAACCAGGAGGCCACTAGCTCCTTCATGAGCTCCAGGAAGGTGGAGAACATCCCTGACCACCACCAGGATCAGCAATGTGAAGCAGGGAAGAATGGGGATGTGCAGAAAGGTGGGCTGGACAAGCTCCCCATACGAGGTTCTGTGCACAGGGTTGGCTGTGACACCCAACAGTAAGCTCATGTGTCCTTCCCGGCACCCTGTGCTCTGAGCCCAGGACACCAACACAAAACATGTCCCAACACTGCCCCTTCAGGTCCCAGGAAGATGGGTGGTCAGGTTACCACCTTGCTTCCAGAAGCAGCAGAAAGCTGCAATTTCCTGCTACAATTGACCACAGGTTGCCTTGCAAGGCAGAGCATTCTCAGGGCTCTCCAGAAGCCTGTGGTATCCCCTGTTTATGGTTGGTTTCCAAAAGCAGACCCTGGAATGAGGATTCCTGTGCGAGTAACTTATTTCAAAAGTGTTTCTAGGAGAGGATCATCAGAGAGTGGGGAAGGAAGATGGGGAGGGAGTCTGCACAGTCCCAGCCTCATCCTCAGGGGCTCCAGGAGAGCCCCTCCTAGAGGCAGGGCAGGGAGCTGGGCTTTCGTTTCCTACCCTCAGTCCTTCCCTGTGGCTGCCCTGAGATATGTCAGCTCCCAAATTCCTGTGGTCTCAGAGCTTCTGGGCAAAGCCACCCCAGTGCCCAAGGGCAAACTTCCTTCTCTGAAGCAGGCCCAGGCCTATAGGAAGGACACACACAGCTGAAGCCTGAGGCAGAGGCTGGTGGTGCCAGTCCAAGGGAATCTGGGCAGGGCACCAGGAGCACTGCTCCATTTCCAGAGAACTTCAGTGAAGAGGAGCCCACCACTGAGTGAAAAGCACACCACTGGGGCAGTGTCACCAAGAACCTTGAGCTCTACATAATTGGACCACTTCATTCTGAAGCTGGGAACTAGGTAGTCGGGGGGGGGAACACAGGGTGAGGACAGAGGCTGATAAGTGTGAGGAAGGATAGCAGTGGCAGTACACGTGGGATTGCTGTGCCAGCTCAGCGTTATGAACCCTGCCTTGGCCTTTGCCACCCAAGCTGGCAGTGTCTTCAACTGCAGGTGAAAGTCCCTCTTCTTTTTCCCCCACATGCTGCTCCCTGACACATTATGTGTGGCCACTCAGGTGGGAACCTCCTGGAACCTGAGCACACACTCTAGTCCCCTTCCATGGGGCAGAGGGTAGGGGGTCCCGGGAGATACTATACAAGTCCTACTGTGATCAGGGGGACAGAGTCAAGAGTTAAGTCTGAAATGGGGGACTGAGACAAGGCTGCCAGAGAAGATGGCCTGGAGGGACAGGGAGAGGGGACGGGAGGGGTAGGGAAAGTGAGCAGTAGAAAGGATTTGTCTGATGATGGCAAAATTCCTAAATGGATGAGCACCACCAAAACTAAAGGGACAAAACACCGCTTTAGTTTCTGGGCATATTAAAGACTTATTAAATACTTAATTTCTGAGAGAAAGCTGAAAAATTTTAAACTTTTCTACTTTCCCACTTCACATTGAATTTTATAATGAAACCTCTTATTGAGATACATACATACATAGATGGTAGATAGAGTTACAGAGAAAAAATTTGAAACCATTTTAAAGTGTATTTGATTGCATGGGCATTTGTTAATGTCTGCATGCCACGAGATTTCACAATAGGGTTTGCCTGGCACATCAACCCCAGCAAGATGTTCCTGTCTCCCAAAGATTTTCCTTTACAAACAGCCTTCAGGCTGGTGTGCAGTTATGTCATCTTTGGGTCTAAAGCTGAAAAAAAAAATACTTTGAAATCATAAAGCAATCTGCACACAAAGCTTCATACAGCGAGCCTATTGACGTGATAAAAGACCTTGGATTTCAGCTTTGTTTCCAAAATAGTGTCATAAATGTTGGCAATCGACAGAAGTGGAAGTCCTCCATTTCTCAGCCACCTGACTCATGTTTCTCGCTCACACTTAAGAGAGCATGGTTACACATTAGTCTGTCAACTAATCCCTGTACAAATATTTCTTTTTTTTATTTTATTTATTTATTCATGAGAGATACACAGAGAGAGGTGGAGACACAGGCAGAGGCAGAAGCAGGCTCCATGCAGGGACTCAATCCCTGGTCTCCAGGATCACGCTCTGGGCTTAAGGTGGCACTAAACCGCTGAGCCCCCCAAATATTTATTAGGAGCTGAGATTCATCATAAGAGAGAGCCTGAAGATGACATGCTTCCATCTGGGTTGGAGGTGGAAACAAGAGAATCATCTAAGGCTCCTTCCGGTCTAGCGTCTGTGAATGTGAAATTCAAATTTGAATATATTCTGCTCCCTTCAAAAACTCCTATCCAATAATTTAAATACCGAGATGTTATGAAATAAAGTTAATACTTAAATATTATGGTGTAAAGTCAATACAGCTTATATTACGAATAAGGGGATGAGAGATGGAAAAAATAAACATGATATGTGTACATAAACACAAATATATTCATAACAAAATAAGGAGGAAATTCTTGTGACAGTTACCATCTTCATTTCTGTAACTGGCAATGTGGTCATGGCTGGTATTCCTAACTACCTTCTTCGACTCCATATTCTCTTTGCCTTCCGCAGGCTCCTCAACAGGTTGTGGTTCTTTTCCTGGTGGGGTGACCCAAACCCCCATTCCTGAAGGTTCTGGTCCATTAGTAGTACTTCTGGATTATATTGCTGCAGTTTTTCAAAGGCCTTAATCAGGACATAGTAACAGTAAGAGGTGTTCTAAGGGAAGTGCCATGTTCTAGACTCTTCCTCACCTCTGTTGTGGAGTAGTAGCAAAGCAACTACTTTCTTTACCTGTTGACTCAGAGGCATGAAAAGCCCAATACAGCCTGTAAGTAATATTAACTTCTAGTTCAATGGTATCATTTTTGAGTCTCCTGGTGGAATCATCCCACCTGTTGAGACTGAGGCCTCTAGACCCGTAGATCATAAACTTACAGGAACAGGAAGCAAAACTTTGCTAGTGGGTCTCTAGGTATAACGGCAGGTGGTACCATTATTCCCATTCCCACCCTCTGATTCTGGGACCCATGAATCCTGGCTATGGAAGAAACAGCATCATCTGTTGAGTGCTGATTCAGAGAATGCACAGCCTCCTGAGGGACCTTGCCCCGGCCTTGCAAGATGTGGCCACCCAGTTAGCACTGTAACTGAATCTTCAGAAGGCTATTCCACAGTTCCATCAAGACAGCTGCTTCAGGATGGTAGGAATGGTAAGACCAGTGAATAGATTCACTTCACTTGCCATGAAATGATCCCCTTGATCAGAAGCAATGCTGTGTGGAATACCTTGGTGATGCAGAAGGCATTCTATAAGTTCATGGATAATAGTTTTGGCAGAAGCAGTGCATCCAAGGAAGGCGAATCATATTGTAACAGCACTCCAAACCAGTCTTAGGCATTACCTTGCTTCAAGCTATGCAGTCCTTACTTGCTGACCTAAACCCCATAGTTTGTAGCAGAACTATCCTACCTCCCTTGAGATCCTTCAGACCTGTGGCCTTGAGGAACAAAGGACCAGAATATCCAGAAGATAAGGCCTGACCACACTTGAAAACAGCCATCATGACCACAAGGTCCTTAGTAAGAGACACCTGGGAGTCTTGAATCTCCGTACAAGGGGAGGAGTCCAGACTGCCTTGCCAGGACACAGCTCGTTGAGCTGCAGGGTATGCTTTACTGATAGACACCTGGCAGCCTTGATTATTAGCAGAGCAGAGGAATCTGGAAGCCTTGCAAGCACAAATGATTAGTTGCTGAGCATCAGCTTCTCCTGCATGTAGCCCCCTCCCCCATTCCTCACACTTTCCACTGGTTCCCCTACACAGGGAGGACAGTCTTTGGAATGTTAGTCTACCAGCTTCCCAAGTTGCCAGCTTCCTGAATAAAGCAACTTTTGCTTTCCCACCATTACCAGTCTCTCAAGTATTGACCCAATTCAGGCTCCATGCTGGGTGTAGATCCTGCTTATTAAGATTCTCCTCATTTTCCTTCTGCTCCTCCCCACCCCCTCTAAGGCAAAAGAAAAAGAGATGAGTGACTATTTGAAGAGATTGATTGTCAAGTCTTTACTCCAAAATCCGAACGCCTACAATTCACCTATAGGAGCCCATCAAATGCTCCAAAGCATCCTTTTCTGCTGCTACCACTCCAAACACCATTGGATCTGTCAGATCACATGGCCCAAATGGCAGAGCAGCTTGCACAGCAGCCTGGACCTGTAACTCAGGGTCTTCTCTTATCCTGGGCCCCACTCAGAACTAGCAGCTTCGTCAGGTCACTCAGTAAGTGGGCTGGAATAGCACATCCAAATGGGCAATATGTTGCCTACAAATCCAAGGAGGCACATAGGCATCTTTTTTTTTTTTTTTTTTTTTGTTGTGGGAAGGTCCAGAGGCAACAACTTACCCTTCACCTTAGAAGGAATTCTCGACATGCTCTGCACCACTGGGTTCTAGAAATTTCACAGCCGGAAAAAAAAAATTGAAAGAAAAAAAAAAGAAAGAAATTTCACAGCAGGAGAAAGCTACTGAATTTTTTTAAAGATTTTATTTATTCATTCATGAGAGACACAGACTGAGAGAGAGAGGCAGAGATACAGGCAGGGGGAGAAGCAGGCTCCTCACAGGGAGCCCAATGCGGGACTTGATCCCCTGACCCAGGATCACACCCTGAGCCAAAGGCATGCTCAACTGCTGAGCCACCCAGGCTTCCTAGCTACTGAATTTTTATTGAATTTATTTCCCACCCTCTGACATGCAAGTATCTTACCAATATGTCTAGAGGAGTGGCTGTTCTTGCTCAATAGTCCAATCAGCATAATATCACCAATGTAACTGATCAGTGTGATGTCTTGTGGAAGGAAAAGGTGATCAAGGTCCCTCTAGACTAAATATGACATAGGGCTGGAGAGCTGATATTCCCCGGAAGTATGACAGTGCAGGTGTACTGCCAGCCTTGCCAGCTGAAAGCAAATGTTCTGGTAGTTTTTATGAAGATAAAGTATGGAGATAAAAGTATTTGCATGGTCAATAGCCACATACCAGGTACCAGGCACTGTGTTAATTTGCTCAAGTAAGGAAACCACAACGCCTGGTACAGCAGCTACAATTAGAATTAATACCTGGTTAAATCCACCATCATGCTCTAAGCTCCAGCTGTCTTCAGCACCAGCCAAATAGGAGAGTTGACTGGGGACCTGGGGGGAATCATCCTTCTAGTCCTTGAAGATAGCATTAATCTCTGCAATGTCTCCATGAATGTGATATTGCTTTAGGTTTACTATTTTCCTGGGTGGAGGTAGTTCTAGTGACTTCCACTTGGCCTTTCCCACAACAGCCCTCACTCCACAAGTCAGGGAATGAACATGAGGATGAATTCTGCCAGCTGCTGAGGATGCCTATTAGGCATTCCAGAACTGAGGGAAATAATCACAGTATGGGTGTGAGGACCCACAGAACTGATGATGTGAGACAGAACTCTGTCAAACAACTGACTTCTATAAGCCCCTGCTCTGACTGGAGGACCATGGTAATATTCAGTGTCTCCTGGAATCAGTGTCAATTCAGGAACAGTGTCTAGTAGTCCCTAACAGGTCTGATTATTTCCTTTTCTCCAAGGCATCATTACCTTGATAAATAAGTGACGATAGGTCCCTTTCGGGAAGGCTGGTAGAAAGAGTAATGGTATATGTTTGATAGTTTATCAGAGTCCCTCTTCAAGAGAACCTGGCCTTCCTTCACTCTGTGATTCCAGGTCTCCAAACTGACACATCTCTGATTTGACTGAGGAACCTTAACTTTCTGTTCTGATGAGTGAGGTTAGACTTTGTTTATTTGACCTAGAACTTTTCTGCTTATAAAGTTCAAGTGAGAATTTAACAGGCCTCCTGTTCATTTCACTTCTAGAGATACCACAATCAACTAGCTAATGCCATTTGGTCTGTACATGTCAGAGTATTCTAAGCACTCAGCTCTCCTTTATGGTAATTGTGTCAGTGAGCCTTCTTGCTCAACTGCAGACACCAACGGTTAAAACTGGAAATGGAGAAGACAGCTTAACTCATCTCTAACTGAAACCCATTATGCTTATTTCTTATCACACTTTCTTCAGACATTGACAAAGATATTTTGCAATGACTGTACCAAGCCTCACCCTTTTGTTTCCTGAGTTAGTTACTGTGATAGATAGATTGGTAACCACATTCACCTTGTCTCTGGTTGAGTGCCACCACTTGGCCTCACCACCCCAGAATCCAACTACTCCCCTTGCATTAGGCTCCCTAGTTCACTGTCTACAGTTTCCACAATGACATGGAATCTACAGTCACTGAGCTCTGATGCCAGGGCTCTTCTCATAAATTTATTCCTCACATTTATGGTAAACAGGATGCCTTCTGGACCCTCCCAGTGTGACTGAATAGGTCCTAAGTGACAAATCCACCCTAACATTTCAGTCCTCCCTAAGTCTTCAAATGTCTTCCTCTATATTCCACCAATGCAGGTCCAGAATTTCCTGTTCTCCCAGAGTGGTCTACCTCTTGGGTCATGCTTCAGGCAACCAACCAGACAGATGCAGCCCTCCCTAACCCCTAGAGTTGCAGCAGTAAATGTAGAATCTCTACTTAGTGGGTCCTCATGTATGAATTTGGCTTAATTAAACTTTATTCTCTTTCCACCATTACTCCTTAGCCTTACATTCAAGTAGTTCTTAGAGACTGTAATGCACCTCCTCATGGGTCACACTTCACTTTAAGGGGCCTGCTGGAACTTAAGTCCAGTCAAAGGTCTAGAAGCACAGAGGGAGCTAGAGTGGGTCCTAAGGAGAATAGTCAGTATCTCGCAAGGCAACTGCCTCAGGGGATGCCAATGCAGTTTCCTTAGGCAATGCAAGGTCCAATCCCTCAAACAGAAGTAGAGAGGCTATTCTACTGGGAAAGAAGAGTCATCAGAATTTAAGGGCTCAAAGTCTCCAACTCCACCAGGGTCCTCTCGCACAACCGCTTTCCAACTTTCAGAGTTCCATTCCTTCCTAGTCAATACCCTCACTTTAACAGTAGATAGCCTACGAAGCTGGGTATTCAGTTTGCATTGTAATGATTGCATTGCCTTGCATTGTAATCCAGCAACTTGCAAGATGAGATCGTGGGTTTGGTTTTCAGCATCTTAGCCCTGCAGGTATAGGATACGAGGGCCTCTTTTGGGGAAGACATAAAGATTTCAGTTCATGTACATGGCACTTGAGCTGGGAATTCAGGCCCCTGAATGTCTCATTTTCATTACATGTTTTGTCCAGTAACATTTTTGTCCAGTGACATTGCAAGGGCCAATCTCATTATGCTCACCAGTTTATAATGACAACTGTTTGAACATATCACATGCACGATCACTCAGATCTTTGTTTCTTCCAAGTGTTTGGCTGGGAGTATCCAATGGTGATATTTTGATATCTCTACTGCTAAATATTGCCATGAACACATTGTGAGTGTTCTCTTTACTACTGGAAATAGAATCATTAATGTCTTTAAATCTTATCAGATTAGACAGCTAATTCCAGAAAATCCCAGGACCAATTTGAAAAATTCCTTATTAAGATTCTATTCCTCCAGAACTATTCTTGGTACCAAAATCTTATTAGTCAGAATTGTCCAGAGAAACAGAATTAGTATATGTATGTATTAAAGAATTAGCTCATGCAATTATAGAGGCTTGCAAAACCAGTGTTCCAGTGCAAATCCCCTTAGGCAGGAGAACTCTTTCTTAATCAAGGAAAGTCAGCCTTTTGTTCTATTCAGGTCTTGAACTGATTGGATGAGGCCCACTCACATGATGGCAATCTCTGTTACTCAGTCTACCAATTTAAATGTTAATCTCATTCAAAAAACACCCTGCAGAATCGGCCAGAATAATCTTTCACCACTTTATGGTTCAGTCAAGTTGACAGATAAAATTTACGATCAAAGACATCTAGGCTTGCACATCAAAGTCTTTCTCTCTAGTAATCCCATGTTAGTCACATGCTGGGGCCAGTAATTTCCATGTCTGCTGATATTCTCTTTCCAGTTTCACTCCTGCTGCAGTAGCACATAATTTTTGCCTGGATTCTTAGAGCAGTCTTGTAATTCCAGCACTTTACTTTCTCCAAACCATTTTTTTTTTTTTTAAGATTTTGAGAGAGGTAGACAGAGATAGCAACAAAGAGTGCAAGTGGGGAGGAGAGGAAGAAGCAAGCTTCCTGCTGGGCAGGAAGCCCAACATGGGACTCAATCCCAGGACCATGGGATCATGACCTGAGCTGAAGGAAGATGCTTAACCAGTTGAGCCACCGAATCACCCTTCTCCAAATCATTTTATAGTCTACTTCATGTTATTCTTAAAAAGCAGCTCCAAGTGTGCCATTCTCCTGCTCAAAACCTTTCAGCAGTAATCTACTGACTACCAAAGTAACCACACATTCTTTGTCATGAGAAACTTAAAAAGCCACAATAGCATATTTCCATTTCTCTACACATTTGGTCAACATCGTGGTTCCCACATTTTCTGATTTCAGGATCCCTACACACTCTTAAAAATTATGGAGAACTCAATTCCAGGTGTGCAGGAGTTATGATGGTGGAGGAATAGGGGGACCCTAAGTTTGGTTTCTTGAATACAACTAGATAGTTATCAAATCATTCTGAATACCTGAGACATCAATTGGAGGTCTGAGAAAATAAATCTACAAGTAGAAAAGCAACCACCTTTTGGAAGGTAGGAGATGTGGAAACTTGACTCCAGGGTGATATATCTAAGGATATGAAGGGAAGGAGTCTGCTTAAAGAGGTACTGCAAAATATTATAAGCAGTGGAGTGCAAAATTGGAACTTCTAGAAGTCTGCTACAATGGGAGACATGCCTGGCTTAAAGGTGATCAGGTAGGGAAGTGGGGTGGAATCCCAGGTGTGACAATGTGGTTGGAGGATCTCCAGGATCACAAGAAGGAGGGATACCAGAGTGCAGCACTGTTCCCAGGAATAGGAGCAAGGAAGCCAGCTGAAAAGTGAGTCTAGGTGCCAACTTTCTGCTCTGTGGTGCCATAAACTGGGAACTGCTGCATGGTTCTGCAACAAATTTCCTGGGAGGGGTCCAGCAAAAGGCAAACACATGGCCAGATGCCTCCCCTCCCTGAACAGGAACAGGACAGGCTGCACCAAATGAGTCCTTAAAATTTGGAGTTTTGAAACTTAGTCTTGTGCTTGAGATAAAAAAGCTCAGACACAGCCAGGGTGAACACAGAGTCCTGGTGGAAACTGGAGACAAGAGGAATTAATTGTTCTTCTGTGAGGGCTCAATGAAGAGTAGGCAGCACAAATTTTCAGCTCCAGGGCTAGAAAGCAAGGATCTGCCATATTCATCCCACCAATCAATGCTGAAAGCATCCAGAGAGCAAAACAATGCCCCCTAGTGGAATTTGAAGCCACATACACTGAGCTCTGCTTCGGCACACTGGAGGCACATTTCCGCTAGGTCAAGGCCACCTGAGAACCAGCCCAACAGGCCCCTCCCCAGAAGACCAGCACAAAGAACTCACCAAGCTTACTGATCATAGAGGGCTGCAAAGCTTCAGCTCTCATCCTCTGCACTTTTATTCTTCATCTTTTTAAATTTTTTCAGTTTTCTTTTTTCAATCTCTTATTTTTTAAGCTTTTTTTATATATACTTGTTATATATTTTTGTTTCCTTTCATTATATTATAGATATATATCTATATATATAGATATAGCATAGAAACTATATATATATATTATTATATATATATAGTTTCTTTCTTTCTTATTTTGTAATCTAGTTTCTTTTAACAAGCAGAGCAAAACACACCCAGGATCTGTTGTTGTTGTTTCTTTTTCTTTCTTTTTTTCCTTCCTGGACAAAATGATGAGATGAAGAGAGTCATCCCAAAGAAAAGAACAGGAGGTAGTACACACAGCCAGGGATTTGATCAATACAGATATAAGTAAGATGTCTGAAATAGAATTTAAAACAATGATTATAAGAAAACTAGCTGGGCTTGAAAAAAACATAGAAGACACCAAAGAATCGGTTAATGTAGAGATAAAAGAACAAAAATCTAGCCAGGCCAAAATTAAAAATGCTATATCCAAGATGCAGTTCCAAGTGGAAGCCATAAGAACAAGGATAAATGAAGCAGAACAGTCAATCAGTGACATGGAAGATAAAACTATGGAAAATAACAAACCTGAAAAGAAAAGGGAAAGAAAACTATTAAATCTAAAAGTAGACTTAGGGAACTCAGCAATTCCATAAAGCAAAATAATATCCATATTATAGGAATTCCAGAAGAAGAGTGGGAAAAGGGGGGCAGAAGGCTTATTTGAACAAACTGTAGCTGAGAACTTCCCTAATGAGAACTTTCCTAATCTGGGGAAGGAAACAGGCATTCAAGTCCAGGAGACCCCTCAAAATCAGTAAAAATAGGAGCACCTGGGTGGCTCAGTCAGTTAAGCATCTGCCTTTGGCTCAGGTCATGATCCCAGGGTCCTGGGATTGAGACCCACTTCAGGCTCCCTGCTCAGTGGTGAACCTGCTTCTCTTTCTCCCTTTGCTGCTCCCACTGCTTGTGCTCTCTCGCATGGGCGCTCTCTCGCTCTCTTTCTCTCCCTCTGTCAAAATAAATAAATAAATAAAATATTTTTTTAAAGCAAAATAGGTCAACACCACAATATATTATAGTGAAACTTGCAAATTACAAAGATAAAGAGAAAATTTTGAAGCAGCTCTGGAGAAGTCCTTAAGCTACAGGGGTAGATAACATAAGACTGGCAGCCAACCTGTCCACAGAGACCTGGCAGGCCAGAAAGAATTGGCATGATATATTCAATATGCTAAATGGGAAAAATACACAGCCAAGAATACTTTATCCAGCAAGGCTGCCATTCAGAATAGAAGGAGAGAGAAAGGGTTTCCAAGACAAAATCTAAAGGAATTCATGAACATTAAACCAGCCCTGCAAGAAATATTGAGGGGACTCTTTGAGTGGAAAGAGAGACCAAAAGTAACAAAGACTAGAACAGAGACAAACTACAAGAACGACAACTTTACAGGTAATACAATGGCACTAAATTCATATCTTTCAATAATTACTCTGAATGTAAATAGGCTAAATGCTCTAATCAAAAGACATAGGGTATCAAAATGGACTTTAAAAAATACCCATCAATATGTTGCTACCAAGAGACTCATATTAGACCCAGAGATACTTCCTGATTGAAAGTGAGGGGGTGGGGAAACTTTATCATGCTAATGCAAATCAAAAGAAAGCTGGAGTAGCCATTCTTATATCAGACAAACTAGATTTTAAGCCAAAGATTATAATAAGAGATGAAGGACATTATATCATAATAAAGAAGTCTGTCCAAAAAGAACATCTAACAATTATAAATATTCATGTCCCTTATTTGACAGTAGCCAAATGTATAAATCAATGAATAACAAACTTAAAGAAACTCATTGATCATAATACAATAATAGTAGGGGACTTTAACATCCTACTCACAGTAATGGACAGATAGATCATCTAAGCAGAATATCAATAAGGAAACAAGGGCTTTGAATACACACTGGACCAGATGGACTCAACCAGATATACTCAGAGCATTTCATTCTAAAGCAGCAAAATACACATTCTTTTTTTAAAAAAGATTTTATTCATTTATTCATGAAATACACAGAGAGAGACGTAGACAGAGGGAGAAGCAGGTTCCAGGCAAGGAGCCCGATGTGGGACTTGATCCCAAGACCACAGGATCACACCCTGAGCCATAGGCAGGTGCTCAACCGCTGAGCTACCCAGGTGTCCTCACATTCTTTTTTTTTTTTTTTTAATTTTTCTTATTTATTTTAGAGATAGAGAGAGAGAGAGGGAGAGAGGGAGAGAGAACAAGCAGTGGGTAGGGGCAGAGGGAGAAAGAGAGAGAAGCAGCCTCCTTGCTGAGCAGGAAGCCTGATGCCAGGCTTCATCCCAGAACCCTGAGTTCATGACCTGAACTGAAGACAGACACTTAACCAATTGAACCACCCAGCACCCCCAGAATACACATTTTTTCATGTGTATATGGAACATTCTCCAGGATAGATCGTATACTGGGTCACAGCTCAGTCCTCAACCACTACAATATGATTGACATCATACCATGCATATTTTCAGACCACAGTGCTATGAAACTTGAAGTTATCCACAAGAAAAAACTTGGAAGGGCCATAAATACACAGAGGCTGAAGAATATCCTGCTAAAGATTAAATGAGTCAGCCAGGAAATTAAAGAACATTTTTTAAAATATGTGGAAACAAATGAAAATGAAAACAGTTCAAAACCTTTGGGATACAGCAAATGTGTTCCTAAGAGGGGAGTATATAGCACTACAGGCCTTCCTCAAGAAGCAAGAAAAGTCTCACCTTACTAAAAAAGCCACCACAGCATATTTCCATGTCTCTATTCATTTGGTCTATACCAGTGGTTCCCACATTACACCTAACTTTACATCTAAAGGAGCTTGGCATTACTTTAATTCCCAAAACCAGAGACTCCTCTAAAAATGAGAATTACAGACCAATATTCATGATGAATATGGATACAAAAATTTTCAACAAGATTCTAGCTAATCATATCCAACAGTACATTAAAAGGATTGTTCACCACGACCAAGTGGAATTTATTCCTGGGCTACAGGGATGGTTCAACATCCACAAATTAATCAATATGCTAAACCACATTAATAAAAGAAAGGATAAGAACCATATGATTCTCTCAATAGATGTAGAAATGCATTTGACAAAATACAGCATTCTTTCTGGATAAAAACCCTCCACAGTGTAGGGATTTAGGGAACATTCCTTAATATCATAAAGACAATATATGAAAGACCCACAGCTAATATCTTCAATGGAGAAAAACTGAGAACCTTTCCCCTAAGGTCAGGAACATGGCAAGGATGTCCACTCTCACCACTGCTGCTTATACAGTACTGGAAGTCCTAGCCTCAGAAATCAGACAACAAAAAGAAATAAAAGGCAATCAGATCAGCAAAGAAGAAGTAAAACTTTCACTCTTAACAATGACATGATACTCTATGTAGAAAACCCAACAGTGCCTGGGTGGTTCAGTCAGTTAAGTATCTGCTTTTGGCTTACATCATGATCCTAGGATCGTGGGATCAAGTCCCACATCAGGGCTTCTCCCTCGCCCTTTGCCTGCCACTACCTACTTGTTCTCTCTCTCTCTTTCTCTCTCTCTCTCTCTGCCAAATAAATAAATAAAATCTTAAAACACACACACACACACAGAAAACCCAAAGTCTCCACCCAAAAATTGTTACAACTCATACAGGAATTCAGCAATGTCACAGACTATAGAATCAACACACAGACCTCAGTTGCATTCCAATACACTAACAATGATACAGAAGAAAGAGAAATCAAAGAAGCAATCCCATTTATAATTGCACCAAAAACTACATGATACCTAGGAATAAACCTAATCAAAGAGGCAAAAGATCTATACTCTGAAAACTATAGAACATTTATGAAAGAAATCCAATGGAAAAAAGACAGTCTCTTCAACAAATGGTGTCAGGAAAATGGGACCAACTACACACAGAAGAATGAAAGTGGACCATTGTCTTTTACACTATACACAAAGATAAACTGAAAATGAATGAAAGACCTGTGAGACAGGAATCCATCAAAATCCTAGAGGAAAACACAGGCAACAACCTCTTAGTCCTGGGCCACAGCAATTTTTTTGCTAGACATGTTTCCAAAGACAAGGGAAACAAAAGCAAAATGAATTGTTGGGACTTCATTAGGATATAAATCTTTGCACAGCAAAGGAAATAATCAACAAAACTAAATGGCAGCCTACAGAATGGGAGAAGATTTTGCAAAAATCATATCAGATAAAGCTAGTATCCAAAATCTATAAAGAACTTAGAAACTAACCATCCAAACAACAAAAAAAATCCAGTCAAGAAATGGGTAGAAGACAGGAACAGATATTTCTCCAAAGAAGACATATAAATGGCCAACAGGCACATGAAAAAATGCTCAACATCATTCATCATCAGGAAAATACAAATCAGAACCACAATAAGATACCACCTCAAACTGGTCAGAATGCCTAAAATTAACAACTCAAAAAATACGAGATGTTGGTGAGGATGTAGAAAAAGAGTAACCCTCTTACACTGTTTGGTGGGAATGCAAACTGGTGCAGCCACTCTGGAAAAAGTATGGAGGTTTCTGAAAAAGTTAAAAATAGAACTACCCTAGGACCCAGTAATTTCACTACTAGGTATTTATCCAAAGGAAACAAAAATAGTGATTCAAAGGGGCACGACATGCACCCCGATGTTTATAGCAAAAATGTCCACAATAGCCAAACTATGGAAAGAGCCCAGAAGTCCATGCACAGATGAATGGATAAAGAAGATGTGGTATACACAGGCAATGGAATATTAGCCATCAGAAAGAATGAAATCTTGCCATTTGCAGTGACATGGATGGAACTAGAGTGTATTATTCTAAGGGAAATAAGTCAGTCAGAGAAAGACAAATACCATATGATTTCAGCCATATGTGGAGTTTAAGAAACAAAATAGATGAATGTAGGGGAAGGGAAGGGAAAATAAAGCAAGATAAACACAGAGAGGAAGGCAAACCATAAGAGACTCTTAAGAATAAGGAATAAACTGAGGGTTGCTGGAGGGGAAGGGGATGGGAGATGGGATAATTGGGTGGTGGGCATTAAGGAAGACACTTGATGTAGTATGGGGTGTTATATGAATGTTATATGTGAATGTTATATATTCATATGTTATATGAATCACTAAATTCTACCCCTGAAATTAACAATACATTATATGTTAATCAAATTGAATTTAAATATTAAACAACTATTGAGGGGTGCCTGGATGGCTCAATCGGTTAAGCATCTGCCTTGGGCTCAGGTCATGATCTCAGGGTCCTGGGATTGAGCCCCCCTGCATCAGGGTCCCTGCTCAGCAGGGGAGCCCGCTTGTCTCTCTCCCCCTACTCCTCCCCCTATTTGTACTCTGTCACCCTTTCCCTCCAATAAAGAAAGAAAATATTTTTCAAAAATTTTTGAGGACCCCAAATAGGTTTCATGTATTACGTAAATGAAATATTTCTAACAGTATTTCCCATATTAGAAATTAAAGCTGAGAAATAAAAAAAAATAAAACCAAGAAATGTTTAAAACACAGGAATACCTAATACTCATTCCATTATCCCATTTGTTGTCAAAATAATGGCATCATCACAGATAATATAGCTCCAGAAAACTGCACTGTACACTCCTAAAGAAAATGAGTCTGTAAAATGCAAACATCATTTATAATTATAAAAACAGTTTTGATCTCACACACCCTGTAAAGAGTCTCAGTGATCACCAGGGATCCCCAGAGCACGTGTTGGAAAATTGCTGCTCACTGTTCAAGTCAAACAGGATTAGTCTATTCTCCCAAACAGACCTAACACCTCCCAAGCTCCTCCTCCTTAATGAGACTGTTTCCTCAGTCAGAATCCTATCTGTCCCACTACCTCTAATCCACATCATGAGACTTCTTTCTTTTCCTTTGAAAGAGGAACTTACATGTGATTTCTTTTGTGCAATTTTTCATGATGGGCCACCACCGTTTGTGTGTGTGTATGTATGTGTGTGTGTGTGTGTGTGTGTGTGTGTGTGTATGTATGTTTCCTTCTTCAGACTCTTCAAAGTATTTTATTTATATCTCTTCTATGGTACTTATAACATGGTCCCTTCCATTATTCCTGTTTATGTATTTATCTTATTCCTTCCTAATACACACCTGTTGTTCTCACTTTTCCAACACTAATTCCTCCTTCTCCTATTACCATCTCAATTTTGCTTTGGCAAACTTCCCGCCCTCAAGTGTATACTATTTCATGGGATTAGCCATCAAAGAACCCCACCTTTCTCTGGACAAAGGGTAAAAACATGAGCCAAACTAGGCCAGTCAGATACTTAGCTTTAGAATTTTAAATATGAGCAGACACTGGATTTACTTGGTGCTCACTTAACTTGAGAGAAGTGCCCTGAAGAGAGATTTTTCCTTAGGTATTCTACCTAGATTCTTAGAGCTGCTTCACTTCTTGCCCTAGTTCTTTCTCTTTTCTTTTGGTTTTGTGACCTAACCTGTATTTAAATAAAATATTTGTGTCTAACTTAACCATGGTCAGTTGGTGTTGCTTACAAACAAGCCCCTCTTCAGATTGCCCCAGAGTTCTTCCCCCATCATACCTATCATAGTACAGCCCTCCCCTTCCCCACCAGTAGTTAGACCCAACCCAGCATGTAAGACTGCCCTACTTCATCCAATCCACAAAGTGAAGTCCAAGGGTTGCCTCTACCCACCACCTCCCCTCTGTCTCTACCTGGTGTTTGACCATCTTCACTTGTCATAGTTGGAACTCTCACTCAACTTCCCTCTAGGCTGCATCCAACATCACCTACCTCTGCCCCAAGTCCCTATGTTCCATTAATGCCTCCCCTCCCTGACACTGCAAGTTATATCTGCTTCTGAGCCAAAGTGTCACTGATCAATCATGCCCATAATCTAACACTCAGAATGTATTTCTGGAAGCAATACAAAAATGTATCCAGTATGAAAAGTAAAAGAGCAGGATGAACCAGGAACTACACATGAACACATTGAAAATCATGTTGCCACCATCCTGTCCTGCTGTACTGCTGTGGAATATAGTGATTCAGAAGATGATTCAGAATTTGATGAAGTAGACTACTTGAAGTAAGAAAAATACATTGATGAATATTATAGAACAAAAATGCAAGCTTCCTTTGTGGTGCTTGTTCTTTGAAAATTCTTGATCATTCTAGTGTTTTTGCTTTCTTTCCCTTATGATAACCCCTTTCCTCAATAAATTTTTATTTCTAAGGAAATATTAGAATACATTTCAAACTAAATGTTTTGCAGTGGCTTATCTTTTTTTCCCCCTGAAAAGACCTAATTCGGTCAAATAAGCCACTAAGTATTAAGCGTGGAAACCTCTTGCTAGAGTAACAGATTTAATGGGGTCTTTTTGATAAACATTAATTATGCACTTTGTGAGTTTTAATTTAAAGAAAACCCATAAGATTGAAATCTTAAGGGCAGCTGCATCTATTTATATGTCATAATGCATTTCCTGATGTTTTAAAAGAAGAAAAGCTGCCTCAATGATATGAACAACTCAGAAAGTGCATGCAGCTTGTAGTGCTGAATTCTCTTAAGGAAATACTTGAAATTTTTAAAATTATTTTATTGTTTTTAAACACTTATCTTATTTGAATGTTTAGTATTATCCTCTCCCCATGTATACAATTTTATGTATACACCCAAAAGAAATGAAAAAGATCGATATGTTATATTCCTCCTCAGAGAGTAGATTTGATGGGGGAGAAACAAGCAGTGTATGTTTGTCCTGGACACAGACCCCCCAGAATTCTCTGTAATGTCTCTCCCACTGGTGGTCACCCTCTGCTTGAACCTCTGTTCATCTCTGCCTCGGGCTATACAATGGAAAGCATGGCCCAACACCACTTCCACTTCTTCTGAGACAAGGACACAGGCCCTTTTGTTTGTTTGGTTGGTTGTTTTAATTGAGACATAATTGATGTACAACATTGTATTAGTATCAGGTGTACAACATGATTCCATAGTATTGTGAAATAATCACCACAATAAAGCTAGTTAATATCCATTACCACACATAATTATAAATTGTTTCTTGTGTTAAGAATTTTTAAGATCTACTCTCTTAGCAACTTTCAAATATGCAGTACAGTATTATTAACTACAGTCACCGTGCTGTATATTACATTCCAGGACTTACTTATTTTATAACTAGAAGTTTGTGTTTTTTGACCACTTCCACCTTCACCCATTTTGCCCATCCCACATGCTCCACCTCTGACAACCACTAGTTTGTTCTATCTGTGGGTTGAATTTGTTGAGTTCTCTTTTTTCTTTTTTTTAAGATTCCACATTGGGACACTTGGGTGGCTCACTGGTTGAGCATCTGCCTTCGGCTCAGGGTGTTATCCCAGGTCCGGGATCAAGTCCCACATCGGGCTCCCCATGGGAAGCCTGCTTCTCCCTCTGCTTATGTCTCTGCCTCTCTCTCTGTGTCTCTCATAAATAAATAAATAAAGACTTTTAAAAAAAGATTCCACATATAAGGAAGATATAGTATTTGTATTTCTCTGTTTTGTTTCACTTAGCATAATAGCCGCAAGGTCCATCCATGTTGTCACAAATGGCAGTATTTCCCTTTTCTATGTCTGAATAATTTTCCAGTGTGTATATGTATATCACATTTTCTCTATCCATTCATCCACCAATGAACACTCTTCAATATTTTAAATAATGATGCAAAAATCAATGTACATGAATATATATCCTTTTGAGTTAGTGTTTTGTTTCCTTGGGATAAATACACACTAGTAGAATTGCTGGATCATATGGTAATTCAAGCTTGAGAGAGTGCTCTGTCCTCTCACTGTGGTCTGATTTTCATGGAAGAATGTTCATTCAGTCATTTCCTTCCACAGTTAGGAATTAATTCACCTTGTGTTGCACTTTGAACAGAAACCCAACCCTGACTCTGTATACCTAGGTGTGTTCAATGCTATCAAAAGTAAACTTTTTGATTAGGGCCCTAAATAGGGTGACAAATGAATTACTGGGTAAGAAAGCTATAGCAACCCTACAGGCTACACGATTGCCAAAAATGTAGCCACATGCCTCCATGGTGGGATCAGTGGTGAATGGACCTCCATGTTGCCATTTTATCCTGGATCAAGTTGCTCAAACAGCCTAAAGGTGAAGCCTGGTAAAAGTCTCTAAGGAATATCTAGATCTGGTCCCCGACTTCCTTGCCTGAAGATATACCACTTGCCTTTAAACACCAACTGTAAGTAATTATAAAAACGGAGAGAGATTGTATTTGCAGCTCTTTTGTTAGTCTTTTAAATGAAATGGATTAAAATATTGAAAATGAAATATGTTATTAATTTTGAAAGGGGGTTAGATTGTTAGCCACTTGAAAAACAAAAATAAAGTTCAGGTGCATTTGACTCCTAAGAGAAATGGTTTTTTACTTCTTTTTTATTTAATTACTTCCCATCTTTATTGACATACTCTTGACATATTACATTATGTAAGTGCAAGGCATATAGTGTCAACACACTACATATACTTACATGTTTCAAAATGATTACCCCCATAGCATTAGCTAACACCTCCATTATGTGACATAACTACTATTACTTTTTGGAGGAGAGAAAATTTAAGGTGTACTCTCTTTTAACAACTTTCAAATTCATAATACATTATTGTTAACTATACTCACAGTGCTATACATTAGATACCCAGAAATTATTCATCTTACATTTGGAAGTTTATACCCCTTGACATTTTCTCTACCCTCCAGACCTTGGTAATCACCATTCCACTCTCTAATAGTTCAGTTTTTTAGATTTCACATATATGTGAAATCATGCAGTAGTTGTCTTTATCTGACTTATTTCGCTTAGCATAACGTGCTCAAGGTCATTCCATGTTGTCACAAATGGCAGTGTTTCCTTCTTTCTCATAACTGAATAATATTTCAGTGTGTGTGTATGTGTGTGTCCCATCTTCTTTATCCGTTCATCTGTTGATGGACACTTTGGTCATTTCCAGGTCATGGCTATTGTGAATAATGCTACAAAAAAAAATATGGAATAGAGATGTCTCTTCAATATTCTTTTTTCATTTTCTTTGGATATATACCCAGAAGTGGAATTACTAAATCATAAGGTAGTTCTATCTTTAATGTTTTGAGGAAACTCTATATTGTCTTCCACAGTGGCTGCACCAATTTACATTCACACCAACAGTACACAAGTTCCTTTTTTTTTTTTTAACATACTTGCCAGCACTTGCTATTTCTTCTCTGTTTGATAATAGCCATTCTAACAGGTATGAGGTAACATCTTATGATGATTTTGATTTGTATTTCCCTGATGATTAGTGATGTTGAGCATCTTTTCATGTACTTGTTGGCCATTTGTAGGTCTTTTTTAGAAAAATATCCTTCAGTTCCTCTGGAAAAGAAAAGTTTTTAAACAGTGATATTGCTCCACACTCTGAAATATCAAAGTATCCTTTACACTTAACGTATAAGACCACAAAGATGAGCAAACAATTCCTTTGAAGGAGAAGATGAATTATAAGTGATTTAGAGATGTGACCCAGAGAACATATGGGGAAGGGACTCAGGAGTAGGCTGTTCTTTGAGAAAGTATCTGTGGCCCTTTGTGTCCAGATATTGAGGCTGGAGCTCTGACCTCAAAAAAAAGTGACCCAATCTGAAATATTCCTCATGTTGTACCAGTGCTACTTTACAATCACCAGTAAACAAAGCTATAGAAGATGGACTTAAAACATGCTGTACTGGGGATTTAAAAGCCTGCACTAGGGATGCATCCTGCTAGGGTTCAAATTGTGGCTCTGTTGCTATGATCCAGAGTAAGGTTTTTACTCCTCAAGTGCCTCAGTGTCATTGTGCTGTGACAACAGTAGCAGCCACCTCACATTAATTTAAAGGTCTAAATTAAATAGTTAAAAATCTGAGAGGTACCTGAGTGGCGCAGTTGGTTAAATGTCTGCCTTTGGCTCAGGTCATGTTCCCCACACTGGGCTCTCTGCTCCATGGGGAGTCTGCTTCTCCCTCTCCCTCTGCCTGCTGCTCCCTCCTACTTGTTCTCTCTCTCTCTCTCTCTCTCTCTCTCTCTCTCTCTTTCTGTCTCTCAAATGAATAAATAAAATATTTTTTAAGTTTTAAAAATGTGAGGTTCTTAGAATGGTGCCAATTATATGATATATTATTGTGCCATCATCATTAAATGTCATAAAAATATTTTAATTTAAAGAAAAGAAGATGCTAACAATGAACTAAGGTGGTTTATTAAAGTTTGTTCACCAGAACATAAACACATTAAAGAACTATACTATAACATCAAAACAAAACAAAACAAAAAACAATACTACTCTCATTGGCTGACATCCACATCATGGAGATGTACATAGAAATAAAATATCATCCTAGGTAAGTCTGCCATGTACCTATACAACTATAAGGTTTAATGACTATCACAATTTCTGGAAAGAAATATATCAGAATAGGAATTCATAGAAGAACTGAGGCCCGAGAAACAGCAGCAGTGACCAAGACCCTGTCACTGATTCCATAAACTGTTAGACTCAGAGGTACAATTCCCCACCACCGTGGAAGTCATCCACACTCTACCTGTTGTGAGGCACGAACCCAAAACATGTTCCTGAAGTTCTTCCTTCAGAAGTCAAAAATTCCGAAAAAAAAAAAAAATTCCGTCCTTCAGTTTACCCTCCACAATCTGTTTCTATGAAATTACCCCAGGCACTCTGAAGAACCAGAGTAAACCCACCAGGTTTGTTTACATAGATCCCTCAGTTGAGATGCAGAGCTGAGGAGCATTTTAAAAATAAAAATAAAAATAAGACTATTCTTTGGAGAAAAATATCATTATATTCTGATTACAGAAAAGCATCCTATCAGTTGAAAATTGGGAAAATACAGAAAAGAACAAAGAAAGGAAAAGGCAACTGTCATTGTATCCTAGTTACTCATCATCCCCAAAACTTGACAAATCCTATCTTTTCACTTTTACACATTCTAGTGGTTGGATAGTTGTATTGGGGGTTTAATTTTTTATTTAATTTATTGATTTGATCTATTCTCTGGTAATTAATGATGTTAGTATCTTTTCATGTATTTCTTGGCCATGTCATATTTGTGAAGTACCCTTTCAAGTCTTTCGCCCATTTATCTCTTGGGTTGTTAGTCTTTTCCTCACGGATTTGAAGGAGTTCTGTGTATAACCTGGATATGACTCTTTTGAGAAATACTTTCTCCTACTTTGTAGATTGCCTTTTTATTCTCTTAAGGTGTTTTTGATGAACATAGTTCTTCACTTTAATTTAATCCAATTTCGTGATTGTTTTCCTTTATGGTAGATGTTTGTTTTAGTCTATTTAATAAAGGTTGGCTTTTCCAAAGATCATAGAAATATCCTTTCATGTTTCCTTCTAAAAGCTTTATTGTTTTACTTCTCACATTTAGATCTACCATCTGCCTAGAATTGGTTTTCAGGTATGGCATAGGATGAGGTGAGAATTCAGCTTCTTCCAGCTCGATATACAATTTCAAGCACTATTTATTGGAAAGGTTGTGCTTTCCTCTTCTCCTTTGCAGTGACACGTTCTTCATAAACCCAGTAGCTGTCTCTGTGTGGGTCTGTTTGTGGATTCTCTCTTCTGTCTCATTGGACTATTTGTCCTTGCACAAGTACCACACTGCCTTAATTCATGTGCTCTTATAGTAAATCTTGATATGAGGTCGTTTCAGTTAAAAGCATTCAGATTTGGGGCCATAAACAACCAAGGGATAACTTGATCTGAACTCACAAAACTTAATTTATATGCTAAGTTCATGAGAAACCAAACAAGAAGAGGCCAGAGGTGAACAGATCTGCTAGAAAGTTCTGCAATATCATACTTCATCTGAGGGGGATGTGGAAGAAGCCAACATGTGGAGCAGTTTCTAACTGCAAATTCTTTGATTGAAAGAACCACAGGGGGATCCCTGGGTGGCGCAGCGGTTTGGCGCCTGCCTTTGGCCCAGGGTGCGATCCTGGAGACCCGGGATCGAATCCCACGTCGGGCTCCCGGTGCATGGAGCCTGCTTCTCCCTCTGCCTGTGTCTCTGCCTCTCTCTTTCTCTCTCTGTGACTATCATAAATAAATAAAAATTAAAAAAAATATATTAAAAAAAAAAAAGAAAGAAAGAAAGAACCACAGGTTTATTCACTGCTTACAGTTGCATTCCGTAACTATATGTTAGATTAATAACCGATATTGTTAAATAGAGGGCCTTCCCCATCCTTAGTCCAAGATGATGTTTCAGGTGTGTATGCTGGTGCTACCATGACCAGCAGACAGCTTGCAACAGGCAAAACACGCAACACAGGGTCGCTCTGATTTTGGCAGAACCTTACTTAGCAAGTGGTTGGAAATTATGGTTTTGTGAGTTAAATAGTTAATGGTAGTTAATGCTGAGAACTTATGAGTCAGCCAAGGTTCCAAGAGTTAACAGCACTGGAGTAAGTGAGGTTGTCAAAGAGAAGAGAGCAGAACGAAGAAAAATGGATTGAGATTATAGAAAGAAAAAAAAAAAACTTTGGAAAACAGAAGGAAGAGGTGTCAATGAAGAAGCATCAAGGGGTTCAGAGTCAAAGGAGACAAGAAGACATTGGCAGGAGGGTTGACCAGGGTTTAAATTCCAGGAAGAAAAATACTAGGTCACAAATAAGATTGGGAGTCAGCAGGACTGTAGCAGTTCAGAGATTATTTACCACAGGGATGGATTCTAATTTTCAGGTAGCCAAGGCCATTAGGGAATATACTCTGCCTCCATGGAAGTATGCCCTCTAGGATAAGGCACGGGAGAAATAAATACACACATAGCTGGACTCTAGATTTCCATTCTCTATGCATTCAGGTTTGACTGAATACACTTTGGGAAGAAGGCATTTTAAAGCATTTGCCCCGGGGGCGCAGCGGTTTAGCGCCGCCTGCAGCCCAGGGCCTGATCCTGGAGACCCTGAATTGAGTCCCACGTCAGGCTCCCTGCATGGAGCCTGCTTCTCCCTCTGCCTGTGTCTCTGCCTCTCTCTCTCTCTCTCTCTCTCTCAATAAATAAATAAAATCTCTCTGTTGCTATGAATAAATAAATGAAATCTTTAAAAAAAATTAAGCATTTACTATGTAGTAGGTAAGGTGTTTTCATTAACATTGCTGTTTTTAATCTTAAAACATTAGTTGGAGACAGGAACAGTCACCCTCATGCTGAAAGTGAGTCAGACTAAGAAGCCAAGCAAAGGAAGGAGAACACTAAGGGAGCAAGAGTCTATTTGGAGCTGGATGCATCTGTTCCTGAAGCCAAGTTCCATTTTCCCACAGGTCCAAGTGTTTTAGAGTCTCTGTAGCACCAAAGGAGCTGCAGCAGCGTGAAAGCCACGTTCAGCCACCAGGCTCAGTTGCTGGCAGGCATGCACAGATGCTAGGCAGTGAGCTCAGAGGAAGGAATGGTGTGTTCATCCAAACAGCCCTGAAGTTCACATAAACTCAAGGGAGCTGAGATTTGCTGAGAGGTCAAAGCCACATTTGACCTTGTTTATATTTCTTTCACCTCAGGCCAGGTCACAGGGCTTGTTCCCGTTTAGTACCAATTCTCACAGAAATGGCTCCATCTTGTGTTGATGCCAAGAGCTCCCAGAGGAACTTTACCTCCTGAAGGCCCCGAGTGCCTCAGACACAGTAGTAGTTTGAGCCTCTGCAATTGCCATACCCAGGGAATGCTGCCCTGCTTCCTTGGAATGTACTTTATGTGCCCACTGACCCTTGATCAGAACTTTGGGCTGCTGATTTTCAGCTAGAACTTGAAGGTAAGAATATGGCTTAGAAGAAATCCTTAACTTGATGATTTTTTTTTATTTCTATTATCATGATGTAGTTACTGCTGTATAGACAGAAGTGATTAACTAAAGCCAGAGAAAGTTTTAAGGAACCTAAAAGGTAAAAGAGATTTATAACCAAGATACCAACCTAACAGTGGAAACCTAGAAATTCAGGACCCAGAGGCAAAAATCTCCAAAATCCCTGTCCTATAATACCATCTCTCCTTCCCACCTGGATCTCCCCCTACATGCTGAACCTACAAAGGGGATTAGACCAGGTCCCTGAGCTCCAGGAGAACTAGACACGAAAACAAGTAATTGCAGGGCATTTACATTTCCTAAAAGGCTCTAAAGTCCTGGCACTCATTTTATGCACCAATTAAAATGAGTTTATTTATACAAGGCACTAAGCCCAGCACACGGCTATCTCAATAGCCAATTATTCTGGAGTAATATGGCCCACTTCTCCTCCTGGTTTCCTCATTTTGTGCGTTTAAAGCAAAAAAACTTGGGACACCTGGGTGGCTCAGCGGTTGAGCATCTGTCTTGGGCTCAGGAGTGATCCTGGGGATCTGGGATCAAGTCCCTTGCAGGGAGCCTGCTTCTCCCTCTGCCTATGCCTCTGTCTTTCTCTGTGTCTCTCATAAATAAATAAATTAAAATATTTATTTAAAAAATATAGTAAAAAAACTTAACTCAAGAAATGGGCAGAAAATTTAAGTGGATATTTCTCCAAAAGAGATATATGAATGACAAATAGGCACATGAAAGGATGCTCAACATCACTAATAATTAGGGAAATGAAAATCAAAACCACAGTGAAACATCATCTCATACCTATTAGGATGGCTAACATAGAAATTAAAATTTTTTTAACATATACTTAATAAATAAAAATAATAAACAGAAAATAATTAGTGTTGGCAAGGCAAGGGTGTGACAAAATTGGAACACTTGTGCCTTTCTGGAATGTTAAATGGTGTAGCTAATGCAGAAAACAGCATGGCAATTTCTCAAAACTTTAATGTTCTCAAAAACATAAAATTATCATATGATTCAGCAATTCTAATTCCAAAGAATTATAAGTAGAATCTTGGAAAAATACTCGTTTACCAGTGTTCATAACAGCATTATTTACAAAAGCCAAAAATTAGAAGTAACCCAAGTTCCATGCATGGATGAATGGACAAACAAAATGTCACATATACACATGATGGAACATTATTCAGCCTCAAAAAGAAAGGAGATTCTGACCCCTGCTACAGCATGAATGAGCTCTGGAGGCATTTGGCTGAGTGAAATAAGCCAGTCACAATAGGACAAATAGTGTGTGATTCTATTTATATGCAGGGCCTAGAGAAGATCAATCTATAGAGACTGAAAGTGGAAGGGGATGGGGTAAAAGGGCAATGGGGAGTTCATGTTTAATGGCATTGTTTCATTTTGGGAAGATGAAAAAGTTCTGGACATGGTGGTGATGGCTGCACAACAATGAGAATGTACTTAATGCCACTGAACTGTGTACTTAAAAATGGTTAAAATGGTAAATTTTATGTTATGTGTATTTTACCACAATTATTTTAAAAGTGCCCTCTGTCTTCTGCCCACAGGGACCTCCCCTCTCGTTGCAAGACAGTATGGCCCTGGCCACAGCATTGGAGGCACAGCTACAACTGAGAGAGGTGGCAGGCATCCCCCTGCAGGCTAGCACTGTGGACAACTGGAACCAGATCCAGAACTTCGAGGCCAAGCCAGATGATCTCCTCATCTGTACCTACCCTAAATCAGGTGATTGTGGGACCAGGGGGACAATCAGACTTCAGCCTGTGGAGTCAGCAAGGGCTGCTCACATCAGTTAAAATCCCCCTCAATACAGTGCACTCATTCAAGGAAAGCTGCTCCTTTTCACTGGCCCATGATGAGGTGATCTTGGGATGCTTAGTGTCCCTGGGTTTAGCCAGGGTCAAGCATGATAGGGTTAGGGGACCCAGCCTGCTGTCCTCTGTCACGGACAGCTCTTGGGTGACAGTGTCATGTGGCTTTGCCTCTGCTGCTCTTTCTCTTCATGGAGACTTCGTGGGTTTTTCTCACATGGACATCCATCTGTCATAGCTGACAGGATCCTGACCTGAGGGGAGGTTGAACCAAACATCATTAGTCTCCACATCCCCTTTTCTCCCCCAAACACTTAAGACAGATTGTCTAACAGGTTTCTCCTTCTCATCCTTTCCACATGGGCTCCAGGGACTACATGGATTCAGGAAATTGTGGACATGATTGAGCACAATGGAGATGTGGAGAAATGTCAGAGAGCCATCATTCAACACCGCCATCCTTTCATTGAGTGGGCTCGGCCACCCCAGCCCTCTGGTGAGAGCTCCCTGCGTACTGCCCTGGCTCCTTTCTTTTAAGATCTTATTTTTTAGAACAGTGTTAGGTTTACAACAACATAGAGGCACAGAGATTTCCCACACATGCACAGCCTTCTCCATTGTTCAATATTCACTCCTCCCCCAGATGGTGTATTTGCTACAATTGATGAGCCTACACAGACATGTCTTAATCACCCAAAGTCCATAGTTCATATTAGGATTTGCTCTAGATGTTGTATGTTCTTTGCTTTTGGACCAATGTATAATAACGTGGATCCAACAATGTACTACCATACGGAGTAGTTTCACTGCCCTAAAAATCCTCTATGTGCCCCCTCGTCACCCTCCCTTCTCCCCAGGCCCTGACAACCACTGATCTGTTTACTGTCTCTACAGTTTGCCTTTTCCAGAATGTCATATAGTTGGAATCATACAGTACATGGACTTTTCAGACTGGCTTCTCTCACTTAGTAATGTGCACTTCAGTTTTCTCCATGTCTTTTCATGGCTTCAGAGCTCATTTCTTGCCAGTGCTGAATGCGATCCCATTGCTTAGATGTACACAGTGTATTTATCCTACTGAAGGGCAGTAGGCTCTCCTGTGGCTCTCCTTCTTCCTTTCTCTTCCTCTCTCTCCTGTCTCTGTTTTCTTTTCTCCTCTGTTTTGTCTCTTTGTTCTTCCTCCCCTCTCATTTCTATCACCATGGGTTTCCTCCTCCTTTCTTCCTCTTTGTTTCTTTCTACAAATTACCTAAGGTTGTTTGCCAAAAATGAATCATCAAGTAAAAAGGAATCTGCCTTATTTTCTTTTTCAACACTCCCTCTGACCATTGCTGCTGTAGAACATACAGAGAGGGTGGAAAGCTATATGTGGAACACTTCACACTCTCTTCTTTCCTTACTCTACCCATACAAATTCCCAGTGGAGTCAAGGAAGTGCCAGATAATTAGCAAAAATAATGCAATTGCAGCCAACTATTTCTGTTCTGTAGGGAAACTTTTTAGAGTAATACTCAACCCAGAAATTTTTTTCTTCACACCAAAAAAAAAGACAATCAGAAGGCAAAAGAAGCCATTCCAGGTAACAGGCAGCTACTGGAAGCATTTTGCAGAACAAATTTAGGAGGAAGGCCTACTTTTCTGTTTCAGCATTGCGTAGTTCAGCACAATAAAAAAAAAAAAAAAAAGGAAACACACCTAGCTAGAGCCACAAAACTATAAACAATACAACTCTAGTGTGGAAGTTTAATTTGGACAAAGTGTGGACAGATAAATCTACCAATGCCTTGCCCAGCTGCTCAGACTCCTCTGGTCCTTAGTTCCTATCCGTCTGGTTGACCACTAGCTTAGCAATCCAATGCCTGGTCTGACCCCTGCTCTGAACTACCTGTGGGGCTCTGACCCCACACACAGGGTCAGAGCCCCACAGCACTGCCTGCTTAATTGTGATCCCACTTTGGCAGAGTCAATATGTGTAAAAAGGTTAGGGCAGTACCTGGGACAGAGTAGATCTTATTTAAGTCTTAAATACTACTGACCATGCCTTAGGCTAAATCCTTTGCCCCACAAGAGCGTGTGTTCCCTGAGGCATCCAAGCCCAGTGTTTGATCTCATTTCTACATCCCACACCTGCCACCATTGTCTTACCTCTGACAATTTGGGGTTTTAAAGAGAGGGGAAAAAAGCCTAAGCATGATTTCTAGTGAGGATTCTTGACAGTGGGGAGCAAAGTATCCAGTCACTAAGTTATCATAAGAAACAGGATAGCACTTATCTCAAGGCAATGCCAGCAGCTGCAGAATTCAAGAAAGGTCGATAACCAAGAACCAAGCATGGCACATCATATACAAACCAAGATAGTTTCTTAAAAATCAAAGTGCCTCATGTCCAAAGAGATGACAAGCAGTTAAGTCTTTACAGTCTTTCCATCCAGGCAGTGGTTTTATTTCATAGTACATGATCCCTGCCACCAAAGGCAAGGACTTACCATTAGGAGGGTAGGATGGTTGCCAAAATAGACTGATGGGAGCTGGTCAAGTATACTGGCCACACTCAGAGGATTCAGGAGTGGACGAACACTGCTGGATATAGTGCAAGTTTGTGTCCCACATAGCCAATCTCCTTCCCAGGCCTCCTTCCACTCCCCCTGCCCCCCACACTACCACCACCTACTGCTAGAGAGCTGTTTTACATCAAAGGTATTGCAGGGCTGACCTAATGACAGCAGGGCTGGGAAGAAAGAATATATAGATGAGATCTAGGAATAACCCTTTCAGCTCAACAAGCATTTATACTACAGGCCCTAGGCTGTACTTATAAGACTCTACACTTCCACTTGCCCTCAATAATCCATGATCCAATGGATTAGACAAATGCAGACCATATGATGACAAGCAGTGGGTATGTTGGGTGGAGTTAGCATAGAATTTCATAGGACTTCACCATTGGCAGGGTAAAGAATGGGCCTGAAGACCAATGCCTGGGAAGGTGACACCTGCAGTTACAAGCTGCTACTGCTATTGCTGTGTCTCTCCTGCCAGACTGCAAGTTCCTCACGCAGATAATGAGAGCCAAAAATGACTCGCTTGGCCCCCTTCCTTCATGTGTCAGCCTCAGGAATCGACTCTGTGGCCTGAGGTGTGTTCACGGACACTCTCTCCTGCGCTTCTCAACCCCAACCCTAAGGCTGAGCACTCATGTCAGTGACAAGGGAATAAGGCCACCCAACCAGCTCCTCTGAGGTACTGATGTGAGAGAGAGAGAGAGAGAGAAATGTATAATTTACCTGAACCTGTGAAAAAAGACATTCATGGATGCTCCACGTAAAGCCCTAAACCCACAAAATTTCTGTCTGCTGTAGGGGTTCTTCAGCAGTAAACTTTGAAACTGGAGCTGGGTCAAGCCGGCTGGGAGAGCTGCATGTAGGAGGAGGAAAGCCTAAGCCTACCAGCCTCCTTCCCACATAGAGGTCATTGGGCCCCAGAACTAAGGGGCAAACATGCTCAGGTCATCACAACATCTCTCTCTCTTCTTCCTTCTCACCTCTCTGTCCTGTACTCCCTCTGCACTTGGGCCTCTGGAAAGCCCCATTAGTTTCTTGCCTGGCTATACATTTAAAGGCTGTTTGTAGTGTTTCAATCAGATTTTGCACGTGTTTTATAACAGGACAGGTCTTCATAGTGTCCAGGCCACCATACTACTAGCAGTGGAAGTGTCTGGAGAGACTCTTAAAGAGCAAATGGGACCAATCGGGTGCCCAGAGACATAGACAAGAAGGAAGGGGCCTGGAGCAGCAGGATGAATGTAGATAGCTCTGAAGGGGAACATGTGAGCAGGAGACATGACAGAACATGAGGAAAGGAGCTAGAGACAGGACAGTTTTACACGTCTTGCTAAGGAATATAAACTTTAACTATAAACCAGTGGTTTTTAAAAATAAATAAATAAATAAATAAACCAGTGGTTTTCCAATTTTTCTTTTCAGTACCAGGATTTTTTTATTTAAAAAAAAATTGTTGGGGCCCTGTCATCCAACAATTCCACCTCTGGGTATATGCCCAAAAGAACTAAAAAACAGAGACTGGAAAAGATAACTTGCACACTCATGTTTATGACAGCATTATTCACAACAGCCATGGATGGAATCAACCAAAGTGTCCAAGACAGATGAACAGATAAGTAAAATGTGATACATACATGCAATGAAAGACTATTCAGCCTTAAAAAGGAAGGAAGTTCTAACACTGGCTACAACATGAATAAACCTTAAGGATATTATGCTAAGTAGAATAAGCCAATCACAAAAAAAGATGAACACTATATGATTCCACTTTTATGAGGTAGCCAGAGTAGTCAAATTCATAGAATCAGAAAGAATGGTGGCTGCCAGCGGCTGGGAGAGGGTGGAATGGGGACTTAGTGTTTAACAGGAATGGAGTTTCAATTTTGCAACATGGAGAGTTCTGGAGGCTTCTTGCACAACAGTATGAATGCGCTTAGCACTACTGAACTGGACTCTTTAAAAGGATTAAGATGGCAAATTTTACTTTATATATATTTTACTACAATTTTTTAAAACTACTAGGGATTCCCAACATACAAAATAAGCAAAATCAAAAATGACCAGAATGAAGCACATCCTTTCAACTCCACTTTGAATCCAGCCTCTTAAACACATAGCTTGGGGAGCAAACGTGAAAAACCACCTTGAGTATGGAAGGTTTCCAAACAAGAGTCACATGGTCTGAGCTGCTCAAAAGCAGCAACCATCTGAAAGCACCAGGGAGCATTTACATTTTCAGGTGTAGGTAACAAGACCAGTTCCAGACCTACTCCCTCCTAGGGTGAAGGGCCTTGTCTTCCTCCTCTTTACTGTGACCTGCAGAGATTCTTGCTCCTCCCAAAGCCCGGGAGAATAACCAAAGCCGTAATGCTCATACAGACCACGTGGACAATTTATATCAGCAAGAGGGCAGTTTGGACTAAGTGGCCTTCCCGGGGATCCAGCTTTTTACAAGTCAAACATGACAACAGCACTCTCAGGATGTCTGTCAGGGGCATCTCCTTCACACCTTTCTTTCTACCCCATGCCCATCTTTGGAAAACCAAGCACTCACTGGAGTACTCAGGGATGAAGAGATGTGGAAAGCCAGTGTAGAAGGTTGCTCCAGAGCTTAACTTGTTGATACACATTTACAATAAAATGCTTCTTTATTACCAGGTTTGTTTCCCTCCTACATTCCAGCAGCCTTTCTGACCCTTCATTTAGAGGCATTTCCCATCAACTACATATCAGAGTCCAAATTCAGTGTGTCCCTGGACAGCATCAATGTACTCCAGATCCTTGGGGCTGATTCATTTCTCATCACTAACTCTGTTCACTTTGCATAAGCCTGTGATTTCACTAGAATCTAAGATTCTCTAAGATTTCTCTAAGAAGCTTCTTAGAGAAAAGGAGCATGTCTTCTTTAACTTTGTTGCCTTTCCGCTGTATTAGACTCAGACCCCAAATCCAACATGTGTCTGACCGGGGCTGGGGGGTCCTTCACACCAACAACAGACTCTCTATGACACCAGCCAGGTGTCCTACAATTCAACTCAAATCTGACACTACCTACCTGCAGATGGTATCAGATCTCACAGGTGAAGGGCTCACGAAACTGCTCTCCCTGCACTTTAGGTGCCAACTGCAAGTAGTAGATTCCCAGATTACCCACAACTTCTGTCCAACTTGACTACTAATCAGGTGTTCCCACAACCCTCTCTTTGGCTAGATGGAAGAGACACCTCAGACAAACCATAGGGAGAGGACTCAAAGCTTCTATGCCTTCTTTAGGCACCATCCTCCCCAATCTCATGTTCATCAACCCAGGAGCTCTCAAACCCTGGACTTTGGGGATTTAATGGAGCTTCATCACATAGGCATGATCTATCATTTACTTCATTTTCAGCCCTTCTCCCCTCTTTGGAGAAAATTCCAAGCTTCTAATCATGGTTGGTTTTGCTGGTGGCCAGCCCCCATCCAGGAACCTCCCCGCTGGAGTCACTTCATTAGAATAGGACACACCTGGGGCACCTGGATGGTTCAGTCAGTTGAGTGGCTGACCAGATTTCAGCTGGGGTCATGATCTCAGGTTGTCAGCTTGAACCCTGCATCAGGTCTGTGCTGAGCAGGGAGTCTGCTTGGAATTCTCTCTCTCTCTCTCTCTCTCTCTCTCTCTCTCACCATCCACTCCTCTCCCTGATGATGCATGTGCACAGTCTCTTACTCTCTCTCAAATAAGTAAATAAATCTTCAAAAAAATAAAGAAAGAAAGAACAGGACACCCCTAAACCCAAACAACAGGGGTTTCAGGAACTCTCTACCAAGAAGCAGGGGCAGAAACAAATATAAATTTTCTATTATCTCACATCGCCTAACCTCAGTCTAATGCAATGATTGCACAGAGCGGGTGCCCAGTCAGTGTTTTAGAGTACAGAATGGAAATCACGACTCACATGCCATGAAGTACATGTGTTTTTAGAGATGAAACAAATGACTAACACGTAGGTCAGGTACATGGCAGCCTACTGCAGACATGCAGGGATGGGTGCTATCTAGAAGGCAAGAAAGACTTGCACTCTAGTCCCCTTGGCTCTGCCACAACAAGACCTAGCTTGTCCATTCTCAGCTTTCATCTCCTCATCCTTAAAGTGGCATATTAATTGAAGCTCCCTTCCAGCTCTCTAGCTGTAGGAGTCTACAAAAGTGGTAGTCATCTCAATAATCTCATTATGAAATCAAAAAGGAAAGTCAAGAGATAAGCAGAAAAAGGGAAGGGAGGTGTTAGGACATTCTGGACAGAGCCCAAAATATAAGTTTCCCCTGCAATGCTTGTACTATGCAGATGTTTCCTCTTGATTTACTTAAAGGGGTGGAAAAGGCCAACGCAATGCCCTCTCCACGGATACTAAGGACTCACCTTCCAACTCAGCTGTTGCCTCCATCTTTCTGGGAAAACAACTGCAAGGTAAGACAGCAACAGCTTCCCTGGGGACAGGCAGGAGACTGGGGCCTCCTGGGAGCAAATCATCCAGTCCCTAACTCACAACAGTGTCATTATATTTACTCTTCCACCATCTCTGATGTATTGACTGTTGATCAGCAGGAAAATAAAATGTAAAGTTCTATCTATACTCAGCAGGATATTCACCTGAAGGATTTCAAACAAGACATGAAGGCAAAAGCCAGACTGAATTTTTGGTATGAACTGGAGACACTGAGTGTTCACAGTGACGCAAGGGTGTGAGCAATTAAGAGAAGAAACAGAGCAGAGAAGAAAAACTGGGGAGAAAGAAAAAAAACCCTAAATATGTTTAAAAGGGTGGAGCAATGTTTCTTAAAGGGAGCCTTGGCTCTGGCCTCTCATAAAATCTGGGCTCTTTATTTATTCTGGGACTTTATTTATTCTGCACTCCAGTGCCTAGTCAGCTCCTGGCACAAAGAGGACATTCAGATGCTGAATGACAGCAAGTGAGTGGCTGTAGAGTGAATGGAGGTGAGGGAAGAAACTGAGGTGTCAGCCAGCACTGGTAAGAAAGTTTTCTCCAAAGTGGGAATGAAGGGGACAAAGGACTAACATGGATGTATTTCTAGGGGACAGTAGCAATCACGGGAGTCCTTTCAGCCCAGTTGTCTCAGGGAACAAGAATCTCCACTTCTGGATTATAGCCAGCTAAGTACCCTGAGAGCTTCTGTACGAAACACCTTGCAATAACACATAACACACGACAAGTTTCCTTGTAAATGTGTCACTGAGATCCAGAGAGGAAAGGAAATCTCTAAGCTCCTCAATGGAAAGGAGAGGTCACTGAGCCTGGAGCTGTGCTGCAGGTATTTGACGACCTGAAGAAGCCAGCAGCGTGGGATTCATGGCTTGGGTCTCATGGAGTCAAAGAATGAATCTCAAGGACACAGGAAAATGAGCAAAGCAATAGACGTCTATTAAGCAGAGATACAGAGCAAGCTCTCAGAAGCGAGCGGGGTCCTGACAGGGTTGACACCAAGGGCTTGTAGTGGGAGTTTTTATTGAGAACCTAGCCTGGGACCCATGGCCTTGAGATTCTTGTGCTGTCTTGGTTTGAGGAGGGACTATTGATAAGACCTTAATGATTTATTTCTTTGTGGTCTGGGGAGTTTCTGTGATTACTTAGTAACTATCAAAGGGGGACACTCCCTAACATTTTGGAGCTGGGGAGCCAGGTTTATCTTTTTTCCTGTTTTTGCTGCTGTATCTCTGTTTCCTTGGGATGGGTGGGAGACTGACTCTGGGGCCTCTCAATGGCTTTGGGATTTATGGGAACCCACAGATCTATGGGAGCCTGACTTTGGGCCTTTCCCTTATCTTTCCCTGCCTAGCCGCATCTGCCCCTAACTCATTCCTACATCAGCTGCACTGGGTCAAAGCCCAGAGCAGAAGGAATCAGAAAAGTGAGGAACCAAAGCTGGGACAGCTGAAGGGCCTCATCCTCAATGGGTGGATGGAGGGGGCCAAGGCAGACCCATGGAAACCTCTCTGTCTTCTCCTGGGCTCTCAGCTGCCCTGAAAATGTGTGGCCATAGGCCTCCTGTCTCCAGGAAGGAGGTTCAATGTTATAATTCTTGCATTGTCCAAGAAGCCCCATGCTGAGAAACTAGCATAAGGTGGTTCCCACTGCCAACCTCCCCAGGATGACCTGCAGAAACAAACACTGGGGGACGTAACTCCAGCATGGGCCACAGTGGCCTGCTTGAGTTCACCACCTCACATTACAAAATAAAGAAAGGAACAAGCCAGCAAGAGAAAGTCTGCAAAAAGCACAAACAGCAGGGGTAGACCTCGAGGACTTCAGATATTAAAATGATCAGATATAGAAATGTAAGAATGTTGAAGTTGTGTGAGTAAATGAAAGATTGAATCAAACATAAAAGAAATAAGATACTATTTTTAAGATAGAATTTGTTTTACTAAAGTAAATAAATAAATAGGATTTCTGTAACTGAAACAATATATAAACATTTGCTATAAAAATTCAACCATAGATCTCTGGTTTGCCAGCACCTGGGGTGACTCTCCCTCAGGGACTGGGGAGGGCACAGTGCCACAGGCGTGGAGGGGCCGCCGAGCCTCAGACAGACCACCAAGCCCCCAAGGGGGCGAGGGCACCAGGGCTGGTTAGAGAGCTTCATGAGTGGCAGGGTGGCCATGGGGACAGAGACCCTGCTGTGGGTGAGGGAGGAGGAGCCCTGTCCCACGTCATCTACCCACTTGCTTCTTGGTCTCCTCCTGTGCAGTAGGACCCCCATCTCCGAGTCTGCACCTGCAGGACTGACTTCCTCCCTCTGTCTCTGCATTTGTGGCCTTCAGCTCCATCACCACCATCTCTGCTTTACAAAGATACAAAGCACCAATCTTAGAGATTAAGATCGCGTTCCTAGCACCCGAACCAGCAGCACAAAACTGGTAGTAGAACCCAAGCCCTGACAATCAAATTTCCTCTCAGTGTTTGTGGGATGTGAGATTGCCATGAAAATAATTTTTGTTGCCACTTACTGTCATGCATCCTTCACAGAATGTGTTATTGATCACCTGTGGCTATTTCACATCAGTTTCTTAGTTCTTTTCTTTCTAGCCCTTTCCATTTCTGGATTTAAAAACTAATAAAAAAAATAGTAATACACTAACACAAATTCAACAACAGGTAAAATGCAGAATAGACATAGCAGAAGAGAGAATTGGTGAACTTACAGGGGGAAATGGGAAGAAGTTTTGAGGAGAGAGCCTTGTGATTTGAGGTGAGAAATATGACAGGAAGATTGATAAAATGAATATCAAGCAGTAATGAAGCCTCACACCTGAAAAGCACCAGGGTCCATCAGGAGGCAGAGGGAGCAAGGGTAAAATGTGGGCAAGAGCCTTTATTGTAGTTTCTGATGGAAGGAATGGGTGAGACAGGTAATCAGGCTTAGGACTGGGTACTTTGGGTGATTTCTGGAGATGCTGGGGCATAGGGACTGCCCCTGGTTATATGGTCCTGGCCCTGGGGTGATTAGAGCAGATGGATTGTGACCCAAAGCATGAAAGCCCAATAAGGGAGATAAAGGCTCCAGACTGGTTGCCTTACATGCAAAAAATGAGCTTGATAGTGAGTTGTCACTATCTGTAGTAACCGGCTAAACCTGGCAAAAGCAGTCCCTCTAAGGTCAGCAAGGCCCCAGGATGTCAGAGTATCAGAATGCAGAAAATGTCACTATTGACATTTTAGGCCAGAAAATTCTTTTGAGGGAGTTGGGGTGAGGGGCTCGCCTGAGTATTATAGAATGTTGAGCAGCATCCCTGGTCTCCACTCATTAGATGCCAGTAGCACTACCACCCCCAGTTGTGACAACCAAAAATACCTCCAGACGTTGCCATAGGTTGCCTAGTGTGCAAAATCATTGCCAGTTTTAGGGTTTAAAAAAAAAAACAGCATCACTATGAAATGACTAGTCACAGATCTGAGGTGGCTGGCCAGTCAACAAGGCCAGCTTGGGATTGATGCATCAGAATTTGAGTGGAGCTCTGGAAAACTGTGTGGAGGTTCCTCAAAGAGTTAAAAATAGACCTGCCCTACGACCCAGCAATTGCACTGTTGGGGATTTACCCCAAAGATTCAGATGCAATGAAACGTCGGGACACCTGCACCCTGATGTTTCTATCAGCAATGGCCACAATAGCCAAACTGTGGAAGGAGCCTCGGTGTCCATCGAAAGATGAATGGATAAAGAAGATGTGGTCTATGTATACAATGGAATATTACTCAGCCATTAGAAACGACAAATACCCACCATTTGCTTCAACGTGGATGGAACTGGAGGGTATTATGCTGAGTGAAATAAGTCAATCGGAGAAGGACAAACAGTGTATGTTCTCATTCATTTGGGGAATATGAATAATAGTGAAAGGGAATATAAAGGAAGGGAAAAGAAATGTTGGGAAATATCAGGAAGGGAGACAGAACATAAAGACTCCTAACTCGGGGAAACGAACTAGGGGTGGTGGAAGGGGGGGAGGGCGGGTGTTGGAGGGGAATGGGTGACTGGCACTGAGGTGGACACTTGACGGGATGAGCACTGGTTGTTTTTCTGTATGTTGGTAAATTGAACACCTATAAAAATTAATTAAAAAAAAAAAAGAATTTGAGTGGAGTACGTAGCAGTCACAATGAGATCAAAGGTCAAATTAGGTTAAAGCGAAAGGCTGGGAGGGTAGAAAGATACAAATTGTAGTCAAAATGAAACAGGATGCTTTGTAGAGCAGGAGTTGAGTGATTTGAGATGAAAATAATAGAGTTGATGAGAACAGGAGAAAAATAAGACCATGAAGCCATTCCGATTTTCCAGGACATGGAGATGAAGGTATTAGGAGGATCATCAGCAAGCACGTGGAAGCTTCTGTCTCATGGTAGTTCATAGTTGCTAGAGAAGGATTGGACCCTGACAACTAAAAGGGCAATCAGGAGTCAGGCTACTTACCAGGACTGAGTTTGGAATAAAGAGGAGAATCAGCAGAGAAACGGGGACAGCCAGAGGAAGACGAGATCATAGGTCAAGTGGAATCAGCAGAGAAGCAAGAACAGCCAGAGAAGGAAGAGGTCACCAGCCAAATTGAACTGCCAGCACAGGAGAACTGAACCAAGTGTGCAAAGCATGAAATTCACCTGAGTGAATTCTGTGAAAATTCACTTTTCATACCATCTTTTACCCACCCCTCTTCTTAACCCAAAGTTCCTTTATGTAGCTCGAAATGCCAAAGACTGCATGGTTTCCTACTACCATTTCCAAAGGATGAATCAAATGCTTCCTGACCCTGGTACCTGGGAAGAATATTTTGAAACCTTCATCAGTGGAAAAGGTAAAGAATAATCCTTCACATCTTTGCATGCCCACTCCATGTAGGGTCAGTCTAGGAATCAAGCATAGCATTTTGAGTCCTGAGAAGCTTATGTTCCTCCTTAGGCATGTCCTACCTCAGATTGGGACTTGGAGGTGCAGGATGGCTGAGCTCAGAATGAATACCCCCAGTCCCAGAAAATATCTCTCTCCCAATCTGAAAGCCTTTATGCTAGGTCACTTGACCTGTAGAGTCACCCTCCTTCCAAAGAGTATCCTTGTGCTGATATCAGGGCATATATGATTATACAGAATAAATAGGAAGCCACGTTAGGTAGCATGTTGGGATAAATTACCCCAAGGCTGTACCAGACCACATCACCCTCCAACTTAAACACATGTGGACTCAGGACATATCTGAGGCTTTGGATGATCCTTTTGTAGACTGTTCTGTTTCCTGTGTCTGTTACAGTGGGCTGGGGTTCCTGGTATGACCATGTGAAGGGATGGTGGGAGATAAAAGACAGATACCAGATTCTCTTCCTCTTCTATGAGGACATAAAACAGGTGAGTAAAAGCCCTTCAGGAGGACTGCTCCAGGCTGTCTCAGGGCTGTGCTTCTAGGAGGGACATCCTGAAGAATTTAAGTGCCATCCTGATACCTCCTTCCATTCCAATGTGATGTTACTATCACCACAGGACCCAAAGCATGAAATTCAGAAAGTCATGCAGTTCATGGGAAAGAACTTGGATGAAACAGTGCTGGATAAAATTGTTCAGGAGACATCATTTGAGAAAATGAAAGAAAATCCCATGGTGAATCGTTCCATGGTTCCTAAATCTATCCTGGACCAGTCCATTTCCCCCTTCATGAGAAAAGGTTTGTGTGGCCTCCAATACTGTCTAAATACGAGTATAAATGAAACGCTCAGTTTGTCTAGTAATATGCTGTCTGCTTCTTAGCAAGGAGATGTTAGGTTTTATTAATTTCAAGAAAAAATATTTGGCTTATTAGGAACAATTTACCACTAATAAGATGGGGATTTGATCCTGGCTGGCTCCCAACACAAGGGGCTTTTTAGGAGGAGTCATGTACAGGTGTAAGGGAAATGTGGTCTCACAGGTAGTTAAAAGCAAGAGCCACTGTTGGTCTGGACCTCATGGGGATCCCTGAATCTCAGGGTCAGGACCTCAGCAGTAGGAGGGTACAGCTCTTTGCCCGAAGTCTCCCCCACTTAAAGGACTCAGCTGCCCTCCACATGTCTGCCACGAGTCCTTCCTCCATTGATCAGTTTCCCATCTCTCTGCCGATTACACCTTTTTCCTACTTTCTATCTTCTGTTGACTCAGCTTCTGCTCTCAGCTTGGTCTTGATCATGGCCCAGACATGCTCTATATCATGACTTCCAACTATAACTACCGTTGAGCACTGCCTCATTCTTTTAATATTTCTTAGTTTCCAATTCCCAAAAGAGGAATTCTAATTGCCCCAGCTAATATTTTTTTGAGAATAAAAAACATTCTCATCTTTCAAAAGTTCCATCTCATAGCCTTTTCCAGTCTATCTTCACCCTCAGATACAACCACCATTATAATTTCTATCACTACAGATTGATTTAGCCTGTTCTTGGACTTCATATAAATTAAATCATACAATATGTACCTTCTTGTGCCTTGTGTCTGTCACTCAATGTAACATTTTGATATTCCTCCATGAGGCTATGTCAGTAGTTCCTTTTCATTTCTGTGCAGTGGTCTATTATGTGAATATACCACAGGTGGGGTCAAGGCACCAGCGCCTTTGTGCCTTGGCATCAATAGTATCCCTGAGCTAGGAGCCCACCCCCTGCACAAAGCACCCAGGGCCCTTCTCAGAACTGAGAGCTGCAGTGGATGGGTATGCATTCAAGGGGAAGTGGAACAAGGCAGGAGTGTTTTATGGCCACAGAAACTTTCCGTCAGAGTGACACCTGCATCTCGATTTTTTCCTTTTCTAGGAACTGTGGGGGATTGGAAAAACCACTTCACTGTGGCTCAGAATGAGAGATTTAATGAAATCTATAGGCAAAAGATGGAAGGAAGCTCAATAAATTTCACAGAACTCTGAGCAAGACATACATAGAAAGTCCTTCAGCCCAGCCAGAGTATCTCTGAAAGCATTTTGTAAAGTACACAATTATGGTACCACTGAACCTGTGATTACTGCGTACTAGCTTTATTTTTTTAGAAGGATCATGTCTAATGCTTATTTTCTCAACCACTCTTTCCAAAGTAAGAAATAAAGAGGCTTATTCAACAAAGTAAAATATAAGACTTGAATACTGCAAGGATTCTTTAGGTCTCCATCATTCTGGAAAGTTCATCCTTGTTTTTTAGTCTGTAATATACCTTGGGCATAAATATGAAAATATTAGTTTCTATCTATTTTGATAATATGGAATCTCCAACATCTATCTTGGCCATTCAAGAACACTCCAGCTGTGCTAGTTTGTGGGGTTCCACCTGATTACCATGAAAGGGACACTCTGAAGGCAGTTCTGATGCAGTCTACTCTGTGAAAACATGTCCCAAGTGCCATCCCTGGTGAGGAAGGAAAGGGAAAGGCACGGAGGGAGAGGCCAGAAGACCAAACACTGATAAGGAGTCATAGTGCTTCATGAGAAAATGCTCTGCATCACTTGCCATCAGGGAAATACAAATCAAAACCACAATGAGATACCACCTCACACCAGTGAGAATGGGGAAAATTAACAAGGCAGGAAACAACAAATGTTGGAGAGGATGCGGAGAAAAGGGAACCCTCTTACACTGTTGGTGGGAATGTGAACTGGTGCAGCCACTCTGGAAAACTGTGTGGAGGTTCCTCAAAGAGTTAAAAATAGACCTGCCCTACGACCCAGCAATTGCACTGTTGGGGATTTACCCCAAAGATTCAGATGCAATGAAACGTCGGGACACCTGCACCCCGATGTTTCTATCAGCAATGGCCACAATAGCCAAACTGTGGAAGGAGCCTCGGTGTCCATCGAAAGATGAATGGATAAAGAAGATGTGGTTTATGTATACAATGGAATATTACTCAGCAATTAGAAACGACAAATACCCACCATTTGCTTCAACGTGGATGGAACTGGAGGGTATTATGCTGAGTGAAATAAGTCAATCGGAGAAGGACAAACAGTGTATGTTCTCATTCATTTGGGGAATATGAATAATAGTGAAAGGGAATATAAAGGAAGGGAAAAGAAATGTTGGGAAATATCAGGAAGGGAGACAGAACATAAAGACTCCTAACTCGGGGAAACGAACTAGGGGTGGTGGAAGGGGAGGAGGGCGGGTGTTGGAGGGGAATGGGTGACGGGCACTGAGGTGGACACTTGACGGGATGAGCACTGGGTGTTTTTCTGTATGTTGGTAAATTAAACACCAATAAAAGTTAATTAAAAAAAAAAAAGGAGTCATAGTGCTTAATTACAGAAACAGAAGGGGTGTCCATTCTGGAGCCTGAGTTATATCCTGGTAAAAGCAGAAACACAGACGGAGGAGCAGCACCAACAAAGTCAGCCCAGGCATGGTTGTCAGACTTGGAGATAGTCTTTTCTGCAACGCTGTGCCCTCTGGAGGCCGACATTACCAAGCTACATGCCCTTTTCACTGGTTTCCCATACTTATCCTGCTGAAGCCCTGTTGCTTCATATTTGTTGATTTACTTGTCTATTTCTCCCACCTGAATGTAAATTCTTTACCATTTGGTTCCATGTCTTATTCAACATCTCACTCCCAGTATGCAATGCAATGCATGGTACATAACAAGTGTTCTGCAAGTACTTGGTAACAAGCAAATGAATGCATAGATGAATAACTACAAGAAGGTAGGCACATTTCAGATTACAAATTCCCAACTTTGAGTCCCAACTAGTCGCATTCCAAAGCTGAGGGCAGTAGGTGCTCCTGCTTCACCCGAGGGGAAGGCAGTAAGAGGTTAAATTAAGCCCAACTACAATTCTGACTGCTTTTTATTATCACCCACCTCTAGCAGCTCTAAACAATGTCAGTGATAAAAAAAAAATACTCTGTGGTGAAGGAGGAGGATCTTCTATTAGCCCTAAATTCTATTTATTTTTATCTACATTTTTTAGATGGAGGTGCAAAGAGAGAGGAGAGAGAATCCCAAGTAGGTTCCATGCCCAGTACAGAGACCACCGTAGGACTCGATCCTACAACCCTAAGACATGGTCTGAGCCAAAATCAAGAGTTGGATACATAACTAACAGTTATTCAGGTGCCCTCTTGACCCTAAATTCTAAGCAATTGCTTGGTCACTACCACGTTTTAATCATACATATGTAACTTCAAATTAGTGCCTTCTAATTGTGTAAAAAAAGCTGTCTATATCCCCCACATTTAGCAATTTTAGATTGTAAATTTTTTTTGCTATTTGGTTTCATGTCTGTTTACATCCATATGGAAGTTAATTCAGAGAACACCCAAGCACAGAGACAGCTTCTGTAACTGACACACAGATGCAACTCGGCCTGCTTCCTCAGGGTAAGTTCATTACAGCTCAGGATCCTTCAAGCTCCCTTCAGGTACAATTCGCATCCCTGTTGTGTATGAACATCCCTGTGTTTAAACAGTAGTAGATTCAGAACAAACACTGATAGCATAGTTATTATAAGAATGAAGAAGCAAATTTTGAATTTCTTCAATTCTATCATGCTTTGTGACTCCTTGGAGTTTTTGTTTGTATTCAAAATTTAAAACGGTGAAATTTTTAAAAATGTGAACTGCAAGGTATAAAATTTTTGTTTAATAAGTACAGAGTTTTGTTGTTACGGGAAGTAGTTTGCTAATTTTGAATACTATCTGTAAATGGAAATTTACTCTCTTCTGTAATTATTAGTAATGGTTTTAAAACTCAAGAATGAATAAAGAGAATGAACATCACCTCAGTGGTATGATTCAGTAATTGAATTGTACAGGAAATGTAGTTCATCTTTAGGAACAGGACATTTCCTGTCCCCCCTCCCTCCACCCCACCAAGAGAATACTTATAGAAATTTTCAACAGAACAAAACCATGGTAAAACTGAGGGATTCTGGGATGCCTGCGTGGCTCAGCAGTTGACCACCCGCCTTTGGTTCAGGGTGTGATCCTGGATTCCCAGGTTCGAGTCCCACATCGGGCTCCTTGCAGGGAGCCTGCTTCTCCCTCTGCCTGTGTCTCTGTCTTTGCGTGTGTGTCTCTCATGAATAAATAAATAAATAATCTTTAGGAAAAAACAGAGGAATTCTAATGAAGATTAATTTATAAAGAAGAAAGAGGAGAAGAAGGAAAAAAGGAAAGAAAACAAAAAGAACAACAACAAAAAAGACAAGTTACCTAACCCCACATGACCAGTTTAAATTGCTACAGGCCTTTAATCCAGTTTCGAAGAATGTCAGAATGCCCCTCAGCCCAGTCACAATGAGACCTATTCTTAGGTCTCCGGTGAACCGTTTCAGAGTGTGCTCCCACTCTGCTTCGTTATGATGTAATAAAATAGAAATTACAGTGCCTCGGCTAGAATCAACAGCACTGTAAGTGAAATCATACCCCATCCTCCTTTTCCAGTGAGGTATTTCCTTCCTAGCCAGCTGACAGCTAGAACTACCCCAAATCAGACAAGCTTGCACCTTTCTGAACATCTCTAGTGAGACAACCTACATCAACTAAAATAAAATATTTTGCCCTCTCTTTGTTATTTTTATTTTAGAATACCATCTCCTAGTGGCCACAGAGCAGAAAGGCCAAATTCAACACCCCAAAATGGATGATGTGCAGGGAATTTTGCTGACCAAAGCCATGTATGCCTCTTGAGACAAAATACAGCACTTCCAGCTGGGCCTAATGATCTCATTGCCACATATCTTTTTTTTTTTTTTAACTTAATTTTTTATTAGTTTTGGATAGTGGAGCCTTAATCCATTTTTTTAATGAATTTATTTTTTATTGGTGTTCAATTTACCAACATACAGAATAACACCCAGTGCTCATCCTGTCAAGTGCCCCCCCGCAGTGCCCGTCACCCATTCACCCCCACCGCCCGCCCTCCTCCCCTTCCACCACCCCTAGTTCTTTTCCCAGAGTTAGGAGTCTCTCATGTTCTGTCTCCCTTTCTGATATTTCCCACTCATTTCTTCTCCCTTCCCTTATATTCCCTTTCACTATTATTTATATTCCCCAAATGAATGAGAACATATAATGTTTGTCCTTCTCCGATTGACTTACTTCACTCAGCATAATACCCTCCAGTTCCATCCACGTTGAAGCAAATGGTGGGTATTTGTCATTTCTAATGGCTGAGTAACATTCCATTGTATACATAAACCACATCTTCTTTATCCATTCATCTTTCGATGGACACCGAGGCTCCTTCCACAGTTTGGCTATTGTGGACATTGCTGCTAGAAACATTGGGGTGCAGGTGTCCCGGTGTTTCATTGCATCTGTATCTTTGGGGTAAATCCCCAACAGTGCAATTGCTGGGTCATTGCCACATATCTTAACACAAGTGTGCAAAGGTGCTCGGGAAGATAGGAAGGCAGGTTGTGCAAAGCCAAAGAGCACATCTAAGTATCAAGCCTTACTCACATACCCTCATGTATAACATAGGGTTATTGCTCACTCATGTCACCTCCAATCTCCTGGTTATTCCCATTGGCAGAGCAAGCAACAGCTTGAGTAGTGCTAGGCAATATGCACCCAAACACCAAAGTACTGGCACATATGTATGCATGCACACAAACACATAGAGAGTCAGGCAGTATTGTCATCTATCCCTGCCCAGGAGTGAGATGAGTACATGTGAAGTCAGTTTTCCTAAACCTGCTACCTTCTGACCCTGAGCATTCCCTCAGCTCTGTTTCCTTATAATTTTATTTTATTTTAGATTTTCTCCTCATATCTTCTTACTTCTCCTTCCATTAGCTTTTGATTATGGAAGAGGAAGAAGAGAAATCAATCGAATTCCTCGTCAGTTGGTGATGTGTATAAAAGAGATAAGAGTGAGGCACCCCACACCCTTGAGAAAATGCTCTAACCCCTCTGGTTTTCATTTCCTTACATACATAATGAGGAAGTGGAAGAGAGTGTTCTAAGATACTTGCATCTATTGTTTTAATAAAAATTTACTGAATTTTACAGTGTGCTAAGCACTGTGCTATGTATGACTAGAGATCTGACGATGAGTAGATAAATCGTCCTTACTCCTAAATATAAGAGAGACTAAGATGTGGATCAGTAGAAAGAGAAAGTCCTGCAGCCTCAGACTCTTCCACTTATAAGCTGTGTGATCTTGGACAAGTTAATTAACTTCTCCAGGCCTCCCATGTTGCCCAGGTCCCCAGTTTGAGCACATGGGAGGATGGTGGGTTTAGTCTTCCTTGGGGAATTAGGAGGTACCCATGAAATGTGTTAGTGGATATGGGACCCCCAAGAGACCTCTGGACTAGAGAAGTAAATAAGAGAGTCACCAGACCATGGCCAGGCAGTGAAGCCAGAAGAGAGACTGTGATTGACCATGGAGAGCATACAGATTGAGAAAAAGGCCCTACTCTGGAAGCAGAGTGCATTGATCAATATTGATCCCAGCTCCCAGTGAAAGGGAAAGGCAAAAAAGCAAGGGCATTGAGAGCACTGGCAAGAGTAGCTGCAGAGATAAAGGAAGAAAGGAGGGACAGACTGGGAGCAAGAGTGGTGACAAAAGGAACTGATGGCAGCAATGTGTTTGGATGAACAGAGGAAAGTGGAATCAACTGTGTCCAGACCACTGACTTGTGGAGGGCAGGCAGTTAGGGAAGAGCATCTCTCTGTGACCCTAGTTCCCAAGACATGCTGGGGGTAAAGTAGTTATTGATAGAGTATTATACTATTAATTATAAAAGCAAGACTTCAGAAGGAATGTTTTAACCCAGTTACAACTTATAGGATTAAATGGTACTGGAGTACTCTTGTATGTTCATTATTCCGACACTAATCAACATCTCCAGATGCTTAGTGATAAACTGTGATGTGCACGATAATGCTCTGTTGCTAATTGTAGAGAACATTTTGACTCTATTAAGTAAAATTAGTTAAGATCTCTCCTTGAAAAGATTGATTAGTGCTTATCCTAACTCATCAAATGTAATTTAATGTAATACGTTATTATTGTTTTGAAGCAATTCTGAAGTTTAGCTCATTCTTTAATTTGCATGTCTTCTCTCTCCATTATTCAAATTGGTGAGTTATTCCCAGTTGTTATCGGGTCTTGTAAAGAAGCCCCAGGAATGGCTTGGGTACCATGTTACTGGCTACTTACACACCATAGCAAATCATACTTTGCAATGGAATTTAAAACCCCTTGACCATTAAGCCAATAGGCAACTCGAAGATCCCAAGGCTATCTCAATTCACAGCATTCAGGGTGGGTAAGGAGTTGGGGTAACTGGGTGATGGGCATTAAGGAGGGCACTTGATGGAAGGAGCACTGGACATTATATACAACTGCTGAATCACTAAATTCTACCCTGGAATTAACATATATGTTAACTAACTTGAATTTCAATAAAACAAACAAAAAAAAAAGACAACATTCAGGATTCTGAGTCCCAGTAGCTTCCATGGCCCTTAGAAATTCTTCCATGCTCTATTGAGAGACTAGCCCTTTCTGCATTTAATGGAAGGGGTGATTAAATAGAAACAACTAACTAGTGAGCTTCAGACATTTTAAATACCAGTAATCTCCTGTCTGAATTGGAATCCCTCCTTCCCAGCTCACTCACCATCACTTCCAATTACTCTGCTTTTTAATTGTTGTCTTCAACTTGTAAATACCTAGGTCTGAATCAATTCATCTTTGAGTTTTCTCCCTTTTGAGCTAGACAGAACTGCTAGACAAAAACTGTCTAAGAAGGCTACAGAAATCACTGCAAATTCCAGTGTCTCTCCTCAGCCAGAACGGTCACTGCCTCCCCATTTCCTTGTCTCTATGACAAGCTTTCTTCTGACTTTTCAAAGTCTGAGCCCCCAAAATCCCCTAGCAACTATCTGGATCTCCTCTCTGGTCTCTAGGACAGATAGGACCCTTTTCCCACCCAAGACTGACCATGCCATCTGTGCTACAGCTCTCAACCACCCCATCACTTCCCTGGTGTCCTTTCAATGATCCCTTTTCTCATTTCTTTGATGGCTTAGGAGGGAGGGGTGTCTCCAAGGAGCTTTCAAAAATTCTCCCGTTTTTACAAAACACAGTGTATTGAATTAATTATTAGAATAATTGTTTATTCTTTGACTTCCTTATTAGAATGTAAGTGCCCCCAGCACAAGGATCATATCTGTTTTATTCAGTATTATATACCCAGTGTCTAACAGGTGCTGGATAAGTATTTGATGAGTGAATAAATGAATGTAGGAACTTAAGAGCAGAGGAGCAAATCAAGAAGGGAGTGGTCAATAGTGGCCAACTTACAGAGAGGGCAAGAGAAAAGAAAGTTTCCTTTGGGTTTAGCAAGGAGATGGGCATCATTCATTCTGGAGGTCCCCAGAGATTCACAATGAGTGGGTGCAAGGAGTGGGAGCTTGTGCTGTGCCTGCCTTAGTGAAGGTCTGGAGCTGAAGCAGTGGAGATTTGCACTTACTACATATCAAGTATTATAGTATTATATTTTTTTAAGTAGGCTCCATGCCCAGGGTGCCAGGCATTATTATTCTAAATACTTCCCATGTATTCCTTTAAAAGATTTTATTTATTTATTCATGAGAGACGCAGAGAGCGAGGCAGAGACATAGGCAGAGGGGAGCCTGATATGGGACTTGATCCCAGAACCCCGGGATCACAACATGAGCTCAAGGCAGATGCTCAACCACTGAGCCACCCAGGTATCCCTACTTTCCATGTATTAATGCATTTAGTCTTCACAACAGCCTTGTGAGGTAGCTGCTATTTTATACCCATGTTACAGAGAAAGATACTGAGAACAGAGAGGTTATGATTTGCTGAAGGTCCACTACTAATAGGTAACTGAGCCAAGATTTGAACTCAGGAATTCTCTTTCTAAAGTCTATGCTCTAAACCACTAAGCTATAGTGTGTGTGTGTGTGTGTGTGTGTGTGTGTGTGTGTGTGTTCCCTGTTTGGACTACTTCTGGTATATGTATCTGAGGTAAAGGATGGAGTTTAAAAGACTGTGGTGTACTAGCATGGGGAACTGGCCATATTTAATAACTGTTTCTACAGAAATCCATTCTAATCTCATCTGGAAAAAACCTACTTATAAACTCTTCTTTGGAAAATGATTCAACTTATGTTCATTGTCTTGTCTTTTCTCCTCTCTCTCTCTCCCTCTCTCTCTCTCTTTCTGAAGTAGCCAAATATGTGCCATGTTTCAAAACTGCTTGGTCAGTATCATACCAGGTTGCTTGGGGAAAAGTGGCAAAAGTGAGGTTTAAAAATAAGCAGATCTCTGTTATTCTAGGCTATACTAAGTAATGTGGGTTTGAGTTAGAGACCCATCTGCCTCTAACACATTTTTGGGAGTCCTCAAGACCTCTACAACAATTTCTTAGTTATTTATTTGAGTGGTAATTTACAAATACAATAGGCATGCTCTGGATTATCTAAATGATCACTATATACCCTAATTCCTGCCACATGGTCTAAGTGTCCTCATTTGCATCTATGTCAACAACCCCTTTCTGCTGAGTGCTACTACTATAATTATTGAAGATTAACAGGATGAGAAATGGAGAGGGGGACTTAAATGTGACTAGGGCACCAAGTGAAGGCTAATGTATCAAAGATTTTAACATGCAAAATGAAACATAAAGTACCAAGCACTAAAAGAAAACAAAAAAGAATGTTTTTTATCATCTAGAAGAAAAGAGCTAAACATTACACAAAACCCAGAAGCCAGGAGTGAAAAAAAACTGACAAAATTAATTGCATGAAAAATAAAAACTTTTTCAAAATTTAAGAATAAGTAAAACAAGTTTTCAGAAGTTGACTGAGCTACTGCAATGCTTCACTAAAGACTCTGAAAACTCATCTTCCCATGCAACTACATGCAAGATAAATTTGAAGCAGAAAATAAAGAGAGTTGGATTTCTCCCATAAGAATCTTGGGATGCCTGGGTGGCTCAGGTTGACCACCTGCCCCTGGCTCTGGGCGTGATCCAGTGGTCTCAGGATTGAGTCCCACATCAGGCTCCTTGCCTGGAGCCTGCTTCTACCCTCTGCCTCCATCTCTGCCTTTCTCTCTCTGTATCTTTCATGAATAAATAAATAAAATCTGTAGAAAAAAAAAGAATCTTATTCCAAAACCATTGTCCAGTCATCCCCATGTTGTGTCCACCAGGAGTACCGAGGAACAGATCGATTATGGGGCCCGCATTCATCTTCCATGTTCTTCATCCTTCATTGATAAGGATGGGCTCAGTATACACCTATGTTGAGAAGAGGGAGAGGACTAACATATATTAGGCTCAATTTTGAGCATCTATCAGCCCCTCAATAATGTTATGAGTGGGAGGTACAAATGAGCACACTATAGATCAGAGGTGTCACACAACTTGTCCAATAATAAACACAGGAAGGTAGAAGAGATGTGCTATTGATCCAGATCTCCTTGACCTGACAGCCCATGATCTTTCAGCCACCCCACACTGCCTACTCTATGCCTCTCCTACAACCACATTTTTCCTAAACTCATATACAGCTGGCCTGCTTCTAGCCCTGAAGTAATGAGTATGTATTTAAGTGATCGGAAGATGGCATTGAAGAAATCTCAGAAACCATGTGTTCTATTATCCTCTTATTTTAGTTTGCTGTAGCCAAACTGTCTCTTTCAGGGGTCTAATGGCACCTACAAGTTCTAGTCATTCTGACACTTGATGAAAACTGGATTACTTTGTCAAAATTTTATAATCATCAAAATGACTTTCCATATTGAAGCCTATATTGGTGCAGGTGCATTTTCACATACATCTTCAGTTGGTTACTAAAGAATTTGTTTCAAGTTTCTCAGAGCCCCAAGAGGCCATTTATCGCATTCTGGTCTAAGTAAGTGCTTGCTTACAGAGAGTCTACAGATGGGTCCTTCGCACTAAGTCAAGCTCCTGCCCTTCCCTTTCCATGAGACAATTCTGTGCCCTATGACAGCCTTATCAAGATCAGCACTTTATACCATTCCTGGTTCTCCAGAGTACATGCAGGGCTTTAATCACTCCACCTTGCTGATCTTAGTACATACTCCTGTGTAGAATGGAGTCTAAATAAAAGAAAAAAATAATTGAAGACAAATGTCAACATAATGTTAGTGTAGACAAAGCCAGTTCTGGGTTGATGGTAACACTAAAATTAAAATAATTATAACAGCAATCTGGTGAATACCAAAATGAAGAGCTAGATATGGTGTTCTGGGAGGAGAAAGGTAGGAGTTCATAAGTCCTTGACAAAGAGGGTTGACAAGGGTAACAGAGGAGTTAGGTCGTGAGTAGTAAACAGAAATTTGCAAGTGATAAAGGAAGGAAGTGCATTCCTGTTTACCAGAAAAGCATAAACCAAGACTCTTACACTTAAGAGAATATACACAATGTCAGAAATGAGGTTTGGAAGGTAGACAGGAGCACAGGGGAAGGGCTTCATTGCCGCACTAGGATGTTCAGACTTTGTCTTACAGGTAGCTTGGTCCCACTGAAGAATTTATTTTTTTTAAAGATTTATTTATTTATTTATGATAGACAGAGAGAGAGAGAGAGAGAGAGAGAAGCAGAGACACAGGCGGAGGGAGAAGCAGGCTCCATGCTGGGAGCCGGACGTGGGTCGCGATCCCGGGACTCCAGGATCATGCCCTGGGCCAAAGGCAGGCGCTAAACCGCTGAGCCACCCAGGGATCCCCCACTGAAGAATTTAAACAAGAAAGTGAAAGGAGCCCGTTTACACTTTAGACAGTTCTCCTGGGGTGTGGTGGTGTGGAGGGGTGAACAGAATGGAGTATGACTGAGAGCAGGATGTTAGTGAGGTGATGGTGGCAACAGTCCAGGGAAAGAATTAGGCAGATGTGAAGTGAGGCAGAGGCAGTGAGGAAGATGTGTTCCAAATGTACAAAACAGACAGAATCTACATACAGGACTTGTCAAGGTTTGACCGTGGAAAGAAGTGGAAAAAGAGACATCTAGTATAATTTTGTGATTTTAATTGAGTTAAATGTGGTACCAGTAATGGAGAGAGGGAATGAAGGAAGAGAATAAGTTTGTCTGAAGATGAATTGAATCAGAGCCCACTGAATCTTAAATATCCACAACACACTCAGGTGGAGACACAGACACAGGAAACTGTAGCTTAGGAAACAGGCATTGTTTAAGGACAAATTTGTGAATAATAAATATATGAGATTTACAGCAGTGGAAGAAGATGGCAAAAAAAATAAAACCAGGAAAAGTGAACAAAATGAGAATAAACACAGGCTTCTGGCAGAGCCCTAAAAAAAATGAACATTTAAATTAAAAGTTTTAGACTTTTAATCCTAACAAACCCCATGGAGAATCTGAAGGAGTTTTATCTCCACTTCTGACAAAGTGCACATCTACACAGAATTTTACATAGTTTAGGGCCATACATATTTTAGGGCCAGTGTTAGTTTGCAAAACCCTCAGGAGCTTCCTGGGTGCACTCTGAGTACAGCATCCATATTTGGAGGGCAGGGAGAGACCAAAGAAAGAGGCAACCACTCCAGATTGGTAGACAGTAGGTTTCATTAGCAAGAGAATTTTCATATAAGCTTGTCTCAGGCAAGATGAATAGATTCCCTGCACCCACCCAAATCTTAAAGTTGATATACAAGCGTCAACTAGGTTCAGTCTCATATATCATCCAACCACAGCATTATCTCAAGGCTGTGTCCTTGAGTGGACTCTGGGATCAGGAAAGGCAAGCAGAACCCACATTCCCAGGACAGGGGCAAGGGTGAGGAGCCTCCAATTATCAGGGTCCAGCTCACGGGGTCAACTGGCAGTCACATCCTCTCAATTACTTCCCTCAACAGAGAGGCACAGTCCTCTTGATTTAAGAGAGGAAAGGCAGAGCAAGACACACTGGAAAAAATTAAAGAAGAGACACAAAGAAGGTGCTACTGCAGAAGGAAGGAGGGTAAGTGTGACCTGCAATCAGTGGGCAAGGGGAAGTGGAGGGCTAGTCAAGAGCCAGTTCACACAGGGCCTGGCACACCAGGTCTGGGATTCTGAGCTTAATCCTAAGAGCAATGTATAGATAATGAAAAGGTTTATACAGGGGAGCAACTTGATCAGATTTGCATTTTCACAAGATTATCCTGGCTAACTAGAGGATGAGTGGAAGAGAACAAAGATGTGATTATTCCTTTTAGGACTTCTAACTATGAACACAGAAACTACAAACTCAAGGCAAGTCATCTGAAATTACTCTCTTAGAGGAACAAAAAGATATAGAATAGAAAGAGTAAAGAAAGTCTGTGGGTCATATAGAATACCATCAAAAAAAAACCAAAAACAAATATACAATCACGGGAACACCAGAAGAAGGAGAGAGAGAAGAAGAAAGAAAGGACAGAAAGCTTACTTAAAGATATAATGGCAATGGCTGATGGAATTTAAGAACAAAACAAATTGGGGCACCTGAACCAAATTGGTTCAGTCAGTTAAGCAGCTGACTCTTGATTTTGGATCAGGTCATGATCAGGTCATGTGATCAACCCATGTCAGGCTCTGTGCTGGGTGCAGAGCCTGCTTAAGATTCTCTCTCCTTTCCCTCAGCCCTTCATCCCCTGCCCTCATCTTGCTCTCTCTCAAAAATAACAGACTGCTATAGGGGTGCCTGGCGAACTCAGTCAGTGGAGCATGCAACTCTTAATCTCAAGATTATTAGTTCCAACTCCACATTGTAGAGATTACTTTAGAAGAAAAAAAAAACTCTTAAAAAAATAATAAAATAAAATACAGACTGCTATAGGAGTTGCCAGGCCCAGAAACCAGTCCACAACCTCCACAGATCACAGATACCAGTGAACAGCTTTAGCCATAGGAGTGGCTACCAGATTCATGGCTAGAGTTTTGAAATGAAAGCTGAATGAATATTGAATATAGAAAGTTGCAGAAGATTTGTGGAAGAGAAGTATTGAGAAAGGAATTTAAATGTCAAGCTACAACTGGAATGGATTTACTTAAGTTAAAAAGAAAAAAAAGAGAGAAAAAAAGAGAAATATCAAAAGAAACTGGTGTGAAATTAGAATTCGGTTTTCTCTCTGTTAAAAAAAAAAAACAATGTTTTCTGAGATTATTGGCCTGCTCTTAGTAAGAAATTGTAAACACACTTTATCTTTCCCTTTTATATAATGTCTAGAAAAAAGACTGTGTTTGACATGTTTTTCTAATGTTTAGGACTCCTTGAGAAAACTGAGTCTTCTCTATTAAAAGAGCTAAGTTTGTTATAACCATGTAGCTTTTTACATATGTTAAATTTCATGGGAAGCATTGTCAAATAAAAAGTGATGTTAAACTCCTTTTAGGATCTATTTGTATGAAATTCCTAAAATCCTATGTCCTGGTATAATGGTATGCACTACTCGATTGCATTATAATGAACGGATCTTTAACCATGGCCGTTTTTCAGTCTTTTGCGGATGTTATTGTTTTATTCTGATGCTTTGGGGGGGAAAGTTCCTGCAGAAGCTTTATTTCAAGGAGATTCTTGGAAAAGACTTTAACAAGTACAGGTTTCTGATAACTAAGATCAATTTGCCTTCACCTGGAAGGTGACATGATTTGACATGGGGTCCCAGTGAACAGTCAAGAAAAATTCTTCAGATGTTTTCGGTTGGAAAAAAGGTGTTTTTATTAGATCACGGGACAGGACCAATTGACAGAAAGAGCTGCACTAGGATTGTGAGGATCGATTGATTATATACTTTTAAGTTGGGGAGTATAGAGACAAAGCTTCCAAAAGGATTTTTGTATGTTAGAGAAGACTTAAGGAAGCTTCCAAAAGGATTTTTGTATGTTAAAGAAGACTTAGAGGATCCAGGAGACCTGGCTATTGTCAGGCTAGGGTGGTTTTTTCCTCCAGCAAGACATGACCATTAAGATAGTTGGGAGTTCCTGAAGGAATGTCTTGCTCTGCCTGTCTCAAGTATTTGTCAGTGGGCTGCAAGTTATAAGAGATTTAATTTTATATACATTTCTTTTGCCTTTGTTCTCCACATTCTCTAGGAACTCAGCTGCCTGTTGATAACCTTACTAAGGGCAAAAGGCAACCTTAGCTTAACATTATTCCAACACCCCAAGATCTCATGAGTCTACTTTAACATACAAAAATTCTTTGGAAACTTCGTCTCTACCCCACCAAGATCCATGTTGGCAATCATCCCCCAAGCTTATGACCCACTGCTATACATCTGAAAAGTCTCTTAACTGGGGTTCTGCTGGACAGCAATAAATGACCTTTTTCTTACAGTAGCTAGCCCCCTCGAGGTCCTAGAAACTTTGCTTCCAAAATTCCTTACAGACTTATGCTATCCCTTAACCTCCCCTCCCAACTTGAAAGTATATAATTAGCCACTCTTCATAATCCCTTGCAGCTCTTTCTGTCCATGGGTCCTGTCCCCATGCTTTAATAAAACCACCTTTTTACACTGAAGACATCTCAAGAATTCTTTCTTGGCCATCGGCTCTGAACCCCACCACTTAAACCACATCAGGCTGAGCTCAGAGTGGTCTCATGAGCAAGCCCTAGCCATTAACCCTTTGGACTGATGGGTAGGCTATTCTAAAGGGATTAACCCTATGGCTCAGATAACAATGGAAGGCCACCAGGTGGATGATTATGAATAAGCTTGTATGGCGTCAGGATATGTGGAAAGACACTTGAGTCCATCTGCAAGAGCCTGAGGTGGTTCTCATCATTTTTTATTTCCCAGCTCAGACACTGATACCCCTTGGCAATCAGGAAGCTGATCCCTTAGCTCAGGTACAAGCTGTAGCTACTGAATCTTCAGTAGCTACAGCAGATTGGCTGCACAGGAAGAGAGGACACCACAGTGCCCAAGTAGCATGGCATATTGTCAGGGATGCCACATTGCCTTTGAAGTACTGTGACTTGGTTAATGCAATAACAACATGCCATGTGTTCTAAACAATACCCAAGGCAACTGCTAACAGAATCTAGGGTTATCCACTGGAATTCCCAGCTGCTGAAGGACTGGCAAATTGATTACATTGATCCCTTCCCTCAGAGTGAGGGTTCTAAATATGCCTTGGTTTGTGAGGACACCGCATCTGGCCTAACTCATGCTTTCTCCTGCTGTGTGCAAACCAAGCTGCCACCATCAGGGACCAGAGAAGCTAAATACAATGTGTAGTAGCAAATTAATTTTTTTTTTGCAAATTAAATTATTAACAGGTAAAACAAGCTAAGCCAGGTGGACTAAAGTATCCTAGCCTTTAATACATTTAAATGACTAACAAACAATTCAAAGTTCTCATATTCCTTTACCAGTCCTAAAACTTTCCCTGTTCATTTCAAATGACATATAAAATATTGGCCTTTGTAAACCAAAGTCCTTCTTAAAGAAACTTGCATTCATTCTGTTTCTTAAAGTTATAAATCTTACCATGTCTTTGAAATTTAAACAGCCTACAGTCTCCTGAAACTAAAGGGGGGAAAAGGAAAAAAGACTTTTTCAAATACAACTTGCTAGAAGGGCTCACCTGCCCAAATTCTAGATCTCAGCCTCCTTACGAAAAAGACAAATCTCAAAAATCTTCTCCACAGTAATCAATAACCAAAAGTTCTCTGCATCTGTCTGCATGTTTATATGTCTATTGTGAATAATTGGCATTTTCTACCTTCAGATGATATTGCTAAAATTAATTTGTAATAGAGTTGTATTTATTTGGCTTAAAGAAAATTAAGTGCTTATATATAAATTTAGTATTCATAAAATTTCTCAAAAATAAAATAGAAATATAATCTAAATGAATTTCAGGTTCACATGGTCAAGGAAAATATTTGGTATTAAAGCTAATTCAGGTGTTCATCTAATTAAAATAGGCATGTCTTTAGAATTATTAAATACAAAATTTTATTCTACAAAATTGAATTATTAAATTCAAAATAAATACAAAAATTTATTTTAAATTTACTAAAATAAGCTCATGCTATAACTGTTACAAAATTTGTCACCAATAATTTGCTATAATAAAACTTTTACTTGAAAATAGCTTCAGGTGCCTGGCTCAGTCAGTTATGCATCTGCCTTCTACTCAGGTCATGATCTCAGGGTCCTGGGATCCAGCCTTAGTCTCCCTGCTCAGTGGGGAGTCTGTTTCACCCTCTCCTTCTGCCCCTTCTTCCCCTTCTGTGCCCTCTCCTTCTCTCTCTCAAATTTTAAAAAACTTTTAAAAAAATGAAAATAGCTTCTAAAATCTTTTTGGTAACCTGAAACCTTAAAATTTTGCTAAGTGATAGGTTAAGTTAAATTCATTGAATATCTAAATTATTTCAAAATAAGATAAAATAATGAAACTGAATACTAAAGATAGATTTATACATTTTGGCTCCCTTATTAAAAAGAAAATAAAGATAAATTTGGGTCCATTATGAACATTTTTTTGTGTTTCATTGAAATATTGTAGTATTAAAAGCATATCTAGAAATTATGAAATATATTGATCAATTTGCCAGTCTAAATATAACACAGTTTACAATCACTTACTACTTAGTTTTCACTAGAAATTAAAGTTCCTCAGGGTTAACAATTCTAATTACATATGTGGCTAAAGCTACTAAAAATCATAAGAGAAACAACTCCACGCTAGGATACTTTAGTCCACCTGGCTTAGCTTGTTTTACCTGTTAATAATTTAATTTGCAAAAAAAACTCCAACTTCAAAGACATGGTAAGATTTATAACTTTAAGAAACAGAAACTCCAAACTACTTTCAGTAGTAGATATGAGGAATGGAGATACTCTTTTTGGTTGGAAAAAAAGAGAAAGTAATTTTTAACTAAAGTAAGGCTACTTATTTGAAGTAGAACATAGGACAAAATCTTAATTTAAAAAAAAAGGAGGAGATGGTATTAAATGTTTATAGAAAAGGAACTTTTAAAAGGAAATTTAATGTATGGTTAGACCTGGTTATGATTTCATTAAGTAAATAAGATTTAGCATCAAATGTATACTGGTGCAAAATTAGAACTGTGTTTTCTCTCTGTTAAAAGAACAAAGTTCTCTTAGACTATTGGTCTACTTTAATAAAAATTTGTAAATAAAAGGATTTTTCTTTTTACCTTTAATAAAATTTACCTTTAATAAAATAAAACAAAGATTCTGTGTTTTCTTCTTCATCAGGATTACTAGTACTTGAAAAAACTATGTATTTCCATAACATTAAAAGATCTAAGTTTTTCTCACAACTATGTTATCTTCTGTATTTTCCTTTAGAATCTTTTACTGTTACTTAGGTTAAATAGATAATTAGGTGTCAAAATGAAGTGTGATCCTATCCTATTCAAATGTTTGAATCTTTTGATTTTTTAAAAGTTTTTATTTAAATCCCAGTTAACATGCAATGTAATATTAGCTTCAGGTGTACAATATAGAGAGATTTAGCACTTCCATATACTACCCTCTGCTCATCACAGTGCATTCTTTAATCACCATCACCTATTTAACCCATCCCCCACCCACCTCCCCTCTGGTAACCATTAGTTTGTTCTCTATAGTTAAGGATCTGTTTCTCAGTTTGCCTCTCTCTATTTCTTTCTCTTTGCTTGTTTGTTTTGTGAAATCATATGGTATTTGTTTTTCTCTGACTGGCTTATTTCACATCAAAAAATCTCATTCTCTTTGATGGCTCAGTAATATTCCATTATATATATATCACATCTTTTTTAACCATTCACCAATTGATGGACACGGGCTGTTTCCCAATAATTTGTCTATTGTAGATAATGCAACTAAAAATATTGGGGTGCATGTATCCCTTTGAATTAGTATTTGTATTATTTGTATAAAAATGTAGTAGTGCAATTGCTGGATTGCTGGGTAGCTCTATTTTTAACTTTTTGAGGACTCTGCATACTGTTTTTACAGTGGCTACACCAGTTTGCATGCCCACCATCAGTACATGAGTGTTCCCCTTTTTCCACATCCTCACCAACACTTGTTGCTTCTTATGTTGGTGATTTTAGCCATTCTGACAAGTGTGAGATGGTATCTCATTGTAGTTTTGATTTGCATTTCCCTGGTGACTAGGAATATTGAGCATCATTTCATGTGTCTGCTGGCCATCTGGATGTCTTCTTTGGGGAAATGTCTTTTCATGTATTCTGCCCATTTTTTAGTGGAATTATTCATTTTGACAGTGTTGAGTTTTACAGGTTCTTTATATATTTTGAATACTAACATTTATCAGATATGTCATTTGCAAATATCTTCTCCCATTTGGTAGGTTCCCTTTTAGTTCTGTTGATTGTTCCCTTCACTGTGTAGGAAGTTTTTATTATGATGAAATCCCAGTGGTTTATTTTTGCTTTTTTTTTTTCTCTTGCCTCAAGAGATATATGTAGAAAGAAGTCACTATGGCCCATGTCAAAAAAGCTACTGCCTGTGTTCTCTTCTAGGATTTTTATGGTTTCAGGTCTCAGATTTAGGTCTTTAACTTATTTTGAGTTTATTTTTGTACACGACATAAGAAAACAGTCCAGTTTTATTCTTTTGCACATTGCTATCTAGTCTTCCCAACACTGTTGAAGAGGCTTTTTCTATTGGATATTCTTTCCTGTCTTATCAAAGACTAACTAACTGACCATACAGTCGTGGGTTCATGTCTGGGTTCTCTATTCTATTCTACTGATGTGTGTGTCTGTTTTTGTGTCCATACCATGTTATCTTGATGATCACAGCTTTGTGATATAACTTGAAGTCCAGAAAGGTGATGCCTCCAGCTTTGCTTTTCTTTTTCAAGACTGCTTTGGCTATTTGGGGTCTTTTCTGGTTCCATACAAATTTTAAGATTGTTCGTTCTAGCTCTGTGAAAAATGCTGTTGGTATTTTGATGGGGATTACATTAAATGTGTAGAAAGCTTTGGGCAGTATAAACATTTTAACAATATTTGTTCTTCTAGTCCATGAACATGGAACATCTTTCCATTTCTTTGTGTCATCTTTAATTTCTTTCAACAGTGTTTTATAGTTTTCAGAGTACAGGTCTTTCACCTCTTCGGTTAGGTGCATCCCTAGGTATCTCATGGCTTTTAGTGCAATTGTAAATGGGATTAATTCCTTAATTTCTCTTTCTGCTGCTTCATTATTGGTGTATAGAATGCAACAGATTTCTGTATGTTGATTTTGTATCCTGAGACTTCACTGAATTCGTGTATCAGTTCTAGTAGTTTTTTTGTTGACTCTAATAGGAGTCTTTTGGATTTTCTACATAAAGTATTATGCCAACTGCAAATAGTGGAAGCCTGACTTCTTACTTGCTGATTTGGATGCCTTTTATTTCTTTTTATAGTCTGATTGCTACGGCTAGGACATCCAGTACTATGTTAATAAAAATGGTGAGAGTGAAGCCCCATCTTGTTCCTGACCTTAGGGGAAAAGCTCTCAGTTTTTTTTTCCCCATTGAAGATGATATTAGCTGTGGGTCTTTAGTATATGGCCTTTATCATGTTGAGTGTATTCCCTCTATCTCTACTTTGTTGAGAGTTTTTATCATGAATGGCTGCTGAACTTCGTCAAATGCTTTTTCTGCATCCATTGAAAGGATCAAGTGATTCTTTTTTTTTTTTTTTTATGATAGTCATACAGAGAGAGAGAGAGGCAGAGACATAGGCAGAGGGAGAAGCAGGCTCCATGCACCTGGAGCCTGATGTGGGATTTCGATCCCGGGTCTCCAGGATCGCGCCCTGGGCCAAAGGCAGGCGCCAAACCGCTGCGCCACCCAGGGATCCCGGATCAAGTGATTCTTAACCTTTCTTTTACTAATGTGATGTAACACATTGGTTGATTTGTGAATATTGAACTACATTTGCAGCCACTTGATAGTGCCGAATGGTTAATGTATTCTTGAATTTGGTTTACTATGTTTGTATTGAGAATTTTTGCATCTATGTTCATCAGGGATATTGGCCTATAGTTCTCTTTTTCAGTGATATCTTTATCAGGTTTTGGTATCAGGGTAATGTTGGCCTCATAGAATGAATTTGGACATTTTCTTTCCTTTTCTATTTTTTAGAATAGTTTGAGAATAAGTATTAATTCTTCCTTAAATGTTTGGTAGAATTCACCTGTGAAGTCATCTGGTCCTGGACTTCTGTGTATTGGGAGTTTTTTGATTACTGATTCAATTTATTTGCTGGTTTTCACCGGCTCAAGTTTTCTATTTCTTCTTGCTTCAGTTTTGGTAGTTAAATGCTTCTAGGAATTTATCCATTTCTTTCAGGTTGTCCATTTTGTTGGCATATGGTTTCTCATATTATTTTCTTATTATTGTACATTTGTGGTATTGGTTGTTATTTCCCCTCTCTTATTTGTGATTTTCTTTGTTTACGTCCTTTCTCTTTTCTTTTTATAAGGCTGGCTAGAGGTTTGTCAATTTTATTTACTTATTTAGACTTTATTTACTTGAGAGAGAGCAAGCTAGAGAGAGAGAAAGCACACAGGCATCGGGGGGAGGGGCAGGCGGAGGGGCAGGGGGAGAGGGAGAAGCAGACTCCCTGTGAGGAGCCCAAAGCCATGCAAGGCTCAACTCAGATCCCCTTAATAATGACCCAAGCTGAAGGCAAACGCTTAACTGACTGAGCCACCCAGGCACTCCAGAGGTTTGTCAATTTTATTAATTTTTTCAAAGAACCAGCTCCTGGTTTCATTGATTCTATTATGGTTTGTTTTGGGTTTCTTGGTTTGTTTTTGTTTTTTTGTCTTTTATTTTTAGTTTCTATATCATTTATTTCTGCTCAATTTTTATTATTTCCTTCCTTCATCTGCCTTTAGGCTTCATTTGTTGTTCTTTTTTAGCTCCTTCAGGTATAGGGTTACATTGTTTGAGATTTTTCTTGCTTCTTGAGGTAGACTTGTATTGCTATATACTTCCCTCTTAGAACTTTTGCTACATCTCAAATGTTTGGGGCCATTGAGTTTTCATTTTCATTTATTTCCATGTATTTTTAAATTTCTTTCATTTCCTGCTTGACCCATTCATTTTTTAGTATCATGTTATTTAACCTCCATGTATTTGGTCTTTCCAGACTTTTTCTTGTGGTTGACTTTAAGTTTCATAGCATTGTGATCAGAAAATATGTATGGTACAACTTCAGTCTTTTTATATTTGTTGAGGCCTATTCTGTAATCTAATATGTGATCCATTTTGGAGAATGTTCCATGTGCACTTGAAAAAAATGTGTATTCTGCTCTTTGGGATAGAATGTTCTGTATATATCTGTTAAATCCATGTGCTCCAGTGTGTCATTCAAAACCAGTGTTTCCTTGTTGGTTTTCTATTTAGGTGATCTGTCTATTGATATAAAGGGGTGTTAAAGTTCCCTATATTACTGTATTATTATTGAAGAGTTTCTTTATGTTTGCTATTGTTTTATATATTTGGGTGCTTCTATGTTGGGTGCATAAACATTTATAATTCATATATCTTCTTGTTGGATTGTCCCTTTTATTATGATATAGTGCCATTCTTTGTCTCTTATTACCATCTTTGTTTTAAAGTCTATTTTGTCTGATGTAAATATTGTTACTCTGGCTTTATTTTGACATCCATTTGCATGCTTGATGTTTCTCCAGCCTCTCAATTTCAATCTCCAGGTGTCTTTATTTCTAAAATGAGTCTCTTGTAGTCAGCATATACATGAGTCTTCTTTTATCCATTCTGACACCCTATGTCTTTTGATTGGGGTGTTCAGTCCATTTACATTCAAAGTAATTATTTTTTTAAGATTGTATTCATTTATTCATTAGAGACATGGAGAGCGAGAGGCAGAGACCTAGGCATAGGGAGAAGCAGGCTCTTTTTGTCACGAGCCCGATGTGGAACTCCATCCCAAGACCCTGGGATCATGACACCCTGAGGGTGCTCCACCGCTCTGTGCCACCCAGGTGTCCTCAAAATAATTATTGATAGATATATATTTATTACCATTTTATTACTTGTTTTGTGGTTGTTTCTGAAGAATTATTCTGATCATGACTTGTATTTCTCGCTTTGGGTGTCTCCTGTCCACTCAAAGTTTCCTTTAATATTTCTTGCAGGACCTGTTTAGTGGTCATGAACTCCTTTAGGTTTTGTATGTCTAAGAAACTCTTTATCTCTCTTTCTATTCTGAATGATAGTCTTGCTGGATAGAATATTCTTGGCTACAGAATTTTTTTTATTCAGCACTTTGAATATATCATGCTACTCCCTTCGACTTGCCATGCTTCTGTTAAAAAATGTTCAGCTAGTCTTATGGGATTACACTTATAAGCTAAGGACTTCTTTTGTCCTGCTGCTTAGTCTTGGTGTTGGCCTGTTTTGTTGTTTTTGATGGAAGTTCTCTCTGACTTCTAGATCTGGATGTCTGTTTCCTTCCCCAGATAGGGAAGTTTTCAGTATTATTTCCTCAAATAAATTTTTCCCCTTTTTTCTGTCTCTCTGATTTTTCTGGGACTCTTTTATTATCTATGTTATTACATTTGATGAAGTCATTAAATTCCCTAAGTCTATTCTTAAGTTACATAATTCTTCTTTTTATTCTTGTGTTAAATAATTCTTCTTTCTTTTGTTCAACTTGATTACTTTCTATTACTAGTCATTCTAGGTCACTATTTCATTCCTCTGCTTCTTCCAGCCTATTCTTCTTGCATTAAGCCTGTTCCTAATTATTGCAATCTTCATCTCTGATTGATTCTTTTTTAACTCTTTTATCTCTTTGCTAAGAGTCTCACTGATATTTTCTATTCTTTTCTTAAGCCAAGTGAGTATTCTTATGATTGTTCCTTAAAATTCTCCATCAGGCTTGTTATTTATATCTGTTTTGTTTAGATATCTGGCCATGGACTTATCTTGTTCTTTAATTCGGGATAAATTCCTCTATCTTTGCATTTTGTCTAAGTTTCTGTCTTCTTCTCTGTGTTAGAAATGCCAGTTATATCTCCTGCTCCTGAAAGTAATGGCTTTATGAAGAAGAGGTCATGTAGTGCCCAGGGTGCGGTGCTTCAGGTAGTGTCTCTGGTATGTGCTACATACATTCTGCTGCTGTGTTTTGGCTGCTCTATCTTTCAGGCCAGTCTATTGAAGATGCTCTCCTTGTCTGCTAGGGCAGTGTTTGGTCCCTGGCCTGAGTATGGCATTTTTACTAGGTGTGCTCTGGTCTGCTTATAAAATGAGACCTGCCACTACCTCCATCAGAACTGCGGAACTCTCTGGTCAGGAGACAAGGTATGGGCAGGGGTTTGTGCTGGACTTTCTGGAGAAGGGCCTGCTGCACTGGGGCTGAAGCAAATCTGACTGAGAAGGGCAGTTCTATGGGAGTGGGAGCACAGAGAGGTGGGGTTTTGTGTAAACAAGTTAGGCAGCCAGTGTCTGTGCTGTGCATCTTCCTGCAGGTGGCTTTGTGTTTATACTGAGAGGTGGGGGAGGGAAATGGTGCCTGCCAGCTCCTTTGTTCCCAAAGAGGTGAGTCCATGAATGCTGTCTCTTGGTGATATGCTCTGAGAAGAGCGAATCTCCACTCTGTGTGCTCCGGGTGTTCTTCAGGTCACTGTCTCCATGCTCTCTGAACCTGGGTTGTTTGCCTGCCTTGTCTCCAGGAGCAGCACAGTGCCCTCCAGGCTCTATCCCAGCCAATTCCCCTGACCTTTAAAACACCAGGCTTTAAGTCCTTCTGGTTGCAAGAATTCATGAGATTCAGCCCCTCTCATTTTCCAAGCCAATGGCTTTGGGGAAGTGTTCTCCAGTGTGTTCCTCTGTGTGTTCCTCAGTCTTTCTCACCTTTCTCTGTGACCAGAGTTCTCTCCTCTCCACAGCACTGTGATCTGTTTCTTCCCTAAACCCTGTCTCTGTACTTCCTACCTTCTCTGATGTAGCCTCTTCTCTCCCTTTCATGGTGGAGGTTGTTCTATCAGTCTCCAGATCTATTTCTGGGGTATTTAAGATGACTTGATAGTCATCTAGTTGTGTTCATGGGACAAGAGGAGCCAACCGTCCTCCTACTCCACTGCCATCTTCCTTTTCTCTCTAAATCTTCTGATTTTTTTTTTTATAAACCTCCCTAAGTCAAATTCTAACTTTAAATTTTTCTAGAGGGTCCCTTGAACATTTCAAAAGTTTTGTTCCCCTCATAAAAGAGAAATATTCAACAGTTAGCGTTATTTGGTATATTAAATTACATGGAAAACATTGTCAAATAAGTGACACTAAACCTTATTTGATTATATTCTTTTAGATATATGTTATTACAATAAATGTTTTACAAATTTTAAGAAACTCCTAGAAATCTGATATGTCCCATTATGTTATTATCTTGAAGTACTGTGTATTGCAGAAATAAAAAAATTTCCTTGTCATTTGCATTGTAATTAACTCTAAGCAGATCCTTAGCCATGCTATATTTGTCTTTTGTCATTTACAGTTTACAGTTACTGGTTTACTCCAATGCTTTTGCAAATGTGTTTTATCTTCAGAGAGATTCATAGAAAGGACTTTTAAAGATATAGGTTTCTGATCATCTTATGATCATAAAACTGAACTGGGTAAGAATTTCTGAAACTAGTGAAAAGGCTGGATTCAATTAGAACAATAATTGGGTACCTGGATGATTCAGTGGTTGAGCGTCTGCCTGTATTTGGCTCAGGTCGTGATCCTAGGGTCCTGGGATTGAGTCCCGCATCAGACTCCCTGCAAGGAGCCTGCTTCTTCCTCTACCTCTGTCTCTGCCTCTCTGTGTGTCTCTCATGAATAAATAAAATCTTAGGAAAAGAACAAGAATTAATAACATGGTACTAAATGCACTACAGACAATAATTTTAATTTTATTTTTTGTTTGAAACATTGTTGACTTTTTAATGTCTTATTTTTCTAGATTTAAGAAAACCTTTTCTCTTAAGCTAACTGATTTAAAGCAACTTGATAAAACATACCTTTGTGAATAAATCAAAACATTAATTTCTGCCTTTCTACCTGTTCTTTCCAGAATTTGGAATCTCAGAAAAGACTACTTTAGGATCTCCTTGGAAAGGACTAGAGTAGGTTCTCCTCACTACCCAGATATCAGTCAATCTTCAGCAACTTAAATTTTGGATGTGTATCTCACAGTTGAAAAAGGCTCCACCTGACATTTAGTCCCATACAAGTGTTGGAGATTTCCCAATCAGATTGACTAGTAAGAGAAGTGACTGATATCAAGGTAGATTGCCTCCATTGGAGATACTGGATTAATATTTCATATTTTAAGCACAAAATCTTTTCTTCTTCCCTTTCTTTCCTTTATTCTGACAATAGCCTGGAATGAAAACTCCATTATTCATATCTCCCAGGCCACTGCTAAAGGGAGTAATCCTAGCCCATTAAGTTGTTGGATTTGTGATAAAAAAAAACTCCTTTCCATTAAAAGTGCCACTTTAGTGGAAATGATTTGTGTCAAGGTGATGGGGGAAACACAGGGCTAGCTGAGGACAAGGCACAAGCTTTGGGCAGCACATTGACAAGTCCTGGAAACAGGCAAAGGAACATTACAGACTCAACTGCCTCAATGTTCATACTTTGCTAAAGGCAGAAGTCAATCTTAGCCCAACCCCCAGGAGCCTGTAAGTCTATTTTAACATACAAAAATTCCTTTAGAAATTTCCTTTATCTCTAAACCCCCAAAATACATGTAGGCAATCATCTTCCAAACACATGGCCCACTGATACACATCTGAAGAGTCTCATGACTCAGGTTTTATTAGACAGTGATATGACATTTTCCCAGAAATAGCTAGCCCTCTCGAGGTCCTGGATTGGATAATATGAAGAACCATGATGATGATGATGATGATGATGATGATTTTTATTATGGCAATGTTGAACATGATAGGGACAATACTCAGATTAAACACCCAGCATACCAACTGTATATTTAATAAGACACTTATTGATTCTACAAAAAAATATCTGAAATAAACTACAAACTATCTCCACTTCCCTGCAAACAACATGTTCTTGAGTAGAACATATGACACAACATACAAATATTATAAGTGTGAATCACAGGCAGATTGCTCTTCTGGTGATGAGATAGGAATCTCTAAACTAATATATGCATTGGGCTGAATGAAGAATAATGTAGATATAAACACCACCAAATGGGGGCAAAAGCATGGTCATATCAATTTAAAACTATTTGTTACATTAATAATATATAAAAAATTGGGCAGCCCTGGTGGCACAGCAGTTTAGCGCCTCCTGCAGCCTGAGGTGTGATCCTGGAGACACAGGATCAAGTCCCGCGTTGGGCTCCCTGCGTAGAGCCTGCTTCTCTCTCCGCCTGTGCCTCACCTCTCTCTCTCTCTGAATAAATAAATAAAAATATTTAAAAATAATAATAATATATAAAAAATTGCCAATTGGAACAAAATTGTGCTCTATTTGTGGAAGAAAACACATAAAGAATCAATAGATGACTGGTGCAAACCAAGAGTGAGAAGCAAAATATTAAATTCAAAAATTTGGGAAAACATAGAAAAAACATTTTAAAATTATAGAGATGACTTTACCATACAGAACACTAAATATATAGTTTCAGCCATAGGTAATGATGATCCTTTAGGAGTAGACATTGTCACAGCATATCCACATGAATACAGTTGAGCAACTATATCTTTAAATATAAATAAGCCCAAACTTGATCATTTATTATACTCCAACTTACAGCTTTTAATTCATACTTAGCTACTAGAAAATTAACTGTAGATCCATGGGCACTATGTCCAGATTTTAAAAGAATAGGGACATTTCTTAAGGTATATAGAGAACATATAGGAAACAGCATATAACACATATCATTATCTTTGGTAGTATACACTAAGCTTCTATCATCAGATTTCTACCACAAGAATATAGGAACCTGTGCTAATAAAACCTTCATGGTCATATTGGAACCTACAGTACTAACCTATACCTTGAAATTTAATATACAGAACTTACAATCCAGATATAGATTCCCAAATTGTGCCTAGTTTTATACATCTTAATTTATTCCCAACTTACAACTTCTACCAAAAACAGATTCACTAAAATGAAGGTAACCTTTACAGTTCCTTCTTGAGTTCAGACCAGTAAGAGGCTTAATTGGAGGCTAAATTAGACCCTTACCTCACAGCATATAAAAAATTCACTCAAAATGGGTCAATGACCTAAATGTAGGAGCTAAAATTGTAAAACTCTTAGAAGGAAACAAGTGTAGAATAATTGTGGCCTTAGATTAGGTAACAGTTTTAAAAAAGATTTTATTGATTTATTAGAGAGAGAGAAAGAGCATGAGTGGGTAGGGGGAGACAGAGGGAGAGGCAGATTCCCCACTGAGCAGGGAGGCTCAATTCCAGGACCCTGAGATCACGAGCTAAGCCAAAGGCAGACACTTAACTGACTGAGCCATCCAGTTGCTCCTAGACAATTTTTTTTGGTATATTTTTTTTTTATTGGAGTTTGATTTGCCAACATATAGCATAATACCAAGTGCTCATCCTATCCAGTGGCCCCGTCAGTGTCCATCACCCAGTCACCCATGCCCCCTGCCCACCTCCCATTCCACTCCCCAGAATTAAGAGTCTCTCATGTTCTGTCTCCTTCACTAATATTTCCTACTCATTTTCTCTCCTTTCCCCTTTATTCCCTTTCACTAATTTTATATTCCCCAAATGAATGAGACCATATAATGTTTGCCCTTCTCCAATTGACTTACTTCACTGAGCAGAATACCCTCCAGTTCTATCTACGTTAAAGCAAATGGTGGGTATTTGTTGTTTCTAATGGCTGAGTAATATTCCATTGTATACATAGACCACATCTTCTTTATCCATTCATCTTTCGATGGACACCGAGGCTCCTTCCACAGTTTGGCTATTGTGGACATTGTTGCTATAAACTATGGGGTGCAAGTGTCCCGGCGTTTCATTGCATCTGAATCTTTGGGGTAAATCCCCAGCAGTGCAATTGCTGGGTCGTAGGGCAGGTCTATTTTTAACTCCTTGAGGAACCTCCACACAGTTTTCCAGAGTGGCTGTACCAGTTCACATTCCCACCAACAGTGCAAGAGGGCTCCCCTTTCTCCACATCCTCTCCAACATTTGTTGTTTCCTGTCTTGTTAATTTTCCCCATTCTCACTGGTGTGAGGTGGTATCTCATTGTGGTTTTGATTTGTATTTCCCTGATGGCAAGTGATGCGGAGCATTTTCTCATGTGCATGTTGGCCATGTCTATGTCTTCCTCTGTGAGATTTCTCTTCATGTCTTTTGCCCATTTCATGATTGGATTGTTTGTTTCTTTGGTGTTGAGTTTAATAAGTTCTTTATAGATTTTGGAAACTAGCCCTTCATCTGATATGTCATTTGCAAATATCTTCTCCCATTCTGTAGGTTGTCTTTTAGTTTTGTTGACTGTATCCTTTGCTGTGCAAAAGCTTCTTATCTTGATGAAGTCCAAATAGTTCATTTTTGCTTTTGTTTCTTTTGCCTTCGTGGATGTATCTTGCAAGAAGTTACTGTGGCCAAGTTCAAAAAGGGTGTTTCCTGTGTTCTCCTCTAGGATTTTGATGGAATCTTGTCTCACATTTAGATCTTTCATCCATTTTGAGTTTATCTTTGTGTATGGTGAAAGAGAGTGGTCTAGTTTCATTCTTCTGCACGTGGCTGTCCAATTTTCCCAGCACCATTTATTGAAGAGACTGTCTTTCTTCCAAAGGATAGTCTCTCCTCCTTTATTGAATATTAGTTGACCATAAAGCTCAGGGTCCTCTTCTGGGTTCTCTATTCTGTTCCATTAATCTATGTGTCTGTTTTTGTGCCAGTACCACACTGTCTTGATGACCACAGCTTTGTAGTACAACCTGAAATCTGGCATTGTGATGCCCCCAGCTATGGTTTTCTTTTTTAAAATTCCCCTGGCTATTCAGGGTCTTTTCTCATTCCACACAAATCTTAAAATAATTTGTTTTAACTCTCTGAAGAAAGTCCACGGTATTTTGATAGGGATTGCATTGAATGTGTACTTTGCCCTGGGTAGCATTGACAGTTTCACAATATTAATTCTTCCATTCCATGAGCATGGACTATTTTTCCATCTCTTTGTGTCTTCCTCAATTTCTTTCAGAAGTGTTCTATAGTTTTTAGGGTATAGATCCTTTACCTCTTTGGTTAGGTTTATTCCTAGGTATCTTATGCTTTTGGGTGCAATTGTAAATGGGATTGACTCCTTAATTTCTCTTTCTTCAGTCTCATTGTTAGTGTATAGAAATGCCACTGATTTCTGGGCATTGGTTTTGTATCCTGCCACGCTACCAAATTGCTGTATGAGTTCTAGCAATCTTGGGGTGGAGGCTTTGGGGTTTTCTATGCAGAGTATCATGTCATCGACGAAGAGGGAGAATTTCACTTCTTCTTTGCCAATTTGAATGCCTTTAATGTCTTTTTTTGTCTGATTGCTGAGGCTAGGACTTCCAGTACTATGTTGAATAGCAGTGGTGAGAGTGGACATCCCTGTCTTGTTCCTGATCTTAGGGGAAAGGCTCCCAGTGCTGCCACATTGAGAATGATATTTGCTGTGGGCTTTTCATAGATGGCTTTTAAGATGTTGAGGAATGTTCCCTCTGTCCCTACACTCTGAAGAGTTTTGATCAGGAATGGATGCTGTATTTTGTCAAATGCTTTCTCTGCATCTAATGAGAGGATCATATGGTTCTTGGTTTTTCTCTTGCTGATATGATGAATCACATTGATGGTTTTACGAGTGTTGAACCAGCCTTGTGTCCCGGGGATAAATCCTACTTGGTCATGGTGAATAATTTTCTTAATGTATTGTTGGAGCCTATTGGCTAGTATCTTGTTGAGAATTTTTGAATCCATGTTCATCAGGGATATTGGTCTGTAATTCTCCTTTTGGTGGGGTCTTTGGTTTTGGGAATTAAGGTGATGCTGGCCTCATAGAACAAATTTGGAAGTACTCCATCTCTATCTATCTTTCCAAACAGCTGTAGTAGAATAGGTATGATTTCTTCTTTAAACGTTTGATAGAATTCCCCTGGGAAGCATCTGGCGCTGGACTCTTGTGTCTTGGGAGGTTTTTGATGACTGCTTCAATTTCCTCCCTGGTTATTGGCCTGTTCAGGTTTTCTATTTCTTCCTGTTCCAGTTTTGGTAGTTTGTGGCTTTCCAGGAATGCTTCCATTTCTTCTAGATTGCCTAATTTATTGGCGTAGAGCTGTTCATAGTATGTTTTTAAAATCGTTTGTATTTCCTTGGTGTTGGTATTGACCTCTCCTTTCTTATTCATGATTTTATTAATTTGAGTCTTCTCTCTCTTCTTTTTAATAAGGTTGACTAATGGTTTATCTATCTTATTAATTCTTTCAAAGAACCAACTCCTGGTTCTGTTGATCTGTTCCACAGTTCTTCTGGTCTCGATTTCGTTGAGTTCTGCTCGAATTTTAATTAACTCTCTTCTTCTGCTGGGCATAGGGTCCATTTGCTGTGTTTTCTCTAGCTCCTTTATGTGTAAGGTTCGTTTTTGTATTTGAGTTCTTTCCAGTTTTTGAATGGATGCTTGCATTGTGATGTATTTCCCCCTCAGGACTGCTTTTGCTGCATCCCAAAGATTTTGAACAGTTGTATCTTCATTCTCATTAGTTTCCATGAATCTTTTTAATTCTTCCTTAATTTGGTTAAGGAAGCTAGTTGACCCTTTCATCTTTTAGCAGGATGGTCCTTAACTTCCACGTGTTTGAGGTCCTTCCAAACTTCTTGTTGTGATTAAGTTCTAATTTCAAGGCATTATGGCCTGAGAATATGCAGGGGATGATCCCAATCTTTTGGTATCAGTTCAGACCCGATTTGTGACCCAGTATGTGGTCTATTCTGGAGAAAGTTCCATATGCACTTGAGAAGAATGTGTATTGAGTTGAGTTTGAATGTAAAGTTCTGTAGATATCTGTGAAATCCATCTGATCCAGTGTATATTTAAAGCTCTCGTTTCTTTGGAGATGTTGTGCTTAGAAGTCCTATCGAGGGTAGAAAGAGCTAGATTGAAGTCACCAAGTATAAGTGTATTATTATCTAAGTATTTCTTCACTTTGGTTATTAATTGGTTTAAATATTTGGCAGCTCCCACGTTCGGGGCATATATATTGAGGATTGTTAAGTCCTTTTGTTGGATAGATCCTTTAAGTATGAGATGGTGTCCCTCTTCATCTCTCACTGTAGTCTTCGGGGTAAATTTTAGTTTATCTGATATAAGGATGGCTACCCCTTTTGAGGACCATTTGAATGGTAAATGGTTCTCCAACCTTTTATTTTCAGGTTGTAGGTGTCCTTCTGTCTACAATGAGTCTCTTGTAGACAGCAAATAGATGGGTCCTGCTTTTTTATCCAGTCTGACACCCTGCGCCTTTTGATGGGGTCATTAAGCCCGTTCACGTTCAGAGTTACTATTGACAGATATGAGTTTAGTGTCATCATGATATCTATTCAGTCCTTGTTTTTGTGGATTGTTCCGCTGAACTTCTTCTTAAAGGGGAATTTTAAGAGTCCCCCTTAACATTTCTTGCAGAGCTGGTTTGGAAGTCACATATTCTTTCAGTTCCTGCCTCTTTTGGAAGCTCTTTATCTCTCCTTCCATTTTGAATGAGAGCCTTGCTGGATAAATATTCTTGGTTGCATGTTCTTCTCATTTAGGACCCTGAATATATCCTGCCAGCCCTTTCTGGCCTGCCAGGTCTCTGTGGAGAGGTCTGCTGTTACCCTAATATTCCTCCCCATAAAAGTCAGGGATTTCTTGTCTCTTGCTGCTTTAAGGATCTTCTCTTTATCTTTGGAATTTGCAAGCTTCACTATTAAATGTCGAGGTGTTGAACGGTTTTTACTGATTTTAGGGGGGGATCCCTCTATTTCCTGGATCTGAATGCCTGTTTCCCTTCCCAGATTAGGAAAGTTTTCAGCTAGGATTTGCTCAAATACATATTCTGGCCCTCTGTCCCTTTCGGCGCCCTCGGGAACCCCAATTAAAGGTAGGTTTTTCTTCCTCAGGCTGTCGTTTATTTCCCTTAATCTGTCTTCATGGTCTTTTAATTATGTCTCTTTTTTCCTCAGTTTCCCTCTTTGCCATCAACTTGTCTTCTATGTCACTCACTCGTTCTTCCACCTTGTTAACCCTCGTCCTTAGACTTCTAGTTTGGATTGCATCTCATTCAATTGATTTTCAATTTCTGCCTGATTGGATCTAAATTCTGCAGTCATGAAGTCTCTTGAGTCCTTTATGCTTTTTTTCTAGAGCCACCAGTAGCTGTATAATAGTGCTTCTGAATTGGCTTTCTGACATTGAATTGTAATCCAGATTTTGTAAGTCTGTGGGAGATAGGACTGTTTCGGATTCTTTCTTTTGAGGTGAGGTTTTCCTTCTAGTCCTTGTAGTCATTTTGCTCAGTGCAGAGTGGCCAAAAACAAGTTGTATTGGGAAAAAGAGAAAAAGAGAGAGAGAGAAGGAAAGAAAAGAGAAAAAGAAAAAAGAAAACGAAGGAAAAAAGAGAAGAAAAAGAGAAAGAAAAAGAAAGAAAGGAGAAAAAAAAGGGTGGGGGAAGCAATCAGAAATCAAAAAGAAAGAAAAAAAACAAAAAGACAAAAAACACAAGGGAGTATCTTCTGATTCTTTATACTTTAAGTCCCTTGACTTCCCCTGGAACTGGTCCGTCTGGCTGGTCTTCTGGGGGAGGGGCCTGCTGTGCTGATTCTCAGGTGTTAGCACTTGGGGGAGCTGCTCCGCCCCTGCCTGGTGCAGGGCTCAGTGGGGGTTGTTCACCCCGTGAGGCCCCAGGAGGAAGCCACAGTGGTGGGGGCAGCTCTGGGACCCTGGATTCAGCCCCCGTAGTAACTCCGGGGCTCTCCGTCTGCAGGGCCTGGGGGCTCCCGGCGGGGCCGCTGATCTGCTCAGCTCGGGGCAGGAGCGTCCTCGCTGTCCTGGGCCCTCCCGGCCTCTGCCTGTCCCGGGGGAGGCCGGATCCTGGGCTGTGTCCCGGCGCCCTGTGCTCCGGGGCCTGCGCTGTTGGATTCGCGCTCCCGGCGGTGCAGCCCCCTCCGCGGAGCCGCCGCCCGAGCCCCTCCGAGCTGTTCCCGGAGCCGCGCCGCCCCCTCCGCGGAGCTTCTTCCTCCGCCTGAGCCGCCGCCGCTGAGCTGTTCCCGGAGCCGCGCAGCCCCCTCCGCGGAGCCGCCGCCCGAGCCCCTCCGAGCTGCTCCGGTCCCGCCGAGCGCTGCAGCCCTTAGGGAGCTCGGCGCATCTCCCGGGGCGCAGTTCCTCTGTTACTGTCCCCGGGAGCCCGAGGGCGTCCCCGCCCTCCTGGGTCCTGCTCTAACTCCCTGCGGGCCCCTTTCCGCGGGGAAGGTCGGTGCAGCTCCTGCTCCTCCGGGACGGGGCTCTCCTGTCCTGGGGACACTCGCCCCGGCCTCAGCCCGGCTCCTCGCGGGGCCCCTCCCCCTTGGAGGCCTTTTGTTCCTTTATTTCTTTTTTCCCGTCTTCCTACCTGCTAGAAGCGCGAACTCTTCTCACTGTAGCGTTCCAGCTGTTCTCTCTTTACATCTCAGGCCGAATTCGTAGGTTTTCAGGATGATTTGAAGGTTATCTAGGTAATCTGGTGGGGACAGGTGACTTGGGGACCCTACTCTTCCGCCATCTTGCCCCTCCTGGAATTATTTTCTTAATATAATTTTTGGTTTGTTCATTACTAGTATAAAGAAATGCAACTGTTAGGCAGCCTGGGTGGCTCAGCGGTTTAGGCCAAGGATCGAGTCCCATGTCAGGCTCCCTGCGTGGAACCTGCTTCTCCGTCTGCCTGTGTCTCTGCCTCTCTCTCTCTTTCTCTCTCTGGGTGTGTCTCTCATGAATAAATGAATAAAATCTTAAAAAAAAGAAAAAGAAAAGAAATGCAACTGTTTTCTGCATATTGATCTTGACCTCTGTTGCTTCACTGAATTCACTTACTAGCTCTAATTTTTTGTGGATTCTTTAAGGTTTTGTGTATGTAAAATCATGTCATCTGAAAATAGAAATAGTCTTACTTCTTCTTTTCTTTTTTAATTTTTTTTATTATTTATTTATGAGAGTCATACAGAGAGAGAGAGAGGCAGAGACACAGGCAGAGGGAGAAGCAGGCTCCATGCACCGGGAGCCTGACGTGGGATTCGATCCCGGGTCTCCAGGATCGCGCCCTGGGCCAAAGGCAGGCGCCAAACCGCTGCGCCACCCAGGGATCCCACTTCTTCTTTTCTAACCTAGATACATTTTATACTTTTTTCTTGCCTAACTTCTATAGCTTGAACCTCAAGTACAATGTTGAATGAACATAGCAAGAGCAGACACTCTTGCCTAGCTCCTGATTTTAAAGGCAAACATTTCAGTCTTTTACCAATAAATTAGTAGCTGTAGGATTTTCATAAAGGCCCTTTATCAGGTTTAGCAAGTTACTTGCTATTCCTTGAGTGTGGAGTATGTTTTCATCATGAAAGGGTGTTGCATTTTGTGACATGCTTAGTTTCCTATAGCAGCTTTAAGAAATTACTACATATTTGTGGCTTAAAACAACACACATTTACTCTCTTACAGTTTTGGAGGCCAAAAGGCTGAAATCAGTTTCAGTGGGCTGAGATAAAGATTTCAATATGGCTTCACTCTCTCCAGAGGCTGTAGGGGTAAATCTTTACCTTGTGTCTTCCAAACTCTTGTAGGTGCTGACACTCCTTAGCTTGTAGCCACATCACTCCTATCTCTGCACCATGGGCATATATTGCTTTCTTGTCTGTAAACAAATCTCTCTCTTCCTTTCCCTTGTAGAGGTAAAAATGACACCATTTAGAGCCCATTCAGAATCCAGGATAATCTTCCCATTTTAACATACTCAATTACAACATCTTCAAACTCCTTTTTCTTCATACAAGATGACATTTACAGGCTCCAAGGATTAGGACATGGATAACTTTTGGGGGCACTATTATTCAGCCTAATATACTTTCTATTCCTTACTTGTATATTTTTTTTATCATGAGAATGTTGGATTTTGTCAAATGCACTTTCTGCATCTATTGAGATGCACTTTATTATAAATATTGTATATTACATTGATTATTTTTCATATTTGAACCAATCTTGTATTCCTAGGGTAAGTCCCACTTGGTCATGATGCATAATTATTTTGATATGCTATCAGATTCAGTTTACTACTATTTCGTTGAGGATTTTTAGATCTATATTATATATTAATAAAGATATTTGTTTATGATGTCTTTCTCTGGCTTTGGTATTAGGAATCCTGCCAGCCTCAGAGAATGAACTGGGAAGTCTTCCCTCCTATTCTAATTTTTGGAAGAGTTTGAGAAGGACTGGTGTTCATTCTTTAAACACTTGGTAAAGGGCAGCCCGGGTGGCTCTGCGGTTTAGCGCCACCTTCAGCCCAGGGTGTGATCCTGGAGACCCGGCATCCAGTCCCACGTCGGGCTCCCAGCATGGAGCCTGCTTCTCCCTCTGCCTGTGTCTCTGCCTCTCTCTCTGTGTGTGTCTCTTGTGAATAAATAAATAAAATCTTTAAAAAAAAATAATAAACACTTGGTAAAATTCACTAGTGAGGCCATGTTACCCTGGGCTTTTCTTTGCTGGAAGTTTTTTGATTACTGACTCATTCTTTTCACTTTTTACAGGCCTGTTCACAGTTTCTATTTCTTTGTGAGGCCATTTCAATAGTATGTGTTTTTAAATTAATTTGTCCTTTTCAACTAGGTTATCTAACTTACTGATATACAATTGTTAATGGTATTCCCTTATCACACTTTCATTTCTGTGAGGTCAATAGTAATGAAAAATGGAGTCCTCTTTTATCTCTGGTTTTAGTAATTTGAGTCTTCCTTTTGTCTTGGTCAAGATAGCTGAAGATTGTCAATTTTGTTGATATTTTCAAAGAACCAAGTTTTTATTTCATTGATTCTATTTCCTTTGTCCTGCTTCTTTATCTCTAATGTTTATTATTTCCTTCCTTCTTCTTGATTTAGGTTTAGTTTGCTCTTTTTTTTTATAGCTACTTAAGGTGGAAAGTTAGATTATTGATTTGAGATATTCTTTTTAAATATAGGAATTTATAGCTTGAAATATCCCTCTGATCACTACTTTCACTACAACTCATACGTTTTGGTATGTTCTTATTTTAATGTATTTCAAATAATTTTTTCTAATTTCCCTTGTGATTGTGTTCATTGAGCCATTGGTTATTTAGACAAATGTTCCTTAATTTCCACGTATTTGTGAATTTTATTGATTTCTAATATAATTTCATTGCGACCGGAGAATACATCTGGCATTATTTCAATTCTCTCTCTTTTTTAAAAGATTTTATTTATTTATTCATGAGAGATGCAGAGAAAGGGGCAGAGACATAGGCAGAGGGAGAAACACGCTCCTTGCAGGGAGCTTGATATGGGACTCTATCCCAGCATCCTGGGATCATGATTTGAGCCAAAGGCAAAGGCTCAACCACTAAGCCAGCCAGGTGCCCTATTCTCTTAAATTTACTGAGGTGTTGTGTGTGTGTTTGTGTGTGAGTATGTGAGTCTATGTGTGGGTGGTCCACTATATGGTCTATCATTGAGAATACTCCATGTGCCCTGAGCACAATGTGCACTGTTAGCTACAGTGTCTACAGATACATTAAGTCTACTTGGTTTTTAGTGTTCTTCAAGTCTTACATTTCTTTGCTGATCTAATTTTTCTAGCCATTATTGAAATTGGGATATTGAAGTTGCCAACTATTATTATTGAACTATTTCTCCCTTCAATTCCATCAATTTTACTTCAATTCTGGCAGGTTTGGGGGCTCTGTTGCTAGGTTGTAATATGTTTATACTTATATTCTTGATCTTCAGTCGTTAATGAATGTCTTCCTTTGTCTCTCATAGCAACTTTTTTCTTAAAGCCTTTTTCAACTGAATATAGCCACTCCAGCTCTCTTTTGGCCACTGTTAGCATGAATTATCCTTTTTGTTCCTCATTTCCTTCTGTACTGCCTTCTATTTTTTTAAGCAAATATTTTGATTGCCTTATCATTTATTTAACTCTATGTTTTGTAGTTATTTTCTTAGTGGTTGTCCTGAGGATTACAATCAACACCTTAATTTATAGAAATCTATCTTTAATTTAAGTTCATTTGGGACACCTGGGTGGCTCAGCTGTTGAGCACCTGCCTTCCACCCAGGGCGTGATCCTGGAGTCCCAGGATCGAGTCCCACATCAGGCTCCCTGCATGGAGCCTGCCTCTCTTTGCCTATGTCTCTGCCTCTGTGTGTGTGTGTGTGTCTCTCATGAATAAATAAATAAAATCTTTTTTAAAAAATAATAATTTAAGTTCATTGTTTTTTTATATTCCGCTTGTTCAGATCTGGTGTTAGGACCCTCTAGTAAAATTTTTTTTAAGATTTTATTTACTTATTTATTTATTTATTTATTTATTTATTTATTTAACAGAGAGAGAGCACAAGTAGGGGGGAGCAGCAGGCAGAGTGAGATGGAGAAGCAGGCCCCCTGTTGAGCAAAGAGTCTGATGCAGGGCTGGATCTCAGGATCCTGGGATCATAGCCTGAGCAAAGGCAAATCCTTAACCAATTGAGCCACCTAGGTGCCCTTAAACCATTTTCATTTTAATTATTGTGCTTTTAAACTCCAGAATTTCTATTTGTTTTCTTTTTAAAATCTCCCTCCCTTTATCAATATTCCTTATTTGGTAGGGCACCATTCTCTTACCTTTATCTATTTAGCCATGATCTCCTTTAGCTCTTCAAACATTTTTAAAATAGCTGATCTCAAATCTTTGTCTAGTAAGTCCAACATCTGGGTTTACAGTGACAGTTGGCATTGGTTGGTTTTTTTCAAGTGTATAAGTCATACTTTATTATTTTTCTGCATACTTTTCATTTTTGTTGTTGTTGAAAATGGAAAATCCAGGGTTTCATGTGAAAATGTCAAAAATTTTAATTAGTAATTTTAAATAAAGTCCAAAAATATACCTGATGACCTGATCTGGCAATAGGCTGCCAATTTGTGAGCTTTACTCAAACAAAAAAATAGAGATGATGGTCAGAGAGATAAATGATAGATAAATAGAGAGATAAAAACTTTATAAAAATATATAAATATATTTTACTTGGCTAGGATGGAAATAAATAAAAACCAGTAGACTTTTTAGATTTCTAAGTGAACTTATTAGGTATTTTATATGCAAATCCCAAGGTCTTCTTTATACAATTTTGAATTTGAAGGCCCACAAATAAAGTATCTTATAATACATATAAGAAGAATGACCCAAGGGATGCCAGAATGGCTGGGAATCATTCAATTAAATTCTAAAATGTTCACATTCTGCAAGCAGATAAAGCCCAAAACCATTTTTGCAGCTTTCAAATTAATGCATTATCTTCCCCAAGGACTCTGAAAATGCATTTCCCATGTGACTATTATCTCCATCATTGTGGGAGAACAACTGTAGAGTAAGTTTGGAGAAGAACAATATATCTAGTACTCAGATTCTCTCTGGAGAGAATTTCAGAATGCTTCTAAAGTGTCAGACCCATTGTCTCTACAGCACTGTATTCAGGGTGTGAATTAACCAAAAATGGCTATAGAACCAAGAATGATCTCCACATAACTTAGCATCCCTAGCTTTTCTCAGTAAGCTGAAATCCAACAGCAACTTCACAGTCACGGTATCTAAATGTTTCCTAAAACAATCATCATCTTAATCAATCCTTCAGTTAATTTGTTCCAGAACTTTATCACACAAGAACAAAATTTTAAAGCAGAAATGACCCTAGAGATCATTTTCTTCAATCTCTTCACTTCTATTTCATTGCCCAAAACTACCAATTCCAAACTTTAAAAGATGCAGATTTATCATTGAATTCTAAGATTCTAGGAATAAATTTTAGCTTACCCCATGTTTATGCTTCATTATTTTATAAATAATAAAAATATAACCTAATGTTTCAAAATCTTACAGGCCATTTTTCTTCCCAGAATGGGGTGCTGCTTTTTGTACTCACTTTCTTTTTTTTTTTTTTTAATTTTTTATTTATGATAGTCACACAGAGAGAGAGAGAGAGGCAGAGACACAGGCAGAGGGAGAAGCAGGCTCCATGCGCCGGGAGCCCAACGTGGGATTCGATCCCCGGTCTCCAGGATCGCGCCCCAGGCCAAAGGCAGGTGCCAAACCGTTGCGCCACCCAAGGATCCCTTGTACTCACTTTCTATTTAATTAGGAAACTATATTAACTGTTTGAAAATCCAAGGGAGTCATTTAGTACCTTTGATAGACATGTGACTGACATACTCCAGGGAACCTACAAATAACATGAGTGAGGCCAACTTACATCATCAATCTTCCCTGAAAATTATCTGGTACATTCGATATGGTTGTTCTCCATTTATGAGTAATAGTTCACCATACTCCAAATAGCACAAGACTGAATCAACTCTGTCAGCTAGAATCCACAAGCAAAGACAAGATCAGCTGCTACAGTAGTTGCTGTGTTATCCTTGACATGTCTTTCTGTATGGATGTGGAATTAGCACAAGGAAAGAAAAAAAATGTGGGCAAATATCACAGTGCTCATAGCTGATGTAATTTAATGCATTGCCTCTTCCGAGGATGTTGATCTGGTGTACCAGTTCCAATAACCCAGCAGAGTCCCTTTAGCGTTTAGTACCACCCGAGAGATCACATTAACATTCTATCTTTTTGACCTAAAACACTCATGCATTGCCCACTGCCAAAAAAGTGGATCCGAATTTTACTTTTTCTGAAGCAATGTAAAATTGATAGTTTCAAAACCTCCCCAATACACAGAAAACTAAATTGCCCCTATCTAGGAACAAACTCACAGTTGGGCTTACTTACCATTATTTTTTTTGTCATATCCTTTTTAGCATAACAATTAGCACTATATACTTTATCATTTCTGAATTTATAAAGTACTTTCCTAAACTATACATAACTTTTATTTTTAGTTAATTGCATATCTACCAAGAAACTTAAGTTGACAACACCAAAAACTCTTTGCTTTGGGGTAATTCAATGTCATTGGATAAGATCACATATTTAATATATCATTTAATATTCAGTGTTTATTACATGATGTTCAATTATTTGTTTCCACCGCTACCTCCCCCCACTACATTATGAGGCAGCAGCAGCACTGACCATACTTCTTGTTTCCTCACATAAAACATACTTCACATATAATAAATATTTCATAATTTTAAGTGTAAATATAGTGTAAATTAAAGTGTAAATACAGGGACAAGCCATACCTTTTGCTGTTGCTCTCAAAAAACACATATAAAGGACACTAAAAATAATGCCATTTTGCATATATCTTTTTCTATTTTGCAGTCTTTTGTCTTTGAAGCCAAACTTTTGTATTCAAATCCCAGGTCTGCCATTGACAGGGTGTATAACCTTGGACAAGTTCCTCAAATTCTCTGCTCCAGTGTTGTGTCATCTGTAAAATGGGGAGAATATCGGTTATCTATTTCATGCAGGTGTTGTAGAGAATAAATGAGTTATTCCATGTAAAGAGTTTAAAACTGTGCCCTCCATAAATAAATACAATTAACACAGAGGTAGGAGTCAGAATGCAGGCTCTTCTGATCTTTCATGTGATCAAGGTCAAAGTTATAGAACAGCTCTGATCCAAGGTTCCTTGATGTTCATCATCATCATAATAATATTTATATATATGTTATATATATATATATTATATATATATGCTGTCTGACTGTCTTTCTCTTGAAAGACAATCTTTCAAATTGTCCAATAATAATTCTTTCCCTTTCTCACTAAGGTGTTAGGAGGAAAACAACCTTTGAGACACTTTAAATCTCCAAAATAGTTCTATATTATAATTAACTATAAACTGTTTTAATTTTTAAATAACTTTCTTATTATAAAATAATGCATAATTATTATAGAAAATTCCAGAAGTCTATTAAATTATATATCATCCACCTCTCAGAGATAACTTTAACATTTTGAAACACACTCTTCAGGTTTTTCTATACATGTATTTTCATGTTAAATTATCATTTCTGGCATGTTTCAGGGACCATTGGAGGCTGGAAAAAAAAGTCACTACTTAGTGGTTCAGAATAAACAATGTAATGAAAACTGTGAGAGAAAAGTGGCTGGTTCTTCTCTGTCTTTCTGTATAAAGCTCACAAAAGTAAAGCTAGATATCAAGACCGGTCATAAAGACAACCTCATTATTTATATTGACCAACTACAATGCAGTTGAAGAACAGTTTTTCTTTTTTTTTTAATTTTTATTTATTTATGATAGTCACATAGATAGAGAGAGAGAGAGGCAGAGACATAGGCAGAGGGAGAAGCAGGCTCCATGGACCGGGAGCCCGATGTGGGATTCGATCCCGGGTCTCCAGGATCGCGCCCTGGGCCAAAGGCAGGTGCTAAACCGCTGCACCACCGAGGGATCCCTGAAGAACAGTTTTTCAGTGCAATTAATTCATATAGTGTTTTGTAATGCTTAAGAAATAATAATCTAAAACAAAAGGATACACACTAGCTATTTTCTGCTTATATGGTAGGATCTGGCTTCCCAATCTTGCCCGGTCCCTTCCCCAGAGTTAGGGATATGACAGCAGCAGATGATTCATGGAGAGAAAATTTAACCCAGAGACTTTGTCTCTACCAGGTTAAATGTTCCTTCTTCTAGCCTTGGACATAAGCCAGGTTTGATGACATAAATTAATAACAACTGAACATTCACTTCAACTTGAGGATGAGTTCAAGAATATACCAGAACGCCAACTAAAGGGCTTATCTCATATTAGTCTTAGAAAGGAAAGTCCTGGTAATAAAAGCTGCAATATGGATACTACCTTGTAAAAGTCAGATACCCCACGAAGCTGAGTAGCCAAACTTATTGTGAAAATCAAGGGATCTACTGAAGGCAGCACCCAGGGTGATAGCTCCCTCACAAAGAGAAGGAAGAGGAATGTGCTCTACACCAAAGATAAAAGGAATTTTTGTATAAGGAATCTATATGTCAGACACTGTGGTATTTATGTCTAAGTTCAAATTCATTTTGAATCTCCAGCAACACATAAGATAGGTAATATTATTCACATTTTACAGACAAGGAAACTGAGACTCAGAAAATTAAATAATTTTTCTGAGGCCTCACAGACAGAAAGTATCTAAACTGGAATTTAAACCCACATCTTAAAGCCCTCATTAAAAAAATGTAGACCCAACACCATTTATTAAGAACATGTTTGCAGACTTGCCAAATGTTGTATATTATTAAGCTAATAGCAGTTACAATATTGTTTTTCCATGAATCCCTTAAGACATTAGTTTAGGAATTATCCCCAAAGGTATCTGATCCCTGCTAGACTGGTTTTTCCTCAAAACCAACTCTGCAGAAAACTGAAGTAAAAGGGCTTGTGGATTATAGGAACAAACCCTATAATCCTGAGAAGCCCTGAGGAGACCCTTCACTGACTTTAGTTGGAGTAAGGGTTGGGGATGGGCAGCAGCCTGGGACAGAAGGGTGACTGGAGGAAGCAAAGACAGAGGAGAACTGGTAGAGGAAAGCTGCTAATCTTTTTGCATTGGTCTTTCTCATATTTTGCCTAGGAACCATCACTGCCTACTCCTAAAGAAAGTGACAGCAATCCAGACCACCCATGTCAGTAGCCTCAAGTCACAGGGCAACCAACAAGCCATGCTGCAGTGAGCTATTGATGATAATATTTACAGACAAAGCAGTATTTGTCAAGTGTCATTCCCCTACCCCTTCAAACCCCCAGAGCTGCTGGGTGATCAGAAGGAGACGGCTTCCTCCAGCAGCTACTTCACTGTAAGGGCTTCAAAGAAAAACCCTGATTTTCAACTTTTCTTTCTCATCTGTCTGTATGGGCGTATTTTTCTAATTTTTCTTAACTGATTTAATTTATTTTTGAAATAAGGAAAATAAATAGTTACCCTTTTATCATAAAGAAAATAAAATTAAAGCATTCTGAGAAAGATTTTAAAAACCGAAGATGTGGGGCTCCTGGGTGTCTCAGTCACTGAGTGTCTGACTCGGTTTTGGCTCAGGTCATGATCTCAGGGTCATGGGATCAAGCCCTGAGTTGGAGTCCGCACTCAGAGGGGAGTCTGCTTCAGGATTTTCTCTCCCTCTCCCTGCACCCCTCCCCCTACTTGTGTGTGCTCTCTCTCTCTCTAAAATAAATAAATACATCTTTTTTTAAAAAAACAATACAAATGAAAACAGTGAGCTACACCTTCATATCTATTAAACAAGCAAAAATTAGAAAGTCAAATAACATATTGCAGATAAAATGTGCAGAAGTAGAGCTACCCAGAAGAACAATTTGGTAATACCTATGCAAAATAAGTAAACAAATATTATTTAACCCAGAAATTCTACCTGTTAATATATATCTCAAATAAATGCTTAGGCAATTCCATAAAGGAATGTGTATATGGATATTCATGTTCATGTTCCTTGTGCCCTTATGTTTTGCTGGCTAGGAGTTGAAGGCGACCTGTGCTCAGTGTCAGGAAAGTAAATTGGGTGAAATGTGGTGATGCACGTTCTGGGATATCAGAAAACCATTAATTACAAGCAACAGATTTACACATAGCAGCAAGAAGATATCTCTAAAATATTGTGCTTAGAGGAAAAAAAGTAAGTAACCAAATGAGACAGATAGATAGATGATGATAGATAGATAGATAGATAGATAGATAGATAGATAGATAATCCCAATATAGTTTATATAAATTTAGAAATACACACACTCTAACTGAAAATATTCATATTGTAAGAACATTTACAAACCACAAGATATGTGTTAAATATCATGGATTCTATGGGAGGAGGGCAATGGGGGTGAGGTATAAGGATAAAAATAAGAAAAAATATAAATAAATAAATAAATAAATAAATAAATAAATAAATAAATAAATAAATAAAAATAAGAGAGAGAGGCCTTGCATAAACCAGTGATAATAGCATGCCATGAACCATTATCTCAATTCTTTCTACCCTCTGTGTGGATAATCCACTTCTATCACTTTCCATCATTCATGGGACTATTGAAAAGAGTCTTATTACAGAAAATGCATGGATGGTAGGCATGGACACTGAGATGCTCATCAGGCGATCTGAATCTGATATCCATCAGTGTTATCATAACCAGTGAGAAGTAGTAAGGTGAAGGAAGTTTTCCTTGCCTATATCTCCCATCAAGGACATCTGCCATTTAGAATTCCCCTTAGTTCACCATCTTCTGCTGCCCCCGCCCAGGACTCACACTAGCATATCCTCGTGTGGATATGTGGGAACACAGAGATGTTGCAAAGCACTACACGAATGTGAAGCATTATAACCAGGTCTCTCCACACTACCACTTGATTTAGCCATCATTTATTGCTCTTCCAATTCCCTAGATATTCTCTTAAGTAATAAGAAATAAGTGAGGAGATAATGAGATATACCTGGGAATCAAACAGTCTCCAAAACACCCTACTAATTTTTACCTCACTTCGTTGCTGTGAGACCAGCAACAGGAGACATCCAGACAAGTAAACATCCCAACATAGTCAATGCATATGAATCACCCAAGAGGTGATTCATCCATTTCAGAGATAAGAGGTACTGAAAGAGGGAACTGGAAGAAAAGGGGAGAGAGGAGAGAAGAGAAAGGAATAGAAAGAGTAAAGTCTTTGTTTTTGGTATTTCAGTAAGTACTAAAACATTTCAAATTACTTGTGTTTAGTGCCTCTTGATAGAATTGTGTCATGATAAATGATGTGAAAATAAAAAATAGTAAAAATTTTCATTGATTCTGCTACTTAGTTTTTTTTTTTTTTTTAGTTTTTTTTTTTAAGATTTATTTATTTATTCATGAGAGACACAGAGAGAGAGGCAGAGACACAAGCAGAGGGAGAAGCAGGCTCCCTGCAGGGAGCCCAATGCAGGACTCAATCCCAGGACCCTGGAATCACACTCTGAGCCAAAGGCAGACTCTTCAACCACTCAATTGCTGAGCCACCCAGGCACCCAAGTAATCATTGTGGTTTTGATTTGCATTTCCCTAATGATTAATGAAGTTTCAAACTTCCCAAAGGAAGAGTGAATTCCAGAGAGGTCTTTAGTTTTGGCACACTTCACATGGCCTAGTCGTATCAATGGCAAAATAGTCACAATACCTTCCCAAGGATTAAAATGCTACTTTTGGTGACTCCAACCTGTAACAATCATATAGCATGTGTGACTTCAATTAACTATCCTAACCTTTAAGGACTTTTCGTGGCCACATTTTGCAAAGCCTTTTGTTTATTTCTAGATAGTGCCTCCACCAATATACAGGTTACACAACCCCTTCCTCAAATAAGTCATTCATTCTAAGCAAACACTCCAGAGAGTTGGAAGTTAACATGTAAATACCGAGTTGCATTTTAAAGCTCTCTAAAATGTGCAGTTGACTTCACTGTCATAACTGTAAGCTGCCATGCTAGAGTATTGGAGGCTGACAGCATGGACCGAGGGCTGAATGACTTCACTTGTCTTCCTAGAGGCAGTTACAGCCAGACCCAACACTAATCTTATATGCTTATAGCAGGGCACAGATGCTTAAAAATCACTTCATCTTATATTCTTCCTCTCCAGACTATAGATCTCTGTGAAATGGAAGGTGCTTGCACTCTGCAGTCAAATGAATAGAATGGAGTCCTCACTTTACCACTAGCCTCTGAACTAGAGGCCCTTTTTTTAACATCTCCAAGTTTCCACCTAAATTTGAGACACAACTTCCCAATTCAAAGAACTAGTGCAAAGATTAAATGTGACACTTGCTGCCACCCTGAAAACTCTTCATAGCTGCCCCTTACCTACATAGTACCTAACTTATAAAGCTCCATCTGCGACATCTAAGGTTTTGCAAGACTGGGCCCTTATCCTCCTCATCCTACAGCACTCCTTGCACTCCCTTTACCCTCCAGCAGTGCTGCCCACCTTCCCCTGAAAACATTTCACCTTTCTGTGCTTTTGCATATGCAAGCTCCTCTACCTAGAACCCCTTGCTATCTCAGTCACTTGGCCAACATCCTTTAGACCTCAGTTTAATTGTCTTCTCTATTCCAGAAGATCTCTCCCAAGTCCAGTCTGATTTCAGTGCTCCTTCTCCAATGCTCTAGAACACTGTTTCCATACCCCTCATTAAAGCAAATATCGTACTATATTCTAATTGCTTGATTGCATATCTACCTCTACACCAGACTGCAAATTCCCTGCGAGCAGAGACTTGTCTTTCCACTGAGGTAGACACAAGATCCTACACATGGAAGGCACTTAGAAACTGGAAATTCCTTTACCCCTCTTCATCTCTGAGGATCTCTTAATCAATGGCCAAAGTCTCCTGCTCTGGGTCTCCACCCTTTCTTCCCATTGTCAATGTTGACTACTACTTCCTCTGATCTAATTTCTGAAAGCAGCTAAATCCTGGCCCAGCAGACACATGAAGATTTGGAAAGACACAGCAGGGAAGTCAGGAAAGAGAGACCAGTAAAATTCCAAATTCTATTCATACCCCACTGACTATCTTTTGTTAACCTTCTGTTTCCTTGTAGCAATAAACATCAAAGCTTGAAAAAGAGAAAGAGCCTGTGTGCTTGTTTTCAAGTGAGCAAGGAGGGAAAGGCAGGGAGAGTATACCCCACTCACTCTCCACTTCCTGGGAACAGAGGTAGGTGGTAGCTGCTTCACAGAAAAAAGAAACTACTGAGGACCTAGGAACACTGACAAAGCAAAAACAGCCCCCAGTTCAGAGAAGGTCTTCTTGTGGTTCTCACAAACTGTTTCAGAGACAACAGTGACCCTTCCCCTTTAGGGACTTTACCAGTCTATCAGAATTCCAAACATGTTAGCTATGGCTGCTTATCTGCCATTCCTGCCTTTCTTCACTGATATTGGGAACTCAAAACCCCTTTTTTTGGCACCAAAATATTTTTCTCTCTTTTTTCATTTGAGTAAAGTGGGTATTGGAGAATATGCTGTATTGGGATATGCTGTAGCGCAATGAAGTAAGCTTCTCCTGAAACAGCAGTATGAAGAGGCCCACATGTGCCCACTATCTCTCCCTGCCCCTAAATCCCTCCACACTAATAAGGATAGATCAGGCATACATAAAAGTCTTGCCTAAGACACTCAACTTATACCAATTCTGTTTATTCATTGCATTTCATACTGAAATTTTTATGTGTCATTTCCTTACCCATAGTCACAATGGAGTAGTGCCATCTCCACAAAACAAGCTGAGTAAATCTCTAGGCCTAGAAGAGGAACCTGCAAATATGCTAATAACTGAGAGGTGCAAACAGCACACATTTGCCCACAGGCCAGTAGGAAAGAGTCTAGAGTTCACTCAGCTTATATGAGATTCTAAAAAATTTCTGATTCAGTCATTTTCTAATCCCATTCATTAAGCTTCCAGAGTTTTTGTTTTTTCTTTTTTTTTTTTTTTTTAGTTTTTCTGTTTTAAAGTTAGATTTAGCTACCATCTTCTTGCCTATCTGAGTTTCCATATAAAATACAGAACACCCAGTTACATTTGTAATTCAGATAAAAAACAAATAATTTTTTTAAGTTTTAGTACGTCCCAAATATCGCATGGGATATACTTATACTGAAAATTCATTCATTATTTATCTGAAATTCAAATATAACTGGGTGTTTTGTGTTTTGACACTGATTATTTTCCAAGAATATAAAGGATTCTTGAATTTATGTCTTAAGGAACTATCCGAGATTAAAGATTCCCTGCATTTTTACTTCACTTAGAGTTCATAACCAACCCCAATCTCTGGAGTTGATTAAAGGAGTAAGTATTAATACAATTTATTTCAGTTTCATTTTTTTCCCTACTCACTTCTAGAACACAGTATTACAGAGAGCCATAAAGCAATCTAAATAGAGGTGTGCCTGGGTAGTTCAGTCAGTTAAGCATCCAACTCTTGATCTCAGGATTGTGAGTTCAAGCTCCATGCTGGGATCCATGCTGGGATCCAAGCCTACCTAAAAAAGGGGGGGGGGGGGACCTAAATAGAATAAGGTGGGATAGAAACAAGTTCTGGGTAAGCCACAAGTATTTCTCAATCCTTGCACAGTCTGGATATTCAAGTTGTATTGATTATGGCCTTATTGTTTCTTCCTCCTGGTTTGGTTTGAAGGTTTGCACAAAAATGAGGCATTTTTAATGAACCTAAGCTAAATATTGATTCAAGGAGTGAATGTAATTCCAATTAAATTTTTATCAATACAAACTTAGCTCACTTTCCAATATGTCTTTTAAAACAGCTTGCTGAACCAAAATATATTTTATTTTTTTTAATTTTTTATTTATTTATGATAGAGAGAGAGAGAGAGAGAGAGAGAGGCAGACACAGGCAGAGGGAGAAGCAGGCTCCATGCACTGGGAGCCCGAAGTGGGACTCGATCCCGGGGCTCCAGGATCATGCCCAGGGCCAATGGCAGGCGCTAAACCGCTGAGCCACCCAGGGATCCCCCCAAAATATATTTTAGATGGATTCCTTTTGTAAAAAAAACATTTTAAAAGAACCTATTTAAGGAGAGTGACCAGCACTCTGGTTTTTCCTGAGAAAAACAGATTAGAGGGACACCTGGGTGGCTCAGTGGTTAAGCGTCTGCCTTCAGCTCAGGTCGTAATACCAGGGTTCTGGGATCGAGTTCCACATAAGGCTCCCTGCAGGGAGCCTGCTTCTCCCTCTGCCTATGTCTCTACCTCTCTCTGTGTGTCTCTCATGAATAAATAAAATATTAAAGAAAAACAGATCAGAAGTCCCAATCATAATTTTTTCAAATGGTCATATTTGTGACCTGAACAGGTTACTGAAGTTTGCAACTGGAACATCCAATGAGTGCACTGGGAGTTGGAATCTCCTTTCCACAACCAGAAAATAACAATAACAGAGTCAGAGTCAGAAGAAGTAGTAGTAGTAGTATACTGTTATAGTAGTTTGGGGAAGAATTGGAGAAGGAAAGGATATAACTTCATATTTGGTGTCCAATGTGTCCAATGTGTGACAAGTCTGCAAGCCCACAGCTACTTGGAGTTGGTTCAGGATTCAGATACAGGAAGACTTCTTTCTGCAGACTGCCAAGCCATAGCCACCAGGCTCACCTAAACCGCAAAATAACAATGGCTCACAGAGCTCATGTCTTCCATTTTCTACTTAGGTTTACTCATTCTTTATCTCAAGAAATAGGAGCATGCTAGGCATTAGGCATAGAGCTGGTATAGAGTGAGAAGACAAGACAGCCCAGGCCCTGTTTTACACATCTCAGAGTGTAGGATAGGAGGCAGAAAATGTTAACAAGTAAATAAGCAAGACTAAATTCTGATGGCTGTTCTAAAGGAAAGGAGGGTGCCACAAGCAAGGAAATAGAGACCCACTTCAGATGGCACTGAAGTTCAGAGAAAGCCTCCCCAGAAAGGATACATTTAAGGAATACATTAAAAAAGACTTGGAGGAACCTAAAAAAATCAAACAAGAACCAAACAGGCAACAACCAAAGACAGTATCAGAAGAAAAAAGGCAGTGTCAATGCAGGCAGGAGCCCAGGGCCTGCCAGGATGAGACAAAGGCCTTTCTGGCTGCAGCCTTGTAAGAGGTTAAGGCCCTGGTGGGATGCTGTAAAGGTTTGGGTGGGAAGGGCTTTAAGCAAAAGTGAAATTCCTGATTGCCCAGAACAGAATGAATTCTGAGAAAGTGTAGGGCAAGAAAGATATTCCAACAGCAATTCTCTGACACCAATTGGGCATTCTGCAATTCAATTCAGTTTGACATTAACTACCTAGAGTTAGTGCAGACCCCACAAGTTAAGAGCAAAGTCATTCACAAGACTGCCCCCACTTCAGATGCCAGCTGCAAAGCTTGGAGACAATCTGCACTTCTGACAAACCAGCTATAAATTTGGAGTTTTCCATGATCCTCTAGTTCAATAATTCATTAGTATGACTTTCAGAACTCACTTAAAGCACTATACCTACAATTTTAGTTTTATCATAAAAGATACAGATCAGGATCAGCCAAATAGAAGAGGAGCACAGGAAAAGCTCTTGAAGGAGAGGAAACACAGAGCTTCCATGCTCTCTCCTCATGGAATCCAGGTATGCCACCTTCCAAGAACATTAATGTATTCACCAACCAGGAAGCTCCATTGAGCTCCAGGAAGCAGTTTTATTGGGGTCTTACTGTGTCATTGGCCACATGATTGGACTCAGTCTCTAGACTCTCTCTGTTCACTGGAGGTTGAAGATGGAACTGAAAGTCCCAACCCTCTAATCACCTGCTTGATCTTTCTGGTGTGGCTAGCCCCTCCTCTGAAACTATCTAAGGGCCCACCAGGAGTCACCTCATTAGCATAAACTCAGGTATAGTCTAAAGGAACTCTTTTTGGTTTTTTTTTGTTTTTTTTTTTTAAATTGATGGTTTTATTTTTTTTAAATTTTTATTTATTTATGATAGTCACAGAGAGAGAGAGGCAGAGACACAGACAGAGGGAGAAGCAGGCTCCATGGACCGGGAGCCTGACATGGGATTCGATCCCGGGTCTCCAGGATTGTGCCCTGGGCCAAAGGCAGGCGCCAAACCGCTGCGCCACCCAGGGATCCCAAGGAACTCTTTTTGAATAACCAAAGATACTCCAATCATTCAAGAACTTACAAGAGTTTTTGAAACTCTGCAAGGAACCAGAGAAAAAGACCTGATATATTCTTTATTATACCACAATAAGAGACAGGAAAACTAGGTGGGTGACCGGTAATATTTAGCAGTTAAAAACTAAAAGGAGGGGCACCTGGATGGCTCAGTAGGTTAAGCGTCCAACTCTTGATTTCAGCTTGGGTCATGGTCTCAAGGTCATGAGATCCAAGTGGAGGGGGGGAGGGTCTGCACTCAGCAGGGAGTCTGCTTGAGATTTTATCCCTCTGCCCCTCCCCCCACTCCTGTATGCACACACACACACACACTCATTTTCTCTAAAATGAATTAATAAATCTTTTTAAAAACCCAGAAAACTAAAAGGAATCTGGCCTTGTTTTAGAAGTGTCCCACAGAGAAGAGATAATGGAATAGGAGAAAAATATTTAAAACTTAAAAGGGAACCAGAAATAATTCCAAGGAAAAAACAAGGCATTGCTTGCATCTCTTGTGCATTAAATGAGACATGCTTGTTTTGATACTGACACAGTACAGCCTACAAAAGAAAGAACCTTTTCTAATATAGCGTTTTTATTTTACTCTTAAAAATAACAGCACTGACCCTTCCAGATGTTTGTGCTGGGAGATTCAATTCTAGGACTTCCCTGCCAAGAGCCCACAGAAATTTCCCTTCAGTCTTTCAGGATAGTTATTCTATATTGCTGTCTAATTCCATGAGCAAATTCCCTGTAACTTTTTTTTTAATTTTATTTATTTATTCATGGGAAACACAGAGAGAGAGGCAGAGACACAGGCAGAGGGAGAAGCAGGCTCCTTGCAGGAAGCCTGACATGGGACTCGATCCCGGGTCTCCAGGATCACACCCTGGGCTGAAGACAGCACTAAACCGCTGAGCCACCCGGACTGCCCCTCCCTGTAACTTTTTAATTAGCATAAAATTCACAGAAGAAACAATTAATGAATATTTGTGAATTATTTTATGAACACAAAGATAAAGAACGGAACATAAACAACTTGGCATTGACTCTTTTTAAACTGACACAGAAGAACCGGACTGATTTGAACATGACACAGCAGCCAGGATTTGGGAGGGCCTCTGGTATTTCGTCACAGCCTGGCTGGGAGGAGGGCTGGAGCTCATTAAGAAAACGCCTGACTACAAAGGCCTACACTGCAGTTCCGTGCTTCCTGGAACTTGGGCGGACAGAGCTGTAGCTACTTTCTCCTTTGACAGCCATCCCCAGCTGTCCAGGAAGAATTTGCAGTCTGAATTTTGCATTACCTGTGCAATAACAGAAGTGCAGCTTTGTGCTGACTGAGCAGTAACATTTTATCTGGAGCCCTACTCTGATTTCTGACACTAATGGCCTTACACAAAATGGAGGATTTTAAATTTGATGGAACAACACGCCTACCTGTCGCTTATGTGGAGGGGATTTTACAACCCACACCTACCTGTGACATCTGGGACCAGATCTGGAATTTCCAAGCCAAGTCTGATGATCTGCTTATTGCCACCTATCCTAAAGCAGGTAGGTGAAAGGGGAGAGGGGAAGGTGGGGAAGAGAATTAGGAAGGTGAGTAATGAAAATACACTAATAATGAAATGAAGAAACTGATCTGGGTTGGAAGGTTGTTTACTGGACAGAGTGATATGGCTAAGAGAAATCACTTGTGGAAACTGAAACTAGAGGGAAAAAAAATATTAAAATGACATGTGAAGGGCAGCCGGGGTGGCTCAGCTGTTTAGTGCCTGCCTTCCGCCCAGGGCACAATCCTGGAGACCCAGGATTGAGTCCCACATCGGGCTCCCTGCAGGGAGCCTGCTTCTGTCTCTGCCTATTCTCTGCCCACCCCCCTCTGTCTCTCAGGAATAAATAAATAAAATCTTTAAAAATAAATAAAACAAAATAAAATGACATGTGAAATTTTAAGAATTTAATTCTTCCTGTGATGTACATATTTTTTTTTACTTCCCCAGGAGAGAGTGACTCAAACAGCCAAGAACTAACCAGCTAGATTTGTTGATTTGTTTGTTCCCGATGCAGGCTGTTATTGCAGATCCTGTAAAAAATAGCTTTGTGTGTGTAAGCTATAAAGGGGATCCCAAGGCCAACTTGGGGAACAGTTAGGGGAGCTTTGGTCCTGCAAAGCTGATTTCACTTCAGCAGCCTCCAGAAGCCCCCAAAGACTCCTCAGGGCTTGAAAACTACTTTTTTGATTTCCATCTTCCCTTGGGGTATGTTGTGAACCTACTTCCTTATTTCAATAATCAGTTTAACAAAAGTTGCTATAGAAGTCAGACTTCTTGACTCGTATTATATTAAGACAATACATAAATTAAAAATGTTTTCTGAGTTGCACTATAAATCTAGCTTTAAAATTCAGAGAGATGTTCTAACAAATATGATCATATTTTAAGAAATGTAGTATACTAAATGTCTATGCATCTTCATCTTACACGTGGAATAAGGAACAACATGGACTCAGGAGATAGTGGACTTAATACAAAATGAAGGGGATGTTGACAAAAGTCAAAGAGCACCTATTCATGTACGAATTCCTTTCATTGAATGGATAATCCCATCCATTGGATCTGGTGAGTATGGAATAACCACGCTTGACTAAATACACACCTGGGATTTTTACTATCACATAGCCCTCTCAAAATCCTAGGCATTCAAGCTGAAAAAAGTTATAGAAAAGATATAAGAATTGATACAACCACTTCAAAAAAAACTAGAAAACAATTAAATTCTAGGCATTCAAATAATTAGTAATGAATTCTGTGACTGCATTTTTTTAACTATGTTTGGCCATTGCTGTACTCCAGACATCTTCTAGTGGAATTACTACTTACATAAAAGTACATTAAGTTTTCATTCTCTATTAGAAATTAATTTTAGGGACACCTGGGTGGCTTAGTGGTTGAGCGGCTGCCTTCAACTTAGGTCGTGATCCTGGGGTCCTGGGATTTTAGTCCCACATTGGGCTCCCCACAGGGAACCTCCTTCTCCCTCTGCCTGTGTCCCTACCTCTGTGTGTGTGTGTGTGTGTGTGTGTGTCTCATGAATAAACAAATAAAATCTTTAAAAAGAGAAATTAATTTTATTCCACAAGGATAAGCCCAAGTAAGATAATTTCATAGTGGAAGGGTTTGAATTTTTTAGGTTCTAAATTATTTATTTTCTTATTTGTTATGTTTAAAAACTATTCTAGCTAAAAAGAAAAGTCATTCTTAGGCTAGATATAGTCTTGCAGATCAAAAAACTACAGTTACAGTTGTCTCATAGGTGACTTGAATTGTTCAATTGTTCCTAAAGTAGTGATAATGGAAACAACAAGATTTTGAAGCAAAAAGAAAAAAATAATAGGAAGTAATCAAAAATCGATTTTATAGGTTTGGAAAGAGCTAATGAAATGCCCTCACCACGGACCCTGAAAACACATCTTCCCATCCATTTGCTGCCACCATCCTTCATAGAAAAAAACTGCAAGGTAAAAAACAAAAGGGGGCAGCCCTGGTGGCTCAGCAGTTTAGTGCCGCCTTTGGCCTAGGGTGTGATCCTGGAGACCCAGGATCGAGTCCCACGTCGGGCTCCCTGCATGGAGTCTGCTTCTCTCTCTGCCTCTCTCTCTCTCTCTGTGTCTCTCATGAATGAATAGATAAAATCTTTAAAAAAAAAAAAAAAAGCAAAAGGAATTTACAGTTTACTCCTTAGAACAACCCTAGAGTGGTCTTCAGTTTCCTCTTAAAACATTTGTCCTGTTAGGGCACCTAGATGGCTCAGTTGGTTAAGCATCTGAGTCTTGGTTTCAGCTCAGGTCATGATCTCAGCATGGTTAAGATCAAGCCCCGTGTCTGAATCCACACTCTGCATGGAGTCTCCTTGAGATTCTCTCCCTCTCCCTCTGCCTCTTGCCCCACTTGTACTCTCTCTCTCTCTCTCTCTCTCTAAAAGAAACAAATTTAAAAATCTTGAAAAAAAAAAAAACTCTTCGCTTGTAAAAGAAAAGAGAGTCCAGAGGCCGGGCAGCCCAGGTGGCTCAGCAGTTTAGCACCGCCTTCAGCCCAGGGAGTGATCCTGGGGATCCAGGATCGAGTCCCACATCGGGCTCCCTGCATGGAGTCTGCCTGTGTCTCTGCCTCTCTCTCTCTCTCTCTCTCATGAATAAATAAATAAAATCTTTAAAAAAAAAAGAAAGAAAGAAAAGAGAGTCCATCTTTCACCATAATCAATAGGCAAACTGATCTGAATCCTTTTCAAATCACACAAAAACCAATATCACAAGAATGCAGCATCAGAAAATCTCATCTGTATGGAATGTATCCACTTGAATATAATTTGTTGGACAATAAGTACATATAAGTCTAATCCCATTTTTGCTTCTTTCCCTCTTTCTGCCATTCCTAGATAATCTATGTGGCAAGAAATCCAAAGGACAATATGGTGTCTTATTACCATTTCCAAAGAATGAATAAATCTCTTCCTGCTCCAGGAACCTGGGAAGAGTATTTTGAGAATTTTCTGGCTGGGAAAGGTAAGAGAATTAATCTTTATTTCCTTCCTTTCTCAAAATCCTCTAACATTCCAAAAGGAAAGAATCATTTCCTTATGATGCTGGGGCTCTGCCTGCTTTACTGTGAAGAAATCATCAGTGTGATACTCTCCCTCTCTTTAGGAACTCTCCTTTTAGTGGAGTATCTGTTTGGGGGCTTCTGTGATTCATTGCCCCGTTTTTCATTCCTCCTTGCAGTATGCTGGGGTTCTTGGTATGACCACGTGAAAGGATGGTGGAAAGCCAAAGACCAACACCGCATTCTCTACCTCTTCTATGAGGACCTGAAGAAGGTGAGGGGCAATACCACCTAATGTGTTCCCATTGGACCATAAGACATTTAGGTCATAATGCATGTACCCCACTGGGGACCCACAGATTTGAAACAAGGAATAGAAAACGCTACATTTCATTGGTTACTGCTGTCCATGCATCAAAGCCCACATGGTATGTCATGAGTTTATGTATCACATAGTTTCATCTCCAGCCTCCTGGTGCTCTGGAGAATGGTACATCTTTTCCATACAGGCAAAATATGAGTGTTACCTTTCCCGCATCGGACTCCTTGCGAGGAGCCTGCTTCTCCCTCTGCCTCTGACTCTCTCTCTCTCTCTGTGTCTCACATTAATAAATAAGTAAAATCTTAAAAAAAAAAAAGAAAGAGAGAAAGAGAGAAAGAGAAAGAAAGAAAGAAAGAAAGAAAGAAAGAAAGAAAGAAAGAAAGAAAGAAAGAAAGAAAGAAAGAAAAGAAAAGAAAAAAGAAAGAAAGAAGAAAGAAATATTATAGCAGGGAATTGTATGCTGTAAGGCAGGAGTTTCCCTTCCATGAGTAGGTATGACAAACTGAGGAATCCATAGAAGGAAAGGTGCTATTAAACTCAGAATAGGAGATAATGTTTGTTAGATTACTCCTTTCTGCCCCTGGACGCCTCCGAGTAAGCATCGTTAAAGTCTCTCCTCCCACCGCCGTCATGTCTAAGTCAGAGTCTTCCAAAGAGCTTGAGCAGCTGTGTAAGCTCTTCATTGGAGGTTTGAACTTTGAAACAACTGATGAGAGTCTGAGGAGCCATTTTGAACAACAGGGAATGTTTACGGACTGTGTGGTAATGAGAGATCCAAGCATCAAGTGCTCCAGAGGCTTTGGGTTTGTCACGTATACCACTGTAGAGGAGGTGGATGCAGCTATGAATGCAAGGCCACACAAGGTGGATGGAAGAGTTGTGGAACCAAAGAAGGCTGTCTCAAGAGAAGATTCTCAAAGACCTGGTGCCCACTTAACTGAAAAAGATTTTTGTTGGTGGCATTAAAGAAGACACTGAAGAACATCATCTAAGAGATTATTTTGAACAGTATGGGAAAATTGAAGTGATTGAGATCATGACTGACCAAGGCAGTGGCAAAAAAGAGAGGTTTTGCTTTTGTGACATTTGATGACCATGACTCTGTAGACAAGATTGTCATTCAAAAATACCATACTGTGAATGGCCACAACTGTGAAGTAAGGAAAGCCCTATCAAAGCAAAGATGGCTAATGCTTCATCCAGCCACTTCATCCGGCTGAAGTGGTTCTGGAAACTTTGGTGATGGTCATGGAGGTGGTTTTGGTGGGAATGACAACTTTGGTCATGGAGAGAACTTCAGTGGTAGCTTTGGTGGCAGTCGAGGTGGTGGTGGATACTGTAGCACTGGGGATGGCAATAATGGATTTGGTAATGATGGAAGCAACTTTGGAGGTGATGGAAGCTGTAATGATTTTGGCAATTACAACGATCAACCCTCAAATTTTGGACCCATGAAAGGAGGAAATGTTGGAGACAGAAGCTCTGGCCCCTATGGTGGTGGAGGCCAATACTTTGCCAAACCACAAAACCAAGGTGGCTATGGCGGTTCCAACAGCAGCAGAAGCTATGGCAGTGGCAGAAGGTTTTAATTACTGCCAGGAAACAAAGCTTAGCAGGAGAGGAGAGCCAGAGAAGTGACAGGGAAGCTACAGGTTACAACAGATTTGTGAACTCAGCCAAGCACAGTGGTGGCAGGGCCTAGCTGCTACAAAGAAGACATGTTTTAGACAATACTCATGTGTATGGGCAAAAAACTCAAGGACTGTATTTGTGACTAATTGTATAACAGGTTATTTTAGTTTCTGTTCTGTGGAAAGTGTAAAGCATTCCAACAAAGGGTTTTAATGTAGATTTTCTTCTTCTTTTTTTTTTTTTTTTTGCACCCATGCTGTTGATTGCTAAATGTAATAGTCTGATCATGACACTGAATAAATGTGTCTTTTTTAAAATAAATAAATAAATTCAGATTAGGAAAACTCCATGTAGGTGATAATTGTCTACCATATGTAGACATATGGCAAAGTAAGGATATGTCATCAGAAATGACACCCTTTAACTGGAGTACATCCTAATGTATTGTGAATGCTAGAAAGAAACTTTATTGCACAGGTAGTCTAACCTCAGAGTCCCTAGATCCCTTTTAAATATTTCTGTGATCATGTTCTGGAATGTCCCCCTGACTACTCAAAGCTCAATATTCTCATCACTCTTGCTGATTCCCAGTCTATGTGAGGCCAATTAAATTAAGCACTACTTTTGACATCCAAGCTTTTAAAGCAGAAGACACAGTTTTCAGGCTAAACTTTTCCACTTTCCCTCTCCTACCACACTTCCTGGAGATAGGGATTTCCCATAGTGACAGCTCCCTAGGGTTGTGTGTCCCTCTGATGAGGAAACATTGGAACTGAGCTCCTCAGTTCCTGGACATGCTAGGTAGTAGACTTACTAGCCATGGGTGCCTCTTGTGTATCTCATGGGTGCAAAATAGCCATCTCCCATTCTCTTGCTGCTACTTATTGCCACCACTAAAAAGGTCTGGGACATTTTTATCAATGTCAGAATAGAAGACAGGCTTAAATCGTCTGCCCCAAGCTCCAATGTCTTTAATGTTATCATCAATCTATGGACTCTCTCTGTTAAACATTTGGCTGACCAAGACCCCTCTCATAACTGACTTGTGTGAGACATTTGGGCATAACTCTCAGTGAAACATTCTCCATGCACTGCATGTCATTATATGGTGAATTTTTCATGAATACTATTCAGTTTTTGCTGCTATGTTAGAGCAAGAAAAGCTTAGTAATTCCAGCTACTAAAAAAGAGAACAATATGAGCCATCATGTTAAAATAAGTTATTTCTGGATAGCTGAGTATTTGTGAGATAAGATTTTTTTTAAGGTTTTATTTATTTATTTGAGACAGAGACGGAGTGCATGAGAGCAGGAGGAAGAAGGATAAAAATCTCAAGACTGTGCTGAGTGTGGAGCGCAACACAAGGCTCAATCTCACAACCCTGAGATCATAACCTGAGCCTAAATCAAGAGTTGAATGCTTAACTGAATGAACCAATTAGGCACCCCTAAGATTTTTTTTTTTTAATTTTAACTCATGACATGTGACTGAATACTGTTATTAATTCATTTCAATATTCTTTTTAAACCAATTATCTTATACCAAATCTTCACTTTTCTTTTGACTCTCATCATAGAATACAAAGCATGAAATTCAGAAGGTGGCAGAGTTTATTGGAAAAAACCTAGATGATGAAATCCTAGATAAAATTGTCCATCACACTTCATTTGATGTTATGAAGCAGAATCCAATGTCAAACTATTCATCAGTTCCTGCTAAAATCATGAACCACTCTGTGTCTCCATTCATGAGAAAAGGTTTTTATATTTTCTTTTGGTCATAATCTTTAAAGAATCATCCAGTCTTTAACAGCCTTGAGTGAGTTTTCTGTGGCTAAGAAAAATAAGATCTATAACAAATGATTCTGGGAAAAGAAGTATTTAGGAAATCAGGAATGAAATGAAAACAACGTTTAGACTATTGAAGAGTGAGGTGCGGTCAAATTCCTTATGCCCCCTTTCCAGAGATCTGGCTAAGGTGAAAAAATGTAGAATTAAATCAGATGGAGCAAAGAATCCATTTTATAATAGATTTATAAGGGCTTTATGCTATTGGTTGGATTTATTCATTCAAAAATACTTATTGAGTGGCTACAATGAGTCAGGCTCTAGTCTAGATAATGTTCAGTGAACAGTAAACAAACAGAAATTTCTTCCCTTGTGAACATTATATTCTAGCCACAAACAAAATAAACAAGGATACTCAGAATAATATATGATGGTAAGCCCTATGGGAAAAAAACAATCTGCAGAAAGGTAACAGGGATTGCAACTGGAGAATTTGGTGGATCTTTTTTGGTTTTCTTCCTCAAAACTGTACCTTGAGTTTTTCCACATGCAAGCCTTTCTCAGTGGGCCTGTAGATAAAAACTATAGGCATAAGCACCTACCACAATTTGATGTGCAAAGAGGCAGGAGGAAAAAAAACAAGAAATTCCCCAGGCCTGCTGTTTTAATTTTGGTAGTTTCATTTCCCCCATTAATGTGACTCAGCAGGTAATGGGATGTCCTTGTCCCACAAATCAGATAAGAAATTATTCTTAACTTTCAGAATGAAATTGACAGGTTAGCAGCAGAAATAATTTGTCTAATATTGCCCCCTTGGAAGGTAGAGTATACACACAGAAACAGGAGAATAGAGAAATGCAAGCTGACTCTCTCCCACATAACTGTTTCAGGGATAGTTGGAGACTGGAAGAATCACTTTACCGTGGCTCAGAATGAAAGATTTAATGAAGACTACAAGAAGAAAATGGCTGATACCAATCTAACTTTTCACTTCCAATTATCATAAGAAAGAAAAGAACCAACATTTTTTTAGTTTGTTACCTAATTTACTGGTAATAACCAATAAAACTTTATTACCCACATGATACTGAATTCAGATTCTCAGACTAGCTGTTTATTATATTTGCTCTTGCTCACTCTAAAAAAAATAGGAATAAAGCTAGCAGAGATTGAGCACAAGGTAGAAAGTGGAAGCATGATAGCATGTGAAGGAAGAAGGTTCAATAATTACTAATTATAATCATGGCATCATTGCTAATTATCATAATATTTATGTTTTCGACAGGTCATGTGTTTGTTGACATATTAGAAATGTCTCATTCCTTGTGTAAGAAAACACTAAAGCTTTCAAAGTAAGCATTGGTTCAGGCTAATTTTTCAATGCAGCACTAAAATATGTAGAAAGTGACTATCTCTCCCAGAAATTTCTTGGTAGTCAAGTAACCATCAAGTGACTCTGTTTCCTCATAAAACTTTCTGATTCACTTCAGTGTTCCTCCTATAATACATCTATCCCTATCTCTTACCACATCATATATACTTAACTCTTTTTCTCACCCCAGTTAATGCTGATTGAGTCTTGGAGTCACATCTTGACTCTTTACGTCTATGGAGTCTTGTTCATGTAGCCACCCTTCTGGCTCAGAAACGTGTAACCTCTTGCCCATACTAGTATAAGCTTCATAACTCGTTTCTCTGTGTCTCACACATCTACCAGGGTTACTTTCCTAAAACAAAATTTAATTATATTTCTCTTTAGCTCTAGATCCTATGCTTTTTTAGCCATCAATTCACAGGGAGCTATAATGATATGATATGGTAGATCTCACCTTCCAAAACACTTTTCTAGCTTAATTTCACCTTCTAAACCACTTCCATACTTCAGCAAATAAGTCTACTCACTGAGTCCTAATCACATCTTGCAGGTTCCTATCCTACTAGTTTTATTTTTACCATGCCTCCATCTGAAATTTCCTTTCCTTTCTTTCTACCTATCCAAAACATATAACATGCTTCAATAACCAGTGCAAGTAGTTCATTATCCTGAAGATAGCATTTGCTTTTCTGAAGTCCTCTACACTTGGCATAATTCATTTGTCATTAAGATTAAAGTATATTGTATCTCTTGTATGTATATATTGTCTCTTAAAAGACAATTAAAATTTTTAAATTTATTAAAATTTTTGTTTTTTTCTTCATGATAGAAACATTGCTATATATTTCATTGCACATCAAACAAAATATGACAATCACAAAAATAAGTAACTGAAAGAATATATCAGTCAAGGAAATTCTAAAAGCTAACTTTTTATATTTTAAGTAGTCCCTATAATAGCTATCGTCTATAGCTTTTGTCCAATATACTAGCTACTAGCCTCATGTGGCTTTTAAATTAACTAAAACTAAATAAAATTAAATTACTCATATTCAGTAAAGTTCAAGTGCTCAGTAGCAACACATGCCTAGTAGCTATCACTTGGACATTATAAAACACTTCTATCCTCAGAGAAAATTCTATTGAATAAGACATTTTATTTTTACAATCCTTTGAATGTGGCATTATTAGAAAACTAAATCCCAATTAGAAAACTAAAACTAAAGTTTAGAGATATTAGTTAAGTTACTCAAATAAGAAATACTAACATTTAAGTTCAAACACAGCTCCAATGGTTCCAAAACCTGAATAGAGTCTCCCTTCCTGTTCTTGCCACAGACTCATCACAGATGCATCATGATCCTAACTAAAGGCTACCCAACCCAGATTCCAACCCCAAAATAACCAGACTGGCATCAAACTGTCCGTCATCCCCCATGATCAAGTGAAGCTTAACAATAGTCAACTGAATAGCTGAAGCATTCCCACTGTCTACATGCTCTGAAGTAGACAGAGCCCTAAGCCAACAATAGCCTCCCACTTGACATCCACAGATATGTCCAGTCTAAAATTTGTCCCTTATACCTTTATATCTCTTAGGTTTCTCATGAAACTGGGCATAATTTCTGCAGGCCCTTATCTGAATTCAGTGCCTTCTGTGGCTGTGTTCAGTTCTCCCCCACATACTATCACTCCCCCAAGACACCAAAATCCATGCCCTGCCCTATTGCCTCACACAGACAGCTCAGGGGAAGGGAGCTTGTGCTCAGTCCATGGCCCTTGGACTTTTGACATTGCACTCAAGGTGCTACCTCTTAGTTTCCTCCAAATCACCTATATATTCTTGGCAGGCAAAATCAATCTATATTTTGGTTACCTAGACCTAGCCCCAAACAGAACTCAAACTGGCTTGGCTTCTCCCCTTTCAAAACTAGTGATTAGCACATTATGTTATAGATCTAGTCAACATTATTTCCATTTCAGCAGAAAATTACAATAATGCATCTAGGTTTTGTAATCCTACCAATACAGAGTGCACATTCTGTGTGTGTGTGTGTGTGTGTGTGTGTGTGTGTGTGTGTGTGGTTTTTTTAAGAGAAGAAACAGGAGGGACAGAGGAAAAGTGAGAGAAAGAATCTTAGGCAGGCTCCATGCCCAATGCAGAGCCCAGCATGGGGCTTGATCTCACAACCCTGAAATCATGACTTGAGCATAACCAGGCACTCCACACATTCTGTATTTTATCACACATGTACAATAACCTTTGACTCCTGTGGAGGAAGTTTAGGTTTGAACTCAAGAAAATATTAAAGAAAATCAAACTGCGTGTATAGAGATATAAGAAGTAAAACAGCTTTAAAAATTTACCCCAAAGATTCAGATGCAATGAAACGCCGGGATACCTGCACCCCGATGTTTCTAGCAGCAATGTCCACAATAGCCAAACTGTGGAAGGAGCCTCGGTGTCCATCGAAAGATGAATGGATAAAGAAGATGTGGTCTATGTATACAATGGAATATTACTCAGCCATTAGAAACGACAAATACCCACCATTTGCTTCAACGTGGATGGAACTGGAGGGTATTATGCTGAGTGAAGTAAGTCAATCGGAGAAGGACAAACAGTGTATGTTCTCATTCATTTGGGGAATATAAATAATAGTGAAAGGGAATATAAGGGAAGGGAGAAGAAATGTGTGGGAAATATCAGAAAGGGAGACAGAACATAAAGACTCCTAACTCTGGGAAGTGAACTAGGGGTGGTGGAAGGGGAGGAGGGCGGGGGGTGGGGAGGAATGGGTGACGGGCACTGAGGGGGACACTTGACGAGATGAGCACTAGGTGTTTTTCTGTATGTTGGTAAATTGAACACCAATAAAAATTAATTTATTAAAAAAAATAAACAACTCCAATTCCTCAAAATAATCAGTATTATAATTCTATGTAAAACATTAAAAAGAACACATATTCTTAGCAATGTTAAGAGATAATTTGGTGGGAATGAATCCTATTGCTACCTGGCTCCTGTCTATTAGTAAAGTACCAATAGAAACACAATTTAAAAATAAGTACATTTCAGCAGACCCTGGGTGGCTCAGTCAGTTAAGCATCCAACTCTTGATCTCAGCCCAGCAGGGAACCCTCTTAAAAATAATAATAATGAGGGGATCCCTGGGTGGCTCAGCAGTTTCGCGCCTGCCTTTGGCCCAGGGTGCGATCCTGGAGTCCCGAGAGCGAGTCCCACGTCAGGCTCCCAGCATGGAGCCTGCTTCTCCCTCTGCCTGTGTCTCTGCCTCTCTCTCTCTCTATGTCTATCATAAATAAACAAATCTTTAAAAATAATAATAATAATAATAATAATAATAATAATGAAAGAAAAGAAAAGAAAAGAAAAGGAAAGAAAGAAAGAAAAAAGCATTTCACACCAATTCAAACTTAAATCCTGTGCTAGAGAAATAAAAACTCACCCTGGGATTAAAAACACCACAATAAAATAGTAAATTAGAAAGTAAATGGTTTCTATCTCTCCAGACTCAAAGAACTAATGATAAAGGTAATATACTTTGAAAGCCAGATTGAAGGATGCTGAGAACAACTTACCACAGCATCAGAGAGGTTACATTATGAAAGATACCAAGGTGAGCAAGAGGTTACAAGTCCTTAATTAAAAAAAAAAAAAAGACAGACCACTTTAACTGGGAAACAAGACAGAGAAGTCTTATTCCCAGAAAAAGTGTGAGAGATCCCCAGAGTTTTTAACTAGACTGATTGATAGAGGCCTTCCCTTATACAGAGCAAATCTATAATGACTAGGAGAAGTGACAGTTTTTACAGATACCTAAATCTCAACATGAGATCATAAGGCATAAAAAGAAATAGAGAAACATGGCCAATCAAAGAAACACAATAAATCTCCAGAAGCAAGTCCTAAAAAAAACAGATATCTATGAATTACTGGTCAAAGAACTCAACCATCTTAAAGATGATCAATGAGCTAAAACACACACACACACACACACACACACACACACACACACAAAGCCAACTAAATGAAGTCAGGAAAACAAGGCATGAATAAAATAAGAATATTAAAAAAGATATAGAAACTATTAGTTTTTTAAAAAAAAACGATTAAAAAGAACTTAAAGAAATAATCAGTGAACTTAACAAAAATGAGTCAGAAGAGCAAAAAGAAAAAAGTATGAAGAAAAGCAAAAAAAGCCTAAGGGATTCATGAGAGATATTCAAGAACAATATAGAAGTCTCAGAAGAAAAGAAAAGAAAAATAAAATAGGAGAGAGGTTATTTGAAAAAAGAACAGCTGAAAACTTCCCAAATCTTAGGAGAGTAATAAAAAGACAAATTCAAGGGCAGCCCCGGTGGTGCAGTGGTTTAGTGCTGCCTGCAGCCCGGGTGTGATCCTGGAGACCTGGGATTGAGTCCCGCGTCAGGGTCCTTGCATGGAGCCTGCTTCTCCCTCTGCCTGTGTCTCTGCCTGTGTCTCTGCCTCTCTCTCTCTCTCTCTCTCATGAATAAATAAATAAAATCTTTAAAAAAAAAAAAGACAAATTCAAGAATCTCAACAAATTCTCACTAAAATAAACTCAAAGAGGTATGCCTGGGTGACTCAGTCAGTTAGGCATCCAACTCTTGCTGTCAGCTCAGGTCCTGATCTCATGGGTTGTGAGATCAAGCCCCCATATCAGACTCTGTGCTCAGTGGGGAGTCAGCTTAAGATTCTCTTCCTCTGTCCTTCCACCCACTTGTGCTCTCTCTTTCTAAAAAATAAATAAATACGTTTTAAAATAAAATAAAATAGACTCAAGGAGATCTACACCAATACACATTATGATCAAGCTATAAAAAGTCACAAAGGGAGAATTTTGACAGTAGAAAGAGAAAAGTAACTCATTACATACCAGAAAAAGTATTATAAGACTATAAGGGATCTTTCTCAGCAGAAAGCTTGCAGGTCCGAAGACAGGGATAATAAACACACACACACACACACACACACACACACACACACACACACATTCAGGTGATATATTTCAGAAAGTCAGAAAATAAAAAACTGCCAACAACAACAACAACAAAAAATGTATCTTGCATCTGGGAAGATGGGACAGTAGAAAGCACCAGGAATTTGTTGCCCCCACTGGACAATTGCCCTTGCAAAATGTCTCTAATATAACCATTTTGGAATTCTGGAGTCCATTAAAGACCTGCAACTTAAGGGAAATGGTTGAACTGTAAATTGCATTAATTTTGGCCTATTTCAGCTCTTAGTACAGTAGCAGCTGCCCCCAGCACCATGACAAGCAACTGTACACATGTTCCTGAAACAACTGCACACAGTTTGTTAGGGGAGCCAAAGTGAGCCAAAAAGATCCTCACCTTCAAATATTAGGCATCTGTTGTGACTGATTGTGACTGTTATGACTGATTGCTACTAATGATCAAATTGGAGAAAAGAGGCAGATAGCCTTTGTTACTGCAGCTCCCCTCACTGTTGCAAACCCCTCCTTCTCTAGATAAAGTGGTTTCCATGAGATTTAAAGGGCTGGTACCCAGGACGCCTGGGTGGCTCAGCAGTGGAGCGTCTGCCTTCCAGCTCAGGGCATGATCCCGGAGTCCCCAGATGGAGTCCCACATCAGGCTTCTTGCATGGAGCCTGCTTCTCCCTTTACCTATGTCTCTGCCTGTGTGTGTGTGTGTGTGTGTGTGTGTGTGTGTGTGTGTCTCATGAATAAATAAATAAGATTTTTTTATTTAAAAATTAAAAAATAAATAAAGGCCTGGTACCCTTTTTCTCTCTTCATTTTCCTCTTTGTTTCTTTTCAAAACTCAAATCTTAGAGACTGGGACATTCAAAAGTGACTACATATACAGGAAAAATTTTAAAGTGGCCATGTATGTCCAGGGAAATGCATAGGCTCCAAAAAGACTTGAGAATATCTTAACTTTACATCTTAGGAAGAATTTTGGCAAAAAGACAGCCTACAACAATTAAAAAAAACAATAAAGGCAGTAACAAAAAAAACACACCCTTGGAAAAAGGAAGAATCTAATTGCCAAAGTTATCACATTATTAGATTCAAATGTCCAGTTTTTAACCAGACAATCACAAAGCATACAAAGGCTCAGGCCGCCCAGGTGGCTCAGCAGTTTAAAGCTGCCTCCAGCCCAGGGCCTGATCCTGGAGACCCAAGATCGAGTCCCACATTGGGCTCCCTGGTAGAGCCTGCTTCTCCCTCTGCCTGTGTCTTTGCAACTGTGTGTGTGTGTGTGTGTGTGTGTGTGTGTGTGTGTGTCATGAATAAATAAATAGAATCTTTCATTTTTAAAAAAAAGTAGATTTCTATTGAGAAACTTCAGAGGCCAGAATGATGTGGGTTAATACATTCAAACTGCTAAAAGGGGAAAAAAAAAAAAACCTGTCAACCAAGAATCCTATAGCCAGGAAAACCATCTTTCAAAACTGAGGGAGAAGTTAGGGTATTCCCAGAAAAGCAAAAGCTGAGGGAGCTTGTCACCATTAGATCTGTTCTGCCTGGTGAAATGAAAGGATACTAGATGGTAACCCAGAGTCTTATGAAGAAATAGTTTGCATATTAGACCACAAAATGAGTCCTAATAAATTTAAGGAGACTGAAATCATATCACACATCTTTTCTGACTACAACTGTATGAAGCTAAAAATTCGGGCAGCCCGGGTGGCTCAGCAATTTAGTGCCACCTTCAGCCCAGGGCGTGATCCTGGAGACCTGAGATCGAGTCCCACATCAGGCTCTCTGTATGGAGCCTGCTTCTCCCTCTGCCTGTGTCTCTGCCTCTCTCTCTATCTTTCTCTCTCTCTCTCTCTTGAATAAATAAAATCTTTAAAAAAAGAAACATTAAAAAATAAATTAATTGATTAATTAAAATTAAAAAATAAGAAACTAAAAATTCATCACAAGAAAAAACTGGAAAAAAAATGCAGACACCTGGAAACTAAACAATATGCTACTAAACTGCCAATGGGCTTATGAGGAAATAAAAAAAAATACACATAGAGACAAGAGTCAGCAATGAGACAACAAGAACAAAAAAATAAAAGGCATCCAAATCAGCAAGGAAGAGATTAAACTTTCACTACTCACATGATACTCTATGTAGACATGCTACATAGGGACTTCACACAAAAAATTGCTAGAACTGACACACAAATTTAGCAAAGTCACAGGATACAAAGTCAACATACAGAAATCTATTGCATTCCTATACACCAAATGATGAATCAACAGAAAGAGAAATCAAGGAATCAATCCCATTTACAATTGCACCAAAAACTATAAGATACCTAGAAATAAACCTAACCAAAAAAGTAAAAGATCTATACTCTGAAAACCATAGAACACTTACAAAAGAAATTAAAGAGGCCACAGAGAATGGAAAAATATTCCATGCTCACTGGAATAAAAAATATTGTTAAAATGTCCATTCTGCCCCCAAACACTACACATTTATTGCAATCTCTGTCACAGTACCACTAGCCCTTTTCACAGACCTTAAACAATCCTAAAATTTGTATGTAACCATGAAAGACCCTGAATAGCCAAAGCAATCTTGAAAAAGAAAAGGAAAGCTGGAGACATCACATTCTGGACTTCAAGATACATTATGAAGTTGTAGTCATCAAGACCGTATGAACAAAAACAGATACATAGATCAATGGAACAGAACAGAATGACCAGAAATGGACCCAAAACTATTTGGTCAATTAATCTTCAACAAAGCAGGAAAGACTCCAATGGAAAAAAGACAGCCTCTTCAATAAATGATGTTGGGAAACTGGACAACAATATGCAAAAGAATGAAACTGGACCACTTTCTTACACCATACACAAAAATAAATTCAAAATGAATGAAAGACCTAAATGTCAGACAGGAATCCATCAAAATCCCAGAGGAGACCTCAGCCATAGAAACTTCTCACTATACATGTCTCCAGAGGCAAGAGAAACAAAGCATTACTGAACTATTGAGACTTCATGAAGATTAAAAAAAATTTCTGTATAGCAAAGGAAACAATCAACAAAACTAAAAGGCAACTGACAGAATGGGAGAAGATATTTACAAATGACATATCTGATAAAGGTTTAATATCTAAAATCTATAAAGAACTTACCAGGGATGCCTGGGTGGTTCAGCGGTTGAACGTAGATGCCAAGATGGTTCAGCAGTTAAGCGTCTGACTTTGGCTAACGGCGTGATCCCGGAGTTCCAGGATTGAGTCCCACATGGGGCTCCCTGCAAGAAGGTTGCTTCTTCCTCTGCCTGTGTCTCTGCCTTCTCTCTGTGTCTCTCATGAATAAATAAGTAAAATCCTTTAAAAAAAAAAAAAAAGAACTTACCAACTCAACACCCTTAAAACAAGTGATTCAATCGAGAAATGGACAGAAGACATGAATAGACATTTTTCCAAAGAAGACATACAAATGACCAACAGACACATGAAAAGATGCTCAACATCACTCATCCACAGGGAAATACCAACCAAACCACAGTGAGATACTAGCTATTTACCCAAAGGATACAAAAATACTGACTCAAAGGGGTACGTGTACCCTGATTGTTAGCAGCATTATCAACAATAGCTAAATTACGGAAGGAGCCCAAATGTCCATCAACAGATGAATAGATAAAGAAGAGAGAGAATATTACTCAGTCATCAAGAAGAATGAAATCTTGCCGTTTGCAATGACATGGATGGAGCTAGAGTTTATCATGCTAAGCAAAATAAATCAGAGAAAGACAAATATCATGATTTCCATCTTATGTAAAATTTAAGAAATAAAACAGATGAGCATAGGGAAAGATGGGGGAATGAGAGGGAGGTAAACCATAAGAGACTCTTAACTATAGAAAAGAAACTGAGGGTTGCTGGAGGAGAGGAGGGATGGACTAAATAGGTAATGAGTATTAAGGAGCGCACTTGTGATAAGCACTGGGTGTTATATGTAAGTGATGAATCACTAAATTCTATCCCTGAAACTAGTATTATACTATAGTATAGTATTATAGTATAGTACTATAGTATAGCATAGTATTATACTATACATTAAGTAACTAAAACTTAAATAAAAACTGAAGCATCTGGGATCCCTGGGTGGGGCAGCGGTTTGGCGCCTGCCTTTGGCCCAGGGCGCGATCCTGGAGACCCGGGATCGAATCCCGCGTCGGGCTCCCGGTGCATGGAGCCTGCTTCTCCCTCTGCCTGTGTCTCTGCCTCTCTCTCTCTCTCTCTGTGACTATCGTAAACAAATAAAAATTAAAAAAAAAAATTAAAAAAAAAACTGAAGCATCTGGACCACCTGGATGATTCGGTCCATTAAGCATCTGCCTTTGGCTCAGGTCATGATCCTCGGTTCATGAGATCGAGCCCCATGTCTACCTCCCTGCTTAGTGGGGACTCTGCTTCTCCCTTTCCTCTGCCCCTCTCCCTGCCTCTTCTCTCTCTGTCTCTCACCGTCTCTTTCTCTCTCTCTCTCTCTCTCAAATAAATAATAAAATCTTAAAATTAAAAAAAGGACACTCTTTACATTGCTTTAAAAAAATGAATAAAGAACCTAAATGTAAGACAAAAAATATCTATAAAATTCTCAGAACAGAGAGGAAAAGCTTCATGAAATTGAATTAGGAATGATTTCCTCATTATGTACCAAAACTGAAGCAATAAAAGGAAAATAGGCAAATGGGACTACAACAAACTTAGAAATTTCTGCTCATCAAAGAATACTATCAACAGAGTGAAAAGACAACTTCTGGAATAGGTGAAAATATTTGCAAATCATCTATCACAAGAAATTGATACTTGGAATTCATGGAAAACTCCTAAAACTCAAAAACAAAAAAGAAAATGACCTGATTTTTAACATGAGCAAAGGACGTGAATAGGTGTTTCTACAAATGGACAATTAGCACACAAATAAATACATAAATGCAAATCAAAACCTAAATGAAATATCACTATTTTCATTATGGTTATTATTTTAAAAAATAAATATTGGTGATGTTGTGAAAAAACTGTAATCTTGTAAAGTATTGGTGTGAATGTAAAATGATATAGCTGCTATTAAGATAGTATGGCAGTTCTTCAAAAATTAGAAATAGAGGGATGCCTGGGTGCCTTAGTGGTTGAGTGCATCTGCCTTCGGCTCAGGGCATGATCCTAGAGTTCCTGGATGGAGTCTCACATCAGGCTCCCTGCATTGAGGCTGCTTCTCCTCCCTCTTCCTATGTCTCTGCCTCTCTTTTTCTGTGTCTCTCATGAATAAATAAGTAACAATCCTTAAAAAGAAGAAGGAGGAGGAGGAGGAAGAGGTGGAGGAGGAGAAGGAGTGGGCTAGTCACCAGAGCACCAAAGAATCTGAGAAAACACATATGATCTTAGATATTGGAGCAAATCCCACAGCATAAAATAACTAAGATGAATGAATCAAACTGACAGAAGAAACAAGATAAATAAAGAGTTAGTGTGCTCATCAAAACTTGAGAAGATAGAACATTAAAAAAAATAAGAAAAGGCTGCTTTGAAATGGAACAGAGAACAAGAAAGTTAACTTAATAAATAGGATGAGCAACATTTGAAAATGTAATAAAGGGCTTGAAGACAAAAATCTTCCAGGTAATATAGGGCAAGAAGTCATAGAGATAAAAAGTATGAAAGAAAGATATAAAGGATAAGTTAAAGATGCCCAAAGTCCATGCAATTATAGTTCCAAAAATGAGCAGCCCCGGTGGCGCAGCGGTTTGGCGCCGCCTGCAGCCTGAGGTGTGATCCTGGAGACCTGGGATGGAGTCCCACGTCAGGCTCTCTGTATGATGCCAGCTCCTGCCTCTGCCTGTGTCTCTGCCTCCTCTCTCTCTGTCTATGAATGAATAAATAAAATCTTTAAAAAAAAATAATAGTTCAAAAAATTAATCCAAAATATGCAAGTAGGAAAATAAACAAAAATGGAAGAAAAATTGAAAGAGCTGAAAAAAGACATCAGTATTCCGACTGACAGGATTTATAATTATAAAGTGGGGAAAATAGGAAAAAAATAAATATCTACATATGTTTTACTGAAATTTAAGAATATTAAAAATATAAAGAATAGCCTAAAAGCTCCCCAAGGTGGTGGAACAAGGAAAAGAACAGGTTACTAACAAAGGGATAGAAATTAAATGACCTTAAGATTCATTATCAGACAATGTTAGAGAAGGATCCGGATCAATGCCTTTAAAATTATGAGTGATGGGATCCCTGGGTGGCTCAGCGGTTTAGCGCCTGCCTTTGGCCCAGGGCGCGATCCTGGAGTTCCCGGGATCGAGTCCCGTGTCGGGCTCCCGGCATGGAGCCTGATTCTCCCTCCTCCTGTGTCTCTGCCTCTTTCTCTCTCTCTCTCTCTCTCTCTCTCTCTCTCTGTCTATCATAAATAAATAAATAAATCTTTAAAATAATAATAATAATAAAATTATGAGTGATAATTATTATTTTTTTATTTTTTAATAAATTTATTTTTTATTGGTGTTCAATTTACCAACATACAGAATAACACCCAGTGCTCATCCCGTCAAGTGCCCCCCTCAGTGCCCGTCACCCATTCACCCCCACCCCCCGCCCTCCTCCCCTTCCACCACCCCTAGTTCGCTTCCCAGAGTTAGGAGTCTTTATGTTCTGTCTCCCTTTCTGATATTTCCCACACATTCTTCTCCCTTCCCCTCTATTCCCTTTCACTATTATTTATATTCCCCAAATGAATGAGAACATACACTGTTTGTCCTTCTCCGATTGACTTACTTCACTCAGCATAATACCCTCCAGTTCCATCCACATCGAAGCAAATGGTGGGTATTTGTCATTCTAATGGCTGAGGAATATTCCATTGTATACATAGACCACATCTTCTTTATCCATTCATCTTTCGATGGACACCGGGGCTCCTTCCACAGTTTGGCTATTGTTATGAGTGATAATTATTTTGAACCTAGAATTCTTTGTGAAAGTAACCTAAAGACGTTTTTGAGGGAACAAGAATTCCTATTTCTACACTGTCTTTGTGGAAAATTATTTAAGTATGTAGGCTAAAAAAATTTAAAAAGAAATTAAGAAGAAACAAAGAAGTTAAAAGAAAAATAAAGTCATAATATTCAAGAAACAATGAAACTAACCCAGAAGTTTTGTGAGAAGAAAACACAAGAAGAGCAACAAGCTTAGAAAATAATCCATTTAAGATAAAACAAAAAGTCAAAAGACTTCCCTCAGAGATCCGGACAATGCTCTGGGGGACAGCCTGGGCACAAAAATTATTAAAAGCTCTCTAGCTAATTCTAATGGACAGCCAGAGTTGAAAACTACCAGTCTATACATTTAAACACTGGTTGGGGGAGTGGAGGAGATCCAATATTTACAAAATTATTACTGTGTAGGGACAACTGGGTGGCTCAGCGGTTGAGCATCTGCCTTTGACTCACAGCGTGATCCCGACATCTGGGATCGAGTCCGACTTTGGTCTCCTTGAAGGAACCCTGCTTCTCCCTCTGTCTGTGTCTCTGCCTCTTTCTGTGTCTCTCATGAACAAATAAATAAAATCTTTTTAAAAAATTATTACTGTCTAAATATTGCTCAAAATAGATCCAATCAATAAGTTAGGATATCATTACTTTCCCTACTTGTTTCAGTAATAAAAAATTTCTTCAATGCAGCAAAGTTTGAGAACCGCTGGCATTGACAAAGCAGACTTAATTATGTTTACAGAACAAATGTAAATGTTATCATCTGCATTCATTAGAATTAAATTCAGCTGGTATCAGTGTCCCCCAATAAAACAGTGAAATAAACAAGCTAAAAGTTTATTTCCCATTCATGTAAAAGACATTTGTAGAGGAGTCAATACAGAGCCAGTAATAATACACCACAAAATTGTCAGAGACTCAGGTTTACTATTCAACCATTTCTAGAGCACATTGTCAGCCTGAATTCCACTCTGGCCGCCAGAGCACTGATATAATTGCCCAACTAGAGGTGACCAGTCCAGGGACTGCAGCCACCTTAAGGCCTGCCCAACCACCCAAACACTAAAGAGGCCAATTTCAACCCCTTTAACTCTTTAAGAATGTAAAACTTATAAAGAAAATATTGGAGTTTCAATGAAAATCATAATCTTACTCCCATTTGGTAAAATAAATGCTTATGGAAAAAACTATATCATCTTTTCCTCTGAAATATTACCATCCACAAACTGAGGACATAATGTTGGAAACATTTTCCATAGAATGCTATACTTGAGTTTGTCTAGCAAATACCCTGAATCTACCTTACTGTGTTAAATCCTTTTCGCCTTTTCAAAGCCATGATCACAGGAAAATTATCTCTAAAAATCATTTCAGCCCATTATAAGCTATAACATTCAATCCACCTAGGGACGCCTGGGTGGCTCAGCGGTTGAGCATCTGCCTTTGGCTCAGGGCTTGATCCTGGAGTCCCGGGATTGAGTCCCTCGTTGGGCTCCCTGAATGGAGCCTGCTTCTCCCTCTGCCTCTCTCTCTCTCTCTTTCTGTGTGTTTCTCATGAATAAATAAATCTTTAAAAAAATTTGATCCACCTATATATCTAAACAATTGCCAAACAAATGCTAAAATTGCTAGCATTTTCCCTTCCATATGATTTTCATCTTGTTTTGGTTTCCCTCTTTTCATCATTCCCAGGTAATACATATGGCAAGAAATTCCAAGGATATTTCAATGCCTTATTAACCATTCCAGAAAAAGAATAAAGCATCACCTGGGAGGAATGTTTTGAAAGTTTTTTCTGGGAAAAGAAAGGGAATGTATCTGACTTCTACTGTAAGTCAATTCTCACACACGCCATCAAATATCTTAACAATGTAGAATTATTCCCTAAAAACTATAAAAGAATTCTACATTCTTGAATGAAAAAAACAAAAACATAAACAATTAGGGTAGTACGTTTTCCACTTCCTTGTGAATTCTACTTTCACTGTGATTCTTGATGAAACTTATGGCCCTGTTTCTCTTCTGTGTCTCTCATGAACAGATGTTAGGAGGCCCAAGACCAGCACCACATTCTCTACCTTTTGGAGGATGTGAAGGAGGTGACAGGTGGCATCCCTTGGTTCAGTCTTCTTCCAACTTACTTGACAGAACACACACGGAAGTTTAACACTTACTGTTGAATATATCTTTGTTTTACACAAAGGACATAACTTGTTTCACTCGTACATCACTCATTCAACATCTTGCTGCTCTGAGGCAAACCATTACATAATGGGAACTTGTTGCATGAAAATAACTATACACATGCTGCTCAGTTTTTCATATATACATATATATGTAATTTTAGAAGCAAAATTGTTTATAGCTTTGAATTTTTTTTCCCAAACAACACCTATTAATATGTTGAGGATATCTAACATTCCATGGCAAAGGGTAGGGTAGTTCCAATAGATTAAAGTTTAGAGCCAAAAATTTCAAGTATAAGTTCTTGGTTTCATCCCCTATTAATTATGACATTTTGGTCAAGTTGGTCAATATCTGAAACCTACCTCCCCTTACATAAGACATAGACAATAATTCATACTAAGTATATGTTTATAAAATGGTACAGTGAGATTAAAATTATAAAAAGTTCTTTAAGTCTACTGTGCTATAAATTTAGCTATTATTATTATCATCATTCATTCAATACATTTAATATTCAAGACCTCTGAACATAAAGATCTTAAAAAATTATATATTATCTGTTCTTAAATATATACTTTGAAAGTTCTCCCTGGTGAATGGGGGTATTTAAGCAGTCACTTCAAAAAACTATCAAAATAGGAAAGCCTGGGTGGCACAGTCAGGTAAACATCCAACTCTTGATTTTGACTCAAGTCCTGATCTCAGGGTCCTGATCTCAGGGGTTGTCATGTCAGGGTCATGAGATCTAGCCCTATCTCAGGCTCCATGTTCAATGCTTAGAGTCTGCTTGTCCCTGTCCCTCCCCCCCACCCCCACATGTGCACACATACTTTCTCTTTTTCTCCAAAATAAATTAATTAATAAAATTATAGTGCTAAAATTCCAGATTTGTGTTTTATAAGATTGCTTTATACACATAAAATAATCCTGGTAAAACTCCTAAACTACTTTTAAAGTCTAAACTTTTCACAAAAATTAATTGCAATATCAATAATCATCCTTTCCTGTCATTATTTGTTAACAGTAAAGATTTCAAATTTATCATGACATAAAAATAAATTTAAAAACCTTACCTGACACCACATATAAAAATATACTCAAAATACATCAAAGACCTAAATAGAAGAGCTAAATATTTTTTTAAAGGATTTTATTTATTTATTTATGAGAGACACAGAGAGACAGAGAGAGAGAGGCACAGACACAGACAGAGGGAGAGGCAGGCTCCCTGCAGGGAGCCCGATGCAAGACTCAATCCTGGCACTCGGGATCAAAAAAAGCTTCGGCACAGCAAAAGAAACAGTCAACAAAACTAAAAGACAACCTACAGAATAGGAGAAGATATTTGCAATGACATACCAGATAAAGGGCTAGTATCCAAGATCCATAAAGAACTTATTAAACTCAACAGCAAAGAAACAAACAATCCAATCATGAAATGGGCAAAAGACATGAACAGAAATTTCACAGAAAATGCTCTGCATCACTTGCCATCAGGGAAATACAAATCAAAACCACAATGAGATACCACCTCACACCAGTGAGAATGGGGAAAATTAAGACGGGAAACAAGGATGTGGAGAAAGGGGAACACTCTTGCACTGTTGGTGGGAATATGAGCTGGTGCAGCCACTCTGGAAAACTGTGTGGAGGTTCCTCAAAGAGTTAAAAATAGACCTGCCCCATGACCCAGCAATTGCACTGCTGGGGATTTATCCCAAAGACACAGATGCAGTGAAATGCAGGACACCTGCACCCCCAATGTTTATAGCAGCAATGTCCACAATAGCTAAACTGTGGAAAGAGACTTGGTGTCCATCGAAAGATGAATGGATAAAGATGTGGTCTATATATACAATGGGATATTAACCATTAGAAATGACAAATATCCACCATTTGCTTCAACGTGGATGGAACTGGAGGATATTCTGCTGAGTGAAGTAAGTCAATCAGAGAAGGACAAACATTATATGGCTTCATTCATTTGGGGAATATAAAAAAATAGTGAAAGGATTATAGGGGAAAGGAAAGAAAATGAGTGGGAAATATCAGAGAGGCTGACAGAACATGAGAGAGTCCTAACTCTGGGTAGTGGAATGGGAGTTGGGTGGGGGGATGGGGTGATGGGGTGACAGGCACTGAGGGGGGCACTTGACAGGATGAGCACTGGGTGTTATGCTATATGTTGGCAAATAGAACTCCAATTTAAAAAATATACAAAAAAAAATAAGCCACATGACTAAAAACTTTTTCTAAAAAATAATAATAAAATTTTTAAAAACTAAATTTAAAAAATTTATATGAAATACACAGAATAGGTGGATCTATAGAGACAGAAAACATATTAGTGGTTACCAGGAGTTGTGGGGAAGCAGGGAATAGAGAGTGACTGTTTAATGGGCTTAGAGTTTCCTTTTGGGGTAATGAAAATGTTTCATAACTAGAAGTAATGGTTGCACATCATTATGAATGTACTAAAGACCATTGAATTGTACACTTTAAAATGGTTAGTTCTGGCAGGAAACCACAAATGTTGGAGAGGATGCGGAGAAAAGGGAACCCTCTTGCACTGTTGGTGGGAATGTGAACTGGTGCAGCCACTCTGGAGAACTGTGTGGAGGTTCCTCAAAGAGTTAAAAATAGACCTGCCCTATGACCCAGCAATTGCACTGCTGGGGATTTACCCCAAAGATACAGATGCAATGAAACACCGGGACACCTGCACCTGGATGTTTCTAGCAGCAATGTCCACAATAGCCAAACTGTGGAAGGAGCCTCGGTGTCCATCGAAAGATGAATGAATAAAGAAGATGTGGTTTATGTATACAATGGAATATTACTCAGCCATTAGAAATGACAAATACCCGCCATTTGCTTCGACGTGGATGGAACTGGAGGGTATTATGCTGAGTGAAATCAGTCAATCGGAGAAGGACAAACATTATATGTTCTCATTCATTTGGGGAATATAAAAAATAGTGAAAGGGAATAAAGGCGAAAGGAGAAAAAATGAGTGGGAAATATCAGGGAGGGAGACAGAACATGAGAGACTCCTAACTCTGGGAAACAAACTAGGGGTGGTGGAAGGGGAGGAGGGCAGGGGGTGAGGGTGACTGGGTGGCGGGCACTGAGGGGGGCACTTAACAGGATGAGCACTGGGTGTTATTCTGTATGTTGGCAAATTGAACACCAATAAAAAATAAATGTATTATTAAAAAAATAAATTAATAAAATGGTTAGTTCTATTTTACATAAATTTTACTTCGAGAAAAAAATGAAATAAAGGAAAACATGTAATAGGGAAGTAAAATTGTCAATGTATTGAAGGGATGGATATACTTCAGAGGTCTTTCAGTGCAGAAGGAAGTATTTTAGTTGGAAATCTCAAAGGGAAATAGTGGATTAAAGTACTAAAGATTTTATATTGTAAGGAAGAGAATGCTTTATTTTCCTGAGTAAAAGCAAGAAGTTAGCAGGAGGAGGTAGGATTTATAGTATTAAAAGAGCTATTTATGGCTGTATTTTTAAGAAATGAGAAAAGTGACCTAGGAGAGGTGTTAAAGATCTTGAAAAACTTTGAAAATGCTTGCCCTCTCTTGTTGGACCCCAAGGTGACATAAATAGGGAAGAAACTAGAAAACAGTAGTATCTCAATTCAATGCCCTGAGCTTGTATTATCTTAAACGTACTTGTTCTCGGAATGGATACAACAAAGATGAAGAAAATATGTCATTCATTTACATTTCCCATAGTCTCCTGAAATAGAATGAGGTCCCTTAAGTAACTTTGACATCAAGGCTTTTACAACTGAGGCTTTTATAGAGCTTATATAAAGGGACCAAATGATAACAAAGTTAAATCCAAGGCATTCTTCCCTCTCTCTTCAGCCACTCCTCCTGTCAGACCAGCCAAGTTCTCACAGACAAAATGTTGCAGGCTCGTGGATCCATCTGCTGGAAACTATGGGCTCAATGGACTGATACTTCTAAATCCTTTCTGGTCAACAAGCTATCCCAAAGCCTTGTAGTGACACCTCTGAATACGGTCTTTAAAAGCAAGATCTTAGGGGTATCTGAGTGGTTCAGTCCGTTGAGCATTCAACTCCTGGTTGGGCTGGGCTTATGGTCTCAGGATGTGGGATTGAGCCCCAGCTGGGCTCTGTGCTCAGTGGGGAATCTGTAAAAGAGATTCTCTTTTCCTCTCTCCCTCCCTTTCCCTCTCCTTCTGCTCCTCCACACTAAAATAAATTTTTTTTTAGAATTTATTTATTTATTCATGAGAGGAACAGAGAGAAAGGCAGAGACGCAGGCAGAGGGAGAAGCAGGCTCCCTGCAAGGAGCCTAATGCAGGACTGGATCCCAGGACCCCAGGATCATGACCTGAGTCAAAGGCAGACACTCAACCACTGAGCCACCCAGGCATCCAAGTAATCATTGTGGTTTTGATTTGCATTTCCCTAATAATTAATGAAGTTTAGCTCTTTTTCACGTACTTGTTTGCCATTTGTATGTCTTCTTTAGAAAAATATCTATTCAAGTCCTTTTCCTATTGTTCAAGTGTGGATTACTTGGGTTATATTTTTTGTTTGGTTTTGTTTGGTGTTTTTTTTTTTTTTGAGTTATAGAGGTTCCTTATATATTTTGAATATTAACCCCTTATCAGATCCATGGTTTGCAAATATTTTCTCCCATTTCATAGGTTGCCTTTGCATTTGTTAATTGTTTCTTTTGTTGTAGAGAGTTTTTAAAATATTTTTTTATTATTTATTTATGATAGTCATACAGATAGGAGAGAGAGAGGCAGAGACATAGGCAGAGGGAGAAGCAGGCTCCATGCACCAGGAGCCTGACGTGGGATTCGATCCCGGGTCTCCAGGATCGTGCCCTGGGCCAAAGGCAGGCGCCAAACCGCTGCGCCACCCAGGGATCCCTGTAGAGAGTTTTTTAATTTGATGTAGTCCCATTTTTTGATTTACACCTTTGTTGCTTATGCTTTAGGTGCCATATCTTAAATACCATTGCCAAGGCCAATGTTAAGTAGCTTTTCCTCTATGTTTTCTTAGGAGGAATTTTATGGTTTCAGATCTGATGTGTAAGCCCTTACTCCATTTCAAGGTAATTTTTGTGAATAGTGTAAGACAGGGGTCCAGCTTTATTCTTTTGCATGTGGCTATCCAATTTTCCTTAAGCCATTTACTGAAATGCATATACTTTCCCTATTGAGTATTCTTGGCTTCCTTGTCAAATGTTAGTTAACCCTGTATACATGAGTTAATTTCCAGGCTCTCATTCTGTTCTATCTATGTGTCTGTTTTTATGCCAATATAATACTGTTTTAATTATTATAGTTTTGTAACAGTTTGAAATCAGGAAATGTTCTCTTAAGATTGCTTTGGGTATTTGTGGTCTTTTGTGGTTCCACACAAATTTTAGGGTTGCTTTTCTTACTTCCATGAAAAATTCCATCAAAATTTTGATAGAGATTGTACTGAATCTGTATATCACTTTCACTAAGTGAAGATTTCAACAGTATTAACTCTTCTAATTCATGGACATGGGATATGCTTCAATTTATTTTCTCTTCAATTCCTTTCATGAATGTTTTTGTTATACAAATATTTCACCTCTTTGGTTAAGCTTATTTGTATTTCACTGTTTTTAATGCTATTATATTTATTCTATTTATATTGTATTTATTTCTTTTCCAGGCAGTTCATCGTTAGTGTGTAGAAACAAAACTGATCTTTATGTGCACATTTTGCATCCTGAAAGTTTACTGAATTTTGTACATCTCTAACAGTTTTTTTGGTAGTCTTTAGGGTTTTCTATATAAAAGATTTTATAATCTGCAAACAGACATGGCTATACTTCTTCCTTTCCTATTTGGATGGTTTTTATTTCTTTCTTGCCTGACTACTCCGTCTACTGCTTCCAGTACTATGTTGAACAGGAGTGATAGGAGTGAACACCCTTATCTTGTTCCTGATCTTAGGGGAAAAGCCTTTAGCCTTTCACCACTGAGTATGTTAGCCACAGGTTTATAATATATGCCCCTTATTATGTTGAGGTATGTTCCCTCTATACCGAATATTCGAATTTTTATCATGAAAGGATGTTGAATTTTACCAAATGCTTTTTTCTGCATCTGTTAAGATGGTCTTAAAATGTTTATCTTTCATTCTATTAATGGGACATATCACAGTCATTGATTGGCATATGTTAAATCCCAGGGATGAACCCTACTTGATTATGGTGTATTATCTTTTTATGTGCTGTTGAATTCAGTTTGGTAGTATTTTGTTGAGAAGTTTTAAATCTATATTCATCAGGGACATTGGACAGCAGTTTGTTTTTTTTTCACCAGCCGCTATAGCTCCCCCCCCCCCCCCCCGCCCCCCTTCCAGGGCTAGCTTCTAGCTATTCCTAGCCTGGAGAACCTTTTGAATTCTCCCATTGTGATCCTGACAATTACTTACAGGTGGCCATGACCTTGGTATGTTTGAGGAAGAGCAAGATGGCCAGGATGAGTGGAGAGTAGTAACTAGTGAGGAGATAAGAAATGCAGTTGGAGGGACGCCTGAGTGGCTCAACAGTTGAGCGTCTGCCTTTGCCTCTGGAATTCTGGAATCGAGTCCTGCATGGAAGCCTGCTTCTCCTCCCTCTGTCTCTGCCTCTCTCTGTGTCTCTCATGAATAAATAAATAAAATATTAAAAAAAAAAAAAAAAAGAAATGCAGTTGGAGAAGATGGGGCCAGATCATGATGGCTTTGAAGGTTGTGTTAAGGAGTTTTGACTATGGTATTTTTTTTTAAGGCTTTGATCCTTTTTTTAATTTTTATTTATTTATGATAGTCACAGAGAGAGAGAGAGGCAGGAGAGGCAGAGACACAGGCAGAGGGAGAAGCAGGCTCCATGCACCGGGAGCCCGACATGGGATTCGATCCCGGGTCTCCAGGATCGCGCCCTGGGCCAAAGGCAGGCGCCAAACCGCTGCGCCACCCAGGGATCCCTGACTATGGTATTTTTGTGAAATAGAAAGATACTGGATGGTTTTAACCAAAGGAGACATTTATCCAAATTATGTTTCAAGATATCCTTCTAGCCTTTTTGTTTAAAATAGTTATCGGGACTGTGTGTGGGAAAGTGGAAGCAAAGGGACGAGTTCAGAGGTGTTATAGTGGTTCAGGCAAGAAATAATAGTCCCATGGATGAAGGTGATTATAGAGAAGGCAATTTAGGATAAAAATTGAAGATAGTACCAATTTCAAGGAACAACTCGCAATTTTTGATGAATTCATGTGGAACATGAAGGAAAGAGAAGAATCAAGGAAGACTCTTAGGTTTTTAGTCAGAGTAACTGTGAATAATGAGACTGTTAATCAAGATGGTAGAAGATTCAGGGAGAAACATATTTAAAATGAGATGGGAGATTTACAGTTTGTTTCAGATATTGGACGAATTTGAGTTGTCTACTAGATATTCAAGTAGATGTGCTAATTTTGCAACTGACTTAAGACCACCTAACAAACTTTGGAATCAGTGAAAGTTAAGTTTGAATCCTGACCCCACTAGTTTATAGCTGTTGATTCCTATCTTTTCCCAGTGGTTCCCATGTTTGTCCTGGTGATGTCTAGCCAGAAGATGGAAGAAAAAAGAATAAAGGATTTTTTGAAGATATTTTTATAGGCCAAACCAGAGAGTGACTCCTATTCCTTTGGATTGAAAAATCTAACTATAAGTGAAGTTGAGATATGTCTCACTGTAGACTCAGGAAGAACAAATGAGTGTGGTGATTAGCTAGCAGTCTCATTCAAATTCACCCTTCTTGTTACCAAATAACTATTTTACCTTTCTTTCCACTCATGGAATACAGTCTTCCCCTCTCTCAACAGATAAGTGCCAAAAAACCCCATCTAGTTACAGCTTCCAACTCTAAGATGAGAGTATCTGGATGAAATTCAGTCATCTCCAATAAGTTTGAATATAGTCCAACTTCTGAACCAAATGATAACTTTTTTGGCATCATATCCATACAATTTACAGTGATGGAGAAGGCACAGGATACTTCTATTTAGAAAGGTAAAGGAACAGCACAGCAGTCACTGAGAGTAGTTGGTGAAATCCTTACAGGGCAGGGTTCAGGAGATTTCTGCTCTCACATTGGGCACAGTTCCTCCATTAAACTCAATTCTGCCCTTTTAGAAACATTTTCTTGTACTGTTTTCCATGGTCTTGGATAGAAGTTCTTCCTTGTCAGCGACCACATCTGTGCACATGAATTAATCATTCTATAAAATGATTGACTGTGGGAAAAAAATTTTAAGGATTCTGAAAGTGATGAAAATGGCAAATTCTTTAAGAACATTTTTACTCTGCCCTTCAGCCCATTTACAAAACAGCACTGCAGTCTATGAAAGTTGACTCAACTGATGTCTCGGAATAGTTGTGATGTGATAACTGCCCCTTTTATTGTCCTAAATTCAGTAACTACTCATAACAAAGGGTCCTTTGGGCAGATGGGCCAAAGCCCAAATGGATGAGTCCCAGAATCAGTAACTGATAAAGGAGATGTTTCAAAGAGATCACACTGTCCCAGAATTGGGAAAGAGTTATCACAAATATACCTGCTACTTCCAAATTAGAGTTGTGCTCATCAAACACCCAATTTTATATTGAAATAATTTGTAAGCTGTATTAACTAAGATTTTAAGGCTTATAAAATTCAGAGTATATAGAATTTAGAAAAGCACTCTCAATTTTCTTATTTATGGTACATTAACAATTACTCAGCTCATTTGATTAGCATAAGATTATATTGCTACCAAAATATGAAATCACATCCAATACAAATTATATAATGCCGAATTATTTTGCAAAATAAGTGAGACTTGTTTATAATTCCTAGCAAAATCGTGAAATTTTTAAATTATTCATATAATATATCTATGTTTAGAATCATAGACTGGATACAACTATGAGACTATATAAACTACTCAGTTCACATTTTCATCTTATACTTAGTCCCATAATACAAAATTTTTTTAAGATTTTATTTATGTATTCAAGAAACATATAGAGAGAGGCAGAGACACAGGCAGAGGGAGAAGCAGGCTCCATGCCAGAAGCCTGTTGTGGGACTAGATGCTGGGGCCCCAGGATTACACCCTGGGCTGAAGGCAGTGCTAAACTGCTGAGCCACCCGGGCTGCCCGTCATAATACAAATCTTTTAGTAAGAACAATTCCACCAAATTCTTCATCTAGAAATACATTTATTTGAGGAATTATACAAAGATATATCGGATGTTATAAAGTAAATCCTAATATATTCATCATAGAAAGCAATTTGTTTTTTATGCTTGTAAGGTAAAAGTATTAGTTAATTAAGTGTTCAGATGTTTGAATGTCTTTAAAGCATCAGATAAAGACTTAGAAACGTCTAGGTGAACAAATATAATTCAATGAGATTTATGGTATCATGTGGATATACATGCAAAAAAAGAACCGAACCATAGGGGCAGCCCAGGTGGCTCAGCAGTTTAGCGCCTGTCTTCAATCCAAGGCCTGATCCTGGAGACTGGGGATCGAGTCCCACGTCGGGCTCCCTGCGTGGAGCCTGCTTCTCCCTCCACCTGTGTCTCTGCCTCTGTGTGTGTGTGTCTCTCATGAATAAATAAATAAAATCTTAAAAAAAAAAAAACTGAACCATAGTAGTAATTTGTTGATTTTGAGCATGTTGCCAGATCAATGAGGTTCAGCACACAACTTATTATACCAATCACAAAGATAGTGAAAAGGAAGAGAAAATATAGCTGTGCTTAATTCCATATGACCGACTGCTGCCTGAGGTACAGGTACACTTTCTACTACGGTGGTTGACAGCCACTTAAAATGCCATTGATGAGTGTACACTTAAAAAACTAGAAAGAGGGCAGCGCCGGTGGCTCAGCGGTTTAGCGCCGCCTTCAGCCCAGGGCGTGATCCTGGAGACCCGGCATCGAGTCCCACGTCGGGCTCCCTGCGTGGAGCCTGCTTCTGCCTCTGCCTGTGTCTCTGCCTGTGTCTCTGCCTCTCTCTGTGTCTCTCATGAATAAATAAAATCTTAAAAAAAAAAAAAAAAAAAAAAAACTAGAAAGAGACTTCCACAAGATGGCAGTGTAGGAAGATCCTGAACTCCCCTTTTCAAACAAATTACCAAATCTACAGCTACATATATACCAATTCTCTCTGAAAAAAAAAAAAAAAAATCTGCAAACGAGGTGAACTGCAAAGGACAAAAAGCCCACATTGAGATTGGTAGAAGAGAGAGAGACATGGTCTGGCCTTAAACCCCACCTCCAGTGAAGCAACAACAATAGGGAGGCATCTCACTAGTCTGGAACTTGTCCCAGAAAAGCAAGGAGTTGGTATTCCCCAACCTCTGGGATCTGCACCAAAGATAAAAGCCTCAAAAATTTCTGAGTTAGAAAACTAATGGGGCTGATGTCCAAGTGACCAACATGCTATAGGAAATGGAGATTCTTCTTTCAAAGGGCTCACATGCAGACTCACTGGCCCTGAAACCCAATGAAAAAAACAGCACTTTTGGGCACCTGGGTGGTTCAGTGGTTGAGTGTCTGCCTTTGGCTCAGATCATGATCCCGATCGAGTCCTGCATTGGTCTGTCCACAGGGAGCCTGCTTCTCCCTCTGCCTATGTCTCTGCCTCTCTGTGTGTCTCTTATGAATAAATAAATAAAATCTTTAAAAAGAAAAAAAGAAAGAAAAAACAGCACTTTAACAAGCACCTAAATAGAGTTCAGAGGAAGATTGAGAGTAGGAGGATGCTGAGCTCAACTTGTCCCACAGACACTCCAAGATAATAGGTACATTTGTGCAACTAACTCTGCAAATGACCCCAAAACTGGCAGGACAGACCTTCAACAGTTCATTGTAGAAAGGAGGCCACATCAAAAAGGGTAGGAGAGGCAGAGTGGCAGTTGGGAACCAAACCCCAAATGAGACTAACCACAAATGAACATGGAGAAGGAAGATGATCAGACCCCACACCAGGCAACCCAGATACATGGACCCACACCAAGAAGATGAGTCCCCATAACATTTAGCTTAACTTCAAAAGCTTTTAAAAATAGTGGGGCTTAACTCCAGGTACTTTAAGTATCATCAGTTTAGTACCAAGAGAGTTGGAGGGTGATAGGAAACAGTCCTTGCCCTTAAAGAGCCAGCATAATAAATAATTCTGCAGAAACACAACATAAAAGCAGTAGTTTGAAAAGTGCCTGGGGTATATGTGAAGGAAATTCATATACTAATCTCAGAATGTACACTGGAGAAACAGGTTTCTTCAGGAGACTTCTCCAAAAGCAAAAGTGTTAGCAGGTACCATTTCTCTTCCCCTCCAACAACCACAACAGCAAGAAATTTGCAGGAACCAGCATGAACACTCTCCACCTATATTGCTAGCACTGTGTGCCCCACCCCCAAGTTCCCCAGTAGTCCTGCCCCATCCAACCTGCCAGCCTCCACAAGAGTCCCTTCAAGCAGCTCCTGCCCTTGCCATACCTGGAAAGCAGCCCAGCACAGATTAGCACAACTTCAAAGTGACTCTTGCCCTGGAGAGAGGGAGAAATAACCCCTCACATTGGCACACCTACAGTTCTTACAAGCAAGCCTCTTATCTGGCCACCCAGGGAGAGAGCCCCGAGATTAGTTCCCAGGAGGCTGTGCAAAGGAAACAAATGCAGGCATCTTGTCTGACTGCCGGCTCTGTCCACCAACAAAAGCCCCTTAAGGGGCCATGCTGGGGGAGCACTGCCATTAGTGAAATTGCAACTGTAGCAGACAGCCTGACTGCTGACATAACCCATTGGTAAGCCCAAGGCCATCTCGGATAGGTCCCTCAACAGTGCAGGGGCCAAACCCTGCCCAGTGTGTCCTGCAGATCACTGCAACCAACTGGACTGAAAGCAAATGTGGCTCAGCCACGAGATTAGGGCTCATGTAGCCTACAGAGGAAATGTTCCTAAGGTGTCTGATTTGGTGACTAGGGGATATTGTGCTACAGGACACCGCAGGATCTCTTCTACACAAGGCCACTACTTTCAATACCAGCAGAGATAGCTAAACCTTTTACATAGAAACAAACACAGAGGTAGACAAAATGAAGAGTCAGGAATATGTCCCAGATGAAAGAAAAGGACAAAATCACAGCAAAAGGGCTGAATGAAACCAAGATAAGCAATATGGCTGATAAAGAATTCAAAGTAACAGTCTATTCACCGGGCTTGGGAAAAAGAGTGGAGGATCTCAGTAAGACCTTTAACAAAGAGATAGAAAGTATAAAAAAGGACCAGTCAGAGACGAAGAGCCCAATAACAGAAATAAAAAATACACTAGAGGGAATCAGCAGCAGATTATAAAATGCAGAGAAATGGATCAGCAATCTGGACAACAGGGTAATGGAAAGCAACCAAGTTGAATAGCAAAAAGAAAAAATAATAATAAATGAGAACAGACTAAGGGAACATCATCATGGTATTCTTATTACAGGGATACCAGGAGAAGAAAGAGAGAGAATTATCCCAGTCATGTTTATATGATAGCCTAAATCGGATTAGTAATCTATGGTCCATAGGACAAAATCCACTCCACTATTTCTTTTAGTAAATAAAGTTTTATTGGAACACAGCCACTCTCATTTATTTATGTGTTGTCTCTGGCTGTTTCAAGCCTCAACAGTAGTTTAGTAGTTGTGACAGAGACTCTATGGCCCCCAAAGCCTAAAATATTTGTTATCTGGCCCTTGATAGTTTACTTTCTGAAATAGAAAAGAATAGTCACTACTCCTTTTTTAATAGTCACTACTCCTAGTCTTTGGGATGGGAAAAGGAAAAAGAAAGATCTGTCTGCAAGTGTTTCCAAGATATCATTCCCAAGAGAGGACTTGGAGGCAAGTAACTCCTTCAGTTATGGATCCTGAAATTCCAAGGAAGCCTTGGAGGAGTTTCATGCCTAGATCCATCCCCTCTTTCCCCTCCATGAGCTACTGCCCAATTCCCTAACTTTCTCTGTGTTTCTGGGATTTTGCAAAGATTCTGTATTTGCCTCACATCTGAATAAACCAGTGTTCTTAATCTCCTCTATAAAATATTTATTTATTTATTTATTTATTTATTTATCTCCTCTTTAATGATTGCTACCAAGAGCAACTGACACAGTTAATCACACTGAACATAGGGTACAATGACCAGTTCTTTTACTAAGAGTATGGATTCAGGTACATATCCTATGAGCAATAAGCCCCAAAGTCCTATGGAGAGGTGGGTGATTTGAGTACTAATATAATATCAGCCACTTGGGGGCGATATGGTATGTGGAATCCACTTCAGTCTATATTTGTAGGCTATGTCTTGGCTATCAAATAAGATCATCCGAAAGTAAGATTAATTAGTATGTCAGACACTTTGGAGCCCTCTGCTGGTGTTTGTTGTTGTTGTTGTTGTTGTTGTTTATTCATGAGAGACACAGAGAGATAAAGAGAGAGAGAGGCAGGGACACAGGCAGAGGGAGAAACAGGCTCCATGCCGGGAGCCTGATGTGGGACCCGATCCTGGGACTCGATCCTGGGGTTCGATCCAGGATCATGCCCTGGGCGGAAGACAGGTGCTAAGCCACTGAGCCACCCAGGATCCCCTCTGCTGGTTATTTTTGTAGTCACTTAGAGGCCTGGAAAGACAGACACAAATTCTGACTATGTAAATCAATTTACTATCTTCACCAGGTTCACAGAGGTCCTGTGATATCCATCCTACCAGGTGGCAAATTATATACCCCAAAGAGAATTATGTAGTGGCCAGGACTGAAAACAGTCTCTATACATTACAACAGGGTCAGCCACATAAACAAGGTTGGATTTTTTTTTTTAATTTATTCATGATAGACAGAGAGAGAGAGAGAGAGAGAGAGAGAGGCAGAGACACAGGCAGAGGGAGAAGCAGGCTCCATACAGAGAGCCTGATGCGGAATCCATCCCGGGTCTCCAGGATCATGCCCTTGGCCAAAGGCAGGTGCTGAACCGCTGAGCCACCCAGGGATCCCCAACAAGGTTGGATTTGATATGAGGCACCCCATGTTCTCTGGTCCACACATCTATCCATTACTTCCTCCATTATCTACTTGTTTCATGGACCCTCAGTGTTAAAACCAGAAAAGCCAGGTAGTTCTTGGCAACTTTTGTCACTAATAGGATCAGCTTATCTACCTCACTGTTAAGATTTATTCAGTCATAAGAGATAGTATGTTTCCACTTGAGGTTCATAAATTAAATAATGCATTCATTCATTCTTTCAACAATTACGTAAGTATTAACATCCTTACACTATTCCCTGGGCACAGGAAATAGAGTGATAAAGAAGACTAAGTCTGTCCTAGAGAATCCTTCATTCTGGTGGTAGACATTAAAGAAATAAACCAATAAATATAATTTCAAGAAGTGGTAAGTGTCGTGGAGAATATAAAGCAGGATACAGGGCTGTACAATGACAGGGGCAAGTATCATTTTACCTTCAAGAAGAATGACTTGAGAAATCAAGAGGAAATAATAGTGAAAAGTATAAAAAATAAGTCTGAAGATGTTTGTAGGGCAATGGGAAGGGGTTTAAATTTTATTTTAAATGTTCTGAGAAGCCATCAGAGAATTTGGAGCAGAAAAATGACATCAACTGACTTGTACTTTAAAAACACTATTCAGAAAAAACCCCATTATTCTAAGGAGAAGGAGTCTGAGAAGATGGCAGAGTAGGAAGACCCCACTCTCACCTTGCCTCATGAATACAAATAGCTCAGTCACTCAGTAAAAGTAACTCAGAAAATGACCCAAAGGATGGCAGAACAAACTCCACAACTAAATGTAGAGAAGATGCCACATCAAAGAGGTTAGGAAGGGCAGAAACATGGGGAGCTAAATGGACCCACAGGACTGTCCATAGAGTGAGGGACTCATAGACACAGAGAAGGGAGAGAAACAGATGAACACACTGAGGAGACAGCAAGGGTAAGACAAACTGCCATAACATTTGGTTTTGAAAACTAGGGAGACTGAATTTCATGATATAATAACCAGCAGGACTTAAAGCCTAGAATTTAAAAAATCAGTGGTTTTGTTCTGGAAGAGCCTGGAGGGCAATAGGAAACCAAGTCTCTGCCTTTAAAGACAGCACAACAAACAGCCTTATGAGATATAGCATAGAAGCAACAATTTGAAAAACACCAGGGGCATATGGGATGGAAAGCTATTTAATAATCTCAGATTATGTCCCCAGGGGGACAGAGATCATGGGGAAACCCCTCTAAAAGCAAAGAAGCTGATAGTTGCCATTTCCTTCTCCTGCCCCCAGCATAAACACCTGGCCATCTATGGGAACCAGTGGGGCATCAACATTCACTATCTAACTTGCTTACACCAAGCCCCACCCCCCACACGTTAGCAGATCTGCCTTTTCCAGTCACACTTACCTAAGTCCCCATGTTGCAGGTCCCTGCCTCCAGATGATTGGTGCAAATCTTGCAAACCCAACCCATGTATTTTGCAGGACTTCATCCCAACAGTGGTGAAGGCAGCAGCAGTGGGCCCTATCTCACAGAAGACCTGCACATACTTTGTTAAAACCATGAGCCCCACCCCAGGCACCTCAGTCCCGGCAGTAGATGCATATCCTCTCTTGCTGGCACATAAACCTTGTGGGAAATACACACTCTGACCACAGCACATTGCAGATTCACTCCCTCCAATATGTTCTTGGCTGGAGCCAATTCAAACCAGGACTACAAGCCTGACAGTATGGAAGCAGAACCAATGAGGGCCAACACCACTCCAAAGTGACTCCTACTCCAGGGTAAGGGGAAGATAACCACACACATCAGTCAGACCTCAGCCCCAACAATGGGCTGGGGCAGACAGTTGATCCAAGCAGACCCTGCCAACCAATGATTCAGAGGACAACAAAGGGAAAGCATTCTCCACTTTGGAGCTAATGTATCTCTGGCAAACACCAGATCTAATTAAACTCAAGCCCAAGGCAGTACCACTAATACCACAGGGACCAAACACTGCCCATAGCAGGAAAGGAAAGCCCCTGCAGATGACCGAATTGAAGGAAAAGCAGTCAAAACACAACATCAGGGAGTGTGCAACACACATAGAAGACACCTCTGAAATGCCAGGTTCTGGTGAACAGGGAGCACTGCACTACAGGGCACTACAGGACCACTTCTTCATAAGGCCATTACTTTTAAGAGTAGGAGATGTAATTGTATTTCCTAACAGAGAAACAGACACAGAGAGTTAGACAAAATGAGGAGAGAGAGGAATATGTCCCAAATGAAAGAACAGGACAAACCACAGCAAGAGACCTAAGTGAAACTGACATAAGTAATATGCCTAACAGATAATTTAAAGTAATGATCATAAAATTATTCACTGGACTTAAGAAAAGAGTGGAAGACATCAGTGATATCCTTAACAAACAGATTTTAAAAAACAGAATTGAAGAAGACAATAAATGAAATAAAAAAATACACTAGATGGAATAAATAGCACAATAGCAGAACCAGAATAATGAATCAGCAAACTGGAGGACAGAGTAAAGAAAAGTAATCAAGTTGAGCAGGTGAGAGGAAAAAAATATGCAAAATGAGAATAGAGATAGGGAACTCAGCGACTCCATCAAGTGTAATAATATTTGCATTATATAGATCCCAGAGGAAGAGAAAGAAAAGGGAGCAGAAATTTTATTTGAAAAAAATAATAGCTGGAAACCTCCCTAATCTAGGGAAAGATATAGATATCCATATCCAGGAGGCACAGAGATCCCTGCAACAAATTTAATCCAAGAAGGTCCACACCAAGACACATAGTTATTAAAATGGCAAAAAAGTAGTGATAAAGAGAATTCTAAAAGCAACAAGAGAAAAGAAGACAGTTACATGAGGGAAACCCCTAAAAGCTACTAGTGGATTTTTCAGCAGAAACTTTACAGGCCAGAAGACAGTGGCATAATATATTCAAAATGCTGAAAGGGAAATTCTGCAGCCAAGAATACTATATTCAGCAAGGCTATCATTAAGAAGAGAAAGAGAGGGGATCCCTGGGTGGCTCAAAGGTTTGGCACCTGCCTTTGGCCCACGGCATAATACTGGAGTCCCGGGATCGAGTCCCACATTGGGCTCCCTGCATGGAAACCTGCTTCTCCCTCTGCCTGTGGCTCTGCCTGTGTGTGTGTGTGTGTGTGTGTGTGTGTGTGTGTGTGTGTGTCTCATTAATAAATAAATAAAATCTTTAAAAAGAAAAAAAAAAAAAGCAGAGAAAGAGAAAGGGTTTCCCAGACAAACAAAAGTTAAAGGAATTAATGATCACTAAACTACCCTATAAAAAATGTTAAAGGGGACTCTGAGTAGAAAGAAAAGATCATAAGTAGAAGTAAAAAAAAAAGTGGGAAGCACAAAAGCAGTAAAATCAAGTATATCTGTAAAAAGCAGTCAAAGGACTCACAAAATAAAAAAATATATAAAGTATGACACCATACACATAAAACATAGTGGGGAAGGAGCAAAGAATGGGTTCAAACTTAAGCAACCATCTACTTAATATGGACTGCTATATGTAGAAGAAGTTATATACAAACCTAAAGGTAGCCACAGATTGAATACCAGTAACAGAGATGCAAAAAATAAAGAGAAAGGAAACCAAGTATAAAAAGAGCCAACAGGGATCCCTGGGTGGCGCAGCGGTTTGGCACCTGCCTTTGGCCCAGGGCGCGATCCTGGAGACCCGGGATCGAATCCCACGTCGGGCTCCCGGTGCATGGAGCCTGCTTCTCCCTCTGCCTGCGTCTCTGCCTCTCTCTCTCTCACTGTGTGCCTATCATAAATAAAAAAAATAAAAAATAATAAAAAAAAAAGAGCCAACAGGGATCCCTGGGTGGCGCAGCGGTTTGGCCCCTGCCTTCGCCCCAGGGCGCGATCCTGAAGACCCGGGATCGAATCCCACGTCGGGCTCCCGGTGCATGGAGCCTGCTTCTCCCTCTGCCTGTGTCTCTGCCTCTCTCTCTCTCTCTGTGACTATCATAAATAAATAAATTAAAAAAAAAAAGAGCCAACTGATTGTGTAAGAAAAGAGCAAGGGAAGAAAGGAAGAGAGAAAAACAACAAAAATGGAGAAAGTGGCAAAAATACATACGGCTCAATAATTACTTCAAATGTAAATGGAGTAAGCACTCCAGTCAAAAGACATAAGGTGACAAAATGGATTAAAAAAATAAGACCCATCTATACGCTGCCTAAAAAGACTCATTTTAGACCTAAAAACACCTGCAGATTAAAGGTAAGGGGATGGAGAAACATTTCTCATACAAATGGATGTCAAAAGAAAGCTGGGATACCAATACTTATATTGGACAAAATAGACTTTAAAAGAAAGACTGGGGCACCCAGATGGCTCAGCAATTTAGTGCCACCTTCAGCCCAGGGCCTGATCCTGGAGACTCAGGATCAAGTCCCATGTCAGGCTCCCTGCATGGAGCCTGCTTCTCCCCCTGCCTGTGTCTCTGCCTCTCTCTCTCTCACCCTCTCTCTCTCTCTCTCTTTCTGTCTCTCATTCTGTGTGTGTGTGTGTGTGTGTGTGTGTTTCGTGAATAATAAATAAAATATTAAAAAAAAAAGACTCTTGGGGTCACATAGGTGGTTCAGTCAGTTAAACATCCAACTCTTAACCTCACCTCAGGACTTAGGCTCAGGGTCACGAGTTCAAGCCCTACACTGGATTTTACCCTGGATGTGGAGCCTACTTTAAAAAACAAACAAACAAAGAAAGACTAATAAGGCACAAAGAAGGACACTATATAATTGTGAAAGGGAAAATCCAACAAGAAGATATAACAATTGTAAATATTTATACACCCAACATGAGAGCACCTAAATACAAAAAAACAGTTAATAACAAACATAAAAGAACTAATCAACAGTAATACAATAATAGTAGGGAACTTTAGCACCCCACTTACATCAATAGACAGATTATCTAAACAGAAAATAAACAAGAAAACAATGACTTTGAATGGCACATTGGACCAGATGGATTTAATGAAATATATTCAAAACATTCCATCATAAAACAGAATAATATACATTCTTTTCAAGTACACATGGGACACTTTCTAGAATAGATGACATATTAGGCCACAAAACAAGTAGTAAAAAATTTTAAAAGATCAAATTCACACCATGCATCTTTTCTGACCACAATGCTATGAAACCAGAAATAAACCATGAGAAAAAATCTGGAAAGACCACAAATACTTGGAGGTTAAATAACATGCTACTAAACAATGAATGGGTCAACCAAAAAACCAAAGAAGAAATAAAAAATTATGTAGAGAGAAATGCAAACAAAAACACAAGTCCAAAATTTGGGGGATGAATCAAAAAACGATCTTAAGAGGGAAGTTTAAACAAATAAAGGGGGATCCCTGGGTGGCTCAGCTGTTTGACGTGTGCCTTCAACCCAGGGTGTGATCCTGAGGTCCTGGGATCGAGTCCCACCTCGGGCTCCCTGCATGGAGCCTGCTTCTCCCTCTGCCTGTGTCTCTGCCTCTGTGTGTGTGTGTGTGTGTGTGCGTGTGTGTGTGTGTCTCATGAATAAATAAATAAAAATCTTTAAAAATAATAAAAATTTAAAAAATAAAAAAATAAAGGCTTACTTCAAGAAGCAAGAAAAATCTCAAATAAACAATCTAAACTTACACTTAAAGGATCTAGAAAAGAAGGGATAAAAACCCAAACCAGCAAAAGGAAGGAAATGATAAAGATTAGAGCAGAAATAAAGGATAAAGAAACTAAAAAACTATAGGACTAATCAATGAAACCAGAAACTGGTTGTTTGAAATGAACAACAAAAACTGATAAACCTCTAAGCCAGACTCATCAATAAAAGAAATAGAGAGAGAGGGAAAAGAGAGAGAGAAAATCCAAATAAACAAAATCAAGAAAGGAAAGAGGAAAAATAAAAACTGAACCATAGAAATACAAAGGACTGTAAGAGAATATTATGAAAAATTGTATGCCAACAAATTCATCAACATAGAAAAAATAGATAAATTCCTAGAAACACAACCTACCAAAACTAAAGCAGGAAGAAGTAGAAAATTTGAACATATTGATTACTAACAAAAATATTGAAAGAGTAATCAAAAAACTCCTAACAAACAAAAGTCCAGGACCAGATGGTTGTACAGGTGAATTCTGCAAATATTTATTTTTTTTAAGATGTTATTTATTTACTCAGACACAGAGAGAGAGAGGGGGGCAGAGACACAGCCAGAGGGATAAGCAGGTTCCTTGCGGGGGACCTGATGTGGGTCTCGATCCCAGGATGCCGGGATCATGCCCTGAGCCAAAGACAGATGCTCAATCACTGAGCCACCCAGGCATCTCAAATTTTGCCAAATATTAAGCAAGAGTTAATACCTATTCTTCTCAAACTAGTCCAAAAAATGGAAGAGGAAGAAAAACTTTCAAATTCATTCTATGAGGCCAGCATTACTCTGATACCAAAACCAGATAAAGACACCACTGAAAAAGAGAACTACAGATCAATGTCTCTGATGAACATAAATGCAAAATCCTCAGTGAAATATTAGCAAACTGAATCCGACAATACATTTTAAAAAATCAATTACCATAATCAAGTGGGATCTATTGTTGAGATGCAAGCATGGTTCAATATCTGCAAGTCAATAAAAGATAAAGTAAAACCTTATATGATCATTTCAATAGATACACAAAAATCATTTGACAAAGCACAATATCTATCATGATAAAAAACACTTTACAAAACAGGTTTAGAGGGAGCATGCCTGAACATAATCAAGGCCTTATAAGAAAAACCTACAATTAACATCATACTAAAGGAGAAAAGCTGAGAGACTTTCCCTTAAGGCCAGGAACAAGACAAGGATGTCCACTCTCACTGCTTTTTATCCAACACAGCACTGGAAGTTCTAGCCACAGCAATTGGACAAGAAAAAGAAATAAAAGGCATCCACACTGTTAAGAAGTAAAATTTCCAGATATTACAGATGATATGATACTATATTTAGAAAACCTGAAATACTCCACCAAAAAGTACTAGAACTGGTAAATGAATTCCCAGGATACGAAATTAATGTACAGAAATCCATTTCATTTCTATATACTAATAATGAAGCAACAGAAAGAGAAATTAAGAAAGTAATCCCATTTACAACTGCATCAAAAAAAAATACCTAGAAATAAACTTAACCAAGAAGGTGAAAGACCTGTCCTCTAAAAAATATAAAACAGTGATGAAAAAAATTGAAGAGGACACAAACAAATGGAAAAACATTCCATGTTCATAGATTGGAAGGACAAACATTATTAAAATGTCCAAATTAGGGACGCACGGGTGGCTCAGTGGTTGAGCATCTGCTTTTGGATCAGTACCTGATCCCAGGGTCCGGGATCGAGTCCCACATCAGGCTCCTTGCAGGGAGCCTGCTTCTTTCTCTGCCTATGTCTCTGCCTTTCTCTCTGTGTCTCTCATGAATAAATAAATAAAATCTTAAAAATAAAATAAAATAATAAAATAAAATAAAATAAAAATGTCCAAATTACCCAAAGCAATCTATGTATTTAATGCTATCCCTATCAAAATGCCAACAGCATTTTCACAGAACTAAAACAAGCAAACCGAAAATTTGTATGGAACCACAAAAGACCCTGAAAGGCCAAAGCAATCTTGAAAAAGAAAAAAACTGAAGCTATCACAATTTCAGACTTCAAGTTATATTACAAAGCTGTAGTAATCAAAACAATATAGTACTGGAACAAAAACAGACACATAGATCAATGGAACAGAATAAAGCCCAGAAATAAATCCACAATCATATGGTCTATTAATCTTTGACCAAGGAAGCAAGAATATGCAAGGAGAAACAGTCTCTTCAAAAAATGGTTTTTTAAAAATTGGAGAGCTACACACAAAAGAATGAAACAACCACTTTCTTAAACCATACACAAAAATAAACTCAAAATGTATCAAGGACCTAAATGTGAGACCTGGAATCATAAAAATCCTGGAAGAGAGCACAGGCAATAATTTCTCTGACATTAGCTATAACATATTTTTAGATATATTTCCTGAGGCAAGGGAAACATAAACAAAAATAAACTACTGGGACTTCAAAATAAAAAGCTTTTGCACAGAAAGGAAACAACCAACAAAACTAATACATGATCAACTTAATGAGAGAAGATATTTACAAATGACATATCTGATAAATAGTTTCCAAAATATGTAAAGAACTTATACAACTCGACACCAAAAATCAAATAATCCTATTTAAAACTAAGCAGAAGACATTTCTCCAAAGACATACAGATGGTCAACAGACATGAAAAGATGCTCAACCTCACTAAACATCAGGAATATGCAAATCAAAACTACAATGAGCCATCACCTTACACCTGTCAGAATGGCTAAAATCAAAACACAAGAAACAACAAGTGTTGACAAGGATGTGTAGAAAAAGGAACTCTCACCCACTATTAGTGGGAATGCAAACTAGCGCAGCCACTGTGGAAGACAGTATGGAGGTTCCCCAAAAAATGAAAAACTAGTACTACCCTATGATCTAGCAATTTCACTACTGGGGATATGCACCCCTATGTTTATAGCAGCATTATTTATAACAGTCAAAATATGGATGCAGCCCAAGTGTCCATCCATAGATGAAGAAAAAAGATGTGAGATACACACACACACACACACACAGTGGGATATTATTGTCATAAAAAGGAATGAAATCTTTTTTTATTTTATTTATTTATTCATTCATTCAAACAGAGAGAGAGAGAGGCAGAGGCAGAAGCAGGCTCCATGCAGGGAGCCCGACATGGGACTCAATCCCAGGTCTCCAGGATCAGGCCCTGGGCCGGAGGCAGCGCTAAACCGCTGAGCCACCCGGCCGCCCCTGAAATCTTGCCATTTACAACAACATGGATGAATCTAGAGAATATAATGCTAAGTGAGTCAGGGAAAGACAAATACCATATGATTTCACTAATACATGGAATTTAAGAAACAAAACAAATGAGTAAAGCAAAAAAAGGGAAACAAACCAAAAAACAGACTCTATAAGAAAGCAAACGAGGTTACCAGAGGGGAGGTGGGTAAGGATATGGGCCAAATAGGTAAAGAGGATTAAGAGTACAGTTACCTTAATGAGCACTGTTGGAACTGTTGAATCACACTTAATGGAACAGCATTTAATGGAACTGTTGAATCACAATATTGTACAACTGAAACTAATAAAACACTGTTAACTATATCGAAATTAATTTTTTAAGAGTATTATTCTGGTGGGGCACCTGGGTGGTTCAGCGGTTGAGCATCTGTCTTTGGCTCAGGTTGCCATCCCGGGATTCCGGGATCAGGTCCCACATTGGGCTCCCTGCATGAAGCATGCTTCTCCCTCTGCTGTGTCCCTGCCTCTCTGTGTGTCTCTCATGAATAAATAGAATCTTAAAAAGAGAGAGAGAGAGAGAGAGCGCATTATTCTTGTTACTGTATGGAAAATAGAAACTAAGCAACAAAAATGAAATCAATTAGATCAATGTAGAAGGTTATAATTGTGGCTTGGACTACAGAGGTGGTGGTGGAAATTACTAACAGTTGGATTCAGTATAAATTTTGAATGAAATGTTAACAAGCACTCCAGACGGAATTAGATATGGGGAAGGAAAAAACTAATCAAGGGCAACTCTAGGTTTGAGAACTGTATATACAATGAAGTACCCACATCAGTCAGCTTCCTCCACTTAGAAAACTTTGTCCCAGGGATCCCTGGGTGGCTCAGCAGTTTAATGCCTGCCTTTGGCCCAGGGCGTGATCCTGGAGTTCTGGGATTGAGTCCCACATCAGGCTCCCTGCATGGAGCCTGCTTCTCCCTCCTCCTGTGTCTCTGCCTCTCTCTCTATGTCTATCATAAATAAATAAATCTTTTAAAAGAAAACTTTGTCCCATATCTTGTCCTTTGTCCCACATTTTGGCTTAATGCAAGCACTAAGTGATAACTACAATTTATACTGAGTTTCGAGGATGGTCACATTCACACCAATGTGGATGGTGGTTATTATCACTGAATTTTGATCTAAAAACTCAAGTATTTCTTTATTCAGTGAATTTGTTTCTTCATGGAATCTGTTTCCTCACCCCTCTTCATCCAACCTCTATTTGCCTTTCAAAGTCCAATTCAAATTTCAATCTAGGTCTTCTACTACCACCACCACTTTGACTTAGGTTAGACCCCCACATACCACTAAACATCATATAGAGGCAGTTATTTCCATTGGTTAAGAGCATAAGTTGGCAAAACTGTATAAAGCGCCAGTGAGATAGTAAATATTTTAGGCTTTGTGGGATATGCATATAATCTTTATCACATACTCTCTGTTTTTGGTTTGGAGGGGTGTTTTTTACAATTATTTAAAAATGGGACAAAATTCAGGCCATGTAAAAACAGGTCTGAATTTGGTCCAGAAGCCAGGGTTTGCTAACCCATGATTAAAAGTAAGGTGTCCAGATTGTCCAGGTTTGGATCTTTTTTTCTGCTACTACTCAACACTGAAGCCTTAGACATGTCATTCAATGTCTCTATGCCTTCGTTTCCTGTTGTGAGACAATTATCTGTGTTTTCTGCCATTTCTGCACATCTTGACTATTTTTATTCTAGACTGTCTTTTCAGGGATGTTTGTACAGAGAACAACCTTAGTAGAAAGAGAATGTCCCTCTGGAGTAAAGGGCATCTTGACTGTCCAATATAATAACGGTAACATCTCCCTCTGAAGAAAAGAGCAGGTTTGCTTCAGCCCACTACAAAAGATTGGGTTCCCTGAGCTCTGAGTTCAAGTATAATACAAACCTATCTCATGTGCATCTGCCTACAAGCATCAAGTCCATGCAGCCTCTTTGCCTTGGTATGTGTTTCTGGCCCAGTGGTCTTATATCTTTTGTCAGTTTCCAAGTAACTTGTTAGTTTACAAGTAATATGAACTCTCATATCTTTCATGGCTCTTGATATTTCCTCATAGATAATATCTACTTCATAGGGTTATGGTGAAGCCTTTTTTTTTTTTAAGATTTTATTTATTTATTCATGAGAGACACAGAGTGAGGCAGAGGGAGAAGCAGGCTCCTTGTGGGGAGCCCAATGCTGCACTCAGTCCCAGGACTCTGGGATCATGACCTGAGCCAAAGGCAGACACTCAATCACTGAACCACCCAGGTACCCCTTAAAGTTTGTACTTAAAACAGTACTTGGTACAGAGTTAAAAATTATAAAAATTTCAGCTATCATTAATATTGAAACTCTTTGTACTTCATGGCAAACTATCAATTTACATAATAATTCCTATTATGTACACATTTTTTTTTGTTAGGTTTGTTTGTTGTCTTACCCTTCACCAATCTGCAGGCTCTATGAGGGCAAGGGGCCTTCTTGCCACTAAATCCAATGGATACTTTTAAGTCTGTATCTCTTGATTCTCTTGATTTCTCTGCAGCATTTAACAGTATAACCATCATCACTTTCTTGAAATGCACTCATCCCTCAGCTTCTCTAATAACAAACATTCCAGATTTCTTTTTTTTTTAAGATTTTATTTATTCATGAGAGACACAGAAAGAGGGGCACAGACACAGGCAGAGGGAGAAGCAGGCTCCATGAAGGGAGCCTGATGTGGGACTCGATCCCGGGTCTCCAGGATCACGCCCTGGGGGTGCTAAACCACTGAGCCACCCGGGCTGCCCACATTCCAGATTTCTCCTCCTGCCTTTCCTGTACTACTTTCTTCTTTCCTCTCATTCTCTTCCTCAGTGATTCTAAACTCTCTCCTCTTTTTATCCCCACTCACTCCCTGGGTTATCTCACCCACTCAATTCTCCCTACCTACTGATGTCACTTGGATATGTATATTCAGGCTAAATCTTTTTCTTGAGCACATCAAATGACCATTGTCATTGGCACCTCCAGTCCAACTCACACAAAACCAAGCTTACAACCTTCCTCCACTAAATCTACTTTTTATGGTTTCATATTTCATCAAGTAGTTCACCATGCTCCTAACTTACCAAGGCCAGATACCCATGTATCATCCTAAATGTCTTTCCTCATTCTCCATAATATATCACTAACACATTTGCCACCTTGATGTTTAAGTTCTCCTGCTTCCTTCCATCCCCAACAATGGACATCGCTGGTTCCATATCCAGTCACTATGACAGTTTAGGTATCCACCTCTTTGCCTTACAGCCCACATGCCTCAGGAGAAATTGATCTCAACCCCTGCTCCAATAACTAGCCTGATTGGCTAAATATAATCCCATTCTCCTGGGCAATGATTACTTTAGGAATTGGCATGGAATATACTTTGGCCAATAAAAGCCATGCAGAAGTTTGCAGAGAATTTTGATTTGTAGGGAATTTCTCACTTGTCTCAGAATACTTCAAGAATCGATCCTCTCAGTTCCTTTGGAAATTTCATGTATAGGATGAGATTTGAATCTGCTGCAGCAAATCTGCTGCCATACTCTAAGCATAAAGTAATAAAATAAAGAATAGCAAGGCCAATAAGTTCATTTCTTGCCTGTCCAGACCAGGATCATGTCCATGACTAGGCCAATGATACAGATATAGAGAACTCTGTTCTAGAAAACAATCCAAATATTCCTTCATAAGAGTACAAAACCATCCAACATTTGTAATTCGGTGCCTTCTAAAAAAAATCAGTTCAATTTAAGAATAAACTCCCAACAAGAGAAATTCAACTAGTCAGTCAAACTCAGGAGAGATAAAAGTTAACCTGAATTGCTCTAAGCTTACTGGACAATCAAACCAACTGTCTTTCAGTGTGAGTCTTTTCCAGGTACATAAATGGTGTTTATTTTATAATATAATTCCTAATCAAAAGCAGAACAAAAATGACTTGCATTTCTTTTCTTATGATCAAACAGAACTCTATTATGTATAAGTAGGTCAATGACCATCAGTATGTATCTACGACTTACATAAATAAATAATAGCATCTTTATGCAAAGAATGTGGTGGCTTGTGTAAAACAACAAAAACCTGAATTGCAGGTTCTTGTGAGAGTCAAGTGTCCAGGGATTGACAAAAGAATAATTTAGTATAGATTTTAATTAGATTTGGACAAAATCCTGGACCAAAAGATGAAAACAGGGCTTGGGTACTTGGACAAGCACCCCAGAACCCGAGAAGACTGCACCCGGGGAAGAGCAATCAAGGAAAAGAGTTAGTAACTAAATTAACTTTGTCTCTGAACCAGTTTATTACTCCATGGTTTGGGCAACTTACTTAATCTTCTCTGAGCCTGTTTCCTCATCTGTGAAATAGGAAAAATAACCTTGATTGTTCGGGCCCTGAAACATACTGAAATATTTGGGATAGAAATGATCGTATCTATGATTTGCTCTAAAATATTACAAAAACAAAAACAAAAAAAGGCACGTGTAGGTAAATGGAGAAAAACAGATGAAACAAGACCAGTCATGAGTTGATAATTGTTGAAGATGGGTGATGGAGGTATATGAACATTCATGCTTTGTATGTATTTAAAAGTTTCCATAATAAAAGTTAAAATAAATATATTTAACACTTAATACAGGTTCTGGAGTTAGACTGGGTTTTTTAAAAATATTTTATTTAAATTCAACTTGTCAACATACACTATAACACCCATAGACTGGATTTTAATCCTAGGTCTCCTATTTATAAGCTTTGTGACTTTAGGCAAACTATATGACCTCTCTAAATTTGTTTTTACTTCTACCGCACACCAACATGCCAAATTTTGAGATTTCTCTTCTGAGATCAGAATGTTCTTTTCAACATTTATTATTCCCACACTCTTAAGAAACTCTCTCTTTGCTTTCTCTGGATCTCAGTTGTATGAACCTGTCTTTCTTTCCATATCCTCATCTCCTTTTGGCTTCTTTACCTAACTTGGGCTCTATGGCTTGGCCTCCCAAAGGTACCTTAATCACCGTACTGGAATCCCCTTCCTTTACTGTTTGTCAGGTCCACTTCGTGAAACTATAAAATCTCACAGTTCTCCCTTCCCTCGACTCTACTATCCATTTCCCTTCCTGTTTTTGAGCTAGTAAGACTTGTTAGATAGAAATTATAAAAATTATTATCAGACCCAGGACTTTCTTCTAATTTCAGTTGAAAACTTGCTGCCTCATTGCAGTTTTCATTCCTCACTTATTAACTTCTGTCAAACTTCTTTTTTTTAATTTTATTTATCCATGAGAGACACAGAGAGAGAGAGGCAGACACACAGGCAGAGGGAGAAGTAGGCTCCATGCAGGGAGCCTGATGCAGAACTCGATCCCAGGACCCCAGGATCACACCCTGAGCTGAAGGCAGAAGCTCAACTACTGAGCCACTCAGGCGTCCCTCTTATCAAACTTCCTTCAGCAACTGGTTCAAACATTTTCCACTCTTTTAAAGGCTCAAAGTTACTGGAAGCAGATGACTTTGCTTCTCACTTTATTGAAATTAAACTATAAATGCTCTCAACCTATTTTCCAGTAGGGGTCTAGATACTATTTTGACCTCTCTCTTTTAAAATTTCAATAGCACTTACAAATATCCTACACAATTACTAATGTTTCTGAATGGTTTCTATTTCCCCTACTTTTGCTTGAGGGAAGAGACTATATCTATCTTTGGATTTTCCAATTCAATTAGTTAACTAATTAACAAAATTCCTGATCTTCCCCCAATCCTGCTCTTTCCACAGTCTTTGACAATTCAGTAAGTGAAAATATCATCCTTCTGTATGGAAGGATGGCTCCATGAGTGTTTGCTTTTCTGTACTACCCTGCTCTACATGTCTATGCACTGAGTAGGTTCTCACAAGGGGGCTGCGGAGAACTTTTAGGGCACAAAGTGAGTAGTGTAACAGCACAGGCCTGGCAACATGCTGTCAGTCTGTACTTGGCAGAGGTGGTTGAAGCCTGCATGATGCCAGTGTCTGCATCATGGCTAATGTTAGAGTGGGGCAGAAAGGATTTGAATTCCATATCCCAAGAACTGAGGGTTTGTGATTTTACCCTACTTGCAGTTATACAGATGCTGACAGCAGGCTCCTAGGTCAGAGTCCAAGGACTTTTTAAATTCACAACAATGGCAATATCCAAAAGTAGCAGCACTTCTCTAAACCCCCAATTCATATAGGACAGTATAAAGATAAATTCTTAGTGGTGGGCTGTATTACAGTGAGGACCTGAGCTTAAAAAGCCTCAATTCTTCATAATGATCAGTAAGCATGCCTGACATCTTCTTTAGAAAGAAGCACTAGCTTTTAAAAGCTGTTCACTATAGAGGTGCTTGCTGGCACCCTTTTAAAAGGGAGATTGACAACTTATAAAAAAAAACTACAAGAGCCTGAAAGATAAAGGTCTAGAAAAATAAGTCATATAGAAGCAAAGGTACAAATAATGTAGCTTCACTTAATAAAATACAAAACTTCCATGCCTTTAGTCCTGGAATGAGATTCTCCAAGAACCAAAAAGAAACTGACCAAAAGCCTTAATTCTCTACCCTGGGTCCCCCTCTTCCCATGAGGATTTATCACTCTGCTTCCCACTGCCACAACTACAATGCTCCAGGAACTTCCACTTCCCTTCATAGTCTGCTTCAACTGCTTGCCAAAAATTCTTCCTTTGCTTTTCCTGATTATAGCTAAGACAAGCCTTATTTTAAAAAGAACTCTTCACAAAAAAATAAATAAATAAATAAATAAATAAATAAAAAAAAATAAAAAGAACTCTTCACAAAGAGTTCAGGAAAAAATCTCAAAGTTTAAAAAAGGAGAAAACCCTAGGGAAAATACATGAAGCATAAAAGGCAGGTCAGTTTGCACAGATTACAGTGTGTTCCTAACACAGTCAGTTAACTTTAAAGGTCACAAATTATGGCTCAGTCTCTGTGCCACTGGAAGTAGCAACACTCTAGACTCAAATATTATTCCAGTATTGCAGAGGCCCTCAGTTCCTCAGTCTCCAGAGGGTGCACAACCTCATTTCTATAGAAATGGCTGATTCCTTTCCCCAGTTAAAGCCATGACTGGGGCACCTGGCTGGCTCAGTTAGTAAAGTGTATGACTTTTGATCTCAGACAGGTAGGTGCACCCCCCATGTTGGGTATAGAGATTACTTAAAAATAAAATCTTAAGGGATGCCTGAGTGGCTCAGTGGTTGAGCATCGACCTTTGGCTCAGGGCCTGATCCTGGGATCCAGGATTGAGTCCCACATGAGGTTTCCTGAGAGGAGCCTGCTTCTCCCTCTGCCTGTGTCTCTGCCTCTGTGTGTGTGTGTGTGTGTGTGTCTCATGAATAAATAAGTAAATAAATCTTTAAAAAATAAAAAAGTAAAATCTTAAAAAAATACCCATGATTATATTGCTGAACCCACTGTACGTCTGGTGATCTTTCTCTCCTAGCTTATTATTCATTCATTTCATTCAACAAATACTTATTAAATGCCTACTATATGCAAGGCACTATTTATTCTAGGCACTAGAGATATAACCATGAAAAAGACAAGAATATTTTCTGTCAGTGATCTATGTCATAGATGATAAAATATCAAGCACTTTGCACATGGCAATAGTAAGCATTGGTCTGAAATCTTTTGAACTTTTTATCTGTGTTTATGTACATAAGTGCATACCTATTTTATCAGGTATAAAATGCATTTCTTACTATGAATTGAGGTTTGAAAATTTGAAAACCAGCAAAATATGGCGTACAAGAAGTAATGCAGAGCTGAAATACTAAATCATGTGGCCATAGAAGGTCTCACTGAGAAGATGCATATCAGGAAAGATCTGAAGGAGATAAGGGGTAAGCCAAGTGCATACAAAACAAAAAGTGCTCAGTTTAGAAGAAATAGCCAGTACAAATGGGCAGAAAAAGAGCAATGAGAACTGACGCCACAGAGCTAACTGGGAGTCAGATCATGTAATTCCCCAAAAACCACTGTCACAACTTTGGATTTATCTAAGTGAAATGGGAAGCTAAAGGGGAAATCTGAGAAGAATACTGAGCCCCATCTAGCTATGTTTCTAAAAGGCCACTGTTGTTTTGACAATAAACTCTATGTCAATAAACTCTATGTCTATGCTGTCTAAACTCCGTCTTCTTAAGAGAAGGGTAGAGAAAAGAAAGAAGCTCCATCTTTATGTCACATTTAAATCCAGATTTCCTATGGGGGAGGGGGGCTGTGAGTCTGGCTACAGTGCTACTGCTTGAGAGCACTCTTGGATGGAATACAGTGAAAATGCATCTGCTGTGTTGGCTTTGACTTGCCATGAGACAAGATAAAAACTCTTTCTGCAAATACTAAAAACTGTCCTTCTGAAAAAAAAAAAAAAAACTGTCCTTCTGGAACAATTTGACATGGGAACGATAATGTGACCTTACAGTAGCATGCTACGCTGCTTCAGATTGTCGTCAGAATCAAAGCCAAGAAGTGCTATTGTATTAAGTATTCTAAATTTTATCTTCCATCTAGCCAGACGACCTAGAACACATCATCTTAGCTTGTTATAGAACAGTGTTTAGTGAAAATCATAAGAAATCAGATCTATTTATTTGAGGAATGTTGTTGAGAGCCCTGTGCTTCATGGGGATCACCAGGCTTCATGAGGATCCACATAAACATTACTTTATAGGTCTTAATATCAGAATAAGATGTGCCTTTCTGAGTAGCAATTTGTTTTTAATTTATGAACTCTGAATCTTGTAACTAAGTATATCCTCCTCTTTGTTCTGCAATATACTTCCACAACAATTCCAATCCCTAGTTATAGAGATCACCAAGGCCCGCTCCATCTCTATTCTTCTTACAGGCTGATTATGTGACCCAATAAAACCTTTCTCTCAAGCTTTCAGAGCTTAATACAGTTCTCATCAGATATCTAATATGTGCATACAAAGGGTCATGAGTAATTCAGACTCCATGATATTTTCTATAATAAGTCTACCATTCAAATAACAAAGTAACACATTGATTGTTATACAAGTAAGAGGTTAGAGTTAAGGGATGCCATTAGAAACTGACAAAGCAGTTAGTAAAAAGTTAAATTAAAAAGCAGGGGACTAAGGGCATTTGAAAATGTATAAGAAAGTCAAGACTGTGGAGAAAGTAAAAAGATCAGTAGTTGCAAGGATTTGGAAGAAGGGAGGAGAGAGAAATACATGGAGCACAGGGGATTTTTAAGGCAGTGAAACTATTCTGTATGACACTGTATCAGTAGATAAATTTCATTATACACTTGTCAAAATTCATAGAACATACAACACAAAGAGAAAACCCTAATATAAACTATGGACTTTAGTTAATAATAATAATATCAATATTAGTTCATCAATGATAACAAATATACCCCACTAATGCCAGATGTTAATAGGATAGATGATGGTAGAGATTCTAGTCTGGGTCAGAAGCTTGAAAACCAGGAGTGCTGGGCCAGGAGATCAGTGTTCCACTCAAGCAGTCAGGCAGGAAAGGCTAAAATTTTCTTTCTTCTATCTTTTTTATTCTATTCAAGCCCTCAACAGATTGGAAGATGTCTACTGGCATCAGGGAGGGCAAAGTGCTTTAGTGAGTCCCCCAATTCAAATGGTGATTTCATTTGTAAACATCCTCACAGAACCACTCAGAAACAACTTTTAGCCAAATATCTGGGTATCCCATGATCTAATCAAGTTGACATAAAATTAACTATCACACTGAGTATATCTTTTTTTAAGAGTTCTGACTTTCAGAACTACGTTAATGTTTCACATGGATGGGAAAATAAAATGTAATAGAAACAAATTAGTCTAACCATATCTCAAATGAATAATAAGACCACACTGATGAAAAGAAGTGACCCAAGTAACCTCTGAACATAATATTTTGTCTATGTAGTAGGCTTATTTCCTACAGTAGTATGGGTTAGAAATTCTGCAACCACGTTATCTTAATTCTATTAATGAGCAAGAATCTAAATATATGTTAGGTACTGAGACCAGGTTATTCACTATGAGAGAAGAAAGTTACAAAAGTGAAAAGAGGAATCCAGAATGAGTCCTGTGGTGTTGAAAGGGAATTTAATGTATTCATATGAATTCAGTTTTCACTAAAAAGATAAAGATATGTATCAATGTATATATGTATAAATACATGTATTTACAGATATATGCATATGTAGACATATACATATATTCCCTAGTTCTGTGTTAGTTTCCTATTGCTGTTGTAACAAGTTATCACAAATTCATAGTAGAAAGTAAATGTACTCTCTTACAATTTTGCAGGTGAAAAATCTAAAATCAAGGTGTTAGCAGCACCTTCTAGACTTCATGGAGAATCTGTTTCCTTACCTTTTCCAGCCTCTGCTCCTTGGACCAGAGTCTTCTTCATCCATCTTCAAAGCTGGCAACACAGCATCTTCTCTTTTCCCTGACTTCTTATATCCTTCTTATAAAGACCTGGTGAGGGCACCTGTGTGGCTCAGTGGTTGAGCACCTGCCTTCAGCTCAGGTGGTGATGCAGGGATCCTAGGATCAAGTCCCAAATCAGGTTCCCAGAAGGGCACCTGCTTCTCCCTATGTCTCTGCCTCTCTCTGTGTGTCTCTCATGAATAAATAAATAAAATCTTTAATAAATAAATAAATAAATAAATAAATAAATACCTGGTGATTACACCAGGCCCCCTCAGATAATGTAGAGTAATTCTACTATCTCAAGATCTTGAATTTCATCTGTAAAGTTTCTTCTGAATGCAAGGTAATATATTCACAGATTCCAGGGTTAGGGCGTAGACATCTTTGGGGAACCATTATTCTGTATACCACAATGTACACACATATATGCACCTGTGTGTGTGTGTACATGCCCTAGTTCTCACTGCTGAGAGGATCTAGGAACAATAACACCCAGTAGCAATGACTACACTGTTTCCCCAGATCCTGGTTGCTAAACATCATACTCCACTAAAAGGAACAAAGGTTCCTCAGAGAAATGGTTGATTCCAGGACTAGAGCAGGGAAAGTATAATGTCCAGAATAGATTTTTGCAACAGAACAATGATAAGGACATGTCAAGAGAACACAGGAGTTGGTTTGAAAATTTTCCCACTGATCAAATCTAGTACAATTCAAGCATCAAAATAAATAATATTAATATTGAATTCTAACCCATAGAATTAAAAAAAAAATCCATGAATCTGCAGTGTAAGAAATAAATCAAATTAAATTAGTAAATAGGGGCAGCCCAGGTGGCTCAGCGGTTTAGCGCCACCTTCAGCCCAGGGCCTGATCCTGGAGACCTGAGATGGAGTCCCACATCGGGCTCCCTGCATGGAGCCTGTTTCTCCCTCTGCCTGTGTTTCTGCCTCTCTCTCTCTCTCATGAACAAATTAAATTTATAAATAAATAAATAAATAAATAAATAAATAAATAAATAATAATGGAAGTGGTAGAATGCCTACGAAACTACAGGAAGAACAATGGGATTAGAAACTTGCCATAAAAGTAGTAAGTGTTTCAAACAAGAATCCCCAGTGGGTGAGAATTCAAAGAGACACAGGACATTTACATAGCTTCAAAGCATCTCCCACGGGACATTTAATAATTACAAAGGGAAAAATAGTAACTTCACAGTGAAGAAATCAAGTAGACTCTACCTTAACCAAATAGTCAAAATTAACATCACCAGTAAAGAGACTTACCAACAGTATATGACCAACAGTATGATACTACATGGCTCCATTGGTATTCCTGGCAAAACTGCACAACCTAAAATCCAAATTCAGAGAGATCCTACAAAACTACTAGCTTGTAATCTTCAAAAATGTCAAGGTCATTAAAGATATAAAGTAAGGAATTATCTAGATGTATAGAGTATAACAACTAAATGCATTGGACCCTAGAGCACAAAAAGTTTTTTTCCTTTTGCTATTATAGAACTGTATAAAATTTCCACACATAAGAGACTCCATTTTGAAGCTCCATTTCCTCCTCAACTAGTGAACTTTTGAACTGAACCAGAAGCCATAACAATTTTACAAGCAGTTGCTCATAAAATTTCAGCAGAGCAACCAGATTCAGGTCATATGAAGACAATAAAATGAATTAAAATATAGCAGGAACAGGTGTTTTTGATAGTGTAAATAAAATAATCAACAGGATAGTAACTGGAAGGGGCTCAACTGATCAGGATCAAATTAGCAGTTTTTTTCTTCTTTCCTTTAAATTACTCCTTCCTTATTTCCTCATATAAACATCTTGCTTTTCCCAGATAAGATACTTTTTCTGGTTATTCTGGAATCTGTGCTCCTCAAAATTGTAATTCTGAGGCCCCAAATAAAGGCCTTGGTCCTTTTTCAGTTTTGCCTCCTTTTCTTGGTTGACACTATTAAGGACATTGGGTTGGGTCAATTGGTAAGATCTAAATAAGATCTGTGGATTATATAAAACTATCAATGTTAAAAAAAAAACTATCAATTGATTTCCCAATTGTAATTTTATATGACAGTATCTTTGTTTTAAGGAATCACTGAGGTATATAGGAAAAAAGAGGCTGACATCTGCAACTTACTCTCAATGGTTTACAAAAATACACTCAGAGAGATAATGATAAAGCAAATGTGGTAAATTGTTAATCAAGGTGAAGGATCTACAGGAACTCTTTGCACCATTGTTGCAACTCTCTACTTAAATCTGAAAAGCCCCAAACAATTAATTATTGAGTAGAAAGTGCTTCTCTTTGGGAGTGTTAACTAGTAGCTTGCCCCGGGGCCTGCCTGTCCCTACTCTGTCCTCAATAAATCATCTTTATTACCACTGCCTTCTCCCATCATAACCTCTACTTTATCCTCTTTTTCCTTAGAGACACAACTTTCCTGAATCTCCTAGCTTTTAGAGTTTGTTATATGTGCCTTTCTAAGATGATAATTGCTATAGACTGACTATGCCTCCTAACAAATTCACATGTTAAAGTCCTAATCCCAGAACCTCAGAATGTGACTTATTTGGAGAAAGGGTCTTAACAGAGGTAATCAAGTTAAATTAGGTTACTAGGGTGGGCCCTGAGGCAATATGATTGGTGTCCTTATAAAAAGGGAAAATGTGGGATTCCCTGGGTGATGCAGTGGTTTGGCCCCTGCCTTTGGCCCAGGGCCTGATCCTGCGGGATCGAATCCCACATTGGGCTCCTGGTGCATGGAGCCTGCTTCTCCCTCTGCCTATGTGTCTGTGTCTCTCTCTCTCTCTGTCTGTGTGTGACTATCATAAATAAATAAAAATTAAAAAAATAAAAAGAGAAAATGTGGCCACAGAGGGAACACAATGTGAAGAGACTAAGGGAGAAGGTGGCTATCTACAAGTTAAGGAGAAAGGCCTAGATATATCCTTCCCTCATAGCCCTCTGAAGAAACCAACCTTGTCGGCACCTTTATTTTGGATTATTAGCCTCACACAGGCTCCCACAGGGAGCCTGCTTCTCCCTCTGCCTGAGTCTCTGCCTCTCTCTGTCTCTCATGAATAAATAAATAAATAAGTCTTTTTTAAAAAAATAAAATTTTACTTAATTATTTTAATTAATATGGCTATAGAGTATGTTCATGTGACTCTATAATATGATAATATATAGGTATTAGTATTTTTGTGTCATGGAGGAGAAAGTATTACACTAAAGGTCAAGAATCATCAGTTCTAAAATAAATGAAAAGATATTCCATGTTCATAGATTGGGAGAACAAATATTGTTAAAATGCTGATACTACCCAAAGTAATCTACAAATTTAATGCAATCTCTATCAAAATACCAACAGCATTTTTTACACAACTGGAACAAACAATCCTAAAAATTTGTATGGACCCACAAAAGACCCTAAATAGCCAAAGCAGTCTTGAAAAGAACAAAACTGGAGGTATCATAATACCAGATTTTAAGGTATATTACAAAGTTGTAGCAAACAAAACAATATGGTATTGGCATAAAAATAAACACAGATCAGTGAAACAGAATAGAAAACTCAGAAGTAAACCCACAATTATATGATCAATTAACCTGCAAGAAGCACTAAAGAATATGCAATGGGAAAATGACAGTCTCTTCAACAAATGGTGTTGGGAAAACTGTACACCTATCTGGAAAAGAATGAAACTGGACCCAGAATAAACTCAATATGGATCAAGGACGTAAATGTGAGACCCAAGACAATAAAAATGCTAGAATAAAGCACAAGCAGTAATTTCTCTGACATCAGACATAGCAACATTTTTTCTAGATTTGTTTCCTGAGGCAAGGGACTATTGGGACTTCATCAAGATAAAAAGCTTCTGCCAGCAAAGGAAACAATCAACAAAACCAAAAGGCAACCTATGGAATGGGAGAAGACATTTGCAAATGACATATCTGATAGGGGGTTAGTATCCAAAATTTAAAAAAAAAAAAAAAACTTATAAAATTCAACACCCAAAAAACAAACAATCCAATTTAAAAATGGGTAGAATACATGAATAGACATTTCTCCAAAGAAGACATCCAGATGGCTAATAGATACATGAAAAGATGCTCAACATCCCTTATCATCTGGGAAACACAAATCAAAACTACAATGAGGTATCACCTCACACTAAGAATGGCTAAAATAAAAAATACAAGAAACAGTAGGTGTCAGTGAGAATGGGGAAAAAAGGAACGCTTGTGCACTTTTGGTGGGAATGCAAACTGGTGCAGCCACTATGGAAGAGAGTATGCAGGTTCCTCAAAATATTAAAAATAGAATTAACCTGTGATTCAGTGATTCTGCCACTATTTATCCAGAGAATATGAAAACACTAGTTCATAGCATTATTTTCAATAGCAAAAATATGGAAGCAGCCCAAGTGTCCATCTATAGATGGATAAAGATGGATACATATATAGAAGAGAATATTATTCAGCCATAAGAAGGAATGAAATCTTGCCATTTGCAACAACATGGATGGATCTAGAGTATAATGTGAAGTAAGCCAGAGAAAGACAAATATGCGATTTCACTCACATGTGGAATTTAAGAAACAAAACAAATGATCAAAGAAAAAAGAGACAAATCAAAAAACAAACAAAGAGAACAGATGGTTATCAGAGAGGAGGTGAGGGGGATGGGTGAAATAGGGGATGGGAATTAAGAGTATACTTATTGTAATGAGCACTGAATAATGTATAGAATTGTTCAATCATTATATTGTACACTAGAAATTAATACAACACTGTACATTCAAACTTTTTGTTTTTTATTAAGCACATTCCACAGTACAAAGCTGTCATGAATAATATCTGTACAATTTAACAGTTTCAATAGCTGTTCAGACACAAATTTATTTCAAACAGATAATTGGCAAATATAATTAATTACAAGTTAGAATTAGACTATCCCAGTGCTTTAAAACATTAATATAGCAGTAATTTACAGTTGCTCAATTATGGTTAGCAAAATAAAGTCCAGGGTACGGCTGGGAATTACCACTATAATCCCAGAAAGTCAGAAATCCTTGGGTGCCAAAGTCCCCTGCTATAATTTAGTAGGCACAATTCAAAGGTTGTGTGCATATTCGAAGGCCACGATCTCCCAAGGAACAAGAACTTCTATATTAAACATGCAAAAACAACAACAAAAAAATCCATTCGTTCAGAATTGCCTCCTCCCCACCCGCCCCTCCCACACCCCTGGGCTCTCCTTTTTTTTTTTTAAATAAATTAATTTTTATTGGTGTTCAATTTACCAACATACAGAATAACACCCAGTGCTCATCCCGTTAAGTGTCCCCCTCAGTGCCCGTCACCCATTCCCCCCCATCCCCCGCCCTCCTCCCCTTCCACCACCCCTAGTTCGTTTTCCAGAGTTAGGAGTCTTTATGTTCTGTCTCCCTTCCCGATATTTCCTACCCATTTCTTCTCCCTTCCTTTATATTCCCTTTCACTATTATCTATATTCCCCAAATGAATGAGAACATACACTGTTTGTCCTTCTCCGATTGACTTATTTCACTCAGCATAATACCCTCCAGTTCCATCCACGTTGAAGCAAATGGTGGGTATTTGTCGTTTCTAATGGCTGAGTAATATTCCATTGTATACATAAACCACATCTTCTTTATCCATTCATCTTTCGATGGACACCGAGGCTCCTTCCACAGTTTGGCTATTGTGGACATTGCTGCTAGAAACATCGGGGTGCAGGTGTCCCGGCGTTTCATTGCATCTGAATCTTTGGGGTAAATCCCCAGCAGTGCAATTGCTGGGTCGTAGGGCAGGTCTATTTTTAACTCTTTGAGGAACCTCCACACAGTTTTCCAGAGTGGCTGCACCAGTTCACATTCCCACCAACAGTGTAAGAGGGTTCCCTTTTCTCCATATCCTCTCCAACATTTGTGGTTTCCTGCCTTGTTAATTTTCCCCATTCTCACTGGTGTGAGGTGGTATCTGATTGTGGCTTTGATTTGTATTTCCCCCTGGGCTCTCTTAACTGGTTGATATAAAGCTGTAATGTGGAGTGGTAAAAGTGGACTCACTGTACATTAATTATACTGGAATTTTATTTATTTATTCATGAGAGATACAGAGAGAGAGAGAGAGAGAGAGAGAGAGAGAGAGAAGCAGAGACACAGGCAGAGGGAGAAGCAGGCTCCATGCAGGGAGCCTGATGTGGGACTGGATCCCAGGATTCCAGGATCACGCCCTAGGCTGAAGGCAGGCACTAAACCACTGAGCCACCCAGGGAAACTCTATACTGGAATTTTAAAAATAAATAGTTTTTTTCTAATTAAAAAAAGAATCCTCAGTTTTGGTCCCAATTCTCCCACTTGCCATTGTATAGCCTTTAATCAATACCTTAAACTCTGGCCTTAATTTCTTATGCCCCTTTATAAATAAGTGAGCAAGATTCATACTTTAACAAATATAGCTGATGCTCTAATGAGCCAAGAACTAATTTCCTGAACTAAAACCTGCCAATGTACTAAGAACAAAAGATCAAATGTCACTCAGAACCCTAAATAACAGGTGTATTGTAATGAGGCCTTTCTGGAAATAACACCCCACCTTTCTCATTTAAATCATACAAGGTGGCACCATGCCAACTGGTGAAGAAGATATACTTACTTAGGCAGGGCCTTTCAACATCCTCAAATTTTATTATATGAATAATGCTGGTTGACACAAAGCAGTCTCCATTAGCATACAATGTGCCCAGTAACATAGTATGTATTATTGATAAACACAATGACAACTGTCTCTATATTGTTTTTCTTTTTTTTTTTTTTATTTTTTAAGATTTTATTTATTCATGAGAGACAGAGAGAGGCAGAGACATAGGCAGAGGGACAAGCAAGCTCCCCACAGGGAGCCTGATATGGGACTCGATCCCAGACCTCGGGATCACGCCCTGGGCCAAAGGCAGATGCTCAACCTCTGAGCCATCCAGGCGTCCCCCTATTTTCTGTTTCTATGACATGCTGAAGGTGATTTTTTAAAAAGATTTTATTTATTCATGAGAAACACAGGAAGAGGGAGAAGGAGGCTCCCTGCAAGGAGCCTGATCTGGGACTCAATCCTGGGCCAGAGGCAGACACTCAACCACTAAGCCACCCAGTCATCCCTTCAAGGTGATTTTTATTTTCTTTTTGAGATTTTCCTGTATTTTCCAGATGTCCAACAATGAACTCAAGTTACCTGTATAACTAAAAAGAAGTACATTATTAAACTGGTCATGGTTAGTCTCATTATTCTAATATATGTCTTAAAAACATGAATTCATCAGTCCAAAGAATGTGAAATATAAAAGATTATTTTTTTAAAATCTAAGTATATGTTTACTATGGACTTAAGAGTATCAGGAGACCTCAGAGAGCTCATAATCAATTCATAAATATTCTTTAGTTCACTTAAGAAAGTATAAAAGATGATAAATATATTTTGGGAATTTCAGTGTTCACTCTAACTAGTGAGATAAGAAAAAAAAGAAATTTTTCCTTCAGAAGAACAAGAGCAAAAGCTATCAGATGGTCAAGGACATTATGCCCATCTCTGTCATCTCAGAAAATAAAATTCTTACACAAATGATATCCAGAAAGACAGATGGCAGGGAACTGGAACTGAGTGAAGTATTCAGTTGCTAGGTGGCCTGGGGACATTGTTAAGGACACACTGACCCTCAGCTCCCTGAGGGTTCCATGCTGCTCTACCTGACCTACAATTTATAGATAGTGTTACTCAACCCAATGCCAAGAGAGGACAGGATGAGGAGAATCAAAAGGAAGAAAATAAGTCTTTTTTTGGTGTCCAACATGAGAAAAACAGGTTGCTATTCTGCTATAGCAACATCAATTCTTCTGTAGTTATTCATACAGCTGCATTCCTGGAATGTAACTATTTCTTACTCTGTTTCCCTGAACAACCTCTACAGGATTGGTGTGAGCACAGTATCTCATTAACTTGCTATTTTATTGCAAGTGATTTACCTATAGAGATGATGCTGTTTGTCTTCAGCTATGAGGAACAAAATTTGAAAAGTAGATTAGATTAGAAGAGTTAAAAAAGAATAGAATGATTTGGGCAGCCCCTGTGGCCCAGTGGTTTAGCACCGCCTTTGGCCCAGGGCGTGATCCTGGAGTCCCGGGATCAAGTCCCACGTCAGGCTCCCTGCACACAGCCTGCTTCTGTCTCTGCCTCTCTCTCTCTCTCTCTTTGTGAGTCTGTCATGAATAAATAAATTTAAAATCTTAAAAAAAAAAAAAAAGAATAGAATGATTTAACACAGAAGGAAGTTAGCCATAAGTACATAATTAGGGCACCTCAGGAAGTCTCCATGAATGGCAAGCAGAAATGAGTACAATGGAGCAGAAATGGAGATTAAACCAGCTGACCTCTGAGGTACCATCCAACCTGGAGAGCTAAGCACCAAATATCTGTGTTAAAAGACATGGCCAACTATACAGCCAACTTGAAGGGGCTCCCATAAACCAAAAATGGGACAATTTGAACTTCAGAAAGAATAAGAGCTACAATAGATTGAAATTCATAATCTTTTTTTTAAAGATTTATTTATTTGAGAGAGAGAGAGAGAGGGTGACAAGGGCAGAGGGAGAAGGAGAAAGAGTCTTAAGCAGACTTCATGCTGAGCATGGAGCCCAACCCAGGGCTCAATTCCACATCCCCAAGATCATGACCTGAGTAAAACTAAGAGTCAGACACTTAACCAACTGTGCCACCTAGATGCTCCCATCAACTGTTTTCAAATTAATGAATGTTAAATGATTACAAGTGGAAAAATACATAACTGGTCAATTTGGGATGAAATCCATTGCTGTGAAAACTAGTAAATAAATGAGAATCAAACATTTATCCTCAGGATAACAAAATATTTAATGAGAGGAAGTTTCTTCTTCTTTTTTTTAAAAAAAAAGGATTTTATTTACTTATTCATTAGAGACACACAGAGAGAGGCAGAGACAGAAAGAAGCAGGCTCCATGCAAGGAGTCCAATATGGGACTTGATCCCGGGAACTCGGGATCATGCCCTGGCTGAAGGCATACACTCAACCACTGAGTCACCCAGGCATCCCAAGAGGAAGTTAGCAACTTCAGCTAATAAATTGAAGAATGATAAGATCAGAACATCACCATTTTGCAACTCCTCATGATCTAGGCAATGATCATCAATGACTGCTCACATCACAAGAAACAGATTTTATATATCTCCTGATAGAAGTACATAACATCCCTTTATCAAGTACCCTTCACATACACATGCACACACACAAATCAGAGTCTGATCAAGGCTTTAAATTTATCTGTAATTTATAGCAAATAGAGTGGGAAAAGAAATATGGTAAATGGGACACAATCAGAGAAATCCAAATGTAAGAAACTGTTTAGGATAAATGACTATTTCTTTAATAATTGAAAGGAAAACAGAAGAGATAGGAAGGCCCTTAGATTAAGAGACTTGAGATATATAAATTCAATTGCAGTGTATGGGTCTTAACATTCTGAATCAAACAATCAAACTCTAAAAAGAATATTTTGTTAAGAAATCTAGCAAATGTGAACATGGGGCACCTGGGTTGCTCTGTCAATTCAACATCCGACTCTTGATTTTGGCTCAGGTCATGATCTCAGGGTTGTGAAATAGGGCTCTCTTTCAGGTTCTGTGCTCAGCAGGGAGTCTGCTTGAGATTCTCTCTCTTTCCCTCCCTTCTGTTCTTCCCTCTGCTTCTGTATTCTGTCTCTCAAATAAATAAATAAGAATCTTTTAAAATTAAAAAAAGAAGAATATGGGACTAAGGAAAACCATATTTTTAATTTCACCAGACTTAAATTTTATTTTTAAAAATTTTTTTTTTAATTTTTATTTATTTATGATAGTCACAGAGAGATAGAGAGAGAGGCAGAGACACAGGCAGAGGGAGAAGCAGGCTCCATGCACCGGGAGCCCGACGTGGGATTCGATCCTGGGTCTCCAGGATCGCGCCCTGGGCCAAAGGCAGGCGCCAAACCGCTGCGCCACCCAGGGATCCCAAATTTTATTTTTATAATAAAGGCATATGGTGTTTTAAAAACAGAGGGGGTTGGGGCAGCCCAGGTGGCTCAGTGGTTTAGCGCCGCCTTCAGCCCAGGGTGTTGATCCTGGGGACCTGGGATCGAGTCCCATGTCAGGCTCCCTGCATGGAGCCTGTTTCTCCCTCTGCTTGTGTCTCTGCCTCTTTCTCTCTCTCTCTCTCTCTCTCTCAATCTCTCTCTGTGTGTCTCTCATGAATCAATAAATAAAATCTTTTTAAAATTTTTTTTAAAAAACAGGAGTTATTATTATTATTATTATTACATGTATACAGGGTTGATAAAGGGCATCCACATAAAACCTATAACTAACATACTTAATGTTCAAAGACTGAATGTTGCTCCACTTAGCTTTTATTGAGGCAAGAGTGTATACTCTCACACTCCTATTTGACACAGTACAAGTCTTAGGCTGTGCTATAAGAAAAAATAAAAGGCACATTTCTGAAAAGGAATGTACAAAATTGTTCCTATTCTCAGATGACATGATTTTTTATGTAAAAAATCCAAGGGGAAAAAAATTCACAAAAAAACCTTCTAAAACTAATAAGTGAGTTAGAAAGTGCATAAGACATAGTGTTAAGAAGCAATGCTGGGGTGCCTCACTAGCTCAGGAGTGTGAGACTCTTGATCTTGGGGTTCAAGCCCCACTTTGCATATACAGATAACTTTTAAAAAAAGAAAGAAAAAGAAGAGGCAATTCTGCTTGGATTTCCTACATTTTTGTGTATCTTTCAGGCAAAGGCTCTCAGTTTTTGATCTGGACTTTCTTTTTAAAGATTTTGTGCAGCTGAAACAAATGGTGTCAGCAATGAGGATCTAGAGCTTTTAGAGGATCAAAAACATTAGATGTTCATTTGGTTCAGCTCCAAGCAGCCACCACTCTGTTTAGAACAAAATGTAATTTAAAGCCTTGTTTACTGGCATACAGCTGCTCTTTCCCTTCTCATCCCTAATCCTTCTCTTCCTATCCATTCCCTCTACCCAGAGGCTTTAAAAACAAAACAAAAAGACTAGGGTTTGGGCAAAGGTCTGCCTCTCTGCAAGAGGAACATGTAAGTCTATATGTATCTACCTGAATATATAGGGAACCTCAAGAATGAGAGACTCAAATTTTTATGATCATCCTATCTGGACTCTTATAAGGAGGGAGCAACCTGGACCCTTGTAAGGAGGGAGAAGCCACATAAACTGATGGTCTAGACATGGTTCATCATGCAGAAAGGAAGCTAAAGTGATCTTATGGGAGGAGCCTTTTCAGTTGATTCAACTACTACTGTTTCTACATTTGAATGTTACATAGGAACTGATGGGTTGCCTGCTGGTGCTTCCTCAACCCCCAAGTGCCAGAGGGCATCTTTCCAATAAGAAAGAACCTCACATAAGAAGGACTAGTGGGACAAACTCTTCTATTTGCTACCAGTGGGTGCCTTAGGATTTAATGCAAATACCTCCCCCTTTCATGTCCAAAAGCATACCCTTTAGAAATGATGTGCATTTGGTGGTTGGCAAGTAGGAAGCCTCAGTTTCAATGGCCCTGATGGAGTAACACATCCCTTCTCATAGGGAAAGCTGGTAAACCCCAATAGGAGTCAGGAGCCTGACAACAAGTAAAGTTTCTTGGAACTATGAATCAACTAAACAGACTCACAGGGCTCAATCACTCTGAAAGTCAAGGAGAAACTGCTGTCTCCTTGCCTCTCTTCCCAAAGTGGAAACCTCATTGGGCTCTTTGGGTGCTGGGTATAGTACCTGCTTCAGGTTGGCCTTACCTGGTCCTTCATCCTGGCTAACGTGGTTCAAAACAACAGACTTCATCGGAAGCTGTATAGCACACTGTGACACACTTGCTGCCTTAGGGGCTCCATATCTCTAATAACCCCTTTGAGCCAAAAGTCTCTGTGGCTGATGATTTTGTTGACAAGAACTTCTGGGTAAGGGAAGCAGCCTCCATGTGGAAGTACCTCTGGGGGTTTGAACTCAGTACCTCCTTGTCAGGGTTACCAGGTACACTCCTTCTGAAAAGCAGCTATTAGCTTGCTACAGAGCTGTGGTCAAAATTGAATGACTGATTCATGTAAGCCTTATAAATCTCTGGCTCAATATTCCCATTTTGGGATGACTCAAACCCTATGACTGAAAATATGAACAGGGCTCACAAAACCTTGCTACATTGTCAAATGTAAATAGTATGTTCAAGAACACAGCCAGCCTGGCCCCGGAGACATCCAGGCTTCACAGAATCATGGAAAAAAAGAGGCAGCTATCTCTCTGAGGAAAATTTTGCCATCCACTCAGTCATGTGAACTATTTTACTGGTTCATTGGGCCCTCCATTCACAGACTCCCCTAAATCCTGAGGGTGGTTTGGCTAAGCTAAAACTCAATGGTTTCCACTGGACTACCGCCACTGTTCAGCCTCAATGCCAGCTGCAACACCAAAAATGGACATGAAAAAATGGACATGGCATCTCCACCCAGAGGACAGAACTCAAGGTTCTTCTCAGAGCTCCTGCTCTATGTTTGCTGACTCTTGGGCTTTTGCCAGCGGCCTAGATATCTCTGGTCCGCCACTTTGAAAACTTTAGATTGGGGAATCAAAGACAGCCCTTTTCGAGGCCATGAACTATGGGGAAAAAATGACAGCTACTGACCGAACTTTGTGGGGCCTTCATGGAGAAGCCCACATAAAGAGCCATTCTCTGATGAGACTGCTCAGAATCCAGCTGTTAATGGGCCTGCACTGCTCTGGAGCCATCATCATACCAGACATGACAACACATCCACCATCACAGAAAAGGCAGAGGGAAGGGATCTGCGTCTGTGCAGGCTGCCTCTGCATTCCAAACCTGTGACTGCTGTCCAAAGTTGGCACGGCTGTCTCCTGGCTGACTGACACCTAACATCCCCACCCCATCCCCTCCACACTTCAGGCTATTTCTTGAAGCTGCCTCATCAGAGATGACAATTTTTAAGGTTATGGTGCTGTTGTTTTAGCATAACCAGCCAACCACAGTCACTCTATTGTGACCCTGAGATAACTACATATTGTGTGTTTGGTTTTCTGGACAATTTAGAACTTGACCATAGACATCATTTATCAAAAAAGCTTATTTAACAACGGGCTGACCAGGTATTCAATGGATCTGCCATACTTCCTGCCATCCACAGGTATTTGGTATCTATCCTTAAACACTGAAACTGCCTCCATACAAATCAACTCGAAAAGGTTTTTGACCTTGGGGATCCCTGGGTGGCTCAGCAGTTTGGTGCCTGCCTTCAGCCCAGCGCCTGATCCTGGAGTCCCAGGATCGAGTCCCAGGATCGAGTCCCAGGATCGAGTCCCAGGATCAAGTCCCAGGATTGAGTCCCACATCGGGCTCCCTGCATGGAGCCTGCTTCTCCCTCTGCCTGTGTCTCTGCCTCTCTCTGTGTCTCTCTCACGAATAAATAAAATCTTAAAAAAAAAAAAAAAAAAAAAAAAGGAAAAGGTTTTTGACCATTTCCCTCATATCATGGTCTGCATACCTTACTAAGGCAGTTGGTCACTAAATGTGGCTGTCCCAAGAAAAAAATCATTTCTTCTCTGCCACGTCCTATGAAATGATCAGGATGAAAGCTTGGCAGTTTCTTAAAAAGTTAAGCATATGCTTACCATAGAAGCCAGCAAATTCAACTTCTAGGTATGTACCCTATGGATAAAAAATCATGGTATATCCATCTAATGAATTTTAGCAACAAAAGGGAACAAATTGCTAAGTGAAACAACTTGGATGAATCTCAAGTGTATTTTGCTAAGAAAAAAAGGCAGTCTCAACGGTTTCATTCTGCATGTTTCCATTAATATGACATTCATGAAACAACAAAACAATAGTGATGAAGAATCAATATGGAGGTTGCCAGTGATTAGGAATGGGAGGAGTATGTGGTTACAGTGGAGTAGCAGGAAGGAATTTTGAGAGATAGTAAAGCTGTTCTGCAGGCTGACTGTCCCAGTGATTCATAAGTCTGTACATGTATTAAAATTCAAAGAACTATATGCAAAAAGAAAAGTCAATTTTACTGAATGCTAATTTAAAAAAATAAAATAAAAAGTGAGGACTACAGTCTCCAAAAACGTCAATTTTTTAAAATTCTTCTTTTATTTTTATTTTTTAAAGATTTTATTTATTTATTCATGAGAGACAGAGAGAGAGAGGCAGAGACACAGGCAGAGGGAGAAGCAGGCTCCATGCAGGGAGCCCGACGTGGGACTCGATCCCGGGTCTCCAGGATCAGGCCCTGGGCTGAAGGCCGCGCTAAACCGCTGAGTCACCTGGGCTGCCTTAAATTCTATTTTTTAAACGAGACATAACTCTAATTGTTGCGCTGGCGAGACTGGGGAGCTCAAAACGGCCGACCCCAGGCCAGCAACCTCCCAATAATGCCGCCCTGCCCCCATCTTCCCGCCGAAAACTCTCTATAGACGCCCCCTGCGGTTTGTCTGGGTGATACTCACCCCCCCTCCCCTGCGGGCCAGGGAATCTCGCTCAAGAGCGCTTCCCATTAAAGGCCGGTTTCCACCAACTTTTGCCTGGCCTTTCTATTCTATTTCACTACCCATCGAATTAAACCTGACACTAATCATATAACATATATTAGTTTCAGGCGTACAATATAATGATTTGCTATTTGTATATATTATGAAATGATCACCATTGTGTCCTTAACATCCATCACCATACATAGTTACAAAAACAATTTTTTTCTTGTGATGAGAACTTTTAAGATCCACTCTTTTAGAAACTTTCAAATATGCAATACAATATTATTAACTATAGTCACCATTCTGTACATTACATCCCCATGATAAATAACTGGAAGTTTGTACCTTTTGACCACCTTTACCCATTTTACCATTTTACCCACTCCCCACCTCCTGTCTCTGGCAACTACCAATCTGTTCTCTGTATCTTTGAGCTTGGTTGTTTGAAGGAGATATATATTTAAATATAATTATATATAGTTATAGTTATATATAGTTCTATATATTATATATATTTAATATAATATATACTATATATATAGTTCTATATAGTTAAATATAGAAAAGAATTAACCAAAAATGTCAATTTTGTAAAATACCAGGAAATGTCTGTGGAAATGTTCCAGTTTAAAGATGACTAAAGAGACATGACAATTAAATGCAATATGAACCTAGATCAGATCTCATACTGGAAGGGGAAAAATAAAGATAGATTCTTTTATATTAACAGACAGAAGAAATATCACTGTAGTTTCAGGTCTAAGCTTACTCAAAACCTGGAAAAAATTGACTTTAAGTTCCATTCCATTTGACGTAATTTTAGAATATAGGTGAGGGTTGGTGGGGTGAGGCAGGGAGCCAACCACCAAGAAAGAATTCTTGAGATTTCTTTGGTGGTTTGATTAAAGCATGGGAGACAGGACCTGGGGGCAGGAAGAGCTGATGCTTCAGGGTTGTGAGGGGAGGCTGATAGTATACTTGGGAGTTGGGGGAAGTAAGGAAAAGGAAAGTTTCAAAAGGATTTTCACATGCTAAGGAGGACCTACAAGATCCTATCAAGGTTGTTTTCCCCTCTAGCAAGGCATTAACATTAAGACAGTTGGGAGCTTCCTGGAGGAATGCCACACATAACCACTCAGAAGTGGGGGCAGGGGCGGGGGTGGGGAGTGGGGTGGATTTCAGGGTGTCAGGTTGTACTTTGTCCTCAGCTCCCTCATCACACTGATCATTTTCTACATCAAACTAATAGATCCAACTAAGTTTATAAGTTTAAGCAGGCATAGAGTGCCTGCTATATCTAGCGCAACAGAAAGTCCTCTTTTTCTCCAAAAAAGTCTGCTGAAAGTCTTTGAGTCTTTGTAATTCTACCTGCCAAACTATTTATTCACTCTTCTTTAATAGTCAACTTGCTGCCATAAAAACATTAAAATGTTTCATGGCTTTTAGGCATTAGTTGCTAGTTTTTTGAAAAGTCGTCTGAGATTATTTTTCTAGTCCCCAAGAAAGCCATTCATTTTACAACATCGCACAATGTCCAGATATATGGATTCACTCTCGAGTGGCTCATTATACAGAAATAATAATGCAGAATAATATAGGAGTAATACAGAATTTGTGTTTTTCTCAAGTTGGCAAAAATTTCCTCCCAAGATATGTACACTGCTGCTACAAGTAACAGTAAACCCCAATGCTAACTGACTCACATAATGAAGACAGTTTATTGACTCATTCATTATGGATTGATCAACACTCCAGCTTCATTCCCCTGTGACTGTCTTGGTTCTGTCTTTTTTCCTGATCTTCAATTTTGTCCTCAAGCTGCGTCCCATCATAGTGATGAGGGAGCAGAAGGCTAGCTGAGGACAAAGCACAGGCTGACACCCTTTAAACCACCCCCACCTCCACTCCTGCATGGTTGAGACGTTCCTCAGGAAGCCCCCAAGGTTGTTAAAACAGCCTTTAACCTGGTGATGGCAAAGTCTCCAGAATCTTGTAGGTCCTCTTTAGCATTTGAAAATCCCTTGGGAAACCTATCCTCTCCTTACCTCCCTCAACTCCCAAGTATGAAATCAGTCTCCCTCACAGCCCCTGGGCAGCTGCTCTTGCAGCTCACCGGTCCTGTCCCAGTGCTTTAATCAAACCACCATTCTGCACCGACGAGGTCTCAAGAATTCTTTCTTGGTCATTGGCTCTAGACCTCACCCCACAAACCTCACCTACATCAACAGTGGCAAATGTCCACCAACAGCAATCGGGACTGTATGTTTCTTCAATCACGTTCAGAGAAAGGGAGAAACAGTATCACTTAACCAAAATATGAACTGGAAATGCCAAATGTCACTGACTGTATACCTTACATCAGGCACTATCCCTGAGTCGCCAGGGCCGGGTCCTGCTGTCAGAGGGGAGCAGATGCTGGGGAGGCCGCTATGCTGCCTGCTATAATCGTTCTTTATTAGTTACCTCTCTCCTTACGTAGTAATAATTAGCTGCCGTTTACTCGATACTGCCGTAGGCTGCGTCTACACACTGCTATAGCCCTACCAGAGTCCAGGGAACTAAGCTGCATATGCCAACTACCCAGGTAAGGAGCTTTGTTGTAGACGACGTGATGGGAAAGGAGACGTGACAGCAAACCACTTCAGCAAAAACAGCAGTCGGGGCACAGCGGTAGCTCCGGCCACTGCAGCCGCACATCTAGCGGTCGTGCCCTTGGGAATGAGGGTCCTTGCTCTCTCCTCCTGCCTGGTGTCTCCCCCGTCGCTGCTCCGCTCCCCACGTCCGGGAGGCCTCCCCGCCGCGTGGCACAGCTCCGGCGCCTCCTCTCGGCCGTCGGCCCCGCGGGCGCCCTGGGCTCACACGGCGCCCCGCTGGACCACCATCTGCCTAGGAACGCCCGCCCCCCCGCCCCGACTTCCGTGGTCTGACCGCCACTCCGAAGCTGCCCCTAAACATGGGGCGCTGGCCTCATGGGAGCGCCCGCCCCCCAGGTCGGTACCCCGGTCATCCTCACAGAATTTAGGAGATGGAAAGCCAGGCCCTGAAGGATCACGTCCTCTAGTAGTGGCCGTGTCAGGATTCTAACCCCACAGGCCGAACCCGCCCCGCGACCCAGGGAAAACCCACCTCCCCGAGGGAGCAGCGGCAGCACAGCGGAAGCGGGTGCGGAGCACACGGGGACCCGCCTCCCGGAGCAGGAGCGGAAGCGGAAGTGGAAGCGCCGCCGGGCTGTCGCTATGGAGACGCGGGGGGTGGGGCCACTCCGAAGAGCGCGACCTTTAACCTGCAGCCGAGGTACGTCAGAGGCGGCCGCAGACGGAAGTGCGGAGGCGGCGGCGGCGGCGGCGGCGGCCGGGCTGCGCGGCTGCGGGGCTGCGGGGTCGCGTGGCCGCTGCGGGTCCGCTGCCATGGAGGTAACGCTGCCGGGGCAGCCAGACTGGGAGCGGGGCCCACCACCTCGCCGCCGGGCCTTGTCGCGCCGCGGTTTGGGGCACGGGCCTGGGCATCCTGGAGGGCTTGGCGGCCCCCCCCGCCCCCGTGCCCCCAGCCCGGTGCTGCCCCGGCCTCTCCCCCGGGCCCCAGGCAGTCCCTCGCGATGACCTGGCCCTGTACAGCCTGATTGTACACAATTTGCCCCAGCGACACTCCTCGCCCCCTGATTCTTTCTCACGTAGGAGCGGTCCGTCCGGGATTAGGAGGAGCTGTGACACCTAGGTTTGATTTTGTTTTGCAGGATCCTGTTCAAGATGGGGTGGCGTCACCAGCCGCCCCTGGGACCGGGAAATCCAAGGTGAAGAGAACACAGTGCTTGAGTAGGGGCTCCCTGAAGACTGGAAGGGTGATGAATGGACAGGGGGCGGCCTGTTGAAAGGAAATCCTTCTCCAAGGGGTCCCGATTTTAGTGCACACAGTGACCAATCTGCTTGGTGGTGGATGGATTTTTTTTTTTCAAGTTTCCGGGTATGAAGAGTTGACTTTGTTTACTTCGTAGTCCTGGTTAGCACTGCCAGATATTCTGCATTTTTTCAGACATTAAACAAAGTAGTCTAATCTGCAAGGATTTATATAGTGGAAAGAGCAGTCACGTAAGTAGGAGTCAAGGGACAATTCTCTAGACTTCTCCTACGATGTAAAAAAAAGTTGAATTAGGTAATTTTTATGGCCTCATACTAGGCTTAACATTCAATGATTGTAAAAAGACAGTGGTTTAGTGCTTGCATACTAAGGTTTTGGCACTTAACCGGAACACGCAGTTACTTCGTTTAAGCTTCGGTAAGCTTAAATGGTAACACAGGTACTTTTATTCAGATTTTACACGTGAGAAAACAGCCCAGGGGTTAAGTAATTTTCCTGGTCTCTTTTTTCTTTTCTTTTCTTTTTTTTTAAGGTTTTATTTATTTATTCAGGAGAGACACAGAGAGAGAGGCAGTGGGAGAAGCAGGCTCCATGCAGGGAGCCCAATGTGGGACTAGATCCATGGACCCCAGGATCACAACTGAGCCAAAGGCGGATTGAGCCACCTAGGCCTCCCAGTTTCCCTGATTTCTTGAAAAGACTTAAAGCATCCTGATTCCTCTTGTTGCTGTAATTATGCTTACATATTTTCATGTAACAAAGACTTATTCAGTCTGGATTAGAATAATTTTACAGGAACTTGAATTAGTCCCAGTCCCCTAATTTTACAATTAAATCAAAACCCAGAAGAGTCTTAACCTAACCAAGAGTATATGTACATAAGAGAATAGTACTGTGTTTTACATTTCATAGTAGTTGCTTAACAAGTAATTACTGAGTTAAAATTGCATTTCCTAATTTTTTACAATACCATTTGGTTGACTTAAAGATTTATTCAGTGGGATTTTTTTTTTTTTTTTTTTTTTTTTTTTTGTGGCATGATGTTTCTTTTTTGTGGCATAATAGAAACATGAGTTATAACAAATTGGTTACATCATTACACCTTTCAGCTGGAAACATTGCCTAAGGAAGATCTTATCAAGTTTGCCAAGAAGCAGATGATGCTAATACAGAAAGCTAAATCCCGATGTGCAGGTATTGAGTTGAAAATATTCATCTTTCCCCACAATCTCATTGAAACATGGTTAAAAATAGTAGTTTTATTTTTTAAAGATTTATTTATTTATTCATGAGAGAGACAGAGGCAGAGACACAGGCAGAGGGAGAAGCAGGGTCCTCCCCGATGTGAGACTCAATCCGGGATCCCAGGATCACGACCTGAGCCCAAGGCTAGCACCCAACCGCTGAGCCACCCAGGCATCCCTAAAGTAGTAGATTTTTAATAGTATATTGGCTTATCTTGTTTACCAGTGAATCCAATAAAATCTTAGTAAGTGAAATTATTATTATTTACATTCTAACCATTTGTCTATATTCTTTTTTTTTAACCATTTCACATCTCTAAACTGCAGTAATCTTTGAATTATTAAAGTCATGGAAGAGGATCTTAAAAAAAAACAATTTGTTAAAATGAAGCACTTTTTTTTTTTACTTCATTTGCAATGTATTGATCTGAAAAAGCACTTTTTTTCTAGAGCAATCAGTTGAAATGTTAAAGACCTAAGGTTGTGATCCCAAAGAAGAAAAAAGAGGCCTCAAATAGAGTAATAAAAGATTTCCATTCTTGAATATTTAAGTATATTTATTTGCTGAAGTTGCTGAGGTGGATTGATTGCCTGTTCACCTTTATATTCTAAAAGAATGTAGATATTAGTATCCTTTTTAATATGTGTGGTAAGGCCATGAATTTCCAATGACTACCAAATGTTTAACTGCCCAGCCTAAAAGCCAAGATTTTCTACCAGAAAAGGTCAAACTGTGTTTAGGAAGATTAGATCAGCTTGTGATAGATTAATGTATTTGGAAAAATATTCTAGGCTCC